>NW_025062476.1:1855000-4820000 GCF_000002995.4 Brugia malayi | reverse complement strand
ACATTTATTATGAGATGCAATTTTCATTGAAAAATTGTGTCATCTTAATTTTTGCTACGTTTAAAAAAAAACTCTCTTTAAAAAATTTCTTATGATTTATTTGTGCTATGGCCAAGTTGACATAATCGAATTATATCTGGAATAAAAAGTAAATGATTATATCCGAAATGAACAATCATTTAGTAGTGAATTTTGTGAAGTTTAACGGTGATAGTTATTTCTAAAAAGGCAACAAGCAATTGTTAGGCGCTTTAATAATGCTGTTCACAATTAAATTAATTTTAGCATATACCAAATTTTCTGATGATTGCAGTTTTTTTCGTTTTTTCAGAGGGGTATTCGTGAACAAATACATCTAACATTCAATACATTTTCATCCGACATATTCGATGTGCCAAAATATGCCAGAGCGTTAAATGAAATTGTAAAAAAGAAATCGATCGAATTGAAGTTGTTGAGAAATTTAAAATCAATTGATATCTTAAAACGAGAAGCTACATTTGAACTGATGGGAGAGGATAATAACCCAACAGGAGAATTAGAAATTCAAAAGGTATAATAATCCTCTTTTAAATTTTCATGAAAATGAAATTTTTTTGTTACAGTTCTTTTTTTCATGCTTGTTTGAGGTTAACTAAATGAGGAACTGATACCGTGTAAACAATATATAAAAAATTTACAGACTAAACATAAGTTTGGAAACAAAGAGTTATAAGCATTATTTGCAGAATTTCATAGAACATATTTCTTACTCATATTGTCAACTGTCAACTTTCATATGCTATTTTAGAGTCTCGCGATATTAAAATCCGCGATATAGGGTACAACATATTTACTATCGGTTTAAGAGTCTTCAGTCTCTATTGAGACACTTCTCATTTCTCCATCTCTTCCTTTTTTATTTTTTTTTATCCTGGCTAATTTTTTAATTTTCACCGCGGAGACTTTCTGGTTCATTGACTAACACAATTTTTCCCTCATGGGGAGCTCTTCTTGATACATTTCTTAGAGGAGAATGTTCTTTTAGTTCATGCTCGAAAACTGGTTAAATATTTATTTTTCCATATGCTTTCAGGGTTTGATCTTTGAAGGTATTTGACCAATACTCAATAAATTTTTCTTTGGAGGAAAATTCGTGGGGGAAATTTTTCCCAGATCATTGTTGTTAGCAGTTGGGAGGGGGAGGGAGGAGTAAGGGGTGAGAGAGTGGGTAATGAGCATTAGGTCAGATGAAATCAGTTGGGCGTGTGCTTATGTAATCTTCGAAATTTGCATAAGTCAATGATCGGGTATTTAATATGCCTTTCATTTCTACTATTAGATTATTAATTCTCCCTTCCATAATAACTTCCTACTAATGATCCTTCTCATTGCCCATTTGGCTATTCCAATTATTCTTTCACAAACTCCTCCACTCCCCCCATATTTTATTTATCCATTCCATTATGATTTGGAAAACTAATTAGTACCTTGGAACTAATTTAGGATAAATGCCGGGCAATGGATCTTTTCAATATGTGCAAAAAACTTCGGTAGATAAATTTTCTAACAGTTATAGATGTACTACTCTTGTGAAACATATGAAGAGTGCTATCCATCTTTTAGCTATGCCGGTTCCAGTTTGACAGAAAGGATACCCATATAATTCAATCCGTGTGCGAATGTATGGGAGAGCATGACTTGAGCTTATGGAACTTAGACATAACTGGGAGATTAAATAGTTTTGCTTTCTTTTACAATGCATACATTCGTTCAGTATTCTCTTAATTTCGTTTTTTTTTTTTTTTTTTTTTTTAATTTTATGAACTCAAGAATCCATGCGGTCCTTACTAATCTTGATCACTTACTAAAACGACTCGCATTTATAACCTTAAAACACCCTATTCAATGTTCTTTAAAACTTTCTTTTATTTCCTTTGTGACTTTTGAGATAAGAATTTTATGTTCTTCATTTTCATAGTTTCCATCGAAGTTATATTCCTGTTTTGGCCAGATAGTTCCTAAGTTTTGTTGGAGAGAGTCTTTGGATTACTTTTATTTGAGATGCAACGAAACAAGAACTTTGCTTTTCTTATTTCTTCTGCTCGATTTTGCACAAATTTTGATAGCAGTCGGAACAGTTCTGGATCCAGTATAGTGCACATTTAGAGTTAACCATCTCCAGTTACTACAAACTGGGCTACTCGTACTTCAATAAATATTGCTGATAACTCTGGTTATATCTAATCGGGATATAATGGTACATTTAATTGATGCAATTCAGGATTTAGCGGTTATCAAGGGCTTTTAATTCTTTGAATGCCATGGCTATGCGTGTAGAACTTCAGGATTGCTACACTTGATGCATCTGTGAAGACATGAAGTTGCGTTTGTTCCGAAGTATATGGCAGTTCTTTTACGTCTTTTGACTATGAATTTATCAGAGATTTCTACGTTTCTTTATCTTCCTCATTTACTGGTTGACCTTTGAAGTTTGAATCATAGTCGAGACGAGGAATCTCATTTGGTACCGGGTCGAACTGTAAAATTGTTTTTCTTATTAGATCCCTCCATTCTAAAGCTTTAAGGTGACTCGATGACATGTTCTTTGGGATTCCAATTAACCAGAAATTTTTTAAATCGGCTTATTTCTGCTCGATGTGCTTGGGAATAATTTTGTTGAGTTCATTGTCATTTCGCTTATGTTGCTTGAGGCTTCTTTGAAGATTTCACTTCATAATTTTTGCGTGCTTCTTGGGTTCCTTTAGTTGGTAATATAACACTGTCAACGTAAAGTTTTTTTTTAGATCTCCATTTTTTTCGGATTTTTTCGAATCCGCTTTCATAAGTTTTTAAGTGAGTTAAAAATGGTTAATAGTAGTAAAACAGATAATGATACCACCCCGATATATTATTATATTACACTATCTTTCGTGATTTGTCCTTGGTTATGCAGTTTCGCTCGGATGGAAATAACTGCTGCAAAAATGCATTTTCTTCCACCATTCTTAATCGAAGCAATACGTTTGTTAAATCAGTGATATCTTTCAAAGTTTTGATACTCTTGAGCAGATGTTAACGATTTTTAATTTTATTGTCGATATGTTTCGTTGATACTTCATGATGCGGCAAATATTCTTCGTGTCTTCGTGTTACGGCAAATGATACATAACGCCAATCTGATTCATTTCTGGAGTTACTTTTCCAATGGTATTGGATTGTACTTGTTCTTGATGCACTTTCTTGTGGTAAAACATGTAAAATCCATTATATCGACTAAGTAGTAGTTTGAATTAATGTTTTCAATCTTCCAAAATAAGGAACATAATTATCATTTTGTTTAATAACATTCCCTTTGAAATGCTTTAGCACCTCTTCGTCATCATGAATATCAGATCGTCATCATGAGTTATAGTTTCTAGAATTCATCTATTTTTTAAATCGTAGTGACATTATTTACATTTATCGATTTCGTGTTAACAGATGCGATATCAAATTTGATTTGGTTGTCATAATTAGTTGTATTCGTTATTATAGAACAAACCCTTGTGAAGATTGCATGGAATCGTGGCACCAAATTGTAGATCTGGTTTGGCGATATGAAATCAAAATAGTCAATCCAATAAGTTATTGGGCCTTTCCTAGTATCCTCCTTTCTCTTCTGGCTGTTCTTGAGATTTCACACGTGTCAAATAGTGATGGCTCGACTTAACTACTTAAAGTTTTTCTATTATATAATGTATAATGTAACACGCAAGCATTAATAGGTATAATTTTAGATTCCAGATTTTTACTCCGATTTCTATTTTGTAGTCCGACATGACTTTGGAGATTTGTTACCAAATGAGAAAAGCCTCAAATTTTCTCCCTTAGTTCTGTCTAATCTCAATCGATTTGCCAATTCTCCCAATATAAAGAATGAATGTGATCCAATGTCAAATAATGCCAAAGCCTTTTGTGGTTGCAAAATTCTATGATTTTGGGAGAGACTTGCTGATCCCGGGGAGATTTATTGGATGTAGACAGTTGGATGTAGCACAGAAATATATTCCCTTTATTAACAGGAGCAATATTATAAAAAATTTGCAAGAATTGAAAAACAGGTCGAGAGATCCTTTTTGGTTATTGTCAACTGTTTTACCGTTACATGTATATTGTTAAAGTAGGAATGGTGATTATGAATCAATTCTGTTGGGTTTCAAGATAGTCACAGTCATAATGTAAGCAAAGAAAGAGGGAAGTAATTTGAAGATTAAATATCAAGTAGGAAATAATATGTGAAGGATTTATGGTAGAAACACCAGATTAGAGACAATGAATTTAAGCTCCAAACATTATTGAAAGCAATATAAGGGATCACCAGTGAAAACATAACAATGGGAACAAAAGAGGTGTGTAAACCTTATCGAAAACAATGTATAAAGGCTGAACACGACTAGAACAAAGAGTTCAGCGTATAAGCATTGTTTGCGAAGGGTTGGTTCATCGGACATCTCTTCAGTGATATTTGAAGTTTCGTGATATTGAGATCCGTGACACAGAAAATTCGTTATTGGATTTTTGAGTGGTATGGATTGACTATATCTATTTCTTTGGATGAAAGTAAAATTGATTTACTCATCTTCGATGATGTAGCTGAATCCAAAATTTTTTACTAGAATTTGCTGATTTTGGGGATTTTTGTTATTTCAGCGAACACAATACTGTGTTATGGAGACCTTTAAAATGAAAACAAAAAGGTTTTTCCTTTTCGCATTCGCTCGCTTTATATCCTATTCGAAGGCGTTTGAAACAAACAATAAAGCTTGAATGTAGGATAATCAGAGCATTCATTATTCCAGTGATTCTTGTTACAAAATATGCACACTTTAACTCTGGGACTTTCGTTGATTTAATTGATTTGATTGAATTATTTGATTTGGATGTCTTGATGGCAGCTAAGGCTGAAGTTTTAGCTTTAGCATTAATTTTACTTGATTACTTCTCCCTGGTTATTATAACTTCTTCGTTTCTGAGTATTAATTCTTTCAAGAATTGCCGGATTTTATGAATCGACCATCCTGTTGATTCCGACTTTAATTGATGGACTTTGTCCAATATCCAAACCTTGTTTTCAATTTCAATTCCAATACTGGTATGTTCCAAGGTTTCATCAGTGGATTCCATCTCTCGATGGCTTCAATGCAGTTCACTATAAAGTGACTTCTTCATAATGAAGAATTTACCATAGTTCTCTGTTGGTAAGTCTCTTATGATGTAATTTTCTGGTGCAATGTCATAATCGCTCATTGATAGCAATGCACCATTTTTGAAACATGGCATCAGATAATTTAGTTTCTGAATATCTGAGATGTTTTGACTATGAACTGTTGCATTGAAATCACCACTAAATGTTAGGAGTGATAATTGTGAAAATTTTGCTGTTGCGTGATTAGTGGGGATCATTTTTCCCTCTAAATTGACACTTCAATTTCTTCGTGACTTATATTAAAATGAAAAAACTAACAAAAGGAATGTTTAAAGTAATGACAGCTTCTCTTGCTGCAGCTATTAAGTTTAAGATACCTGTGGATCGTTGACCATTTTTGAATATTTCCTTCCCTCATCTCTTTTGTGATGAATTTCATGAAATTTTACTTGAATTAGAGATATAAAATACAATGCAAACAGATATGTTTTTTCCTTAATACTTTGACATATTGAAAAAAATCTCATAAGACTAATTCATCCAACAGGGAAAACAGTTCAACTTGTTTATTCTAAAAATTCAGCAGTAGTCACGCTCACGCTTATAGAGTAATAGAAAAAATTAGATTAGAAGACCTCTGGAACATTTTGAATTTGCGAGTAGAAAATGGATAGAGTGAATATTTAATTATATCGAACAATTCATCATATGCTAGCTAAGTTATCGTACCTTCTCTTTTTACGTTTATATGCGAACATTGGCTTACAACAAAGTGCACGATTACAGTGAGTAAGGAGGTCTTACTGTTGGCTGATCTTTAGCTTTGAATAGTGAGTGGGATTGGTTGCTAGGTTAGAAGATCGCTGGAATATTTTGATATTGGTAGTCGATTTGGTTTATAACGAGGACAAAGAACTAACAACCGTTTAACAATCAAAATGGTTGTCAAACTGAAAGATCATAACAGTAGAATAAAGAGCAGTTTTCAACATATCAAGCAATGCGCATATTCTTTGTTAACTAATTGGTATAATCTACATATCTATAATTAGAAAATGTTGGATGAATGATTTCTGACTTAACATATAAATTTAAAACACATTTACATTTGTCTAAGGAATGTTCAAGTATGACAAATCTTTAATCTATACTCTATATTTCTATACTATATAGTTTAATATAAAATTCTTTTGACAACCCTAACTTTATCTTTTTGATTATCAAAATTTCATCTTTAACTAAATCAGTTATGTTTAATTACAATAAAAAAAAAAATCTTTCTTTTTATATTTGAAATAATATTTTACTTTGCTAAAATCCTTAATGCAATAATTTACAGTTCGATTTCATACATGTAGCACCGCCTTGTTCAGCACCAGAAGTTTTACGGAATTCACCTGAAATAACCAATGCTAATAGTTTCTTGGACATCAATCAAAAATCATTACAACACACAAAATTTGCGAATATTTTTGGCATTGGAGATTGTCTTGGATCACCAAATAAGAAGACTGCTGCTGCATTATGTTAAGCTTCTATCATTACATTGAATAACGTGTGGTTCATTGATGCTCATATGAATCTCAAATTTTAGTTTCCTTCTCGGTTCAATTTAAATATTGAATATAATTTGATATTTTGTTGAATAATAGTCGACCAAACTTTAAACGAGTGATTTTCAGATAGTCAAATGAGAACTTTAAGTAAAAATATTCCAAGATTTTTGGAAAAGAAACCATTATTGGAAACGGTAATTCGCTTTTTCTTACTACCAATTTATTTATAATTTTACTATTTTCACATTTTATACCAATAACTTATAACATTTTATGGGCACATATAGCGAAAAAATGTGGCAGTTGTTAATATGATCCTCCAGAAGATTAGTAAACATGAGTGGAAAAGGATGAAACGCACTGTATTGTTCAGTACTCAATTTTATTTAATATTTAAATTCTATTATGCTATTTGTGTGACATTTTCAGTATAATTGCTATTCATCGTGTCCATTGATTGTCAGCTTTCGGCATGTGGTACTTGCGGAATTTACTTTAGAAGGACCGCATGAAACTTTGCCTATAAATCAAGCAAAACCCCGTTATATTTCATTTCTGCTTACAAGGTACATATTACCGTTCATTTATTGGAAACTAGGCGTGAAAGGACACTGGCTAGGGCCAGCTACCATACGCAAAATTCTTCATTTTGGAGTGAGCAAGGAGTAATTTCAATTCCTAATAATATCAAATAATTTCACTAAATGTAACGTCTAAATAGATTTCGTGTACGTCTAAATAGATTTCGTTGGCTCTTTCGAGCCACTGCAGACAAGAAGAATATTCGAAATTATCTCTAAAATTACGTAAGCTTTTATTTCGATTATCTATAAGCACTTGGGATATTTTAGGGTTTTTAATCCATTCAACCAAATATATTGAACATTTAAATCCAAATATATTGAAATTTTTCTTATATAATAAACATATAAGAAAAATATAACAGCTTTATAACAGAATTTGTAGTTGTTTGGATTAAAATTTGACTTTTCCATTACAAGTATTTTTGCTGTGAGTTTTCACTTTACATACTTCTCCGCTACTCTTTCATTAAAGCTCTTTACAAGTATTAATTCATATACAGCATTTATTTGTACTTACTAGATATTATCATAATTATGATAAAGTGTTGCAATAGTAGTAAGACATAACGACTCGCATGATATAGAACTATAAAACTGAAAAGTTTTAAATATAAAAAGTAACGGCAAATCAATAAATGACCACTAAAGTTCCAGTGTTGGAGTTAATTCTAAATAGTACATGATTTCTAAGTTAATGAATCGTTTATTTGAAAAGCTCAATATGAAAGTCCTTTGATTTGTGTAAAATTTGTGTAAAAAAATTCCAGTTGAAAAGTTCTTGAATGTACAATTTATTTAACGAAAAGACCTAAAAACCTTCAAACAGTATGACACATTTAGACTGGATTCAAGAGACTAGGGAAATTGAACTTGTTACATGTTCTATGTATATTTAAAATTCAACTCTTCTAATTCAAATAAAGGAAGAAAAGAAGGAAACTTTACGTGTATATAGGATAGAGGGATAGTAGTCTTCAATCCCTTACAACCTCAACGACAAGAAAAGGAATTGATACTGTTTAATGAAGGTATCTCTTTTATCACCAAGAAATTACACCGGTTAAAATTAAGCAAAATTTAAGCTAGCTTAGTTTGGGATAAAGAAACTCAGATTTATTACCCGTACGCAATTCAGCGTACAAAACTATGGGAATGGAAATTATAACATTATGCGCTAAGATTATTAAAAAATTATGACAACACAACGACACGAAAAATAAGGAAGACTGCTTAATGGAACAGGAAAAGCTTTATATAGGCAATGAAAAGTATTTTTGGAAAAATCTCAATAAACATAATAGAGGAATTCCTTTCTAACGATACAGAATTTAACGAGAGAATACTTAAATATGATCAAAGCAAAACGAACAATGAAAATTTTCTTAATTTCGGATTCAGACACAGATATCATACGTGTAACATTCAACCTTAAGTTGAAGAGAAATTAACTAGAAGAACGATTGTACAGTTCGTTGCTTCACAATATGATCCATGTCGTGGAAGGTTTTGATTGTTTAATTAATAATATTGGGAGAGGTGTTTGATTGCAGGGAGATTGTCTTGGATGTAAATGTAAATGCGTGAGGTAACAGAAATATAATCCAAATTCTTTATTAGCAAAGTAATAGGACAAAACGTTGATAGAAAACAATTGAAAGTGGAATCGTCAGTCCTTGGCAATAAATTACACATATACTAAATCTTTTAACAATGGTGATCTTTATGTAGCAATTATCTTACATTATATGTGTTAAAATGTGGGAGTGGTTTATAATAAGACATTTTTGTACAAAAAATGATAGTAAGTAACTTTAACAATAAGTTTAAAAATGGATATCACAATGAATTGAATGGATATTACGAAAGAGAGTACAATGGTTTGTCCAGACATTATGATAAATGGCTACTATGAGTTGTAATAGACATTACATGATAGATGCTCATAGTATATGAATTGATATAATATCAAAAGTCAAATAAACCATTACGATGAATTGTAAAAGACATCAGTGGATTGCTATATTAAGCATTTTTAACATTTATTTAGTGTTTCGCGATGTTAAAATCCGCGACAATCCAACAGACTTCTTAACTCCCTCGATGATAAACTCAAACTATTTATCTGATATTTGTATTTTGGGGTCAAGTTTTAAGTGAGGAAGAACAACAACGAAATGCATTAATTTGGGAATAACAATACCACAAATAAACATCCATATATTTAAAGATGCATTATCAAATGTTGTGTATTCTACAACTATGTATTCACTCAATCCAAAGAACTAAGATATAAATTTGGATTCATTTTTGATTTATACCAAATCTCAAACTGGTCCAATTAAAAGTGTATTTTACGGGTATATATACTTAATTGTTAAAAAGATCATCTGATAGACGGCTCTTTTACTTTTTTAGAAGCGCAAAGTGCACTCAACTTGCTGCACCTTCCGCTTGCCACTCCTCAGTTCATCTGCCAGAAATTAGCAAAATTGGATAATGAAAGTGGATTCTCCAAGCCATAGATTTAATTATTCTATGCGATAGATGGCCTTACAGTACTAAATGAACTCAATCTGTCCGAGTTTAGAGCTAGAACTATCCCTTGGTGTCAGAAAACCGAAAAAATTTTTATTACACACTGTTTAGAATAATGCTAATGATTCATTACTATAAACTAATTCGTTATTCTTTTGTTATATTCCACTTTTTTGAAACAATGAATCCTTTATGTAAACCTCAAATAGTACAGCCAGCCCATTTCCTACATCCTTAAAAATCTCTAATCGGTTAATAAAACGAAGAATCGGTGGCAGTCTTCTTTTTCTTCAACAGTAGCAGTTATTCCTTCGCTGTTTCAATTATTCGACTGTATATTATATCGATTCACATTTATAAAAAAAATCATATCTGGGTCGATTTCGCTCGCAGATACGAAGCAAAAGGTTCAGTTCAAGTTCTACAAACTTAAAGTAACTCAGGTGAACTTAACTAATCTAAATCCTCTTCTGACCAAAAAGTTCTTCAAATTCACGGCACTTGGGATGGCTGCTGAAAGGCTAATGAAATGAAATCATTTTGACCATGGACACATTCTATTTAACCCTTCTGTTTAGACTATTTGGCGTAACAGATCTTACTAGAGACATACGCCACCTCCACCACAGCTCGAAACCATGGTCCTATGATATCCATATCGTAATTAGTGATAGAAAGCATAGGAAGCATACAAGTCATTTCTCGACGTTCAATAAAACGCCCAATAAATTGATATTTTTTACATTATATCAATGCTTTTACAGTTTGCTGAAAAGAAATGAATAATAAAAGGAAGTAAAAAACCCAATTAAAATCTTTTTCGAATTTCACCAAATCTTTTTTGAGATGTCTTTTATCGCTGATATCGCGAGTGGAAACAAAGAAACAATAATTCCCTTTGTTTAGTCACACACATGTGTGCATGTTCGAGTCCTGAACGCGGTATTTCTTGTGATTTTATAATGAATCTGTGCTACTCCACTATAAAAGCGTACGGTTTTATTATCCATCAAATTCGTTTTTGAAATCCTTGAGTTACATTGGTTGGTGATGATATCCAATATAATTTGTGCACGCTTTTATTATCGGTATAATTAAATTGTCTTGTAATAAAGTTTTAGTTGTCGTAGTTTGAGATACCGAAAACCAAAGATAGAAAGAATACCCTCAGTCTTTATCTCTGTTAAAAAGAAATGGCGACATTTTTACCGCAGATATAAAGTGCGACGCAAACAAATTATTTCTTCCGTTATGAACCACTCTTGAAAAAAACTTCCATAAGACTAATTCATCCAATTAAAAAAAAAAAAAAAAAAAAAAAGAAACGGTTTAATTTGTTCATTCTAAAATCCAGCAGTAGTGACCGGTTGGATATGTTGTTTTTGTCTGCAAAACAACCATTTGATGCCATGAATTGCAGCATTTTGAAGATCTTTTTGCCGATATATGAATAACAGTACCATATTAAAGGAATTCAAGAGTGGTAAATACACGCAAAGCATCACAATAATCGGTGACCTTTTAGAAGCATCCAACGCATAAATGCATTTCACCATTGATGGTAACACAACAAGAACTGTAAGAACATGTAAATACAAGTTGGAAAATAAAAAGTGATAAAGGTACAGCAAATCTTATTGCGAAAAGGATTCATTTGTGATCGATCCTATATTTCAATGATCCTTTTGACATTATAATTTGCTTCCTACCGAATTCCCTGTTTAAAATTTTAACTAAAATTATAATAACTTCAGTTGCATCATTTATTATTATGCAAGAAACATACAAAATGTAAAACAACAAGAAATCAGTGCTGTATGAGTATATCGCTTTTGATTCTTGATAAAATGTGTCAAATCGCGATTGCATGAATTCTTTGAAAGAAACTGAGCTCCAAACCTTCTAAAAAATAGCACAAATGTGACTAAAATTTAATTTCTATTTAAATTTCACTTTGCTGACATAATGCAACACCCAGCAATGTTCATAAAATTCGTTTGAATCAAACTGCACTGAACTGCAAAATCAATTGAAGCCAAATATAGCTATAAAAGCTAAATAGGAGTGTGTCGGTATATAACTATTGGGAGCTGTTATAATTATTATATTCAATTATATGATACTACATAATTGTCAATGCATATTGATAAATTATATATTTTTTAAATTCATACCTTTTTAATAGAACAACAACAATAACCATTATGACAATACTAAATAATGAAGCAATGGAACTCATTAATGTCAGAGTGACATAAAAATAAGAGCTGTAAACACTGTGCATCCTGTAACGATCATTTTCATCAGATTTTAAAGACTAAGAATGTTTATTTAGCAATGTTTATGTTTTATCAATTTTAATGAAATACTTTGATCAAAGCAAAATCATTAAATATGTAACTACACTAACTGATAAAACAGGAAAAAAGCATGAAGTGATAAGTTTGATTATTGTAACTCACATGCAAAAATGCGATATATATCGCTTCGGTTCAATTAAACTTGCGACAACGGTAAAAATCACTGCAATGGCAGTAATTGCATATTGTATGGTAATTAATGCAAAGATTATTCGTTTACTGTGAGTATAGTAATATATTGGGAATGCAACGACACAAAATCTTTCCACACTATTCATTAGTAAACTCCAACCATTTAGAAAAGACATTGATAAAAAAAAGATCGCCACCTGAAATTTCACTAACTGTTAAATTCACTTTGCTGCTAATTACTTACTCTTATTGACACAATGCAGTAATGTTATTATTGATTAAAATACAACAGATTTAATCGGATTCTTTTCTTATTTAGCTTCCAACATTCTGTTACAAATTTATTGCTATAACAAATAACGTTAAGAAAGGCGAATAATTTTGGAAAATTTTCCAAAAAATAAACGAACACTAAGCACGCAGTCATAATGAACAATAAATTGTTCTTGAACAACGGAAATAATCCATCGTTTTGCTCCCATTAATATTGCACTCATTCCGGTTAATCCACTGTTAAAAAATACAGTTGCGAGAATCAGGTAGGGAAGCCTGAAATGCTTAAATTTGTTCAAATGTCATTTATGCATTGATCTATAGCAAAAATTTGAAATAATAATACTAGAAATAATCTTGATGAGATGAAACATTTGACCTGAGCGCTTTACGTAACATCACAAGCAAGAAGATCGGGGTGTTAACCAATACTAGCATTGGGCCAATAATCAAATAACCGTATATATGCAAATTATGGCTCAAATGTGATAGCATTGATGTATTGATATTCGTATCATTCAGTAAATCATCAAATTCTGTTCTGTTTACAGTAGCATTCATTGAAATATGTAAGAGATAAAATAATTAGCAGAGTCAATGCAGAGTCGTTCAGTGTCGTATGACTTTCGGTGATGAGATGCAAAACAAATGATGCTCCGAGAATAATTAAACATTGCTAATGCTAACGAATGTAGCATATTTAACGTATAAAATAATATTCATTAAAATGTGAGCTCAGTTGCCAAAATTTAAATTCCATTGAAGCACGTTGGGGAATAATTGTGCATATTTCGAAAGGGAAAGAAAAATTTTTTAAATACAAAACTTATTAATCTAAATATGATATTCAAAATGTAACTATTAATTTGGATGGCACAATTATTCGTTGCAAATTAATGCAAAACAAGATGATTGTACCTGAAAATATTTATAAAAATTTCGCATATTTATTAATAAGTAATCATTTTCTAATGGCAATTTGTAACAAATTATTCCAATATTATTCGATCAATAATTAAATATTAATGCCATTTAAATTTCTCAAGTGTCGATAGCGAATAACATCATGCAAAAACTTGTCCCTCATTAATCTGTCTCGTCATACTTAGTTTGATTAATTGTTTTATCTAACATAATTTACTATTTAACATTGAATATAACATTATGTTTAACAAAGATATTAAAATTAGTGCACAAAAATTATTGAACAATTAGCATATCCTTAACAAAAAGTTCGAAATTAGTTTAGACGCTATAATTAAATTATTAACAAAAAGTAGTAAAATAGCTTGTCAGTAATGTTAATCTCAATTGATGCTATCGAAAAACCAAATTTCATAATGACTAAATGTTCTCAAGCAAAATATTCATATTAAACATTTCCTGCCTTCCCACTATTAATTTTGCTAGTTGCATTTCAATCCTTTGTTTCTCCACTCGTAAAATTTAGCGTCTCATAAGTCCCTTACAAAGGAATGAAATCAAACCAATTGGACAGGGACTCTCGTGATCCACTCTGGTTAAATACAGATAACTATGCAGAAAGGTTGATTTAATCAATTTCATTTCATTCTTTTTCATAATAAAGAAATTGCTCTATCGTTCTGCCTTTCAAGACAAGCAGTAGTCAGCTTCCAACTTAGTATTACTTCCAATCGTCAACTATCGAAAAGAACGTTTCCCAGACTTGTCGTAATTTCCTCTCTCTCCAACAAGTATCAGAGATCTTCCCAATATTTTAGCTAATAAAAATAGCATTAGGTGATTTTATTATTCTATCTGACAATTTAAGGCATTTTGATTCAGATCAGAATAATCGTCTTTTCAACTTTTTGACAGGCAGTTATATTTTGAATTCTAGTTTACACATTTTTAGCTGACTGACAAGGTCATTTTTAATTATTCACATGAATTTATAAGGCTACCAATAACTGATAAAAAGTCTTTCAAACGCTGTGATAACATCACAATATTTCATAATAAAAGATATTGTACTATATGTTTCGAGATTTAAATCCCGAAGTGATTATCCTAAGCAAATACTAAATAGCAAATACCACACAGTGTCAAGGGTCAATTTGGTGGATAGTAGCAAGAAGCGGAAATTTTTAAAAAGGAAAAAAAAATAAAGTGGAAAACAGATATAATAAATTCCAAAGTGAAAAATTTAATGTACGAGAAAGATTTGTCAAGCATTGGAAAATATATAACTGAGAAAATATGACATTGGAATAAATATAAATAATATAGTGCTAGAGATGAATTTACCAGAAGTAAACTGAATAGAAGAGGAAAAGACAGAAAAGTTGTAGAGAGGAAGACGAAAAGATGTTAAAATATTCGTTTCATTAGTGTTGCATTGTTGCATACTCTAAAAAGGTAAATCATAGTACAATAACACAGGAATTACCGCAACTTAATTGCTAGTCAAAATTAAAGTTTCAGTTATTCTGAAATTTCGTTGTTGCATAAAATTCATACAAGTTTTCCTCATCTAAATTAAGATGTCTTTTTTTTAAAAAAAAATCCAAATTTTACAACTTCCTTTTTTTTTCTTTGCTTGTCAATGCACTAAAGAAGCAAAATCGTAGAAATTTTCACAGTTAATGGCAGTTGAAAAACAATAGCAGATTGAATAATTTCAAATTTCCATGAATAAATTTCTTAGGATATGAAAATCCTTTTGAAATAGGTAAATGGACTAGGTAAATGGTAAATGAAACTTAAAAATTTTACCTTCAAGGCGTTAGGATATGTTTGTCGTACATAACAATTAACCTTTCAATTAAACAAAATTTTCAAAATTTATAACCATTTCAATCATTTTTATTGCATAAAATATAAAATGATTATGCAAAGTTGTGATGTATAAGAAGTTTCAACAATATCGAAGATTTTTTTCTTATTATTTTCAAAACTTTCATTTAGTTAGTAATTATATGATAGCATTGCAATGCGGTATCAATTTCGATGCATGAAATGAAATCGAATTAATCACATTCATTTCTTTTGTAATAATTTTCCACTACTATTGAGTTTCCTCATTATATTCAAATTAATGAGCTTCTAGCAATAATCCATCAACTAATTATAATTTTTCAGTCGATTTGATATGATACTCACTACTAACAAAACTTTACTTATTGTATTCTTAGTAATAGAAATAAACGAAAATTAATAGAATGTTTATAATATTTATGATAGGATGTTTACAATATATATGATGCTTCATGAATTCTTATAATTTATCAAAACTATCTCTGTTGAAAATACAAAAATCACATGGCCTAATCATCAGTCAAAACAGAAAAAGTTTCAATTATTCTGAACAATCCTTCTTACTACAAAATTTTTGCAGTTTTTTCTCTTTAAGTTTTTCTCACTTTAAAAAAAAAAAAAAAAAAAAAAAAAAAAAACATGTCAACAAATTACCAATTTATTTTTTTGTTTCTTTGCTTGCAAGTGCACTAAAAAAAACAAAATTGTTGAAATTCTTCACAACTACTGTCAAACAGTCATCAAATTAAATATTTCAAAATTCCATGAATAAATTCCGTAAGATATGAAAATGAAAATGCTTCTGAAATAATATTTCTTATCAATCGTGATCAAATCCTGCAAAGAATAATCAAATTAACCAATGGTTTCTGTATTTGACGTAATGCTTGTTTATAGCTAAGCAATTACTTTGCCATATGACATTTGGAGAAAAATAAATTTATTAGTACTTAATCAGCATTGAAATGGCTTTTGATCAAATAGCACTGGCATAATTTGTTACAAATTACCACTTGGAAATAATTACCTTTTAATATGGATACATGAGATTTTCACAAACATTTCCAAGCAAATTTGTTTTGAATTAATTTGCAACTGATAGGCTGTGTCATTCAGACTAATGGCTGTATTTGGAATGTCACATTTAGACTAATAATTTTTTTTTTTTTGAACTTTTGCGTTTGCTTTCGAAATATGCACAGTTACTTTCAATATTCTTCAATGAAATTTAAATTGTGATAACCAAACTTTTCACACTTTATTGTATGTTATTTGTACATCACAAAGATTTCACATATTAAAGGAATTTGCTTTAATTTCATTTATCAGGGAAATATCTGCTAGCATTAGCACTATTTACTTATTATTTGGAATATCATTTGTTTTGCATCTCATCACCGAAAATCATACGACACTGAACGACTCTGCATTGACTCTGCTAATTATTTTATCTCTTACATATTTCAATGAATGCTACTGTAAACAGAACAGAATTTGATGACTTGAAAGTTGCAAGCAGTTCCATACATCTTTATGCTTATTTGATTATTGGCCCAATGCTAGTATTGGTTAACACCCCGATCTTCTTGCTTGTGATGTTACGTAAAGCGCTCAGGTCAAATGTTTCATCTCATCAAGATTATTTCTAGTATTATTATTTCAAATTTTTGCTATAGATCAATGCATAAATGACATTTGAACAAATTTAAGCATTTCAGGCTTCCCTACCTGATTCTCGCAACTGTATTTTTTAACAGTGGATTAACCGGAATGAGTGCAATATTAATGGGAGCAAAACGATGGATTATTTCCGTTGTTGAAGAACAATTTATTGTTCATTATGACTGCGTGCTTAGTGTTCGTTTATTTTTTGGAAAATTTTCCAAAATTATTCGCCTTTCTTAACGTTATTTGTTATAGCAATAAATTTGTAACAGAATGTTGGAAGCTAAATAAGAAAAGAATCCGATTAAATCTGTTGTATTTTAATCAATAATAACATTACTGCATTGTGTCAATAAGAGTAAGTAATTAGCAGCAAAGTGAATTTAACAGTTAGTGAAATTTCAGGTGGCGATCTTTTTTTTATCAATGTCTTTTCTAAATGGTTGGAGTTTACTAATGAATAGTGTGGAAAGATTTTGTGTCGTTGCATTCCCAATATATTACTATACTCACAGTAAACGAATAATCTTTGCATTAATTACCATACAATATGCAATTACTGCCATTGCAGTGATTTTTACCGTTGTCGCAAGTTTAATTGAACCGAAGCGATATATATCGCATTTTTGCATGTGAGTTACAATAATCAAACTTATCACTTCATGCTTTTTTCCTGTTTTATCAGTTAGTGTAGTTACATATTTAATGATTTTGCTTTGATCAAAGTATTTCATTAAAATTGATAAAACATAAACATTGCTAAATAAACATTCTTAGTCTTTAAAATCTGATGAAAATGGTCGTTTCAGGGTGCCTAGTGTTTACAGCTCTTATTTTTATGTCACTCTGACATTAATGAGTTCCATTGCTTCATTATTTAGTATTATTGTAATGGTTATTGTTGTTGTTCTATTAAAAAGGTATAAATTAAAAGAAAGTTACAGTTTCCAATATGCAAGTTATATCCTAATTTATATTATGCATTAACATTCACATAATATAACTGAATATAATAATTGTAATAACTCACAATAGTTATGTCACGATAACTTCTGTTTTGTTCTGTTCTTAAGCTATATTTGTACTGACTGTTGTAGTACGTCAACAAAGTCAAATTCAAATAGAAATTAAATTTTAATCTCATTTATGCTATTTTGCAGAAGGTTTAAAGCTCAGTTTCTTTCAAAGAATTCATGCAATCGCGATTTGACACATTTTATCAAGAATCAAAAGCGATATACTCATACAGCACTGATTTCTTGTTGTTTTACATTTTGTATGTTTCTTGCATAATAATAAATGATGCAACTGAAGTTATTATAATTTTAGTTAAAATTTTAAACAGGGAATTCGGTAGGAAGCAAATTATAATGTCAAAAGGATCATTGAAATATAGGATCGATCACAAATGAATCCTTTTCGCAATAAGATTTGCTGTACCTTTATCACTTTTTATTTTCCAACTTGTATTTACATGTTCTTACAGTTCTTGTTGTGTTACCATCAATGGTGAAATGCGTTTACGTGTTGGATGCTTCTAAAAGGTCACCGATTATTGTGATGCTTTGCGTGTATTTACCACTCTTGAATTCCTTTAATATGGTACTGTTATTCATATATCGGCAAAAAGATCTTCAAAATGCTGCAATTCATGGCATCAAATGGTTGTTTTGCAGACAAAAACAACATATCCAACCTACTGCTGGATTTTTAGAATAAACAAATTGAACTGTTTTCCCTGTTGGATGAATTAGTCTTATGAGATTTTTTTCAATATGTCAAAGTATTAAGGAAAAAACATATCTGTTTGCATTGTATTTTATATCTCTAGTTCAAGTAAAATTTCATGAAATTCATCACAAAAAAGAGATGAGGGAAGGAAATATTCAAAAATGGTCAACGATCCACAGGTATCTTAAACTTAATAGCTGCAGCAAGAGAAGCTGTCATTACTTTAAACATTCCTTTTGCTAGTTTTTTCTTTTTAATACTTCAAGTCATACGTCATGAAGAAACTGAAGTGTCAATTTAGTAAAAATTTTGGATTCAGCTACATCATCGAAGATGAGTAAATCAATTTTACTTTCATCCAAAGAAATAGATATAGTCAATCCATACCACTCAAAAATCCAATAACGAATTTTCTGTGTCACGGATCTCAATATCACGAAACTTCAAATATTACTGAAGAGATGTCCGATGAACCAACCCTTCGCAAACAATGCTTATACGCTGAACTCTTTGTTCTAGTCGTGTTCAGCCTTTATACATTGTTTTCGATAATGTTTACACACCTCTTTTGTTCCCATTGTTATGTTTTCACTGGTGATCCCTTATATTGCTTTCAATAATGTTTGGAGCTTAAATTCATTGTCTCTAATCTGGTGTTTCTACCATAAATCCTTCACATATTATTTCCTACTTGATATTTAATCTTCAAATTACTTCCCTCTTTCTTTGCTTACATTATGACTGTGACTATCTTGAAACCCAACAGAATTGATTCATAATCACCATTCCTACTTTAACAATATACATGTAACGGTAAAACAGTTGACAATAACCAAAAAGGATCTCTCGACCTGTTTTTCAATTCTTGCAAATTTTTTATAATATTGCTCCTGTTAATAAAGGGAATATATTTCTGTGCTACATCCAACTGTCTACATCCAATAAATCTCCCCGGGATCAGCAAGTCTCTCCCAAAATCATAGAATTTTGCAACCACAAAAGGCTTTGGCATTATTTGACATTGGATCACATTCATTCTTTATATTGGGAGAATTGGCAAACCGATTGAGATTAGACAGAACCAGGGGAGAAAATTTAACGAAGTCATGTTGGGTCACAAAATTAGAAATTGAAAAACCTTGGACTATGGTTCATTACCTGACAGAAAAACTATAAGTAATTAACTCAAACTGCCAAGATTTGCCACAAATAATAGCTCAAGAAAAGCTTGAAGTGAAAGGAAGATGTTGGTAAAGGCCCGACATACTCATTAGAACAGATACTACGACTTTTACAAGTACTGGATTAGTACTTCGACTTTATGTCTTAAAATGAATTCTCTGTAGTCCATATAAAGATTAGTCTTATAATGACCAGAAGAGATCTCATAATTATGACGAAGATAAATTCGGGAAGAAATCAAATCGATGAATGTAAGCAGTGTCTCACAATTCCAGAAGTAGGAATTAGAACTCATAAGCATACGAGCAAACGTTAAGGCATTTCAAAGGAACAAAAACAAAATCGAAGAGATGTCTAAATGATAATTATAATAATTATGGTTTTCGGAAAATTAAAAACATTAATTAAACTACTTCATGCTGACGAAGTACTTCTCAACCCCTACAGTAAAATAATTCAAGAACAAATGAATTCAATATAATTGAAGAAGTAACTCCAGAAATGAATCAGGTTAGCTTTATATCATTTGCCGCATCACGAGTATTAGACTAAATAAATCGACTTAATCTATAAAAAAAAAATAAAGTTAGGAATCTTTTTCAATGTCTCCTGACTGTGAACGATGTTCTGTATTGTGGCCCGATCGCACTTTCAGATTAATCAAGATTTTGATTTGACTTAGAACGATGGAGGATATAGTAATATCGATGTTGAAAAGGCTTTTTTGCAATTGAAATTTCCATCAGAATGCGGCTACACATGTTTTCTTTGGTTGAAGAACATAGACGGACCATCGAAGACAAGATAATATATTATTGTTTCCAAAGAATTCCATTTTGGGTGATATCATCCACCTTGTTACTGACAACCACCCTGATCTATCATTTAGAAATTCATGGGAGCAAAACTATCTCAAAGATTCAAAAAAACCTTTATTTGACAATGTTATGTTACTAGGTAAAGGAATTCAGGAAGCACACAAACTTTCTAAGGAAACCAAATGTATCCTCAGAAAGACCTCAATGAACATCAGAGAATTTCTTTCAAATGACAATGATTTTAATAAAATTATTCCTGAATACGACCGAGCAGAAGTATGCCAGTTGAAGAAAATTCTTAGAGTTAATTGGAATCTCAGAGGGATATCTTCAAATAACCTAAAACTCTGGAACGATAGAGACTTAACAAAAAGAATAATTTAAAATTTTCAATACGATCCAATAAGAGTTACTTTAGAGTAAACGCAATTTCATATCTTCATGGATGCATCAAGCATGGCATATTCTTCAGTCATATTACTCGTTGCCAAAATATTTAAGGGATCAAAATTTTCCTGATATTTGCTAAATCTCGAATCTCATCAATTAAAGATATCCCTATACCCCCGATTGGATTTATTAGAGTAAGAGTAACCCAATTTATATTGAATTAGTTAGAACTTGAAAATACATTAATGACGTTATGATCCGATTTTAAATGTACATTGCAATGGATCCACAACCGTTCCCGACTACTATCAGAATTCGTGCAAAATCGTGTAGATGAAATAAGAAAAGCAAAATTCTTGTTTCGTTATATTCCAAGTAAGCATAATTCGACCGATGTTGTAACAAAAGGACTTTCTCCACCCAAACTTAAGAATTATTAAATATGGTGGAAAGGACTATCATGGTTGGAAAAGGAAGAGAACAACTGACAATAATGAGAACATAACTTCGATGGAAATTATGAACATGAAGAAGGAGGCGAAATTTTTGTCGCAAAGGTCACTAAGAAAATTATTATCAAGAGAAATTCTAAACTTGTAGGTGCTAATCATTTTAATAAGTGGTCAAGATTAGTAAGCACAATAGCATGAGTTCTAAGTTCATAAAATTAACTAAGGAGAAAAATTCCATGATTAAAGGGTCAACTTATAACGGATGATTACAAATTAGCTAAAAAGTTATTGATTAGACAAGCGCAATCGAAGAATAAATAAGTGAATGAAATCTATACTACAGCAAGAAAAATTGCTACTGGAAATCCAGAAATCGATTAGAAAAAAAAAAAAACTGAATATGTAATAGCTACATATAATAAAGAAATTTTCTTCCTTAAATCTTAAGTAATTTTTGCATATAAAGAATTTCAAATCATTATTATCATATTGTTCAAGATTATCTGTCAAGATCACTGAGTATTATGAATTACTGTCACCGCCGTTATATTATCAATATAAAATCACTGTTGTCGCATATTGCTATCATCACTCTTGTCATATCAATATCAGTTACTGTTATCATTCTATCACGCCAGTGCATTAAGTCATTGTTATCATTACTATCATTTCCCCACATCAATACGTTGAACTATTGTTATCATTGTTATCACATCAATCCCATCAATATATTAAATCACTGTTATTATGTCCATCATACTAACATATCAGTCGTATCAACCATATCAGTACATCGTACCATTGTTATCATAACAGCATAACAGTATGTTAACATTACTGTCTGATTGATTGAAGAATGAAATTCTATTGTATATCCTTAGTTTAAACAATTGGGATTAATGGTTTGCATTTCGGACTATTCCTTTTCACAGTTTGTATAACACTTTTTGAATTCGATTCATTTCTCTCTTTTCATTTGCGAGTTGGAAGTGTGCTGCTAGTTTAATGTCGTTTTTTTTTTGAAAAAAATAAAAAAAAAAAAATGAATTTTTTTTGTTTTTGCTGACTTTGAGGCAATTCTGCAAAAATATTTCAGAACAGCTCGTTGGCAGCCATGTCAAGTCGTTTCGGCTTTCACACAAATCATTTTGGAATATCGGAAGAAGAACTGTAAGTTTCCGGATAAGAGTTGTTTGTGTATTTGTCGTTTTTGTAGTGTGTTGCGATGCTATAAACTTGGTGAATGAATATACATTGCATATACAGGATAATATAATTACTATCCTGTATATACACTGATATATACCTTGGTACTTGAATTATGAACTGAGCTGTACTTTGGCACATTAAACTTGAATTGTACTTTTAAAATGTAGTATTCTATATTCGTAGTGATCTGAGAGATGAGCACTGACTTTAGTTGCTATTAGTAATATATTCAATGATAGAAATTTAGCAAAAAGATTGGTAGAGAAATTTGTATTTTTATTAATTTTTGCTAACATTACTTATAACTATTAGTATTAGATGAAAGATCGTACGAGGAAGCACGAAACGCTCGTCATCACCATAATCTTTATCATTTTTACTCAGTGATTATGATGAAAACGATCCTTCCTGGTTCGATACATCACCAGGTGCAAATATCTTCTATGGTAGATATGAGTCGGCGAAGCCATTTGTCAAAAAACTACATCATCAGCAACGAGTATTTCTGGAAGAAAAGTTAGAAGAACGGAGAGAATTACGTCAAGCAATACGTGAAAGATTTTTGCATGATTTTGATGAAAAGCTAAAACAACATATGGCGAAGTTTCAGCCAAAGGTATATTTTCGACTTTAATAACGTTGTTAAGGAATAGATATTTGTGCATTTTTTCCGATGTCTCTCTGCTCAGAAAAATTGAACAATAGAAGGTATTTTCCCATAGGGAAGTGCATAAGGTGCATAACTCTTCTTGTAATTTCTCGTCAGGGAAATAAATTGCAAGATAAATTTTCTCACCTGACAGTAACGACGTTACAGTTAACTGTTTTGATCAGGGCTGCAAAAAGAATCAAAATTTCAGTCATCATAATTCATAATTTTCCTGTTATTCATGAAATTTATTGACATTATATAGAGTATCAGTAAGGCATGTCGATGCTTGACGAACTGTAATTCATGGAATCAGTAAGGCAAAAATTTCCTTAGAAGCAACTAACGGGTTTCATTTTAGCCTCGGGAACGACTAATATTGGATTTATTTCTTTCACAACAGAAGAAAGAACTAGAAGAATCATTCAGGGAAAGACTAAAGTAAATCTTCAGAAACTTTTGTTTTCTTAATCCACCCAGTTAGGTAATAAAAACTGCTGTGAATACAGCAGTGTAAATTAGTTAACTTCAAGACAAATAAATGTTAATTTCAGAATATAGGATGAGTAATTTAAAATTAGATTAAATATATTTATGCCATGAGCTGTTTCATATTTCCAGGGAACTTTAACATTTCTTATTCATTGTTTATTGTTTTGCTTATTTTAGCGCAAATCATGATCCTGAATCAAAATCCAATCTTGGTGCATTAAAAGATTCCAGTACTTTCATATCACATCATTCAGTGTCTAAACCTGCAGTACCAGTCGAATCGACTTCTATCAAGTCAAAATCTCGGCTACCAACAGAAGCTTCTACCTTGGTCTATTCCTCAAAATCAACTGCTGTTATCGATATAGGAACATCATACATGTCATCAACATCATCTTCAGTGACTGTTGCTAATCTAGCACCAACTTTCAATGCAATTCCTGCAGTTGTTAATCGAATAAATCCAAAGACCACTTCATCATTTCCTGCATACGTTACTTCGGCATGTGCAACACCGAAAATTCAACAGCAGTCTGATAATTCTGCTGCATTTGTTTTTTGTCCACAAAAAACAAGCACACCTATCTTCTCATCCGAAACATTGAAAAATGGCCATGCAACGCTTACGAGGACGGATTCAATCTCTTCATGCAGATCTTCAGCTTCAAGGAGTACTTCTTGGCCCTTGCAACAGATTGTAGAGGAACAGCGTGAGTTTTTTTTCGAAGCTTCAAGTTTTTTTAAATTACTGTCATAAAGTATTTTGCATGAAATCACGACTTTGTTTTAATTTTTCTATAAGATTGCTTCATAGAAACCTTGGAATTTTGGAATGACTTGATCCTGTTCTGTTCAGCTCAGTCAAGCGAAGCAAGTACTATTGTTGCGGCTAAACAAAATGAATCGATAACGCAATCTTTGTCAAAGGTAAAATCTCTAGCTGTAAGCAGCGGAACTTCTGATGATTCAAATACTAAAAGTCCGAATCACTCGCATCAAATTTACGGATATGAGATAGCTTTCGCAAGGGCTTTCATGGCAAATCTAGCTGATATACCAGATTCTGTCAAAGTAAGTTGTTTTTTTGGTTAAAGATTTTAAAGACACTGTATGCAGTTACGACATCTCTCTTTATTCATAGTCTTCAACGGATATTAGATATTAAACAAGTGAATCACCTTTAAAATATAATTTTAGTGTATTATTCGATCATATGTGGACAAGGAAAATTAATTTTTATAAGTTTCCAAAGTTGAGTACATTGACTATTGCTGTGAAGTTGTCTGAAATCTGAGTTGAATATTGCAAACATTATCAAAGTGATGTTCACCGCTGGCTATCGCTTCACTATGATAATTCGTGGAATTGCTATATAATAGACCTTTTCGGTACTGAGATATGGAAATTTATCAAGAAAAAACACACATAAATTAAAATAATGCATATTATACATACATATAAATTAGAATAAAGGATATATATAAAGATATGAATATATATAGTGTATTTGGTACTGCAAATATCTGACACTTTTATATAAGACTTTTTATAGAATGAATTGAAATGTACGATAAAGGAAAAGATTTCGATATCAACAAAGAAATTTGCAAAACGAAATGACATTGCTCAAATTGTTCGTTTCTTTAATAATTTGCTTAATGGTTTAACAGTTTATGGTTTTAATGGCAAAATGATCAACTTAAAAGATGACGAGTTGGCTCGTGATTGGGCTATGGTTCATATCATTGACACATATCTGGTAATTCAGTGGTTTATTCCTATTTTCATTCTTTTTTTTTGTTAAATTTTCAACCAATATTAATCGAT
This sequence comes from Brugia malayi, assembly GCF_000002995.4. Taxonomy (NCBI): domain Eukaryota; kingdom Metazoa; phylum Nematoda; class Chromadorea; order Rhabditida; family Onchocercidae; genus Brugia; species Brugia malayi. The sequence continues at coordinate 4,794,200 of NW_025062476.1, read as the reverse complement.
CTTGAAAAGCATATCTGAATCCACTTTCCTTGCAGTTTTTCAAAAATTGCATTTTAAATAATCTCTTTTTAATTAAACACCTCTGACCTTGTTTCGGTTAGAAAAGAGACTTGATTTTGACTGCTAAATTAGCATTAAATTTATAAAGAATTTTGAAATAATTGGATTGTGATAGTTTTTATTTACTGGGTACTATTCGGAAAGTTATAAATTTATTTCTTTGTTAGTCTTAACCACTTCTGTTTCCGTTTCATACCTCTCTTACATTGTATTTCCAGGATCTTATTCCACAGGATATAAGTCTGTTGAAAGTAGTGGCTGCTGTTCTGTCATCGCTAACTTTATCATCAATTGCTTTCTCGAAATTACTCTATGGCAAATTGTTTATTGCATCGCCGCTTTTGGCAGTCAATCATAATGAATGGTTATCATTCTGCACTTTTCTTGTGAATCTGCAATTGCTTGAAAAGTCATAATAAGTATTTGTGTAAATAGAATAGGCTAGATGTACCATATTACAAGTTGATATAAAATAAACTGCACATTATTGTCAATATATTTTGTATATTAGATGTATGTTCTTCATGGCGGTGTATATTGAAGTATATATTGAATAAGTTAAACTAATTCCTACTGTCACTTTCTATTGTTACCTTGCATCTTCTTAATCATCTTTTCTATTATGTTAACAGTCCTTATTTTTCAGCTTAAAGTGCATTCTGGATCTAAAAAAGCGTTCCGAAAGATTTGCTGAAACGATAGTAGCATGGCGTTGTCGTGAAATTGCTATTATAAATTTATTTATTGCTTTGAAGATGTCCAATGTAAGTGTTGATCTCCAAGCAACACCAGAAAGTAATGGCTTAGGATTAATGTGGAAAATGATCGCTATAACAATTGCGGATAGTTCTGCCTTCGGTGCTATACTAGTAACAGAGATTTTAAAGGTGTTATTTAATTCTATTTTATTAATTATACATTCCTAATTTTCAAGAGAAATTGAATTTCTCGTAAATTATAATTTGTAGCCTACAATTATTATTTAGTGAGAATATTGCTTCTTATTTTATCCATTAAAAAACTGAAAAATGAATAAAAGAAATTTGTTAAATCTCTTTGAAAATAAGAAGCATTGTACTGAAATGTGAAAGAAGTTTTTGTTCTCAAAATGCGTATTCAATCTAATTAAATTCAGTATTAGGCGAATGAATTTTAAAAACTTTTGAAGTGTAGTTTGTAGCTCCTCCCGTCTTGATTTAACAATTAAAATTTTTAGCAGCATTGGAATGTGATGCATAAAGTCTATGGTAGACAAATGGAGAAGCTAATAATTCTAATTGACAAGTCAGTTCTACCGCAGTGGAGAGTTTCAATCCAAAAAATAGCACCGGACAGTTCGGAAATGAATAAAGCTGTCCAAAATGTTACGGAAAACTATTTGACAGCATTAAAATTTACTATTGATGATTGTTTGTCATCATTTCGTTCATAAGCATGTACTTACTAAATGTAAGGGATAATAAGTTATTCTTAAATATTATTGCATTATTATATATATATTTTGTCCATCCATTATATTTTTCCTTTTTATTTTATTACATTTTGAAATGCTTTAAATATTTTGGTGATATGCTTTTATATATCAAGTATTTTATGGGAATTTCTGGGAAGAATTTCGTTCAAAAGTCCTTGTTTCATACATTTGTCGGGAAAGTTGCCCAATTTTGGACGAATTAAATTTTATCTTTCCAATTACTTTGAGAAAGAGAAAAAATATGTGTAATTGCTATATGGTCTACAATAAAAATATAAGTTGTGTATATTATTGATTTTGTGTTTATTTTGCCTTGAAATGTTATAGCTTTGGAAAATAATGGAAGAAATAAATTCATTTCTTTATTATTAATGAAGATTTCGGTGGCAAAACTTAATATCTCTTCTTGAACTGATAACAGGTCGGTAATATCTTGATTTCTGCTTTGATGTTATTGTTATGGAAATATATATCTCACATGATATGGTCAAGTAAGATATATATATGGTCAAGTAAGATATATTATCTTACTTGATATGGTCAAGTAAGATATACATTAAAATGGCACAATTCAACATAAGTCACTGAAATTGTTTAATCATATTTCAAATCTTTTCATCAAAATGATTAGTTACTGGAATTAAGGATAAGTGAAGAAGAGAAAAAAGATACTGCAATTCATTTCTTCATCAAAACAAAATGTTTTTCTTTTGAGATAGCATTCAAATTCATTATATGATAAATCTCATCAAATCGTACTGATGGCAATGATAAAGTATAAATATCACAATTAATCTACATGGCTTTCGATGTGCTCTTTTTCCTGATGTCTTTAGTATTACCTATATGATTTGAGTTTAGGTTCTACAATTTTTTTTTTAAAATTTATCAATTTATCAGTAATTGATTCATGCAAACTATGCAATGTAAATCTTATGACAATTCTTTCTGCATTTTTTTAAATTAATTTTTTTTTTTCTTTTCTGCTTAATCATTATTAGCATAGCGTACCCGTTTCATTGTATCATCCAAACCGACCAACATTTTGATTTCCTGAGTGGTATAGATATTCTCATCTGTTGCATTCGGATATTTTTCTCTTAAAAAGAGTAGGAGATGCATAATTTTAATTAGAAGATTGAAATGAAAATTTAGCAAGACATAAAATGTATTTGAAATTTTTTTCTCAAAGAAAAGATGTCACAAGATAGTAACTGTCATCAATTATTTTTATTTAAAATAACCATTATTATTATTATTGTTTGAAACTAAATAATTTTGTTCGTCTTCTTTTTTTCTTTGTAATTTTATTAAAATTTCAATTCACAATTTTCAAAGAGTAGACTGTAGAATTTTTAGTGTTTGAAAGTTAAGTGATTTTTTGAAATTTACTCTTTAAGAAGTTTGAAAAGACATTTATCTTTCTTTGTTTTTGTTTTTTTCCTAAAGCTAATTAAATCAAAATTTAACAATGTTTAACCTTAGATTATGTTGAACTGATTTCACGTACGCTAATGGTTGCTTATAACGATTAATTTTATTCATTGATCCTGCTGCTATCTTCTCATCTTCATGCATTTTCTTTTCACGTAAGAATCTGCAATAACTACTATATTTCAATATGAAGTAAGTAAATATTAATCATCCAATTAAATAAAATCAAGACGAATAATAATCAGATTATCGGAAAATAAAGTATAACAGTAAGTTGAAGTGGGTAAATGTGTAAGTTGAAACTAAAAGTAAATTACAGCATAAAAAGAGAGAGAGAGTTAGCACCGTCAAAAAGTGATAATTAAGCAAAATTATTGTTTTCTGACTGACATTAAAATTTTAGCAAATGATTATCGAACAGTAATTTTAATTCAATTAGATTGCTATGATAAGAAAATAGAACCGGAAAAAAAGTTTAATTTGGGAAGAAAATGTATGAAAATGTATCAAAATCAAAATCACAGCATGCTGCGATAGAAGATAGTACACTAGAAGTGGTACCAATCATTGATTATTAGCCTGATTGATAATAAATGATTACAATAACTAGAAAATTGTCAGTTCAAAGTTTAAATGATAAAGATGTTAAGGTATTCTCAGCATTTTTTTAGTAAAAACATAAAAAATTGGTTAAAGTAAATTTACTGCATTACTATAGTAGCAGATATTAGTTCTTCATTCTTAACTATTTCCGGAATAAAATCAAAAATAAGAAGTAGTATGATCAAACACTTTCAAGAGCAAGTTATCAATACTTCGGAGAAAAACAACTCTTGTAGAAATAAATTCACCAATACCTCCAAGACAATATGACTTTTTTTTTTTCTTTATAAAAAACATTTATTTTTTTTTTCAAAATTTATAAAATCTTTGTAGCAATTGAAATTAGAAAAAAAGCTCACTTTGAACGATGATAGCAAAGAATCATAGCGAATACAATTAGCACAGACAAAAGTAAAAACGTGAAAATGGCTAAGAGGAGGGCTGCTTCACGAAGACGTGCGTATGGTACTGTGTCCGATAATTTTGTCACATCAGTTGTATACTTGAAAGAAATTTTATTAAAATTAATGGAAATAATGATAAGAAATGAAATTAGTTCGATTTTTTTTCTTATTTTTCTCTTTTTTTTTTAAAAAAAAAAAGAATTTCCAAAAAACATTTTAAAAAATTTTTTCCCTATGAACAGAGTCAGAAAATTTAAAGCTTACTTTTGAAAGCGCACTTAATTTTGGTACTACACCTTTTGGATTTAGCGCATTTTTATCGATAATTGAAATGGCTTGATCAGCTAAAAGGAGCGCATCATTAGTTCGATTGATGAATAGAAATTGCGCTCGTACTGCTTCTCGTAATAAACGTCCGTCAGAACTTATATATTTTACATTAAATAATAACACATCACATTCACATAATTCACCAATAATCCTAAATTTATTATATTAAATTAAAATTCGTGCCATTTTTTCATCGGATTAAATTAAAATTTGTATCGTTCAAAATAAAGTTATTAATTTATAAATTAAAAATATTAAACTAACTCAGTCAAATTTTTTAGTCCATTAACATTTAAATTTTTAGCATTTTGATCGATATCCATTTGTATGATATGTGACACATCATATACCCATACCGAAACAAAAGCAATACTGTATAGTCATATTACATTTTAAACGATAAATTCCATCTTTAAACAGCATTAAAAAACTAAACTGATTGATTTAATTAATGAAATTATTCAAGTATGTTTTAATTCAATAGTACCTCCTAAAAAATAATTGTTACAAAGTAATTATTAAACTGTATGAATATTCCGTCTTCTCTCTCCTCACTAGGAATATAATATTTATACTCGATTACTAATTTTATGGAAAAAATTTTTGATCATAAGCGTAAAACTTAAAAAATATCACTCATTTATACCGGGAATTCACTCATATTCATATTTACCATTTCTATAAATGTGCGAATGTAAATTGAAAAAAGTCAAAAAGAAATTATTAAAATATACTTTCAATTTGGTGGTAGCAACATGAGAAATTATATGAGAAAGATCGGTGCTAGCAATACGTGATTCAAATATACCACCAGCTGAATCGTATGGCGATTGCATCAGTCGTATAATTCCGGATTTCTCATCCACATTAACGAAACCATTTGCTTGTCTAACTCGATCAGCATATCGATAAATTGTTTCATCGATCCGGTAGCGTACCGAATCAGAATCTGAATGAATAGTAGAAAATTTGATACATACAAAATTATTTCAGAACATGAATGATTCATATCATAAATACGTAGTCAAAAAAATTTCCCCCTTATACGGAAAAAGTTACAACATAAAATTGGAGCATAAAATTTTACAATATTGAAAAATGAAAATTAAACTTTGCTTAAAAGGGTCATGATATGAAATATCAAGTAGTCGTCATATGAAATAATCTTTTAGCGATGTGACATTTTTGAATAACAATATAGCATAGACTAATTAACGTTCTGCAGAAGGATATTTCAGAAATTAATTATTATTGTTATTATTACCATCAATGTTGATCATTATTATTGATTATGATTATTAATTATTATTTATCATTGTTGTTATTTACTTATTATTATTATTAGTTATTAATCAATGCACAAAAATAAATAAAAAAGAACATAAATTGAGAAATGAAAGTTACTTGACAGACAGTTATACTATCACAAATATTAGATGATAATGATATAAATGATACTCGGTGAAGAAGCATTGATCAAATCTGGATCCATTGCTAAAACTTTAACAATTTCCATCCCTGCTATTGCATCACGTGGAATTGCTTTTGTATATAATTTGCTTTCAAATACTGGTCCATTGTCGTTTCTAAAACAAAAAATTAATTAGTGCTTTAAATTCATCCTGTAAATATTTTCAGAATTCGTTTTATTTCTTCTTTTCAAAATAATAATTCCATTTGCTTTTCATCGTTCTCAACGTCTGTCTTCTCCTTCTTCACAAAATGAATTCAATTTTCGCATTTGACTTTTTTTTTTAATAGATTGAATATTTGAAATCAGTTAAAAACTTACACATCTAATATCATAATTCGAACAGTAGCAAACGCAGCATCATTCTCGTTATCTGGTAATCCCTCCGAATTAGTTACCATTATGTGAAGCCTAAAATTAAAAGAGCTCTCAAAGATAATGTCAAGCTTGAAACTAAGACAGAAAACATATACAATATCATTAATTCATCCTGAAAAAAAAATTTCCTAAAATTAGTATCAAAAACACACTGATTTAATGAACGGATTATACTTACTCATAGAAATCTTGTTCTTCTCGATCTAATTCATTTGCTAATTTCAAAATACCATCCATATGGCCAATTGTAAACTTTTTATTGTCATCTTTCATGTGAAAATAAACCTTATCATTGATATCTCGATCAAATGCTCGAATTTTGGTTATTAAAAGGCCTAAAATTATATATAAATAAATGGGACTTTTATTATACTAAGTGATCATCATGTGCAGCAATTTTAACCAATCATTTTACACTTAAAAACATACAGGGAAAGGTACGTGACATACGTGCTTATAAAGGACAACAATATCACTTTAATTATGTTATTTCATTTGGAATAACAATTCAAAATTGCCCAATTTTTTAAATTATCGAAACTTATGCTAATTTTAATAATATAAACGAGCATGTTTTAATAAAGCAAATTAACCTGCTATAAGTATATCGTCTACAAAGTCTGAGATTGCACACGCAAGTGACAAATTATTAATCAGGATTACATCACCTAATCATCACCGTCATCAACACCTATCACCATCATCATTATCATCATCATCATCGTCACTATCTGCGTAATCAATCATCAACCATTATCATCATCATAATTAACTACCACCACTAACATCAATCATTATCATCACCGTTATCATCATCATCAACATCATTATCATAATCCGAAATGTTCATAATCGTATAACATATGAAACATAATTTGAAGAACAACATAACATACCAACATTTTCGTCCTCACGTATACTGAAGAGCACATTGTTATCAATAATTTCTATTGAATTATCATTCTGATCAATAATACGAATTTCAACGTCTAATTCAGCAAACAAATCACCGCTGAATGCAGCAACAACAAGCTGTAAAAATAAGTAACATCAAATTTGATAAATTTTAATTTAAAATTCTTATCAATTTTAAAATGCATAAGGAATTATCAATTTAGTTAGATATTCATAGTTCAGTAAATTAGCATAAATAAATTGAACTTAATAAAAAGAATGGTGTAGAATTAATGCTAATGATAACATAATAATAATAATAATAATAATAATAATAATAATAATAATAATAATAATAATAATAATAATAATAATAATAATAATAATAATAATGATATTAATGATAATAATAATGATAATAATAATATAGTGGAATAAACTTTATATAAAAGCAGTCGCACTTGCTGAAATTTCCAATATTAGCAAATTTTACTACATTTCAAAATTTAGCTTTGCAATCCGGATTTCCAACAGTCCAGAACTTACAGCATGACGATCGTTCTTCTCGCAATCAAACATTTCTTTAGCTTTTAATTCACCGGTTAATGAATCAATCGTGAATAATTCCGTTTCACCAACATATTTCATGCCATTCCATATTGCATAAGTTACCGGACAATCATCACTTGACACTGTACCCTCGAATTTTGCTAGTGTTGAACCCGGAAATTCATTCTGCAATTTTTTTTTCAACAATTAATAAACAGCTCTGAAAATTAGTCCAAATAATTATTATATTTGAAAAAGAATTGAGAAGAAGATTAAAAAGGTTTTTTTTTTTTTTTTTGGAAAATTTTCCAAGTGACATTTTCTTCACATTTGCAATATTACTTATTAAAAAATTATTCATTTTTCTTTCAATAATAATTTCAAGTTTTGTAATAATAATTTCAGTCTTTATGATTCGGACAAAATAAAAATTTCGTAATTTATTTTCTATTGATATTCTATTATTGCTTGTATAATTCGTAAAAACATATTAGTCATTTTAAAAATTTCAAATTTTCATTAAATTTTTGCAAATAAATTAATCAGTAGAATTTTTTGCGCAAAGTAAAAAGAAATAGTTTAGCAAAAATGCAAATTTACCTCATTAACATAAACGACATTTGGAACATTTTCTAAAAAAGTTGGTTGACATTTTGAAGTTGGCAAGATAGTGAGAAAAATGGTAGCAGATGCACCGGTATGTCGGTCATCTCGGGCAATGATTGCAAATTGATACCTTCCTTCTAATCCCAGTAATGGTTCCACATTACGAATGGTACCATCTCCATCAACGTGAAGCAAAGATGATAAAGCTGATGATTCACTATTCATCATTAGTGAATATTCCACATTTGAATCACTATCAATTGCCTATGAATGATTTGTTTTTCTTTTGATGGTGAAAAGCTTAAATTGAAGTTTGAAAAATCAGTTCAAATTAATTTAGTTTCTAATAGCTATCTTTGCTTAATTTTTTTTAGTGTAATTTAAATAGTTTTTTTTTTATTCGTTGAATTAATTAAATTTAGCCATTACATACCACAGCATTAATTATAAATGTATTTATTGGACTATTTTCCATCACTGTTGCAGCAAATGATCGTTCCAGAAATCGAGGCTTAACATCATTTTCATCTAACACATTAATCGTTATCTGTTAATGAAGAAAAAATCATCGTTTCATACTTATATATCTAAACACAATGTTTTATTGCAAATTTATTTTACTTATTAATTTATTTAATATTAGTTTAATAACTTAATTCATCAAATTACAATTTTCAATTTTCAATTCTGATTTCACTCATGTATAATTTTTCGTCTTCTTTCTACCACATTTTTTTGTTACATTTATTGTTATCAAAAATCATAAAAATGTTTTTTTTTTTTTAAGTGACGGAAATGTATTACCGGTAATGACGTAAATGACGTAAATGGCCCATTATCACAAAATGCATTTATGAAAAAGTGAAATATGGGTTTTTTCTCATAATCAAATGGTGCAAGTGTACGAATTGTACCCTGTCAAATGAAAAAAAAATTTTTCATTAATCATTTAATAATATTTAAAATCTTATTATTTTTAAAATATACTGCAATAATTCTTATAACATTATTACGCTATATTGGATATTTACAATATTTTAATTTTATAGTGTTATTAATTCATATATAATTTATTTTTAAATTATATTCAAAAATTTGGCTTTGTTTAGATTAACGAATAAAAATAAGTTGCCTACTAATAATAATGATTTTAAAGCGAATAACCTTCTTATCAATTTTAAAATAATTTTTTTCATTCCCAGCAATTGTATACTTAATTGTGGTTGTAGTATTTGTTGATTCAATTAAAGTACCCACAATGGTTCCTATAAATTTATTACATTTTGATATATAACAAATATTTATTTATTTTTTTGTAGCACTCTATTTGATGAAAATCATGCAAAATAAATGAAAATATTATAAAGGAAAAATTATATTAATTAAAATAAATAAATAAAATTTACTTATAACTTTTAGACTTTATGTTCATTACAAATTAAGCAATCTTCAATAATTCATTGCAAGATTGTTTATTATCATTACATATGATCATCAAACGTTCTCTAGGATATCCCATTATTGTTTACTAGTATATTACCTACAAGCCTTACTTAGGAAAAATTTCTAAATCAGAAAAATTTTTAAAAAATAAAATAAAATGAAAATATTATAAAAATAAATAAATAAAAAATTTGACCGCTTGGAGCATTTTCGGTAATATTAAAAATATAGGATTCATTTGGGAATATTGGAATACGTTGCTTTATTGTTGGTATAACTTTGATTAAAATTGACGTTGAACTTGTCATTTGTGTATTTTGATTAGTGGCGGTAATGGTAAGATTATAATCAATTCCAGTACGTAACTTTGCTGATGTTGTTATGACACCTATAATGAATCGTCCAATAAATATAACATATATTTATTAGATGTCGTATTAATCGCTTGCTTAGTTTTATAATATCATTGTTTAAACATAAAATTTTCATAAATTTCACTAATTCTTTTTTTTTTTTTGTAATATTTATTATATTTAACTTTTCTTCTGTAACTTTTTCTTTTTCTAATTTAACTTAAAGTATTGTTTATCTTGAAATATGCACAGCTATATGCTAGCATATTAATTTGCTATTTAAATTTGTGTAAAAGTGAATGAGATTTGTAGACTTATTTGTCAATAGTCAATTTAATAATTGTAAACATATATATTGAAATGAAATGACCTGTTATTGGATTTACGACAAAAGCACGATGTCCTTTCGATACTGAATATACAATACGATGATTTCTGGCTAAATTAGCTGGAAGCGGTTTTACATTTAAGGTATAAATATAGGTGCCAGGAATTGTGCTTTCCGGTATTTCAATAACTGATCGTGATTGATCAAATTTTATAAGATCCGCATCTGATATTTGCTCTTCCGGTACTATCAATTGAACTATTAATTCTGCTAAAAAAAGAAACTGTCTGAGATTTCATTTCAGAAAATAATATAACAGTCGTTTTATTTCAAATGATTGTTCATAATAAAATTATTAAAATTTGAAATGATTAATTATTCCTTATCAATCTTTATTTTATATCTTCTGTAATTATATTTACTCGCTAAGAAATTAGAATTTTATTCTGTCGTTTCAATTAATGGCAGGAATAGCTTTAATAATCATTCCCATTAATTAAAAAAAATTCTAAACTTATTGAATACTACTTAAAAAAGAAATAAATGTAAAATAACCTTTATCATCCGGTTCATCCGGGTGGCTTATATCAGTAGCGCTAATATTTGCCAAAAATGCCATAATTGAAGTGTTTTTGAAGCTTTTTGTAAGTTGTAGTGTCCCATCGTTGAGACCATTTTTACGAAAACGGAAATGCTCAAACAGTTGGGATGAATCCGGAATGACATTACCAAGATCATCGTAAGCTTTCAGTGAATTAATTGAATACATCACTTTTGCATTCGGATCAGCGTCTATTGCAGTAAATTGATGAAGCATTGTTCCAGCGCCACTTGCTAAAAAACAAAAAACAGAAAAAAAAAAAAAAAAAAACGAAACAAAAACTGCCTTAGTATTTTTATAATAAAAACTTATTTCACTGAAATTTCATTATAAGAATTAAATGATATGCAAAAATAAAAAAATATTTAGTTCAATTCTTTTCTAAAAAAATTTTGCAAAATTAAACGATCAAAATAAAGCAATTTAAATTTAACACTTCCGAAAACATAAGTAATTGTTGAAGGATGATAGAATGACAATTTAAAATTACTTTTATTAATTGCAACTAAAATAGGTTCTTTAGTACTGAATTTTGCTGGTGAACTTCCTAAACCAGCAATCAATACCTGAACAAGTGCTACATCAATATATGGTGGTGAGCTTTCATCAATTGCTAAAACCTGAAATTATTAAAATTCAATTATTTAATTAGCAACTTTTGAAATATTTGTTATTTTCTAGAAATTCCGCAATAAAAGAAAGAAGCAATTTAAATTAGTAATTTTGGTACCATAATTTTTAGTTAGTAACCTTTAATTCATAATTACGTGGGTCTTTGCTAAGTGAACCATAATAGAAAATCCGTCCATCAGTTGAATTAATCTGAAATAATGTTGCGCCACCTTCAGCAATGCGATATGTTATATCGCTATCCGAACTTTGCGCTAACACTTGACCAACAAAAGATTCGCCAGGTTTTGCCGCAAATGCATAAATATTCTAAAATAAACAAATTTACGGAAGTTTTTTTTGATTAAATTTTGAATAATTAAATAATAAATTAATATAAATTCCAATTCAAAATTTAAAATATTTTTAACAATTTTGCAACAAGCAAAAATTACACTAACAAAATTTACATTTATTATTGAATAGACAAAAAGCAAGAACAAAAAAAAAAAAGAAAAACTTACATGTGAAAATTTTGGTGCCATAATTTGTTGATCAATGATTGGATTAAGTGTAATCATAATAATTGCTGTATCAATAATATTTTTTCCATTAGAAATTGATAAAGACATATTGAAGCGTTCACCAAGATTATCAACAGTTAATAATTCACTATTCTGAAATTCAATTTTTCATCGTCAGATTCAATTTGCCGTATGATATAAGCCTTAAATGATAAAAATAATAATAAAGAGTGATATGATTAAAAGAAGAAGTATCGATTGGATTTCTAGAATTATCCATAGTTAAATTTGTAAATAATAAATAAATAGGAATCGATGAATAACTGGAACTAAATAATTTGAAATATGAAAAAAGGAAGGAAAAGGTTTCTTTTTAAAATTTTCATTATTATATGCTCATAAAATTGAGATTAATTAAAATTTATTTTCTCAATTTTCTTCTTTCAATACTTTTTCTTTTGCCTAATAATCTGAAAATATCAATATAAATTCAATTTGAAAAGAGAAAAAAATGAAACAAAGAAAACACTTACTCGAATTGAAAGAACACCAAATTTTTCATTAATTTCAAAAATTCGATTATAATCATTGAGAATAAAAGTGACATTGACATTATCAGGATTGTCAACTTCTATTAGCAGTGGATTATTCATTAGTGATTTTTCTTTAAGATTTAGCGGAATTACACTTTGTTTAAAATGTGGTCTTTGTCCACCATCATTGGCAGTAAATTTAATTGATAGTGGTATATCATATGGTTGTTTACGGTTATCAATTATTGCTCTAATCATAAGTGCAAATTGTCGCGGTACTTTGTGACATTCTGATGGACACTCCAAACTTATCAATTCAATGATATTATCAACTTTTGGCTCCAATGAGAAACTAAAAATAAAATTCTATATGATTGTTTTTTTTTTTAACAATTTTATTATTTCAATTAAATTTTATATTAAATGCGTATTAATGGATGTAATTGGAACAAAATTTGATGCATCGAATTTTTACTAATTATCTGCTGTTATTAAAATTATCTGTTATTTTTTAATTTTAAAAAATTTTTTCAGATTATCTGTTGCTTTAATAATTATTAAACTAATTATCTGTTGAAAATGCTGCTATTAATTAATTAATTAGATTTCTGCTTTGCAATAACACCAATCATAATTAATATTGTTCCGCCGTCCATCTTAATTAATTAATTAAAATCTTAATTAATAGCATTATACTATAAATTACATCATTAAATTAATACCATTTTCTTTTTCTATTTTCTGATTTATCATATAAAACTTACTAATTAGCCATGCTTCCATATATTGTATATTTAACATCCCTAGCTGAAATTCCATTAATCAGCTGAAAATTTTATTAATTATAAAAAAACCGAACTTTATAACATGCAATATTTTCGAAAAACCTAATGCACTTTTTATTTATTTTTTTTTTTGTGTTTGACGAAAAATATACGAATAATGGCGCATTGCTCGTAAATGATCGAAGTGATAACATTTGCTCTAATTTCTTTTTTTTTTTTTTGAAGAAATTTATTGATATTTCTGTATTTTAACAAACAAAAATAGTGCAATAAATGTAAACAAACTTTAATAGTGCCAATTTTAACAGTTCGAGAAAACGTTGACATCTCAAACATATATTGGTCAGCTTCAAATAATCGCTTATTCACGCCATTGTTTACGTTAATATCTAATGTGAAAATACCTTGACGTGAGGTACTTGTTGATTTTGCTTCAGCCTATTAAATAATTTTAATAAAAATTAATTCAAAAAAATTTAATAAAAATAAAACAATCAATCAATTAATTCTAATAATAAAAAAAATACAAAATAAAATTAATTTTAACAAAAAATAAAATTATTTAATTCTTGAAATTTTTAATGCTAAAATTTAATTAACTAGAACGCTGATTGTTCATACTGAATTCAAATTTTGAAAATAATGAAAATTTAATTTTATAAAATGAAAACTTGCTAGCAATTTTGGATATATTGAAACAATTTCAGAATTTTAGAAACAACAGAATTCTATCTTAAGCAATGCATAGCAATATTAAATAAAATTCATAAACTTTATTTTGCAGTTTTTTCTATTTCCAATGAGTAAATAAATGATTCATTACTGGCTAAAGACTCAAATTTTCATGAGATAGTGATAATTAGAAGATAAGAAATCCTAAAGTCATTTATCACTGGCAATTTTCTCATAATAAGTTAGTTCGATTTCGTTAAAATATAATATTTCCGTTTTTCCAATGTGATAATCGGTAGAATCACCGGAATATACGAGATGCTGCGATACTGCATGCAGAAATTCATGAAATAATATACAATGAAACTATTTTCTGAATACAACTGTACTTCAGTATTAACTCTACTGGCAGAGTGCAATAATGAGAATTATTGATGATTGATTTTACAGTGATGGTTAATGCATGAAGACTGAAAACCGGTTCAAGATTATCCGGTAGAGGAAGAAAGAATGTTAACAAATTTCAAATAATAAATGTAGTGGTATTTTTTAAAGTTACTCAAATTATTTCAATCAATGTTTTCGTTTTATTATTATTATTATTTTTTTTTTTTTAAATTGCTCAAATTATTTGAATCAGTATCTTGAACTAACTTATGCTTATTTTTTAAGAATTCAAATTCAGAAATAAAAAGAAATGTTTTTTAATTAAAATATTCTATTTGTAGAAGTTTTTGATATGCCATCAAAAATAGCTAATTATTGTTAGTAACTGATATTGCTATGCAAAATATATGAATAATTTGAGATTAAATGATATATGAAACTGATTTTCTATTTAAATCTCTTCTTCTATCTTCAGATTTCATTTTATTTTCAACATTTAATCAATCAAATTTTACCAGTTTTTTTTTTTTTTTTTTTTTTTTTTTAAATCAAGATTTCAATTTTACCATATATTTTGAAATAGATTGAATAAATAAAAATAATTAGCATAAGTTATTTGTATATACCTGAAGTGTTATTTTATCAGCAACATTAAGGATGTGTGCATCATCAAGAATAATATCAAATTGCTGACCGGAGATAATAATTTTTGGAATAATAGTGAAAGCGTTCGAATATTCAGTTTGTTGCAATGATAAACGAAAACTTTCTTTAGCATCCTGTAGAAATTATTCCCGAAAAAATTTTATAATTACTTCATATAAAATTTAAATATCTTGTTAGCATTAGTTTAGCAGTAGAAAATAGTTAAAGAAAAGTTAAAATTTTTTTTAATTAAATAAAATTTTTTTTAATTAAGTAAAATTTTTTTTCAATTTAAATTTTACAATTTAATAAAGTGAAAAACAATTTTATGATAAATCATTGCTTTAGCTAGACTTTAGCGCCATGTTATGAAATAGAACTGATAAAGCAATTCAATGATATCGAAGCAATATGAAGCTTTTAACAATCTATGAAAAAAGTTGTGAGATTTAAAGTTCAAAAGGCAATGATTTATTTTATTTATAAATAGTGTAATCCACTGGTAGATTAGATGTTAGTCACCAAGGCTGTTAAAGATTTACTATATTACAGCGACAAGATTAAATATACCTTCCCTATTAGGCCTAAACTTCCCACTAAGTTCTTATTGGGCCTAAACTTCCTACTAAGTTTCCATCAAGTCTAAACTGCCTATTAAATACAGTAATGTTTATTTCTATTATGTTGTTAGGCTTGAACTAAATATAGTATATGTTTGATTAATACTTATAAAGTTTTCGCTTTAATTTTAAGATTAAGTTCAGGATGGACGGAAAGTTTAAAATTTTGCAATTTATTAAAATTATTTAAAATGATTGTGAACCAAAAAAAAAAAAAAAAAGGAGAAAAAGGGAAAGAAAAAACTAACAGCAATAATGGAAGGTGAGGCAAATGGAAGTGCATGATTTTTCCGGTAATTCTTCGGTACCGTAATGCTTGCATATGTCTCATCAAATATATTCATTTCTATAAAATTCGGAACTTCCTGATTTAGAATTTAGAGAAATAGAAAGAATGAAAAAATATAAATGTTAGGAGAGATCAATTTAAAAAAAAAAATTTAGTAACATTTGAATAATTGGAATGAATGCTTATAAATAAAATGAAATTGATGATACGTATGAAATGCAATTAATGAAATTAAATTTATAATAAGAACCTGTTAAAATGATAAACCTGTTAATTTCTATTATATTTAAATTATTTTTATTATAAATTATTACTTATCTGATAGCATATCTAATAGTGTTGATAATTTGATAACAATGGTACAAAAATCTTTATCATTTTTTAATTACAAAATCTAAAAACAAAAAAAGAAAAGAAGGCAGCTATTCCAGGATAATTAATTAATTACAGAATTTAATTAAGTTTGAATTTAATAATTTAAATACAAAAGCATAACATACCATCGTTTGCTATCACCGCTAACAATATCAGCTGCGAAAATGCAATGAGACTTATCACTATCATCCCTTCACTATCAATGCATTTATTTCATTCGTTAAATTAATTAGTTCGACCAGCTATCTCATCCAACCTTCTCCTTCTACTGTTCTTCATTCATTTACCGCCCATAACTTCGTCTTTTTTAAATTATCGTTCCTTTATTTGGGTCATCGCCGTTCATCGTTCATTCATTATTATTTTTTTTTTTCTTTTTCAGTAGGAAGAAGAAATTCATTAAAGGATTGAAAAAAAAAAAAAATGAAAGAAAAAAGAAAAACTAATTTTCAATCAATATTTTATAGCAAAATATTTTGACTTGGTCTATTTAATTAAATTGTCATTAATTCAGAAAAATTCATTTGTTGAAATAATTTCATTATTTAATTCCTTTTCTGCAGAAAAAAAAAAACAATAATGGCTCATGTTGTCAATTAATTTGTTTTTGATTTATTCAATCATTCAAATGGTCAGATATTTCAGATCAACTAATCTATTATACAGTGAATCATATAATAATATGTAACTAAAGATTACACTATAATAATAATAAATAATGTGAGAATAAGGAATAAAATTAAAATTAAGAAGAGTAAAAGACTGATGTAAATAAAAGTTCATCCAAAATATCAAATTAATTATTGATAATAATATGTCAAATAGTTATGCAGAAGCGAGAGGGAGAGAGAGAGAAGGAGAGGGAGAGATGGTATTTCACTATAATTCTTTAATTAGATTTCAATCCTATAATTCTTTTCATCAAATAATACAAATACGTTTGTTAGAAATTGAATGTATAACAAATGAGAAATTAATAAAACGACAAAAAATTTTTAATATTTGTAATTTTCTAATAAACTTTATTTTGAAATGAATTAAAAATTGCATTTTTTTGTTGTTATTTTATATTTTTGGATACTTATTAACTGAATAAAAGTTTGTTGCATTCAACAAAAAATGATTAATGTTTGGATAAATTTCGAAATTAGGAATGTTTTATTTAATGATATTGTAGTCGAATATTTCCTACTTTAACGTTGCAGATTGTAGATAATTCTTTTTGTTACAAATTAAAAATAATTATTTTGAAGTCTGAATATTTAAGCACATTTTTTTTTTTTTCTGAATATTTTTTTTTCTTTTTTTGAAAGCTTGAAATATTTCGTATATTTTTATGAAACCTCGAAATTTGCTAAAATGTAGTCTGTGTAAAACTGATTATCGCATCAATAAATAATTCCATATTAATAGATCAAAAATTATTAACTGATGTTTTCATTGTATTTTTAAAGAAAATACAATGAAAACTATGATTTGATTTAGTAATTTAAAATTCAACACAATTCTGCAAATGTAATAAAAGAGTTGAAATATGAGAAATCACTGATTATCTCATCAATAAATAATTCCATATCAATAGATTATGTCTTTTACGCTTGAATCACGCTTATATGACGCATAGCAATTAAACCATTTAGTGTTATCTTACGCTCACGTCACTTATGATCGTTGCTCATAAATGTTTCGTAAGTAAATAACAAATTAGATGGTTGCTTTTACATATCAAATATATTCTGTTTTAATTATGAAAACAAATTATTATTGGAAACAATTTCTGGTTTTTCCGTTGCTGAGAGAAATCTCTCAATTCTAGGAATTATTACAAATACTTTTATACATTGTTCCTTAACTTTAAGTTTTTCCTTTTTATCGTCTTTAAGCTTTTTGAGCATTATTGCAATTAAGATTAAAAGAAATCCTTTTGAATTAATATTTAAAGTTTATTTAAATATTATATTTGCTTATAAGATGTACTTGTAGTGATAACTGGTTTGTATAGAAGATCTGATAACTTTGCTAATAAATCTTTTATTGTATTTATTGTAAATAAGTCGGAGAATGAGTATTGATTTTAAGTATTGCTTATATCAACATTTCAAAGTTATCATAGTTATCATAAATTTATCATATTTTTATAGCTTTATTATCATTTACAGTTTCAGAATCGTTTCATTTGTTAATCAGTCTTTTTGATTTGTACTTTCAAAATAATCTTATCTGATGAGTAATTCATTTTTAATTAGAATTCAAGTTGTTGCATAGATTAAGCAATATTCCGCTTCAATTAAAATTTTAATTAGCTTTTTCAAGACAAATAAAAAATAGCAATTCATTTGAAAAAAAAAAAGATATTTTTAAATTAATTGATTATTTATAATAATCAGGGGAAGTATGTTATTTGACAACTTCAATAATAAAATAAGGCTTAGGCTTAGGTCTAGGCTTAGGCTTAGGCTTAGGCTTGGGCTATGTTTCAGATTTGAATATTAATTTTTATGAAAATCCTGGAATTTTTAGGAATGAATAAACCGCATGGTCATTTGATAATTTAAACAATAGAAATATTTTAGTAATTAAGTTTTGATCAGTTACACAGTAGCGAAATTAATGAAATTATATCTGAGTTGACCTTTCATTAATTTCGCTGCTGAAATATTGTTTAAAACTTAATTACTAAAATATTTCTATTATTTAAATTATTTTTCATAAAAATTAGTATTCAAATCTGAAATATAGCCTGAGCTAAGCGCAAACCTAAGCCTAAGCCTAAACCTAAGCTTTATTTTATTATTGAAGTTGTTAAATGACAACACCGTATATGACCATTTCTCTTGACTGCTAAATAATCAATCAATTTAAAAATATCTTTTTTTTTTTAAAATGAATTGCTATTTTTCAATTGTTTTAACAATTAATTAAAACAAAATTTGATAATACTAGAATTTATTTCCTAGTTTAATATACAAAAGCTCTTAAAAATTGTAGGAATTTCATAAAATCAATACTTGAATTTGAAATAAAAATTAATTTTTATTTTAAAAATGATTTAAAACTATGAAAAATTAGAAATTTTATTAATTTCGCTACTGAATTACTATTCAAAAGTTAATTACTAAAGTTTTTTTTATTATTTAAGATGTGAAATGACCACAACACATATGATAAATTTTTAGTATTATGAACATGTTGAGATAGATTTGTTGAGGAAGAATTATCTAAGAATAAATATCGGAAATAAGTCAATATGTTTCCAATTGTCATTTAATTTACGTCACCAAAATTTAAAACCTAAAACTTTTACAATGTGCAAATAATTCGATACTAGTATTTAATGAAGTAAAGCAGAAAGGATTATTCAACACTTTATGGATTAAAGATTTCATCGCCCAGTGACATTCAATTCAAACTGTTTCAGTTTTCATTTATGCAAATATTATTCATTCTGTCAACCAACTTTGAAAAAATGTCCCATTTTTTCAAACATCAAACACTATTTCAGCTCGTGTTGAAATTCTTTCTGATAACAACAGGAATAGCAGCAATGGATGCATGTCAATGTTAGAGTTCAGTGATGCGTCCATCCGGTGAAGTTCCATCAGTGATACTATCGATAGGTGTGTATAAATGCACCAAATTAAATTCCTGAGAAGCGAAAAATGCTCGGAATCTCATTCCGGACAATGTCACTCAATTTAATACATATTACTGAAATGATGGAGCAGTACCCAAAGCAAACAGATTTACGTACACGCTATTGTAAAGCTTCCCTCGGGATTTAAAAGAGCATTCACAAACTAGCAGTTAGACACGAGAAGAAAGTAAAAATATGACAAATAATGGACTGATTAAAAACTTTTTGAACTTTGGTCTTTAATTCAACATTATGAAATTCCGATAATTACTAGAGGTTTTGTAAATTTAATACTGAAAAAATCTTTAATTCTGTTAAATTATATTTTAATTAAGTGCCAACAATGTTATAAAAATATAATTCATCTAAAAATGAACATATTTTGAACTTTGTTAATTATTTTATCTGCATTGTACTTGATGCTTACACACTGTTATGGATTTTTGACAATTTATGCAAAAAAGAAAACTTAATAAAATCACTTTGGAGCAACCTTAATTCTATGTAAAACTGATAAATTGAAAAAGATTATTAGATGTTATTAGATTCAATTTCATTCATATTCAAAGCTTTAAAATTCTCAGTATCAGTTCTCAGTCAACCATTTCTCTCAAATCTAATTTATTTGTTTATTACTTTTAGCGAAAGTAAGAAAAAGGGATTTAGTTAAAGATACAATTTTTCACTCAAATTTAATGATAACATCAATGAGAATAATTATGGATGAGATAAAAATTTCTTTCTGTCATACTTTTGAGTTTATTTAAGAAATGATAAAGTGATTAAGATTAACTGTAAATTTATTTTTCTTTTTGTTAACTTTATGTTTATGACTATTTTTTGAGATTTATATAAAATATTGAATTTTGCAGAAATTTTGCAAGCAAGCTAGAAAGTAAATTGCTTAGTTCGATAACTCTTACAAGTTATCACATTTGTAACTATACTGCATGAAAAGCTGAGCGTTCATTGATTATTTAAGAAATGTATTTTTTGATAAGTTTTAGATTTCGAAAAATTATGCTAACAAATAATAGAGTGGAATTTTTTCTTATATACCTAAATTCTTTTGAGGAAAGACTTATTAATAGAAAATAACTTGTGAATAGAAAGGAATAGAGTACTTCATTACCTATATATCAAATTTGATTTGAATTTTTTTTAACATAAAGGAATTGATTTCCTAGCTAGATGGTCTCACTATATTAAGAGGTTAGAGAAGAAATCATTAATTCTTGTTATCCATCGATTTGTTGGATTTGATGTAGAAACTAAATTATTGCATTAAAAAAAAAGTAAAACTAATATAATAAGTGATTATAATATGAGATAATTTCAGTTATTTTGATTACTTATTATATTTAAAAACGAAACTAAAATGTGTATTTGAGGGAAAATTTCTGAACAGTACCAATGTTTCACATTTCTGAACAGTTTCAATGTTTCAAATTTCTGAACATTATCAATAATATCGAAGGTCAGATGACAAGAAGACTGTCACATTGTTTTAATAATTTTTTGTTTCTCCACTTTTTATAATTAATTTTTGACATCGATTCACTGGCAACAAAATTTATAAAGAGTTTAAGATCAAGTAGATAAGAACATCATTGATACAATGTTCCCGATGTCATCCTTCCAATCCTAAGATGACAACATGGTACATTCTATCTCTCTGTCTATCTTATGTTCTCCCACCACTGTTATAGCATATTTATACAATATTTTCATTAATTATAATTGCTCGAAGTTTTTTTTTTTTTTTTTTTTTTTTTTCTTTCAACAATGGAATGTGTGTTCTACTAGAAGTGAAATGTCAAAAAGAATTCAGATTTATTACTATGCTGAATAAAGAAGGTGCAAAATTCAGTGACACAGCGTCATCGCATGTAATGTCAGTTTAACTCTTCGCCAGGATTTCACGACGGGCTGTGTGAAAGTTTGTTTTCATTATGTTAATTGTGATTGTGGGGATTTGAACTTTAAGTGTGATATGCAAAGAGCAGATTATGTGAACGTTGAGGTCAGGATTTGATTAGAATAGCATTGCTGGAAGTTGATAAGGTCATTTTGTAATCGAAGATGTTTCATCATTTTTTATATTTTTGTTTGAGATGATGGGCATATTTGGACGCGACAAAAAAGTCGATACAAAAGAAGCTGTTCGTGAGTTACAGCGAAAAATGCGAACTGAATTGCGTCAGCTTGATCGTCAGATTCATGCCATTGAACGGGAAGAAATGAAGGTTATTCTCATGATTAAACATTATGAAGGTTTTGTGAAGTATTGTTTAACTGTCATTTAGGTTCCTTCACGACCGTGATTATTATATTCCTTGTAAAGTAGAAATTCAAGCTTTACTTGTAAAAGAAATAATTGCAGGTCAAAAGGCAGATCAAAGAATCAGCAAAAAAAGGTGATCGAGATGTATGTATCGTGCTTGCAAAGTCTATTTTACAGTCAAGAAAAGTTAGTTATTTCATTAGTTTGGTCTTATTACTAACTTATTTTATTATTTCATTAGTTATTTCTTTATACATATTATTTTATCAGTTCCTGATGTAGCGATTCGTGTTATCTGTGGCTCGAGTTACTTTCAATCATAAATTTAGAGATTTGGAGATTAACTGATTACTATAGCAATAAAACTTTAGTAAATGTGTTGAACTCAGCTCAATTGGAGACAATGCGTGTGTGCTTCTTCAGACTGATTTTCTATTTCTCTGTGCGATTTTCCATAGGAATACATTTCTTATTTCTGATTGTTGTGAAGATGCATTAGACATCCTAAAAATGCTGTTTTCTTCAATTGTTATTCTCTGAAATGGAACATTATATAGACTGTATTTTCTTTATTCGCTTCTACTTTGAAATTAATTTTGTTACTTAAATACATTGTATTCAGCTTTTCAATTTTAGGCGAATTTTTGTTTTTGTAATTTGGAATTCATTTGGTAAAAATTTCTTTTTAGGCAGTGTCAAAAATTCATGGAACAAAGGCACAGATCAATTCTGTTGTTATGGGGATGCAGCAGCAACTTGCAACAGTTCGTATGGCGGGCTCGTTGCAGCAGTCAACAGACGTAATGAGAAATATGCAGCAGCTAGTGAAGGTTATGTCTGATTCCGAAAGAATAAAGTTGAGACATAACTAAAGATAGAATATATTTGAAGTGAACGGTATGGGGCGAATCTTGAAATCAGTGTAAAGAATTGGTGAACTCTCCGAATTTGTTAATTTACAATTAATGTTTGGCCACTGTTAGTATCATCTAAGAATGATAGCTAAATTATAAGGGATGAAATGGGAAATCATATGGTGTAGTATATAGATAACAGTAACTATGTCAACATAAATAAATGCTGCAACTAATATTACATGTTACGAATTTAAGGTGCCTGAAATAATGTCAACAATGCGTGAACTTTCGAAAGAGATGATGAAAATAGGTATTATAGATGAAATGATTGAGGAAACTATGGAATCAGTTGAACCAGAAGAGCTTGAAGAAGCAGCGCAGGTACTGTCATATGATTTTTGAATGTACAGTAATCGAAGTCCGTCACGAATTTTGGAATTTGAATTATACTTGAATTGACTTACAACAGAAATTCGCTTGCCTTATTTTATTACTGAAATTGTTAAGTCTACTTGGTTCTTCCATGCTGTTTGCTGAATAAAAGGAAGAGTAGTAATGGAACTTTATACGAAACTAATTGCTGCATCAAGAACTTTGCGAAATTAGTTACGAACTTTTCCATTATATCTTTGTTCGCTGTGTAATCTACCAGTACACTTCTTATTTGCAACAAATTGAAAAGTTTTTACAGGAAGAAGTAGATCGGATATTGTATGAAATTACAGCCGGTGAATTGGGTAAAGCACCATCTGCTGTCAAGGATACACTTGCAGTGGAACCAGAAAACATATTGACGGGTACTGATGGACATGCTGTTGATTATGATGAGATGCGTGCTAGATTAGAGTTCCTCAAAAATTGACCTCGGAAAAAGTTAAAGTAATTTCACTCCTTCACTCTTTATAATTATAATATTAAGCTTGTGCTTTCTAATGCTATTTTTTGAAGAGTTGTACTATATGAACTTAAGAAAAAAGTAAGGCTCTCATCACTTGATTTTTGTGAGGCTCTTACCAAAAGTTTTATTTGAACAGTAAAAATAATGTTTCCTTTTCGATGCTGGTCAGATAATAACAACATCGATTAGCTTTTAGTCACAAATTAGAAAAGTTGAATTTAATCCTTGGTATAACTGTTTCTCAAATTTGAAACAGTTTTGTCCTGTATATGGTAAGTGCAAATTTCGTTACATTTTTGTTTTTTATGAGCTAATTTCGTTGATTATCTTTTGATCAAAGTAATTTATATGTTATGCACGGTGATATCGTGTTTCATTAATTGTAAATGTCGATTAAGTACACTGTGTTGGACCTTATACATATCTGTTTGCTGATTTTTTAAAACTATTAGTTTGCATGAAATACAAAGTGTACAAAGAAGAATTCCATCTTAGGTTACTTAAAGCTGTTGATAATGATAGGATTGCTTAAATTTTGAAGAGTAGCGGATGAATGAGCATAACATAACATAGGGGAAGACATATTATTAGCGGAATAATTTTTAATATGTCTGCAATTCGTTCATTGCTTAGATGTAGAGTAATGAAAATTTAGAAATAAATTGTAGGAATATATTAAGTACTGAGACGGGTGAAAAACAAATTGGCTGGTAACAGTTTTTTCCTGGTTTACGATATCTGCTAATTTTCATTTGTTATGATTAGAATTATAGTTTCATGACTTTATTGCGGCTGGTTGGTGCGAGTAATTTTCGAAGATTTTCACGAAATTTATTTTTCATTTCGTAATAGTTTCTTTTTTTATTTCATAGAAGTAAAAGCGGATTATTGTAATCTTTCACGTCAATAAGTACAAAAAATAAAATCACTTTAATCAGATAAATGCTCGTTTACTGTTCAATATATATGTTATGAAATATAATGTAAAACCGGAAAGAATTTTCGGAAATGTAATGTAACAGTTCATCATACGATAAAATTGACTGTTCCTAGCAAAAAGGGAAATCCGATTTTCGTGGACGAAGTAAGTTAATAGTTTCCCGATATCATTCGAAATTTTCAGTTGGTTTTATATTTAATGGAGCGAAATGATTTCATGCTGAATTTACTATTTCGTATTAAAATATATCGTGAAGCCGTAGTGTATTTTAATAACATTCCATGTCTAATATTTCCTCCTAATAATTTGTTTGCTGCTTACTTTATTTTAGGTTAAGACATAAGGTATTAGTTTCTTTATAAATTGAAAATGGTTCCTTATTCTCATCAGTAAAAGTGTATTTACTTCTCTCCAATTTCTCGAAAGTTTTTGTCATACGTAATATTTCTTTTCTGCAGAAAATCAGTTATTTTGAGAGATATATGCGGTTCTTTTGTTTTGGAAAAGGAATAGGTAATTTTGCTATAAGAGTTATACGTAAAATCTAATTTATGCATAAGTAACGGATCTAGTTGTGGATACGTGGATGCAATTTTCCATAATTTTGTAATTATTTGGCACAGACATAAAAGTAAAGATTGGGAAGACTTTTTTTCATATTCATAAAAACAAGACTTAGTTATAGTTAACTGAATTATGAATTATAGTCAGGCGCGTTGTAGCAACAAAAGTATTCTCTGCCGTTTACCAGATTTTGATGATGAATCATTGATCACAGAGACGCTTTATTCATTATTATTTTAATTGCGGCATTTCCTTTTTGTACAGTTGTGCAAGGTGTTATTATTGGTTCAGTAGCAATGATAACTTTCTTCATTTCTCCACGAATAAATTGCGTAGATTTTTCCCAAAGCATTGCATAACTATTTCAAAGCACAATTATGTGATCGTTTAAATGATAGTTGAACATTAGTATCAAACTAATTGTTTTGAAATAATATTAGTTAGTGGTGTAAGAACTGAAATGTAAATTGCATATAATTTCATTCGTGATGTGCCTTACTTTCGGTGGGATTTGGGACATTCTGTTAACTTTGACAGTATTATTAACTTATTTTCATACTAAATAGCTGTCTTTTCTTGCTTGTAAGTTGACTTTTAGGTGAATCGAGATGAGATAATTTTCACCACAAAATACGCAATTCTCGATAACATAATAAAAATAATAGATGGGTATGGTAATAATACATGAAGGGCGAAGATGCATTTCTTGTTGTAGAAGATGAAAGAGGAGAAAAATGAGCGATAAAATAGGATGCTGATAAATATATATATAGAGAGAGAGAGAGAGAGAAAGAGGGAGGTTTTTTTTTTGTGTTATGGACCTGAAAAATGGATTCATCTGTCCTTTTCACTGTCTCTTCTCGTCTCATTGCCTCTATCAGTTTTTGGTTGCATTGATTTGAGAATGAATTGCTAGTGTTGAACAGAGGAAGGTGAAAGAAGAATAGAAATTTCAGTTAGATAGGATAGGATAGTATTGAAAGGATGGAAGAAACGAACAGCAATGTTTCGTTTTTCGTTTCAAATTATTCATCATTCAACGATTGTTATTGCTGTTACTATCTCTTCGATATTCCTCTTTATTTTGATTTTGTGATGAGCTGTGTATATTGTTGATTCATTCTTACAATGTTTTGTTTCTCATTTTCTTCCTTTTTCTTTGTTCATTTTAAAATTATCACAACAGGTCACATTGACCGGATCAATACCTGTAAAGTAATGAAATGTACTGCTTAGTTGTTCTTTTGATGTTTTCACATTTCCTTCCTTATAATTGCTGTATGGATCTGCAATATATTTTCACTAATTTACCTTCACTAATATTTATTAATATTAAATTTTTCTTCACTAATATTTATATCACTAATTTATCAGTTACAGCACCTTCTATACTCTCCAGCATATGAATTGTTTGATTTTTTTCAATTTACTTTTTGCAATTTAAAACTTTTGTAACTTTGAGAGGGCTATCCTTATCATTAAGCTGATTATATGCTAGCATAAAATTCTACTTCTGGAAGAATGGCTATTTGGATTTTATCACTTATGGACATTATTTATTACTTTCACTTCGATCAGATTGCCATAACCTGAAAAATGTCCACGAAATCACACTTTTTTCCGTCTTTGAGAGTCGTTATTTTTGATTATACATAACTTGAATGATGTTCACTATCTTATTTAGAAACATTTAGATTAACGGTAATGGCCGAACATAGCTTCTATGCGGTGGGACATGGCAAGAAACCAGGCGTATATGAAAAGTGGGCGGATGTGCAGGAACAGGCTTGTTTTCCCGCACTTGTCACTTGCATGGCCTTTTCTAAATACAGCTTTTTATACTGACTTTGAATAGTCTATAGTCAACGTTGACTGAAAAATCAGATAATAAGGTATTCGACACTGATCAATTTTCTTTTTCGAATCACTGAGGCTGTTGACACACTTCTTCCGAACTAACATTATTTTATCTTATTGTGGCTTTCTATCATTAATAAATTTTCATAATGTTTATGCTAAATTCAGTTTAGTTTTGCAGATAAGGGATTTTCCTCAACCAGTTTATAAAAAATTTGCTACAAAAGAGGAAGCTGAGGAATATGTGAAAGTCCGACGACCGGAAAGAATTTCATGTTGGTTGTCACTTAATTTTTTGCAGATTATTTTGTCGAATGTTACAATATCTAATGCATATATATTGAAAGACTAATTGTTTATGTATGAAATGCCTTTCTGAAATACTCTTTTATTGTTGTTTATTGCATGAACTTCATATGATTTCGATGTTTATAATTTTCAAAGGTTATTTTAACGATAATAATAGAAACGAATGATTTATAAAAATTACGCTTGTAAAACGATTTCAGTGGATGTGGATGAGGAAGCGGATAAATTTTATGCAGTTGCTCGAGGAAAAGTTGTAGGAATATTTACAGATTACAATGAAGTTAAGAATCATGTGAGAGAAATACTGCATTTCTTTTATCATTTGAGTTGAGTGAAAAATTCTATTCCACATTTTTTTAGTAAGAATTCTAAACGTTTATTTGCCTTAATTTATTTATAATTGAACTATACAAAAAAGAGTTCCAGATAACCGATTATCCTCAGCCATTGTACAAGAAATTCGAGAAATTGGAGGAAGCAAAAGCTTATTATATGAAATATTCGAGTGGAGAAGAGGATGGTAATCCAAAAGGTTTTGTTTTTATTTACATTTTCCCTAGGATTTGAACATTTTTCGGAAGTGTAATGGTTATTTCAGAACATTCTATGATTTGCTTCAGAACAGCTGTGACGCTCTTAATTTATCGAAATTGTTTAAAAATAGTCTGGCGCGATGTAGCTTTATGCTGATAAAAAGAATAATTGCTTGATATCTTTATCACTTCTTATGGAATGGAATGCTGACTAAATGGTATTCAGCCGATATGGATAACTAATTTTCTATTTACAAGGGAGCATACCAAACCAATGGATTTACAAAATGGAACAATATGGGACGACACAAAAGGGAATGAAAAAGAACACGAAATCAAGTTTAATGATATCATGCCAAAATGAGTGTTAGATCGAGCATGTAATTAGTAATTTCAGAATCAAAAACTCATAATACAGCAACGGATAACAATGAGGAAGAAGTAAAAGAGACGGAAAATATGGAAGAGAAGAAAGAGGCGAGGATAACATCGATTCTTGCTTGATTAATAAACACATGATTAATGCTTCCTTATGTTCTCTTTGTCCTTATAGCAATGTGTTGTTATTGTCTATGATTTAATTTTAGAATAAGTTTACTTTCTTCCTGTAAATTTCAGCAAACTAACAAAGGACCATCATTCTACGCTGTTGCACATGGCCATAAAACCGGTGTATTCAAAACATGGGAAGAATGTTTGGAAGCAACGAAGGATTTCAAAGGTGCCAAATTTAAGAAGTTCGACAATGAGGAAGATGCGAAATTGTTTGTTGAAGGAAGAAACATTAAGGAAGCAGGTAATCGTGTTAAATTATTTATCATGATAGATTTAACAACGACAACTTGTATTCTCTTTCGACAAATATCGGTTTTAAATGTATGTTTTATTTCAAGTATATATTTTATTGTCATTACTTTCCAAAATTTACATCTGAATTTGTAGAAGGTCGTAAGAGGGCTCATAGTCCAAATGACGTAGAAGATGATGTCGAAGAGAAATCAGCAAAAAAGGGCTAAAATAAATGCCTGAAGAAAAGGGAGCTTTGTATTTTACATTGAATTAATGTGATTATTTTATATTCAGATACTATTTTCGTAGACTTTGTTGATATTTTTGAACGTTTTTTCCCGACAATTGTAAATATAATAATGAAGTTTCTTATCCTAAAGGCTTATTTTTCTCAACGATTTTTTGTAGTTTATTGTGTTGAAATTAGTAACAGATATTTCTTTTAACATTGTTAGTTTTGTTTTCTTTAGCGATTTGTTACAGTTTTATTTTCATATATCATTTTGTTCTAATAACTCTTCCTTAATGAACATAGCAATTTTTTTGTTTATCTTTTTTGTGAGAAATTTATTAGTCATATACAAAAGATCAAAAACTGATGACCTTGGTTTTGTTTTCTTCTATTTTCCTTGATGTTTTCCTGTTTTACTCTACTCTTCATTCTTTCTACTTGACAACAGAACAAGCACAACAGCAGACAACAGCAAGATATTGTGCACTTCGCTTTCTTTTTGAGTAATTCTCTGTTGGTGCATCTATTTGGTGAATGTTAAAAAATTGTGAACAGTAATTATTTTGTGAATTTTCAGTTCATTTTTTTTTATCACTAAAAAAACATTTGTTATTATACTTCGACTGTTAAATGAATGTTTTGCTAAAATGTCAAGGCTAGCATAGCATCATAAGAAATGATCTGTTTTGGTAGCAGTTGACATATATTTGCGCAGTTATAAGCCGGTGTTAGAAGTTCCATTGAAATTGTAAAATCTTCGAAGTTATTAGCTTTGAATCTCTTGAGTTTAACTGATTAGGCTGAATGTTGGAGGACGGTTAATTTTTCTTTTCAAATTAAAAAGCTCTTGCAGTTCTGATTTTCCTGTTTCCATGTGTTATGCAACGAATAATATTATGAGTCTTTTCCAAAAAATATTCATATTTCGAAGTCGGTCGTTTGAGTTATTTAAGGTTGTTTTCAAGGGAACCTAGTAGAATGGTTCGGTTAAATTAATTTTTATATTCCAGTGCTACCTAATACCTAACATTAAGAATGAAAACTGGCTACTATGCGGTTGCTCGAGGTCGTTGCACTGGAGTCTACAAGACTTGGTCAGAATGTGAAAGGCAGGTGAAAGGATATCGAAATGCTAGGCCGGTGCTTCTTCAATCTAAATTATTAATGATTATGTTGTTATCGTTGCACCGAGCAAGAGCATTCAATTAATGTTACAACTCCTTTATTCCAGTAATTTCCGATTGCTGGAATAAAAAAAAAAAGCAAATCTTAGCTAAACATTTGACAAAAATTACGGTTTTTTCTTAAGTGACCTTGAAATTTGTAAAATTTTTGCAAAGTTTTGTAGTTTATAAAATTTTTATAAACTAGAAAGGTGTTTTATGAAAATTTTAAAAAAAAATTTCGAAGATGACATGAAAGTTCAGTGATGTTGTTTTCAGATACAGAAAATTCATTAAACAAAGTGATGCACTTGCTTTCATTTTAAAGAATAGCATATCTAACCATGCAGGTATAACCTCTAACTTTATTAAACAATTGCAAAATCTTTTCATATTGGAAGATGAAATAGTTCAATCTGAACTTTCCCAGTTTATTAAAGCTTATACTTAAAAGAAACAGTATGTAAGAAAAAACTATTTAAAAGAAAGTTGTTATAACAAACATATCATCTCCTGCATTTTCACAATCTTCATTATAAAATTAAAAGTTAACAATATAAAAGAAGCTAATAATAGTTTTATTTTCGTCTTATTGAATAGGAGATGGAAAAAGTTCACAATCTGAACTATCTTCAACAACAGAATTGCAGAAATTATCATCGTATGTTTTGTACTTATGAGAGTTACTGTCGTTTGAATGTTATCTAGCTAGAGAAATGTCTGCTGAACTTAGAAATTTCACAAGCTTTAAACAAGCCAATAAGTAGGCATCACTATGTATTATTGTTTTATGAAAGATCGAATACCATTATCTCATCAATTGAAGGGATAAACAGAAAAATTAACTAG
Source organism: Brugia malayi (assembly GCF_000002995.4). NCBI lineage: Eukaryota > Metazoa > Nematoda > Chromadorea > Rhabditida > Onchocercidae > Brugia > Brugia malayi. The sequence continues at coordinate 4,762,924 of NW_025062476.1, read as the reverse complement.
TACTGATTCCAGTAGCTTTTTTCAAGAACAGATGAAAGTTCATGATAACCCTGATAAATAGCTGGATTAGAACTATGTTGTTTAAGAGTATGAATGTTATAAAAGAGACAAACTTTCCTGATACAAAGGTTTTCGTACTGTAAGTGAATTAGCGAGAAACAAATATCATGAAATTGCTTTTTAGCTCAAAACCATCATTTTCCCAAGAAGAGAATATATGGGAAGGAATTCCCATTGTATACACAGATGGTGCTTGTTCCTTTAATGGTCATGTTGGAGCTACTGCTGGAATTGGAGTTTATTGGGGCGAGCAGCACGTTGATAACATTTCCGAACCACTCCTTAGAGGACCACCGACCAATAATAGAGCTGAGCTTGAAGCGGTTATAAGGGCTGTACAAATGGTAATCTTAATTTCTAGAATTCTGATTTTAATATTTGTTTATTTTACATGATGAGAATTCAAAGTTCGGTATTTCAAATTTTTACAAGAAAATGAAATGTTTATCTTATTACTTATTCAGGCAATTCAACGAAGGTATCACCAGCTTATTGTTCGTACAGATTCCAACCTTCTGATTCAAACAATGAATTCATGGATACATGGCTGGCAAAAAAATGGTTGGAAAACATCAAATGGTACAACTGTCAAAAATCAAGATCTCATTATTGAACTGAACGGCTTGCTTAAAAACATAAATGTTAGTAAATATTTTAAGAATGTTAGTGTATTATTAGTACTAAAGAATTGTCTATTCTATTTTCATGAAGCGCTACTGGGAATGAAACATTTCACATTCCCTTCTTTTTATATAAAAAATATTTTGATGTGCCAAGAGCTTAGGGTCATATGAACTTAAATCCCTCATCCGCGTTTTTCTTTTTTTTTTTTTTTTTACTAGAAATTCTTTTCTTTAATCGGACCATGACATCAACTTATACGTGTAATATCCTTCGATAGTACCTCTCACCAAGACTAGAAATTCATCGCATCACATTTTCAGCTAATCATAAGACTACATGTATTCAGAAAGCTTCATAACAATAAACTTCAAATATACAGTAGCTAAATGCATGATTGTTGGAAGTTAGTCTGATTGGAAGTTATAAAAAGTCTTCGAAATTCCACTCGTTACATGTGTACTCGGCTTATCTAGTTGCAGGTACGTTTCGAGCATGTTGCTGGACATGTAGGAATATATGGGAACGAGAAAGCAGACCAACTTGCCCGAGAAGGAGCACTTCATTATCATCAAACCAAATCCTAATGATGAGGATGGAATGAAGCAAAAACTTAATATCGGTTTACTATTATTTTTTTTCCTACAAATTTTTTCTCATCTAAACCAAACTTTGCTGTTCAATTATAAAGCTCAGTTCAACAGCTCATCTTGCTACCTAGCCATGTAACAATAGCAACAACAGATACACTGGCACTTCTAACTCAACATTTTTCGTTGTCTGGAATTCGATATTTCAGTTTTTTTTTTTTTTTTTTTTTTTTTTGCTAGCAAAAATTCTTTTCTCGACAAATAAGTTAAGTGAAGATAAAATTCACAACGAACAAAAATTTTACAATACAAATAAAAGAAATAAGAGAAATATGTATCGCAGAGCAAAATGAACAATTTCGTTTATTAAGAAAGTACTTTGGAACCCGACTGACCATAAACTAATTCTTGAGTTTAGTAGTCTTAGTAGTTGTTGTGTGTTGATTTGTACGCTAACGATTCATTAAATAAAATGTATATCTTCCTTATTAAAGGCTAGCAACAACGAAAGGAAATCCTCCATATCCATCTGCCTTGCACGTTTTAACGCAAAACCACTTTCTGTGATGATATGTTCCACTTTATCTTTCATGCTAAATGAACTCTCGATTTCCTAGAAACAAATTTCTGCTTAGACAAAAATTTCTTAGTAAACAACTCACCTTAAAATTAATGGAAAATTTTAGAATTAAAAAATTTTTTATTATATAATATAATTAATATACCTTATTTTTAATGCTGCAAAGAGCCTTGTAGCTCTTTTCCAGTGAATCACACACCTGATTATTTTTAAATAGAGACAATAAAGTTTTATTCTTTCTAAGAAAAATAATCCTAAGCAGACTGTCCCATTCCTGAAAATCTTGACAAAATATTAGCAAGTTAACTTAGCAGTGCTCATTAGTTGCTTAATGATTTGCAAAGTTTCCGCTATTTACAGCTATAAGAATAAAAAACATGTCGTATTAAGAAGTGTAATCTGGGTACATTTATAAAAGTCATCTTTTTTTAAGTGCACAAAATCATTCTGTTACATAATTGTTCTGTAACAATGGAACTGTCTGCCGTCGGTGGTATTAGTCTACTATTGAAAAATCATTTAATTTGCGAAGCAGGCACCTTGCTTCACATTTCCGCAAATCGCTCAGCAACAGAATGAATACGCATTAAAAATGAGAACGTGTGTTCTGTACTGATACATGACATGTGCATTATTGTACACTCTTATCAAATTATAATTTCCACTATATAAATGGGGAAATTTTTATATATCAAAAGGAATCAACCTGAAAATTGATTTGAGGAGGAGGATTTCTTGGTGCAATGCGTACGACAGCTGAATCAACTTTTGGTGGTGGTCGAAATTCTGTTCGCTTTACCTTCATTAAATGTTCCACCTGTAAGGAAAGTTCTAATCAGTGTAAATAATGAATAAATGCACAGGACTTTAGTGAAGTTGAAACCCTTGAAAAGCAAATCAACTATAAAATGAAACAATTATCAAGCATTTTCATCATGAAAATAACATGATTCGAAAGGAATGAAACAGAAATACCTACTTGTGCAAGGAACTGGACATTCACACTTAACCGACAGTATAATTTATTGCCAGGTTTTGCTAATAATCGATCCGCAAATTCCTTTTGGAACATTAATACAGCATATCTGAAGTGCATTGCATAAAACTATCACAGGATTACAAGAACTCTGTTGAGAAAAGATAGCAGTTTATCCTTTGACTCTACGAACTTGGAATTTAAAAATTACCTAGGCAAGGGCCGCTGCAATAACAGCTTAAATACAAAGGGCGATGAGATCTGATACGGTAGATTGGCAACACACACATCAAAAAAAGGCCATTCCGTTTTTATAACATCTCCTTGTCTCACTTCCAGTTTTTGCTGATTTGATCTGTAAACTTCAAAATGATAGTCAAATTGTATTGAGTCAGATCCAGTCTACAACATTAGATTTACAGGAAAAATCCAAAAAAATAAGAGGAATCGCTCACGTTCCAATCACTCGTTTTTTCAGTTCAGCGATCATCCGTCGATCAATTTCGCATGCAATCACCTTTTTAGCTTTTCCTAAAAGCGCTACTGTCAAATTACCAGTACCAGATCCAACTTCGAAAACAGTATCCGTTGATTTGATTGCTGACTGTAAAACAGCTGGACAGTTTTCTAAGTTCAAGAAATTCATGACAGCATGTCATTAGTTAATATGTTTATTCTAACATTATTCTTTTTGTCTACCGAAATTCTTTTTATAAAATTATCACGAAAATATTCCAGAGCTATCATGCAAAACATTTTTTTACTTCATGATAGCATGTCGTTAGTTAATAATTAAGATAGTGATAATTAACATAGATTTAAATGAATCAATTGAATTTCACCTTTTCAACAATGGCATTAACAATTCCCGGATTCTTCAAAATGTGCTGACCACGATCAATATTGAAAGGAAGGGCTGCAAATTGAAAATAACAGATCTTATGTACCACTCCATTTCAGCATAATTGTTGAAAAGGTATTTTTTATAATGTTTACCTTGCATATTGCCATTACTTTTTGATGCATCTTTTATCCTTAATTTAGCTTTACCCATAATGACTGAAATAAAATGCATTTAAAAAAATTAGACTTAAAAAAGTTATTTTAGTAGTAAGAAAACTGCAACACAATAGGACTTATTAGAATACTTTATGTAGAAAATAATTTTGAGGGAACTAAATTCATCTGTCTCTTCAGATAAAAAACAAGAAACAAATTCTTTTCATCGTTTAGTTGACTCGTTCTTTTGCAGAATCTATCCAAGAAAACAATATTAAAGCATACCACCAATATTTCTGCTAATTTTCATAGATTTCACAAAAAGTCATAAAGTCAAAGATGACATAAAGAGAGAAGAAGAAAAACTGTTGCTGACAGAAATCCCAAGGCAATATAAACTAGCCATCTACTCAACCACCTGTCCACTCTGAAAGGACCCACTAGATCTAAAATATCGCTGAGTGATGATGATAGCTATTGGATTGCAAATGATGGTCATTATGATCATCCTGTTCTCACCTCTAACTCATTTCATACCTGTTTATAGCCCTTTCAAGAATAATAGCAATAATTTGTTAAAATAACATTTCGCAGCCCTTTTGCAAGTCCGTTGGATATGGTTTGCTTATTCATTCTTTCATCTTTGTGAAAAACATCGCTGTATAAATTATCTGATAATTGTGTGCTAACCATTTCACTATTACTTATTCTTAATTACTATAAAATAAGATATTATTAAATATATATTCTTAATTACTATAAAATAAGATATTATTAAATATATATTCTTAATTACTATAAAATAAGATATTATTAAATATATTGGTACATTTTAATCCTAATATTAAATTAATTTATTTTGTAGTTAACATATATTCATAATCAATCACTTTTTAATATATCCATTAAAAGAGTTTGACAATAAAACGATTCATTGAAAGATGCTACTCAAATTGCAATGAAAAAGAATCTTATTGGGAATTAGAAATTATTTAATTTCAAATTACATCTGATTTTCAGTAAGTCAACATAAAAAGAAATAATATTCAAGTTTTACATAGCTATGCTGAATTTCGGCAATGGGACATTTGGATTAATGATCAATCTACTGTTGTTATTATTGTTGTTGCGTTTGACTTCAATCTCCTATTAATTTATCGAGGTCATTGGTCTCAGTTCACTTGAATTTTTAAAAATTAGACAACGAGATGTTATCATCTTATCAGCATATTAGTGTACCTTTTATTCTGAGTGAAATTGTTTACGTTTAGTCATTTTATCACTTTATCACAGCAAAAGTCAGATGAGAAAACTTTCTTGCACTATAGAAAACGGTTTTTTTTTTTTAAAAAAAAAAAAAGAAGTAGATCTATCGATAATCGATTGAAAATTTTTGCGAAAATACTGAATTATGATGACTAGGATTGGTAAATGATCCTGAATGAACTCCTTGAAACGTTTTCCATTTGATTTATCAAACTATTCCAAATCATTTCAATTCATTACTTAATCAAGTCTTCTTATTCTTTTCAATTCAACTTTTTCAATAAGCATTGATGATTTTTGCTCGACCTATATATTTCTGAAATTATCTGTTTTTTTAAATTAATGTACCACAGAACAAATGATGTTTTTGATGTCTTCCTGAAACTTTTATTTTTTAAACTAAAAACTTTCATACCAGAAAGAAAAAAGAAAAAAAAAAACAAAGTGCTTCAAATCTGCCACTGAATGATTAAGTGATTAGAAAGTTAGGACGAGTTCTTCCTTTCGACAGTTAGCTTTGAAATCTTTTCTTGGTTAGTGAACAGTATTAAATTTAAAATCCATATAAGCATAGAAGTTTAAAAATATTTCGAGAGGTCAAGAAATTTTATGATACAGTAAGATTGATAATATAGCGAATTAGAATTTAAACAAAAAGCATAATATATATTATATATTAAATATATGTGTGCCTCGAGAATACAAAATATTATATGCAGAAATTATTGATAACATTTTAAGACTTTAAATTTTATTGTCAAACAAAACCAAGGAACTGTATAACATGTTCATAACACACAATTTAATGTATTTCATCTAAATCTATATACTCAATAGAAAACTTAGTCAAAGTGATTATCACTGATCTTATTACACAATTCATTTCAAATATATATTTTTTGATTCAAATTCATTTCAAAATATTTTTTTTTTCAAAAGTTATATTTTCATTTTAATGTACCCTCTAACTTTTATATCTATAAGAAAAGATCATTTTTAGATTATATTATCCTAGAGATGATCTTATTTCGATTTATTATTTCATAGGACAAGCATATTACATTTGAAGTAATATTTTTTTTTTGTTTCTGGTAAACTATATTTATCGAAATGATATAATATCACTTATATTACTTTCTACTCTTCGTTGCACCACTGAATCAGGTGGTAACAGCTGTTAGAAGAATAAGAATGCTGTTCGAATTTAATTCACTTGCAGAGAGATACTAAGCCAAACTAAAGTAATGACAACGATGTGTAGAGGGATGTAAGTCTGAAAATCAGACTGAAGAGTGAACTGTGATGATTGAAATAGTGCAGCGAGAGGTATCGAGGGAAGTAAAGAGGTGTGGAGCGTTGTAACTATTTAGAAATATATATTATAAATAATATTCATTCTATTTTCTATCCTATTCATATATTTCTGTGAATCAATCAATTTGTGCTTGAAAATACATGCAGTGATGTTCTTATCATTCATTTCCATTTTTTAATTTTTTGTAAAATTTGCAACCTTTTTTACAACATCTTTTATTTATCATCCATAGAATTGTTCTTGACAATGGCAATACTTTGAGATGCTAGTGATGAACCACTTTTTTTTTTTTTTGAAATCATTGTTAATTGTTTACAAATAGTTAAATTATTTAATATTAACTCGAAATTTGTTTTGTTCACTTCAAGGAATTTTTTATTTCTTTCAAATGAACGATATGTAACCGTTTGATATTATTAATAATAACTAATAGATATGTTGCAATTTTTCTTTATCGTTTTTTTTTTTTTGAAATAGCATATAAGAACTGAATACAACTAATTAAATCGTCTACCTGATTGGTTGTCAAATAAGCATTTGTTTGTGGTCAAATAAGTATTTGTTTGTGGATCAAACAAAATGCTTGCAAAAACAAAATGCATAAATACAAAATTCAACACAGATAAGAGAATCATTTCAGATGAATACCGATGTCATCAACCGTATTCCATTATATCAACGGACTACCGAACCGGTTTGGGACCGTAGTGGCTATGATTTTCATCGTCCACCTCCTCCGTTACAAGGAGCTATCGTTCCACCGTATTCCACTGCTGTCATTCATTCTGCTGTTAAACCACCTACCGAATCTGATATTTACAGGTTTATATACATACATACGGAAATAGCAAGTTAGATTTACGGAAAGGGCAAGTTCAACTTTGAAAGTGTCGTGGAAGCAAAATTTTGTCGTGAAAGATTTGATAATTTAAATTATTATTTTGGGAGAGGTTGTTGATCGCAGTGAAATTATTAGTTGGATGTAGATGTAATTATGTGAGGTGACAGAGGAATATAATAATTTCTTTATTAACAGAAGCAATAATACTTGATAGAAAAGAATTGAAATTGAGTGATACTACAATAAGTTTCATTATCAGATACAGTTAATTGACAATTAGTACAATAACATTACTTGGACATCCAGTGAACAAGAAGTATGCAAAGCAAAGAACAAGAATTAAAAGATAACTGCTGGTGAGAACAGTAGTACCACTTCCATGAATGAAATTTCTAATTTCATACAAAATTATAGAATTGAAAAAAAAAAAAAAAAAAAACTTCTGATAAATTTTGATTGAAGATAAGAGCATTTCTTCCTAGTAATTCTTATATTTGTTAAAATAACCACAATAATACTACTTCTGATAAGCTAAATTATGAGAAACGTATTTTAGGGTTGGCGTTTATGGCTGGAGAAAGCGGTGTTTGTACTGTTTCATTTGCGCACTTACTGTTGCCGTCGTACTAAACTTAGCGTTAACTGTATGGATTATGTCTGTTCTCGACATCTCCACAGTATTATTTTTTTTGTTTTTCATATATAAATCTATGCATAGATAACTCTTTTACCTGTCTCAAATTTATTAATAATGATGCAGTTCATATTCGAGAGTTACGAGAAATAAAATAGTTAACTAATAATCAATTGTCAAAAAATGAAGATATTGTATAATGCAAGCCAAAATAAATGGACAGATATTATTATTACTTTAATCATTATCTCCATGTTATAGACTGGAATGGGTACAATGAGAATTGAAGATGACAGTATTCGAATTATGGGTGAAGCACAATTTGATCGCCCTGTTCATTTTGCCGAACTTTCTACAGCAGATGTAAGTTAAAGACTTTCGCTTATTTTACATAATGCTTAAAACTTTTAAGTGACAAAATAATAACTCATTACTGATGTAAATGATTTTTTTTTTTTGAATTCGTATTAGATTCATAATTCAAAATTCAGCTGCTTCATTGCCGAATTATTCATTGAATGGAATTATAGAATGAAGCGTTAACAATTGATTCATACCGTGGTGTCTTCATAAAAGCTCGAAATATGTCTGGATATGAGACTTCCATGCTTAATATGTTTCAAGATGGACGCATGGAGGCAGTGTGTGATCGTTTTGAAATTTACGATAATTCCCGAAAATTGCTATTTTTTGCTGAACCAAATGAAATTGGTTTCAAACTTGAAAATCTTCGAATACTTGGTAAGCACTCTCATAGTTTTCAAATTACACATGAAAGGGTCTTTTCAAATTCATTCACTGCTTTAAAAATATCTATTTAATTTAATGGAAAGAAAAAGATAAAGAATAAAAGAAACCAACACAATTTTAGATGATGGTGGAAGTGTTTTCGAAGGAGCTATACAAACAGCGCTCATTCGTCCGGAATCTGATAGTCCTCTAAGGTCTGCTTATTAACAGTTCAGATATTATAAGCTAACCTAGTTAAATTTCCTGAAATGAAGATAAGAATGATAAAAGAGAATTTTGTGTTAACTTTGAGATGATGATAATGCAAGAGGTAAAACAGTTAGCCTTCAAGGCTTATTCAAGATTTACAGTTTTACAAATTTAAACTTTCACTTGCAGCTGGAAGTAAGCACTAATTCAAGAACTAAGAGTTAAGTTAATGAATAATGAAAGGAACACACTTATTAAGTTTAGAATGAAATTTTTTTTAGCTTAGAATCACCAACTAGAAGTCTGAATTTGGAAGCAGGTCAAGATATTGAAATTACCAGCGCAGCCGGAGAAATCCAACTGTCATCTCTTCTTGACATTACCATTAATTCCAAACAGGTTAATTGTTATTTAATAATGAAACATTCACAGATATCATTTCTAGCAATTACTTTTCCGTAAATTATCTCCAACAGATCCTGTCTAGCGATATTTCTATCTCTTCATGAAATGAGAAAATTACAGGGTGAAGTTCGTCTTGAATCAAATAGTATAGTTATGTCTGGATTACCGAGAAGTGAAGCTCGAGGGAATGCCCAATATCAGTTATGTATGTGTCAAAATGGACTACTATTTATGGCAGTGGTTGGAGCCGATTGTCGAGCAGATCGAGGCATTTGCAGTTAACAACTCAGATAAAAGTTCGCTTGGAATTAAAATTTATCTTGAATCAATCACTCAGTCATTCTATTCACGTGTGCATTCCGATGTACTCATTCTATTCTAATGTAAATATCATTCTTTGCTCTCTTTTACTGATAACCTCTTTGTATAAGAACGTATAAAGCAACGATATTAAATTGTTAATTACTTATAAAAGTGCAGGTCAAAGGATAACAGTGTATCTCCTTCCATCATCTTGTGAGATTCAGATTATCTAGATGACTGGAAACAAAACCGTCTCCTTTCTGTCATGAAGGGACTATATCGGACGGAAAAACGTGCAGGTAACACGTCCATTTTCTTCCCGCCACGCATTCACTCGTGAACCCTTCCGTTATAACATTGATAAGCAAACCGATGAGCTATTCTGTTACATGTTGTTGACGTGAATGAAGCAAAGGGTATTATTTTATTGGTAGACGGAGCGACATTGTCATTCTTTGACATCCTCAGCGCTCGTTTTATGTGATGGAATTGATGGATTCATTTCACGTGTTCACGTTCGTAAGCGTAATTGGGATTTCAGATGCAAAGTCCACGCATACAACCTTTGAATAAACAGAATATTGTCGCAGGGAAGTATGTCCTTCTTTTGGTTCGATGTATTCGTTCACAACAATCACCTTCGTTTTCATTTGCATCTCAAAAAGCCAATGAACACGGCGTACCAATTCTTGTCACATTTATTTATCAACCAGGCAAATTTCTACAGATGATTTCTTTAAATTTGACCAAAAATTTCATGATTCATTATGATTTTAAAACATTACTTTCTCTTCCAGTGTTGTATTTCATTAATTTTTAGTGCACTAATCACTTATTGCAGATCAGTATAATTTGGCGCAACGAAAATTTCTTTTAGAAGGACTAATTTGTTTGCAAAATAATCTATCGCGTTTGCATGCACCCTTGTTAGTTGTAAAGGCGAGCGGTAATGAAGAAGCTACAGAAATTATTTTGAAACTATCTGATGTAGCCTGTGAAGTGATCATAGATGCTGCCTATTTACGCGAAGATCGCAATTTTGATGAAAATCTTAACGATAAGCTTGTAATGAAATGTCGCAGATTCACAAAAGTTGAAGGGAATGTCACTATACCTGTGGCGGTTATTGTTTACTTTGTGTCATTTCCTTTAAACATTTAGTTATTACTTTTTCTTTTTCACAGGATTTTAATATTTTTTTCACGGAACATGATTTTTCCTATAAAATTTGCTAAGAATGAATGAGTACTAGCAAATTTTGAAATTTAAAAAATAACCGAATGAAAAAAAAGAAAAAAAAAACTTAAAAAAAACTTTCAGACCTTATGCAATAAGCCAGCTTACAATGCTAATACAATTCGGAAAGTGGCATGGCATTTCCTTGACGATTTTCTTCTTGAAAAGTGGAATGTTACCCCAAAAATTTACTGTGAATCATGGGAAAGGTACGGAGTAGATTTACTTATTAATCTTTTTTTTTTTTGCTCGATCGATGTTATACTAAAGCAGAAATAATATAATTAGACAAATGTTAAACGCTTGTTTTGTTGTACATTAGTGAGCAATGAAAATTTTCCTTTATGCCACTGATTAATTAATGATCAGAGAAACTGCCTCAAGGAGTTCTGCGTTGTCAGAGATTAAATTATTACTATTTTACATGTTTCTTGGTATTTCAGTATAGTAGAATATAACTTGGAATGTATGGACATCTCGTCGGAGTGTACGAGAGCTTACAATGACTGCAGAACAAGCAGTGTATTGAAAGGTGGAGAAGATGCTGCGCTGCAAGTCTTAGACTATTTCATTGTTAATAATTTAAACACATATGATGAAGAAAGGTTTGTTTCTTTTTCCTTTTTTTCCCACTATCAATTTTATTTTTTCTTTCATTTGTTTGATTTTTTGACTACACAAAATTTCTCTGTTAGGAATATCCCGAACAGTGGAAAGCAGAGTCTTCTTTCACCTTACATCCACTTTGGCATGTTGAATCCAATTATGATTGTTGTTAAAGTCAAACAGTCCGAAGCACCAAAATCTGCCAAAGGTAATTTTTCCGTAGAAATGAGTCATCTTAACAAATGAAGCATATGTATGATAAAGAAAAGTGTGTTCTTTTGTTATTGGCAGAGTTTTATGAATATTCTAGAGTTTAATGACTGGGTAAATTTATAGCATAATGGCACTTTCATCTAGTAAAGTTTCATATTATGCACTTCAGATGCATTTTTGGAAGAACTGGTTGTTCGGCGGGAGCTAGCGCATAATTTTGTTTACTACTACAGAGACACCTACGATACAGTATGATTTAGTTTGAGATGAAAAGAATTTTTAGTTGATAATGGCAGACTCACTTATCAGCTGCATGGGAAATCATATTCATTACATTTTATTTTAGTTTGATTGTTTACCTGAGTGGGCAAAGAAAGCGATGGATGAACATCGTCATGATAAACGGGAATATATTTATAGTTACAAAGAGCTAGAAGAAGGTTGTACGCATGATGTTTATTGGAATGCAGCACAATTTGAACTTGTTTTCACTCATAAAGTATCAAGCTTCTTTTTCAACTGTATTTGCAATGATAATTTAATCACAAAATCTTTTGTCTGACTGCTGTGAATCATTGTTTCAGAATTTGTTATTTTCTGTTCATTTCATCTTCTGCAAAATTAAGTAAAATTGCACTGCCTATGAATTACTTCTCTTTTAACAGATGTCGGGTTATCTTCGTATGTATTGGGCGAAAAAAGTAATCGAATGGTCTCACGATTATGAATTCGCTTACGCTTTTCTTATTGAACAAAATGACAAATATGAATTAGATGGACGAGATCCCAATGGCTATTGTGGTGTTATGTGGAATTTTGGAATGCATGATCGAGCTCATGCGGTTCGTACCTATTTCTTTACAATTGTAAACATAATTCCATGTTGATGTTACTATTGAAAAAAGGAGAAGTGTATGAATTCAAATGTACTACAATATTTATATTAGAATCTCTTGTTGAATTGATATCTCTTCAGAACAGACCAGTGTTTGGGAAGATACGTTATATGTGTGCAGATGGATTACGGAGGAAGTTCCGAAATCATATTGATGAGTATGTTAATATCAATTACAGACGTGCAGGTCGTACGTTAGAGCTAAATAACCAGGATCAAACAAAACGACGAAAGCTTCACAAGATCTTGAGCCAAAAATAAAGAAAATATGTATAACTATGACGAAATAATTAAAAGATTCCCTTAAAAGATGTTCATTTATTCAAGATTATACTTATCATCATCATACAGGTTTACAGTTTATTTTTTGAGTTTAACAGAATTATTGCTACAGATAACATGTTTAACCATATCATAAATACATTGTTTATAATTCATTTGCTCAATAATATATCTATCTCATTATGTTAACTTTTTATGGTCATTTATGATTACTCATCTCTCATTATTCAATGATGTGTTTTGATTTCATTCTTTGTTATCTAAGTTTCGATAGTGTACAATTCAGTTTTCTGCATTTTTTTTTTTTTTTCTCCTTATTATAAATAATTTTTCTTTGTACTATCTCACATTTCCTTTTACAGCATATTTTTTTTCTGATTTTTACACTTTTTTTTAGTTGATTTAAGGAATAAAAATATAATTCATTGTTAGTACATTCAAAGCGAGTTGCTTATGTTCATTTTATTTCCACTAAATGTCCATTCCATAGTTCATTTTTCTAAGGTTTTATGTGCAGTTGAAAATGATCCATAAGGAAATCTTGTTACGACTTTTGCCGGTTTCAATTCATTATGATTGAAACATTTATGTCATTAAGTTTATCCATAGTCAGTGATCAGTTTCTAAGGATTTCTTTATGAATAGGTGTTGAAAATGATTTTGAGTTTGAGATTTGAAAAAAAGTGATTTTCTAAGATCTTATATGTGATGTATGGTTTATTTTGCAATGGAATTGTTAGCTTCCATTTCCTTATCATATAATTAATACTGAATGTGAACTGGCTATCTTTGAGAAATTTAGACAAATGGTATTTTATTTTGAGTTATGTCTGAACATCATCGTAAACCACATGCTATGAATACTGACGGGTCACAACGAGTGTCATATCTTAAGCCTAGATCAAGAATAAGCATTTCTTGGGACAGATTACTGTACAATGTTCGTTATATTAGTCAGCATTGGAAGGATCGTATATTGGTGAAAGCTGCTGCTGTTATGATTGTTTATACTATTGGGTTCGTTTTCCTTACGTTACTGTAGCAAAAGAATTTGAATTTTAATTTGTAGTGCTTTATTTTTTTCGCTTACTTTGAATTTGTTTGGAACAGTTTATTTTTTACCTATTAACTTTATTTTTTACCTATTAACTCCTCTTTTTTTATAAAACAAGACGAGACTTAAGATAATTCTTTTTTTTTGAAGAAGAAGATTCTCATCTTCATTTAGATATTCTGTTCCTTTAAAAATTTCCTGAGAGTTTAGCGTACAAATTTGGAGTGTTCAAAATGATCCAAAAATTAATTATAGATTGTATGCTTTCATTAAAAAATATTATGGCAATGAACATCCACTAAATCGTTATCAATGGAGGCAAATGAAGAGAAATGGCCAATTAAGCGAGGAAATGTTGCGTAAGGAAGAAATTGTTCAAAATTTTATGAAAGCACGATTTAGTAAAGTGTATGAGAAGGAACCCGTTTATTCCGTACGACGGCAAGGTCCTCCCGGAGTGTTGTGAATTTTGGATTCACAAGCAACTCGAGATATATTATTTATCAAAAGTCAAATGAAACTTTAATGAATTTAGTGAATTTGAGGAATGAAATAACCCTTTAATGAATTTAATGGATTTTATAAAAGCACTTAGCTTCAGGAAGAATTATGTTTACATAATTTTCTTCTTTTATTACATCACGAAATGATGTTTACAGATTAACCTTTGTGCAGATGCAGTTTATAGATCTAACCGTAAATTCTATAAGGCATAGGTTGAACCTTTGATACAATTTGATTCAGAATTCCATTCAATCAATAGTTCTCTGGCAAATATTAAAACATAGTATTAGAACATGAAGTAGACAATTTCATCCATTCCATCTAAATGTCTGTAATTCGCCTATTTTAATAGTGGGAGGAAAGTGCATTTTGTGCGTTATCTATGTAAGCACTTGTAATTGCTTTGTATACATTAAATTTGAATCCTATATTGCTCAGCTTAATTTATAGATAGACAATACTAAACAAAATTTTATCAGTTTAATTCATATGCACTTTATGGATTAGGAAATATTTTAATAGGCTTTTCAAATCTTTAAATTACAGGCAGTGCTTGGAATGTTTGCATTGCCTGTAAAGTACACAGTACCTTGAGATGTGATTTTGGAATACTGTGGATTAGAATTTTCAAGTTTCTATGATGTTTTATTTTTTCAATATACCTCCTTTATTTAGTTATCGAAAGTTGAGAATTCAGTGGTCAAATTATTAAGTGTTAGAAATAAATGGATCAAGTTGGAATGAACAAAGCAAAAATAATAGTTGAATTGAGTGAGATGTTTAAATGTTCTGCAATTTTGAAGTTTGATCTTTAAAAATTTTGTTTTGCATAAAATTGGGATTTCAGTTTATTTTAGTTGCTTATTTTAGTTTCTTAATTCCCACATTTATGAATACCAGAAAATAGCATTATCGAATTCATCAAGAATCATCTGTAAGCGGTAATCTTCTCGAATAAATATAAGATGAAAAGATATAATTCTCATCAGTTGAAACAGCTTCATTACAGTTACTCTCCAATGCCTTGGATTCATTTTCCACAAAATGAAATCCGGAATTGAAGTAAGACGACATATACTTTGGATGATTGTCGCTGGCACTTCGTCGTCGTGAGAGGGTGGCACATTTCCAAAAATTCCGTCTTCTGAAAATATTCGAAATTTTATCACTAAATCTTCTCTTAAACATATATAATGGAAATTTCGGCAAGTTTCTTCCACATTCAATAAACGCCATAAGTCACGGACACAAATAATATATCCGACGGGATGTTTTGGTGATTATTAGATTAGCAATTCAAATATTCTTTAGGATTTACTTCATTGGTTATTAATTTCATCAGTTAGTAAGATGATAAACAAAGAAAACCTTGGAGGTGCTGATAAGACTAATTTCTGTTCGATTAATTCATTAGTAGCATTCTGTACGATACTAGATACAATGCCTCGATCGTTCACGTGTTGAACGCGGTTAAAATAAGCTGATAGGCCGAGAGGATATCCCTAGAACGAATTTCTCTTAAATACTGTTTATATTTACAAACAAGTAATGGCTATTTTGTAATATATAAAAACTCAACTAATGCATTTCGAACCTCGTTCACTTTTTCTTCCTGCTTGGAATTTGATCTTTTCGTTTTTAATAACTGAGCATCTGAAATTTAGGTTCAATCAATTCATTTAATTTCATACATTTACTCACATTCCTACATATTTATTCGAAGTGTTAACTTACTACCTATTACATCGCCATATGAAGGTATCTTCCGGATCGATAACGAATTCTTTACAACACTGTGCTGCTTGCACTCAACATCTGCATTATAAAATGTCGTTACAAAGCATTCCGCATCTAAAGCAATAGTTTTCTCCTTGTAAATCGTATTGGTCTTTTGATGTTTTTGAGAATCAAAATTGAGTAAATCATTAAAATTTATTTATTATACAATTAAATCATTATTTCATTTTTAAAATATGAAGATTAAAACTTCATAACAAATGGTTGAATGTCTGAAAATTGCCGAGCTTGGTACTTGCCTTCTTGAACATCCTCAGCACTTTATTTCATTTATTCAAAACAATTTTCTTTATAGCTTTACAGAAAGACATAATTAGATTTAATCATTTTAATATTCCATAATATAAGGAGTTTGACCTATAAGTTTTAGGCCTAACTTTAAAGTTATAGCTATAAAGCACAATTGTTCGGTTACTAAAGTAAAAAAAAAAAATCAAAAAAAAAAGTTAAATTAAAACACACCAAAATTTTTTAGATCAACATAATTATAATCGAAAAATATATTACCTAAAAAAGCGTGACTCCTTATAAAGTTATTTATTTTGATTGTTGGTTTCTCGGATTCTCTTTTCTCGAACGTCACTTTTTTCTCTTGAATATCATTCCTTAGTTTTGAGATCTTTTGAACTTCATGAGATTCACATCGGCTTCGGTAATTTTGAGGTAATGATTCCTCCTTTCTTAAACCACACAAGTATAAATAGAGTGAATTATAGAGTAGATAATAAAAGATTTGCATTACTAAGATATCGATCTTTACAAAGAGAACTTAATTCCATCGTTAGGATGATTAAGATTAAGATTTATTAGATCACGCGACTTCCAGTAATTGATTTCAAGAAAAAGAAATTCATTATTTCCAAAAAATCGAAAGTGAAAGAATACATTACACAGTACATGGATAAATTTTTCCCACCCAAAAGTTCGGATTGAAAATTTAGAATCGATTAATTTCAAAAAAACATTTGCATGTGATAACTGGAATTTAATTCACTTGAAGAAAGCATCAGCATGATTAGAGATGATTGTGCAACGTCGCCGATCAGATCGCTGTATCTGGCGATGATTACGTGATAGGGACGATGAGCGACGTTTTGTTGACTTATCAAAGCTAGCATTGGAAATATTCATCAAAGCAAAGTAGAAAGCCATCGTTTCCTAGGACTCTTCCCAAAATAACACCAAATTTGAAAAACGGACAAATTTAATGGATTAGTGGGCTGACAAACTTCGCTGCTTTCGCGCTATTCCCAAGGGAATACATCATTTCACAGCTCTTTCCCTCCCATAGCTCCTAATCTTCTTTTAAATAACATTGTTCTTTTTAAAGGAACCTTTTAAGCATAACATTCCCCATGTTGATAACTCAACTCTTTCCTACAATTTAAAACAATAATTAGAGCTATATATTTTGGAAAAAGGACATATTCCAGTCTTTGTGAGAAGAGAAAAAACAGCTAAATCAAGTTCTAAGAAAAGAAAATATTCTAGCAACAGAGACGAATTCTTTATATATAAGTTAATAGAAGTAAAGTGATATGATACCTTCCACTCTAAAGTTCAGAAAACAACCATCATGTTGTATGTAAATCTGAATGTCCCCTTTATTTCTAATAGATTTGATGTTTACTTCACCTGAATCCTTTTTTTTTTTTAATAATATTCCTGTACTGCATTCTCACGATCATTTATCAAACATTAAAAAAGAAAAAAAAAAAAAAAAACACAAGAATACCGGAATTTAAAGATGAGGTGGTAATAGTGTTATTTCATTACCAGTGAAAGCATTTAGTTATTCATCAATCTTTTAATTAATTGGCCATAATATGGACCAAAAGTTTCTCTATTATGATTTACAATGCGTGCAAAACGTGCAGTAAGGGCTGAAAGTTCCACATGTACTACTGATAAACCGGGTGGAAATCGCTGCTGATAGGACGGTACTCGATTTGAGGTAATTGAAAGAATGAAGTTGTGCATCCTGTCACCTACAGCAAAAAAGTTTTAATTGAATAATGAACTCTCAGTCATATGAAAATATAAAGGACAATGGAAATCAGAGATTATTGACAGTATTAAGTTTGGCAAATACAACTGAAATCAAGAATTCAAGAGTAAAAAAAATTAGAATGAACTTACGAATAAGTTTCCGGACATGATTTGCATGATCCCTAATTTGCAAAATTTGTTCTCCCAATTCAATGGATTTTTCCTTAGTCCAGTTAATGTTTAATGTTTCGCAACACTTTGATATTCTGTTATTACAAAGAACAGATACTGCTTCAAGATGATCCACTATATTACTAAAAAATCTTCAAGTTGTAAAAATGAAATTGAAATTTCGATAAATAAACAGCAAACTTCGAAAAAGAAATGAGGACATTAAAATTAACCTTTCAACGATATTATCAGTAATTACAATCACGTCGTTTTTTAAATTTGTCTTGAAATCTTTAATTTGAGCTACGTCCTTTCCAGCAAGATTGCAAGAAACCAGTACACAACTGGTACATATGATTAACTGCAAATATTTCGTAGCTATAGATTCCAGTCGTAAGCGATCGATCTGAAACGCCATCAAACCAAAACACTTACTAAAATAATGAACAAGAGAAACAATCCACTATCCTTTACAGAGTTGAAAGTGCTGACATAATATTTTAAATTTACTAAACTTATGATTAGTTAATTGCTTAATAAAATCGATATTACTAAAATTGTTAAATAAATAAATAAATATATATATCACCATCTAAAGATTGCTGTAATTTATATTTACTCCAGAAAAATTGGCACGAAACTAAAAACATTAAATGCAGAATTATAAGAAGGTTTGTGAGAGGATGGTTTAAATGTTATCATTGTTAAGTAAAGTTCTGATGTAGTTTTGTTGTTTTTTCTTCAAACAAATAAACAATTTTGACAATTTCTTTGTCGATCGTTTTATTAATTAATCTGTACTTTTATATATCGGGCTTGATATATTTATGAAGTATAACGTAATTGAAAAGGAATTATTATTACTATTTTTTTTTATTCTAACAAATGGTTCAATTATCACAACTCTAAGAAAGTTGATCGATATCATTTGAATAACGAATTATGTGTAAAGAGGAACGATACCTTGAGGGTTTCAGGGTAGGCATTTTGACAATCCCATTCTAACAATTCCATATACGCACTACTTACTATACCATTCACTTCACTGTTATTCAAGTCCTGCAAAACTAAACTGATGAGTATTCAAAAAAAAAAAAAAGAAAGAAAAAAAATGGAACTTGCAGAAAGTGAAAAAGAAGAGGAAATCACACAAATGGAAGAGATCAAGTACAAGATTTACTTCAAAACTTTTCTTGGCTGATGGTGCATCTGTACTGTTCATACTTATATGTCTATACAACCATTTCATCGTTGACAATTCCAATTCTAAAATCACAAAATTATATCTGTAAGAAAAAGAATGACACATCACTAATCTTTTAAATCCTGTGCGCATACAAAAATAATGAACAAGAGGAATAAGCGTAAATTTCAACAGTACTTTTATCTTTCTGTATCTTTCAGAGAAAAAAAAACTTCGTGAATGCTACGAACCTGGACTTTTGTCCAGTAGCTTCATAAATTGCTTTCTTTCGTATTCAGCTGAATGCTTTTCAACAGCAGAGCGATTAATTTGTACAAAAAAGTTGGCCATATCCAATTTCATTAAATCCAGAAGTTCACATACACCTCTAAAGATCCACATATATTTATACTCTGGCATTTGATATCAAGCAAACTTACATTTTAGAAATGAACTTGCCTTAACATATCTACATTATCTGTCTTCTCACGCAAATCATTCACCATTTTGTCTCTTGCTGGTGCACAAAGCCTACTCAAGAGCTCAACAATACTTTCAAATAATTGACGCACGTCCAAACACTTATTTTCAGCTTGTTGCTTTAATAAATCAGTATCCAGTATACATTCTATTTCGGAACGCAAACGAACATGGTGTTGTGTCAGCAAATCTAACATCATCTGTAACATAAAATATAAAATACAGCCGAAGAGCAATTAAAAAAAATTCACATTTGAAACAAACGCATGGATTTTTTAAATTGCCGCCTTTGAATCAAATAGAACCTTTTTTTTTGATAATTTCTGACATAAATAATTATGACCTTAAGATTTATCAAAATATTATGCTATGATTAACAGCATAAATATTACCATTCCGTTTTTTTGCCCTTCATGGAGTACACCTACAGTTGCATATATACATATGGAAATAACCTTTTTGATATCATCAAGCAAAGTCAGGGCGCAAGAGTAATCTGGCGGTATGCGAGTAAGGTCTTCACGCAGTTTATCCCAGTAAGCTTTTTTCATACAATCTTCCACCATTTGCTCTATTTGATTTGCTGGGTTTTTCTCGATAACAAACTCGGGATTAACCGCAATTTCATGTACCAGTGCCATATTCTCCAATGCTTCTGACATCTTCATCAAGTCATCCATACTCACAAATTTCGCTGGTGAAGTACCTGCAAAAAGAATACACTCGATAAAGACATTTGAAAAAGATATATAAAATGATCCTATTCCTTTTCCTTAAAGGTAAGTGTTAAAATGTTATCGCTTTAACTATGACTTGTCCATTACAAGTAGCTCGAAGGATATATTTAGACTTTAATTTTCAGATTTCATAATAAAACAAATTTAAAATCTCTTATTCCACAATCGCTCAAAATGAGAATAATCTCTTATCAGCTTAATTCTCTCCTCTTTAAAATGAAAAAGTTACCATAATAAATACTAAATATCACAGAATAGTCTTACCAGCTACCCACGTTGGTAACTCAGCAGTGCTGGCAGTGGAAATGCTAAGATCGCTTCTTTTTCGCTTAGTAGCAGTACTATTTGAACTGGGGACATCCTTTACTAGAACAGCAGCAGATTCTCCTTTCGAGTCTTCATTTGTTGATTTATTTGTTTCAGTTTCTTTCTCTTCATCCTCATTTAACATTCTTCAAGGAATCCTTCGAGAAATTCCTCAAAACACTGATAATTCCAAGCAAAATCTGATTTTTCAAGACGCGGTTCCGCATATATAATTTAAAGAAATTTTACCAGACTTCATACGGATTAAAAGCTGAGAGTCAAATGGAAAACGGAAATCCGAAGAGGAAGGAATAAATTTGAGAAAAAAAAAAACTATAGAAATGAGACAAACTAAAAGGAAGCATTTGAAAAGACAAACACAGATTTATAGTTGTAAGTCTAATGAAATTAAAATGATTAATACAAAGAAAAGTTACCGTCCCTTAAAGAAACTGTCCACTTTCTAAAATTTCTTCATTTATATTATACAAGAAAAAAAAGAAAAAAAAAAAAACGACAAAACAGTGACAAAGAAAATAAGATCTCTTGGCACAATTACAAATTTAATCACATACAGTTTTCTGTTTGTTTATACTTATTTTGAGTCTTACAAATTTCATAAACTGAAACATTTCTCTTTCAACGAATCTCAAAATTTTTCCCGAGATCCCTCTGTGCATTCCCATAAAATTGGGGTGGACACCTACAATACCTCAGCATTTTTCTAAAAAGCTTCCCAATTTGATGAAATGGGACGCGTTAAAAGTTTGAGAATGAAGTGCTGGATGAGCGTATGGGGTTGGTTTGTGACGTAGGTTTGGGGTGTTTTCGGAAGGTTCGGCAACTGAACTGATTTGATTATCAAAGTGATAAGGGACACTTATCTCTTGACAAACTGAAGTGAGGCAACTGGTCGCCCCGGCAGTAATGAATTTTGAATTAAGTAGCACGAAACGTACGTTTGTTACATTTCTCACACTTTTTTTGTTTCTTTACTTCACGTAGTTTTTTAAGCATAATCTGTTAACAGTATTACTAACAGTTAAGATAAATTTCAATTGTAACATTCTTTCTACAATTATGACACATCAGTAGCAAGTTTGTGTTGGCATGAAGCTAACTTGAAACACTAAGTAATCTCGTGTGTGACTATTCATCAGATTACCTCTTTTCAAATGAGTTTCCTAATTTAATTTAGTGCAAAGAGAAAAGCACGTAGCATTTTTCTAGTGAATATTTTAAAATATAAGATTCATATAAAGAAAATATAAGATGTAGTTTTTTTTTTTTTTTTTTTTTTCATTTCCCAATTTTTTTAGTAATTTCAATTTTTTATTCAGTTAGTAATTTCAGAAATTGGTATTGGATTGACATTATTTGGCGTCACATTCTTCACACTAGGTATTATTCTCTTTTTGGATGGAGCACTACTCGCTATTGGAAATGTTAGTTCACTTATTTCGAATCATTTCAATGAAGCATAAAATTTCAATATGATTAACTTACTTTTTCATGTCATTTCAGCTATTATTTATAAGCGGGTTAGTACTGGTAATAGGAATCCAACGTACAGTGGCATTCTTTTTTCAAAGGCATAAAGTCAAAGCATCTTCATTATTTCTTGGTGGTATTATCGTTGTATTAATCGGTTGGCCGTTATTGGGAATCGTTGCTGAAATTTGGGGCTTTTTTCTTTTGTTTGGGCAAGTTCCTTTTTTTGGCAAATTTCATTCGATTTCTTATGGAATTAATCTCCATCTGTTTATTTCATGAGTATTACTTTTTTCCACAAGTGATTCGCGCTTATATGTTGTATTAATTCAAAAACTCAGGATTACTTTTTTCTCATATCCCATTTCTTTATATACCGAAAATTTTTCTATATTCGAGATAAAAATATATATATGTTCAAGATCAAGGTACGATTTTCTATATTCAAGATACAAACAAATTAATGCTGATTTCAGTGGTTTTCTGCCCGTTGCTACAAATTTTCTTCGACAGGTTCCTATTGTTGGTAGTTTTTTATGTTTACCAGGAATATCACAGGTAACATACTTTTTTTTTTCCTAGAATAACCAAGCAGTTTTATTTTGCTAATTGTGTTGAGAAATACCGTCATACTACCCTGGTTTTGTCTGTGAATTGTGAAATCAAAATGTAAAGTTTCATTATATATATATATATATATATATATTGACATTGAACCTTCATTCTTCATTTTTTATTCTTAATCATTATAATGTGAGCTGAAATGAATGCAGGAAGTTTTTTTTTTCTTGATTTTTTATTCAAGTAAGCGTTTACAGATTTTGGATCGTTTAGCACCTGAAAGTCGATATCCAGTTTAGGCTTATCTGAATTGCAATGCATACATATTTAATCATTCTCACTACGAGAAAGTTATGCTTTTATGGTGGAAATAAAGCTTTTTAGAATTAAATCTTGATGGAGAAATTTTGAAGAATAACTTTGATAGATTGCCAGTCATTATTTACTATTTATATTTACAGCTTAGGCATTGTCGAGTTACAAAAATTTTTGGAATAGTTTTGTAATTGCCTACTTCTGGGTGCTTTGTATGTTGCAGATTTTAGTAAATAATGTGGAACTTTGCTTCTTTTCTGTTTGCTAAATTTTGCGGTTATTTTTCGTTTCAGATCTAAATGTTTTGTTGTTAATTTTTAATTCATTACTTCTTTTAAGTAAGTACATTTTATTTTGTACAGAAGATGATTTTTAAAGGACGGTTCCTTCATTTTCCTGGTTGTTTCGCTGAATGTAATCAAATGATTAACTTGTAATACATGTTACGAATAAAACTTGTAATTTGTTACTAAAACGCCACATAATGAGGTTTTTTGAGAAGAATATAGACTTATCACATTTTTTTATTAATTCTTCCAAAGAAGAGTGTAGAGAGAGTCCTGTCTGAGCCTTAATAACAAGCACTGGCCATTTTTAATATCTTTTTTCGACCTAAAAAAAATGCTGGGAGAAGAACCGATGTATCCTCTTAGTGTTGCCTTTAATTAAATTTACAGTGCATCACTAGTGCTGGTTCAGCCAACATCTCTTCATTTGCAGTGTAATACTTTTCAATATCAAGTCTAATAGAGTGGTTGAATATAATCTTCTAGAAAAAATTTAATATCTTCCTGATGTGTGTTTTCACTATCGTTGCTCACCGTTATATTGAATCACGGGCAAGGATACGGTTGGATGGGTTATCCCAGAATTATTTCGGTTCCTTTCAGTTAGTATAAGTTAACGACCAATTTATTTGAGAAGATTTTGTCCAAGTTACCAGTTCACGTCGAATTATACCTTTGTGTGATTAGCTTCAAGTTGTTTTATTTTATTTTATTTTTTACAACATCTGAGAGGATTCTAATATATGGATCTCCGATTTTGAAACTTTCGTTCATAAAATTCTAATATATATATAGATATATGGATCTCCGATTTTGAAACTTTCGTTCATAAAATTCTAATATATATATGGATATATGGATCTCCGATTTTGAAACTTTCGTTCATAAAATTCTAATATATATATGGATATATGGATCTCCGATTTTGAAACTTTCGTTCATAAAATTCTAATATATATATGGATATATGGATCTCCGATTTTGAAACTTTCGTTCATACTGAAGTAAAATAGGGCACAAACAAAAATGCAAGAGATTACTAAGTAGTTTGATCTCATGATTTTTTATTACCATCAAAAATCCATCTTTTTGTAAGTATTGTTGATCATATTTAAATGATACTACTTTTCATGATAATATGGTTGATTGTAAATATTGCTTTTTATTTAGCCTTAAGAAGTACATGAAGTGTTTATAACGTAGTATGCATAAAAAGTAGAAAATTTGCAATTGAATTTTCGGCATTGTTTAACAACTTAAATCTACTGGGATGGGTTCTTTGAATCAGGTCACTACACTGTTCATTTATCAATAAACAGCTAAAATATTTATTAAAACAGACAGCGAATATATCTATCATATTGGGAAGTGAGGAAAGAATGATATTTCATGGTGTAGTTAGAAAATTCCATTGTTAAAATGGAATATGAGTGGGTAGGTAAGCATTTTAGTAATACTAATCTTTCTATTTTTAATTTTTAGTAAATTCTTTAATATAAATTCAGATGATTTCATCTATTTTTTTTTTTTTTTTGATGCAAGTCTTTTTTTTTCTTTTTTTTAATGGAATCCTCTTTGGATAGATAAATGCTTTGATGCTACTTTGTTTAATTTTAGGGGCAAAATTTAAGTGCAGAACAAAACTTTTACACTTCATGAAATGCTGATAATTTGTTTTGCATATTTAGCAAAAAGATGAATTTTCCGATTTCGTAAATAAATTCTTACGAAGGATGAAAATTTAATAAATGCTATAAGATTAAAAAAAAAAAAAGGATTAGTGTTATACGGACAAGAAAAACAAGGCGAATGAAAAAGGGAGAACTAAACAATAGAGAAATGGAAAAATAAAATAAAATAAAAATGTTCAAATATCTCTTAACCCTACACAATTCAATTTAACAATACTACGGATATTTTTGAGAAATAAGTCAGATCGATTCTATCTAGTTCAATTCAAAAAGAGAACAAAAGAAGATCAAAATGTCAAGTGTAATCTAATCAGTGTAACTTCATTTTATTTTACTTCAAATCAATATGGAAAAAAAGAAAAGGAGTATTCAAATAAATGCGAATTGAAGAAAATTGAATTAGGCCAAAATGGCTGAGCAAAATTGGATTTGAATGAAATCAGGAAAATGTAGGATTGTGATATTGTTGAATTCAAGAAATAAATGTTGCTTGTTCATTCTTTTTTTTGCTGTAAAACAAGCAAATATTGCATAATTATTTCTTCCTAAAATATATTCTCATTAAGAGAGAGGAAAAAACTTGTTGACTCATTTCTCTATATTTTATTTATTTCAATCATTTGTATATGAATGAACCAAATAACTTCAACTATATCATATATATTTAGATCAATCCATCGAATCATATTATTCCAACAAGGAATATCTAATCTTATAGATGAAAGAAGGAATCAAAAAGTTTGCCAAACTTTTATTTTTCATGTAAATGCATATTATCTAATAATGTTATTGCACAGATCTATTAAAAAATTATATTTAACTTTGGTAAGAACTATAGTAATAGCAAAAAAAAAAAAAAAAAAAAAAACTAGTAAAAAGCAGTAAAAATAGTTTCATTTTCTGTTCATACTTTAATATTTATAAAGAGTATTCAGTATGTCAGATTTAATCACCACTAACTTTTATCAATTATTCGTTATTGATTAACTAAGTAATGTCAAATTTAACAAGTAAGATGTGCTGACATGTTCTAATTAATTATCTAATTTCTGCATCAAAAATATTTCTCAGTAATTTACTTCAAAGTTTTCCACATTTGTAATACAGTATTTCCATATTTTGCTACTAAATTTAACTTTCAATTTAGCAACAATCTTTGTTTGTTTTCTATTTTATTTCCTATCCGCTCAAATACTATAAGCTCCAAAAATCTTTTTTACCACTTTCCTTGTGCTAATAATTTTTAATTTATTTTTTCTCATTTATTAATAATTTTGAAAATTTCATATTTCTTTTTCTTTTTTCTTCTATAATCAAAATAAAACGATTACTATGTGATAAGCTTTCTCATTTGTTCATATATTCTTTTCTAAATTAATTTTGTCTTATTTTTCCATTTGTAACTCCCACAAGCAAATTGACATTCAAAAAAAATTTTTCTTCCTTTTTTTTTTAAACAAATTGTGGATAAATTATTGGTGCATTTTGCTTGACGAATACTAAGCTATTCTAATTACTGGGATATGAAATTGAATCAAAATACTGACAGCTCTATTCTCGTAACATTCCTTTCTTTTTTTTTTGTTTTTGTTTTTGTTTGGGAAGTTTGATCAGTGTATCAGTCTAGCATAGTATTATATTAGTAGCACTAATCAATGATACACTGAATTGGTGACAGTTGTGACAATTCTTAGTGCTGAAATTAAGCGAAAGAATTTTCCAATATTCAAATTTATCATGTAGTTTCACTCCACTTATTGCTTAAGCAATTATTTTTTTTTTTTTATTTTTCAATTCAATAGGCTTAAATGTTCACATTGTTAGCATTTCAATGCTTTGACATTTTTTTTAATACATATATTTCTTTTCTTTTTTTTTTTTGTCAGATAGTGAAACTTTTCATTTTTTTTTCTATTTCTCTTCTTCTGCTACTTCTTTGATTTATGTTTGTTTCTATTTGTGTTCTTACTCTAAGCTACGACCAGTGTTTCTTACTTTAGCTACGATATTCCTTTGATAGCAAAACACTGACCGCTCGTTAAATAAGTAATATATTTGAACTTCATTTTTCTATCTAAGAAATGGAGTATGAAATGTTAGTTCATTCTCATATAACATCCAATAATATCCTTCAAACTGTCTGTTTTTTTTTTTTTTTTTTTCGTTTCTCTTCAAAAATATTTCATAAAAATTTAGAGAAAGCGTAAATAGAATTCGATATTGTCGATCACCACCTGGTACGAAAATTTTCACTCCGAATAAAATTTCTTCACTAGCAAATGCAATATGTGCTAATTATGACTTAAATTTGAATTTAGAAAGATATATCTTCTAAAACTGAACTCATAACTAAGCAAATATATTTCTGTGAAATATGTTTAATAACAAAAACTAAAATTTCATTTTGATCACACTAAAAATTTTTGTTGATCAAAATTCTTGCATCACATGTGCTATGATTTCTTTACACAATCTTATTGCTTATGGAAGAAAAAAAGCAAAATTGTGATAACTGTGATTTGAGATAATGCATTAGAGAAGAATTTGTCTTTTTAATGAAATCAACAAAGGTATATTTGAAAACAAAATACTTTTTAGCATGTAGTAGTGTGCTTTACTAATGACATGCTTGGCTCTCCTCCTACGATTACTAAATTTCCTTCATTTTGAGCCTATGTCCTCTGCAAATATTGATTAGGCTCTTGCCATCCTTGTACAATTCATCCATTTACTTAAGTATTTATTTACTAACTCACTGACATACTTACCTTCTGCCTAATCAAGCTTTTTCTTAAATCTCTTTTTCAAAGACTGAAGAAACACTTTCATCTCATAAAATACATTATCCCTTTTCTTTGCTTCCTTATTTAATCAAACATTCATAATCATCTTCATTTTTTTTTTTTCATCTTTATTTAATTCATTCATTTTTAACTGAATCTTTATAAACTTTAATATTCTTATCATTCTTACAATATTTTAATAATCTATCTATGGTGTAACAATCATCGATTTAAATTTTGTTCATTGTTTATCATTTCAAAATATTTCTAAACAGTAAATAGCAAACAGTTAACACTATCCGCTGCATTTAAATTTGACATTTGAAATATTAAATTTATGCATGTTACACAAAGTACAGTGCCTTGAAAACAGTAAATATCGCCTGTATTTTTTTTTTGGAAAATAATTTTTGAACAAGAAAACTTTATATGAATGGTATGAGCATAAATAAATAACCCTTCTACAAATGTAGGAATGCAAGAAGATATGTTCGAATCTGACGATCAATATGCACTTACTTGTAGATTGTAATTTTTAGGAAATTTCCGGTTCTATTCTTCGAAGACTTTTCTGAAACAGTTTTCCAGAACAATTTCTTACTCACAGTTTTCTAAGCAATTAAAAAGTGCTATTGCATAAAAAAAATGAAAATTTTGAATGCAAATTTTTATAGTTTGTTAATAGATTGTATTGATACAAAAATTTTGAAAGTTTCTTTTTTTTTTTATATCGATTTTAAAATTGTATGTTAATAAATAGAAGATTGCTTGTTGGAGTGTATTTGTCGTTGTCATTCAGTCTAATTTCTTATTCTGTGCCATTTTGTGCCATTAAACAATTCCATTTAATTAATAAATAATTTTTCCTTCTGGTTTGCCCTTTTTTCAACGGATTTTATTGAAACATAATTTTTTGCAAATCAAGCAGAATGGTACCCTAAATTAAATTATGCTAGCAAAATATGCTTATTGGTTAAATATTTGAATAGCTTCATATCATTTCATCATTAGTGTTATCAGCTGAGAAAGACACTTCAGAAAAACAACAATCGTAGACATTTACTTACTTATCAGTTATCAGTTAACATTAAACACAGATTACATTCCAATGTCAATGTTGCCAATTGTATTGCACAGTGATATTTGTTTAAGAGGTAATTTTTCAATTTTTGCATATTTATTGAATTAAATGATTTAAATCATTCATAGAAAGAATGTATCGTTAATGTTTAGATCACAAATTTTATATGACATTTCTATCTTTATTTTTATCGCTAATTATCAATCATGAAGCTGAATTTTTTTATGCCTACAACTTTTAATACTTTTGAAACTAAATCAATAAATCATAAACATTACTGGACTTCAAAAATGATAAAAAGAAAGATCGAAATTCGAAAATATTTTAACAACGATTGGAATTGAAGTAGACAAAAATAAGTATTATCAAAGTAAATAAAATAGCGATGATAAAATGTTAAAAAAAAATAAACCATAATGTAATTTAGCTGTAATAATAAGCCTTTTTATTTCAAAAGTACCGGAAACTAAACCGGTTATAACGAACAAAATAGTCACAAATTCTCTTTAGTTACCCAATTTTTTAATCGTCTATTGAGGAAAGAAAAAAAACTGATTAAATACAATTAAACCTTCAAATGTCAAATAAATTAATGAAGTTTCAAATAATTAAATATCTGAAAAATTTTTAATTAGGTCCTTTTCATTGCATTAATATACACCGCACAATTGAAAAAGCATATTTTTTTATTATTTCATAATTTCCATACTATTTTTTGTGCTAAAGAATGACAAAAAAATAAAAATTTTTTTCTCAAAAAATTATAATTTGATGAAATCACTCATCCATGTGCCAAAAAAAAAAGCGAAAGATTATTTCACTCATATTTACAAATTTTTTCTTTTTTTCTTTTTTAATGCTAACGTATAGGAATAAGTAGTGACGTATAGAAGGATGAAATTCGATTGTAATTTGCTTTATTTCTAATTCAATTTCATTTGAATTCATTTCTCATTCGTCTGGCTTGTTTATTTTAATATAATTGATTAGTACCATAGGCTAAAAGAGTAACTAGAAGAAAAGAATATGCAAAACATTTGACTTATTCTTAATTAGAATATGCTAAAGATAATTTGATTAAATTATATGGACAATGCAAGTTGTTCAGTTAAATAATACTTTCATATATTTGAATGAAAATTCATTGAATAAATTGATGAGATGAAATATGTCAACGGCTAAGAGAAGAAATATGAAAAATTGCCTCACTGAGCACAACAATAATTACCAGCCAGTTGAAAGAACACATTCATTCCTTTAACACAAATTTGTTTTTTCATTTTGAAATAAAATGCTCTGAAATGAAATTTCATTTTTCCTTTTTTATTTAGCTATAATTAAAAAAGGCCCTATCATATATATATATTCCAATTTTGAATAATTAATTATATTAACAAACATTGAAATCTTGGAAAATGATGTCGGAAATTTTTCATCAGTCAACCAGTAATTAAATTACTTATATTCCAATATTTTTCGATTAATTGTGGTATTTTAACTTATTGGTTCGCCAGTTAAAATCAAAATTCAGTATCTCAAATTATCACATTCTTTACATCTACCAAATCAAAATTTCAAGATAGTGGAATGACCCTAATTATAGTGATCATTGTTCTTCGACGTTAGATTCGAGTTATTCAAAAAAAAAAAAAAATCAAAAAAAAGTAATTTGCGTAGTTTTTTTTTCGTAAAATTCAGTTTATTAAGAAAGTTGAAAATTTTGAATAGATATTTCATGAAGAATGAATATAGTTGCTTTCATTCCTCATTTATCATACTCATTTGCTATTCATTCCAGCACACTCATTCAGAAAAGACTTTTGCATCCATATTTCATTTCATTTCATTTCATTTCCTTCTAAGCATAATTTCTACATCCTCAATAAATTTATTCCTTTTGTATATGCTATGTCAAACATATCACCAATCATTCGACTTTTTGACAATTCTAAGCCTTTACTGAGAGAGAGAGAGAGAGAGAGAGAGAGAGGTTTCTCTGTGAAATATTAATATCATCAATGAATGTCACACCGATAAATGCATTCTTTTTTATGTGTTCATCACATTTTATTATGAATAAGCATTTGAAACATTTGAATTCAGCATTTTGAACATAATAAGTAAATCGTAGCTGAATCATACAAAAATTTTCCTCTATGTCAGCTGGGAATTTTATTCCATTAAGTTTAATTTCAAAATTTATATTACTCTTTCACCATCTGAGCCGTTCAGTCCAATGACAATCGTTTACTAATCAGAAACCATCTGTTTTGTGCGATATTTGTTCCAGTAGTAAAATGGCATTTGGAAAAATTTCTTATATTCTGATGGGTAAATGAGTTATTAGTTGTAATTTACAAAATATTTGTTTTGGTAAATTTCAATATCTCAAAATGAAAAAGAAACGAATATTAGAAATATAAGTAAGTGAACATTTTTATTCCTAAATTTTCACAGATCAGATAAAATGATTAGATTGCTACAAGATTGTATCTTTATAAATCAAAGTTTTTTTAAGGTATAATTTGCTTCCTTCTATTACCTGTGCAACATTTTTTGATATTCGAAAAAAAAAAACTTAAGTTAAATTTTTTAAAAGTGTATCTTTTCTTTCTTGATGAAAAATCTTTTGAAAACAAATATCTTTGAATTCAATTCGCGTTGAAACTTCTCTAAATATTATTCATTGATATTTGAATACTTTCATATCCGATTGCTTTCATTCTGACATTTCCCAAAAACTTTTCATTCATTGTCAATCTTTTTTCGTCTAATTTTTTATTTCTTGAGAAAATTCATATCATTCAAAAATCCCTAATATATTATTCAAACAATTAATAACATTTTTTTTTTTTTTTTCACTATAACACAACTAGTTTGGATAAATGCCAGTTGTACTTTGACCTTCTACTTTTTATTTTTTTTCAAAGCTTTTTTTTTGTGCTAATTACTCATTCCAAATTTGAGTTGAATATCAAACATAAATTTTTACACTATCACTTCTTTCCCTTTATCAAATTGCAACATTTTTTCTTGTTTTAATCTCTTCCATTGTTTTATTGTACATTCTTTCATGTTGATACTATATCACATTGATCTTTGTCCCTTATCTCTTATCATTTTAACAAACATAAAACTTCGTGACAAACAATTTTGAATTTTGCACCATTTCTCGCTCATTATAATTGATTAAGTCATCTTTTTTTGGGGGGAGAGAGAGAGAGAGATTAAATTTCTTTAATGGGAAATCAAATGTCATTAAAAAAGAGAATGTCATCTTATGAAATTGATGAGAAATCGAAAGTTAGCTAAAGTGGCATTTTCAGTGAGAACAAAAGAAATTGAAGGAAAAAAAAGATAACAAATAAGTTTTTTTCTCTATTTAAGCTGAAGAATTACTACTGTTTTGAAAAAAAGTGCTTAAAATTAAGAAACTAATAAAGTTTTTTTTTTTTTTTGAGATGATCAGTAAAAAAAAAAACAACGAAATTTATCCTACCAATAAAATTATATT
Organism: Brugia malayi; assembly: GCF_000002995.4. Classification (NCBI taxonomy): domain Eukaryota; kingdom Metazoa; phylum Nematoda; class Chromadorea; order Rhabditida; family Onchocercidae; genus Brugia; species Brugia malayi. The sequence goes on along the minus strand of NW_025062476.1, from coordinate 4,730,219 downwards.
TTAATTGAACAAGCAATTCCTCAGTAGTAATTTTATTTTTAAACATTATTTTTTTATAAATTATCTTTTTCGTTTCTTTTTTTTTTTTCATTTATATTTAAGCGGTAATTATATGCATACGTAAATGAAGCTTTTAATTAAATAAAATTGAAGAAGAAAAATTTTTTCCTTCTTTGCAATTATATCATCAAATGAGGTTTTACAGCATGTAAAACGAATCTAAAGATGCAATTTATTCTTCGATTATAACATTTTATGATAACTAATCTCTATTTTTAGAAAATTCCACTTTATCAAATAATTTTTAGTGCTATTAATAAACATTTTATATTGTACCAGAGATCATTGCCAATTGAAATAAATATGTCTTGCATGATTGATAATAAATTTTGAAATAGCTGAAAAGTTGGTCAAATTGCTTAATATTCATTTATCTAAACATAATAAAAATTAAATAAATATTCCTTCATTTTTATTTTGATTGAAAAACAAACAAGAAAGGCAAAAAGAAAAAAAAAAGCCTCAAAAATTTTATCAAATCTTTGTAAAAGGTGCAGAAAAGTTGAAACTACAAATTGCTTTTCGATCTTCATCAAGTTTACGTCAAGATTTATCTGTCTGTTTTCATTTCAAAATTGACTATTTGGAAGAAAGGTGCCAAGAAGAAAAAAAAAAAAAAAAAAAGTGATATGTATCAGTTGTTTCTCCTCAAATATAACAAAAAAAAAAAAAAAATTCATAAAGTTCTCAAATTTTTTTGGAAAGAATAATTTTTTTTTTTTTAGTTCAAAATTTGCTCTTACTTCTTATTTGGATTGATTATTGTGTATTGTTGCTATTCCAAAAATGATCGAAATACTTTGAATCAGGAAGTAAAGTAAAGATAGCAGCTGCTATTAAAATGTATTCTTTGCACCGTTTTTTTTTTTTATAAATACTTTTAGTCATCTGACACTGAGTCACTAAACTCATCCTATTTAAAAAATCTGGGAAACATTTCAATCAGCCATGGAATGATGTCAAAGTTGTTGACTTAGCTTCGTTTACTTTCATGGCTTGCAATTTACTCAATAACTCTCTTCATCATTTCATTTTATATTTAGTTGAAAATTTTTTTAACTCTAAACAAAGAAACATTTGCCATATTTCTTTTTTAGGATAATATTGAGAAAAGGTAATGAAATTAAAAATGGTATAACTGAAAGGCTAAGAGCCAATAAACAATCTTCCAAAATATTCAAATAGAAGAATGAAAAAAAAGAAAAAAATTATGAGAGGAGAATTCTTTCCATTAAACTTCCTGAAATTATGTTGCGTTCAGTAATACCGGAATTCTGTTCCAATATTTTGAACTTCCAATACTGCTATATTTATTTTTTTCATGTAAAAATCAAATTTCTTAAAAAGTTATATATTAACTTTTATTCCCGAAATATTTAAAAACTAGTTCTATTAAAAAAAAAAAAGATATTTCTGAATTGCACTGCATTGATTATGCTGTTCTAATTTTGAAAAGTTTTTTAGCAAATAAAAAAAGAAAATTTTTGTGGTATTTAAAATATGGAAATGAGAAGTTAGATTTTATCACCATAATATAACAATAAAAATAGCCTACTGACTTTTTAAGACATTTGTTTTTTGAATATTTTTTGAATTCAAAAACTTTTTGTACCATAGTCTTAATAGAATCAAATCGAATTCCTAGTGGAAGTAGGAACATAGCACAAAAAACCTATTTAATATATTCTTTTACTTTACTATTAAAGTATTCATTTTGTGCAAGCCATTAGCTTCTATCCATAATGTAGCACATTTAATTAAAGATATTTAATTAACAGAATGCGCAAAGTGACGATGTAAAGTACATATTCTCCTGAACTTCAATAATAATAATAATAATAATAATAGTAATCTCACTAATAGACATTGATCGTGAATAAAAAATAAAAATGTGTATTGATAATAATTAATAAATGGAATGTCATCCATTTCATTTCATAGAATAAAATTTGCGCATGAAAAGTGAACCATAAAAGATTGATAAGATAATCATTAGCATTAACTAAGATAAGCTATTATCAGATGATAAGTTAGCATTTATCACCAAAATAATAACATTGACAGCACTGATTACTAAACTAAAGCATATTTCCAAGTTTTAGTGTAAATTGAAGCTAAACAGTTGGTTAGTGAAATAATCAATCGTTCGTCATTTCTCGCAGATAATTTTCATTGGTTAGCTATAATCTCAAAGTTATAATTTTCAACTAATTCTTCATAAATATTTCTTTTTTTAAAATTATACATTGATTTTTCTTTTCTTTCTTTTTCTTTTTTTTTTTTTTTTTTGGTTTATGAAAATGGTTGAAAGTAAAATGGAACTTTTGCATGAATCTAAAGTATTGATAATATAATAGTCAAATTTATTAGTTAGTATCTAAAGCTAAAGTATATAAGTAAAGTGCGAACATCTGCTGCGAAGTCAACAGAACACATTTATCCATCAATCCTTCCTTTAGTTTTGTGAAATATTTGTTGGACGACGTCATCGTGCTACTTCGATTTATTTAGTTTTTCTTTTTCTTTTTTTTTTCCCTGTTATTTTCAAATATTTTAATTCAAAATTTAAGGATTAACCACAATTAATTCCACTCCAATTTTTTATTCATGACAAAATTATGATTAAAAAAATAAATAAATGAAGTAAATACCCAAAAAGAAATCAAAAAAAAAAAAAAAACTTTATTCAATAATCAATAACAAGTATGAGGATATGAAAAAGTGATTTGAATTAAAATTAAATGTGTTAGTATTTGTTATATATATATGAAAGTAGCAATGATTAGCTGTATGTAGTGTCATCAAAAATTTAGTTGTTCCATTTTTTTTTTCTTTGACACAATTATGAATTTCAGATTTTTCATAATCTCATAAAAAAAAAAAAAACGAACACTCATAATCTGGTCACTATTGTCCGGAAAATTAAATTCTGACGAAAATTTGCTTCAAACTGCATTTTCTAACATCCTGCATTCGTGGTGAATCAACAAGCAGTCGTACAAGGCATAAATCCGGAAAATGTAATACCGATGATTCAAATATAAATTCAACTTTTTCATTGCATCCAGATCCTCCGGTTGATCAATTCAGTCAAACTTTGCCTCCACATCAAAATCAGAAACATTTGATGCCACATTCAATTCTCAAAGATAGTTCATCTAAACTACTCGTAAGTTATTTTTCTAAAAAAAAAAAGTTAGCAAACTATATTCCACTTAATATAATTTTTAATGAAAAAAAAATTTTTTTCATTTATAAATAAATCTTTCAGTCAAAATTTTGCATACTCTTAAAATAAGCGAAAAAGTTCAAGTTTGCCTTTTTTTTTCACGAAATTTATTAGTAAAATTATTTTTATACGACTAAATTATATTTTTGTCTATGAAAATTATTTCATTTGAAATTTGGTTTCTTTATGATAATTTATTGCTATTATCAACCATTCTCAATTATCACTTAATTTTATGTGAAATAATTTGTATCCTAGTTCGACCATTCATTTTATAAGAATTAGCAATTTAGTATGCTGCAAAAAGTTAGAAAATTATAAATTAAAATGATCGAGCACTTTCGCATTTTGCAAATAAATTCAAAAATGTGTTGAGGATTGCTTAAAGAGAATTTGCTATAACGATGATTACATTTAATCCATCAACTATTGCTGTTCGCAGTTCAATGAATGATACTGAAAATGATGCTTCCCTCAATTTTTTTGAAGAATTTATTTTTTTTTAGTCGGATTAAAAAAAGAAAAAAAAAAATTATTCTACATTTGAACAATTTTTATTTTTAATGCATGTTGTATAGCAATAAAAATTAGAAATGAAAATTTTTTTTACATTTAATTTACACAAATACATTGAGTAATTCAAACTTTACTCATAAAAGATTTTTTTTTAATTTAAAAACACTAAATAAGTTATTATTTAATTATCGTTTTCACCTCAAAATCTAACCAAAATGACATATTGATGCATCGCAGATCAAAAAGTAATTTTGTTTCCCATCCTGAATTCATCCTGAATTTAAAACTTTGCCATTATATTCACGAATGCTTTTATGATAAGTAATTCGGCTATACTACCATTTCCATCCTTCTATTAAGTCATTACTATTTTTTTTTTTTTCAATTTAAAACGAAACATAAAAAAGTTACGATTATAGAAGCTAGAAGCTTTGGAATAAGCGATGAAAAATAACTACTAATTAGACAATAATTGATTGTCCAAAAAAACAAAAATTTTTTTATTCCAACTTTACCCACAACTTACCCATTATTTTCTTTAATATAAAGTAGGGCAAATTTTGAAGCATAAAGTGGACAAAATTGGGCAAATTTTTTCTGGAATTATATTTTTAATGAATCTGATGGCATTTGAAAAATTGTTATACTTTTTCATTTCCGTTTATTGTATTCATTAATTTAATTTACAGATAAGAATTTGAATTTTTTTGCATTTCAATTCGAACTCTCTCCAAAATTTAAATTCTCTAACTTTTAACTTTATGAAATAAATAAAAAGAAAATCCGATAAGAAAAAAAAAAAAATGGCATAGAATATGTGTTACTGACTGCGCTCAAAAATTTAAGGTCATTATTCATTTGTCATTGTTAGATTGTTCGTCGTACTTTTTATTTTTATTTACACTCATTTTTTTTTTTCTAAAATACAAAATACAAAGCAATATCATAGGAATAAAACTAAATTATATAATTTCAAATAATCCTACTTAAGTTAAATTTCACTTTTTCTAGATTAAAAATTTCAAAATTCCTTTGTTTTGTCTTTTTAAAAATGTTTTTTCTAAAATGAGGTGAGGTAGATGAAAAGATGAAATGAAATAAAAAATTTGACAATATGTTTTGTTAGTTCAAAATTGTTGCACTTTAAAAAAAAATGAAAAAAACGAAAAACGTAAGTTTATTTTGAAGCAAATATGAGACTAATTAGATTTTTAGTAATAAATTATTTCCTTTATTATAATATTAGACAATCAATGAAATAAATAAAATTCCCTTCGCAAAAAAGGCAACAATGCATGGATGATACCATTTTCAAATAAACATTTCACTTATTCCTTTTTTATTTTTATTTTTTTTTTAACGATTTATTAATCAATATATTTTGTTTAAAAAGAATTGAAAAAATTATTTTCTAAATATTTTATTACTGGGGAAACTATTTTAGTTATTTGTTATGTTCTATTAAAGTGGAAATTATTTATAAAAAGAAATATGTCAATAAAATTTTCTTAATATTATTATCAGTCGATAAAGCATCGATCAAAAGAATAAGCATTAAAAAAATTGAAGCATATTTAAATCAAATCTGTGCTTTTTGAAGGTGAAGTGATATGATATGATATGACATTTACTATTAATGATATTATTTCAGATTATAGACATATACTTAAATTATTAATTTAACTCCAATAAACCAATTTGGCTGAAACTTTTATTTAAAATTTATTGGTAGCACCTCGTTCATTTCACAGTTTCACAGTTTAAAACAATCTGCACAGAAAACTTTAACATTTCAAAAAAAAAAAAAAATGCAGTTAAATGAGTAGTTGGTTTTTTGCAAATTTTTACCGCTAAAAGAAATTCGAAAAAATATAGATTAGATTTGAGGAACTTTCTACCTAATAAATTTTGAAATTTTTGTACATTTCATTCTTTTTTTTTTTTTAACCAGTTAAAGCGATTTAGTGGCTTTAGGTTTGATTATAACTACTGCATCACCGAGAAAAGATTGAAAAAACTAACGAATTCCTGAAGGAATTTTAATGGAAATCCCAACTTTTTTTAAATAATGATGAAAAAAAGTCACAGTTATAAGAATAATGATGATAAGAAGATAGTAATGATAATGATAATAATGATAATGATAACGTTTATCTTATTGCCTTCTTTTGAGGACAATAATTACTTTGGTGGATATTTGTCAACAAAGACTTTCTCTTTCTATTCATTAATTCATACTTATTTGTCTCTAATTTGTTTCAAATAATTAATTTGATGATATATCTATTAGTTCCTTTTTACCTTTCATGCCATCTAATTTTTTTTTCCTTATTAAATGTATTTTCATAATAAGTTTAGAATAAGCTAATTAATTAAAAGAAATCACTTCATTCGTTTTCAGACTAGGAAATCGTTTAAAATCTTTACTCTAAAAATAGAAAATATATAGCTAGTGAACTTTTGCGCCAGATGGATGACATGTGATAAGCTGTAAGGATTTACTATTCTTTTTGCTGTGACACACAAATGATGAAATTAGTGGAATGAAAATAATTAAGTAATACTGAAGATAGTTAGTGATAATGAAATATGCAATGAACTCTTCAATAAACAATCCAAACTAATAGATTTGATCAGCCGAATAGTCAGCATTCTTAGTGGTTCGCCGTATCATTTCACTCTGATCGATTTAATTTTATAAAAATATGCAAAAAAAGCTGGCTATTTAGTACTTTAGACCTAGCAATTGCCACTTTATTTATGATAACAAAGACTGGCTATTTAGTACTTTAGGCCTAGCAATTGCCACTTTATTTATGATAACAAAGACTGGCTATTTAGTACTTTAGGCCTAGCAATTGCCACTTTATTTATGATAACAATCATAAATTTAGGAAAAGGCTTACAGATGTTCTTTTTTTTTCAGCTTTACTTTTCATGCTTAATCCTTTCTTTCTTCTTTTCTTCATTATATAGAAAATTCTGGTTTCATTCCCAGCAAAATCAGTTGAAAATTACTTTTTTGTCCTGGCTACATGTCAATTTCTATTATTTTTACTTGCTACTAACAAAACATGGCCTTATACCAAACAAAAGTAATCTTAGCTACGAAAAATTGAATTAGAGTTCTGAACAAAGTTCCATCAGTATCGAACGCTGATTGGAAAAAATTTTTCAAAATTCTTTGCTTGATCGTTAATAGTTCTCGCTTTTATACAAATGCTCACTATGGACATTTGCGCAACAAATTACATGCCATGATGCTTCTGAATCACTCTCTTGCATAAAATAACAGAAAAATTTTTGAAATTCAGTTAAATATGTCGATAAATTAAGGCCATCAATGAAATGGAACATTTCTTCTTCCTTTCTTTCTCTTTCGACACTCCCACTTTTATCTATTATTTCCTCGCAAATATAGAATGAAAAATAAACAGACATAAACCACATACATACATACATTTATATAACTGACAGACGATGCAAACATGCATTAACATACATAAACATTTGCAAGAAATAAGAAATAAATAAACAAATAAATTGGCAGACACAGACATGCACCACTGTGCTACCTTTGTAATTCAAATTCAAAATTGACGTCAGTGCATTAAGATAGGAATAAAAATGTTAAATGGAACAACAATTCGGCAGAATTTTGTTGAGTGAGAAAAACACTTAAATTATTTTCAAATGAACCTTTTATTTTATTTCTTTACAATTAATTAGTTTAAATCAGTCTCCTTGTTTAACAGTAGGAAATTGTAAATAAACAATTACCGATACCTTACTTTAACTGTGTGATTCATTGAAATTATAATAATAATAGAAATATGAGCTAAACAAACTTTTGGATTTATGTAAGTTTATAGACTTTATTGCAACAACAAGAAGCAAAATAATGAAAAATTATAAATAAAGTGTTATTTTAGACATATTCCTACTTTTGAATTAGTCACAAAAAGTATGAATCCTTTAATTTTAACTCTGTCTAATTAAAGTTTCAATCTATTCTTGGTTATCTCAGGAAATGAAGTATTAAGAAGGCACCTGCAATGTTTATAGCAAAAATCGCCACTTATTGAGAAAGAGTTAATTCATTTAAGATATCACCTGTAGCTATCGATCTGCATAATAACCAGGTATAAAGTAGAAAAAGTTTTGCTATGTTTTATACACTTCAGACTTATCGTATCTGGAACAGAGCATCCATCCTACAATTTATTCTTTTTTTTTAAATTAAACTTACAAATTCAATAATAGCGTGAATGTTTATCGAAAAAACTGAACAAAAGATAGACTTAAATTCTTTTTTTTTTGACTTTAACTAAAAATAAAGGATTTTTTAAATCAATTGACCTAGAGTAAAAATCAGTAAGAATAAAAGCATTAGAAATACATATATATATATATATATATATAAAACAAATCAATCATTAAAATACTTCAAACTACCTGAAAAGACAATACTTAAAGTAAATATAAAAAGTTATCCAGAATTATTATCCTTCTGTTTTGTTTAGCATTTTTAATAAATTAGCTATTGATTTATTAAATGGCTGTTCCAATTAGGCTTTTTTTCCAGACTAAATTTATTCAACCTTGCTGGTAAGTTAAAACTTTCGACACAAAATGCATATTTAATATGACTTTTATTGATTAATTCATTGCTATTCTCCGAAATAATTTCTTTTCTAAGATTTTCAAACTGTCATAGTCATAGGTCAACAATTAAAAAACAATTGTGACAACAGGTTAATTTATTATCATGTATCGAAAATTCTAATTATAAATTTTTTAGGAAACTCGTCGAAATCGGCGGTTAGCAGACGGAAGTGGCAATCTATCACCAACTAATATATCCACCACCTGTACCCGAGTATCATTCGGTCAGTCTACTATACCGACAGGTTTATTTATTTTCATTACATGATTCATGCCTATCTGTATTTTCATGATTATTTTTTAGAACTTTTAAGAATAATGTAATGTGATGTATTGATATAGGTAAGCTTAGTAGATCTGTATGATTTAGTGACATTTTAAGTGCAAAATTATTCAATCTCAAAACATTCGCCTTTCGTTTTTGCTGCCTTTTTTAGATGTATCATTTAAAAAGATTTGTTTAAATGTGCAATATTTTGCAGTAAACAAATTTCATTTAAAATTTTCAGCCTACATTTTATTATTGATTTATTAATTATTGTCTCAGTGAGTTGATTAAAATTCAAGCGATTAAGGATGTGAAGCAATTGAATAATGTATGAATTAATCAATCATTTAATTTGTAATCATACATGATTAATCAATTAAAATACGTCTGATTTAAATGTGTAAAATGAAGAAGTCAAATTTTGTTTAACTTCGATATTCATTAATGTCAACAAACATTTATAGGATAAAAACTAATGCGGTACTTCATTTCAGTACAATTTGAATTACAAACAGGTTTAATTGGTTCATCAGCATTCAACAGGCTGGCCGCCATCGCCGACAGTGACCTAGAGAAAACAAGCAATTTGCGCCAGAGGCGAACCTCTCTTCCGGTCAGTCCGAATGCTTTCGCTTCAAGCAGAGCTGCTGTAAGTTACAATAAATTTGAACATTCTCTTATTATCATTGAATTTTCTGCTTATCATAGCAAACACAATTATTTATCATGCCTTCTTAATAATCAATTAGATATCCTTTAAAAAGTTAATGTTAATTTTAGTAACAATTTTTATGTTTACGATTAATATCTGAAATTTATTTAATATGCAAAAAAACTTTTGTAATGAGAAAAAGAAACAATTTTGTCGTCTTTGCATGTTAAACACATTACTTTGAAATTGAATTTCACTTAATAAAATTTGTAAAACCATTAAAATCTTTTAATGAAAATAAATGGATTATTGAATTTCAAAATTTTGGTCACAATGAATCAAGGGAACTTTTGAAATGAAACTTTCGTCGAGAAATATAAGGACTGTCAATTTATTATGCATGGCTATTACATGAGAGCATTAATTTCAAATTAGAAATTGCAAAAATTTATAAAATAATTCATAGATTGGTTATTTTATTTTTAATTTAGCTAGTTTAACCATTTTATTAAGGAATTGGTATAATAATGAAATAAATTCTTTGCAAGAAAAGAAAAATAATAATTTAAAATATTGAATGTAAATTTATTCTGCACAGTTTACTCTTTTATTTTTATTTTAAATAGAGATACTTTGAAATCTTCTTTTACTTTCTCATAATGGTGTGATTGTGATAAGTATTAGTAATAGTAAACAAGTAACACAATATATTAAAACTTTTTGACTTTTCATTTCTTATCCTGAAATATCTTTTTGATGACTTTTATAATAACATATCACAAATAGAATACTTGAAATAAGTGACAGTAAAATGTGAAAGTATTTGCTAATAATTTATATTTTCTTTATTAATAACTTACTATTCAGTCATTTGACATTATATATCATATTTACATTCTTGAAATTAAAAACAAGCAAAATTGGTGAAATTCTATTTAAATTTTTTTTTTTCAGTTGCAAAGTAACCTGATAGAAGCTCGTGGACTTATAGCAGAAATGCTAGCTAATAAGGATTTACCGCCAATGGTTATTTCAGGCTTGAAAGCAGTAGCCACTTTGCTAAATCCTCAACCAGTTTGTCTTTTATTTCAAACTTCCAAAGTTTTTTGTATTGAAAAATTTTTAAATTTCTACTAAAATCGTAATAAAAACAGGAAATATAGGCCAATTAACCGTTTTACGTATGCCTTATAAAAATGCCATTTATCCTGAATTTTTCAACATTTCTCTTTGTCATTTCATTGAATATCTTAGCTGAGCTTATCTCTGCATACAATAACAGTTGCGCAATTTTTATTTTTTTTTAAATTTTACTTTTTCCCCTAAATTCTTACCTCCCCTAAATTCTTACAACAATAGTTCATAGTTCATAGGTCATCTACTCAAATGGAAACAAAGCATAATTTATTCATATTCTTTTACATTTATGCACATAGCTATCTGTACAAAACTTCGATTTGCATATGCATTTGCTGGTAGATACCATCTCCACAACTTCCAAAAAAAAAAAAAAAAAAATGAAATTTTTGACGAGAAATGACGAGAAACGAAGTTTTGTTGTTTCTTATTGATTGTAGCATTTGTTAACATTATAATTTTACAGCCATCGATCAATTTGCATTTTGATTTTGGTCTTCCAATGGTTGTAGAAAATCCATACAGTGGTGAACAACTTCTCGTTGCTACGGTTAGTTATTCCTGAAGAGGACTATTTTCAAGGGATTTAAAAATTTGATATGCAAGAGGTCATCTTAGATATTTGGTAAATTGCACACTTTCTTTTTAGCAATAGCTAAATTTTGTATTACTTCTTAATTCATAAGCCCAGCACTCTATTCCCCTTAAAAAATTTGAATATCATTTTCCAATTTTTTTTTAAATTATAAATTTTGCAAATCTTTCATTTTCAATTGTGAAAAAAAAGTGTTGTTATATTCTAAAAGACAAACCTGTGCAAAATAAATTATATTTTAGATTACGAACTTTAAAAATATCAGTAACTAATCACATTTCTTAATTAATCATATTAAGATAATGAATCGTTTATCTATAATTTAAAAAATTTTGACACTGGATAAATTCATTTTTGCTATTATTCTTATATTTCTTTTCGTAAAATATTTTGGTGAAAGATTCAAAAATAGATCAAAATTCACAATGGTAAATGTGATCTCTTTTTTTATCTCGCTTTTTTTTTTTCATTTTCATTTTTACTCAATTTCGATTTTTTCTTTTCTATTTTTTATTTTTACTTTTTATTCTATTTTTTTTCAGCTTTTCTTCTTTCTTTTTTTTTTTATTTTCTCATTTCAATTAAAATCACATCATGGAAACTTTCCCTTGAAATAATTGTCTTTTTTCTTCTAAAGATATGCTTTGTGTGGTTTTCATTTTCTGTTGTGAAGGAAAAAAGAAAATGAAGTTATAGTTGGTGAGAGAATATCGAATGAATTCATACACTCATTCCTTACTTGTTGTTTTGCTTACGTCATTAAGTTAAGAACTGCAATTTACTTCTGTGTTTATAAACTTCAACGGCAAGTAAACATCCGTATAGCTGCATTGAAATCTGAACAGATTTTGCTAAACTAGATAATAATTTACTAGGATAATAATTTTCATTTTCTGACAAATGGATAAACTATCTTATAGTACTTGCTACACCATTTTAAAATTCACAATTCTTTTAAGAGTAGGCTTTTCTTCAAAAAATTATTCAAAGTTTATTCAAATTTTAGAATGATTATTTGATTTCGTTGTTTTGTTCTCCCTTTCATCGGAACTTATTATTAATAATTACAATCGACATATTAACTAATTCCGATTTTGCATGGCTCTGGTAGCATTAAGTATCATCGGTTGTCCGATCAGATAGATCAATTTACTAGTCTTTTACATTTTCTTTTCTCCCATAATGTTTTGAATAATAGAGCTGGTCAAATATTATTTTTGAAAATATACTAAGACAGAAAAAGGTTTGTTGATTAATTAACATGCAGTACAGTACACTTCTGGTAAGCAAAATATGATTAAATACGATTCTTTCGACTGAGACTCATAATATCAACAATTGAATCATTTATTTTTATATGGCAGAGGTCAAAGTATTTACTTTTAATATATGCTAGACGGAAAGAAAGACTCAAACATTATCAAACATATTCAAAGTGTTTTTTTTTTTTTTCACTGTTACTATTTTATTCTATGTTTAACTGCTTAACTCATCATATTTATATTCACACAAATTTTTGTCGATTAACATTTAAATTTTATTAATTCTGCGAAACACTCTCTGAAGCACATATTCAAAAGTATATTTTTCTCTCTATACTTTTATCTTCAGTTATTTATTTCAATTTTTCAACTCCATTCTATACTTATTATCTCCAATTACTTACTTCTACCACTAATCTTCTTATCTTACTGGAATAACACACACTCATTGTATGCAAGGGATGCAGCAAAGATTTCCAATTTCCAATTAATCTTCTGTGTCGCTGTGTGTCCTTGAAAATGTTTGAAAAGAGATATGCGACAATGATGAGTTTTGTCTAAATTTACATATACTTTCGAATTCATGAACTTCTCACTTGACTTTCATAACTTTTTTATATAATTGTAGGAAAATTGTATAAGTTTACTATGATTTTTAATTTAATTTGACTATTACGGTATAGTTTTGTAATCTAAAATATCTTTCGCTATGTAAGAATTCATTTTCATATCTATCATTCATCGATTAATAACTTTATAATTTTTACATGTTGTATCAGGTTATTAAAGAAAGCGTTCTGGCACCATTAACTGCAATAACTTGTAATAACTTACGCAGTGAACAAAATTTAACTAAGTGTAATGATGATCCTTGATTTCAACTGTGTTAGTAATGATTATGACGGTGGCTAGTCTCTTAATCATTTTTAATTTTTTGAAAATACAAAATTTAAATTTACGGAACTGCTATGTAATGGAATACTTGTATGTTACGTATACTTACATCGAATACTTATATCAAAAGTCATTTTTCACTTCGCTTATTTCTTCAACTTATAATTCTTTGTTTTTTTTTTTTCAACAGCCAACCTCATTGTAATTCTAAGCTATTTCTTCTTATTAGCACAATTCATTAAAGTCATCGTTCACTAGGAAAAATGATAAATTAAAAATGTTGTATCTTAGATGGATGCACACTGTTACATGTATATATTTATGTGGTCATATAATAATTAAAATTTTTTGTTGCATTATCAGATTGGAATTGTAAACTAACCAAAAATTTTAGATGACATATCATTGAGATAGGAAATAATAAAATGGCATATATATTTGTATCCATTAAAATAAATGAATCAATTAATTTCATAGAATGGAAATGGAAATGAGACATACAGGAAGATAATAATGTGTCACCTCATGAAAAAATAATTTATGACAATCATTTTTTTTTTTTTTTTTTTTTTTTTTATTCTTTTCTTTTGCAATCATTTTAGCATATAAATTAATATAAAACTGAATGTGCAGTACTGCATTCACGAATAATTTTACATTTCTAACTAATATCACTTACATTTTTTTCTTCAATTTTGAAATCGTGCAATGATGAAGGGATATTCTCATGCAGTCATTTGAGCACATAAATTTAAACAAAAAAAAGAGAAAAACTCTCTTTATAAAACTATTCACGCGGAACTTTGCTGTATACCGTGTTGTATTTCGCGGTTGGAAAGGATTGTGTGATCAGGTAATAACGGGTTGGACATTATTAATAAGTGGGGAGAGAAGAGGAAAATTATCTGCTGGATTAAATTAAACGATTGAGTAATGGAAATGCACTCATTAAGGATTTCACATTAATGAATTATTGGACTTCCGAAATATGGTCCTTGTTTAAATTCATTTGGTAGATGGGAATGTAAAAAGGAATGAAAAAGAGAGATTAAAGGAGGAAATATTAAAGATTGCAATAACTTGTTACAATTATTAGAGTATATTTTCATGTTTGTTGTTTCTTTCAATTTCCTTTGTCTCAACTTAACTATTCTCAAATGATAAAAAGTCCAGGAATCTTATTGGATAAGTCATAAATGACTATTTAAATTGTTTTATTATTGACTTTACAGAAAGAAATTTCTTAGAAACTTTTAACTTGTTGCTAAGAAGGATGTAAAATGTTGACCTTAAAAATAAATAATTTTTGCAAATGAATAAAATTGGTCATTTTTCTCATTGAATATGTAAGTGACCTATTTATTATAGTTTACCTTTTCTCTTACATAAAGAAATCTTATTCTTTATACAGATTCAGAAAATAAATCCGCGGAAAAGGAGAAAAGGAGAGGTCAACCGTTATGATCAAAACAATTTATTATGGATCTGTCAAATTGGTTAGGATCAATAAAAGTATCCTCTCGTTCCCTTATCACCTCTTCAAGTTAGCAATAAAATATCAAACTACTATACTTATTCTAAAGCACTCATTGAAGATACTCGCTGCTCTACAACCACTGCTAAAAACCTCTGAAACAAATATCTATCTTGCGCCCCGCACTGTTTAACTCTTGCAATGAACTGTTTAGGAGGATTTATTGAGATTTTATACTCTTAAAGACCACTTTCCCGAAATATCAGTCCTTCTGCTTGGCCGGATTTCCATTCTGGAAGTATCAGCTTAGTGAAGAAATCGGATTATCAAAATTATTTCTGCAGTAAGCACAGACTCTCAATGCAATGGATTAAATATCTTAGCTGATAAAATCAAAAGAAGTTAAATGAGTCAAATAAATATTGCTGTTGATATGGTCGGTTGTGGTTAGCATGATTCACTCACTAGTTGTCTGGACTGAGATTCGAGATTTCATCAAGAGTTAGTCAAGTAGATGAGAAATGAAAAGTGGAAAAAGATGATAAGAAAGAGAAAGAGCAGTTATAAAAAAAGCAGAGAGGAAAGATGAGAAGAATGTTGAAGAATTATCAGCAAGATTACACACGCCGCATCCGGTAGACAACATACTTTATCAGCTTTCTTTGTTATCTTCCTCATTTTATTATCATTCTTATCATTAAAAGAACTTACCTATTCTTTAACGCTAAGCTAGCATAACCCTGAATATCTTCTGTAAATAATATTAATAACAATAGCAATTAATAGTAAATAATAAAATAATAATAATGGCAATATTACTGCTACTAATAATAATGATAATAAGTATCAATAATAATAATGGTATTAATAATAGTAATAGTAATAACAATAATAATAAATATCAATAATGATAATAATAATGATAGCAATAGTAATAAGTGTCTTTAATAATAATTATTATTATTATAATAACAATAATTAATAATAACAATATATAACAATAACAATACTAATAACAATATATAATAATAGCAATATTAATAAGTATCAATAATAATAATAATATTTATTATAGTAATGATAATAATAATAAGTATCAAGTGATAAATAATCAAATTATTGCTACTGTCTAAATTAATGATAGGATGTATGCGCTTAGCAACTTGTCACATTAATAATGATAGAATACTTAGCAATTATCATTATCATTAGCTATCATCTACTTAATAATTTATTCTTGTGTTCTTTGGAACGTAAACAATCAATAAATTACCACATGACAAGACAAGCATATGCAGGCCACAATAATTGTCCTCATTATCGGTGAATTATGGCTTTACTGATTCAAATAATATTTATTGGAGGTAATGAATACCTAACATACCTTTTTCACTTTTTCTTCTTTCTCTCTTCACTCCTTCAGCTTTCTTTTCTCCCTACATTTCATTATCTGGTTGGTCAAGTTGAATGTGTCGGCTTGTGTTGCTTTTGTCAGAACTTCAAAACTTCTGCTTTCATTTAATTCTTACTTCATTCTATACCACAAAAAAAAAGAAAAAAAAAATCTCAGACTCATCTTCTAAGCATAATTTGCCGTTCTTATTTGTCACTTTGCTTTTGCTACATATGCTCTTCCATATATTTTTCTAAGTTATTGTTTTTTCCCCACATAGACTCATTTGTTATTACCTGAAATTGCATTTGCTACTGCATTACATCACGCAACAATGATACGTACAATTTGCAGTGCAGAAAACATAGCAAAGAAAAAAGAAAAAAAAAAAAAAACATGGCAATTATAACTTAAATGAAATGACAAAAAAAAAAAGTAATACCTATATGATATTTGTTTGCAAAATGATACTTATGTTATTACCTTTATAATAATTTTCCATTTTTGATAGCGTTATTCAAAAAGGTATTGTTGCTAAACATTATTGCTTTTGGCATAATTCCTTAGGTATTTGAAGTGTAGGAAGTTCAACTAATATGTCTTTTAGAAAATTTTTAAAGCGCTTTTGATGAATAATAAGTTTATTATTCTGTTTGCAATAGTTAGTTGTCTTTCTCGCAATCATATTTTTGAATTTATTTGAACAAGGAGTTTATCTGGCTACTTGAGAAATGTTGTGTACAAATATAGCCTATATATGCATATGTATTTATGAATGTATAGAGAACTTCAATTTCAATGCTCAAAATGGATGCATACCTGAGAATTTATTCAGGATATTTTGTTAGCTTATATAAGTTCATTTATCTTGAAATCATTCCTCTGCATTATCCGTAATTAACGCCATGAGCAATAATATTAAGAATTTAATTTAGCTTTATGTGACAATAAAAAGGACAGATATTGCAGGATTTATTGCAGATTGTTATGATCTATCTTAATAAACAAGAGACTAAAACTTTATTGTAAATGTTATTGTATTAACTTAAATATAATCGTTAATGGAGTAATATTATTTTGTTATTTTCATATTAACAGCTATTTTTATTCGGTTCATTTTGAAATATTCAACAAAAATATAAACATTGAATAATGAAGTTTAATAATTTTTATTTGGTTTGTTTATCATTAAATTTGATCCTCAGCGCTGTCTAACCATCTTCAGGAAAGAAATTCAACAATAAATGTATCACCGATATTTAGGCGTGCATATTCATTCATATTAGTAAGCTGCTAAGCTTAATCGCCACTTGGCTTTCACTGATTCTCTGTTGTCAACTGTGCTGATTGTTATTGGGCACTAATGATTTCTAAAGTGGAATTTCAATTTTCAGCCAATAAATAAAATTTTACTTAGTTCCAACTGTAAATTTCAAGAAGTTCTAAGTACTGCTCAGCTGGAAATAAACAATTAGACGAAAACTTCTATCGCTTAAATTTCCTGAAATTCTTTCGGTAAGTCAAAAAATGTCATCAAACTCAAAAGGGATCACCAGAAGTGAAGCACTGGATGAAAGTAATCAATTGGATCATTCTCGACATAATCTATACGACAAGAAGATAACAATGATGCGAAGTTGTTCTGAGGTGACACCACGAGTAGATTATTATTCCTCGTGGCCCGGTCAGTTGGCGCATTCTAGATCAGGCGCTTCAAGCGAAATGCCGCTTATTGGTGAATGTCGCTACTGTGATCAGAGCTGTCGCTGTTCTTGCTGTCCATGCTGTGATCATCTTATCATCATTTATGCACCGGTCTGTTCAAATTTCCAAAACAAAAATAAAACAAAAAAAAAAAGAAAAAACTTGAAGTCGATTCTTGGAGTTTTCATCTTTTATGTCTTTATTTTCAGATATTGTTTTTTTTTTTTTTTTGGATGTTATTTTTTTATTTCTTATTTTTTCATATTTTTTATTATTCTTTTCTTTATGACATTGCCTATGCACAGAATATTATTTTTTTTATCGTTTTCTTAAGCTAAAATTCTAAAATGGACTAAAATCAATCATTACAAGAACTGAAGCTAAAATTCATAGAAATTTCAAAAAAAGAAAAAATTTAGCTAGAAAATAAATAAAATGCCTTTTTAATCAAATGTTCTTTTTGTCAAAGAGTTCGCGAGGTCATACAGCGGTCAAATAAGAATGCAGTCTAAGAGGGACAGAATTATATTTCATATTTTATAAAACCTAAAGTTGCAACTGATCTAATTCAAATAAAAGTTTTTTTCCTGAATTTTTTCCTGAAAAAATTAGGTATCACTATTCTGTTTCTGTTCCATTTTTTGATATGACAGTGTAAGAAAGAGTTAAATGCATTTTCGTTTGTAGAAGCGCTCCCGCAAAGAGAGATATTTTATGAACTAATGCATCTCGAGCTTACGGCTTATGAATTTGAATTAATGCGCGGAAATTTTTGCTTCAAAACTTTTAAAAATGGAAAATATAAATATTGGAGAAGAGAATTCAGCAATTGATGGATTAACTCTAGCTATCACAGCTTAAGTTCAGTTCAGTAATTAGAATTTCATTTAAGATTTTTTGTGTTTAAAAATGAAACCTGAAATTGAAGGCTGATATATTCTAGTTTATTTTTTCCGCTGTTCTTTTACTTTATTTTTATTCTGACTACAACATAAATCCATTTTGGATATGAACTATTAGTTAATGATGAACGATATGTAATATCTAAAATGCAATATCTTAAATTTTAGCTGATAGAATGAGAAATTATTTAAGTGAAGTATATTTTAATTAATTTACTTCAAACTATATGAAATTTAAACTATTATGAATTTCTTTATATATCCAAATATAAAGTTTTTTAATCCATTTTTTCTTTTAATTTCTGAGATTATCTTATGATAATGGAAATCAACAACAAGTATTAAAGCAAAGATTACACCTTTACCTTTTATTTACAGCATTTACTATTGACCATTACATTCCTGTAATTAATTCATGGCGAATTTGCACCTATCTCATTCTCTATTCATTACAAAATGTCGAGAAAATGAAATGAAATGAATGTGACACATTAAGCTCTGTTTAAAGTTAACTTTCATAAAAGAGAAAAGTTTATTGAAAAAACTTTTTTTCAAATATTCAATACATATATTTATATTAATATATGAAAAAAGTCCAATAAATGAATGAGTGACAAAAAAAAAAGCAAAACTAAAACAGTAAAAATTGAATTTTTAAAGGACTAAGTGGAATGAAATGACATCATTGCAACAGCTACGGGAAATTTTGAGAAGGATTAAAATATGATAAAAAGAAAGAGAGCAATCATCCCTATAACTTTTTCAGATCGATATATATATATATAATTTTTATCATTTCTCTTTTGTAATCTCCATTCTCTGCCCTTTACCTGTCTTTTGATTAGGATTTAAAATGTTGAAATAGTTAGATATATTGCGAGTGATTAAAACAAATTCATTAATTGTAATTTGCTTTTAATTTAACGAATTAATTTTAAATCGTGAGATGTTGAGAGAGAGTTTCTCTGAGTGCAGTAGCACATCACGATTGCCTCGTGCATTTTGCATACCACCACTCTTCTTGCATCTTGCATATCACGATTCTGCCTGCATCTTGCGTGCCATAACATTTCTTGCATATAGTTTCTGTTTGCAGTGCTTCTTGCTAAAAATTTTCTAACTTGCTAAAATTCCACTCTTGCATTGTGATCGTTTCTCTATGTTAAATGTTTTCTTCATTATCATTGCATTTGAAATAATCATTCAAAAGTTGACGTATTTAATGATTTTAGATCATTCTTCGTTACTTAGTTAATTAATTGGAGCTAAAACATGGAGTGTTTATTTTTAAAGCTAAAAAATTTTGAATTTTTTTTTAAAAGTTCAAGAATTTGTTTTTTCTTTTTTTGTTTTTCTGTATATGAAAAATGATTTTTTTAAAGTCTTATTTTTCATCTTTCATAGTTTAAATTGTCCTATCACTGTGCAAAATATTCATTCAGATCTTTTGTTTGATAAATAATTTTTTTTTTTGGCCAAGATAGATTGATTTTAAGTTTCACTGGGCAATATTGAACAGTTGTACAAAGTAGACTTTGCTGAGGACAAACATATGGAATCCGAAATTTGGACTGATGTCAATGATGTTCATGAGTTGTAAATAATAAATCCGAAAAATAAATGCATTAATCCCCGTTTAATGGAGGGATAAAGTAACTCCAAAGCCTGAATCAATGCTTCTATGTAAGAATGTTAGAGCCGGATATGATTTATTAGCAGGCCGGAAAAAAGAAATTGATGTAGCATGAAGAAAGTGATGCTAGCAGAAACGATTGTAGAAATGATTACGTCATTAATCATTAATCATTAATCACTAATCACTAATCATTAGTCAATTGTTATGTAATAGTTTTGCATTTTCAACTTTTCTTGATAGTTCCGCCATTTTTTTTTCCCATCTCATCGTTTGAAACAACTATAATAACTTAAAAGAATTCTTAAAAGTTGCAAAAAAAAAAAAAAAAACTTTAAAATCTTTGTTGTTACTTCTAGAAAATATTGATAGGTGATCGGATTCTAAGCTGTTCGTAAAAATAAGAAAGGATTAATTAAATATACTATGTAATGAAAAGAGTAAATGTAACTTTCTCGTTTGGATTTTTATTCAAATTTAGGAAATAACCTATCATAGATCAAAGAATGATACCTCTTTTCGGGTATTTGAGCAACTAATTATTTTATTTACTTCATGCATTATTCGTAATAGTTTTATCTAATAATAAGATCGATATTATTATCTTCACATATACATTGTAAAAAGTTATTTACTTAATATTAATAGTTTAATTAATTAATTTTATTTAACTTTATAATTTGCTTATAGCGCGAACGTTTTTTTTTTTTCGAATTTTAGGAGTTGATTGTATTCTACTTCATCAGTTGATAATAAAACTCACTTATCATGTATAATAAAAAGAATTTGTACTGTAATACATATATTCTGAAATACTGACCTTATTTAAACTTATCATTTCTTTTTTTTTTTTTTTCAAGCAACCATTTATATCAATCAATGTTTAAATAATCAAGAAAACAAGTGGTTTTTTTTTTTCCATTTTATTCTTTCAATTTCTTAGTTCATTTTTCACATTAGTGAAAGTAATTGAACTAGATTAATTAATGATAAACTTTTAATACGAACTTTGTGCTCCCATTTTATCAGCACATGAAATAGTTATCAGATAGCTTAAGATCTCATAAACTGCTAGAACTGCTAAGCAAAAGCGCAAAGTGTATCACAAATTAGACAACAGAACAGATGTGTTCCATCGATTGCATTTGTCTGTAATCCAAATTGATATTTAAATGAAATTGATTTCCGTCACAGTTATCTCCAACATGATGTTAGTTTCACTGAGTGTAGCAAGGATTTCTTTTTTAATCACAAAATAGTGATAAGCCATCAGTTACACTTCTAAATTATCAATCACACTTCTGAAAAGACTTTTTTTTTAATTTAACATATTTTTTTCATTGCTCACATGTGATATTTTTTTATATTTATGAATTTCATTTTTAAACTATAACATTTGCATTTTTTTTTTCTTTTCCAAATAGTATAAACATTCTGGAAAAATATTCTTAATTCATTCATTCAAATATTTATTTACGTTTAATTGAATTACTCATATTGTCGTCATTCATCTCTGAAATTTCCATTTGTGTTTTTTTCATACTATTCAAGCCGTAAATATTCGTTGTTTGGAATAAGTAGTTGAAAAATCTTTGAACTCTTTTCCATTGTTGATAATAAACAATCATACCGAATTTATTTATTTATTTTTATAGTCAACAAAATAAAGCCATCCAAATTAATGTTTAATAACTATTTGTAAAAGATTTTTTTGAAATTTGATGAAAATATTTTTTTAATAAGGTAGAATTTTTTTTTTCTCACAAGTTTTTGACACAAACAAAATGCCAAGAAATTAAAGTTATGATTCTTAGCATTTTTATGAATTACAAATGTTAATTTTTAGTCTTCAAAGCCACGTCTTTCAAGTATCACATTCTCAACGGTAACAAGTGCTACCGGACTTCCGACAATTGCTGCTGAACCTTCCAGGCCACGATCAAGCAGGTTAGTCAGAAATTTTGCTGCTTGTGAAAAGTTTCTTAAATATTTTGTTCCTAAAATAAACTTTCCTTTTTTGATATTAGTGAGCTTTACTAGTTGGATGAATCATTTGCTTAAGTTAAGTTCCAGTTAAGTTAGAAAAAGTTAAAGCTACAATTTCTTCTCTTAATCAATTGAAATTGTTTATATGATTTAATACAAATTTGGAACCATTAATAATACAGTCTTAAAATAAACATCTTTTTGTATAAACAAAATCAAATTTTACAGCTACTGGAAGCAACCGGATCGTGAAGGCTGTAAAAGTGGAACTAATCCAGAGAATAAGCATCACCTTCAGCCACAAACATCCAGTACTCCTATAACTGATACTAGTACATTAAGCGGTATTATTTTCATTTTGTCTTTTAAGATTTTCATTAATTTAAATAATTACTTTTGTCTTGAGGAAAAAAAATTTTTTTTTTTAATTTTAAATAATTACTTTTTTGAACGGATTCATTTATAGATCAAGGAAAGCAAAAGGAGGACACTGTGTTGACTAAAATCTCCAAAAGTAGTTCAGGTACACAGGATGGTGAGGATGATGTGAATATTGTGGCCTGCACTAGGTATTTCTACAGCATTTAATTTAATCATCAAAAATTTTATATTCACGAAGTGAGACTTTGAGCTGTTGCACATTTTTTGCTATAATATGGAATGAAACTATAATGTTAAAGTTTGATTTTAAAAATTTTCAAATTGTAGTTAGATAGTACGGTTTAAAATTTAGATTTTCTTTTTTTGAGTATCAAAAACAGAAAGTATTTTACAGTTTGGAACGAATTGAGGAATCTGTGATACGTACATCAGATGGTACAAATTATAGTTGTAAGGAATTAAATTCAGATGATGAATTAGCTAGGATTGCCGAATGGGGCTTCCCTATTTTCCGTTTTGCTGAACGTTATCCAACAACAACACTTAGCAGGGTATGTGTTTTTTTTTTTTTTTTTTAACAAACTTTAAATTTGCCTTGGAAAGTTGCAAATAACTTTAACAATATGAAATTTAAGGAGTTTGAAGTATGAAGTTTTAACTTGAATAGATTTTTTTTTTTAATAAATAAAATTCGATCATAAATTCTCACTGTTCTTTCATCTATTTGTAAAGCATACAAATTTATTCATTCATATCATGAAATTATAATATTTCATGTTGTTATTTTTGTTTCAGATAGCTTATTCAATATTCCGTGAACATGGTCTGTTCCGGATTTTCAAGTTGTCACCAAATAAATTTTTTAATTTCTTTCATTCATTGGAATGCGGGTATTGGGACATTCCTTGTAAGCATTTCTTTCTGATAAAACAATTTTATAATATTTGTTTTTACAATTCATTGATTGATTTCCAACTATAGTGCTATTAAATGATAATATTTTCAATTAATTAAATTTGCAGATCACAATCGTATACATGCAGCGGACGTGTTACACGGGTGTTATTACTTGACATGTCATCCAGTTTGTGCATTTCTCGGTACACCAACTAATAGTCCTCCTGAATCTTCGTTATCTATTTCTGATAACTCACCATTACCTCTCTCAAACAGCATGAGTACACTTGAAGTATGTGCTGTAAAATTTTGCAAAATAATTCATTTTGATTTTTTTCAGTAAATTGAAACTATTAGCACAGTTCTCGATAAATTCTCGGTATTCGATAAATATTTCAAAAACAATATAAATTATTATTGTAATTCTAAAAATTTTCTCAATAATATTGAATCTTATCAATTGCATAAATTTATTTTTGTTCAAATGAGAGAATAATTCTTAGATATTTGTATATAATATCTATTAGCAGTATCTATCCACGCAATAATAACTCAAAACGTAAAGTATTTTACTTCAATTTTGTTAAAATTAAAATATTTAATAAAATAATCTTTTTTTTTTTCTAATTTAAAACTATAATTGTTTTCTTCTAGCTTATGGCTTTATTCACCGCAGCAGCAATGCATGATTATGATCATCCGGGACGTACAAATGCATTTCTTGTTGCAGCCGAAGATAAAAAAGTTTGTCTTAATCCCTTCAATTCTAGAAATTGTAATAATAAATTTAAAAAAAAAAAAAAAAAACATTTCTTTAGTTAGCAATTGAAAATGACCCTATGCATTCTTCACATTTTAATCTTATCAGTTATGGAAAAATTTCTGATTATATATCAGATTAATTAATTAACGAAGTTCAGACATTTTCGATTCTCTAATTGCTTTATTTCACAGGAGGATCTTTTATGTATTTTCTTTGTTTTGTTTACATATTATTTTTCTGTCAATATTCTGTTTTTAAACCAAACTGCTTTTGCTAATTGAGACGTAAACAAGTTATTAATATCAAATTAATCCAATTTAACATTCATTTGCATCAATTAACTGTTTATTTTATTTTCAAATAGGATTATTTTATTGCGCAAAAATAATATTTTTCCAAATAAAAAAGTTACCAGTAGAAATAAAATTAAAATTAATGAATTAAATGTGGAAAAATCCAAGGTAATCAGTCTTTGTACAATTTTAACAGTTTTATAAATTTTCACGTGGATACAATAGAAAAACTAATAATTGTAAAGTGATGATGAATGATTAAATGGATACTTTAATTAATTGAATTTTTTTGCGCCTTATTATTTCTCTTAATCTTCGATTCGAATATGAGTTAGGCCTCGTAAATTTCCTCAATTTAGAATAAAAAAAAATTAAGGTCAATTTAGTTAAGATCAATTTTAGTAGATAATTTATTAGATATCTGGTAGATAATCTATTTCAATTTAGTAGATAATCTATTAACATTACGAAAAGTACTTTTTCCCAAATTAAATGAGGAAGATGAAAAATTTAAAAAAAAAAATGAAATCTTAATTTTTTTGTATTACAGTTTGAATGAGATGAAATCAAAAGTTATAATTAAAATCAGTATGTTTTAGGCTATTTTGTACAATGATCGGTCAGTATTAGAAAATCATCATGCCGCTGAATCATGGCGTCTTTTATCGAAATCAGAAAATTCATTTATTGAAACTTTAGATGCAGCTGAAACGAAACGTTTTCGGTAAATTATTAATTTGGTGATTATTTGTGTTTTAAAATTATCATACAATTAACTGATAATTTTATATGTTAAACTTTGTGAAACTCACACAAAATTGCTTGTAATGAAACATTTAATAATTCAATCAAATTATATTTAGTTATTTATCTATGCTGAAAATACTTTATTTTAATGATTGCTATTGTTAAGAGATGGATATACTGCTAACTGCTAAAAATCAGTGATAACCTTTGACATTTTCCTCTTACAGATATCTTGTGTTGGAATATATCCTTGCCACAGATCTCAAACTACACTTCGATATCATAATGCAATTTAATGAAAAAGCACCAGATATGGATCTTAGTAACGAATCACATCGTGTGATCATTTCACAAATGCTCATTAAATTTGCTGATATCAATAGTCCTTCTAAGCCATACCCACTTCATCGTCAATGGACTGATCGCATTTGTGAAGAATTTTATGGCCAGGTATACACTTGAAATTGATAAAATTGATCCAATGCTCATATTCTGTCATTTGATGAAAAATAATTCTGATTAATCATGCATAAATTAAATTACTAACTGATAGCAAAGTGTTTAAATTAAGTCTTAATTTCGGTTAATTTTTAGAGTTTTTATCAGTTAGTTAGTTCATTTAAAGATTCTCTCACCCAATTTCAAATTTTTCTTTTTTTTTTTCTGATAGATTATAAAATCTTATTTCTCCTAGGGTGATGAAGAGAAAAGACGTGGTATGGCAGTGTCACCATATATGGATCGAGATGATCCGGCAGTTGCCAAATTACAGGACTCATTCATTTCTCATATTGTTAATCCATTAGCTGTTGCATTGAATGAAGCTGGTTTGTTGCCAATTTTGCCAGGTTTGGAAGAACCTGAATTAATCATTAACCTGAAACATAATCATCAGAAATGGCTCAATGAACTTGAAGGGAAAATGACTTCCACAAAAGTTATGGAATCAGGCAGTACTACTACTACTACTGCTACAACTAATGCTATCACTCAGCCAACTTCATTATCACTCAAAACAACTAATCATGTTATCGTCGAAGAGGTTCACTGCTTGTTATCATAAAATATTTCAAATCAAATCATTTTACTCCTCTTCTTCTGTTTCTCTCTCATTGTTATCATCCTATTCTATCTATTCCTTATCACAAATGTTACAGTAAGCAATATATGACAAGTTTTTTTTTTAAGTTAATTAATTATTATTTACATAATTTGTTAAATAATGAATCTATTTTATTAAATTAATATTTGAATTTTATCTCGAAAGATTTGAATATTTTAAATTAATATTTGAATAATATTTGAATTAGCATTTGAATTAAATGATGAATCTATTTTAATTAATTTTCATTTTCTTTTAATCTAATTTTTTTCAGAATAGTAATGAAGAACAAAACAGCGAATCGTGTAGTAAAAATTGTGAAAATGAAAACGGATATTCAAGTGAACATATCCAGGTAGTTTTTTTTTTTTTTTTTTCACTTCTGTGACAATTGTTTTTCTCTATTAAACCATTAAATTAATTAATTTCGTATAATTAACTTATGAAGTTATGGAAAATTTTTAAAAATTTGTACTCTATTTTTGATCATTGTCTTTGTTTGAAGTACTCCGCCTAATATCCATCTGAAAGATCAACAATTAAATTTTTTAAAAAAAAAATTCAAAAATTAAACATTTTCAGTGATATTATTTTCATGACGATTGGTTGGAAGCAGCTAGTACATACTGATATTTTCTATTATATGTTTTGTCCTCAAATAAATTTTGCTTTCTCATATACTGATTCTATTTTTTGGAAATAATTTCTTCTTTCAAATAATTCCTTTCAACACAAATTTAAATTTTGTTTTTCTTTTTTAAATTTTATTTCTTCTCTTTCATTACCAAAATCAGTGGAGAATTTCTTCGTGATAAATGATAAGGATTAAAGATAATCTTTTTTTGTTTTGTTAACTATTATTTGATAGAATTGTAATAAGTAACATTGATATTAAACAAGGAATTAATTTAAAATATATTCGGTTGATTCCCTGTTTTTTTTTTTTACCAAATAACAAAATCATTGAAACAGAATTAGATCTTTTGTAAATTGCTCCAAACTTTTGCGGAATAATGAACACAAAACTTTGAAATCTTTCATTTCAAAAATTATACAAGTTTCAAAAATCAAAAATGTTGAAATACAAAAAATTTTACAACTAAAAGCAATGTTGATTGGAAGATTTGAACATTTTCAATGCTTGTAATAATAAAATCCAATTATATGTTAAAAAATGAATCAAAAATGATTAAATAATATTAGCGAAAAGATAAATATATTTTTGTTTACGTTTGGATCATTTTGAATCATTTTTAATGCATATGGTAATAAATGCTTTGAATAATAAGCAGAAATAAATTTTGAATGAGAAAATTAGGAATGGGATTGTTAGTATCTGTGATTTTATAATATTTCGTTTTTTTTTTTTTTTTTTTTTTTTTGTTTGTTTGTTTGTTTGTTTTAGTTTAATGTTATGGACAGCTCTTGAGATTGAAACAGTATTTAAGTGATTTAATTATTTCTATTAAAGTAAACTAATTGAGAATCATCGTATTGTAAATTTCTTTGTCCACTTCTACTACTGCTTCAATGTTCATTTCTCATTTGTTATTTCCAAGGTACTTATGCTTCTCAGTGTCAGTCATTGATTGAAATGCTTTAAAAGTTTTAAGAAACAAAAATTCTATTTTCTTTTGTATCAGTTTATTGTATCATTTGTTGATGGTTTAATATCAATGTGTTAATTTGTGGACTTTAATTTATATTAATGAATATGTGTTCTATCTAATCAATCATCAGTTGCTTCTCTCTTTAAAATGAATTTGAATAAGTTTAAATCATTGTGGATTAACTCTGTGATAAGCTGTATTGCTTTCAGATAGATTTGTAATGCTAAGACTCAATCCAAGAAAGGTATTATTGTCACAATTTGGTTTTCTTTTTTTAATTTTATTATCAATTAATTCATTAAATTTTATTTTGAAATCTTGGAAAAAGGTATAGAAATGGACCAATTTATGATGTTTTTTCATTTTTTTTTTTTTGGTTGAATATTCTGTCCTTTTATATATGCAATTTCTTAACATACTTTGCTGCATCTTTTTTTTTGCCCTTTTAATTGTTTTACCAATAATTTTTACTTTTTTTTCGTCGTGAAGTTTTTATGATGAAATAAATCCTATGAAATTCTGTTAGATTCTTTGGCGAAGAAAATTTCAAAAATCAAAAAAAAAAGTAACAGAAGTTTCAAGGCTACGTTTTTCAATCATATTATAAGACAGTATTTCGGTCATTTTTGAAAATATTCTAAAGTGTTGAAGTTCAATATATCTCTCACAATAGCAGAAGTTAAAAAAATGGAGAAATATTTTTGAACAGAATATTAGTGCTGCCACTACATGTACCAACGTACGTGAACCAGCAACCAACGTCTGGTTCACGCCAAGATCTTATAGGTCTCAGATCTCTAATCACATCTACATGATTGAACTCTTTTATTCTTGATAGCAAATTTTTTTCCTTTAGATTACTTGAAAACAATTTAATAAACAAAAATTGAACTGTCAAAATAAGCAGTGATATGTCCTAATGAAAAAAAAAAAAAAAAACAGTAATTTGTGTTTTAACAACCTAAGCTAACAAAAAAAAAAAAAACACATAAAAACAAAGCTGATGAGCATCGGCGCTAATGTGATATTGTGCCAATAATATCTCTCACATTAGCGCCAACAACACCAGATTTATTCTTCTGAAATAGAACAATTCCTTCCTTTTTTAGATCACTTAAAGATTATTTAAGATCATTTAAAAGTTTGCTGAATGGTGAATAGCATATCTCGAGAATGAATGACTCAAAACATTCTAATAAATTTGAACAAAACAGTGAATAAGATGTGAAGCGATATTGAGTTCCAGCAAGATTTCGAACTTACGAACTGAGTTTTATTCTGATGTGAAAGTTTTATTCGCGGATGCATGCAAATATCGTACTGCAGCACATGCATGGTTAACCTTTAATAAAGTTGATTAACAGTCGATTAGCAGGTCACTTACTTACCCACTTCATTCAATAGAACAGGTCACTTACTTACCCACTTCATTCAATAGAACAGGTCACTTACTTACCCACTTCATTCAATAGAACAGGTCACAACATTCCTTCCTGCTTTCGTATATTGCGTCATTACACTGCAAGAAATAATTAAAAACGTACGTGGAATCTGACTGAGACTTTCTCAACGGTTATCTGTGACAGCATAAATCCGTAAGTCAATGAACACCTACGTCACGTGTGAATCAAGCATAACGCACTCGTTTCACCCTCCCATATCTCTATCTTTTTCCTTTACTTCTTTCCGTATGCACATCTATCTATCTCTTCACACTTTCTGCATCTTGTCGAAGTGCTATTAAATCGATCGGGGAAGGATGAAGGGGCACAGAAGGGTAGGGCTATCGTTGCTACCCGAGACATTGGTTAGGCTGGGCGGTGATGTCATTTCTGCTATGAGTGACAGTCTGGCCAAGTTATCTGATTCAAAATTTGTTTTGTTTAAATGACTGTTATTTAAACTATCATTTCAATAGTTGTGCTTGGGATCAGCGAAACATTTAGTAGTATTGTTGTAGTGTCATTTGTTATTATATACATCGAATAGTTGCGCTGTTTATAGTCATAATTTTAATTTTATGGAAATTAATGTTTTCCGTCTTTTCAGAATTGAATAGAACTTAAGAAATTAATGTTTCACACCAAAAATTCTCATGCATTACTGATATTATAATAACTGATATAATAATTAAATTTGAAATGGATAATGTGGAATCAGAAGAAAGTAACGGAACGGATTCTCTCAGTATGCATTGATTCCGGAGATGATCGCCATTCTGAAATAGTTTGCATTACTTCTTCAAATTAATGAGTAGCGCTATACAATGGATTGAAACTGATAAGAAGTAACAACTGCGATTCTACTGTTAAGGCATGACAAGTTATCAGTAACTTAGAAATCTTATATCAATAAAGAATCATTGGTTTTTATTAATGAATCGTTTAATTGTGCCATATTTACAACTGCAAGTGGTGCTACTCAGCGTAGTAGGAGTAATCCGAGCTACCGAAGTAGATAATACTCGAGTGATTTCAATTGTGGAACAGTTTGAAGACGATGCTTTATGGGAATTTCACTCTAAGTCAGTACGACGTGCGCAGGTTTCGAAGAAAACTTGGGATGAATACGTAAAATATAAGGGTATATACAAATCAGTTATTAACTTATCTTTTTGTTTTTTTGCCAGATGAATATTCTGTGTGGTTATTTTGGATATTACAATGAAACAGTTAAATAAGACATCTTTACATTCAAAATGAATTGACTTAGTGTGTAACCTTTACTACAGTTATATATTTAAGCAATTGGTGTCCGACAATCACTTATGATTTTTGCTTTTCTTTAGAACAAACATGTCGCTTGGAAGTCGAGAAAGATACAGAATCAAAAGCGAAAGGCTATCTGAGCTGGGAAGAAATGGCTTTCCACAAAAGTTTACGATTGAAGTAAGTTATAATGTTATTTTAACTATTGGAATTTAGCATAATGGACTTTGAAAAATATCTGGCTAACACTTTATACAGATTTTGAACTATAGAATGTATATTTTGGCAGTGTATAATATAATTTTAGATTATTACCAAACTTGGCAGATGGTGACGCTTTATCATACGAAGATGCAGTCATGTTATCAAATGTAGATAGTCGCCTGCTTTCACCAGAACCGGAATCACTTTGCAAAATTGGCGTAATTGATGATAGCGATCAAAATGAAATTGCTGAGAAAAGCCGTTTCGAAGATACTTTGATAAGTCGGTAAGTACTTCATCCTGATTAGAATTACCATATTTTTCTTCTTGAAATTCATTATTTGAAAATCTCCATCTACAGTTCGTTATGTTCTTGATTCATTTTCAGTGTTTTTTTCCCAATATTCAGTGCATTGCAATTTAAAGTTTAAAGCTAAGACATTAATAGAATAAAAATTCCACTCTGAAAATAGAAAGAATGTTCGGAAGTCGTGTTAAGACATCTTGAAAGCACTCCAGGTTGTCTATAGTTCCAGCAACTTCTCTCTATTTTATTCCGGTAATTTAATCGATACTGATTGCATCAAAAGACTGAACCCCGGTTATGCCCGGTTATGCTAATAGTCCTCATATTATTCACTGGATATTTTTGATTATTTCATGTGTCTTTGTCTTATTTATGGTACAAAATAGATTGAAATGAACTCATGACTTTTTTCCGAAAGTTTTGTTCTAGCAATGGTTACAGTTTTCTCGTAGAAAATAATTTCCATTCTTCTTTCTCCTTTTAGAATGCCTGACGTAATAATGGGAATGATAGTTGGTCGAGGTTAAGGAATATGAAAATTTTCGAAGTTTTAGTGGTAGATTTAGTTAGAAGACGGATAAATAACAGCTAGATTGGGTTTTTTTTTTTTGGTATATTTTGGTAATGTGAAATATGATAGTATTATAAATTGAAGGTTGAGATTTTCGTTTTGTTTTTTTCTTTTTTAAGAAAAGTCCTTCATTGCAGTTTATCTGTATATGTTTTTCTTTCTTATTTTTTTTTTTTTTTGCAAACTTTATTTTATAATTCAGTTACATAGTGCTTTGTCCTGCGCTTCATTTATGCGATTATCGCATAGTGTTTTTTGTTGCATATAATTTGAAGATAAAAAGCCAATCATAGATTGTTGTAATTGCTTGTAGATTGTTTCGGAAAGAAATACGGGAATCGGAACAAGGAAACTCAGAGCACTAAGCATGACCAGCTATATGATTATTAAACTAATTTTGATTTCATCATAACAAAAAGAACTTGGAGGATCTATGCCAATCAATAACTAATTTGCTTAGGGATTTGGTGTGAAATTTTTGAATACTAAAGTTATAAACTTACTTGTTGAGTGACACTTTGTGAAAATTCTGTTTCAATCCCGAAAATTTTTTAAAATGATTAATTTGTGAAATGTTTTCCTTTCTAGGATAACATATGTCTTTAAGCAGTATTTGTTGTAGACTAGCTGACAGAAAAATGCAGTTGAGAGAGTCAAAAAGACTACATTTTACATTATTATAAAAAAATAACTACATATTTCTGCTTGTATTTATTTCATTGAAACTAATTTAACTGCTGCTACATCTTTCATGGGTTTTCTGGTCAGTATTGTTGTATATATTTGCTTTGAACTGCTTCTCGATATATATTAGTTTGTTTATATACCTCTCAGGTAGTATTCATATTTTTACCTCTCTAGTTCAACAGTGTATATTATTTATGTACTCTTTTGCATTGTCTTTCATAAAAATGTTTGTAATTGAATATTTTTTTAATGTCATTACTATATTAAACAGAAAATCTTCTTGGATATATTATGATGATTTATTTTATTTTTCAATTAAAAATTTTCATGGAAAGATTTGTTTTATAAAGTTTTTTTTTCCCTTTTTTTCGACCTATCTATTTATACTTATTTGGTTTATCTGGTCTATTCTCTCTCGTGCATCTCTTACCTTCGGATCAGTATTACTTTTGTATCTGAGGGGAGGGAGATGTAGGTATAAGAATAAAATTATTCATACTCGTAAAAGAATAAAAAATTCGAGAATGGAAGGTCCCTGACTATAGAAAGCAATGAGAGAGGTATAGTTTTCCTGCATGATATTAATTTCCTTTCTGTTGTGAATGTCTTCATAATTTTGTTTGACACTTGAATGTGTTGCAGAATTTTTGCTGTGCCAATTTTCGACGACGATTACGACTATTAGAATAACATTTCGAAGCAGTACCATACAAACTAACCTGTAGTATAATAGCTACCAGTGATTATTTAATAAAACTGCAAATATTCGTATGCTTAGCTATTGATAAATAACGATAAGTAAATGATAAAAGCAATGACTCAGCTGCTTATCCTTTTTCCAATTTGTCAACTTTTATGCATTATGTTTACTCTTTCTGTATAAAAATGTTTTACGGTATTCACGAAAGGAATAACTTTTATGCATCTTTATGAGTAACTGTGAAGTTTGTTTGCATTGTTTTTTTTTTTTTTTCATATTATTTATTAGTGCGTTCTAAACGTTTGTTTGCGAATACATAATGATAAGCATTAAATGCTTCAAATTATTCATAATTGAAATTATCTGATGAATTCCGATAAAAATGACCAAAACTGGAGAAATCTCTGAAGTTATAATGATTTAAAAAGAAGAAAAATTAGACGCTTAGAAATTTTTAAACCTAATATTTCCAAAGCAGTTGTAATTAATTATTTCAATTGCTATAGTTATAAATGAGTTTTTTGTTGGGAATTATCAAATTAAAAAATTTTTCCTTGATCATTAAATTATTCATTACATTCATAATATTTTTTGTAATTTAATTAGATTGATAATGTTGATAACATTATAATGTTGCAGATTGTAAATTTAATTAAATTGTATTCCTTAAAAACTTATTTTTATATGACTTCTATCTTGGTTTTTTCTTTAGTCTGTAAGACTTCAATTGGTAATTAATTATTTCGTACGCTATAATTGTAAATGAATCTTTGTTTGGAAGTTATCAAATTGTTGCTGTTTAGTTACCATCATTTGCTTAAAGTTATATATAACAGTTACTCTTTCTTATCATTAGTAAATAATGTTTACTGCCTTAAAAGTTATCATTTGCGGAAGAACTGCCCAACGATAAAATTTTCATAATTTGAAAGATTTGATTGATATTTAAATTTGTTTTGATGATAAATTGAATCTTGTGTCATTTATGGGAATGCATTTTCTATTCCTAACAGTATCATCACTTAAAATTTCTTCTTATATGTTAAAGTTTTTTTTTAGTGATAGTGGTAGATTTGATCTACCGAATAGCTCTTATCATTCCCAGTGTGTCACCTAATAATCATAACGTTATAGTGTTTTTCTTTTTTTAAAAAAAAAAAACTTTCAGCTGATAGTAAAAGTACTGTTTTAGGGTTAATGCAATATTTTCACTTCTTGGTCTCGGTCGAACAATTTAAAATATCTAAGTCAGATTCTAAAAATAATAAAACTGCACAAAGTTCAGTGATGATTCTGATATCCTTCAAATTTTATGAAGTACTAAAAGTTTCACAAAGTTCGGTACAGACAAAGAATCAATCATACATTTAAAAGATGTCTGTTCCATTTTTACAAAACTTATATTCAGTTAATCAACACAGAATGCTAATATTAAACATTTCTTTTTCCTGAAAATATTGATCGTAAATTATTTTTTCATCGTTGTCATCGTTTAGCAATTTCTCGTCAAAATTTAGAACCATTTTAAGAGGAAGATGAAAGTAAGCTTGCATTCTGTTAAAAATGCATAAGTTTTTAAGAAGTAGATTTTCGTGGCCTAAATGAGTTAGATTTTGAGAGTTTTTTTTTTTTGGCTAATATTTCATTAATTTGTCTTAAATTTGCTTCATCAAATAGGAAATTTTTTTTTTTTTTGTACCAGGATTTGTAACCATTAAAGCAGGGAAACAATTATTGGTACAATCATTATTGATTAAAATTTTGACCATTTATAAATTGATCTTGAAATGCCTCCCTCAATGACCTTCACTATAATGATTTAAATCGGAGATGCCATTTGTAAGATCAATCATTTCTATTGCTTTCAATGCGAAATAATTCAGTATATTTTACATACCATACTGTACTTTTATATCATTCATAGCATTATGAAAAGGAAAAGACTATTAGAACGATCAGTTTGCTAATAAATGCAAACTTTCTATAACAACTGATAATGTTAAGATAACAAGGTTCACTTTCAAAGTACATATTTCCAGTCTTCTTCTTAAAGGACAAAAAGATTGGAAGCTCATAACTTCGTTTTGTTTAAAAAAAAAAAAAAAAAAAAAAGAAAAAAATAGAAAAGTCAGGAGAATCATAAGCATAATGAGAAAGAATATGACTGAGTTGGGAAAGAAAATAAAGAAATTTCAAATTAGGTGAAGGCCAACAAGATTCACGCAAACCCATTTATCAAGGCAATTTCGGTAAAATGTCTTATGACTATTTACGATCTCCGAATATATCTGATGATGCATTGTGTTAAAATTGACGGAGTTGAATTTTTCTTTCATTCCAATAAATAAAAAGTGAAATAAAAAAAAGTATAATACTATTTGAAAAATAATACTTCCGATTTCAAAAGTGTCATTTCTAGTTCTATGCTTTTCAACAGAAATCATGCAGAATTTCATAATATTCAAAATTTAAAAAAGTAACGAAAACTTAGAGATGAAACCTTCCATTTTCAATGTATAAAATCATGACAACATTAATATATTTCCTTGCTGTTGCTAGACTGAAATATTGAAATAAAATTTTTTTATTAACAACAAACTTTTAAATCATTTCATTCAATACATAGCGAAAGTTATTTATCAAAATAGAAAAATTACTCGTGAATTTGTCATATTAAAAACAGATTAATGTCTTCCTGTTAGATACCTAGAAGTAGTTAATAACAGAATGAAACCATGCGAATAGTGAAAAAATCTCCGAGAAATTAGAATTTTAATTTCTAATCAATTAAAAAGTATATTTCATTTCAACTCACATCTATTTTAGCAATAATATGATGAATTGAATTGAACAATCATAAACATCAGTTCATTTTTACTCATTTTTATGCTACAGCTTCTTTTGGTGTATCAAACGGAGCATCTAAAGACAATTCGCCACAATCTACAATTTCAACACTTTGTTTTGGTCGATCACCTGGATGTGTTGATGTTTGCTCAATTTTTCTAACAACATCCATACCACTTAGAACTTTTCCGAATACAACATGACGACCATCTAGCCATGTTGTTTGCACCTAAAATTATGTTTAAATTTCCATATAAAATTTTCAATTAATCATTTGTTGACAGTGAAAAATATCAGTTGAGAAATATCAGATCAAATTAAAGACAAAGTGTTTTATTGTAAATTTTAACCGTTGTTATGAAGAATTGTGATCCGTTGGTATCTTTTCCTGCATTAGCCATACTCAACCAACCAGCACCATAATGCTTCAATTTGAAATTTTCATCCTCAAAACGATCACCATAAATACTTTTACCTCCAGTTCCATCTCCTCTCGTAAAATCACCACCTAAATTTAAGAAATTTCTGAGTAACAATTTTTTCTATTTCAAATTAAAAAAAAAAAAAAACTTATTTTACCGGAAAAAAAAATTAACCCTGTATCATAAAATCTTTGATTACACGATGAAATTTAGATCCTTTGTAGCCAAAACCCTTCTCACCAGTAGCCAATGCTCGAAAGTTTTCTACTGTTTTCGGCACATCATTACCAAACAGACCTATTTCTATTCTTCCGATCTAAAATAATTTTCATATATAGATATGTATACATACACATAGTTTGTATATATTAGCCTAATAAAACAAATTTTTCCGACCAGGAAGATTTATTAATTAGCATACGTAATTAAACTAACACTACTTAATTAACTAATAAGTAAACAAATGCGAACCTTCTTATCACCGATTGCAATATCGAAATAAACTTTCTTAGTAACTGTTGCCATTTCCTTAGCATTATTAGAGGTGTAAAAAGTGACAAATATAGTAACTGTCGTCAGAATGAAGTTCATAATTACTGAAATGATGTAATAAACATTTCATATTATAGAGAAGGACATTTATCACAATACTCATCAGAGGTTTAAATGAAATATTCTTGTCCACTATTGAATTTACAAATGAATAATACATATATGATGGAGCAAATATTTTAGATATAACAAAAATAGTAATCTTAAAAACGGTATGGGAAATAAGACTGAAATTAAAATTATATATGACAATTTTCGATGAAAAGTTTCTATTGTCACAGTAACTAAATATTCTTTCCTCTTTCGAGAATTTGATATTTTTTCTTAATCATAAGTCAGGAAAAAAAAAGTTGCCAGAGTTGTTTTCTCACTGATTCATGGATTTAATCACATCAAGAAGTTCACAATATCAATTCACATTATATGCGTGGTAAGGATGGAATTTTTGATTAATTTATGGTCAAATTAAATCAGAGATGACGAGTTAATGTCATATTCAAATCTACAGGATGCTTAGGTAAAGTTTTCCAGAATATAACCTAATCATCTATTTGTTATTCTCGAAAAAATACTTTCAGGTTTATTTTCTCTTACCACCGGTGAATATGTGTTCATTTCTTGATAAGAAAAAATAATGAAAATACTTAAATGAGTAGCAATTGCAAAAAAATCTAAATTATCTAAAATGCAAGTTAAAAGAAAAAAAAAATCATTTTCTGTAATTCGAGAGTAGCAGTTCGTTCATGGCAATAGGACTGTCCATTAATAGGGAATCGAAGTCATATTAGGGTTGTGCATGCGAGAGTTGCATGCATGCGAGAGTTGTATGTATACAGTTTGCCGCTGCAATAAACCAGCCAGTGAATAGTCATTGATAATTACAAGGAAGCACGAGAAAGGCATGCAAACCGTGTGAGGAATGAACCACTGCTGTTTTATTCTTGAAATTGAAGCTTTAAAAAAATGAGTTGACACTAAGTTGATCGAGACAGGGTCAAGAGTGGACAAGAGCCGTGATCAAAGGTCATATAGCATGCACGACACAGACGTAGTAGTACAAATTGGTTTAACAACACTCAACACCCCTCCATCTTCGACTATAACAAATTGAGGAATACACCCAGCTACACACTCACTTACACACGCAGACACACAGACGTACAGACACACAGACACACACATACACACACACACACAGACATAGACATACACAACATTTCGAGGGTCAACAAAAAGTCGGAAACGGCCATTTCTATTCGATATTCTCCTAGCAAAGTCGAGAATGTTTGAGATGATCGAGATGCTTCAGTTAAAAGTTGTAATTCTCTCATATTGGCCTAAACTAAATGAAATTTGAGTTTAAACTTAGGCCAGAAAATGTGTGCGTAGAAGTATGAAATCATTAAAACACAAAAATTACACCCAACTTATTGACTATTTGTTAATTTTACATTTCAAAAAGACTCAACTAAAAATTATAATCAGTTATTAGAAATAGGTTAAGGTGGCTTGAATTTCGGGAAATGAAACCGGAAAAGGAAAGTTAAATCACACAGAAAGATTCCATTTTTTAATATATAAAAATTGGTATGAATGTTTTGCTTGTGTGTGTGTGTGTGTGTGTGTGTGTGTGTGTGTGTGTGTGTGTGTGTGTGTGTGTGTGTGTGTGTGTGTGTGTGTGTGTGTGTGTGTGTGTGTGTGTGTGTGTGTGTGTGTGATTTCCCGCAAAGTATTATTGAATCAATAGTTCCACGAACATGAATTACTGAATGCTTAGAAATGAGTGAAGAGTACTGGAACTTTAAATTAAGTTACACAAATTAAAACTCTCTGTTTCTTTTCTTTTTCTCTTTCTCTTTCTCCCTCTCTCTCTCTCTCTCTCTTCTACTATTTGACTTAAAGAGTAGAAAGAGAAAGATAAAGAAAAAAAAAAGATTTTCGACCATTTATTAAAATGTTGGAAAAATTCGAAAATTAAAATTGCAATAATTTATAATTGACTAACGATATTTCAATTTTCGAATATTCTATTCCTCCAAAACTTCTGGGTACATATACTTCCACAAAAGTGTCAACGGAAGTCCTCAGATGGTGATGCACGTTAGCAAATTCAAATCACGACCAAACTCAGAGATCTTGGTGGTTAAAAGCGATCATCACTGAACTTCTTTTACGCTACCAACGACGGTAGCCGTCGCCGATCTCGATGACATCGACCGCTACGGCGAGATTACACCAATAAGCCATGACATCAACACAACCACCTGATTGCATTCCGATACGAACTTTTTCTAAAATTCATTTTTGTCTTTTTTTTAGTTAAAATGAAGTTAAATAAATTATACATGAAGCATTTTGAATCTTTATCTAACATATAAATGGAAAAAGTAAAAGAAAAAACAAAATATTCAAATAGTTTGTGCTTATCATTTTCCACATTATATGTACCACTCATTTTGAATAGTTTATCAGAGATAATTGTTAGATTTCCTTTATTGCTTAATTAATTAATTAATTCATTGATAAAATTTGCATTAGTTTAATAATGTTTAATAATTTAAACCGATGTTAAAGCAAGAAAGATGGAATAAATGTTTGGAAAATAATTAAATCAACTTTTCTATGTTTTGTAAATATCTGTTTGCCTATTACTAATATTTAAATATTTATCTAAGGGAGCAAACTTTTTTTTTTGTGGTTGGCATCATTGAGTTCATCGACGGCATTCATTAAAAAAGAAAAAAGTAGAAAAAATTTTCTGAAATAGTATTTTAAATAAAGGCAATTTTTGAATGATTCAAGCAGTGTATTGAAAAACTAAAAGCAATTTCAAATTGCACTAAAAAAAAAACAAAAAAAAACAAAACCAACAAAAGATTGAAATTTTAAAAATTACTAAAAAAATTAGTTATTCAGATGGCGGTTGTAAATTAAATGCTCAATTTCATGCACTGCCTCTGTTGTCCAATGTAATTTCCATTTGTTATTGCATATTTAAAATTCTATTCTAAAATAATTGCACTAAATAATTTTTTTTTTTTTTTTCATTTGGTCTTAATAACTAAAGCATTCACAAATAAAATGTTTATGCCTCACTTTTTCCAATTTTTATGATAGTTTCAGCTTGAATTAAGCATCTGGGCCAGAGTTCATTCTAAAAGAAATTTATTGCTCTGTGAAAGTATAATTAAATTTTTTTCTCTTCTCGAGAACGAGCTGACCATCAAAGCAAATTTTTCTTCTCAATGGTTGACTTGTCATTTGAAGTCTCGAAATATCGAAAATCGTATAAATTTTTTTTCACTTGTATAAAAATATTTGGTAAAACAGTACAATTTCTGTTACTACTATTATTATTATTATTATTATTATTATTATTATTATTATTATTATTATTATTATTTATTCATTGAAATGTTTCAACTTTGAAAAATAGAAATTTTGAGAATTGGAATTCCTCAGAAGTTAAATTTATTATAATTTTGGTGACAATTTCTGGAAAACATTCTTGCCGATGAATATATTATTTGCAGTCATTAATTTAAGTTCTAAGTATTTATTTATACCATACCACATTTTACAAGAAATATTCATAAAATATTGCTTTTTTTTGATGCCATCTTTTCCACTCATAAATTACGAATTTCTCGAACAGATGAAAGTTTAAAATGAACTATTTCAATTAGAGTTAAAGCTGAAATATATTGGAAGTATATTCTGTAACAGATACTTCGACTGCTTTAAAATATTTTGTAATTCAAGACGAAAGTTAAAAAGCATTTTTTTTTTTTTTGTCGCAAAAATTATATATGAGTTGGGCGTGACAAGGCATAAAGTTAAACTGGAAAGAGGACAGAGACAAAAATAAAGTGCTAGGCTATTGGCTTGAGAAACTTACCTTCAGGCTCATTTTCTATCTGTCTTATTTTTTAAGCATGTTTCATCTTTCTTATCAAATCTGTTTTAATCATCACCATACATACTAAAGCAAAATTTAATTAATCATTGTTTTACAGCATCGAATTGTACGCTTAGAAACATTAAAAAAAAATCTATTCCATCCACTAATGCAAAATTTAATTAATTGGGTTTCATTCTTTAGCAATTAATAATCTTTCAAATATGTGCCATAGATATTATTAGTATTAGAGATTTAAAAAACATAAAGTAAATATTTACTTAATTTATTGGAGTAATTTATTGTTAGGAATGTTAAATTATTTACGAAATCTATCTTAAATGATTTCAAATATTCAAAGATTTTTTCTCATTTATTTCATTTTTTTTTTCTAACACCAGCTGACCCCTTGTGAAAATTTCACAAAAATAAATTACATTCACCCTAAGGAATATAAGAAAAATTTTGGAATTACTTTGCACTTCCCCTTTTCAGTTGTGCTATACCAACTAGTTGTCCACTAGTTTTGTTCGTTATATTCATCTCCCTTTTCAGCATTTTAAATTCGTCATCTTTCTTAAAACTTTTCAAATTTGCTATTTTCCTACTATTTCTCTAAATAATAATAATAATATGATTTACTGAGGTGAAGTTTAAATTAACATAATTATTCAAAAAATAGCAGATAGATTAATCAAATGGCTCAAAAACTTGTAACATTCATTAAAACTCGTCAAAAAATTTCAAATTTTAATCATTTTTAAATTTCATTTTATAATTCGCTTCTATGCCAAGCAAAATATGTATCTAAATGTTTAGAAACAAAGAAAAGCAATTCAAAGTTGAAAATAATTTTTCCCACTTAAAAATATTGGAGAATGAAATTATAAACAAAAAGTAAATAGATAAATTACTAGTGCAAATATTTTAATATACACATTGTTGCAATATTTTCAACAAAATGAACTGTTCTTTTCTTTAAAACTATTTGTCTTTCTTAAACATTAATCAGAAATGTTTTTCATTTATTGTGCTTAATGATAAGAATAACAAAATTTTCTAATCATTTTAATTAACTAATTTAATTAATTAATTTTGTGTTATTGTCATTTTTGAAGTTCTTTTCTCTTTGTTATGCTTTTGTTAATTTATTCTTGAATAAGTATTTGAATTGTGATTCAAAGTTGATTATTTGAAAAAAAATGTCGTAAAAAAAAGTAATCAAGTGGAACAGATAAAAAATGAATTATTAAATTTCAAATTTATTTATTTAAATGGAAATGGTAAATGTTGAGATTACTGATGCTTTGAGTTAGTCTACCAGAATGTCGCATTAATTTGATTTTAAGTAAATTTACAGATATCTATTAGTTAAAAAAATAAAATCATTGTGAAAGAACTTTTTAAATTTCTTTTTAAAATTTCTTAAAAAAAATT
This sequence comes from Brugia malayi, assembly GCF_000002995.4. Lineage (NCBI taxonomy): Eukaryota > Metazoa > Nematoda > Chromadorea > Rhabditida > Onchocercidae > Brugia > Brugia malayi. The sequence continues at coordinate 4,687,723 of NW_025062476.1, read as the reverse complement.
TGCTTTTCCAATATTTCTTTCTGAAGCTTTCAAGATTTTAATTTCACTTTGAAATTAAAAAAAGTTTAGAATTTGTTGAGTTCATTGAAGAAGGAATAAAGACTGAAGAATGTGTGTTAATAAAATTTTTCGCTCTATTTGGGATGGTTTATTATCACTTTTTGTCACTAGCAGTTTACCAGAAGTGGATGCGTTGACAAAGGAAGAGAGAAAACAATTAGTGGACAGTTGGCCTAAGTAAGCTTTATGAAATTTTAAAAATAAAAGCAATTCCAAGAATTAACCAGTCATTAAATAAATGAAATTATCTAGAAAAGAAGTATCCAGAAGTTTGTTTTCGCTTCGTTTAATTTCCAATCAAAGAATTTCAATTTACGAATGCTAGCGCAAATAGTACTTTATATGCTTTCAATGTTTTGGTTCGATCTCGTCTCCATTTTCTATTATATAAAATTTTCATTTCAGACTGAAAGAGAAAAATCCTGATTTATTCCTGAGAGCTTGGATAAAGTCAGCACGAATGAGCGTTAATATCAAAGTTTGTTTCGCAGTTTTTAAGAAATTTTAAACAAACAAAAAATCGTATCATTTAAATTTATCAATAAAAAAAAATAAGAAATTCAATAATGATATAATTTTGATCTTTTTGTTTATTTTTGAATAGAATATGCAAATATGGCACTCGTTTATTTCCAGAAAGCAACAGGTCTACGAGATGATGAAGATCCGGAAACTAACGGAAGATTCATTTCGTTATCGCCGTATATTGAAGATTTTGTCGACAAACTTATTATTGAATTTCGCTGCAATGATACTAAAATAAGTTTATTTTACTGATTTCAAAAGCCTTTTTTTTGTAGTGAAATTTTAACTGTTGAATTTAGATTAGTCTTCTGATATGAGTTTGTAGAAGTTTTAATTCACAATGATTAATTAAAAATGAAAAAAAAAAGCAGTCACATTTTTATCAATTACTTATATAAGACTATCAAAATTTCAATTTCTCAAAAACAAAAATCATTGTACTTTTTCATGTGTATATAAATAAGCATTTTATTTGGTTGTTTAATAATATTTGCTAGTATAATTGTCAACATTTTAGAATTATGTAATCTTGTGTTTGGGATTTCTTCAAGACGAAAATTAATTGTCAATTATTTTTCAAAATACATTGCTTTTGTAAAATATCCAACTGCAAATATTTCTTTTTTCTTTTTCACAATCCAACCAACCTAAATTGTCAAAAGAAAAAATACAAAAATTCATTTATTTCTGATTAAAATATAAATAATAATTACTAAATTTTTCTTTTTTTGCTAATTAACAAATTTTTTAGGTAGCAGAATCGTGTCGCAAACTTGGTGCCAGGCATAAACTTATCGAAAATTTTCATACGAATTTCTGGGACATTTTTCTGGTGAAAATTGATATTTACAAAAGTGATAAAGAGGGAGAGAGAGAGAAACAGAGAGGTAGATAAATAAAAAGAGAGAAAGAGAGAGAGAGAGAGAGAAAGGGAGAGAAACGTTACCATACTTCAAAACCATTTTACTCATTAAATTATCTATATTTTAAATTCTCTCTTCTTTTTTATTTTGTTAATTAAATCCTCACTTACACATACACATACAGACACACACACACACACACACACACACACACACACACATACATACATACATACACATTTTTTGATTATTCTTTTATCACTAAGAAATCTGTCACTTTGCCTTCCTTCAAACTATTACTCATAAAGTAAACATTCAAAATATGTTAAAATTTTTGTTTGCAGGGCAATTTGATTCATATTATCATAGAAGCACACCCCGAAAGAGAACAACGAGAAATTGCAGCAATTTGTGAAAAGTTTTTTTCTTTTTTCGTTAGTTTCATGCGTGATGGATATAAGACGCGAGTGCAAGAAGAATTAAGCGGTCGTAGACGCATGAAAGCTTAATTAATTATTAATTATTCAAGTCTGTTACTGAAACATTAGAATTCAAATTTTATTTGTTCATCATTATCTCCAATTCATCCTCTCCTATTAACTTGATAAGTTTAAAATTAAACTTATATCATTTTAAGCTGTGATGTCATTTTAGGAAAATATCACATTTTCAATTGATAAATAATATAATTGATAAAAGCTAGGCAGAATACCTTTATCTTTTTATCAAACATTTACATAATGATATGATTTGTTTTTATTCATCACAACTAGAAAGTTTTAGCATCAAAGATTCTTAAATGTATTTGCTGCTTTTCCATATAAATTTATATAATTTGAAATCTTAGATTAAAAGTTTACTGTAGACCTGCTTACATCTCTTTTATCTTTACGAACATTTCGTCTTTTATTTTTTTGAAATCTTTTACATATCTTTACTTTTGTGCATATTTTCTCTTTTTAAGTCAACTTTTCAAGATAGCATAATTAAATTTAAAACAATCTATTATACTAAATCAAAATGAAATACGATTTTTTCTCTCCTTTCTATGATTTTTTATGATAATTTGATATAAACGCAATTATTGCCATTCTATTTTTTTTTTCTCCTCTCCTTTTTCAAGGATTTAAATTTTATGCAGAACTTTCATTCATTAAAATTGATACATTTCAGCAAAGAAAGGTTAGTTAAAAATAAGTCAGCAAAATGAAATCTCTTTCTAATATACGTCTGATAGAATAATAATTGAGATATAATTAAGATTGCATGAACAATGTATAATCATTAATCCTTTAAAAATGATCACATAAAATAATTATAAATAACACATAAAATTTATAAAAAGTAATATCTTTTTTTATGATTCGATTTTTTAATTAACAGATTTGTAAATTCTTTGAACGTTATCGTTGATAAAAATCTATTCAAATTAACAACACTCAACTATTCATTGCAACAACAATGCTATCAATTTCTGCTCAATTCAATTCGTTACAGATTTATTCAAATTTTCTTTATAAAATATTAAATAAAGTGATGTAAATGATAAGATTGACCAATTTTTTCTTTTGGATTAATTTTTAAATTTAAAAGAAAATTTATATATGTGTATGAGTTCTTAGAAAGAAAAAAGCCTACCTTATCGAATGTGTGAATGACAAGAGTGCATTAATTGTGATATATCATGCAAATTGCTAGGCTTTTTTTTTAAAAAGAAAAGAAAAAGTTCGTTTATTAATTGGCTAAAGAATAATCAAATCTTACTGTCATTTCAATTGCAATTAATTTCATTTTTATCATTTCATAACTAATCTTCAATTTCCATTTCATTTATTGCTTATTTATTCGTTTTTCTTTTTTGTTATTACTTTAATAATGCATTGCATTGTTCTTTTTATATATGAATAAAGACATCATTACAATATTTCAAAATGTGATGATGGATTGCTGCTGTTCAATGCCGCCCAGTTGCGCTTCAATGCGCCATTATCATTCATTACGAATTCATTGTAGCTCCATAACCGCTCTTACTTTGCTGTATTCACTTCAATTTAACATCCAATTAAAAAAATTTGTTGGCATCTTCTTTTTTTTTTTCTTTGTAAAAAAGAGAATCTAGCTAAAAAGTACTTTCAATTTGTTAATATAGCTAGTAAGTTTTAGTTATCTTTAAAAATAAAATTTTCAATTTTTACAACTTTTTTTTCTCTCAAAACATTAGTTAAAAGCATATCAAACTTTTGTGCTTGAAGTCATCATCCAAAAATAAACGATATCAATCACTGATTGATGGGTACTTTAGTCAAATTCGTTTAAGTCTTTTTTGCTCTTCTTAGTGACAATTCAAGAGCACTACTATCACTTTTTAAAATTGAACACGGATATGTCAAATGATTAGTAAACAGATCGAAAATTTGAGTAAGAACATGGCAAAAGATAAAATTAAATGATAAATTGTGATCAATTGAAATCAAAATGATAAGGCGCTGATACTTTTAATCTCATAGAATTACTATTCACTGCTGTCAATTATCCATTTAAAAACTCAACGAATTATTCATTTATGGATAATTACAACATTTCTTTTACAAAGTTTATTTCTTCTACAGTAAAAAAAAATTATCATTGTGATTTTGAAATAAGATAAGTTTAAATAAGATTTCTAGAAATACAATGAATATTATTCTCACTAAGTAATTTTAATTTCATAAGTGAAACATCACAAAACTTTCTCTAAATTTAATTGCTTCAATGGAAGAATTAAAGTAATTTTAGATTGGGTATGAATAACTGAAGTAAAATGGAATGAATTATTGCTTTCTTTATTTTTCCGATTCATTCATAAATAAATGTTTGCATAACACTGCAATTGGAATGGATCATTTGATCATTACGAAAATCAATAAATCAATAATTCTTAGTGTAGTATACGATATGATACTGAATTTCAACACTGAAACAAGACTAATATCTCTTATCAATTACTATCATTATTACTGTTTTCTTATCATTCATTATCATTAATTATTATTGAGAAATATTATATTATTATCCATCGTCATTATACTGTTATTATTATTATTATTATATTATTATTATTATTATTATTATTATTATTATTGCCATTACTACTAAATTGTTGTGATTATTAATTATTACTATCAATATGGAGGGAAAATATTTCACAATTTTATTATTACTATTACAATTATTATTAACCTTAAGTTCATTTCACAAAAAATAAAAATAAAAAGTCAAAAAAAATAAAAAGGCTTTTCTTTATCTCAAAAATATTTTAGAACAGCAATAAAATCAAATAGAATTTTCATTTCGATGTATGTTTCATTTTAATTCGTTAGAGCGAATAAAATTTTTGCATACTGTAATTGACGAACGACACTTCAATTATTATTAACTTTATTTCACGCACAAAAAATATTAGCTTTATACTTCAAAACAATGAGAGGAAGGACGATTGGCAATGTCTTTATTATGAATTTTTATCATTATTTGAACAAAATTAAAAAATATTGATTGGTTGAAAAGTATATTTGTTATAAATTAAAAAACTAACTGCTAATTTGTTTAATTTTTCAATCAAATAATAGCATGTCTTTCTCATATCATTTTAAAAAATTTTTAGAAAAATTAAAAAAACAAAAAAAAAAAAAAAAAACGATGTCTTTGGCAGTTAAGGCAGAATTATAAGAGAGAAGTTAGGCACTTTAGGAAATCACAGATGACAAACGACAACGACACAGAGAAAATTAAGAAGACATAATTACAAAATGAGCACCCGCAATTAATATCACATTAAATACGTAACAGATAATTCCCAGGTTAGGTAGGTACTACAATATGCAAATTTACATGCTTATTTGTAATTTATTAATTAGCATAAAATGTATTATAATTATACCCGAGACTCCTTCCTGATCTTTGATCATTATGGGAGAATAAGCTAAGGGATAATTACCCGAAATACAATAGTTAAAGCACAGATGGTCGATGTACTAAAATTTATTAGGAGTATGAGATATTTCAATTTTACAACTATTTTGGAAATTAAAAAAATTGTTTTTCTACGTTGAAATTTGTTATTGACTTTAATGATGTTGCGCATTCTTTGATTTACAACTTGGCGAACTAAAACTACAACATAATGGACCCGATGGAAAGCAAAAAGCACACTTAAGACATGGTATTAAGCATCTTGTTAGTATGAAATAAATAATAAGCAATAAAATGATATAAACAACAACATCAGTAATCACCATAACAAAATTTGAAACTGATGAAATACCGTTAGCCCAGTTTACAGGATTGAAATTGCTCAAAAAACCTCCCATCGTTAATTTATTACATTCTGGACAATGACCATCAATTTCTTTCCAAGTATTTTCCAGCAAATTGATCTGCAATAAGTTAAGTTATCAATAAAAAATAATAATTCACTCTTCTAAATGATCAGTGATTAGCAAAATAAATTCTTTTATGAATATCAATAACTATCAATGATTACTAATTAATCACTATCAGAAGTATTAGTATTAGCAAAAATACAAATAAAACAATCAGAATTAAAATTACTTCTAGAGCAACTTCCTTGAATACAATTATTCTACAGATTTCTTCTTGTTCATTGGAATTATCGTTATCAGCATGAAGACAAATCATTCGATCACCACCACTGATAAGTGCTGGTAAGGGTACGATAAGAGTTTTGTTGGTACCTCGCATATCACCAATATAAGTTGTGAAACTAAAATTAATAAAAATGTACTGCTTAAAGATATCATTTTCTCATCCTTTTTTTTTGTTTAAATAATTTTAAAAAAAATTTCTTTAATTTCTTCTTACTTTTAAAATGTAACATTTTAAATGGTTAGTGGATAAAATTTCATTACTTTTTGCTTCCTCTAAAATATTGCATATAAAAATTTACTGAAATTCATCACTGCTGCTTTTATCTGTTGTCTTCTTCACAGTACCATGTATAATACCAGTAGCATTGTATACAGTCAGATTAAAGAAACGATTCGATTTGAAATCAACAATTACAGTACCCGAAAAGTCGTCCATTTTTGAAAAATCATGTACAAATGACAAACTATATGTGTCTTCATGAAGCTGAAATTCAAGTTTCAATTATCTAATTATAATCATTTTGAATTTTAACTATTGTTTTCAAGACAGTATGAAATTTTATGAGATTAAAAAATTAACATACTTGCAATGCAACTTCTATATTGGTACTCTCGGAATGTGTCACCACAACATGTCGTCCAGATCCATCAGCAACTCTCGCACTTCTTATCCATGGATAAATTCGTTCTACAACTGCTTCCAGTGCAAAACGTTCCGGATTCTGAAAAGCATATTCAGTTTATAATACTGTGTTATGCTTATTATTCCTTTATGTTAATAATTAAATAACAAATAAATTCATATTATTTTAGACTTTTTCGAAATGAACAATTCATTTCAACCAAAATTCCAAATAAATCTAATCTAAACCAAATCTTAAATTTAAGCTATGCCATAGTCCAATCTAATATATTTTCAAGTAGATATTTCAAATTTCAATATATTTTTCTCCTTTTTTTATCAAATGAAATTAGGTATTTATCTTAGTTCAAAATACTGTCTTTGAATAGCAATGAATAGAAAGGAAGCTGTAAACCTCGGGATCATTATAATCGACATAATGATGAGCGTCAAGAAAACTCTGCGATTTTTGATCTTTGCAATTTTCAACCTTTGCTAAATGCATTCGTTGTATTTTAACTTTTCCATTTCGTACTGTGAAATGTCCCAATGCATCTTTACGAAACCATCCCAGCTTATCAAAACTAAAAAAAAAAGGTGGAATTGAAATTATCGAAGCCTAGAAATGTTACTTAAAAAAATTAAAATTCAAACTTATTCAAGCTGGAAAGGTTACTTATCTTTATTCTAATTGAAACGTACTTGTTTTCATTGATTTCATTAATTACTTGTTGTCGTAATTCATCCATTTCACCGTTAGGATTATTTGCTGCGAAATACATTCCACTCTCCAATTGATGACTAGCTCGACCACCTGCACTTACTCCTAATTCCAGTCTACGCCATCTCAAAATTACTATCAATGAAAATTTGAATCATACCAGTAAGAAATCATTGCACTTTTTTTCAAAGTCTCGAGGTGAAACTTGACGAAGACAGACTTTTGCGCACACATACACACACACACATACACGTTACCTGTCCAAAAATAACCACTGTGTTTGACCATCAATTTCTACTCGAATGGTATTTTTATCTTTTTCAATCCATCGGCCAGCTGTATAATCATATGCAACGTATTTAAAAGTGACAAATGTCGTCGGTTGCTCCAGTTTCATAGCTACGTATGATTTGCTTTGATATGGTGTGAAGCTTACCTTAAAAATTAATTAATTGAAAATAAATTAAGAGTAAGGTACATTCATCCTCAAAGTTTTACTTTGATATTATTTGTCTAAATGAATAAGTTTTTTCAATAATTCATCTTAAATCCGAAATCTGTTAAGAAAAATTAAAAAATTTCTAAGAACTATGATTTCGTTTCGAAAATTAATGTTAGAAGTCAATTTTACCTCACAGCATAGCTTTGACTGACTGCCCGGTGAACATCCGGTATCTGCCTGATTTGGATGAAATGTTCGAAAACAATTTTCCTGTAAAAACCGCAAAAATTTCTTCATAAATTTTCTTGTAAACAAAATTTTTTATCAATTTTTACAAAATTTATTGATTTTTTTCAGTTTTATTATAAAATTACAAAGTTTTTGTTAATTTTTGATTGAATTTTATGAATTTTTATTAATTTTTACAGAAATTTTTTTGTTATTTTTTATAAGAAACTATTAGAAAATAATGAAAATGTATAAAATTAATTTAAAAAACTCTCGATTTTTTTTTTGTTAGTATCATTGATAAAATTATATTATCTTATCACAAATCTCGAACAAAATAGCTACACTGTATTATGAAGACTTTGTGTTGAATAAAATTTTTAAATCTTATTGAAATGTATGATAGCATTTAAATAATTTTGTTCTATTCATCACGTCTATCGGATCTATTCAATCCATCACGTATACTTCATCAGATCTATTCGATCCATCACGTATACTTCATCAGATCTATTCGATCCATCACGTATACTTCATCAGATCTATTCGATCCATCACGTATACTTCATCAGATCTATTCAATCCATCACGTATACTTCATCAGATCTATTCGATCCATCACGTATACTTCATCAGATCTATTCGATCCATCACGTATACTTCATCAGATCTATTCGATCCATCACGTATACTTCATCAGATCTATTCGATCCATCACGTATACTTCATCAGATCTATTCGATCCATCACGTATACTTCATCAGATCTATTCGATCCATCACGTATACTTCATCAGATCTATTCGATCCATCACGTATACTTCATCAGATCTATTCGATCCATCACGTATACTTCATCAGATCTATTCGATCCATCACGTATACTTCATCAGATCTATTCGATCCATCACGTATACTTCATCAGATCTATTCGATCCATCACGTATACTTCATCAGATCTATTCGATCCATCACGTATACTTCATCAGATCTATTCGATCCATCACGTATACTTCATCAGATCTATTCGATCCATCACGTATACTTCATCAGATCTATTCGATCCATCACGTATACTTCATCAGATCTATTCGATCCATCACGTATACTTCATCAGATCTATTCGATCCATCACGTATACTTCATCAGATCTATTCGATCCATCACGTATACTTCATCAGATCTATTCGATCCATCACGTATACTTCATCAGATCTATTCGATCCATCACGTATACTTCATCAGATCTATTCGATCCATCACGTATACTTCATCAGATCTATTCGATCCATCACGTTTAAGTTCGATCGCAACTATTTGATAGATAATAAAATTTTATGCGTGCCTATATTTTTGCTTTTATTTGTAATTTCTCTAATTACCTACAACCATAATTTATTTGTTAATGGAACACAATCTATTTATTTTGGTTCATAACAAAAAGATTTTCAAATTTCATCAATCTTCCTCGTTCGTTTTCAGAAATAAACTTTCTGCTCATTTTAATCAAAAAAAAAAAATGAGCAAATTTTATATAATCAATTTAATTACCACCGTTGTGGTAGCAGAAAAATTCCATAGCATTTGGAAATTATTTGAAATATCAATTATGCATTTTATGTTTTTTTCTTCAGTAATATTATAATTAATAAAAATTTTCATTCTTATCTGACAATCATAATTAAACTAATTTGAACAGAAAAAAAAAGGAGGCAGAAGGATGATGGTACCTGATACTTACCTGTGTGTTATTATTGTAAGCGCAATGAGCAAAGGAATATGTCCTAGCGGAACAAATATCTGAATTTACGTTACACTCACAAATACAATTTGTTCGTACTTCTGGGATTGCAAATTCATATTGCTGTGAAATTGGATGATGATGCTCTAATCGTGACAGTGTCAATGTATGTAACCATCCTTGGTCACCACTTCTGATATCATTAATTCATTTAAATTTATTTTAGAGTAAGAATAAAAAAGAAAAAAAAAATTAATACTTACTTTATTATCAACAATTAATCATTTGTTACACTCGTAAGCTTATTTTACTTCTTTAATACTTTTTTTTTTTTTTTTTTTTATTCTAATTTTGTCTTAAAAAAAAAAACATTTGAGTTTATTTTGAATAAATATTTGCTTTTTTTTTTCATAAGATTGTAATTTATTTCAGAGAAAGACGGAATACCTTGCGTTGAGGACATCAATGAATAATGAATCTCTGTCATTGGTATTATTTTCTAATCGAAAGCAAGCAGTATTTTGAAGACCAATTCGAATATTCATTTGCATAGTACGAATAAGGTCATCACCGGATGCTATAATTTATTCATTCTGTTAATTTCGAAGTAAACAAATTTTTGAGAATTATGAAAAAAAAAAAAAAAGAAATGAGTAAATTTTTCTCGATGTAATTAATTTATCAAAACAATGACTTCTTTTTTTCATTAAATCTAAAAATTCATAGGATTTTACTTATTCATTCGTTCCTATCATTTGGTTTTCAATAATTTTTTCAAATAATTCCAATGTAATCATCAATTTTACTTTGACAATTAACTTGAAATTTTCAATGAATCATTACAATATGATTGTCTCTTACAGAAATTTCTCTAAAGTTATTCCATTTCCAATTCTAATAAACTGATTATAAGAAATTTGTCATCTTTTAATTTAGTCATCAAATGGTTTTCGTTTGATTTTAATCATCAAATATTTGCCAAACAACAATAAATCAAAAATGCTTCAAGTAAATCAAATCTTTGATCTCTTAAAAGAAAAAACTTGAAGTTTATTATCAGTATTGCATTTTTTGCATTTAGAAAATTAAGAAGTTTAATCTAGAAACTGATTTATTCATTAATTTTTTTAAAAAAAAAGAAAATTAGAGAAGTTTCAAAAAATTTATTTTATCACTTCAAAAATTTTCAGTGAAAGCACAAAAGGCTCTTATGGCATGCGTTTAGCTTTTTTTTTTTTTTAAGAAAAGCATTAAATGGACATTAATGTCCATTTAACTTAAATTTCATAAAGTTTATTTTTACAATTTCTAAAAACGCTTGCATTACGCTAAAACTAACCATGCGAAAGCATAGATTTGATGACAGCAATTTTTGTGCAATGTGGTGGTACCATAGAGGTTAAAGGTTGCAAAATCTCGGGAGCTAAAAGTGATGGCAAACCGAAAGACCATGGAATTAAACGTGTCGCCAAGATATACCTTAATAGGCATATCAATCTCATCCTTCCGGTCCTTTCAACCTTTCAATACTTTTTTCAATCTCACTACTTTATTGACTGCGTTTTGAATGTTCGCTGGAATTTTGATAATTTGTTTAGAAACACATTCAATTCAGAAAATATCACAAAACAAAAAAAATTATCGATTTCTGAACAGAAATGAAAATGAAAGATGAAATAAAGTAAAAGAGGCATTCAAAAAAAAAAAAAAAAAAAGAAAAAAATATTGCAAGAAATTAGTAATGCAAACATATGGCGATGATTCGATGAAAATGAAACCAAAACAAATTTTCAAATAAACTCCTATCATTTTCAATTTTTCTATTTTTTAAAGATTTTAATTTTTTCTTGATATTGTGAACGATGCAAACAAATTCCATTTTCATATTGTACGCCTACGGCAATGAAAATTACATCAATTCAGCACAATTTGATCAAATTCTTCTAATTACCAATTGTTATCAATATATTATTAGAATTTGGGTTTAAGTCATTTTCTAAGCATCAATCATTGATCTGTGTTTTTGGGATTTAGCTCAAAACAAACTTCATAGCAAACTTCGAACAAGTTTTTCACGTGGCGCTAAAATCACAAATTCCTTAAATTCTCGACAATTAAAAATGACTTTTTTTTATCCTTCAATAAGGCCTTGAAGAGAAAACAAAAGCGGAAAGGGTCAAGAACAAAAAGCAAGGGGAGAAAAATGACAAAGAAAGAAAACAGATGAAATTTGTAAATAAAAATTGTTTATCGTTTATATCAATAAATCTTTCGAGAAAAATTTAAAAAATGTTGGTAAAAATTTTCCGGTAATCTTTGAAAAGCAATTTATGATGTGGAAGAATCATTTAAATTTAATGAAAGTATTTTACTTATTTAAATGTTCAAAATATTAACCTAATTGCTGCTCTAAATTTTTGCAAAATTACCTGCCCAACTTTTTTTTCATAATACTGTCATTGTAAAAATCACAGTATTATAAACTTAAAACTCCGTGTTCTAATTTTTTTTTTTTATAACCAATAAATCAGACTTATTAGAAAATATAAGTTTTATGGGTCCGTTCAAATGTCAAAAAATTGCAAAAAGACAATGGTAAAAGATATGAACAAATAGCATTCTCGACTTGAACGAAGAGTAATTTGAAGAAGAAATTGATAAAATAAGTGAGCCCACAAAGCAAATTGCGAGAAACGGGTCGTTCGTCAGGAGACTGTCACACATGATTAAATTGTAATAGTATCGACGATTCTAAGGCATTAAATTTTGCAAATTAACGCAATATTAATTAGATTAACACGATTTTCGTCATTTATCAAGGTTCCGCATAATTGATAATTTCACACCCCCACGGAATTTAGGATAATGAACTTATCAGTCAATGATCTTCAAATATATGAGTCAATCATTCTGATATGCATACTCATTTACTTTTATCTTACCGAACTCTTTCAACTTCCTTCAAATAATCTTACAGTTTTAATTTATAGAGGAATTTTTTTTTATTTGCATCTTTAAGATCGAATATTAAAATTTTCCATCACAGAGATTTTTTAAAATTTTCGCTTAATGTGCTCAAATTTTTCTATAAATTAGAAAACCTTTTTATATAGATACAATTTAATGCAGCTAAATCAAAATTTAACTCTTTCAAGAAGTTAAAATTTACTAATTTTTTAAGTATCATTTAAAACTGAACGACAAATATTAATAAAAGTTGTCAATATGGTTTAGCTAAATTAAGACACTTTCTATTACAACCACTAATTATATTACTCTGTGCTGTTTGAAAATCAAGTTTTCTTGATGACATCCTTGCAGAGAGTTTGATATGTGTCATTTGGTTACCATAAAGTTAGTTAACAGACTTTTTTTTTTTTTTTTTTTGGAGCGATGGTTGACACGTGTCCAGTTCAAATGATTGAATGCATCGTTATCCTTTTCCACTTCAGTTCTTGCCTATCCTTCGTCGAACATAAACATATCACAGGGAAAAGTTATGTCAACCATCTTATCAGTATTTCATCAGTTGTCATGCAATTTATACAGAATCATAGAATGATTGGCATTATGTGCCATTAATTATTACTTACTTATTTATCTCTATAACTTTAATTCGTTATGCTCAATCGTCTGATATAACTTCTAATATAGTTTGATTCTTAACAACTTTTTTAGCCTTAATCATTAAATATATCAAAAAATCATATATTAACTGCGACAAGAACGACATTTAATTCATATCAATCAGACATTTTATTACAATTTAACACAAATATGATAATATTGTGTTATTTTTTAAAATTAATTCATCAGCTGTGGAATTAGTATGATTTGTGCTAACATTTCAAAATTACGAGTCATTTAAATTTGTAAAAATTTAAATTTAAGTTACTAATAGCTCCACAATGAATATCATTAAAATATTTTTCCCGTCTTCCAATTACTTTCCAGTCCTAATTCTATCTAATGCATTAAATCAAAAGTGAATTTTTCAAATAAAAAAAAAAAAAGGGAATAGAATTTACTGAGAAGAATTAATTAGAGATTAGACGTAAGTGTGGTCACATGTAATTTCACAATATCAACTTTTAACAGTTACATAAATGTTTATGTGTTGTACATAAACAAATCATAAATGTCCGTAAAAGTCAATAAAACGGAGATGAAAGACGAGGCAGTGTCTATTTTCATAATCGACAGAAGGCCTTGTTTACTTTTCAATTAGCATTTTCAGACTTTGCGCTCATTTCTACCGGTCATAAATGTGAACTATTACGGAATTGCATAAATTTCTTTTACTGTTGCAAGATTTGAAATAGTTCACAAGTGTAAGTTCATTTTACAATAGTAAATTTGAAACCAAATGAATGATAACTCTTCTCAAACTACAATATTTTGTCTGAAGTAAACATAAAGAACAAAAAGCTGAATTAATCAGCTGATTAATTAGTAACTTTCTGTACATTTTACCCTTAAAATGATACAAAATGATGAAATTTATTTAAGATGTCTAAGATCTAAAATTGTAATTTAAGAAAATATTTTACGTAAGTGAAAGTTAAAATAAAAGCACTTATGAAGTGAAAAAATTCTTTGGTGAAACTAAAGTAAAGTTTCATCTCGCAAAAAGTTTTAATTGTTCACAAGAGAGCATTAAGTTTTTCTTTCAAATTTCATCCTAACCATTTCAAAGTAACGCGCAAAAGTGAAGGCCACTTTGGGACAAATTTATTAAAATTCAGCTTACTTAGCAAACTCACCACGGGGTCATCTTGTGGTCATTTCATAAATCACTGCAAATCAAATCAAATAGAATAATCGAAAATTCATAAATAAACGACATATATTCCATATTATATAGAATGACTAACCGTTCTCGAGACTGGACAATGCCGCATGTCAGACAGTTAAAAAAGTTCAATAAATCAAAGACGTTTGATGAATTGATAATTTAGAATTAGCTTATTTTAGACATAAGCTAAAATTTTGAAAGATATTACAAGAAATTTATAGCTACAAAAGATATTATAATTAATCAATTCTCGATAATAAGCTAGGAAAGTTAATGAATTTCCATTTTGCATAAATTTTAGATTAATTTAAAAAACGGAACTCTAATAAAAATTCTATTTTGACACAGTGTTTTTTCTTAAAAAAAAAAGAGACTGTTTTGAGAAATTGAAATAGAAATAATAATTCTAGAACGAGGAGACATTGTTGATGACGAAGAAAAGCAATAACAGCATAGGGAAGATAATTAGGAAGATCATTATGTAACAAACTGCTTGAAAGAAATATCTTAAACCGGAAGATTTTTTTAATAATTTCTTACTTTATTAGCAAAGATATAGAGGTAATAATACTAATGATAATCAAATTTTATGAGTTTCGAATTTGAAATCGGTCATCAATAAGCCATCAAGAAGAAAAACATTGAGCGAATATTACTTTTCTCAATAGCTAAACTTGTTTCTTTTTTCTGTTCTTCATAATATTAACAAATTGAATGTTACAATTTGATGTGATTTATATTCATTTTGTTGCATACAGGACTAGTTCTTATCATAGATATCAATTTCCGATGGATAATTCTCTTTTTTACTTTTTTTGCTATGCTAATTACTTATTTTTTGGGATAAATGGATGAAGACAAACATGACGGATTGTTTATTTCTGACACTAAGTTAGTGACAATCAAATCTCATTGTCAATTGAAATGATTAGTTGAAAAAGAAGTTGTGAAATTAAGTAGTAGCAGCATTGTTATTAAATGGATAGAAGTAAGAAGTGACTATTTTAAGAAGAATAATCATAAAATTGTTCTCGTAATTTGAGGGTTAGTTGACAAGTTGGAGACAGTGGCCGTCCGTAATCTTAGAAGGCAATCGCCAAAGCGATCTAATTTGTTATCTAATGCCGGCCGCAATAACAAAAAGTTTTTAACTTTTAAATTAAAAGAAAATTGGAAGAGAGGGAGGTGTCAATTACAATAAACTCCGCACACACACACATACACACACACACACACACACACATACATACATACATACACATACACACACGTATAGTGACAAATTCATATATTCACATCTAATAAAAACAAAAGGGAGAAAGAACTCTTTCATCAGCCGAACTTATCAATTCAACAATGGCATCAGCGTCTTCTGAGACTTAATTTGAACTTTAACTTATGACCAACAGATCAAGGTAATATCTCTGAAGTTGAGATAAATAACAAATTGAAGTTTTACCAAGAGAAATTAGAATTATTTTGCATATTTTACTATCACTTAACACTATACAAAATTCTTTTATACATAATTAATTGTATTGCTGCAATGAATGCATTTGCTTTTTGTTTGTTTTACTTTGCCTTTGTTATCAGTACTGCAATGCTTGAAATGAATGAATTGAGAAATTTTGAAAATAACAAACAAAACACTTCCTGTTATTTCCATTATCATTATCATTATCATTATCATATTGCTTTTATCAAATTATTTAAACAATGATACAAAAGTAAAATTTAATCATACCAATGATATTGTGCTTAATTTCATCACTGACTTTTACAAAGAATAGTTGACAAATGTGTGTATTTGTGAGAATTTGATTGCTATCATTGGCGGTTTAAATGAATGATTATCATTAACCTCCAAATTTCCATATTTCGCATTACGATAACGATCTCCGATTGAGATTCCTCCAAACAAAAACCCCAATAAAATACCGAAAACCTAAGTAATTTACGATCTATTGCATACTTCGAATAAAATTTAACAAATTTATAATCGGCCTTAACGCTTTCAAATGATTGTTGTAATAAACGATGCATTAATAGATTGCTTGAAATAAATAAAATAAAAAGAATTTCAACATTTATATAATCATCATTCCTTTTCTTGATTAATTTCTTAAACTGGTAGTATCAAACAAAATGCTGAATAAAGTTTTGAAATGCTTTACATTTATACTTCATATTTCCATGAAGTTAGAAGTTAGCAGTTTTATTTAAATGTCTCTCTGATATATTCTGAACATTTAAGTTGCAAATTTCGTTTCATTAAAACAATGCTTTATGTCAATAAATAGATCAAAAAGAGAAGGCAAAAAAAAAATGACAGACAAAAAGTGGAATAAAAAAAAAATGAAGGGATTATACGACGACATACAATGGATTTGAATTTAAAGTATTGTACAAAATGGACAAATTTGGTTGTTGATATGGACGCTTAAGTCAACAATATGGCTCTTTCCATTGGATTAACCATGCATATCCATCAATTTCTTCTATTTTGTGCTCTGTTTACAGACTTCTGAAAATAAACGCTTTATTCACGTGTCAACGTTTTGTTTATTACGAGAATTTTCAGTTCAATTTTATAGAAATCATTTATTTATTTAATTGAAATCAGTAAATGATTCATTTTTTGCTTAGCAATAATCTCTTCCTTTTCCATTCTGATCTTATTGATTAATCAAAATCACAGCATCTAGTAGAGACAGCAACATGAAGTGATCATAATTTAAAAATAAGATAGAACGCCCGAAATAGTTTATTGTGACTATACAATTTATTATATTATTCATAAATGTATCAGTAATATGTTATCGTTCTACTTCGTCCTCTTTATTACTTTTATTATCATTTATTATTATTATTATTATTATCAATTATTATTATTATTATCAATTGCTATTATCAATTACTATTATCAATTATTATTACCAACTATTACTATTATAATTAATTATTATTATATATATAAATTTACATTGTTATTTATAAAAGTAATTTATTCTCATTGCTATATACTGAGTAATTATCATTTCCTAACTTAAATTCAAGGCAGTTAGATCAACTTTGTTCAAATTCGTCTTACTATAACTAAAGCTAAATAGTCCCACGGAACTTTTCATTCGAATTTTTCATTTGAATTTACAAAAAAACTAGCGATTGAAATTAAAATTTTAAGTTATTTTCACTAAAATAAAATTATATCAGTCCTAATTTTTTAAAAAAAAAAAGTGCTTATTAAGATTTCATCCTACTAAAAGATGCAATTACATTTAATATGAAGCTGTGATAAAGAAGTATATAAATTATTGCATATCTCCAAATAACGATGATTTCATAAAGTTTAAGTATTTTAATAATTTATGTCAGTACTTGCTAACTAAGTTCATAACGAGTTAAAACTAATGAATTGAGAATTTTGCAAAAAAAAAAAAACGAAAACTCACTGACAAATTCATTATTATGTTTCATTTTTCATTTCTAATTGTTTGGTAATAACTTTCTTTTATAATTATTGCAAAAAAGAATTATAATTGATGATTTTTGGATGCATTCTTGAATAGTTCTTAAAAGCAACAACGATTGAAATATTGCAATGCAAACGATCAAATTTAGTTTTCTGATACCAGATATTCCATATTGCGACACTTCAAATGATTTTTGCAAACTGTGAATTTATGAGTGTTTAATTTTATCTGCAAAATTAGTATAGCGATAAAAGATGGAATAGTTTTCAAGGAAAATTGCCTGCCACTTTATTCATTTCAAATTTTCAAACATACTGTTCTTAACGCACATTTGCAATGTTAAAAATTTCAATTTGATACATATCATGGAAAAAGCATTATTTTGAATTATTTTTTTATTGTTTCTAAGAAATTCTTAAAACAAAATTTTAATTACTTACTGTAACAATTCCGTTTCGTCCAAAATTTCAATATTTTAAATGACTTTTCTTTAATATTATAAATTATACTGAATGAAATGTAAATGAAATGAATATTTCTTTCATTCAAATATGAGATTGTATAATTTTAATCGTAAATTCAAATTTCTATGATATATTTCGAGAATTACCGTACTGTCAAATGTCAAAAAGGTATTTTGATGTTCTGTGATGCATCTAATATGCATGATTGTATACCTCGATCAATCCCTTTTTCTATTTCATCTCGCATATTACTGGCAAATATCTCTATGAATAATAGATGAATTTGTCAATAATTGTAGTGGTGACATTACCGTATTCATTCAAAATTATTTTATGGCAAAATATTTTTCGTTTTCCTAAAAATATATTAGACTAAAATTAATATAAAAATGCTTTTAATTTAAATTAAAAATACTAAATCAAAAATATTGCATACCTTTTATATGCTAAATTATTGAAGCGAAAAATTCCTTTGTGCTGACAATGTCAGCGAAAAATAAAATCGTCCAAGTAAGAAATGACTTCTTGACCATGAAAACTTCTCTTTTCATATGTATATCTAAAATAATTCTCGAGAAAATTTACTATAATTATAAAAGAAATTGCATTTCTTGTCTAATTAGATTGATATACAGGAAATATCGGTTATATTCTTGGATTTATTATAATACAAAATCTTCAAAGAATTTTATTTAATTTTAATTTCATATATGTACTAAATTGTGCATTAACATCCTTTTAGTTTATTTGATCTGCTTTAAACTGTTCACAATTCATTTATTTTTACGCTCTCAAATGTGTTTATTCATGCTGAATAAAATAAATACAATGGATTAATGATAAGCGCAATCATATCAGCAGACTTATCAGTAGAGAGTGTAGGTAATTACTTAGAAAGATTATGCATGTATATATTGTTGTATAATAAGTAAATTGGATTAGATCGTTCAATCCTCAGATGATAACTTCATTTTTGCCAAGTTAAACGATATTTAAGTGACTTTGCACAAAGAATATTAGTGATAGTTACAAAGTTATTATAATTTGAGCATACGATATTGATAGCATTCTTATCCTAAAAATCAAATATCTTTTGCTGTTTAATTGATGAAACAATCAATTTATTCTCATCTATTTGTCGTATATGAAAAGCAGTGTCCAATAAAAATGAAAAGACAAAGCAAATGATTAAAGTTATCTTATCAAAAGTAAACTTTAGGGTCCTTATGTCTTGCAGATCTTTAACAATTCTTAAACATAAATGTAATTCAATCATCATCATGAGAAACTTAATAATGTGAAATTTTCAGTTTAAAAAAAAATACAAAGTTCAGTATGCAATAACGTAACAACCTTCGAGAATCCCCTAGAGCTATAAAAAGAATGAATTTAGCAAATTTCATTTTTAAGGTGCTGATTTATTGACCACTTACCTAACAGCAATAAGTACGTATGACCTTTTCGCGACAATAAAGCGACAAAGTAATTAAATTAAAAAATATTCTTCGGAATAAACCACTTATCTTTTTATGCAATTGTTTTTGTCAAAGAAAAGGTCACTTACCAAATAAACTTTTTGGCCTTGTTAAAAAGAGTAGTATTGCTTTAAAGGGCAGTTAGGAAATGAAATAGAATTTAGTTCTATTAAATCAGATATCTTAAATATGACACAAATTTGGATAGGTCCCATCTTTTAAGGAAGTCTCTCGATAAAGATCAAGGAGGGATTATTGTATAATCAGAGATTTGAATCGTTATCAGATCGGCAAATTTCTCTTATAAATCATTCATATTGCAATTATTATTCGTGAAGTAGTTTATCTCTATATAGTTTTCATTACTAATTGGTTAAGTTCTTCTTTTCTCGATCATTCTTATAGCCATGGTTTGCTTAAGGAAAAGCTTACGATTATATAACGAAAAGCATTCATTATTAAACAAATTTACCTTAACTTTATACTTATGATAAGTTTATATTCCAAATACTGCCATTACAATAATATTTACTGATCATATGACTTCCGGGATGATAACCGTAACTATTAGTATGAAACTGTCAACTGAAATTGTCAAATTGGGAACTAACTTGAAGTGGAACCTAACTATTTATTGAAGGAATTAGAATGGAATATGATGAATACCAGTACATATCAAAGAGAATTTTGTCAGAACTTTTTATGCATTTATTAATTCACTCATCCGTAAGCCATAAGCAGTAATTACTTGTTTTATGTGACTAATTAGATAATACATTTGATTATTAGCGAATATCAGTTATATGAATGAAGTCGATATGATTCAGTTAAATTATTCATTTCCTCTGGAAAGTTTCGCATTTTTAAGAAAAATATACTAACTAGGACATTTAAAATAAACAAATGGAAAATACTTTGAAATAAAATACATTGCAATCTTTATTTCATTTATTATTCTTCATGCACACAAATCAATTTTATTGTTAGTTCGTCCTTTTACTAATAACCAATTGCAGTTATTGTTTTCACTTTCATCTCGAATGTTTTAAATGAAATAGTAAATAGAATATTATAGCACATCCTGAACAAAAATAGCAAATTCGAAATGGAGGCAGAAATATATTCTCTTCTTCAGCAAATATGCATTAACATTCCTCTCAAATACATAATCTGCTTCTTATAACAAATTCTGTAATTCGGATCAGGATTCTATTTAGGATGTCATTGTACTTCAGTGACCTTATCAATCACCACTGTGATTGTAATCGACTTCAATCAGGTCAAATGAGTTATCAATCAACATCCTAACTCAGTAACCTCTGCTTCATCTTAAATGAAAGAAAAGGGAAAGATTTAATGATGACAGATAATAAATCATTTAGTGACGAAATCATTTCAAATCATCTTTAAAAAAGTTCAGGAAGTAGATATGACAGGAATAACTAAAGGTAATAATACATGGAGTAGTAGTACTCATATATAATCCAAATATCACTAGTTCATCCTATCGTCTAAAACTTTATTTAAATAAGCAAATGCTTATTTGAGAAATTGCAAATTTTATGTTATTAACAGCAAAAGAAACATATAGGGTCACGTACGCCCATTCAGGTACGTGTAGTGGTAAAGTGGTTCGCTTCTCTTCACACGAAGGATGGGTAGAAGAGGCATAGTTGTAGTGAGAGATTGGTGCGTGGATGGTTTACTTGGTCAGGTTTATTTAACAATAATATTTAAGAAATGTGCTTTGCAATAAATAAATCAAAAAGGACCTTTACTCTTCTAAACTAACTCATAATACCAACTGCAAAAATTATTCCGATTAATTAAAGTGATGATTAGGGAGCAATATATGTTTTAAAGTTTGTGATGATTTCTTTAGATATTCAGTTACGTTGGAAAATCTGCAAAGTTGAGATTGATGCCAATCTTAGGAGCTATTTCTTTCTGACACTTATCAGTTTAAAACATTCAAAGGTGACATTTTATTTCAAACGATGAATGATAAACAGTGAAAATAAGTGACTGAATGAAAACTAAATTAGCTAAATTAACAAGAAAAATAGTGAAATGAAACTGGATGCAGAAGTGGAAAAATATATATTTTGTTTTTCTTGTAGGATATTCATAACAAAAATTTTTTTGAAACTAAAGTTTGAAAAGAATCAAAAACAATAAAAGTTTTTGACAATAAAAAAAAAACAATAGAAAGTGATCTACTAATATACAAATTTTCTGTCAACATATTGTCTTCAAACATTATGGACAATTTATGGAACGACAAACAGCAACGAAACTCTTTTCTGAGCTCCAAAATGAGTATGCTATATCTGAAATGAACGATAACGATACTAAATGATCGTTGAAGCAAATACGTACAATACTCTAATCTATGATATAACAGTTGCTGTAGCTGGTGGGCAAGTTAATATTTGCTAACTAAAAAGATATATTTCTGAAAGAAAAAGCACCCATTGATTTTTGAATTATCGTTAGGCCTAACATGTTACTTTATAGATGACTAACAGATTTTACAGATAAAGTGTAAACAAAGTATCAAAATGATAATGACTTTTACTTACCTTGCTAATCACACTTTCTGGCACCTCATGCAGATCGATGAAAGCATTTGATATCACTATCTTCTTTGTTTCTTTTATCTTCAATAGCACATATGATTAATAGTATGATTTAATAATATGTTCCGTTGTTGTCATCAAGAATTTAGAAAAATCTTAATCAAAAAATCAAACTTATGCTAGATACAATTATAAGGATATCCATGGTTTAATTTAACCAATCAGTAACTATTGCAAAACTTTTCTAACAATAAATGTTATTCGACAATAAGACAAGCATAATTCAGAACCATTGCTTGAAAATGTATCCTTGGTCCTTCTTTCCACATCTCTGTTCGGAGTGTTTGTCCTGGTGTCACGGGACTCGCAAAACGAACCTAAAATATAATAAATTGGCTCTAAAAGTTCATTTCTGAAAGTTCACAATAATAATTCAAGGAGATTTATTTATACTGAAACTTGAAGAAAAAACTACAGAATTACTAAAAGATGAATGTTAAAAGACGAATAGAATATTTATGGAAAAAAGTGCAGACACCTTGACACTTTTGAAATATTCGTCACTGCCACCAGCAAATGCCTTTAGGATATGCCTCGTACAGAAACCGAGGGTACAAAGTCCATGTAAAATAGGTTTCTGGAAACCTAATAAAACAGAAAACTCTGGGTCGATGTGCAGTGGATTTAGATCATAACCAACTAAACGGTAGAAGGCCGCCTGAAACAGCAGATGTTCCAGCAATATTTATGGTAAAGCAGAGAATAGAAATCTCTCATGTGCAATTCTTTTTCTGAAAATTTGGAAAATTAGAGTTCCTCAAAAAATGGTCAAAGTACTGTCTGAAAATGTTAACATACCACCTCCTGCTCACAGGAATTCAAAGGCATATTTTACTATTTTACGAGAGACTAATGTCCCTCCTTTGCCCAATTTTGCTAACTGGCACAATGCTAAGAATAAAACGCGAAACAGCAGTAAGTAACTTATCTAACTCCTACATTGCAACGGAATTAAAATATATATTTTGTGAGCCCATAATAAAACCATAATTAAATTATCTTCAAAGTTGCTAGTTTTATTTTAAAAAAAAGATCAACACTTTAATTGAATCACAAAGAAAATTTTTATTTCAAATTCAAGATACTTATAAATTGAAAAGTTATGCAAAAAAAAGTCAAACCACCTGAGACACATCAGTCGCCTGTTCAGTAACATAATCAGGATCACGTTGAGGTACCGGTTCGCATGGTATTTCGTGTTCTGAAGTTTTCGAACCACCAAATCCACCTGATCCAACTTGGAACAAACTGATCTGTTGCTTTGCAATTTTAGTCTTTGTTTGTTCATCATAAGTTGTCACTGCAACTCCACACAATCACTATACAGTCTCAAGAATTGATGTTTTTTGAGAATTCCAAAGACATTATTATTTTTAGGTTGACTTCATAAAAACAAATACAAATAGGTCATAAATATACAGTTCTATTTAAAAAATTGCATAGTTTAAGACATGTTATTGCTTTAATTTCGTAACATAATTTACTAGAAAGTCACCCTCTATAAGAATTACTGCTCCTTTGCCTTTATCAAGCACTGCTGGAATGCTTATAACAGATCGTAGTTCACCATCTGTTGGTATTCGAGTAAACAATTCCAAGTATTGCTCTCCATGCAGTATTTTTGTTAAGTCGAAAGTTATGCCTTGATCAAATAGAGATTATTTACAGGATAGAGGCAATGATTTTTTTCATATAAAATAAATATCCGATTTTTATCAAAACTTTTTTTTTGCAAATTCTCATCAGTAAAGTGAATTTTCTTAAAAATAAAGAAAGAAATGAAAGAGAAAAGAGAATCAATTTACCTGGCCATTCTCCGATTTCGGTAATGGCAGCTTGTAATGCTGGGCCGATAATAAATGTAGGCAGTGCTGCAAATTCTTTGTGATTTTCGAATAAGTATTGTAACTGATCTTCAACACTCGCTCCAACTGAAAATTCAAGAAGGAATTCTAAGTAAGCGTTAACCAATGAATAAATAAAAACAATTAATAAATTAATTAATAAGCTAATTAGTAAGTTTAACGAAGAATTCCCACTTCAAATGATGCAAATTTGTTGTAAATGTCGCTGAATAAACCACAAATATATTACTCGTAGTGGAAGCAGAAGAAGGAATGATTCGATAGCTCTATGTCTTACTTCAAGGAATCATGAAATGATAGAGAAATACTGACTCCATTTTGATGTATAAAAAATTAACCTGCTAGAGCATATAAGATAGTATCACGAGAAGTGTATCGAAGTAAGTTCGATTGTACCGGTCCATGCATTCGAGCTTTTTCCGAATCCATAGTTCTTCTGATGATAAACGAAACAAGGTTGAATCCTGCAACATTTCAGGTTGCTATAAGAAAACACTCAATGTGACACTGTCTTCATCGTTAAGTAGTATTTTTCTTTGTTGCTGATATTATTTTTATCCTTTATCACATGAACAGGCATTTTCAAACAAAAGATGTGACAAAGAAGGACCACATTTTAATAATGTCATTTCGCTTAATATTTTCAAGCTTTTATTTATATTCATTAAAAGAAACTAATTAAATGACAAAATCATAAATCTTTACCAATAACAATTGCAAATAATGCCAAGCAAAGATAGCGATATTCTGTGCTTTGACAAAAAAAAAACTATTCATATACTGAAGCAATATAAAGAGTAAAAGGTAACAACCAACCCTAAGATAACATTTTTTCAGATTCCAATCACATCATCAATAAAAAGTCATTATTTGCCCATTTGCATTATAATTTTTAATAATAATAGTAATAAAATATACAAAAATCTTGTCGTTTAAAAATCTTGCAAATAAAGTGGACGAAAAGAAAAGAAAGCAAATGAAACTTTCAATTCGAATCGATCAATTTATTTGTTACGATCAAAGTACAGTGTTTGATTGAATAGTGACAACTTCGGTTTAATTACAGCGCTTATACGCACCGTTATCAAATTAATTAAACTTTGAACTCCACCAATAAATATTGATCTTCAAAATGAAAGACAGCTATCAATGAAATTAAAACTTGGTACATTTTTTGGAAAAAATATGCTGAATGATAAATATGGAAATAGACAAGTTAATAAATAAATTCGCATATAAATTTCCACAAAAATTAAGAAGATTTTTTTTTTGTTGAAATATGAGAACTATCAGAACTTCAAGCATCTAAATTTGTATCGAGTATGTATTACAGACAGTCTTCCATTTTTCTAACCAATTTATAATTAATACTTACTGTCTAATAAAACATGAAAATGTTCTTTCTTAAAGATAAGAACATAATATATTATAAACGAAGCTTCAATAATCAGTAGGATGTGATGAGGGTAATGAACCCTTTTTTAAAATATCGTCTGAAACAGCTTTTATTCTATCTGCATCTCCAGTTCGTTTTGAAATATCGTCCAGCAGGATGCGAACATGTTCACACGCCTAAAACAGATCGTCTCATTTGAGAGAAACTAAAAGTGACGTGAAAAATTGGTACAACGAAACTATTCGGTGAGGAAAAATATTTCTTTAATGAGTTAACACTTGAACTCAACTTAGTTAGAGGTATAAACGAAAATATATTTTGATGTTAAAGAAATATTTTTGTCCTTTTTTTTCAATTTAACGCCGAAAATTAATTTTTGTAATGACCATTAATTCTACAATTTTTACAAGCTAGAAATCTCTATGGGATTTTTAGATCTGCTTTATTAACCCGCAGCGTATAAAGTTCGGCTAATTTTCGTTCATATTCAAAGGATGACTGTTGGTTTGCAGCACGATTACATCGTGACAACACCGCTACAACGCTATAAATATCAATCGCTGCATCTGCCATTCGTATCAGTTCCCACTGTCTCTCTTAAAAATATGATATTAATAAATGCCATTAATTAAAGTACAAATCAAAGCAAAAAATTCAAACAAGGTAAAAGTTTCCAGATTGTTTGTGTTCATAAACAAATGCTTTCTAAAAAAGTTTCATAGTGAAACTTAAGTCGAAATATATATATTCTAATTAAAATGCCATCCGACAAGAAATAATTAAATGTGCACGAATTTAAGGATTATTTTAAGAATAAAAGTACTTCGCCAAAATAACAATCCACAAAGTACATGTTTTTTTTTTACATGAGTTTCTCACCCAAAAAAATACAAAACTTAGGTTACGTGAAATTTCACAAACACCAAAATGAGTTACCAATTATTGCTCGCTTATGTTTCCAAAGAAGAAACCTTGAAATGTTCCCAAATCTATGCACAGTTTTCTTCAAACGTGCGACAGAATGGTTCAAGCTGGGATGGCACTGGAAGTCGAAGCTGCTATAAATAGACACAGTGTTATCTAAGATAAGATATTTGAAAAAAGAAAAGAAATCTTAAAACACAAAAATTGTGAAAAACCAAGCATAAAGCATAAGAAATGCTTTACAGTCTCTCGAAGGAGGCGGAAAAGCCAAACTTCAGCTTAAATTTCGCACTAAATACGGTGTTCCATGACAAATTTTCGAAAAAAAATTGAAAGGCAAAAAAAAAAAAACCGTGGAAAAATGGATTCAAAAAGTAGTCCAATGCTTCCAGTCCACGGTTTTTTCATCTTGTACTGCATATGCTTGCCCGCATACTGAAAATTCATTCGAATATTTTTTGTATAAGCAAAACTTTTTGTGTAAAAAAAAAATCAAAACATCGATATAATTGAGGTATATCATAATAATACATAAGAATTACCTGTAATCCAGTTAACGCAACAAACAAGCGCAAAACATCATTGGCACCTTCGAAAATGCGAAAAATCCTTAAATCACGCATCACCCTTTCCAGGCCACACTCCTTCATGTAACCCATACCACCATGAAGTTGGATGGCACGATCACACACAATCCAGGCATTCTCCTCAAATTAAAAACCAAAGTTCAAAAATTTTGTTTTTTTTTTTTAAATTTTATCTTTAAAATACTAAGAATATAGTATGTGATTTCCACTAGAAATAACAAAACAGCATTTGTAAATACATAACTCACCGAAGCCATAATTTTCGCCAAAGCGGCTTCTAATTCGTAATCCACTGTACCTTTGTCCATCAATCCTGATAACATATAAAGGAGGCTCTAAATAACCTTCGTAAATTTTTAAAAATTTTATTGAATTTATTATTCACGATGTTTGGAAATGGAAGTCGAAAATATTGGAAAAGTCAAAATATTTGTTTCTATAAAATGAAAAAGTGACCTCAGTAGCATAATGACGAAGAACCATATCAGTCAACTGTTCTTGAACATTTCCGAACTCTTTCAATTTTCTTCCAAATTGCCCTCTTTCTGAGATGTGCTCAATCTAAATAATAGTTTTGAGTTTGGAAACAGCTAAGCAGAGGATAATTAAAACTTTGCTACGAAATTTAATTTGAAATTCTCGTTGAAAGATTGCCTAACGTTACCGTTTTCTGAATGCAAAATTTCATGGAACCGGTGCATACAGCAGGTATGCCGAAACGACCATTGTTCAAGATGTTCATCGCTAATTTGAAACCTTCACCTTCAGCTAAAACACCAGAAACGATATTTACAAAGCAAAAATTTGTTTCCTACAGCAAATCGGCAAAAGCAATGTCAATTATAACGAATTGAAAAGATGAAATCGAAGAGAATGAAGTCTTAAACACTTGAAAAAAAGAAAAATGAACAAAACGAACCACCAAGCAAATTATCCACGGGAACTTTCGTGTTATCAAAATGAACTTCGACGGTCTTCGAACCCTTAATACCCATTTTCTTCTCAGGAATACTCGTTGTAATACCTCCATGGCTCCGCTCAACTATGAATGCTGACATCTTGCTTTTTGATGTTCCATCCTTATCTTTTACTTGTGTCTATACATGCAATTGTATTAGTTAATTTGTAAATCTTTGTAGTATCACTTTAAACGATCATATTTCTAAAACATCGAAACTCGAAAAAGTCTAATTATATGATTATGTTTTAATACTTAAAAGCTGTCCAAAAAAAACAATGAAATAGAACTTTTTTAAAAAGGTGACTAATTCAAATTCATTTCAAATAACAGTAACTACCCGTGCAAAAACGGTGAATATATCAGCGAATGAACCATTACTGATCCACAGTTTGCCACCATTCAAAACATAACACCTTCCATCACTACTTTTCTCTGCATGAGTTTGTACTGACTAAAAAATCTCAATGATCGAGTAAAAATTAATAAACAAATCTTTCCCAATTCCAACAACTAAAATGCTCAAAAAAATCTAAGACTTGATTATAAGATTTTAGCGTGTCCAGATTTCATCATTATTACTAGTCAAACGGCTACTTTAATATAACAAAACGCTAATTTAAAAGGAAAAAGAACTGTATGTAGTACATTTGCATCGGATCCGGTGCCTGATTCAGTTAAACAGAAAGCGGCGAACTTCCGACCCGTAGCTAGATCTGGTAAATATTTACGTTTCTGTTCATCAGTACCATAAAGCAAAATTCCTTTGTAACCAATAGACTGCAAATACCTATAATACCTATACAACAGCTAAAATAAGTTCATGGACTAAAATCAGTTCTGCTCAACAAGTGTTCGAATTAATCACAATAAGTTTATAAACTGTTCAAGAAGTTAAAACAGTACCACAAAAGATTAAAGAAAAAAGTTCACCACCTACACATCTTCAAACATATATATATATATATATATTTTTTTTAAATCACAATTTTAAAACATACTATTAACAACATATAAATTTAAAGCATACCTGATGAGCACCCATAACAACAGCTAGTGATAAATCTGATTCACCAATAACCTCTGCTACACGTGCAAACTGAGTATTATTCAATCCAGCACCATCATATTCTTCTGGTACCAAGGCACCAAGTGCACCAATTTCAGCAAGTTTTGAGAGAATGTCTATCGGAACTTCTTCTTTTTCGTCATTCCTAGACAAAAATTCTATAACATGAGCGTGCTGCAAATTCTCATTTTGTACAAAAGTGATTACACATAGGCAATATCAGAGAATCAGTCCCACGATGTGCACTGCAACCATCCGCAGCAATCCAAGAAGAGAAACCAAAGACACGAAAAAAAGAGTTTAATAAGTAACTTTTCAGACCAAACAATCTGACACCATGGTAATTATCGAGTGACATATTCCATTGTTAACTCTCAAAAAGTCCAACCGCTCTTGGATTTAAATCTTAGATTTAATACAATCAGAGTAGTACAAACTCCGCGGGATTGTTAAATTCCTCCATGAACTTCTTCGTAGGTCCCAAAATTAAATGAATCATTTCTCGTTTTTCATCAGATAAATCAACAGGATATGGCACCACATGATTGAAAACTCCTTTGCCCAGAAATATATTTTTGACAAAAGAAGTTGAAATCTAAAACACTTAAATATTAATACAAACTGATAGTTAAATAATAGTCTCATCCAAAAAAAGTAATTTATAAGACGAAATATATATTTCTGACAAGCCTGACTAAATCCTTTCATGTTTGTAAACCTTAATCCACCGATAAACTTATAACCACCTCAGATGCAGTCGCCGTCGATTTCTCCGATTTAGCTTTATTTGTTAATGAGCGACAATAGCTTCTTCCCAAAATAAGCCTGCAATCAACAGTGGATAATCAATAAAAATGTGAATAATCCGCTGTTCAGAAAATAATAATCAACATAAAGAAATAATCACCTGCATTCTGAGAATAGCACAGGAAGCTTGACACAACGAGTACACATCAATACTTGTTGCTAAAAAGCGTAAATTACTACACGCATCGTTACTTCAAAACATTTCTTATCCAAATTTGCAAACGATCAAAACTTTTCCATTTAATATTATTATTAATATATTTGTGAGAGCTAAAAATGCTAAAACCTACATATCAACTTCAAGGTGTACCTATGAAGCACAAATCTGTTAATTAAAGTTCATAAAATATTAGTACTCAATAAGCCAGGAATATCTTTAGTGAAGAACCATATAAACATTATCAGGACAATCTGCAAAGTTAACAAAATGGATTGTCGGTTAGGAAATGCCTTAACAAATCAACGTTTAAAGCATGCATAGCATAAAGTAGCTCAATCTTTTTTCGTCTAGAATATTTCTAAGATGAATGGTACTTGTTCATGTTGGAATCATTACAACAAAACTCCCATGATTGGAGCATGAAATTCATAAACCGTTGATGAAACCGATATATACTTCTCACTCGACATTTTTGCAAAAAATTTGAATTTGTAAACTGTCCCACATACATTCCTCAGAACAGTAGAACTGATTAAAACGAAACAAGGAGGGACAATTAGGGAAGGGAAATGAAGAGGAACACATTGTCTGCAGACTTTGAACTCTACCGATGGTTTTTAATGTGGTGCGCGAAGAATTGAGAACATAGTACAAAGTTCGATGATTCCAATTCGCATCATTCAACCATTTAACCTACATAAACATATTCATATACCTGTTTACTACGTTCGTATACCTTACAGCCTTCGCAGAAATGGGTGAACGCAATTCAAATTATCAGAGACGGGTGTATGTGCGATAACTACCGATGGAAATGAATATATTTTTTGGTACATGCAACTAATATGTACACCAAATCTTTCTTATCACAAAAACGAAATGATGGGCTTCAACAGTATGTCCTACACAATTCATCCAGAAACACCGAATTATTTTTCTGACTCAACTACCGCCATGATGTACAACTTAAATTGGAAACAGAAAATGTTATGAGGAAATCTTATAGCTGTCCTTCACTTGTTGTTTAATCACTGAATAAAATACAATCACGCATCAAAACATCAACAAACATCTGCAACTTTTCTAGACCTTAACCAACATTAACCAACACTCTTTAGAAGCAAGTGGATTATGGAATACAAACAGTGATGGCAAAATGAGCAAAAGCTCGGTACATAGTAGCGTCATTATATCAAGATATGCTGTATTGAACGACTGAATATAGGAGAATTCCAAAATTTCTACATTTGAATTTACCAACCTTAATAAGAGTGCAGAATTTGGTTGAAGTCATATACCTTTCTAAAAATAGTTTCAAGATAAAAAAAACCATTTCTCTGAAATAGATTTGAGAATCTGAAATTCTGACAGAAAGTCTTACTCTTTCACGTCAATATTTCTTGGAAAAAATTTTCACAATCGAGCAAATCTCAATGAAATCAATACCAACTACAATGATAATTTCAAAGCAAACCCAAGTGACCTGAAGTTAATGCCAAAAAACAAAATGCGAGGAAAACTTCAACGAATTTTCTAAAAACCAAAGATATTCAAAAAAAGCTAAGATGGGAAGAAAACTGGTTGTAAGGAATCATAGACTCACATTACTCAAAATTAAAGAAAATAGTCAGAAAAAATAATTCTAAAAGATACGATAAAAAGCACTGTTTCATAGTGAATGAAATAAAACGAGACACAAAAATATTACTGTTAAAAAGAATAATATCTGAATAGTAATCACCATTCATTTACAAATGCTAGACTCCACCACTCAAACGAGCTCGCTTCGTAGCCGGTTCCGCCGATGAACCTGGAATGAAAGGCGAATAGTTTTGCAGAAATATGCTAAAATTCACAAGTCATCGAAACAAAGCACAAAGTGATAGTCAATCAATACTTAATAAACTAGCTAGCAAGA
This sequence comes from Brugia malayi, assembly GCF_000002995.4. Taxonomy (NCBI): domain Eukaryota; kingdom Metazoa; phylum Nematoda; class Chromadorea; order Rhabditida; family Onchocercidae; genus Brugia; species Brugia malayi. Next base: position 4,655,346 of record NW_025062476.1, on the reverse strand, counting down.
TAACAATAGAAGAAAATAATGCCGTCACATTACTATTCCATAAAAAAAAGAATCTTCGATGAATATCTTCGAACTTGTCCCGTTCGACATTAATCTTAAACTCCCATATAAAATCAACTGTTTTCGATCACTTTCAAAGTAAACAGAACTCTTTGTCTCGATATCGAGAATTCAAAACTTTACCACAGAGAAAAAACTTACTTGGGCTGCTACTAGCACTCAGTGAGCGAGGATCGCTGCTGGATATTGCAGCAACAACTTCAGTAACTAGAGCTGGATGCTCCTTCACCAGCTCTGTCCAACCATCGGTCTAAATATAGATACTAAAACTGTTTTATGAATATCCATAACTATCTATTAGTGAAAACTACCTACAATTGGAAAAACGTCTTCTTCAAATTAAAAGCACGAAGTTTTTTTCTACGCGAGATATGTGGGCCTAAAGCAGAATACAACAGACGGAGAATAAACAAATGAAATGAAGAATTTCTTAACTTAGAATGTCACTAACCAAACTATCAGAAAACTTTAACTTTTTTTACGCAGCAAGTAAATGGAAGAAACAAAGAGCATAAAGATGCAGTTAAATATGTACCTAAAAGCTATTATTTATTGGGAAAATAATGCAATATTTATAATGCATTCATATTCTTTCGCTACTATTATATAGAAAATAATCATAAATAGTCAAAGAACAAAAATAAACAAGAATAAGATTAATGAGAAGACTTGAACCAGATAGAACATAAAAATATTTTTCCATAATATATCAAAAACTAGAAAAAAAAATCAAACATGTCAAAAAAAAAAACTTGGATTTAAGAGTTACCATCATTTTTTAGAACTATCATCGGTTTTCATCATACTGGTGAAAACTTAGCTCATATAAAAGTAAAAAGTTACAGTGATAATGGAAGATGAGTTTTGTGCAATGAACTTGATGGCATCTGATTTCAACTCCCGTGCATTGTGCATATCAGCGAAGACCAAATAACGGCAAGCAGATTCAACTATCAATCCAGTGCGAAGCACCTTAAAGTCAAAGGATTAAACTCAAGCAGGGAGCAAGTACTTCCAAATAGCTTTACTTTCAGCTAGTATTTAATTATTAGATAACCTATTATTAATTATTAAATTATTATTATTAAATAGTTTGATAAGCTTGAGCTCGAATGACATTCATAATTTTTTTTAAAGATTTAATGAAGCAGCAATAAATTACAACTACTGATTAATTTTCAGCATCGCAGCTCCTGATCCTTTATGTCATCAGCATATTATCCATATAAATGTTTGTATTTATAGGAAAAAATTCAAATTAGACCTGATCAGCCATCTCTTTAAGGCCTGGGAGCTGGAAGCGATCTGCTGCTGCTAAAAGATCTAAGGCCATATTAGATAAATTGGGGGATCGACCAGTGTACATATAAAGCAGCAATTCTTGCATTACCTGTAAATTCAACGCAAGCAAATGATTCGACTGATTATCAGCGTAGAAAAAAAAAAAAAAAAACCTCTATTTACAATTACTATGCTCTAACGTTCAATTCAGTGCAATGGAAAAAAAAAAAAGGTAAAGAGAATTAAAGAGATAGATGGTTAACTAGAAATGATAGAAAATAGTTATATTGAAAAGTTTTATCGTTAACAAAATTTCCTTAATCGTCTAATAAGTTGAATTGCACGCCAGTGGAACGAAAAAACTGCAAACCTCAAAATCTATGTCTGGAAATACAACACGACTATTTTTAGCTTCCTCCGTGTGTGGCTCTAACATTGCTGCAAAGACTGGAGAACGAGCTGAAAGTATTATTTGATGAGCTGGCAATTCGCGTCCACTGGCGACTATTGTAAAATCGGCAAGACGTCCTTCCTTATAAATTGCTTCCAAATCCCGGGCTATCTGTAAAATAGCATAGTACAGGATAGCGGATATAGCAATATAACTTCTGTGATACAAAGCGAGTAATATCCATAATGTCAATATATATTTTGCTATATGACCTAATCAAATTAAAAGTGTTCAACAGTTTTCGAAATGGCGATTGACAAAACGCGAATTACTGTACCCACATACTAGTTCCCATCTACAGAGTTTTCAAGAAATTTGATTTCAATTTGGAACAGGAATTAAATAACCTCTGCTGGACGAGCATCAGGAACACTACACTGCCGTGGATTCTGGCTACTTTTAGTAACAGTATCAAAAGTAATAGTAAGACTTAAAACAAGCTGCAATTCATCCTGTGGCTGTATGTGGCTAACTAGAACATCGCGACGTATATACTCGAAATATCCATGCAGCTGAAAGTAAGTTGAAATATAGTTGAAGTATACACAGAAAACCACTAATCCAAAGTATCTACTATTTGAAATCATTCTTTTGCCTCCACAAAATAATTTAAGAAAATCATATATTAACAGGTTTTAGGGTAGAATTCAAACTACGCAGTTGATTTTTGACCAAAGTATTGAGTACTCCCGCGTAATGTTAGCGAAGACTTTACCTGCTGTGTACCAGTGTAAACGGTCGTAGGCGCTTCTTCATTTTTTGCATTGTATACTGAAAATTTCGCCCGATATTTGGCTGAATTCGTGTTGCAGAAAACCTAAACAAAACATACAATAAAAGTTTTAGCATAGCATATCCAACTGACATAAGAATTTATAATAAATAATATCTGCTGAAGAACTATGAGATATCGCTTCATTTCAAAACAAAATATAACGCAGTTCAGTAGCAGCTACAACAGTGAATTAGTACAAATGTCATGAGGAAACTAATGTAAACACAAACCTGGAAAAAACTGAAATCTTTATTCGACTCTTTGTTGCCCTGTGGATGCAGCCTTATTCGAAACGTCAAGTGATTTCCATCGAGTGTATTTGTAGGAACTGGCTGAAATCGTATAAATTTGTAAGCAGTGAACTGATATAGTTATTGCATATTGCTCTGTTATTAGAAAATGCTGTCCCTCCCAAACACTAACCGTTTCTTTGATTTTAACCGACGTTTCCAAATATCGACATTCGCACTGAGAAAAGCCACGAATGGTCCAAACATGAGAATGCTGTAGTGAACGTACTTCCGTCGTTGACCAGCTATCGGATGGACGCAGCGGACCAACAATATCTGCCATGCCCCGGCCACTAGAGCCTTCTAGAAAAGGCTAAATCCACCATTACAATTTAATTTTCTTGTGCCAACTCTATATTACTGATCGTTTTGTATAAAAATGTAACTGGCATTAAAGAATTGTAACATAGCAGATAAGATGCCAAGAAGTTCTGAAAGTTATCTTTCCAGTGTAAAACGTCGCAGCTTACATTACCTGAGGCCACCTAAATAAAAATAACTAATAGACCTCTTCCTTTTTTAAACATACTTAACAGTTCTCACTCATCTGCTGATATTTCAAAATAAACCTACCTTCCTCACCTCCAGCACCGAAATCCACTTCTTCGCCCGTCGTTTTGAAGAACCTCTACAATGTCAGCTTTACAGCTGTACCTGCGAAAGATAAAAATGTGTTAAATTAATAGACCCTGAAAGTATATCACATCAAATATCCTTTCATAAATTTAATAAGAAACAGAGCATGAATTAATTTCAGAAAAACCTATAAGCTTGATGCAACTACAAGAATAATTATTCTCTTTATAAAATTTCACTTTCTAATATTACTGTCTGTACAGTGTTATCTAAAACTACAAGTCAACATTCAGGAAGTGAATTTAAAAAGATGCTCAATGATACTATCAGAGCACTGATAACTTAATAATAATGTACAATATCAACGTTAATAGTTAGCATATAAAGAGCTGGATAAATAATTCTTAAAGATAAAATCATATTAAAATTGGAGTACTAACTGAGTGAATTTCAAGTGACCTGGCAGAAAGGGAAAGGACACATGGACATGAGTAGAACCAATCGAACATTACACCTAGACAAACGGCCAAACCAGCTAGTATAAACTTCTCTCTACGTTACGAGCATCAGAATGATGGTAGCGCTATGCAAAAATGTGGACTATTGAGAAGAGGAAATAGAAGTGGTACTGCTTGAAGAACTGAAATGGATGGTTTGATTTATTTACGTGTAAACGATAGAGCCAAACAATTATAATATTATTGTTGTTTACTGCATTTTATGTAAATTGGCTTTGTTGATGAAATAAGTTATATGAGAGACTTGCATAATAATAAGTATGATTTGTGAAATGTAAAATTATATCAAACAAAAATTTTATTTTAAAAAACTATACCCTTACATGAGTTGCATTTCATTTCTCGCATGTTTATCATCCATTACTTCATTTAATTCAATTTTTTTTACTGCTAGTTAAATGTATTTCTACGTGACGTAAGTGACGTGATCTATTTAACAACATAGCCATTAGCCAGCCATTTTTGTACCTGCAAAAGCTTCATAATGGTAGTTTTAAAATTATTCGCTTTAATCCGTCAATTGTATGAATAGACTACCTAAGATATTATTGAGATGAAATTTATAAGTTTGATTTTAATAAGATTTCTACTTCTATTTATTTAATTTGCTTCATACTGGGCTAATTTTATGATTTTCTTTAATACTTTTTCTATATACCATTTTTATCAACTACTTATATTATATTTATCAAAAATAATCTGATTTCTTGATTTGCTTGTCTCTTTGCTTCGTTTAAAAAAGAATCCCGAAAATTTTATTTTCATTTAAAAATGTGACTTACTTTGTCCAACAAAGTTAATATGTCCCATTAATTGGTTTTTTTTTTCCATTTTTACCCATGAATGATGTTAGAGATGAAACAAAATTGGTGGGCAAATGTAACTTAGTCCTTTTGTAATATTCAGGCAATCATCTACTCTATAATGAACGAAATCTGATTTCTTATCATATTTTATTCATCCTTTAAATTACTCAAATTAATAGTTAGCTCACGTTGATCATTCTGGAACTTCCCTTCCCTTATCATATCCTCTGATCTATTATTTTATTACTACACTACTATCTAATATATCTTTTTATATCATTACTTTATGATATTACTTTATCCACGATACTTGTTCTTTTCTGGTACATTTATTTTTCATTTATTTTATTTAACTTATTATTATTCACTGTATGTTGTTGATATTGCTAAAATACAAATGAGATTCTCCAAATATCTTTCATACTTCTTATACTAATTTATCATATGCTTCATCTCGCGATAAAAATCAAACTTTTTCATGCAAATTTTAAACCGATTAAAATGAAAATTGTGAACTGTTTCTCAAACATTGTTCAAAATGGAGCTTAAGGAAGACTGTTGCGATTCTCGGGATCCTATGTTATCGGAGAACCTTCCAAAGTATCCATTTTGTATATGTTGTGACAAAGGTATTCCTATTTCCTATCTCAATGCACTTTCCCAAAATCATCCAGTATTTCAGTAGTGATTCACAAAAATCAAATTTAATAACATTGTTTCAGTTTTAAAATTCTTTAAATTAAATTTATTCTGGTGATGAAGATCAGTTGATTAGAATGACGTAAAATTTTACAAAATCTTTGATTCATGCTCTACGAAATTATTTCTTCCTAGATTGCATCGCTGTTTTTATCTAAACAAATTTTTGCAAAAGTAGTAAAACTGAAGATTTTTTTTTCGCTTTTGCAGAGCACAAAAAAAATAGTATGCAGAAGAGTAATATTATGAAAATTAATGAAAAATTAAGTTTTCATTCATAAAAATCTTTCCATGACGCAAATTTACAACTTATTTTTATAAATTAATACCATACAACACAATTTGCATTGCATGAAACTGAGACTATCATTGAACACGAAATTTCCTAAAATTTTGTCAAATATCTGCTCTTTTTAACCGTTATCTTATGCAAAAAAAGTATTTAAATTAGTGGAAAAAAAGAGATTATTTTATTATATAATTGTTAACATAACATTAGATGTTTTCAGTCTTTTTGATAAGCATCATCATCCTAAAAATGATCACAAAGTCCCTCGCATTATTTGTCAATTTCTCCTTGCACTAATTGACATTTTATTATAATAAATGTAATATATATGCAAATTTTTTTTTTTATTTTTTTTCATCCTTAAGTTATCCCAAAATTCTTACTTTATTAACTGCATTTTTTTAAGCGCTGCTAACTTATTCTGAATTTATCACAAGATTTAAGCACCCATTTCATTAATATCATGTTAAAAAACAGCTTTAAAATTTATTATCAAGTTCTTTAACTGTCTCAAAGCATAATATCAATATTGCAAAAGAAGTAACAATTACGTTGGAAAGAGCGTTTAATTTTATTCACAATTATAAGTTTATTAACTCTATCAACTTTATTTAGAAATATGCGATTTCAAAAGTTTGCCGTTCGATTCTTGCACTGATAAAGTAGATTTGAATTTGGAAATCGTTATGGGAATCAGCTGTGATATTTTAGAGAATTTATATCAGGAGTCATATAGTGAAGAATGGCGAGATTTCTTTGATCAATACAATAGTATCGATGGCATTCAAGTCCTCCTTAATTTTTTGAAATATTCCGCATTCCAATTGAAAATTTAATAAATATATCATTATTCTATCTCAGAAATAAAAGTTAAAATTAAACTAAATTATTTTCTCTCAATTCCTATCTCACTGACGAATATTCTTATGAAAAACATGTCTGCTATAACGTAATAAGATAACACCAGAAGATGACTGATCCGATCGAATAAATCCACAAATCGTCTTGCAGGAAATATTTGTGAAAAGACAAGATGAATGGATTAGTCCCAAAGGACCACGTAAACGTTATCAGCGTTTTCGTGATAAGCGTTATATTTGTGATCAATGCGATCGTTGTTTTACTTTAAAGCAAAATGTTCAGTATCATATCGTTACTTATCATCTCGGTAATCAACAGATCATCAGTAATCGTGGCAAGCGTTACGTTTGTCTTACTTGTCAAAAAGTAATCTGTCCATTTATTTCTAACCTTTCCAGACAAATACCATAAATTAGTAAGCAAAGAAAGTAATCTGAAATAATACTTATGACTTCTTAAACTGTAACCCCGTACAATACATTTCAAAGAATATTTAATATCCTGCAAGCAATAAGTACTGAAATGATTTATTCAAATCAAACAAATTTATAAAAGCTAAATTCAGAAATGATTTAAAAAATAAAAAACAAATAGCAAAATAGCAATTAAATTAAAGCATAAAATTGTCATTTCAAAACAGAATCATTGAAAAAAAAGCCAATAAATGAAAACGAAAAGAGTAATTCAATTGAAATTCACTAACAATATTACTTAAATTATTATTTGATTTCAAATGGTTGTAAATTGAAGGTATATCGAAGCGCAGAAGCGGCTCGACAACACAATAAAAGGGAACATTTCCGCTTGCCCAATGTACAAATTCATCGTTGCTCTATATGTACTCGTATTTTCCCAAGTAGTACCCAATTAAAAGAACATATTTCCATACAACATTTGTTAGTTTCCATTTTAAATTTCACTGATTAATTCCTAAGTAAATTTAGGAAATTCCTTGTTCTTAATATGATAGAATGCTAAGTTCGGTTTAATCATTCTTTCACGTAATGGGCAGTCTTTTCTAATCTCACCTGGATCACGTCTTTGACGTTTATCTGATTATTTACTCGACTTAGCACTTGTTTTCTATCTGACGTTGCATTATTCGTTCAGTGCGAGAAATAAAAATGAATTTAAAATTCTCGATTGTAATTAGAGAAAAAATCATTTTCATTTTTCATTTCATTGATAAATAACAAACATTCTTTCAACAAAACTATAATTTCCTCTCTTTAGACAAGAAAGGCCATATATCTGTGACAAATGTGACGCACGTTTTGGTCGACAAGGAGGTCTCAGACGTCATCACATAATGGTACATACAAATCGACGATATAATTGTCCCTATTCAGGTTGCACTCATCCTGGTTTCAAATGTTCTAAGGTTAATCATTTTCTAATGATTTCATCCTTAATCATTTTGTAGTGATTGCTAATCGAAAGAATCCTTATTTCTATGCAAGAGAATGAATTTTATAATAAGATTTAGATGAAAAATTGTAATTATAGCAAAACTTTCTACTTGATTCAAATTGAATTTTAATTGGAAATTTCCTAAAGAGATGAATCATGTTTCCAAATTTTGAGATAAATTTAGTACCATCTTTATTTACATTTTACAAGTTTTTCTTAAATTTTCAGTGCTTTTTTTTTGCAGGCTTTAGTAGCTCACATTCGATCACAACACACTAAAGACAGACCGTTAGTTTCACATTTAAAAAATTTGATATATAAGTGATTTAAATGTGTACAAATTTTTTGTTCATTTGCAATTCTACGACTTTCTTTCAGTAAATTTCTTATGAATAATTTTCGAAAAAATAAATCTTACCTTCAATCACTTTTTTAACTCAATTTTGCAATGTTTTTATGAAATATAAATGCTTATCTCACATTTATCAATTTTGCTTGTCTCATAAAAAAACTATTTTATGTTAATATTAAATGATAGTTGTGATAATAGTCGAACTATAATGTAAGCAACAATTTTACTGCTGCTATAATTAATAGATATTAGTAGAAGTATCCAAAAAACATTTTATATTTCCTATCAATATTTTAATACATTTTTGCTAGAATCTTCATTTTATATTCGAATGCAAAATTGATTAGCAATTTTTTCATTAAAGATCTCATATGATCTGTAATTTTCAGTACATTCATCGCTTTTATTTACGTACACTAAAATACTTTGCTTTTACACAGTGCTAATTCTAATTACAGTTTTGCGTGTTTCGAATGTGGGAAACGTTTCGTACGTCGAAATGATCAACGTGTTCATGAATTGTTGCATACTTCGCATGAGCAGTTTGATTGTAAAAAATGTGGACAACGTTTTCGCCGTCAAATTTACCTTAAGAAACACGAGAATTCATGTCGAGTGATTAATGATAATACTTATTCGTCCATCTGTCAACTTCAACAATAAGTTATAGAACGCATTCACATTCGACATATAATAAAAATCTTTCATTTGCTGTTCAATTCTTATAATTAAATATGTGTACTCCTCTTTGTTTACTTATTTTCTAAATTGCTTTAACAAAAACATTAAATGTATTTTGGATAATAATGCAAATTTTGTTGTATCAAAGGACAAAAAACGGCTCTGATTGCTAGACGTTGACACGTTTTTATTTATCAATACATTTTAACTACTTCTTTAAAAGTAACTAAAATCTCAACAGAACTATTCTATTATATGGAATGATATACCTTTCCGCCGTGGAATAACTATAGCATAATTCTTACCCGTGGGGAAGGGATATATTGGAGGAGGTATAGGTGTATATATCTGCACAATCTAACATATTGCAGGAAATGAGAGATAGAACATTATTTTTATTTTGACAATGCTAATTTATTTTAGTTCAGCTTGCATATTTCTGTATTATGATAGCTTAGCTTTTCTCATTGGAAAATTGAAGCATCCTAACAGTGAAGTCGGTGTTTTTGAAGACAATTCGACAAAATTACATTTAAAGCAATAGTCGTTCATATTTGGAACAATGTTAGACCTAATTTAGTAGCAGTTGATAGCAAATTTTAGCCATGAAGCGAGCCGTGAATTGATTGATATTTCATAGTATCAGCGGCGAAAACAAATTTTGACAAGGTTTCAATTTTGACAAACACTGTCTTACCGTAGTTTATGAACAACACTAATTCCATCTTTACCTTGTAATGTCTGAATTGCAAAGTAGTACACTAAACGTAGCTATAATGAAATAAATCAGGTAATAACAACCGCTCAGGTATATTCATCTGTTCAGCACACCGTTTTGAGTTGGGATGTGACATTTCATAACGTGATATTGTGATGTCACTGTTAAATACCTAGCCTACATTTCCCTGTATTACGGTAAGGTCGCGGCGCGGTGAGCGTTGGGCGTCTCAGCTTGTTGTGGTATCACACGGGCATCTTGCTGCATTTGCCGTGTTGTGGTTTAAATGCATCGAATTTAATCTGATCAGGGTTACCTCGATTATTTGTTTTAATTGCCTTTTCCTGTTGCACTTAGCATTTTTGTACCATCGAAACTTGCAGAATGTTGCTATCGCGAAATACTAATTGAAAATAACTTGTGTATTATGATGTGATAATGTGAAAACTCACGTTCCTAAATTTGTGCAGTATTTTTAGGTTAACAGGGAGAGAAACTGGACAAATGAGCAGTGACGGAAATGTAAGTTATTTTTGACTCTCTCACCATTACTGAATACTTTTTTCTGAAGAAAGGAAGCGGTTTGCAACTGAAATTGCAGCTATAATTGAGAATACTAACAGGTCGTCGTTTTCAGCGCAGTGAATCAGCACCTGCACGTAGTGCGTCACGGAGTCGAAGTGGCACACCGATGGCCTCAGGTAAGAGTAATGGCCATGCTCGATCTCCCTCGGGCTCTCGACCCCGTTCATCATCTCACCATTCACTATCTCAATCACCAGTTCGTGAACGTTCAGCTGCTTCGCGATCGTCTGCTGGACACGAAGCTTCCAGATCTCCTTCACGCGCTCGCTCAAGATCACGCGATGACAGACGTGTTCGCCGCTCACGCTCACCTGAGGAACGAAAACGATACCGATCGCGCAGTCGTGACTCACGATACCGTCGACGAAGGTACTGTCTTAGTTGAAAGGTCTTTCGCTTTCCTCTCGGATCGATTTTACCAGCGTTGTTAAGGTTGTCTTTTTTCATAGCACCAACTTATTATTATTTCACTGATAATAATGCCGAACGGAGTGGGAAGCAACCTCAAATATTATATTAATTGATACTTTTGGCAGTGAGAAAATCAGAACAGCTGAAACGCTGTGAGCGAACAGAATTCAAAAATCAGTCTCAATGAAAACAGAATCAATGAATCAGTGAGGCAGGCAGTTCAATATTGTCAGCGCTCAGAGTGGAACATCACAGTTTCAAGCTCAGAGTTGGCTGTCAAATCCAAATCAGTACAGTTCAGCATCCATCCTCAAATACCCAATGTGCAATGCACCACACCACTACTATCGACAGTCAGTTGTGGTATTTATAATGCCGCTAGTAGTTTAGAATCCTAGTTCTCCACTCCTTATCCTTTTTTCCTTGTACGGTAGTTTGAAGATTTTTCAATTGGTAGTATATGAATACGGACTGTAGCATTTAGGATAGGTCATTTAGGATGGAGGATTGAAGGGCGATTAAAATTTTGATATTCAAGGGTGTCCGCGTATCTCTCTCCATGGTTTATATTTAAAAATGTCACAGCGTTGCAAAATAACTGGTAAGGGTACTGGAAACCCTTCCTGTTATTTGAAAAGTTCGGTCTGGAATATTTTAGCATATTTCTAGTAAATTGACTCAATTCTGCGTTCTTTTCTTTCCTGGGACGTTTGCCTTCAGTAGATATTCAGTGTTTCCATCCGTCCACAAAATCTGTCGATGCTAGCTATGAACCAGATACTCTTGGAATCTGTAAGTATAGAGGAAGAGTTATTGAATGAACATGAAAAAGGACATTGCTTATAATATATTACATATCAGTCATACCAGCCTTTTATTCTGAGTTCACATGAAATTCTGTCTAACTCTTCCTCGTTATTGTAAAGATTTTGTTATTATACTATTGGTAAATGAACCAAGGAGGGGCTGAACTGCACAAAACATTGAAATAAATAACAGTTCATGAATTCCTAATTAGAAAGCATGCTAGTTTGGTGTAGAAACTATTTGAAAATAAGAGAATTATGGACGATATGAAACTGCTTCAACACCACAGTTTCATTTTAGACATGTTTGCCTTCTATAAATTGAATTCTTTATTCTACATAACTCATTGCCAATTTGTGTCTCTTACAGTTCCAGCTATGCTGTAACAGAGTAGGTTAGTTCATGATTTGTAAAAGTTGTCAAAAGCTGCACACTATCTGGTTGTACCGGATTGCAAATCTACGAATACTTAATTCTATGATCCACAGTGTTCGAATTCAAGATACAAGATGCCTATAATAAAACATTAAAATCGTATTCAGCCGATCACCATCGTCGCCAGCTCGTCGGCGCTCTCGTTCACGTCGACGTAGTCGCTCACGTTCCCCACGTCGTATCAGCCGCTATTCACCGATAAGACGAAGTCGGTATAACGACGGTCGTGACAATCCAGAACCATGTTCCTGTCTTGGCGTTTTTGGCATGTCACTTAATACTACTGAACGTGACCTGAAACGAATTTTCGGCGAATATGGGGAAATTGAGTCAGTTCAACTAGTGTACGATCGCTACAGTGGTCGCTCACGTGGTTTTGGCTTCGTTTACTTTGAAACTACGAAGGAAGCAATTCGGGTAAGTCTTTTTTGTCGAAGTTTTATCATATATGGATCATTTTTCCAAATTTGCATCAAAGTGAGTCTAGTTAATAATTCGAAGAAACGAACTTTGTATTTACAGGCTAAAGATCACTTGCGTGATGCTGTAATTGATGGAATGCGCGTTCGTGTTGATTTTTCTGTAACCAAAGGAGCTCCGAGATAGTAAGTACATATTTCGAGCTTGAAAATGTTTGTCTAGGCTTATTGTTTGGGAAGGTTTATATATTTCTAGAATTAAATGGGTATTTAAGTTGCATGAAAATTACGTGTTTCTGGATTCCGAATCTGGTATTCTTTTCGAAAAAGTGTTATCCAGTCCTTGTATAGTTACAGGGGGCGTTCGCCTCGTCGTTCTCGAAGTCGCAGTGTGGACAGTTATCGCAGACGACGTTCGCGTTCTTGAGAAGAGTGCGATGTTGAATAATTTTTTTTTTTTTAAATACTAATTTGTTCTTGTTTATGCTAACATTAATTGTATTCTCCATAATTAGTTCATAATATTTGTTTGCTTCTTGACATCATAAAAGCCGTAGCTATCCCATAAAAATTTGTTGTTATTTCTGGCCTCGTTGAAGGCTCGTATTCTTTTCATTAAGTGTTCAATCACTGAATGTACTGGCGCACAGTGATTTGGCAGCTTGGCTATATATTGGCTAGCCATTTTATCTAATCATGATCTATTTCTTAAGCCGTTGTCAGAACTTCGAACTTCGAATTCAAATATGTGGTATTGGAATAAAGTCAGCCCCTTGGCCGATTTTTATTTCAATAAACGTTATCTTTATTAGTTGCAACAATTCTATGTAGCCGTCATTAGTCGCGCTTTATTGACTTCAGATTATATTTTCCTTGTGAAGTATTCCGTTTTCATTAAATTATCTAACTATAGAACGTTGTTTATACAAATTCACGATATGTCATATCTGTGGGTCGGTTTTTCACATTTTGTTTTACTTAGAAGACGGTATTATGTTTCAACTGAAATGACTGAATACTGAATTTGCGTAAGGCATTGTGATTTTGTCGGGTCTAAAATTGGGTCTTACTGCAGCATATTGAAGGAGGAGTTGCAGGTGTGTTTGTTCGGAAGATGATTGAGGTGGGGCAATTTTATTTCATTTGTTGGTGAATTTCATCAAACATCGTTGACATTGGTGATATTCATGGGGCAGTGTACTCTTGTATTTTGGTTCGAAGAATTCGGGTGTGGTTCTTCAGGATTCGGTGCATTTTTTTATGGTCTGAATTAGCGTGATTTGTGGCATATTTTGTTGAAATTGAGAGTAATAGGTCGTCTTCTGGGGATAAGAGTTGCATATGAAGATGTAGTTATTACATTTCGAAGATTCTGAGGAAACAGGCTTGATGTAGTGTAATTGGCAGACAATTAAGCAACACTTTGCTGCACTTCTTAAAATGTCTTTGTTGATTATCCATTATAGCAATTCTGTTGTGTTATAGATTCATTAAGTTTTCTATTTCATTTTCATTTTATTTAAGTCGTCTTCATTCGATTCCGTGTTTATTTTAACCTTGTTATTTTAAAATACAGAATATTGAATGGGTGGTGAGGATGAATTGTCGATGGGTTACCAAAATTTGTAATTAAAAAGCAGTAGCTGCATAAACTAGGTAAAATAGTTTCTGAGATCATGGACAAATTTCCTGAAGTAGCTATTTTTAATATTCAGAACTATGTATAGCAGTTTATGTGAATAGGGAATTTTAATGTGAAATACATCTGTTACATTTCGCGCTGGGAGAATAGTGCTAATAAATGTGAGAACTTTATGGATTTGATTAATATCTCAATTCCGCATATAATTTAAGAAAACACTACGAAAAATTCCTTAAAAAAAAGTTATAGCATCGTACACCGCTGATGGGTGATATTCATAAGCGAGATTATTCGTGATAAATCCGTCACTTGTTTGGAATGAATTTTAGTTCTACAAATTTATAGTTAAAGTTTGTGTTCCACAGTTTTCGCGGATGAACTCTGTGCTCTTTTAGTGCTATGTTACTATTCAGTCGTCAGATCTATATATTAGCAAGAAATAATGACATCGAATGTATCTCCTGAGACGACAACTTCAACAGTACAACCATCATCTGCAAATGATCTAACATTGGTGGACTACTTTGTGCTTGTCGGACATGATAATAATGCTTTCCTCCAGGCAACTATTTTAATTTTTTTTTCTGAAACTGTTACATGAAATTTAGTTAAATCATCATGTCTAATTATTGGATTTATTTACTTGAGATTCGTATATTGTTGGGTTGTGTTTTTGGACATCGTGCTACCACACTACGCTATAATTTTGGGTTTGCTCCATAAACCGTAAATTAGGTAGTTTCAAATACTCGTATTATTTCAGATTGAACCAGGCGGAACAAATAACTTAGATGCTGCGGAGCTATTATACATCCCACCTTTGGAGCGATCTTACGTTGCCTCAGTTTTGTATCATTTTCCGGAAAGACGTAGCGCATACTCGTTTCCATCCGAAATTGTTTCGGTACATATTTTGTTATCTTCAAAAAACAAGTATTTAGTAGAAAAAATCTCAGGCTTCATACGTTATAATTAAATGATATATACAGTACTATGATTTTTGGGCCTTAAAATATAAGATATATCGTATAGTATCCTCACTACTCAAAATTTCATGTATAAGATCATTCAGAGGAGGAATTACGGTTTGAAATTAATTTTTTCCGTATATACATCATTTCTTAAAGAGCCGTTTAATCGAATTCATCCCATCTAATTTTCTTTCGCCTTCAGAATTTCTCTGATCCCTTTGCCAACATATTAGTTCTTTAACTAATAGTACAGATTAATGTGAAATTTAAGAGTTATCTTGTTTCTCTGAAGCTGTTTTTCCGTGATTCATACCTTTTTTTTGTGACTTGTAGCTTTAAAAAAAACTGTAGCCATGGTTTGTTATGATAGTTGTAGAAGAAAATCGAGAAAAATGATTGTATGTTCTTGGAATAATGGATTTTCAATAAAGTCGGATTGGAGCATTCTTTACAAATAGTCAGTTTTTATGCAAATTTATTGTTTAAGCTATGTATGCCAAAAGGCTTGAAATTTTACACGCAAAACGATGTTCCACCTCCAGCTATGCATACATTTGCGAATATTCGTGAAGATGGTTCACGTATTAACGGTTGTGCACTTATTTATTATGAGGTGAGTCTCTAATTTAAAATAAAAACCTCAGTTTATGTTGTGAAAAGATGTCAAGATTATTATAATATGTTAAAAAGAGTCCATGCATCAATATTTCATATTTTTATTGAGCATGGATCCTTAAATAATGAGTGGGAACGTATCCAAAAATATGAGAACGTTCATCTCCAAAAATATTTAAATAACATATCCAAAAATGTTGGATTAGTTGATTAGAACATCAGATGAGATTCAAAATACATTTATATGTAATTATGGACTCATTTCAATTATAAAAATTAAACAACCAAGCACTTAACATATAAAGTTTCACAGAATTTCTAAAAAATTCGGTAAACTGCAAATTCTCATTTCAGCCTTGTTTTCTGTTAGTAACTGTTTGAGAAAGTTTTATTCCTTGGAAGAAATTTAGGAAGTTAAAGATACTAGACTATGTGAGTACATGTCACAGCTGCATACCGAACACGTACGGGTCTTAACAGCTCGCGAAAAAGCCACTGAACGTGCACACGTTCCTCCCGGTACTGTTTCTGGTGGTACACATACTCTTCCCAGAGGAAATCGTAAGGTTTGCTTAAATTAATGACTTGTTTTTTTATTTTTTGTTATGCTAGAACTTTAACTTACCAGGTAAGCATTCTGATGATACGAGTCCTGTCATACCTTGTAATTCTGTTTGCAGAATCGAGCAAAACGAACTTCATACTACGAATCGGGCAATTCTCGGTTATATGTGGCTAAATGTATCTGCCTTATTACCCGCATACCTTTTGTTTCTGCCGGTGAACATCTACTGACTGCACTTCATTCTTTATTCACTTCTGAAGTACAGCCTCCTCCTCTTCCTCTGGAGAGTTATATCTATTGGATTTTGAATGAGGTTCAGAAGTTATATGCAGCACATTCTAAAATGCTTTTAAATTGTCATTCAGATTTAGGTAGAATCAGTCAAATTTTAACTCTGCTTCGATGTCTGAATTGTAGGTTAAATTTAATTATGGACCATCTATAGCAACTTTAATTTGTATTTCAAAACATATTAACATAATTTTATTCTTTCTTGAAAAATCTCGTTTCAGGTTCCACTTCCAGCGCCGGGTAGCACATTAAAGATATGTTTGGATCGTGTTGACATTGTTCTGCAAAGGCCAGGTCCTAATGAACTACCTTTTTTCGATCATCCTATCAGTTCGTTGTTCGATTTGCTCACTGTTGATAAATTTCTTCGACTTTTCACGTGTTTTCTTCTTGAACATCAAATATTACTGTGTTCCAGGAGTTAGTGTTTCTTTTTTTGCTTTTTGCTTTTTTTTTTTTTTTTTTCTGCATTTCAGATTTTTTTAATCTAGTTTCAGTGATTTATTTACAATTTCATACTCTTGCATTACTCTTCTTAATATTAAATTTCATGATAAATTTATTTTGATGACCGTGATACTTTAGGTTTCCAACGTTTAATGCTAGTAGCTGAGAGCTTGTGTTCATTGGCTTTTCCGTTCCGTTGGCAACTTACATACGTTCCAATTTTACCTTACTCTCAGTTGAAGTTTATGGAAGCACCGGTGCCTTTTGTAATGGGTTTATGTTACGAAGATACCATATCAGAACAAATTTTTCAAGTTAGTAATTAAACCTTCTTTTTTTTTTTGAAATGCTAGCTGCAACTTTTACTGAAATGTTTTACTGAAAACTTGGTTTTTTAAAAGAAAGAGAAAAATTATTTCTTTTGTGTGAAAATCCATAAAATTTAGGGCAACATATGTGTCCTAGATATCGATTCCGGTGTACTAAATATGCCGGAAGATGTACCAGCACTACCAGATAGAGTTGAATTTGCAAAAGAAATTGCAAGCGTTCTTATGAGGTGATGTTCCTTTCTTCTGTTAATTGATGTAAATAAATTTTAACGGTTGTGTAAAAAGAATTAGCTGTGTAGGTCACTTTTTTTTTAATGTAAATTTGGGCTTTTAAGAATATATACAACAATATAATACAAAATAGTTTGTTTTATATTTGTGGTATTAATCTTTCTCAATTGTTTGCTGAAAGTAGGATAGCATACACTTACTATGGAGTGATTGTAACATGATTGTAACAAAGAGTTTAAAAAAAGAGTTTAAGATATGAAGAGCAGAATGCAGTTTTGGATGGTGAAGTAGTGAGACGACAGACTGGTATCACAGAAAAGGATGGCTGGTATAAGAAACGCATGTCCCGTTCATTTGACGGCGAAACATTATCAGATATGCTGGAGGAGGATAATTCTTTCAGACAAATAGTGTCAAGAAAAGATCTTGCTCCATTGCCTTTTGACGATGTCCTAAAACAGAGTGAAGTTTTAGCTAGGTAATTTTTTTCACTGCTTATTTATTTTTAAGACTATAGCTTATTACCTTCACGTTGATTCATTTTTTTTTTTTTTTTTTTTTCATTATAAAACGTTTTATTTGATATTTTCAGAGTTACTGCAATTGCACATCGTGCAGGCGTTAGCATACCGTTTGAAAATATTCAGAAAGAGTTGCAATCCAATGATCTTTATACAAATTCTCCAGTATGTCGCGAATATTTTAAGGTAAATGTTATAGATTTCTCTCGTTATCTTGCAGTAAGGTAATGTAATATCTCAGAATTTGCTTTTTTTTTTGTTGATAACAAAAATACTGATATGTTCTAGATAGTATTCGATTAACGATACATATTTTTAATTGCAATACAAGGTTAATTTTTGCTTGTTGGAGTGAAATGATGTATTATTTAATCTCAGTCTTTTTTTATTAATAATAGTAAGGCTTGTAGAATATTTTTAGGATATGAAAATAAATAATGCTCTCCGTGAAGTGTTTATCAATCGATTTGCATGGCTTCTTTACTCCTATGAACATTTTGTTATCAATCCTGCGTGCCAGGATCTTGAAACATATTTTGCTAGTCGAGAATCGGTTACTAATTTTGACAAAGCAGCTTTTCTTTCCGACCAACCAAGTAAAAACCTACCATTTTTGGCTGCATTCTTAGAAACGCAGGTATGATTATTTATTTCATCTTTTTCTTGTCTTCTATAATTTATTTGTCTTTTTCCAATCTACTTTTCCTGAAAATTCTTTGGTGGTTTAATTGATAAAGTATAATTATTTTAATATGCATAAAGTTTGATGTTTTCCAGATGTTCACTTCATTCATTGACGCGAGAATTGTTTCACAGTGGGAAGCAACAGCAGACGAAAACCTCATAATTTTCGATTCTCGAATACAAACATTACGTACGAAGTATGGTCTTCAGATGGTGCGTACTCCTACTTACGAGAAGGCTCCACCATCCTTCGATTCAGGTTTTACTGAATAAATCATTTGACTTGAATTGTATGGAAATTAGTATTTAATTGTAAATTAGTATTTAATTGAATATTTTTTCTGCTTACTGTTAAGAAGTTATCATTTTTTCTACTTCTAAATATGCATCTGTTTTCTTAATAAATCGCTATCCAATATTTATCTGTGATAGATGGCGAGGAATTAATCGCAAGCAGTTGCTTTCTTTTTGAATCGTTAAGATATTTGTGTCATATGTTTCTGCAGTATCGTAGGATAAATTAGGAAGCAATCTTTGAACTAGCTTGATCCAAATAAAACATGGTAAAATTGGAAGTAGTAAAAATAAGGACTGGAATCATTATAAAATTAAAACAATAACTTAATAACTTCACTAAAACTTAAAATTCCCATTATTGTTTGGGAACTTTTCTGCAGAAGAAACGATAACAAGACGTGAAGAGGCACTTGATTACATTGTTCCTCTACCACATGAGCTTCCTGGTACATCGGCAAAAGCATATAATGGTACGTTTCCGGAACTTAATGAAAGTGTTTTGGAAGGTTCTTTTGTGCGAAGTCCAGCACCATCACCGTGGAAACAACGCCACAGAAGGTTGAGGCCAAAGTTGTTAGAGGTTAGCCTTTTGAAGTTGTCTTTATGATTTTGTGTTTTCCTGGAATTACTCTGTATTTATGATACTTCAAGGTTAATTTTATTGCAGAGTATTGTTGTGGATGGTAGCACATCAAATAAACAGAGCTCATATAAATCGGATACACCAAGGCAAATAGCACATCAGAATTGGAAATTTGTTGAACAGTTGTTGAAAGAAACTAAAAGTAAGCATTCAATTACTGCCATATTCTAGATATATTAGTAAGCATATAATATAAATCTAGATTAATTTATTGTTCTAGGTAAAACAAAGCGAATGCTTGTGGAAAAAATGGGTAGGGAAGCACTGCAACTTGGACACAGTGACGCTATTGTGAACGGTCTTGAAGAGAATACTTTAGTTGCTTCATTTTGCGATTTATTGGAACGAATCTGGGCCCATGGTTCAGTGAAGAAACAGGTAACTTCAGTTCCATTTGAATGGAATAAAACGCTTATTAATAGTTGTTATGAAACCTTGTAGATTTCTTTACCAGATAAAAGCGAAACTACAGCATTTGGGGGTTTCCTTTCATTTATTATTTCTAGTAAACTGATTAATATATATCTGCTACCTATAAATAAAACTTTATGATTTAAGCAGGCGAAATTTTAGCATTTCTTAATGAATCATTGATGGAGTAATATCCAATTTGAAAGTTTAATTAATTTTCCGGTATGTTTCATTTTTTTACATGCTTTCCGTCACATATGTGGAAAAAAATTCGTTGTTGGAAATTTTTTAACCGGAAGTGGAAAATTGGGATATATTACATTTTTCAGTTGTAATCAATTTTGCTATTCTGAATGAGCTTTTGTAATATATTTTCAAAGCATATTTGAACAAATTAATGATATGTTTAGCGATTTTTTGTAAAATTGCCATTTAGGGCAAATCATCCTTATGGGCTCATATCTTACATCATCAAGAAATTGAGAAGTTGGGAATATTGTCCCGTGGTCATACACGGAGAAATTCAGCACTAACTCCAGGTATTTTATCAAAGATAAAGATGTAGGAAGTTATTTTTGGGACGAGCTGTTTCCGTAGTAAGGTTTGAATAAGAATTTATGTTCTACTACACTATTGATCCTTTGTTAGAGATAGTACTTGATAATCGTACAATAAGCGATTTTCTATTTCGTAAAAATTTGATAAGTGAGATAAATAGACAAATAATAATATGAAGCGAAAATTTGAGTCAACTAAAAGCAGTTTACAGCGTTTACATGGCTGTTATTCCGTCGTCACTTTGAGCGTAAGCAACATTTTATATTATCTGTTTTTGTGAATGAAGCTTTCGTGCTACTTTTACTTGCTCATTATGGTACTGAGGTGTGCAACGTGAATGTGCGTTCGTTGTTAAAATAATGCTTTAAGTGATAGTGATGACGCGTTTTTTATTCTGATTTTTAAGTATTTTTTTATTTTACTGAAAATCATACTAAATGTTTGTAATGTCTGCAGATGCTTTTGCTCACTTTATTCGATCTGTACATCTTTTCATTTGGTTTAAATTTTTTTATGTATATTGGGATAGATTTTCGGGAGAGATAACAAAGGGTGGAAAGCGTTGAAATTATTTGTTGATATAGTTTGAAGTAGATCTATTCCATCATTTCATTTATCATTTATCACTGGCGTGTCGAGTTATCTTTTGTTTCCAGATTCTTAAACAGTTCCATATTGTTTTTTTTTTTTTTTTTTTCCTGTTAGGTTTTAGCAGTGTTCTTCTAATGGAGCTATTGTCGAACTTCGTATTATTTCAGTAAAACTGATAGAGAATTTTATGAAGCAGGATTCCAAGATTCATTTTTCAAAACACCATTTTCATCGCGTCTATTCGGTCAATTCTAGGTGTAGTTGAGATAGAACAAGAATACATGAAGGAAGAAAAGACATTCGTAAGTGGCATGGATGAGGATACAATTAACGAGCTTGCACGAACCTTTCGTCAGCAATGCACTGATGATCCTCATACGCCTGGCTGGTCTCTTCCAATACTTCGTGCCGCTAATTTCATCTGTGATAAACTAAGTTCGAGTGTGAACAGCAACCTGGAATATTCGAACTGGAAATCGCCAGCTCGAACAGTACGCCCATCATGTCCAGTTATTTCTGAACGCTCCAGGTCACCGCAGAAAATGTCGAGGAAGGGGGCTATTTTGCATAGAGCAAATTCTTTTGGTGGTAAGATTTTGAATGATATCAAGTTTGACATAGTCCGATTTGTTTGCAGTTAAGTTTGCTGTCAACGATGTCTTCGACTTTAACCCAATTAAATAAGGCTATTCCTCATAAAATATTATTGTGTTGTTGTGTTAATAACTCTTAACGATTACAATTAATGCTAATTGCTAATGTTCCTTACAAGCACATATTTTAGGCAGTATTTCCTAACCCTGACAAATATCATTTATTTAACAATACTTGTCAACTAAATCAAGAACTTGAGTTGACTATTTTTTGTGAATAATAATGGACTTCACAAAAGCTGTACGCCAGATAGAAATTTATATGGTCAAATTTTAAATCCATCTGCTGATAGCTTGCTTTGCTTTTAAAACTGTAATTTAATTGAAAACTTATACAACTAAAGTTCACTTTCAGATGAAATAATTTAGGATAACATTACTTAGGAGTACCAACGAACGTAACTTTTGGATTCGTAACTTTGCGCATTACCAAACTGAATTTAATTAATTGGACTTAATTTATGAAATTAATATTCATATTTTATAGCTTAATTTTAGAGATCAAATAATGATTCTTGAGGAGTAAATCCACGCTTGATTGTAGCAGTCGATAACAAATTCGTGAATCTTTATTTTTGATGTAGATAGTTCATCCAAACTGTTGCTTAATTCATTATCTTCAAACGATTCATTACATTTAGAGATCAAACAATATCTTTTTAAAGCAGCGAATTTTTTCCTTTTTCTTTTATATGCTTTTTTTGCATTTGTTGCATTGCTGCAGAAGGAAGTGCGTTGCAAGACGACTATATCTGTTCATTCTCACTATTTGCATGTTTTACTTCCCTCTAATTGTGTTGTATTTGTCGAAGAGTTATCTAAAATTATTGGTATGTCTTCTTTGTGTGCTAAATTACATTCTGTGAAATTGCTTAGAACGATCTAATTCTCGCAGAAGCTTTTTCTTCTAACAAGTGATGGGTCGTAGCCATTTCAATTACTTTACAAGTTAAACTTTTTCTGTATTCTTGATATTTATTTTGCTCGACATCCACAGTTCGTTTTACTTATCTCTAATAATACTGTTATTTGTTGATAAAGAAAAGTGAATAGTATTTCACTCTCAGATTTTTTTGCATGTAGATTTATTGTTACGTTGACAAAGGTAAAAAGTTAAGATACATAGATTTGTTAGACTCAAGATTTGTTCTATATCTGATTTTTAAAGTTTATGTTTGTGAAATATAATGTTCTCTCTGCTTATTAATGTTTTATTTCTTAAATATCGTAGAACTGGTCAAAATGATATATTTTTTAGATTTCGCTCCATGGACTACAGCTGGAAATAATGTGGATGAAAATGTAACTGATTCATCACGTAAAAGGAGTAATTCGAGAACTGGTAGTCCTGATATTCGACAGTTCTTTACACCACTTCCTATGCATATTGCTTATGATTTGAAGTATGTTAGAATCTTTGAAAAAATATGAATCAATGAAATATTAAATGTATTAAAAAATTAAATGTTAAATATTAAATGCAGTAATAGCTGTTTTAATGGAGTTTTTTTTTTTTGTTTTTAAAAAGAAAATGGATTACTGACCGATATTTCAGGAATGTCTTACGGATGACAGATATCAAAACTGACATTGGTTATGCGCGGGCATTTGTTCGCCTCGCTTTAGAAAGAAAACTTCTTCATAAGCATCTCAAAACCATTCTTGGCAACACGCATCTCTTACAGTTAGTTTGATTCACTTATAATTGGTTCTTAAATGTTAGCGATTCATATTTATTTTTAAATTACTACTATCGTTGTCTACAAGACACTCATTGCTATATTCTTGTTGACCGACGAAAATGAATTGTTTATAAAACAAAAATGACATGTGATTCATTCTATCTTTAAAAATCAGAATTCTGCTTTGCTGTTAAAGTATTTATTAAATTGACGAAGCGGAGTAGTGGAAATGTTTTTACGTAGAGGGAATTTTATTGAGGAATAATTAATTCTGATTCAGTCATAATGAGTTTGTTTTTAGGCAGTTATATAAACGATATGCCTTTTTACGGTGCGACGACGAAAAGGAGCAATTCTTATATCACGTGTTATCACTAAATGCAGCTGAATTTAACTGTTTTACCAACTCATTCAAGAAAACAAGTCATTTGCTCATACTTTCACTATTTTTTTTAGGACTCGTATGCATTTATAGATACTATAAATTTAATCAAGGATAAGCTTTAATTATTAGGAAGATTGCGTGATTGTCGAATGTTCTAAGACCAAGGAATCATCTTGATTATTTTATTCGAATAGCGGCAGTAATCGAATAACAATGAAAATAATATTTCTGACTAACTATCTTACTGATTTTTTAAACTCCTGATGGTCTCAGAACGCATTTCATATTATTTTTAACCTGGACTTTATCTGGATTTTTTGTTTAGTTGTATTTTGAATGGTATCTTTGTAGACTCATGTCACTAGGCGAAAATTAATGCTCAAAAGAAAAAATATTATGACTTCCGTAATACCATCATTAGTTTTGGAACGTTGTTCATACAGTATTTTCTTATTTTTTCGTCATTCCAGAAATGCAGTACCATGTTTTGTTGGTTAGTCGAAATTCACGTCCAGTTATTTCATGGCCTGTATGGGTGATTATCACGGGATCGTTGTGCTCAACGGCTCCAATCGAACTAAAACAGGGCATATTCGATTTCACATTCGATGTAAGCATACATGGTTATTCTACTGCAGATCTTTATTTTTGATATTATGGTTAGCTAAAGTTGTATTTTGAATGGTATCATATTTTCGACTTTTTAAGGCAGATGAAATTTAACAATAAATGTTATATGGTTCAAATTTCATTTAGTTTTAATAATTTTACTTGTAAACTAAATCTTTTTAATGATGTCCTTCACTGAGAAAAGCTTATCGCAAAATTTTTTTAGCATAAAAATCTTGGTATACTGTCAACGTTAAGAATTGGGCATGGTAATTTAAATGTTTCTAATGGGACATCTCCGAAGTGGTTTCTTGATTATGTTCGTGATACTTTTTTTTTGCAATTTTCAAGGAAACAATGATGTGACAGATATCTTTACAATTTTCTATTTTTTGCATCTGACTACATTAAGAATTTCCAGAAGATGTGTTTCCATGAAATTTGTTTATGTAACTTAAATTTCGCTGTAGATATTGGTACGAAATGAAATAACAGGACAGAGTTATCGCTTTAACTGTGGTCGCTGGTTTGGTAAAGGAATTGATGATGACTCTCTAGAGAGATTGCTTGTTGCCGAAAAGGAACCACAGGTGTGTTTGTCACTGAAAGTGTTTTGTCAGTGAATGTAACCGTTAGAAGTTATAATTGTTTTTAATTCTAACGATTAATTGAGAATTTTAAACTAAAGTAGCCGGATTTGAACTATATATTTTTACTTACACAAGATACCTTTTTATCAAAACAGTAAGAATTTATCAGACAAATTTTTATCAGTTGAATTTACAGAATTTTTTGGTTTTAGATTGCTCCTATTTTAGATTGCTCCTAACGAAATATTAATCGAAGAATATTCTGCTGAACGTATTATTAAAGCTAATTTGAAAAGTCGATCTCCTCCTAGGTCCCGATCACCAAGCACCAGCCGATCTGAAATATCAAATCATAAATCATCAAGTAGCATTTTAAGCTTTCATTATTTTTCAATTATTGTTTTAGCAGTTTACAATTATATGGAAGCGGAAAGTTAACTGTTTATTTTATAGATGGATCACAAAATGAGTTTTGATAGAGGTTGCAAATGTCAAATTGCAAAAATATTCAAAATCCACTTTATTTCTAGATGCAAAAGTGTATGACTTTGCAGGTGCACATTTGACAGAAATTCAGCAGCAGCTTGGAGAAGCAGTGAACGCGTTAGTGAAGTACTTCTACATTAATACGGAAGGTCGTAGTCGTGGCGAATTGACACAGTTACTTTGCGCGCCAGGGAAGGGTTTCGTAAGCGTAATGGTTGTTGTTTTCACGTATGGCCGTCAGGATTCCATTTGGTCGTCTCGTCTTTTTCGTTCATACTACCCATGGGATTACATTGGTAAGTATCATGAAATTATAATAAAATTTCAGATGAATTTCAGATTTTATTTTATATCATTTTAGATCATTATTTTACTTTGCTAAACGAATTCATTTTGCATCTTGATTTAAGTATCATCTTGATGATATGGTCTTGAATACTATATCTTCTAATTTATTATTGTTTCAGAGAAGGTTTGCATCTGGTTTTGGAATCTAGTACATATGGGAGATGAAAATAAGCTGACTCAGGAGCAACGTTCTCTTGTCATTCAAGCATGTCGCCTTGTTCGCCGCATTTCTTCCAATACTTTTCTGGGAAAAGATGGCAAATTCCAGTTATTCATTTTAATTGCTGTTCGGTAAATCATTTTGCTGCTAATAATCATTTTCAGTCTTTCATAATCAGAAACTGAGCATATAGCTTTCTTTTTCGCTAAAGATGCTGCATAAAAGTTAAGTCCGGAAACAACTTACAAGTTTTTTTCAGAGATCATATACTGTCGGGATTGTTGCCATTGATGGCTTGGACTCCGATAACTTCGCAGATGTACGAAGAGCCATCTTTTCTGCGAACACCGCATTATTTAAACTACTTATCAAAATTGATTAGTTCACTTAATGAATTCCAATTTGTCCTGGAAAAATCACTCACATATGGTATAGAGTGACTTCAGATTTTGTCACTAAAATCCGTTTGATTTTCTTTATTTGTCTTTTTGTTTCCTTGTTTGATTCAGGTATTACTTTAAGACTTAATTGTAATGTACATCTTCAGTCGTGTTTTAAAGACTGAAAAGAGAAAATGTCAGATCATTCTACCAGCTAAAGCGATTATAACTTTAAAGCTTTTCGACTTTGCTTTCCATGTTCTAATCTATATTTAAAAAATAATTGACTTAGACTTTGATGTAATTTGACCTCAAAGTCTAAGTTTGGCATATTTATAAGGATGATCGATTCTATAACGATTAAATATTATATTTACTTTTAGGAATAGCTATTTTAAATAGCATTTTAACCATACGCATCGACTGAAAGAAATAAAATGTCATTGTTTTCGTTTTACATTGTTACTGCTCTGAATTTCTTGAGGCAATTGTTGAAAATACATACATTCAAACGATATCTTTTTGTGGTGTATTAATTTAGCCAATTTATAGTACTTTTCAAGCTATTCTAAGTACTCTAAATTTATTAAAAATTTCTGGTGATGCTATCAATAGTTCCTCAACTAGCTTGACTCAGAGAATCTTGCTGTGCAACTTGCCAACTACGAAGTAAAGAATTCAAGGTTTTGGATTTTCTGTTCTAAATATTTTCAATTGGATTACTTATTTTGAAATTGTGTTTTTTTTTTCATTTTATAACATTTGCATTTTCGAGTCTTTCAGTTTCAACAAAATGCTATTATTTCGAGTTTTCTTTTAAATTATGAATTTCAGTTTCACCTGACTGCGTGATAGTGCTTTTTACATACCTTACTGTATTTCGGTGTATTTGTTTTTTCATCGTTTATAAAATCTATTTATTTCATGAATTTAGTCAGTTGTATTTTAAAAATGCTACGTCATGTTGTTTTCCTATGTTTTTATGTATTAAATTATAAACTTGTTTACCATGATTTGAAAATGTGTACTGTGTTCCAGAAAATTAAAGTATGTGCTTGAGATTTTTTCTTGCAAATCTTAACACTTGGCATT
Source organism: Brugia malayi (assembly GCF_000002995.4). Taxonomy (NCBI): domain Eukaryota; kingdom Metazoa; phylum Nematoda; class Chromadorea; order Rhabditida; family Onchocercidae; genus Brugia; species Brugia malayi. The sequence goes on along the minus strand of NW_025062476.1, from coordinate 4,627,738 downwards.
CTTTCAAAATTATCCGCCTAAAGGACTTTATTTTTTAAATATATTTACAAACTTCATACAGCTTAAGACTGAAAATTATGGTTTTAGGAACATCGCACAATCTGATCTGCTCCCAATTAACTGGTACATAACTCTGCATTTAAATTGAAGGATTTAAATTTTTTGTTAGCGTTCTTTTTTTTTTTTTTTTTTTCTGATTAATTCGTTTAATCCAATATTTCATCGATGGGATAAAATCATAATAATTACAACTTTTTTGTAGATAGAGCATCTTGTATAAATCATATTTTGTCAAAAGAATTAGACGGGAAACTTATAAGGAATTAATTTAATCAACTCAAAAGTTGTGTGGAATTGAAATCTACTCGGATTTATGGAGAAGCATTACGAATTGCAATAAATAGTTGACGACCAATATGGAAGATTCACCGCTTTTAATTCGTGTCAGTACGGCAGTAGCTTATGCTGTATGTTCAGTACTAGTTGTTTTTATCAATAAAGTATTGCTCACTAACTTCAGGTTTGTTACCATTTCATTAACTTTAAAAAAAATATATTTATTTGTTTATTTATTTATATTAAAAGTAGGCAAGTAATTGCAGAATGTATTTATTTTTTCGAATTTATATTATAATGTTTCACTTATATCAATGATCTAATTATATGTATTCCTCAGTTCAGATTTCCATCATTTTTAATTGTTGGATTAGGACAGATGACAGCAACTGTTATTGTTTTGTGGTTTGCTGCTCTCTGCAATTTCGTTTCAGTTCCAGCATTTGATTCATCCGTTCCGCTTAATGTAAGTCGAATCACATGTGCAGTATCACAGAACTACTAAAGACAACAAAATAAATTATTAAAAAAAAAAAAAAAAAGTTTCTGTGAATTGAACTGGACAGTTATAATGATTTTTGAATTCCGTTTTATTCGGGTGTATTTTTTTTTTTCAGGTTTTTCCATTGCCAATATTTTATGTTCTAAATTTGATATCTGGACTAGGTGGTACACAGAGGATAAAGTATGTTTTTCATTTTGTAAATCATAATATTTTCATCGTTCACTTGCAAATTTCATTTAGTATTAAATTGCATGTAAAATTATATCAATATTTCCAGTCTTCCGATGTTCACTGTGTTACGTAGATTCTCAATCTTGATGACAATGGTGCTAGAATATGTTGTACTTGGGTTAGTTTCTACTTACTTATCTTTATCTTCATATCATAGCTTTGGATTCTATTCAGAAATGTCTAAAATTTTAACTGCTGATTGTTTATTTACTTTTAGATCTGATTTAGTAATACACACACAAAAATTCCATCTATCACACGAGTTTTTTAGTGTACTCAGTTTTTATTATTAATTTAATTGGGAGTCAGTCAGTATCCAAGTGGGGAAGACTTCCTTCAAAAAAAAAAAAATTTGTGGATAATGTCTTTTCTAAATTTGTTAATTTGATGTAAAGTTCAAGCTTGAAACATTTCCAAATTGCCAACGTTTTCAGTTTTACAGGGTGAAGGCATCGTATGCGGTGAAAATCTCGGTTGCTTTAATGATTTTAGGTTCTGTGATTGCAGCTGTGTAAGTTTATTTGATTTTTACAATGTCCATATAATATGACTGTAGAGTGACAGTTAAGCTGTTCGCTGGTTCATTTAAAACATGATTTAATGTTGAAGAATATTACTTTCTATGGATTCATCGAAGTTTTACTGCTATGAAATTTCTTGGCAAGGTGATTAGTTCTATTTGGTGCGGAATATGAAATTCGATGTAAATCCTTTTGCTACGGTCGTATTTTGTGATGATTGCAAGAAGGGCTTTTGATTATTATGCGAGTAAATGTAACTAAAAGTTCACTTTTAAGGGAAAAAAATGAGAAGCCGAAGAATTCTATATATTTTCAAATTTCAGTTTTACGGGATGAAAGAATCCATCTATTATAAATTCTTCTGCTTCTTATATAATTAGAACTTCATACAGTTGCCATTTCGCAAAATTTTGCTGAATTTCATGTGCCTTAAGCATAGTACTTTGTCAGTATTAAATTAAATTTATTAATTAATTCAGTCATTCATATCATTATATTACCCAAAATTTCGCTGGTTTACTAGGAATAACTTTTAGTTTTGCTGTATTACTGTAGTTTAAAATTAGCATTGCAGAAAAATTTATTCTTCCAATTTACAGGTTTGATTTAACATTTGATATATGGGGATATTCGATGATTTTAACCAACGACATTTGTACAGCCGCTAATAGTGTTTACATAAAACAAAAGCTTAATGCTAAGGTATAACTTTAGTTTTTATTGTTCTCACATAACCATTTTCATATATAGTATCTTTTTTCCTGTACTTTGGCTTACTGAAAATCAGACTGTTTCAGAAGTTTGGTAAATATGGCATTTTATATTACAATGCATTGTTTATGATTTTTCCTGTGATTGTTTTGGCCTGGATAAATCAAGAATTTGAAAAGGTATTGAACTTAAAGTGGCTTAGTTTTTTCTCTTGCAGCAGGATTTGTTTGTTATTATTATTATTAATTAGTTAATTAAATTATCAGTGTTATTATTATTATTTATTATCACCGCATCATTCTGGCAGGACAATCCTTTTCACTATTGCTAATTTATCGGTATTATTATTGTCATTATTTTTACTACTTTTAATTGCGTTTTTTTCTTGCAGTTAATCTCAATGATTTGAAATTTAGGTTTGGATGACATTCTGCTGACTAACTTGCAAATTAACTTAGAAAATTTAAAGCAAGCATAAAATATTTTGAGTTTGAAACACTTGAAAACAGTGATGTTTTTTCTTTCTATTATAGAATTTCTTACATGAAAACAAGAGTTGGAAAATGAAGTGTCTCACATATGCTTAAAGTGACATATTGATTACTTTCAAAATAATCAAAATAATTGATTACTTTTTAGGTGCATCAATACATAATCGCTGGAAATATGACTATATGGGTAGCTGTTTGTTTATCGTTTTCATTTCTTTGCGGATTCTTACTCAATTATTCGATTATTTTATGTACGCAGCACAATAGTGCCCTTACCACTTCATGTATTGGTCCAATTAAAGTGAGTGCATGTTATTTTCCCAAAATATTTTTTCAAACGCTTTGAGTCACTTATCTCTTACTGCTAAATAAACTTCAACTGGAAAATGTAATGTCTAGCTAATTTGCATTGAGAATTTTTATGTGAAAGAGAACCTTCACTGCTTAACTAGCTAGACCTGCGTTCATTTAGTCGATTGTTTTACACGGTGATGACTTATTTTATTCATATTATAGAAGTTTTCTAAACCATCTCGTAGTTTTATATAATAGATGAATCACCGCTATGTAAAATAATCGATTAAAAAAAAAATAATCGACTTTTGGTCATGAATTAATGAATAGCAAAAAATTGAGATTTATTTCAATTTTCTGGAAATTAAGTTTGCATAGTATGAAAATGAAAAGAGTACTCTTTATACGTGCAGAATACGGATGAACTGGTAAGACTACAAATGAAAATCATTTATCACATATGCATGGTGTTAAACGTCAGTGGAAACTGCAGCTATATCCTTTCCTCTCCAAGTTGTCATCCTGAATGAATGAATGAATGAATGAATGGATGAATCTCCTGCAATTAAACTCTATGCCACACTATCTGCCAGAATTTAATATCAAATTGTGTTTTTTTCTTTTCCTTCTATCTTCAAACAAAGTTTTATATTTTAGAATTTACTTGTAACTTATGTTGGAATGTTCTCATCAGGCGATTACTTATTTGGATGGAACAATTTTATCGGTATCAATATCAGCATTATGGGAAGCCTTCTTTATACTTATGTTACATTTAAAACAGAGACAAAAGGTACAGAGCAGAATGCTGGAATATTACCCAAAGTTGACGACAAACAACCTTTATTGTAATATTTGGATATATTTTGGCATTAACCTGTTATGTTTAAGTGTTGGGATATAAATCGAGAATTTTAAAGAACTGAATTCGTGTCTCCGTCAGCCTATTTTTTTAACTAGTTCCCCATAAAAAGATAACAGTCCATTATCAAAAATTATTTTTTGCTTCCCCCTCTGTTCAAAATAATTTCATTTCTGCTCTAATTTTTGTTGGCATTTTCCGCATATTGCTATCTTCGCTATACTGCACATTAACAATGTGTGTTATTGATCTCCCGCCTAATCGTTAGATTATTTGAGTTCCATTTTTCTACAGTTTATACTTGTTTCCAGTATTATGCAGTTCACTGAAAGAAGTTCAGGGATATCGCGTAGTTGACATAAATTAACCAAAATAACTTCAATAAAGTATAATTATTTACTTTTTCTTGATAATCAAGAAATAATATTAGAGTAAAAAAGCGCTCTGATTCAATCAGCGATACTAGACAATGTGAGAGAAACCTGCAGTAGTACTTCGTGGCGTTGTTTGATGCAATGTGAGCTTTCAGTACTTCATTAGGCTAAATTGCGTTTACCAATGAAATCGGATAATTTAAGCTAATTGTAAGAGATGAATAATTTGAATAAAAAATCGTCAACGAAAAACAAGTACCAGAGAGCTATGCAAAAACACCGAACAGCTTACTATAAGAAAGACAACATAAATACGGCAACATGAATGAAAATAAATCTTACTCCTTAGAATAGAAAACATGTTCTTTGGAGTTCATTAAAAAACATTTTATAAAACATCGTCCCGGGGACTGAGATCCACAGGTGGGACCGAAATATGTCAAATAAAAGAAGTAAACAACTGTCAACTGGCATGCAAGCTTCACCAATTAGTCTTTCTTCACAATTAAACCTCACAAGTACTAGTACCTGAGAAAAGGTACATATGAAAATGAAAGGCCATAAAATAAGCAGGCGTAAATCAAAAAACTGATACATTGTTGATGCAACATTAGCTTCCTGACAGCAAATGAATATCATTAGGAATAACGGAATTGAGAAAGGATGCAGAGTAATAGATATTTAATGATAGTTTCAGTTTATATCATCAAAAATGTGTGCTCAAAATCCATCAAGTTTTACACTGTTTCAGCATTATAATTAACAGTGTACAAAGCAACTACTTTTACCATGTTCAAGTATTATGGAAACGTGACGACTTGATTTATAAAACAGGAAGATAAAAAGCGGTAAATGTACAACAATTGCAAAAACAATAAACAGCAAAAGAAGGCTCAGAATTTAATTTATCCTAAAGTTCATTAATTAATAAACCTTTAAATATTAGCTTTTTAATAGCCCTATTATAAGAGCACTAGTATCAATAGTTACATATAAATGAAGAAAGCAATATAAATCAGCTTATTACTGATTATTACACTTTCCATATTTGAGCATAAATACACCAAAAAAAAAAAAAAGATAAAATAATATAGCGCAATGATCCTACTAACTGCTCTTAATTTCCTGAATTCTTAAAAAAATTACACGATTCTTTAATAGAACTTCAACTCCTTAAAAAGAATAAAAATTACGAAAATAGCAAATTTATTAGTGAAAAAAAAAGCTCAAAACCGGAGTTGTTAGGGAGAAATTATGTTGATCAATTACTAATTGCATTACCAATAATGCTTTTTCCTTGAACTACTGTACGTACTAAAATATTCAAATCATCAATGCATTTAACTTCGAGATTAGTACACATTGCTTGCCTCAACCGGAAAAGGTCATACCCTGAATTTCCTGCCTTCACGTTCAATTTAGGTGCTGGCATATTTGACAGTGTTTTCTGCTCCGATGCATCCAAAATTTTCTAGAAATGTTGGTTAAAACAGCACTTCAAACTCCCATCTCTATCTTACTAAACCTGTTTTTCTTAAAAAATAAATTCCTGTCTGGAATCAGAAGACAAAACAGACTGGAAGAATATCTATCATCTGTTAGTTATGACTTCTGAACGATTAACGTTTTCTGTAGAAACAGTGGATCTTCTTTGTTAAGTATCTATGAGTAGATTTGATAATTATATCTCAGATTTATTTATATTTAAAAATTATGAAAAATTGCTGCAGCAACTCAAAAAAATTATGAATAAAATATATTTTTGCGTTTTATTAAGTGTTAACAGCTGTTTTTTTTTAAAAAAAAAAAAAAAACCTGATAAACTCGAGGCAGTCTCTGTAAACCGTTCGAATTTGATAGCAATTGATTCCATATGGAAATGACATACTGGATAGTCTGCAAGTTCGATGGATGTTTAACTTGAAATTTTCATATTATGACTGGAAAAGAAACAAGAGAATATTCAGTTCTAGTTTCTTAATTCGCTTTCTTTAGTATTTACCTAAATTGTATCTCTCTATTTACTGAATCCAATACGTTTCACTAACCCTTTCAGAGGCATCATTATCCATCCTGTGCAGTCGAATAATCATTGCTTTGTATTCCTCATTCAAGAAATTTTCATTGTCTGCCAGAATACTATCATCCAATTCAGAACCGATATGATCAATGAGACGCTGACTTATCCTCTGCAGTACTTTTAGTAAACATACTGTACGGACTCACTACAAACATAGCAACAAGTTAACAAAACATAATCTTTAACATTTCGATGCTCTCCCCTGAAATCAATCGATAATTTAAAAATGTAACTAAGATTTGAAAGATCCAACTTACAATGACATAAATGATAAGAAGGGCATTATGTATCAAACAGAAAAACATCTTTTGATCTAGATTGGAAGACTTCACAGTCGCATACATATCAATTCTCTCCATCATTCGAATCGAAACACAGAGCAGACGCGACTGTTGTATGTCCGTAGAAAGAGTAGTGCCGCTCTGTTTGCTAGAAACATTTAACGTGACTTTCTCACGTAGTGACTTATACCATTACCTCTACACATTCAAGGTTCACAAACAAAAAACAATTATAACTCAAATGATTTTATTGAAGATAATCGAATCAAACGTGATTGACGAATGTATCCTATTCCATTTTATGGCTATTTTATTGCTTGGAAGAGTGCTTACATTGAAGAAAGATCAACTTTCTTGACGATATCGCTCATCACAGCTACCATTTGACAAAACAATTCATAAAGGATATGCGTATTCTGAAATAGAAATATAAATAGCAAATCTTTGCAAAGTCTAAAATTGAAAGAAAATAAAAAATAAATAAATGTGTAGTGACTGAATTTCAACTTTAAAAAACATTCGAAAAGCGGTAAATTTAACTTTATAAAAGCCCAAAAGAATTCAATAGATTAAATTTAATTACATGCAAGATGACTTCTGACGACGGATCATCCCCAACAAATTTCTCAACAACTTTCTCGCAAGCTGATACCACATTAGAATACTGGCTAAATTACGATCTATTAAAAGTAATTGAAAAGATCAGTAAATGAAAAACCGTCAAATAAAAACAAAAACTAAAGTAGTGCAGAAAATATATGGATCTCCTACACAAGAACAATAAACATTAAACTCAAATCAATTCATTAAATCTAAAAAGATTATTTCAATCAAAAGCATGAATAGAAGCATATACTTACGTTACATCTATATTCATCAGCATTCGTAAAACGAAAATCGATTTTGCTGAGTTATTTAATGGTATGCCGAATATTGATGCCCAGTCGATCAGAAACATTAATCTGTCAATGTAAAGCTTATCCGACATTTTCAGTGCCTTTTCGTAATGACCCACGTGGTTTGTAAGCAGCTAAAATGATAATTCAAATCAATTTTTGTTCTGCAAAGCAGCATGATGTCTAAAATAAAAGAGGAACAGCTTTGAAACAAAGAGATAAGAATGAAAAGTTATTCCAAGCGATGTGAAAAAAAAAAAAACTTGGATTGATGTCTTGCCTCTTGTATCAAGTTGAATGCACTTTCATCCCTTTCCAAAAATAGCTCGTCCATTACATTCAAAGCATTTAAGGCGCTGAAATCAAACTTTTTTGAAGGATTTAGAACAAGACCGATAAAGATTAATCGATATATTTGCTAAAATTTTAGCAAATGATCAGCAGCCATAAAACCAGACGGGGGTGAAAATATACCTCAAGAAATAACACAAACAAGAACGGCAAAGAAAAAAAAAGCCAGGAAAAGCATATAACTAGAAACATAATGAACAATTCTACTATGAACTCTGAACCAAACAAAGATACACTACTTCATTGTAGACAGTCTATTCGTCTCAAATTTGATTTATCAAAAGTAGGGGCAAGAACCTCTAACCTTTCCAACATAAACAGTCCGAAAAATCGCGCTGCATGCTCATAGTGTCGTTTGAATAGCGCGTCGAAATCAACTGGACCTTTATACGATACCATATCCAATAAATCCTGGAATTGCAAATACTTCAAAATAAATCTTTAAACAAAATAAGAAAAAATTCTGATTGAGAATCTCATTTCTTTGCAAACAACTGAAAAACGTACCCCATCCTTACATGGAGTGATAATGGTCCTATTTTCGGGTTCATACACAATAGTTGGATGGTCCGTATCCCACTTGATTATTTCTGCATCAAAGAGAGCATTATCTGTAGAAACTTCAAGTTTCAAATCATTTGGCAAGCTGTCAATCAATTGGACGATCGATTGAGCTGGCCGCTTTTGTTCTAAAAATAATAAAAATTCTGGCAAGCAATATAGAGATGTAATCACATTATACCAATTAGTACAGTGACGAATAATTATCTACTAAATCACAATACTTTGATTAGCATATCAGTTTCAGACTATGTTCATCCACATCACGATATCTGTGGTATCAAATCCTACTGGATAAAAAACTTATCGAATTTATGTCTTCCTTGAACAGAAGAACAATTTTCTAGAACAACACAACCAAAATGTAATTAATTTGATTATACTACTGGAAATCAAGAATTTTTTTCTAAAAAACCACAATCTTAGAAATGACTAATGAGCTTCTTCCAACACTCGCTACTGTAATCAACAACCCACTGTTACTGATCCAACATTTTTCAGGTGGGCAATACTTATTAAATAATAATCAAACAGGTACAAATACTTGACAAATATGTGACATCAGTTAATGCAAAAGTTCTTACCTTGTCCATAGAGCACGCCCTCACATTTCTTTCTCGTGTAAACTAAACAATATGCAGAGCAAGCTCTCCTCGAACCAAATGAATCTTCTTCAATTTGTTGCCAAGTTGCAGGCTCAACGCTTTTATCATTAAATTTACGCCACGACACTTCTTTATCTTGGACGTTACATAAAGGAGAGCTAGCTATATAGGCCCAGTAATGTCCAACATTTGCTTCACCCTCATGGACAATAACGCTATGCAAATGATACGGTTCCTGCAGCAATATGAAATACAAGTCGAAACTTTAATTCAAAATTGGGAGAAAACTTTATTTAAAATTAGTGAAGGGATAAAAATGAAATCAACTAAATGCTTTTGAATACAAATAACTGTACCTCCCTCATGCCATCGACATCAAAGATGGACTCAATATTTTCTTGCAGTGTATTCGCCTCTTTTTGCAGTTCTAAAACAAGTTTAAAATTTGGCATAAAATTTCCAACAAATAATCTAATAAACTAAAGAACCTCATAATTTAGACAGATACAGAGAATGGCACGAAAAAACTATCAACTGTTGTTCAGTTCTTCTCCCTCAGCAACTTATTTTGTCCTGGTTTTATAGAAAATTCAGAAATTTAGAAAAAAAAAAAAAAAACATTTATTCATTTATTCGCACCGTCAATTCGTTCCTGCGCATTTGCTGAAAGTGTTTGTAAGACGCTTGTCACCGTATTCATGTCAACATCTGCCGGGATTATCGTTCTATCAAGAGAAGGACATACCAACATTACATCCCCTCTTTCTAAAGATCATTATAAAAAAAAAATTAGCAATTTCTACAGGAAAATACACTTTTAGATTATATTCTCTGACCTAACTGATTTAGAACTTGGATTTAAAATGATTGAAACAGAATACATGCTTAGTTTTATTTCACGTCAGAAGCGGATAAAATCCTTTGTTACGAACAAAAATAACAGAAAAAAAAAGGAGACCATACCTACATGAGGACTCGAAGAATCAGATACAATTGAAAATGACGGAGTTTCATCACAAACTTCCATCGGCTGCTGTCTGCAAGTATCACAATTATCAGAGATATTTCTAAAAAATGTAACAGTGCATAGGGCCTCACGGTCTTCAGCTTAGCATTCTATATTTAGGAGGGAGAGGGAGATGTGTATCAATAAATTATGTTCAAAAAGAGACTTTAAGACTGGAAATACTTCAATTTAAAACTAATCTTCAACATAAATTATGTTTGATGAAAGCCAGCAAATATGAAATTAACAGTGGAAAATTCCTTGTGAGCAGAAAATCAAGCAAACCAAATTTTAACGCGAACATAATTCAATTTTAAACGAAAAGAACTAACGCATTTGTCGCTGACGATGCGTATTTGACAACAGCGTCTATAAGAGATGGAAGCGGTATTTTTGTGTCGCCGGCTGGAAACTTCTCCCATCTGCAAATTATGGCAGTGATAACCTTCTTAAAACTTTTACAACTAATGGATTTTAAAATTAACTGAAAATCAAAAGATCAAGAAAAATAGCTATATTCTTCGAAGATTTACGCTCAACCCTTTTCCATTCACAAATGAAGTAGCTATACTGATGGCATTTTGAAGAACTTTGGAAGTTAGCAAGAACCTAAAAGATATGATTTGTATGGAAAAACATAGAACAACCACGATAACGTTAATAAGGCTAACAAACCCTTCTAATTCACACATCACATGTGCAAGCCGTTTCTTCAAAGATTTCCGCTCAATTCGTTTTTCACTCACAAATGTACGATTTCGATATAAATAACGATCCATGTATATAACGCGAGGAAATTGAAATTGACTATGAACTTTTTCCGTTTGGCCATTTTTATAACTAAACCGAACCAGCGAAAAGATAACTACAGACGGCAAAGACTCAAACCATAGCTGAAAAAAAAAAAATTTTTTTTTGTACCAAAATTATTTTTTTGTACCAAAATTATGAAAAATACTAAGAAGAGAAAGCAGGAACCTCTTTCGCTGGTGCATCAGACAGGTGATAAGCTTCTAATGAATCATATAAGTTGTCATAACTAACATCCAAATTGATCATCTGGAGTGAGTTCGCCAACTTTAGAGGTGATGAAACTCCGATTGTGATTTCTTAAATATATTAGCAAAACAAATATCTTTAAAAACGTAAAATGAACATAATTCATTAGACAGGTAAAAGCAAGTGAACGAATAGATGTATTATACCAATATCAAACAACAAGCCCATTTAGCTGCTCTATACAAACTTTTACAAACATTCTTAAAGCGATACCAGCATTAGGCCGAATTTCAACATGTGAACCATGAAAAAGTGCATCAAACGGATGTTCCGGAGTGAGATTAGAATTGAGATCATCACTGCCTAATTTATCAAAATGCGCCTCACCACCTGGTGTTAATGTTTGCTCCGCGCTAGAAGCATTTGGCACCATATTTTCGTCCTGAATAGAAAATTAAAATATTTAGTCACAGTCAATTCTAATACATTAACTATGACCAAACTGTAAAAGACAGCAGCACTGTTGAGCATACATTAGTATCCATAATTTCTCCACATGAAATGCTGGAAGATGATGGATGGGGAGATTGCAACTGCACTTCTGATATTGATTCAACTCTGAAGGCTACCTCAAGCCACTCGATCAGTCGCAAAAGCATTTCAGTAGCGTCCTAAAGTTTTCTTTATTGTTACTTGTAAAGAGAAAATTTCAGTGAAGTAGTAGTTAAGCGTATATTACAATTTGAATCAAATATCTTTAAAACAAACCTGCTGAATGCCTATGCAAGGAGCAGCTTTATTCAGACTCATATTCAACTCGCTAATTATCTTTAATACATTTGTTGGATCAACATATGCGCGTGAAGATGCTTCAAGACAGGCAGCAAGCTGACGAAGAGATATTAAAAGTGAGGTTGTTAACGCATCCGTATTAGTCTATAACAGTCATGCGAACTTAAAAATCAAACAAAATTGATCATTAATCTAGCATTTATACGCTACTTCGTCTCGTTAACGGAGGCAATAAAAAGAACCAAGTCGTACAAAATATCGCACTGAATTAATTCAAAAAAAAGTGGCAGATATAATTCGAAAAACAAAAGTAGATAACGTCCTAGTAATGAAGAGAGTTATATGAGGACACGGTCCAACCTAATTTTTATAGCTGGGAAATAAAGCAAATGAATGCTGAATTTTATATATGTGAGAAAAATACAGCGATGAAGAATTCAGCTGCATAATTTTTAAGAGGTTTTACCGAGCTCAAGAGTGAAAAAAGAGAAACCTCATTGGGTTGGCCTGACTCATTTCCCCAAGAATTTGATTTACCGGTGATATATTTCGTTCTATTATTGACTGGTGTATCGAACAATATTTGTCGGAAACGTGGAATATGGAACAGCGTCTGAAAAAATCATAGAAAGTATAAACAAATGAAATTAGACACATCCATAAATAAAATGCCGCACCCGGGCACTTGATAATTTTAATTTTAGTATAATTATACATAACACGGTTAATGACGAAGGTTTTCACTTTGTTTCACTTTGGATAACAGGAACACCCTTAAATGTGTCATATAGATGAGGACTTACTTGCACAATAACGTTAAACCAACAACTGTTGCCTATATTTTTTAATCCCACAGGTGCTAAACCACACCGTCGCCTTTCATAAGGATTTTCCGGATCTCTTTGAGCAAAAGGTGAGAAACCAGGAATGTTTTGATTGTCTTTCAAGGACTCTTCAATAGCTCTGAAAATTTTAAATTGTCATAAATTCCATTTCTCTACTAAAAAGGATAGATTTAGTTACTGAACCGAAGACATTATCTGCTATGCCCAACCGTCATAACAATATAATTTATATACGCTGATCATCAGATCATGATGTCCAGCGCTACGTTAGCCGCAAAGATAATGCTTTTTTTTTTCATAAATATCGATGTACTACAACCAGAAGAAATATAGTCTAAGGCATTTCACAGAAATATGACGAGACATACTTAATAACATCCTGTTCTTCCCGATTTCCTAGCACACTTCGTGGTACGTTTCCCCATTTTTGAACACCCTTATCCTCATCAGACGTTAGATCGATTACTTTTGGTTCTTCCATCGTTGTACCACGGGTATTAAAAGCATATGGACGGCTAACTGATGGAGCTGGAGAAGGAACATCCAAATGCTAAAAAATTGCAAACATTCTACATGTAAAAATATGCTTTTTTAAGATTTGAAAAGTACAAATGCATGATGCAACTTTTCATTAAACAGATATATTAAGATAAATCTTGAGGCTCTCCTCTGAAATGTTTTTATAAGCATTAAACCTAACATCCCCAGCTTTTGACACAAACATCACTATAAACAATTTGAAATACTCAAATGCATGACGCAAAATAAAAGCGAAACTAGGTTTTAGATAGGGAAAATAAAACTTTAAACACTAATGTAACCTCATCGAATCGGACTTGCTTATTTGGCTTTTCGACCGATTCCATTCGATCGAAATAAAGACTAATGACATCGTTCAAAACGTTATTACCACTTAAATGCGATTGAGTATGAGATCCATGACTCTAAAGCACATATACTGAACTGTCAAATACGTTAAGGACGACGAATTTAAAAGAACAAAACAATTTGCATAAACGTATTACCAGCTCACTCACCCAATAATTAAACTGTTTTTTTGCTCATTGATATATTTGAAAAAAAGGCATCACGCTGTACGCTACATATTTACCATATGATTGAATCCACTGGTTGCAAATGCAACACAATGATAGCTCATCGCTGATAAATGAATTATAGTCAAATAACTTCATTTCGATACTAACCTTAATCGCCTGCACAAGCATTTGTTCATTGACGCTGCTGCCTAAGAAATTTTTCACTTCATTGAAGAAACCCAATTCTTCCGCTGTCAACGCATTCTGCTGAAAGTGTTTCCAATCACAGAAACAGAAGAATAAAAAGTCTTTTAATTGACAGTAATCAACTCTCAGTATTGAACAAGTTACAATTTCATCTCATCTACTTATTCCAGCTATTTTGAATGGAATGTATCTTCGTTTTTTATGCAACAACAAACTAACGTGAAGGGATCTCGACAATCGCTCTGGTTCTTCCCCTTCGATCGGGCCAGGGCCCTTTCCTCCCACTATTGAGAGTATCGTCATAACTTACCGAGATCTGCAAAAACACTCATTAGAAACATCTCTCCTCTCCTATCCTTTTGTAGTTCACAGCTTCTGCCTTAATTCTCTTCCAGTTTTTCTTTTTTTTTTTTTTTTTTTCAGAACAAACTATTCATCATTATATTTCTAATGAATAATCACAAATTCCAATGAATAATCAAAAATTCCATTTTGGAATTGTGCCAAAATGCTTTCCATTTTTCCGCAAGTTAAGGAAGTTGTAAAATATCCCACAAATCCCAAAGCAAATTTGCGAGAATATTCTTAGATATTAGCGGACGTAATAAATGAATTACTGCGGATTGTGAGTAAGCATATTCAGATCCGAATTCTAATTAAAATTAGAATAGCTCAGAACAAGATGAAATACATTTCCTCAGATCAGATGCATTACCAGTGCTGGGGAAACCCAGAACCGTACACAAACATACACACAAATACTGATAAGTAATTCACTCTGACCCAAACAATGCAAATTCATTTCCTCATTTCCCGTCTTTCAACCAGCTGAAAAGTCTACAGAATGAAAATTTTCGTTGTAAAACCTCACGTATACAACATACAGCCAGCTGTCACTGATCACAATTTTAGTTTCAGTATAAATGAAAAGTGAAATGGTGTGGTACAATGGGTCAACATGTTGTAGATACGATAGCAACTTGCGCACATTTTAACCGATGCTTAAGACACTTGATACTATCTCTGACATAGCTCGTGCCTAATTTAGATAACTTTATTATATGTCTCGATGACTTCAGAACTAGTGGTCATTTCCGCCCTACAGAAGCTATACAAAAAAACTCTATTGAGGACAGATCAGTGGTAGTTTGCAAATTCGTTGAGCAACTCACTTAATGAACTTTTTATCTCAGTCATCCATCTACAAATTTCATGACTTTATTATGCGCCAATTGCGATATTCCTTTCCACTAGTACCTATTAGACATCTAACCTAAGATTAGGCCTTGCACAACTTGTTAATTATTTCGTATTTCGTGACTTTCATTAATTATTTTTTATTTCATATTTCATGACTTGAACCGATAATTTATTTCATATTATTGACCGTAAATACCTTTCAATTCTCTCTTTCACTTATCGTTATTATTCACACCTTCATTTGCTTTACTGTAGGACAATAAGTACAGCGAACTGACAGTGCTATTTTGAACCTGAAAGGTAACGAATCATGCTGCACGTTGCCGAGACTTCCCGAGGACTATACCCCACCTCAACCTTCCTCCAGCTGGCTCTTATCGAAATGCATCAAGCGCTTATCGCACAGAGCGTATGGTCCGAAGTTTATATTAGAGTCGCAACACAATCAGAGAGAGAGAGAGAGAGAGAGAGAGAGAGAGAGAGAGGTGTGGATTCGGTGGTCAGATTGTGTTGTCATGTGGATTGGACAGGGCTGGGGTCACGTCTGGTCAGGTCATTGGGTGTTGGTTGTATGGAGTGAGCGGTGCAGTATTTCTTGCTCTTTTCTGACTTTTTCACACTAATTTTTTCTATAGCCGTATTTTTCCAGATGTTTTTTTTCTGCGTCCCTCCCGCAGTTTCGCGGTGTTACGCATTGCATTCTACTCCCCACTGCATGACCTCGCCACGTGACGGAACTGCAAAGATACGTGTATTATAAATCTGAGTATAGTTCATAAGATTTATGATACCGTTAGGCGCGTAATTTAAACACGGGTAATTTTTATGCTTTGAATGTTATTATTACTGTATGTGAGTGAAGCGTTGTTAGACATTGACAACGATAACGTTGCACATTTAGCTGTCGCTGGTTTTGTTGCCATTGTCATCTATGAGTGTTAAATGTGTGTTTTTTTTTTTTTTCTGATTTGTTACTTTTTCATTTTTTTTTTTTTTTTGTTATTAAAAAATTTCAGTTTTTGCAAGATTTTTTCTTATTTTCAGTTTTTTTTTTTTTTACAAAAAGTTTTCTTTTTTTTACGTCCCACAGTTTTTGTAATCGAAATTTGGAGCAATTTGAATTATATGAAAGACAACAATTACGAATATAAAATAATGAGCCGCAAGATGAACATTTTAAGGAGCTACATTTTGGTGTCTTTTGAACATTCGCGAGATTCTGTAATATATCTATTGTATTTGTAACGTATCTCTTCTGTAATATATTTATATTGATCCTGTAACTATCCCACAAAGGTGAGGCATGGTGTAAAAAATAAAATGAATATGTTTCTGCTATTATTTCATTTCTGTATGGAGTTGATCGAAAAAGCAAGTTTTTTTCAATTAATTTCTAGAGAATTTCCAAAGTTATTCTTACCACTGCTTCCCTTTTATTGTCAGTAAAAAGTAATTCTTTCTTTATTCTTTAACGATTGTTGAATATGGAGTATTTCCGTATTCACTTTGTTATGTGTTTTCGCTTGAATATTTCTGTATTTTTTAAAGATTTATTTAAGAAGTTGTATGGACTTACAAAAATCTTTCATGCTATCATTAGTATTTTGCTCTTTCAATTTCGATTTTTATATTGTTATAATTTTTTGAGACTCCTTTCTGAAACTAACAAATTGTTTTAGTAGTGATTGTTAGTTTTGCGGCAACCATTTTTTTTTTCTTAAATTTAGGATTATATATTGTGTTTAGGATTATAATGTAGTCCTAATATTTCTTAAATTTATAGGATTATATACTGTAGAATTCCTTCAACTTTTTTCTGAAATTTCACTTATGCATTACAAAATTTTTTCATATTTTTTTGAAAACTATTTTAAATGTCTTCTTTGAAGTTTTTAAAAGAGTAAACACAAAAATCGCCCATGTGTTAGACGCTGCCACATTTCATAAGTGATAAGGTTGATCTGCAGCTATTTTTTGAAACAATTTACAAAAAGGAACTTGCGTGTTAAGTCAAGCCATTTTATTTCCGATGTTTATTTTAGTGTTAATAACATTAGCACATACGGCTCTTCACTTCATTTATTTTAAATTTTGGTTGAAAATGAAACTGCCGAAATTTGATAGTTCATTAGAATTTATGCATCTGTTGGTTTAGCTAAGCTCTCCTCAGTTGTCACTTTAATCTTCGCTAGTTGCTCGTATTTTAGCTAATAATGTCCTCATCTGGTGCTTTTCTTATGCCTTATGTTCATCGTTTTGGTTGCTGATTGCATTATCCATTGCGCTGAAAATTGGAAATATTCTACTTTTCAGGGGATATCTGTGATCCATGGAAGAATCCAATGGTGGGTCAAGAGTGGACGCACTGAAAATGAATCACCCAGTAAGTATAGATGCTCAAGTGCAAACCGATGATGGATTGCATCGTGAAGGAAAATCTTATCGCGGGCGTGGACGAGGACATTGGAGAGGTGGTGGTCGTGGTGGTCGAGGATTTAAACGGAGAACACGTGGTGGTAAGCTTATTTTCATTTTTTTTTTTCAAATTTTTAGCTAAGTAAGCCTAATTTGTATATTTTACTGTGAAATATGCCTTACGAAGCTAAGGACAAATCTTGATGCTACAAATGATAACGAAGAATTCATTTTATTTATGCCATCTTTAATTGTCACCTATATGCTTCAGGTATCACAATTACTTCAACTTGCTTTTCTATTCTTGCAAACATTTTTTTTTAAATCAAGTTGATGCGGATTTAAACGATCTTTTTTTCGAAGATGGTGGACCGTGGAACAAGCGACGGCGGTTTGGTTATACAGGTACCGTTGATGATTTCCCGTTTCTTCATGGTGGCAATAGCAAGGATCCGTTAAATCTGAAGTCGGTGAAACCAGTCGATGAAACAGAAAATATGAAACCAATCGATATCATCATACCGAAGAATATTCATGACCCGTTAAATCTACGAAATGTCAACAAAAATCGTGCTAGGAGGTTTTTTTTTTAGGTGTTCTAAATCAGATTTTTTTGGCTTATGTGTAACAATATGAATCGGAATATTTAATTCAAATATTTATATTTTTATTTAATTCAAAAAGTGAATATCGATTATGCAGCATTCAAATAACTTACTGAAGTGCAGATATTATTAGTTGAAATAGTATAACCTTTAAGACATATTTTATATTGAAATACTTCATCAAATATATCAAGTGCTATCATTGTTGTTTGAATCTTTACAAAAAATTCTTAGATTCCAGGCAAGAAACATTTCTTCCAGAATCCAGTTTTTGGCAAGACTTTGTTTCAGAAAAAGACGCAATAGCAAACTGACAGAAAAAGAAGAAGCTGAAGGTAGTAGCGAAAGCTCATCTAAACGGCGGGGAAGCATTGCTAGCGGGGTGAACGAAAAGAGACAAGAAGATCCGATTGTATCACCTATACCTCTTTCAGTCGTGGTAGTGTTTAGTTCTGCCAACAAGCTATATTAAAATTTCTCATTTAGAATAGTTGAAGAACTGTTTGTTTGCTTCAAAAAATATATTGTGATTTTCATCCTAATTCTCTTTTTTACTGTTCTCGCACAGTTTTATTATTAAGATTCTTAAATGTTTATAAAAGCGTTTGTTGAAGAGGAAGTTTTGCGGAAATTCATCCAGAAAGCTGTCGCATCAAAAAATCGAAAAAAAAGGACGAAAAATGCAGGATAGCACTGAAAAACTGCAACCGTCATTTGGAACGGTGCCAGGAGCGAGTCACTCACAAGCAATTGAAATATGCAAAGTAGAAGATGAGAAAATTGCAGATGAGAAAAAGAAAAAAGTAGAGAAAAAAGCGAGAGATAATCAAAGGTTCGCTGTTTATACTAGTTTCCAAATTTCGAGGTAATAAAAAAAAAGGTTTGAAAATTTTTTCAAGAGTATTCGTTGCCCTTTCTAGGTCACTGATTAATGGCTTTTTATTCCGTAATAATGTTTGATACTTTAATGCTGTTAATGCTTTCCTTGTATACTTTTTCTTTTTGTGTCCTAGGATTTAAATTATGGTTCCGATCTTCGAGATTTTCTTAAAAATTAGTTCCAACAGCATGGAAGAATTATATGAAGATTTAAACATATATCTCATATTTCTCCAATCAAGGATTTTAATCAATTTTAATTGAAGAGTTAATACTATGTGGACATAGTGAGAATGAAAGTTTATCAGGAAAATCAACTTAGCAGAATTATTCCTTTTTCATTTGTTTATGCTTTATGATATGTAAATAAATAAGGGTCCTTTTGCAGATTTCGATATGGTAATTATACTCGGTATTACGGAAGTCGTCTTGAAAAAGGTAGCGGCCATGATCCGCGGATGAAGGTGTTGAAGAAAGAATGGTTCGAGAAAAAATCAGTTTTAGATATCGGTTGTAATGTTGGCTATTTGACTCTCTCCATTGCCAAGGAGTATCAACCGAGGAACATTGTTGGCATTGATATCGACGCTCATTTAGTTGGCGTGGCCCGAAAGAACATACGGCACTATTGTGACAACGATGTACCTGTATGCATTTAAAATTCCAATATTTTTCGAAATTTTTTTTCTAACTAAATTTTGACGTCAAATACCTAGCCAGGAGTAGTTAAGTATACCCATGGTACTTCGCTTTTCATCTCATTATTTCGAAATAAAGTTAATTGCCATAGGCGATTCATGTCTGATCGGTTTTTGGAATACTTATTGTATTGTATATAAAGATGGAATTTTGAAAGCCGTATCACTTCATTTAGAATTGATCGTTATTAATCTAGATTGTTGCTGGTTTCCCAGCATCATTTGCTCAACGCTATGGGCCAGTTTCCGCACCGCTTACAACTTTTTCAACTAAATTCCCCGATAACATATGGTTTCGTTGTGAAAATTATGTACTGGAAAAGGATGAATTGTTAGATGCGGTGTGTGATTTTCTTTTGTCAGTATGTAAAAGTTACTGTTGAGTACATAGTTTCAAAAACTTCAAAAATTTTTAGAACTTAAATTGGTCAAGAAAACTTATTTATTGATACCGTTGACTCTGATAAATATCAGTTTGTTATCAGTAGATGCGCTTTACAGTATTTTCACTTCGTTCCATCATTATTTCGTGTTTTTGATTGTTTAAATAGTTGTTAAATTTTAAAATATTTTGAGGTCAAAGAAGAATACGATGTTATCATGGCGTTAAGTATCACGAAATGGATTCATTTGAACTGGGGAGATGCTGGAATCAAGCGTTTTTTCAAACGTGTTTATCGACACCTTCGTCCTGGTGGTCTATTTATCTTGGAACCACAAAGTTTTGAAACCTATAAGAAACGATCAAAACTGACGGCAAGTAGTTTGTCCATTGCATACGCTGATGAAATAGTTAACTTATGCCTTTCAAGTAAAAAGCTTTAAAAGTATGTTATACAGCAACTTAATCTCTTGAGCTTTAGAAAGACATCAGTGACATGTACAAAGCGATTGAATTTATGCCAAATGCATTCCAAGAATATTTAATTGTCGATATTGGTTTTGATATCTGTCAACATATCGATCCTCCTAAAGCACATACAAAAGGTATTTTTCGGGCTTTTCTGTTTACTGATTGTCATTCTAATTTATGTTGTTCACTTAGGGTTAAGTGACAATTTGAGGAGATAAGTGTCATATCTCATTTCAGTAAGCTGTTTCAAGGTTGAGCTTCAATTTGCAGTTCTTTTGAACTTTTATTCAAAATGTACAAATGGATTTCAGGTTTCGAGCGACCGATCCAGGTATACTGCAAGCGGGTGTCTCATTCTTTTACCAAAGCAAGTTGTTATGATCACGACAGTCTTCCGAAAACTTGTGCCGCAGATTCATTTTCACTGTGTAATGTTACTTCTGAAGTCGTAACAAAAACTTCGATTGCAATGGAGTCACACGTAGGTAAGAGAACTATCATGTTGCACCTTGCTGATCCTTGGTACTGGTTTTTTTTTTGTCGAATATTTTGAGTTATACGAGCAGCAAAGATTCTTCACAAATTTAGAGGCATATTTCTGAAAAGGACCTTGAAGTTATTTTCAGGATAAATGAACGTTTGCAATAAGAAAAGTTCATGATAGAGTTTCTGTGGAAGAAAGAATGAAACAAAAAAGTCTGGTGTGTAGGTTCCAGTATGTTTCAAATTTAGGTTCATTTTTGTGCCGCCATTTATTGTTAAGCTTTTCTTTTTTCTATGTTTTCCTCCTAATTTTTTATAACATTTCCGGAATGTTTTGTTTCCAATATTTTGTTATATTTTATGAGGTTTCAGAAAGCGCGTAAATATGCATGTTCTTTTATCCTCATAAAAGAAAAATCCTAAGCAAATATTGTGAGTAATTCTGTTCTTATTCCATTTTTCTTAGAAAATATCTTGTGGACTGTCGCTTTAGTTGAAAAAGAATGTGAAATATATGGTTAATACTAATACGTTTTGTGTAGAATTATCCTCAGAGATAGTATCAAATTTGCTTTCAATCAGCTTACTGGTGTTCATTAATACGGTAAATCTGTTTGCATTGCTTTTTTTTTTTTTTTTTTTGTTTTTCATACATTCTTCTTAAATCTCATTGTGATTTTTCTCATCTTACTATTTTTTTTTTCGTTAATTTAAGAATTTGACTTCGTTTGTTGAATAAAAAAATTATTAAACTAATTGATGTGTGAATAATACAGCGAGCATTAATGAAATCTGATTAATGACAGTAAGCATTTTTGGCAATGCAGTGTACCTGAATTGAGTTCTGTGTAAAGACGAGAGTCCATCCAACTTTGTATATGCCAGGATTCATTGATCTATACTATTATACGCTATTATTTACATTGTTTTATGTATGAAAACTTATGAAATTCACTGGTCTGATCAGAAAGTTTATTGGATTTATTTTCTGAATGATTGTTGTAGTGAAAATTTCTTGTTTAAATAATCTTTTTGATTTAGATTTGCATAAATGAAGTATTAGTTGAAAAAATATTTATTATTAGTTGAAGAAATATTATGTAATAGATGATAGGATAACAGAGATATCAGAATGAAGTTGATCACCAGATTATTGTTTAGTTCATAGGAAAATTGAGATTTGGCTGGGTAATCATTGGAAGCGAAATGTTTTAAATCCAGAGATAGTAGAAGAATTTTATTCTTATTGTGTGAGCTGATACGTGCTTATATCATGAGATTTTTTGCAATATTTTTACAATTGCAATTAAGAATGCAGTAACAGACAGATTATATTGATGAAGGATGTTTTCTAGGATATTACAGTAACTTGGTGATATTTTTTCAAGCCACTACATATCAGATATCACAACAAACCTTATCATTAGATTTGAAGATTTTCAAAACATCATACGACATGATGATTAAAAGACTTATTACTTTAAACATAATTTATTATTTCTTATTGAATATCTACATTAAAATACATGCTAGCAAATTTAATCAAAATTTATTCTCTAAGACCACTTTTAATGATCTTGATTGATCATGTTGTTTTTAAAAAAGTTTTATTGCATTTTAACTGTTTAATCCTTCCTAACCGTAGTGCCTTTAGTTTGATTCAAAAGCGGATCATCTGAAGAGGATTCTTGTTTCTAAAGCTTGAACTGTGTTTTCTTAAACGGTTAATTCCAAATGACGTCTCATAACTATTCGAGATTTTCTAGAATTGATTTTTATGTTTGTACTGCCTGGATAAAAATATGTTGTCATGACTATACCAGTGTATATTGTGTAATTTCTTTTTGTATTGGAAAATGGATTAAGTATATTTCCTTTACACCACAGAGCTGTAATTTGGGATGTACATTCGTTCGTGATCAATACTGGGTTGAATATTTTTAGTTTGTGTAGTGTTGCTGGAATAACTTTTCTTTAATTTTGAATACATTCAATTGGTTGCTAAGATAAAGCTCATCTTTTGGTGTTTAATGAAGGAAAAAGCCAAAAAATATTGATTTAGAATTTTTCTATTTCAACACAAAAACCAATGTTACGCGAAATTTTCTGAATGAAGTCGTTAATTTATTGCCATTTTCTATTTTTCTCATTTTCAGAAATGGAATGGCCAAAGTTCGATTTTCCTAAGTGTTCGCATATCCAGTCATCGCGATTGTCAAATGTTGGGAGATCGAGTTGGGGTTTGAAAAGAAGTCGTTTTAAAATTTGTCGTTCTTTGACGGTCGATTTTGAAAATATCAAATGTAAGAAGAAAGAAAATTCAACGAAAGGATACACTGTACAAAACGAAAGTTTTATAACTCTCCATCAGCAAATGTTGCCGAATAGCAATCCACCAAGCTGCTCACGAAGAGATCTTTCCCAAATAAATGCAAAAGGAATACCACCATTATCTCCAATCCTCGTTAATGGATTTTTGAAGAATCCAACAGCTTATTCGCCTACACCTTTGAGAGATTCAAATTCAAATATAGGAACAATGTTAATATCGTCAAAGCGCATAGATTTGGTGAATCCAGTAGTAACCAGCAATTCACATTGCGAGACTCCCATAATTCTTGAGTCTTCAGAACCTGCATTTACTCTGCCATGTGCGAAACAATTACTTTTATCAGATGGAAGTTTAACTTCTTCACTGCAGAAGTTAGAGGTAATACCACGAAATCCAACTTTTACTAGCCAGTCTAAATCACGCACTTCTTTTGTTGCTGTTATGAAAGAATCCGATAGTTTAAATTGGAAGTGTAAAAAAAGTGGTAAGGAAGCAAATTACAGCCCTAAATTGCATACATTTCCATCGATAACATCTTCAACAAATCTCCACTGTTCAGGTAGTTCTCCAATGTCTCTGGAAACTCTTCCAACATCTGAAATTGATTACAAAAAATTGAACGAGAACAAGAACTTTTCGAACTTCGATTTTTTAGATTCTCAATTAAGCTTGGAATCTGACAAATCCCTCACGCTACGACACACACGAAGTGATGACGATGTTTTCCAAAATCATACTGTATCTGTTGACGATTCCGGAAGTGGTGTTTCTACAAGCGAGCAATCACGTGACTGCTTTTTTGATGTAACAATTCATGAAATCGAACCAAATGATTCGGATCATGAGACAAAACTTATTGCAGAAGACACATCACCAATAACAAATCAGTTAAAATTATATGATTTCCAAGGCGGGAATAGTGAGGCGATACATCAAAAGCAGTATCAACGTTTGAGTAAGCTAGCAGAAACTCTCAAAAAGCGATTGTTTATTGCTTCATCAGATTTAGTTATGTGGAAATGTGAGGAACCAAACCAACATCCGGTTAGACGTGTTACAGTAATTTCAGGTGTAGAACAATGGGGATTCTGCTGGACGCTAGTCAAGAATGCTAATGATTCCGAAATTTCCCATATTGTAGATTCGAAACCAATGAAAAAAAGTGCTGATATGCTGTATAGAAACAGAATTCAGGAAGATACAAGTGCTGATGATAATCAAGAAGATCGAAGATATCATGATTCACTGCAGCGAACTTCACGGGAAACTTTTTCAATTTATCAACCTCTTTCAAAATTGAATACTTCTTTGGGTGAATTTATTCTATCACCTCGTTATTACCGCTGAATTTGTTTAATAAAGAGAAAAGTTATTGAGAGTGATGTCTAGATTAATTTAAAAAGTCAGTAAAAATTGGAGGATATTTGTACCAATTTGTTGGAACAGTGAAACTTTTTTTGAATGGAATTTATGTTTGATAAGGACAATATGAGTGTATTTGTATTTGAAAGTAAGCTACGCATCAATCTTGAGCTTTGTATGGTGGAGTTTTTCTAAGTGTTTAAAAAATCCATTATGTTAGTGTTTGAAGTCTTTCATTTTGTGCAACTGACATTTGCATTTCTTAGATCTATTCCGAGTGATTGAATTTGCAGGAAATAGCAATATCAGAATATATAAGATAAAGCTGATTGTTTCCATTATTAAAAAATTTCATTTACTTCTATCACTGCAAAAAATTCAGGAAAGATTATGTGAGTGTATTCATATATCTTTGCTTTTAAAAGAATTATACGCTCTGTTTATGTATTTAAGCATTCATTTATCATTGCTACATTGATTGTTTTGGTTCATCTTTATTCAGCATTTTAACTCATTGTGTCTTATCATGTGTGTTTTCAATTGAAGGACTTGTATTTATGCAGAGCTTTTCAGCTTATGTACTAAAATGAAGCTTATAAAAATTTTCGATATACTATTAGAAGAAGGAAAAAATTAGTGGATTTCTTAAATTCATAAAAGTACATTTAACAAATTGTCATGTTGTAATATGATAGGAAGCTAGGCATTTGAGTGTCGTTCGTTCTTCAATTCATCTGTACAATATGTATTATTGTTATATATAAAGAAATTCGTACTTAGAAGGCTCATAAGCACCGTCCTCACTTAAATCCTAATGAAACATATGGATGGATTTAAGAAACAAATGCTTATTAGATTCACTCTTAAATTTGGTCTGCTGAGAGTAATGGAACGAAACATATGGTCTTCTTAGTTACTTTTCGATGGCTATCGCAATTATTATTAAGGATGAATGATATTAAGGTGCCAATAATTAAGTTTATGCAAAATTTGCATAAAGTTAATAGCAAAGAAGACATAAATACTTCTTAATTGCAAAGTTTGTTCATTTTACAACAATTTGGCTTCTGGGAGAATTAATTTGCTCATTGAGGAAATTTCAGAAGCTCGCATATAAGATGTAAAAATAGTTTGTGAACAAATTTGCTACCTAACATTTCGCTTCCATTAACAATTCACTTTTTGGATAATTTTATTTAGTGTTATTGTAAAGCTTCACTGAGACTTGAACTTCGAATCATATTCAAATTATTTTACACTCTTTTACTAGATAGTACGCAAAGAAAGATAGCTATGGTAAAATCATCTTATTTTGGTTTGGGTATCATCGATTGTGCTTATTCGGTGGTAGTTCGCACAAGCAACAAAGAAAACGCTGGGACTACAGCGAATATATTTGTACAAGTGTGTATCTTCATTTTTCCGAATTATAAGTGTAAATTTAAAAATTTAAGTTTTTGCTTGAAAGAAGAAAAAAGTGTGCTTAGAAAAATAATTTAACAATTTAACAAATTTAAGTTTTTATGATACCGACTTTGTAAGGGGAACATGCTGTACCATCAACTGGAACCAAATACTTTGTAGTTAACAGATATCGAAGGCATACAGACAGATAAAGTACGTCTTAAATGTTCAATTAGTCATCGAAAGAAATTTCAGCGCGGCCATGTAAGTCAAATTTTATTATAAGATGAAAGAAAAAAAAAAAAAAAAATGGAAAGAGGGGGATTTGAACCTCTGCTATTACCGTAATGGCTATTGAGGCATGTTTGATGTCACCCAAGAAATTCCCTGCTTCTAAAATTTTTTTAAATGTATATAATCTGTAAATAGCTCCTTTATTCCTCTATTTTGTTTCAGTCAGATCTATTTTTGCTAATTGAACAAAACCCATTATCAGAGCTCAAATCACTAGAAGTATGGCATGAAAAAAAGGGTGACTGCAAGCCTTGGTTACTGCATTCTGTATATATTATCGAACATATGCATCATATACTATATCAATTTCCATGTCACAAATGGCTTGGTGACGATCCTGATGACTTGGTTATACTTTCATTTGTAAAGAAAATTATATTACCTAGCATAAAAACAAAAAGGATTGATTTTATAAAGACTTCACAGCAGTAATCAATATTATGTTTTTTAAAATTGTTAAAAAGCACATACTAATAACACAAATTAGTTCTATATGGCCTTGCATCTTGCTATAAATTAATGCTATCAAGAATAAATAATAACCGCAGTTGCAACGTAATTGTAATTTTAACACAGAAAGATTCATTTATAGATTTCAAGTGTAAAGCTAAACGCTTCCGGACAACCGTTTAAAGTTTTGCAAGAAGGTGAACTATAATCAGATCCGCTTGCGATCTTGTCAATAAATTCTTTTGCAAATGGTATAAATTCCTGTATATGATGATACAGCAATTTTACATCTCAATCATATTCTATCATTTTCTTCGCTTGCAAATTATTTCTGTGCAGTTCTTTGTCACCTGTCTAAAATTTCATCATGAAATATCAAAGCTTTAGTATTTCATGATGAACGGGAGATAAAACAATGGGGTATAAATATGGAATGATGTAACCTGTCTGCATTCTCCATAAACAAATACTATTCTATTGCAGGAAAACCCATATAACAACTTGTTACCACAGCTCCCATTGAGGTATCCAACATTAATAATGAAAATGTATTATTAATAAAATGCCACCACCAAGCAGATAAGAAATGATTGACATATATGAAAAATATGCAATATAAAACTGCAAGGCCCACATGTATCTTTTAAATAAACAATTGGAGGATTGAGGGATTAATCTGCATCACAGAAACTCAATGAGTAAGAGGGTGACCCCGTCAGTTTCTTATCATTTGTCAAAAATGTTGTAATGTCAGTAAATAATAAGTGAAGAACCGAACAATGCTATATCCTAATCCGAAGAGTCGGAAGATTGCATGTTTGCATACTGCATGCCACATTGCGTGCTCTTGCGCAACTATCGTGAATAATTGATGAATTCAGGCGGCACTCTCACATTTACTTAAATAACCTTCCATAAAAATCTCGAAAAACAAAACAAATGAAGCGGAAAGATTCGAGAAATTCGATGTTTGAATCATGCACTCAAATTATTTTCTCTTGATGCACTGATATCAACCGAGGTCGTCCTTTTCAAACTACTTCCATGAAATGGTATCCCAGCCAAAATCAAGACATCAATGCAAGCTCTTTCAGGAAAAGCAGTGATTTGACAAGATAAGGTATATAAAGATAACTACGTCATTCTCGACAATATCAAAACCTCATGCACTTTCACATCTAGGATATTAGCTTATTGCTTTCGAGAGGTCACAGAGTCACAAACTCCCGGAGTTGGTTAATCTAAGTTACGTTATCATTGTCAACACTTATCTGCTAGCTAACATTCATCCTTCTTGTTTGTCCACTCAACTCTGAATAGCTTAAGTGATATCCATTCTCGTACATTCTGCCTTATACACCTTCCGAGTTACTTCAAAAAATATTTAAATTTTTTGCAGGATAACATTTCTTACAAAAATTATAACAATGCTATTATTAAACCGGAAATTTACAAACACCACCTACCGGTAACCCTCTTGCAGGATATCGAAAAGTAAATCAGGAAATCAGCCGAAACGCAACTGTTCATCATGGTATTTTATCTTTGGCCGACATACTATCCATCGTATTTTCTCGTTCGTTGTTTTTCTTCAAATGTAAATGAAAGTAACGGTTTCATAAGGTAGGCTGATTTCCCGGTATTTCGAGGAGAATGGAAAGAGCTGGGATCTCAGAGCTGTATTGCAAAAAAGCACCGCGAATAATCTCCAGAGGTCGACTACGTCCTGCAAATACTTCAGCCAAAAAGGGTATACTTTTCAATTTTGTTATCTCAACTGTATATTTATTATTTTTCTGTTTCGAAATTCACTTAAAAAAATACCAGTTAAGGGGAAAAAGTGTGAAATAAAATAATAACAGATAATTCTGGCACATTTAGATCAATAGTTGATTGTTTATGTGAATTTCTAGAAAAAGAATGTGTTAAGAACGATTATGAAGTAGATGATGAAGTTGGAGAGGATTTCGTAGTTCGAGGTGGAGTGATGATGAAGATCGCTGATGTGAACAAAGAGCAGTGGAAATCAATGAAACGGTTTTATATCGATGTCAATCGGTCTCAGATTTACCAGCATGCTGAAGCTCATGATAGGATATCACTAGGTGATGAGGCTAACTCATCTCGTGTTACAGTTGAAGTTTCTGCGTTACCAGGTGATGGACGGATGTTCCATATTTGTGATAATCTTCCAGGCAAGTTTTTTTTTTTGATCTAATAGTTTCATCATGTAAACTTTACAATGTGTAAAAAATTGAGTTCTCCTTGCTAGATAATATGTAAATATCTGATACTCTGTTGTAGTGTAAAACATTTCGTGAAGATCATGATACCTTGTCAGGACTAGCGCAAATTTTTTCAACTATTTTTGAATAAAATTTTCACCTTTTGAAAAACTTGAATACTCCATTATTTTAGGTATAGCAAATGAGGTGGAGTCGTATCCTTGTCGTCATTGTCCTAACCGTATTTTTTT
The DNA here is from genome assembly GCF_000002995.4 of Brugia malayi. Lineage (NCBI taxonomy): Eukaryota > Metazoa > Nematoda > Chromadorea > Rhabditida > Onchocercidae > Brugia > Brugia malayi. The sequence goes on along the minus strand of NW_025062476.1, from coordinate 4,598,302 downwards.
AACTTCATTCGGCCTGGAACGCCATACTAAAATAGAACACAAAACACACCTTCCTGAGGTTTTGGAAGAAATATCAAGGATTCGTAACGAGTGGAAGAGGTACAGTTACCTGTTTGTTTTTCTGCAACGAATTGCCAAGAGCGGTGCATTCAATTTTACTTTGTATGGCATGGAATTTCTCCAATGCTGTTATTTTCATCTGGCTTTTATGTAATTTCTATTCCATATTCGACATTTTAAGGAGAGAGACATTTAAAGCGATAGCCAAAAAGCGACGTGAAGCGTTAAAGAAGACAAGAATGTTAACGGAAATTGTTAAGCGATCGCGTAAGCTTCCATACACTTTTTGTTGTGGGATCATTAACGAAGGATAGACCTTTATATTAGGTGTTAAATAATACTGGAAACTTCGAATTTCTTAAATTAACCTAGAAATTTAGATTTTTTAAAAACAATTAAGATTTTTTGGTGTTATTTTTTTAGAAAGTCTTCGATCCGAACATCATTCTGCTAATAGGCATTACACAGGTGCTTTGAGCTGTCATATTTGTGGTCTTAGTTTTGAAGCTAATTGTGAATTTATGATGAATCATTTTCGTGCTCATCGGAAAAATGACGACTTAAGACGACGATTATTGGCAAATTTTGGTCCTTCAGTAGGTTATATTTCACATTTTCTTTTGGTTTTACACGGGGCTTAAATAAATCGCATTATTGCATTATTTTTAGATTAATATGTATTGCAGTACGTTGCACGTTGTACCTGTTATCAGTGTCATTTGGTTTTTGTTAATGAGAAGAATTTGATGCTGCATAAAGAGTCATCACATCTTAGAAAGCGAAAGTAAGTATTATAATTCTTTAATTTTTTTATTTTCAAGTTATCCTGCTGCTGTGGAAAAGATTATAAAGTATTGATTCATCGCATTTATCAAGCTTATTAAAGTCATCTCGCACTTATCAATTGAAAACTATGTACAAAACTTCGAGATGAAGATATAAAACATTTTTAATTGAGGCAGTGATATCAGTACTATTAAATTGCAGACAAACAGTTTTGATCTGTCATGACCCATTTCAATGGAATTACTGCATTATTACTCGATAGATTATAATGACTGCAATTATTTTTGAATTTTCAATTAATGAACAGTAAGACTGGTGTCTTCTGACGTGAATATTGAGTTTGATTTTTTAGTTCTAGGAAGAGATTTTATAGCTTAATATAGATTCTATACATTCTTGTATCAGAAAAAAAAAATTTTTTTTTTCAGGTATGTATGTAAATGGTGTGGTGATGTATGTTTATCAGTGAATGAATTGAATGAGCATAAAAAAGATGTGCACGGTGTGCCGTGCAGTCGAACGGAAAAATTGCCCACTACTAGTACAATTAGCAATTCGCAAAAGAATACTGCTAAACTTAATGATATCGTTGCTGATGATAGCTTAGCAGAAAAGCAGACATTGTGTGGAAACGGTTTTGCAGATACTTCTTCAGGAAATCGTACCTCTATGCTAGATCAAAGTCCATGCATGTGAGCAAATATTTCAGATAGATCTTTTTTGTACAAGTTGAATGAACATCGCACTATTGGATTCTTATTCATTAACTTACATTGTTTTGACGCTTACAATATATATCTAAACATATTGCACATTATAAAAGCTGTTTAATATTTTCTCAAGATCACTTAATTCATTTAATTTAGAGCAAAGTGTAGTGAATGTGGTTTGACTACAGTGAAGCCATCATTGCTTATACGTCACATGCAACGTGTACATAATAAGAACTGCTTCTCAACGGTAATTGAAGTAAAAGGTTTACCTAACATTAGGGTGGATATGGATCGTGGAAAAGTAACTTGGTGGTGTTGTGACTTCTCTTTCGAAGACAGGTTTGTTTTCGTTTCTTGATAACTAATCAGAACTACTTAATATTTATTCATTTGTTTTTCTTGATAAACAAAAATGGATACTAGTTTCAGGCATTAATTTTTAGGTATCGTTTTATCCATCATAGAAAAACTTGTCATCAACAAATGCTTGAACATGGCCATTTGCAAAATTGTGCAGTCAGTGCTGAAGAACAAGCTACCATGCATGAAACAAATGACAGAGAATGCATGAGTACTGCACAAATAGTGCAATTGATTAATCAGGACGAAATTGAAGATGATGAGTTGTACGTTTTTATGGCAGAAGAAGACCTCGGTATTTTTCTTGCCCTTTCAAAATTCATAAATTTTCTTGAAAAAAAGATTTAGAACTGTCTAATAAGACATATGCAAGATTGTGGTAAATTAAATAATCTTTAAATTTTTACGGAGTTGGAGTATTTTTAATTTAATCTGCAACGAGGTGTTCGTTACTAATAATCTGATATAAACAATTGTTTTAACTGGTTGTATTTTCCTCATTTTGCTGATGCAGAATTTTTATAGTAACATTCTTGCTGTCTGGACTTATCATTATGGATAAACAAAAAAAAAAAAAAAAAAATGATTTAATTTAATACCAAATTAGTCCTTCCGGTTAAAATTTCTTATCATGTAATTCAGATCAGGAAGTTTACTGATTTTCAGAACAAGAAGGAGAAATAATGTTGCGAGAAATGCGAACAAGTGAATCAATGGTAGAGGGTGCTCAGACTGTAAGAGCTAAGGAATTTTTACAGTTGAGGCAGCAAATAGGAGAAAACTTTGATCGTGGCATGGTTAGTTATTGCAAACTTCGTAATTCAGAAGTGTAATTTTCTTAAAGATTTTACCATTTTAGCTATAAAATTTGAGCAGTACATTTTTTAGCAAATTGTTCTTGTTGATGTCGTGAATGATGCACAGCGACAATCTCCAAATTCCGGAGCGGAGCCAGCAATTGATTTCATCGCCAATAATGTGGTAGATAACGATGTCCTAAATTCGTTACTTATATCAAGCACACAAATGCCATCCACAGATTATAAATATTATTCCAGGACTCAATCAACTGAGTCAGATTTTTCTGTAGTGAATGTTCCCGATTCTACGGAAGACAAGATATTACACAATGACTTACCTCTACCATCGGAAAGCTTGATTAACGTTGAAACAAGATCTTCACCCACACCGACTGCAACATTTAGTCGAGGTAGTTTGATAGATAATTCTCTGAGTTGTCATTTTCAAGTTCAGAGAAATACCCTTAATGATTTAGCAGTAGTTCCCACAGTAGCGTTCCCATACAGCACACAACAACATAATAATAATAATGTAACATGTTCTTCCACGATAGTATGCCCTGAGTTAGATGGAACACCAAGAATTCCCCACCCATTACTATAATTAGTAATAAAGAGACAGTTTCACTACCACCCAACATTGGTTACTGTGCTATGGAAGGTTCAAAAACTAGCAATTTTTTGGTAAGGTAAAGTAATAAACCTACTTCCGTCCTGGATAACATCTCCACTTTGTTAAATTTAGATCCAAGGGGTACTCTCACGACAGCAGCGCAGCTAAGACACTGGTTGAGACATCCTCTTTACAGCATTTATCAACACGGGATGATACCATTTCGTCTTAAATTGGTCAAGATACCAATTCAACTGTTACAAGAGTACATAATTCAACAATATATAATCTTTCACTAGGTGAAGCCAATAATGCTTGATCGAGCAGTACGACGTGAGGAGAATTACTTTTTAATGATTAAACATAAAGTAATATATATCATTCATTAATTTTTTATGTTCTTTTTAAGTTTTAAGTTGGTATTAAATGCAATGATTCTTTCATTCAGTTTCCGTACTAATGAATTTTGTTCTAACATATATTCATCACACATATCACATATGGTCAATTTTAAGTCTGGAAATTCCAATCGCTTTCAAAATTGCGTGATTAGTTGTATAGTGAAGTTGCTGTGAAATAAAATTTGTATACATTAATAGAAAATCAATTTAGTTTTATTAATGTTTTTTTTTTTTTTTTTTTTTATGTGGTCTGATGACGGTACTCGCTATTATATAAACTATAAAATGAATAAAATTTTTTAAAGTTGCGCTTCCATGGCAGAGCTCGTATTTTCATGCAAGACATATTCATATATTTCAAATCAGTTTTTGGAATCTTTCTATTTGCAGCAGATGAGATATTCTTTAATTGGTAATCACTTTTCGTTTTTCCTTTTCTTGGTTAGGGATGGCTTTAAAAAAAGGAAAGGTAACTTATGAGGCAGTTTGCATTGCCTTCAATTTATTTCGGTAGGCAAATGAAGTATCGCATTATATAAAATTGAATTGGCCAGCTGTGTACAGGAAGGACATTTTCATCAATGACAACGTTATGAGCAACAAAAACAACAAAATATACATATAAACAAGTGTACAGAATGATCACATTTCACATTAAATATTTGCTGTAATACCCTGTTTAATTTTAAAATTCATGATAGATCATTTCTTTGCATTAAAAAAAAAGGATTGAAAGAATGCTAAAGCGTGAATAATATATAAGATTTCTAAAATGATGAATAAATAAATAAGAAGAGCACCTGAACTTCTTGTCAAGAAATGGGTCTTCTCATGAATATCAGATTTTAATCCAATAATTTTCTATTATTTAATTAATTTTTTTTTTTTCAATCTGAAGATTTAGTGGATGTTGTGAAACTAGTCAACGAAGCGGTAGACTGTGTGATAGAGAAAATGCTTGAATAAACCGCTTCGTTGGTTAATTGTCACGGTGACTTGGATGAATGCTCTGAATTTGTTTCATCTTCTTCAGCTGATGCACGCATTTGTGCTAATCGTGTTTCTTGTCGATAAAAATGCTTAAAATTTGCTACCTGAAAGGAAGGTAAGCAAATAATAAAAGTAGTTCTAACAAAAGTATCTAGATTAGAAATGTTAAATAAGTCAAAAGTTTTTCTTTTTTTTTCAATATTATCAAGAAAAGATTTATCCATTTACTAAGGAACACTTACAATAATGGGTACAGGTAGGGCAAGTGTCAACACACCAATTAATGCACACAAGCCACCCACTAGCTTACCGTAAACTCCAGTTGGCGTTAGATCCCCATACCTTAAAAAAAAAAAAAAAATGATTTCATTTAAAAGTAGCTTTCTCGAAATTCTCGAAAAAAAAAAAAAAAAACATCCACTCAAAAATGAAGAAAGTAAATACAACACTTATAAGAATGACAATAAGACTCAAATTTCCACTTTAACTATGTGTTAACACCATCACAATTTTGTGTAAACATTTCAAAAGTAGGACGAAAAAAAAAATGGTTAAAAGAAAAATGTTGTAATTAGGTATCAGATAATTTGCAGTTATTTTCTACTTTTTTTAGCCTAAGTAATGAAAATTATACTTTGAGCACAAAAAAGGTATAACATGAAAGAGGTCAAGAGATTCATCAACCATTACAGTTTTTTTTTTTTTTTTTTTTTGGATAATTGGTAATTTGATAAGATTATGTGCTACTAATATGAAAGCTTCAATAAGTAATTCTTACGAATAATTAATTATTAGCGAAATTTGAATTAATAAACATCAATATAAGAGATACATGCACAACATATCTCCTCCCGAAAAATACAAAACTTACCCAACTGTAGTCATTGTAACCTGAAATAAATTGAAATGAAAAGATGATTTTATTAAAATTTGTAACGATATTTTCAATTATGAAAGTTAATTAAAAGAATAAAGTGATGATATAGAATAGTAAAGCCTACCAAAACAAACCAAAATGAAGCAGGAATTGAGGTAAACTTTGTATTTGGTTCATTCTGTTCAGCAAAATAAACACCGCTAGAGAAAAGTACCAGAGCAATAACCATAAAAAAGATAAGAAGACAAAATTCCTGTATGGATGCACGAAATGTTTTGCCAAGGATTTGTAAACCAACTGAGTGCCTGCAATAGTAATTTTCATAAATTCAAACTTTCATAAATAAATCATCGCATTTCTTCATCTTTATCTCATTTCTAAATGCATTATGTTATCAATAATCGATTTAAATGATTAATATATAAATAGAAATTCATTCATAATAATAAATGAAAAGTTCAACCTGCTAAGCTTAAATATCCTGAATACTCGTACTAATCGTAAAACACGTAATACAGCAAATGACATTGATGAACTGGATTTAGTTGAATCCATCCTAAAACTTATGATATCTCTTTGATGAAATTTAACTTTACATTATAGCTTTTCATTTATCAATGATAATTTATGAGTGAAATTAATTGATGATTATTTTAAAATTATTCCCATAATTGTTGTTTATAATTTCTAAATGAAAAATTTTTTTTTCAAAAAATTCATATGTTTAATTAGCTCATATACTAACATACCACATTAAATTACCAAAAAAAGGAGCAATAGCAACGAAATCAATGATGTTTAGAACAGAGCGAAGAAAGCTGAACTTATTTGGACAGCTTATAAATCGTAGTAGTAATTCTGAAATGATGCATATTTCCCTTTTTCATAAAATAATAAGTTTCAAATTCAAAAGTTTTTATTTATTGAGCATTAAAACTGCTATTTGTATGAAAAAGTAATTAGCATGCAAGTCACTTAAAGTTTAAAATAAATGCCTAACTCAGAAGTTTAAATTGGCTTGAATGACGTTTTTTTTCTTTTTTTCCAATCTATGCACTAATAAAAGTTTTGTTTGTCTCATGAGAGAAATTTTCTGTGATTTAGTGAGGCAATAAATGGTCCATTAAAGGAAGAAATTTTCACTTCTAATCGACCATCTCGAAATCAATACTTACATTTTATATAAGTGCATTCTAAAAAATAAGTGAAAAATTTTTTCAAATTATTAACAACGAAAACAAGATTTCTTTTCTAAAAAATTGAAGCTAAAACTGTGAATTTATATTAACTTAGTTACTGCAATATATAAAATGTAAAAGAAATAATAACCAACCAATGGTAAACCAAATAATACAGAATAATTCAATGTAGAAAAATGGATTAGACCAGTCGCGTACGTCACCTGGATTTTCTTTCATTGATGGTAGTGTTTCCAAGCAAAATGATATTATTGAGCTAAAATCTAACTAAATTATCGAAATTTCTTCCATTGATATATGAAAGTGACCTTAGTATGATCTCTTATAAAGTTATAAAGCTAAAAAATTTGAATGGAAATTTTTAGAAAATTATTAAAATTTTATTAAACTTTCAAAAATACATACATGCTAATAACAAAAATAGACAGAAGCGCAAATATACGAGCGAATAATGAAGAATCTGGATATTCTACTAATTCCCATAGCTGTCGCTGTAATACATTTTGAGGCATTTGAATTTCTTTTGGTTTCTCGTAACCTTCACTAATCCAAAATTTTTCTAACAATTCTTCACCCATCTATAAAAAAAAAAAAAAAAAAAAAAAAAAATTAATATCATAATCAAATGCTACAAAAAATTAAATAAATATATTTGTATCTTATATTTTTGGTAAGAGTTTTAGATCGAACAAAGTTATCATTAATTATTTTTATTGAAATTGAAAACAAATGATTTCTTCTTTTTAACTTTCTGTAATTTTGGATTTACTTCAAAAAATTTGAGCTCTTTGACGAACATATCGATTGGTACCGATTCCGGCCTTTTCATAATACCGCCACTTTGATATGCATACAGTATTGATTCAAAACTGAAAAATTACAGTTAGTGTCATATCAAAATACTTTGTACCATTAAAACATAGTCATTTTTAATAAAAATAGATAGTTTAGTAAATAAGATAATGTCAACAAAAAGCTTTGTTTGTTGATTCTTATAACAAATGAAAATAAAAATTATTTTCAAAGTCTTTCAAAACATTTTACACATTTTTCAATGATCGTTCAAGTATTAATGCAAACCACTAGAAAAAAAAAAAAAAAAAAAGAAATTCAAACTGGAAAAAAGTTAACCTTGTACGATGCCGATCAAAAAAATATTCTTCATTTTTGGGATCCCAGAAACGATTTCGTTTGAATGAATTACCAAGCAGTGTTAATGGATATCTATCAATAATGACAATGAAATATATCCGTCAAAAAGAATTAAACTAAGTAAAATTAAGTTAAGTAAGAAATGAGATAGCAATCCTAAAAGTTTAGTACCATGCTATTACACTGAATTGAGAAGTAAATAATAACAATAATAATATTTATTATAATTAGTAGTACTTCTGAACTATACTTTTGGAAGAAAAAGAAATTCCACTTCTCTTTTCCTAAAAATTATTTTAGACGATTTCTTATTCCATTTACTATTATTATTACTACTACTATTATTATTAACCATTATTAATACTATTACTATTGTTATTATTAAATGTTATTAATATTATTATTATTGTTATTGTTATTGTTCGGTATTTCCACTAATTATTATTGAACATTTCCAGTAAATTTCCAGTGAACAGCAAATTGAATGAGGGATTGCTTAAAGAAATTCTTAAAAGAAATAAAGGATGGATGATGAGTTAAGTGGAATTTCTTTTTCTTTTAAAAGTACAATTCAGAAATGCTTCATTTTCCAATTCTACATAATGGCAATGGCACACTTTTAGGATTTCTATTTCATTTTCCTAATGTAAATTATATTAATATTTTGCAAACTTCTATATTTTAAAGTTGAAATTTTCATAAACTTTGAAAAAAAAAGGAAAATGCAAAGAAGCTTTATAATGATACTTTTAGACGGATGAAAAAATTTATGTTTAAATTATTTATAACTTCAAAAGCACCATAATTAAGCATGCAAGCTCTAATTCTGCTTTGAGTAAATTGGAAGCTTAATCTAGCAGAAAGATTTTGCAATTGATAAACATTAAAAGCACTTATTTCACTTACCTTTCTAATGTTGATTCATAAGTTTGAAACCTTAGACCAGAAACATTAATTGTAATTAGATTTCGCTCTAGTTGTTTTGCTGATGACGTATCATTAAACATTATATTGTTTGGCTAAAAATATTCATACGTCAACAAAGTACTATAAAACTAAATACATGGTGGAAAAAATGAAACGAAATATATGATAAATTATTAAGTATCCGACAAAGAATAAGGTTAATAAATCAAATTAATAGATTTTCGAAAAAATAAATCTTGATTTAAATTCAAAAAAAAAAAATTATTGAAGACTAGCCTCTTCTTCTGTTATCATCGGGAAAATAGATCCATTGTTTGGTTTTTCATCACTTACCTCCCTATTTGATGGTGTGTCCATGATGGGTGACCTGTAGAAGCTTTGATTTGATAAATCAAAACAGTTAGACTGCATGGAATATTCGTTCATTTTTTTTTTTTATCCCATTAAACAGAAGTATTTTTTATGAATTGAAATGGAAAATTTTCACCTAATCAACCAGGTATAAAATTAATGGTACTATCGAGATAATTTAAGTAAGATGAGCGTTTTGTTAAATCATTCTAAAATAAGAGCAATAAAAGTGCTTAAAAAAAATAGTAAATGAGTACAAATTAGTCTCTCAGTGAGAGAGGTAAAAATATATCTCAAATATATATTTTTATATTTCATTTATTATTAAGATATTTTATTAAAATACACGATGTGCTATCATTAAAGCTTGTTCTCATCAAACTTCATGACGAAGAACTTCCATATTTTTAAATATATCATCCTTGATCTATTTCTAATTATTATTAGATTTTTGTATTTCGATAACAAAAAAAAAAGCATAAATTAATAGATGGAGAAGAAATAAAATATAATAAATCTAATTAAATTAGTTTTGTTTGATTGAAATACAAATTATTATTGAATTGCAAACATATTACATTCAATGTATGATTGACAGCTTTTCGTTTTAGCAAATTAAACACCTAATTCATTATTGTTTTCTTTTTTGTTAAACATTTGATATTTGTGAAGTTTTTTTTTTTTTAAAATCAAAAGAGCAAATCACTAAATGAACTAACTAACAGCATTTAATTAACGATTTATTCCATTTTTGAAGTTAAATTTTTCCTGCTGTAAAAATTATTTTAATGACAAATTTATGGAAGAAAAAGTGACAAGAAATAAGGAATAAAAAGAAGGCTAAGAGAGCTTTTCAAAATGTTTTAGCGGATGGATAGATAGACAGATAGATAGATGGATGGATGGATGGATGGATGGATGGATCATGTATGAAACACACGCCGGCCGGGCCGGGTCCGGTACTCATCAATTGCAGCAGCTGGCGCAAATAATTGGCATTTGTGTAAAGCTTCAATAATCTCTTCCTTCTTTTAGTATATTCATTCTCTCAGCTTAACTTAGAACTAACATTTGCTTACATACACATACACACATACAACACATATATAATTAGATAGATAGGTAGATCGATTCAATTACAGGTGTGAATAGACTTTTCTCGATCTGAATATACCAGTTTTTGAGTTACCTTGATGAACTAAAATCAAATGTGAAGTAATCATATTTGATTTTAAAAATTTATCATCAAATTACTGTTACTGTTGCGAATTATTTCAGCTTAAAAGTTATTAGTTCAAATTAGTCAATCGGTCGAGAATTCATGAAATGTCAAGAATTCACGAAATTTTCTTGTGAAATAAACTTTTTAGAGCTAATGCTATATCAAATAATTATTCCTAACTCATATATTATATATACTCTCGTTTAAAAATTATTGGGAAAATTATGTTTTTTGATGATGCAAAATTAGAATTAATAATAGTATGTCATGGAGGTATCGTAGATTTACGTTAAGTTACGTTACGTTAAAAATATTACGTTTGAATTAAAATTTAGACAAGCTATTGTTTGTGTTACATACATATAGAGAGAGTAAAGTTTAAAAGGAAAACTAAATATGCAATATAAATTTTCACTCATCAGCATACAATTATATTAAATAAATTTGGATAGAAATATATAAATCTAATTTTCGTTTTATAAATCTAATTTTTTTTTTCATTCTGAATTCAAATTATGTGTAAAATTTTGGGAAGAAAAGTTAGAAAAGCTTAAATTTTGAAATAATTTATGAAATTTTTTTACAGAAATAAAAAATTATAACATTTCCTCTGTCTATTGTTAAATAAAATTATCTTACAAAAAATCAACCGAACGTGATCGATGGCAATCAATATCATGTAAATTAATGGGTGTTGAAGTTCGTGTTGATCGACCACTTCGACTGCGGTATTTTTCTGGATGAACATTGAGTAAATGTTCTATTTGCCTGAAATTCATTTCAAGAATATAAATTATCTTAAAGAATTTCTGTTATAGTTAAAAAAAATTTTTTAAATTTACTATATAAATACATCAGTTATTTCTTTTATTTTGCCACACTTTTAAATATTTATGATAGATCGTTTAGAGAAAATAAAAAATGAAAAAAGAATGGAATAAATTTGTAAATATTTTTAATGAATAAATTAATTCATACTAATTATGAACAAATAACAAAATTAGCTTATTAGTAAATGGTATTAATTTATAATAATATTGCAAGGAATTGTTGCTTATTTTTTCACTGCAAAAATAATAAATTGTATTTTAAATATTATTCATACATCAATTGTAACATACTACAAATTGTATGAGAATTTGTATGACAATTTTTTGAAAAATTTAATATTTTCATCAGAAATACAAATATCTTTTAAATATTTGAAAACTTTTTATTTGTACCTTTTTCCATGAAATCGATATTTTCCAAGCATTTCTTTAACGAATTGCCAAAATTCAATTTCAAAAAATTTGTAAGAAAAAAGAAAAACAATTAAATATTAATATTATTTGTATAGAACGAGTAACATTAGCCGATTCGAATAAAACAGCAAAATAATAATTAGAGATAGGTGTGATTGTGAACGTCTAAAAAAAAAAAGAATGCTTAATTACTAAATGTTCAAATATCTGAAAGACACACACACACACACACACACATTCAATGATATATGAAAAAAGACACTTTGCAAGCATTATTATCAACTTAAAATTATTAGCGTAAACGTCATTCATTGAATGAGAAATAGTTAAACGATTTATGTATTATTTAAAATTAGCAAAATATGAAATAGAAAAAAAAAATTTGATCATTTTAAAATTTAAAAATGAGTGCTAACATTGATATCATTAAGAATGTTGCTATTTGAAATCATTTGCAATCTCATTACTGGGATACACGGAGTATATATATCCAAAGTTATTTACTTGTCACGAATATCAAATTTATCATCAATGTTTTTCACTCTTTTAATTAATTAATTTTAATTCGTTAGCTACAGTAAACTTATTTTCACTCATATTTACTTCAACTTTCATCGAGTTATCATGGTAGATTAGCTCGATCTAATTCAAGTCAATCTCTAAGTAATTCCTTCTCTAACATTCATCATTCTAAATCTATTAACTTTGTTTTTTTTTTTTTTTAATCGAAATATCAAATAAAAATTTTCTAATGAAGACACTATTAAATTGGAAATACTTATATTTACGAATGAGAAATATAATAGCAATTAATTATGAGTTAGACTAATTATTCAAAAATGAAGGAATTAAAGAATTGGTACTTGAATAAACTGTTCACCATTAAACACCACCATTTTGACATTATATATTTGCATTTAAATTGAATTTTATCCTTTTTCGTTTTGTAAGATCAGCTTAAAATAAAAAAAAAAAAACACTTTCAAGAAATGAATTTGAGAGCCATTTATATGCGACAAGTACTGATCTATGCAATTTTAACCAAATACTTTCTACCAAACTTTTTTTTAATTTTACCTCTGCATTTTTAATATTTTCAAAATTGGAAGAAAAAAATATATAGTTAAATCGAAGAATTAAATCCAAGAAAATATCATTATAAAATCTGTAAAATTTACTTTCTCATGATTTATAACAACATTTTTTTTGCCATGAATTAGACATTAGAATAAATTATTCTGATTCCCAAACTTCTGTTTTTATTTTTGACAAAGAGAAGGAAGAAGAAATCAAAGAAAAGCTAAAAGTTAATTTCAACAAAAAAAAAGAAAAAAAATGCTTTTAGTTTGTACATTCAATGATAAGAAGTGAGGCAAAATGTTTCTTCTGATAGAATTAATAAATAACAAAGATTAGCTATTTTGTTCCGAATTGAAAAAATAATTTTAAAATGTTAAAAATAATTGAACAAACCTTTTAGTTGAAGGTCGTCGACTAAATAATCCATAATTTGACCCTTCTCGCACTGCAACAGCAGGCATTTAAATCCAACGAAATAATAATTCACTGTAAATTGATGCCATATATTCAGAGAAATAAAATTTGCTTCCACTTGCTAAAATTTTCTGGAAGACTTCGTTGTCGTTTACGTCTGATAGAATAGTTCAAAACAAAAAACGTTTTTTTGAAAAAATGAATTGATGGATTTTTTTAAAAATCGCATTTCAAATTTAAGCTTGAATTCAAGCATAAAATTAGTGGTGGCATAGAATGAGGAAAACAAGAAAATAATAAATATTCATTTTTCCTTAAAGAAAATTTTGATTTAGACTGGAACAAAATTAGCAGCTGTTAGCATTTGCCTTTTCTCAATTGATTTAAATTTAATTTTTTTTTTTGCATTGATTTAAATTTACGACAATCATCGATATTATTTACATTTCTTTAACGATATAAAAATAATTCAAATATGCATAAACCATACAGTTGTCTTTCTTTTTTCATAGAACTAATTAAATGGAATAGTATCTCAATTTTCATTCTCTCAAATAATTTTAATTAAAAAAAAAAAAAAAAAATTATAGGTTAGTAATACTTTAATACTTTAAGATAACGTCTAAATTTTCACAAATCTTACAAATGAATTTATTCCGATCTTATTCAAACGAAGAATGAAATAAAATAAGATTCAATAATTTGCGAACGTTATAGAAATTAAAAGATTCTGGGATAAGAAGTAAAATTCCTAATCTCAATACTAAAACAAAGAAAGAGCAAAAATTTGAAAAAGGAAAAAAAAATTCTCACCTTTGAAGATGAGAAACTTTTCTCATACTGATGACATTTTAGTTATAATAAGAAACGAACATTTTTTTTTTTTAATTAGTAATACTAATTCCTTGTCTAGCATTATATGATTATATTACTCTTTCCGGAAAAATCTGTCTTTATTTTAATTTCAACTTTCTTCTCCATATGAATTAAAAAAAAACAAAAAGCAAATAACGAGACTGAACTCAAAGATTTTTTTATTTTTTTATTTACCAATTACTTTTTTTTTTTGATTTACTAAAATTACTCTTTTTTTCTTTTAATTTAATTTACTTCAATTACTATTAAAGTATTATGTCTATGGTTAAACATTTCTAATATTATTGGTTTCAAGTTTTTTTTTTTTTTTTTGTTCTAATATTAGTTAAATTTTATATAACTGTTAGAAATTACACTTATATGCATTAATAAAATAAAAATGTCTGAAAACATTTTTTTTTAAATTTTCAAATTCTGATAAAATTATTGTTCAAAAAACATAACTTTCTTTTTCAGAACCTAAAAAAAAGTGAGAGTTATATGAATTTATCTTTTGAAAAGTTGACAAGTGACAAGCATCAGAAAACTTCAATGATAATGACAAGAACAATGCTAACTTTTAATTAAATAATTGACTTGCAATCATAATAATTTAATTTTTTTTTCTAATATAATTTAAAATGTCTATAAATATATTATTGAAATAAGCACTATCAAATTTAATTTTGCTTTATAAGCAGAAAAATAAAGTAATCACATCAATCGTAATTTTGTTTCATTATTTAATATAATAGTTTATGATGTAAACGCACATAAATATAAATTAATTTTTTCTAGCAGTCAGATAAGTTGGTTTGACAGAAAATTTCTCATATATTTGAAATTTGAAAATTAAGTTTATTTTAAATGATCCATTCTTACATGCCATAATTTTAAATTAAATTAAATACTATAATTGTAGAATTAAATTCTTCGTTAAAAACAAAACAAAAGTAAGGTGCGCTTCAAAGAACACACATAAATTTGGACAAATTCAAAAAGTATTATTGCAAATAAGCGGAAATGTTATTTGCTATAAATTAAATTTGATTTTCTTTTTTTTTTTTTTTTTTTGCTACAAATAATTTACCTAAATTAATTGGTAGAAATAAATTTGATATTCAACAGATAGATATGACTTAAAAATTAACATTCATCGCGATTGAAAGTTAAAAATTTGTCACCGAAAAATTAATTTCTTCAAAAGGTTGAAAAATGAAATCATATTTAAATCTAATTGTTACTTGTAATTTCTTTTACAAAAAAAAAAAAAAATTCAGTCTATGAGAAAGAACAAACTTGACAATAAAATTATTCTTGAAATTCTTTCAGTTTATTTAAATCAATTAGTGATTTGATATATGCCATAAAAAATCTAAAAGACTGTCCATAAATGAATTCGAAGAATATTATCCAAAAAAATTTTACAATATTGCAATTTATCATCATTGTGATAAATAAAAATTGAATCTGATAACTTTCACATATAATCTGAGACAGTAAAATTTGCAATCAAAGAGAAACATTTAAAAAATCCACAAAAAAATGAAAGAAAAAAAAAAAAGCTTTTACTGAAATATAATCAATGACTAAACTTATTTGCTATTAGAACCACTTCAATTCACTTAAATTCCACGATGCATGCAAATCAAATTTCCTCCTTTAACATTTTTTGAAAGAAAAAGGCTTAATAGCATAAAATTTTGTCGCAAACATTTTCCAAAGGACTAATTCGTTTAATTTCAAATATTTTTTTTACTATTATCCAAATGACCTTTTCATTACTGCAATTTAAAAAAAAATATCGATTATTAAAAGAAATAAATGTAGACAGCTTTGCTAATTGCATTGTTCATTAATTTCAATCAGTTTGAAATTTTAACTTTAAAGAATGCATTTTAAAATAATATAACAGTTATGAAATTGAACATAGTTATAGATCTACTTTATCAGTGTCAAAGTAGCTGCACTAATTGATATTTATAATGTAGAAAAAGTGATTAATCAATCTTTGAAATATAATTTTGTTTAAATATAATTTCCACAGCGATCTTTCATACAGTTAATATCAGTAAAACGAAGTGAAGTGATATGTGATAGATTTGCAATGAAAATTTTTTATGAAAATGAACTAGTGATATTCTATCAAATAAATTTATAGCACTTAATTTTCAAAAAAAAAAATTGACAAATAAATTTTTAAGATTTCTGATTTTTTTTTTTTTGTTGTTGCATAGACAATTTCAATGATGAAAAATCTGTTTAGCTGTGATAATGTGAAAAAGAAAAGAAAGAGAGAGATGGTTGGAAGTAATGAAAAAAAAAATAGTTCAGTGAAATATTTCAAACAATGTTAAATGCTTTTCGTTAACTGAACAATTCATACTCACATTCATCACTAAATTTTTGGAGTAAACATTTAAATCGAAAAGTTCAAAATCAAAGAAGCATTGATGATTGAATAAAAGATTACATTTTCAACTATTATATAGTTAGAGAAAGGAATAATTGAGAATTGCTTCCAGTTTCAAATTTATTGCTAAAGAGATTTAAATTAATTTTTAATTTATGTTTCTTAACATTCCATTCAAATCATTTTGAAATTTAAATTAAATTTTCCATACGAAAAAAATTTTTAATGAGAAATGATTGGAAAAAGGAAAAAAAAAAAGAAAGAATTCTTCCAATATTTTTTATTGCAAAACTACTTCGAATAGTATAGCTATTTTCTCTGAGTCAGTAACTATTGACCAGTTTATTGGTTATAAATTTGAAAAACAAGGATAGAATAAAGATTGCTGAAGGAAAATTATTGATATATTTCAAATGAGACTTTAAAAAAAAAATCAAAACTGAAGAAGGGATATAGAAACAGGAATGAATATACGGAAACAGATGATCGGTCGAGACGGAAACAGATGTGATCGAAGAAAGATGAAAAGAATGAATCACTCATGCAAGTTTTGTGATTTTAGTGAGATTTTCAACTGTACCTGATAAACATTTGTGTGTTGCAGAGATTTAGATGTCTTATCATTTGCAGTGATTTACTCTACAGAGAGAGAGAGAGAGAGAGAGGGAGAGAGAGAGGGAGAGAGAGAGGGAGAGAGAGCAGTTGTTCTGTTTAGATTAGATCGGACATTGAAGAAATTTTTCATAGATATATTTTAGCTAACGCAAAATAATTCCTGTTGAATTGGAAATTATTGCAATGAAGAATCAATCGTTCGTGTTTTTGAATTTCTCTGATGAATGATGCATGCAAATAAAGGAATAAGAAATGATGCAATTTTGGAATGAATAATTAATTAGTTTTAGTTGGAAAAGAAATTAAATAAATTTAAATTGGTTATAACAAATTTTACAAAAGCATAATTTTTTTTTTTTTTTTGGGGGGGGGGAGAGAAGTAAAAAAGTGTTAAATCTATCGAATTTTATTATATTTAAATCAATTCATAAAATTAAGGTTTTTAATCATCATGATGAAAGCTATTTACAAAAAAAAAAAAATGATAATCTTTTTTTTAACTAGAATTGTTCTACAAAAAAAAGAAAAAAAAATTGGCATTTCAATTTTCTCAGAGAATTGAAAATTTAGCATTTCAGAGAATTGAAATTTATTAGGAAAATTAAAAATCGATGAGATAATTTTAGTAAAATGCAAAGAATTACTCAAAATTAGGGAAATTTGGGCAAAAAAAAGTAAGAAAACTAAGAAATGTTTAGTAATGTTCCATAATTACAGAGAAACAAAAGAAAAAAATAGTAAAATTAAGGGTTTACTTCTTTTTGATAATTAATTAGATAATTAAGGAGTGAAAGAGAAGAAATAAATTATGAAAAAGGTACATTTCTACCTTGAATTTATATTTTGTGGCAAATAGTTTCACTGACTTATCCATCTTCAGAAATAGACTTTACTTTTTTTTCTTTAGTTAATTAATTCGTTTTTTTTTTTTTAGTTAATTAATTAGCATCCTATAGATCTCAAATATACAGAAAATACAGGAATACAAAACAAAATGGATGAATATTTTTTGCATACATCGGACCAAGAAGTAACAGATAGTTTGTATTTCTCGAGATGAGTCATCGATGACTAATTGTATTGAATTTTCTGAATATAGTTTGTGAAATATTCTCTGAGGAATAAAAACTGACTCCTAAAGATTTCTTTTTTTGTTTTCATGAAGAGCTAACTAACATAATAATTGCTTTATGTTAATAATAACACCAGAAAAAGGGTTTCAAATTAAAGTTTTGAATTTGTAATCATAGCTTAGTTTATTGGATATTATAATCATTGATGAGATGAATATATTCAATTGGATATCCTGGTATTATACAAAAAAAATAAGATAAACAATTTCTGATTTACAGTGATAAAGTGATAAAATGATATGTAATAAGAATTAGTTTCCAAGTTAGTTAAGAATGATACGAATGACACAAATATTAGTTCTTTTATAGCAAAAAAAGAGATCATTAATTAAGAAATTAAATTTTTTGTGAATTTTTAATTCCGATAGAAAGAAGTAATTCGTAAAAATGTGAAAATACTAAATCTTAAATAATCACAAAAATAATAACTAAATTTTGATCATTCAATCATATCTCATCCATCATATTTCAGTAGAAGAAATAAAAGAAACTACTGAAGGATAAATTATTAAACAAACAGCCATATGTTTTCAATTTTTCGATTCCAATGTTCAAATGGTCACTTTAGTGGTCAATAATCAATGATTACCAATAGTAATTAATGATGAATTAAAATTTATAAATAATTTATTTCAAAGTTAAAAGGCAATGAAGTGGTTGCATTAGTATCATCATCCACTTCTAATGAAAATTGTTAGAAAATGATTTTATTCCAGCAGGAGATGCACTTATATTTTAGATATTCAATAAAAGAATCACAAAATCTTTCTTTCTTTCTTTTCTTTTTTTTTTTTTTAAAAAAAAAAAGATAACCAATTTTATAGGCTCATACATCTGAAAGAGCACATTTCACTTTCAATTGAATGTCCACAGCTTTGGCAAAGAAATTGAAATTTTTGAAGAGACATTTTTTTTTTTTTAATCATAAAAGAGAAAAAGAAATGTTACATTTTCATAATTCACTGAAAGTTAACAAAGTGTTAGAAAGAGTAGAAAAGCTGATACAGTTCACATATTTCAAATTATATTTGTGTTTATTCTTACTTATTTAAAAATTTGTTAAATTTTCATCGATGATATTCTAATACCAAATCTAATGAGAGATATATCTCATCGCTGTTTTGCTTATTTTAAGCATTAAATCAGTTTGTTTACATCTAAGCAAACAATTAAACTACTCTATCAGGAATGAATTTGACTAGAAGAGTCTAACAATAATTATGTCTGATATAAAATTTATAAATGCTGGAATTCTATCTCCAAATAGTTCTAAATATTTCAAGTATTCTAAGGCTTATAGCCAAGTAAATATAGGATTATTCTTGTTAAATTCATCTATTAATGGAATATGATTGAAAAAAAAAATCTACAACTTACTTATAACTTCCCATTCAACATTACTTTAAAGTTTCGAAAAGTAATATCGCTTAAACATTTTTGTAATGTAAAATGTCAATTGTTCTTTTAGAATTTGTTTGGTGGAAAATTTTTAAATTTTTTAAATTTTGCAATGAAATTTTATAGTCAACGGACAACCATTCATTACATAGTTTAAGTAAAAGATTTTTTCTTTTTTTTTAAGATTTTCGAATAATTTTAGAATTAATTAAATTGCAGAATCGGCAAAATATTACATTTTATTGATAATAAAGAAAGAAGGGAAAAGAATTAGTTTATATTCTTTCACTTAAAAAAAAAAACTCATTTAAAGTTCAAAATTTCATTATGCATAAAAAAAAAAATTTTATGCAGCTTCTATAAATTATTTTTTTTTTTTCGTTTGTCAAATTATTATAGGTAATTTGATTTGCATTCAGTATTATTCGTATTATTGATAGATTTTTTAATAATAAATGAATGTGTGTGTGTATGTATGTGTTATGACAGAATTTTATTTTCATAATATTATTGATCTTTATTTCCTTTTAATTTTATATTTCATATTTATAATTTTTATATATAAAATATACCGAGAAAATATATAGTGCATAATTTATGAGGCGGCAAGAGAGCAATAAAAAAGAATAGAAAATTCGGAGGATAAGAAATTAAGGAATGCTTTATAGTTATTTTCTGAATATAAGAATGAATTACTTATGATCAACTAACTATCAACCAGGGAATTTAATTGTGTTTACTTTTTCTAAAATGCTTTTTTTTTTTTTTTTTTTTTCATTTTATGTTCGATTACTATTTGCATTTAATAAAATATTTTGCATACAATTCATATAAAACATCATACAAGTGCAAATGTTATTCTTCAGGCGCAAATATTCAATAAATATCTTTCGTAATTAAATTAAAAATTTGCTAAGTAAATAAACAGAATTAATGTATGTAATACTGAATGATATTAGTAGTACTATATGCCTAAGATAAAAAGTATTAGAAGAGATAAACATTAATCCTTTCTTAATACTTTAATTATCCATTATTTGCGAATCATAAAAAAATATTTCAATTCATTCTTCCTTTATTCTAACATAACTTTTTTATTGGTAATTTTCTAAGAATGAATTGTGGATGATAAATTCTGAAATGAAATTTTAACGATTCTTCTTTCTCTTTTTTATCTCCAATTATTAACAAATTCCAGGTTAATAATTTGAGGAATTTAAATAATGTAATGTTAGCTGATGTAGAAATGGAAAAGCATTGTAATATTTTATAGTTTTCAATGATGATTGTAATAAAAATTTTCTCAAAAACATAAAAAATTATTATATAAATATTCTGACAGAACTAAGAGATCACAAATTAAACATTTTGTATATTATTTCATATTTTTCATGATATTAATTATACTAATTTTGCTGGAATTCAGATTAAAAATATAAATATGAAATAGTTCTGCTTATAAAAATATGCCTGACACGGAAAAATCACTTACGTATTGTTCATCTCATACGTCACGTTTTTTGCGATAAATGCAACTATAAGTTTGTATTACTATTAAACGTAACTGTTAAACTAAAGTTTGTATCACGTAACTATTAAACTAAAACCTACACTATAAAAATAATACTTACTTAGTAAATATGATTCTTGGAAATAAATAAGTTAAAGTTTAAGACATGAAATTCCTTAAATGGATTCATTTTGACTATGAATGTTTGGCAATATAATAACAGTTGTAAAATGGTATCTTAAATAGTTTTAACTTTCTTCAAAAATAATAAAAAGATTCGGTTTTTTTTTTTTTTTTTGTAACTCCGTACCTTATTTAAAATAAACTATGATTAGAAGTTATTGTTAAAATTTAAGAGTGAATTATGTAAAAAAAAATAATTTAAATATAATTGGAAAATAAAATAGAGAGGATTTATAGTGCAAAGAAAGAGAAAATCTAAATTTTTATCTCATCAGTATCAATTAAATTCTCAATTTGTTGAGAATGCTCTGAAAAGAAGAAAAGGACAATTGTCCATTCCATTCATTCCATAGTGGCAATTTGCGTGATATTAAAAGTTTATCATTAGCTAAAGAAGTTTAATTACATGGAGGAATTAAGATACTATTGATTTCACAGTAGAAAGAAAAATTTTAACTTAACATGAAAAGACAAAATGAAAATATTAATTTTTAAAATTAAAAGCGTCATTCAATGAAAATAATATCATATCTTAATATTGTGAAATCAAAATAGATAGCAATAAATGAAGTATGAAAAATTAGTACAAACAATTAGTGTAATTATTGTTTTTGCCAATCTTTTTAATTTTAAATTGTACAATTAAATTTGTACTGATCTTATGTACCTTTTCAGTATGATCATAGGATCAATTTGTTGTGTATTATTCAGTGTTGAAAATACAACTAAGTGTAATTAATTAAGAATAGTTAAAACTACGTATTTTTTGTTTTAATTTAAAAATATCGCTTGCACTATTTATGTTTTTAAAATTTTTATTAAAGAATAAAAAAATATAAAGGACAAAAATAATAGATGGAGTAATAAGTTATAATCGTATATTTGCATTGTCCACTTCTTCTGTTTTAAAATATTTATTCAACAACATTTTTCTTTTTTTTTTTTTTAGAAATTCTAAAACATATGTGTCAATTTTCTTCATTTTCAATTGTATTATATTCACTGAAAGGAATAATCTAAACATTTATGAAATAAGAAAAATTCGTTCTAAAATTTTACTTAAAGCAATATTCCATGCAGTCTTATTGAATTTGAATTATTAAATTGTCATCAAAAAAATACGATTAATAATGAATGAGCGAAAAATGAGGAATTATTTATTAGTAACTTCTGTCAAATATGCAAAAAAAGAAAGAAGAAAAAGCATTATAATGTAATTTCCTACCTGTAATGTGAGAAAGTGAACATAATTTGATGATAAAATTTTGGTGATACCTTGATGACCTCTTTCTGAAATTCAAAAGGTCACACATCAATACATGAGCATAAAAATTAAACGATTAACGTAAATATAATAATGATTTCACCGCTGAGACCAACTGTTAGTTAGCTTTTTAAATTAGAAAAAAAAAAAAGAGAGAGAAGTGGGAGGAATAAGCGGTAATTACATTTAACATTAACGGAAAATGTAGTTCAATTCTTGGATAACTAATTGATTCCTCAAAATAAATAATATCCGTTTGAAGTTATATTCTTGAAAATAATTCGTTTTTTTTTTTTGTTATTTTTCAAATTTTTATTATTTTTCAACACTTTCTTCAATACTTTTTCAACATCTTAAAACATATTCTTTCGTCACTATAATAAAACAAATTTAGGTAAAAAAAAAAAAAAGCAATTCAGTAAAATATGTAACTTACGAGTAATTTGACAAGCACTGCTTTTAGCAAAATCTTTTTGCTAAGTAAAGAGTTTCCATCCAATTTAAAAAATAATTTTCTTTAAATCTCTCTCTCTCTCTAATAGTATTAAAATCTTCTCTAAAAGTATTAAAGAAGAAGCCATAAGCCAATTTAGTTTATAAGAGAGTTTTTTTTTTCTTTTTCAATCGAGAGAGAGAGATTCTTCCATTCAACAGAAATACATTCTTCAGTGGAATATTTTTAGTGCAAAATACTTACATTCTTATCATATTTTTACTAACATAACAGTATCTACAAGAAAAAGAAAAATCTCCTATAATTGATGAAAATTTTAAGATAATTAAGAAAATTAAAATAGCTCAAAGAAAATAAGCAAAAGTAAGAAAGGAAGTAGAATACAGTACAAATACGATTAGATCGGATCGAGATCTACCGGTGGAGATTAATCACTAAATAGCATCACTTTTTTTTTATCATCACTTATCATGCTTCCATATAATTTAGAATTTTCATTTATTATTATCTAAATATTATCTCAAATATATCGAAATATTTAAGTTGGTATTTATCATCTAAATATTATCTTTAAATATCTAAATCGGCAATTAATTATTTAATAATATTTTTTAAATAAAAAAATTTGATGCCATCACAAATTCCCCAATCATTTCTGGCTGCACAATAAATAACTAAAATTAACTAATATTTTGAGACGATCGCACATAAAATCGGATAATTTGGATGATATTATTTGGGAAAATTTTCACTAATCAAAATAATGTGATTATATATTGTTGGACTGGGAAATTTTCTTTTTTCAAAATAAAACCTCTTTAAATGATTATAAAAGTTTTAGTGAACGTTAAAAAGATCTGCATTGCTGTTCAAAAGTTGACATCTGTATACTGATGAGGACAAAAAAAAAAAAATTCTCCTAAAAAAAAAAAAAAAAAATTTATTTCTCGATTGCATTGATGAATTTTAATAGTTCAAAATATTTGCTAGAAATGGTGTGGTAAATTTCAACGAAATCTGAATTTAGAAGTGAATGAGAGTATAGCTAAAGTTTTTTTTATTTTTCTTCATAATGAGTAAAATTAAAGTGGTAGCATATGAAAGCGAAAATTTAGTCAAATTGAAAGCACAATAAAGGTATCAATCAAAGGTGAGATATAGTAGTAGTAAAAAATTCATTATTATTTTAAAAATTTATAGGATATAGGAAGATATGGTGAAACCAATTCGAAGAACGACTATTTTATTTTAAAATGATTAATACTCATTCAATGAAAGCAAAGGACAAAAAAGTGGATGGTTAGGAGGAAATCAAGTAGATTTAGAGAAATGGAGATCCATATTCAAAAAAGAAAGAACGAAAAAGAAATAAAAGGATTTAAATTTAATATAGAGTTATGATATATTGTGTGATGTTAATTAACGACGCGTCATTCCTACTTCAAATTAATTATTAATAAGTCTCAAATTTCTAAAGATTTTTAGAGACGAAAGCAATATATAGTTGTGTAGTTGGAAAATGAAATCAGTAATGGTTTTTTAGCAAATTCATTTTTTTCTTTTTCAATTCCTTTCCCGAAATTCAAAAACTGATAAAACACTAATTAATAATAATAAAATTTAAGCATAAACTTTAACCTACCTCTTGTGAATTGAAATATCCATAAAGTATTTTATAAATGAGAAATGTACGCAATTGAATGAGTTAAGCAATGCACAGACAATTCGACATTATTAGCACAAATACACAAAGCATTCACATAATAATACATTTTATATTTATAATAGGATGAGAGGAAATGATGAGGTTTTCTGGCTAATGATTACTGTCGGTAATGAGATGAAGCAGCATAGCTTCTATAATCACTTCATATCACACTAATTCTGAAAATGGTCATTACAAATGCACTTCTCAGCACTTTTTTTTTTTTTTTTAAACTAAATGATGAAATTTTATGTTTACTTCTCAAGGTTTTATCTAGATGTCATCATGATAATGATTACTGGAATTAATGATGATGATGGTGATTCGCAGAATTGATATCACTAATTGCATTATCCAAATTTAAATTTTCTCCAGGTGTCATCATTATAATGATTACTTGAATTGCTGATGATGATTGGCAGAATTGATATCATTATTTGCATTATCAAAATTTACAGCGAATATTAAGAATTACTTTAATTTTTAACCTCAATACGAAGCATATTTTTGATTAGGGTTTATTATTACATTAACTAGTTCCGCTAATGATACCATTTGTTATCAGTGAAATAAATATTCCAGAATTATTTATTTACATGAAGTAGATTTATACATATCATCTGGTTGATCATAAAAACTATAAATGCTAGCATCTGCTAATAATACAAAGCATGAAAGATTATTCTAGACCCTTACAATTATTTCAACCTTAAGCATTAACCGCGAAGCAAGTTTTTAATAACAAACAGGAAAAATGACAAACACTGAACTTCATGTACATAGCAAAAGATTTAAATATACTGGAATAATTCTAGGAAACATTTCTGTAAAAGAAAAATTATGATGATTTTGAATTAAAAGAAAAAATATTCAAGTTGGTTCTTAACTCAGAAGTTCACTAAGTGGAAGCTAATTTGAATAACTTAAACAACAAGCAAGTAGAAGAGAAGAAACTTCTTTACTAACTGAATTGCAAAGCTTATTCAAAACACATGAAAAGATACGACAAATCAGTGAAAAAACTTCAGTCATAAAATTGAAAGATTACGGAAAAAGACATTAATGATGAGTCGATATTAATAAGTTAGAAGTGTTACAACTGTAAAAGAGAGAACTAAATAAGTCAAATGAAAACTTCAGAAATATAAAGCATTTGCATACTTTCAGTTATTCTGTTTTCTTTTCAGCACCAGTGATCCTATAATCATCGAAAGCAACTGATAGCATCCAACCAATTACAGGACATACCCAATATGTCAAAATAAACCAAATAGTATTTAACCCATCACATCCTTGTAAACGTGATGAAGCAACTGTTGGATTAAGTCCAGGAACACCAACAAATAGTAACGCTGAAAAAGTTATAAGTCTATTTAATTGAATAAATTACATGGTTAAATAGACGGTGATCAGAGACCGTTTAAATTATTGCTTACTGTTTAACTGAAACTGAATTATGATTGCAAAATTCCTCCTAAATTATAATCTTCAAACATAAGCAGCTTCAATTACATATTCATTTATAAATTAATTAAGCAGTGAGTGAATCTATGACCCAAAATGAAATATATTTTGCATTTTCCACTGCAAATAGCAAATTTTGCGAAACATTTCTATACAATCATTTTTTTGCCTACCTGAAAAAAAAAGACTGTAACTATAGAATTTTTGAAATCAACACGGCAAAGATATCATACAAAAATAAAGAACGAACAAAACGTTAAGAGTGTAGATACAACGAGTGGAGCCATATATTTCTTGAAATTTAACGGAATGCGACAAAGAATACAGCGCATTAGAAAACAACCAATGACTTCAAAGCAGGGTACAAACAGGAATGACACCTGAAGCAAAAAAAAAAATATATACAAATTTGATAATTTTCATCATTAGATTCCACTTTAGCACTCTTACTGCTAAAAGAACTAAAAATATTAATAGAAATGTTATATTTGTTACAGATACAAACCACATGGATTCCTGAAACCCAATATCACAGAATTTTAATCCATATATTTATTCCATAATCTTTATGCAGATTAAATTGATTTGGTAAGCAATAAAAACCTGATCTCCTTCTAAATCCCTGCAAAAATCACATTCCCTTTCATTTTTAGCAAAAAAGTCCTTCCCATCCTCAAAAATGGAAGACAAGTTCAAAATTATCAAAATTAAGTTCAAAACTCTTAACAAAAGGAAAACCTTAACAGAAAAAAAAAAAAAAAACACTTTCAGTTTTTCGAAAGGTTTCTGATGAATTCTAACCTTATAAGTAAGTTTACAACTTGTCAGCTCGTAGAAAAGAACATGATCAGACAATAAATTCAACGACCAGTACCATAGGCTACGGGCTAATCGATAAGCCGAATAACCACCAATCATTTCGCCAGCTATTGTTACTAATAATCTCTTCAACCTGTAATTCTTATGAATAGAATGCTTGTTTGCTTATTCTAATCAATACGACCAAATCTACAAAGGTAATAAAATCATTTAGCTTCTGAATAACTTTACTAATACCTAAATAAAAATAAAACAAAAAACCAACGGAAATATTCCTTTATAGTACAGCTCAATTGGTACTAGTGGAGAGACAAACGCTTCTCGATTCATGATACTGCCAGAAAAAATTAGCAAAGTAACGATGAAAAAGAAACCCAACAAACCATAATGTCGAATAATCACCGCTGCAACATCAAGTCGTATAATTCTCTTCTAGTTCCAACACCTATAGATACTCACATATCGCATAACATATAAATACTCACATAACACACAGCACATGCTAGCCATCAACAATACAAAAAAATATTACCATTTTCATAAACGCAAGTACACATTTGTGCTGTTGCTATTAGTTCCATTAGGAAACAAAATAGTAATGAACCATTCGTTCCATATCTGAAAAATCATCAAATTAATACTTTATGATAACAAGCAGTGAGTAAGAAATGTTTAAAGCAAAACAAGAAATATTATTCATCTCTTACAATAACTATGTATATTCAATGCAGATTCCGGGAGAAAAAAAAACGCTACTTTGAAATGGCTACCAGGTAGAGAAGATGTAAACAACTTACTTGTCAACAAGCTTACGAGTTAATTCAGCAATTACAAAGACTGATAGATAAAAGCATGTAGCTATGACGAATGGATAGAAATTAAGTTCTAAGATTGACATAATTTACTTCCACCTGAAATTGTTATAATTGTGCTGGAAGAGTAATGAATAAGTGATTACAATTCCTTTTTCTCATTCGATAAATTGTTAAACAAATTCATGTCTGTTGTTCTTTTCATTCAAAGGAATGAGACTCATTTCATTTCATGTAAACAATTAAAAATTACAAATATGATCTTAAGATAACCGAACTACTAATATAATCTGAAAGATAGTCTAACATAGAGTAAAGGACTTTCAGGATGCTTATAATTTGTAAATTACAATAAAAAAAAAGATGAAAAGTGTTAACACAGATAAGACATCTTTGCATTAAGAAGAATAGTAGTACTGGAGGAGTAGAAAATTCTCTCAACTATTCATTTCCATTTTGGACTGCTCAAATCGAAAACGAAAACAAACAGCAATAAATATTCAAAACATGATAAAGTCTGGATCAGGTAAGTAATAGCAACTCGAATATAAACCTATGACATTTATTAATACCTGTAAAGCAGTACTGTCCTCGGATACTTGCGGGGATGATGCGAAGGTGACAAAAGACTGTTTGTCATGTGATCGATGAATGAATGTGTGTGTGTGACTCTTTGCTTCAATATTATTTTATATTCCTTTCTCCTAATCAAATTTTATAATTTTAAATTAAAGGTTATCATTAGTTCATCTCCTTATCACATATATCAGAAGAACGTTATATTATGCTAATATATTGTCACTTCATCATACCTGTGAAGTTGTATTGTGAATCTCTCTTTAAAAATTTATTTCTTATTATTAAATCTTAATTTTTGTATCAAACTTCTTTTACTGCCATTTTTTTTTCTTTTTCTGTGCTAATTTTACCTATCAGTAATCGAATTCTGGCTAATTTTCTTCTTTTCCGATAATACAAAGTTTAAGTAAATTTATTCTTTTTATATTAGCAGTGTTCATTTGAATTCCATATGTATAAAACTATTTCATTTCTTTGTACAATCGCTTCTTCAAGTGTAAGAATTTTTCTTTTGCTTCTGCTAAACTTCTGAAATTGAATGCTGAATTTTTTCTTTTATGCTAAAGTTCAATTAAATATAGAAATTTTAAATTGAAGTGAAATAACATGAAAATACGAATCCTTCATTCTTTGTTTTTCTGAAAAGAAAAAACATTGAATGTTACGACTTTATGTATGGAAAGATACTATTCTCAAGATTTATTGCTTAAAAAGCAGAAGATGCTAATTTTTTAGATTTTTCTTTGTTTTGTTTTTTTCTTTTATTTTTTAAGTAATTCAAAAATATTAAAGTCATTTATGAAAGGGAAATTAAGGAAAGGATGAGTCACCAAAGAAGAAAAGTGAAGTATTAATTGTGTAGGAGAAAGCACGGAAGTAAGTGCCCACAACATATATTCTATGCAAAGATTCCGGTTTCTAACTTAAAACATTGCCAATTATTACAATATTTTGGGAATTATTTTTTCAAAAATTTAAACTCAAAGTATTAAGAGGAAAAAAAGATAAAATAAGTCTTAAAAGATGGAATAAGTATCATTCATAATTAATAGCTCACATACAGAAGATGGAATAACGAAGGACCGAGAGTTCCCATTGCTTTGAGAGGAATGAATTCTTTAAATTACTAATCTCATAATTATTACTTTTACTTCTTGATAGAATTGGTGGTGCAAGATTTAGTTGCCATAAGAGATAGTATGTTCAGGTCTCGAAATAGGTTAATGATAATTGGTTTGTTTCACTTAATTTATCTTCTGGTTCATCTACCTGTATTGCTGGTTATTTTGGGTACTTGCTAGCTAACAGGTTGTCACTACCTTATTGGCTGTTGAAAACTTCTGGCACGTGCTACTACGTCTTGGCTGCATTTTGGGGATATTTTATATTCACAAACACAGATCAAAACATATTCCTCAGCAAAAATATATCAAAATAACATATTCCAATGAGAAACAAGGATTTTTCACGTTAACTTTTCTTTTTAGATTAGATAGCACATGTCTTACTTTAGGTTATGAAATGGTTTCTTTGTAGCTATGAATAATATATAAGGACAGGGAAAAGTTAATGGAAATATCATTGTGCCAGAATAAATTTACCTGGGATTTATTAGAAATTCACGATGAATCGTATTCTAACTCGACTTTCTAATCTAAGTATTATTAATTCTGCAACAAGCAACATGGTTTGACGGAATGCAACTTGTTAGATTTGATGTTAAATATATATATTTATTTATTTAAAAAAAATATTACTGTAAAAAAAAAAAACTATTAAAAGTATTAACTGGTTGACTGATTGATAGATGTAAATTTAGAAAAAGTAAGATGTAATTTTGATTCAATTTTTTTGTTTGAAAATTATATCAGCAGGCAGTCTCACTGACTCATTCATTTCATTTAACCTTATGTCTCCAAGGGTCACTGTCAAGGTCATATTGTCGTCTTTTGCTGCTGAAGCTAAATAATGTGATATTATCAGTGTATGCCCATTCATTTGTTCTTCTATAATCACTATTGATCGATGAAAGGTTGCTTTGGTAAATTGCTTTGCTTAATTACACTTCGAATTTAAAATTAGGCATCTAATAAAGCAATTCTTAGGTATCTAATAAAATTATCTCGTTATTTTTTATCATGAAAAAGACGACATTTCTTATTATTTCAACTTTAAAAATATCATAAGAGAAAAATTGATTTACTTGGCAAATGTAAAACTATATGCCATAAAATAATTGAAATAATTTCTTTCGAATTTTGAATAATGAGATAATCATCCTACCAAGATTTTTATTCCATACAGAGGAAAAAATAATGAAAGTAAAAGTTACTGAAATTCTCAAAAAAATTTTCTAACAGTGCTTTTGATTTATTAACAAGATTTTCTGCAAATATTGATAAGGTAAATGATTTAAACTGCATGATAAAAAAAGAAAGAAAAAGAAAATCCGAAAATAATTTGATTTATTGCAGCAACAAGAAATGGATTAATAGTATTGACTTGTGCAATAATTTTATCTCTCTTAGTATTATTAATAACAAATTGGAGTTTTTATGATATTTATGTGGCTGATTTCAATCATTTGGACCGATTATCGGTGGTTCAAGTAACTCGAATTTTCCCTCAAGGAGGTCCTTCTTTTTTTGCCATTTTTTTTTCGAAGGATTAAATTCTATTTCACTTAAATAACCAAATTAATTCTGCTTGATTTAAACAGGAAACTTAGAAGTGAAAGTCAATATGAAATAGATATCGGATGACAAGGAAATTATTTTAGGACTGGCAAGTGTACAAGAAAGTCTTATTTATCATAATTAAACTGCCACTTTTATCTCATAATTTAGGTGATGATGTAAAATTTGATCAACCTTGGGCTTTGCCAAATATAAAAATAATAGAAAGCATAGAAGATATCAATGAAAGTGAGCGTTATGTAATAAGTAACTTTTCATGGAGTCCAGGTATTGTATACTTTTTTGAAAAAGAAAAAAAAAATGCTGTTAAAATGAAAACATAAAATTGCATATTGCTGAAGGTTTAAATTGATATTTTGTTTTTTGTTCCTTTTTTTGATATTTTAATAAGTAATAGGTTGAATGATGAGAAGCAATATGCAGCAAAATTTCCATTTAAAAATTAATACTTTTCTAAATTTTTTCCTTTTTTTTTTGTCAATTTCACTGCAAAATTATGTTAAATACTGATAAAAAAAAAAGATTCAAAAAAATTTTAACAATATTAAAAAAAAAAAAAGCACTTCAGGATTGGGTAACTTAATGTTTCAATATGCATCTTTACGAGCAATAGCTGAGCGATATAATGCGAAGTTAATTATCCCCGTGAAATGTACATTACGACGAGGGTTTAAATTGGATGCTATTATAGTAAACAATGAGCTAAATGATGAGCTAATTCGACAGTACAGCTCAAGTAAACGTCATTTTGCTGTTAGTTTGAATGTTTAAAGATTAATCACTTTCATATCTTATCAATAAAAGACATATATTTTCCGAATTTTACAACTTTAATGACGGAATTTTTAAAATACAATGTATTTTTTTGTCATGCTGCAAATATTATGGAAAAGAAGTTGATGAGTTATTCGTTGATCAAAGCTTCGAATATATTTCGGGATATCTTCAATCATATCGTTATTTTCATCCACAACAGGTAAACTCATATTAAGCATCAATTCTTGAGTTGTTTTTTTTTTTGCTAAAAAATCAAGAGCTGAGGTGATTAATAATTATTTAAATGATTTATTTTGTCTAATTTGTACATTGATAGAATATATGATAAAAATTAAAAGCTATAAAAGATTTTTAGCTTTTATTTTTTATCTATGTTATATTATTGTTACTGTCAGTTACATCTTTTATTATTTGCCTTTACATATCAAAAATATCACAAATTAAAGAACTGAATTTAGGAACATTTGATTCACAAACAATTCACCTTCTTACCAGAAATTGTCAAACTAGCGGATGATTATTTGCAAGAAGCCAAGTATGAAAAACTTCATGCAAGAGTTACTGATATAATACCTGCAGATATCGATCTTAGAAATTATCCTGATCATGTGGATATCAATAAAGACTTTTATGGTATCCTTCTTTTCATCTTATGATAACAACTAATTAGCCTTCCTATCTTATGATAACAACTAATTTAGTTTTTGTATCTTATGGTAACAACTAATTAGTCTTCGTATTTTATGATAACAACTAATTAATCTTTGTATCTTATGATTACAAACTAATTAGTCTTTCTATCATATAACAACTAATTGGTCTTTCTATCTTATGATGACAACTAATTAGTCTTTCTATTTCTACTGCGAACTTCGAAGCACTATTCATAGAACCAAACGATTAATATTCAATGTTAACCATTAATAATAATAGGTCACGTATACGTTGGAATACATATACGACATGGAATGGACATTACAATGAATAGTCGAAATATAAAATATGGCCATACGACCATCACAAAAGATTATATCATTAACGCAATGAATTATTTCAGGTCAGTAAGATAAAATCAATTTGAGAGAAATTATTTCAATTCAATATAGAATTAGTACTGTAAAGTTATTATCCACATGCTAATATGTTTCTATTTAATTTTAAATAAATATTATTTACGAAACTTTCCACAAATGCAAAGACTGAACACATTAATTAGCTAAATACTGTTAAAAAAAAATTAATGATAGTTATTTTCTGTTATTTTTTTACATTTTATCATAATTCTTTTTGTATCTCATTTATGGAAGAATAAAATAGCATTTTGTGGTATTTAGTGATAAGCAAGTGAATCCTTGTTACTTAAAACTGATTTACTTTTGTTCTTGAATAGTTCAAAATTTTTGTGACTCAAGAACACTTAATTTATCATAATAATTAATATAGGTCGAGATTCGAGAAATTAATATTTGTAATAAGCAGTGATAATGAGCATTGGGTTAAAACAAATATCAATCATACTCGTAAAGGTTGGTATTTATTCGAGAGCTCTTGCTAGATTTATGTTCCAACTTCCTTTAAAAACTCATATTTCAATGTAATTAATTTGTTAGTAATTTTTTTACTTTGTGTTTTACTTTTTTTAGTGAATTAATCGAATGGCTTTGAAATATTTTCATCAAGTAACTACTAAGAAAAAGAAAAAAACTTCAAACTTTTCCATTTAGCATTCAAAATTTCACACCAAATAATGTCATTCAATCATTTGATCACTTAGAATTAATATTTACCAAAGGAATGAAAATAATTTAAGGTGAAATTTACATCGTATCATCGGGTTATCGAGAAGTTGATATGGCAACGCTTATTCGTTGTAATCACACAATAATGAGTACTGGTACTTTTTCCTGGTGGATTGCTTACCTGACAAATGGTACCACAGTATATTACAATAATTGGCCAAAACCTAATTCAGTATTGGAGAAAATGATAAAAAAAGATGAATATTTCCTGAATAATTGGATACCAATATCATAATTTTCTGTCATATATCTTTTCATATTTCATATTTTTGACAATAAATTTCACTTTCAGTTAATTAAAGGGAGAGGAATTCAATTTAAAAATATTGGTGAAGTTTTTGGTTGAATTTTTGGCTAAATTCTAAAACCATTGAGAGAAATTTTGTTTTTGTTTTTTTTTACTTCAACAAAGTAATCTTTTTATTTATTTATAAATTTAAGAGTTGCAATGTGGAGTTTTTCAACTTTTCTTACATTCTTAAAAATTTCTATCACTGAACGATAAATGAATATGCATTAGCATATTGCATTTGCTTTCTTGCAATTTTTGTACTATAATCACGAAACTGCCAATAAGCTATTTTATAAAGTTAATGAATTTTTTTTTTTTGATAAAATATACGTATGTGAGCTATTAATTACTTTTTGGATGTATGATTTGTTCAGGAAAGTTATTCTCATATTACTTTAATTTCAGAGTTCATTTTTTGTTGCTCTCATTACTTTTCTCATCTCTTATTAAAATGATGGAATTCCTCAGCTGCAAAATTTTAGTCTTTTTCATCAGGACTTATCTGAACATAAGTATAACATAACTAAAACAAATAAATTTAATTTCACGATTTATTTATTATTTTTAATTTTATCAAAATTATCAAAGGCGTTCATTCAATTATTGCAATGTCACATTTGCGCTGTTATGTTCCTTTGTTCGCGTTTTCTTTTATTATTTGCAAAAATTTTCATTGCATTTGAGCATTTTTCAGATACACTATCGAATTTCGAGAAATCAGTGTAACAGTTTTATTATCAAATAATGATAATTGCATAAGTAGTAGAATGATTTGATAAAAAAATCTCTTCAATCGATGAAAACTTATCTTCATTTCATGATCGACTGTGCAAGTAAACTGGAAGAAATCTTTCAGAGCGAATCGAGATGGAATTTATGGAAGATTACATTTCAATTTTTAAAATGGTCTCATAGTTAAAGGCGTTTTAGGAAATATATTCATAAGTTTAGAAATACATTCATTCATAAGTTTATAAAATCTACAAAACTTTAAAATATAAAACTTATAAAAAACATAAAACTTTCCACAACTTTGAACTGCCTTCTTTGTAAAACTCTCAAAATAGATGTAATTTAGACGAAAGTAATTATTTTTTTCATAATGAGAAACAGGTAAGTGTCATAGTTTTGTCAATGAGTCGTTTATTGTTATATTCTCAATTTCGAGATGATAATTTATGGATTTCCGTTATCTATCGATTAATCAGGTGCTATTTTGAGTTAAATAATATTTTTAGTTATTCATTTTCCATTTAAATAATAAATACTATTGCAATTCTACTACAATTGAATCTAAATGAATAACATTGAATTTTAGCGAATTAACAGTTTTTTCAAAAAAAAAAAAAAAATAACAGTCCTGTCTAATTTATTTTCAATTCTAAATATATTTTTTTTTTTTGCGAACTAAAATAATTAGCCATTTATTCATCTTATCATTATCACTACCAATATCACTATATCATTCCATCTTGGCATTTAAACGAAGTGATGGTAGATCCAAATCAGGCATTATGGGATCTACATTAAATAATGTATCATCTTCATCTTCCTGAATTTCAACTTTTATACGATACTAGAAATTTTTAAAAAAATGGAATTTGATAATTTAGTTATTTGCGGGATTGACTATAGCTAAAAGATATTACTTACAGCGATTTATTAATAGGAAGCAATCTGAGTGAGCACTGAAACAGACTAACAATTTAATTACTGTCACTAATAACTGCTAATTTTTTGTTAAAATTAAAATATTAACAATACATATTTTCTATATTTTTTGTTAAAATTAAAATTATTAATAATGATTTATAAAATTTATATATATTTTTTTTTTGTTGAAAGATGAAATTTAAGTTTTTGATAAAATGAATATATTAACAATGCATACTTTTTCAGTTTTATTTTTTGATCTCTTTTCAGTCATATCATTTGATAATTTCAAATTTACATCACCGCCTTCCTTTTCTAGGCTTACTTCTGAAGGAGTACTGCAAGCAGATGCAAAATTTAGCAAATGGCTTCTTTAACTTTAATTTGATTGAAGTTATCCCTCACTATATATCATTTCTTCTATCTTTCGTGTTTTAAATAATAGAGAGAATCTAGAAGTATCACAAGGATTGAATATTTCAACAAGCTTAAAAGTAAAAATTAACTGTGTTACTGAAGCACTGATTCCAGTTGAATGATAGTTTGAAATTTCAATCTCCGAGTTTTCAAATATTTCTTGATGAGCCAACTGATTTCCAATTGTCTTTTTCTTCTTCTTTGACTAAAATTGAGAATAGTTGATAAGCAAATTGATATCCTACAAGATGCATACAAAAAATGAACAAATTAATTCAGCAAAAGTCTGCCATTTTCACTACACAAAGAGATTTG
Organism: Brugia malayi; assembly: GCF_000002995.4. Taxonomy (NCBI): domain Eukaryota; kingdom Metazoa; phylum Nematoda; class Chromadorea; order Rhabditida; family Onchocercidae; genus Brugia; species Brugia malayi. The sequence goes on along the minus strand of NW_025062476.1, from coordinate 4,561,960 downwards.
TTTATTCCTTAAATTTTTGTGAGCTAAAAAAAAAAAAAAGCTGCCACTTACATTTATTTTTCATGAAAGTCTATCAAATTCAAATTTTTTCAAAAATTCGAAAAAAAAATTTCGAAAAAAAATCAAAAATCAGTCACTTCAAAAGCAAATTATAAAATTTTCATGAAAAATAAATGTAAGTGGTAGTAAGCACAAGGAAAGTTTTTAAAATAATTCGTCTAAGCATATACCGCTATCTGAATATAAAATATCCCCAAAATGCAGCCAAGACGTAGTAGCACGTGCCAGAAGTTTTCAACAGCCAATAAGGTAGTGACAACCTGTTAGCTAGCAAGTACCCAAAATAACCAGCAATACAGGTAGATGAACCAGAAGGTAAATTAAGTGAAACAAACCAATTATCATTAACCTATTTCGAGACCTGAACATACTATCTCTTATGGCAACTAAATCTTGCACCACCAATTCTATCAAGAAGTAAAAGTAATAATTATGAGATTAGTAATTTAAAGAATTCATTCCTCTCAAAGCAATGGGAACTCTCGGTCCTTCGTTATTCCATCTTCTGTATGTGAGCTATTAATTATGAATGATACTTATTCCATCTTTTAAGACTTATTTTATCTTTTTTTCCTCTTAATACTTTGAGTTTAAATTTTTGAAAAAATAATTCCCAAAATATTGTAATAATTGGCAATGTTTTAAGTTAGAAACCGGAATCTTTGCATAGAATATATGTTGTGGGCACTTACTTCCGTGCTTTCTCCTACACAATTAAAAGTGTTATTTCAGTTTCATCCTTGTAACAATAACCGTTTCAATGTTTCCGGTGGTATTTCCGTGCATTGAGCAGGACTTCACTCGTCGCATGGAACCGGTCTTGCGCTCTTTTGATACCTTCCCGTCTACCGATGACTTCCTACATTGCTTTAATACTTCACTTTTCTTCTTTGGTGACTCATCCTTTCCTAAGTTTTTTAATATTTGTTTCGTTGTCGCACCCTTTTGTTGTTCCTTTTTTCTTCCCGCAAATAAGCTTAATTTTTCCTTCAATTCTTTCTCCTTCTTTTGCAATTCGCTCTTTGTTGTCTACAATTTTCAAAACTTATGAAGTTTTAGCTTTATAAGTTTTTTAAAAAAAAGTTTTAAAAGTTTAAACGATGAGTCATTCGTTTGTGTTATACATTCAATGGCTATAAATACTAAAGTATTACTATCGCAGGTCAACCATTCTACTCAAATATTTTGCTATCAAACATTTTTGATTTATTTGATTTCTCAAACTTTACATTTTTCTAAAATTTGAATGCTGAATTTTTTGGAAGCTTTCATCTCTTTCCGGATCCTATCGCTAATTAACAAAATGTTATTTTTTTTTGATCGGAAGAGTAACTGATAAGTGCTGGTAGATGTTAAAAATCAATATTATCACTTCTATTAATATCACATGAAATTTTGCAAGAGACATGCTCTTGTTGAAATACACAGACCATTGTAAAATTCGTAAAAAAAATGATGAAGAATCGAAAAATTGGCGACAAATTGGATTGAATAACGCCTCACAATTTAGTTAATATAAAAATAATAACTGATTGCATTACTGCAACAATTTTATATAAAAAAACGAACACATTGAATTAGTTATATTTATAATTTACATAAAATGTAAATTAATTAACTTCAAACACTAAGAAATATGCAAATCTTTTGAAATTTCAAAATCTCTGTGCTATCATTTGAACTGAAAGTGTTTAAGTTTGAGAAAATAAAAGTATTTTTCACTGAACGTTTTTTGGCTTTAATAAGATTAATGCATCTCAAAATTATTATTATCTTTCATCTACTCACAACGAGTTGAATTGTTAAATCCTCCTATGGAAATAATAATTAAAATGAAATGGAAAAGTAGGATTGGAACAGTTTTTTTTTTTTTTTTTTTGTTTAAGTAACATTAGTTTCAATCAAATTTAAAGTCAACAAAAGATAAATCGTGGACGAAAGATATCCCTTCGGCGAAATATTTGTTTTCTAAAATTAGTAAGTGTCAAAAATAAAATAATTAATTTTTATTTGAAGGCACAAAATGAATGGATGAATCAATGGGCACATACATTTCTATAAGTGATAATTAAAAAAGTACTAGCACAGACAGTTTATTGAGGATTTGTTTAAAAGTTGAATTTTCATCCTATAAAAGATTTTATAAATTTTTGAAATCAAAAAGCCAAATTGACCGATGATTGCTTTTAAAATGTAACACTTTCTCATACTAAAATGAAGGATTGGCTAAGCTAAATTTTAATTTGTGATAAAATTCGATATCAATTTCGATTTTCTTTTCAGTATCACACCTTTTATATATATTTATATATAGAAATTATCTTATCTTGCTAAAAAGTCAATTTAAAAAGTTAGAATTAAAAAAAAAAATGGATTATGCGATAAGAGTAAAATTTAAGAGAACATTTGATGGAAATGGAAGATCATTTACTTAATGAAAAGATGCACATTAAATTTAAATAAGTTTTAAATTTCTCTATAATGCTTAGAAATTTTTAAGTTATAATTCTGTTTTAAAATGTATTTAGCGGATTCTTCATAAGAATCTATTAATTAATTAATCTATTAATAAGCAAACTTTTAAGATGAACTTTTGATCACTATTATGTTATGCAGAAGATAATATTTGTTGTTAACAGTATCAGTGATCAAAAAAAAAAAAAATTCATCTAATAGCAGTATGAAATGATCTTATTAATTCAATTCTCTGCAAATAGATTCTTTCAATTCATCGCTTTATTAATTTTTTTTTTTTTTTTTAAAAACTATCACAGTTTGATAATTTCTTATGGTGCCACCGATAAAATTATTTATTATTTATCGAATACTAAAAATTTTTTATTTTTTAAAAAATTCTATTTGCATTAAAATGATAAACTTTTCCCATTTTATCTTTTTTTTTCTTGTTAAAAAAAGGAAAAGTATTACTAATTCTATCTTGAAATTAAATATGAATTCAAGTTTTAGAAACAGCAAGACAGATCGCTTCCAATTGTGTTGTTGTTGTTGTTGTGCTTGATGAAACGATCACTTTCATTTTGGCAATCTCTTGGGCAGCATTAGTCAATAAAACTTTGTCATCCCTAAATTATTAACATTTATAAAATTCAAGATTTATCAAATTTTAACTTAAAAAAATTCTAAACTTTTAAAATAAGAAAGTATAATACGTAACTTTGATAATTTTGTGATGCATTTATGAAGTGATTTAAACTATGGCATAGTTTCATTAATTAAATTGTAATACATAAAATATCGAACCGTGCAGAAATTTCTTTTGAAATTTTATTTTTGTCGCTAGCAATACTGGCAGCAACAATAGTATCAGGCGCAATTTGTTTCCGCCGGTATGTTTCTTTGCAATGAACAAATAATTTATGCCGTTCCAAGTCATTCAATGTTTGTCCCCTGAAAAATAAATTTTCTTTTTAAAATCATAGTACTCTTAGTTTTCTTTTTTTCCTTTCTTCAATTTCTTTATTATTATTATTTTTTTTTTTTTTGCTATAGGACTACTACTATAAGATATTTCACTTCAACTCTTACACATTTGGCTGTTTATTCATGAATGCTTTCAAAAAAAGAATTTTTAAGTAAAATAATTACGAATATTTTTAAAGAAACTTATGATTTAATAAGCACTAAAAGATTATTGAAAATTGTCAAGTGTTCAAATATTCAAATGCACAATAATATTTCAAATAATATTTCCCTCATGTTAATGCTAATGAATTTTGAAGGAGATCTTTGAGAGTTAATAAAACTATATCAACTGATTGTCCATAAATATTGCTGATATTTTCATTTAAGAACCAATTAATTTCTTTTTTAATTGAAAAAAATTATTTGTGCCATAAATTAAATACCTAAAAGCACATTGTGAACATTGGAAATTTGATATAGTTTGAGAATAACGTGGAAAGTGTGCTCGCGTAGCAGCGGAAGTAACTCGGTCTACGTCTTGCACGTGACGGCTTATATGTTTTTCTAACATTGCCGGACTTTTTGAGACATGACGGCAAAATGGACACTTCCGTGAACCTAAAATGAAAATCTTTTAGTTGAATCAACTTATCGTATTTTATATCATTTAAAGAATAAACAATCAAAATAAAATGATTCTATTTAAATTATTGAAGAAAGCTAACAACTGATATTAAATAACAGAATCTAATCAATCAAAAACAAAAAAAAAAAAAAAAAAAAAAAAACGCTAATTATTTTTTTACAAGTGAAAAATTAATGATAAATACCCAAATCGATATTATCTGGCAGAGGAATATGATGTCGATAGTATTTATGGAAATGAATGTATCGTGCTTCACGTGTCCTAAATGGACAACCTTTTTCGTCACATTTAATAGGTGAATTACGGTGATATATAGTAACGTGATATGATACTGAATTATAACGACCGTAAACTTTATGGCATACTGTACACATATAACCGTTTGCTACCTGTTCAATGTATTTTTTATTACGACACCAACCTGAAATTAAATACATTGAAGGTTAAAACTTGGCGCTTTTGTGGTCAGTTTAAGCTATATCAATTTTTTTTTTTCGAATTATCAGTTAATTTTTTATTTTTTTATATACTAATTTTCCCCAATTATCAAAAAAAACATATATATAATATTTATATATATGAATTTTTTGAATTGTCAAAAAAAGAAAGCTTAAGATAAAAAAAAAAGAAAAGATTTTAACCTTCCTTATCGCTCGATGGAAGTAAAAGCTCATTGAATCGTTCCGCATTTCCTGTTTGTACCGTCGAAGATGATTCTTTTGATGATGCACTAAACAAAGAAATTGATTGAACACTAAGTCATCACTGTATTACGAATATTAATTTTGGAATAAAATAAGAAATTAACATATATCTTCCGTTTTCGGATTTAGTAACATAAATTAATTGATGAAAGTTGATTAAATGAACAAACATTTCCAATTTATAAATTTTTAATATTTATTTATTTAATACTCACACAAGCGTTTCATTGTTTATTAAATCATTTTCAGCACAAATTTTTGAAGATTTCTGAATTTCCTTTTTCATAGGTATCGATAAGCAATGTCGTTGTTTTATTAAATTAGTTAAATTTGAATTTGCTGCAAATTTCAATTTGATCTTAATAAATATTTCAAACTTGATTATAATGTTGTTTAACCTATTGCAGACAATTAAATTACTCAAAAATGAGCTGTCAAAAGATTTTGGCAAATATTTCTTTGTGAATCCTCACTTCCCATAGCATAAAATTAGATGTCACAAGACATAAAATAAGAGAATTATTAATAGAAATAGCTGAAATTTTTAAAGATGACTAAATATTCATGTAGGTACTGTTTGTTTATTTTTGTAAACACTAAAGTTTAAAGAAATAAATGCCCACGGGCCATAGCATTGTGCTGCCTTATAAAACAATTGCTTCCGTCAAAATGAATGGACAGAAATAATTTTAAAAATTCCGCCACTTGCATTTCTACCATTGGAATTTGACATATCCGAGATACTTGTAAAACCTGCAAGTATTATTAAAATGTACTAAAAATTGTTAAAAAGTAATTTGTTGTTGAAAAAAAGAAAAAGGAAGATTAGAAATCACACCTGAAACGGATGTACAGTACCAAATGAAAGCACTCCGGTATAAAGATACCGTAGAATAATCCTGAAAGCTTGTCCGGCATTGGCAGTAGTACCAAGATGAAGCTCAATTGTTGGTATATTTTGTAAAATGCCATTGTTTCTGTCAATTGAATAAGCACCATTGAGGATCAATTCACGAATGTGTAACGAAAAGAATGCTAAGAGAAATTTATTCGCTAATATTTGTTCTTCTGAAAATTAAATTTCATATTTTTTGAAATGAATTTTTCATTTTCTCATATTAGATTTTCTCTATTCCTTAAATTGTTTTCCTTTTTTTTTTTTCAACTTCATCCAATATATTTTAAGTGTTAATTTTTTTTTTTCTATTAATTTTTGAAAAGACCAAAGATTTTGCAAATTAAACAATTGAACGTTATGTTTTAAAATGAATTAAAATTTAAAAAAAAAAAAAACCATTTCTATAACCATTGGCCAGATCAATCGTCACAATACGTATACAAATATCATTGAAAAATGGTGGTTGCATAAATGCTGTGACAGCTTGTTGAAATTGAGCATCTTTTTCTCTATCCAAGCCATTGCCATCCGAACTGTCACACATATCTTTAAGAAAAAATTTATTTCCCTCTTTAAACAAACATTCATTTTTGTGATATTCATGAATTATTCTAAAATTTTGCATTCTTCTATTAAAACGATCAAAATAACTATAAACAGTTTTAATCATAGTCTGTAGAAGCGATGACTAATTCACTGTGAGATTATTTTTTTCTTTTGTTTTTTTTTTTTTTTTTTTTTTGATGATTTTTTAGAAACGATGGAATTGGAGGAAGTGAATTTAAGATTAAAACTAAGATTTCAAAATTTTATTTCTAAAAGCAATTCACTCGATAAGCTAAGCAATATTTGATAAATTTACATGCTACTATTTTATGTGTTCATCTACTTATTTACTTGCAATTTAAATCATATCATAATTCTATTAAAATTGTAAGGTAATTCTTCCAAATCTATAAAATTCGAAGGTAATTTTTCCAAATCATACAATAACATATAACAAATACCCAATTTTGAATTACTATTGGAGCTAAAATCAATAAAATATTGAACTTTTTATTAATTTCACATAATCATTCCCTCGAAAAATATCCATTAATAACAACAAAAAGAAGAAGAAAATGATGAAGTTTAAAGGAAATCTACAAACCTCAATATGTTAACTAACTTAAAATCAATGATTTTAAGTAACATCCTCAAGCAAAAATAAATGTATTTCCAAGAAAAAGAAAGAAAAAGACATTTTAAAAAAGTAGCTAAATATGGCGAAATTTGTTTTTAATTAATTTTCAACAACAACAACAACAACATGAGCAAATATCACGCAGTAGGACGAGCAGGTTTTTGCGACAAGAAAAAAATGAGCTTACTCTTTGCTAAAAAGATGTTTTCATTTTTGTTAACAGGAAAATAATTTACTTAAAAGAGAAAAACAAGAAAAATAGGTATTCAAGACAATTGTGCATTCTATCTATTTCTGTGTATTTTGTGCACATTTGGAAATAAAAATTGCCATAAACAAACTGTTCAAAAAATATTCCTTTCTTTGTCGCAGAATTCTGATTTAAGAATTGAAACTCTGCATGAAATTTCTTTTCTTTCTTGCACAAGCGAATGCAATTAGAATGATGATACTATTCTCGACAATTTTATCATTGTGATAAAATGATAGCGATTATTAATTAAATGCTAAAAGTTTTCGAGTGTTTTTCGAATGTCATATAACTCGTTGTAATTAAATTAATTTTAAATTATTGAATAAGCTATATTATGCTTTCAAAGTTTTATACTCACAACTTTGTAATATTATTTTATGAAACCAATTTGAAGTTAAAACAATGATAATACCATGTCTAAAAATATGACAAGAAGCTTAGCAGTAAAATTTTAAGAAATTAGAAAATGTATAACAATATTCTTTACTTAAATTTCCTTTTATTCATATCACTTCTTCCGTGTTTTGCATCAAAGCAAATGCTTCTTTAGCTGATTTTACTTTTTTTTTTATCAATTTTATCACAAAAAAAATGAGAAAAAAGTTTAAAACGACGCGTGAAAAGAAAAAAAAAAGCAATGAAAGATAAAATATCGGAATTTTAGTTTAACCCAACAATTAATTCAACAAATTGCAATAAAAAAAACCGTTATATTTGCTAGTTGCTAGTGTCCTACAATAAATTTTATTTCAATTCCACGTAAATAAAAAATATGTAGTAAGACGAAGGTAATAACAAGTAATTTATTTTAAAAATAACAATATTTAGAAGCTTATTTAATTGAGAAATCCAAGGGGTAGAAAACTGGGGAAAATAACTACTACAGAAAGGAAAAAATAAGCAATTAAAGGAAATTAAGGAATTAAAAATTAAGAAATGAGTAGAAGTAAGTTTTTATTGCACTAAAATTTTATTTTTCATTTCTAAAGAAATTGCAAATATTTCGAATTAAAACAAGAAACTTAAATAATCATTCGCTACAGTATTCGATAGAAATTTTTCATTATATTCTTGAATATTATTAGGCTAAAAAATGTTTCGCAAACAATCATTCGATGATATAACAATTTAAAGATGATTTGATGAAATGTCCGAGCGGTCAGCTTTTGAAATCTTTGAAAAAAAGAAGTTTCCATTTGCATGCATTCCCACCAATATTTCTCAATTCACCGCCAAAGCGCAATTATGATCCCATAAAATCTTGAATTTGCTTTTACAGTACAATTTTTATTTTTTACTGAGGTTCAAACTTATATTCCACTTATTCTACAAAATTCAATCTATATCCATAAAACTCGATAAATCTTTTATCATTTTCTCGTTTACTACTCTTCAAACACTTTCATTTTTTAGAGTTTCAAGAGAAAGTTAAATATTTCAAAACTGACTTTTTCAAAGTTAACTAAATTCTAGATGTTGTACATAAAAATAAGATTTTGATCAATCAGTCAAATTAACCGAATTTTTATAATCAAAATCTCTAAGTTTCTTTTACACGAAGTTAAGCTTGAAGTAATTGCTAAAGACATTCGAGAATTTAAACAGTTCAAGTAATTGAGCTTTTTGAGATCTTTAACAATTTTGGCAAGTCTTAGACTTGTTCTTGATGACAAGTATTCTTTTTTTTTTTCATTTCCAATCTAACATTGTAATCTTTTTTCTGTCAATTGTAATGTGACAGCTTTTCACAAAATTATCATTTCATTTTCATCCTTAGCTTTCGCATTTTTTGAAATTAAAATTTTTTAGATTTTTCTCTTCTCTACAAGAAATAAAACAGTCAGACAGAACGAAATATCAGAAAATGAACAAAAAAATTTCTAGGATTAGGGAAAGTTTAGAAAAAATGTATTGCGATGATAACAACTGCAGCTGCCAACAGCGCTTCCTTGCTCTCTAGCGCAAATGACAGCATCATTGTAAAGCAAGTACCGTACTCCAAGGCAAGCAATTATCATGTAAGAAGAGAGAAAGAACGAAATATTTCCTATATGTGCCAAATAATCATTGTGTGACCTTCTGGCAAGCCGGAATTCAGGCGCTGATCATTGGATGATATTTTGATATCCGAAAATAGTGAAGAAACCTGTGAAGAGCACAAGTTTATGAATCATAGACGAGAATTTGGATCGGATTGGTATCATCTCGATGAAACAGTAAAAAAAATTCTTCTTGATGATTGGATGAAAAGTGCAAAGAAACAATAATTACGCGCTCTTGACCTTTATGATTTTTTTTTTCTTTATTCAGCAAATGTAAGGTATGAAAAAACTACAAACAGTTGTAAATTGATTCTTTCTTATAATTTTGAAAGAATAATCTATGCTAAATGAAGCATTCTCAAGAAATGTCCTTATTCTCGATCACATTCATTAAATTAATTCGTCAAGAAGAATGAAATGTTTCAAATGTTTGTATTAGGTAATTAATTGTTTTAAAAATGAAAAAGAATTTCAAACTTTACCTAATGTTAGGAAATAAAGAGAAAAATATGGCCTGTGTTAATGTCATTAATTAAAGAAAACAATTCAGATGGAAAAACAAATTACGTTGGTAGTAGCACCTAGTAAATTCAGTAACGTCAAATACTAATTAATTAGATGTTAGTAAGAGTTCTGCTTCCTTAGCAAAACAATGAATTGCTTCACTCATTTATTTACTCAAATGAATAAACTAGAAAGAAACAAGTTTAAATCTCAAAGCTTACTGATTTTGAGTTAAGTAAAAATATCAAAAAAGAAAAAAAATTATAAACCATAAAAAACAAAAGAAAATAGCATAGTTATATTCTAATGATTATCAAAGACTAGAGGAGATCAATTGGTGATATGATAATGATTAACTGAATAAAAAAACGATTTCAATCGCAGTACCGGGATGTGTCTGCTAATGGAAAGCACTGCTTAATGAAGCAGGAATGCATCGCGCAGAAAATCAAAAGCGGCGGTATTTTACTGCGGTAGTAAACTTCGTAAGCTCCAAAGCCATTAATTCCATCGCCGCTTTTTCGTATGTTTTCTCGTTTGCTTATAACAAAGTACACATTGTGAATATCTTATTGTTATAACAAAAATCTACGGTAAACCTATATGTGATACAAAGGTTTTTTACCAATCAGAAGCTGAGAAAAAAAAAAAAAAACGCAAACCCAAAAAATTATTCCTTTTATCTTGCACTCAACCATTCATACCTTTTCTCAATTATATGGCAAAAATAAATGAATACAGAGCAAAAAAATTTTTCTCAATACACCCTTTTTATGGTCCTTTTCCTTTTTTTTTTTTTTTTTTTTTGAAAAGTAAGTATAGAAGGAATGGAATGAATTCCTGAATATCAAATTTTTCATCTCACTATTTTTGCCATTTCATTGGAAGAAGGGCTCGTAAATATGAGAATAAGCTAAATGATTGAATGAAAATTTTGAGAATAAGAATAAGCTAAATGATTGAATGAGAATAAGCTAAATGATTGAATGAAAATTCAAAATTTATGCAATTTATATAATACAATTCTCTGGAATTTTTATAGTTTTACATTTTAACAAACGAAAGATGCATGAAATTTCAGTGCAAATTACTTATTATCTCAAAATTACTTCGAATTTTTTTTTTCAGTAATTTTATCAAAATGAAAAAATTTGTGATAAAAAAAATAAATGACTTGGATATTGATATTCTTTTATATATTAATTTTTCTTTCTCCATCTCATATAGTAAAATAATATTTCAATTGTCAAAAATAATTTTGATAGAATAGGAGAAAAGATTAAAACTACCTATAAAATTAGCACTTGTACAATTGTTAAATTTTCCAGGTACTCTAATTAGCCTAATTTCATTGCTTTTTTTCTTTCTCTACCGATGTACTCTGTCAACATTCTCATTATCACGTTATCACGTTTAGATATTTAATAAGTCAAAATCAACGTATAAGAAAGTTTTTCTTTCTCAATTTATTAAAATGTAAAAATGTTTCAATAAGCTAAAGGAAATCAAGTTTATTATAATCATTTCGAGACTGATTGAAGTGGTACTGTAGAAATGCCATTGAAATGCCATTAGTCGTCGCACCTTTTTTCTTTTATTTAATCCAAAAAAAAATAGAAGAATGAAAGTCACTCAAAGAAAACATTTTCAAACATTTCGATAAGCTTCCTTTTATTATGTAAATTGTTTCATTTCTGTAGCGTAATTTTACTTTCCAAAAAAAAAAAAAAAAAAAAAAAAAAAAGCGAAAGTGTAAGTTATTAAAATAAAAGTAAGTTGTGAGCAAAACCTTTGTCCTATTTTTCGAGATGAAAAAATTCATTCAAAATAATAGAAATTCATTTGAATGTGAAACTGTGACGTTTCCAATAAATTTGTGATCATTTAGGAAACAAATCGTTGAGATGAGCTTAACGCAGACAGAGTGTAATTTTTTTTTTTTTTATAGAAAATAGCATGAAAAAAAAAAAATCAATCCGTCATTTTACTATCTGTTAATTACGTTTGATTTTAATTAAAAATTCAGATTGTCCAATTTAAATGCTAAATTATGAATGAATAAAATTAAGTGTAGAATAGATGTATAAATTTGTAGCAAAAATTTTAAATAAAAAAGCTACGAGGAAAAAAAAAAATTTTTTTTGCACAAATATGAATGCTTAATTCTGTGAAATGCAAAATGATAACAACGAAGTGAGAGAGTGTCCGAATAGTGGAGAAAATTTAGATTTTATTAAAGGAAATGCATTATCAATGCTTATATGAGAAGCATATGGTCAAGCAAATAGTTAAATAATGTTTTGATAAAATCAACGAAAAAGACATCTGCAATTTAGCAAAGGAGAAGAAGGCGTATCATCATCACAAGGAATGGAATTTATGAATGATTTTAAAAGCTGAATATAGTTTTGACTTGATGATCAGTGCAATTAAATTCTGTGTTGATCACATTCTGTTATCAAAATGATATATGAATTCTCTCGAAGCATCTCCTCAATTCCGTTATGACTTCATTCGTTTACTGATGTCTCATACCGGAAATGATTGTTTTTTCGTGATGCATTGATGATGTTTTCGTGAATAATCAAACTGTAGCATCGATTAGTTTTAATGAATTTTGATTTTGCTTCGGAAAGGAATAAATTGTGATGTGAATACATACAATTATTTTACGTTCTTCTGTCTATGTATATATAGAATTTAAAAAAGAGAAAAAGAATATTCGGCATAAATTGATAGTACAGCTTAAAATTCATTTGAAAAAAGTTTATATCTTAGATACATCTGCATTTTTTTCCAATCAAATGAAAGCTTTATTTTGGAGAAAAATCTAAATTAATTTAGCAATGACAATAAAATTTTGGTGTAGAATTTTTTTTATCACTTGAAAATTCATCAAATTTAAAATTAAAGAATTGCTATTATCTTTGTGCTTGGCATCATATCTAAGATTTCTGATGTCACCATTAGTGTATTTCATAGAATTGATTAAAAATAACTTTAAAAAAAAACCCATCTCTCTTTTCAACTAAATTTTGACACTGATCTTTACTACTTGCACATAATTTTAATGCAATTTTCCATGCATAAGGTAAATTTAAGAACAAATTAATTTAAGGATTAAATAAATGTCAAACTGTCATCTGTTGTCTCAAGGAGAAAAGCATTGAAAACAAAACTTTATACAGCGTTAATAATTTTATCCTTCTGTAACAAATACTTCCAAGCACCAAATAATTATTTATTGCATTTCTGTTAACAATATAAAATTACTTAAAATTTGCTAGACAAATATATTTTTCATCCATATTTGAGCTGTTAAAGATGTAAGCAAAGTTTCAAAGTAAACAAAGTTTCATAAGCAAATTTTCAGTAATAAAACTTAAAATTCTGAAGGTACTCATCTATCTGTCAAACAAAAAAAAAAAATATAAAGTCTGAAGTTATTAATATTACTGAGGCATTAATTTAGCTATGTAATGCTAAATGGATAACAAATCAATTTTCTGCTCAGCAAAAAAAAAGTTTCTTTTTCACATCTAAATTAATATTTTCATTTCTTTACATTTAGACGAAAGTAAAATAAACTTAAAACTGCAGCAATTTTCTCCAAAAAAAACGCAAGTATGCAAGGCTATTAGTTGTCGAACAATGAAAAGTAAAATGAAAATTCTTCAAACTTTCATTTAATCAAAAAATTGCATTAATTAAGAACAATTATGAATCATTAATAACAATTAAATTTATGAGAGAATGAGATAAATTTTCTGATAGCGATTGATCCACAGAACTGAAAAAGTGATTTTATAGATCGATCGATCAATTTGGAAAAAGGATAATTTTGCCATTAAAGAATTAAATCTAATTTACCAATGTTTTTTTTTTTCTATTTCCAGAATTTCAAGCGAAAAAAAAAGAATAAATATGTGTTCTAAGCTATATGAGTAAGACTGTGAATATATTTTTTTCTTTCATTTATAAATTTATTCCAATCTAAATTTTATATCTGAGCAACGTTTTACAACTTTAAACGATTCACTAAAAACTTTCAAAGATGGAAATATTTTGCATGAGAAAAAAAAGAGGTTTATCATATATGGAAAGTGAGATGAGCTATAAAAAAAGCAAACATTTGCTTGTGAAAATGCAAATTTTAAAGTTCCAAAGTTTGTACAGCTCAAATATGAAATTTGCAAATTTTTCTAAGCATAAAAGAACCAAAAAAAAGAGACGTTTATAGAAGCGAAAATAAAAAATGAATTAATTATTTGATATAATTTTCAATTCAGAATTTCAAATTATAACAATATAAACTATTACATACTTTCAAACGAAATTATTTGTAACTTTATCAACGAACTGTGATATAACATATTATTGTTTTATATAATCAAATAAGATTAATTTTGATAAATTATCATGAAGTAGTTTGACGAAGTAGAACTATCTATTTGATAAGAAATTTAAATTGAAAATGCACCTTTGACAAGTGAATTCATGTAAACATAATTCATCTAAAAGTTGTTTTAATCTCAGTTCTTGAGTTATCTCAATTCTCATTCATACTTTCATCATTTTTCATGAAATATTTTCCCTCTCAACTTCATGTGACAAATAATTTTTTCTTTTGGATGTTTATGAGATTTAATAAATACCTCATTTTAATGTGATACCCGTTAACTTCTAAACAATAACTCACATAGTTGAGCAATTCCGATGTGTCAAACTTCAAACTTCAGTTTTGTAAAATTTCTGAAAAACGTGAAACATCTTGTGAAAAGTATGCAAGATTAACTGCTTTGGTACCATTTTTATAAAAATTTGAAAATCCATCTATCGTCTTTATGCTTGAAATTTTATTTCCAGCAAGAAATTCTTGAAATCACCGGATACTTTAGTTTATTTATTATTTTACTATGTCGCCATTATATTATTATTTATTGTTACTAGAGATTATTATTAATGTAATAATTATAGTTATTATTTATTATTAATACTAATATTATCATTATTATTTAATATTATCACTATTATTGTTATTGTCACTTACTGCTATTATTATTCCTTTATCGACCGACCTACATTATCCATTATCGTATGCTGCTATGCTTAATTTGAGTTATTATCGAATTAGAGAACACTAAACTATAAAGTGCTGAATTGAAACTTTTCAAATAAACCGTAAATTCAGCAAAAAAAAATTTTTTCTGAATGCACTAGAACTTAAATCGATAAAGGGATAATAATAAATTTATTTATTATTTTCAAAAATGAAAAGAGAGATGATTAGTTAGACATATCTCTTTATTATTTTAGATGAGTTAATTAATAGTTTATTTGAAATTTCCTTCTTTCACAAAATTTACTTTAGCTTTTTTGTAGTGGAAAAGACAGTGATTAATTGCAAATAAATTAACCAAACATTCCCCTTCCATCTTTTCGTTGATACTACTTTCTCCTTTCGTTATTAAATTCAACTCGAAATACCTATTCTGTTCTAATCTTCCTTCGACCAAACCAATAATGAATTCATTACAAAAAAAAAAAAAAAAAAAGAAAAAAGAAAAACAGTTTTAGCTTATCTAATATAATACATAATTATCAGACTTTTGATATATTTTAAAGTGAAGTACAAGAGATTTCTAAGAGAAATAATTGCTGTTTAAAAAATAACAATTTGAGATGGATGAAATTTTATCACTTCTTCCATATAAATTAAAACAACAAATTTAGTAATGATAATAGCACAGTAATCATATACTTCTTTTATACATTAATCGTTTTTATTACCATCCGAAATATTGTTTTTATTGTTCATGCAATGATGATGGCTTTTACTTTTGGTTGATTGTAGATTAGCAGTGAAATCTGTTGTCGGTGGATACATCAGTAATGGAGTGGTAGCAGTTAAAGCACCCAGCAAATGTGACGAATGAATTGGTGACACATTTTTGTGAGCCAAACTGTTGAAAAGTGCTATGCTTGCTAATCTTCCAACCATTGGTTTAATTTCATGTGGTTGTAAAATACGCCGTCGCTTTTTCGGTAGTTTCGACCTAGGAGGAATTTATGAGAATATTGAGTGTTTCATAGATGAGAGAGAGAGAGAGAAGGAGAAAGAGATCATTTTATTATTCAATCAATCAGAGAAAAATAAAGAAATTAAAATCTTACCGAGCTTGAGCATGTGAATAAAACATTGCAAAATTGGAGACGATGACCGGAACTGGAAGTGCAATTGTTAATACTCCCATTAGCGCGCAAAGTGAACCGACCAACATACCCAAATATGTTTTTGGCACCTAAATCAATTTGACCACATTTTTTTTTTTTTTTGTTTTAAATAATTTTATTACCAAATTTGAGTTAAACAGAATTAGTTAAAGTGCATGTAATATTAGGGCTTAATAATAAGTAAGGAAATGAATGGAATTTCGATGAACGAAAATGGTTGAACTCACTTAGTTGACACTGAGATAAATTTAGTAGTTTATGCACTTCCATTAATAAAAATCAACAAAATTATACATTTTTATTAAAAAAAAAAAAAAACAAAAATTGTGCATTCCTAATTCTATGCACTTCTAAGTCTAATTCTAAGCCTAAAAACCAAGAAAATTATTTATTTTTATTAAAAAAAAATCCAACAAAGTTACACACTTCTATAAAAAAAATTATGCATTCGTAATTTTATGCACAGGTACTAATTATGCACTTTGATTAATAAAAACAAACAAAGTTATGCACTTCTAAGTCTAAGCCTAAGCTTAAGCCTAAACATAAGCCTAAGCCTAAGCCTAAACCCCAACACAATTATGCATTTCCATTAAAAAAACCAACAATGTTCCAAAAATGCCTACGAATATCGTGCATTTCCTCAGCGTAGCAAATTATAATCAGTTCAGATCGGAGTCAGGCTTGACTAAGTTTACTAGCATATGCAATTCTTTAATAAAAAAAAGAGCTTAGCGATTCTGATTTTCATATTTAGTAAAACAATTGACCAACTTTCATTTCGTCAAAAAATTCCTTTCAAATTTTGTTAAATTATTATTTTTTACGTAAATTCTGAACAGAATATCAAAAGTTGGGTAATAAAACTGAGTACTTACCATATCTCCAAAGCCAATTGTACACATAGTGATGATTGCCCCTATAAATATAAAAAGGTGACATTTCCAAAAAAATTGAACTTCGCTTTGTGAATTTAGGTTTGAGCAAATTTGAATCATATTTTGAATCTGTTTCCGAGAAGTCCTCTCAATTTTTTTACACTATTTAATAAGATATTAAGCAACTAGGATAATTCATTAAATTCTAGTATTAAATAAATAAACTTATGCTTTGTACATGGGCAATAATTAGTTTTATCCTGGGAAAACACAGCACACCACGTTTGACCGGAATGGAGTGAAATTGATTGTCCGGGTTTGTTTCTACTCGTTCCGCATAGTAAATCAATGCGGCGAATATTACTATACCAAGTAGTACAAAAAACACTCACACCATAGTCCGACCGGAATGGAGTGAAATTGATTGTCTGGGTTTGTTTCTACTCGTTCCGCATAGTAAATCAATGCGGCGAATATTACTATACCAAGTAGTACAAAAAACACTCACACCATAGTCCGACCGGAATGGAGTGAAATTGATTGTCTGGGTTTGTTTCTACTCGTTCCGCATAGTAAATCAATGCGGCGAATATTACTATACCAAGTAGTACAAAAAACACTCACACCATAGTCCGACCGGAATGGAGTGAAATTGATTGTCTGGGTTTGTTTCTACTCGTTCCGCATAGTAAATCAATGCGGCGAATATTACTATACCAAGTAGTACAAAAAACACTCACACCATAGTCCGACCGGAATGGAGTGAAATTGATTGTCTGGGTTTGTTTCTACTCGTTCCGCATAGTAAATCAATGCGGCGAATATTACTATACCAAGTAGTACAAAAAACACTCACACCATAGTCCGACCGGAATGGAGTGAAATTGATTGTCTGGGTTTGTTTCTACTCGTTCCGCATAGTAAATCAATGCGGCGAATATTACTATACCAAGTAGTACAAAAAACACTCACACCATAGTCCGACCGGAATGGAGTGAAATTGATTGTCTGGGTTTGTTTCTACTCGTTCCGCATAGTAAATCAATGCGGCGAATATTACTATACCAAGTAGCACAAAAAACGCCAGCAACAATAATTCCTGTAAACGAAATGACTGAAATGAATTTAGTGAGTTATTATTTCTTTATGAACAGTTCATTCTTTCAATGAGTTTAGGAAAGTGGAAGATGTCGAATTAATTTTATGAATTTAATTATGCGACAATACTTTCATTTTTCAATTTATTGCGTTACGCAAACATTTATAAATTATTTTAGTCAAATTATACTTGAGCAGATGCCCTAAATGTTTGGAACAGAATTTTAAGTCCCGAAAAATGTTGCGTCAACTTGAACAGTCGCAAAATTCGAATAATGGAAAAGAATTCAACAGTGTCGCGATTAGCGCCAGTTATTGTTCGATCCAGCGCCCAATCGATGTAAAACGATAATGTCGCTATTAAGTCTAAAAAAAAAAACTTAGAAATAATTGAAAACGAATATTTTAAATTTTCTTAAAAATCTATAAATAATTGTGCTAAGTACTCGTACCATTTTCAAAAAAAATAGCGGAAATAAATGCATAATTGTATTTAGAGAGAGAAGAAAGAAAGAATATTTTACCGATAATATTGACTGCCTGTCGGGTAAACTGTGATATTTTCGGGCAAAATACAAAGCGAATGAATAATTCCATTGTAAACCATATGTTACTGACAAATTCAATGTAAAAAAACGCTGGATGTGCTCTGAAATATAAATTTAAAAATAAATTTAAATTTTATTTATTTCTTTTTAATAGTTTTGTTATTATGCAGCTATCACTGGAATTATTTGTTCTTTTCTTAATGATTTACTGATTGATCGATACAAGTAAAACAAAATTCTCAATTTCAGCAGTTATAATTGAGCTAAACATTATAATCAAGATCAAAAACAAGATAAGTCAATTATTAGATCAAACTAAATGAATATTGATCTATTAGATGATCATGTTTGATCTTACATCCATCTCATCGATTAGGAACAAATAAATTACATTCCTTTTTGCTAGCCCAATAATTCAGCTAATTTTTAATCCTTTCAAAATTTTAATTTTCAACTCGAATTCATAGCAGTGTTCTAATCAAGTTCAGTAGTTATTGTTCATCTTTCTTCTTCACTTCTTCTTTGATTATATTTTATAAAATTGTGTATCATTGAAATAGCATCTCTATCAATAATATTGTGTGATTTGAACCTTTAAATCATGAAATTTTCTGATTTTGATTTTTGTTTCTGGATCAAGAATTCTTCAAAATGTTATGTTCACATAATCATATAGAAATCTTTCTCGAGAAACATATTAGAGCATTTTATAAACTCATAATTTTGAGAAAAATGTTGGAGTTGAAATTTTTGTATACCTTTTGAATGCTAGATGATGTAATTCAAATATGTGAAGACTTTTACCTTGTAGCGACTTTTGTTACAAGTAATGCATGAGTAGAATCATTCCTGAGTTCAATATCGATATCCGGAATACGGAAATTTGGATGTGTCTTCAAGCAGAAACAAATTATTGATGTGATCACAAAAAATACGGATATTACCGAAATCACCTGCAAATGTGTCATCTCATTTCACACCTTTGTAAATACTAATTACTTTAAGCATACTTTTACTTTAGCAGATCTGTATTTTTGTGTTTAAAATTTGCATTTGAATATCAGAACTGAATTTGCTGCGACATTCTTTATTCTTTGCTTCATCCCTTGAATTTAGCGTTACTCTTAGCAGTACTCTATTTTTACAATCCTTACTAAATATTCATAGTTTCTTCTTAGCTCATCTAAAGATAACTCTAGTAAGCCACAACAAATAATAAAAGAAATAATTGTTATCAGTTATAAAATCTTAGGATTTTGTTCCTAAATTGAATTATTTATTAATTAATTTGTTTATTAATAAACAAAGATCTCAAAAAACTAAAGTGACAATGTCAATAAATGTTATATTATCCCAAATATGGCAAAGCTTCCTTTTCTATATGAATAAATTAAAAATCAAACTTGTCGTCTTTGATAACAATGAGATATCTTTATTTTCGGAATTCCTTTCAAGTTTATAAAGAATTTAAATATTTAGTAATTAATTATGATCTCAATTATTCGTTTATTTCGGTTGGTTCAATGAATAATTAATTATTTTATTAATTTCTATGCCTCTTTTATGAATCTTCCATAAGTGCATGCATCATTTTGCAGGTTTGATAAGCTCTTGCATAATTATAAGAAAGGATTGATATGCGCATGCATGCATTCTAAAGATTTGATAAGCGCATGCATCCTCTGCAAGTCTGATAAGCGCATGCATTATTCGAAGGATTAAATGATAAAATTAAAATTTCGTATTTAGAAGCAATAATGATGTAAGGAATCATTTCATATTAAATTGATTCCTTAAAATTTATTAAAAACAGACTGCTATATCAGCAAAACTGCATATTTTTTCATTTATTTGCATTTATTTGTTAATTAATCGAAATTTTAACACATATTAAATTAATATACTTCTATTATACTTATTCTGTGCATTTAGATCCGTTGAAAGTAAGTAATAATGATTTCAATTCTTTAAAATATCAAATTCATTCTCTTCTTCAGTGCCATAAGCTTTTAACAAACAAACAAACAAAAAAGTTATCAACCACTGTACAAATGCATTAACAAGTAAACAGAATAAAAGCATAATTTAGGAATCTATAAAATCCCCAAAAACAGAATTGATAAATTGGTAATTGATTGATTTTCATAGCTGTATTCTAACTATATGTGCAAGTTTCATCTCTTATCAGTGATTAAAAGAAGATGAAAGACATCTTTAGATTTAAACCAAAATAAACAATTATCGAGAAAAAGCACACTTACTGACGAGAAAGAAATCAAAACGAATCTGTAAGCGGTGACAAACAAAATCACATTTAAAGCGCAAATGAAAAAAAAAAAACATTTTTAAATGGCATTGAGTGTTGTTATCGTAGAAATTAAATATAAAATGTATTGATTGATTTGTATAAGTAATTGATGACTGATTGATTTGTATAAGTAATTGATGACTGATTGATTTGTATAAGTAATTGATGACTGATTGATTTGTATAAGTAATTGATGACTGATTGATTTGTATAAGTAATTGATGACTGATTGATTTGTATAAGTAATTGATGACTGATTGATTTGTATAAGTAATTGATGACTGATTGATTTGTATAAGTAATTGATGACTGATTGATTTGTATAAGTAATTGATGACTGATTGATTTGTATAAGTAATTGATGACTGATTGATTTGTATAAGTAATTGATGATTCTCATTAATCCATCACTGGGCAATCATTAAGTTTTTTTTCAAACAAAAATTATTTGAGGAATGACTATAGGCTTCAGACCATGGAATTTCACTTTGGTGTTCGGTAACATTGAACTGTGTGAACGTCAGTGATTCTAAAAATGAAAATATACTTTGAATGAATTAATAAATTCATCATCAAAAAATCATTAGCAGAATAAAAAGCTTATTGAAGTAAAAAAGTAAACTATTTTTGATTACTTATAATATTTATGAGAATTATAAATAAAACTTGTAAATAATTAATTAAGCAACTTTACTTCCTTCTAATTGTGATTTCTTCATTGATTTAGGAAATATAAGTGATGTCTTAATTTCATGAGCTTGTAACACTCGCCTTCGCTTTTTTGGTAATTTTGCACGAGCCTATTAAAGTAAAAAAAAAAATCGATCAATTAAATGTCATTTCTAAAAATTGAAAAAAGATCAACAATCACTAATATATCACTTAAAGTAATTTTTATTTTTTTATTGCTTTTGGTTTTGAATTATTCAAAGCTTTCAAATTATTCAATGTTTTTGAAAATTTAAAACAATATGGATTGTGTTATACACCTCTTATTAGTTTTTACAAAAAGTAAAAGAAAAATTTTTTTTTAATAAAAAATTAAAAAGAAATGGTATATAATACATATTGCAAAATAATCCACAATTCATATTTGTCTTAAATCTTTAAAAACATCATTGAATAATTTAAAAGAAATTTAAAAAATCAATTTTTTTTTAAAATTCTTGTAGAAACTAATAAAAGGTATGTAGCATTTTAAAAAAAGGAAAATTTAAAACAATTTAAGACAAAATTAAAAAAAAAAAAAACTTACTTGTGAATGAGAGTAAAGATTGGAAAAATTAGCAACGATAACTGGCACTGGTAATGCAATAGTTAATACACCCATAAGAGCACATAATGAGCCAACTAACATACCCAAATAAGTTTTAGGTACCTGTAAATTAATGTAAACTAAATGACGAATTGTTCTTGAGAAATTTACAAACATTTAATAAATTAAATAAGTAGACGAGAGAGAGAGAGAGAGAGTCAGGGAGAGGGAGAGAAAAAAATCAAATGGAAAATGATTTGTTAATAATAATTGGAAAATAAAAGCAAAAAGAAAAAATCTCCGAAATATTTGAATGAAAATTTAAAAGTATGAATTTCATCTATAATTTCACTTTGAGATTAATTTTAAGGCAAATGAAAATAACATAACACAGAGAGAAACCTAATTAATTCATTTGAACTGTAGTAGATTTGACATTATACTAATTCAAAACTACTTACCATGTCACCAAATCCAATTGTGCACATCGTTACAATTGCCCTGAATGATAATTGAATTTTAAAGAGTGTATAAATCTGTCAAATGAAACGATAATAATTTTTCAGTGAAGGACAAAAAGAGATGAAATAAGAAATGAATAAACTTACCACCACAATCCGGCAGGTATAGAAGTGAACTGATTTTCCGGATTATTTTCAATTCGTTCAGCGTAATATACAAGTGCAGCAAATATAACAATTGCTAATAACACAAAAAATACAAGTAATAATAGCTCTTGTGCAGATGCCTATAGCAAAAATAAAAGATAAAAGTTAAAGAGAAAAAATTTTTGAAATATTTGAATGAAAATTTGAATTTGATGAATTTCATCTGTAATTTCACTTAAAAACTAGTTTAGATCATCAATATGGGATACAATCGATATTGTCTTTTTTGCATCAGTGCTAATTAGACGAATTGTTAGTAATGCTGAAATTAGTTTGTACTAAAATTTAATTTATGGAACTTTTAAATTGCCTTAAATGTTTGTATGAGTATTTTAAGCCCACTGAAATGTTGAGTTAGCTTGAATAGCCTTAGAACACATAATATAGATAGGAAATCGATAGAATCTGAGCTAGTTTGATCGCTTATAATGCTGGTCACCAGCCAATCCAAATAAAATGATCCTGTTGCTAATAGATCAACAACTGTTATCGGTGATTTGAAGAATCGTTGTAAAGATGGCGCAAATATCACACGAATAATCTAAAAATTTGCAAATAAAAATTAACTAATTTATTTGATTTTTACATGATATTCATTCAGCATTTGATAATTCATTAATATGAAAACTACCTTTTCTAAAAAACAAATTTTAATTTAAAATGACTAAGCACATTTCATACAGTAGATTGCTTTTGTTCATTAATTTCAATATAATCAATCTGATAATGTATTTTTTATCACAATCAAGCAAATGCTTCCTATCTTATCATTATTATCATATTATTGTTTATCATTATCACAAGCAGACAGGTAGATACTAATGCACTAACAAGTTCAATGCTAAAATATATATTGCATATGAGATCAATGTAGAAGAATGTAGGATGTGCACTGGTGCATTGCTTAAAGGTACCTATCGATTGGGTACCATCGCTACCAATTCCCATATTATAGGACACTGAAAATATTAAAAATTATTGCAATATAAAATATAAGCAAATGAGAGATTCAAATTTATTTAAATTGAATTTTATTATTTCTAAGTGTGATAGAAATTAGTTTAATTGCTCACTAAAATCTTTTTATTATAATTAAATTCTTTTTTTTTTTTCCTGAAATGCAAGAAATTTTTTGCTGACCTGTAATTGATGGTATCTGGAATGCAGGATGTGTTTTGAGAACAAATGAAATAATACTTGAAATAATGAAAAATACAGAAGAAGATGAAATCATCTGAAAGCCATTTCAGCACATTCATTTGATGATAACAACAAACTGTTAGAGAAAGCACTGCAGAAGTTAGTTAAATTTATCTAAGATAAGCATATTGCTTGTGAAAAGCTTGCATTATTCAAATTTCTTTCAATTTAAAACTTAAAAAAATTTCAATGAAATAAACTTGGAAAAATCATTCAGAGTTTTATTCTTTGTGATCTAAATAATATCAGTTGCAGTGTGAGCGTTAGCAACCGATGAATGATTTAAGTTTTATTATTTTTGCATTTAATGTAAGTAATTTAATTAAGCATAGTTCCAGTAAGCTTTCAACAAATATGTGGCATGCTTAGCATATCATTCAGCAATTTCAGACATGCAATAAAATAAATGCAACCCTTGAGAAATAAACAACAACAACAACAACAACAATAACAATAACATTTCTTTTTCACTATTACTAATTAAATTATCAAAATTGTACAAGGATGAGCAATCGATAAGCGTAAATAATTTTTGTTTTTTTTTTTTTTTTTTTTTTTATTGTTTACTTAAATAAAATAACTGAGAAAAAAAATGCCGCTGAAATATAATGAATTCAAAATTTCCATAAGTAAGAAAAAAACTCTTTGAATAAACTCAGATTATTTTAAAATATTTCATTCTTATGGCATATTTTTCTCTTATTTAGTTAATATATAAATTAAATTAAATCTACCTTAGCATACTGAGAAGACCAAGGTTCATCAAAGAGCGCCCATATCTGTGGTTTCAATTGCTGCCATTTTGATAAATTGCCTGAGTAATAATCATCTTCCCAGCCAAACTTTTTTGCAGTTTCTTCCTGGGTTGGTGGTTCGGCATCCAAATCTAAACCTTCGATAACTGCCAAAGTTTCTTGGGTATCTCTAAAAGCAATATTTTTGATAGATTTAATGAACCTGAAAAAATATATAGGTATATATATCTGATATAACTAATAAAATTATCTCAAATATTCCTTTTCTTCATTTTGTAGGCATAATTTTCTTTCAATCATTTTTTTCTTATATTTTATAGAAAATATGACAGAAAAATTTGGAGTATTTTGGAGGAGAAATTTTATTCTAAATTAAGTTAGCATTTGAATATTAATTACAGATTATCATTTTAAAACAATTACCGATGTTGTGTATAAGTCATCCAACAGCATGGCTCTACCTGATTTGCATCTAGACCCCAGAATTCTAATTCATCCTCGAATAAAGGACCACAAACATTGGTCGGATAATGTAGCTTTCCTTGTAGTAAACAAATTAATTAATTAAAAAAAAAAAAAATGTATGAAGAATGAACGAACTACAAATTTTGAAAGCATTTTCTAAATTTACATTTAAAAAATTGCTCACCTGTCCGATAATAATTTAGAATCATTGAAAAAACACCAGGATGACGATCAAAAAAATATTCATTCAGTACAGGGTCATAATTTGCTAAATTTGGTGTCAACCTAAAAATTAAGTGTATAACATTCGAAAAGATACTAAACATTTTTAAATTTTGCTTAAATCACATACTTATATGAATGAAAAATTATTACTCACATAAATTTGAATATTAAACATTTAAGAAAACCTAGAAAGTCTTGTAGCTGGAATTTTTTTAAGTACATGAGTATACGTTTCGTGTCGAATTCCTCCCACATTTAATATAACACGATGTTCGCAGTCCATTTAAAGACTGAAAATGAAGTAAATTTATCAGTAAGTGATACTATCATTTATCTAAAATTAATAGCATAAATTATTTTTTGGCTTTAAAAATGATTAATAAAGAAATATGTGAACAAAAATTGAAAGCACTAAAAATTCATTATAATTTATCTTTCTCAAAGAAAAAAAAAAACATATTTGAAATTTGAAGCAAATCTTTCTTACGAAAATTTCTAATGATGGCATCAATAAGACTATTCTTTTTTTTCGTATCTCAAAAAAAAAAAATGTTTATTTTATTTTATTTTTATTTTTTAATTCGATACCAATTAAACTGAAAATTGTGGCAAGAGTGAGTAATGCAAAAAAGAAAAAAAAAAAAACCCTACAAACTTCTTCGAGAAACGGATATTTACTTATTATTAGTTGAAATAGAAATAAACAAAATAAGATTTTCAGGATGGATGGAATTTTTATGGCATATTACTTTTCAGATATAAATTTATAGAAAAATAAATAATTCTGTGAACACTATGAAACTTTTATTCTTTTCTGAAAGGTTGCAATTTTTTTAAAACAAATAAAATGTTTTTGATTTCAGAGCTTTCAAGAAAAAATAAGAAATATTCTAATTAGCTATATAAGCAATTCTTATTTTGCATTGAAACACTTATTTTCAATGCAAATTCACTTACTTATCTATTATCAATAATCATAATAACTTTATCAAACAAATCTAAATTTTATATTTAATCAAGAAACTCCCCCCCACCCACAAATAAAACTGTTAAATTGATCTTATTTTAATTTTATTGCTTTTCTCAGTTAAATATACAAATAGTACAATATTAGCAGATGTAATCATTTTAACTTACAAAATTTAATGTAAAAGTTTTTTTCAAAAATGTGAGGCAATAAAAAGTGTTGTGTGAATGTACAATAAATATTATAATTTTAGCTATTTAAAATTTATTATTTTTCATCTTTTTTAATATAAATCTCTAATAATAATTACGCATGAAAAGTTCCGTTATAAGTGTTCTCGACGAGAAGCTATAAAATATTAATGCAAATAAGCTAACCAATGGATGGAACTATTTACTCGTAACAAAATTGGAATGGAAAAATTATCATTGAAATTCAAAAAATTGTCCCTTTGAGGAAAAGACATCACGGTGGTCCCTTTTGTTGCATATAATTATTAGTTGGGTAGAAAATATTTTTTAGTGCTTTTTTTCTCTCTCTCTCCCTTTCTCTTTCTCTTTCTGTTTTAAATGGTCGAAATTATATTTCATATTAAAATACAAACAAAGTAAATAATACATATAATTGTTGCAACTGTTATTGTCACAATATTTTGATGCCATATATAATAATTAAATCATAGAATTAAATTAAAAAATTTTTTTAGTCTGAAAATTTTTAAATTTATCACCGAACATTTGAAACTTCCAATGTTGTGATTTAAGAGTAAAGAATTGCGATTACTTTAAAAAATTTCTTACATAGTTATTTTCAAATAATAATAATACTTCAATTAAAAGCATACTAAAACATTTTTCTTTTTTCAAACTTCCCTTTTTCTTTTACATATTTTATTGATTTTTTATGCGCAAATGACTTGCCATTGTTAAAATTGACAAAACATTAATTTCAGTATCAAAAATAAACTCAAAAGTTCCATTCTAATCAATGTTTTAATTAAAATTATTGACTGGCACTGCTATACTACAAATTTTTTTTTTTTTTTTTTTTTAAAGCACACAACAACTTCAAATTATTTTCAACTTGGTGAATATATTAATTTAAAAATCGTTCTTAAAATATTTTACGAGCATTTTCATTTTTTTTTTTTTTTAAATAGTGAAAATGCCAACTAATTAGAAGCAGAAATTGTTTTCTGGTTCAAATAAATTGAAATGACAAGCAATAATTTTACTATCCTAGAAGCAAACTATTGTACCATAAGACAAATGCGCTTAACAATTTTTCTTTGCTTATAAACTTATAGAACCATTTATTTTCATGAGCAAAGCAAATGATACACAATGACAAATATTTTTGGGATATTTATTTATTTATTTTTTTCATTTGCTTTTTTCTTATTTCTGAGAAAGAAAAAAAAAATCATCGAACAAAATGATCAATAATTTCAAAAATTATTGATTAGTTCGATGAAATGAAGAACCTAAAATATCGATCATTCATTATTAATGACTATAATAATTATTGTAATTGTACTTATAATAATGAAAATAAACAAAAATAAATAATAATTTCATTACATTTAGGAAGAAATGGAAGAAATGAAAACAAATGTGACAAAATAATATTCAATGACAGATATTTGTGGACAAAGCCATAGAAAATAATTATTTTCAACTGCAAAATAAAAATGAAAAAGGATGGAAAGATATGTTTAATCCTTTATATCTATGCTGAAATTACAGCAAAATTGATATTTGCAAAAAAAAAAAAAAAAAAAAAAAAAAGAAAAAATTGGAATCATAATTTAGTTGTGTGTTCTTTTCAATATTTTCCTTTTATTTTCATATGATAAGTAATTTTCCGCACATCATATTAAATTATGTTTCTTCCAAATTTTCATTATTCATTTCGGCAGTTTTGTTTTTTTGGCTTAAAAAATTTTTTCTAAATTATCTGCTAGTTATAAAAAAAAATTATCAATATAAGAAATACAGTATTACGATATCGTCGAGTAATTTAGTGTTCTAATATGTTCGAGAATTTATTGGTATTTCAGTGCATTTTTTGTTTCATTTTGATTTTTTGAATGATTAAAAAATTTTGTAAAATATAAGAAAAAAAAATAGTTTGTTTCAACAATAAACAACAATTAAAAATTCCTCAATAAGTAACTATGAAGAAATTTTTAAAGTAGAAAATGATTTCAAGAAGGATTAAAAAAATTTTTTTAGCATTAAGTTTACTTTTCCTGTTTATGTCTTAATGATAAGTTTAAATGGAGCATCTAAGTACCGTTAATATCACTTGACCCCTCTCCTCCCCCCTCTCCCGTTTTTCCCTTTCTCAAAGTGTCTTTGGTCTTTTAATCAATACATGAAAATATGCAGGCGGAAAGAGTAAACAAAAATAATGGAAATTTATTATCGCATAAGGTTTTAAAAAGAGCGCAGCAGGCACTTCAATGAAGAGTGTACACTAAAGAATTTCATTTTCCGATTTTTCAAAAATAATTTCATTGTCTTCCCAATGTTTCAAAAATTTTAAAAATTAACAATTTTATCTATTTTCGAATAAAATTAAATCGGAATAATCAGCGAATGAGGAAAATGTCAATTTTGCATAAATATTTTTGTTATTCAAGTGTTTAGCAATAATTCTGAGAGAAGAAGTCACGAAATAATTCCGAGTGAAGAAATAAATTTTATAGTAGATCATCTCCTCTTTCTCTCTAGTAAATTATGTTTACATCAGTACTTTGAAAACAATTATATTCATTTTTAAAATTTATAAACCTAAAACAATGGAAACATTTTATCTGTTAAAAACTTAATTTCTTAATAATCAGCTATTATCAGGATGGCATTTCTCATATTGCTCAAACCTTTTTATGCATAACTCTAAAAAAAAAAGAAAAAGATAAGATAAATGATAAGTCAAGAAATAAAATATCTAAAAATTTGAAATCTATTCCAATCATCAAAGTCATAAATTCTTTAAATCTAAGAGTTAAAGAATAGTTTTATGATTTTGCTATAGATAAGAGACTAATGATGTCTGCTTAAAATAGTAATAAGACATACTAAGATTTTAATGAATCATTGTTTTGCAAAAAAAAAAAAAAAAAAAACTAAATTTCCTGAAGAAAATATGAGATGAAAGAAAAGATGGAAGAATTGTGTTTGTCAATGTAAAAGAAATAAACTATTCCATATGGGAAAATTTTTTTTAAATATTTTTTTTGATACAAAAATTTGTAATTTATATTATTACAAAATTAGTGAAAAAATTAGAATTAGTTATCACATATTAAAATATTCAAATGAAAATAATTTAATTAAAAAAAGAAAGGAATTATACCGCTGCTTTTTTCTTTGTTTTTTTTTTTTTTTTTTTTAAAGTAAAGCACTGAAATTTTAAAGTCTTTAATAGGAAATAAAGAGAAAATTTTAGGAAATCATTTTTTTTTTCCTTTTTTTCTTCAAACATCGTAAAAAGATTATTTTTCGTAGCTTTGAAATGCAAAATTTTAGAAATTACATTAAAAAAAATTGTGAAAATGAGAAAGTTGCAATTGAAAAATGAATGATTCTAAGATATATTATCATCTTTAGGATAAAAAATGAAATAAAAAAATAATTTAGCAGAATGTGTGCTGTTAATAAAATCTTATGAAGTAATCAAAATTCTTTTTTCTCGAACATTTTCTTTCTTTTTTTATCAACTAAAATTATTTAAAATCAATTTTAATGATATTTCTTCTGTTTGTAATTTAAAAAAAAAAAAAAAAATGTCTTTGAGTAAACATAAGGTATCATTTTGTCGAAGATTGGTGTGACGAATGAAAAAAATATGAATTGTGATTAAAATAAATTAATGTTTTAGTAAACAGTTACTAAACTGATAATTTGTTCAGAATTATTGCTTACACAGTTATTTTTTAAATTTTTTTTTTTCATTTTTGATTCAAAAAGCATATTATGGAAAAGTTATTTCGATATTTAATTGAATATTTGAATTTGTAAAAGATTTAATTCTAGGCAAAATTAGTTTTAAATATAAGGATTACTTGAGAAAAGATATAAAATTAATCTCATCTGAAGAGATTTAGGTTCAATTGAAATTTGCATATGGAAGAAACTGTAAAATTCTACGTTTAAATTTAATCAAATTTTTTCTATTAAAATGAAAGGAAATTTTTGGTTTTTCAAATAAAAATTTTTTAAATGTACTTTTATTGGTAATTTAAAGAAATAGCATTGAAAGAAGTTGTTACTTTTAAAATAAATGAACTACTGATGAAATAGACAATGAAATATAATGAAGTACAGTTCATTCGTACTTTTAAATATTAGCTATTGAAGCAGATCGGTGGTACAAATGTCCTCAAAGTTCTGAATGAAATAAGTTCAAAAAGATTAAATATTGGCTTAACTAACATTAGGCAATATTACTAGTCGACAGATTCATCGAAAGAATCTTACGATGGCGTTTTTGTCATTGTATGGCTTTTCTAAGCATTTATTGGCCAAGCTAAAAAAAAAAAAAAACTTTATTCTTAGAGTTAGAATAACAAATTAAATTTTCCGCTTATAAAATTCTATAAAAAAAAAAAACATTGGTTAACATTAGCTTATAATAGACACCATAGAGTATATAAAAACTTATTTGTCAAATCAATTATTCTTGGATGTATTTTGAGCAAAATATGTATATAAAATTTTTCTCGAGAAATTAAACTATAGCAAAAGACGTACATACAACTTTTCTCGAGAAATCAAACTATAGCAAAAAACTATTTGATAAAATATTTTAATGATAGATGCGCTATCTCTTTAATAATAATAACTAACATAATGAAACATCAAGAATAAGGAAAAAAATTTAAAAATTTAAATCAGTAACACGTGCAAAAACGAGAATTTCTCATATTTCTATAACTCTTTTTTTTCTTTTCGAATTTTTGTTCAATAAAAACTTTTTAATTTCTCATCAAAAATAAATTTTAGATTCTTACAAAATCTTTAATATCATTCTAATTCTTTTGTAGCTTTTAACTTTTTTTTTTCATTAATACCTTTATTTTGTTATTTAATTGACGCCATTATTAAAGAAAAAAAAACTCTTAACAAACTATTCACAGTGAAACATTTTTGAATTCAAACGCCAAGGATATCTTGAATTAAGCTGATATTGACGTAAGTGACGTAAGTATGAATACATAGAATAAGACGTATGACAAAAAACAAAATGCTTAACCTAAGTATGCGATAATTTTTCCTTTTTTCCCTCGTTTCAGCTTAATATCAAAGATAGTAACATTGAAATAATTTAAAATAAGATTTTAATTAGTGCAAATCGATTTTCTTACTTTGATATTGAGACGAATGACTGGGTGAATTAATTAATTAATGCAAAATTCACTCTGAAATAGTTGGAAAATGTAATGAAGCATTTCTATTCGATAAACTGAATGATTAGAGGAATTGCAAATTGAAATGTCTTCAGCTTACTTTCAAATTTTCAATAATTACATGTGCTTAAATTAAAGCGCAGACATTACAGCGGCAAAACTAGGCGCTAATTGGGGTGAATTAAAGTGTCAAACATTTGCGCTCATGAAACGCCATGAAAGGCATTGATTTGGTTGACATATGGAATATGCGACAACTCACTGTCAAATGAATTTTTATCTAGAATAAAGAGATTTTTAATTGAAAATGAAATAGTGGTGTTCTGTGAACCAAAGATTAATGGGTTATCATTTCTGCAGTTTATGAAGATTGAAGATAATGTCAAAGCTGCAACTCGAGAATTCATTAAAGCATTGTCATATTGATAAAAAGAAAACAAAATTTGATACTTATTATATTTGATAAAAAATATTTTGAGTATTTGAATGCAACTAAATTCATTTCAATAATATTCTTTTGTTGATTTTATTACATGAAGCAGAAAAGATGCTAATTGTTTACAATTAAATGTTTACAATTACCTTTGCAGTTATTGTATGAAACTTTTTTTTCATAAATCAATTTACAGAATTGTATTAGCTTCTAATTGTATTAACATTTATGAAAAGATTATTACAAATTATTCCGAAATTATTGAATAAAAAACAAAAATGGTTTTTTTTGTGAAATGACCTTAAGAAAGGTCAAACAGCGAAGAGAATTTAGTAAGCTGACCTTATCATTCATGAAATGTTATCAGTGAAATAATATTAAGGCTTTTGCTCAAAAAGAACTGATAATAATTCAAGCAAAAAAAAAAAAAGCCCCGTAATGTGAACTGAATTCATTTAAGTGAGAAAAAAGTAATTTTATTCCATTGAAATGATAAAAATGACGCAATGAAATTTCATAGTTACTGTCAAAAACCACTGAA
This sequence comes from Brugia malayi, assembly GCF_000002995.4. Lineage (NCBI taxonomy): Eukaryota > Metazoa > Nematoda > Chromadorea > Rhabditida > Onchocercidae > Brugia > Brugia malayi. The sequence continues at coordinate 4,529,259 of NW_025062476.1, read as the reverse complement.
ATTTTTTTTTTTTTTGATTATTTATTGATTAACTCTCTTAAATTTACAATTAATTTAAATTAAGTGATTACAGGAACAAATTTAGAACATAATTTGAATGGATAATGGAATTGAATTTAATAAAGAACAAACTATTCCACTTAAAAATTAAAAAAAAATTTTTTAAAAAAATTAAAAATTGAAAATTTTTTTCAAATGCATCAAACAATAACAGAATATGTTTTAAGACTAAAGTAAAAATAGACGAAATCTACACATCAAAAAATCGACCTTGCAACCATCTGTTTCGTTTTTTTAAAAATTTAATCCAAAATAAAATTTATTTCTGTCTTTTTCTTGCACAGAAATTTTATTCTTATCGATAATAAATTTTCTTTTTTGTCATTAATCATTATAGAATTTAATTTTATGAAGGAAAAACAGAACTAATGTTTCTTTCGTGCAGCAAAACAGAGAGAAAAACGAATGAAATAGAAGGATCAGTTGTAATTGAAAGATTATCCCAGCAATGCCTTAATTCGATGAAACTTTAAAATAATAACAAACAATGTTTATTAAAGATTTAAAATTAACAACAATGTTTATTTTGACATTAAGAATAAATCTCCCTGACTTTATGGCAAGATTATAGATCATCTGGCATCTGGGCTTCTGTTGATTTAGACAGCTAATTCTGTGGCCCAGGATTCCTTCTTCAAAACTCTTCCAGAATTTATCAGCTAGTCTTTAAGTAAAGTATTGGTGATTACCAAATTTTCATTTAAAACTCAAAAATTAAAAAATGGTTGGATACTTTACAAAATTTATTTGTATAATAGTTTATGATGAATTCAACTTTTATTCTGATAGAATTATCTTTGAAATAGAATTTCCTCAATTTTCGAATATAGCCAAAGCGAAAATTTCTGCTTCTGCACCGATCGATTTCTGCTTCTCTTATTTGAGCACAAACTGAATTATATAAACAAGCAAAATAAAATAAATTTTTGCAAGGGATCGGCACAATTTGTAAAGCATAAAAATTTTTCATCAGAAAGATATGATAAATTTGGGAAGAAGAATAAAACTTAGAAATATCTTTCAGCTTATCATTAATTTTTACAACTAATACAAATTTATATTTCATAAAATTTCAAAATCTCTGGAAGAAAAACGAAGAAAATCGTTGCTTTTATTAGTTTCAATTTTTTAAAATGTTTTTTCTTTTTTTCAAGAAATATGAATTCATTGATTTTAATCGGTAATATCCAATTAATACAAATTGCAGGTGACAATGTTCATTAAAATATTTTCACTGATTTATAAATCGAAAATTTCTTGATTTGAAATGTTTTATAGGAAAGAAATTTTAACTTTATATTAATTGCAAACTGACATTATGTTTCTTTTACTTTCTTAGAGCTACCAAATGTATTTTTAAACAAGTTGAAATGATTTATTTGAACTTCTTAAAAAAAATATATTAAAAAAAAAATAATAAGTTTTTTACAAAAAAACGAAGAAAATTGACTAACAACTTATTGAATAAGAAATTTTATTCTCTTCAAATAATTAAGGTAAAGGTAGTAATGCAGAAATAAATTAACACCAGGTAAAACAAATGATTGATCCACTTATCGATAATTATCTTGAGAAGATCAAAATGGAATAAATAAGAATATCTGATTTCATATAGTAAAAAATAACTGTTATTAAGATTAGAATTTAAATAATAAAAAGTAAATCAATCAGAAATCAACATTTTTGGATAAAAGAAATTTTAGATTGCTAATTCGCATTTAAAAAAAAAGTTGAACATTGTATTAAATTAAAGCAGCCAGAACAGAATGAAAAAAAAAAATAATAATTCCATATATCTCGAAGAAATAAATGAATAAATAGAATTTAATACAATCCATTCGGAATCTAATTGTATCTGATTGAAATTAAAATTATTTCTAGAAAAAGTAAGAAAAAAGAAAATTAGAACATATGTAATCATCAATACATATACATATTAAAATTTGAAAAATTTACTTAATTAAGAATATAAGTAAGTTATAGAAAAAGAGGTTTATCCTTATGAATTTTTTCAAAAGCCTAAAATTATATTTATAATTGAAAAGAACTCATTGCACATAATTTAATTCTACAATTAATTTTATAGGGATAGTGATATTAAAGAGGAGAAAAATTTGAAAGGAATATAAAAATATAATTTCATAATTATTTTATATTATCGATGGTAAGGTAATATTTTTATGATTTTCGAATTTTCAGCATATATTTAGCTGTTAAATGAATAATTATATCAAATCATATCATTTTGTTTAGATTTTTCTTCAAAATATAACTTTGTTTGATGAAAATATCAATTAAAAATGACTTAAATCTTACAGTGGAAGCTATTTTCAATTGATATATTTATAAAATACGATTAATTTTCAGAGTAATGGAACCAAAGTGATGCAATAATTTTTTAATGAATTTCGACTTTAAATTTTCATTATCACTTTGGTGTTTTTAAAATTAAAAGTTAAAATTTCTGTAAAGCTAATTGTTTAAATTACAAAATGGAGTTAATTGCAAAATTGAAGACTTTTAAATTATTTATTAACAGAAATTACCAAATATTGTTAGTATATTTTTATATTAAATGCAAATGAGTACATCAATGTTAAACTTTCCCAAATTTATTGTTATAATTACAAAAAGATGAAAAAGAAGTAACTTTGATTTGGCAAAGTCAATTTTGAACAATCAGTCATTTTTTTTTAAAAAAAAAGATCAAAAATAAAATCAAAATGATCTAATAATTTTAATGAATTTCAATTTTAAAACTTTACTATGATTTCGAAGTTAAGATTTCAATAAAGTTAATTGTTTAAATCATACAAGTTGCAGAATCACTAAATCGAATTTTTTTATTTGTATAAAATCAATAAATTTTCATTTTAACAATTGATCAACAAAAAAATGATGCCTGTAAAATTCAAATTATCTTTGATCAAATAAAGTTAATTTTGGGGAAAATAAAATAAAGTAATCCAATAATATCGATGAATTTTAATTTTAATTTTGAAGCCTTATTATCAATCCCATTTCAAAATGTTTATAAGATTTATTGCTTAAATTATAAAAGTGGCGTTAACAACAAAATTAATATCTTTTGGATTATTTGTCACCAAAAAATTATTATTTTGATTTAAAATTTTTCTAAATCTATTTTTGTAATTATTAAAAACATTTATGTCTGATAAGAAACAAAGTTATTTTTTCGAGAAAAATGAGACCAAAGTTAGACCAAAGTTAAAATTTTTAACAGTTTTTTTTAGAATCTTTATTTTATAAAGTTTACTGTTTAAATTACAAATTTTAATTGAGCAAATGACTTTTTAAAAAATTATTTTATTAGCAGACAACTAGAATTTTCATCATACCACCTGGTCAGCAATTTTATGTTAAGTTCAAAATTTAGCATTGAAAAGTGGTAGTTTAGAATTCTTGATTAAATTGAGATAATCTAGAATTGTAGAGAGAGAGGAAGAGAGAGGGAGAGAGAATGACAATTCTCAATTTAATCAAGAATTTTCTTAAACGTTAAAATTTTTCATTAGAAAGGCAGAGAGAGAGAGAGGGAGAGAAAGAGGGAGAGAGAGAATTTCCAGAATTCTAGTTAAAAAAAAAAAGGAATCTCAAAATCGATAGTTTAAGATTTTTCATTAGAAAGAGAGTGCAGAATGGTACATTCAAAGTGATAGCACAAAATCTTAAATAGTCCAATATTTTGTTTTAAAAATATTTTTACAGATACAGATAGTGCAAAACAGATAGTGCAAAACTCTATAGTAAAAACAGAAGTTTTGAACTTTTGAGTTAATCCGGAATTCCGGATCAAACAGTGCAAAGTTCTATGGTACAAAATTTCATATCAAAAAGAGATAATCCAAAGTTCTTGATAAGGTAATGTATCAATTAAAAATGATTGAATTCCTGAATTAATTAATTATGAGATTATGCGATTAATTTAATAAAAATGCTTAATAAAGTCACAAAATGATAATTATTCAACATTATTTGATAGTTTTTTTTTTTTACACCAAAAATGGATTTTGCTTGGTGATATATTTTTAAAATTGATTTAAATCAATCAGGTGGCATCTTGATAAGGGCAGTGACAGATTTAAACATCACTGATATCAGAATGTTAATGAAATTAAAAAATGATACTTCTTCATCCACTTTATTTCATCGTTTTCGAATCAGATTTGATGTTATATATCAATCAAAAAAATTTAAATCTCGTAATTAATGTCACTGTTATTATTTGTACAATAAACTTAGTAAAAACATTAACGAAGTTACAAAATGATAATTCTTTAACTTTTATTGTTTCCTGTGTATTATTTCCCTTTTTGTAATTTTTTCTCCTTCACAAATACTTCCTCCATATTTCTGATATTTTCTCAATTAATAAAATTCACTTAAAACTCATTTTGATTAATAATATATTAATCAAAATTCACTTAAATTGTCCAGGTGATGTTTTTTTGATAAGCACAGCAATAGTTTTAAGTAATGTTAATTTGAAATGTTAACGAAATTATAAAATAATAATTCATTAATAATGTTTAATCATTTTCAATTCATTTTTACTCGAATTTACAGCCTTATTTTATTTTATAATACATTGAGTAGAAGTGAGTGAAATAATAAATCATTTCCTGTTTCTCTTATAAATTTAAATGATTTATCATAATAACTTTTTGAAATGATTGAGAGAGTGACAAATTGTTGATTCGTTAATATTCTATTTTCATATTATAAACCATCAAATATGGTCTTTTTTTCGTCTAAAATTCAGCATTTATAATAATAAATAGATTTGCTCGAAAATCACTAAATTATTTAAATACTTTGAGCTCATTCTAGTCGCCAAAGATCAAACATAATCTTTTTTCGTGTCTTTGACATTAATTTATAAATATAGCAGTAGATATATTCCAGTGTTAAATGCTAAATAAATGATAAATCATTGATATTATTTGATTGCTTTGATCACTTTATAACTTCAAGATGATTCTTACTGTTTAAATCCATCAGAAGTGATCTTTTCTTACGTAAATAACATTATTTATGATTTTTTTTCTTATAGATGAAAGGAAGGTACTATTTTAAAAGTGATGAAGGTTAATTTTCTTATGCTAAATTTATCATAAATATCACTACAGGAAGTTTTTTTGCTTAAGAATTAAATAAAGTGCAAGCATGAAATAAGTAATAACAAAAATGAAATAGCAACATGTGACAATTGCTAAAGATAGTCGTTTCCGTAATCCCAGTGCTGCTAGTTTGTTGTTTTGTTGCTTTATCATTTGAGTTGGTTTAGCAGATGTGTCACGAGAAAGTGTCAATTGTCGCATTAGTGATGATTTGACGATATCCACGTCTGCTAGACAAAATCTCAATTTAATTTATGCATAAACAGTATTTCGTATACTTTAAATTGTTGCTAAAAAAAAAAAAAAAAAAGAAATGAAATAAATTTAATATTATACTCACCGAAATCAATGAATTGTCTATTCGAAATAATACCAATGAATTGGCCATTGCTAGTATCGAGATATTGAGTAGAATACATTGGTGCTGTTAGATCTACTAGTAGAATGCAGACGAGATGTAAAAATGTGACACATAACCATAAATCTTCCAAGGTCAAAGTGCTTTCTGTTTTGTGATTTGATTGCTAAATGGAAATGAATTTGTAATTATTTGAGAATAAATTAGACGAAAGTGTTTACCATTCCACTAAAGTAAGTATTAAGTGGCAAAAAATCTGAAATTAAAGTCCATTGAAAGAAGTTTTTTACAGCGATTGTTTAGCACAGTATTGAACATTTCATCAAAATTTCAATTTAACAAAAATATTATGTCAATAATTTTAGCATCATTCTCGACAGTTCAATTAAATTACCATGAAAATAATGCACATTAGAGCAGATATTGTAATTAATGTATGTACTTTACGGCACTCGCATTGCGCAAAAATAACAACACAAAAAATGATTGTAGAAGGTAATATATTAGCAACCATAGATGAGAACCATAGTTCTGGATAGCTTATAATGATTCTTATTTCTTTGAATGTCTCTAAAAATTTTAAAATATTTTAAAAGAAAAAAACTAATAAATTGTGAGAAAGAACTTAAAAAGGATGCATTCTCTCTTCTTTAGTAATTTCGTGATGCTTCAATTTAATGACTTTTTAGATCCAATCATTCATGCACTAATTGAATTTCATTTTTGAATGAATTTTGAAAGTAGTTGTCAATCTGGGAACCAGTGTCAACCTTATTTCTGCAAAAAAACGATAAATAGGTTGTATCATTTTTAAATCAGTTGAATAAATCTATTTCTTTTGAATGAATGAATTAATAAATATAATTTTTTTTACGAATGGTGTACTTTGTCATTTTGATTTTTAAAAACTTACCAACATTGACCGAAACTTTTGAAATTTGTTCTGTATTACGCAAATCCAAAAAATCACGGAGAAAAATACGCTCATCTGAAGAAGAAAAAAAAGTAAAGTAAACTTGAAGAAAAGAAAAAGATATAGTCAAATTGTCACTTAGCTTTATTTCAATCCTTCATTTATAAATAAGTTTTAAGAATTAATTGAGAACCTCCAATATTTGATATGACAAACTCGCATTGAAATAATTCGAAAGGATGTCGCCAAATTTCAGATGAACAAAGAAGTTCCACAGAGTATCTGAAATATTATCGCACTCAGTGATATAAATATCAATAAAAAATAAAGTATGAAAAGAAAATTAAACTTTGATAGTCGTTTGAGAGTGTTAATTTGATTAATTATTAACTAAAACTCATTTCGATAATTTGATTTTTTTGACTCATTTTTAAAACAGTACAAAAATAGTATGATTTTTTATTTGGAAGTTTTTAAAGCACTTATCAAATACTCCATCTCAACATTATTATTACTTCAGTACAATTTATACACATTTTTTTTTCGATTCACATTTCAATTACAATAAATTATGAACCGGTAAAGTGCATCAACGATGCCAATCGATGGATCCAAATAGATAACAGTACTGATCGGAACATTAGGATGTGTTATAATTTCCGGAAGCCATGGATAATATTCCGGTGGCATTCGGAATCGATTTTTTAGTTCACGGATGACAAGTCTTTCATCGGTAAATGTAAAACCGAATATTATTTCCATGTGAACTTTGTTCTGTACAAATAAAATCTAATTTAAAAAACGAAAATATATCGAAATAACTATCTCATTTTCTCTTATTTATTTCACTATCGCTGTTTCCTTGTAATATTTCTCATTGCAATTTTAAAGTAAGGAACCATCCAGGTTAGTCTGATGGAAAAGTTATGTAATACTTTTACTGAATTTTATCTAGTAAAAAAACCTACCCAGTATCTTTTCACATTACTTTTGATTTTAAATGGTTTTGAAAAAATACATGATAAGGTTTAGTTGAAATGATTTTAAGATCACAATTAAGAGCAAAAAATGTCCCATTTATATTGGTGACACGATTGTTTTGTTCCTGTGGTCTAACTGATGCATAATAATACTTGAACTTTCGAGTTAATTCGCCATGTTCTTCTGCAGTCAATCTGTTAATTTTCAAAATAGAAAATAACTTTTATAATAAGAAATTTCTTAGACGAATTGCAACTTTAAAAAAAATCATTGAAATATCTATTTTAATTGTCAATTTCGATTTGACTTCTAACATGAAGCATCACTGATGCTTAATTTTAAAATTTTTTCAACCATATAGTATTTTAAACTAAAAGAAACTTTAATAATACTCAAAAAATTTTTATTTTCTACAATTACAAAGACGTCTACTACACCTTCTCATTGTTCACAGCTTAGTATGAAATTGATCAAAGTAAGGTAATTAAAACCTTATTAAAAAAAAAAAAATATCTTTAAATTTAATGAATGTGAGGAAATGATTTCAATCTTACCCGTAAGCAACGTGTAGAAAAATAAACGCTAAAAGATAGTTACAATCCATTGCACTGGCAAAATCCTCTATGAATCATTTTTGCTATTGCCTAAAAAAAAAGATCAAAAAAAAAATGATTACCAATTGAAAGTGTCAGAAATTGAAGCGAATTAAACTATTAGTCTATACAATCTATAGAATCAAGTTTCCCTGTCGCGACATTTCCATTAGATGCAAACTTTTCAAAAATGTCATTTCTCCTTGATTTTTTTCTTTCTCTCCTCTTTCTCTCCCTCTTCTTTCTCCCTTTCTCTCCAACAATTGAGACATTATTGTTCTGTAATTCCTTCTATTCCCGCAATGACATTTATACTTTGCTAGCGTAAATAAATGAATAAAGTTTGAAAAGTCGAGAAAAGCATAGAAATGAAATTTGAGAAACAAATAGGACTGACTGTCTTGCAGTTAACTAATCCGAGAAGTTCATTTAATTCAAAATGCTAAGACTATTTGAAACTTCAAATCTCTCTTTAATTATCATTTTGTTAGCTTCAATAACTTCTTCAAATGATCAGATTATCAAATCCCATAAAATGTTGTTTTCGATTTTTGCTTTCCCAATTTTTTCCTTCGATTTTAAATCATAGCACATTTCAGCTTCAATTTGACCATCTTTTCCGAGTGTCCATTAATCTCTGATTTAATTATTTAATAACAGTGATGCAGAGAAAGCTCTATGAATAAGTAAAAGAACTAATTTAAACAACTTTTAGATCCATTTCAATAACTTTTAACTTTTCAAGTACCTGTTTTCATTCAATTGCAATTTAGCATTCAAAAACATAAAATTCAATTACAGATGATTTTGAAATTATGCTCTTCATGATAAAAAAATAATGAATTTCTACTGAAAGTAAAATGTCTAACTTAAAATTAGGAAATGTTCATTGATATTTATAAACATATTTACAAAATTGATACAAAATTTATACAACATAATGCACTTATTAAAGGATCTCGGAGGGTTTTTAATATCTCGAAATTCTAAAATATTACATGAAAGTAGAGAATACTGGTTTATGAGCTCTTCACAAAATAATGTTTTTACCTTAATTGTTTACACGGCATCAGCTTCTCATTTAGTTGACTAATTGTAAATTGTCCTTGAATCTACAAGGTTAACAACTTTTACTTAACTGACCTCGTTTACGACCTATCAACGGGTAATTAGATTTGCTTGTAAACCAGGTCAATAGCTTTTTATTAGACTGATTACTCTTTCACTACAGGTCAACTATAAGCAGGTCACTCAAGTTCACCGGGGAGTGTGTGTGTCTATCTACCAAGAGCCAAGAAAGTTCAACCAAGAGGTCATTTCAACCAGAGGTCAGTTCTATCAAATTTATTGTACTATTGGTTCTATTGAGAAAAAATTTGTTATAATTCTATATTACTGCACATATTAATATCTATATTCAACGAATCTCTCTGAGTTCAGTAAATCTCTCCCAAAATAAAAATTTTTAAATCTTCAACGGCAAAGGATAGCATAATATTTAGAGGACTTCAAATTGATAACCTTATTGTTATTTTTATTTTAATATTTTTAACATCTATTTAAAATAAAACTTTTAATGAAGTTTTTTAGTATTGAAATGATTAAAAAAGTAAATTTTTAATGTAAATATTTTGATCAAAAGTAATAAATCATCATTTAACCCTGAAAGTAATAACTCATTAGTCATCTCTTCCACTTTGTCTGTAATATTTTAGAATATTGTAAACTTCTTCAAATTTAATTCTTAACCTTTTGAAAACTCCCAGTCTGATTATGGAACTTTTCACTTTATAAAAAATAGTGCTCATCAATCAAATCCTTACTAAATGACCATTTCAACCAGATTCTATTCAAACATTCCTATGAACTACAAGGGAAAGAACAGTTTGACGATCAACCCCATCCTCTATACTTCTCGATCAATATTTTATAACTTCTTTAAAAAAAAAGATTCAATCAATAAAGCCTTCATCACAACTATTTATTTATCTGTCAATAAAAAAACTTACTTTTTCACATGTAATAACTTTATCAACTTACCTATTTCAGTCGTAACCACCTGATATCTTCCATAAATATTTCTTAATTTGTACTGAATGCCTTAGCTTATGTTGTAAATTTCCTTTTTTGAGAATACTTTGGTTAGCACTAATATTTAATCCTAGCAGAAATTACTAGGATGTGAATATAATAACTTCGAAATATTGAAATACAATTTATTGACGAATACATCAAAACAAAAATACAATAAAATGATATTTATACAAAACATAAGTGTGTGTATACAAATATAGTGTAAAAGTATGTTTGTAACAAACATAAATTTTTAGTGGGTGCAAGGATTGGTATATGAACAAAAAAAGATGGCACAAAAGATTTAGCAGTAAGATATCAAATCAAAATTATTTGCATGTTAAACAAAGAAAAGTGATAAGTCAGTTAAATAATTCATCATACTGAAAATTATAATATATTTATTTTAATTGTAATTTGTGTGATGAGTCATTCGAGTGAGAGATATTTGTGATATAAATTATTTTATTATTTAGACATATTTATTATAAATTATTTCACAAAGTTTGCAACAAGTCATATAATTTCAGAAGAATTAAAGTTAAATGCTTTTCCCACTTGAAACTATCAATGGAATGTAAAAAACAAACTACAATTATGAAGTGTATTCAAAACAAAGAAAGTTAAATTCAATCATTTAACAAATTTAGTTGAGAGAAATTTAAATCGGCTAAAATAGGGAAAAGTTGTCGTTAGCTTTCTTCTGCAAAATGTCCAATAGATCAAATTGTCATTTGTCCGAGCATTGGAAGTTTTTCGAGAAGTTTGAAAAGCTACTTTCTAAGTTTCTTTGCTATCAAATGTTACTGGATCTGAAAAGATTTCAGCAAATTAAAACTTTTGAGAGATTAATACTTTTATGATTTAATGATTCTGTAAACAACAAAGCACTTGAAATGTATTGAAATTTCTGTTTAAAATCCTAAGTAATGTCACCAAAAAGTAATATCAACAGTTCTAGTAACCACTAATTATCGTTAAACTTTACTGAATTATATGAATTTTCATCGCTTTAATTTTGCCCATTCCTTGAAGTATGTCAAAGCAAAATATATTGAAATGAGATGGAGCATTTCAAATTGCATTTATTTTCTATAGAGTAATTATAGATAATGGAAGCTACTTCCATTGATGTTCCTAAATATGTATGACAATTTTGTGAGATACAAGTTTAAAGAATAAATAAATAAATTAAATCTGTTTGAAATTTACTGAAAAGTTCACAAACCTTGAAAAATTAGCAACAGCAATAATTGCAAATAATGTTTCAATGATTACTAAAAAGGCTTCTACACAAACAACAATAAATTCGATGAATAAAACATAACTTTGAAATAGCGCCCAGTAAATACAAAGCATTAAAGTAAGTGCATTGAGAAGAAGAGCAAATGATAAATAGCCGCTCGTTTCAGTAAGATTCCCTTTGCGAGCTAAAAGTAAATTTAAGTAAATTAAATGGAATAAAACAAACATTTCCAATTCAAATGATAATTAATGAATATTTTGTTTTTCAAATTGTTATGTAATATGTTAAGTATTAAAGTGTTTCATAATTTATCACTCAGTTCAATTAAAATTTAAACTGAAAAAAAGTTCATAAAGGATAATCGATGTTTACGTGGAAGAAAAGATGTATAATTGGCAGTATGAAACGATTTAGCTGAACTCGATTTATCCCTCAAAAGTATAGAAATATTTGAGCATTAAATTTGAGCAGTTAATTCTTCAATTTAAAACTCTCTTATAATTTTTGTAAACAGAAGAAGAAAAATGTTACCCCAATATAAACGCATCATTTCATTTGGAATGAAAAGAATGATCAGCAAAAATTCGCAAATTTTGACATTTGTCGCATATGGTAGTACCGATACTAAAATTCAGTACTGTTTTTAGTTTTAATTCAAAAATAAATAATGAATTAAAAATAGAATTGAGGGACAGTAAATTCCATACTTTATCAGAAATTTGATAATAATTGAAAAATTTAAAGTTGACTAAAAGTATTACATTAAAAGATATGCTAAACAGTTCTATTCTAACTCTTTAAGGGTTGAATGTATCATACAAATTTATGTTTGATTCAAATTCTTTCGAAAACTCAATTTGAACTTGAGAAATTGACAAAAACATTTCATAAATAACTCAGAAATTGATTAACTGTGTATTAACTACGACAGATTGAGAGAGCAATATGCTGATAAGATATCAATTTATTAATTACAAAACTAAAGATAAGATATGACTCTATTAATTTCAAAACTAAAGGTAAGATATCACTCTATTAATTTCAAAACTAAAGATAGGATATCAATTTATTAATTACGAAACTAAAGATAAGATATCACTCTATTAATTACAAAACTAAAGATAGGATATCAATTTATTAATTTCAAAACTAAAGATAAGATATCACTCTATTAATTTCAAAACTAAAGATAGGATATCAATTTATTAATTACGAAACTAGAGATAAGATATCACTCTATTAATTTCAAAACTAAAGATAGGATATCAATTTATTAATTACGAAACTAGAGATAAGATATCACTCTATTAATTTCAAAACTAAAGATAAGATATCACTTTATTAATTTCAAAACTAAAGATTGCTAAAGTAATTTTCAATTAAAAACGAAAAAAAATGCAACATTTCAAACTTCTGTCTAACTAATATATATTATATAAAATTTTTTTAAAAAAAAGCCATTTCACTTACCTTTGAAGAGATATAAAAGTAAAAGAACAGCAACGAAAATGCATGATATTGGACGATTAAGGTATAAAGTAAGTTGCAATGGAAGTGATGATCGCTGAAGAAAAGATTGTGTCATAGTTAAAAATTTAAAAAAAAAGATAAATGAATTTAGTAAAGTGAAATATACAAATGATAATAATTCCCACAATGCCAGAATAATATAATTTTTAAGCAAATCTATGATTTTCATGAGAAAAAAAAATTTGTTTCCTTAGATTTTTCAATTTTTTTTTTTTTAAATTAAGCGAAGACTCAATTTTAGTTAAGTACTTACCACTTCCGAATTAATCATCTATTGTCAAATAGTACAGAACCGGAATGCAACTGGAATCATTCGATAAGAATTTGTCTGACTAAAATGCAGGAATGAATTGACAGACTTTGTGTTGCCTGGGGCAACAACTAAAACATTGAGATATACACTTGAAAAGTTATGCAAAATTACTATCTTAAGAGTCATTCATTGTTTATGAAGGAGAGAGAGAGAGAGGGAGAGAGAGGGAGAGAGGGAGAGAGAGAGGGAGAAAGGTAATGCTAGCAAAATGAAAGTTAAATATATGAAACAAAGTATTTAAATTAAATTTCACTTCAATTTTTTTTGAAATAGTTTAAGATACGTGTAACAGAGTACACAATTAATTATAAAATATGATGTTAATTATCTCAAATGCAAAGTGAAATTGATAGTTTCTGCTTTGAGTTTTTAGTCGCATTTTGAAAACTAAAAGTATTCTTGGTATTAAAAAAAATGTAACTGGTTTGCTGTTAAAGATTACCTTTTTTTTTTCCGAATTACGATGAAATCTGTTATATCGGAAATGGAGAGAGAATTGGATTAATACTGAAAAGATGCGATATTGGAATTGAATTATGCTGGAGATCCGGAAGCATTCCGATTTTTAATTTGATTCTGGAGATTTCATGCAAATTGCTATTCATTATTTCTTGAAATAATTAGAAATTTTAGAATTTGATCAAATTATGATGAATCACATCAATGCTAAAGTTGCAGGGGAGAGAATTCACAGTTTACGTCATTTGCGTGAACGTTTCATTGACAATATTGTAACAACGAACAGAAACCAATCGAAAATTATAGCTAAATTAGCATAATAGCTTGACAATCTTGGCGTTACTGGTCGCAGAAGTAATTCATAAATTTGTTTAAATATGAGAGTAAAGTTATTATATTAAAGTTATTTTTTTGTAATCAAAGTTCAGTTTATTTTATATAAATTGGAAGGAATTTATAACTTGAAATTTGTTGTTTAATTTGAAATAAATTTAAGAGTAGAGAAACCTACTGATCTATCGATCTTCGCTTTTTTCCTCCTTTGCAACGTCTGTTTCGAAAGTATTGAAAAAGTATGAAAAATAGATGAAATGGATTACCAGTCAGTATGCATCGAATTGATTTCACCATCAATTCAAAATTTAAATTTCTATTTAAATTTTTGCAGCGGAAGAATTCACTAGAAGAGCTGATCAATGCTAAGCCGCATAAATATTTGAAAATTTCCAGTAACAATTACTAAAGCATTTTGGCCATCGGATTGAATTTCCATGAAAATTTATTATTCCAGAATTGGTGCGATTTTTAATTCATTACGAAAAATTTCACTTTGGAATTTTGAAATCATAATTAAAACGAATCTAAAATGAAAGTCATAACTACATGGTACCAATGGTACCAACAAATGCTTATGGATTCAATGGATTCAAAAAAAAATGAAAAACTTTTCAAAATCTCAGCGTTTTGTTTACATAATTATTGAAAATAACTATATTCATGCAAGTTCTTCATGTGATTTTGGTATAATTAAAAAACTAAACATTAATTCTCATTTTGAATTCTTACGCTTACAAATACTACAGCTCGACAACATCTTAAAATTTCATTTTTAAAGATAGGTGACAAAGAGAGGAGACAGTGGGGAATAATGAGACATACATACGAGCAGCAAAAACCTTCGTCACCACTGTCATTCAGTTAAACAAATGATGCGACCCAAAGGCAGAGTGACTGACATATGCGACATCTCGATTTGTTGATTTTTCTACAACTTGTCAACTTCCTATCCAATGTCTTTCGTGCATTTTTAATTTAATAAATTGTTTAAGGCTCTTTTTTTCTTCTAGCTTTTATATTTATCTTTTGTAATGTTGTTTTTGTGTTCCAAAGATTTTTCTAAAATATAATTTCAAAAACATTAAGTCATTCACCTTGTATCACTTATTGATTTGCTGAAAGGACGTAGTACACTCTTATTGATCATTACTTTCAATTCTTTTTATTTAATTTACATTCTAATAAAATTTACTTATATGTTTCGAAACAAAAAATTGATACTTCTTAAATTGTGCCTAATTTTCTTTTTTTTTTTTTTTTCAATTTTTTTCATCTGATAAACATTTATTTACGTACTTCGCTTTTCCTCCATGTAAAATACATTCATTTTGCATGAATAATTAATAGGTCTAAAATTTTTGATTATTTAAAGTTAAATTCCACGAACTCTTTGAAGTCATGTGCTATCGTTTTGCGTGACAATCACGTGACGTGTAACATTGTTTTCTTTATCATGAGACAATTATCAAGTGTATTCCGTCAATTATATCCTGTCCCTAATTATTAAATCTTTTAATTTTTGTCACAAAATTTTTATCATTGCTTTTTTCCCTGTTATTACTCTAATTTGTTTATTATTAATGATAATTATGAAGTGAAGAAGAAATTATACAGAACAGATTTAACTTACCTTTACAGTTGTATTGAAAGTAACATCTATTTATAGAAGTGCTGAGCCTTTCACTTCCATTCTTTTCATTTCTCATTTAAATTAAATTTCAACAATGGAATAAAATTTGATTTAACATCACCATACACTTTCCATTTTATTTAGTAATGAGCTTTCCTCTTATTTCGATTCTTTTCTCTTGTTATTTATGTTTAATTTCACCGCCATTATTTATATTTATCTTTAATGGAAATTACTAATTGTGTTCAATTTATTAGAGCAAGAAGAAAAATCCATTATTATTTTAAATTCATAATTTTTTTCGGTATTTAATTGAAAAGTTAATTTTTTTTTTTTTACTGCTCAAAACTTTCTATAATAGCCGAATTCATATTTGCTTCGTTTTACTAATCGAAATCTCATTTTAAATATATGCCAAGGCCAAAATGCTATGAGAAATGTTAAATATTTGAGTAATGGTAAAGGATTGATTGGCAATACCTTTTCATATCGGTTCTATTCATCATCATTTATTTCAATTATTATTCATCAAAGTTTGAATTAATCATAATTTAATTTATTTATGCTTATATAAAAATTCTAATTGCTATTTGTCACAACTAAACAACATCACAAACTAAAAAATATTACTGTTTTCTAATAAGCAATTATTTTGCAATCATTTAAAATTATTTTACTGATTATTTATTTATTTTAGTAGGGCAACCATAAACAAATGTATGTATCTGAATTAAGAAAAGTATTTAATTATTCACCAATGTCACACGTCTAAATGGTATTTATATTGATGCAAAACGCTTAAACACTTATTGATTATTGTTATTGAAAATATAATCACGTCTTATTGCTTGCGGAAACTTTCAGAAGTGTTTACACTTTTTAACTTAAAAGTATTCATTAGTTACTTTTCTTAAATATAATAAAGATGATTTAGCGATGATTTGATTTGATGGTCTAATTTCTATCGCATAAAAATCGCAATCACAAACTTTTAAATCTAACACACCATTTGTCTATCATAAAATTACTTAGCAGTAATCTAAAGTAATAATCAAGAAGTAAAAGTTAGTCATATAGCCAATGTTTATTTCCATAAAGTTTTTGTCCAAATGATATAATTTATTTTGACGGTCAATTTTTTCCTGAACATTCTTTTTTGTTTGACAAATTTTTTTTTTTTTTGTATTTTTATTTGCTTAAATTTTTACGAAAATAACATAATTTATCTATGACAGTATTAGTTATTTCCTATAATTTATCATCATTCTCCTATTTTTGCCATTTTTATACACAATGCAAATTTTAGGGTATCTATTTTAGTTTGCCCTTAAATTTGATTAAAATTTGGTTATTGTAAAGTATTCAGATCATCTAAACACTTTTTTTTTTTTGATAAATTTTATTTAAACAGAAGAATGCAATGATGGAAAGAAAAGTTGACAAAATAATTTTAGAAAGTTTTTGCTTAAGTTTGATTTCTGTTTTTTTTTCTTGAGATTCATATATATATATATATATATAAAATTTTCTATAGTAAATTGTAAAAACTGCAGTTATGACAATATTTGTCAAATAGTTGTAATATTTGCTAAAAAGACACTTATTGATTACCTGATTACCTTATTACTAAGGTAAATAATTATTCGGGAAAGTTTTAGCAACTCCAAATCTTTTTGATTTGAATTTGATCTTTTCCAGGATTAAAAAAAAAAAAAAAAAGAAATGGTCATCTTTCCTTTCCTTTAAATTATTAATCAATATATGATGTTTTACTTTTATCAATGAAATGATTTCTTAATTTAT
Organism: Brugia malayi; assembly: GCF_000002995.4. Classification (NCBI taxonomy): domain Eukaryota; kingdom Metazoa; phylum Nematoda; class Chromadorea; order Rhabditida; family Onchocercidae; genus Brugia; species Brugia malayi. The sequence goes on along the minus strand of NW_025062476.1, from coordinate 4,511,823 downwards.
TCATTCTATCAAAATGTATTTTCTTCTACAATTACAATAATATTTTTGACCTTAAGAGAGTTTTTTCTTTGTATAAAAAGAAATGTATATATTTTCTTTCATTAATGTTAATGAAATGATAACAGTGAAAAGTAGTAGTATTGTATTTGTGTCAACCATATGTCAACTTCCACTTCCTCTCACCCTTCAAATATTATGTTGACAGTGTGGTGAATTGCTTTCAAATAATATTTTAAAGTGAAAATATATTCTTTCTGCAACAAAGTAATATTTCGAATAGAAATTCTTACTTTTTATTCAATGTAATAAATTGAAAATACTGAAAAATGTGTATATTAGTTGTGTTTGTTTTCTGATTCATTATTGCAATATACAAATATTGTCTATCTTTCTATGATTATATCAGCTTTTGCTTGTTTGAAATGTAATTATCTGAGTCACAAATTTAAATGCAGTTTTTTAAATTTTAGATTAATTTATCGAGCTTATCTTTTAAGAACCATAATAATATTATTATATTTGGAAATTTGATTTGGTAAAGATTCATTACTCAATGTCACTAACCATTAGAAAATGATTTTACTCAATTACTGCTTCCGATTCATATTGGACGATTTATATTTGAATAAACATTGAATTATGTTAATCTCGAAGAAGTGTGTAGCACAAAAACTCGAGTAACAGTTGTGACATGTCACCCCTGTGATTATCCATTGCGACAACTTCATATGGACATCAAATTTCAGTACTGTTTGAAGTTGAGAAATTAGTTTTTCTCAAGTTTCTTAGTGTCTTGACAAGTAACAAAACTACTTTTTTTAGAATATTTCTAGAAATTTTTTAAAAAAAATCTGCAACAACATTTTTTATTTATTCATTGTTTTAAAAATTGTTCTTTAAAATTCTGGTCATCCGAGCTTTTTTTTTTTTGAATCTCTTTTCGTACTCGGAATCTTCTTAATTTTTATAAAGAACTTTGCTTATCTGCATAAACTTAAGCTTTTAAACTAAAAAAAAAAAAAAAAAAAAAAAAAACTTACCAAAAAGAAAAAAGGGAAGACTGATGGACTTAAGAGAAATTTCCTAAGTTCTTTTTAGTAGAATCGGAAGTTAACCATTAGTTAATACTTTATATAGTACCTTTACTTACAAGCTAACTTTAGGAATACTTCATTCACATGGAAATCTGAAAAATATTCTCTTTCGGTAATTAGTTGCATAAGTGGCATTGGTACAACTCAACATTATGCTGTTTATTTTATTACAAAACTGTCGAATGTTTATTTATATTTACACTAAGAGATGGCTAATTCCTTTATTTGGTCTAAAAATTCATCCTAGTTGTAAATAAATTTTAACCATTTTATAGTGATTCTATGTTAAAATTGATATGAACAGATCAGAAAATCGATAGCTAATATTAATGGCATTTAAAATTTATAATTTTTCACCTGGAAATCTTTTTTTTTGGCCTTTTCCTGTTTTGCCTTCTCTATTTGCTAGTTCTGCTTCATGTCATTCTCTAAAATGCTAGGCCCGTACACATTTTTCATTTCCATTCTCGAAGTCTATTAATTTTCTGGCCCTAGATTTCCCTTGTTATCGCCTCAACTGTGCCAAGATGGCTGGCCTGATGCTTTGCCATAGGCCTCAATTAACCTACACTACTAATAGTTCTCCTTTTCTTCTCTACTTCTCATTTCATCAATTTCAAACCTTCCCAAATATATAAAAGAACCATTTTAAAGTTTTCATTATTCCATCAGTCTCCCTGCAATTTGCACGTGTTGCACATCTGCGCCTTCCGTTCTACTTTAGCACTCAATTGCATGCTTTTAAATATCTGTGATGCATGTGATAAGAGCTCAGTTGCTTATCTGTCCCTAACGTAATTTTCAAAGATGAGTTAGCTGAAGTGTCATCTGGCCTGCACTACGCATTGATTTTTGTTGCGAATCAATAAATGCAAGAAATGGGTGTAGGCCTTAAATTGCTTTGCTATAAAATTCTCACATGTATGCAGGAGCCCCTAGGCCAAGCATGCTTCCGTTGCTAGCTTCATATGGCAATAGTTTTTGAATCTGATCTGAAGCAATAATGAAAGCCAATCTTAACTTACACCGCAATAGGCTAAACCTCTCTGACAAATTTAGCCTCTTGTCGAAAGTCACATCTTATACGCTTTGCCCTTTCGCTCTTTCATTTTACCCTTAACGCAAACGTTAAGCTAGGCAGACATACATGTCCTAACACTTTTCAATTTGATGCAAGATAGATGTCCTCGTTTGTCATCACACACTCTTCCTCTTCTTCTCCATAAAACTGAAGACATACTTGTGGCAAACATAAATGCGCATACTCACTTTCGCCCGCTAGCCATAATTTTTTATTATTTAAATTATATTTATTTCATGCTATACAAATTTCTTGCCATTTCCTTTGGGAATTCAATTTCGCGACGGCCCTATAATTTCGCATGCACACAGGTAGAAAGGTAAAGATATGATTAATATAGCTCAGCTCCCTTGCAAGTGACTATTTAATAATTATAATATAATTAATTTCCATTTCAATGTTGCCTTCTTGACTAACATTTTGATAATTCTTACTAGTTATTCATCTAATTTGTATCAGAGAAATAATTTTGATGCCTTACAAAATCTCTCATTTAAATTTTTTACATGAAATCTGATAAGAAAAATGTTAAAGGTCTTAATCTAAAATATTTCAAGGGAAAAAGTAAATTCTAAGCTATTAATGTTTTGAAGCTTGTTTAAAGATTGCAAATACTTCCTCAAACAATGATAATATACGTTGAAATTGAAATTAATTCAACCTAAAAAAAATGAAATGCGCGAAAATTAGGGCAAATCGATGGGAATGTATGCTATTCGGAAGATGCTCGATATGAAATAAAATTCATTTTTTTAAGCTTTTTTTTTAAGTAATTTAAGCTAGCTAGGTTATACTTTACGCTAGTTGTTGTGGATGAAAATATTGTTAGATTTTTAGTCTAGTTTAAATTTTCATTTAATACAATTAACTTAATAGTTAATTTTTTATGAAATGAAATTGTTTCAATCTGAAATTAAATGCTAACTTATTCTCATCGATAGACTTAACGAAAAGATTAGAGGAATGCATCATTGCTATGCATATTTTCAAAATAGTTCAGACTAGTGCAGGGAATATGCTTGGGAAATAGTAGCTGAAAAGGACTAGTTCGATTAGCTTGGCTCAAATTCTCACATACTGCATTGGCCAATTGAATGCAATCATTTCATTTGTCCTTTATTTTTATTCTTTCTTTCTTTTCCAATACGCTAAATTCCGAATGTCTTTTCATTTCCATGGAGAGAATTTGGCTAACCATTTATGGGACACCTTTGCCAATGTCACCGAGAATAAAATCTTTAATTGATTAACGGCTAAGAGCTGTCTTGTCCTCGCTGCTAATTTAGTCATTTCGTTCCATTTTCATTTATTCGTTTTTTGTTCAGCCAAAGAATTATATTTCTTATTAACTTCAAAACAACCATACAAATGCATTAATTATAACGAGAAAGAGAGAGAGAGAGAGAGTGGAAATTTTTTGCTTTCTAAACTAAAATATAAAAAGTGATTTCTTTTTACGTAACATTTCGATGAAGAAGTGCAATGAGCTAAAAAATTCACTAATTAAAATTTTTAGTTTAGAAAGCGCAATGATGACTGACCATAACTCTTCGAGAGCATGGATGATGCAAAGAGTTTGCGTTATGTGCTAAATAACGAAAGCTATCGATGCTTTTCCTTCTTTCCTCCTTCCCTTCCAGCACCAACAAAAGAGCATTTACATTAACATTGGAGGAAAAGCAGAGAGAAACATTGGATGATAATCCGTTCATGTTTTTTTTTTTTTTTTTTTTTTTCAATCATTCATCAAAAAATGTTCTCTCCTTTCTCACATTTTTCCTTTAATCAATGGTTAATACAAAATTTCCGGTCATTTTTTTCATCATCATTCTATTAATAAATAACATTTCTGTCAAAAAAAAAAAAATAAAAATAAAATCGATATAAAACTATTATTTGATCACTATGATTCAAAAAAAAAAAAATAGTGCATGAGTGATTATTTAAAATAGTCATCAGTTATAGTTCCATTGAATGACGATGAATTGTTATAGTCATATGTGAATTGGTCACCATGACAATAAATGATACTTATTTAAGTGTCACCAATAATCTAACGAATGGTTCACTGTGAATCTCAAAAATTAGAAGTTTGGTAAATAAAAGCTAAATTTTTTTGTAAATTTCATGCTTGTCACATTATAAAATGATTTATATTGTTATCGTATCATTTTTTTTTTTCAACTTTTTAGGTTGCACTTACTTTCGCTTCTTTTCTTGCTTTAATTACTAAAATCGTTATTAAAAGTGCAGTTGTCCGCAGTGACATGCATGCATGCATGTTAATGCATGATTATTGCATTCTGAATGTTTCACTTCACGAATGATTTGTGTAATAATGGAGCGGAAGAATGAATTTGCTTGGATCGGACAGGTTAAATGATCGATTTTACAACCATTTTGAATTGATTACGTCTTCCCTTCCCTTCCCTTTCCTTTCCCGTCATCTAAGATATACTTCGGGGAATGCTGAATTGAGAAGAAAGACAAGTTCTGAAGTATGAGAGGTTGAAGTTGCTTCGGTTAACAGTACTTTTTCCCTCTTCCTTATCCTATCCATCAATTCTTGTTATTTTATTCCAGTTCAATGCTTTTATTGATAATCAGTAACTAAAGTGATAACCTGTTATACATATATTCCCTGTAGGAAAAGCGGCATTGAAATGTCGTTGCACATTTCCGCCACATATCATTGCAAATTGAATATGTTATATGTATATATAATATGTTATTCACTATAAACGATTCTTTTCCTGCAATTATCTTTAATGAATAATTTCATCGGCAATGGTTCTCAAAAGGTATATCGATTTTTTCTTCCTAAAATCGTAAATTTTAGCTTTCTTTTGAATAAGTATAACTGCGACAATTTCCACTTTTGCCTTTACGAATGTTAAATGTGGTGAATGAATATAGATGGATAGAATAATAATCGGTTGGAAGTAATTTTGTTCTTTTTTTTTTTTCGAGCTTGCAATTATTGGACAAATCCGCTTTGTAAGCCTTTTTTTTTTTTTTTTTTTGAGATATAAAAATCTTTCAGACATAATTTGAAGTACACTTTTAGGTTCAGAGCAACTGCTTAAACTTCTATCAAAATATTAAATTGAATGCATTAGCTAGTAAAGTACAATTTTGAGATAATAAACTTTCTCGCATGTATTTCTCCTATATAATACAACTTCACATCCTATTTCAATAAAACTAACTTCTTTCCCACTCTTCAATTTAACTTCAGACGTTCGAGCAACATATATAATTGATTTAATTTGAAATTTTAAACGAATTAAATTTTCAATCAGTTAAAGGCAGTTTTTCAATTATATTTATCTCTAAATTACTCTTTCTCTTGCATTATTCATTTGAAATCGTACAAAAAAATCGTCTTTTTTTTTTAGAAAAATTTCTTTATAAATTTTGGACAATACTTTCTTTTAAAAAGCAGATGATTTTTTTTTTTTTTTTTTTTTTTTTAAAAAAGATAATATATCAATATTGAGACGAAGTTGCATCTTTCTAAAAATATTAAGAAGATGCAAATTTCAAGAAAGAATATTCAATGATAAAATGTTTATCGTTCGTCGTAATCATTGAATATTTCACAACTACTATAAATTGAAATGGTTTTTAGACCAAGCAAAGACTATTCTCTGACTGTTTCATCAATGCCATCAAAAGAATTCCGTCCTGTGATACGATTGGTACTTCAAATTTTGTTCGGGACGATCCTTACTTCTGCTACATCTTCTCATCGTCATCGCGGTGAGCAACCAACTAGTTATTTCTACTTATTTGAGATAAAATTCATTAAAATCCATTTTCATCATTTTAATCTTTTTTTTTTCTTTGTAAAAATGTTTGAACTTTTGAAAAAATTCCGAGTTAATCATGAAAATCAGTCATCTTCAACTTTTCTTCATTTATAAAAATAAAATGAAAATGTTTTCCTTTAAATTAATTTCAATATTATGCATCATCTTTAACTAAATTTAAAATCTTCAACTTCTTATGAAGGCAATATTACTTCCTAAAATGATTTGAAAAAAATTTACTTGATTCTGTCTTTTTTTTTTTTTTTTTTTTTTTTTTGTAGTCTTACTTTTAATCCAATTCATTTTAGGAAGTGCGAAATTTTTTTTGAATTTTTTTTCATCAAATGCACTTGAAAAAGATGTAAAAAGTTGCAAAACTGATGATGCTTGTAGATCATAAAGATTGTCATTTCGTTGCTTACTAGAGTAATTAATTATTAAATCAAAAAACAGTTATTTATTGAAATGGCTGTTGTTTGTACGTTAAGATTAGCTCATTTAATAATAATTTAACAACGGAAAAATTTTCTGTAAATTTTTACTTACTCATAAATTTATTGACATACACTTAAGTAAGTGATCTTATTGCAATTCTAAGCTTGTACAGTAGATACTATCAAGTGAGTGCTTAAAGTAAGTGAAATAAAAGAAATCAAAGTTTTTTTTGTTCTTAGATATATTTAATTTTTCTTTTTAGCAAAAAAGAAAAGTGAAGGAAGCGAATTTTTCTGAAAATAAATTTACTATGAACTATTTATGATTAATTATTGCACAAATTTTCGAGTTAGATGCAACAAGCAATTAAATAAATGAAAAAATAAATATTTCACATATTGCTGCAATTGGATGCAATTGTGCAGTAAATTAAATTAATGAATTGTAATCTCAAAAAGTGCTGAAATAGTGCAGTACAAGCTTGAAGAAGATAAAGAAAAAAATTAGAAATAATTCACTTCCGTTTCCGTTTTAATTTCAAATAGTATTTCTTTCAGCTCCAGTAATCGATCTTGGCGGTGCAGATGAATTGGTTGGTACTGTTCGAGAAGATCGTACCATAGTCAGTGTTATTCCCAAATTAGACATTGTTCATGAAACTGGTAAGGATGAAAAAAAAAAAGAATCTTTTGAAAAGTTTTTGAAATACAACGGAATTTCATGTTAAATTTTCGGGTTTTAGTTTTTTCTTTTTTTCACTCTAAATTATACTAAAATTCATTTAGCATTTGTTTGAACAAATTTTAGTAGGTGTTGCTAGTAAATAATCCAAAGCACTTGCCTTGAGATGGCTAAAATCAAAGCAAAATACTAATTTCTTAAAAAAAAGACTGACAAAACATAACTTTTGATCATTTATTTTAGTGTGATATTTAATTAACACATTTGATTTTTACTCAATAAATGCTTGAAGGAATATATTTTCCATATTTCCAAAAACAATGAACTGTTTGCCATTTTGAAATCACTGTGAAATAACTGAACGAGGAGTAAATGAGAATAATTCAAACAAAATATAATTTTTATGAAAAGAGTTTTAGCTTTTTCAAATTATTAAATCATATACTAATATTACGCACTTCAGTGTAATAATTTATTTAGATTGAATAAAAATTTAATCAGTTTGATGAATTTAAGGTCCGGTATGTCGATATGAACTTACAAGTGAAAATTCCGATGATGTGCCATTTATAGTTGACGTAAGCGATGAAAAAGAAGGTTCAGGTATTGTACGAGTAAAAGATGACGTACATTTAGACTGTAGTAATCCACAGTATCTTCTTAGTGTGGTGGCAATTCGCTGTGATGATGATGCCAGATCAGAAAGGTTGATTTTTTTTTAGTTTTTCGAGAAGCAATTTTCAAATGAATTAAATTAGAAAATATCAATAATAATTAAATTATAAAATATCAATAATAATATTGATTATTCATTTCATCTTCTGTTTTTCAATATAGTAATAGTAAAGTAATATATAATAAAAATATATACTAATAGTAAAATTTTTCAATATAGTAATAGTAAAGTAATAAAATATACTAATAGTAATACTAATAAATAGTAATAAGATATACTAACCTTTTTTATTCTATATCAGAAGGATAAATTAAGTAAATTTGTTTAGCATTTATGTAATAGATAATTCATTCATTAGTTTTTCTTTTTTTTTTTTTAATTAGAAAATTGAAATTTATTGAGAGAGAATTCTTTCACTTAGGAAATTAAAGTGTACTCTAGGAGAGAATTCTTTTTGAAAGTTTTAGTGGGACTTTCCTCTTTTAGCTCACCCAATAAAAACATTATTAACAGAATACAAATAAATCTCTGAAAAAAACAAAGAAATATCAGCTAACGACACTTTTTTTTGTCTTGGAATTATAATTAAATGACACAAACAAATAAAGGACTTCTTGAAGTATTATTTTTTTTTCTTTTTGGTGGGAGGTAAATACAAAAAGGAAGAGAAAATATATTTTAATCCTTACTACTTTGCCACTGTTGTCAGATTTCTCAATTAAAATAAAAAATTTTTTTACTTAATCTAGTAAGTGATTTGTTTTTGTTTGCTTGTTTGATTAAATTTATTTTGATTTAATTATACAAATTTATTTTAATTTATATTTTAATTTAACTGTACAGACAGGTTTGTATTTTCTAAATTCACAAATAAAATGGTAGATGATTAAACTAGAAAAAATTTGTAAAACAAGTTAACAGGTTGACTGATTGTTATTCATGTTGAAACAATCTTCAATTTAGCATTTACTTCAAACTTTCTAAGATTTGAGAATTTAAATGATGCCTTTTAAAAGAAACAAGATAATCTTTCAATTTATTTTGATTTAAAAGGCTGGGATTTGAAATTAAAAAATATCATTCCAGCGCACGGTTACGAATTACCGTAAAGGATACCAATGATCACGTGCCAGTATTCTCACGCCCGTGGTACACCTTTAATATCAGTGAAGGTGAGATTACGTAGATATCGTGAATTATTTTTGAAATAAATTGAATCATTAATAGTCGATCAATTGTATCAAATTTTTTAAACAAATCCAATAAATTCATTAAATACATAGAAGTGTTTCTAAAGCAGTCGCATTTCAGGAAAAATTTACAGCGAATTAGCTCGATTGCAAGCAACTGATAAAGATTGTGGCCATCCTTATGGACAGATATGCAGATATCAGATCACAAATGCATTGGATGGCTTTCCTTTTGCTATCGATGATCAGGTTGGCTTGGCTTGGCTTAGCTTTCCCTTTGATATCAATGATCAGGTTGGCTTGGCTTTCCCTTTGATATCAATGATCAGGTTGGCTTGGCTTTCCCTTTGATATCAATGATCAGGTTGGCTTGACTTGTCCCACTGTTTGACCATATCTAGTATTATGCAGTCGGTGCAAAAACTACTTAGAACTTCTAGGAACATTTAAAATCATTTGCTGTTTAATGCTACCTTATCACTTGCACCTATCCCAAAGAAAACTACTAAATCCGCAAATATTGAATTCAAGTTAAAAAACAATATATTTAATACATTTATAATAAAATAAGACTAAATCACAATTTCCCACATACTATGTTTTATTTTTTCACCAGGGTATTCTACGAAATACACGACCACTTAACTATACCCAAGCCAAGTCCTACATTCTAACAATTGTCGCTCACGATTGCGGTATGCGTCAATCCAAATCAACTCTTGTCACTATCAATGTTCACGAAGCTTGTGTAGATGGTATTCACGGTATCCCAGAACAAGTTACGTATATTCCTGGGTCAGGAAGTGTCCGGATTGCGCCAAATGCACATGTCGTCACTTGTGCGGAAGAGCAATCGTGTACTTTGGGAAGTGTAAAAAGTATTCTAACACTGCAGACTGAAAATTTAACAAACGGATGCGATCGCGATGAATTTGTTCCGAATGCAATTCAGAATAAGTAAGTGAATTTCTGGTTTAAAAGAGAAAAGTGCTAACAACCTTCAATGAATTCAGACTTGATCGTTTTTCTCCTTGTTTAACTTTCGATTATGATTGAATAATTTAAGTTATTGCAAATTACTGAGATATAATTCTCGGAATATTATCATTTGCAGATGTGGAATGGATGAGTCAACAATTGCACTGTTAGCAGCTTCTAGTGATAGCGCAACCGATAACAGTGTGACAAATGACAAATACACCTTTGATGGAAAGTCAACTTCTGTGATTGTATCACAAGAAAAAGTGGATGATGTTATTCCGTTGAAATTTACACTAACCTTTTCGATGAAACATGCTCGTGGAAGTATAGAAGAACAAGCGCTTAAACAAACAATCTTATGCGAAAGCGATTATACAAGTAAATTTTTGTTTATACTTTCAAGAAAATATGAATACTTTGTTGAGTAAGTAAGATGCAATCAGTCATAGAAAAGTTAGTGATTTTCAACTTTTACATTAATTTATTAGTAAAATATTAGTATGAGTAGAGGAATTCAAGAATTTGATAGCACTTTTTTCTTGATTGTATTTATAACTGTAATCTAATTTTAGACATGAATCGTCACCATTTTGCTGTTTATACACGTCACTGTAAGTTAGAAATGTTGATGCGTCGAGAGAGTAACGCTGAAGCTGCATTCCGTGCTGCCGAATGGCGGTGGAGCATTCCGGAAGTTTGCGACAATCGTTGGCATTCATATTCCATCCTGTTTGCATCCGTCGATACGGTTAATTATTACTGATTCTGATTAACAATTAATTTATTTATGTAACAGTTAGACACCACTGAAAGAGAAGTAAAGATAAAATAATTTCCTTTTAACCATCCTTCATAGAATATTTCATTAAATTTAAAAGAAAATTCATCTCCTCTGCTTCACCATCTCTTTTTTAAGGTTATCATTTTTTTCTGCTTTTCTTATTTTAGCTGTCAACATTTAGGTTGATTTATACATTGATGGTCGTAAATTTATTGCTACAAAGGAGAATCCCGAAATATTGGATGATTGGCCATTACATCGTATCAAAGAAACGGTTAGATGTTTTAATATTTAAGTTTGTCACTAATTTTTGTTTCATTTTTTTTCCACTTTTTTTTATTTTGCTATCGGAATTTATCTTTCATCATATACTTAAATGTTAATAAAGTCATATATATTTTTCAGAAAACTCGATTAGTTATTGGAGCATGTTGGCATGGTCGTAATCACATAATGTCACAATTTTTCAAAGGTCATTTAGCTTCCATTTATTATTTGCCACATAAAATTGAACAACCGCAAGTTCTTCAGTGCTCGCATCAGTGCAAGGAGAAGCTAGAATTTAATGCCATTGATCAGTTAGTGCCAGGAGAGGTTTGTGTTTCAATTAAATTTTCGGTATTTAGATTTAAACTTAATCAAATTTTATCTGTGCAGATGAAAAATCAAAGACCCGAAGCTCAATTTTGAAGTAAAAATCAAAAATATATTAATAAATAGTTTTCAAAATTTCTTTTTTACAGAATGCAATTTTTGCTACGGATTCATCATCTTTCTCCTTGAAAGCTAATACTGCTGAAGATTTGTCACTGTTACTTCAACGAGTTACATATGGAAATACGAAAAATTTACCAACACCTGGATATCGTACATTCTTCATCAATACAACTGTCCTATGCTCCAATGGAAAAACGGTTTGTTAGCGAAAGTACTTTTTAATTGAAGAATCAAAATGTTTAATCTTTTATTAGTATAATTGCATTTGAAAAAATTTCAATTGCTTTTTTTTTTTTGTTTCTTGAAATTGTTTACATTTTTCACCTTTCATTTCAGCTTACCCTTAATCCCAGTAAAGGCTCCATATTCGTCCAGCATGAAGCTGAACCTGTAATTTCAATTAGTGGATTATCAGTTGTGAATAGTGATCAACATCTCGTAAAAACAGGTGCACCAATGCTTCCCGAAATTAAAATAACTGTAACTCAAAATATTAATGGAGGTAAATTTCAGCTTTATTATAAATTTTCTGAGCTTGCGTTTGACATTCCTTGAATATTTTATATTACATTGGTACCAATCTTGAGTTAATTGTAATGTTCCTGTTAACTTACAATCGTTTTTGAGCTGCACGCTTTGCGTCAATTAGGGATCGACTTTACAGCGTCTTCCCTTTTCATAAATTTCATTTCGATTTGTTCTATTATGGATGAGAGAAGTTGGGGACACACTGCGAAGTTATGGTGAAGAAGTGATGAAAAAACGGTAGCGGAAAAACTATTATACAATGAAATTTTTTTTTTTTTTTTTTGTTTTTTTTTTCAGAAGAAATTGAGCGGACAAGCGTATCAGAACTTGACTGGTGTAAAGTTCATTTAAAGCCATCACGAGATATGGATCTCGAATATTTCTCATCTCCAGCTTCGTTAATTGCTGCTCTTCGAATTGATTTTGAACATGATAAACAAGTCAAACATCATTTCATCCATAAGCAATGTTGTTTTAATAGTCAGATGAGAATGATATGAACTGAACTAAACTGATGAAATAGATTAATGCATTCATTGACTTGCTATTATCTTCAAAATTATTGAACTAAATTAATTTTTGTAGAGGATCCTATTCCTTTAAATTTTTTCCTTTTTTTTTTTTTTTTTTTTTTGAAAATTTGACCATAAAATAGCTGATTTTTGGAAGGACTAAATGACTTCTTTCATTATTTTGACTTAGTTTTTTTTTTTTTTTTGGAAATAGAGAGTTAGGAAATATATTTATGAAAAATGATTATGCTTGGATTTTTCAGGGTATTTTACTGAAAGGTAGAGAAAAGGTGAAAGGTTATCGAGAGATTTTGTCAAAAATTCACTACTTTAATACACGAGCTGATTCATATTCAAGAAGAATTTATACTGTGCAATGTGCAATGAGTGGTGGTCATATTCTTAGCAATGAATTTCTTGTCACGGTAAGCTTATTAGAATGGTTTAGGGTCTGGGTTTAGGTTTAGGGTCGCTGTAGAATCAAGCATTAAGTTCAGATATCTCGAGCAGATGAAAGAAATGGAAATTGAGAATTTCTTTTAGCAAATTTTAGTTAGATGACTTAACAATTAATTTCTAATCACAGTAAATCATAAAATTTTTTAGAATTTATCGTAAAATCAAGATCAATGTTTTAGGTTTTGCTGAACATTTGAGAAACGGGTTTTCTGAAGTTATCATGTAGTGGTTAATTTATCAAAACATATTCTTTGTTTGCTTACTTCAGTTTTATCATCAATATACTTGCCCATGCATATGTTTTTTTAGGGAATTGCTTAATACTACAGTGTAAAATAAAAAAAAAAAAAAAACAAGTAAATGAATTAGAAATAGAAGAAAAGACTTTGTTTTTTAAATCTCGAAACTTTTTTTTTTTTTTTTTTGAGACCTGAGATTCTGTACTAACAGAAAACTATCTGAATTGGCTTCTCACTTATTTTCTTTTTTTTTTTTTTTATTTATTCACGAAATTTTTTAGCAGATGGCTCAAATCGTATAAGTTTTATTTAATTTAAGAAAATAATAATTCCTTACTCGCCTTTGTATTTTTTGTATTTATTATCTTTCTCTTTACGAATAATTTTCGGTTTGTTCTTATTAGTTCTCCTTTCTTGTCTTTCTCATCTTCTCAAGAAAATTATTATTTTTTTTTTTTCTAAACAGATATAGAAATTATTGCAAATTAACACTGATGAGGAAGAAATAAGGACTGTTAGCAAGAGAGAGCAGAGTCTGTATTTAATAGTAATAACTTTTTAAGAATATTACATGGACAAAATTTATCAGACAAAGAAAGATCCATCATGTAATCGAAGTAAACATGTGCATTAAAGACGAGCAATATTTGATTCAAACTAGTTTTAAATCTTAGCTCTTAAAATTATGAGATTCGTTATTTCGATTCAATATAAACATATTTATACATTAAAATAGAAAAAATACCTGCAAGAATAAAAAGAAAGAAAATGGTGTTGAATTTAGATGAATATCAACACATCACTGCAATCAAGTGAGACACCAATTACTGAAATTCTGGATGATGATGAAGAAATTCAAGTGGATCCTGCATTTGATCGAATCGGTGGAAATCGACTGCAGAATTTACTGGAAATGGATTTACCACGGCCGAAGGCATTGATGTCACATCATGGATACGGTGTGCAAGGTGCTATCGCAGGTAAAATATAGTAAGGTTTATTTAAAAGTCACCTGTATGACAAAGATAAAGTTTTTATTGCAATTTAATCTAGTAATATGCATCTACTTCCGGCATCTTTAAAGCTACTAAAAAGTAGAGTTTTTTTTTTTTTTTTTTTTTTCGGTGTGTTTAGTTTTATATAATAAATTTGCGTTGATATTTCTGTGATTGAAAGGTTGTATATTATTATTAGTTTTATATGTTCCATTATTTTTGACTGGGAAAATTTTTGCTAATTTGAACTACATGGTTATAGAATTTTCAGGAGGAGCAGTTGCTGTAGTTGTTGTTTTATGTGTTGGTTTCCTTCTGGTTATGCTAGTGATTGGAGTACTTAAAATACGTGATACTCCACTTCCTTCCAGACGACGACGAAATCGGCGAAGCACTGTAACTTTTAGTTTAATGTAAATTTTTTGTAGATTCTTATGCTTATTATTATTGGAAATTATTTTTTTTATAGGAAGGGGCAATGGAATGGGACGATAGTGGTATGAATATAACTGTAAATCCATTGGAGGAAGTTGACAAAAATAGCGCTAATTTTTCTGACGAAGAAAGCTCCGATGGTGGAGAAAGGTAATTTCATAAAAAATATTGAGTATTTATATCTGAACTTTGAAGATTTCTATTAAGACTGTTGTGTTCTGAGTATACATATGAATAAAAAGTTATGAAAAAACTCATATTTTTGACATTCAGATTCTCAAATTTTTTAATTATTAATCTTGCAATTTAAAATTCGTTTTTTGATCTTCTAAATTCATAAGAGTCTGGACTTTTTCAGGTATTTCTAATTTTAAATAAGCAATTCAACAATATTTCAGTTTTCATGATGAGGGTCTGACAGAAGATGAAGATGCTGGGCATGTACTTCCTCATGTCGATAATGGTGAGCTGCATTTTTCCATTTCTTTTCTAGCTTTCAAATTAAAGAAAATTTTAAAGAAAGCTTGCAAAAAATGGAATGAAATATTTCTTAAAATGTTTGTCGTGCAAAAGTAACAGTAACACCTCAAAAATGGATATCATTCTCATTTTATGTTATCCATTTTCATTTATTTCTTCGATTCAGCAGAAAAAAAAGAGAAAAAACTCTACATTACTGCTTTAAAATTTAGCTATTATATTTACAGATTAACTTTTCGCTGGCCGAAATTTCTAGAAAACACAATCTTGAGATCCTCTATTTCTTTATCAATATATATTTTCATTTTAGAACGACAGAACAGAAGTTTGGAATGGGACGACACGACTTTAACAAACATTTCACGTACTTATCGCGTATAAAAAGATGACTTACAATTAGTCAAATTATATTATGCTAAACATTTGATCTGGTTTTTTTTCAGTGTCTCCAAACTTTTATTAAATTCTCATT
This sequence comes from Brugia malayi, assembly GCF_000002995.4. Lineage (NCBI taxonomy): Eukaryota > Metazoa > Nematoda > Chromadorea > Rhabditida > Onchocercidae > Brugia > Brugia malayi. The sequence continues at coordinate 4,496,255 of NW_025062476.1, read as the reverse complement.
CATTCTTCAGAAAGCAACTTCTTTAGCAATTACTATGTAATTGTTCCTATTATATTCTCATTAAATTACACATAAGCGAATGATTTATTATCGTTTATTAATTCCAAAACTTGACTCCTTCATCAAATCACTCTATCCAAAGCATTTAAAGTAGTAGTTCACATTGTGTTTATGTTTGTGCGTGTGTGCCATCTCAATTTAAATGTTCGTTTTTCTCAATTCAAAAAAACATTGGTTTTCAAATTTATTCAAAACGTAGACTAACATTCTAAACCCCAAACAAACATAATCCGTTTCTGCCCCTTAAAACATAAACATATCTTGCTGCAATCACGAGAAAAGTAAAATGCTCCATGTGGAATTGTCCCTTTATCTGACTAAACTATGTTTATGAGGAAACCCTAAAATATTTTCAACTTAAATAGTGAACTATACTAAGACTTCTGTACTTTTAGTGTCTATTAAAATATTCGATGTGACGAAAATTTCTAAAAAAGATATTCATTTTTCCCTTCAATATATAACATTGGTAACTAAATCAAATCAAGACGGAAATTTCTGTAGATTATAAAATCTAAATTAAAGTTACGAATAGAACCAAAAATAAATTATGACAATACAAAAACACATTAAATAAGATAACAACGGATACAAAAGAACATTAGCAAGAACAGGGTACCCTAGCTGACAGCAACCCAATGATATTTGATTACAATTCTATAATGAAATAGAATAGTAATCAAATGCAGCTATAATAGTTTTTAGTGATGAATACACGTGGTGATTTTCCTAGTTCTTTTTTTTTTTTTTTCATAATGTGTTATTTCTTTTATGTGTACGTATACCATGTGTTTGTGATTATATTTACTGCTATAACACATTTTTCTATTATTATATCCTTATTAATATTCGACGTTTACATCACAATACTAAAGTGAAATTAATCTTATTATTTATAAGTTAATAAGGTTTCAAAAGAGCTGGATCAGCTATATACAGGGAAATAACTAATTGAATGGAATGTATCACTTACGCAAACGATGCATTCCACTTATTGATAGAAGTTGCTGTGGGCATTGTAACAGTAATTTTGATAGAACTGAAGGGAGACGGACAATAAGAGGAGAGAAACGGTTCAGTATTGCGGTTCAGTATTTTTCGATAAAATGAAAGAGATAAGGAGCATTCAAAACTAATAATTATCACAGGATACAAACATAATTGAAATTTCAGTTCGGCACTACTTCTGCTTTCAATAGCGTTAATTTCCTCTCTTTCTGAGCGAAGTTTATCTGGAATTACTGATAATTGACTCTGAATACCAAAATTGTCAAAATTTGGAACAGTGAAACGGAGAAAAGTAATGCAAACCTTATCACCAAGTGATAACGCCATTCCCTGACTTTTGGCACGAATTCGTATATGCCCTATGATCGAACTATCTGGATCAAGGGGACTGGTTTTTTCTATAGAAACATTGGCCAATGCGTCTTCTCCGAAGATACTATGTGCACAAAAATTAGCAGCCAAAAAGCCACATTCACCTTCTGAAATTCACATGACGTTATCAGATTCGTGTTTTGCTCACAGACATGCTTATATTCATTAAAAATCCCATAATTCAGAAAAAATGACAAAGCCATTATAGAATCATCACTTAAAAAAAAAAAAAAAAACGTAAAATAATGGCCAAATTTAAAAAATACCTAATGCGGCATCAGTGGTCAACAGTTTCATATTCGTAACAGTAGACAGATGTGTTAAGAATGTACGTAAATCGGTGATTGGTGTATTCACGTTGACCTAAAAAAATAAAAACCAAAAATCAGATACAAATTTGCTAAAGCAGAAAAAGTCTCACAATTATAAAATTTGTGCTACTAGCATAAAAAAAAAAAAAGAAAAAATGCGTTCAAACTTTATTTTCCCATTCAAACTCGGCCCACATATGTCGAAATTCAGTGTCCGTACAATTGCCTGGTACAATATAATCCATGATATCAATATGTATATCTTCCAGATAAACGCAGTTTCGATCAGATGTTGACCCACGAACATCATAGGCTATAGTCGAGAAAATTACACCATTTTCCGTAGAAGCAACTTTCACGGTAGCCTAAAATGAACTCAGTAATAACAGAATTTATTTAAAAAAACAGAATACAAAACGGCATTGTAATAAAGAAGTAAAAGTTTTCAACAGTTCAAAAACCTGAAGTGATCAACTGCAGAATCTCAAAATTGAGTAATCATTACATAGTCGATAAAGATATCAGTGTTCACTAAACCAGTGCTTATTTATAAAATAACAAATTATGAACCGTAAGCAGTAAAGTAGGCAGTACTTTGAAAAAAAAAAAACTACCTTAATGTTGGAGAAATCACGCGGTGCTAGTGTAAGAGGCGTTGGCTTATCGAGCAGCTTGATATCACCAACTGTTGATAGTTCTAGGCAAACATTTTGAAGAGTATCATTTGTTTGATTAACAATAAGCACATCAAGAACGATGTCGTACTGATTTACGTTGATATATGCTTCAGCATAAACAGGATCCGAAAAACCAGCAAGTTGCTTAACCTGAAACGAAGTATGAAATAGATAAATAATTAAGAGGTAATATGCTGTAGTCCATTTGAAGATAACTGAGAAGAAACTAAACACCTAAACACCCTTCAAAAATATTTCCCAAATTTGCATCAAGATCTATAAGGTCCTTCAGATTTTTATCAAGTTTGTACGAAGAAATATATCTTATAAAATAAAAGCTTCATGGAAACAGGAGCATAACAGCTCGTAAACTGTGAGATAATTTCCATTAATTTATTCACCTTGCCCAACTTAGAGGAAGCAAAATCGAATTTGGGAGATTTTGCAACAGTTCCCAGTGCTTGCGATAATGAAAGATCGAATAAATTTTCGGTTCCGGTCACTCCGTCACCAACACGTGGAGCCAGTTGCGTAAACGAAATTGTACGATCTACCTCCACTTGGATAGTTCTACAAATAGCAAACTGTTATAGCAATGCAGCTTTAGCAAAGCAACATCAAAATTATTTTCAATTTTTTTTTTTTTTAGTTCATTATTTCAATTTTAGATTATTTCAATTTTTTTTTTTTTTTTAGTTCAAACTTTCCGAACAAGGAGACAGCTAGTAAATTAGCAATTTTATTATATTCTAGCTTTTTTTTTTATAAAGCTCTAGTGAAAATAACTAAAAGAAGTTGATACTTGTTGAGCGTCTTACATTCGCATGAAAAATTCCACGACTAACACGAAGCACAAACCTGTTTGTTGCTTCACTTTCAAAACGTTCATTTTTTGATTTTGATTCCAACATTAATTCAAGACTGTCGCGACATTTTTGAAGAAAAACAGCTTCTGCATTAGGCCATTTTTCGCATAAAACTTTGACCGACATACCCAGACTGCAAGACTTGATTTCGGTGTTGGAAAAATATGAATACGTATACATATATGAACGAATTATGTAACAACGTTTGCAATAAATCATAGAAATAGCACAACAATTATAGAAAACTACACTTAGAAAAAAGAAAAGAAACAACTATTTAAAAAGAATGTTTAGCTTACTGATCAAGATCATCTTCAGTTGCATTTGTCTTCGCAAGACCACTCTTCCCAAGACTGATAATTGATGCAATCATGAATAGTGCTTCTCCCGCAAATGAATTAATTTTGTCAGTTTTATCTAAAAATTCATTAAGAAATTAAATTTCACGATTTTCTATAAATCAAATGTTAATATTTCTTTCAATTTCATTCTGCTTTTTTGCAGTATGACAATAAAAGATTTATCTCTAAAGACAAATGAAAAAATTGAGAAACAAACCTTGCATAAATTTGCTGTAATTAAAGACTAGTTTGATTAGAGTAGTTGCAAGCGATGAAGCCAAGAAAAAGTTCCCATTAAGAAGAAAACGACGTAACAAGGCTTTATTTTCCGTTATTTCCGTCTTTACGGCCGAAAGTGCTGACTGGGTAGCATAAGTGCCATCGGCAGTTACAAGTTGTCGAGTCTGCATCACAAAAAGAACTAATTACACTATGTATGAATTTATTTAGTAAAGCAGAGTTACATATTAAAGGAAAGTATTTCAGTTACCTTCGAGGTCACATCAGCTGTTGAATTTTCGTTCTTTCCATCTGTGATTTCGTCACCACTGGCTTTCTGCATTTCCTTTTCCACAATAGGTAATTCACCAAATGACTTTCGAATAAACTGCATTACTTTCATTACTGACTCAGCTGATTCGCAATATTCACCCAAAATCCATAATCCCGACCGAAAAACTTGCGCACTTTGTACATTTCCAAATACATCCTAAAATAAGATATGTTCTGTTCAAAAAGTTTCCGAATGTAAAGTTTAGCATGTTATCATGAAATGGTAAACTACCAAAAGCTGTGCTAAAACAACTGGGCGCAAATGTGGTAATCGTTGAACAGTTTCTCTCACAAACACCAAAACGTCTTGCGCAGCATTTTCGCTATCTTCGGAAAGAAATTCCATCAAAACTGGCAAAATATTTGCTGCGACATCTGGAAATTTGACTGTAGTGGAATGCAACGTTCGCACAAGCATTTGTCGATATCGTTCTGCCTCTTCCGCTGTTCCATCCGAAGAACGACTAACTTCCTAGAATCAACATTTATCAGAAATACAGACAACATATTACTGGTTAATATAAACGAGAAAAGCAAATTAAAGGAAGCTGAGGTACGCAAATAAAAAAGCACCACTAAAATTAGATGAGTGAAATGATAATTTTTCTATAATTTATAAGATAAAAAAAATAATGGAATGAGACAAATAGTGATAATTTGACAACTTCGTCTAAAAATTATATATATATACAAATTATCACTATATTATATATATATATCAGACCAAAGAACGTTGATACATAATGCTGTGTAGCGATCATGACCAGAATAATATTAGATTCAGAAAAGTAACCTTCTTCAAATACATGACCATTTCTTCGACATTACGTGAAGATACTAGATCCAATGCAAGCTTTAGTGTCTTCTTACGTACTTCAAGATCCGAAGCTGACAATACGCGTAAAATGTCCATTACTAATTCACGCAGCACTTTTTCACTAGTAGGAGAAGACAGCAACTCCACCAATCGATCCAAAACAATTAACTAAAACATTTTATCTGAATATCACAAGAAGACAGATGCGTTATTACTTTCAATTTTAAAATAATAAAAATTCGGAAACAATAGAAAATCAGTAAGTCTTCAGTCTAATTCATTTGACATAATGCATAATACAGTGTAACAGTAAAATTTTCTCTACAGTAAGCAGATGGGTGATATTAAAAGTTATAATGAATCCAATTTCTTTTAAAGAACCTTGACATTATTGTCTGATTCCTTAACGATAAGATCGATATAAGCTGATGCAGCAGCTTTGATAGCAGTAGGAGCAGAGCTTAAAGTGATAAGTGTACCAGCTGCCTCGTATTTTACTGCTGGAGATGAAGACTGCAAGAGATTATAAACACAACGAATGAAGCGTGTTCGTTCTGGTGGATTTGCGTGACAAACCTTAAAAAGTTTGAAATATGACATATAAAATTTTCAAGACAAGTACTGAAATATAAACAATAAAGCCAGAAACCCAGAAGTAAATGCAGTGATGGAAATTTAGACAATGCATAACAAAATAATCTAAATTACCTTGTAAATGAGTTCCACGATTATAAGCTGAAGAATATCGCCAAATGTAGTAACTTGGTCGATTACTTCAGACAAATAATCTAAAGCTCTGTTTTGGTCAACATGAAGAAGCATCATGAATGCATTTCGTTTGCAAGACGCGTCTTGTTCACTGTTCAATACGGTCGATATCAATTCTGGTGCATCCGGAATGAGGAATTCGAAATTACCTAAAAAACATAATAAGATGAAGAAATACAGCATTTAAGATAGGTGTAAAATATTTCTTGAAAAAAATGTCGATGTTTCAACTAGTAACTTGAAACATACGGTAGATGGTGAAAATGGCCAAAACAGCGTTGCGTCGAACATAAGCATGACGATGTTCGAGACATGAACGAATTGCAGGCATAAGAGGCTCCAGAAGTTCCGGTTCACGAAGTTTGCATAAAAACCTGTTGCAAAACTTTCCCTTATACAAAAGTAATTTTTTCTTGTAAAAAAGAGTATAAAACCGCTCTTTTAATATACTGATAATAATTTTATACCTTTCTAATGATGTTGAAGCAAAATACTGTCTAAAAAGATATCACAGTCATGCTGGAGATCAAGATCTATGAAGTTTTCTCACTGTTTTAGGTCTTACTAATAACTTTTAGAAGTTATAAACTACTCATTGATGCGTCTACTGGTTCAATATACAAAGGGATGACATGTGAATGACAAATAGCCACGAAATTTTGAAGGTAAAAGTAGGCTCTGATTATCAAAATATACAAAAGCAAAAAAATACTTTACGAAAAATACGAAAAAGAAAATGCAAGATAAAAATATACCTCAGTGTGGATCCTCGAATAAATTCATTAGGATGTTGTAAATCTTTGCGATATGCATCACATACTAATATCATTTCATGTAGTAACTTACCATCTGATGTTGTCTAAACAGTTTTCGTTAGTATTAACAAATCAAACATTAACATCTTAATGTCAGTCCAATTTATAATTGATATTTCGCAGAGAAAAGAAAAATTGTGATATTATAACCTCGTAGTCTGGTGTTTTCCTCTTTCTTATATTAAATTATATATCGAAAGAAGAAAAAAGTATGCTTGACTATACACCGCAGGAAGAAAAAGGTACGCTTGAGATAATTAAGATAACATTAGTCCCGATTCTTCGCTACCATGATTATCAGGGTCACTTACAAAACTTATCTACTGAAGATTAAATAAATTTTTCAAAAAGACTCTCTCAAGACTCATTGTCAAATCAAACCAAATAACTCGTCCACCATTAATAAATCGCTTTCCATAAAATTTTGTTAATGCTCTCCAAGTATTCAAATTGATTAACGCGTGAAGAAAATGCAATTTACCTTGGGAACGATTTCAAAGAATAACAGAAGTAGTTTCTTGATAGTATGATCAGACGTAGGTAAACAGAATCGAATCACTTGCATCATCATACCCTGTCCTACCTTTTCTCCATTCATTATCATCATAATCAGCTTCTTCAATGCATCTGTTTTCGTCTTAATATCACCTGTAGTCAAAAAAATAATTTTATGATAAAAAATTAAAAAGTGATGACTTATATTAAAACCAATACCATCATCATCTTATCGGTAATACTACTTCATTACTACATAACATTATGAAAAAATACTTCTACATGCTATCACATATGTATCATTAATTGCTCATTATTATTTAAAGAATATAGCATGCATAAAGATCTGAAATATCAACCTTTTTCGAATTTTTCTTTTAGCTGTACTTCACTTGGTATTTCAAAATCGCTCGGTACATGAATCAACGTATAGCATGGTAACTCTCCTGACGACATCGTTATTCACCACTGCAATTAAAACATACTACTTTCAGCTGAACTCTCCAATGTAACGTCTGAAGTATGACAATTGTATGTGACAATCTGATATCGAACTCAGCTATACTTAAAAGACTTATCCAGTGTTTCGAATTACAATATGTGCTGTTGTCACTATTACCATTAATTATTAAATCATACAAAAAAATTTGATAAATGAGGAATGACACGAGTCTGATGTGATTCGACGTGTCAAAATATTTCAGCAAATAGAAATCACCAATTCGGTCACAATTAAAACATTCAATTTTGGATTAGTGAAAAAAAAAAGAACTAAACCAAACTATCAAACTCATACAAAAGAAAACGTGGCAATAATGCTGCTCACACTCTTATGAAACGATTCAAGTCGTAACGATAACGCGTCAAAAAGAGTCCAATTGCATGTAGAAAAAATGGAATATGAAATTGCGTGTATGTTACGTTACCTTAATAGTTGGGTACGTGTGAGATTTTTTTTGTCTCGGAGCTTCACGCTATAACGACACTTTGCATCTTCTTCTCCATTCACATGCTATTTTCGCTTGCAATGCTACCCTAATTGGATCAATTATTTGGTAATGTCCTGAAAATTCTACTACGCTTGATATTTGGCAGTCTAAGCGTTTACATCTCTCATTTAATAATTTGCTTAAAATTGTTGAAATTGTAGCTGTGATACTGATACTGGGATAGTTTATTGAATGTGTTGAGTGTAGACGGTCAACAGTGATTGAATGAATGGCAACTGCTCCAGCGGAATGTGTTTCTGTAAGTTTCATAAGTTATATCCATTCTCGAATCATATATGTCTAAGATATGTAACAAAAAATTGATAGATGGATAAGCACAATAAGAATAACAGCAATTTCCAACACAATTAATCATTATGTCTATCATAGAACAAATTTCATTGTTTGAAGATGATAGAATCGGTGTAAAACTAAAGAAATGACTCGAACACAAACCTGCAAATATAATGTTTTATTATTTAGATACCATCATTTAGCTTATCGTTGTTTAGATCGAATCAATGTATGTATATTTTGGGACATTGAAACTTCGAGTAGTAAAACCCACTGTTGTGCACATAAATCATATCATAATCTGTGTTTATAATGTGAATGATGCGCAAAAGTTTTCCATACAAATTGCCTCGAAACATATCTGTAAAGCATTGGTAAGATATTGTAACCTTCATTTTTCAAATTTCTCACGGAAAAGTTTCTCATATAAAGTGGTGGTAACTGTATAAAAAACTGAAACTGTTGAGAAGCATTAAGTAGAGGTTAGAATTATTAGCTATTTTCAGTACATCATTGTTTGTCTTCACTTACTTTTTTTGATATTTGTAGCTTTGTCAGAGTGGCCAACATAAAGCGATAGCTTTTTTGGTTAATCGATTCTGCGCTCACAAAATTCGAGAAACATTGCACATCACATCAATGCCAGAAGCAACGATCGGAAGTAATGCTCCGTACTTCGATCCAGAAAGTGCACGCATCTGTCAGAGGTATATTTTATCAGCATTGATAAATCCTTAAATTGGGAAAGATTTTGAAGGGAAGCTTGAATAATTATCACTTAAAGCTTGTTTGTTTTGTTAGTTTAATCTTAAAGATTTTTTGTCTCCATTTTTAAGTTTCTTTGCTTTTCTTGTCACCACTAGCATTTTTAGCGTTACGCAGAGTTACTAAAAATTTTTGTTCAGGGCTTTTTTATATTAAATAGTGAAAGAAAGAATGGATTTTAATCAGAGGAATTACAAATTCTCTATAGTTCACTTTACATTGCTTTAGCATAAAATATCAAGTTAGGTCATTAGGAATCGAAATATTTTGTTAATAGATTACCAGTTTGTTCAACTTAATATGATTTTTAAAGGTATATATTGGTTGATATAGCAAGGTGTACCAAGAACGATATGGATTTATTAAAGTGGGTTTTGCGCTTAGTAGGAGAAGCCAAATTGCTTTTCAAGGCTCAAAGTATTGGACAGAGTGTACTTATGAATGCATCATCAGGAAACTTTTTTGGTGATTTTTATATTATTTGATTTTTATTCGATTATAAAAATGTGAGGCGTTCTGTACTAAGATTTTATACTGGAAGTAAAACATTTTGAAGACATTTAGATGATTGTTGGTATAGGCTTAAATTGCTGTTTTTGCAACTATTAGTCGAACTTTCTTAAATTTAACGAAATGTTCGGTTTTCTAAATATGTATATTGCACAGGAGATATGGATGAAAATGATTTCGTGACTCTGATACGAGATATTGGACTGAATGTCAGACAGGTATCGGGTACTGTACCGAATTTTGCATCACGTCTTATTGATAGTAATGCATGTAATGTCAATTCTACAGATGTCCTCTCTCAACCGTCACAAATATTTCTTCACAATCAACCGCACGTATATATCAACAGTCGACGCCCTCTATCAGCTGTAAATTATTTATAAAAGAATTGAGATAGTTTGAGAACTTTATGCAGAGTTTCAGTAATTGTAATTTAAGAAACATTTGACTATCTAAAGCTTGTTTTGCTATTACAGTGTTCAACGACAAAATTAAAGTATTAAATTAGTAAAGTACTATGTTTCGGAAACTTTAGATCGAGAAAATGTGTTATCGTCAGACAGTGATTGGCCAATCGAAATTATAAAACTACATATAGAGAAATAATATGTGTTGGTAATGGCATTTCAGACTTCTTGCAGGAGTTTATCGTATAATTTACTTAGTTCTAACTGTGACCAAAACCAAAAAGTTTCATCAATGAAATTTTTGTAGGTTCGCTCACAAGAAATTGCCAAACTACCAGATGTTCAGGAGCTCAGAGATATTACATATCATCAGTCTAATCCAACATGTGCCGTGCAGCATCGTCCGATCACTGTTAACATTGTGCGTGTAGCACAACCTCGACATAGTTCATCATCTTTAACTTCCTCTCCTGGTATACATGTAAGTCTTCATCTCCTTTGATTTTTTTCGTTTCTTTTTTGGATAAAAAGATCTATCACAATTCTTGTTGATTCTCGTAAGAAGAAATATTTCCAAAGTTTTTGAGAACCGAACTTTCTTCGGTCATTAGTTAACCGTATTCGAATTCATTTGAACTCGATCTTTGAATAAATGCTACACCCATGATCTTTTCTGAGAGGGTTTAAGGACATTTGATTTCTGTTTTGAATAGTTCACTGAATCAGAAATCTGGGCCGTAATCTAGTCAAACATGTTAAGGTGTTTCACAGACGTAATTCTGCTGTTGCTGAGCCAGTGATGCTACGGAATACACGCACTGTCAGTCGATCGCCATCCAAAAAGGCTTCTGTTTTGATGCACTCGGGTACACAATTACAAACCATCAAGCAGGAGCTGAATGCTTCTGAACTCTCTTTGAATGCTACACTCAACAAACCATCAACCTCACGTTATGGGATGCCATCAGAAGCGAAAATGTCCACTCAAAACTCTAAACGAATAGTACATATTATTGATGATGAGGACGATGAAGGTGGTCCTGTATGTCTCTGTGCTATTTGTAGAAACATAATAATGTTCATTTTATTTTACAAACTGTAAAAGTGATAAGTTTCATTCATTTTTGAGGATCGAAAACGTAAATCTGAGATGGTTTTGTATATTTAATGCGAAAATCGTAGGTGTTTAGAGTAGTTCTTAGAGATTTTTACTTAATTTTTTTCATGTTGTTTGCAGTTAACAAATATTCCATGTAGAGGTTCTGAGATAATTAAATAATAGGGGATTCTCGACAGTTTTTAGCTTAATTGAAAATATCATTATTTAGTATACTTCGTTAGTGTAGTTTTCTTTCCAACCAATAAATTGCACAAACCAACGATAGCTTACTATGATCTTTTTGCATCGAATGGGTGACAATTTCAACCATCTGTGGTTACGTTTAACAGTTCATTTCAGTGTAACCATATCAGCATAAAGTAAGCATGTGATTTGGTTAAGCATGATTCATTTCTTGTCACCAAAACTTATTTTTTTCGAAACAACCGTATTTTTTTTAGTTGAAACTCGCAAAAGGACCAAAATTGGATTTGTTATTAAATTATCCTCGCGACCAGCCAACCATATCAATTCACTATGCTGATGTGGAATATTTGAGACCAAATGAAATGTTAAATGATACAATCATAGAGTTTTATTTAAAATACATACAAATGGAATTAGTATCATCAGAGAGGTAAACTAATAGCTTTTTTCTTTTTTCCACTAATTCTTTTTCACCAATTTTTTTTCACATTTATAAAACATCGTTTATAACAAAGCTGCCACAGTCCCAGGCTTTTATAAATTTATAACTTTTCTAGGCGTCCATCTATTTTTATATTCAATTCCTTCTTTTATTCGCGGTTAACACAAATGCCAGCTGCCGGTTCCAGTGTAATTCATACCACTTTTTCTCGCGCGAAATGGGTTAGTCTATTAGTAAGAAAAGTGAACCGTTATATTATTATGACTTGTAGTTCAGCTTGTTTATGATTGAAAAAAGAAATAGTGGGCATATGACACAGATTATTCATAGTGTTGAAAGATAACGATGAAAATTATTGAATGCAAAACTCGGACAAAACCATTCTAACATTAAAATCATTTTGTTGTTCTGAGAACAAGAGTACATTTTGTGCTTTTTAATATACCATTATTTTAAGAAAATATTCATTGCTTTTATTTCATTTTTTCAAATTACTTTTTCAAGATCGCCGAGAATTATAAAGGAGTGCGAACATGGACAAAAAATGTGGACATTTTTAACGCTGATTATATTGTTGTCCCCATTGTTGAAGATATCCATTGGTTAGTTGTGTCTTTTTAAGGTTATCTGAACTAACTGTAATTTCTTATCCCACTTACTTCGGTGACAAATGTCCTTGGGAACTGTCCGTGAGAACTTTGCTTTTATAGTTAATGAGTAATGAAATTACATTAATTTATTCAAAAAATAATGAGTCAGTTTAAACTTGGAGCTTGTTTCAGGTCAGCTCTTCATTGTTCAAATTTTTTTAAAGTTGTTAAAGCAGCATATTCCAAATATTGATGCTACAAATTATTTTTACTCTCAGGTATTTAGCCATAATCACTTTTCCTCGATACGCTATTGTTAATCGTGTGCAAGAAGCAACAAATGGCAAGGATGATAATGTTATACCGAAAAGGTTAAGGAAAACATGTATCATTTTGCTGGATTCGTTGGCCGATGCTACAGATATAAAGAGGTATAAATGTGGATTTTGTTTCGCTAATTATAATTTATTTAAATTAAAGTCCAAATAGAACTCAGTAAATATAATAATAATGGATAGAGTCACTTAAATAAATCGCTTAGATGATTTAGGTAATCATTTTAACTTAAATACAAGTGGTCTTTAATTTTGTTGAGATTAATTTGCAGGAAATTAACTGTTCCCGTTTTGAGACAATATCTTGTTTATGAATATGAAGATAAAAGGAAATTAAAGGATGGGGACACAAAGTACTTTGCAAAAGAATTGATTGAAAAGGTGACGTTTTTGCCCACAGTTTTAAATTTGTGGCACATTTTTGGTAGTGCATAGTTTCAGATCTAGTTTTTCTTTTCTTTTTTTTAGGTTATTAAAACTGTTCAAATGCTTTAGATTGTGCCGTTTCCTGTTCCTCAGCAAAGGAACTATACAGATTGTGGATTATTTCTGTTAAAATTTGCCGAATGTTTCTTGCTGAAACCACCGTTGGTAAGTCATTTTTGGTTTTAAGCAGTATCAAATGATATGGCCATAGTGTTGCAAAAATATTTCTTATTGTGAGAAAGCTTAAGTGGGAATAGTTCATGCTGCTATTTCTAGGTTCATTTATTTAAGGAGTATTTAAATTATATATTCCTGCCAGTAATTTTTAGAGATCTGAGCGAAGAAGTTTCGAATTCTGATAGCGGGACACAGTGAAAAGGATTCATAATATTTACAGTGAAAAGGGAATCACTGTGATAGGAAATTTTTTACAGGATTTTGTTTTTTAGTTTATAACTCGGAATGATTCATTTCGACGATGGTATCCAAATTTTACAATCAGAGGCATGAGGAAAACTATTCTTACGAAGTTAAAATCAGCATGTGATGAAGAAGCATGGCGAGCTTACGAAGAATACTCTAGAAATCGCGATGTAAACAATCAATCGGTTGAAGACATTCTTCCGAAACAGTCAACCTTTAGTCGTTCACGTTAGTTATCGAATATAAAAGCAAATTAATTTACATTGTTGATCATTTTTGTTTGTTTGTTTTTTTTTTTTTTTTTTCTATAGGCTCTGTGAAATTGAGAGCTTCATCCACAATGCGGTGAGCTTACTGTTGGAATTTGTGTAAATCAAGGTAAAATTTGTTTAATCTTTCTTCTTTCATCATTTCAATTTTGATCACAATTTCAGCATCACCAATGCCGCGCCGACGAACAGCAAGTGCTGGAGATCATATAAACTGGAATGGACATTTTGAACGCGGACGGTCATTACCTGCTCGCATTTCTTATTGATTCTTATTCGTCTTTCTAGTTTTTGTTTTTTATTTTGTTTTAATGGAATGGCAGTGCTAAGGATTAGTTTTCAGCGTATCAGCTAGCAATTATTGTTTAGCACGTTTTCTGGATTCTGGATTAGTTATTCAAAAGTCCAAAAAGTTAACATTTCAAACAGCAGTCAGGAATGTTCAAGATTCTTAACTTATTTAAATTAAGGATCTTAAAGCTGTATACAGAAGGTTAAATGTAAAGAAGCAATTTATTAATAAAAGCAATAATAATTTTAAATTTAAACAGTGTATCGCGAATGTACATTACCGGGTAACTATCTGAATGAATCATAAATTATTTAAAAATTGCAATATAATGATTTGGAAATATAGCGTTTCAAAATTATTGAAGAAATAATAGAAAACTGCTTATATTGCTGTTTGGAATTTTAATTTAATTGTCATTGTTTTCTCTCTATTTATTAATGGATGCAAATATTGGCCTAAACAACCAGTGCTAATCAAAAAAGTTTTCTGCTTCATGTTTCATTTATTATATTCTACCTAATGATTTACCTAATGAATGAGGAGCACAAGACAAATTGCTATGAAAACTGTGCAATTTTTTTTAATTCGATGATATTTGTTCAGTATTTTTGGAAGTGTTTAATTTGTACAACGTTGGTGTCAATGCTCTAGTAGTTTTATGGAATGCATTAAACCATTTTTGATTTGGCTTCTACAAAGTTTTTTGTTGCTTCTATAAGAAATGTGATATGAAGGCAATCAATACTGTTATATTTTTGTAGAGAAACTCGTTTTTCTAAATTTTTCAGATGTTTTCAAGCTTTCACGAACGTTTCAAATGGTTCAAGAAAAACGTGAAGATAGAGAATTATGGAGAATGAATAAGATATAAAATTATTGATCTCTATTTCTCCTTATTGTGAAAAATTAGTCTCATATTTTAGATTGGAAGTAAATAGCTTCGCATCAGTGCTATCGTATTCAAAGTGCTATATTTCGGGTTATTTCTATTTACTCTTCCTAAAAAAAATAGTTTCTTTTTTCTTCAGAGTAACTTTTCAGGATTACTTCTTTCGTCAACTTATCTTCGGTTATTCATCATGTCTATTATGAGCTATAGTGGTGGTACTATTTTGGCGATGGCGGGGAACGACTGTGTTTGCATTGCTTCTGATTTGCGACTTGGTGAACAAATGACAACAATCGCTACGAATATGAAGAAGGTAATTTTTTCAGTTTTTTTGGTATAAAATATGTTAATTCTATAATTCCTCACCTTTGTAGGATAAGAAGGAAGGCAAGTATAGACTGAAAATTTACTGGATTTGAAGTTGAAATTAGTTAACATGGATGAAATCACCTGCCTTTTTAATTTTTTTGTATTAAAATTTGATCCTTTTATATTGCAGGTGCATAAATTGGGTGAAAAAGTTTATATTGGTTTAGGTGGATTCCATTCAGATGCTAAAACAGTTCTTGACAAAATCACTTTCCGGAAGAATCTATATGAATTAAGAGAGAATCGAAAGATAAAACCTGAGGTAAGTATGGAAAATCTCAAACAAATGTGGCATTTAATCATAACACGTCCTTGGAATTATTGAAGATATTGGGTAGAAGAGATGGTTTTTGATTCTCAGTGGAGGTACTTTTGGATTTCAGAAAGCTTGACTCAGTCTATCAAATTTGATTTTTTCTAGGTAGCAGCTGTGATGGTATCGAATCTGTTATATCAACATCGCTTCGGTGGTTATTTTACGGAACCACTGATAGCAGGACTCGACCCGACAACCAATAAACCGTATATTTGTGCCATGGACACCATAGGTTGTATTTCTGCCCCTAACGACTTTGTTGCTGTGGGGACCGGAACTGAATATTTATTAGGCGTCTGTGAAGGTTATTTTGTTTTATATTATAATGATTATATTTGACCTTTGCTAATCATATGCATCATCTTGTGGTAAGCATGAACTTATGCTTTCTCCTCATATAGGGTCGATTAAATAACATAACTTTGCTCCGTGAGTTACTATACTTTTGCTAAGGTTAAGTAGAGGATTTCAGGCTGTTTACTTGAAAATCATTCATGAGAATATTGTGGTTTTTCAAATTTGGTGGAACTTCAGGATTCTGGAAAGAAGGCATGAATCCTGATGAGTTATTCGAAGCTACAGCGCAGTCAATGCTATCTGCAATGGAACGTGATGCAGCTTCCGGTTGGGGTGCGATCGTTTATACAATAACTAAAGATAAAGTTAACATAAAAACTATCAAAACTAGGATGGACTAAAGTAAAAAAAAAAGATTGCCCGATTTTCCTTAATTTGCATTAAAGTTCCTAAAACTTGCAATGTTCCATAACTTTGTTCATTATTTCCAACAGTAAGGGCTAAAACTACACTTTAGATGCATACACAATAGCCAAAACTTTTTAATTCGGGCAGAAAATTCAATACTTGCTTAATTGGTACTTAAAACAGAAGGGAATTTTTTAACACTGTTGTTTGGTTTTTTAATTTTTGTAAAGATTTAATTTTTGTGCATCAGTAAAGATCTATTGTTTTCATGATAACACTAAATAAATCGTCCAGAAAGAGGATTCGTAGAACCAGTTTAGCGACAGAAAAATATAGAGTAGTTCAGCACAGATAAAAGCCTAGCGAACACTTTTCTTACTGAATTATTTTTGGCAAAATCATCAAGCTCATTCCTTAATCACTATAAGCCCAATATTCCAGTGCTGTAGCATTCTACGACAGCAATCACGTAGTCATTTGGCCTGGATATGGGTCGGGTCGATTTTTTCGCATCAGAAACTGTATTTTCCTTCGCATATCTTCATTGATGATTGCCTTAGAAATTTCTCTCGATAATTCATTCCGTTGCATGTACGGTTTTCGGTAATATCGTGTTTTTCGTAAAATATCCAGCAAACCTTCATTGTTCATTAACCTGAACTGGAATATAATTACAATCCACATCATAAGAAACAACAGTGGTACAGAGTCACCAAAAAACCATTCAAGACACGTGAATAAACAATGAAGCTTACTATTTTATGCGATTATTTGTCAGAACACTATAGAAAAAAAAAGTGTCTATAATATTTCAGAATCCTTCAACCTGGTTCTCACCATTTATTGATCATATGAATGTGAAGCATAAATTTCCTATATAATAATATATCTAATAAGCGAATTTTAATATCCTCAGTAAGTGAAAGAGGAAAACCTGTTAAGTAAGTGAAAAGCAGCTGTGACATCATTATTAACGACGAGAACCGTCTTGTTGAGAAATCGTGGATGGGCGTGATGAATATTCCAGAATAGTTTTATACCGAAAGGTTGTTTTAATGTTCCCCGCCAACATCGTACCATCCTGAAATTACATCGCAGAATAAACAAGAATTGCAAATCCTGCTGCATGCACATCTAAATGCAATTCTACTTCTTTCATCACAACATGCAGTTGAGTTACGATGATGGTCATTACGCAAACTTATTGGAAACTCACTTTCACATCTGTTTTAGTATTCAGGTGAGAGACAGATGTTTTCGTAACATTACAAAATAACAATTTAGTTCGAAGAGATTTAGGAAGATATAATATTTGATAAAATCTGGAGTATTACTGCATAAAATAAGTTCAGGAAAACATACAAAACGATTGAAACTACGCTGAAACAGGAAATCTCTGAATAATTTCAAGATTTTTCATAATTATTTTTAATTGCTTAATTGCTTATTTGAACTTTTATAGTAATTATTTGCCATTTTAAGACTTAATTTGGATTTAGTTCGTATCTTTGCTTATCAATCTGACTGATATGATATTAGTATTGATAATTTTATAGCCTAAGGACTTTCAATTCTGAATACGCGTTTGTATTCACTTTTCACAATGTATAAATATTTTTAGAATATTTATTTTTAGAATATAATTATTAATTCTTCAACAAATGATAATTAGGAAATTGTAACTTAATCTTCATCCTTTAAATATAACAGCATGAAAATGTTTACATGTATATCATTACTTCATGCTATGTAGTGCCATTTACCGATACCTATGTTTACATACCTTTGATCATCCACTTTTTTAATCATCAAAACATCTATTCTTCACCGTTTACTACCTGTTTTACTATTCATTCATTCATTATTTTCAAACTAAAACATTTCGTTAATATTTTCATTGCGCTAAAATCGGAAGTTCACTGTATGTAACCATAGGAGGAAATATATGTCGAGATTAGATTAATTGAGCATAAAATATTTCAATGAAATTTATCACACTTTCTTCTTCTTCTCAATTTATTTATGTATTTCTTTACGATCGATTGCTTTGATTGTTTATTACGCTAAATGATGATGACAAATGATTGAGTGGTAGAAGTGAAATATATGTGTGCTAAAAGACGTTGTTTTAACATTCGATAATGTAATTCATTTGCTGTATAATTTAGATGTGATAGCTTATTCCTCTTATTTCAATTAAAATCATTTCAATTTTATGTTTTCGAATTTATCACTTTGTAAATGATTAATCTCATTTTGTTCCCATTCTCTTTTCTATCAGTTTATTATTACGTCGAATCATTTCCACTTCTATCCATTCTCTACTTTAGTGGTATCAGAATGATTTTTAAAAATGAATTACATTCGTAGCTAGGAATGTTTGATTATTATTTTAGACAGTTTAAACAAAATGGCGAATAATAAAATGAAATTAATCCACAGATTAATTCTAGATTAATAATCCTTTTGATGTTTAACTTAAATTACCTCTCTTATCTATCACTTCAACCTATTATTAAAGCTTTTAACATTTTGATCTGGAATGTAGGTTACGGATTTTACACTTCAACATCCCAATGAGATTTATTTTCCATTCTTTCACTGATATTTTTAGCGAATAGTTTCAGTTTTTTAAACATTTCCGCAACTATGAATATTCATAAAAACCTTTTCAAAATTCTTCCAATAACGGTGGCAATAGCTTTTAAACTATCAAATATTGCCTCTAAAAACAAATATACTTTAGAAAATTTTTAAAGTACATCCTTTATTAAAACAATCAGTGTTAAGGGAACATTCCAGGCCTATTCATTACTTGAGCCTCACTTTTACCTCACAACTTGTCTTTTTTCTTCCTTTCCTTGACTTCTCCTTATAATTTAAAATATGGAACTCACTATGATAACTAGAAATTTCATCATAGGATTTTCCACCCAGAACTGTTTTATCTGAATGTGGTGACATGTGACACGCTTGAGACATGAATTGCAACCGATATGGGCCAGGCCATATATGTCATGCGCCTAGCATGACCACTACTGCTAGGCCATAAGCAATATCTAAAGTTTTGGCAGTAGTGATAGATTTGCAACTGTGAACATAGACAACAATGTGGTAGCCTAGTCCCTTAGCAGGCCTTAAAGGCTGCCCAGCTTTGATGAGGCATTGTGGCTCAGTTCATTTAGTATTTACAATGTGAGACCTTTTCGCTCTCAGTCCTCAAATTCCTGAAGTAGAAATTCTTTGTAATGAGATGATTTAGTAAATTACATTGCTGAAATTTGCTTTTCAGAAGTCAATTGGTTAATTAATAAAAAAAAAAAAAAAGAAGGAAAAGAAAGAATGGAAGAGTAAGTTAATTGGGAAAAAATGTGTCCATTAAAAAGACTTGAAATCAAGGATCTAAATTGGGCACGAAAAAAGTTGCACAAAATTGATTAAAGCTTGAATTTCTACATTTATTGTTTTTCTATGGTCTTATTATGAAGTATTCGAACGAGTAGGTGATTTGGTGAATTGTTCTGACATAAAATTCTTCAAGTTTATAATTTTTTACTAATCAATTGAAAATAATCGTAAGCAAATTTAATGCTAGCATGTCCTGAATAAATTAACTATTTTGCTTCTCTCTGCTAAACATGTTGGACATATTTCCTTTAATTAAATTCATTTTACTTCTCGACTTGTGGAAAATTTTGCACGGCTGATAACATTGTTGGGAAGAACTGGCTAGAAGATGGTTATCCTGCCTTTGCTTAATTTTATTTAAAACTCTTTTAAGAATGTAAGAGTTACTTGCAGCTTTAAAAAGATACCATATAAGAAATGAATCAATAATGTTTAGTATTTTGGATTTTATAAAAAAAAAATTGCGATAATCTATCAATGAATTCCATTAAGGTCTGTGTACTCTGTTATGATTTTCCATTTTTTTTTTTTTTACTCAGAAAATTCACTCTTTTCAGGGATATTAAAAGAAATTCTGAGAAACTCGCTCTAAATTGACGCTATCAAAAAAAAAAAAAAAAAGAAAATGATCAAATGGTGGCTTCTGACTTTGAACGAAATTGAAGAGAAAATTTAAGGAAATGGTTGAGGTACTTAAGGATAAGTAAGTTGTGCATATTTTTATTTCTGAATCTAAGGAATCTCATAAAAAAATGAATCATTTGGAAGCGAATAATTAGGTTAGATAAATAATATTTAAGATTAAGTCAACATTTTATGATTCTACTTCCAATATTTTCATGTTTATAATAAAATAATGTTTTCTTTGCTTTAAAATTTTAGTAAGATTGTAAAATTGAATGAATTAAAAGTAAAAGCAGTAAAATGTTATTGCATTTAAGTATCTTTAAAAATAATGCTTTTTTTTTTTTTGATCAATTGAAAAACATAAAGGTAAGCAATGAATCTTCTTTTCTGTATGAGGAGCAAAACATTTGAAAAGATTAGTTTAAAATAGCAAACAAACATCTGTTGCTGCATTCTAATGTGCATTTCAATTAAAATTATTGATTTATCTACTCTTTTTTTCCAGTATGTTTTTTGATGTCTTTGCGTTTTCTTACTTTTCCTTAAGTATGAAATAATGCTGAAGTATAAAAAAGTAATGTAATTAATCAAGTTTTGATTATTTCTTACACATTAAATAAACTTGGTTTGATTGTTGAAAAATGAAGTGATATATGGATGTGACCCAGCTATATGACATTTCTGCTAGTGTAGATTGAACAACAATTATAGTAATAGGTAGTGCTAATTGAATATTGTATTTGGCTAAATTAAATTGTAATTATTTGTACTATTCTATTGGTCTAAAAAATTTACACTCAATTTTCAATTCATGCATAAATCCTTAAGAGAAAACGATATTAGATTATCCTTTTGAAAAGAAATCGAATAGTCAAATGCATTCATTTGTTTTGCCTCTTTAAATTGGTTCTGGTCAATATCTTAAGCACATGGTTCATTTATATGAATGTAATCTCATAGACATCTGCTCCATGACGACGATAATATAGTTCCTCTTATTTTATTTAGTCTTTTAATTATTATATTTCAAAAAAGACTAATAATTTTTCCACTATTTTTTACTGCTACAAATTAAGCAAGTAAATGGGTCATTCATTTTTTTTTTTTTTGATCTCTTTTTTATAATAATCTCAATCATTTCGTACTCGAATCATTTTAACTATACGAGTAGGATACAATATTATTATTTCTTATTATGCAACATTAACTTTAAAAAAAAAATGGATTGCATTAAAAACTATTTTGTAAATGTTCCAAAAAAAAAAAAGAAAATCTTTTTGCAAAGTTATTTGTCTGTGAAAATAACGATAGTCATTTGTTAGTTAATCTGGTAAGTCTTAACTTAGTGACAGATATTTCTATTTCATACTTTGATTAATAACTTCTAATCTTTAAAATTTGCAAAAGTTGATTCTTTTTTGAAACAAATTTTGTTTGGTTTAAGGAATGAAATCATCTCTTTAAAGCAGTCCAAAATATTTACTTGTATATCGTTTACTTCTTGGAAATATACTGAGAAAGTAAATTACATTTTTATCGCACTAAAATTTCCTCATTTAAATATAAGCATTGAATTGCTCATTTCATTCTCAGTTTCATTTATTTACTCAATAATAAGAGGGAAATGTTTGAATAGAAAATGACATTTAACTTCGAGAAATATTGCTTTTTTTCTGTTTAAAATATTTTTTTTTTTTTTTTGTCTGCAGAAATGGGCAGCATTGATTCAATTTGATCAATTTTTTTGCCCTATTCATGACACCCTTTCCACATTTATTTTTCCATATGGTTTTTTATACCTTAAAATACCTTAACTACCTTAAATACAACAACCAGTTTTTCCGCTTTATTGTTAATCTAATATAAATTAATTTAGTAGTCTGTTCAGGGATGTGGATTAGTATAAAATATGCTGTACTTATGTTAAATCTTGATATGCATTAAATTTTGATCTATTTGATCTATTGATATTGCTAGGAATGAAGTTTGAAGTTTTCATGGCACTCTTCAGTTCAACAAAGTGCGTTGGTATATTCCATTCCAGTCTTATCCATTCAGATTTAAATTAGTTATTTAGTAATTCACTTTACTTTGCAGTATGCAAGAGAAAATGTTTTAAGCAAAATTATTTGCTATTTTAATGAAAATGAAAGATCAGAAGCAAAAAATTTCTTTTTTTCCTCTCAACATAGCTTATTTATTTGAATTACATTATTAGTGTGAAATAGTGAAACCCTATGAAAGTTACCTATTTAAACAATGCTATTAAGAATATCAATAATCAATAATAATTAGTTATACTGTATCAAAAATGAAATGAATTAAGTTAATTGTAGCTTAATTCGATAATTTTGCAAGGATGACATTTGTCCTATTTTGAATATTTTGTTCTTTTATTAAAATATTGTAAAAAACTAAATATTGGTAGAGGTGTGAGAATCGCAAAAGTGTTTTTGTAAGACTTTCCAGAAATTTCAACACTGTTTGCACCTTAAATAACACAAAAAATCAGCCGATAGATTTGCATTGTGTGAAAACTTCTTCCTGTTTCTTCCTTTATTTTTTGTTCCTTGTATTGTTTGAAGTGATTATTTCCGTAACGTTCACAAAAGTCAGTCTGAAGATAAGCAGTGTTAATTTCAGTTCATATATTGGAAAAGTGGTAAAATCCAATAAAAGTGATAAAAATTCCAAAATTTCTACAAATAAACACAAAATGATATATTTTAAAATATTTACTGTTAAACAACAATCATTTCTCATTATTCCCTGTAACAACTGATACCTTTTCGCATATTTTGTCACGGAACAATGTCACTCGTTACAAGGTAAGAAAACTTTCACACTATGAAATATCTGACTAAATAACTTCAATTATTATGCATTTATCATCTAATGAAGCTTAAATCAGCAGGGAAGTTCTTTTCTAAATTTATTTTTCAACATTACTTACCTTCCAATGTAATAAGAGAAATGCACTATATTTTTCGCTTCCGAAAGTTAGCAATTCAATATTTAATTATCGAAATACAAATAAATATCGTAGCATTTTTGATTTCCTCAAATACATATCAATTTAAAATATTTTTAACTTTTCTTTTACCTTTCTCTCTATTTCATTTTATATCCATCTCTCAAACTCAAAATCACATTCAGAAGTCAAAAACACGTGAGAATCTGTCACCATTCCGTTAAATGAGCGTTCTCGTCGAGCTGAAAATAGTTGTCACCAATATCTCTCATCTCTACCTCTATACTATCTACTCGTAGTCTTTGACATTCTCAATTTCAGACTAAGCGTCTATTTTCCAATCTTTTCATTACTAATTATCTTCCATAAATATGTTCTCTTTCTTGTTGTTGTACATTCTGTCTCGGTAAGAGCTGAACTTACACCTGGGAATTTATTCAGGCTATTCAGGCAGGTGTTGGGTTATACGGTGGACTGTTTACAAATTCACTGTCAGTGAACTTTAAATACTCATAGTTGGATTCCATTTCTATCAGTGAATATTCAAACAAAAAAGAAAAAACAATTTGGACAATTTTCACCATATTTTATATTTAATATTATTTTCCATACTTTACTTCTTGCATTAAATTCTTTTCCTGCTTTGTAATAATAAGTGATATATTGCAGAGGGAAGAAAAGAATGAAATCAGGCACCTCTCGGTTATTCGAACTTTTGCCAGATCCGTATGACATTTCGCAGAGACGATTTTTTCGCGTTTGTTTGTTTACCGATGTGAAGAATGCTTCCGAATTGAGACAAGCACTAGTTGATGGATCAATCGATGCTGCTTTGATCAAACCTGAATTGGTAATCAATATCTAGTTCAAACTTAGTAGCTAAATTAATTTGGTTTAATGAAATTTGAAAGAGCAGCTGATCTTTGTTTTCAGCTAGTTGTGAAAATTTGTGCCGACTCAAAAAAAAATTGTTATCGTTTTAAGCTTATGAATGCATGAGTTGAAAAAAAAAAGACAGAGCCATTAAAGATCTTCTCAATCTCTAAATTTTGGTAGCTGGCAAAAGCCGTTGAGAAAGATCAAAGTACTTTTAACATAACAAAACTTTGTGATACAGCAAGAACAAGAGAGTTTAATGTTTATTGAATTCGTAGGTTATTCAGTTCATAGTTCCATTGGTTGATCTATAGCATGTCGATCTGATCTTGTTGTTCATGCACCAATTTTATTATCTCGGTGCACTATTTGACTTGCGTTGGTCTTCTCATTTCCTATAATTCTTTAGTGATCTAGTGTTCCGCTTTAATTAATCTAATAACTGTTACTGCTTCAGTATTGACTATAATGTTTTACATAAAATTTTCCCTTCATAATCCAACTACCCCTTACTATCATTATGACAGCTTTTTCTTTTAATAAAGACACTTAACAACTGTTCTAGTTGCTCATTAATTTTTATTGTATAAATAATTCTATTCAAAATAGAATAGAAGCAGTTTGCACCATGGCTGACATGGTTGCTGCTTTTCCGATTGGCATTATCATAGTTTTTGTTATAATTATTTGTTAAATTCAATTCAGCAACTCAAATATGGGCCACGTTTACCTACTGATTAAAGTTAGCGTATCGTTGTAGTACGATAAGATTTCTTTCTAATTGTATTGCGTTACTGAATGTAGTTTTGCTGAGGAAAAATAATGGAAAAAAAAGATCCTTGTTTCGATATTATTCGTTTTAAACGGGACGTTTTTCTAGGTTTTGGAGGTTTTCACACTTTTAGCAGCAGCAAATAAAGCTGTTCACCAAGCTGCACATAATCGACTTTCAGCGCGAACGCTTCATGCTGAACTGATATACTCTTTATCACCTGACCGTAATGTAAGTCGCTTTTTCTTTTTTACTTTTTCATTACGATTTTTTAAGGTGAAATTGTGTCAGTCTTTTTTTCAAATTTTTTGTTAACATGAAGGCAGTAAAAGGAAAGCAAAGTTTCGGGTTAAGATTTGGGATTTATAAAGCGTTGTGAAATGTTTCCGGATTTTAGACATTTTAGACACAACTTCAATTTTATATTTGTTTTCACATTGCTTATGTTTTGGTGGGTATTATCGTTTCATACTATTTAATCGGAAATTGAAATATATTTGTAGATATTAGAATCATTATTAACATTTGGAATTGCGGAAGAAAGTCGTAACCTTTTGGTTGGTATTTTTGACGACGAAAGTGGTGAAAAAATGGTTAAAGTGGCAAAGAAAATTGATGGCAAACCAGTTCCGATGACCATATTACCTCAGTTGGCGGATTACGAGCGTATTAAAAAGGTTGGATGAAGATTTGAAATTTTATGTCAAAATTTGTTTCGGCAACACTTTGATGATCTTAGGATGTTTTTTTTTTTTTTGGAGAATTTCGGTACATTCAGGTAACAATAGAAGTCATTATTTTGAGCACTTTCATAACAACATTCTTCTTTAAATTGAATAGGAGATTTAAAAGAGGTGTGAAGGGCTAAATCAATTTGTTAAGTTATTATAAATTACTAGATGTTACTGTTAAGGCAAAATAAATGTTATTTATTTTAATAACTATTTAATAGAATTTTTCATTGTTGAATGCAAATGAAGAATTGTTATCAAAACTTGGAAACTAACTTCTACTATCATTCCGTGATTTGATGTTTTTAAAGTAATGAGAGATGGAAACTTCTAGTTATATAAAGTGAAGGAATCCGAATACAACGAAGAAACAATAAGTGACGCAATAATAACCCGAATTGCTACCAAAGATTGCATTTAAAATGCACTATTTCCTGCTCATTGTGTGCTCATTGTACGCTTCTTCAATCTATTTCAAAAACACAATTGGCACATCGCTGTGAATCAAGTTGTTGTTTTTCTTTCAAATATGTCTTGGTTTTGATAAAAATTTTTTAATTTTCTTTTCACTGCCAAATGTTAGCGCTTTTACTAGTACTGTTAGTTATTGTCTAGTGTGTGTTTCTTACATTTCAGTTATGATACTGTTGTCGAGTGATTGAAAGGTAAAGTGAAATTTAAGAATTCAAGAGTTTTGAAAAGTTTTTGGTAGTGTAATTGCATGCGCATTTCATATAGCTGCTTCATGAAGTTCTCTCATCGTTCCATGAATTATTTATTAAGTGGAAAGTCTTGCACTTGTAATATGAAAATTGAAAGATAAAAATTATTTAGAATCTTTTTCCTTTCCAGTGTCTTCACTTCACTGTTAAGGTTTTGGGAGTGTATCAAGCATATGACAAATTTTTCTGATCCTTAGAAGAAAATTACTAGATTATTGTGGAGAGTAGTATCACAACTGAATACATATTTTGAGATTAATGCTTTTAAGAATGTGATTTTTTCAGTTGATTTCTATGCCAGTTTTAGCATATTTGTGTTGCTTCATTTATTAAATTTCAAATTCAGATAGAAAAAAAAAGTTCAGTTGGTATTAATGCGAATCATTCATAAAATGCCTTTTGAAAATATGTTTCTAGTCAAAGTTTGATTATTTTAAGAAGTCGTTTAGATGATGAAGAAGTGTAGTGAGTAAGAATCAAAATTATTTTGTTATTTAGAATGCATAATATTACTGATTATTTTAACCAGCTGCTTTACTATCCTATCACCAATTAGATTGCATCTATCAGTCAATCAAGTCACTGTTATATGTAAACTATTCGGTTGTAACACATAATTGTGTGTTTTGCGTAATCTCGTTTCCGCGATATTCAAAGTTATCTGTGATTTTTTTTTTCAGTTTTCTTTCATTGTTTATTTGTATATCGAAATCTCTTACTCATTATTTCCCCTTTTTCAGTTGCAAATATAGTACTCAAAAAAATTCATATCAATCATAATTTTGTGCATTTTTTCTTCTTTGCTATTTGTTAGCATTACATAAAATATTGTATGACCAATTTGGGATCATGATAGATTTCATTCGTTTATGGTTTATCTGAATTATTTAAGCAATGTTGAAAATTTGATTTAATATTACTTTTTTTACGTTACTCATACTGTCCTTGTAGATGTTTGTGATTATTTGTAATAAATATTTTCATTTCTTTGTCTGTTTGAATTTTAATCTCTTTCGTGCCCTCTTGTACCCATTACTTTCCTTTCTCCGATTGCAAATATAGTACATACTCAAAACAATTCACACTAATCGTGATTTTATATATTATTTTCAAGCGTATTCTATAACTGAGCTCCTAATGCACTGATTTCTTTTTTTCCCCACTTCATCACGAAGTAATAGCAATCAATTCTAATTGGAAATAGACTTTCAAAGCAGGAATACCGAGATTACTCAAACAAGCAGTGCATTAAGTCTCAAATTGAGAAAGCTATCGGGATGCTTGCTGCTGTTATTGTGGTGCAGATTTTCTCTGATATATTTACCAACATTCTTGGTTCTTTTGCAAATTTGATATATTGCTAGTTTGATTTCATTTCGTCCAATTTGTCGAATGTTCTAGCAGTATGATTTATCAATTTTTAACTATGTCACAAAATTTTTCATCATATTTCAGTAATGAATCCAGTGTCTGAAAATGAGTATACACTGCTTAATTGCAAAACAATTTGGATATATCTTGTAAATAAATATTATTTATTATCAATTCTCAATGATTTAATGAAATTGAAGCGTGATACAGTTAAAAGGGGTCTTATTCAAACTCGAAGACCATTTAGCATAATGTGTCTTTTGTATGTCTCAGCTGAAATAGTCCGATGGGTATTACAAAAAAAAAAAGGATTTTGTCTTCTAAAGGAAACTAAAGCATTTTGCATATTGCATATTTAATATAATCGTTTTATTAAAAATGTTTATACATGATAGATGCATAAAATAATTTATCTATATATATATATATATATCGTTACATTTATCTACTGATATTGTAATTAGCCCTTTAAGAGTAGTTTTATTAACGGCAACATTTTCATTCAATCTTTTAAAGTATCCTTAAATCGTGAAAATAATGCATAATTATTCAACTACTGTTTTGATTGGGATATCAGTAATAATCATGATAATGATTACATTTTATCAATAGTACGTTGAAAAGTGCATTAGCTTACAACTACTGCATATTATTCAATTTGATGTTTTTTTATTTACACTATTTTGTTATCAACATAAGCGGTAAAATGTTGGTAAAAACGGCAATCAATCGACATACATGCAAATAATATAAAAAGATTAAATTAACATTTAATTCATTTAACAATATGTGCAAGAATTTTATTCTTGTATCATCATCAAGATTTTCTCTATCCTTGCAACTGTGATATTATATTTCATTTCAAAATCATTTCCTAGGACTTTAATACTGTTAATAAAATAAATTAATGGAACATTCATAAGAAGAACCTGTTTTAAAATGTTTTATGATTTAATCAAGTTTAATCAAAAGTACATTTTTATCATATCATATCATATCAGTGAACATGTTTAATTATTTACTTTGTGCAAGGTTTGTGTTTAAACAAAAATGTTGATCAAATTTGTTCATTGCACATTCTTACTGTTTATCTCATTAACTGCAAAAAAGCAATGTAATGTTGCGAAAAATTTAATCGGTCGGCATTCTTTGAACTTAACATTATCCATCATTTCTTGAAGGAAAAATTGCCGAAATTTTCAATTGAAATATTTTGAAGCTACTATTTTTACTCCAACGTTTTTTTATACTCGAACTGAATAATTCTGATAGTCTGAATATATAATCTTTATTTTGCTCTGCTATGAAAAAAAATTTTTTCTTTTTCACATTCAACAAATATTAACGACAAAATATAATTTCTGATCTCTCAGAGCAAAAGAAAAAAAAAAAAAAACAATGCAATAAATATACTATTATTACCTTTCACATCTATTTTGGGGATTTTTTGGAATTTATATATAAATCTATTAAATATATATTGACTTTTTATTCGCCGCCGACAAAAAGTGCAACGATAGGAAATAGCCGAGTAATTGTTACGACTGGTTTTTTATTTTTTTTTATTTTCTTTTTTGCTTTTTTTCATTTGTTTTTTTTTTTTTTTCAAACATATTTATTAGCGTATTTGCATTTCTTAGCGTATTTAGTGTTAATATATTTCAGAGTTAAACTAGAATAATGCAATTTCTTCATGCTGCTTTGAACACATTTAAAATTACAGCGGCACTTTTTAACTTTTTTTTTTTAAAAAAAAAAAAGAAAAGAAAAGAACTAGTATCATTTCTGCCGATAACGCTCAATGATAACTGACTTTTCTTTAGATGTTAATATTATTTATATTTTACATGGATAACCGGAATGTTATCCTTCTAGTAGATACTATCGAAACTAATACCAAATATTAAATATCATTCAGTAAAATTACTTAAATTGATTGTGGAACCATTTATAGCTTGTTTAATTCTACTCACATCGATATTTTAAAAGAACAATCATCAATTAATCTTTTAAATCTCTCAAAATTATTAATCACTTTAATATTTTCATTCTATTCTAAAAGATGCAAATGTTAGCAATTGGTTGCTTTAAAAAAAAAATAATTTCCTAAGAAGCATTCATTCATTATATAAAATATGTGTAAGATTTGCATTATAATTCCACAGTTGTGTCACTTTTAGATCACAAATGCACAGTATTCAATTGTTAATTGTTATTGCAATTCTGTTACTGGTAGAATGCGATGAACTTTTACTTCTTCAGGCGGTAATTCTTGCATATTGAAATACTATTAAAATGAATTCATTTTTTTAATGTGGAATAATTTCAAAATACTGTAGCAGGGGAACTAGGTTGTATTCTCGAAAAATACATATAAACATTTAGAGATGTAGTTATTCAACAAAGGATTCTTTTATGCTGCAAATCATTTCACAATCAAAAAAAAAAAAAAAAATCAGCTTTAAAAAATAAGCTTAGTTAAAAAATGAATCATAAAATATTTTTGCATGGATAAGTGATGATATATATCATTTAACATTAACTGATATCAAAATATTTAATGATATTGTGATGATTTTGTTAAGAATAAATGGCTAATACATCTTTTCTTTTCTCATTGTTTTTGTTTTTTTTTTTTTTTTTTTTTAACATTTCAAAATCTGAGCAAATCATTTCTAACCAAAAACTGTTTGTTCATCAAAATTATGACAGTATACTATAATTTCTCTAAAATATTAAGATCTGGAGACATGGTGATCGTTCACCTATACAATCATGCAAAGGTTATCCGATACAGACACAACATTGGCCTCAAGGAAAAGGACAGCTTACAGCGGTAAGTTATATTATTATGGTATTGATAATTGGTATTATTTTGATTTTTCCTTTTTAAATTATATTTACCTTATTTTGATTAACTATATAATATATTCAGAGAGTGGTGGTGGAAAAATACAATTCAGAAATGCAATTTCAAATCCTAATCAAAGTAAAGTAGAGAGAAAAAAAAATGACACAGATAAAGAAGTAAGATGAAGGAATGAAATTGATCATGAAATTGAAATTAAAACCATTGAAATAGTTAGCAATTTTGTTATTGCTAATTTAATTTTATAGGAGGGAATGGCACAACAAGTTAAATTAGGAAAGATTATTTACAATCGTTATGTTGACTCACTTAATTTTCTCAGTCCATATTATGATGCACATCAGGTATATTATTATATTGTTTTGAAATTTGGTGTATTATTGGCACTTTCAATCAAATTTTTTTTTGGATCAAACTTTTATGGAAAAAGAATCTATGTATCATGCAGATATTCTTTTTTTTCTTTGCAATCAGTCTTTCAAAAGAATGAGTCAATTAATGAATACTCAAATACAATTACTTTAAATTTTTCAATTCCTAGAAGAGACGTATTTTGCTTGAAAACGCAAAATTATATTGTCTCACTTCAGATATACGTACGCTCAACGGACGTGAACAGAACTTTAATGAGCGCTATGGCAAATTTTATTGGATTTTACAATAATCCATCTCAGAATGAGCGCATTGGTATCGACTTCCCGAACGCGACAGAATGGCCGCGCGGTTTTGTCGCAGTCCCAATACATACAGTTGCTGATGAAACTGATTACGTTAGCATACATTTCATTCAGTGTATTTTCTTATCATATTTTATATGCAATTGATAAAGCTAGTTAATAATCATTGAAAAGAATTTTTCGATAAAAAAACTTTGTTCTTCTAAATTTCATGTATTGATTTTTTTTTTAATTTTCAGATTTCAACAAGCAAACAACAAAAAAAAAAAAAAAATATTAATAAAATTTTAGATAGGAAATCCTGATGCAAATTGTCCACGACAAGAGTGGCTCTCAAAAATGGTACAGCAAACACCTGAATGGAAAAATTTAACGAAAAATTATGTGGTATTAAAAAAAAAAACATATGAAAAATAATTATTATTAAGGAAGCTATAAAATGTATTTTTTCTTATAAAGTATAATTTTTGTAATTTCTTTTAAAATAATTTGGAACTGATGCGAATATGAATTATGTACGAAAATAGAATAATTTTGAAACTTTCAGAAAGTTTTAAAAGAATTGGAGACAATATGTAAACAATCAATAGCACTCACTGATGTATGGTTCTGTGTAGACACATTTTATTGTGAGGTTTGTGTGAACGTTCATTTCTCATTTTCCTTAATTAAGAAAACTTTGAAATAACTATTTAAAGCAATCAGGAAAACACATAAGACAAGCTGTTTTGATGTTTGAGTGAATATTTGTCATCAAGGCTAATCATGTTGACAATTATCATGATTATCGATGAATAGCTTCTGAATCTGAGTCCAAATAATAGAGTTTACAAAATCCGTAATCAAAAATATTTAATGTTTACAGAAGGCTCCTTTTACTGTAAAAATATTATAATTTAGTTTTATTCTATCTATCTCATTGCTAATTTCAGACAGCTTTATTAATTTTTTTTTTTTTTTTTTTGCCAGTACTTTGTTTACATTTTGAAATTCAAAATTATGAAAATGGTTTAAGTAAGGAATGTTACACAAATTCAATGACTGTTTAGAAATTTTTTAATAATCTTTTTACATTTTCATAGATGAATCATCGGATCTGAATGTTAATCATTTCCATTAGATAAAAACAAATTTTCAGAAAATGCATGCATTTACTACACCTGTTAGCAGTCTTCTATACGATCAATTGGAACAATTAAACAATGAAATTCAAAATTATGAAAATGGTTTAAGTAAGAAATGTCGCACAAATTCAATGACTGTTTAGAAATTTACACGAAAAATTTTATTGCAAAGTGACAATTGAAATAGTAAATTACAGATTTACAACCA
Source organism: Brugia malayi (assembly GCF_000002995.4). NCBI lineage: Eukaryota > Metazoa > Nematoda > Chromadorea > Rhabditida > Onchocercidae > Brugia > Brugia malayi. The sequence continues at coordinate 4,463,490 of NW_025062476.1, read as the reverse complement.
TTTGAGGAAGTTGATTTCAAACATGAAATTGGAAAAATTCGAGGTGGTAGTATTCTTTGGTCAATGTTGAATCATTTCGACTTGAAGGTTAAAATAATGCGTAACTGAATTTCCATTTTTTAAATAGTTTAATTATAGATGTTAAGTTAATGTTGAAATTCAACTTAACTATTTAAGCATCTATAAATTTGTGTTTCACTTTCAAATATTTCACTTTTATTGTGAATTACAGCTGCATTGTTTGAAATCCGAAAATTTTGAAAGTGCTAATTGCACATGGATGAAGGATCTCAAGTATTATGCATATTCAGCGGTAAGTTAAAAAAGTATATTATTAATTTTAATAGCATCACCTTGAGAACAATAATATCTTAGCCAACTACATGCAATTGTAAAGAATTTGAATTGACTAATATTTTGTTCCACTAAACTCCAACTGTCATTCCTAGTTGTCTAAAATAGGTTTATCTCTGTGACGCCAAACATTTGACTAAAGATAGATCAGACAATTTGATTAGTAAGTAATCTTAGAATTATTCTTGTTGAAATTTCCAAGCTATATGCAAGTCTGAAGTGCTTTTCGAAATATTCCTATATCATTTGATAGAAATGATCGATTCAAAATAACATAACAATCTTAAGAAAGTATATGTAAAATAAAATTAACGGTGTAATTGAGAATCAATAATAAAATCTAAAAAGCATTGGCACTAGTTGAGAAGAGGAAATAAGTCAAGAAAAAAGATGGAAATTCTTTTTTTTTGTATTTTTATATAAGTATCAAAGATCGGTTTATATTTTCAATTAAAGATAAGATCATTTTCCTGAATTATCATTCCTATTTATGATCACTCGCTGAATCATCACTTTTTTTCCTAAATTGAAATCATCAATAACTTGAATTTACATAAATAATCTCTAAATAAATAAATAATCTAAAGCATAAATAATCTCTAATGCTATTTATTTCCTTCTCTAAAGCTATGCATTTGAAAAACTGTTCAAATAATTCGTAAACGAAATCTTCTATAATGCAACAATCAGAAAAAGTAAAATTTTCTGAAAATTTACAGTTTGAAACTATTGAAAATTAAGGAAAAGTTAAACATTAGATTATTTCAAATGTTATTTTCATAGCATGATACAACACTAGCAGCATTAATGTGTACTTTGGATGCTAAACATAAAATTTTGATTAATGGTGGATATCCAAAATATTCAGCTGCCATGTTCTTTGAACTCTGGAATACAACAAATGGACCAGGATTGAAAGTATTTATTGTTTATTGTTTACTATTTGAAATAACTTCTGCAGAAGTTTTTACGAAACAAGATTTTAGGAAAATTACCTGATCGATAGTTTATTGTTAAGATTAATTCTGAAAAACATTAAGTGAGTAATTTGTCATATTTGAGTACATTGAACAAAGTTAGCCAGTCATTTTGAAGTAAGTATAAATTAAAAATGCAATTAATCCAAAATTTTTTTAGGTCTATTATCACCGCGATTTCACTGAAGATCAGTTAGAAGACGTTACTGATTTACTTGACCGTTAGTATCTGTTTAATATTTATTTTATAAATTTTATGAAATACCTCACTGTATTAATGTCTTTTTTCTTAATGGAGTTAATTCATGAAACAAATGACTATAAATTATAGTTTTAAAATGAGAATTGCCTCCTTTTAAGTAACTGTGAAGTTCCATTTAAATTCACTTTAAATTAATTGTCTATTAAATGCATCTATCAGTTTAGATTGCTCAGAACATATGGACTCGAATGGTTTCTGCAATTACGAAAAATTCCGCACTAATGGAATTGTTTATTATCCAGGAAATGAAGATGAAGTATGATTTACCAAAAAAAAAAATTTTGTCGTATGTGAGAGAATATTTTCAGAATAGACGGAAGAAATTTTAAATTGATTTCATTGCAGTTATGTCAGGATACAAAATCCAAGAGAACATCTTTCAATCCAGATGAATATGAAACAAAAGCAACTTCAACAGTAACACTTGCTCCTGTTGCCTACATTTTATTACTTTTACAAGTCTTTATATCTTGAAATTGAAATTTCTTGAAATTCTTTTTCTCTCATTTCCCATTGGATTACGACCACAAAAAAAAAAAAACTTTTTATTTTTTGCAGCTTTTCTTAGCTGTAAGAAAAACGTATTCCCAAAGAAAATAGGGAATACGATGAAATTAAAAAAAAAAAAGACTATCAAAGAAGTCGTTGAATTTGGTCAAAACATTTCCATAGAAATAACGGAGATGAGCCCGTTCTCAACAAGCTATTTCACTTATTTTCTTATATTGTTTAGGTCTTAACGTTTCAAAATGTTTTTCTGAAAGTTATGAATTTTACTGAGTAGGAAAAACTGTGAATTTTTTATTAGCACCTGTTAAATGATCAATAAAATCTCACGAAATAATCGAATAATCTGCACAGTGTACAATAAACAAAATGTAATCAAAATTGATGATAGCAAAAAAAAAAAAGAAGAAAACAAAGTTAAAATTCAATGTACAGCAAATTTCAAAAAAAAAAAGCAGAGAAAGCTTATTGGATTGAAAGCACTATTTAAGCATATTGGTAAAAAATGATTTTTTGAAACTGTTATTGGAAATAACATTTCGGTTTTGAAATGAACAGCATCTGTTAATTTGAAAGATTCTGGCATAGTAATTAGAACAAGGTGTTTTGCTTCACTAAAAATGAGTGAAAATAAACGGAAAGGAAAAAAACTCGCTAACATCAACAACTTGTTTCAATGTTTTCATTAGAATTCGGTTCTTCGGAAAAAAGAAAATAACCAGTCGCTTCGCCGAATACAATCCCAAGTATTATCCAAACATTAAAAGTCATTGCGATAAGCATTAAAGTATAAGCCAGAAGTATTTGAGCAAAATATAACGATGACTGCACTATTCGGTAAAACGTGAAAAGTTGTTTCAATGCCCGAAATCTGTAAATCATGCTTATCAAAAAAGATCTTGCAGCAATATTACTAAAACACGCATTTGCATCAATTTAGCGTAAAATTAGCTAAATCTATGAAATACGAAACTCTTTACTTCACTAAAAATGAGCAGAAATAAATAAAAACAAAAAATTCGCTAGTATGAATACAACCCCAAATATTATTTAAACAGTACTTGATTTAAAAAAAAAAAAGGAAAAAATAGTCTAATATAAATTTCAATTTCATGAGGATTGATTACTAGCTAAAATGCTCACTCATGGCTACAGTCGACGAGTTCAATGTCCAAACAAAACAATGCTGTGAAATACGCAGGAAAACTCAGTAAAAAAATCATCGCTCATCAAAAAGTTTGCAACCGAAACGAAAGTTAAATATCATGTTATTCTTTCTAATAGTTACACAATTTTTTACTATAATTCTTCTGTTTGAACCATATTAAAAAACTAAATACTATTTCCTTATCAATCTTCAGTGACAAGCTTTTCTAATTGCAACTGAAAACTTAAACCTACCCACTAAATCCGAGAATTGGCGAGTATGAGATCATTTCAGTGCTCACACTGTCAATGTGTTCCGATGACTCTCGAATGACAATGTTTGATTGAATACGTCGATTCTGTAGTTCAACGGCACGATTTCGAGCAAAATATAAACGAAGAGCTGCAAGCAGAAATACTAAATCTACTGCACAAGCATTTCATCAAGCACAGATAATTCTATGTATGAATATTTCTTCCGTTTAGATAATTCGTAAGGCGTTGAACTGAAATAGTGTTATAGTAAGATACGTGAAATCTAAGGCATGGAATTTTCATCGTTAATATCGAAAGAATGACAAAAGAATAAACATTTGGAGTTTATATCCTAAGGACAAAAAGTATACAATTTACGTGACCAGAAGCCATGATTTCTGTTATCTTGATAAAACAAAATATGATTCATTTAGTTGATTTAATTATTAAATATTCAACATTATTTATATAAATTTAATCTGAAAAGTAGTAAAGCAAAATAGATACCTTTAACTGCTTCATATAAGACGCTTAACAAGAAAACGATAAGCACAGACACGGACAATCCTGAAATCAAGAAGTACAAAAAAGTAGGACTGACAGAGGTAAGGAGTTAACTTATCTGTGGAAAAAGTTACAATAGCCACTAATGAACTTACCACAGAAGACTTATTAATGGTTTCACCCCATTCCACTCCATTACCAATGCTTACGTTCGTTTCATTCATCTTTATCCAAGTCCTTCCTGTACTCAATGGCGGAAAATTTTGAGCCATAAGTCTACTTCATAAACAATGGTAAAATGCATTCGCTTAACTGCTGCTAAGTTTTTTCCCAACACAAAAATAGCATTCTGATATTACACAATGAGAAGAATAGTAAAACTGAAAATTTTGCCCTTGACACTCTTTGACTTGTCACCCTTTCAACCTTGATATCTAGTGAAAATGAAAATTATTCATCTTCTCCAAACAATGAAGTTGCTGCTTATCACTTGTACTGCTTACTTCGATAGCTACAACAATCTAATCGATCTTAGCCAGTACTCTTTACTATCAGTTCAACTGATCTCACGTACATGATATAAACAAAATAACAAAGTATTACATTTATTGTAAGTCACTGACGTGTAAATAAAACCAAAATTTCGCCTATTTTTCTTCAGTACATTGGTCAGATGACTGAGCTTTTACTAATCTCTGTTCACACACACATAGTTGTAGCCATCCTTCATTTCAGGCTACTCTTTAATCCTGAAGTAAAGAGCAGTCTGAACTACTCTTTAATTCTCCATTTCAGGCTACTCTTCATTTCAGGCTATTCCCCATTTCAGGCTATTCTCATTTCAGGCTATTCTTCATTTCAGGCTATTCATCCAACAGAAAGGTATATGGGAAATAATCATATAATGAAAAAGAAAAGATAAAAAAAGATGATTTATGTAGCATAATAAAAATAAATAACCAACCAAGGACCGTTCCGGTCTTCCAGAAATTGACCAGAATGAATTCGTGCTTGGTGAAATGAAGGACCATCGAGTTCATCCACAACGAGTTGTTTCTCTCATTGCTCACTATCTGATTAGTGGTCGAAGTTATCAGTCTTATCATATCATACAGAAAGGTCATTCTCGAGCACACGTATCTACAACAAACTCTATGCCATCACTCAACACACAACCGAAGACAACAACAAAAGTAAGACATAAAGTTGAAACTAGCAATAGTGTCACAGCACACGAAGTTTAGTAGTAAGCAGGCGGTAGTTTAAAGTGAGAGATTTCATAATTAACTGAAATTGCAAATATCGGAGATTTGAGCAGGGATTTTAAAATGAGAAAGACTGAATTGGGCGCAAATGTCGAGGACATAGCCAATGAAGATTATAATTCTAATATGTTTAGGATGTGGTTATGCTTAGCAGATATGTAATTTATTTTAATGCTGGGGCGGTAAATTCAGGAATTGTAAAAGTGATATTGGTGAACTGAGAATTGCAAAGCAAATGAAATGCTATATGAAATTCTCTTGTAACTTGCAATTCATCTAATTTGCAGTTTGCAATTCTTCTGAATGATGATGCATTTAGATCAGAGAAGAATTACTACTTCAATTATTATCTATGACTAAATCTCTTTGTTCTGTATTTTATTTATCGAACTGACCAATAATTAAATTTGGAATACGTGCTTTCAAGCGTGTTAATGACATCTGTTCATCTGCTTTTCAATGTCGAAATTTGCCAAAAGATTCTTAAAATTTCAATTCAATTCGAAAAACACATAGCTATATATGCAAAATTGAGGTTTGATAAACAGGGTTGGGTTATACTGCTGTCACTATCTAATCATATATTTCAATATTTAATCTTTTACGTTTACACGTGAACTTAGCTAGTTTTAAACGTAGAATTAAAGTGAGTGATTATATGATTACATTTTTTATGTATTTCAGTGTGATATACTGACAGAAGTGTTGAAATTTTTGATCGGTCAATAGCTGAATGCTTAATGTTTGCTTACTGTGCGACATTTGCAGAACTGCCACTCATATTTGAATGCTGTCATTATGGATGAGAGAAGAGATCTCCGCCTTTCTCATATCCATAATAAGTTGTCACATTGAATTTAGTTCGTTTGGCTCAGTTTCGAGGCATTCATTCTTAACATTCACTTTGTTTTATCAGTTTAAGGATTACGGTAGTCGGTAGAACAATTCAACAATAGTTGACGAATTTCAACTTGGAAGAATTTGTAGCTAAGGAAATAAATTAAGATAGTAGTTGACGAATTTCAACTTGGAAGAATTTGTAGCTAAGGAAATAAATTAAGATAGTAGTTGACGAATTTCAACTTGGAAGAATTTGTAGCTAAGGAAATAAATTAAGATAGTAGTTGACGAATTTCAACTTGGAAGAATTTGTAGCTAAGGAGTAAGTTTTTTTTTTTTTAGATTTATGATGAATATTATTTTAATAAAGGCGTAGAATAAATTATTATTTATTTTTTCATCTATAACAAAAGCTACTTCAGAATCTGCAAATGTCTTCTATCCCTTCGGTGAATCAAACAACTCGGCTAAACATCAATTTACGTGAACGTTGCCGTATGCATGATCTTAATGAAGCATTTGATGATTTGAGAGTTATATTACCTTATGCCAATGGTACATCGGTGAGAAAATTGTCTAAAATTGCCACTTTGCTATTGGCTAAAAATCACATTCTAATGCAGGTGCGAATCATACAGTTTCATTTTTTTTTTTTTTTTTTTGTTTTGGAAATAACTTAGGTATTTCTTTTGCAACTTTCAAATAAATATGTGCAATGAACACAATGCTTATTATTCAACTTTACAGCTCAATTTACAATTTTTATCTCAATTTACAGCTCAACGATCTCTTAACTAAAACTTTTGATATACTATTGATCTTTCATTCTAGCCGTATAAAGATATAATCTTTTGATGAATTCACTTTCGTTTCTCAATCTCCTTCTTGATTCGTTATTTTCCTAAGCTAAAATCATAAGTGTACGTAATCCTTAGTTTTCCTTTTTTTTAAATGCCAAAACTTAAAGTCGAAAGATGATACTTCGTGCGAAAAAATGCGCTATTTATGCAGTTGAATTTTGCAGGCAAGTGCAATCGAAGAAATGCGCCGCATAATTCATCATCTTCAACAGCAGCTCCTCAACATTTCATTCAGTTCTTCTGACATGCGGCCTTGATTTTTTTTTGTTTTTTATTTTTTTTAAAATAATGTTACTGTATAATGGTATTTCAGTCAATGTAAGCATCTCTCTTGGATGACTACTAAATTTCATAGAAATTAGTCTGTATACTTGGCTAAAAGTGAATCAAAAAAAGTGTAATTTAGTGGAGATTTGAGAGCTTATTTTTGAAAACTGAAATTAATGCAGTGATAGTTAAATTGTTATACCTTCTTCAGAAAGTTTGAAAGTTTGATTTTTTAATCTTTGATCAATTGGGAAAACAATATTCATAACAACTGATTTCTTAGACATCAGATGCTAACCGACACTTAACAATTGGCGTCAGTCGTTGCACTGTTGCTGCTAGATTTTACACATACACATAAATTGTGTTACTTGTAATCTCATAGTACCACTGGTTTGTTCTATTTGTTTAAGTTATAGAATTTTGATCAGTAAGATCGATTAGAAGAAAAACAAAGAAAAATTGAAAATGAGCAGAGGAATTCTATGGTACAACACTGATATTAAAAAATACTGAATTAATGTTTTTAAAAAGCATAAAGCACTTTTGGTTAAAGTTTTTGCAATAAGTGTTTTTCATTTCAGACAAGAACTTTGGTATTAGTTCTCTGTTAAATGATAAAAAATGAATATTGAAAATTGAGGAATTAATGGATTTTATATGTTCTATCCCAGAATGAACTCTAACTCTAATTTGACTTCTTCACACTTCTTCACTCACTACATTCACGCATATTTCTTTAATTTATTTCTTTCAATGATTCAATTAGTTTTATTTCTTTCCTGCATGTCTTTGTTTTTTTTTTTTTTTTTTTAATGTATTTTTGGCACTTTCTCAATTCCAAGATTTACGAATATTGTCTGAATACTGTCTAACAAAAAATAATTTTTTTTTTTTTTTAAATTTTATACAATATTTTTGATTAGTCTTGAAATGAATAAATCTTTCTTTCATCTGGAGTATAGGTACACAATTTAAGGTTGTAGAAAAAAGAATGCTTAATATCGTTAATTAGAAACCAGAAAGCAGCACTGTTTTCGATTCTCTGATATTAAAGGTTGATTTCATCAATTTATATTTTACTTTTGCTTGATACTTGTTAGCATGAATAATATTTCGAGTAATTGGAAGGCAAACAGCAATTATATAGCAATAATGTGCTGATACCAAAATTGCTATTGATAAAATGGCTTGAATAATTACTATTATTTACAGCTAATATATTTCAATACTAATATTAAAATATAAATATAGATGATGTCATGAATTTGATTTAAATTAATGAAATTATTCATTGCATTTCATGCGACTAAATTTACAGAAATTGCTTTATGTTAAATCTTATTGAAAAATTGGATGACCTCATCTACCTTACATCCAACAATTAAGTTTAACTGTTTATTTTAAATTAGGCAGAAAGGCTGTGTAGGCTGTTCAAGCAACTAATGATAAGTTACAAAAGTGATGGAAATAGAAGAAGTTAGATTTAACTGAATTAAAGAAAAAACAACTAAAAAATTTTCTGACACATAAGGACGGACTTTATTGAATTTAAAGTAGCAAAATTGTTAAATTTATAATCTTCAAGATACTCATTATTTTAAACAACTTTTAATGTGCACATTATTAATGGTTCTCATTTATTATGATACAGTAGAAGAATTGGATAAGAGTGAAATAGAATGTGATACTTGAAAGATATATGACTTTATCCAGATTCTTTCAAAGTATTTACTTTGTAAACAAATAGACAAAGTATAAGGAGTAATTAATGATTTATAACTGTGATGGAAACACAGAAACAAAAACTATGAGTGATGGAAGGAAAATTTCTTCAGGATTGCATTGGATACAATCAAAAATAAAATGAATTGTTTTTGAATGAAAGCAAGCATTCAAGCAGTGGAATGTCAATAATAAAATATTAATTAAATATTAGACTGATCTATTTTTTAAAAAACAATAAGGCTTCATGGCTTCAATCAGTTACATTGCAACTAAATCTATCATTTTGGTCAAATTGATCTCACCAAATTTTAAATATTTATTCTTGCAAACCTTCTGAATTATAAAACTGTTACTGACTTTATTTCATTATTCATCCAACTGAAGGTGAATTTGCAGCTTAGATTAGTTATTTAAATTTAATTTCCATAATTTTTGAATGTTGTTTGGACAAGTTGCTTTTTGTCAAATGAAGCGTATAAATTGACGATGAAGAAGATGGGAATTATGAGCATCGATGAATATTAATTTAAATCAAATCAATTTATTGATATTTCCCGTTTCATAGAAAGCGTAAATTATGTTTGGTAAGCAACGATTCAGTCAGCTCAGGTTTGCACTTCATTTTCAATCAATAAGGTAAACTTTCGCTGAATTAGTCGAAGTTGTTAGCTAGTTCTACCCTCCTATCTCTGTCGAAATCAATAAAAATAAAAAAAACAAAAGTAAGTGAACAAAAAGACAAGTAGAACTTCTAAAGTCTTCATATTTCATATCAGCCAACATACCGTATTTTCCACTCTTCCAAGGATTAAATTGACTAGAAAGAGTGAAAGAGAATTTTCTAACTTTAAATACCCATAAAAAAAAAATTTTTTTTTCAGTGAATAATTACATTTAACTTCACACTCATTTAACTTCATACGCACAATGATAATGAACGTTGGCTTTAGAGTCTGAAATGAATGTTACAAAAACATTTGTAATTAATCTTTTCTCTAACACTTTATTTTAACTCCATTACGGCATTATACGATGGTCTTTCTTTCTAGACGGCAATCCCGACGATGGCACAATGCTGTTACGGCAAAAGTATTTCGATCACCAGAAGTTACCATACGTTCAACAAATTTGGATGAAAAATTGCAAGAAGTCGTTAAAGAGGTCAGTAAGTTAAAATTAAACGGTAAAAGAAAAGAACTAAATAATTGAATTCTATCAAAGCTTATATCTATCGATCTTGATAAATTTAACTAAAGGTAAACCATAAAGAACAAATACATAATGGATATTTAGTTGGCTAAAGTTAAAATAGATTTTCCATCGTTCTAAACCTTTATATGCAACAGTATTAAATTTAATGAAATGAATTGTGTGGATATCTCATTTTTGTAAAGTTATTCAGGAAAACAAAAATTGAATTCAGGTTGTAAGGAAAGCGTTGGGTCATTGTTCGACGGAAAATGAAGTCGCTTCAACAATTAAGAAGCATTTCGATGAATTGACAGGACCATGTTGGAATTGTATAGTTGGAAGAAACTTCGGGTCACATGTGGAATGCACTCTTTATGTACATCTCATTTATTCCAGAATTTCTATTATTTTGTACAAGATAGATTAAATTTCTTTTCCTCCACAAATTTACTGTTTTTTTAGGAAGTAATTTTGAAATATGTAAAATGATTTTGTTTATTTATCTATTAATGAAATTGGACAAACATCCATATTTCTCACACTTCAGAGGGACTGATAATTCTGATAATTTCATTTTGATAAGAACTGATAATTCATTTTGAACCAGTTCACGTTTCTCATTACCTTATATTTTGCGCAAGTGTGTGGATATCTGGATTGGCCACTGTGAGAATGATAATATAATAACATTCTGAGTTATCATCGTCAAACTTACTGTCAGGAATTTCTGATTTCATTTAAAAAATCTAAAGTATGAAAATCTAAATGGGTAATTGAAATTAAAATAATAAGCCCAAGAAAAAAGTTTTTGAATTTTTTAGTATCTCACCTATTCAAAATATATAGTTACTGATGATTCAGTTATATTTGCAATGAAGAAAACTTTTAAAAAAAGTTGAATAAATTCTTTATTGATTGCTTTCTTCTGCAGTTTCATTTTCCTTTTTTATTTCCTTCTGTGTTTTCTAATTTTTGCTATTTTATCATTACTCATTAGTAATGTCAGCGATTGTCAGTACATAGCTCTAATAAGCACATTTTATTTTTATCATTACCTTTCTTTCTAATATTTAGGAATTTTTTAAATGGATAAAAGATTCTAAAGAGTTATTTGCCCTAGTTTTCAGTAATTGTTTTCAATTTTTTAAATTCTGGACTGATGTATAGAGATTTATCTTTTTCTGTCTTTTCCCTATTTAATAACTTCTTAGCATAATTTTATTCATTTGTATTGTTGAAAATTCATAGCATGGCTAGTTAACTTTATTGTAATACTTGTCCCGTTTACTGTTAATTTAGCTATTAACCTCTGACTATATATTCATGTTTCTAAAATTTACCTCTTGTATGTGCTATGACAAGATTACCTTGTAATGTAAACAGAAGTTAAAATTTTTCTTTAGAAATATATTACTTAATGTCATCTGTTTAAAGTATGACATACTTTGAATTTTAATGAGCTAAGTCAATAACAAAATATCTTATACTTACTTCACATTCTTTTCTTTTTCTAAGAATCCTTTTTGATCGTTCAGTCATTGAATGATTTGTCCGTGTCATATAATTCTTAAATTATATTCTAGGATTTGAGGAAAAACTCAAATTCTTTTATCGATTTCCAAATTGACAGATAGAGTTTTAATTTCTCCGTTCAAACATCGCAATATTTTGCTTTACTCTTTATCAATCCAAAATTAAAAAATTAAATAAGCGCATTAAGGAAGAAAGTGTCTCATTTGTTAAAATACTATAATCTCAATAAATTGTAATTTGAAAGCAGTATAAAATGTTAATGAAAAAAGGCAGATCATTGATCCGTAATTGATTTTATTTCAAATTTATCAGCAGATACTGCTTCGTAAGCAATTCTTCTACTTAAACAAAATTTGAACTTATGAAATTTGCTGGCGATAAGTTACTGATAACATAGTTGTAGTTTCGGTAAGCAAGAGAAATTGATTAACAACACTGACATCAATGTTAAGCGATTTTAATTATTAACAAAGGGATATCATTATTAAAAATAAAAATGATAACGACATGTGTATGTGTTAGAGTCAAAGTTACTACATTAATTTCTGAATTTCAAAAAAAAAAAAAAGAAAAAACTGAAATGCTTCCATTATATTTTGAAAGAGAAAATGAAAGAAAAATTATTGTATTTAAACAAATTTGAGCAAAAAAATCATTTCTTGAAATTTTGAAAAAACCTGCTCGAAATTATACTTTAAACTCTACATCAATATCATGTTTCCATGCAATTTCATTAAGAATCTCATTCACTGATCGTTTCTTAGTCTCGGGACAATAAAGTATGATAAGAATAAGAAATATGATAGATGGAAGAATAAAAATTAAAATCGAATATCCACCGGTAGTTGTTGCAAGTGGATAGAATCCAAAATCTAGTACTATTTTAGTAAATGATTCAATCAATGACAGAATCGTAACTGTACGAAGTATCATACTTTTTGGTACCAATTCAGCTGAATAAAATCTCGATATGGAACCAATACCAAGTGATGTTGCAAATAATACCATCGATACACCTGTTAATGTTCCGAGCTGAAAATATGTTTATATTATGAATAATTTCAAAAAAGACACTTCTTGTTTGACAAATAAAATCTCGAAATTAATGAATAGATCTCTGTTTTGAATATAATACACTTCCGAAAAAAAAAAAAAAAAATGCTTCATTATTTTAAAAATTGTGTTACAAGAGTATTAACATGTACTAAAAATGAAACCTTAGCTGTTTCACCAACTACAACAGAAACCATTGTCATTGAGAGAGCTAATATGCTAACGAATTCAGATATGATCAACATCGGTCGTCGTCCAACACGTTCAATGATAAATATTGGTATCACTGATAGGGGTAATCTGATAACTGTATTAGCTAGTGATCCCCACTACAAGCATTTCATTGAGTAAAGCACAATTATTACAACAAATGTTTTAAATTAAGCAATAAAAGATACCACCAAATTGAATATTCCATAATTTGTAAATTATCTTCGTTAAAACTGTTTGAAATGTTGCTAAGAGCAGCAGCTATCCACAAGAATTCTTATGCAAAACGTCCTTCTTCTTAGGCCAAAAGATCCATCTGATTATTTATTTTCTTTTATTTTAATCTATAGCAGAAGTAAAACCTTAGTAAAGTATGCTTTACTAAATTTCAGATACTCTGTCATATTACCATTTAAATAAAATCTCGAAATTAATGAATAGATCTCTGTTTTGAATATAATACACTTCCGAAAAAAAAAAAAAAAAAATGCTTCATTATTTTAAAAATTGTGTTACAAGAGTATTAACATGTACTAAAAATGAAACCATCATCAAGATAGGTAATGAAATATTTTAAGACCTGGGAGAATGTTTTTGACCATTTGCCCAAATTATGATAAATAAATGTATTAAATGATCGAATAACTCGCGCTCCCGTAAATACGTAAGCAATCTGAAACGCATTACACGTCATCATAAGATTAATGTCAATTATTTTAAGATTTAAAGAAGTTTTTAAACATAGAAGTTTGCAGTTTTCTTTTCAAAAAATCTAAGATAATGTAGGTTCATATTTGATAATAAAATTAAAAACTAATAAAACTTCACTAGATTGAAGTGTCTACCTTGACCATAATTCCGATCCAAGCTCCAAATCGTATAACAGATGAAGATGGATCATTGGCCTTCCATGGCATAAACATAATTTCCAAACCATTCGGCTGTCTTCTATTATCTACACCTTTTTCCTGCTCTTCTTTCCTTTGACCGTCCTCCTCATATTTTATTATTTGTTCATCGATTTCTATATCGCTTTTTAGGCCATGATAGGCACGGATTGCAAGTGCAGCCTGAAATTTATTCATTTCGGATTACAAGTGCAGCCTGAAATTTATTCATTTCGGATTACAAGTGCAGCCTGAAATTTATTCATTTCGGATTGCAAGTGCAGCCTGAAATTTATTCATTTCGGATTGCAAGTGCAGCCTGAAATTCATTCATTTCGGATTGCAAGTGCAGCCTGAAATTCATTCATTTCGGATTACAAGTGCAGCCTGAAATTCATTCATTTCGGATTGCAAGTGCAGCCTGAAATTTATTCATTTCGGATTGCAAGTGCAGCCTGAAATTCATTCATTTCGGATTACAAGTGCAGCCTGAAATTCATTCATTTCGGATTGCAAGTGCAGCCTGAAATTTATTCATTTCGGATTGCAAGTGCAGCCTGAAATTTATTCATTTCGGATTGCAAGTGCAGCCTGAAATTGTTTCATTTCAAAAATTATTTAAATGAACATTTTGTTGACAATATAGCACAAGGAATAAGGGTTTGTCATTTAGATTTATTATTCGATTTACCTTAAAATCTTCTCTATTACTCAATTTGACTGAAATGATTTTAAGTAGTAATATAGGTAATATTAGAATTAACATTTTATGCATTTACAATAATAAAATTTGATGGTACTTAAGGAAAATTACTCTATCACAAGCTTTAAACAAAACAACAGCTTTTGGAGTATTTGTATTTTATAATCTGTTACACACTACTCATTAATGTCAATTATTTTAAGTTTTTAAACTTAGAAATTTGAACTTTTCTTTTCAAAAAAACTAAGAAAAATATTAGTTGCATCAATCTTAATTATATTATTTGCAGTCTTAACCAGTGTTAGCAATTTTTCATGATAAAATTGCAAAAAGAGCTTAGCTCAAACTTTGAGCGAAACTGAGCCATAAGCTTAGGCTTAGCTTAGCAATAGAAAAAAGAGGTTATTATTCTTATGATACAGAGGCTAAATCAAAAAGATTTAATCGAATATTTTCTTTCCAAACTAGAAAATATGGCATTAGATTTGTCAATAATATTTGAAATCAAAGAGATTTATCTAATTCAATTAAAAAAAATCAGCGCTTCTAGTTGTAATACAGCATAAAAACAAAGCTAAAGCATTCAAAAATCGTAGCATAAAAATTATAAAAAAATTGTGAAAGGCAAAAAAAAAAAAGAAAAAAAATAGAAAAATCAACAATGAGAGAGAGAGAGAGAGAGAGAGTCAAGTTGGTTTTGAAAATTGTTCTGAACGTGTAAGAACTTATAACTTTCTACAATCAAAGATAATAGATCACAGAATCAATGCTTGAGGAATTTATTGAGGTATTAATTTCATGTAACGAAGCAGAAAAGATTGATTGGGAAGAGTTAATACTTATACGCTTATATCAAAGCAATAAATAGTAAAAATAAATTATCATTTTCTAATTTAGATTTAATCCCAAATTTAAATATTAATTAGAAGATTTTAGAATTGAAATGAAAATTCTGTTTGCTTTGCATGAAATAAAGAAAAGGCAAGAAAACATAAAGTGCATACAGAAATCAATTAGACCTAATATATTTTATTGAACTCGGCATTTCATCTTTCAAAATAAAATTTATTTGTGGCAAAGCTGCAGGTAATCCTTACAAAATCCATTTAAGTGTCACCTTTTGCCAGTTGATTAAATTGATGAACTAAGAATGAAACATACTTCTTGTCGATTATGAGAGAACATTAGCGCATACTGCGGTGACTCATGCATTAGGATAAATACTACCAACGAGACAATAGCAACAGCAAGAGGTACCACGAACATAAATGGCCATATGTCGGGTGCTGACAGTGGTACTCCAACTAACTGTGTTAATAAGTTACCTGCAGGATTTATATATATTGAAATACTTTGATACTAATTAAATAATTTTCAATTAATAAATCATCTCTCTGACATTGAAATATTTTTAAACAATCTTTTAAAATTGTACAAGAAAAGACAACCACTGATGCAAAGACTGAAAATTTTGAAATTATGATGTTAATTATTATACTGCCAATCTGTCTCAAAAAATTGGAACAGAACTGGCTAATTTTTTATAGGCTTATTTTCATTGCTTTTCAGGAATGATAAGGCTAACTTTTATGTTTAACGATTGAGAAAAAAAAAGTTACCACAAATTTTAGTTCAAGACGAGAATTTTGAAGTGAATATGCCTCTGAATTTTTTTAAAAACAAACAATATTAAAATAAAATTGGCTGACCGACTGTAGCAATTACTTCCTGCCAGGAATTGACAAATCCTCGTTGCATTGTTGACGCACTTTCTACAATCCAAACGGTTTGCACAACAATTGCAATACCATTTGCTGTTCCCCAAAGGAAACGACCAACTACCAATGTTTCATAGTATGGAAAACATAACTGTGTCAACGTTGAAAGTAGTAATGCTGAAAAAAAGGTATTTTCTAAACTATGAAATTATCAAATATTAATCTGGCCATATCAATCTAAATAAATAATTAGAAATGAAACATTGGCCAAGAAAATGACTTAATGAGATGAAGTAATGTTGAGAGTTTTTATTGATGTGACAGTGTAGCACACATAATGTCAATATTTGATAATCTGTGATACTCTTATTGATCGTAAAATTTAACATAATTACTGCTATAGCACATACCAGGAATAGAAATAAGACATGAAATGATAGCAGTTCGACGACGACCAATTCGATCACAAATTAAATATGCAATCATTTGACCAACAATACCAGAAATAGGATTTATTACATTGATTAATGACCAAAGAAAATCCAAAACTAATGGATCGATTGGTTTTCCAGATCGTGCTATTGTTGACTCATTAATGAACTAAAATTTGATATGGTTGAACCGTTAACTGCTTGAAAAAAAATTTTTTATTTGGATTTTTAGCAGCTTTTTTTTTTAAAAAAAATTTTTGAGAAATTTAAAAAGTTAATTGATAAACATAATATAGCAGCACTACCTGTTGTATTTCCAAATATGGCTGATTCAATATAGACAACAAATATGCTTGTTGAAAATTTCCATTAAAACATGCAGCTAGCGATAAGGACAACAAGTATGGTGGTAAACCCATATTAAATTCAATTATCACTCGTCGAAAAATTTGTCGGAATTTTTAAATCCTTTAGAAAAGAAAATTTGTGAACAATATGAAATGGATAATGTGAAAATTTTTTCGAATTAACGTTCTTAATGATTCTGTATCATATTAACCATTTGCTTCAGTAAATTAACTGAAAAAAACTATTTATAATGACAAGTCTCAGTAATTACTGAAACTGATCAAAAATAATCAATTTAGAAATGAAAATTAGCAAAGTGTAAAAAAATTTATTTGAGTAAATTTTTTTAAATTAAAAACAACATAAAAAGTATGAAACAAAAAGAAATAGATGAAAAGTTGAAGAGATAGAGCAATCACATTTGGGTGAAACATGAATTTCGTGATCAAACATTAAACAAATAATTACTACTCAATGTGTTTGAGAAAATTAGAAAAAATTTATGGAAAAAAGAAGTGTAATTTAATGTCAGTTATCAATGAGTGCTTTGTTATTCATTTATTTATTTATTGTTTGTGAAAACAAACTAATTAGTTAATTTGTTTTGTGAAAAAAAAAAAAAGTGAAGTTATGCTATATCTGATCATGTTGAACAACAAATCAACCAGAGAATTATAAATCATTGAACTAAGCTGTGAGACCTTTTTTTGTTGTGAACTTTCATTTTAAAAGGTATAAATTAAGAGAATATAGCTGAGCAATAATTTAAATTAATTAGTCAAGCAATTACATTTGTTAAAACAATCAGTTTCTATTTAATTGAAGGATTAATTTAACATATTTATTAATTTAGTAAAGCCAAAAATTTAATCAAACTTTTATTGCTTGGCTAAAATTATTTCTACCTCCTAAAAGTATTTCAAAATTGTTAAATAAATACGCTGATTTGAACATATAATCAAACAAAATCTGAATTAGCTTTTTCATTCACATATATATATTTTATTATTTATTTATTTTTTTTTTTTTGAATTTTTTTGTAAAGTAGAAGAAAGATATATTTTTGGACTAAAATTTTTCAAAACTAAAATTAAGAATCTATAACATTTATATAAAGAAGAAGACAAATAGTTTCGCATGCACTGTTAATGAAGTATATCTAACAATAATTAAAAATAAAAAGTACAACAAAAAAAAAAAACATTAGATGTGTTTATTTTGGAAAGTATTTATTATAATTACTTTATTTAAAGTTTGAATTTATTATTAGTAAATGCATCATTTTCATTAGTTATGATCCGGGAAACTTTGTGCAAAGTAAGATGAAATTAAAGAAATAATTTTTAAAACCATTCTTTCGCTTCTTTTTTTCAGCCTTTGAAAATTATATTTGATGAGATGAATGATAAGATATCTGAAAGTAGGAAAACATATAAATTTCAGCAAAGAAAAAGAAACATTTAACATTGTATTTTCTTAAAATCAAATTATCATATTATCATAAGACATATTGATCTACTCGTTCAGAATTGAAATGATAATTACAAAACGGAATACAAAAAGGTATTTTATTACAAATAATTAAACTATCTACGATGCCTTGCAGCTTCTGATCTTACCTAGCAGTGAATTTAGCATGATGTTTTCAAATTATGCATCCGTATTATGCTGCAATTCATGTGTTAAAACATATTTGGTATTATTTTTGAATATTTATTAAAATAAAATCATAAATGAATTAAATTAAGGTGCACTAACTATCAGACTGGTCCAGATTTTTAGTTTACAAATAGTTTAACAATAAAATGTAGTGAGAAGCAAATTTTTAATACCTAAAATATTTGAGCTAACATAAGAAAAGAAGCATCTTGACTATATTGTAACATTTTAATATGAAATACTGCATTTCATGGATTTTTAAACATTAAAGTTTGTTTCGGAAACAAACACAACAATTAACTATAAGAGAAAGGCTAAGGTAAACAAAACTTCATATCTCACAATTTGTTAGTAGAAAGAATCATTGCACATATTGATATGTATATGATTTCTGTTCTGCTTCGAAAAGTTTATGTTTTCAAGAATTACAAGTGTCTTAAATATATTGATTATATTTTAAATAAAGTCCAGTATGATGGAGGCAATATCAATATATGAGTAAAATAAATTTTTCATTATAATACTGTATTATCGAACCCATAATTTTTAATCAGTTCAAAAATTAAAAGTTCGAATTCGAATTTATGCTAGTGTTTTCGCCATCTGTCCCAAAATTGTGATTATTAACGGCTTAAGTATCGAAATGATTTACACCTGAAAAGATATAAGCAATGAATGGGATTAAGAATACCATTTACTGAAAGGTAGGAACTCCATCTCTCATCTAAGTTGGCAAGAAATACTATTATGCTTTGAAATTTCCAAGAGTTCAATTCTAAGAATGTAAATTTGTACTTTCATTAAAGAACGAAACTAAAATCACAATTATAAAGTGATTAAAAATCATTAACATATAATCACAGATCGCTGTGAAAGGTACTTTTTTTCCTCTAAAATTTCGATAGATTCAAGTGTGCAGTTTATCTCTGCAACTGCACTATTCATTCACTAGTTCACTTTGAGTTACCCAGAACTTTAGCTAATGTTTTGGTGAATCTTCTTCACTCCAAAAATTTCAATACTATCTCTACCTGATAATATTAGCCGCATTAGTAGTATTTTATTAATTTATATCTTACCAGATATACAACATGAGAAATGAAAAAAAGGCAGATCCAAAAAATGCGGGGAGCCTTATCAATTGACTTTATTTCGTTCGGTTTTTGGCAAATTTTAATTAAATATAATCTCATAGTAAAAATTTATTTGAGAAATTTATTTGGAAATATTTAATTTATATTTTTTAGATATAAAAAGCATGAAAGATACTGAAAGAAAAATGGGTAAAATCGACATTTTCACAATAGTGCAAGGTGTTTTAAAAATATTGTAATAAATGATGACATTAGAAATTTTCTTAAATGCAGTTAAATTTTTAAGAATTTATTAGCCATTTCACTATTTGATAGAAATTTAGCAAATCATTAAAGCGAAGAAAAACGTAGAAAATATAAAAAAGTGATGATTTACATTGAAAATTGTACACTTTTCTTCAATACTTCACTATTTTTTGTGTTATTGTATATTATTTTTAGTTTATGTTTATGACAGAGAGACAATAAATATAATATAGTTATTGCGAATAAAAGGAAAAAACTCTAATATAAATACTAAAGCTTGTCAGCAAGTCATCAACATTCGGCTTCTTATTAATCAGTTCTTTCTGTTTGAATAATCGAACTGATAAGGAAAATTAGTCATCATCGTTATCAGTAGCACAGCTTGCTCAACACTACTAATGCTTTTGCAAAAATGATAAACTTTTAATTTGGTCGTTTTGGAGATGTCGATAAAATAATAGAAGTAGATGTAATGATAATAGAAAATGTAACAGCATAATTTAATATTTTCAGCAATAGTTTTCTTCCAAATTGCTCCTGAAAACATTTTGAACTTTTATTCAAAATTTTTAAGACTTCAAATATTTCCAAAATCAAATTAATTTAGTTCATTCCTCTAAAAAAATTTTAAGAAACTTTCTCAATTCAGTAATTTTATTTTGTATTTGTAATGTCAGTGTGCAACAGAATAATGAAATGGTTCCGGAAGAAATTTAAAAATTATAAATCATTACTTAATAAAAATTCACCAAAAAAGAAAAAAAAAAAAAATTGGAGTCATTCAGATATAGTGAACTATCAGTAATTCTTAATAACTTTTGTTAATAAAAAACTGATCTACTAAACTTCAGCCACACATTATACACTTCTTAATCTAAAATCCGTATGCCAATAATTCATTTACTTATTTCTATGCAATAAAATTTGCATCTGGCAGATATTGCAATGATTGTTAATTGAATTTATATATATATATATATATTTATTTATTTATTTATTTACTCATTTATTTATTGTTTATCTATTTAATATTTATTTATTTATATGTGTTAAAAAGAATGACATTGAAACATCATAATTATCATAAGAAACATTACACTCATCTCTGGCCGGAATATTCGAAAAAACATTCGATGAAAAATTGACTTTTCTAACCGTTTTCAATTGGTTGAATAATTTGAATTGATTAAATTTACTGATGAACATAATCTATTTTGCTAAGAAATACATCAAAATTCACTTACGAAATCGATTTGTCGTTCAGATACAAGTCACGTGAAACACGTGGAAGGTTCCTAGGACTTCAAGTAAAAAATTGAGGTTCTTTCGGGATACATTTTATTTTTCTGACTAAAATATGACATGTTATATAGAAGATAGCAATAAAATAACTTTAGATATTCAGTTAAATTGGAGCTTTACTGGAGAGTTTTAATTTTTGCTCAAAATTTTGGAAATGTCAATAGCTGAAGTTAACATTGATGAAAACTAGATTGTCTCTATGCTCAGTCAACTAACCCTAACGCATTGCTTACCAAACAACATTCACTTGAAAATAGTAAAGGGTAGGTAGTCTTGCAGAAAAAGATGAAATTAAGTTATTCGAATTTGATGACAAAATAGTTGACAGAATGACATAATTATCTCAAATAGTTGCAAGAACTAAAATCTGTAAAAAAAAGTGCAAATTAAATTAATAAGAAAGAGCAAGAAACATTTGAAGTGTTTTAATGAGAATTCTAATTGTAGCTGTTATCGATATTAGTAATACCCGCAAAATAAATATTAAATATGCTAATGTTAATTACTTAAAGTAATTTCATTAAAGTTACCTGTTTATCAAAATAAATCCACATTTTAATGGGAATTCCTTGGAGAGGAATCATAAGAGATGTCGCTCGACAAATTATCCCCTTACTCTGATAACGAATTTCGGAATTGAGCTGTGCAAAGAAATCCGTTTTAAATGCTTTCTGCCATAAGACAAGGATATATGCAAGACATTTATTTGAGACAAAATAAATAAAACAATGAAATTTAAAAAAAATAAATGGAATCGAATGAATGAATGACAATTGGATTTATATGTACATCCAAGGATGCGTCACACAGACTGGTGCCCAGCTATAATAGTTGTGCATTTAACAAAAAAGCCGAAAGGAATGGAATCTGCAATAGGATGATGCATACGAGATGAAGAATTGACTGAACAAACAGATTCGTTAAGTGTAAATTCTAGTAGATAAATTAGACTAAATCAATGTCAGCGAAATAATTTTGCTCCGAAAATTCCCAAAGCTAATCAAAATTTGATCTAAGGTTTAAATAGCATTTCGAAAAATAACAAAGAAATTCTTTTTTTAAAAAAAAAGAAATCATGGCATGAGTTCTATATAGCTCTGTTACCTACACAGCTTGGATTGGATACACATTCTTACTTATTGTTTTTGCACATCTCAGATAAACTATTCTTAGGACAAATGGATACATAATGTGTTACAGTTTTTTTTTTTCTTTTGATGACTGATATAAGTAGTTGGTCTTTTACTGATTGACGTAACAATTATCAGAGAATATCACAGATGCGAATAGAGTCGATCGATCGCTATGTTTTTCTTCTTTATTGTTCATTAATGATGGAACAGAGTTAAACCAAATCGAAGTGCACTCTTAATCGAGTAATTTAAGTAAATAAAGAGAGTTGTGCTATTCTAGTCTTTTATATACTTCGAAACATTTTAATCGTTGAACATAAGCCCTGTTATTGCATTAAAGGGTCTTTTTTACATTGTAAGTTATTAGATTAGAAGACACTTGGTAAATGATTCATTATTTTAGATATGGAAATACTTAATTTTTTTTTTGTTTGATAAAGCAAACAGAAATATTATGAATTTACTTTGTTTATATTATAAAATATTTCGGTTACGACATCTCCGACTGAAAGAAATTAAAATTCTTAGGGGTAGCAGTATAGCAACAAATATTTTGCTTGAATTTGTTGTTTTGTTGCATTCCTAATTTGTGCAGCGATAAGTTCTTGTTCGTCGACTTTCTGCATTGATTTTTCAAACATTACTCACTCAATTTTTGAATTTTCTTCATTGTTATTTTTTTCACGGTAGATTTTTTTTAATTTCGTTGTGGTTAGTTAATTTCTTTTTCTTTTAACCATAGAGTACTATCCACTATAATTTCCAAGTTTTATAGAAGAAAGTTCTTCTGCTGTCACATCATTTGGATTATGTTCACTTGGAAAAAATGAAAGTTTCGCTTTTCGTGTATCTTTTACTCGATTCTGTATGAATTTAATTGGATACAAAATATTCAATTTAGTGCACATTTGGAGTCCGGCTATAAAGTTATTGGTGTGTAAATTTAATTGCTTTCTTAAAAAATTGCCAACTACGGCAAGTATAGTTAATCTAATGGAACCCTTAATTGGGACAATTTGAGACTTAGCTAAAACTTTTGCTGCTTAAATTCCATAATTTAACTCATAGGGTTGTTGAATATACCTCATTTTGTGAAGTTTGTTAAGGATCGAAGTAGTTCTACAACATTTCTCGGCATTTATATAAAAAAACATTTACATATATTTCTTTGCCATTTTCACTTATTTCAATTTTATGAATTATTTTTCTTCCAAAAGTTTTGAAACATTATGTTGAGTTGTTAAAAGACTCAATGGGTTATATTCAGAGGCTATAAAAAAATTGTCCTAATTCAAAAATAATTCAAGTTTGTAATTTCTAAAGCAATTTTGTTACATAAATTTTTAGGTGATAATTAATTGTAGCTGGAAGATAATATTACTTCTTTTCTGAAGCGATAATGTTTTATATTTTAATAGAACAATTCTTAGCTTATCGAAATTTTGTTTTGAGTTATAACTTTATCAAAGTCTTGCTTGATATGAAAATAATAAATAATCCATATCGAACCACACTTTTTCAGTTATACTGGAACGTCATTGACTTCTAATCATTTCATATCGCTGAAGCAAATCAAACGTTCATCATAAATACTTATGTTCATCTGAAGTCGTTTGACTAGAGTTTTAAAAAAACGTAAGCCATAATTAATAAAACTTTTGATTCTTTTCATGGTCAGCAGATTTGATATCTTTTTTTTTTCTAGTGACACTTCTTACAAACTGTTCTAATGTCTTTTCATCATCATGGATATCATATTATTCCTGAATGCCTATGAATTCTTGTTTCCAGAACTGATTTACGACTGGAATGCTAATCACATTAACCAAATATATTAATTTGGTTTCTATCGTTCCTGTATCAGAACTGCGCATTTTATTTGCATATCGCTCAAGTTTTTCAGGAAACTAGATTTGAGCTCTTTCTAGTTAGACAAGCTAGATGAGTTTGAATGATTAGCTTCAAACAAGATAAAAAGCTGTCTGCAGTAGCTTTTTATAGCATTTAATTGACCGACATAGATAATAAATTATAACCGTTTAATTTAACTACTCAATAGTTTGTTCATCAACTACTACTTTTTTGTATCTTTCAATTCTTATTGCAATTGCTTTTGGGTTGTAAGACAAAAAATCGATATCTTATTACCAAATGAGGCAAGATTCAATTCTTTTGTTTCTTATAGATTTAATCCGTTTGTTACATCCTTGAATATAAAAGATATTTGCGAACCGATATCAAACAATGTAAAGGTTTCTTCTGTTTCTGGCATCTTCGAATTGATTATTTTAATTTGCACACGAACCTTTCGTTCAATTATTGAATTAGTTATAGTTGTTGAATCCATTTTTTCTTCATTAGATCCAGCACATCATCCCGATTTGCTGTAACGTAATGAAGTATTATGAGAATCTTTGCAATTTAGTGAGTCTTATATATCTTTAGAAATCATTTTTATGGTCAACTTGTGACTATTTATTTAATCTGCTTGACAACAGCTAAAGCAGAAATTTCTTCTCTAGTGCTATATAGGATTTGGTTTGGCTTAGTTGTTGACTCCTAATGAAGTAGTTAGGAATCAAGTTTTCAAGTTTCTACTTCGTCTCTTTTGATAGCTTTTCTTTGGAATAACTGTTGTTAATAGTCTTTTAGCTCTCCGCTTAGATACTAAAATATTAAGTTGGAGTCATTCATATGCATACGACTTTTAATAGCTCCTTTCATTTGTTAATTTAATACTTTTATCCTCGTTCATTTCTGCATATTTATCACCTTTGTGTGGTTGCGATTTCTGAGTATTTTGTTAGTTAATTCGAGAGTACTAGTGTATAGCTTGAAACTAAAAGAAATTGACCGCTCCTCTCATCCTTCCATAGTTGCGATTTCTAGAGGACACAGCATATTAATAGAGCGATTCATTTGAGTTCCTCGAGGAGTGCGCTTCTTATTCGTTTATCCTGACTCACTCTGAGTTTCATGTGCAGCGTTCGTTTCGTTTAGTATTACTATTTCTCCTTCAATATGGGCCCTAATTCTGCGCCTTCAGGTGATATGCTCTCTCAAGCTAGTTAAATATTCCTTCATCAATGTTTAAATGATATATTCCTCCATCTTTTTAAAAATATAAATTCCTTCATCTTCATTTAAAAATAAATATTCCTTCATCAATGTTCAAAATGTATTGAGGGTTTTTTACGCACTGGACCAATATTTGAGAAGGTTTCTCTTATTATCTAGTCGATAAGGAGTATATTCATGCTGATAATCATCTTTTGCAATTGGACACCTAAGTCACCTAGTTTAGAATTTTTGTAGTCGACTTCTAGATTTCCATATTCCATTTTCGTTGTATAAGTTCCACTTGGTTATATCTTCTATAATTCCTTCTGCCTGAGTTGTTTAATTAGCATATTTACAGTTAATTCGTAATCGTCTTCATTGATTCGGTCTTTTCTCAATGAGGTTTGCAACTGTCGTGAAATTTAGTGCCAGATAATTTATTGTCTCAAACTTGGCGTTTTGATAGGAATTTCATGGAATGCCAAGGATTTTCGTGTTTTTTTCTGATTGCTCGATCTTGCTGAGGCAGGTTTGCACAGAAATTTTCATCGTTAGATAAAAATTCCCTTAGATTCATTGAAGATGGATTTCATTTCCGCATATTTTTCTAATGCATCCTGTGTTCCATTTGATGATACAATAACATTGTCCACATAAAGGTTTCTCTTTATTTCTGAGGCTAATTCACTATCATGAATTTCCAAATGATAATTCAGGATAGCTAATAGTAAAAACGGGAATGATATTACTCCAAACGGAATTCTAAAACGGTAACATTTTATATTCCCGTTGGATACCCTTCCTTTCTTCTGGTTCGGTCCATGGTTTTAGCCAAAGGAATAGAGTGCAATTTCTCTCCGAAGAATGTAGTTCTATTTGCAAAAATTTCTTTTCATTATAAGCTGTAATTACTCCTTTCATCATTCGAAAACGTAATATCTACAAGATCTGAGAGGTTAATTGATCCTCCATATAATACTTCATTCAAACTTTTCATTCCCTTTATGTGTGCTCAAGCATCGTACACAATTCTTAGCTTGGTGTAGTCTTACCTGGATTACGAACATCATGATGTGAAAGGTAATGAATGATTCCATCTTGATTCATTTGTGATTGTACTTCGATTATGCCAGAACAATTACAGTTGATCTTGCACTATTTTATCATATCCTTGCAATTCCTCTTTATGAGACTGAAGTCGCTTTATCAGTATTCATAAACGATTAACGCATAATCCATAATTATCGCTCAGTTTATCTTTGCATGGTTTGCATGGCCAACGTACTTCTATCTCCTATTTTGTTTAGTGATACTCTTCTTGAATTGTTCTAGTGCTTCTTCATCATGTTGTATCATCAGGTCGATCTTGAATGCCAATACAGTCCAACTTCCAAAACTGGTCTATATCTGGAGCACGATTATCTTGGAATATCTTCGTTGCGAAGGTGTTACGACATAATCCGTCAGCATAATTGCTATGATGGGAGCAACTTTGCGTGCAGTAGAGTGAATCCTGATTTCAATTGTTTTTCATGTGGATGAAGTCGAAAAAATAGTCAGCTCCTATGACTACGTCAGGTTGTTTTCTGTAACTTCTAAGACTGTAAATTTCGTTTTTGCCTGCTACTTCAACCACTTGAATCAATTTTCAACAATTCTTTTTCTGACTTCGTGCTGTTCCGCGTTTCTTCTCTGTCAGCATTTGATTCAACGACGTCATTTATCTTCTTCGAGAAGATTCAGTAGTCTTTTTTTTTTGTTGGTTGTGCACTTTCAATTATCGTTGCAGACATCCTAGCTCGTGGCAGCAAATATGGTGTGAATTGTGAGGAATTTTTTATTATTTGTAGAGAGAGTTGTTGTGAATTCAACATTTACAGAAGCGTTAATTTGCACAGTCAAAAAAATGTAAAGATTCACAAACATTGTAACAAGATTAGAATGGAAATTTGTTAGATAAAGATAGCAACATACACAGTAATGTTAACATTTATTTATTTGCTATTTCCTTTTTATCAACTGATTAGAGAGGTTTTTAAAGATGTGGAAAGTGGGTTTAACTTAGCAAACGTAAATTTATATTTAAACAGATGTACATTTACGACTTGAGGTTTAGATAACGGATTCATTCGTTCCAAAATGGGAAATAACAGAGGAATAACGAACTGATGCAGAATGATGAATTATTAGAAATATTCTAAACATTTAATGTGTAACAATCTCTTTTCGGTTTTCCGATTATTTATTCTTTATAGAAATTTTAGAATTATCACAGAATATCCAAATTAGAGTCTGACCGTAGACAAGATACCAGGATAAGTCTGCCACAGTGAATCCATAACTGGAAGCAATGAAAATAAATCTTCGATACTAGTATAAACTGCAGTGAAGACGTCATGAATTACGAATACTTAGTTATCAGAATATTAACCAACTCAACAATAGCAAAGATGACATAAAGTACCAGTCAAGATTGCTTGTTACTGAATTCAAACTCCTATTCCGTTAATGTTACTGAATTCAAACTCCTATTCCGTTAATAGTAGGGACACCCCAAAACAGAATTCGTCATCCAAAAATATCCATGAAGTTGCCATTTCGATCGACGTCCATATAACTCGGAATATGCCACGAAGGTACAAATATCCGTCTCAGAAGGTCGGGAGGTGAACTGTGATCTGTGGTTGGGTTGATAGTTGGAAGGCTGTTGCTGAAATTGGGAATAAAAAAGTTTGTGGTTAAGGTGACAAGGTTGATAGAACTGTCAAGAACGAAACTGTGGAAGTGAGCGGTTGACTGTTAAGGTGGGAAGGGAAATTAAACTCGTCGCATTCCATATAGCTTGTAAGTCTATAATCAAACATCATTTATTACAGGGAAAAAATGATGAACTCTGAATTGTTGGATAAGAATTTTGGAGTTTGTTTCCCGGAAGAGTTAGATGGTGCGTTGGATACACAGCAAGGTTCTGCAAATTGTTGTAAATTCAATCGATGGGGTTCACTAATTGCCGTTGGCAGTATCGATGGTCGCGTGTACATTTTCGATCTCATAACCAAAGGAGTCGTTAAAGTGATTCTTGTAATATCATCCAGAAGCAATACTAACTATTTCATTTCCTTCTAAAATAATTATTTCTACGATACTTCATATTTGCTATCATTCATCACTAGCCATTATTTCTCAAATCCACAGAATCTGATCAGTGCTTTAGAGTTGGGTTTGTCATGGTTATTCTATCACGTCATTAAGTTGGTCCCGTGATGGACGTAAATTATTAACAGCAAGCAACGACTGGTCCGTAGCAATCTGGGATGTTCTAGAAGGATCTCGAATTGAAAGACAAATTTATGGCTCTCCTGTTCTTTGTGCAATGTTCAATCCACGGTTCGTTATCCTGCATCATTCTCCGTATTATTTTCTGTCTTTGATATCCTTGAATAACGTAGTCCTGTTACCATTCATGTTGAAAAATAAGAACTCGCATATCTGCTTTCATTTGGTTCCTTTTTGCAGCAACGACAAACGCATACTGGTTATTTATTTAGGTGCTAATCCAGTGCTCTTGGATTTGGAAGCAAAACTACAGACAGAAGTAAATTTTTTTGTGTAAATTTCGAGCTAAACATGAACAACTTTCCAAAAGAACCTGTAGATAGTTAAGAATTAAAGTTTCTAATAAATTTAAAGGAAATCACTCCTACAATTCAGGATGTCCACAAAAATGTTAATCGCTGATCAACTTCCTGTGGTGGTGATATTCAATCACAACGGTATAATTTATTTATAAATTGGCGAGAACGGGTTAGCTTGTCTATTTTGTCTTTAGATAAAGTTTCCTGAAGAAATCGATGATCAATCTGGAGATGTTACCGTGGGAACGTTTGATCGTAGAGGAAAATACATCGTTACCGGTAGTAGTAAAGGTCGCATTGCTTTTTACAATGCCCAGACATTAGAACTGATCACATTCGTGAAGCAGAATGCCACACATCAGGTAATTTTCCTACCTTTTTGGTCAGAAAAGATAAGGTTTGATTAAATTCAAAGGGTGTTGGATGTTCATATCCATTCAAACTCTCTGAATAAATTTCTGATGGAATTTGTGCCAGTCATCATTGCAAGCTTATAGTTACTGTCATTAGCTAAGAGTACTTATTCAAATTGTTATGTATGCAACTTTCTTTTGTGCTATTTTCAGATTAAAAATATACTGCTTACACGTCGTGGTGATTTCCTACTAACAAATTCTCAGGATCGTATTATTAGAACTTACAAGTTGGATGTTTTACTTAAAAAACATCATGGAACTATTGTTGAACCATTGCAAAAGCTTTTAGATATAATCAATAAAGTTTGTTTTTGTTTTGCTGTAGCTTTTGAAGTTTTTTGGATTGTTTTATTTTACTTCCTTAAATGATCTTATTTGTGTTCTGGAAGCTCCCTATACTACTTTTCTAACAATTAACTATAGGGATAGTAAAAATACAAAAATTGTTTTATTGGGAGTACGTTTTCTATTAAAAATGTATTCCTAATAATTTGTTAAAACGTGGCAAAATACCAGTATTTTCTTGATTCAAATATCACTAGTATGGAGAAAGTTAGAATGTAAAGGCTCACTGTTTTAACGTGTTTAGCATTGGATTAATTTCTGACAAATAGAGTTTGGAATTCTGAAATCTTTATTTTAAAAATTTGACTGGAAATATTTTTATGCTTCTTGGAAAGCAATATGTGTATCGAATGATGGTGATTATATTTGTGGCGCCAGTACTAAGGCACATTCGTTGTACATTTGGGAAAGAAATTCTGGAAGTTTGATCAAAATGTTGCATGGCACAAAGGTAGATATATAAGTTGAACATAATATCACTGAAACGACTGCTTGCGGTTGAGTTTCTTAATTTTCTGAATAACGAATGAGTGAAATTAGATGACGCAGTGAAATGCATATTGAAATAACCCATTTAGTATTAAACTTCTATTTTTCTATATTTTTAGGGTGAGACCTTACATGACGTGCAGTGGCATCCGACACGCCCCATCATACTTTCAATTGCTAACGGTCTTGTTTCTGTATGGACTCAGGTTAGTCTTTTTTCTGCTTTCTATCTGATCTTTTGACGCTTATTGAAAATATCAGAATTTCTAGGCTCATGTTGAAAATTGGAGCGCCTTTGCACCTGAATTCACTGAACTTGAAGAGAATGTAAAATACATCGAGAAAGAGTCGGAATTCGATTTGGAGGATGAAGATGCGGATGAGCCAACTCCACAAACTTCCAAAGTTCTTACTTTGAAACAGATTCTTTAAAATAGATTTTTTAAATAGATGGAAAATAAGTTATGAACTGTTGCAAATTTTAGTGCATAGATTCTGGATTATATTCTTTTTTTTTCATGCGCAGCATATTAAGAATTTAAAATGATTGTCCTAATTAGGAAGAGGACGACGAAATTGTTGACGTTGTAACTCTTAAACCAAACGCTGTTTACTGTAGTTCGGACGAAGATGATGATGGTAGCATGTATGTCACTGATTTAACTGCTAAACAAGGCCCACTTTGGTTTCTACCAATTGCACCCGAAATCGAAAATCCAGAGGAAAACCCTGCATCATTATTCACAGGTATTTACTTTAATTACTTTGCCACGTTGGAAATTTGTGTATATTAGATTTTAGCATTTTGATTTTATTCGTTTTTTTCTATGTATCATACTGCCTTCATTCAGAAACAGAAGAAATGACGAGTACGCTTGATGGAGAATCTTATCCAGGTTCTATTCAATAAATTTTTTATTTTTATAATTTGTTTGTTATCTTCCATTTACACAATTTTCCATTTTTCCATTTTATTTGAGTATATGGATATACAGGTTTGAAATATGAAACTAATTTCGCTCCTAATTATGTAAATATATTGTTTTCACTTCAGGTAGTCGGAAAAGGCCCGCGACCTGTACTGCTTCTAGTGTTATATCGATGCGCAACTTGACCAAACAACGAAGGGTAAAATGATTAATATTTCTGAAATTAAGAAATTCTATGAATTCTTTGTGGTGCCATATTTTTAGTTCCTGAAACTGCTTGTTTATTTCTTGTTTCTTCTTTCTGTTGTGTCTTGGCAATATTGTACATAATAACAAAAGATTTTAGTTTGAAGTTCGATGACAACTGCTTCGAAAAAAAAAGAAAAAAGAAACGGTGCTGGGAAACATCTTTTGGTATTAAAATTAGTAGTAACGTCAGAGTGTATGTAAACCAGATTCGTGAAGTAGTTTTAATTTTAACTTCTACTTTATGGCAGTTATTTCTGATGTTTCTGAATGTTGTGAATAAGTATAAATCATTCATTACCGCCGAAACAAAAAGTGTTTGTTGTGTATATTAATTTTTAACTTCAAAGTTTTTTCCTACTGCAAATCTACATGAAAAAACTGAATTGTGTTGGATGGAAATACATATACATTTAATTTATCGTGGAATTTAATGTAGGCAAATCTTAAATTGAATTTTTTGCATCTGATGTATTACAGATTGATGAAATCGAGGAATGGGAGAATAAGAGAATAAGAGTTTTATATGCTTAGAAATGACTGTAGAATACATTATATCGGTATTGCTATTGGTAATTTCTACCATAAAACTGAAGACAACAAAATTTTCACTTCTTTGGCCACTATTTTTGCTAATGTATTTATGAATTGAACCGGGTCACGGTTCATTTCGTCCATTGTTTACGCCAACTCTTTGTTACATCTCATTGTACCATTTTTTCATTAATTTCAACAATCCTTCTGGAGAAAAAAATTGTAATTGCAGTTGAAATAAATTCAGACTCTATTCGGTTCTTTTAACTTGTGAATTGTGAATCTAAAAAAATCTAGACCTTGGTATGGTGTGGGTTTTCTTGTTACAGTTCGAGATTTTCTGCGTAGTTTTGTTAAAATTTTTTCTGCAGTTTGACTTCTCCCCATTTCTCCTCTCCCAGTCATAGTCACTTGTTTTTGATTGCAAGCCGCATTTGATGTTTCGATGGTTTGTCACCATAAACAAACATGAAAACTGTTTTCCACGAGAAATATCGAAAGTTAAAGAAGGAAATGGCACAACATTGTTGTAAAATGTATTTAAATGGCTGCCAAAACAAAGTTTCACTCAATTCTCATACAAAGATTCAAAAAATTAAATCACAACAGAATTTGAAAGCTTCATTTTGCATCTTTTTTTGATTAAAAGGAAATTACATAGCAAATTTTCTGCAATTCACAAGTGCAAAAGCGGCATTTTTTATGAAGTCTTCTATTTTAAAATGATATGCTCTTGGACAACAACAGAGTTCCCACTAATATTTCGGAATTTGCATAGTTTTTTGTTCTCAGATTTTCTACAAAAATTATTTTAATAAAAGTCGTGAGTTTGGACTGGTTGTTCCGAACACTTCAGGTAATTTATTTTTATTTTGAGGGCGATCTCTCCATTGTTCTGCGTTGATTACAAAAATTTTGGAATTGACTTTTGAAAATGATTGCTTTCAAGTTAAGTTATATTTCACTTAGTTAAAATTTTTTTTTTTTTGAAAACTGTTTTAGTTTTATAAGCTAATAGTTACAATTCTAACTGCCATTTCTAATTATTAATTATCATAACATAATTTCCAAAAAAAAAAAATCATTCTGTTGTAATCATTACTAACTCTCATGATCAATCTCGATGTATTTTTCTTCAACAACTTTTGTTATTCATCTCAGTTTTAAATTGAATTTGGATTCATGAAGTCAAATCTGTGGCAATCTTTGAAGAATAAATGCATTTACGAAGAATCAAATTTCTACGAAGACTGTAAGATGATTTCTTGCTGAAGATTTCAAAATATTTACTTTTTATCACTATTGCAGAATAATGATAGCGGTGAAAATTTTCAAACTTAAAAAAATCTTATATCCTAAAAAAATGATAGTTGCAGTTTTGACTTTAAATTGTAAATATTGATGTTTATAAATTTTTATCTTTCTTCAAAATACAACTCAATATAACAGTCTTGAAATGTGTTTAAAAAGTTTTGAATACATTTACCGGAAGTATTAAAATACAAGGAAAATGACAAAATATGGATTAATTCGTTTGAGCAACTATTGAAATTGATGAATGTTTCTCACAATCCCGTTGTCTTTGACATGACACAGAGGTCAGTCAGGTGACATTTGGACTGAATCGCTAAAATATTTAACTGTTTGCTTACAGAACTAATCAGCGACCAGTTGATGGGATTTTTTCCACTATTCAAGCTGTATTTGCAATTGCTGTAATCAGCTTTCAAATGTGTATTATCATATATTTGGTGGAAGAAAGGAACTATGAAATTTATGAACCAAGAATAATATCGAATAATGCTTTTCACAATAATCAAAATAGAAATAATCGAACAATTATCGTAATCACACCGACATACCTGAGACTTGCACGACTGGCTGACATGACCAGGTGAATTATCTATCACTGATTTCAAAACTGAAAATGAACACGAAATTGCTTGTGTCGTTTTTAGCTCATAATTAATTCAATAATCAAGTAATTAACTTACTCCATACATATTTTAGTAAAAGGAAAATTAAAAATCCGTTCAGGAATTAGGAGAAACTAATTGTAAAATCTTTGACAATAAAATTTCTTTCTGCTCCTCATCAATCTCACACTTAATTTAAGCAAAAACAAAAATTATCAAATACGAATGTTATAGCTTTTATCCAAGTACTAAATTAATTGTAGGTTATCACAAACACTGATGCATATCAGCCAGTTAATTTGGATTGTTGTAGAAGATGCCACGCATATATCGTTACCTGTAAAGCAATTGTTGGATCGTAGTGGTCTCAACTGTTACTATTTAGCTGTTAAACGCCGACCTGGAATACCAGGTGTGTAGTTTAATACTAGGATAAGTTAAAATGAGAAACTAAATGAAATCTATTGTTCAGTAGTTTCATCTTATTCTTCCATTCTCAAATTTTCTCCACTTTTACGATCCTTTTTTTTTAATAAAAATATTTCTTTTCTTTTTCATTCAGTCTTTTCTTAAATGATAGTATTTAATTTTCAAAATTGTTCTTTTTATTAACACTTTATTAACTATCAAGAATTACAGCACGTGGTTGGACTGGACGTGATGCTGGGTTGAATTTTGTTCGAGAACAATTCGCATCGTTGGGTAACAATGCGGTGGTTTATTTTGCTGATGATGATAACACTTACGATATTCGCCTTTTCAATCAATACATTCGAAATGTTGAAAAAGTTGGTGTATGGGCTGTTGGTATGCAATCTAATTTTTATTTTCATAAAAAAATTCAACTGAATTTATTTTCTTCTCATCAGAAAATAACATCAAAAATGCTAAAAAAATCAGATCAGATAATTTTTTTAATTAAATATACATATACTTTTTTACTAGTTTTGAAAGTCACAGCAAAAAAAAAAAAAAATTTATCTTTATTTTTAGACTTTAATATCAGCTGTGATATGGAAAAGTAATTAGTGATTTAAATAAATTAATAATGAATGTAAATTTGCTGTTTAGTAAAATTGATTAAACCATATTCACTTCTTATTTTCAAATGGAAATGAAAGGACTTGGAAATATTCCTTAGAGCCAATTATTCCTCTATTTTCCTTTTTCTTCTCTTCAGAAAATATTGACTAGCCCATTTAGATTCATATTATTTCTGCACAAGAATTCCCTCAAAATTTATTCAATGCTAGTTCTGTTTGCAGGTTTAGTAGCGCATAATGCAGTCGAAGCGCCGAAAGTTCTTAATGCAAAAGTTGTAGGCTGGCAAACAATTTATGCGCCTAAACGTAGATGGGGTTTTGATATGGCTGGATTTGCTGTAAATCTTGAACTGCTTTTGCAGCATCCGAAGTAAAGTTTTAACAACTTATCCTAAGGTACAAAGAATGAAAATTTTTACCTTTGTGTAGAACTGCAATTTTATTAGAAAGTTTTAAATGAAATGATTTCCTATTCTGATTAAGACAACTTTAGTTTTTGCATTCTTTATGGAACACGTCCGCTTATTTCTCTCATTTCTTTGGACTTTTTCTCGACAACAAACAAAGAAAGTGAGGAGGAGATAAGTGTTGGGTCACGTCAATATATGTATAATTGCTGACCTTTTGCAGAGCGGGATGGAGAGTAAAGTGTCGAGAGTATTCACCAGAACCATGTTTAATGAATCATTTGAATGTAAGCTTGAATGACTTAACACCATTTGGAATAGAATCAACGCCACGTGATATTCTCGTATGGCATACTAAAACCACTGTTAATATCAAAAGTACAAAAACATATGGTTATAATATTGAAGTAAGCTTTAAATTTTCATCCAAATTTTATAAAGCTTTTGTTAACATTTAGTACGACAGAATTTATTAAAGTAATATATACAATGTTTAAAAATGAATCTAACAACTGATTGTTTGAGGTTCCGTCCGATCAGTTTAGGATCAGAAAAATGCATTGAAAAGTGATCAAGCGAAAATTTGGAAGTGAATTTAAATTTGGATAAAATGGCTATAAATGAAGTGTTTAAAATCTTTGAAGAAAAGTGTAATTTGGAGGACTAGAAATTAATAAAATAATTCATTATGATTGATGATTTCTGGAAAATTGAGAATTAAAATTTTAAATTTTGAGGAAAATGAAAATTGGCAGTAAGAGTTTTGTTTTTTAATTTAACATATTCATCAGATAGCAAGTTGCCCTCGTCATAAAAATTTCATAATGTTATTTTAAATTTTAAAATGAATAAATTTCTTATTTATAATTATTGTTATCTTGAGAATTTGTGGAAAAAATATAATATGAAACTGAATACAGGAACCAATGCTTTGTAAATCTTTTAATGATTTTCATAGAATTTAATATAGTTTTATGTTTGTGAAAAGCTTCAAATTTTTGTTTTTCATTATTTTATTACTATCATAATTATGATTATATGAAGTAATATGTGAACAAATGACACTGAAAATAGTACATTTAGTAATCATAAATGACATATTTCATACTCTACATATCATAAACAATTTGTATTTTTAATTTATTTATAATGCCATGAATTTAAATTTTTTATTTTTCACATTCATTAAAAGACATATTGTTACTGTTAAGAGTGACATTTCAATATATTTTCTATCGGTTTACTATTATCATCTCTGATTATTAATAGACCAATAAAATTTGTTGATACGTATTTCTTTACCAATTTCATTACAAGAAAGTCTTTTTAGTAATGATATTTCCCAATAACATAATTGTTTTTGTTTTTGTCACCAGTGATAGATGAAACTTTGAAAGTGTAGCAGTTGATTACATAAAAACTATCTAAATAATTACAAATCACTATTTGTTGTAGACATTATGAAAGCACTGTGTTTATCATTAATATCAGAATTCTAAAATAAAATTAAATTTGTCTATTTTGAAATGCAATATATCCTTTGCCAAATATGCATTTGATTTCAAAAATAATCTTGCCATGATGAATTCAAATTCTTATCCGTGCAACAGTCAATAACAATTACTTTAACGGAAATCTGTTTACATTCTGAAAAAAAGCAATCAAATTAAATTGGATAGTCCGGAATGTTACTAACAGAAAATGACAGGAAAACTACTGCTCTTTTTTTTTTTTCTAAATTTCTTTAAGAAAAACAATTTGTTTTGAAATTAACCATTGAACAATACGCGTACCATTGAAAACTTTTAATTTCAGGAAAGAAATATTTATTGTTTGCATCATTTCACATTTCACTTTTTACAGTTACAGACTTTCAGCTAATGCATGAATACTTAAACTTCGATCCAAACGTTGTCGAGAATATCTGTTCGCTAAATTTGATGATGAATAGTAGTTAGCCATTGCACTACGTTTTCGTCGTTTCGTATTACTCCTGGAGTAAAAGTTTGAAAAATCTTTCAAAACTGAAGAATAAACAAAGAGCTAAATTGAGAATTAATTCAATCGCTCAATTATCACAATTGATAATACTACTGTTTTAATTTAAGTAGCAATTTTGTTAAAGCTTTATGCATCAAAATTAAAAACAGTATCATAAGTTAGAGCCTTCTTTACTTTTCACTTTTTCAACTTTTATATGAAAGTATCTTTCAACTCGATTATTCTAATGCCATAGCATTCGATTTAATCTCAGTTATTGTTTCAGTTATTTTATTATAGGATAGCAATCATCAAATATTGCATTTTCTAACTTTAATTTGCAAGAGGAACTCTGATTGACAATGTTGAATCGTATATTATAGTGATATTTAAGGCTTAACATTACGGAATACACCTTTAAATGAAATATATTTTTAAGGCTTTACCACTGGACAGTCCCACTTTATTACTTTTCCCTTCCAAATCTTTAATAAGTACTGGAAAAAAGTAAAGGAGGATACTGTTAACTACTTTAAATTGCATGTCATTTCTCAAAAAGTACGATAAATTCTTCAGGAAAAGAGTGATTCTTCGTCCAATTCCGAAAAGAAACAGAATATAGCTTTGTACAATAATAATACGTGCCGGAAAGGTTTATACATATTTTAATATTAATTTATTAACAGAGTATTTCTTCTTATCAAAACTATCACTGAAAAGCATTATTGAAAGGTAATAAATTCATTCCTGCTTCTATAGTAATTTTAGAAGCGAAAACCTGATCAGTTCCCTGAGATCTCGATTTAACACGACATAGAAAATCCAGTTCAATGCGGAATTCAAATATGTTAACCAATTTGCCAGTATTAAAATCCACAACACCCAGGCGTGTTCATTAATCCTACTTATCGTTCGTATCGATACTAACACCAGTGAACATGTCTTAAATTTGAAATTCTTTTTTTCCTTTTTAATCAAATTTTTGAATTTAGATTTTCATAATGAAAACAAATTCGGTTCTTTGTATTTAAAACAAGTAAACTAACATTTGGTTGCATATAATATTGAAGACTGTAATAATAATTAATATTTCATTAAAAAAAAGTTACTTCAGTAGGAATCACCGCAATGAAACAAAACGGAAGCCAACAGATCATATGAAATACAGCCACACGTACAATGGAAGAAGTCATTTCACGTACGTATCGTGGCTCTGATAAATGATAATGTTTGCTATTAGAACTTTCTGATTCTAAAAAAAAAGTCTAACAGTGACGTTTTAAAAATTTTAACGTTTTAAAATTCATCACATATAAAAGGATTCATAATGAAATACACTTTTGAAAATTTTTAAGTCTAAAAATAATCTTCACTTTACAATTTGAAAGTTTTTACGTCTTGCTTTTCGTCTTGAAAATTTTCGATGCACATGGCGCACAATTTCAGCATAATTGGCGCTTATAAGCATCACTAATAAAATAAAACATGCTCCAACAAGTAGACCAGTTAATCGATTCCATGCATTATCATTACTAATGCGACAATCCCATCTATCCGAGGTGACATCGATTGTTTTCATCGTAAATATTATTGGAATAAGAATAGGAAAGCATAGCAATAAAGGTACTGCTGGGAAACCTCGATAAAAATGTCTACGAATCTGAAATTTTCTCATTTTCGGTGCACATACTTTCCAAGTCGTTAAAATTATTTCAAATTACAATCTGAAAAAGTAGACAAAATGAAAAAAGTTTTTGAAAATAATCAATCGATTAGTTCCAAAAGTTTGAATTTTATTTTTCTAAACTATTTTATGTCGATTAATGATTCCAAATTTAATTTAAGACCAAAATTTCCAAAAAAAAAAGAACTATTTTAAGCCTAACTCATCGCTTAAATTCAGAATTCTTAAAGCATTTAAATTAAATTGAAATTATCCCGTACATTTTGTAAATCATTAAAATAAAAGTAATACCGAATAAATTCAATTTCCTACAAAAAAATTGTATGATACCTGATTATTAAAAGGTTTACGTATTGTAATATATCTTCCGATACTGATACATGCAATGCAAAACATGGATAGCATTTTTGATAACTGCTCAATGAAATACAATCCTCGACAATTCCAAATTTCTTTAAAATTCAATAATTGATTATGAACTAATTCAGAAAAAAAAAAAACATTTCTACAAAAACATTTATTAAAAAAACATAAGTAAACAAAGTTTTAAGAAGAAATTTATATCACAGAGATAGATCATATGCAGGATATCTCGAATTACACATTCAGTTTCCTACATTACTTTCACTTGATAAACAAGCATTTGTTTATCAAGTGAGAATTAATATAATCTGAAATGAAAGATTAACTGATTCTTTTTTTTTTTTTTTTTTTTTGAATCTCGTTTCATTTACACTTATTATGTCATCTCAAATATCCTCTAAAAATTTTAATTTGCATTTAAGTACGCGAACTTTTCAACTTACCAAAAGTTAAAGTTTCATCCCAAATGTACACAATGCGTAAAGCAAGCGAACAAACGACAATAAAATCAACAAATGCCAAAACAAAAATATGGCTTCTTAGACAATCACTTGGCCGTCTTAGCCAA
Organism: Brugia malayi; assembly: GCF_000002995.4. Lineage (NCBI taxonomy): Eukaryota > Metazoa > Nematoda > Chromadorea > Rhabditida > Onchocercidae > Brugia > Brugia malayi. Next base: position 4,423,402 of record NW_025062476.1, on the reverse strand, counting down.
CCATTTGTTTGAGGTCGTATATTACGTATGACTGAACAGATAACCCAAAGATTACCAATGATACCTATTTTCATTGTTATCAGATAAATTGCCCACAGAGTGTATAATTGCCACATGCTATATCTAAAAGTTTTCTACACGTTTTTTAAGAACAATTTTTAAAAACAATTAATATTTCAAGTGAAATAGTACAGCATAGCTCTTACGATGACTGTCCACTGATCGATTATGATTGAATTTGAAATTTTATTTTCATTGTACGGTAATTTTTGTACTTCTCGTTGTCACATTTCTTGTTAGCAGAGATAGTATTAAGCGGAGAAAATTTAGCTAAAATAAATTATCCAATAATTGTATCGTAAATCACCGAAAAATAGAGGAAATTTAATCGTTTCTGCATTACAAAGAAGCTATTCAGATTTCATCAACGAAATTATCATACAAATATTTGTTCTACAATGCAGTTTTTTCTACAATCATTTTAAATTAAAAAAAGTTTGACTAAAATTAATGATGCTCAAAAAACTGTTTGTTGTAGCAGTAAGTAAGGGATAACAAGACCTGCGAACATAATCAGAGAAGTGTTTAGAAATGATTTAAATAATTGGAATTAAATGATCTTTATTGATAGCAATTAGTACAATTAATTTTTTTTAAAGCCAACTTTTAAATTTAATTATGAGCGTTAAAATCAAAAAGTAATACTGCCACTGCCAACAGTAAAGCAGAAAAAAACACTGATAACGCTAGGCGGTCATCTTAGTTCTTGTTAAGAAAACTCTTCCGAAATGCTTGCTGTTTCCAAATCCAAAAACGGAATATTAACTAGAAATTATAGATGGCAGAGTAGTAAATATTGTAAAAACAAAAAGTGTCATATTTGTTTTCATTTTGAAACTATCTGCACTATTTGACTTGAATTCCTAAAAATTTTAATAAAATTTGAAGATAGAGAGATTTGATTTTGATGGCACATTTAGAAATACAAATTTCTTATTAATCAAGTCAAATAAAAAATGCAAACTGATTCTATCCTTTTAACATGAAGGACGACTATCTTAAAAAGTTTTATGAATCTTTTCTGTTTATTGTTTTTTTTTTGAAACAAAGTTTTATGAACAAACATTCTATTTAATTATGATCCGGTCAGGAACTGGATCATAATCTAAGATTGACATGTTATTTTGTCCATTTTAGTTAGAGAATTGCTTTGTGATAGAAAATATCTACAAGTTTATTCCTTTCTGTTGAATAGTAATGGCAATAACAAATGTAAAGGTCACACGCATCCTTAACATTTTGAACTTTTAACCTTCCCAATTACCTCCTCAAAACTTTTTTACATTTAGGTAGCTGTACAACTGGATGGAATTACTATGGAAATGACCATAAAATTGTGGTACATCTAATAATTTGTTGTTATGAGTCTTTATTACTTATTTTAGAACCCTTATGTTGCCACAACATAAATAGGGTCATTCAGATTATTGATGGTCACAAAGATATATCTGTTTTGTTGAATTCTTCGATTCTTTTTCGTTTTTTATAGTTCTATGTGGTAAATTTTTAAGAAAATATAATTGGATGAAAGTAAAAGTAATCGATCTAATTTACTCAAAATTGGCCACCTGACAAAAGTTAATCTACTTTGTTAGGGTTAAAGCTTAAAATCTTGAGGAAATATTTGATCTCTTGTGACAAACAATGTTTGCTTACGCTCACTGAAAAAAGAAATTAATAAGTTTTATGAATTAATCCTTGAATTCAAGAAATATTATTGCTATAAAATCTGAATATCTGTTGATATAAATCTGTACTTTTCGATATTTTAATCAGTTCTTACAGTATGGCACTATATTTAGTAACATGAAGCTTTTTGCAGTCAAAAATCTTTTAAACTATTTGGAAAATCAAAAATACTAGGGTGATTAGTTCAAAAGAAGTAATTAAATATTTCCTTTCAGCTCTTAAGTTTTCAAAATTATGAAATGGTATGAAAAGGAACAATTTGTTGGTGATCTAATTATATTGACATATTTATTTAGTCTCCAATGTATTTCTATGCACAATTTCATGCATAACTTAAATTTGATAGATTACGTAGTAACTCAACGAAGCTTTTAAATTCAAATACAGCAAATTAAATTCCAAAGTAAAAGTTCCATAATCTTTTAGTGCATTATCAACAGTTATCAATCAGTACTATCGAATAGAGAGTTTATCGATTATCATTTTTCAATCTTTTCATCTTTGCTAAAAGTATCTTCTGTAGATCATTCTTTCATCGCAGACTACAATATTTTAACATTTCAATTTCAGAGCACAAAGTGAATATGCTGCGATCATTCATTGACGAGGAAATTAAATGTGCATTAATTAGAAATTAGTTCGTCCATTTCAAAATTGATAAAAGAACCGCTTATAAGAAGAAATACTCACTATGTGTTGTATTTAAACCTATAAATTAAATTTTTAAAAATGTGTAACATTTAATACTTTAGAAGATTTGGACTTAGACCTTTTGGCTCATTGCACTTTGACATTTCGACTTTTCGTTCCGTTTACCACTTCAGTTTTTATTAAAAAAGTGAGCATTCACTAAATAGTAATTGGATTTTTTTCATTTAAATTTTGTGTTAGAGAATTTGAGCAAAAAAAAAAAAAAAATAAACTTTAGTAGCGAAATTTTTTAAAAAAGTAAACGTCTTTTTTAGAAAATTTATATTTTAATAAACTTGAAATTCTGGCTGAATTCAACTGATCAATAATTGTTCCAATGCAATATATTCTGAGATAAATGATAAAAAGTGAGGAAATAGTTGTGATAATGAAGTGATAGTATTACTATTGGTTAAGTGATAACAACACCACCTGCATTAAAGAGAAAACAAATTTATGAAACACTTTTGCTCAGATTATTTTAACCAAATTGTCACTAATACTCGTTTTAAGCTAAATAGCACATCACAAACCGGTTTATTTTATTAAATCTTGAAGATGTAACGATTGTAAGATAAAGATATTTATCAGCAATTAGAAGGAAGTGATAACGAGCTGATAAATGGAATGTGGTTAAGAATGTTGATAAATGAAAGTGTAAATGATGAAGTATTTCGGATTCCATTACTGCTAAGTGTAGAAAATGAAAAAAATTTTATTATACAGAAAGGGAGAGATAGCATTCCTTTATCATATAAGAATTTCAATAAATTTTATAGGAAAATTAAAGACATAAGAGAGTTTCAATGAAATTTAAGTAATTCAGTGTTTTAATTAATTCAATATATTCAATTAATTCGACCTGTTTATTCAGTTTATTTCTGTAAAAATCTGTCAGAAATAGAAGAAAAGAGATCTGAAAGAGAATAATTTTAAGCTAATATTCTATTATAAAAATTACTATTAAATATAGAAGCTTTAAACTAAACTTGAATTTTTCTATTCATAAGTGATAAATTGAAAAAATTTTAATTGAACAGCAACAAGTTGATCTCTTTGCTTAATTGCTTATTTGGAACTTAATTAAATTAAGAAATCCAAAGTATTAAGAAGTTCAGTCATACAGATTATGATGAATTGGTCCAAACCAAAGCTATTCTATATGCAATTTAAATGATAATCAGAAGAGTTTTCTGTACGATTTAATCAGGAAAAAATATAATGCACTGTTCAATGGTTTCAAAAAGAAACATTGTGACGGCTAATACTAAACCTTGAATTAATATAAAATCTATGCAAAACTTCTCCAGCCATATGAATTCTCAAAAATAAAATTATATAAATTACATGATTAATTAAAACCAAAAATTAAGTATTAAAGTAGATTAGAACAATATAAGGTAGTGTTAAAAATTTTTTGATGATAGTTAAACCATCGAAAGAATAAAATAAAAGAGTGATAAGAAGAGAGCAAGAAAGAGGAATTTAATTATGGTTTCATAAAGGAAAAACTGGAAATGTAGAGGTTATCAAAACACTATGTTATCAGATTATCATTTCTACATTTCTAAAGAGAACTATCATCTTGTCGAAAGAAAAAATTTAGAGAGAAAAATTTTAACTTTAAATTCTGTGAAACGTACAGAGTCGAGAAAGACGTACGTGACTTCTTTATAGTTTATATTCTTAAGTAGAAATTGGATTTTGAGTATCAAATTTCTACAATTCAAGAAAGAAAAATAATTGAACTTTGGATATGAGAATTGCAAATTTTTGCATTTTTTGAAAAAAAGTTTTATTATTTGACAGAATTTTTGTGTATATCATTATTTGATAGATATTATAAAGCAAATGACAGAGCATTTTTGGAGAATTAACTTAGATTTACAAAAAGGTACAAAACCTCAACATATATATCGAGAATAATTATTTACTATTTGATTCTTATTCCAAAATAAATGAAAAATAAACAAAAAATACAAGTGGAAATATCGATCTAAGAGTTAAACAGTATATTGTAGTAAAAGAAAGATCAAATAGAATTATGAGTTAATCTTGAGTAATGAGAGATCATCTTCAGCCAATAGGCAAAATTCCTTTGGTGTGAAAAGAAGAAGGATGGATCAATTTTCAAAAGTTTAATTTTTTGGTTTCATTTTTCCATTATACCTTATATTTCTAATTTTTTTTCTTTGCTCATACTTTTTTATATTCCCTTCCCAAACAAAAAGATTTATTACTTTAGGATAATACGATTAATACTCCATGTTTAAAATTTATATATATATATAAGTAACACTGATTGAGTTCAAATCTCTAAAATTGTTTTGAAAAAATCTTTGAATAATTTATTGTAAAACAAAGTTTTTTGAAAAATTTTTTCAAATGACTATCAAAAATGTCATTAATGCATGAGATTAGATTATGATCAAAGCATACTTGTAAACAATAATAACAGTAACTGTATAAGATGATGATGATGAATTTAAAAGCAAATTATCAATGACCTTGGATATTTTGTGCTGCACATCAGAGTACCTTATTGTAGGTTGGCAAAAGAGTAAAATGATGTTGTCGGTCGGTTAGATGTTACGCATCTGCGACATTATGTGACAGAACGTCCCTGAAGCATTCATTCTCTCCCATCTTTCTCTTCCAAATTGGCAAGTAGTGTTGGCTTTCAAAACATAAAAAATCCTCTTTTCTTTCTCCACAGTGCATTTAATGCCTGATAAAGAAATTAGCGCAATTTAACTGCTCGGAATAATAAGTGCCTCCGTAGGCGGCGGTAGCGTCCATTACTTGCGGAAATCTCAACATAGTACATGCGGATGCCAAATGCTTTAGTTTACTTGCGGATAAGGAAGTTTAACTTAAGTCTACTGCCTTATGTGGGTCTTAATTGATTACATAAATAACTCAAATCTTCGTTGAGTTGTTCATAATAGTTGAAATTATAAGATTGTTTCAGGATTGAATACGGATTGATATGGCTCAACCACTTCCGGAATAGAGTTAAAATATTCAGTTAAGGATTACCTTCTTCCTATACATGAAATAATACTTAAAAAGATTTCACAATAACATTAAATAAATTAGTACTTATAAGATAAAAACTGGCACTATTACATTTATAATAGTGCTTATTGCACTCTTCTGCTAATTATAACTTTCACAAATTTCAATTGACACAAAAATGCTGCAAAAAGAAAAGTTTTTATCAAGTGGAAGAAGAGAAATATATCATATCAGTAATTTTCATGATAAGAACATATCACCCGAAACTGTTTATGGAATACAAATCAATGATATCCGACATATTTACCAATTTAAAATTTTAGCACCATTTTATCTAATCTAACATGTTGCGATAAGAAAATTTAAAATACATGTGCAAGTATATAAATGGATAAAATTAAATAATATAAAAAATATTCACAGTAAGGTAATATTCATAAGAGCCTTATAGAAAACAATACTTATTTAACAATTTCATTTCCGTAAAATTATAAATGATAAATTTAATAATACTCAAAGTATGGAAATGAAAATTGGTGAACTCAAATAAAAAAAAAAAAAAAAAAAGTAATCGGAATTCATGAAAGAAAAGAATGAGCAAAATAAATTAATGGTAAAGCCAGGAAGAAAGAAAAATAAAACAAATAGAATAAACAAAAGAATTTTCCTTTCAATGAAAAGTTAAAAAAACAAAACTAAATAAAACGAATAGAAGATAACAAAGCTGTCAACAAATTATGATCCAAAATTTCTATTCTAATTTCTTCGAACTTTAAATAGTGATTTTAGCAAATAGATAAAATTGGAAATACGATATATTTCAGTTTGAAATGATGAAACTCAGATCATTTTTAAAAAACAATTCACCATTCTTAAAATTTTATTCCTTCTCAGACCAAAGTTGTAGGAAGTAAACTTAGTTTTGTTTTGTTAAATTCAGTATGACATACTTTTGCTACTAATTGTATCATTTAATTTTAAAAAGTGAATATCTTAAATTTTGAATTAACTAATTTAACTTTATACCGATAACGTAGCTAATTTCTTCAATAGTGTATCTTGTAAATACTTTAACACTTTGAATTATTCCTGGTATTACATTTCACCAGAAGTAATGTCATACTTGAATACATTTAAAGTAAACAATAACAACTCATAAATCATTCATAATCTATCACAATTTGGAACCAATTGTATGACTTTTTTGTGAATGATGAAAAGATATCAGTGAATAGGGTTGGAGCTATCACTTTTGAATTGAAACCCTTAGCATTAAACTTTGAAATGAGTTTAAGTTAATTCATTTTTGATACTTTTTCAGTTTAAATAGCATTTCTAACAAACTTGGAAAGTGATTTTGCAAAATTTTGGAAAACCTTAATTAGCATATAAGCAATTATGTAGACTTACCTGATGATAACTTTTTCGATTGAAATTTAAGTGTGACACAAATTTAACATATATATATATATATATAAATGATGTCATATCGAATGAATGCATGTCAAAATAGGAAAGCTATACTTTTCATAAAGGAAAAATTAATTTTATTTTTCCAAATATAATTGAAGTCTCCGTTGAATGAGTTCCTTTGTTGCAATATTACTGTTAATTCTATTTAATATTATATAGATTTAATCTTATATAAATATTCAGTATTACATATCGATTATATAAACATTTAATATTATATTAACTTGGAGAAAAAAGGACTTAAGAACAGGTAAGCTGGGTCAGCAGAAATTTGATATTTTTCCTGATATTGACAATGTTGACAATCTCATATAAAAACTTCAACAAGTTAAGATAAATTAAATAAGGCAATAAAAAGGACTTAAACTTAAAAAAAATAATTACGACAAACAATTTTGACAAGTAACAAAAAAAAAAAATAGTAATAATAATATGAAAAATTACAACAAACTTAGACTTAAATTATACCAAATGTTTATCCTCAAAGTTTATCAAATAATAAAAAGAACAAAGAACGAAGCGAAATTAATTTTTTACTAAAAAAAGAGATGAAATTTTCATAAATTGAAAAACAAATTCAAAATTAGGTTAAAAACGGAAAATTTCGATTCGAATTAAATGGTAATAATACGGTGAAGTAATACTAGGAGCCATGGCGAAGTTCAAAAGTCGAAAAAAAGGAACAATAGATTTTGAATAAATATTAATAAAAGTAAAGCGATACTGAAAAAAAAGCCATAACAGAAGAAAGAATTTCAATTATTTTTAAATTCGATTCTAGATTACAATATCTATTGAAATTTGTCATTGCTGAACATATTTTTCACAATTTATAACGGTTGTACGTTTATTATAACAAAATTTTTTGCATAAAAATAATAATTACGATAAATCCGATAAGCAAAACAAAGATTGCAGTTTGCAAAAGAATTTCATTTTTTAATGCTTCGTATGAAATGCTTGGTACTTTCGCAGATTTTCTTCGAGTTATTTCGTTACGTTCAAAAATCACAAACTGAAAATATTTTCTTAATTATTATTTTCATCAAGTTTTTAATTTTGATTTATGAATTTCCAATTTAGATTATTGCATATTATCATATATAATGCAAGGTAAACAAGGCTAATTGTGTTGGATCGATTAATGTTTCTGCTTGTTTTCACCTAAGAATATAGTTGCCATCTTGGTATTTCTATAAAAAATTTCCAATTTATGCAAATTTTTTTCGTTTCTTATTATGCCTGGCAAATTCTAATGTATTACTAAAAATTTAAGATCCTAGCCATCTTTTTTTTAGAACTGAATTACAATGATAATCTCTTATCATTTTGACTGTAAATTCATGAAATAATAAAATTTTATTTTATTCACTAATCAGTCTTTGATCCACTCATCAAATAAGTTATCATTAAGTTAATGAAATGAATTCATTTTGATATGAAAATTTCGTGACCTGATCAGTATGAATATCTAATGTGAAACGAGTGAAATTAGTAGAATTTGTCTCAGTAAAAGACTTCCGTAAAAGAGAATTCATTGCTAGCCGGGATTCATTCAGGAAACGTTTTCGTCTGTAATTCGTAGAGAAGTTCCGTTTATTGGCATTAAAAACATCTCTGCAACTATTGAACTCAGTGTTCTCTGAAAAGAAAACAGTAAGTGGAGAAATCTTAAAAACCAATAATTCAAACATTTCCTTATTTTTCATTTTTATATTTTCTGTAATTCGTAGAGAAGTTCCGTTTATTTTCAAAATTCCAAAATCTGAAAATTTTAAATTCCAAAATCTGATTTAAGCATGCTAATTTACTAATTACATATTTAAATTAACTGATCACTTGGTCATTCTTATTATCAAAGTTTTTTCATCTTTTATCAAATAAAATATAATGATAATTCGATCTATTAAGTTTGATAAGCTTTTTTGCATACTAAATTAGCTATAATTAACTTATATTGTGCCATACCCTCGCATAACGATTCGATATTTCGAGGCAATGAAGATTGCAAAATATTTGAAAGTACAGGAGAAGGAGATTTGGAAATTGAATGTTTAGAAATTGATGTTAAGGTCGAAAGATATTCGCATTTGGGTGGCTGAAAAAAACAAAAACAAAAACAACAAAATATTAAAGTTTAATATTTATCTAATAAATCTTATATTTTGCATTTATGAATTAGTCAATGTTTGTATTTTTTATCAAAGATACGATAGAATCGCTGTTTTTTCTTTTCCTTTTTTTTTTTTTTTAAATTAAAATTAAAAACCTTTCCATAGTAAATTGATATATTTAGAAAGTTTATATTCTAAGAAATAATATCACTACAATTATGCTAGAATAGAATGTTAAGAAAAAAAAAAAGTGAAATACCGAAATGCCTTCACAGCCATTTTGCGCTTTAATACAAAGTGCCACTTTGCATTGAAAACGAATAGTAAGTTTATCGACAAATTTGAATGCTGGTATCACTGAATATGCTACTGTGAGACTATCACTATAGTGCAATGGATCCATTAATGTATGATCTGTGATACAACTGAAAATATTTTTAATCAAATTAAAATCATCACTGATCATATGATCAGTTCCTAATATGATAATATGACGAAAAGTTGTAGTATTTTTGAGAATTTCGGTGAAAAAAAAAGTTTCATAGAAAATTATGAATTGTATAGATAAATTTAATGTAAAACGATGTAGTTTATTAAAGCTTTTTTTTTTTTCAAGCTATTTCCTGATGGAATATGAAAGTAATATTTGTGAAACTACTGATAAGTAAGTTATTCTTGCTTTAGTAAAAGTTAACATCAAAAGATTTCACTGAACAAAGAATTAAACGAATTTAAATTTTAAAATACGAGTAGGAATCTGTAAGTTAAGTAAATCAATGTTTACCCTTGATTATCGACAAGCTGGAAAGTGTCACTATCAGATTCATAAACGAAACATGAATGAACAAGCATGCCGTACTCATCTGGAAAAATTTGCAAGTTTTTCAATTTTTAATAAAATTAAAGCAAAAAAAAAAAAAAAAAAGAGCTCCTATCCAATTATGAAAAATAAGATTGAATGAGATAATACGGAAATATTTTTTGCATAAGAGTAGATGGACTGAAAATAAATTCTATTTCATTAATTTATACTTGAAAAGAAGACTGAAATTGACACAAATTAAAAAAGGAAACAAAATTTTAAAAAAATTTGTTATAAATCAGATTAGATCAAAAAGAAAAGTAAATAAACCCTAATGACCACTCATCAAAATCTAACTGAAATCATAGAAATTGTTCAATCATCATGATTAAATTCTCTGCTATGATAATTCTAGATGTCGGTATAAATCATAGCAAAAGCTTATGATATTCAAGAAACCGGTAATTTCAATTTACCTGATTCACAACTCCATTTATGAATTAGCCGATCGCCAACATTTGCATATTTTATCGACTCACCGTTTATTGAATTTAGCACATCGTATGCACAGTTAGTCGTAATTTCGTTTTCCAATTCTGTCATCGTTAAGCCACTGATTTAAAACAGAAATTTTAATCTTACTTCAAACTCATTTTAATTTAAAATGAAGTAAAGTAGATGATAATAGACATCAGAACAATAAGTCCAAATGATTACCCAATGCTTTCGGATTCATTTTAAAAACGTATTTAACTCTAAATTATATTATTATACTTTTTTCAAATTTTTGAATTAATTAAATTGTTTTTATTTTGTCGAAACTGACGATACCATTTGCCAGTGATCTGTAAATAAGTAAATAAACCCGGAATTACAGCACTCTCCGATCTAATTTACCTGATTTGCATGTTTGGATCGATGACAGTTTCATAGAAACAGCTAACACTATAAGCTCTATATGCTTGTGTAAGAAATAAATAGTGATACTGAACGATGATAATTACCTGATAACTGATACCTGATGGTTCTCGCTGCAAGGATGATAAAACGGTGATAATTACCTGATAACTGATCGTTTCTTGCAATTGTTTAATGCTATTCCATTAAAAGTTATTTCACTCTATTCATAACTTAATTTTCTTTTTTTTTTTTTCATTGCGAATCATTTGATTAAGTTAAAAATTGTAACTCATATTATTTATTTTTAGCAAAAAAACTTTTTAGACTTTTCCGCCCTAAAATAAGTACTTATTACTTCTACCTCATATTTCACATGACAGTCACTTTTGTAGAAAACGTTGAAGTAAAATGAACCAACAGTTGGATTCCACGTATAGTCTAAATGACAATTTTCATACATAAAGGAATCTTTCACATAAATATGTCCGTAAAATGGCTTTTCCAGTTCGAAACGTAATCGTAAACCGTCCGTAAAACATTCCTAAAAATTAAATGATGACATTGTTGTCTTAAATTTTAGATTTGCTAATTGCAAGATTTATATCAGTAGGCTTTTTATTTGCGTAGATTTTGACAACAGAAATTAGCTGATAGATTGATTATAAATCGAACAAAAGAAAAACATAAATTAAAAATTTAACAAAAAAAATTTTTGAAATCTTTGTCTAGTGATTTTTTTGAGAAGTTAAAAACCATAAGTTAACGATAAAAGTGATATGGACTTTTATCATCGACCGATTTAATTAACATATATACGGTACATCAGTTTACGTAGTAGTAATAGTACAAGTACCAATAACATATACAGTTACCAGTGTTGGTTCCTGTTCTAATGCTCGTATCCGTTGTGATAGTAATACGATAAAGAGAAATTCCGGATATTGCATCATTATTGATCGTATCAGGAATCGAAAACAAGTGAAATTTAGCAATATTTTGAAAGAAGGAACTTATCGTTGGGAAATCAATGAAATGGTACCCATCAAATTTGATCCATCAAATAATTTGAAATTAATTTAAAATAAAAACCTACTCTGTTACTATTCTTTTAGAATTTCGCTTATAGAAAAGAGAATGTTGGTGTTTAATCAAGCTGCTCAATTCTCCCTCTTCTGGCGCTGATTAACATACATACATTAATGAACCTTCCACCTTGGCTAAATCGAATAGTATCCCTCTCTCTCTCTCTCTCGCTAATAATTTTATATGTATAACTTTGATTTGTGGAAATAGTACTAAAGCGCCTGTCAAAATGTTCACCTTCGAATCTTCAAGATAGCTAACCATTAATACATTTGCGCCACTTCTGTGAAATATGGGATAGAGAATGAGGAATGAAGAGAAAAACAAATCGGAAGGTTAATATCACAAAAAACATTATAAATTCATTGCAACAGTCTGATAATAGCACTTGACTTTTGCGCATCTTTTTGTTTGCCGAAATATACCTCTGAACTTTTAATCGTCGTCTATTAATTATGGATTGAAAATTGTTTAGATATTGTTTTATTGCTTCAAAAGAAGTGAATAATTTCTTGCAGTTTAACTTTGTGGCGAGAGTAATATATTTTCTTTTGCACGCTTTTCGCATTTTAAAATTGTCGAGAATGAAATGGAGTATTCGTTTCTGTATGATATGAATATTTCTAAAGTTTCCTGATGTATCACTGATGGCGCTATTGTCAACATGTTTAAACCCGCAGGATTATTCGGACATTGATTATTTGGAAAACAAGAAATAAACAAATCTGTATTATGTATTTAGGTTAATTGGTTTTGTATACTACACCACCATCATAAATATTTATAAATACACTGAAAATTTTTCTTTTAATTTAAAAAACAAACAACGAATTTGAAGTAATATTTCTCTTAAAGAATTTGCCATATTTCGTGCACTGAAGTTTAGGTTTATATTTTGTTTAATTAGCAGAAAGCATATTTTTGAATTCTTCGTGAAATAAAATTTATGTGGGATTGTGATCAAGAACAGAATTTGATCACTTATCTTTAAGTAATCAATGAATGTTCTTTTTTTTTTAAATGAATTCTAATGAAACCTTTTTCTTTAATAAATATGTTTGGTATGATTTGCATATTTCTTTAGTATTCAAATTCTCTCGATAATTAATTAATATGTGAACAAAATGTAAATATTCTAAGCTAAATTAATCAGCTATGTTAGCTTATTTTTTCTCTGATTATAAAGTTTAACTTATTTTTTTTTTAAATATTCAAATAGTAAATAATTGTTTAATTCAAAGGATGATATTTCAGTGATTTTTTATGAAAATATATCTCAAATCAAAATGCAAATATAATTTGTTCCATTGGAACTTGTTTATTGGAATGTAAATTTTGAACTTTTGTTTACATCAAAATTATTTCCATAAAAAAAATATTCTATCAGAAAACAATCAGAAATGCTGAAAGTTGAATAAACAATTTTGTGATCAGATTTTGAGAATTTCTAATATACAATATTAAAAGTGAAAATTTATGCAAATATTATGTAGGCAATGAATTATTACAAGTATGTTTATAAAAGACCAACAAAAATGACAAAAATTAGGTCACTAAAGTTGAAAAAAAAAAAACTATTTTTGTAGTCCAAAACAAATAACATATTTATTTTGTGTAAAACGTTCGATTCTTCACGAAAAAAAAAATAATTCATAAATAATTTACTTTCATTTCATTTTTTCATTCTCATTAACATTGGCTAGAATATATCTTTCCACTTTTTATTATTGTATTTTTAATTTGATTATCGATAATTTGAAAAATGGTTTCTTTTTTTTTTTTTTTTTTTTTTTTATGGAAAATAACAGCAAAAGTTCAACACAAACAGATTCACTGATTTTTTTTATTGCTTCAATTTAAATTCTTCGAACCCAAGTTTACAATGAACAAATGGAACAGTTGTAAATCATACTGTCATTTTATCATTGTATCATTCAATTTACTTACTAAAGATACTATCGGAAGAACTTAAAATTATAAAAGAGAAGAAATATTCAAAAACGAAGAACGAATATAAACTGTTTGAAAGATTTGTTTTGTTAGATATATGATCGCTACATTCAGATGTTATAAATACTTTGGAATAACAAAGTAATTTATTAATGCTATATAAGTTCATTAGAATTATATTTAAATGAAGCAAATGGGATTATAAATGAATGATTGGAAAAGAATTTATTCAGTTTTCCAAAGAGAAAATTTTGGTTTTGTTTACGACTTTTTATTGTTTAAATCATTAATTAAATCAATTCATTACAACAAATTCAAAACAAACAATCAATAAATTTGATGGACTAACTTATTTTTTTTTTTTTGAATTAGGATATAATCATTTATTTATTTTGTAAAAAAAAAAAAACATTTAGTCGGTTTCACTTTTAGCGAATTATATTATGGAATAATTCAATATAGATAGCATTTTATCTTTCGAGTTTACATTATAAATTCAATAATTTACAAAAAAAAGAAAACAATAAGTGAATAATGATAATATAATATAATTTTTATTGTTTATAAAATATTTATGAAAGATTATTTTATATGTATGTTTTTTTTTTTTTTCCAATATGTTAATAAATAAAATACTACTCATTTAAATTTTATCACTTAACAGGGGATTTTGTTTTAATGCAAGATTTCTCCTTTTTTTATTGTAATCATCTGATGCATCAATCATCATTGATTCATTTCATCATTAAATAATTCCTATCAAACAAACAAAACTTCAGAGTAATTTAAAATTTGTCTTACTGAGCTACCATATCAAAAAGTTGAATCCTTTAATGGAAATTTGAAATTTATTGCAAATAAAATGAAATATTGTGATGCAAAATGAAAACAAATTATTTTAGAATCTTTTCCATTGTTTAATATAATTGTTCATATTGGTAAACAAATATGTTAGTAATAATAGATCAAAATTTGAAATGGAACAGCTAAACTGGACATCGATAATAAATTCTGTAAAAATATTACTATAGAGATAGAGGATGTCAAGAAATTTCGGTTATTTTTTTCGTTTAGAAACTGAATTGAAAATCAAATTTCTAAGCGGAAAGAACTGATAGCTAATTCAATTCTTTCTTTAGTTACTCAAATAAATGAAGTGAAATAGAAAGAAATTGCTATTGGTACCGAAATAAACCATCTTGTATTAACAAAATCGTTGAATTTAAATGTGTAATTGAGCCAAAACCAAGCAATCAATGCTGACCAGGTCATCAATGCTCGTGAAGCATTCAAGAATATTTCCTGAAATTAAAAAGCAGCAAATTTTTAACATCGAAAAAATCTAATTTCTTTAACACAATTAAAGAAAAAGGAGAAAAAAAAAAAAAAAACATTGCTTAACGATAATGTAATGCTTAGCAATTACAGGTTAATTAATAAAATATGCTATTAATATGCTAAATATCTTTCCTAGCTTAGTTTTGATAAGCTCCAATTTAAATCAATGTTCGTGAAATGTTCAAGAATATTTTCTAAAATTAAAAAATTAGAAAATTTAAATTCAAAAGAAATTTAAAAAAAAAAAATTCTTGAGCATATATCTTAATGAAACGGAGATTTTGAATAAATTCCGAATTATTTTTCAGGATGATTTGTTGCATTTACAGGTGGTGATTTAATAGCTTGTAACTTTTCCATCTGGTGTACTTCTCGCCAGGTACCCATGCGCAATATTATAGAACCAAAGCCAAACAAAGTTGCAAAGGTTGTGAGTAATGCAATTGCTTTATAAAATAAAAAAGCAGGTAAACATAACAATAATATTGCTGTGCAAATTAAGCATGACTGAAATGAAATTAGAAAATTTATCAAAAAATGGATTTAAATTTTAATTTAAAATCCATCAATTTATTACACAATAGAAATGATGTTAATTATTTGTGCTTATTGTATGCTACAAATTTTTGATAAGATTAACTAGTTCTATTTAATTATTGCATTCTCAAATAAAACAGATAATTGATAATAAAAGAAAGCATACTTCTTCGAAAATAAGTAAAACATAAAGGAAATACAGAAGAAAATTCAGGAATATACTACTCTTTGACCCACAACAAGTCATACTCAATTCTTATCTTATCTAATATGAATTTATCGAGTTGTATCCTATTTTATAATTTATAATTTCACTGCTAAAAATGCAAATTTGATATCTTTCCTAATTAAAGCAGAAAATTTTGAGTACAATTTTATGCTTAGAAATTAAACCGATAAATCTGTTTTACATTGGATTATATTTGATTTCTGTCTATTATGAATATTTATTTGCTTTGATAGCTTTACTATTAAACTGATCAATTTTTTTTTTCCTTGTTTCAAATATTTCAAGAATACTTTCTTATCTTTTTGGTAATGAATAAATATTTATTCACAAATTTTTAAAAGTTTCATTTTTCCCGGGAAATGGGAAGAAGAAGGAGGGAGAAAAGAAAAGGGTAATCAATGATCTTTAAGATTTTATATGATCATAGATATGCCTCCAAAACAGAATTATTTCCTTTACTTTCGAAATCTTAAATAATCCTACTCGATGTTTATCACTTCTTCTGATACCTATCATTCAAATAAATAATTTTTTACTACAAATGTTACGAGATCTATTCTATCAATTATTTCCTGGTGCTACTGTACAACAAATTTTTCATAATATTCAGAATCTTAAACAACAGGTATACTTCTAAATTTAACATTATCTAATTCTAATACATCTATTTCTAATTTATAATTTCAGTGATATCATCATAAATTCCATTAGTACTCCAGAATTGATTAACTTTTTATAATCGCATGTGTTTTTTTTTTTTTTTTGCTATTGTTGTTGTTGTTGAAATAAATTAATATATTATTTATTACTTTTTTTTATTTTTTTAAATTATATATTTTTTCTAACTTATACTTTATTTCTGTAGATAATCTCAGCACAAGTTAGACTAGTTATTCTGAATGATGCAAACTTGGAAGAAAAACATTTAGTGCTTGCACGAATAGCTGCATTACGAGCAGAACTAGAACAACAAATATTTTTTTTTATTGTTGCAACAAGAAATGATGAAGTGCCGATTTATCGTAATTGGCTAGAAAAGCAAGATACCACTAATGGACCGTTATATGTAAGGACATTGTAAGTTATTTATCATTTAACTTTCTTCGAGATTCCTTTATAATTTTTTCTTCCTTTTTTTTTTTTTTTTTTTTGATAAATATAAGAAATATAAAATCTCTTAATTCATTTTTAGATATATTGTTTTGAGTGCAATAAAAATGTTTTAAATATTTTATAAAAACTCTTCTTGCAAGCCTTTTTTTTTTCACATATTTTAATTGTCATATAATAAAATGTTAGCAATTAAAATATTCGGATAATTTAGCTCTTACATTGATATAACAATATTTGCGGATCACATAATTCATCGATCATTTGATGATTGAAATTCTTTGGATGCTATCTTAATGGTGCAAGTTTGAATGAGTCTAGTGAATTTTAAAGTCTCCAAAATTTATAAGAATTTAAATCATAGATTTCCTATTTCAGCAAACGATGGCAAGATGAACAGAACTGGAGACCTAGCTTGTCATATCCACCCTACCTTCAAAATCGATCTACTTTCCCGTTGTACCTGAGATATCCACCTCTAGCTCCACCTCTACTTCCACTTCTACCTCCAGCTTCACTTCTACCAGCTTTACCACCACAACAACCTTTACCAGTATTACCAGCATTACCACAATTACCACCACTACCACCTCCTAGGATGTTTTTTGATGACCAACAAAGTCGACCCGGTATAAGTTATAGGTTTTCAGATAGAGAAGCACTGAGAAATTTCAATATACCATTTCTGTTTAAGCCAACGTCAATAGTTTATCCAAATGTTATTGATTCCAATCTACCGATACAACTAAAATTGTCAGAACTTTCTGCTGATTTTAAACTGCAATTACAACTTCCTTCTTCGGAGAACGAAAGTTCTGATGAAATGTAAATTGATAGGATTAGTAGAAGGAAATGAAGTAATAGACCTTAGTGATATCATTGTAACTTTTAGAACTTAACAGTAATGGTCATAAGTCATAAGTCACTAGTGATATTAGTTAGTGATAAAATTGTTCTATGATAAATGAATAACAAAAAATATTTACAACTTTTATACGATTATTTCAAGCGATACTATGTGCGCTGATATACTGATATGATATACCATTTCGTTTGATCTATATGTCTTGATATCCTCCCTATTTAGTCATTTTTACTTCATTTCCTTCTCGCTGTGACAGTTTTTTTAAATTTTACATCTTGCACTGAGAATTTCAAATTTATAAATAGATATGAAATGATCTTATCAGATGGATATCTTTTTGTCTATGATATTACTCTATACAAAATGCTCAGTAAGTTATTTTACTAACAATACTTTGTCATGCATTACATATTATCAAGATCTTTGTATTTAATCATCAAACCATTACAATACCTCTAATTTTTTTTGAATCCTTAACTACAACTCATTGAGAATCCAAATTAAAATTAAAAGTGAAAAGTTCTTTTTTTCCTCAAAAAATCTATTAAACTGAGGGCTAATACTAATTTGTCGCTGCCTAAAAATTTTGATAAGAAATATTCTATCAAAAATACTTATTCTATCATACCTTCGTATATCATTTATTCTTTACTAAAAATTATATTTTATCTTAGTCAATATGAATGTAATCGCCATATGCCGTCGTATATGAATGTAATCGTATATACTAGTCACATAGGTCTAAAAATTCATATACATAAATTTTTTTTAAAAAAATATGACAGGTTTGCTACAATTTTATATTGTCGAAAATAATCTCAAATAATCATATAAGTACCAGATACTATGATTGATCAACATTGTAGGTACATTAAGATCTACTTTTTAAATCTCCTCTCATGTATTCATGTGCTCTTGTTCTACATTCATTTCTGCTAACAAAGTGTAAGCTTTGTAATTGTTGAAGGAATTTGAAACTTTCTCATAATTGATTTTATTCCCTGATAATTGTTGTTTATCCTACTTGCCAATGCATAATTATTGACTTTAGTCAATAAAATTTCAAGTCGCTTATTATGCTTCAATAAAAAAAAAAAAAAAAAAAAAAAAACCGCTGTATCTGTAAATCAAGGGAAACACCCTCTTTAAAAAATTGAAATTATCAAAAAAAAAAAAAAAAAAAAAACAATATCCCCCCAAATATTTAAGACGCATTTTCATGGAAAAATCGATATTGTATTAGATTTCATTTTCTCGTTTTTTTTTTTCTAGTATTTCAGTATTTCAGATTTCCTTTTCAAAAATCAAGAAAGTTTACTGTTGCATATTTACAAACAAATACAATTTTTTATCAAACACCCATTAATTTTTCTAAATCTTAAGATGATACTGCATAAACGTCTGATTATTACCTTCCATCTCCCATATAACCACAAACAAAACGTTGTTTCAATGAAAAATGAAAAAGATAGTTAAACCAAGATTGTCCATGAAATGGAACAAGTCTGATGAGATCAAAACTTACATGGAACAATGGACTTACTCGTAGTAAGCGAATAAAACATGCCAGAAAGAGCAATATACAATGTGATCCAAATGCCATCTGTGGTTAATTACAAATTACGATGATAATTTTTATACAAGATTCACAACTTGCAAAGATAGTGCCATAAAATTTTGAAATATTTCTGATTTCAAGTTTATTTTCCTTCTATCTATCACAAATACTTACGAACTATGAATCTATAATTTGAAATAACTGTTGCAATTCAAATGCATTTCCATACTATGGCACTTCACTGCACTGGTGTAACTAAAAATGTTAATCTCTCACAAACCTACTTCATTAACACATGATTCTAGCAGTAACTAACCATCAATTCAATTCTGAAACAAAAAAAAGACCCTCCTTCAAATTTTTACAAAGGCATACATAATAATGCCATTCCTGATGAGATACCCATAAATAAACAATATGAAGAGGTTAAATGAATAACAATGAAAACAACTGCAACCGCTTATTCACTAAATATATGAGCAGCTGGAAACTAGAAAGAAATAAAATTTCTATCATAAATAGAATGATATGCTGTACTGCATATTAAAGTTAACTACAAATACTTGTACGAACTATGCTATAATGGTGCGACATAGCACAAAATTATGGACTAAAATTGATATCAGATGTTGGTACGGCAAATGGCATACAAATCTGCATGATTCATCTCTCAGAATGGCTACCAAACTTGTTGAAGCTGTTGATTTCGACTTAAAATTGAACGTACATCAGATGCAAATCGAAGTGCATCCAAAAAAGGTAATAATGCTAACAAACATGTATCTGTAGGATCCGAAAACCAAGATCGTATTGGTATTGCATTTTCTGAAATATTTAAAAACCTAGACGAGTTTGTATAGAAAATTTAACTTTTTTCAGTATAGTTTTTATTTTTTTGTTTTGCCACTGATTTCCCTTTCAGTTTTTCGTGAATTAATTCCTGTCCGTTTTTTTTTTTTTTTTTTTTTTTTTTTTTTGTTCTAAATTTTACGCCTTATATTTTGGAAGCCTCCGCTTCATAAATGTAACTGTAAAGCACTTATCAAATTATAAATAATAGAAGAAGGCCTAGTTACCGAATGATGCCTGAATATGCATGGGGCAACAGAATAACAACTCAGCAACCATTATATTTGCTGCTTAAGAAGTTTTTCAAATAAAAAATTGGTACTCTAACAGAATTAAATATAAGGAAAAAGTTATAAATCATGAAAGTTATAAATCTAAAGAAAAAGTTATAAATCTTAAGAAATGACATTCTATTGTCCATACAAATACACATTATTAAGAAATACTGAAATCTGCAAACTTACGAGGAAACTTCCTATATGCACTGGGAGAATTATCTAATATAAATATTGATGAAAGATCGGCATGTACAGCAGAAAGATCTTTTGTATATCCACCATAATCCATTGTACAATGTTGCCTAAAATATCAGAAAGAGATAATAAACTGAAAGTGAATGAAATTTTAAACTGAAAATATAAAGTCTGATTATGTTATTATAATTTATTGGTAAAAACAAACATATATTAAAGACATAAATATACTGTTTCAAAAACTTAAAGTAGATTCAGCAGCGAGAAGTAATAACTAAATAAAAATGGCCCGGAATCACGCATACCTGAAATAACGCCTTTGCAAGATGCCTTTACCATTATCAAGTTTGTCGGCCACCGAACTCCCATAAATTTCCATGGACGCAGTAAAAATAACTAAATCAAACCACTGGCTAACCATCGAAAGAAAATAATCAACATGAGGTCTACAGTGCACAAAAAATCGGACTGGATGTCGGTCAATATTCACCTGTAATTACAGCTTATGATTCGACGCAAATTACAAAAGTTAATAATGTAACCTAACTTAATTCCATCAGAATCTCCCAATTTTCCAATTCCTAATGGAAAATATGGAGAGAGTTAATGTAACAAGAGTTATACTGGACCTGTGCTGAATTTTTCAAGGCGAAACCGAGTTGGTACAAATTGCTAAAGCAAAACGATTTGTATCCAGAAAAAAAAAATAAAATAAAATCATTCAGATGAAAGAAAATAATGAAATGAAAATAGATAATCATAACAGTCAAGGAACGGAATGGATGACTTAGAAGCATCTCAGTTCTTTGTACAACATATATTGCTAAAATTTCTGACTGCTCTTTTTCAACAACAGAAACTATTTAACTAAGATATTTGTAATAAATTAAAAAACTATTACTCAAACCATGAGTGAATAAGATAAGCTTTACTCGTAACACAAAATCGGGTGGTGTACCGGGTTTAACCATAGGACGTATAATACCGTCATGATGTGAGTGTATTAGTGTTTCATCTAAATCAAGCACCAAAATTTTCCGCTTCACCACGCCTGGAAATTTTTCGCAGATTGTAGAAAAATGAATCACAAAACCTCTTTAACTATTAAATTTCATTTTCAATGCACCAATCCCACATAAAAGGAAGCAACAGGTAACAGTGATAAAATAGTTCCATACTTGTAACATCAAAAAGAGCAACGAACAAAATAAAAGTACAAATTAGAACTTACTCAATCGATGTGCCGATAAAGGTGAGAGAGGAACGTATTCATAACGAATAACTTGACGTTTTCTTATCTGAAATGCAACTATAATTTCTGAGCAGAATTTGAAAGCAATCATTTACGCGCATATTACACATTCAGTAATTGAAATACCTCCTTCAAAACTAAATTTCGTCATCATTAACAAATAACTACTTTGTATGACCTATGGAATAACTTTGAAAAACTTGATATTGCATCAAATCCACCTGTGCTATACCGATGTATGAGAAACTATTGCTATAATAGTCTCAATATTTGATGAAACAAGGTTGAAAACCTACTAGCTAGACAGTTTGACCGACTAAACTAATTTAATGAGCTTTATTTGGCGCATTTCAAAAGAACGAGCAGTATCTGCTGAAAAGAAAATTTTAAATAGTAGCTAGAACCAACAACTTCTGCTTTTAAAATATACTGGGAAAGCTCTCTGTACTATGCTGCTTAAGCGAGGAATAAATGTCACTTTGCCCCATTTCAAGTATAGTTTAATCGATATTCGTTTCTTATAAATCAAAAAATCAGAACATACATTGCGGTACTGTCTTCGAATGGTATAAGTGATACAATTGAAAAGACCCAAAGCATAAAAGCAAAAGGCAGCTATCAAAGTCTTCACGGCACGCATCAAAGCATTTCGTCCCGCAACCATACTGCCATTATCCCTTCGACGTTTCATAATTCCTTCAAATATGACAATAAATGATGACACAAACCTAGACGACACCAAACTGTCACACTCTCCCAACTTTCACAAACGGTCAACTACTATCCCACTTGATGCCCCACTACCTCCGGATAACACGGATAATCTCTAACTATTTTATAACGCGGCAACCAGAATGCAAATAACTTATACCTTACGTTGAATTTTTGAACAGAGATATTGGTGATAATCTATGATTGAAAATTACTCTTTCAGTTTAGGCTCTGCACGATGAATCACAATTTGCTATAAAGAGGAGGAATTTGTAGTTCCTTGATAGGTTAACAGTTAACATATCACTTACTCTGCACTACTATGCTTTCCTGAGCTATACATAATTTTAATCTGATTTCAGAAAGACTCTAATAGAAATTTCAGAATTTGATTTTTTCTACTTCTTGAACTGTCTTATACTATCAGCACTTCAATATCCAGTAATCTTCTCATATTCTTTCGCGAACACACTTTTTTTTCAGTATTATTCGCTTTGTACTTTTTATCATCAAATTTTATTATATGTTTTGTTTCTACTTTTTTACTACTTCTCTTTTATACAGTGAAAGTATGCAAACTTATTGCTATATTGAAAGTGGCAAAGAAGCTAAAATGATATTTGGATGGGAATTTAGGTAAAAGTCATTTAAGTAAACAACGTTCTATACAACCATTTCCTGAAATTTACTTCAAATTTATCAAATTCAACGCTTGGATTTATTTTCTTTCAGTCTTCAAACGCAAAAAGTTAATCAATATTTTATGTAAGTTGGGAAATTTTCCCTAGAATTTCCAGATTAAAATGATTAGTTGAAGCAATTTGCAAAGAGCAAATGATTTGAAGACAATTGCAGATTTATTATTATTATTATTATTGTTATTATTATTATTATCATTATTATTATCATTATTATTATTATTATTATTATTATTATTATTATTATTATTATTATTATTATTATTATTATTATTATTATTATTATTATACAACAGCTTTCATAATGCGGAAAAGGAATATAATATGAAATTAGAAAAAAAAATAAAAAAATAAAAAATGGAACATTTCGAAATCTGAAATTACATATAATCTATATTTAAACTATATAATCTATACTTAAGTTTGTTAACTGAGTACATTAAAACAAACTTTGAAAATATAGAAATCAAAATTAATGAAGCTAATAGTGTAACAAGAAACATAACAAATCCTAGTAATACAACATTTTGTATATAGAAATTTGATTCAAAATAAATTGGACGAAATGAATTGAAAGAATATAAATTTTAGCTTCAAATCATCAATGAATTCTGCTATCAATCGAATTCTATTTAGATTGGGAAAGTATTGAAGAAATTTATGATAAATCAAGAAGGTTGATGAAGGGATTGCTGGATGATAATAATAATGTCAAAAAAAAAAAGCTTATTCATGTTAGCAGAGAATCCCTAAAAGAAATTCAAAAACTGCTCAATTCAAAAAAAAAAAAAAAAAACAATTTTAGATAAATTGATGAATTGTTGCTAGCCAAGGACAGGTAGAAAGATTATTTCCTATTTTTTCACAAAGCACACAGATAGAATGAATAGTGTTAGTTGACATTATTCAAATTGAATTTAACATTTAAAAATAGCTGAAGTGAATGATTGAAATACATATTATTGACTGATTAACTAGAGATATAAGTTGTCTTTTTCAGGTTTTCTAAAGATAGAAGTTACTTTTTTTTAACATAGTAAATTGATTATTTCATAAAGTTAAATATAATCAAAAGATTAAAGTTAACAGCATTAATTAGTGTCTTTGGAATGTTCGAGTACATTCTTACAGTACCTTTTGTTTTTCAATCAGATAACAGTACAAGCCTTTTTGAGCTAATAGCTGAATGTGATTACCACATTCTACAACTTGACCATCTTTTAAAACAATTATTAAATCAGCATTTTGAATTGTTTTCAAACGATGAGCGATCACAACACAGGTTCGACCACGACGTGCTGTCTCCAGTGCTTCTTGTACCATCTAAATTTGAATTCATTAAAAAAAAAAAAAAAAAAACTTCATAAAGGTATTTTTTTTAAATCGATCAAGAATTAAATTAAATGGACATTCTTCTCATTAGACTTTTAAGATATGTTTTACATTACAAGTGCTATACTTTTTCATTTTCACTATCCAAAGCGCTAGTAGCTTCATCAAGAAGAAGTATTTTTGGATTTCTTATAATTGCTCTTGCAATTGCAATCCGTTGTTTTTGACCACCTGACAAATGACTTCCTTTTGAGCCAACAATTGTATCGTAACCCTGAAAATAATTGAAGTTCAATCATTTTAGTTACAACATCGAAAAAAAAAAAAGTCGCATCTCTAATTTTTTGCTCTATAGCGATAAAGATTTTCAGTAATTTTAGATAGAGAGAATAGTTGATTCGAATTAGAAAACTCTAAATTGGACTTCGGTCAAGCTTTTGGTTCTACTTTCCAAAGATATATTACTTAAATATCAGAAAGCCTTAACTTTATTTCAATATTTAACTTTTGCGCCTAAAGAAAACAAACCTGCGGTAAAGTGACAACAAAACTGTGAATATTGACTAATTTCGCAGCTGCTTCAATTTGTTCCTGTGATGCATCATCCAAGCCATATGCAATATTGTCTCGAATACTTACATTAAATAATGTTGGTTCTTGGTCTACCAATGCAATATGTGATCGAAGATATCGAATATTATAACTTTTGATATCGTGACCATCGATAAACTTTAATTTAATTTACTTGAAATTATATATAATGTTGGAAATCAAATTCTTTTGGAGCATTTTCTGTCTTTCCAATTAGATTTGTTTCTTAGCTAATTTCAAGTAATTGATTACATAATAATGTTGCTTAAAAATCAGTAAAAGATTCAGTCTTGACAATTAACAACATTAAGTATTTAGTGCATTTTCAGAAGATCTATGCAATATTTTGAGTTGTCACACAGATAAACTAAACAAAATTTTAAAGATTTAATTTTCATTTTCCAATAAAAAAAAAATTCACCAAAACACCATCAGTAACATCATAAAATCGTTCCAGCAATTTAATCACCGTACTTTTGCCACAACCACTTGGTCCTATTAGTGCTACCGTTTGACCATACGTTGCAGACATGGAAAATTTTCTGAGAATAGAATTTTGACGAAACATTGGATATACGAAACAAACATCCTTCAGATAAATGTTTCCTTTAATTGTCTAAAAAGAAAAAATTTTGCGAAAAAAATTTTCCCGAAGAAATAATTAACTATTTTTGAAATCTAAGAAAAGTAAGCTATTTTATATGAATATTAATTTGCAAAATAGAATTTCCGATGTTTGGAAGAAAAAAACTTTTAGCTCATAAAGTTTTCAATTCTCATTTCTTAATAATTTGAAATAAAAAGTCATGCATTTTAGTATATTCATCATTTATTTGCAAAATTAATTGTTGAATATTAATGAAGTAATGATTACAATTCTTTTGCTTAAAGATTAATTAAAAAATTAAACTACTATAACTGTTTCCTTCAGTTAAATGCAACCGTTTTTCATCAAATTTGAAACTTTTGTTTTATTCTAATTGGAAGATGAATAAAAGATAAAATTTCTGGCACCTGTTCAGATAAACTACCAGCTTCAGATAAATTATCTATAAGTGGAATTTGATTTTTGATATGGAATGTTAGACTTGCTGAAATGCGAGCTCGAACGTATTCCGATAAAAATGATGCTGCCGCAAGTGCAGTAAGTGATGCCATATTTAATGCTTCAATTACCCTATACAAAAATGAAAATTAAAAATTTTTATTTTTTAAAAAATTTTTTCATAGATATAATCATTCTCGAAATTTGTAAGCAACAAAAATGTAAAAAAATATCAAAATGTTACTATTACGAAATAAAATTTGTAACTTTGATTTAATGGAATTTTTAGGAAAAATAAACAATAAATATACAAATTAAATTAATTAAGTTGAAAAATGATTAATTAGATAGATTAAAATGTTTGCTAAAACTTACTGAAAAACAATGTATGGTTCAGACCATGAATTCCGTACCAACCAAAGACCAAAAAGATAGGAAATGGCAAAGTTGGACTGAACAAAACTATTGGACAGTGCGTAACTCAATGCTTGCCAAAAACCTAGAGTATAAGTATAATTTAAAAGTAACATTTAGGAAGAAAACTTAGAACTTAATTAGATAATTTCAAATTTATCATAAAAATTTGCCTAAAATCCTAGAATTATATAAGCATTCAAAAATAATTTCAACTTAACGAGTATTTTCCCACTCATTTTCCAAGGTTCAGGTGTTAACTATTAAAAAGATTCTTGTTGGAGATTGTTTGAATTATATGAGTTTGTACTAGATAATAATTTAAAAAAAATTTTTTTTTTGGATTTGAATTTAATTTATAAATAAATAAAATAATGACATGTGATTCTAGTTAAAAATAAAAAATATTTGAATTAAATTTATTAGATTTAAATAAAAAAATTTTTTTAGATTTCAATTAAATTTAAATTTATAAATAAAAAAAACGACAATACTCCAAATTAAAAATGAAAGTAGTGAAACTGCAAACCAATAGGATATAGCATGCAATTAGACGAATATTGTAACATGCAGTATGCATCTTTCTATCTTATATCGTACATGCATGCATACATGCATGCATGAAAAAAAAAGTGTAAATCGAAACCTCGAATAACCGCTCGTTTATGAGGTTCCTGTAATGAAAAGCAATACGATTCATATATTTTCGGTTGCATAGTTAAATACTGCACAGTTCGGATATTTTCGATTGATTCGGAAGCTAACTGAAAAAAATTTTAGATGATAAAAAGAATTAAATTGGAACAATGCGAAATTATAGAATTTATGAATTGTTCAAGGAATATTTAAATCGTCAAATAAAAAAAAAAAACTGTGTGAAATCCGGGATTATTGAAAATAATATCCTTCAGGTTCCGGAACTCTTAGAAAATTATATTATAAAGAAGACTAACACTAGTAGCTCTTTCAGCTATTTTAGCATCCTTTTGGCCCTGAATTTTGAGATAATGCGAAAGAGAAGTTTGCAAAATGACAAAAGTTGCACAAATAATAACACCAATAGATGCCATTTTCCAACTAAATGAAAATGCTACAATTATACCGGCGCAAAGTGAAACAATTCCTTGTAACAGTTCCGCCAATCGTTGATCGATTGCCTAGAAATTAGAGTTTTGAAGGGATCAAGTTACATTCAATTTTGTATGGATTAAGAAATTTCAGATTATGCTATTGTACTAAATTTTCAAGGAAAAATTCAAAAGCGAAATGTTCTAATATTAATTTTGGAATATAACTTCTGAAAGTTTTCAGTCAATTGAATGAATGAAATTTTAAACTCTGCCATTAATTTTCTGAGAAAAAATTTTTTAATAATACAGCTTTGATATTTTGAGCATCAGTTGCCAGAAGTGTTGTTAATTTTCCGATTGAATGATGTTCGCTGTCGAAGAATGAAGAATCTTGTCGTAAGATATTCTAAATAACAATTGCATTCAAAAATTGAGAAAATCAATTAACTGCTTCTCGAAATCTCGACAAAAATAAAATTAACCGTGAAAACTGCAATGCGAAGTCTCACTGAGATTTTTTCACCAGCAATACCAAACAGAGTGCCAGAAGAAAATGTCGAAAATCCACCAACAATACCCAAAATAAGGTATAATATTGCATTCAGTGCAGTGTCTTTTATCATTTTATCATTGTCCAACGAGGACAGAGCCTGAACTGATTGAAAATTAGTTAATTATCAATGATTAAATTAGTTAATTATCAATGATTAAATTAGTTGATTATGAATGATTAAATTAGTTGATTATCAATGATTAAATTAGTTGATTATCAGTGATTAAATTAGTTGATTATGAATGATTAAATTAGTTGATTATCAGTGATTAAATTAGTTGATTATGAATGATTAAATTAGTTGATTATCAGTGATTAAATTAGGTGATTATGAATGATTAAATTAGTTGATTATCAGTGATTAAATTAGTTGATTATCAGTGATTAAATTAGTTGATTATGAATGATTAAATTAGTTGATTATGAATGATTAAATTAGTTGATTATCAGTGATTAAATTAGTTGATTATCAATGATTAAATTAGTTGATTATCAATGATTAAATTAGTTGATTATGAATGATTAAATTAGTTAATTATCAATGATTAAATTAGTTGATTATGAATGATTAAATTAGTTGATTATCAGTGATTAAATTAGTTGATTATCAATGACTAAATTAGTTAATTATCAATGATTAAATTAGTTAATTGTCAATGATTAAATTAATTGATTATCAATGAACACAACTAACTATCAATATACAAAACACAGTGAAACATTTTTGAGATCATAAACTTAAATGCATCATCCATTTTTGCTTTTTTCGTTCAAAAATCAAAAAGTATTTGCAAATGTTGAACTCACCAAGAATGTCCGACCGTAGATAATAGAGAAAATCGGCCATGATAAACCTCTCAATATTGTAAATATTAAAGCCACAGCAATGATCGGTAATTCCTCAAATATAACTTTTTTTTAGCATTCGAATTAATTTAGACTAAAATGTGAAATGAAATAATAAGTTTGTCCTTACCTTCCCGGCAAACTTTAAAATATCGAAAATCGATGCATTTTTAACTTTATCACTAATATCTTTGTAAGAAATCCTGCAAAAAAAAAAACAAATTTCTTTATTGAAATGATTGAAAAATGCTAGATTATGCTTCTAATTAACTGATAGATAAGCTTTTTTTTCTTTTTATCATCAAAGCTTAGTAAATATTTTCACTAATCTTTTAGAAGTTCAAGAAATCATTAGCTTGCATAATTTCAAATATTTACTTCTCATTTTCACAATCTATTTCACTGATATGTGATTTTGAAGAAGCATTTGATTTTCGAAAGTATTCGTTTCGATGAAGCCATTTGCTGATTCTATTACTATCACTTTCTTCATCTATCCTCTCATTGTTTTCAAACTGATATGACAAGGATGACTCATCTGAATAAAAGCTGATAACAAAGAACACAAATCAATGAATCATTTTGAATAAAGTATTGAAAGGCATCGGCAGATTCTCGATGGTTTTAAATTTTGATCAGCGATTAACTTAGTTTATTCAGTTTTTTTTTTTTTTTTGATTTTTCCTTTATTAGTTTCACATTGTGTTTGTTTACTTTAATTTTTGAAAAGATATAGATTTTTTAGGCGATTAAGATTTTAAGGAATGATGTTGCTTTCACTTTACGTATTAGTATTTCTTTAATTGGTCATTTTTCAACCAAGTTTAGTGAATTTAAGTATATTAAATTTAATTCACTATTAGTACTCCATCAATCTATTACTCATCCGAAAAAATCTATATTTCCTGAGCATTTCTTACTACAAAATGTTTTATACTAAAGTGTACCATTTATAAATTTTATTTGGTGATAATTAATTGCCAAAAATAAACTAAAAATTGATCAGCTCACATACCACTATCCACAAATTCAACATCTCCTCTTCCTATTTCCTGTGCTTGTACATTTTGCCGATAAATTCCATCCAGCGCTATTAGTTCATCATGTAAACCACTTTCTATGATTTTACCATTTTTGAAAACAATAATTTGATCAGCATTACGTATTGTTGACAAACGATGTGCTATTGTTATTGTGGTACGTCCAGCTCGTACCTTTAATAATCATTTGTAATTGTTTAATTTAATCAAAATGACCAATCGATCACTTTGAAGAGGTCAACAGAGACGTTTATTCTCTTTGTAGATGACATTTCGGCGGAACTATTCTGTCTATCATCTATCTACCTGTGATAAAGGTTTATTTTCAGTATATTTTACTGCAGTATTGAAGAAATTAATTATATTTATTATTTATATTATATGTTTTTTTTTTTTTTTAGTAATATAAAATTCTTGCTTTGGAGTGGTCCAACTAGTCCGAGTTATATTCATTTGTCAATTCAATGCAAATATCAAAGATTATACTTTTCTAAGATTTCTAACTAAGGTAAAAAAAGGATGAACTAAAGTAGAATCAGCTAATCCTTGAGCTTACGTAATTAGGAATAACGAATAGATTAATTACCCGATCAAGTGCCATCTGTACAGCAACTTCACTTTCCGAATCCAATGCACTAGTTGCTTCATCGAATAGCAAAATTTTCGGATCACGAACTAAAACTCGAGCAATAGCAATTCGTTGTTTTTGACCACCGGATAACTGTATACCACCAACACCGATTAATGTCTTGTAGCCCTAAATGTTCAGGAAAGAAAAGTTTAGCAGAAAAGCCTTGAATGTTTATTATCTATCATTATTATTACACAGTATTATCAGGAATGTGCAAAAGTTAAAACAGTTTAAATTAGTGTAACAAAACTTTAAAACAATTTAAATTTACTTTTCACTTTAAGAAATTCCGGAACAATTTTAAAACAAAATCATGCACATTTTTGCTCTTCCAACAAATTTGTTAGGTTAAAAGGTTTCAAAAGTAAAACATTTTTAGTACTTTGCATTAAAGTAAATGTACATTATCAAAAATTAAAGAAACTATTAATCACATTTTTTCCTAAATTTAAACTATACATCTATGTTTATCAAAAAAAAAAAATTAATTTAATTTGAAATCAACTAAAGCTAACTTTTGGTAATTTCATTATGAAATCATGAGCATTTGCAATTCTACAGGCTTCGATTAATTCAATCTCGGTCAATGCTTCATTGCCCAATTTTAAATTCTCCTCCACTGTTGCAGCAAATATTACCGGTTCTTGTGAAACAAATCCAATTTTATTACGTAACCATTCAATATTCAAATCTCTAATTGGTACACCGTCAAGAGTAATCTAAAATTCATTAATTTGATCGCTAATATTATTATATTTCACTTTTAAAAACATTCTTTATGATATCATAGAAAAATATTTTTTTTTTTTTTTTGGTCAGACAAAAAGTTTTTGAAAACACAATAAAAAAGTATATTGTTTATTTATTTTACACTTTCTTCTGGTTTTGAGGAATATTATATGGGAATAAAACTAACTATTCCTGCTTGCTGTTCATAGAATCTTAATAATAATTCGATTATAGTTGATTTACCGCAACCGCTATGTCCAACCAAAGCAACCGTACTACCTGCATTCACCTCAAATTGCAAAACGAAAAAGTTGGTTACTGATAGAAGTTTTTCATCTTCACTGACCATTGATTTATACAAATTAGGTAATTGAATAAAAAAAAAGAACGACGGGACATTTTGAATCAATTTGGTTACAGCAATTATAATTTAAACAATTTAAGCGTTTCATTCTCTTGGTATATTTCGTTATGCTTAGAATATTTTAGTTGTCTAAAACGGTTTAAGATCAAATTGTAAAATTGAATTTAAATCATGCAATTCAAATCAATGAATGTAATTGCATAAGTTGTCCGAAATATAATAAAGTGGAATTATAAATGTTAACTAAACAGTTAGAGGAATATTTGAAAAATAGATTGTACAAATT
This sequence comes from Brugia malayi, assembly GCF_000002995.4. NCBI lineage: Eukaryota > Metazoa > Nematoda > Chromadorea > Rhabditida > Onchocercidae > Brugia > Brugia malayi. The sequence continues at coordinate 4,391,102 of NW_025062476.1, read as the reverse complement.
CAAAACCGTAAATGATGTGTTATGCAAAATTTTAACATTCGGCCGACTTGGATACCAGAAATTGATATTATTAAGTTCGATTCGACCTTCCACATGTGATGGAATTAATCCATGCGGTGACATACAATTGATATTTGGTTCCTAAAAAAGAAAAAATTACTTCCTTTATTCACCTCAGAGAGAACTATGCATATAAGCACAAAAATAGTGAAAATTATAATTTTCTAAGTTATTTCAATTGATTTTTTCCTGAATTTCTTCTACACATTTTGTAGAACCATTTGTTTTTATCTTAAATTTCAAATAATTTTATTATTTACCAAGTCAATAATTTCAAATATTTCTCCAGCAGCAAGTTTTGCAGCAGTGAAAACACCAAGTTGCGGTATTGCTTGACCTAAATGAATTGCGCCAATCATTATAGCCCAAAATACCGCAAATACAGTGCCTGGCGTAATTTTACCTTCGGTCACCAAATTTGTACCATACCTATAAATTTTTTGAGGCATATTTGTATAGTAGGTAAATTAATTTAATATTCAATATTATAATTAAGGAGCAACAGTGATTCATTTGAACTAAAAGAGAGCATTAATTTGTCATCTTTCAGTAAATTTTTAAAAGTTAGAAAGTTTTAAAAATTTTTGATTTATGAGATATTTAGCAATTATGACTTTTTTTTGTCAACATTTTCGAATTTTATGATAATTTGATGATACTTACCAGAAAACAAATCCCATAGAACCAAAGATAACAAAAATATAAAAACCCATGAAAATACCAGTAATAAGCACTCCTTTTATACCAATTTTTTGCGCATAATTCAGACGATCTCTGTATCTAAAACTATTCACTTTTTCATAGCAATTTTGAATTTCAAAACTAATCTTTGAAAAATTGAAAGTAAGAAGTGATTCACGTGTGATTCACGTGTTCATTATTTGTCACTAATCCATTTGTCTCATTAAGAAATAATTAAATATGTTTCAATCATTTTGAATTACTAGCAATGCCCTAATGGTTATGTCATGGAAATTTTAAAAAACCAATTAAAAACTGAGTGCGAAAGGACAAATTTTCATTTTATTAGACAAAATTGTATGTAAAAAAAAAAAAAAAGATTCAGTCGTTAATCACAAAAAAACAAGAAATACCTCACAACTTCAGCATACTGTGCATTGAAAGAGGTAACTGTTCGAATGTTACTGATAACTTCATTAGCAACAGCGCCCGCTTTGTCATATGCGCGCATTTCTCGACGTGTCATTGTTGATAGCGCCTACGGACACAATACACTTATTAGATGCCTATGAATATAAGAATTTGTTTATATTCCGAAGAATATAAAAATTTTGCAGTCATTAACTGGCAATAGCTAATTTCTGCGCTATCACTTATTTTGATTACTCTTTACACGATTTGTAAAATATAACTGAACTTAGCTTAAAATACAGCTGAACTTGCCTTAAAATATAACTGAACTTACCTTAAAATACAACTGAATTTACCTTAACATGCAATTAAACTTACCTTAACTGATCCAAACAACAGTATTATAATAAATGGTGCAGCAAGCAGTATCAATAAAGTCATATTCCAGCTAGAAATGAAGAGAAGTTTTATTTTTTTGAGTGCTATTAAGTGTGAGAAACACTAACTATTGAAATTCGAGCATTATTTATTGATAAACTGGAATTTTTATTTAATTCTACCGTTCTCTTTCAAAGATTTGACTAGGCAGAATAATATTATGATAATATTAGTCAGATTTTTAGATCATTTAGCATTGGTCAAAATTATTGTAATGATTTCACCTATAGTAGAGACCGATGATAATGCCAAAGATAAAATGTGTAGAAGCTTGCAAAAGAATACCAAATTTGTCTCCTATACCATCCTTGATTCGATCTATTCCACTGCAATTACATCAAATTTTAAATCATAATTAGATCTGTTTTTTTTTTCTGATGGGTTTATAGTTTTACTAAAACCTACGCTGATAATTTATTAGTAAGTACGCCAGCTTCATTTTTATCATACCAAGCCATTTGTTGCCTTAGCAATGCAGCAAAAAATCTTTTTCGAATTTCATGAGCTTGACGTTCACTTAGAGTAAAGAAGCAACTCATCTGTAAAAGATAATTAAATTTTGATTAGATATTAAATGCGAAAATTAATTATAGCGGTGTAAATTATGTGGATACTAAAGGAATTGCTTATTTTATTTAATTGAATGAAATCAAAATTTTCATTAAACATAACAAATTGAAAATTGAATAACATATTTATAATATATAATTGTGATCATTTAATTCTTCTCATTTTTTTCGAACTTTTTAGAGATATTTGTTGATTTAGAAGTGAATATTGTAAAATGCACTTTGATAAGATTTAAGATAAACAACAATGAACTAACTAACCGAAGAGAATCTGATCAAAAATAGAAGAGTAGCAAGTATTGCATAAAAGTACACATAAGTAATCACCGAGTGTGTATATACCTCCATATTGAAGGTACCATTTTTAAGACTTACTTGACCAGCTATTAATGCATCTGTCATTCCCTGCAGTTTTTTTTTTTTTTTTTTTTTGAATAATAATTTAAAATGTACTGTCATTTCGTGCATCTTTGTTCTTTTAATGTTAGTTTAAAGATCAAAATTTATTCGTCACATGTTTCACTGAGCATAGCTCAGAATGAAATTAAATAAGTAATTTTAAAATTTGTCGATAGTAATTTTCTAACCTATAATATATTCCTTCTTTGTTTTGAAATTCATCAAACTAAACTTTATTCTGAATTAATGAATAAAAAGAAAAAAAATAGGATAGTTGACAGTTTCCGATTTAATATCTTTGTTCAATATTTTAGCAAAGGTTGGAAAGCTTCTTATTGTAATTCATAATTTACCCTGAAGAAGACAGAGCTAACTGGTGATATGGCTCCGTTCACTAGTGATAATGTGATACCAAACGCAAGCAAGATGTAATCACGTCGTTCAGCATATCGTAGCTGTGAAATTTTAAATATTGATAAGATAAGAAATAAATGCTTTATCGTCAACTCATTTTGTGGTTACTTGTCAGTGATCCATCTAATGTATGTGTATTTGTATTACATAACAACACCGAATGAAATTAAAATTTTCAACACAAATAGCCAAATTAGGCCACTGTTGTATAAAATTCAAAAAATTTTACAAATTAATAGAAATAAAATTGATGAAACGAAATCGCGAATAAACTTTTCTTGGTTAATTGTAGAAGCCAGCCATTCGTTGAACAATTATATTAGACGAAAATAGATTATGATAGAAGAAATTAATTATTATGTGTTAGGAAATTTCAAATGAAAGGAAAGAACATTTCGAGGGTAAAATTTATTTTAAATTTAATTTTTTTTATTTCAAAAATTTTTTGATTCTAAGATACTTTTTGTAAGTGTAAACAACTTTCAGCCATAAAATAATAATATTTGTATGATCTAAATGGATAAATTTGATTAATAAAGCCACAAAAACTAACGATCTCAATGAATGAAGCATGTCGAATTAGTTTAGTGTCACCATCGAATTTATTTTCCCAGCTCGATTTTTTCTCCATTTAAATCTCTTCCGAGCAATGTTCAGCATGAATTTGATGCAACCGCGACCTGGTTTAAAAGGGAACAAAGTTTTCAGTATAATCAAAGTTAAATTTCTGATCAGATGGGCGGTAATTGCAAGTCAAAATCTATCATTTGACGCCGTAGCATGAAGCACAGCGATAGGAGTAGCATACTCATTTTACATCACATCTTGACAGCTATTTAATCACTAAATATTTGAAAAACAACAAAAAAAAAAAAAAATAGTAACTTGCACTCATATATGAAATGGATTAAATTAATTATTAGTATTGAAGAAGTAATGTAAATTTTGATGAAATGTTATTAAAAATTTGAATTTAACTCAGGCGGAAAGTGATGAAAGGAGTTAAAGAAATACCGCTTTGCTAACAAATTCAAGCAGTTCTCGACTTGTGTAAACAAATCACATTTTTCACAATGGCTAATAGAATTCACAAATATGTAATTTCATTTCAAATAGTTTAAATTATTAGCTAAGAAAGTGATATTATCACTTCCTTCAATGTATCACTTTTTTTTAACCATAATTCTGTCATCTTATTGCGCATTTCAATTTCTTTTCGCTATTTGGTTACCATATATTGTGGATAGATCGAAAGAGAGAGACAATCAAAAATGAATTTCATAGAATATTTCGATTCGCAATTTCTCATTAAATAAATCCTTCTTAACTGCATCGAAGATTTTCGTCGATCCTTTCATTATATCTAAACCATATCACTTCCATTATCAATTCTTCAACAATTTTCGAAATTAGCTGCTACTGAATTCCTTCTTCACAACAATGCCATCTGCGAAGCCGAACAAAGATGGAAGGCGGTGACGCTAAAACGAGTATACGAATGTCAAAAGGGAGAATTGCCGTGTCTGTCATCTACAGTTTACACAGTATCGCCATTTCTGGTCTTTTTCATGTGATCGATAAACATGATCAGTAGCAATTCTTTATTTTGCTTTAATATAAATCTCATAAAATGATAATTAATTCCAGGACATAATTGATATTTCAAATAATTCTAATGAAAGCAAGAGCAAGGCTAAAAGTTATGGTTTAGAATTTGCATATTTAATAAATTATCAGTAAATAAAACTCCATATCACCATTAATTTTGATTCAAATCATTTATTTTCATTTCTCGGATTTGCAGAAGAATTTATTGAGTTTTAATTCTTGTATTAGAAATAAACATCTGTTAACTGTAAATGAATCTCTTAGTTATCCTCTTCCTTAGCATAGATAGCAAATTTGCTTTTTATAGTTTATTTATGCATTTTACGGATGAAATTTCATAAATTTAAGCCATATGAATGCATTCAATTTCAAGAATTCTTCGGTGTTTGCTTGAGCAATCCCTCACCATAATCGAAAGCAATCTTTTCTTCATCTGTTTCTTTAGGTTCCCTTAAGTTGACATGTAGACCTGATCATAAGAATATCATTAGAAAAAAAAAAAAATTTAATGAATAAATTTTATAAATAAAGAATGTGGTCCAAGTGCTAAATATTTTTGATATTTTTACAATATGTTTGAAAATGAAAACAATTACCAGTTCCCTCTTGTATGGGATTCAAAAGAATTGGTTGATAGATTGAATCATTTTTGTAAAAATTTCTATTTGCAGTCAACACTGTTAACACATCCTTTGGTAAGCAGTAATCGCAATTCGGTAATTTCGAACCGGATTTATGCATTTGTTCCAGGAATACATTTGCCATGGAGCTTTCCGACTTTTTGCTTTTCGTTTCCATAGCATTTGCTTCTTTCCTATCTGCATTCACATTCGAAGGCGGCATTTGAGGCGCTGTTGACGTAGGATTACTCGATAAGGTGGTGGAAGTTATGGAGTTGCAAGTGTTACTCGCAATACACGTTTGAACTGATGTTGTTACTGGTGATTTGGTTGCTAGAATATTCCCTAGTGAAATTAAATGCAATTCGCATTTACAATTTGTAGGATTCACAAATTTCATCCATCTCAAAAATATTAGTTTTGAAACTTGAATCTTTTTTTTTTCTTTAAATCAAATTGTGACTTATCACTAAAACAAGAATCAAACTTTATATCAGCAATACTTATTTTTATAAAAATATGAATGATTGGTATATTTAACGAGAGTTGACAGAATACTGTCACTTAAATGAATACAAAAAATTCTTGCAACATTAATGCTGTAAACCATGAAACTATTCGTTGTCACCATTCCACCTTCTACTGTATGTCTTCTAGTACTAATGTCCTGATTGGCAATGATTGATTTCGCTATCGTCACACCACAAATTCGATCTGTCAACTAACTTATTTTCGACGAATTCGTTTCTAATTGACGTTCCATTGTAAATTTAATTGTGTTGTTTGCCTTTACACAATCACTTATCATCTGTAATCACTATTCTTGATAATTTAAACGAATAAGTGTAATTAATAAATTTATTTGAACTATTTTCATCAACAATTAGTCATTTATCGCTTAGAATAAATAATTAAGTACCAACTCTGATGCTAAATAAGGTAAGATAAAACTGTAAATGAATGAATATAAGCATCTGATGCATCCTTCTGATACAAATCTCGACATTCAAACTATATCAATATTGATAACGCTAATCATGACATTGATAAACAAACCTGTTTGGCGACATATTTATTCGAAATTGGTTTATTGTTTATTTTGACCAATATATCACCTGGTCTCAGCATTTTACTAGCAACACTACCATTTTGTACCATACTAATAACTATGCGACCATAACTATCCTAAAGTTCAAAGGTATCCATCTCATAATTATGAGTAAAAAAAAAAAACAAAAACAAAATGCTACGTAGATATCTGCATATATTTATTTCCAAAAATCTTTATTTGCCATTCCATAAATATAATTTGTAAACTTTAGTGTTTTTTTTACTTCTCCCTCTCTCTCTCTCTCACTCACTCTCCCTCCATACTACTGAAATTGTTCCTGAAAGATCAAAGATATTACAGGATTACTCATGATATTTCAGTATTTTTCAGCCTATTACAAACTTCATCTTAAAAAAGATAAAAAATGAAGAAGTTACTTCATGAATAAGAATACCCAAAGGTACATCAGCTTCTCTCCAATATATATCAAGCTCAAAACTTTCCCAGCCAGATCTTGGCATGGGTAACATTTTCATATGACTGGAATACCATTCTTTTCTTTTGTATTTAATTTTTATTTTTCGTCCAGTTGCTGCACGTATTGCTTCGATAAACATCGGTGTATTCTTTATTGGCTGTAATGATTTATACTTTTGTTAGAAATATTCGAAATTCTTTAAAGTTAAGTTTTCTTTTTTTGATACATCTCACTTGTATTGATGTAACTCAGTAAAAGAACAATTCGCAAGAAGAGAAGAATATCTCCTCTAATAAATTAATATTTAAACTCGAACTTTATTATCGACTGCGATAATTGTATCATTAACGAACAGTTTGCCAAGCATTGCTGAGCATGGTAGAAGTTGCATTATTCTTGGTGGCGTTGTTTGTGATAAAACCACTCCGACAGCCATGTTTGGCTTCACGTAAATTTCAAATGATGATTCATTAGTTGCATCTGATGGCTCTTTTCATAGATTAATGAGAGTATTAGCAAGTTCAATTGAAAATTGGCTTAATTTTTATGAATTTTAATTAGTATAGTTTGATTCGACTAATTCAATTCAAGTAACCATGTGAATTAAATATATTTTATTCCATTCTTTACTCACCATCAATAGCAGAGGTTGTGGATGCTGCATCCATTTATATATTTATACTCTACCACCACTCTTTAGCAAACATATTAACAGTGAAGAAAGAAATATCTATCAGTTATTTTTATTTTGAAGGAATTAATCAACAATTTACATAAAATTTTTATGCAAATTTCATGCAACTGGAAATGGATATTTTGATTATCATTCCGGACACATTTAACAGTACACATATGATAAAATATCAGTATTGTGAAATCCCAATTTTAAAATCATAATTGATCAGCTTAAAGTGTTCTTTTAAAAACAGGCTAATTTACAATCGCATCCGCAACCGTATGCACAGTGATTATTCTCTTTGAACCAAACAACCATATGTTCACTATGTCCACCGTGACCACATAAGGCACATACTGTTAGCATACCTGGAAAACATGAAATCAACCACCGAAATATGCGTTTAGTAAAAAGCAATGAATCGTAATAAGAAAATGAACTGGAGCTACATGCAAAGAAAAGCAAACTTTTCGAATGCTTTACTATTTTTGCTTTTAAGCAAATATTCGCAAAATATATAAAAAGATAAATACTCATAAAAACTATGCATATTTGTTTTTTTTTTTTCTTTTTTTTGTCCTTCCAATCTCTTGAAATCATACCATGAAAAATTACCGAGTACAGGAAGTTGACATAAGGAGCAACGGAATTTCCAGTGGATGTGACATTTATCACATTTGAAACGCAGCAATTTGTTATTACATTGAGGACATGAGCTTTGAACTAAAATATGGAACTTTATTTTCATTCTCGAGAGGAATAAAAAAAATCTAAGAATTAGTATGAAAGATATATTAAAGTATATCAAACTCTATAGTAATCGTGATGTGATTTCCATTAGCTATATTCTTAGTTTATTTTGCAATCTTATAGTGCAATAGTGAGTTGATGAGAAGAAAGAGAATTGAGTGTTACTTATTAAGTTATAGTTTACAGAAAATTTTATTTCTGAAGCCTTTCAAATTTTGTAAATTTCTTCTATTAACATTTTATGCTACCAGCTTTATCACTGTCATATCCTACTAGTAATTCAGAAATTTACCCTGTAGTGGCGCTGAATAAGGTGCAGTCTCACTATATTTCATAACTTCAGCAGCTTTTGAAAACATCCTCCACCTAAACAGTAAACTAGCGTACTGATGGCGTACTTCATCGAATTGATCATTGGAAAGAGGATCTAAGAGACTGAAAGTGACATTAATTAGTTCTCACTTCCAAATTTCTAGCAGTAAAAAAATCAAAGAGAAAAATAAACATGAATGTAGCATTCGAAGAACGAAATATTTCATACTTTTATAGGAAACATTTGCATTGTGAGAATCAGGTATTGTAAATAAGAAAATGTTTCAAATGTTTAATAGAAAGAAAGCTCGGCATTGTCATAATTATAACAACCATTCTTTTTGTTAAATAGTACAAAGCATAAAGAAAATATAGATCAATCTTCAGGCTCGATTTTAAAAAACATTTTCACTAAAACACTTCATTTATGGATGACTTAAAATAAACAGAACTTTAAAAAAAATTCCACGTTGGCACAAACCTGTATAAATGAAATTTATTTTTAGTTGCACTTGAAACAGAATCCTGTTCAGACTGTTCTACAGTTTCCGACATCACTGATTTATGTGATATTCGATGACTAGATGATATCTTTCTGTTTTGTTCTGAAAATTAGAATCAAAATAAAATCAGTCTTCACAGATTAAAGTGGAGATCTTATCTTATTTGAAAATAAACAAGCTCAATTTTCTTTGTTTTGTTAATCTTTATTGTCTGCACATCATGAAACGCCTAACTTCATAATCAATAGAATTAAATTAGGTTGGAAGAAAAACAATGAACGAACTTTTGAGGTTCTGCATCGATCGATGACCAATTAGGGCATTCTGAAATAAAGAAGGAAATTTCTTCGCAGCTTTTGATACGGGAGTTGTTAATGATGGTTGTTCTCTTATATGTAGTCTAAAATGGGAATATATATGCAAAAGGAACAAAAATAATGTAGAAAATATTGGAAATCTCGGAAATATACTGAGTGACAGAAAAGAATTTGCCAAAAATAAAATTCAGGACAGTGTTTTCCTCCAAATTCTATGATTTCTTTTACAATATTAAACTAATATTAATATTAAACTATCTTCAACCTTTACAACCAGCTTGAAAACTAGTTTAGCAAACATTTGCAACTTCGACAAGCTACTGTTCTTATCTAGAAAAATTACAGCAAATTACTTTTCGTTTTCTTGTTGCATGATTCGAAAGTTTGAATCTAATTTAGCATTCGCATTGATTGTGCTGCATACCGAACTATCCTGCAATTGCAAAATTTATTTTAAAATAGCGAAATTCAGATGATTAATTCTTAGTGATGAGAGAATGTTAGAGCAGCTAAAAAAGCTTACTAGCAACAGCTTTTGATTTCAAAAGTTCTCGAAATTGACATAGCGTGATGGAAAAAAGAAAAAAAACCAATCACAAACAGAAAATCAATAAAAAAAAAAAAACAATAAAAATTATGAAATAAAAATCAAAAGATGACCAGACCAGAAAAGGAAAAACCCCAAGTTTAGTAACTGAAAACTCCTACATTTTGTTCAATAATAATATAGTATTATCAGTTTCATGACTTTCTGATGCTTTCTTCTTTATATCCTGATCCTATAAAAGATAAGTCATAGGACTGTTTTTCTAATTATTTCGTCATTTCTTGTAGAAATGTAAAACTGTCATTTCTTATAGACCAATCTATCAGGCAATACGCAGAACCATAACAATGCTATTACAGTGTCAATTTTTGACTATGAACTATTTTCAAGAAACTTTATTAAACTATTAGAAAAACAGTGCTATGGCTGCCAAATAACACCAGACTTCTGCATATTTTGTAAAACCATAAATTTTTAAGACTTTATGTCTTCAGATAGATATATCACTATGCTAATTTCATATTTTTCAGCTTATTGTCACTACAGACTCTAACAAAAAAAATGTATTTTGAACTTACAGGACTTATGTCATAAGTACTAAGTGAATGTTCATGGTGGGCAGCATACTTCGGAGTAGTTGATGACTCCATACTACTATCTATTTCAAAACACCGTTTGTATCGCAAACCTAAGACGCAAATTATCACTGCAGCAGTTTGATAATCATTTATACGCGCAAAGTAATCCAATCTGAAATATCAAGGCTGGAACAATCATCCAAAATATGTTTAAATTACAACAAAAAACAAAAGGTTTTTTTACGGCATTCCAAATCTCAGTTTTGAATAGAGAATGTAAAAGATATGGAGAAAAATTTACAAACTATTAATTAATGAACGCCCGAACGGATGCACTGCTACAGCCATACTGTCTTCTTCAGATATATTTTCCTCCGATGAATCGAAATCTAACATGTTAGTCATTGTTATGCACTGATCAAGAGGATAACGTTTACGCCAACTGAAATTATTTTGTTAACTTAAGATGGTATCTGAAACAATATCGATCATTTTTCAATAACAATATGTATGAACAGATCTAAACTGTATTGTTTCTATCATTCACATTGGCCTGATTGTTTGTCTCAGGCCTACCTCGGTCAAATCTAAGATGCTGGCACAATCAAAAGGAAATGTATCCCAAGAATATAGAACTATTATTCGCTTTACGTAGATTTCGAGTATTTTTAAAGTAGAAATAAAAAACTATAAACTGTGGAATCTTTTTCGTGTAGAAGTGAAAAAAAAAGCTCGTTTGGATGCTAAAAAATAGGAAGGTAAAGAGAAATGAAAATGAAATAAAAAAAAGTTTAAAAGTTAGAAACTGGATTTATAAAAAGAAACAGATGGAAACTCCACGACAGAAAGTAAAGTTAGTTACAAACTTCGAGAAATTTTGAGATAAGAACTTATGAAACTTTAAAGCAGAAAACATGGTTACCTTTAGAAATATCCCCATAAGATGCAAGTCTTCTTAAAATATTGAGAATAAAAAAGTTACAAAATTTTATTAAGGTCTGTTTCAATAAGGTCATTAAGGTCGATATAATAATAATAATAATAAAAAACCAAGGTTAGACAAATTTAACCTTGATTTTCCCATTCGTATGCATAGCTCAACGATTTGCCATATGTTTTCCAAATCTTTGCGTCCTACTTCCTCCACTACTTTCCGATTCCATAAACATAATTCCAATGCATTAGCACCAATAAGCCTAAATATATTCACTAGCCATTGCTAAAACATTCTTATGTAAACCTAAAGTAATTTTATGTAAGCTTCCTCGAAGTAATAGGAATAGGGGTAGTCAAGTTAAAGAAATTTCAAAATTATTATTTAATTAACGCAATAAAATGATTGAAAAACAAAAGAACAAACCGATATTTACGAGCAAGATCTTTGCTAACTGACATGAGCACTGATACATCATAAATAACAACCACAGATACTGCAGCACAGCCATCCAGATTATGATGATCTGGAACAAGAAAAATATTAAATTAAAAATAAAATTAAACAACAGTAAGTACAAAAAAAAAAAACAAAGATAAGCACATATAACAAAATCGTCAATTTAACATATAAATTCAAAAAAATTTCAAAAATAATATACTAATAAAAGTTACCGTCAGCAAGAACATTTGTCCCTGAATTACCTCGACGACGAAATGAACGAATATTTTGCGTACTGTTACATATATTACTCAACACTGCCAATGACTGCAAATAACAGCTCTATCTTGGTGATTTCTTGATTTATAACTTGTTCCATCTTATTGGAATACCTCATTATTAACAAACACACTTTAACATACATTACTTGTACGCATCTCTAGTAGTGAAGATGTTCCACTGTTTGCAATATCAAATTTTTGATGAAAGAAAGCCATGTTACGGGAGAAAAACGGAGTACTCGAGATCGACTGGCACAATGGTGAATTACATTTCTCGTTACCATGAAAATTTTGCAAATGAGTATGCATATCGTCCAGAGCTGCAATTTACTTTCAAAATTAACATGATGTATTATTCAAGAGTCAAGTAAATTTGAATTTAAATCCGAAAAATTAGAAGATTTTACAAGTCTAAATATGAATTAGAGAAACTGATAGACTCTTTACTATAAATGTATACAAATTTTATAACTATCCTATACTACGTAAGTCTTTTATTCCCTTACATATTTAAAACACAGTTCGAAATAATTCCACACAGTTTAATACAAATATATGAAAAACAGTAACTAACACAGAAGCAACTCATGTTTGTAATCATCGAGTGAACGAGGCGTACTGCTAATATGTCCATCATCAACTTCATGTCCATCATCCAGAAAACTGAGCGCACCTTTCTAAAGTGATTTCAAATGATGCATGAAATGAAAAGGTCAGGGAAAAAATTTCGAAAATAAAAGAACCTTCGAAGAAGTGCCTTTTAAAGTCTGCGTTATCCGTTCTGCAGAAAGCCAGAGTGATTCATCCTGAAAGGAACTTTTACTCGACTGCATACGTCGCATCGCTAGCTCATTTCGCCCAAAGATAACCAGAAATCCTTCAAAATGATATTCATAACTATCACTAGCAAAGCATTTGTTTTTATCAAAGCTGGACTTCTAAAAATACAACTTCCATGAGTAACTGAAAAACTTATATTCTTCGAAAAAGAAAGAGCAAACCTGAGCCATTAAAACGTGCTCCACATGTGCGAGGAGATGGTATCCAACGATCATATGAAGTTGAAAGTAATGGTGATGATAGCGTACTGAAAAGTGAACTGAATTTTACAAAACTGGCATAGCTTCTGAGCTAAATGAGGATTTTTCTTTTCTCGCTGTATATTAATATTTGAAAATGATGTAAAATAATGCAAACATTAACAAAATTGATAAGTTTGAGTGACAAATTTAAAAGATTAATAAATTGAGTGACTCATGGAATAACATAATTATTTCTTAAGATTTACCTTTTTGGTAGAGGAGAGGAAATGGTTCCAAACGTGACACTATGTGAGCCATTTTCACTTGAAGCACTGTCACAAAATTGGACAACATTTTCTGGGCGTTGTGGGATATCAAGCGACTGAGGAGTAAGAGTCTTAAAAATGTAAGTTATATATAATTAATTAAATAAAGGAATATGATTTTAAAGATTCATATATTTTTCACGTCTTTCATTCCACTTTTCCCAAATTAAATTTTTTAGTACTAATGTAACAACGAAGTATCCATAATGATTTTTATTCAACAGAAAAAAAGCATACCTCCATCGAAGCTACTATTTTAAGCAAATTATGTAAGACAATAGGTAAAATTGGTTCCTTCTCCAAAGACATATCCATGATTGACGTTTCATCCGATAATTTCTGAAAAACAATACTGTGTTTCTCACAAAGTGAATTTTTGAATGATTAATTTGGAAAACATGAAGTCAGATTGAATAAACTCGTTTTTTTTTTTTTTTTTTTTTTTACGCTCTCGCACTTGATACAGACAGAACAATATTTAGGATGTTTGATGAAGCTTCAAATATTTTATTCTTTGAAATAATGAATATGTCACAAAATCGATCAACTGTTCAAGAATCAACCCACAAAACTTCTCATATTTTCATAAAAAAACTGAATTCACCTTAACAATAGTTTCCATTTCATTAAATGACAAATAACTTCCTTCATTAATAATCTGGATAATTACATGTGTGAATCCTTCCATTCTCTCCTCCAACGACAAGGCAGCTTTAATTTGAAATTTTAAATCTGCATTTTTTTTCCACGTTATTAAACTGTGCTTGTCGTCCAGCTAAACTGGGAAGAAAAAGATAAATCGATATCCAATAAACCATTTCTGCTAACAGTAAGAATTAAATATTATATCATGAAAAGTTTTAAGCTGATTCCGAAAAAAAACCTGCAACTTACTTGTTGAACGGTTAAATCTTCAGTGCACATACATCTCAAAGGAACCAATTCAGCTATTAGAACATCTACTTGTCTAGGCACCGTTAAACATAGTCCATTTTCGATAATTTCTATCTTATTCATCATTAATGATCGTTTATTCAGTTTACTGGTGCTGCCTACAAAATAAATTTCATTGCCAAACATCAGATATTTTCCAAAATGTCTCAGTTTCTCAATGCAAAAAAGTTCGTGTAATTGTGTAAAAACTAAAATAACTCAAAGATTCATTTTCTGACACTTTAAACACAAACGATGAGTTTGTGATTGAATGCTTAATAAATAATGAGAACGACAAATATACTTTTACCAGAAATAGTATATAACATACCAGTATTTGTTAACGGAGTTCGTATTTTTGTTTTCGATTCTTCTATTTCTTCATCAAAAACAAACGCATTTTCGGTATTTATGCCAACTCTTGAACAGCAACTTTTTTCTACTACTTCTTCAGACTGTAATAAATTATGAATAACGTACGGTTCTGCTACTCATTTCCCGATTTCTCATTAATGTAGAAATATCTAAGAAAAACGAAATTTTCAATAATTACTAGATCTTTAAACAGTGGCAAATTGTATTTTCGTAATTTGCCATATCTTGATGCTGAATATAAGCAACTATAAGTTTGCCTCTGCATGTGAAATTTCTGCCAACACAGGTCAAGTAGAACATCATCTTCACACTGAAAATTATGAAAACTTCTTAAACTTCTTTTATATCCTACATTAATTGACCAGAAATGGACTCAGTAATAAATAAAGAAAAAAAAAAAAAAACTAGGTAACTACAGAAAATATTTTGGAAAAGTTTTAATACTAACTCCAATTACTTGAACGATCTCAAGTGTGCTGGTCTTCCATAAGCTTAATGCACAGCTTTCCTCTAATTGCCCATACATTGGCAGCGGTATTGATGCGAACTCATTTCCATCACTCTAGATATGCAAAACATTCAAATTAATTCAAATATATTTGTGAGACGAATATAATGAATATAGAAAAATTAAGAAACAGAATTATTCACGCCTTGTATATATCTAAAGCTGTTCTTTCAATTTAATTTGATTTTGTAGATATCTTTCAACGGATTCAATCCTGCTTACCGAAAACTTGATTTTCCAAATTGGAGCCGGTAGCATTCCCAATGAGTGTCGCGGCTTGGTCAGATCACTACTATTCCACATCTCAATTATAATGACGAAAATTAAAGCGTCTTGAATTCTAAACTAAATATCGTTTCTCCAGCCCAATACTATCAGCATTAGATCATTCTATTTTCTGCTAATGAAGACAAAAAAAAAAAACAAACGACTCAGTGACTCACAGATTTCCTTTTGAACAAAGATCACATAAAATAATAAAAAAAATTACTTTAATATATCCGTCCAGGCCAGCGGTTAAAAAACATGTTGCGGTTGTCGGATGCCACATAACACAAGAAATTTTTTGCATATGAGCTGAGACAGTTTGCACAGGTAAACTTATATTCTATAAAAACAAGTTAGGTTTTCTCTAATTGGTAGAATTTTTTTCTACATTATTCCTTAGCAATATTTCATTCCGTTTTTCCTTAAAATCAAACTATTGAAAAAATCAGTGACTAAGAATAAAGATGACTACTAAAATAATATTACTATTCTTTATATGTTAATTCATTATGCTGCAAACTATTTTGTTTCATGAAATAAATAAAAGTAAATAGATCTTTTATTTTCAACTCTAACAAAATTAACATATCTAGCAGAGTACTGTAAAGGCTATGATCTGTTTGTAGCCAAAGCATACAATTCATACAGATTGAGTTTACATTCACCGTTAACATATTCAGTCTTTTAACTTACTCGTTTATCCCATAGCCGTAGATCAGTACCGTGAGAAGTACACAGTGAATTAACTGATAATGGAGCCCATTTCGCCTGCTCTGCTCCACCAATAGTTTGTATTTGCAAACAAGGACATCGTAGATCTCGTAAATCCCAACATTTCACTGCATCGTCAACTGAACATGATAACTGAAATATACATCAGTTAAAAATAAGAAACTTCAGATAAAATCTATATATGAGTTTTAAAAAGAGACATCCAGAACAAATAAAGAGACAAATTTCTTCTGAAAGAAGACATACCAGAGAATTAGTATCACATGGACACCAATCAACGTCTGTTAAATTGAAAGGATGAGCACAAGTAGAATCTAGTAGATTCAAGCAATCAGAGTTCACAGTAAAGATATCGAAAAATTGAGTAGACTGAAAAAGTGAACATACTGGAAGAAAAATTATTTCCAATTTCATAAATGGAAAAGATATTAGAAAAGGTTCAACATAAATACTTCAAGATTTTGCGAATAGTTACCACGCAAATGATATGACTACCAGAGGTATCGTTAAGACGTTGCCAACGTATTATATGAGCACTGTGTCGATTTGTTCTGGTATTTCGTGGGATTGCTGAATATTTTTCGCTTTCCACAACAGACACGGATCCAGGTCTATAATCAGAGAATAAATATAGAATCTTTATTATTTAATAAATGCTACAGAGAAATTCCTCAATACAATGCCCAACAACGCAGACTATACCATATACAGTAGTTTCAGAATTTGGGAGTTTGCAAAATGAGATTTCAAAAGTCCTGTGAAATACTTCGAAACTTACGATCCAATGCACATATATTTCTCGGTAAAATCATTGTCAAGTACAGTTGCCTAAAAGTATAAAACTTAAGTAACTTTGGCCTAAATGATCATCGAAAAAGTTTCCGAAACGATATAATTTCTGAATTTTTTTTTTTTGCATTTTACTTCACTTCTTATTCCTCATTGAGAAAATATTTTTATTACTGAGTTTCATATTAAAGTATCCGGTTAATGCATTTCGAACCTATTTAAGAAAAATACGCCACTTCGCAACCATAAACTGAGGATGAGAAATCATTCAAAATGTGATCTTATGAAAATTTCCAGTTACAGACTATTAATATGAATGACTTGTACAGCTATCTTTGAACTATTATTTTCGAAAAGAAAACTTAGGATGTAGGCTGCACAATTGTATTTCATCTAATGATTTATAGGAAAAATAAAAATCAAAGTATAAAAGGCTGAAAACATTAAAACGAACATTAGATTCCTTATATGGAAGTTCACTAATTGAGTAGATAGTATTCATTGACAAGGCAATAAAAAAAATTCAAAGAATTGTTTTAAATATTGAACATATCTCTTGATCGAAGCAAAATCTTTCCATACTGAAATATATTCAGTGATGAATATGATGATAAAAAAAATAACAGTGATGAAATGATTAAACTGCAACAAGCGTTAATGAAATAGCAAATGAAAAACATACGTAATCTCGACTTCCACTATTCTATTTAATTGCAGATCTAGAATATAAGAATTTATAAGAAAGCGACTTATTCGTAATGACAGAAAAAATCTCCCAAAAATTTATTCAATATAAAAAACATTCATTGTAATAATTAGCAAAAAAAAGAAGTTATAATTGTAAGGAATTTATTTTAGGACAAAAGAATTGCTGTCCATTCTTTCTCTATGCCGAAGATCCAACAGGAAACATTTCAGAAAGAAAGTAGAAATAATGAATACCAGTTAGTATAACTGTGGCAGAAATTGTTAGCGGCGATACCTAATTTTATAAAACTAGCTTTTATGGAAGTTTTATGAAACTTTATGACGTACTATTAGTTAGTCTTATTCATTAAAATAAAACAATTTACATCACTTCTTATTATTGCGTTGGATGTAAACCCAAAAAGTAGTTCAAATTTAAATTTTCATGGCTTCATTTCAAATTCTCATAGAAGCTATAATTTCGTGCATACAAAGAATCCACAATTATATTGATAATGTAACATCGATTTCTTATTGCAAGCATATAATGCAGGATTTGATCTGTCAGCCCGTTCATCGCGCTCAAACCTGAAAATTAAAAATTTTATTTCCTGGAAGCACTCAGTTATAAATCTTTCTTTTCAATCAACAAAATTTGAATATTTGCAAAAACTGAATTAGACCATTACCTAAAGTTTTTCTTGGCAATATACTGAATAATTGAATCATATGGTAGTTCGATAGCACCCTCAGCTTCTCCATCAGCAAAATGAAAAGTAAGCGGTCCAAAATTGATCCACAGACCACCTTTTTTCAATATCCTTCAAAAATTCAGCAATACATTAGAAAGAAATTACCATTTCTCAGCAGACATAATAATTTGAATAGGAGTGAAAAAGCATGTTACTTATGAATTGTATCAATATAATCGAGCACATTGATTGCAGTATCGATAAAAAAGACTGTTACAACAACATCCCATCGCTCTTTATCATTTTTCATTGCTTCCAGGAAATCACCAGCACACATTGAAAATTTATTTGGTCTCTAGCAAAAAAAGAGTTAAATATTGAAGTAAATCATAAGCATTTGCAAGAAAGAAGCTCAAATGTCTTTTTTTCATTTGTAAAAGTGAAATGAAAGAAAAGAATCGGAGTTTGCAGCTCAGAGATTACTAAATAAGATAAGATTATAAAATAAATAAAACTAGAAAAAAAAAAATAAATAAATAAATAAAAAACATAAAATAAAACTAGAAACATATAATAACTTACATCGTCAGGCATAACAGGACACACATCTGGGAAGCTTATTGATCTTAACTGATCTGCGTATGACCAATTATTGCATGTATCCAGCACGAAAGGATAAATCTTAAATTCATTTGCCTGGAAAATAAAATTCGGCAAAACTTGAAAAGATAATTCGAAAGCAAATTAAAAGACAGACAATTCAAAATACCAAAATGTGCATTTCAGCTAGGATATAAGTTATCGGTAGTAAATTTTAGAACTAATCAAAACATATCCTAACAAAAAAAATATAAAAATAAAGAAAAAAAAATTGGATAAAATGAAAATACCTGTTTGCACTTATTCAGGATAAAATTTGACGTAAGCAACATTAGAATCGAAAATTCATTTCCTTGGACAGAGAATCCTTCTGCAACAAGCTCCCAAACTAATCGTCCCAGCCCAGCGCCCGGAACCAGAACTTCGACGGCTGAACGATTTTCTTTGTCCGGAAAAAGTTGACGTAGAATTTGTACCGTATCGCTGTAACAACTTTCCCGCTCGATTTTACCTTAAACAGAAATAAGTTTGTCGTTTTTTACAGTGTTACAATGCAGTGAGCTGTAAATTCAATTCAAAGTAATCATTACCTCTGAACATATCAAAAGTGATATCTAAGAAACGAGCAAAAGCTTCATGAAAAAGGTTCATAGTTTACACTAATTATTAGTTACTTATCAATTATCACCAATAATTTAAGGTAGCAACTAACTGTTAGTTCTTTAAATCAGTTGAAGATTGAAATGGTGTATATACGCACTATTTAGACTATAATTTCCTATACAACGGTTTATGAAAGCAATAAGTATATTTTTAAGAAAAAAAACAGTGTGAAGAAAAAATATTAATCATACCTTCACTACTCCAATCCCTCATAATTTGTTTCAGAGTACTTCTCACTTTCGACATGTAATGATCACTGGATGGCCTCAATTGCGTCATTTGAGCAGCAGCACGTAGAGCAAAATCATCTCCAAACATACTTATTCCGCATTCTATTATTTCCCTCAACACCCTATAAGTAATCATCCTTAAGCATAACATAATAAAAATCAGTTGATAATTAAGCGAGATTTTCGGAAACTTATGTTAAATATGATGACATCATTCAGCAACAATTCAGAAAAGACAAAACTGAAAAATCAATTTAAAGTGGAAAAATGTCTTATCCAAGATAATTGCTTCACAACATTAAGAGTAGTTATAGAATTCACAAATCTCTACTTTTGATTGTGAATAATGCATTCTTTCATTTTTACAAGATGATACTGATATGCTGGAGAAAGCGCCGCCTGTTGGTCTTTTGAGAGTTTTCTGGAGAAAAAATACAATTAGAAACCAAAACGAAAGACTAAGACGAACTATAAAAATAAAGATCTAACAAATAATATGTTGACAAAAATTTATTTTTTTTTATCACTGAGATAATTCTGCTTGCTGTCAGTTTAAGAAAAAAAAAAATAGCTGATTTTAATGAATCCTTTATTCTAATGATTAGTAAGCTCATGGTAATTTATACCAAAAATAAAACCAAACCTAATCAAAATAAAGCGTTTTGCTATGGTGTTTTCTCTGAGAGTAACAATATTTTGCCTATTCAACAATCAGGAAAAAGGATTGGATCTAATAAATTATCAACAGACTATGAAAGATCGCAAAATGTCAATTAAAACAGTTTAACATAATTGGAAAACCTACTGGTATGAGGAGATACTCATTTGAATCCTGGTAATTCCATATCGACGGTAGAATAACATTGCATTGAGAACTTTCTCTGTGGCAATAATTTCATCATGTTCATTCTGTGAAACTGATGTACTTCCTTCACCTACATTATCGCGATTTTCTACTTCATCACATGAAATCTGCAATACAACAGTAAGAAATTTGTTAATAAAATGACCAATTCAAAAGCAGACCAAGAATTTCATTTACATTATAAGCCTGATATGTCGATACGGTCGTGTAGTAAAGAGTCCAGATAATATCCATATTTAATAACATCCATTTTGAAGCACAATACTTCACATAGCAGGCAGAAGATTAGAAATTACTAGCATGAAATCACTTTAAAATATTTATAAAATATTGGTGTTTCTGTCGACACTCTAATTTTTGAAATTCGATATGCATTATCATAAAAAATTTGTCTATTGAAAAAAATTTTTGTAACATTTTTTAGCTAGAAGGAATGCAGTGAAGAAAAGAATCCACTATTTAAAAAGCTGCTTGCAAGCTTACAGTTCCTGCAACGCCAAAAAAAAGAAAAAAAAAAAACCAGCACCTCTTCAACTTCAGGCTTCAATTCCTCGACTTTGTCCATAAATAACAGTGAAATGCAGAAAATAACCTAACTGAAACACAGATAACACCCAAGACTTTTTTGATCTGTTAACTAATTAAAATTGATGATGTAGGAACAATCACTGGAGAAAACCTATTTTCACTGCCTTTTTTGCCTTTCAGATACTTTAGTAGCCATTTACTATTACGTAAATCATCCTATTGATGTTTCATATCAGTAAGAGAAGCGTACTACAATAAAGATACATTTACATATAAAGTGAAGGTGTAGATTAGAAACAAGACATGAAAAATGAATCTTTATTTCCATTTATTTTTCGCATTTTAAATTGCAATAAGCTAACGGTAGTCAGTGGCACTAATATTTCTTTAGCACTATACATTAATTTTAAGACAGCACGATCTATAACAAAAAAATTTTAGTTCTGGAAAGCTTACTTTAACACCGATTGCAATGCCTATTAAATTCAAAACGTTCATACTTTATTTTTATGCTGCACTAAATTCTACCGATAAAATCGATGAATGATAAGAAACTGACATTAGCAAAACTTATAAATGATGTAATTAAGAAGTGAATATTTGCATACATACATAATAGAGCAAAAAATTCTTTGGAATCTAAATATCTTTTGTTCTCTTTTTTTCTTTTTTTAGATGAATTTGATTGTTTATTTGAATACGAATGAATAGTTTCAGGAGCTCTCGATTCAATTACGAAAACAACCGCTTCTAAGCATGCTTTCTATGCGTAAGATATGGATGAGAAGAACTAGTTATTTCCATAGGATCCGGAGGATCTCCTTTCCATTTACTATAAACTTTAAATACATCATGGCCAATGGTTTCCGTATTCCACAATTGTAAACCACGTGGCAGTATAGTTTTCACTCCTCGTTTCCGACCTGAAAATTCAATTAATCGACTGGGAACAAAACTAAATTTGAAATGTTGGAAAAGGAGTAAATTTGGGAAACCAAAAATGCATTTTCAATTAAATTTAAGTCTTCAACACTAACCTTTAACATAATCTCCACCAATAGCCATTTCTTCTACAAATGATAACACTTGATGCTTAGTCTTCCAGTCGCAACGCCGTTTCCTCATACGACAATGTTCATATCTGAATGTTAATTTGTTTGTATAATTATAAAAAAATTCCCAAATTTAAAAAATTTTTTCAACCACTCTCTTTGTTTAAAATCATGTAGAGGAAGATGTATAACAATAATAAGAAGAAATCTGAATACAACATGAACACGACAGAATTTAAATAAAAAACTTACATCCCAATTACAAATGGATCGCAATTAATATGAGTTCGAGATAATCTTATGCTAATGTGTGGATTATTTTCTCTGTAAAAAAGAAAAAAGTTCATTCGAAGATCTGCAAAATTAACAAAATTTTATAAAAATTGCTAAGATTTTATAAAGAAATCACTAGAAACAAATCTCGTAACTATTTATTATTCTTACAAAAAGGTCGTTAAAGATTTAGATGCTTAACAACCCAAATGTTTCGTGGTACATTATGGCCTAAAATTGGGACCATATGAGTTACGAGCCAAAAAGATGACCGGTTGCCACTACGTCAGACGTCCAATTGAAAAAACTTCTTTCAATTTCCCACATAGTGACAAAATTTGATTAACATAGTAACAAACCTTATCAGTGGCAAATACTCCTCCACAAATTCTTCGACACCTTGACTTCTAAGTTTATTATGAGTCCATCCAATTTCTAGCCCTTTGCAATGTTTCACAAACTTTATCGTTTTGGCAGTAAAGCCATTCTGTGGTTGCATACCACGTAAGAAAACTGACATGGTGAATTCTCTCTACAGCCTTGATAAAGAAGTGCAGTGAATAAACATTCGGAACCTTCAAATGAACAATTTATCAGAAGCAAATGGAACGCGTGACTTGCCGAATTGGACCTTTCCTTCAAAAATAATTACTTCCCTGAGGTAAAACTTCCAGCAAAACTGATACTTCGAAGCAAAACGATACAGTTGCAATGGAATATTTATTTGAAATTGGGCAGGACAACAACGGTCTAACACCACTTTAACCAGACAAATTGGAGGAGCAAATAACCCGTAAAAAAACTCTGAAATCTTGAAAAAAAAAAGGCTAAAATTCAAGAAATAATGAAAAGAGTAGTGCGCCATGAACTGTAATACAACACAACTAGCGTTACTATTTCTTTAAAAGACAGAGCTGGTTTTAAAACAAGATGAAGATAATTAAACGTAGGGAGAACTTATTTAAGCTAGCTTATAAGCTATTTCATGAAACCCGAGTTTAATAAAAACTCATAAAAATACAAGATCTTACAAGGAATATAAATCAGCATAAAGAATATCGAATTGAAAAAACTTTTTGAAGAAACTGGATACAAAATTCCTTTTGTCTACTCTAATTCCTTCATAATAAAGACAATGGAAAGAATATCTTCTTGTCCAAATTGTAATCAAAAGAAGTTAATACAGCAAAGTCAGTACGGGATTTAGATTTGAAAATCAATCACTAGCATCCTCATTACAATTTTCATGTTGTGGTGAGGCATCTTTTCTGTCTCGTAAATTACGATACAAAACCATATCATTTGGCATTTCTTCACCAAGTTCTTTCAGCAGCATTGCGCGAAACTTCTTATACATTTCAATTTTACCGTTCATCTAGAATAAAATTTGGATAAAGGAAAAAAATAGGCCTTCAATTTCAGCTTGAAGATCAAACACAATTTTTTAGAAAAATCAAAACTTGTCACCTCTTTATTCTTGTTCAACGTCCTTTCTAAACACTCTTTTGTATAAAGCTGCGGATTTTTTCCTTGATCCAAATATTCAAGCAGTTCCAGAGGTATTTTCACATCCATAAATTGGTTCTTTAAGTGGTCCAGCTCCTACATAAAAACCCAAGTGTTACTCTGTTGTATATCATTTTCAAAAGCCCGGTTCGAAAAATTAACCTCAGAACATGAATTCGAAATCATTATTAATAAGTTTACTAGTATAAGGAAAAAAGTTGCTTACATGAAGGCCAGATATAAGAGTATGTATTTTCTGATTTAATGGTTCTTGACTTCGAGTTGAGAAATCACTCGCAATTACGCCCATTTGTCGTGCATTCTCCTAGAAAGCAAAAGATGTAAAACATTGTTTATCTAAATAAATAAAATTGAATGGACAAGTTAAAGACCTGAAAATTTTCTAAAGTTTGTTCCAAATGATTGTAACGCGTATCAGTTGCTGTTTCTTGTAAAATTGGGGCATTTGACATTGATCCCATTAAAGATGGATCCATTAATTTTCCTTTTAATTCTGAAATAATTTTAGTCACAAACTAACTTCCGTCGCAATAAAGAACATATGGAACCTAGAATGTATAGAGAAATTCAACTGTGAAAACTGTGAATTCAGAACAGCCTAGGAACAGGCAATGTTAAAAGGAAACACTGAAACAGTAGCTTGTTTGAAAAGCAATCAGAATGGATGTAAATGATAAATAAAGTTTTTTTTTTTTTTTTTTTTCCTTTAATTATGTCTAGAAAATCGCAGAAGAAATATACAAAAGCGTACTTGAGCTAGTTATCGGCGGTTTGAGAACCCTTCAACAAATCGTCTTTTGTATTCAGCACGTCTTTTCGAAGTTCGTTGAGGTCGATATCATAAATTTTATTCTTTTCAAGATTCTGTTATGACAATTGCCAATTAATTCCCAATGTATTAAGGAGAAGACTTGACATACACTGAAGACCTTAATAAATAACAAAAAAGAAATTACCTTTTCAATGCAATAACGATATGTTTCGTGCAAACGATCGCAGGGATTTGAAACCGTCAAAGTTTCAGCACTAATGAATTTTTCGAAGAAATCAGAAAAACACTTGTCGTATGCCTATAAACATGTTGCTAATAGAAAATCCGGAAATACTGGTTGTCATTGCAACTGCTATTATCATTCTTCAAATAATCAATGATCATTAAAAAGAATTTACGCGATTTTCATAAAAAATATATTTTTGTGGTAATATGTATGAATTTCAAGAAATACAGTAGGCTTAAATATAGCTATCTATTAAAACACAGCGTATTGTCAAATTGTAAAGGACTTTCATTCTGGCTTAAACTAGAATGAATTACATATAAAATAAAAATTTGATCTATCGAATCAATAGGATAACTTATGCTCACATTCGATTCTAAACTACATAACCCTTTAGTTAAATAGTGCATTCTCAGTTAATCAATTCATCTAATCTAATCTAAGTGCTTCTAAACTAATCAGTTGAAATTTTGAATAAATTTAATGAAAACATGCAATAACTCTGCATGTGGGATGCAATCAAGAAGCTAATGTATCACTGCTATTTACAATTACGGAAACGTAAAACGAGAAAAACACTTAACCTGTTTCAGCTTGTCACACTCCGGAAAGATGCTTGGCATATACCGTTCTGTCATACCTCATTCACAGTGATCGTCTACCTGGCACTTCTCCTACCTGTTGTTACCTGCAGTAGCATTTTCAAGACTAACTTTGACACCTCAACTCAGTTCTTCAGAAAAAGAGAAATTCATTTCACTCTCACTACACACCTTGTCGTATCATTGGCAACTTGAGCTAACACCTGTCACACCGATCACTGCTAACGACCTAAAAGGTCAAAAGGTGAGGTCACGGATTGGTTGAAAGATTGATAGTCACCACTAACTAAATTCATTCATTTGAAATAATCTTATCTGTCTCATTCATTTTTCATAAATTTCAATGCACTGACTCCTGCAGATCTCTGATTCTCTCCATTTGCGTGATATTTCTCGATTTGTTATTTTGAGGTTTGAAGTAATAAATGGAAAGCATTAAGAACGATGAAATGATAAATGTGGAAGTAATTTGAACTCAATGTTTATTATAAAACAATTTGGCCATCGCTTGTAAGTATTTATTGGAATAAGAAAATGAATGAATGGATTTTGCTCTAAATTATTGTTTTTGAGATCTCTTTTTAGACTGAGATTTGCCAGCTTGTTCTCCGATTTTTAATATCACTTAAATAATTCAAACTTTGGTAATATTCTGGTATTCTCATTTGTGATACCATAACTCTTAATATTTGACTTATCATATCCGTTAACTTATTTATAAACAGAAAAGTCTACAGTAATTTGATGAGAATTTCTTTCCAGCAGCGTCAGCAAGCCCGTGATAACTCTTTGCACTGCAAAGCTAAATACAGCTCTTCCTGAAGGTCTACGCGAATTCTTTGATGAGCCGGCAAATTATGGTAAGGATGAACTTGATGAGAAGAGTAAGCCCGGTCGTCCATGGAGTAAGGATGAATTAAGATTAAAATCAAATTCTGATCTTCATAAATTATGGTAAGAAATTCAGATTTTTTGTCACATTGTTCAACTGTGATTAACTTTCTGCCTTTTTAGAGAGCTAAGGAGTTTATTAGAAGTTTATAATTATTAGTAGTTTATGAGAAAATTACTAAATTTCTCTTTGTTGTAGGTATATACTGTTGAAAGAGCGCAACATGTTGCTAACAATGCTGGAAGCTAGTGTTCAGAAAGCTCGTCGTATGCCTAATCCAGATCGAATTGAGAAAGTTGCCGAGGTCTTTTTGTGAATGAAATTTTTCATTTTTTTGTGAACAAAAAAATCAGTTTCTGATTTCTCTCTTAAACACCCCAAAAGATTCGAAAAAAAAAATTTGGAATTCTTGGAAAAGTTTATAACAGCTAACTTTTTCAAGTCTTCGGTAGTGAAAATATATAAATGTTGTTTTTTACACTTCAGTCTTATAGCAAATAAATAGTCACCTTTTGTTCCAGAGCATGCATAACCTGGAAGCAGTGGTACATGAACGTAACGATGCCTATTTTCGTCTTGAAACAGGAGATGGTGCAGATCCACCTATGCGAACTGTGACATCTTTTGCAGGCTTTACTTATCAGTTTGTATTATTTTTCTAGTTTTTCAATCAGCTTTTTTTTCTTTTTTACGCTATTACTAAATATATTCCAGACAAACTTTTCTTCTGTTTAGGAAACGTGCTACAGAACATCTTACTCCTCCAAATGAGCACAATGAAAAAGAATATGAAGTGCCTTATCTTGACGATGATGCGTATTTAATGCAAAAATTATGGGCTGAAAAAGAACACGCAAAGCAACGTGATGCTTTGGATGATGAAGTAAGGCGAAGGCGACTTACCAAAAATCAGGTAAGGAATTTTTGCGTTTTTTAAAATATTTTTTTGTAAATCAGCATGAAAGATGGTATTACTTAGTGTTAATTTATCTAGAAAATGACAACAATTAGATCAGATTTAATGCGAATATCAAATGTAAATAAAAAGTTCATTGCAGGTGAAACATCGACGCTCAGCCCGCTCTTATATCAGTGATATTTCTCAGCTTAAAGAAGTAAAAGAACTGGTCTCTTAGTAAAAATGTTGTAGCTTATATTACAATAAATTCCTTACAGTTTTTGTTATTTCTACATGATATCATTAGATTCTGCTGTTGCGGATGTCAGAACGCAATTCGATTACACTCTATCAGTTTTATATTCTGCCTGATTTTTACATTTATTTCCATAACATAATTAGCATTGTGCTGGAAATGTGGGTTTCCTTTAGACACACACTAAATTGATTTTGGTTATTCTTCGTTGCCAACCTGAATTGTGATTTCTGGGAGGATTCAATAAAGCCCAAGAAACCGGGAACTACACATTTCAATCCAAATGGGATTCGAACTTGTTCAGTATGAACCTGATATGCATCATATGAAATGTTCTGCTCCTTTCAAATACTCTTTTATTCCAAGAAACAACGATGTGTCGCACCTACTGAAACATCGTGTCAGGTTGCCGTGACGACCGTCATTCACCTTAGTCTATTTGTGTTTTATAAGTAATTTTCATATTATTGAATATACCTCCATTCTGTACTCACTGGTGAGCTAGATTGATAAATTTAGCGGAATCATGGTAAGTACCAAGTTTTTGAAATATACTTACTCTTTTAAATACCTAAAGAGAATTTTGTAAAAATTAATTTAACTAATTAAAAAAAACTAATTTCAGGTTGTTATTGCCTTAAGGGTAGTAAGATTAAATTGAGAGTTTCAAATAAATTATTCCTCCAATATATTGCTTAATGTTCCAGAAGCTTTAGCCAGTTGATAACAATATTGGAATAATATTCACACCCATCTGTATGATTACTTGTTGCAGTTGTTATCCAGACTTCGACCGACTTGGAAGAAATCGGAGCAGAAATTAAAGGATAAAAAAATCCCAGAATTGGATGAGTTCCTCTTAAAGCGCGATTATACCGGTGCTATGTCGTTATTACAGGCCTGCAAAGTTTTCTATGATAATGAATTTATCATTTAAACATTTCCGGAGAAGGTGTAAAATGGTTTAAAATGATGTTTAACATGTGCGATCGAAATTATCAAATATTATAATATTAATGATTGAAAATAGTTATTCCAATTACAAAATTAAGCTTTCTTTAAAAAAAAAGAAATTGCAGTTTCAATCAAAAGACATGAATACTGATGAGTTGACAGAACTTTGGTTTGGACATTGTGCTTTTCACGCTGGCGAATATCGGAAAGCAATATCGGTCAGATGATGTCATAAAAAAGAATTTATAGAAACAGAATCTATGAGTAATTTTGAGCATAGTACTAAGTCTGAAAAATATAACAGCCACTGAAGGAAGAGTTAGCTTGAAGTGACGAAGAGAGTTGATATTGAAGTGAAGAAGTTGATTTCTGCAGAAGTCTGTAATCACTGATTAATTTCTCTCCGGCATCGCAATAATCGAAATATATGAATTGTTTTAATTAAAGTTTTGTCCTTCAATTCAGACAAATTCTTTTTTTTTGTGTGTGTGTGTGTTTCTTCTTTTCTTGTTTAAAAAATTTGTTCTATGAAATCTTTGTTTGGCAAATTTAGATATACGAAAGAATGCTAATTAGGAAGAATTGTCCACCGGAAGTAAATGTTTATATTGCTTGTTGCTTCTTTTTTCTTGGCTTATGTGCAGAAGCTAAACAATATGCAGAAAAAGGTAATTGGAATTGAATAATTTAAATTGAAATCTAATAATATGCAAATGTTCAAATCCTAAAGATTAGTTAGTAAATGAATGATTCTTGTTATCACAAATGTTGTGCTAAATGGAAATAGAGAATGTGAAAAAAAAGAAGAAAAAGAATTTATTGTAGCTTATTGAAGTGATTTTTACATGAAATGAGTGACTGAAAATGAGAGAAAGTTTCAGCAAGTTAAAGATACTTAGTCATTTTTTAAACAATATCTTTTATCTTTACTGTTAAGTGATAAGAAAAGATAAGATCATATCTTGCATTTGCTTTAATCACTGCTAATTTAGGTCCAAAGAGTGCACTTCAAAATCGTTTGTTATTGCATCTAGCATATCGCCTAAAGGATGAAAAGCAATTGCTAGTAAATCGTAATAATCTACAAAGTACTGCTGAAGATCAGTTATCACTTGCTGCAATGCATTATTTAAATTCACATTATCAGGAAGCTATTGATATCTACAAAAAAATTCTAGCTAATAAAAAGTATTTTGTTTTAATAATTTAAAAATTTATTAGTTTTTAAATTTGCCTCGCAATAATTTATCTGATTTTAAAGTTTTCAAATGTCTAATGTGCGAATAGATATTGCAATAACTTAATAATTATAGCTTTATTTTCAGAAATTTTATTGCATTGAATGTCTATCTTGCTTTATGCTATTATAAGCTTGATTATTACGATGTTTCACTCGTAAGTATCTAATATTAGAGCGTTTGCTGAAAGTATATAGTAAGTGTTTATAAATGATTTCAAAAATAGAAAGTGTCGCGATAGATCAATTGGTTTAGCTTTTTAAAAATTCTAAGTGCATTTTTTCTCTATCATTCTGTAGTACCTTACAGTATTTTTTTTTTTTTTAAATCATATATTTTATTTTACAACTTTTTCATTTTATTTATCTAGAAACACCTTATAAATAATATTGGATGTGCAAAATTATCAAATTTTATTTATACCTTAATTTCTTATTTGTACTATTATTTATTTATATCTTAATTTTCTACTTATACCTTTATTTATACCTTTTCTGTAATTTCTATAATTTGTCTATACCATAATTTCTGTAATTTGTCGAAAAAATTTATATTGTTTGAAAATGCAGGAAATGCTACAACTTTACTTGAACGAAAATCCGGATAGTGCGATTGCTATAAATTTGCGAGCCTGCAATCATTACAAATTATATAATGGCAAAACTGCAACAAAAGAACTTCAGAAGTTAAAAAATGTGAAAGTTTCGACTTTTACATATGTGAAGGATCTCATTTCCCACAATACGGTTTGTTTGCTACTTATATGAATAATTTTTTTTTTTTAATAATCTTTCTTAAATTTTAAATCTTTTAATCATTAAAACAAAATTTTTCTTGAACTTTCTTAAACATCCACTTGTTTAGGTCGTCTTTTATGACGGAAATGCAGCACTTCAAGTCTTTCCACCATTAATGGATACTTTGCCTGAAGCAAGATTGAATTTGATAATTTTCTATTTAAAAAGAGGTAAATTTTGATTCTAAATTCACCATCAATGAATATTTACCTAAAGTAAGACTGAATTTGATAATTTTCCGTTTAAAAAGAAATAAATTTTATTTTGATTATACATTTTAATTGTTATCATCTCATTTTTTGCAATAATATATTTCTGTAAAAAGAATAGAACATTTTATTTTGCTTAAATTATTAAATTAAATTATTCTTTAAATGCAATTTTCTTCTATACGTTAGACATTTCGGGCTAGAATTTTAATAACACTTTGTTTGGATCTGTGTTCGAGATTTGTGAAAATGATTGAAATGTTTGTGAACAGAAGGAAAATTTGAAAAAGGCTGCAGAAAAGAAAACATAGGAAAAAGGAAAGGATATAAATAAAAGACAAAATAAGAAATTTACTTTATTAATAAATAATTTTTGCAATTTTTCTGATATGATCTGAGTTAACGTTTATAATTTTGTTGCTCGATGTTAAAATTAATGTAGAAATCGAAGGTTATTAAATCGAATTGCATAACATATTGATATATAAATTGAATTAACAAATTAAATGAGAATGATCCATTAGAAGAGGTAAAATTTTGTTCACAGCTATTTTCAAAATTTTTCCTTTGCAAATCAAGCATAAAGTCTTCTTAAAATTTTTAATGATTAATTTTATAGGTGAAATAGAAGAAGCATTTGATCTGGTAAACAATATGATTTCACAACATTCAATTGAATACCTTCTGAAAGCAATTACTTACTGTATCATTGGTTATCAAAAGAAATCTGTAAGTTCTAATATTTTATTTGAACTTTTAGATTTCAACCGGGTGTGCTTCATATTTCATCTCAAGGAATTAAATTTTATTTCAAACTTTGTTTGAGAAAAAAGTTTCCATTTTTCTCATTATGTTTAATTCTAATTACGGAAGAAACATTTGAACGAAGCGCAAGAATATTTCAGTATAGTTGGCAAATCGGCTGCTGAATGTGGTATGTATGTTTTATGAATTGTACTTTGAAATTTTCAAGTCTTTCCATTTTTAAATATAATTAAATTGGTTCTTATGCGTATTTTATAAGTTTTTTTTTTTAACAGATACAATTACTGGCCGACAAGCTATGGCGTCCTCTTACTTTTTAAACAATCAATTTGACGAAGTGCTCGTTTATTTGGACTCAATCAAGGTATATTTATTTGAATCCAATTTGAATTTAGCTTAAACTTATTTGAATTCAAGTTTTAAAGAGTTGTAATATGTTTTTGTATGTTTGTATGTTTTACAAATTGAAAAGAAAAGATTAACATATCTATCATTTTCCATCCCTTTTTAGACTTATTTTCACGATGACGATACATTTAATTTCAACATTGGCCAAGCTTTATTAGCCTGTGGTAATAGCTTAAAAGCTGAAACTAGCTTATTGTTGGTTGTAGACGAAGAATTGAGACTAAAGCCAGCATATTTTCTTAGCCTTGCTCGTGCTTGTTTGTTTTTTCCTCCTTTCTTTTCACTTCAAATATTACTATATTAATTTTCTTATGTATTTATTATTCTTTCTCTAATAATTTATCTTTACGTTGGAATTAATTAGGAAATTAAAATTATTTACCGAAAAATAGTAGGTCGAAATTGTTTGCATCTTCTACGAGCTTTTTGTTTACATCAATGATTAGTTTGAAATTTGAAAAATATTTGTAAGAGAAAATTGTAATTTATGGTTATTTCGATTTGACATCGTTTTTAGATATTCAAAATGGTAAGAGTGACTTAGCTTGGGAAATGTATGGAAAAGTGAAGAATTGTGATGATAGCTTTCAACTATTATCTATAATTGCGAATGATTGTTATAGAGTATATCTTTTTGATTGTTTTTTTTTTCAAAAAAAGAGAAAAAAAGATTTAAACAAGATATATTCGCATATAACAGTAAGAAAAATGGGTAGATGTTGTTGCAATTTAAAATTTCTGAAATTGGACATTATGTCAACTAAAATTAGTAATAATTAATAGAGATTACCAATAGATATACTATGATAGTTATTAAGATTGGTGATTACTTGTACTCAGCAAAATCTTTTGATTCCATGGAGATAACTGAACCAAATCCTGAATATTGGGAAGGTAAACGTGGAGCTATTATTGGAGTGTTCAAATTGGTGGTAGAACAAAAAGCGCCACTGTTAGTATCTTTTTTTTTTTTAGTTTTTTAATGTTATCTTAAAATATTGAAGAAAAAAAAAAAAAGAAAACAGAAGGCAAATTTAATATATGCAAAAGTTAGGGAAGTGAAATTAATTGCGAGCAAAAAAATGGACACTCTTAAATTGCTATCATTGATTAAATTTCAACAAACTTCTGCAAAAGTAGAAGAAAAAAATGAACTTTTTTGGTTTGTCTTATTTTTGACATCTCTAAATAAGCAATGTAATATTTCATTAAAAGCTAATTTTGTACCATTAATTCTCTACTTTAAAATGTAATAAAATGCTATTTAGACACAGCTTATAATCGCAAATCCTCTTAAATCTCACTTTTGTCTAGAAATTTTCGCTTATCTTTAAGTGTTCATCTAATTGATGATAATAAATTTATTCATACTTTTTATTGAATGGAATCAAATTTCAGTAAAAAGTATATTTTAGTGATCATCTTCGTGAAGCGATGATTTTGTTAGAAAGGAGTACACATCCACAGGTTGAATATATTGCTAATATCATCCGAAAATACATCCGAAGAAGTAATTTGAATTGTGATTTCTAATTGTAATATTTTGTGACATATTCAAAATTGTATTTGAACAATTGGAATTTGAAAATAATCCTGTGTAATTTTGTTTTGTAAAATATGTAGACATACAAATTTTTATTCGAAATTATTCTGGCGCTTATCACAGACAAACAAATTGCTTCATAACAGAAAAAAATAAAATAAGTATTTAAATGAAATGAAATAATTCAATATTAGTGTTTTTTTTCTTTTAATTTGTAGCTTTAAATACCGCATATCTCGCAATATTCAAATTTTTAGTCATTCATTAAAAAAAAAAAAAAATCATTTCTTATGAATGAATTCATTTCTAGTTGCTTTTAGAAGATTTTTCGGTTTGGCTTTTTGCTTTGACAGCTGCAATTTTTCTTGGCCGAGTTACATTATTGGAAAAAATTCCGATACAGATGTTTTAAAAACAGTTTTGAAGAGAAATAAAAAATTATTACAATAGTCTAGCTTCAAAAGTAGCTTGAAGACGATGGATAAAATAAAAATACAGCAGACACTTTTCAATTTTTTAAAAATTCATCCTAATTTATTGAAAACTTGAAGTTATATTCTATTGTTTGGAATTTCTAACTACCCTCAATTTCATTTTTTTTTTTTTTTTTCAAAAAATGTTATCTTAAATATTGAGAGAGAAGAGCAAAAGACAAATTTGATATCTATAAGATAGATATCAAGTATAACTTCCGAGAATATCAGTAGAATAAATTGGCAACGGGCAAAAACTACTCTTAAAACTTTAAAAAAAAAAATAATACTTTGTATTTCAAAGACAATTTTTGTCTAGATTGAAGTTTATGAAATTTAAATTAAAATATATTTAAAAGATTTTCAGAATTCAACTTCAAAAAAATTTGAATGCAGAAAAGTGAAAAATTGAACGATGGTAAAAATGCTAATCTTGCGCAAACTTCTGCTAAGAGCGCTAAAGTCGGAATGGATTTGAGGGCTTCTGAGAATGATCCATGCAAGCAGTAATCATTTCAGTTTATTTTTAGTAATACTATTAGCTGATGATAATTATATGATAATGGAATGATAACAAAAAAAGTGATAAATTCTTGATAACAGCACAAGTTCCAAGAATATCAGTTAGTATTATTCTTTATTGTAGCAATACAATACTTATTTAAGCATATTTTATCGATTGTGCTAGAATTTTAATGCCTAAAATGAAATACCACCAAGACAACGAAGGTAAAAAAATAAAGGAAAATAAAAAAAATGTATTTAATTTTGAATATAATAAGTATATTGTTCATCCAGTAGAATATTTTCATTTTTATTTTAGAGTCTTTGCTAATCGATCAGTATATCTTCAAAAAATTCGATATTATGGATTTGATATGGATTTCACATTAGCAAGTAACTGAATGAGTAGAAATTAAAAATTAAATATTGAATTGTTAAATTGACTTTTTTTTTTTAATGAAAGATTTAAAAATTTTTTCATCGAGCTTAATCTGCTGATAATTATTAGATTTGATATGAATTAGATCTTGCAATAGAAATATATGATTTTAGGAACTTTTTCTTCATTAGATCACTAAACAATTCTCGAATTCTATGTCACAATCTGATAAGACATTTTAGTGTGATTTTAATTCAATTTTATATTTGATTTTGTGTCAATATAAATATTTTTTAGTTTACAAATCACCAGAATATGATATCTTGCTCTATAGCAATATTATCAATCGTTTGATACTACTCGGTTATCCTGAACAATTACGTTGCTTTCCATATGAACAAGATTTTGTTATTCGTGGTAATTTCTTCAAATAAAACTTGAAAAACAATCAGATATCAATGAATTACTAATTATCAATAAAAATTCATTTCATTAAGGAGATCAAAGACTATGATATCATGCAAAATCAAGCATTATTGCATTTTTGGACTCGTTATTTTTTGATATTTTTTAATTTTACAAGATTAGCAATTCTTTATAGGTTTATGGTTTGATCGAACTTTTGGTAATTTGCTAAAAGTTGATGGATTTGGTAACATTCTGGTCGGAATACATGGCTATAATTATCTTCGTCGGTGAATTCGTAGCTTTTGTTGTTTTATTCTCAGTAATCGATATGCAAATTTTCTTTTTTTTTTTAACTGCTATGGAACTGATGTAGCATAAGTAAGTAAAAAATTAATTAGAAAATTTAACAAATTGTCATAGATCGGATATCAAGAAGCATTATCCCAATAAATTCATCTCATTGAGACATTTGGAAAATGTCCTGGTGATGAATTCATTATTTGATATAGCTCATACCTATGTACTTACTACACTTATTCATTATTTCGACAATCACAAAAACTATGAAAGGTAAAACAGAAAGTAATTATTTGAAAAAAAAAGAAGGAATTTTTTTAATATTTAATTTGGCACTTTTTTTTATTAAATTAAATAAGAGATGTTATTAATTTAGAAAGAAAATATTGCCTTAGAAATCTGATATACTTAGCTCATTTTTTTTTCAAATTGCAATTATTTCTTTGTAATCATTTTCTAATTTCAGTATGTGTAGCAATGAATTTGATATAGGTAGAGATGAATTTCCAGATAAATAGACACAAAAAAAAAAAGAAAATTAAATTGAATTAACGGAACTTTTATTCTCCATCATTTCATTTATATTTATTCAATGAGTTATTTTCTTAGCTGTCTAGCAATTTAAAATTATTTTATTCATGGTTATTTAACAAATACCACTCGAAAAATAATCTTTAATTAGATAAATTTTTCCGGTCTTTAATTTTTTTTCCGTTATCTTTGATAATAATATCACATATTTTTTTTTTTTTTTTGATAATAATAATAAATTACATATTTCTTTCATGAAAAAAAAAAATGTTTAACGAATGATTTTTTGAAAAGTTAACTAATATATTATCCATATGCAATATATTTACATCTTCGTTCAGAAGATATGAAGTAGTTATATTGAGATTCGCTAAATTTTCAAAAATTGCATTCGTAAAATTTAATTTCCGGATTTCCTGATGGATAATTATTTCTCAATCAATTTAGTATGTATTTAATGCAGACTCTTCATAAGATC
Source organism: Brugia malayi (assembly GCF_000002995.4). Taxonomy (NCBI): domain Eukaryota; kingdom Metazoa; phylum Nematoda; class Chromadorea; order Rhabditida; family Onchocercidae; genus Brugia; species Brugia malayi. Next base: position 4,354,335 of record NW_025062476.1, on the reverse strand, counting down.
TATTTGAAAAAAATTTTTTGATGATTGTTAATGATTCTTCTTCTTCTGAGCAAAAGAAACTAAAGCGAAGAATAGTGTTTTACTTTGGCAGAAATAATATCTGAAAGTTAACAATTTACTAAGCAAAAGTGATTTGTTAGTTTAAAGACAAAAATAACCACTTGTTTATTAATTTCTCTCATTTTGTTAAAGATATGATTTGAGTTCTTTGATCTATCTGTTGTAAAGTCCTTCTACAAATTCATTGAAATATTTAATTTGCAGAACCAGTGATGGCACAGGTGTTCGAAACGGTGATACAATAATATCCTATAAATCGCTTGCTGAAGATGTTCTAAGCGCCGTCAATTATGTTCATAATGATGTATGCATTTTTTGATTTTTTAGCGTTTAAATCATTTTTAAAATTTTTAACTCTTTTATTAATGCTTTTGTTTTTTTTTTCTTTGCAAATACTTTGATAAATTTTGATAATTTTAGGTTACCTGTGAAATTAAACATTTTAATGAATTTTTTTTTAAAGTCTCAAATATGGCTCTTACTTAAAACATATTGTATATAAATGTATTACACTAATTTTTTCATTTCAATATTAAAATTTAACCATTTTTGGCTTTCATTAACATTTATTGTTTTAAGAGCTCACTAAAAACTGATGTTTTGCAAAATTTGGACAAATATATTATCAAAGATAATCGAATCAAACCGCTTCTGCAATTAATTAATGCTCATGGAGGACGAACATTTCTCCTAACTAACAGCAATTATAGTTATACTAATGTTTGTTTAAGTTATACTTATGTTTGTATTAAGTTATACTAATGTTTGTATTAAGTTATACTTATGTTTATATTAAGTTATACTAATGTTTGTGTTAAGTTATACTTACGTTTATATTAAGTTATTTTCTGCGTTTTTTATTCCTATGAATGATTGTTTGTAGTTTTACAAAATTTTATTTTTTTGAATAATATTTAGGGAGTATTAAGCTATTTGATTGGATCGGATTGGACATCATACTTTGATGTTTCAATTGTTGATGCAAAAAAACCATTATGGTTCATGAAAGGTACCGTTTTTCGACAAATTGACACCGAAACAGGAACGCCTAAAATTGGAGTGCATCAAGGATTACTTAAAAAGGGTGATGTTTATGCTGGCGGTATGTTCTCTAAATAAAATTATTTGTTTATTTAAACAAAAAAAAAAATTGTCCATATTTTTTCCAAAAATTATTTTCATAATATAAACATAATTTTCATGGTCGAAACAAATTCAATATTCAAAAATTTAAGCTAATTCTTAAAGTAATATTTCCTTGTGGCTTATTTAAGCCTTACTATAATTGCTAGCATACTTCAACTGTTATCATCTTGAAGAATGAAATGTAAATTAAATTATGAATTAAATATTTTAAAAACTTTTCCATTTCAATCAAAATTTTTGGTTAATTTTTTTTTAGGAAATTCAGATGATTTTCGTCGACTATTTAATGCTCGTGACAGAGAAGTATTGTATATTGGTGATCACATCTTTGGTGATGTACTTAAATCAAAAAAAACAAAAGGTTTACTTTTAGTCTGGCAAGATAAAACTTGTGAGCTTTCTATCAAAGTAATAGTAACCCGAAGTAATCGCTAATAATATGAACATACTCATCTTTATTCCTTCATTTGACAAATTTAATATAGAAATTGATTTAATATATTGAGTTAATTTATTTAGTTTCACTTTATCTGCTATTTATTCTTTATGCTTTAAACTTCTCTTCTAGTAAATACAATTAGTAAGAATGAAGTTGAAATATCGTTGAATTAGATATTACTGTAACGAAATTGAAATGAATTTTATTAAATTGAATTCCATTGAAAAGGATGGCGTACATTTCTTGTGATACCTGAACTAGTAAAAGAAATATCCATTTGGTCACAACGGCATGATTTATTCGAAAAAGTGGTCGAATTAACTAAACAAGTTGAAGCGATGTACAATCAAATAAATATTACTTCTGCTCAGTCAATTATTCAAGAAGGAAACATTCAAATTCGGGTAGTATAAATAGCAATTTATCAATTTATTCTAAATTTCTTCCTATCTACTTTTCTCTAATTTTTGAAATACAGAAATTTAAGCATGTTAGACTTGTTATTTCTTTTTTACAGGAAAGAACTCAAGAAATGGATAATTATTATAGTAAAATGGGTTCGCTATTTCGAAGTGGACCACGCACTACATTTTTTGCATCACAGGTTAGGTTGAGCGATTGTTCGTTTTTTTTTTTTTTTTTCAAATTAAATTTCAAATTTGCTTTTTAAAAGAAAAATGAATAAAATTTTGATTGATGAGTAACTATTTTCAAACTTTTTTAATTTTTAGGTGGAACGATTTGCAGATCTTTACTCTTCCAGTTGTTATAATTTACTTTACTATCCACTTTTCTACTTTTTTCGTGCTCCAATGACTTTAATGCCACATGAAGTGAATGCCGACAAATGTATTCGCGAAAAGAAAGCATCGTTAGCATCAAGCGGAACTAGTAAATTAATTAAATGTTGTAAAATATGATACTTTTTAATAAATTATTTTAGTAAATTAATTTAATGATGGCACTTTTTTCCCCCTGATTTTATATTAACAATTTTTATTTAAAGTTTTTTTTTTTTTTTTTTTTTTTTTTAAAAAAAATAGATTAAAGTAGAAAATTGTCTCATCACAAATTATTCTTACTTTTCTATTCAAAAAAAAAGTCAAAATTTGTTATTATATTATAGGTCGAAGAAAAAATTTTCATTCAGGAAAGGATATTGAAACAATACCACATGTTCAGGATGATACTGCAGCAACTACTGAAGAAGAAATTTTAAATGAAGTGAACAGTGATGAACAGACATCTTCAGAATCACAATAATTTGTTCAAATTTTCTATTTTTTCTAAACTGATTCTTTTGAAATATTCAATATTAAGGGTTGATAAAACTGATATAACTAGTTCGATTCAATTCGATTAACTCATTTTTTTAGCTAAGGATGAAATGAAGAATAAGTTTTGATGCATAGAACAATTATACACTCAGAATATGATTTAATTTCCATACTTCATCTGTACTTTCGACTTATTTCGGCCAAAAATTCAATGCCTATTTGAAGTGATAGGTTCAGCTTTTACCTTTGAAATGTCAAATAACTTATGTTAGCCATCAAATAAACTATTCCATATACTTTTTTGATGAGAGGATTTTTTCAAAAATGACCGAATTTGGTGAAAGTTTTAATTCTTCATTCTAATACATTTGGTGTTGCTGCTAATCCTAATGTAACTTTTTAATAAAATCATTTTTTTTAATGCAACTTTTTTAAATTGATAACATGTATAAGATAGGGTAAGCTAGTTATTGTATCGAAATGTCTGAAATTTGCGAATTTACCTGTAAATTAATTGACAAGTCAACGCGATACATATATATATATATATATATATATATATATATATATATATATATATATATAGACTTGTCTACATATAAATTATTATGGTTCTGAAGCAAATCAGTATTTGCTATCTGTTTTAATGAAATATTACCCAAATGTAATTGTTTATATCTTATTAAATTGCATGTTTCATAAATGTTAAGCAAAAAAAAATTAAGAAAAAATAAAAATAATAAATAAATATTATGCATTAAATATTGTAGGCATTGTCATCAATAAATCAAAACAATGGCAACATTTAGTGAAATAAAATCTTCAACCAAAAAGTTTTACAAATTGAGACCATTTTTTAGTGACGATGATGTATACTCCAAATTAAACATCTTTATTTAATAAACACCACTATCAAATTCGCAATTAAGTTATCTGAGTGTTGAATAAATGAAAGTTCAAAGTTCAAACAATACCTATTCTTACTATTTCAATAAAACCGTTACAAGAAAAAAAAAATTGTTAAACAACTACCTATTCTAAAGTTCAATCCTCTTGTTAATGTCAAGAAAGGTTTTTTTCTTTTTTTTTTTAAACAGAAATATTTATTTTTTGGTTCCACAATGAAGAACGAAATTTAGTGTTAGTTGACATACCTGCAAGTAAACAACGACACATTCAGTAATATTGCATCGTCTGTTGAAGTGATACAATTCTTCATTATTTATTGAGCATAATTATAACATTATGAGATGAAATAAAATTAGTAATATAGCAAAGAGAATTTGAAAAACTAATTCATTTGTTTATCAAATTATCAAAAATTTGTGAAACTAATTTTATATTTTTTATTTTTATATTTAAATACTTCATAAAGATTTATTTTTATCATGATTTAAAAAAAAAATGTATTATATTAAGCTAACATAGAATAGAATTCACAAATGAGGACTTTTTTTTTTTCAATTCTACGAAAGTATCTGTAGCGCACAAACATTAAGCTTTTTTCGCTCATTCTTTTTTTTTGCCATTTCAGTTTTCATTTTTTAAATTCCACGTCAAATAAGTCATTGTTTAGACCAGCAAGTGTCTGCAAAAAATGTCACAGCTTTACTTCACTTCCTTTTAATTTTCATTTAAACATTAGAAAAAGAAAAACACATCTGATAGAATCCACTAATAGATAAACTATTGATTAATTTATGAACTATTAAAAAATATCATTTTTTTTTTCCCCTGAAAAACCACAAATTCTGAAAAAAAATAGCCAAAAATATACATCTGATGATAAACTTTGAGGAAAATTTAATTAGTTTCTAATTTCTTTCCCTAAGCATTTTTGTTGGAATAAGTCGAACATATTTTTATCGTTAAGCTATTTCGAAAGATAAATCATTGCTCAAATTATATTTTTCATCAAAATTGGACAAATTTGACTTTTCCAACAACTATAATCGATTTTATACAGAAAAGATAGTGAAACTACGTAAAAGGGAAGCTTAGCATTTCTAATTTCAAAAGTTTTTAGTATGAGACAGAGAGAATATTAATTCATTTAAATCATTTTATCAATTCATTTACATTCATCAGTTCTAGGTTCGTTGATCAATAAAAATTAGTAGTATCATTTCAGGAAAAAAAAACTGAATTATACTTACCTGATACTCCGGATCTTCAGCTTTTGCCTTTTTAAAACCAGTCGGTGCTTTTATAACTAATTTCTTTTTTGGCTTATGATCATTTTCCTTGCCAAACAAATCTTCATCATTTAAACCAGCAAGTGTCTGAACATGTAATATTAATTATTTATTTTATTTATGAAGCAATCATCATTTTTCAACATTTTTATTTTTTTTGCTTTTAAATTATCTTAAAAATTTGCTAGCTAACAAATTCATTATACCTGATATTGCGGATCTTCAGCATCTGCTTTTTTAATTGCTCTTGGTGCTTTTATCACTAATTTCTTTTTCTAAAAATAAAAGTTAATTGATTATGTACTATTCCACTTTTTCAAATGTTACATCCTTTTGTCGAACTCTTTTTGTCTAAATTCAAAAAAAAAAAAAAAAACATTTAATTAAACATATAGCTACTTGAACTGAACAGATAACAAAAATCTTATTGCATATATCCTTTCCGAATAATTTATTAATATTTTTAAGTATACTTTTTAAGAAGCCAAATACTTTTAAAAACAAAAAATACAAAATGAACAAATACCGATAAGACCTTCTCGTCATTCTCTTTATCACTTTCCTTTTTTTCATTGTCACTTCCTTTTTCCTCTTCCGCATCCTTCTTGTCCTTCTCCTCCTTTTCTTTCTCACTCTTTTCTTTCTCACCTGATTTCTTTTCCGGTTCACTGTGGCTTCTTTCCGGTTCACTAGTTTTTTTTACATGCTCATCTTGCTTCAATTTTTGCTTCCAACTTTTTGTTATCTTACCATTCATTTTTTCATTTTCCTAGAAATTTTGACCGTTGATCCAAGTTTTTTTCATACCGAATACTAAATTCTCAAACTTCACTTATCTTTTTTTCTTTTTTTCAAAACTGAAATTCCATTTCTCTATCAAATTTATTTCACAATTTTAATTTTAATTCCTCAAAATAACTGTTATTATAGTATCAACCAACGATGCACATTTTGATTTCTAACAATAGCTTTCTCTTTAGATTGTTGGACAGGAAGAGCTGGTACGGACAGCTTCTGAAATTCATTTTTTTTTTCCGATTAAATAACTTTCTCTTGATGAGCAAATATTTTCGAAATAAATTCCGAAATAAAATAAATTTATTCAGTTACTTCTTCAGTTAAAATATTTTCGGATCGCAATACTCACCTTTTTCTTCTTCAATCGACACATCCGTACCTCTCCTTTCTCAGCAAACCATAAAATAAATATACTACAGTCAAATGACCGATCACCACATTAATACAAAATCTACAAAAGTGACATTGCTATCTCTTTATATGTCCGCTTAATTATGCTAATTTCAATTGTTTATTACACCATACAATGCTAATCTCAGATAGACATAAAATTAGTGAAAGCTAAGAGATGTAGTTTGCTTGGAAATAAAAAAAATTTATTTCCTATGATTGCAGTGCATACCTGCAATCGTTTACATCACCTTTATTTCAATCATTGTGTTCGTTAGATTTTCAATTTTTCGTACTTATTCTTTTTTTCTTGTGCACACACAATCTTCCTTACCTGTTCATCTCCATCCAGTCTCCCTTACCTGTTCATTCTCCATCATCACTAAGTACAATATTATCTTTTATAACCGTTTTCTTATCGTTGCCAATAGAATTTCATGTTCTGAATGAAATGGAGATTATTGCAGACGGTTGTGACTGACAATCTGTAGGTTAGGAGTGCATTCATTCATTCAGTACTCGCCACTGACCACTAACCACTGACACTGATTACAAGGATGGGATGTGATGCCAGTTCAGATGATCGTATTCCTCTTTGCACTCTCTGTACTCGACAGTTGAGAGGACCGGAAGAAAGTGGTAATGTGGAGAAACCGTTCAATTGCGCTCTTTGTTTTGGTGTACTGGATGAAAAGTTTGCTGACGAAGTGGTAGCCGAGGTAAAGCTTTCTTTTCCTTCAAGTATTACAAAGCATTTGCGCATTGATTTGTAAATCTTCAGACTTAATTATGAATTAAAATCTAATTTAAATCAAATTATAAAGTTGGACAAATTTGTTTGATTATTACAGCAGATTTTCCACTTTATTTTTTTGAAATTTTCGAAAAGCTGCTTAATAGATATGAAAGCTTCTTTGGCTGCTAATTAAATGTTTTTGAAATGCTTGTTGTGTTTCTTTCAGGCAAAGAAAATATATGAGAGCAGTGGCTATGATTCGAAATCATTCCTACTTGCAATCAATATGCCTGTTACAGCGATTCTTCGCGAATCATTATATGAACTTGTCCATCGGGATTCTTCATCAAATGGCACTCTTTCTATGGTTCCTTTCAAGTTACGAATTGTCAATGCCTATTTGGAAAGAATTCGTGGTGTTCGTGGAATTTGCTTTTTATTCGCTTTTAATATGTCTTTGTTATTTGCATTCTTTTATTCAAGATATATACTTAATTTTTTCAATATCTGTGAATCATATTTAATATGTAGAATTTATTCTAAAATCCATTATTCTACTACTCTATTATGTACATTTTTATATGTTTTTCTTATTGCAGGCTACCGGTTTGTCACCATCACTGAATTCGGATTTAATTCTTACTCTTACATTTATGAATGATGAATTTAACAAAAGCGATGTTGATTATTTGGTAAAGGAATTCCCTGATGATTTCCAAATATCACGGAAAAGACTGAGATTTGCCAATATGGATGATACGCTCTTATCAATGTATACAAAAGTACGAATTGCAGGCCTGATACACAAACTAAATCGAGAATATGCATTGTATAGTTTTAGCTGTTTATGTTTTTTCTAAGCAATTATGTAGGGCTTATTCGATGTGGATTTTTAAAAAAAGTTTTTGGGGAGTTGTGAAGAAAATTTTGAGTCCAGTTCATAACTTTCGGACATTTATTTTGTTAATTCAGAGCAATCATGAAAATAACTTGATGCTATCTGAAGCAAGTTTTTTATAACTTAATAAAGAATAATACACCTCGTTCATCCTATTATTATTGTATGTGATAGTATTCATGATTCGTCTAGATCCTAGAAAAAATTGTATTAATCTAAGCTAAGATATATGCATTTAAATGCGAGAATTATATAGAACTTCCCTAGCATTTTATACCTGGTCTACAATGTTATGTAACTCATATCTCTTTATTTTTTTCTCAAAAAGATCTCTACTTTAGTTTTGCTCTGTACTGTTTATTTGGTGATTTAAAAAAAAAAATAGATTATAGGAGTTACAAGATGGCTTCACCGTCGACATCATGTCATTATACAATTTCATTTGAACGTAGTCCATTGTTCATAGCTGGACGATATTGCAAATTTTCTAGAAACATGTCTCAAAGCCCATGGTCTGCTTCAACTGATATGAAGAAAATTATTGGACATTCAGTAAGTTTACATAAAATATTAGAGAGAATCTGATAATTTTGAAAGTTTGCATATGAAATTCAAAGTTTTTTTAAGGTATCGGAAAAAGTTGGAGCGCCATTTGTCACAGAAACTGGATGTGATGTTGCACGTTTTATAGCTTCAGGGCGGGAAGATATTGATGTGCGAATGCTTGGTAACGGAAGGCCATTTGTATTGGAAGTAAAAAAATTTTTTTTTCTTTCAAAAATTCTGAATGTATATAAACTAATATCGTAAATTGAATATGATATCGATTCTTTTCAGTTAATCAATCCCAAGAGAATTTTTCCGTTCCAAAGGAATAACCTGAAGACTACATTGAAACGTTTAGAGGATAGTATCAATAAAAATCTTGATGTTAAAGTTCTTCCCGGTTTGAAACAAATCACTTCAGACCAAGCATCTCTAATAAAAAATGGCCAAGATGGTAAGCTATTTTATCAGTTTTTATGTGCTAGTAGTGTTTAAAGAAATTAGATTTGGAATATATATATATATATATATATATATATATATATATATATATATATAGATAGATAGATAGATTTGGAATATATATATACATTACAGACTTTCGACTTGAATTATAAATTTCCATGACCACTTAGAACTCTTTTGTTTTAGAAAGGCGAAAATTATACACCGGTTACTGTTGCAGTACAAGGAAGCTTGATGATCTCGCACTGAAAAAACTTCATCATAAAGCACCCATTGAAGTGATTCAAAAAACCCCTGTGCGGGTGTTGAAACGTCGTCCTTTGCTCGAAAGACGAAGAATGATATTTTTCATAGCAGCACTGAAATTGGATGATTATCACTTCCTAATCAGGTAAGTGGAATATGCTTACTTTATTTAATCCAAATTGTATGCTGTGCAATAGTTGAAATGCCCACTTTTGAAAAATTGAAATGCAGCTTTATCTACTGTAACCACAGTTAGTAATGGTATACTTCTTTGAAAATGGATAATTTCCATTTTTAATTCCGGATAGGCGGAAACTCTTTTACGTAATTTTATGTAAGGTGTAGTTCTAGTTTTTTGTTGCTTTAACGGAAAACACTACCACAGTTCTAGCCGTCTGGGACGTTGTGTTGATTGAAAGTAGCAGATTTTCGGAATTGGATTTTTGTTTTTGATTTACTAGAATTATATGTTTTATTATGCCAAACTTTTTGTAATGAAATTGCTGTAGCTGTCATAATAATAGGTTCTGCAAATGGACAAAAGTTCATTATTATGATGAAAAGATTCCTGAAAGCCCTTAAAGAAGTTTCAAACAGTGATTTCACTATTTTAGAATGGAGACACAGGCGGGGACTTATGTAAAAGAATTTGTGCACGGTGATTTTGGTCGAACTCGGCCATCATTAGCAGATTTATTAGGAGTAGAATGCGGTGAAGTTGACATACTTGAACTGGATGTTGAAGGCGTTGATATGGAATGGCCACCGAAGTGAGGGAGGTATCTCCTCACACTGTTATTTACCTCTTCATATAATTAATTATTCGTATATTTACTATTGAGTACTTATATGTTCTAGTTTTTAGAAATCTTTTTCTTTTTTTTTTTTGTTTTGCTATACTGGTTGACTGAATGTACTTGTCTGTTCTGTCCATAGATGGTATTGTAATTATCAGGCCATTACCGTTATAAAATATGGGTTTGAAACAGTGTTATCATCGATGTAAAACAGCGTTCAGGAATGTTTTTTTTTTTTTTTCAATTGATTTATCATACACTTATTCCGAAAAAACAATTTGCAGTTCTAATTATTTCTTGTATTAATAAATTCTTGTTATCTGGAATGTTTGGCACACAAAGCGCTCAATCGCTGAAGCATTTTATTATATTTTCAGGTCATGAATTTTATTTTTACCAGCGGCGAGAGTAGAGTCTTTATGCTTCATTATAATATAGTGCAAACGCATGACTGACTATTTGTTGTGAAGATTTCAAGGTGAATCCGTGGATTGAAATGTTGGGAGGCTTTGTTGCACTGTTCTTGAACAGTTCATCAAAAGTGGAATAGCACTAATTTCAAAAGCGGAATAATACTAAATATATGCAGGTAAGGTGACTGAGGGAGGAGGAAAAAGAGAGAAGTGGATATGGCTCCGCTGACGGTGATGATGGTGGCCGAAAAACCGATGCTTGCAGAATCCATTGCAAAAATCCTTGCCGATGGGAAAGTTGAGAAAAGGAAAGGTTAAAGTCATATTTATTTTGCTTTTTTTGCCACTTCTTTTCTTATACGAGTTCTCTTCTTTCGTTTTAGACCTATTTTAAAAGAAATATGAAATTTGTGTGTCTTTTTCGTTCATTGCTATTGTTTCTATTTTTTTTTCTTTATTCAAAATATTGTATTTTTGAAGGTTGGAACAATGTTTGCTCGGTTTCTGAATACTGTGGACAGTTCCAAGGACAGTCAGCTATATTCAAGGTAAAAATTATAAAAAGTATTAGTTAGGAATAAGGATTACTGATATATGTAATGATATAATATTTTTAATCATTATCGATTATTATTCATGTGGCAGATGTTATTTTATGCTATTAATCATAAGACACTGATTCCATTTCTTTCTGTAACTGAATTTAAAGTAGGGAGTGCATATTAAAACTGGATTTCAGGTAACAAGTACTTGTGGTCACATTATGTCTCTGGATTTCCCACCAAAAATGAATAATTGGGAAAAAGTTGATCCAGTTATGTTGTTTTCATCATCAACTGCGAAAAAGGAAGCAAATCCAAAAATGCGAATGAATGAGGTAACTTATTTAAATATATTTGCGTGTTTGCAGTTGTCGATGTCTCTTGAAATATTATGCAAGAATTACTAATAATATTGATCTCTGTTTAAGTAGAGGGAAGAGAAAACGATAGGAGAAGATATGAGGAGGAGGAAATTTAGAAATTTATTTATCAAAGTTAGTTTTGCATCGCTTCTTAAAGATGCTTTCTTTAATGAGCAAGAAAAAAAAAATGAGAGTTTTTGGAATTAGTAATTCTCTTTAACACGAAGCAAGCTTTTGATGTTCTTTACCTTTTAACAAAATTATAGTATCTCGCTTCGGAAGCAAAAGGTTGTGATTTCTTGGTCTTGTGGTTGGATTGCGATAAAGAGGGCGAAAATATTTGCTTTGAAGTTGATTTCTTTTTCATTATTTTTCGGAATTAAGTATTTGTTTATCTTTATAGTATTTAAATTTTTTCCGACTAAAATAGTCTTATAGCATATTCGTATTCTCTAAGTTCAAACTGCTCGGTCAGATAAGGGGTATCTTGCCAATCTTAGTTTTTATATAAGGATATCACTGCTTTTGAACTAAAAAAAATTTTTTTTCGGGCCTGATTGGATTCATTAATAAATATTACACATTATTTATTTTTTCGTTACCTTTTGAAGTAAAATAATGCAAAATTTTGCTATTTTTAAAATTGACAGGTAATTGAAGCAGTCAGAAATTCAATTAAAAAGTCAAAAACAGGAGATATTATGGGAAATGTTTATCGGTATATTTTTTAATTTTCTTAAAATGGAAAACTCCTTTTTTGTGATCTTTGTTTATAAACCGTTTCCAAAAATTTTTAAAATCTTATGTAAACTGAAGGAAACTATTTTTAGGGCACATTTCTCAGCCATCACTGCGAAAGATATTAAGTCGGCAATGCGGAATCTTGGTCGTCCTAATATCAATGAAAGCTTGTCCGTTGATGCGCGTCAAGAATTAGATCTGAGAATTGGTTGTGCCTTCACACGCTTCCAAACACGATATTTTCAAGTAATTTTTGCACAATATTCCAGTTTTTATTTTTTTTATTTTTTAATCATTTACTGATTGTCGTTAGCAATATTTTAATTTCTGTATTTCTTAAGTTAAGTTTTTTTAGTGGTATACTTAAAATTTAATATAGTTACATGGACTGGCAGTTTGCTTAACAATTTTTTACATGTTTCAGGGCAAATATGGTAATCTTGATAGCACAACCATATCTTTTGGTCCATGCCAGACACCAACACTGGGATTCTGTGTGACTCGTCATGATTTGATTACACAGTTTAAGCCAGAGCCGTACTGGATATTAGTGGTTCATTTTTCTAAATTTTTTTGTTTTTATTTGTTTTGAGAATAGGCGGATTGATGTTTTTAGAGGTAGTATTATTTTAGTTTTGATTTTTTGGGATTTTTTAGGTGTTAGTACCTTTTAAAGATTGTATTGCAGATGGTTAACATATTTTTGATATGTAGAAAAGTTTAGGCAATCTTCGAAACTTCGGCGGGTGATACATTAAAACCAACTCATGTCAGAGGTCGTATATTTGATAAAGATGTTTGTCAGCTGTTTTTTGATCGAATTAAAGTTTGTTTATTTTTATTTCTTCGAATGTTATTTTTTATGTGGTATATAATTTTACTGTTAATTTTATTGGAAGATTTTACCATCTTTCATATTGTGGTTTGCTTGGATTTTCAGAAGCAGAATCAAGGTGTTGTTGTTGATGTGATCAGTTCGGAGTTGCGGAAAGAGCGTCCACAAGCTCTCAATACCGTTGAGTTACTAAAGGTCGCTAGCAGTGGCCTAGGTCTTAGTCCAACGCAAACTATGAGTACTGCAGAATATCTTTACACTAGGGTACATTATTTCTATTTTCCAATAACTTTTTTGAAAGTTTCTTTTAAATGATAAAAAGAATTTAAAAGCTGTTTTAGAAAATGGAGTTGATTCTTTCCATATTCTAATTAGCGAGTAAATAAATTATGGTTAAGACCAAAAAACATTATATCATTTTCATACAATATTGTAGTGCTCATTGTAGCTTATTTTTTGCTTTTCAGGGTTTCATAAGTTATCCACGAACGGAAACTACAGCATATCCTTCAAATTTTGATTTTTCTGAAGCTTTGCGACACCAGCAGAATGATAGCCGCTGGAAGGATATTGTAAAAAAGGTTATTTGACTTTGATCAGTTGTTATATAGTTGACTATATAAAAGAAATTTTTGGTATATTTATTTAAAAGTTTTACAATGTTATTTTTTAAATTTAGTTGTTATCAGAAGGAATAACAAAGCCTCGTAATGGTGAAGATAAAGGTGATCATCCGCCGATATCACCTTTGCGCGGCAATGATGGTTCACTCACCGGAGGTTAATTCTTAATTTTTTAAATTATAGGATCTGCTAATCTCTGCAGGCAGTTTGTAGATCCAGTAATATTGGTGAGAAGTTAAGACATTGTCGAACTGATAAATAACGCATATAAAAATTTCTTCGTAAATTACTAGATTTTTTTAGATGCTTTAAAAATATATGACTATGTTACACAGCATTTCATTGCCACACTCATGCAGCCGTGCATATATCTTGTCAAGAGTATAAAGTAAGATTTAATTTGATATTTATATCTTCTTTCGTTTATTACTTCTTAATTTTTTATTGCTCTGCTATTTCTTAATATTCATAAACGATATATTTTTTCAAGAATCAATATCGCGAACGAAATATTTATTGCAAAAAGCAAGTGTGTTATCAATTTGGGTTACACAGAAATTATGGTATGGCAGAAAATTGAGGAAGATACACAGAATTATAATATAGTTAAAGGCTCAAAGCTCAATTTAAAGTAAGTTTCGATTTTGATAGTATTTATTCAAGTTTTGATATTATGTATTTATTAATGGTGTAGTTGAACTTTCTATCTCACTTTTATGATAACAAAAGTCACAATAGAGAAGTTGATTTTTCACATTGTATGAAAAAAAAAGAATGTTGTTTAATATTATAGTACAGTTAGAATTCAATTTTTATTTCCAATTATCGTTCTTTGAAAATGGGTGATTTAAGAGATGCAAAAATATGTGAGTATGCAACAACTCCACCGGATTACCTCACTGAATCAGAATTGATCTCGTTAATGGAAAAGCATGGTATTGGGACGGATGCATCTATCCCTGTCCACATTAGTAATATTTGTCAGCGGAATTATGTTACTGTTAGTTTTATCAAATACATTTATCAAATATACTAGATAATTTTCATATTTCTTTAAGTTCAAATTTCAACTTACTTACAATTTCTTAGGTTGAATCTAAAAGGCGTTTAAAACCAACAAAATTAGGCATTGCACTTGTACATGGCTATTGGAGAATAGATTCGGAACTAGTATTACCTACGATGCGGTCCGAAGTTGAAAGTCAGTTAAATCTCATTGCTAAAGGATATGCCGATTTCTGCTCTGTAAGCGTTTAACTTATGCTATCATTTGCAGCCAAAGAAAAGTTTATGAGATTGAAGCAATTGTGCGTAGCATGGAGAATTTGCAAGATTTAGTGACTCTTGAATGTCAATTTTAATGATTGATGGATCCTTTACACGGTTCCATTTATTGAATGCTTCATGTCATTCTTGATTTCTTTCTACCATAAAGTAGCTCAATTAATTAACTTCGTTGATTTCAAAACTATTATGTTCATTTGTTTTGCTTGAAAGAATTTGAAAACTCTTGAAATTTAAAAATGCGTCTAAGCATAGATTTTAATGATTGAAATGTGCCGCTCAAAATGTAGTAAAGAAGCAGCGATGGTCGTAGTGTTTCGACTAAAGTCTTAGAATAAAAAAGTTAATAAAGCTTTGTTGCTGAATTTTTTTACTATGTGCATATTTGTAGGTCAAGAATCATGTGCTCGAAAATTTCCGCCTTAAATTTATCTATTTTGCAGAAAATATTAGTCTCGTGGACTCTCTTTTTGAAGGTAAAAAGAAAACAATATTGTTTCTTTTAAAGATGAAAAAGAAAATAAACAGTAATGAGTCTAAAATTGACAATACAATATAGTTAATAGAGTCAGTGTTCTTCCTTTAGCATTCTTAACCCAAATTGAAGAATGTAAGTTGAAATATCCTTTTATATGTTTGTTCAGATTCATTCACTTCACTTGCCGCTTCGGGAAAGCCATTTAGCAGATGTGGAAAATGTCGACGTTTTATGAAACTTGTCGCTTCCAAACCACAGCGTCTTCATTGTCCAAATTGTCAGGTAATTAAGCAAAAATGTCGGTTTATATTAACGAGACTTGATAAAAGAGATGGTATTGTTTATTACGCTTTTAGGATACATATTCATTGCCTTCTGCTAAAGATGGATTACTGAGACTTCATGGTGAAAACAAGTGCCCTTTGGATGATTTTGATTTGATTTACTGGCAAGGTCCCGGAGGTGAACATTTTTTTTTTTTTTGAAAACTTGAATTATTTTGTTAAATAATTGATTTTAGCATATATGTATATTCCATTTTTAAGGCCTATTTAAGGCTATTATTACAGGAATTTAAAAGAATGCAAACATTTGAAGAGTGATTAACGCTCAATAACAGAGAAAAATTTTTGGGTAAAGAAATTAATGACGAAGCAAAAGTTAAAGCAGACGTTGTATTTTAGGAAAATTATCGATGTCATATGTACTTTGTCCTTATTGTTATAATAATCCGCCGTTTGAGGGAATGAAGAAAGGTTCAGGATGTCACGAATGTTGTAATCCTGTGTGTCCTCATTCGTTCCTGTAAGTTGAGAACAACCATCTATCACCTGCATAATGTTTAGTAAGCAGCAAATAATATTTCCTTACTGCAGCTTCTAGGTTTAAGTTGTATGTAAAAATCGAAACTTCTAAAAGTTGAATAATGAATCGAAAATTCTTTTGTACACAAAAATTTATGCCTTCTGATTTCTAGAACGCTGGGAGTGGTTCAGTGTCCACGTCGATGTGGCGCTGGTCATGGAGTTTTGGTACTGGATCCACAATCTGCACCAAAATGGCGTATTTCTTGCAACAAATGTTCTGCTGTTGTAGGTCTCTTCGAAGGTGCATTGCGCGTTAAGGTTCTTACCAAGCAGTGTGAAGATTGTGGTGCACAACTGTTTTTTGCTGAATACAAGGTAATCTTATGCATAACATGGGGTCAAGATTTGTTGTTAAAAATCGAATTTTTTGTTAAAATTTGTTAAAAATTGAAGTTTGTTGTTAAAAAAAATCGAAGTCAAAAGAAAAAGAAATTCTGTATCCATTTTTAAAGGGATTTGGTCTAAAAATTGTAACTATATTGTTTTGAAGGGATAATTAATTTTTTTATTAAAGCATATTATGTAACAGAAACTATTTTTATGAATGGTCTGTTATGCAATAGCTATGGAAAAAACTGTAACATTTACAGGATAAGTCACCTTTGCCAGAGGAGAGAACCACGTATAGGGGATGTGTTTTTTGTGATAAATCTATTTCACATTTGGTGAATTTTAATCATGCATATAGTGCGGAGCAGCCTATTCAACGGCAACCTATTAATATGCGACAAAAACGCGGTAGAGGTATATCAATGAAAAGCCGTGGTCGAGTTACATCAAGGAGATAATTTGGTGACTTTATGAAGTATCTCATTATGTTTTATATGCAGAAGAGTTAAATTCTCAGTTGTGAACTATTAACTGATGTGATTGTGTTTTACTTTCCATTTTTGCTATTATTCATTGATTTTTTTTAATTTTACTTGGTTATTAAATCTAGTCATTTTCTCGTTTTTTTTTTTTTTTTTTTCGTTAATGTAAACCCACTAAGTTAACCCTTTTTTGTTAACATAAAACGTAAACCCATTTTCCGAGTTCATTGTATCTCCCATTTTAAATTGAGATTGAGAATTATCGACAACTTTTGTTGTTTTGTTATTTCTTCGTAGATACTTCCCATTTCTCTCACACAAAAAATGATGGAACAATACAGAAGATAATTTGATGGGTTTATTTTTGATTTTGATTTATGCACTTTTTCAGCTTGTAATTTGTTAGCAAACAAGGAAAGGTTTTTTATTTATATATTTATTTATTTTTTGATCCTCTTACATTTTGGTATCTTAATAGTCCTTTTTTAAGGATCGTAGTTTTATTTCTTATCTTTATAAACTTCCTGTATTCATAATTTTCATAGTATTTATAATTATTGATGATTAAATAGACACTAGTATCTTTGTTATTCCTCACGTATTTCTCATATTTTAGACATTATCTAAAATCTGGCACGAAGCGAAACATTCAGCTATGAATGTTGAATATTTTCGATGAATATTTTAAGATTTTGGGCAGAAGCATGCTGAAGTATAGTCGTGCATATTCTTTGCATCTGCTGTAATTTCTTGAAAGATTTTCTCAAGTGCCAAAAAAGAAACTTATTCGTTTAGTATAATATTCACAAATCATTTTGCATATTCAACAAACAGCATTGAGATATGAAAGAACTTAGTTTGGCAGCATAAAAATAAAGTCAATTTGAGGCGATATCACTTGCATTTCATTAGCTTTCAGTTGTTTGTTTACAATATCAGAGAAAAGAAAAGATTGAGAACCATAAAAATCACAGTAACAAAAATGAGGCAACACACACAAAATAGAAACTACAAACTATAAAAAATTTTTAATCATTAAAAACTGAGAGAAACAGAAAAATGAAGTTTAAATTTTTGAAGAATTTTCTTTTAGATAAGAATGTTCAAATAATTTACTGTACAATAGTTAAGTTCCATATCAAAAGTAAGCTTAAGTGAGCTGTCTATCAGACATTTGAATGTTAAATTTCTTGAGAATCACATTTCTACTTCTCATGGTTTTCAATTTTCAAGATAAAGCAATCGGCAGAATGTCAAAAAAGAGTAGGAAGAAGAGGAAGAGTTGAAAAACTGGAACGATATTTTAAATTATAGAGGGAAAAAAAAAAGAGAAAAGGAAGAGACAACAAGCACACAAATCGTTCCAGAACCAGAAAGACGTCGGTGTGAGAATTACGCGCATTTTAAGTGTAAGTAAATTTGAAATGAAAAGATAAAATCTCAATTCATGAATGATTGAGTAGTTAAGTTAGCATGTAATGCTTCCTCTGGTCTAAGCTAGTCTGGCTTACGATATTTGGCCATTATTTGTTTTATTTTGTTTTTTGATTTTTAATTTTATATTTTGAGTTTAAGCTTAAGCATTTTAATTGTTTAAGCTGAGAAAAAAAGAAAAAAATAAAAAACAAGGAATAAAAAAAGTCAGCAAAATAATTTCCCAACCTTTGTTATTCCTGTACTTTTAAAATTTATAGCAAACAGGCATAGATATTTTTTTGTTATCAAATAATTTTTGGCAATTAAATCTAATTGAAATTGAGATAGGTAAGTCCAAAGTATTCAAAATCTACATATTTCCATCAAAGTTGCTGATTTTCTTTAAGAAGTTTTGTTGATTAAAAATGATTGTTACAATGAATAGAAAAAAAAAAAAAAAACAATCGATCATTAGCAATAAATTTAGCAAAACTATCAATTAATGAAAAGAAACGAAATATATTTGCAAATTCTAAATTAGATTTAATTAAAATGAAGTTGTTTCCTGTAGCAACATCAATGCATCAGTAGCTTCCTTAACTGGTGAAGTAGTAAGCGGAGAGTGAAATCGTTTCTGATCTAACTGCTGCTGTGCTCGTTGCGCCATATTTATTAATCGTGCTGCGCAGGTTTCTCCAATTTCTTCAGGAATGCCATTGCTGTATTCCGTAGTTGGATACCATTCCAGAGTTGTATCCATCATATTTCCGGTACTGGAATAACGTTGTGTTGTTATTCCTGTTCCTGCTAATGATGGTAATACCAATCTGTTCGATTCGTGATATTGTCGTTGATGTTGTGGTGCGGATGCTAAAGCAGTTTTTATAACGGAACGGTATTGCTGTTGTTGTGGTTGTTGTGTTGGAAAATGCCGTTCGACAGAACCGGATGTTACGGTTGTTATTCCTACTGCCGAATGTGCTTGCTGCACACTTCCTGTCAATGATAAGTTGATCGGTTGTGATATATCACGAGGTAATTTTGAAGTGTTCGAAAATGTAGTGCTAGGAAGCGGAACAAACGCAGATCGACGTTCCTCAATTGGTAACGGAGGCGGCAATGGCACTGATGTGATCTGAAAACATCACCAAAATAAGAGTATAATGTAATCAAAGGGATTTTATCAGTGGAATTTGTAATTACTTGAAACTTACTTGAAAATTTTTGCCTGGTGGTGGAGGAGGATTTGGTCCAAGACTTCTGTAATAATCATCTTTGTTCATCGTTGGCCAACAATCAGATCGAGATAAAGGTAGCGTAGCTGGTGCACTTAGTGTTATAGCTGATCTATGATTGCTTTCGCGGAAAATTTTCGATGATACCGGCACAACAAACTCCGTTTGCTATATTTATATTTAGCAATCACATTCATCTTTATAAGATTGCAAAATTTTACAAAAAAAAAAAAACAAGTGAATATTTTGTAGAATATGAAGAAAGAAATAAAAATTTAAATTTGAAGTCTTTTTCAAAATATTTAAATATGAATACTTTATTGAATAATAATTTATCATACATTTTTGTTGGTACATAAAAAAAAAACAGTCACAAACCTGAATGGGTCTTTTCAAATTAAGTCGTTTTTTCCATGTGTCACGATATTCTTGTTCCCATTTTCGAGTATGTTGTTGCAGAAGTTCTCTTGTTAGAGGCATAGCTGGTGCTACTGTATCGGTAGTAACCCTAATTCATTTCACATACATTAATGTTATTCGAATTTTGTTGAAATATTATGATTTTTTTCTTTCTTTAATAATAAGAAAGTTCTTTACCTATTGTCATCCTCTTGTTCCGGTATAGGAAGTGGACTTTTTGAATCCTCTGATGGTGGTAATTTTGGTGATGAAACATTTTCTGGTGTCGATTCAATGGTTGATGTTACAGCAATATCTCCTCCATGATGTTGACTTTTCAGTAGTCGATGTACATTTTCCAGACAGTTAATCTAGAATCGAAATTTTGTAATTTTTAAAATTTCTTATTTACATATCAAATTACACTCTCTTTTTTTTTCTGATAGCTTCTTTTGGAAATCCTTTATTAGCTACCATGATAGTCTGAATAAAATAGTGCAACAAAAAATTCTAATTTTTTTTTTTTTTAATCTTATAAAAATGAGAAGAATGATTTATACAGTTATAATACCTGATTGTATGTCAAAGGGATAGCGTTACAAGAATTTGTTGCGGAAAGATCAGTTGGATTAATTGGAGATCGACAAGTATCAACAACGACTGGTGTCAAATTCTTTAATAAATATAATAGTTTATATAAATTGAGGCAGTGATTTATTTTTCAAAGAATTTTATTACTGTTTAATTTTAAGAATAACGAAATTACATAAATTATGCCGAACAAATGAGATATGGTTATTACCTTATTTCCGGAATTTCCGGCATTTACGACGAATGATTCGATAAGATTATCAATGTAAGTGCCAAGATGTGTACTTGATGACTTTAAGTCAACTGAATTTGAGTTCTTTTGATGCGCAATTGGTGCCACTTTGTACCTTTCATCTTTTGTCACTATTCTTGGTTCCTAAAACTAATGATTAGAAAATAAGTTTTGTTTGTATGGTTGTTACCTGTTTATATGATTGCAATTTAATTTTGACTCTACAATACAATGAATATACTAACAGTAATTAGTAAACAAATTAACAAGTAAAATTTAGGAGAAAAAATCCAAATAAAAAATCAAATGTATAATAATAAGAAAATTGGATGAAAAAAAAATTCTTGTATTGTACAGATAATTTTTTATGATCGATTTTTAATCAATTTTTGATTTATTCTAGGAAAATAGTAAACACTAAATTTAATAATACTTTAAAATTGCAATAAACTAACTTTATTCAGTATAGCAGTAATTTCAGATTCAATATTGCGTATTGTTAACTCATCCAACGGAGTAATAATACGTGGCGCACATGGTTCAGCTAACACATCCGCATTTCCTATCGGTTGCTCATTTAAGGTATGTCGTCCGATTACACTATCCACTTTATGAGTCCACGGATTCCAAAGTGCAAACCATTCCGAATTTGTGTGAATTATACTACCATTAAATGCAATCCATCTTAGACGACGTTGACGGACTATTTCGTTTCGTTGAGTGCTCACTAAAAATACATGAATATAAGCTATCATTAATTTATTTCAATTATTTTTCAAATTATCTTTTATCGATTATAACGTAAGTTAAATGCATAAGTTTGTACTTACAAGTTGCATGTATCTGCTTAATTTGTGCCATATCATATGGATGTAAAAGATGTAATATTGAATGATTGATCACTTCACCTGGCAAATAACCAATGTAATTGGCTGCTCTGCAAATATCATCATTTCTCATTTAGATAAAAAGGAGAATTTGTGATATTTTAATCTTGATAGATTTTATGATATATTTTATTTTTAGAATAAAAAAAAAAAAGGAATGAAAAAGCACTTACAATGAATCAAGGTAAGTAAGTGAGCATGAACTTGTATGACGGGTCGAGAATACAAATGTACTCAATGTTTTTGATGGACCAAATGCGCTTTCTAATTCTAGAGCATGAATATGAGTTGATACGATACTTCCATGATCGGAACGCTTATATTCACATAGCAATTCAAAAGCTCCATTGCTAAAATTTTACTTATAGTTTTCATTTAATGATGCAAATTCAATTTATTGGATTATAAATAAGGTACACTGTTAAAGTTTATGTTCACAAATATGTGACTTTTCTCTTCTTTTAGCATATATTTTCTTCCTTCTCTATTAATTCATCACATTAACGGCAGAGTATAATATTAGTAACTTCTTATGTGTAAAAATTTTAACCTCAATTCTTACTCTTCCCAAAATTGTTTAACTTTTCACTTACAAAAAGGAATTATTCAATATTGTTTCATCTTTTATATCATCAATTCGATCATTTTAGTTAGCTCATAAAATTAATCTGTCTCTTAATCAAATTTAAATTTTATTTTGACTTCTTCGAGAAGAAATCTAAATTGCATGAACAGGCCGGATTCACAATGACGGACAGTACTTGTCACTAAATTAGATATTCGTATAATGTAGGGAAGACGGAGTGTCAGGGAACGGAAGAATTGTGATAACGGATGATTGGAAGTGATAGTTGGTGATCGTCGGATACTGGTAGAACCAGGTGTGTGATCTGATTTCCGTTTGATGTACTTTCTTTTTCACTACACAAATACGAATATCATT
Organism: Brugia malayi; assembly: GCF_000002995.4. NCBI lineage: Eukaryota > Metazoa > Nematoda > Chromadorea > Rhabditida > Onchocercidae > Brugia > Brugia malayi. The sequence goes on along the minus strand of NW_025062476.1, from coordinate 4,331,683 downwards.
TGTAGTTCTTATCATCCCAACTGCATTCTAATTTTATCATTATCATCCCTATCAGTTTATAAGTATCTTCTTGCAATAACCGCGTAACAATATTACAAGTATAACTATCTCAATTGAACATTTATTTTTCAAAATTTTTGAAACTTCAGAAGGTACACTATTATTCAAAACCAATTCACTTTTTTTTTAAAATGTTTAATAATCTAATTTCAAAGAATGCTCTCTTATTGATAACAAATCATGTTTTTATCTTTTCTCGTCCACTTGTCATCTTCTCATTTAATATCGCTGTTTTGTGTTTAAAGTTTGAAATCTTCCCAAAATTTCATCAACTCCATTTCAAATCATTTAGTTTAACTAATTCAATACTTATAATATTAATTTTAACATTTCAATTGCTTTCATGTACCTATCAGTGATATTATTATCAGCATTATATACTTTCATTACTATTCTTACAGTACTTATTTACATTACTTTCAGTACTTTTCTAATCCATGATATTGTTTCTTAATTAAAATACAATTCATCTACTTTTTTTTTAAAAAAAAAAGATGTAACGATGTAAATACTATTACAATGATTTATTATTTACTTGGAAGAATAAATTATTATGAATTTTTAGGACTGAATAGATTTAAACTTATGCAAAGGAATATGGCAAAATCTCCGAACTTTTAAATTTATTCAAATATTTAAAAAATATAATTTATTATGTGAAAAAAAAAAAGAAAAAGTTATTATCTCATTGTGTCCTGAAACCATTATATCATCGAAAACAAAAAAAAAAACAATGAGACATTAGATTTTTTAACAAAATAAAATTGAAAAGAAAGAAAAGATTAAATTACCCGCCGATAAGACGTGTAAGAATTTTCTTTTTCTCGATAGAACCATTATATGCACCAGCAAGTAATGCTTGTCGCCCATAAACTGCTAACAAATCCAGAAAAGATGATCCACAATGTAAGCCCTAGAATTTACAATTAATTTAAATAATTACAATCAAATATTTTATATTATTTATTTTTTCTTCCAATCACTGCTTAAGTATTTGATTGATACAAAATTGAATATTTCAAAGCTCATTAAAATGTTTTTGTTAGTTACTTTTTTTTGATTGTATGCATCTAATCAAACTGGAAAAAACAATAGAAAAAAAAAAAAAAAAAACATTGAAATATGAGATTAAATTTAAAAAATCCTATAAAAATAGCATTAAGACATACATCATCAATGTTGCTAATTTCCTTTGAAGTTACTTTCTGAAAATCAGTAATTCGACCATCTGGTAGATTGATATTTGCAGAAAAAATATGTCGGCGAGTAAAATCAACGTTTGGTGCCCAGGTATCATCGCTAATATGTGTTATACTATCGAGCGGTGAATCAGGCCAAGAATGAGGTGGACTAAGGCCAGGATTAGTAATTTCAGCATATAGCGGCGTCGTTCGTAACTTAAAAGAAATTTTTAAAAAAAAGAAGAAAGGTATGATAGTATTTGCATGCTACAGTATAAAGTATGTTGCTAATTACATTAATTAAAAATATTCTTATGACAGTTAAACAACTGTTAATTATTATTTTGATTGTTTTAATGGTAAAAAAGTTTTAAAATACTGTCGAGGAAAAGTATAAATTTAAATCATAACATGAGTTATGATTTAAAAAACATTGGGTTATCTTGTAAATAGCTGTGCAACAAGTGATTAAAATGGATCAGTCATTTTAAATGAATCTTTCAACATTGAAAATAGATAGATTTTAAAAAATTAAAAAAACTAAAAAAAATAATAGATAGTATATTGAATAAAAATGTAGCAGAAAATCATAATTGAGCGAAAAAATCAGAAAAGTTAGCCTGGATTATACGTTGATAAATAAATTATGGAAACAAATTTAAATGGCAAAATAACTAAAAATTGAATCAGAAGAAATTGATAAGATTTGAAAGTATTTAGAGAATAAGAAAATGAAATTGACCGGATGTGAATTTGTATCAATAAAAATCAACAAACTGAAGTGACAGATCACAAAATTGATCGAAAAAAAAGGTACCAACCAATTCGATGGCTTTGTCGAGTACATCGATAGTTCCTAGTTTTTTTTCTGGACCAACCGGTGGTATTCTTTCCGCAATTAAGCGTTTAATTTGGCGGATGTAATGCTGCAAAATAAAATTATTATTGAAAGAAAAAAAAAAGAAATTTTCCGAATCATAAAAATGGGATCCTTTAATTAATGGTATAAAATGTAACTAATTAAAGTGAATTGTTTCAAAAAAAAAAAAAAAAAAGAAATGCGAAATTGCTTTCGTTGCTGTTTTATTTACTTTTGAGTGTCAAATATATTAAATGTTATTTTGGGGATGACACTTTGTTCTAGGAAATTTTGCAATTTTTTTTTTTATGATGTGATAATGGATAATTATAAAGCCAAGAACACAAGGCTATGGAATAGAAAAATAAGAAAAGCTTTAAGCTTGTGGCCTTGCATCTTTTGGGAAGCAAAATAAGAAAATAATAATTTGCATATATGGGAGAAAAAAAATAGGGCAAATTACCCGTAATTACTGAGAATATCAGCATAGAATGCTATCAAAATTATGTTGTGTTAATCAATCAGTTCAAACCGTTTCAAATTGTGATTTTTTGTAGTGACAATCTTGAATCTTAAATTTAAACAGGTATTTTGTTTAAGCAATGTTTATTTGACTAAATTTTTATTTCGCAGTAACACTTCATCAAGGTCACTGAACTGCTGTTGTATGAATTCGGTTGTACTTTTGACCTCTCAGTATGAAAATATAAGACTTTGAAACTTCTTCGTAAACTTATATTATAAAAATTCATTGATAAAACAAATTTTACTAGAATTATACTCTTAACTATATTTAAAATTGATCAAAATTTTGAATAAAACAAAATGATAGAAATTATATAAAGCAATGAAGAAGTTATATTTATTTTATTTACTACAATTAGGTTCTACTTTTCTCATTAATATTTTTAATCTTCCCACCAACTAAATTATCATTAATTTAAATTATCACTAATCTAAATTTGTACTGCAAATGAAAGTAGGTTAATAAATTTAGATTTTAATGAAGAATTTAATGAAGAAATTAATGAAGAATAAAATGCACTGTAAAGGAATAATATGTCATACCTGTAAACGTTTCCGCCGAACTAATTTAGAAGATTGAAGCGCAGATTGATTTGCTGATGGTTGTTGCGCAGATTGATGTTGATGCAACATAAAGGATTTGAATTTTTAGCAATGTGACATCAAAATATATGACAAATTGACAGAATATAGTGATGTACACTCACTGCTTACCACTACTATCTTTGATGTATTACTAGAAAAAAAAAAAAAAAAAATTATTTAAAAACAATATGAAATATGCGATGCTTTAGATACGATTTAAATAGTAATAAGACTTGGAAGGAAGAACTCCTGAAAATACTTTCATTTGATGAAAATTTTAACTTTCCAAAAAAAAAAAAATCAATTTATAGAGCAGTAAGTCGTGACTGAAAAAAAAAATACCTTAAACAAAAGATTATTATGTAAAATTGAATCGAAAAATTTTTCAATTGTTAGCAAACAATGATAATGTAAGTTTATTGTTTACTTGATAAACTTAAACTGGAAAGAAAAGTTGAAAAGAAAGCAAAAGTTTGCACAAGGAAAGGCTATACTAGGCTAAAGAGAGAGAGAGAGAGAAAAAAAAAGGCAAATTTTTAAAAACCTAAAAACCTTCAAAATCAATTCTAATTTTTTTTTTTAATTTTACATATTTAGGTAGGAAATCATTTTTATCCAGTATTAAAATTGTTTATAAAAAATCTCGAAATTAAAAGAAGTAATATATATTTTCAGATCATTTAGGATAATGATTAAAGGAACCAATATCTCTTTTTAATTTTTCTTTTTTTTTTAACTTATAATCATTTAAAAAAATTAAGAAAATTAAAGCAGTTGTTGTTTAAATTGTTATCCTTCAGCGTCTTTCGATAAAATTATTTAATTAAAAAAAAAAAAAAAATCAAACATTCAATGTTTTTGATGCTTAAGGGAAAAAATCAATAATCATTTAAAAATGTTCACTGGTAATTCAGAGCGAAAAAATGGAATATTAAAGTAGAAATTTAAATAATTTAAAATAACGTTTTAAAATTTAAGCTCACGTTGCAAAACGTATTAATGCGGACGTGTACTTGCATGAATAAAAGCTTGCAGCATAACGTTTAGACTATTCATACTCATAAAAATTACTGCAAATTCTTTAATCTTTACTAAATTCTATCCAACTTTAAATCCTCAAAATTTTCATTGCCTCTGAAAGACCAGTTTAAATGTTTTAAAATTTATGAATCATAACAGAATATCATGACAAATTTAAAAAATAATTCCAGAATATTCAATAGCATGAAAAATTTAATACTAACAAATTTTAGAACATGTAAAATGCTCAGTTAATCGTAAGTAAAATCTCAGAAGAGAAAATGAATGAATGATAAAATGCACTGATCTAAAATTTCTCTTATTATTCGGTTGTGACGTTCGTTTCCCTTTATTGTTAGAATTTCAATAAATATTTGAAATAAAAATCTAAAATTTTAAACTGGAGAAATTTAAAATTAAAAAAGTCAAAGAACTGTCTAATACTATAATAAATGTCCAACGATTAGTAATAATGCTAACTATTAACAATTGTTCACATCGTAATGATACGGTGTGTGTATTCGATGCAATGTTGACAAAATATGCAAATAGAAAGAGAGGATTTGGTGACAATCCATGGTTACAGGATGAGAAAGGTACCTAATGGTTGCAGGAAAAAAAAAAATGGAGAAAGAAAGGGTCGAGTTGAGTCCAAGAAAGGTTAAGAGGAGAGAGAGAGAGAGAGTGATTGAGTGAGACTTTATTCTTCGTTCCTTTAAAGCATTCAGCATTAATAATGAGAACTATGCCTGAAATGGTGCCAGTGGCACCAGCCTAACGGTCGCTGACCGGTCGGTTGATCATTGGTGTGGTTGGTTTATGAGTGTCAATGGTTGAGCGGGTGAGTAGTGCAAAATGAAGGCGAGACAGGCTGGGAGTACCTAGCACGACAAGGAAGCTCGCCCTAGTTCCGTTCGTTCAGTTCAATTTTGTTCAGTTTAGTTCAACTACCACTACCACCCACCCTCTAAAGCACTCGTCTATACGTCTCTCTTTTGTCACCTCCCGGTGCAGAGGGTGCAGTGAGACAACAGGAAAGAATGAGGTCCTTCCCGTATCGGTGTTTGGCACTGTCCTGTATCCATCTATCTACTTGTGTGGCTACCCGCAGTAGTAGTAGTAGTAGTAGTACGAAGCTGTTTCAGCCTGGCACAATGTCCCGGTTTTATTATTCCCATCTTCTCTCATATTTACTCTCCATGTTTTTATAATTTTCATGGATCCTACTTTTGGGTATGCACAATACCAAAATTTTATCCCGGAATAATATCTGGATAAATTTGTGGTACCACTCTCTCCCTCTCTCTCTATTATATCTCTAGCACAAAGGAAAGAAGAAAAATTCATGACATTAAAATTTTAAAAAAACTGAAAAAATTTAATATTGATGAATATATAATATTTTATTCTAATAATAACAAAAATTTATGAAAAGGATGAAAAAAAAAAAGAAAAAAATTACCAATTTCGTTAGATCTAAAAGCACTGAAGTTTAAATTTATTTTTTTAAATGAAATAAGTAGAAGATCAAAAATTACATTTGTTAACAAAAATGACCAATGTTGTTGTCCACCTACACATTGTGACAATTAAGGACTGTGAGCTGTTCACTGTTCTGATAAATGCATGTCAGATTAAGATTGATAGTCTTTTTCTTTTCTTTTTCAAAACATAATCTTTGCTATAGCACTTTTTTTTTCTATGACAAAATTCTGCTATCAAACGAATAATACTAAATATACTTAATTTTTGGATGATTTCATGAATTCTTATTGAAAACTATGAAATGATTAATTTTGGTATAATTTGTTGCTTTTAGTTTTCAAACATTTTTATACTAAAATTTATTGTACTAGTTAATACTTTGTCGTAAAAATTATCTTAGTACTGAATGTTTATATTTTTTCAAAACTGAAATTGCTATTACAAGCAATGAAATATAATTTGATTAAATTGAATAATTGATATTCTGTGACAATGAACATATCAAATATTTAAATTTCATCAATTGACATATTTTCTAATTTTGATATTAGCTATATTAAATTTTTTAAAACTATTATCATCTGCAAGAAAGCCTTTCTTCACCATTCACATAACTATAAAGAGTGAGTTTAAGATGTTCAGCAAACTAGGGAATTTGCTTTACAATTTCATATAAAAAAGTCAATTTCTATTAATTTTTTGGTCAGTAATAATAATAATAATTATTATTATTATTATTATTAATAGTAATAAATAATAATAGTAATAATAACAAATAAGTTAAAAATAGTAAAATGGTAACAATAATAATAAACAATAATAGTAATAACAAATAATAATAATAGTAATAATAAATAATAATAATGGTAATAATAAATAATAATAGTAATAATAACAAATAATAATAATAATAGTTAATAGTAATAAATAATAATGATAACAACACTAATAACAAATAAATAAGCGGAAAATTATTATAAATAATCATCTGTAGTTTACAATTTCAGATATCCATTATTGAAGTGTAAGTTTACCTTAATATCTACCTGATAAATGCTTCTACCTCTTTAAAATATCATTTTTTTTTTGTCTTTTACTTGAAGAAATGAAATAAAGATAATCTACTGTAATACATAAATTAATACATAAATCTCCAGTTCTTTTTTCAAATAATAATCAAAAAATCGACCAGTTTCGTCCTCTTTCACTGTTGTTTGTGGTACCAATCCGTACCGCTTATTTCGCCATCCATATAACAGCAACAAGTGGGATAGATATAACCAACAGTCATTTATTTTATTTTGAAAAATTACAACAAGCTTTGCCAAGTTCAAAAGAGAAAAATGGTTTGAATCTTAAAATGTTGCAAATTTCATTGTGTAAACAAAAATGCTGAAATTTTTAATTCTTAAATTATCCATTCGTACAGATTTGTATAGCGATAACTTTAATGTTTAATGTAGTAATTAATTTTTAAACCAAAATTTTAATTATCATATAAGATTTAGGCATTTTACCGAAACTGGAATATTGCAGAATAAAATTATTTTGCAAACTCTATCATTATCATTGGTAGATCAAGAACAAAAGTGGTTTGATATAAAACCGAAGTGTAAAGAGAGAAAAGTAATTTCTAAATTCAAAAAAGAACAAAAAAAAAAATCAAGTATCGAACAATAAGCATGAATTGGAACATTGTATTCGAGTAGAATTACACAAAAAAAATACCAATATATTCTTGAGAAAACTGTAGATTATTAAATAATAATAATGATAATAATAATGAACTGATAAAGACAATAAAATTTAAGATTTCATTGAAGTATGAAGTGATCAGATTATTTGTAAAATCTATGGGATAAAATTTATAGAATAAAATTTGTGTTTTCTATTGCTGTTGTTATGACAATAATATTAATTTAATAATCCAACTGCAAATGACCGTTATCCGAAAGATATCATTCAAGTAGAGAATAGGGAAGACGAAGTTATTGTTGTTGTTGTTATTGCTATTGATGCTGCCTGTGCCAGTGGTGCCAGTGGTGCCATTCAAATGTTCCTCGGTTGCTTGCCACCCGTTGAGAGCCACTCTTCTACCAGACACCTCCAGACACTCATATACATTTTAGTCGAAGGAAGTAATTAGACAGCACTAAAATGCAATCCAGTAGCAATGCAAATTCAACTGATAATATTTGGCTTGCTTATAGCATACATTACAGGTAGCACTCAATTCAGGTAGATATTGATATTATTTATTATCATTGCTGTAGACAGCACAAGTTTAGGAAATAATCTAAGTGTTAGTATGCAGATTATGTAAAAAATTCAACTTCACTAAACTTTAGTGAAATAATGAGTAACCTGTGAAAGTAACTTCCTTTCATCCTTCCCGCTTTTATTCCAAATTCTCACTTGCTGCCCATACCGCCGCATTGATGATGCATAGAGTTCGTTTGATATGTGTTATCATTTTCCATTTTCTACCATATTTAATCCTGCTCAGATGTTTAGCTAGTTAATAATTTTCATATTTAAAATTTTACCAATTATTTCACACTTTTGTCAATCAGTAAAAATTATGTATTTATTGTCACTTTCTATGTCTATCAACTAGCAATCATAATCATTCTGCTCGATTAAGATATTATATGATATATCTCTGAAATGATTAAAGGTATATCTCTGATATCATTTCAGAGTGCAGTTAAATCTGAACACGGACAGTGGAGTAATGCATTATTTTAAATAATTAAGTGCTATGCATGGGAGCAACAAAAATCTTGAACACTTCAAGAATTTCAAATCTATTCAAAAAGCCCAGCACATTTTTATGGTTTGACTGAACAAGTTATTGTATGCAGTTGTTAATCAGCAATAAAAAACAAAATTCCATGAAACTTTGTTGTATGTTTCAAATATACTGCAGTGATCTGCTATAGAGAGATACAAGGCGGTAAAAACTGGATTAGATATATCTGGATTAAACTTAGCGACATTTCATCGCTTACTTCAGAATTTTTTTTTCGGTGAACAGATCAAGCTTCCTTCCATTACAAGTATACTCCTTTCACTGTATACAAATTTTCATGCAGCATTCAAATGTAGTTGCTGCACAAAATTTTTTTTTCAAAATCTTCTACCTGAACAGATACAACAATGAGCTTTTATTTTAACATTAATTTTTATCATCCAATTCTTTTTAATGATGATTTCTCGCTGAACCATACTTTTTTTAAAATGATAACATCCAGAATGATCAGAAAGTGCAGATATCAAATTTTATAACAATTGAACAAACAACATCTACAACTTCTCACAAAATGATACGATCCACAAAAGTTGTTTTTGGATGGTAGATAAAATGATTTTTACGATACCGTTCTCTCCTTTTGTGAATGGGATATCAGGTTTGGCAATTCTTCCGGTATCTAAAATGCCAAGTTAGAGCAAAATACAAAAAATCAACAAACTTGATAAATCTAGTAGCTGGATTAAAATACTTAAGACAAAAACCAAATTTCTCGATTTCCGGAAAAAATGCTCCTCCCAATCATCTCTCCCATAAATGAAAATTTCAAGAATTAGTTATAAAAACTATAAACCACTGGTTTATTTGGCATTAATATTAGATAAGAATTCGAAACAGTGAAATTAAAAATTTACTCTGTGTCCAAAGTGCCTCACAGATAACTGCTCCCTATCAAGCCACATAATCTTCTGTTTGTGCTGATTTACCATATCATCTGTGCAACGATCGATCATTTCGGTTGTAAGTACGCCATCTTCAGAAGCATATGCAGCTGCCTAAGACTTTAAATGCTATAACTAAATACCAATATCCGACTTCTAAAATTCGACATATGAATTGTAAGTAATATCCTTCTCATTCTTTTACTCCCTTTAATTTAAAATAACTTTATTTTTTTACTTAAATTTAAAATTTTGAAGAAACTTCCCAATAAATATAATCTAAATAACGAAACCAACATTTCTACAAAATTTAGCAAACTCATGTCATATTCACAACATATGTCAGTTATAATATCTGTATTTAACATATTGTTTATTAACCACCTGCCAACCGATGACAAGCTTGGAAAGCTGCCGACCACTCATTCCATCTGTCTTCTGTGCGATATCAGTGCATTTTTTGACCCAGTCAAAGTCTGCTAACTTTAAGCGTGCTTTTTTAGAACCTGACGTAGCTGGTGTAGCAATGTATTTATTAAAATACTGCAAAATGATACGCTCACGTTCCATGGGACCTGAAGTTTTTTATTACAACTGAAATAAGAAACTGCATCCTTTATATTATGACATCAACACAGGTAAAATTCTATACCATATCCATCACTTATAACATCAATATTTAATCAGTTTTTTGTATTGAAATATTCCATTTTGAGACGCTTGTTCACGAATTAACAAAAAGCCAGCTCTTAAGAAATGATGAAATAAAATGCATTAAGAGCAGAGATGTGATGAATTCGTGATGATATGGATATAAAAACACAATCACTGGATTTTCTTAAAGCAGTTCCTTAAAAAATGCAGAAAAACGCTTTTTTGATCTATTTTATTCTGTGTTGTTTGTTAAAACATAGTAAAATAAGATAACTAACATACCGGGTAATTTGAATTCAACTAATTCGTCCAATCGATCATTCACGGCCCAGTCAAACTGTTCCGGCTGATTTGAAGCAACAACTAACATAAATCTTAAGAATTAATGAGTCTTAATGAGTCAATAAGTCTTAATTACTGAGTCCAAATGAACAAAAATTTTTAAAAGTAAATTAACTGTTCTTTAGCTTCCGTAGCCCAATAGTTGTTACAAAAATCATTCGTTAGAAAAAAAAAACTCACTTTTTAGACTGTTCACCAGTTCTAAACAGAAATGCATTTAACGTAGCGCGCATACTCTCACTTATTTGCTCGGTTGCTCTCTTACGCAAAAATGCATCAGCTTCATCGATAAAGAGCACCAAACTAGAAGAAAAGATAGTAAAAAATGATCCACACAGTTTCCAGCTTTTAGCACAGAAAAACTTTATTTAGAGTACTTAAGTTAATCATCTACAAAAAAATTTAGAAGTTTCTAATGAGCATCAAAATTACTTCATTCTTATGAGTGATCATAAAAAGATAATGTATAAAAATAAATCCTTACCCTTTTCTCGTGTGTTCAGCCCAATCAAAAACCTTGTGCATCGCAGAAACGCCATCATGTCCCAAAGGTGCCACATCACCACCAGTCATAACAGCATAATCCAAGCCCGAATGATGAGCTAAACTCTGGAACAAAATCATGAATGCAAAAGCTTATTTTATCATTTATTACTAACAATAGAATCACGATACAAAGCTGAAAAAAGCAAAAGTTCTAGCAATTTAGAAGATCAACAATGTCGTTATAGTGCGAGAGAGCAATGCCTTATTTTGATCTGTCACTTTTATACAGAATTCAGTTTGTTTAAATTCAAACAATCAAATGTAATTATATGTTAATACTATTACCAAAATGTTCGGACAAAACGAGATACATGTGTGTGTTCAAATAATGTTTCCATTTTTTATCTGATGTTAAAACATACCTTGGCGAAAAGAGTTTTGCCAGTACCAGGTGGACCATAAAACAGTATGTTCCGGAAAAGACCATGATTCCGTTTTGTATTTCTCGTAGTTATTGCAATATCTCGCAAGTGCGCTTCCAACTCGGGCTTAAAAAATTTCTTTCCTTAATAGTAGAAATAAAATTCATTATTAAAGTTCATTTTACGAGAAAGTACTTACACTTAGAATGATTCCTTTCAAAGGATCATCCAGAGTTCGAAAAGCGGTTCTAAATGTCTTGATTGGATGTCTGAACAGTTCTGAGAATGTTATACGAGAAGTATCTCGAACTAAACTCGGTTTTCCCCATCGAGATTCAATCTGACGAGCTACAACTGCTGTGCCTCGTTTAGCGCCGTACATGCCAATAGCAAGCGCAGTTATACTAGCAACCTGTACAAAAATCAAAATTATTAATTCTTTGAATACGGCAATAAAATGCACTCTGTAACATAAACTGACGCAATACATTCCTTGATTTTTTATTGATGCATCAGATGTCGTCTCACCATTTAATTATAAATTAAAATCAGTAAGAAAATCAAAAAATACTAACAGCTGAGACGATCTTTTTTGGATCGTTCAAAAATTCTTGTAGTCCAGCACCTAAGACTGTTCCAGTGGTCCTGCATATTTTAAGCGTAAACTATTTTAACTTTTTTGTGAAAAATTTTAGATGCACTACAGTAACAAGAGGTTTTCACGATCCCGAAAAATTCATTAAAACGCATTAGAAAATAGCATAGAGCCGATAAATTAAACTATTTCATGTTCATAACTGCTGAGTTGACGGTTTAACACCTCAAGTGGAAAAACATGTCTGTTTTTGGATTAAATGACAGTTTGCAATAAATCACGAATGTCGATGGAGAAAGTAAAACAAATTAATTAACTAATGTCATAAATAAATTATAACTCTGCTTGTAGTGACTAGAGGAATCTTTCGCTCATATGCTTAAAATACCAACTTAATTTTCTCAATCGTTGTTTTTCTCCGCTCTTCTTCAGATGCACGTAATTGTTCCAAATTAATATCACGATTTTGGCGAGCGGCTTTAGCTCTAGCATTAGTTTCAGCTTCAACCTTTTCTAGATCATATTTATGTTTTAAAGCCAGTTCGTGTTCAATGGTTGCTGAAATAGTTTGTTGTATGCGCTAATAACATTTTTGAAATCCATTTGTTGAAAGCTCCCAAGTTTACTCAAAAAATATCCAAAAAAAAAAAAAGATATTATGATATATCGATTCATCAATCGATAATCTGGGATATGGCGATGAATGAAAAATCCATACGTGATTGCAATAAAAATATAGAATAGATTAACAGACCAGGACAATTTACGAAAGTTACACAATTTGAACGAATTGGAATTGGATGCAATAAATGTTACCTTTCCTTATGGCTTCCTGCTTACGCACACTTTCCTCCTGTTTCTTTAGATTTTCAGCTTGCATACGCGCTTTCATCGTTAGCTCTTCCTCTTGTCTTTTACGTGCCAAGTGATCTTGATGCTCTGCTCTCTAAAGGTTTTCTTTCCAAAATATACTACGGTTAGAAAAATGACACTAAGTCTCAAAAAAAAAAAAAAAGATAATAATAATAAATACATTCCAAATCTCTATTTACTTACAGCACGTGCATGTTTTGTTTCTTCAACTAAAGTTTTGCGTCTTTCTTCTTCTGCAACACGTATCTGTTCTGACCGCTGTGCTTGTATCTGTGCTTCTGCTTGCTGCAACATGTCAAAAACCAATAAAATAATTAAAACAACAGAAATGCTATGAAATTAAGATGACCTAATCAGCAAAGTTGAAATTAGTCGTTCATAAATATGGTTTATTATATTGTCCATGAAAAGTCATTCAAGTCCATGTATATCGTTTTCTTGCAAACTTCTCAAACTATTATATCCTGAATATACCTTAGCAGCTGCCTCATATTCTTTCTGTTTCGTAAATTCTTGCAATCGTGCCATTTCAAATGCTTCCTTGGCATTTCGAGACATTTCTAGCTGTCGCGCAGCATCAGCCGCACGTTCCAGCGCTGAAGAATCAAAAGAATACCCTTTTTGCATTTGTGTTTGTACTCCTGCACTACTTCCTTTCGAAGCATTTTCGCTGGAATCTGAAATAAAACTAATTTTGGACATTTCATTTAAAAATCTACTTGGTTATTCTTCTTATGCGCCCAAGTATCTGCAAAGTCCCAAGGATATCTTGAAATACTGTTAAATGCAACCGTAATGACGTCTCCTATCAGAGTTTCTGGAAGACTTCCGAAATATAATACAGCATGAAAGCTGTTGAAATACTGCGTAACCAATCTATATGCTGGTTCCCTAACAGAAATAAAAGTACATAATCCATGAAGTTAACTATTCCAAACACTGTAGCTCACCAGTAGCTGTCTGTAAGATATTTTTCGAAGACCTTTCTTGTGAGCCTAATCCAAGTATATCAAAGAAACTAGGCATGGTGCACACCTGGAAATACAATACTGAATTAAGATATCACTAACTTATAGCTAGTAAACATGTCCAAATGATAAAAGTAATAATTTAATGGGGAAAAAACCAATGAGTTTGGTCCCTTTTTTTTATTTTTTATTACCGCAACATTTGGTCTAATGAATTCCTACGTCAACACTACTAAATAAAAGTGTTATGATAACACATATCAAAAGAAAGTGGCAAAATCGTGGTGAAACTTCCGCAAGGTGTCCTTGATACAACAGGGTAAAAGTGAAGAAAATATTAATTTTATTATGGTCTGATGACGAAATATAATAATACAGTGAAGACAATCAAATTTAGCTCATTCATTAAAATACACCGAAAGCAAAAACACATTATGCTGTTTTTTTTTTAGTTTATATTTTTGTACTCTCTTTCCACTCCAACGTTCCCTCCCTCTTATATCAGGGAAATAACGTTAATCTATAGATCGCTCCTATAAGAAAAATATAAAACTTATTATCACATATAAATAAATACAGAATCAGAAACTGCAACGAACTGTACAATCAAAACTGCGCAGAAATGTTTTGTATTACAGCTAACAAGAAGTCTTTGTCAGGTGCAATCATTATTTCGTGTTTTCTTGTTCGTAACCTCAAAAATGTGAGATCATTTGAGCCATCCAATTCCCGGATAACACTTTTTGATTTATCGCACAATTGATGCAGCAATATACAATGTTGTTGTGTAGCTTCATCATCCAATGTTGATCGAATTGCTCGACCTATGAAAGTTAAAGTCTAGGCAGTTAAAGTTGTGAGATAAACTGAACAAAGAATGAGGAGAAATGATAAGGAACTGATAAGCCCTACCGGATGAGTCCATAACGATAACTCCAGCAACATTCTTTTGGCTCTGAATTCTCTTCAAAGTTTCCTCTACATCTGACATTGCTTCAGCAGCTGCAAGACATGAGCACTTAGCAAATAAGAAATAAGCTAACTAAATGGAAAAAAAGGAGAATGACAAAAGTATTGTTGTGTATGAATATAAATTTCTTGTACCAAGTAAAGCATACTCTTTGCAAGCCTCAATCCTCTCCCTTACTTCATTAGGCCCTTAACAGAGTTAATGTCCCCAAGCAAACAGCCAGACAATCCTAGCTCGTTGCATGCAACTAGCTATGATATAGGTTACTTTGAATAGGATTCAGTCCAATGATTGTCGGTTGTAATGGAAATAATTAATTGATGAATGCGATAGGCGGGCGTGCAAAGGGTTCAACGTGAAGATTCAGCGTGAAGATTCGACGTGAAAATTCATATTCATTGTTTGATTCATTGCTTGTTCTGGAGGGACTCTGTACGCATTAAGTTAATCCATTAAAGAGACACTACGCGTTAACGTAATTCACCGCGCAGTCTTTTTTTTTTTTTTTTTTTTTTTTTGTTTTTCGCAAGTTTTAGAATAACAACGCTAAATTTTTAAAATAACAACACACAACAATAAGCTAAATTAAATTCGAACACTACTGAATCATCAGATGAGCAATTCGAAAAAATAGTAGTTGCAGATATAAAGAAGATTTGAATTTTTTTTTAAAATTTGTGGTCTTAAAAATTTTCAACATTCCGCAGAATATCTTTCTCATAGTATTTATCTAAAATGCTTAAAAAGAATTATGTGACATACTAGAAATATATGATAGAAACATTTCCAATTTTTGCATTTTTTAGCATTTCGTATAGCACATTTGAGATCCCATAACTGCAATGCTATTTAAATTATCCTTTGCAATGCCTCTATATCGTACCCTCACATCTTCTCCTTATCAAATAAATGTCTTTTTTATAATGAGCAGTTGTTACGATCGTTGTTGTTTGTATTCGGGAATGACAGCAAGCACAGGAAGAGAGTGTAATTAATAGAGGGAGTAAGGGGTGAGGAAAGACAGAGTTAACTTTTGGAGGACTCTTTCTCTGCTGTGTCGCCGTCCCAGTGCAAATTGAGTTCTGTTCGTACTGCTTTAAAAGACGGGGAATAGCTATCACAGCAAAATTTTTTAAGGGAATCAGTTGAATATGTCTGCTAGAGTTTTTTCTAAATTTAACTAAAGGACGAATGAGTGTTGAGTTGAATTAAGGGAACAGTTGAAGGAGATCCTAGTGAGATTAACACATTTTGGAATTCTTCAAAAATTTTGTTACTTCTCTGAGCTGCTATATGTTAATTCATTTTTTTTTAGTATGACAATTGAAACACAATTGAGGAAAGTTTCGGAAACATTTTGTAACTTCCTTGATTTTCTTTCCCTCTTTTCGAGATATTTCGTTGATATAATTTGAGAAATGACACATAGCAGAAACGGTACTGCCATTCATTGTTTTTTTCATACTGTCGAATTTTATTCTATAAAAATTTTAAATTTCAATTAAACACATTGTTCACTGATTTGAAAAATTTCCAAACGTTTACTGTAGTTTGTTTTATGATATTTTCCTTCCATAGCTTCTAATATGTTCTGCAAATTGCTTATATATTCCATTCATCTTCACTTATACTTTATTTCCCGCAAAATCCAAACTTTACAATTTATAGACAGATGTGTTCGACATCAAAATATTTCGTGATGTTGTGTTTAGTTGCACAAATAGACTGTCGTATTTTCCATTTTTTAATTTTACCTTCATGCTATTAGAATTTCATTCCTGTTACTGTTATCAGACGTTTTTGAAGGATCGCGAAATTTCTTAATTAGGAGACCATTCCGTTATATTCGATCTATATTGAACTACACATTATAATCTTCCTTCAATTTGTTTTTTTTTTTTTCTAAAATATACCTTATTTTGACATTGTTTAGCTATTGATGCAAAGAGGTTTTCAGCCCAGATTTAGCAGGTTCGCTTGACTGGAGATTTCGATTATTGTAATAATTTCCAATTGCTTTCTTAATTAAATTGGTTAACAGATTTTATTCAATTTATCCAAGCGTAACGCTGAATTTTAAAAATAATTTGAATGTATTTGCCTGATATTTCTCCTCTTCTGTTTATGTTCGAGATGCATTATATCTTTGGGAAAGTGTTTAGAATAAATTATCGTGAAGAAACACACCAGTTCCGGAACTATTCGTCTAATATTTGTAGCTGCCTAATAGTCTTCCTCCTTTCTTTATCTTTCGTGTCTAATCATAATGCAGCCCTAATCTCTATGTCATTGGGATACTAATTCATATTTTTATTTCAACTTCGCGTGTCATATTAATTATGTCCCACACTGTTTACCTTCTTTGCATCCATTTTTCTCTTTCTCCGTGTTAAAATACTCTTCGAAATACGGTTTCTGCTATTTGCGAGAATCAAAATTTTCGAAATCATAACTACTGTGTGATGTGAATGTCGACAACTTCTTTATTTATTTATTTTTAAACAGCTTCTTTATCTTAAAACTTAAAACTAGTAAGTGTTAGATGAGAATAAAGCAATAATTTCGTATCGAAATATTGCAGACATTTTTGTTATAGTTTCCTTCTTGCAATCAAGGAAAATAATTTCGTTTTTATTTCCACTGATGCTCCTTTTTCCGGTTTGTGTAGCTATAAGCCGTCAGGAAATATTCATTGCAGTCGAGATTTGCAGATGGAACTGATTTTAACTTTTTGCAAACTCAATTTTTTGTAATTAAAATATCTCATTTTCTGCTTATTGTATTCGGTCCATTTTCTGACTATGTATGATGCAAAAGATTGTGTTGGTAAAGACTAAATGGAGTACTGAATTTCAAAATGTCTGCTGAGTTTACAGACAATTGCTAATTGTAAATAATCATATTCTGTTTTTTTTTTTTTTTTGCTCAAAGCATTGAGTAGCATGAAATTATTGATATATGAATAATTGAAAAGTAGTTCGGGAGCACCTTGTTTCCAACTGCTTGCTTTTCAATACTGCAACATCGTTTTATATCTTACATCCTACTCGATTTCTCAACAAAGACCGATATTACTGAGAAATTATCAACCTTATTATGAAGCAAAATCATAGTAATAGAAATTGTTGTATAAAAATATAAGATGCTCAGTTAGCTCACTGATTAAATTGTCTTCGGAGGAGGAGGGATTGTCTTGGGAGAGGGGCTTGTAAGCTATGCTTGCAATTCGTATATACTGCGGTAAGGCTCCCAAAGCAGACAGGTCTCAAATGTCCATGGACAGGACAGACTGGCTCATTAGTTTTGGGCAACCATTTTGAGAGAAGGACAACTCTCTGACCTCAAATTCGAACTCCTGCAAAACTATTTGTCTACTAGAAACAGATCTGTAACCAAAGGGTTTCGGAACCAGTTTCGCGCACTCTACGTTTCACCTAAAAAAACTTATTGCTCAGGCTCGGAAGACATGTCCGCATTGAGGAGAGAATGAAAGGTGAAAGGTGTATTAGAATTCAACTCCGTGTGCTCAAGACTTTGGTTGTTTGAGATAGATTTCAGAGATGACAGGCAAGAACAACATTGGTTGTTCTATGGAGAAAAGGACTTAGAAATGGTGACATAACTAGATTCTACCCGATTGCATTCTACCCTCCATTTCCAGGCTAAATTCGGATTCCAAGTCAACAATCTAATCCACAAACCAGACTTGCAGACCATCTCATCCCATCACATACACACACACATTCCTGCAGCACTTTGGCAACTCATCAAGAGGAAACTATCGAGGTATCTATCATTTTGCTTTCTACAGATTGTAAAATTTTTGCGATAATACTTCTAAATAGATTAGTGCCCATTACTGCAGAAGCACTTCTACCTGAGATCAGAAGACTGCAAGAGAAGTACAGAGAACACAGAACAAAAGACTCTACATGACCTTTGTTGACCTCACCAAAACACTTGATCTCATGAGCTGAAAAGATTTATGGGAAATCTTGAACGTCTAGTCACTCTCTGAGTCTTTGGCGCTAATCAACGGCGTGAACCAGGGTTGCATTCTCGTACTGTCAGCGTGCTGCTCCAAAGAGTCACGGGAACTCTCGTATTTACGGGAGCTCTCGTATTTACATTTGATATCGCAACCTATTCAGTCTCAGATATTGAACGCACCTATCAACTTGAACACTATCTAGTGCGAGACTGCTCTTTGCCAAACGATCGTCCTTCTGCAAAGATGGAAACGTCCTTGCAACGTATAATTTTCTACTTCGCAGAAACTTTGAGCTTCTTGAACTGAAGGTCACTATAAAGAAGACAAAAGTTCTGTACTAGAGGATTCAGAAGTTTTCTTAAGAAATTATCAACAATAAACAGTTGGAGAAACTGTACTTGTACGTATCTGAATTATGAGTCATTTAGGACCAGCATTTACGGCTCCTTGATGCCTAGGATGATGATGCGGAAGTGCTACTGAAGTTGTCTCTACGTCATCCTAAAATCACATTACACTGATCACGTCACCAATGTTACTTCCCTTGAGCAAGCATCAAAAGTGAACTTAGAACGCAACTGTGCTCGCTAGATGATATCTTTACAATGGAAGATTATTATCGCCTTAAAATTATTCTCTATTGGTAAGCTTCGCATTTGCAACCACAACAAAAAATGCGTTAAAGCTACAAGGACACTTTAAAATAATCTTTCAGCCTTGGGCAGACATATCGACTATCAGTTAATGGTCTCTTCTGGCTTGCAAACATCCACAGCGCTGCTTTCTTTTTTTTTAGCAAGTGTATGGGTAGATCATTCATTCACAAATCTTTCCCAAAGCTGACCATCATTAATCAATTGCAAATTTCAAATAAGCATTGCACTATACAACCAATAAAAACTCTCCTCATATCATATCGTGAAAATTCGATATAATATATGGTGCCACTTCACTTTCTCTACAGGTCAAGAATGCCACATCATTCAATACAAACTACTACTACTACTACTACTACACTCTTTCTTTATTCTCGATTTGCTATGAGCAATTTAGACGGGTTTAACGAACTTCTTACTCTTTCCTTTGTCAAATCACTCTACCTTTGGCTCCCCCTCTTCCTCTCTCCTAAAGCAACAACAACACAGTTATAGTAGTAATATCAGTAGTAATAGTAGTAATAGTCGGTGGTGATTGCGGCGGCGGTGGAGGCGGCGGTGGCGGTGGCGGTGGCGGCGGTAGCAACAACTCCGTCCTATCTATCCATTCATCAGTCAGTCCAGTCCCTCCCTTCCTCATCATTCAATAACATAACATCTCGATCGATCTCGTCTGTTCTATTTCAGTGGCGACACAATTCATTTGGTGCTGCTGTTTATCTTCTGGCTGCAATTGGCTCTTATTTCGAAAATTTGTTCTTGTCTTTTATTTTCACAAGCAATTTCACCACTTTTTAAGTTATCAATGCTTGCTTGTTGTCATCTTCCTTTCTTCTCCAAGGTTTTTTTTGAATGGGAAAAATGGAATTTGTTTTTTTTTTTTGATACCTATTTTAACAAATGTTTGTATATTTAAAGGACATTGCTGTTTAGTACATTAATCCAATAAATTGATTATTTTTCTTATTAGTTTCATTGACATATCTATTTATAAATGCAAACATGGAATAGGTTGAAAAACAATTTTTGAATGACCGATTAATATCGAATGAACATTTTCAGTTCAATTTCATTTCGTTTCATTTCAAATTACACAGTTAGCATATGGGTATCATTGGATTCATTGAGAGGATAATTAAAATTGATTCAATTGCAACCATTTTAGCAATTTTACATTATAGCGTTTATTTTAATTTAAAAAATTAGAGAATATTTAAGTAGTTTATAAACATATTGCCTTAGGCAGTAACAAGAAAGACGAACTTTCGTTTTTTGTTTTTTTTTTTTTTTTTTTTTTTTTGGGAGATAAAAAAGAAAGAAATAGCAGTGGAATGAATTTTTTTTAATCGCAAAAGAGAAGAGAGGAGGAAGGTATTGATATTCTAGTGTAATAGTAGGATAAACGATAAGTGCTAGCTTATGTTTCTATGCTATTCTAATAATATAGCATTACTGCTAACTTTAAAGTAATTTAAGACTATATACCGTTAATATATATTCAAATTAAAGTTCCTAACGATGAGGAATAATTGTCCTTTTTGCACCATGCAAATTTAACATTTATAAATTATTTGGTGGTGGTAATAACACATGAGAGTCGTATTACACAATAAGATTTTTAGAAACTGTTATAAAAGTTTCCTATCTTTCTTTCTATTGCAATTTTGAAATTTACTTGGAAAGTTTTCATTGTAAAAAAAATGTGACATGTTATAGAAGTATTTGTGTAGACAAAAACATAGAATAGCTTATGAGGAAAAAAAGATTCAATTTTTTATCGATGATGAATGATGAAATCAATTCCAGTTTTTTTTTTTTTTTTTTTAATTACTGGAAATTACGTCATTCTTTAGAAGAGATTTTTTTTTTTTTTTCATTTGTAGATTTTTAAAGTGATCTTTCCATTTTTTTTTTCTTGTTTTTTTTTTGCTAAAATCAAGTGTTTGTTTCAGAGAAAATTACAGATTATTTAGAAGGCTTTTCGATTTGAATGAATATTGAATTGTTTCTTGACTATGCAAAAGTGGGTGAGATGGTTTACGTGTGATACGAACACGCCTCCTTTCATTTTTCTCGTAGTTTTTTTTTTTTTCTTTTTCTGAAGTTTTGAACGGTTGAAAAGTTATATTGAATTGAACTCAACCGATGGATGGCAGTTGGTGTGACTGCACTCCGCAACATTTGCCACACGGATCATATCATTTTCAAAATGGCATTCGGAGGAAACGAGCGCAAACGACGACACATTCTGTTCGCTTCATCGCAATCGCCGCCATTCAATTGATGGATTGCTTACTGCTTTCCATCCTCTCATTTTGGCCTCTTCGTATTTTTCTTTTATTCTTTCAAGTTCTATTATGAATCAATTCTATTTCTTGTTTCTTCCCTTCCGCTCTTTCCTCATCCTCTTTCTTCATTATCATCAAACATCGACAACAGTAATTGTTGTTGTTGTTGTTATTATTATTATTGTTTTGGGGGGTAATTTTGTGATAGCTGAATTTTCAAGGATTGATTGAGAAAATGTTTTTTTGAAAGTATTGCATTCATAAAGTGGTTACTAACTATGTGATAGCATTTATAGTTAATACAAAAATTGAGTGAAATGAATTGAAATAGGAGTCTAGAAGATTATTTATAGTTTAGTGATGGGTGGGTGGGCTTGTCCCTCTTTAAAAAAAAACCGATCAATTATAGAAGAGAAGAATTGAGAGCAATAGCGCTATTACCCATTATATATTTGAAAGAATAACGCTGATTACGATAATAACAAAAATATTTTGTAAGACTGATAAGTGTAATCTATAAAAAAAGTGATATCATTGATATTCTGATTTGAAACTCAATGGGAGTTCTTCGATAAGAAAACAAAGAATTTATGAAAATGTATGTGAATAATTTCGATAGAATGCAAAATGATCATAAAATAATGTCATGAATATGTCCCAACTATTAACAACCATAAAAAGCTCTTGATGAAAGATCAATTTCATAACTCGTAACTTAATGATAATCATTTTAAATGCCATATATAACTATAATTCATGGCTGTAAATAATGATGCATTTCAACGATCATTTAATCTTTCGAAAATGTTTCAGCAAAATTGGAATGCTGATAATTGATTAAAACCAGTGGATTCAATCAATCATTTACCATGATCAATTTAGACAATATTGCTAAAATTTAATCAATGAAGTATATTTATTATCAAACGATAAGGTGTACAAAAACAATTAGAACATAAATTTGTTGAAACAGTGCTATATTAGTTAGCAATATTAAGAGATTTGACAGCTATCAGTTTGAAATGACCTTATTTCGTTAAGTAAAATGAAGTTTTAGACAGGGTTAGGGTAGGTATACTGTATGTAAAATAATGAACGGAAGGAAAATGCATTAGAATCCTTCTCCATTCACATTTCCTCCCTCCCTCCCTCTCTCCTTTCAATTTTCATTTTACAATTAGAATGAGCCAATCATGTGTAATACATAAGCTTGAATTGAGGTTGCTATATTAATCCATTCTTTTAGTTTTGTCAAAAAATGAAGTTAAGGCTATGTTTAAATTAAATAATCAAAATGATTTTTTCCTTCAATTTTCTAATAAACAATCTGTGTACTTTTCAATTAATTGTCTATATTAAGAGAAATGAATATTATTAGCGTTTCAATCGTAAACTATACTTCTTGTACTATTATTGAAACATCAATGATCATCAAGTGATGTTTTGAATTTTCTTTTAGCTATGGAAAAGACAAGTTTACAGAATATTTCATCATAATAGTAATTCGTTTGTTGTCTTTTTCGATGTTTTCTTCTTCTTCGACACTGCACACTGAATTTATTTATTTACAATTCTGTTTTTAATTTCTTTGCAGTGAAAAAAAAAAAAAGAAAAAAAAAAACTAGAAAATGTATTGGTTTTTGATATGGGATTAATCCTTCTTTTTATAACAACACTGATCAAAATTTTCATTTCATTCTTATATTCCTTGATAATTAATGGATTTTTTGAAAATACAAATTAGTTTTCCAGCCAATCCATTGTTATCAATGCATGATAAGGATGTGGAAGATGTCTTTGATAAGTTTGAAGTAATCATATAAATGTTCTAAATGTTTGCGATTGATATTGTACAATTAGATGTGACATTTTCATCATCTCTACAAAATCTTTTGACACGTAAATAATTAACTTACTTGATATTCAAATTCATTTTTATACATTTCATTTTACTCAAGTTTAGGTCAAATGGTGAATTTAATCCTCAAAATCATACATTTTGATTTTCTTGTAATTCCTTTAAAAACATTATTATGTTATTAAAATTGATTCCATAGATAAATTAGATCTCAAAATTTCAATAGTCAGATAAAATTATTTTCTATAGAGAGTTTTTTAAATTTTGCATTATTGATGTGCACTTTATCCAGGATAAAGAGAAAAAAAGAACTTAAAAAAAAAAAAAAAAACTTGTCTAGGGATTAGATAACTAATTTAATCATCTTTTATTCTAGGCTTAGCATGCACTTTTATTGTTATTTATCTGTTACTCAACTTTTAATTACTTTTAATTAGACATTATTTATACGTGTTTTCGACAATTTCTCGATTACTCCTGGCGAAGTGTTTGAAGTGTTTATCCCACAAAATTTTGTTTAAGTGAAATAATAAGTGGTTCAAATGTTTTGGCTTGTCTTTATTACCAGAATGCTAGTTAAGATATTGTTTCGTTATTAATAAAAGAAAGATCTAATTATGCACCAAGCTGAAACTGTACATCTAAATAAAGTTTAAAGCGTGGTAACTTGACCATCTTCCAACAAATGTTTATTTTGAAACCGGTAGAAAATATTCACAAGATGACAAATAATAATAATAAATAAATTTATTTGTAACAATATCAGATGCCATTTTGAGCTTTTCATTTATTTTACCATGCTATTGTTTATGTTTATAATGATGAAGTAATTGTTATAGTTTTTTTTTCTTTTTTTTTCATAGTTTTAAATTCATAATGTTTTCGAATGTCGGAAGTTATTTACATATCAAGACTATTTCAATTCCCATTATACCTATAATGCAACTGAGAAATTTTCACACAGTTTGCAGTGATTTATTTTTATTGTTGGAAGTAATATACTTTGCGCTTATAGCAGTTTTCAACTAAATATGAGCGCTTTAGTCCGACTAAAGCTCATATGTAACTTTCTCCTCCTTAGATTTTCGATATTTCATAAACAGAAAAGTAGAAAATGTGTAGCATTAATATTTTTTTTTTCGAGTATGTGTGAATTTAATCTAAATGGTATGATCTTTTTGGCATTATTTCCTTTTTCTTTTTTCTCTCCAAATCTAATATTAATAATAATTTTTATCGATCGCTTGCTTCGCCAACTCCACAATTAAAATATTTTGGTTTCTTTTAATTTGGATTATTACTTTTTTTAGCTGCATCGCCACTTATTTGTAGCAAAACAGAAATTATGGCCAATGAATATGAAACGAATTATGTAAGTTTTAATTAACTTTAAGCTTTTTCTTTATACTAGAATGAAAAGTATGACATTTTCTGGAAAATGAAAAACGAGATAAATGTTGCTTGCATTTATCCGTTAGAAGAGTATAGGACTGCATAGGTGAGGTATTTTATGGCTTAAATTCGCAAATCATATTAAAGCTAACTTCCTATCTAATAAAACTTTTGAAATAACGTGACTGCTGGTAAGTTTAATTATTTTATTCGTTTTTGAAATGAATAATAGTATGATTTGCTGGAATTCTTTTTTTTTTTTTTTTAGTTCCATAATAAAGTGGAGTCGTGAGGAGTTATTCATTTCAGCTTTTCACTTTCTTTTTTTTAGATCTTATTTCTTTGCAAATTTATTAGTTTTCTGGTAAATAACACTGGAATGATGCTTAATTGAATTGTAAGTATATACTGGAATGTCAAGGCTTCATTTCATCTCCAGTATTAAATTCTACTTAATGATTTGAAAGTTCTTCAAGAGTCTAGTGAAAATAGAAAAAGAAGAAAAAGGGAATGGAGTGAAGAAGGAAGGAGGATAATATAGAGTAAAGCTTTAATTATTGAAACAATTTAATAGTAAAATAATTAAAATCTATTGTTGATATAATTTATAATCGAAATCTCTTATTACTTACTGAATAAAGCGTAGTTCTCCGTTGGGAATATTCCAAATCGTCTTACTTCTTCAGAATTTTCTCGTTTCAATCTCTTGCTGGAACTTGTATGATTAGCAAAATTGACAACCTTTCATCCCATATCATTTCGTTCATTTAATTTTTCAATTAAATATATTTTCTTTTAAACTGACATTTGAAATAAATGTCAATTTTTTGTTTGTTAACCTTGTACCTAGTTAATTTCTGAGAATATTCCAACTGCGAAATTTCAAATTTTCGTTCTTCAGCCGGTACCATACCGAAGTAAATTGACCGAACCATTTGAACCAGGGCAAACGCTTTTGGTAAAGGGAAAAACGGCAGAAGATTCCGTCAGGTATCGTTTTCATCTTTATTAACACAAACGACACAAACATGCTTTCTCCAATAATTTTATTACACAACATTATAATCTGAGTTTTGGTGTGTCTCGAATTCACTGGCGCATTTCTTAATTGACCTTATCGGGTCATAATAAAGTCTTGCAGTTGCAGATTGTATTTAATATTTCATTTTTTCCTTTTGAACACTGAATTGAGCTTAGAAAGGAGTTTATGTAAGCAACTACGAGTGTCATTAGTGCATATACCTGTGACGGTCAAGTGTTGATTATTAACCCTGAACTGATTGACTGACCTTCTGGTGAATGCAACTCGACTCGCAAGATATAATTAGACGACTTTGATAGTGGGATTAATCGAAGAGATAATTAAATATTGATCAGTAGTTTGGTTCTTAAATTAAGATGCAATGCATTTGAAATGATTGCAATGCAAAAAGAGCCGGATGTTTGCATTCCCATTTAATACCAGTTCATGTGCAGACAGTTAATTTTTATCTTTCCTTTTATGTATAGCATTATCTTTAATTTGTGACAGATTTAGAAATTTTTATTGCATGAAAGTATTCTGTCTGTCGCAGATAGATTAAAGCAGATAATTTGCAATCAAATTCTATTTCAGATTTTCATTATCCCTTTAGTTTTTAATCGTAGTGATTCGTTCGATGAATCCTAAAGACATTTCTTTAATTTCATTTTCCATCCAGATTTTAAATAGAATTTTGCAGATTTACGATAAATTTGCACAATACTGCAGCGGATTTTAGCGGAAGCGACGTTCCACTGCATATATCCATACGCTTTGATGAAGGAAAGGTTAGTAATTCTCCTATATATATTATATATTGATGATAATCATGGTTTGTCATTTCTTTATTTAAAACTGGTGAAAAGTTTGGATATGACATCAAAAATATTCATCCTGATATCGGATGTGAAAAGAGAAATACATAATAGAAAATGGCAGGACTGTATTTTGATTTCAAGTTTGAAGTGAAATGCTTATGAAAGAAACGTTCCAATAGTAAGAAGTATAAAGTTGTACATCGAACTGCATTTGCATTAATGACGCGGTAAATGAGTGATAATATTTTCTAAAATGACACACTTTGTTTTATAGATTGTGTTCAATACATTCAGTAAAGGTGAATGGGGCAAGGAAGAAAGAAAAAGTAATCCTTACAAGAAGGGAGATGATATCGATATTCGAATTCGTGCTCATGATAGTAAATATACAATCTATGTTGATCAGGTAATTGAGTCGTCAACAGTTTTTATATGATAGTAGAATTGAATTTCTTTAATATATTACTAATTTGACTTGAAGATTTTTAACTTTGTTAACATTCCTTTGCTAAATGCTTCATTTATATTATCATCGGTCTGTTTTGCGTTATAAATTATTGAAATATGAAAATTTATGGCTTTCTGAAATTCATTTAGGAAGTAAAAAATATGATGAATCAAAATGAATGATTCAAGTAAAAGGTGGAGAAAATGAGTAACGTAATAATACAATATTAGGGCGGATTTAGAATAATATGCACGAAACCGGAACCTATTTACATAGCCAAAAGATTTCATTTGCATTTGGTACATCATTTACTAATTTTGATCAATATTAATGCTTCATTTGAAAGTAATGCAGAATTCCGAAATAATCATGGATCAGTTTAGTCTACAAGAAAATTAAGCTAATTTGAAATTATATATCAAGTCTTGTATGGAGCAAATGATATATTTTCTTTTTTTTTTTTTCTCTCGTTTATTTGCGGAATACAGTACTCTGATCTCCTCGCTATAATTTCCATTTTAACTTAAATAATGTCTGATTAATCAGGATGAAGAAAAAAGAAGCGTGCAAATACTTCTCCTTAAAATGGTCTAATAAATTTTAGTGTTCACAAAAAGCACACTTTGCATATTTTACAGAAAGAAGTGAAAGAATATGAGCATCGTGTCCCGCTTTCCTCAGTGACGCATTTCTCGATTGATGGAGACGTGCTCGTCACATATATCCATTGGGGAGGCAAATATTATGTAAGTGTTCCTTGTCTTTTTTTTTACTTTCATTTTTTTCCCATTTTCTTTCAAAAAACTCCTCAACAAACTTGCATTCAGAATATTTTTTCTATGGGCTGAAGAGATGCAAGCAAAGTATAATCATATGTCTTTAGTTTTTCGAGTTTTCCTCAAAAATTTACAGAAATGAGAGATCATTGTGTCTTATTATCTTCTACTCGTTTTAAAACTCTAATTTGTTTCAGACAAAAGAAATGAAATGATATTAATTGCCATTTCTTGTTGGCTCATAACCAATGAATAATGGCATATTGATATTTAAAGCATAGTTTTTTTTTTTTTTAAATGCGCTTTCATATTTGTAAAATTTCCCATTAAACGAATTTATTTTACTTTTAAGACTTGGTAAAAATTTTATTATTATAGCCAGTTCCATACGAAAGTGGATTAAGTGGAGAAGGTTTAGTGCCAGGCAAATCGTTACTTATCTTTGCAACACCAGAAAAAAAAGGGAAACGCTTCCACATCAATCTACTCAAAAAAAACGGTGATATTGCACTTCACTTCAATCCTCGATTCGATGAAAAAGTTTGTATTTTTGCATGGTAGGATAAATATCTCACCAAAATTTAGAAATATAGAAGAGTGAAAAATCTAATATGTTCACATATCGAAAATGAAAATATTGATTTCTCTATTTCTGTCAATCTCCTTTTAATTATGCTTGATATATTTGTGTTAATGTATGCTGAAGTTTATGTCTGCAATGTAAAGTGGTATAACAATCAGAACTAATTGTTGGGTTTGTTCCGGATAGGGTTGGTTTTAATAGTAGCAGTAAGCTTAAAGTCTTAACGATTCATACATTTTTATAAGTTTTGAGGGTTTTTGAAATTGAAAGAACTTGAAATGACATTTCAACAGTGAATAATCAAAACTTTTTTCAACCTTCAAAATTTTACGAATTTAATTCTGAAACCATTTCCTCTTTGATTAACTTTCGTTCTTCATTTCGATTTGCCATACTCATATATAAAAAATAGAAGGTACATAATCTAGGCGATAGTTCGTAATTCACTGATTGCTGGTGAGTGGGGCAACGAGGAACGTGAAGGAAAAATGGTCCTCGAGAAAGGAATTGGTTTTGATTTAGAAATCAAAAACGAGGAGTACGCCTTCCAGGTTCTGTCTTTTATTTACAATTAACACTGTCATTTGAAGTCACGGACAAAACTGATTAAAATAATATCTTATAAAGTCTTGGACATTGCCATTTTAAATGTTTATGTAAAATATTGTATGTAAACTGGAAGGCAAAAAGAATGTAGTGTTTGATCTTGAATTTTCAAATTGTCAGAATTTTTTGATTTCCAGGTAATAAGTATCTGTGAATAATGGACTTTGAATTAATTTCTAAAATTTCCAGATATTTATCAACAGCGAACGATATGCAACATACGCTCACCGCGTGGATCCTCATGAAATCAATGGTCTTCAAATTGGTGGCGATTTAGAAGTAAGCGGTATCCAGATGCGCTAAATGATTCACAACGGCAGATTTTTTTCTTTTCCAATATTTTAAAGTTAAAATCTCCCTAATTTTTCCTTGAGTAAAAATTTCTCAAGAAAAAGTTAGAGTGATTTTCTCTGAATATGGTGGAAATGTCAATTTTCCGGTTTTCTTTTTGATGTTCATTGAAATTTAGCTTTGCTCTTCATTTTATTTCACACTCTGCAATACTTTAATAACATATTTAATGATAATAAAACTACGCACAAAATATAGAAGCTGATCCTATAATTGTTTTGTTTATCACAGTAACATTAATAACATATTTAATGATAATAAAACTACGCACAAAATATAGAAGCTGATCCTATAATTGTTCTGTTTATCACAGTAACATTTGTTGTATTAATAGCAACTTCATCATTCTGCTGATCAAGTTAACTTCTCGACATAAATTAGTCTCATTTTATCTCGTATTGATGATAAGGTTAACTGTCTAATTTTTAAGATACTAAAGATTTTTCTGCTAACCGTTAACTTCCCTAAGTTGAATGGATGATATGATAATTCTTTAGCTCATCTTTACTGTTTCCTCTATTTTGTAATGTACTG
Organism: Brugia malayi; assembly: GCF_000002995.4. Classification (NCBI taxonomy): domain Eukaryota; kingdom Metazoa; phylum Nematoda; class Chromadorea; order Rhabditida; family Onchocercidae; genus Brugia; species Brugia malayi. The sequence continues at coordinate 4,301,643 of NW_025062476.1, read as the reverse complement.
ATTATATCACTAGGCCAAACAATTGATATATTTAAACGAAAGAAATTGCTTTTTTCATCCGTTAACAGATTGCCACTTACACATCGTCGTTATGTCATTACCAGCTAGACGTTGTTAATCCCTTTGATGCAACCACTAAAAGATTTCCAGTTGCTATTTCTGTAGTTTGCTTCATTTCTTATCAGCTTTGCTTGCTTTCCTGCTCTTTAGTCTTTTTGCTTGGATAAGCAGCAGCAGCATTTGCTGATATCAGCTTCTCTTATCACTGCATTTCATATAAACAGGAGGAAATTTATTCGACATTTTTATCAATATTCCCTTAATAAAAATATGACGAAAATTTCTTAAGTTTAATCGCCGAATCTCCTATATAAAATAGTCATAATCAATTGAATTGATTTACAATATAGCACTAAAACTTGACAAAATCTTTCATAAAAAGGAAATGGTTTCTTTTTCAACATTGTGTCATATTTATAATTTTTTTTTGCACTGGGCGTTATATTTGTGATTATCGGATATACGATGAATACTGTCGTCTCTTCCGATCTATTATATCCTGATCTTTCCTTCTCTGTCTCTTTCTATATTCTTTAATTGAAGGTTATTTAATAAATGAACTTTGATTTGACATTTTTCTTTTTTTGCACATTTGGCGCTGCTTTTGCAACAACAAAAAAAGATAATTTCCTGATTATCTGCTTCAGAGTTTGGTTATTAAATTGTCAATTCGAGAAATGTCGCTGTACGTTATGATTAATATATAAAGTAGAGATGCTTTTAAAATGGTGCAAATCAAAATAGATGTAGTGCAATAAAAAAAGAAACAAACAGAAAGTATTCCTGAAATGGAAGATTAGAACTAGAGAGCATTCTCTCTTTTCATCTGTAAAGTAATTCATAGTAATATTTGTAAAGTAATATCTGATCATATTCGAGGTCTATTATTAACTTTCTAATTTTTGAGGTCATTTTAGTGACATATTTTCAAATATGACCATAGGGTCACTCAACGAAAATACCTCGAAATATTTTACACTTTTTCAAGTTGGATAAAGTTTAAGCGAAATATATTTTCAATATATTTTGTAAATTGGCTACCTGCTGTATTTTTTTGCTTTTTAAATACCATCTCAGTGATGATTGATGAGAGGAACCATTATGATGAGAAAAATTCATATTTTAAGTGATGGGTGGAATAATATGAAATAATAGCAACCTCTCCGGGTGATAGCAGGGAATTTTATATGGGAATTATCTAGTAAACAGTGCTTTTAGATATTCGTTTTATTTTCCTTTTTAATAAAATACAATTTTATTAATTAACAGCAAAGGAAGTTTTACCGCTTTCTTTGCAAATCTTCTGTTGCTTTTGGATCCTGGAAGAATTCTGAATCCTGAAAGAATTCAGAACTCCCTTCCCGAATTAACACGATACGGAAAGCGAATGGGGGTATTTCCTCATTGTTTGTTTCTCGAAAAATTTAGACCTATTTGGTGTTTATCCCTTTATTATTTCTTTTCCAATTATTTCCTATAAAAATTCTATGGGATTCAGTGACTAGAAAGTGTTTGTATTCCTGATCATTTTCGCAATTTCAGTTTTCTTAAATGCAATTCAATTTTTTTAGCTCAGATTACTGGCTACTAGAAGAGAAATAATTAAATTTTCAGAAAATGGGACTGCAAAGTTATTTGCAAAATTGGGCTAAGATTATTCTGTCTAATTCTAAAGAACAAACAAGCTGGCATTTGCAGACTTTTCGAGAAAACAATATTATAATTCACACAAATATTGGGTGCTGTAGTGAGCAAAAATTAAATCTTTGCTTCCTACTCTTTCAGAGAAGATCGCTCTAAATCGATACAGACATGAAAATTCTTGAGTATTGAATTTAAATAGCTTTTGGAAATTAATCTCATAAATTTGACCCTATAATGATGACAATTAATTAGCTCTTCATAAATTAAACTGTCACTTCAAAAAAATAAGCTAGCTAACCTATTTGTAATGTCTTTGCAATAACTTTCCTTCATTCAATTGCTATTTTTCTTCTCTTTCTTTATCTTCCTTTAAGAAGGACTGTACCAAGCAGTAACAAGAGAAAACTCTCTACACTGGAGAGGGATCAATTTTAAGAATTCTCGAAATTACATGAAAGTACTAAGTAACCATGATAGACTGAAATTAACCAACCAATAGATGGTTGGATATTCTAGACTTCATTTGTATTTCACGATTATCATTCATTTGCAAAACGAATTTGCTGTAGAATTAATCACAATAAACAAATAAATAAAACAGTAAATATTTTACTTAACCTATACTGGGAGTTTGCTAACTGAAGATTAAGAATAAAAAATCCGATTCGTAATGCGAAAGTAGTATGAAGGAATTAAATACTTCAAATTATCTTATTCCAGTACAACTTTTCAACTGGTGGCTTTTGTCTCGGCTTTCTTCCGAATTTAAACTTTCCTGATTCAAAACAAAACCGATGCGTTATATGATGTGGTTATACTTATTTTCTACACTTTATCTACTTCTTATCAAACAATCGATCGGAAAAATTCTGAATAGAAAAGTTCCTGTGCCCGATAATGATAAAACACTGCAGGTATCCCGAAATTTGTGTCTTTTTCGACTGTTTCTTCTTTCTTTTAATTATTTCCGTGCTAATTTAATTTGTTTCGTATGCTTAAAAAAGTAAATTCTTTTTAATTCTTGAAGGAAAGCACCAAATACATCATTCACAACAAATATCAAACAATTAGCCAGTTTTGTTGATGTCATCTTTGATATACAAATACTGGCAATACTGCTGATGACATTATACGTTGGTGCCTTCCGCAAATGACTTGATTAAGGTTATTGCATCTGCTCACAGTTTGCGATCGGACTGATACAAAATATGTGATATGATTGGATGATCTTTAGTAGTAGTCATCTTTGATGAGAGAATATGATGAAAAGATTTTTTGGGATTGATTCAATGAAATCAAGACTAGAAAGGGGAATATGAGAATGAAATAAACAATAATTTGGAGTATGGAACATTTTGCCGAAAGACGAATAGAATAACTACAATATCAGATAATTAGTTTGATGACTGAGAATAAGAATATTGCATTCTGATACTCATAAAGCAGTAACAAGTTACTCTCGAGTTCTCCAATCAATCAAGCTCTGTATTTCTACTTAAACAATTTATGATATCTCTCTACTCTGTTTTCCAAGCCTGACCATATTGAAACGACTACTCATTATTTACTCATATATATATTTGCTTGCTTTATATGTATACATGTTTAACAGAGCTTGAATTTGGATTGAATACCACATAAATCCTCTGATTTTCGAATACTTTGATCTGAAAGGTTACCGAAGACCAAATAGTTTCTGTAAATTTAAAAAAAAGAAATGAAAAAACTGGATTTTCAGTAATAGTTTATTAAATAGGAACTGCATCACACATCACTTTGTGTGATATTTATCAAATGACACAAATTATCTGTGGGCAACTTCCTAACATAGAAATAGCTAATCATAAAAAAGATAAAAACAGCGTCGAAAAAGTGTTATCACTATAATTTGATTCTATCATTAATGTTATGTCAATGGCTTGTACAGAATATATAACTGTAGTTTTTGAATCTCAACAATAAATTAGTTAAACTTCTAATTTGTCATAATTTATAAAATCATTTCAGCAAATACTATATAGGTCGGGAACGCTATATACGAATTCAAAGTTACCTAATTCCGAAACTAACTGGTGGATACCAATACCAGGTTTGGAACTTTAACCATTGCCTGCAATATCAATTTTGAGGCACTTTTCTATTATTATGAATTTCCAGGTCAATCACTAAAAGCAACAGTAGTACGAACTTATAACAGACAAACAGGAAAGTACTATGCTACTTATAATTTTTTTCAAACAAACGCAAGGAGCTTATGCAACAAAAATGTGTGTTAATCAAAGTGTCTTTTCTTCTTTAAGTTTTTCATGCCTTACTCTTTTTATATTAATTATATGACAACGAAAATAAATTCACAAGAAGTGGTTCTCCACTTTTCTTTTTACAGACAGTGGCATTAAGCAGTTTGAAAATTTGTCAGTTGGAAACTCCAATAACGCAGCAGCAGGTTATTTGATATCGTATAAATTCAAAGAAGTAAGAGTAAGAACTGATGCATTTATTCCTCATCTCTATCAAGTTTTTGGCAATTGAGTTGGTAGTTTTTCAGATATCAGACCTGAAAATTGCAATGATCTTTAGCTCATGACCTTAAATTCTCTTTAATAAGTTTAATCCTCTTACATTTTCATCTTTTCACGCTTATAATTCTTGAATATGAATATATATACATATATACTAAACTTTATAAACAGGAATGCAACATAGTGTTTGCATGGACTGAAAATGAATGGTCGACAACAGAGATCGAAGGCACATGCGATATTAGATCGATAATAAGAAATCAAATGAAATCAGCACAAAATTACTAATATGCAGCAGAGAAACAACTGAAAACTTTTGCTAATAATGAAAAGAACAACGTTAAATATTATTTCTTAGTATATTTTCTTAGCATTTCTATAAAAGTATTTTGTTTTATTGTGCAGGAAGATATAAGTTTTGACGTATATTTTCGAAAAAATAAACACCGTGGATTCCAGTGTCACTATTTCGCTAGCGCTTAGTACCTGTCACCAAATCTGTCATTAAGCGAAAGAACAAAATACGCAATGAAAATTACCGCAAAATAATAAAAATTGTCGAATTCTATAAAGCACTAATTTTGCTTCATCATCTGAAACTTATTTTAAAAAATGTTGAATGAAAATTTTAAAACATAGCGATTAGATGTCATCCTATGCTGGAGTTTTTTTTTAGTTCATGTGTGGAAATTTTAACACCGCTTTTTCCCTTCTCCCACTCTTTTTGAATTCACGTGAAGTCAAAAAAAAGATATTTCAAGTAAAATCACACGTTGTCAGTTTTATCAAAATAGTAAGAAGCATAAAATATCGGTTGTGGATATAGATTAAAGAAATAAAAGTCACTTCGTATGCCATCTAAGTATTTTTGTGTAGCTTAACAAAGACATAATGCTATATATACCAAGTAAATGTTGTACTTATAATCTGGCGTTTCCAGGACAATTAAATCTATAAAAGTTACGTGAAGCTTTTCAAATATCAGAAAAAAACATTCACGTTTTACTGTCGTACACTTCCCACACTCACAAAACGTATCTCACGCTGTGCTGTAAGGAAATGTATGTGAAAACACCATTTCTGATAACAACATGTCAACATATGATATCTCCTATAAGTCATTTGACACTGCATATGCATGCAACGAGATGCATGCATATGCAGCAGTACAAACTTGCATGCAAAATGACATCCATGCAAGCAGCACACAACGTTCATTTCCGCTGCATTCATATCAATTCATGTAGCCTCATAATGAGTTTTCTGGTATTACAAATTTATTGATTTTATACTTTTGTCATTGGGATTGTGAATTTTTATGAAAGAAGTGTTGCGCTATTGGATTTCAAAAAAAAAAAAGTCTTTTTTTTTTTTTGAAAAATTATGAAAGAAAAGAAAGGAAAAAAAAAAAAACAGAACTGAACAATCCACGTGAAAAGTACGTGAAAAGCAATTAAGATTGCAAACTATGACAGTGCATATTATTTATTAAATGATAAAGTAAACAAAACACGTAATCACCGGCTGAATTATTCAGATTTATTGCTACACTTAGCCCAAATATGCTTCATTCCTTTCCGGTAGTTACGTCAAGAGCTACGTGTATTTGTTATACGAAATGAACGTGAAATAAACGACTGAACATTCCCACAACATCTTTTTCAGCCACACAGCCACATATTGATCAAACGATTTTGAATAATGAAGGATGAAAGCATGCAACGGAAATGCAACGTGCTTATTTTCAAGAGTGAGATGACGGGTTAGTAGTGACGTATGTGCGTGAGATGCGTAAGAGTGGTATTGATGTGGTTGTTGTGTTATTTGTAAAGTTTATATATCGTACACTAAGGGTTACATATAAAGATTATTAGATCAAGTATGAACTAAATGTTTTGAGAAATTTTCGAAAAAAAAAAAGATTAGAAAATTGAAAAGAAAGAAAAAAAGTATCATACGTAATAAACTAATCATTTTTCAGGTGCTTTAAACAAATTTGTCCCAACTATCTAGGCACTAAATTATGAATATCTCCACGGCTACGATCTCACAACCACATACTTATATTTATGAAAATTTGTACAAAGAGGTTTGTCTTGATTTTTAGTTGATTATAAGTTCAATGTAGAGTTATGAAGTCTAACGTAGAGATGTTAATTATCAGATGATCAAAACAAGATTCTGTCAGCCAACATCTTGTGATTTTCCTTGGAAATGTACTTTAATTTATGTCTCTCATGCAGTTAATTAACCACCTGAAAATATCTTGTGCTGATAAATTTCAAAGTGATAGTAGTTTTTCTGTCGTATTTCATCTTTTAAGTACTGTTTCAGATGAATGTAAGAGGGAAGGATGTGGTACCTGCACAAGAAGCAGCAGCATTTTTAAAACGATCGAACTTGAATGCTACGACTTTGGGTCAGGTATTTTATTTTTTGAACCAATTTGAAAGTTTTTTATTACAAAAGTAGTTAAAAACTCGAAGCTCTAGTCAGAACTGAGTAGAAATCTTGACATTTTTAAATTAGAATTTTGAATATCATCTAAAACAATAGCTTTGAAGCTCAGAAACAGTTATTCAGATCTGGGAATTGGCTGATTATAGTCGAAAGGGTTACTTGGATAAAACCGGTGCTTTTATTGCGTTCAAACTGGTAGCAGCTGTTCAACAAGGACAACCTATCGCATGGAATTCTTTGATGCTTAAACTAGAACCTCCGTCCTTTGCATCGAGATCCGCTACGCCATCGATACCTAATTTTGGTGCCATATCAGCTAGTTTTAATGAGAACTGGGCAATCAATCCGGCTGATCAAGCTAAATACGACTCAATCTTTGATGGTTTGAATCCAGTTCAAGGAAAAGTGCCCGGTAGTAAGGTGATGCATATGTATTTGGCAGGAAGTAAATATTAATGTAGTTATTGCAGAATTTTTAATGCACACTTTTCTCGCTGGAAAAATTCAAGTTTATATGTTTGCACGGTGCATTTTTCGATATAAGTTGTTGTAGCAAAGTTATTTAATATTCTAGCTTTATATTGACATATAACTTACGTAATATTGTTATTAACCTCCCTTTTTTACACGGGATGTATACTTTTCATCAAACTTTATACAAAATTTCACCCACTACTTAACTATTTAAGCTGTTTGCAGGTACGTCCTGTGCTATTAAATTCAGGACTTCCAAGTACAGCATTAGCAAGAATATGGGAGCTGGCAGATATGGATAAGGTTAACTGATTACATATTTTAAAAAAATGATTGCATGTAGTTAACTTGATATTCTCTCAACATTTACATATTTGCTGGTTACATTAATGTCTCACTTTGAGGTCAGTACAATAAAGAGAGTACATGAAATCGGATTTATATTGGTACTGCATTTAACCATTCATTATTGTTCTTTAAGAAATTTTTTGATTCAGTTGCATCTGTCAGTTTATCCACTGTTATCTAATTCTAATGCTAAAATGTACGCACATGTAGCAAGTATTTTAAAATTATTTTATTTTTAGGATGGCAAGCTTGATCGAATTGAAATGTCTGTTGCACTGCATTTGGTTTATTGCGCCCTGCAAGGAGAACCAGTACCAGATGTCCTACCACCATCTCTAATTCATCCAACAAAACGTGAACTTGTACAGTTTTCATCGAGTGTTCCTCCGGTTCTAACATCTCGTAAGTTTCTTTTAGTATTAAAACAATGTGTGCTAGCATTATCATTGTTTGAATTCATAAAAAATTATAACAGAATGTTTTTGGTTTTTGTGATTTTTTTTTCTTGAGAATGGAGTGGTGGTCGTCAAAGAACCAGCTCAGTAGTGTCCTTGGAAGGTCCTGAACATCCAACATCAGAATCAGAAAGGGTGCGACCACAAAGCGTCCAACCAACAGCCGTTACCACACCAACCATTTTTGTTAGTTTTTTTTTCTTGGAAAACTTTCTGAGCACAAATTTATAAGTGAATCGTTTGTAATTTTTATTCCTCTTTTCAGCCAACACTTTCATTATCACCTACTGCAGCATGGCCTGTGCAATCAACATGTTATGAAGCTAGTTTTCAACAGGTACTTTTTATGGTTTACATTATAACATGGACGTTCTAGTTTCATTTTCAGTACTTCAATTCTTATGGATTTAATTTCAACCGCTGCCTTTTTAAGTCGAACTCTATTCTGGTAGTGGTCTTCCTTGAAGTGATCGTTATACAATTGTTTTTATTCAACTTGGACATTGCAGGCGGATACTGATCAGGATGGGTTTGTCTCGGGTACGGATGTTCGTGATATTTTGCTCGCAACAGGTATACAGCAGAACACATTGGCGTTGCTTTGGTCGCTTGTAGATCTGAAGAAGAATGGAATGCTTAATTTGGAGCAATTTTCTTTGATGTAATTTCTTTTTTAATTTATTGATCTAAAGAAATGCAGAAAAAAATCGCTGTATATACTTTGATGAATTTTGTAGAAACTGTTTTTAGCATGTACCTGATTGAAAATCATAAACGAGGAAAAGCGATACCGTTTACATTACCACGGAATTTGATACCACCTTCTTTTCGAAAAGTTGAAGCTCCTGCAACCAATGTAGCTAGTGGTTATACTATGGTAATTCATTTTCTACAGTTGTTTCCAATATGACTTGCTTTACTATCTCTTCGAATTAATTTGATAAATTTGTATAACTTATGGAACTTATTATCAATCAAAAGTATGTCTTCAAAATTGGATAATATAACGATGTTCCTCTCTTAATGATTTCAGTCATGAGAAAAGTCACATCCATGCATTAAACTTATCTGTAATATTGCGGAAGAGCTGTTTTAAATTGTAGCAGAATACAGTACCAACCGGAAACGAGGAACTGGATGCGCTGTTGCGCGAAGTTGAAAAACTGATTCTGGATCGTCGAGAAGCTGATCAAGAAATCGTCCAACTTGAAGCTGACATGACCGTGAAGAACAGCGAAATCAAAAATTTAAAGGTTTTTGATTGGAAGTGAATTCAACTAATATTTACGAGATTGTTTTATCAATGGTTTTATTTTGTAAACTCTTTGTGAACTACTTTAGCAGGTATTTGTTTCCATTATACTAAGAGAATTCTTCTTATCTCACACTAGATTAGGTCATGGAAATTCTGCATAATTCACTGTATATCCAGTTTGACAGTTTTGACGAGATATTTGAACATACCTGTAAATTGAATGTGGGAAGAGAAAAAGGGAATATCATGGGAACATATTCTAAATTATAGATTGAACTAACAACACTGGAAAATACGGTAACACAGTTGGAAAAACAGAAAAGTGAAGCAGAAAAACGGCTTGAAGCACTTGATTCACAGATTATACAACTGGGACGAAGTGTAGAACAATCCAAAGAAAAAGTAAAGGAGGAGGAAAAAAGGCTTAGCGAATTTCATTCACAAAACACTCAAGATGGAGAAGATAAGAGTGTAAGCATTGTTTAATCCAGGTGTTTACATATAAATATCAAGAGCAAGATTCCTATAAGGAATGATTATTTTAATATGCATAGTTTAAATAGTTAATTGGATGATTCCTGACGAATCAAAAAATAAATCACTGTTTTTTCTAATAAATGGTAGCGATCACACATGAATAATATCAAGAGCAGGATTCCTGTAACGATCATGGTCTGCAGTTTGTGTTATCAAGAAATATCAGTATCTATAAGTTTTTTGGAAATCTTTAATTTTATTAATTTATTTTTTTAGATAAATGAAGAACTGACACATGTACAACGAGAAGTTCAGTCTTTGGAAGGAGAAAAGAAAACGCTATCTGTTACTCTTTCACAACATAATGCTGCTATCGAAAAAACATCACTGGAACTTACGAAAGTTTGTTGTATTTTTTTTTTTTTTTTTTTTTTTTGTAGTTGTATCATTGCTTTTAAAGCTCTTTCCTGAGTAGATTTTCTTTTTATTTCTTTTATTTTTTCCAATAGAATTTTTTTTTCAAAATTTTGCTGTTGAATGCTTTCTTTTGCACATTTAATTGCAAATTTGTGTTGATTATGATTATTTGTCTCCTATGGCTTAAACATTCGGTTTACTTTCTAGAAATATAAAGATATATACTTTTTGGGAGTCAGTAAATCTCTGTTTGACTGGCGAGTTTTATTTTCAGTTTGAAAGGAGGTGTGCAAATATAGAAGAGTTAGCAAAACGTATTGAAAATGAAAATGAGAAATTGAAGAAAGCGGCAGAACGTCTCAATCAGTTATTAGAAAGTAACGATATCGAAACACTTAATAAAGAAAAGGATGAGCTTTTTGGTTTACTCGTGGAAATCTCTCCGGTAATTCTGGTTTTTTCTTTTTTTTTTAATACAGATAAGGTTTCCAAATGAGGATGCTGGAAATGAGAATGCTAACTAAAACTTGCAGATTTTTTGATTCTTTTTCTATCAGCAGGTCGTGGTGTTATAGGTTAGGATAATTGATTAAAATGAAAAAGATTTAAGAGGTAGGGTTTGTTGACAATGCAATCAAGTAAGGAGTCGTTAAGTGGACCACATTAGCACATTTTTTCAGATTGTTGAAAATCAAGATGCTGGCATCGCTACAGATCCTTTCGTAACAGCTGTTCGACCAGGTTTTATTTTCTGTTTTTTTCTGTTTTTTTTTATCAATTATTCCAACATGTGAAGTGAACATGATATAATAATTATAATAAAATGATTGAAAGTTTAGAATAGTTATTCATTCTTTAAGTGTATTTTACAGGCATTGGATTTGAAACCGATCCATTCGCGAGCACAACTAACTCGTCATTTACGAATTTTGATGCTTTTTCGGGCAAGGACCCATTCGGTTCAGATATAAGTAATACGAAATCTCCATCAGCTATCGCCACATCAACAAAAACACCACCACCTCGACCTGCACCACCGAAATCACTAAAAACTGTGGAATCGGATCCTTTTTCTGGCGTGTAGGTGTATCCTGAATGAAAATAATGGAAAATATGACTTATTTTCAATCTCAGATTTTTTTCTTTTTTTCTTTTGTACACTCTTAGGTAAAGAAGTTACTCTTTTCATTCTGTTCTACACTTCTTTTTTTTTTCAGAGATCCATTTGCTGAAAGTGGAGTAACAGCTACTGCTGCAACAACAGACCAGTTCGCAGATTTCGCCAACTTTGATGCCTTTGCGAAGTCTTGAATTTTTTGACTGATACGTTATTGTGCATTTATTATTTTATAACTGCTACATCACTTCTGATGATTACTTGTAAATTTCAGCAGTCTACCTGTCATTTAAATTTTATTTTACTAATTTCACTTTCTTTTTGTAAGCTTCAAAATAGCGTCAAAGTTGGCAGCAATATGTTTATCCATCAGTGAAACAACTCCTTCAGTTTCACTGGAGACAAATTGATATCAGAATACTTGGAATCCAGAAATAATATTGCCATTGTTCCATACTTTACAGCTTCTACTTGCTTTATTTAAATTACTTTCATTGATATTGTCTCAGCATTTTGTATTTTGCTACATGTATTTTACTACACATGTCAATTTTGTTTTAGATTGCATATTGATTATAGTTAGAAAAAGTTACTCTGCCTCTTAACTTTTAGAAGTCCGAATTCTTCAAGTCTTGGAGTGGAATTTAAAAAAACTTGAGTTGGTATATAATCGAACATTTTTCCTCACTAGCAGTGTAAAGATGGCATAATTGCATCGATATGTACTATATGATTGATAATAACACAGAGGATGTCGTGCTAGGACACAGCGATTTTGATTTTGAAGTGGAAAATAAAAAAAAAGAAAGAACTTATAATGAAACAATCGAAGAAGTGTTTAACAACTGTTTTTTTTTTTTTTTTGAAACCATTCCGAGATTTGAAAAGCTTTCGAACGTTTTGAAAATTGGCCAAAAAGGAACTTTGAGTGATGAGGTCATAGTACAGAAACAGAATGTCCTACAATGATGGATCCATGAACAAAGGACAAATCTTAAGCTAATCAAGAAATGAAGCGAACGGTGACTGAATTGAATTGAAATCTCTAATCTATAAGAAGTAAAACTTATTTTTTCGAAAAATTACAAAAAAAAAGAAACAAGCGATTAGGAGTTGTCATTATGACGAAAGTTGTTTCAAATTGAAGATAGGAAGGAAAAAGTGCATTAGAAATCGGAAGTGATATTTTTCAAAAGTATCATGGAAAGATTTTAGAAATTTTTTGCAGACAGTAAAGTAAGACATTTTAGAAGATTTTGTGTTCAGATGAAGAACAGCTTAAAAGTATCCAATTATTCTCTAAAACAACTTTTTTTTTCGAAACAGAATTAATTTCTTGGTAGTTAAGAAAGCTACTTTTAGTATTTTCAGTTCAAAACAAAAGTAAATAAAAAAAAAAAAAAAAAATCAACGGCTATATTTCATACTTTAAAAACAAAATTGCAATTGAAACATGAAACAAAATATCTATTTCGTTAATTTTCGAGAATTTCAAAAAAAGAATTTCAAAAAAAAAAATGTTTTGGTGAAATATATTTTAATCAAAGTAATATATATATATATATATATATTATCAAGATAATAAAAATCAGCGTATAATTTCATACGAATTTGAAGTAAACAAAAAAGAAGATAGTATCTCTTGTACAGTGAAACAAAATTTCAAATTGATTTCTTCAAGAAATTTCTCATCCATCTTCATGTCCATAGAATTGAAAACAATAATCTTAAATTTTTAAATTGTTTAGTAAAGAAATCATTATTGAAGTAAGGTATAATAAACAGGATTTTAGTAACTGCTCCGAGAAAGTTATAATTTCAATGTGCCAATAAAAAATGACAAAGAAAGTTTTTGTTTTCAAAAAAATTGAATAATAATTAAAAAGTTTATAAATGTACGTGATTCGAATGTGAAATTTTTATAAACTTAATGTGTATGAATTATTTGTCATTAGTATAATTAGTGGATATGTTAATGAAGAAATTCAGATTTCCTTTCAATTACTTTTCAATTAATTTTGAAATAAGATTTCCTTTCAATTATTAAAAATATAATTCGAAAGTGTTCATTCTATTGTTGAATTTTTCTCTAAAAATGTTATCCATTTGAAAGTAATACTATTCATGCTGAATCATTGCTATCGTATAATATAAAACATAAATGAAAATTCATCTCGAATTATAGCAAAACATTTCAAAATGTTTCCTCACCCTTCGATATTATACTGAGAGTTACCTTGGGAAGATTACCAGAAAGTAAGTAGTAAGTAAGTAAAACGTTCTTATCACTGACATTGTTGCTTGACCTTTGACTCCTGTGAACAGTTATTATGGAAAGTGACATATTTTGAAATTGGTCGCTTAGTTCTTCCAAACATGTCATTTAAGACATGTACGTATAATAATTCTATTATTTATTCCTACGCGTGTTACACGCAAAATTGTATGCTGCAAACTAATACCACGTCACGTCACGTTAAGTCATAGTACCATTGGATGCTACGCGTTGCGAGGTATGATGTGGCACGAATGTCACGTGACGTACGTTGCGTATAAAGCAGTGAAAAAGATGCTAGACGGTTCGATTGTTCCACATTATGCGCACCAACCTATTCTTACTAGTATTTAATTCCTATTCCTATTATCTACTACATGATCGAAATGTTCGATGTTAGTTAAAAATTCATTTCAAAAACTTTCACTAAGTTAGATTTCTTATTTACTGACTAATGTTTAATGTTTAATAGTCTAAAGCAGTATTTAATTCCTATTATTCATTTCTATCATTGTATAAGCGTAGTATCGTATAAAACTAATATAGTAGAAGAGCCTTTTTTGTAGGATAATTTAAATGGTGCAACTTTTTTATTATCAAAAATTTTTACAATCTTTTTGTCTTTTTAATTTGAACGAGTTACATAGTTAAATAAAAAAAAAAAATGAATCAAAGACTTTATTATTTAAATTTGAGATAATATTTCTTTGCATTTGCAAGACATACAAAAAAAAAAAAAAAAAAGGGATAAACTATTAATACTCAAACACTAAAAATTTACTTTTAGATAAGTAATCAAAGAGTAATTTAGAGTTAGATTTCACAACTTTTGTTTATATTCGTTTTGCTATGCACAAAATAATTCAAAAAGCATTTTTTTTTTTTTTTGCTTACTATGACGACGACAAATAATGAGAAATGAGACAAAAAGTCTCACTTCTTATTATGAATTTTAGTAATCGAAGAAAACAATCATTAGTAAATTAAAATAAATTAGTAAATTAAACTATCCAACAATGCATATAAATTTTCTATTTGTTTCTTTTTGATTCCATACTAAATGCAACAAATCAAATATGCATCGATGGATAATTTATTGGCTCTGCAAAAAAATTTCATTCAATAATTCACTTAGCATTTCGAGAATGCATTTCAATAATTCGTCTTTTAAAAATTCACTGTGACATGAATCATTTTTTCTGTGTAGCAAATTAATCTAATGAATGCATCTCATCATTACCGCATTTTTTTCCTCATATGCAAATAAAGCTATTTGCAAAATTTAAATTCTAGAAATTAACTTATTTCCAAATGCAGTTCCAAAAATAGGCCAAAAATTGCACTAGAAGTGAAAGGAAAATTTTTGAATAATTCAAATCTCATGTATGAAAGTGAAAAATGAAAGAAAAATGGAACAAAAAATGACCACTTGACAACTCTTCAAGAAAAAAAAAGCGTGGGAGTGCAAATACCATATAATATTGTCTTTAAAGTGCAAAATTAAAAAAAAAAAAAAAACTATCTTAAGTAGGCTTAGTTTTCGATATAGTTTATCATTGTTAGGGGTCAAATATAGAGGTCATTATGCTAATGCTACTTTGTAAAAATTACTCAATAATATGCCGGTAAACAGAATTACTCAGTGATTGCTCAGCAGTTTTTGCGAAATGTAATTTTTTAAAAGTTTGCTGAAATTGCTTGCAAACTTTTTTCATACATATATTGAAGGAGGGAAGATCGATGCTCTATTTACATCAATAGATGTACTTTTTTTTTTGTCTAGATGAATCATTTTGGGATAGATTTTTCCGTCTATTCATTTATACAAGACAGAGAGAAAGAGAGAGAGAGAGAGAGAGGGACAGAGAGAGAGATGATCGAAATGAAATTGCCAAATAGATGAAAAGTTTTTTTTTTTTTGCTAATTATATAAAGATTACTGATTAAACAACACTCATACAAGACTAATTAAGAGTTGGATAGGATGAAGTGGGACAGACTTAGCTAGCTTATATTTGAATGTCCTTAGCCTATTAGTTTATAGCCTAGTCATAAATCGATTCATCTTGGCTTCTCCACACATTTCCTTAGTCGCTATAATGGCATCTCTACTTGTTTACATGATTCCTTGCATAGTTTAGATGTCATTATTTACTTAATAATCTATTAGTGTCTTGAATGTCAGTAATAAAAGTATGAGAAGTTGGTTGTGGACAGTGGTCAGCAAAGTTCACGAGCCTACCTTACTTACCACTGAGGGAAATATTCCATTTTTGTTCAAGGTAGAATATAGATTGATTAAATAATTAAATTTTATAGAGATACTGATGTGGTAGACACATGCATTCACACACTCATTAACACACACATACATACATACATACACACACACACACGTATACACATAAACAGACATACACATACAAACAGACAGACACACACATGCAGTTGTGATTATTGTCCCCCTTTTCTTGCTGTCACCCATATCCAAAGCTGACTTCATAACAACCGTTTGATTTTCATATTGTTGTGCAACTGTACACTTCTCTAACACCCGAGAATTACCCTCTCGATGACCTTTCACACCTTATTTATTTATCATCCATACATCCTTAGTGTTTGCAGTAAAGGCCTATCCTACTTATTATTCTCATTTACCTACTAACTGTTTACAGAGGATTCCATGAAGAAAGGGAAAGACTTTCCATCTACTTTGCTTCTAATCCACTTTTTTTCATTTTTTCCTAACTTCGCTTCTTCAACTTATGCATCGCTTATTCTCATCGTAGCAAATCTGAATGAATGGTATATTTTTCCTTTTTTCCCAGTTAATTAATATTTCTTGAAAAGCTAACTGATTTCTCTTGTTGAAACTTCCCAAAATTTAATAAAAACATACGAAGTTTCTATAAATTTCTACATTTTCATTTCTGTAAATTTATAATTTCTATATTTTCAATTTTATTAATTTATAATTTCTATATAATTTCTCTAAATTTCTATACTTTTACAATAATTAACAGCAAATCAACTTATAATATATAAACACAAAACATTTGTGCCTATGTGTGCACCTGTGCCTGTACCTGTATATGTATGTATGTGTGTCTGTTTGTCGGTTTATCTATTGCATTAGGTAATTTTAACTAATGAGAATGCCTATTCGAGTTTATTATGCAAGCTTATTGTAGGTTAATTATTAAAAGTAAGAAGTGTTTAAGAGATGCAATTATCAGTAATAGGAAATGAAATCAGTAAACAATTCATTGCGAATCAGATTGAAATTACTGCCTGAATTTTTGCTTTTTTCTGCTTTTCTCTTTCTTTTTCTATTCTTTTCTTTTTTTATTTTCTTATAATTTCTTAATTTTTAATTTCTATCTTTCGTCATTTGAAACATTTCTGCTTGTTATTCTATTTTGAAATGAAGAGAATTCACTACAAAATATCTTTAAAGTATCAACAAACTTTATCACAGACCTGAATGATCGCATCAAATATCCCGGAAAAAGTATAGAACGGAAAGCATTAATGCTATTCAATCTCTAATCTGGATAGTATTATATAAGCAAATTAATTCCGGAAACATATCCGGAAACGTAGCATAATTATAATGTGAAAAAAAAAAAAAAAAAAAAAAAAAAAGCAGAGCAGATAAATTAGAAATATTAAGAAATGTCATATAAAATAATTTATTATAATGAATAAAGTGAGTTAAAAATGAAAAGTGTACTATTTATTTCAGTCTAGTTGATCAAATTTTATTTCAACAATAGCAATTTGAAATAGATTTTGCGGTAAAAATGACGTATAACTTGTCTGGGAGCTCTTCATCTGTCATACTTGGTAAAAATTCATTCTATGAGAACCAATTTAAAAACTTTACTAATCTAAGAGGAGAAAGGTGTATGAGAGAGAGAGAGAGAGAGGGAATGAAATAAATTTTTGCTCTGTTGTTTGCTGCATGATTCATTAATTTGTTTCGGTACATTTAAATGTGAAAAGGAGGGTTTAGTGTTGCAGTTTACACTTATTCTATCCAAAATATGTGAAAAATTATGGAAGAAGAAAGTTTGAAGTAGTGATTAATTGTTTATCTTTTATATCTAACAATGATATCTTAAATATTTTAGTGTAAACTAATAAAGATTTTAGCTAAGATTAATTAAATTCATTTTCATTTTTTAAACTTTTTACTGAATGAATGATCCGTTATGCTAAACGATTGAAATGTTCAGAATAATAAATTTATAATTTTAGAAGAAAATTTAACAAAAGAACAATTTTAGGAATATCGATTAAGAAGCAAGTGGCATTTTATAATTGCAGACATTCTGGTATAAAGCCATCATCAGTTTTACTGCTTCTCAAATAATAGAAATCCAAGCAAAATTGAAAAGTTAGATGCCTCGACTTCCAATTATTGTAGATGGTGATTGCGATTCACGATTCGATAGAGTTAAACAAGTTTTTCAGTAAGTTATTTATTCCATTCAATAATTTATAAAAAATAGTAATAATAATAATTGCATATGTAAAACCAATTTGTATTGCATTTCGGATTTAGTCTAATCCAATTTTAACAAATTTATTAAATGTGATTTTAAACTTAAAGGTACAAATGAAAATTCAAAGTAGTGTCGTGGAATGTATTGACTGCCAGATATTTTATTTTGCCTCAAAATTGGGTAATTAAACCGACAAATCAACACTATAACAACCCGTAGCGAAAGATATAATATGATTATAAAACACTAAAATAATATCAAAAACCATCCCAAAATATGGAATGAATAACCGTAATGGAAGATGGTTGGTTTACATACAGAACTGAACTGACAACCAGATATCCGGCAAAGGACATTTAAATGATGTGAAACAAAGATTGCTAACGAAAGGTTTTTTATGGTGTGAGAAAAAGGAATTAGCATAATGGCTTAAAGCAAATGCGAAATTATTTGGTGAATGACTTATCAGAATGTGGCAAAAGTATTAAAATTTGGATGTAATTTAAGTGTATCGTTTTTTGCGACAAGTAGCTATGAATTGAATTAAAAATTTCTAGGTTTCGTAGCATCATCCTCCTCTTTCTTGGAACCAAAATAGGATATGCGCTCTGTTTTTAATCATCAACATTCTAAATTTTGGTGAAATCAGAAAAATTTCGAACACAGGAGAAAAAAGCTAAGTGAAATGCAATACTAATCAAATAAGACCGTGTAAATAGCATGTAATTTTTTTTTTTAAAAAAATTAGTAACAAATTTTATTATATTTAGTCAAAGTCCAAAAAGCAATTTACATCACATTAACAATGAGCGTTTTATTCTCCTATGAAAAATTCTACTTCAAATAGTTAAAAATGAACTAACTACTGTATTTTAAATTTTATTTAGCCTCAAAATACACAGCGCAGAATTCCATAAACAAAATCTTGAAAACAAAACAAATTGAAGAAAGATGAAAAAAAAAAAAAAAAAAAAAAACTATTGCACATTTTAAAAGTTGATTTGGAATTAAACGATAACGAATCGATAGTTTTCTGATTTCAAAGTGGAAAATAAAACTGATATATTCTTTCTAAAGTTAAAAATTATCTTTTAGCAATAATTTCACACAACGATGGGAAAGTGAAGGTGCAGCATTCGCGGCATATTTCAAAGGTGAAAAAGTGGTTGATTTATGGGGTGGATATGCAGATTCAACATCTCATCGAAAATGGAAAAATGATACAATGACAATGCTTTTCAGTTCTACTAAGGTTAATATATTAAAAAAGTTTTTTTTTTTAAATTTTACAAAAATCATCCAGGAAAAATTGCTAAAAGTTAATTAGAACATTTGATGTTGATGAGTCATCATCATAAATAGTGCTTTTTGTTTGAATTTAAGAACAAAAAAAAAAAAATTTATGATTCAGAGCATATGTGCAATATGTTTTGCAATATTGGTTGATCGTGGCCTGGTTGCGTACGATGATTTAGTTACCAAATATTGGCCTGAATTTGGACAAAATGATAAGGAAAAAATTACAATCGAAATATTACTTTCACATCAGGTATGAAGTTTTTTTTTTTGTTTCGTAGTTACTTTCTATTTGATTAAATTAGAAAAATCCGGTCAAGAAAAAAAAAAAAAAGAAACGAAAGAAAATCAAATTACAGGGTGGATTGGCTTACGTTGATAAAATGATTGAAGAAGCAGATATTATGGATTGGAGACGAATGTCGAAAATTTTTGAAGATCAAAAACCAAATTGGACACCAGGACAAGAGGTTGCTTATCATGCAATGACATTTGGTTGGTTGATCGATCAGCTGATACGAAGGATTGATCCTGGCAAACGTTCATTGTCACAATTTTTCAAGGAAGAAATAGCTGAGCCACATAGTAAACACCTATTTGAATTAAACTAATAAATTAGTAGAGATTTTATTTGAATTTTTTGATTTAATAAATTAATAGAGAAAATTAAAATTAATAAATTAAGAGGGAAAACATTCCTAAAAATTATTGTAATCATAAATGTTTATGTGATTACTCTCATCCATTACTATTGGATGGTTTTTGTTGAATTTCTCGCTTGTATTTTCACTAATACTTGCAGATCTCGATTTGACCATTGGTGCTCCATTAGAATTAGAGCACAGGATAGCACGATTAGCTTGGGCACCAAAATTTTTAGCTGCTCGAGAGTTAATTCAATATCCAACTCTATTAAAAATGTTTTGGAATGGAGCATTCACACCGATCAATTTGAGAAATCGAATGCTTCGTAATGTACAGCAAAATGTTGCTTGGATGGGAAGCGTAAGTTTTAACGTTTCTCATAAATATTACCTAGTTCTGACGTAACTGCTAACAAATAAACAAAACATAAACGTACACTTATTCGTATATACAAATATCTACATTCGATCATTTTCATATTTTCACGCTAAATTGTGAACAGGTAATGTAAAATGCTTTATTTCTTTAAAAAAAGAAATAATAAATAAATAAATCATCATTAATTTATATGACAGGAAAGTTTTTTATTGTAAATGAATAAAAATTGTTGATGAATTACTTCTAGGAATGATATGTTAGTTGATGTTTAATTATATTTTAACTTCAGAATATATGTGAAAGCTTCTCCAAACCACTTAACCAAATATTCATTCAACAAACAGCTTCCAGAGTGCAACAATATTCAACAATCCAGATATTCGATCTTTGGATATACCGTCAGCAACTGGTATGGGTACTGCTCGATCACTTGCAAAACTTCATGCATTGATTGTGGATGGAAAACTCTTGAAAGCAGAAATTTTAGAGAAGCTATTTTCCGATCCAATAGTTTTGAATCAAATGGATTCATTGTTATTAAGTAATGTATCATTTGGAAAAGGATTCTTCTATACAAAGAATTCTCAGGTATTATAGATTAATATTAATTTGAGAAATACTAACAAAATATTTATCAACCATTTTTATGCTGTAGATAATTTATCACTTAATTTCATCACTTTCAAAACATTTATTTCCATTCTGATGATTGAATAAAATAATTAATTTAATATTATTCATTAAAAAAAAACACCTTCTACCTTCAAAAAATACCTTCATTAAAAATAGAATCTATATGATTAATTTTTATATGGAAAAAATGTTCATTTTTAGGGTCAATGGTTAATTGGTCATCCAGGATTAGGTGGTCAAAATGTTAAAATGGATTTAACAAATGAAATAGCATTTGCATATCTCTGCAATGGTTTAAAAGTTGGACATTCTGATTTAACGGTAACATTTATACGATTACAGAATGCACTTTATGAATGTCTTCGTGAAAATAATTTGTTGAAGGAAATTCCAGAAGAAAAAACTGAGCAAAACTCTAAAACTGTTACAGGTTAGTCATTTCTTAAAATTATTCAAAATTATTTGAAATTCTCTCTATATAATTTTGAGTAATTTGTAAGGTACTATGACAATGTTTCATTTTTCCACCTTATAAGGTATCAGTCAATCTGTAATATTTCTGACATTTTACAACCAATCAAACTGTTGTTAGCCTGTTATTGTTACTGTTGGTATTAGAAACTTCCAGTTAATTAAGTCATTTCAATCGGCAGAAATTAATTTAAGTTTTAAATTATGATTCGGAATGGAATTCATTTTTAATCTAAAATTCTCCTTTGTATTGCAGAAGGAAACAACTTACAAGAAACTTCATCTAAAAATATTCATCAAACAGCTCCAATGCCGCTTGAAGCTGATGATAAGACGATTTTGGCTTCTGATACATAAATATTTAAATAAAGCTAAAACTCTTTTGATGTTCTTTGAAGCTTCTCACTTCTTTAATTTGTTTTTATTTTGCAGAAATTCTAAATTTATTTGCTGATTTTTTTTTTAGATTTTATGCTATGCTTATGCATATTATCATGATATATCTGCAATTTATATTTTACATGCTAGAAGTGCACAATTTTAAAATTTGAAATTCGATTGATTTCTTGATTTGATATTTATTCAGCATCAATAAAATTAGACCGGATTCAGTTTCAATTTTACAGTGGCTCATTACAAATATGCATGATTCTAACTTTCCAGTTGCATGTCTATTGTAATTTTAATGGAATATTTTGGAAGTTCGAGAGCAAACAAGTCAAGTATTTATGCAAAAACTTAAATTTGAAGATAATTAAATGAAATTAATCTCTCTTTCATGAATCACATGTAGTTTGCTAATTTTTGCCTTTGTTTAAGAAAAATTAATTGAGTTGAAAGAGGTCCTATCAGTGTGAACCGTTAAAATTTCTCATCAAATCCCATTAAAAAATTTTTTCTTTTTTTTTTGTTGCATATATTCATCAACATAATATTTTAATTTTAATAAATTTACAGTATAGTGCGATATTCATAAACTTCAATTATTCCAATTAAAAATCTGAGTTATGACAGTGTTTGCAGCATTCTCAATCCAGTCGGTATGCAGTAACTGACCAGCGGTCAATCTCATATCTAAACGTTCGGACATTAGAAGTTGTGCGGTGTGCCACATTTTTGAATCTATTGGTAAATTGATTGATGATTTTACTCCATGATAATCAATCTACAACAATATTAACTAACTTCAATTATCAATTATCAATGATAATGTATGTATAGATCTAAAGAAATGAATTGAAATATTATGCATAGAGATAAAATTTAATTTAATTCAAAAAATTTCAGAATAACTACAAATGTGCTTAAGTATTTTTGTTTACCGTTCTGTTCGGTTTTCTTTTCGGCATACGACCAGTGAGACATCGATATAGTACAACACCCATTGCAAACATATCTTGCGGTAGTAATTCAGCCCTTTTATGACAATAATTTAAATATAATCAATTTTACTTTCATAAATTATTAGCAACAGCGGCAAAATGTTTTCAATAGTAATGAAAATTGATGAAATTTAGTGATAATTGAACTTACTCAGGATTTATAGATTCTGGTGCAGCATACATAGGTAAACATAAATGTTTGTTTTTGTTGTTTACATTTTCAACAATTTCATTTGCTCCTGTAAGACCAGTTAATCGACCTATCATTTGATGATCAACCAAAATATTAGCTGTACAAATTGTTCCATGATAAATGCACTGACTATAAATTTATATTATTTGATACAGATCATTTTATTCAATGATAAAGGTCATTGTTCAGTTTTAAATATTCAATTTAAAAAAAAAAAAAAAAAAAAAAAGTAGAAAATAGTAACAATAGTTTAAATATTGTAAATGTCAAAGTTGTTAAGTGATTCATAATGATGATGATGTATTAAGGATTATAATAGATAGTAACAATTAAAATTTTCGTTGTAATTCATCCGATAATTACATACGGATAGATTTCAGTAGATAAATCTTTATTTAACAATAAAGTATTGTGACACGGTTGTTGATTTGAGTGTAGATGAATTAATTAAAAAATGAGAAATATTTTCGAGTATATCTCTCGTCTTTATTTGATGTTATCTAACAACTATCGATAATATTTATCAGAAAGATAAGCAAATGAATTCAGGAAAATATTGTAATAGAAAGGAACAATAATTTTTTTTGTTTAACATAACATGATAGAGAGAGAGAGAGAGAGAGAGAGAGGGAGAAAGAAAAGTGAGAAGTTACGAGTGCAAGAAATAAAGTGCCGTGGTAACTCCACGTAAAATTTTGGCGATATATTGTTTATGTATAGGTACTGCGCCACTCTCTGCAAGTAACTTTTCCAACGAACCGTACTGGCAGAATTCAAGTATGAAAAAATTGGTACTTGACTGAAATTAGATCTTTGAATAATGACTTGGCTCTGTGCAGGATATGTGTAACTTGGCTTTATTCAAACTATATGTGAATTGGTTCTAATCATCAAAATAATGCCAATAAAAGCTTCGTTTACGTTTTATTTTGTGATAAAAAAAAAATTATGGCTGATATGAATATATCATATCTCTTACCATATGATGATAACAGTGATCAACAAGAAGTGGCAAACATACATCCTTCGATGCATTATTTTCATTTAATTTTTTGGCCTGCAATTAGTTGGAAAAAATGTTGAATTTATCGTTAATTTTAATTTGGTTCATATTTATGAAATCATAAAACTTATAAAGTTTATTTTTTTGTTTCTGAAATTTGACATTTCAAAAAGGAATGAACCTGTAAAAGCAATGATGCTTCTAAGCCTCCACCAGGTGAAACTTTGACAATGTAGCGTCGACCTGATTTTGAATATACAGGATAAACACTATAAAGGATAATTTGAGATGAATTTAAATCATTGAAAATCAATTATAATTCATTTGGTCAAATATACAAAAGCAAATATTTCGATATCAATCAGATGAATATTAATCAAAAATCTCGCAAATGAATTGTTACCTTTTATAGCAAAAAGTTATTTAATAATAAAGAAAAAATTTTTCCCGAAATTTACGTGCTTTTTTCATCTTTGTAATATTAATCATTCGTAAACTATTTGTAAAATAACTTATTTACAGCTAATAAAATAGTTTTTTTTTTTTTTGTTTGCGAATTATTTATAAATTAATTATTCACTAAAATTTATTATAAATTAATTATTACCATCCTTTGACAAGTTCATCCATATCATTTGTTGTCGCATTTATTTTTTGAAATTTTGGATTTGCAGACAATTCGCCTTGATAAAAAAAAGTTATTCATTTAAATGAAGCAAATGTCTTATACATTTATCTATTTACTTTCCAAAGTAATCACTTTCTCATACAATAAGTATAATAACAATATAAGTTATCATATACTTTCAGCACTAATTTTTCATGATTTCTATTTAATCAAACTTATGTTTAAGAATTTTTAATTCTATTCTTAAACAAAAAAAAAAAAACAAAAACAAAAACAAAACTAAGAAAACAAACCACTCTGAACATATTTTCGATCTTCAATACCTTCCGCTTGAGATTTTCTGAAGAACAAATTTCGTGTCTTCAATCGTTGACAAAAATCATATGCTGCATCAATTATTTGCAAATCCGTTGTCACCGCAGAAGAATCTGTTTTTTTTTTTTTTAAAAAAAAAAGATTAATTCTTTCCATCGTGTTAAATTATCAAAAGATAGATTCCATTTTGCCATAGAAAGATTAATTAAATGAGTGTTTGGAAGAGATAAAATTGAAATTGAATTCTGATAAAGTAGGAATCTTCTTAACTTTGTTATTCTGTTAACAGTAACTAAATCATATATTCTGAGAAAATGAGCGCAATTTCTAGAACACTTTTTGAATTTTGTGGCAGATTATAGTTTAAGATGAAGGTTAAAAATCGATATGTAAACTAAGAACTGATACGAAAAAGGAGAGACCATTTTAAATTGTTGATTTAAATTTTAAAAAAATTATTAATTAAAAAAAATTAAAAAATTTTAAATTGTTCTTCAAGCATTAAACATTTTAGAAATCATTATTAACAACATTTGCTGGACTTTACAGTTTAATGAATAATTCAAATTCATCAAATAGAATAGAAAATATAATTATATTTTTCTCTTCGCGTATTTCATTTTACTTCAATAAAATTTTATACAACCTAATTTAACATTATCATCGTTCAACTGCACTTTATCATAATTATGTTCACTTAGAGTTGACATTGTCTTTTCGTCGAATTAATTAGCGTAAATACAACCGAACGCGACGATATCGTTTTATAAAATGTTAATGAAATAATATTATATATCTTTTAAGTGGCGCTATTTGCTAAAAAAAAATTGCTGTGTTACGTCAAGAAGTGGAAATTATGAAACAAAAAAATAAAATGAATTAATAATTGAAATTTGAATAATAACTGAACCTTTTCAGTTAACAGATAATCAGAAATAAGTAATCTATGATATTATTTCAGTGCTTTTTTTTTTCATAGAAACCATTTCTGAATGGAATTTTCGATTCAAATGTAATTAGTTGATCGTAACCAATTGTTAAAATTTCGAAATATTTATCTAAAATTTGAATCACTTTTGATGCATTGGTCAATTTAACTTTTTATTTTCACTCACTACGATTCACTTACTTCTCACTGAATCTATAAAATAACATTAAATTTGGAATTTCTAAAAAATTTTAAGAGGTTGAAAATATTCTCTGAAACTTCAAATAACAATAATAGTGATAATAATAACAATAATAATAATAATAATAATAATAATAATAATTTACAGGGTACTTATACGACATTCGGGCAGTAACATTCCGACACTGAAATTTGTCCTTCGTTTCATTGGACTACTTAAATTAAGAGTTGACAGTTTTACCTAATCCCATATTACTTTAACTTGTTCAATTTGTTCAAACCTTTATACACCATTGCAAATGATACAATTTACAAATAAAGAGTAAAAAAAAGCAAAAATCAAATTTATTGCAATAAATATAACAATATCATGAATGAAAAATTAATATTATGAATTTCACCCAACCACAAATACTACTTATTTAGATTTGAAACAAAGAACAGAAATGGCTTAGAAAATAAAAATAAAAATTAATTACAAAATTATTCCATCATTTGTGCATCAAATGGTAATTGTTAATTTCACTTCGTATACAAATATCTAATTGAAAACACATTTATCAATGTAAATCATTCGTTAATTTTTTTATTGATTGTGTAAGCGGATCGTAATGAAATGAATATGGTCTTTTAATTGTTGAAATATAAGACCTAAAATTAAATTTAATTAATTCAATAATGATAATTTCTGGGAGTACTGAAAATGAATCCATTTCGTAAAGATTTTTATGAATTACTTAGCATACCATAACCAATGGTTGAAAACATTTGCTTATTTGATTTCTTATCTAATCGCTAACTCTTAAAATATTAATTCAAAGTAGAGAAAAGTCAAAATTATTCCACTAATTTTTTGATATCACGAATTTTTGTTGATTTTTAATTATATAACAATCATTTATTTAAACTTTAGCTTATTTCTAAAGTTTACAATGATATTTATGAAATTTTAATTTACTTAAAATTAATCACAAAAATTTGCAGTGCTTGAAATTTAGATCTCTACAGATTGTTAGATCTTAGAAGGTGTTAGAAATTAAATTTCAAATAACAGAATTTTTGCTGCGCATTTTTTTTAAAAGATTTTTCGTTTGCTTTTTTTTAATCAGATTGAAATGAAGAGCCAGTAAAGTAGAAATAAGACTAAATATAGTAATAGGATGGATTAAAAACTTTTACACTAATTGGAGTAAAAAATTTTTGTTTCAAGTTGGTCATAACTGAGATAGATTTTTCTTTTAATTTAATCATATATTTCAATAATTACATACTTTATTTTATGAAATGCTTCATTAATGGTCATCGAATAGAAATAACACTTTTGAAATTTGGTAACTTCAGGCTCTATTTCAATTACATCATCTGGTTCAAATCGACAAATTTTAGCATCCGATGAAACAGAAAACTGAAAAAATAAAAAATTATTTTTAAACTTTGAATGCATAATTATTGATCGCTATTTAAACATTTAACAATTATACCTTTAATTCATCAAAACATGAAAGCAATCCTGCACCATAAGCCTTCAAATTTCGTTTTTTTTCATCAAATGTTTCACCTTCAACCAATAGACCAAACTCAAATGTGAAAAAATAAAGCTGAAAAAAGAAAAAAAAAAAAAAAAAACTTTACTCACTAATTGTAATGATTTTAAGAAAATATGAAAAAGTTAAATTAAGAATGTTTAAATTAAAATTAAGATGGAATGAAACAAACCCGTATCAAAGCATTACAATCTTTTTCAGAACAATTAAGACTTGCAATACCAATTTCTTGACTAAGTTGAGCATATGTTGGATTCAAAAACATTGCCATATGACCGAGTAATTCATGACATAAATCACTAAACTTTTAAAAATAATTTAATAACATTTTTAAAAATAATTTCTTCTTGATTTTTTTTTTCTTTTTTTCAAACAAAACTTACGGTTCAGGTGTATAATGTGGATCAGTATGATGACGTATATACTGCGTACAACAAAATACACGAAATGCTAATGAAGTGAGAAAATTTCGAGGAGTTAAGTAACCACCGCATGGACGTAAGGTAAAGCCAGTTTTAGCTAAAAAAAAAAAAAAAAAAAAAAAAAAAAAAAAGGAAGAAATGATAATGTGAAATTAAATTGAAAAAATGAAATTTGAAAAATGAAAAGATTAAAAAATTGAGGAATTATTCTATGTGATAACATTACTATATGAGATTAAATTAAATTATATTAGAATTGGTGGCAATTTGAACTTTTCCAGCTTGCAATGCTGAAATTCTTTACAAATTTAAACCATATATAATTAGATTTTTTCGAATTAAATATCTATCAGAGAATAACACTGATATTATTTCAATATTGGACAATTTTGTCAATTTGAAATTTAATTTTTCAATAATTGCATTCAACGCCAGATAAACAGGAATTTTGATGGTAGTATTAGATGAAAGACTGGAAAGTGCAGCTGAACGATGGATTCAATTTCAGATATTTCATTTTATTTCAATGAATCTACAAAAGAACTATCAAAAGTGCGAAAATTTTTCAATTACTTGAAAATATGACGGCAAAAAGTTATCAAAAGCATTCGAAATAGTAAAATTATTTTAAAAGCAAACTTTGGAGATACTTTGAAATATCTTCCAGTTGTGGAATTTGTTTCTCAGAATAACCACATTGTTCCTCGAGTAATTTAAAATTATCCAAAAATTCTTTGCAAGCAAATTTATTATGCAATATTTTCAAGTCACGATAAATTGTAGACCTGAGAAATTTTAATAAGCTATCAGATTTTATTAATATTTAAGTTATTTAATGAGTTAAATGAAAATTTTCAGTAGTTAAATAACATCAGAAATATCCAAATGCAAATTAAAATATATTTAAACTTTGATGTTATTATTATTTACTAAAATTCTAATTCATTAACATCATTCTAGAAAAGTATTTTAAAGCTGATACATACCATGTTTTTGTTTCAGCTGTTGTATAATCCATTCGTGGTATTGGTGTGCCACTAGTAAAAAAAAAAATTTATGAAATTAATATTTAGACTTATTAATTTTATCAATTTTGAAAATTTATTTAATGAAAAATGTTAAAAAAGATATATATTTCTATGCAAAAAATTTCGTTTTTTACCACTTTTTTTGGCAGCAGGCGGAATAGTTTTAAATATTTCATTTGACAAAAAAATCATTTGACTTCTTTGTTTGTACTATCAGAAAAACTTAAATTTATGATAGTTGAAAATTTAAACAAAATGAATTTAATCTTTGAAAAGATGCTTTCACTGTTATCATGAAATTTGCATTTATATATTAGTAACCATTAACTCCATTTATTATGTTAGAAATGAATTCGAAAATAATTCTAACTTACAAATTAACACTTAGTAATAGGATTCAACAATGCAACCTACTGTTTATAATCATTCGAAATTTTCAAAAACCATTCTCGTCTCTTCCGATATTCCTTATCTTTAAAACTCTGTAAAATTTTTAAAAGTAAAACATCAAAACTTAATCATTTAATTAAGATAATGCTCCTACTATTTAGGATTATAAAAAGATCGTCATAGTACTAATTAGTCTTAATCAGTTCTATAAACAAATATTTGTTAAATTGTCAAACTGACAGGATGATTTGCATCCAATCCACAGCAATTGTTTGGGTCGTACATAATGACTTTGTCACAGATATGGTCCAAGTCGGTGACATGCTTCGGATACCATTCCTCTGACTTTACGTCTACAAATGTAAGTTATCTTATGCAGTAGAAGATCCTTAAATATGTTACCTTTTAAAATGGTATATAGAATATTATTAATTAGTAAGTATTACCTTAACATTGCTAAATAAAAATATACCTTTGTTAGATGAAGTAATATTACTAGTTAATAAATATTGCCTTAATTCATTAAATAAAGTATATCTTTGTTAGATAAAGTAACATTACTAATTAGTAAGTATTACCTTAATTTCGTTAAATAAAGTGTGCCTTTGTTAGATAAAGTAATACTGCTAATTAATAAGCATTACATTAACTTTGCTAAATAAAAGTATACCTTTGTTAAATGAAGTGATATTACTAATTAGTAAGTATTACCTTAACTTTGCCAAATAAAAGTATACCTTTGTAAGATAAAGTAATATTATTAATTAGCATGTATTACCTTAATTTCGCTAAGTAAAAGTATACCTTCATTAGATGAAGTAACGTAAAAAGAGTGCTGAAAATTGATAATCCTTTTTCTGCAATAATTTTTGCATTAATGATGACAAAAATATGAAAAGTTAAAAGAAATGAATCAAAATATATTATAGCAACAGTTATCAGTGAAAATGAAAAAAAAAAATAAAAAAATAAAAAATTAAATTTTTCTAAAACAAAAATTACCGCCGGAAATTGCGAAATAACAGAATATAATTGCAATCATTCAAATAAATAATCGATCGACCTGTAATATTCGCTAATCCAAAAAACAAAAAAAGAACAAAAAAAATGCGTGAAGATATTTTA
The DNA here is from genome assembly GCF_000002995.4 of Brugia malayi. Classification (NCBI taxonomy): domain Eukaryota; kingdom Metazoa; phylum Nematoda; class Chromadorea; order Rhabditida; family Onchocercidae; genus Brugia; species Brugia malayi. The sequence goes on along the minus strand of NW_025062476.1, from coordinate 4,271,049 downwards.
TTTCGTATTCACTTATTTTCATATCAAAATTTTAACGTTTGATTTGGAATAAACATTGATGCTACCAATTAATTCATTTCATTTCCATTTTTTAAAATCAAAAAAAAAATTTTTTTTGTTTTTTTAAAAAATGAAGTGTAAGAAAAATTAGTTTTAAAGAGTTCTAAAATTAAGTCACTTTGATAAAATACTCTTATGACAAAAAAAAAGAGTTTGCTACTATTTCAGGTACATACAACTGCAGTTTTTTATGTTCCAACTTTTAAATGCTGATAAGCGCATCATTTCATTTAAATTGTCAAGATCGATAACCTGAAGTATTTTTACTGTAAATTTAACAAAACCATTGTTTCTCGACAATTTAGATCATTTCTCGACGAATTTGAAACTTCACTTATTAATGATAATGTGCATACGCCAATGTCATCATTAATAAAGCGCAAAAGGGAAAAAGTGATCACATGATTGTGCGCTAATGCACAATTAGGATGCTTCATTCAAACATTTATAAATACAAATTTTTTCAATCTTTTTCAACCATTTTGTCATTACACATACACATACACACATACACACATACACACACACACACACACATACATACATACATACATACATACATAGACACGAAGAATCCTATTGGTTAATTTTTAAAATTTATTTTAGTGAATGTTGTTGAAAGTAAGCAACAATTAGAATATTTTTTCAACATGAATGACAACAAAAATGTTTACATTTATAGATGCAAATGTGTTAGTTATATAAACAATCTATCATCACTGATCTAACTGCTAGAGCATTTATGGCAGGCGCAATTATCCTATTATTATGCCATAAAAGTTATTTACAAAGATAGCCTTGTCAATATTCCAGCATTTCTAATAAGTATTCTATATGGAATGGAAATCATCTGTTAAACAATTTATTCGTTGGGGGAAAAAAAAAAAAAACAATAAAGTTAAGTAATAAAATTAAATGAGTTAAATAATAATTAATTGTAGTCATTGACTAAATGGTAAATTAAATGTTTAAATAATACATCAAAATGATAGAAAAAGCCAACCATAGTTTTTTTTTAGAACCATCTTTAATGTTTTGGATGGAATATACGAAATCTTGTTTCTTATCCTTTTTAAAAAGATCAAACAGTCATAACAGTTTATTCTCTACTTCTATAAAATTTAAAGCAGTAGAAAATGTTATCTGACTTACAATTCGTAACACGGCGCTATTATTCACTTTTAATAGATCTATGATGTAAGCATTAATTAATTAGTTTACGTTATATTTGCTAAAATGGAATTCTCTCTTCAATAATATCATTAAATTTCAATTTTTTTTTTATTTTTTTTAATAAAAATGCGAAAAATTTTAGTATCGAACTACATGTCACTATCAAAATATATAAAGTTAGAAACTTAACTAATAATATTTTAGTAAATTTAAACTTCACTGAGACTATAATAGCTTGAAAAGAGTTATGATGATTTTAAAAAAGCAGAAAAAATAAAAAAGATTTATGTGCTACTTTTTTATTAATCACTTCTCATAAATTATTTCATTTCCTTTCTTAATATTTAAACAAATCAATAAATGCTTATTTACGATGGAATAAAATTCAATAATAATTTGTATAACATTGGATGACCGAATTTTAATTTTGATTTGCAAAATAGATAAAATAAATGTGTATGACATATTTCCATCTGATTAGTTATGCGAAAAATATTATTAACAAACGATTTATGTAAGGAAATATTGCAAAAATTCAATTATAAAATGATCCGAGTGTTTGTTCCAACATTTTCCACTTTTTCCTTTTTTTTCAGGATCAGATTTCATTATTTCTTTTAACTTTATTCTTGATATCAGTTGTTTTTAAAATCAAATATCCATTCATATTGATCTCTTCCGAATTGTTTTTTTTTTTTTTTTTTTTTTTTTTTTTAAATCTACTTAACTATTAATTTCCAAATTTTAATTTGAAGCACTTTTAGTGGATATTTGCTCTGAAATAAATATATTTATGTTTGAAATATGTGTATCAGTTTATATTTGGAATTCTTAACTTTAAATTAAAATGAAGTGAGAATCTGTATATGCGAAAAGTTTTAAAAGTTGTTCCATATCTCACTATAGAAGTAATAATTTTAGGTAGCAGATTATTTTAAAAAAATAGGTTTGTAAATTTGGACGAAATTTTGAAAGTTTTGGTCAGATAGTCTTCACTTTTTTCTTTTTCTTCGTCATTTTACCATCGAAACATATGATCAAGAAACTTTTCAGTTAAGTATCATAATTACATCATATTTATTGCATCACTTTTAATTAGAATTATTTAGAAAAAAGCCAATGATTAATGAAATATGCATAAATTATTAATTACAACACAGAGAATGAAATTCAATTTAAATATGTAAAAGATTTGTAGAGCGATTGTAGTTAGTCGTACGAGAAAATCAATGTTAAAGTATGGTAGGCGTACGTGAAGATAAATGCAGTAAAGATCGTTTACGTCGAGGATTGAGAGGACACGAGTAAAGCTTTACACGCTTTTCATTCTCTGTGTTGTAATTAGTAATTTATGCATATTCAGCTGTTCACTTCAAATAACCATTCCTTCAAATAGTCGATGGAATGGAAACAAAAAATTAAAAACAAAAAAAAAAGAACGACGTTCTATAAGAACAGTTCAATATGATTGTGAGCAAATGATAGTGTGATAGCTTCAGGTTAACAAAAAAGACGTAAACAACAAGTACAAAAGATTACATAGACCAGAATAATTTATCTTTTATCATTCAATAAGTGATAGTACACACTCATTTATTAAAACTTAAAATTACAATTATTTTAAAGCTTATTTTTAAACGAACAACTTTAAATTTTTGATAGCAAAATGCTGAACTGGTACTAAGAGACACCTCAGAGATGATATTTTTTTTTTTTTTTTTTTTAGAGATTAAACAAAAAATTTAATTGTTTTATAGCCTAATTAATTAATTACAAATGTTTCTAAATGCTTGTCATACATATACAAGTTAGATGCGGAAATGTCACTCATAAATATCTTTTACTTTGTCTATCAATTGTATAATAATAAAGAAGACGTCTGATTATCTCAGAATAAATTATTGTACATTCTTAGTTCACTGAAAATTCCAAAATATACCATAACCACATCTGCCACTATCTGAATATCACTATTTAATTTCCAAAGTTCATTTTTTTTACAAAAAATTTTACAATTTTTAAAGGATTCTGAAACTTCTCGAGACATGATGCTCCTTTTTCTTACACTCAAGAATTGTCTTTTAAAATGCAATTCATTCGATGATTTTTTTGAAATAAAAGCAACAGTAAAAGTGGCAAACGTATTGAGTATCAGAAAAGTTTATAAATTGGCACACACTACAAAAGTACAATAATAATTCATTTTTGTGTTTTCAGCATTCAAAAAAATTATATCTTTCAGAGTTAGTATTTAAAGTAATTGTATTACTTTTTTCACAACAAATTATTTCGTTTTTTCTTTCTTCCTTTTTTTTTTTTTTTTTTTTTTTGTGATATTTCTAGCAGTTATTATTTTAATTATGAATGTATATATGTAATTATAAGAAATGAATTGAAATTAACAAAACAGATGCGGGAAATTATTTCAGCTGTTCTTTGCACTTTTTATTGCTTAAATCAAAATGAATGATCATAAAAACAAGAAATGTTAATGTTCAATTAAGCATATAATCCAAAAAGCACTAATTTTTAACAAGAAAAAGTGCAATTGTCAAATTTTATGAAATGGCAAAATTATTGAGAATTTGAGCTTTAAAATTTTAAATTTAAGAAAAAAAAAAAAGAAGAAATTTTTATTGCTTGCAATACTGTTCTCTCTCTCTTCATACTACTACTTCATTTCATTTCACGGTGAATGAATTTCATTTTCTATAGCTGACCCTGAGCAGTACGAGAAATAATTGTTTTCCTTGTAAAAATTAAGTGCCCTCATCGATGATAAATCTTCTAAACTTAACTCTTCTTTCTATTATTTCTTCCTCTTACTGCCCATTTTTTTTTAACATTTCGGAAAGAAAACGGAATAAAAAATACCGTTAAAAATATCATTATTGATTTGAATTTGAAATGATTTTTCAAATTGCTGAGGAAACAAGTTTTGCTTTTTTTCAATTAATGTCTTATTAATTGCAGTGTTTATCTTTCATTTAATTAATTTGCATAACAGCAAAATATTCACCTAACAATCGTCAGACTTCAAAAAACTCAAAATGCCACTACAAAAAAAAAAAAAAAAAATACTATTAACTTATTCCATAGATCAAAATGAAATTTTTAAAAAATCATTCCTTATCGCTTCTTTACTCTTTCTTCTAAACGCTTTTTTTTCTCTCTTTTTTTTGCCAATTACTTTTGTTTGCTCGATCTTTGATCTATACACCACTAAATATATCAACACTTATTTCCATGTCAACAATGGTTGACAATTATTTCAAATCTAAAGGATTCACTCTCGTTCTCTTCCTCTTCTTTCTTCATGCACATGAATTAAATTCATAAATCAAAATGGATTCATTTTTCAAACATCTGATAAATACATACAGAATACTGAAATCAAGCAAAGAACTGAACATCAATTGAATGGGCCGAATTTCAAAAAAAAAAAAGTTTTCGAAACATTTCAAAATTTGCAGCAAATGCATCGCATATATTTCTCAACTAATTAACACTAAAAAAAAAGGAAATTGTCTAATTATATGCTTAAATGATGCTAAGAAGGCCATAATCTATCCTTTCCTCTTTTAATATATATATATACATAATTATCCTTTACCCTTCAATTTCATCTCATCCTTTTTTTTCTTTTCTTTTTTATAAAATTTAATTGAAAAGTGATAAGAACTGTCAGTGATTCCATCAAAGGTTTTTTTTAGCAAATTATGCTCGGACTATTAACTAGCAAATATAATTCGTTACTGTATAAATGCATGAAAATGAACAACGATCAGTAGTAATTTATTCTTGAATGAAAATTTGACTTTAACAAAGAATTTTTTCCTTCATTTAATTTTTTTTTTTTTTTTTTTTTTTGAAAGCAAAGTGATTGAGAGGAATTCTAATTGTAAATGTTTACAATAAGTAGCAAATAGATATGTAAAAGAGAAGCTTAGAGACTTTTTCCATCATTATCTCATATCATAGATAACACATTTGGGAATATGATGGATCTTTCTTCATTCTTCCCAAACATTCAACGAAAATTACGATTCTTTAACTTTTCAACAACTGTGCATCACATTTAACAAAATTTTTAATTTAAATTTCAGTCAGTTTATTTTACAACTCAATCTTTTTAATATATCTGCACAACGATCATCATAACCTTATGAGAGAATTTTAAAGTCAGAATGAAATGTTTTATATGAAACTTTGAGAAAATTTTGGTTAAACAATTAGTTACTTCATTTAATCTATTTAAACAACTAATATCAACAAGGATATTTCAGTTAGTAAAATGTCGTATAGTAATAATAAACTTTCGATAACTTCGACAAATCACAATGCGATCTTTTAGCCTTCTTTTGATTACTTTATATCTAAGTGACATACTTCTACTTAGCTAATTGCGCCACATACAATTGCGCTGACTTATTTTCCCTATAATTAATATATTCCAATACAAGCCATCAAACTTAATGCAATAATGTTTTGCTTATTAGAGATCAGTTCAAATTATAAGTTATGAATATGTATTACAAAAAAAGATTACGAATTATAAAAAAAAAAACAGTTATCAAATAGAATATTTTCGGGAAGCAATTTGATTATAAAAGTAGTAAACAAAATGGATACTTTATCTCGAATTGCTTGACCTTTGATCAAAATTGGTACCTCGAATTGCTTGACCTTTGATCAAAACTGGTATTTAGCAATAAATGGATCACAAGAGTAAATCGAATTTTAGCACAAACCTTTCCCACTTATTCCATATTACCTCCCCTGTCATGTCGATTGGTTCGTGTCGTCCGTCTTTGTCTCTTTCAGCTACTCTAACACTCTCTCGTTTCCAAATTTGTGTTATGATTAGAAAATCATCTGATTCTTTGTCACAAAGGTTTTTTTATTCCTTTTATAGTCTGCTTTCCTCTCCTATTTGTTACCTTCCTTTTTTGTTGCTTTTTCTGTCTGATGTTATCTGAAAAATAATGCAATATCGCGCTGTTTGCATATTATTATTAATGCACATAAAGTATGTATGATGAGCAGACAGACATAGTGTTACACGTTGTTTCACACGTCTCTCTTTTTCTCCTTCATAAATGATGTTCTCTCATAACTGCATTATCTCTTGCCGAGAGATTATTGTTACGAGATGAATACTCTAACTGTCTGATGCAATAGCTGTCCGTTTGGAGAGGTGCTCTGGGTCGGTGAAGGGAAATGCTTCTGGAAGGTTCTCGATGTTACAAGGAAGCTTTGTAGACGTTGCTGTGAGATGAAGATGAGATGAGATGACGACCACGACGACGACGACGATGATGAGGATGATGTTGATGATGACGATGACGATGATTGCTTTCCAAAAATCTTTCAATTCTTTCTTTCTTATCCTTTCTCTTTCTTGACCTATTTTATGTTTTCTTTTTTCATTCTTACCTTTCTAGACGATGTTGGATAAAACCATTATTTATCTAGTAAGAAACCCATATTCAATATTCAATCGGTAATTTACCTATTTTTCACCTACCTTTGAAATTATGGGTAAATTTTGAATTAAATTTTATCCGAAATTGAAATTGTACTTCTTTCTGTTCATCATTTATATTGTTGGACAACTCATTGATTAATTCCCTCTCACGCAGTTCTCATTTTCCATTTCTCATAAACATTTGAAATGACTGATCGGCTTGGTCTAAAAGAGCAGCTGTAAATTTTGCTAATGTGCGTGCGTGTATGCGTGCGTGTTGTGTATACGTGTGCGTGTATCACACGCCCTATGGTATCATTTTGAATTGCTTTCTTAGAGGAAAGATGCTTAACTGTAGCGTTAATAAACTATAATTTCATTCGAAATCAATCAAATTCATTTTTGCCGACTTTTCGGCATTTCATTACTCCTAATTATGAGCAGGTGGTCATTCTGCTCATCATGATGACATAGGAACATAAGGACCCACATCTCCGTTTCTCCTCATAATGCCTTTAACCGGTTGACCACGTTGGGATGTATTATAAATGCTCCACGTCTTGCCTTCTTACGTTGCGTTGCGTTCCCTGCGTTTCAAGAGGAGCACAATATCATTTACCCATTATTCGTTTCTGATAGATGAAATACAATCATACATGTATGCTATGCTGATCGATTCCTGTTTATCTGTTCACCTGGTCGCTCTTCATTTATTGTTTTTCGTTTTATAAACACTTGAAGAGAATTAATGTAATGATAATAAGGCAATGGATTTTAATAAGTTTGGCGTATTTATGACCTCCATTCGGATTTAAAAATGAGATTTTGAAAATTTGCTTTTGAATACTTTCGTTATGCTTTTTTTTTGCAAATACAAAAAAGACTTACTCTTTGATAATTTCAACAGAATGTTGGATATACCTGCACCATTAATTTATTTTTCGTTTGATCGCACTTCAATGCATTTAATGAAATAAAATTTAGTAAAAGGTTTGTCCAAAAGTAAAAAAAAACGTACAAAAAAAAAAAAAAAAAAAACTAAGGTAATATACGGAAGTTATTCTTTCCTTACAAGGATTTTTAATGCAATTACTTCACAGTTGTATTTCCGATCCATTCGGTACGTGAAGTTTTGACTTCCATTATTATCAGTGGTATTCCTTTTTTCATCACGTATATCATTGGGTATAATAAATGAATTGTGCAGGTAGATACATACACTTATTTAGTCTTACATGTCACAGTTTTTTAGAAGCTTGCGCGGTTAATTTAACAATTATGTGCAAATTTAACCTCTTATGGAAGTTATTTTATAGCAGTTTGTTTTGTATTTTACTAATTTATATTTACTGAAAATACAGTGCAACGAAAATTTGTCATTTCAATTTCCACAAGAGAATTGGTACTTTTTGTGCATTATTTAAACCTTTATCTTGATAATTTCTACTTTCTAGTATTGTAATTCAGTGATTTTCCTCTGAAGCTGACTATTTGGCTTGATGAAAAAATTTCGCTTTCCCATATTCAGTTATTCTTGAGAGAAGATTTCATTTTTAAAAGCACTCAAAAAGGCTTATTTATTAACTTTGTAAGGCAACTTTTACAAATATATGCGAAAAGACGCCATATCATGCATAAGCGAATCTACTGCCCATTTTTCCTTTGTGCCCGATTATTATTTATGTAATTTACATAACAAATACCGCTAGATTGTATGGAAGATTTTTTTGGTAAAATGAGCTGCAATTTTTCAATGGGTGAAGTTGCATGCAACAGACTATTGGTATCCTGGGTCATACCTATCATTTGATAATCATTTTTTTTTTTTTTTTTGCTTTGCTTTCGTCTTCGTTAAAGAAAACCTCTCATCACCGCTAGTTATATATTCTAAGATTCTACAATACTTTCGCAAATTCATATCTTCTTTTTAGAAAATTATCGAGTTCTTCATTTCTCTGCAATGTGAAATAATCCCTAGAGAGAGCAATTTGCAAAGCTCAGTTTTTTTATCATCCAAGTTTTCAGTTATGACAAGATCCATGATAGATTAAACTTTAGGTTTTGAATACTATTTTCAAAGTATATGGTTGAGCTATTGATTTACATGAACTTTTTAATATTTTACCACTATTGTCTTCTTACCATTTCAAAGCTTTAATTAACATGATGATATTAGTCATACTTTTCTTCAAATCACTTAATATTTTGTTCACTTTCATTTGAAACTCGACGTCTTTTAAAGAAATTTATATCACAGTTGTTTTCCTATTTTACCACTATTGTCTTCTTATATTGTTATTTGTTTTTTTTAAACGTTTTATTGCAGAGTTCGGTTAGCGAAGGAAGGAATTCGTGTGCACTAGTCACTACGATCCTACTGGCTGAGAAACGCAATAGTTGGTGAAAGTGAAATTCATCTGGTTACCAAACAACTCAAACTGAAATAATTTAGCCTTATCGTCTCAAACTGTTCAGGCAAAATTAACATTACGAGGTTTGCATGGAAGTTATCATTTTTATAGATTTCAAAATTTTCATACGATTGTTTTCAGTCCCTAAATTATGTACACTGAAAACTAGGATGCTGAGGAAGATCTGGTAAACCTGCTCCTGCAATTTCTTCACATTTCAGATCTTTTTTTTTTTTTTCTTGAGAGTCAACGAAAAAAAAAGAGTCTAGAAGTGAAAACCTGATGTTTTGTAAAGAAGGCTGGAAGGAGAAACGAGAACAGATGATTCAGTATGATTTGAAAAGAGGTTTAATTCGCAGCGGTAACTGAAATTTAAATATTTTAGAATAAAATTTTAAAATAGTTTATGACGCGGAAAAATTTAAGTTTCGTTGTTTGAGTGATATGTAGAATAGATACATTACTAAAACTCTTGTTCCGATAACGAAAAATAATGACAAACTGTTCTTTTATTGTATTTTTCTGTTTCCATATTTTTGTTCCGAAAATTTGATTTCTATTTTAAGCTGATCACTAGGAAACGCAATACGTACCTAAAAAAGCTTTTCTGAACACATAACAAAGTGCTTCATTGTTTGTTGACTTCCCTGCTTTATATTCTGACACTTTATTGTTGGTTTTCATTATCTCTATTCAATGAATCCTCAAAATCGCTTGTATGAGACGTGTCTGATTACGGAGACTTACAGTTTCGCTTTTTCTGCAACAGATTATGCTTGGGAATTACTTAACTTGATATCTTGAAAGTGACTGAATAACAACTTTTAAAGATTCCACAAACAAACTTCAACGAATTGTAATTTTTATTCAAACTTTGTCAAAAGAAGGGGATGGATTAAAAAAATGATTGATTATTGGAACGAAGAAGAAATAGATAGAAAACTTTGCACATTATGAGCACATGAAGTTTGAAATGTTTGCCGGTAATTTTTGATCATAAGGTGACGTTGTTTGATTTTCCGTCCTTCCGATGATCTGTGCACTGGTGTTAAGAAATTTTTTTTACAATGAAATTGAAATTGCAAGGAACTGCATTAGCATTATTTTTCTTTATTTGTAACAAAATTTCCGCTCCTGTCGTTGATTTTTGGGAATATCTCAGTCATTTTACAAGAAAAATGAATGCAACGTCTTATGTGCAACATATTTAGCTACATACAGTAATGAGGAAATTAATGAGGGTTTTGTTAGTTTTCATTGCTATGTAAGAATTAAAATCTTAAAACTAACAAAAGGCAAAGGACACATATGCATCTCAGTTGCATGCAATTTTTTGGCAAAAAATTATATAAATATATGTTGACTCCGAACAGTAAATGTAGAGGTTGATACTTGAAAAGATGATTATTTCCTGCAAAAAGATTGATTGATGCATCGAATTATAGATAGTTTGCCATTAGTTTATTTGCTGTATTTGTTTACTCGGTTTTCGATTAATTAGGTTTCATTTCTTTTATTCACTAATTTCAGCAAAAGCAGTGTAGTTCATGTATAATATGCAATTTTTTTTTTTTTTTTTTGACATATGTGTGGATCTGAATCGAGTAGAGTATAAAGATATAAAGATTATGGAAAGTTCTAGGAATTCCCTCTAAATTTTACATTTTTTATTGATGTGGAAAAATCTGCCTAGTGCCGTTTCATAAATCTCTCTTTTTATTTTTTGCTGTTGTCCAATGGGAATTTTTTTGATAAGGAACAGGAAAACTAATTCAAAAGTTTTGTCTGTTATTTAAAACGTGAATTAATGATACAGCAGTGCTTGTAACAGCAGTAGAAGTGGATCAGCTGTAGTCACAGTTGTTGATATTGATGGTAGTGATGAAAGCTGTGTCCTGTCCGGTTTGCGAGGCCTTAGTAGCGCTCAAAACTTTGAGATGAGCTTTAGCGTTCCTGGTACGAGTGCTGCCAATCAGTATGCAGCAGAAATACGTGTGATATTATCTTGGAGGTGCATTATTACTAAGATTCTTCATTTATATAGTTTAGTCCAAATGTGAAAAAAAAAAAAAAAAAACTGAAATACTTAATACTAAGAAATATTGAAATGCTTAATTTTTTAAGGGACTACAATTTTCAGGTATATAACCTGCTCAATTATTCAGTGAAATTGATATCAAATCGCCAACAGCAGTTTATTTTCCAGTCCTCTACCTCGCGTAGCATCCATTAGATCTGTTCACGCGTTTTACATCAGGAAACAGAATTTTTGGATTGAAAAGCTGCAAACAACGCAATGTTCTATTTTGACGAAGATCATAGGGAGAATGGTTTTGGTAAGATAATCTTTTTCAAAATGAGACACCATAAATAATGTGTTTGCGGTATTTCTGTTGTATTTTAGTTGCTAAGCATAATTGATAGGTACAACTGTAAGTTACTGTATGTTTCTTTTATGGCAGAAGTATTTGATGGCCTTATTTGTATGTAAATAATTGTTAAGAAGAATCCAATTATTTCTTTAATTAGCGTATTCGATACAGTGTCCTTTTCCTTTTAACTCAAAAGCAACGTATTACTTAGCATTCTATATTCTGTACCATTATTTGCATATTCATCATCAGTTACACCCAGCCAGCCAGATTTCATACAGATTTGTACATAATTTTTGCAACCTTTAAGTAGTATCTTAATCTTTAATACAAACATCAAACTCTACCGAGCAAAAAAAAAAAAATTACACACACACATACATGACACACATATATATATGTATATATCATTGTCTAAAGCAGTGGGGAGAGAGAAAGGGTAGCGAAGAGGGAAATGGGAAAGAGCAGTGTTTCTAAGAAGACTGAGTAGCCGCTTCATGCTATTCTGCGAGAAAAAGAAGAGAACTCTCATGAATATCGTGTAATTAGGATAGCAACTTCAAGCATAGCGTTTGAGAATATTTATAAAAGAAAATGAGAAATAGAAAGGACCGAGAATAGTGGGTAGATTTAATGATACTGCTGAACGGGTGAATCGTAACTGCATGTCGTCTTGCATTCAGGAATATCGGAGGAAAATATTGTTAGAAAACTCCTCAGTCCGGAAACTATTTGTGTTGAATTTTTCTTGTGTCATTTTGTAATTTCTGATGCCCTATCAATCTTTATACTCTTTTCGGCATTCCAATTTATAATCGCTGACTTTTGTGAGAATAGTTTTATTGTAAGGAGATAATATGGTGAGCTGTTCTGTACAAAATCTCTGTAGATGCTTTGCAGTTTCATTCGATTTTAAGCTTTATTTTTCCCAAACCGTTCTAATATTTTTTTATAGACTTACACAAAATCTTTCGTGTTCTCACATCAAAAATTCTTGTTGAGAGAGTAGCTGAAAATCTCTGTTTTCTTTTTCCACAGAAATGCGAAAACGTCTCGTAATTCATTGTCAAAAAGTGAATGTAGCGCTTTTGGTGTCAGTATTATCTGCAGCTTCCTGCTACATTCATCATTTTTCTGCCACCATAAAATTATATCATGTAAGTTCTTTCGGTCTTAAAGTTCAATGGCACAATTTTTGGCTAAAGTCAGTAAAGATTTCTGAAGTTCTGATTCATTGAAAACAGATTATAATTGATTATTTACCTTCAGCATTCAGGTAGGCTACTACTGGAAGTATTTGAAAGTTAATGAGAATAGTAATAGAATATTTGGATTTTCGTAATCTTTCAGGTTGCAAGGTACTGGTCTTTGAACTTATTTTCATTTAAGGTGGTGAATGAAAATGTTTTAAGAAAAGACAACTCTCATTTAGAATTGTCTCATTACAGAGTTAAAATTTTTTTTCTGGAATTTAAGAAACTGCGCATTTTCCCTTAGACATTGATTATATTTACAACAAAGTTATCGAGAAAAACTTGCAAAAAACGTAGATGCGTAAAACTGCATGATATATCAGATTATTATATTTATATATGGCGAAGTTAAGAGATAATAGGGTGAAGACCTGAATTTAAAAGTTTAATGGAATAAACTTAAAAAAAATGTCATACGTAGTACATATGACAGTTATAGATGGCGACAAATGTGAAACTAGATCATTTGGAGCTGGTTGTAAGAATCATGTGTAAAATAATACTGTTACTTCAACAGTAGTATTTGCAGTAGGAGAGAGGTACCAGGGCATAATTTTTTTTTTCATTTTACTGACAGTAATATATTTTACACCCTTGTCTCTCTAATAATATCTTCAGTTCACTGCGTCTTCTTCAATTTACTTCATCTGTGTAGCTTTTGTTTTTGTGAAACTTGCTTAAAATACTTCATTCTTCTAAATTTGAAAGTTTTATTTCAACATAAAAGTACTTAAAAAGTTTATGATGATTTCAACTTGAAATTTCATGTATTCATTCGTCTAATCATTAAACGATAATGCATGAACTTTTTACTGTTTAAATCCAGTGCAGATTGTTGCTTCTTGATAATTCGTGATGGTGAAAAAGAAGGATCAATAACTACAGAAAATAGGGCAGAGATATTATTTATGGAAAGTATTGTTGAGTGTGAACAGTGAAAAAGATGCCATTATGAGAAATGATCGAGCTGGTTGTCGTTGAAATGTTTATGATGTTAGTGACGGTTAGTACAGATAATCGTCATTTTTACCAATTCAGCAATTTCTTTTATCTCGCCTTTCTATACTGCTGCGTTTATAATCAGACACTTTCAGTCATCAAATGTTGCACGTTATGTTTTATTCCTGTTTAGAATTTTTTTTTTTCCTTTCTATTGATTGATCAAAGCAATTTTTGCGTAAATTGTTACAGGATGTGATTTCTTAATATGGTCTATAAAAAGTAGAAGGAGGAAATTAGGAATAGGTGGAGTTGACTTTGAACATTTTTAACAGCAAGTTATAACGTGTTTTTGAGGAAAACTTCTGAAGAAGAGAATTGGTTAACGATTTTGAGGTAAAGTAGACAAGGTTAGATTAAAAAAAAAAATCATTTATCAACTTTTTATATCTTTAAAAAATTTTTTAAAAAATAATTCTCGATGTTTTGTTTGTTTAGTTATTTATTGATGACTGAAAGCCAGTTTAGCTTCCGAAATTAATTTTGATTTAGGCAATTTTCCTTGTATATTTATTGATAATGCTGCATTTATTCTGAAGCAGTACTTTGTCTGATTATTTCATTTAAAATGATAAAGAATGGGAAACAAAGACTTCTTTAGAAATCAAAATATTGGATTTTTCTTGAGATGAAAACTGAAAGAAAATCCCAAGCTTTTTTTTTTTCTACTAATAAAACATACTTTTGCAGTTCAGATAAAAATTTTTCTACTATAATTGGTAGGCATATTTAGCAAAGAACTATCAGTTTTTACTAATTTTTTGTTTCAGACGCTCCATTAGCATCAGATAACGAGGAGGAACATCGAGTGGGCGAAGCACCTCATAAGCAGAATCCGCGGCGGGAAGAGCAAACTGAAAGTAGGATTAAAGCGCAAAAACCGACTGACGGGAGTGCACAAAATAGCAAAGAGTGGCAGCGAGCAAAGAATTCTGGTAAGATTAAAGAGAGTGTAGAAGAATTTCTGATTGAAAAGATTTTTTTCATTACATTCTATAAGTATAGAACTTTTAGAAGCAGAATACGATTATATTGAATAAATTGTCTTCCTAAATTGCGCTTCATATTTTTTTTTTACAATTACATAGAGCAGTTGGAGAAGTTGATGCCTTCTAATGTTAGAAAGTAACATAAGCATAAAAATGAGCGATGCTTTTTTGTTGGTTGGAGAAGACTTATCCATTTTTTTTTTTTATTAATCATGTTGTAAGCATTGAATTTGTAGGTATTTCGTCGGATCATTTCTTATTTAGCCTTGAAGATATAAAGAATATGAAGTTCAACATTGCAGTTATTGATAGAAACTTTTTTCAGGTTCTACAACGACATTATCCACAGAAAGCTATGGCGGTGGTCGTTGTTCTTCGGAAACAACGACAGGAAGTTCGCCTCGCGAGTAAATTCTAAATTTTTTTATAATTCGAAATCATAATGATAATAGAACATATTTGCATAGTTTTTTATGTTAATATTTTAGCACAGTTTTCATTTTTATAAATTTTTTTAGCTTTATTTCGGGTCGATTTTCGGATAATCCTATAGAGGGTGAATTTGATGGTCTAAGTGATGGAGAATCAGAATCCGAAGAACAGCCTGCTGAACTCGTTCCATTAGGCATGCGTACCTACAGCTTATCCGGTTGCAAATCACGTTATCATAAAAAGGCTCGAAGCCATTTTGCAGGTTTTTTGCACTTATTTTTTTAATAAAATTCTTGGCACTTTATTACATCATATAAAAAATACAATTTTCAGCATTAGTTCAGTCGAAAAAATTTTCAAAAATCAAAAATAAACTTCGTATAGATTATTAATGTTTCACATTCTGCTCCTATTTAAAGAAAAAAGGAAATGAAAGAGTTTGCCAGAGTTCCTTTATATGTTTAATATAATCAGTAGAACCAAAATCAATAGTTTCAGATTTCTATAAGCTAGTGGATGATCATCTTGGGTCAGGAGCATATGCAAGTGTTAGAACGGGTATTTCACTTGCAACTGGTAAAGAATTCGCTATTAAACTGATTGATAAACATAAAGCGGGTCATACACGCTCACGCGTTATACATGAAGTTGAAACATTTAATCTATGCAAAAATCACCCAAATATCGTGCAGCTACATGAGGTATTGTGATTTTATGACTCTGTTGATAAGAATTAAATTGCTTCTACGAAATTTAATACTAAAAAATGTAAAAAGAGTTGAGAATATTGTCACTAGTTATTCGAAATTTTTTATACCTTGTTGAATTTTTTATACCGTTTCAATATGTCAATTTATTTGACATAACGGTGCAATTTGTATGTCTTGCTAGTTTATTTAATGCAAAGCTCCTTCATATTGAATTCACATAACCCAATTTTAAACTCCCATATGTTCAAATTTTTTAGTGGTTCGAAGACCATGACCGATTTTATTTGGTGTTCGAAAAAATGCGCGGTGGTCCTCTACTCGATCATATCCAACGCAAAAAATTTTTTACCGAACAAGAAGCAAGCAAAGTAACAAAAGACATTGCCACAGCGCTCAAATTTTTACATGATCGTGGTAAATTTGCAAGTTTCAGTTTAATCTAAGGGTCAAAATAATGGACTTTGTTTTCGGATCCTATTTGTAGAGCTAATAAAATCCTGGTTGACATAGGGATGAGTTGCATATGTGGTAACAAAACGTATGAAAAACATTTTCTTAAATCTTAAACTAGAACTTTTAGAGGGATGCATATGGCTAGTTTTAGCTTTATTGATTTTCAATCTTAACGTCTAATTAAAGTTTGGTTTTGATTTTAGGAATTGCACATCGCGACGTGAAGCCAGAAAATGTGTTATGTTCAGATATCGATCGCGTAAGCCCGGTGAAACTATGTGATCTCGACCTTGCAAGTAAGGCGAGTCCTCCGTCTTCACCACGATTAACCAATGTCAACAGTGAGCCAGATTTAGCAAGCCCTGTAGGAAGTGCAGAATTTATGGCTCCGGAGGTTTGATTACGTTTTTATTGGAATTTTGGAATCTCAAAAAACTTTACTGTCATCATTTCGAAATTTTAAGTAGCTATTTTTCACATTAATTCTATTTATCACTCTTCTGAAATTATTCGTAACTCCTGAATCTAGAAAAAATTAGTTTTCTGATTTTAGGTGGTGGATGCTTTCGTTGGCGATGCACTTAAATACGATAAGCGTTGTGATATGTGGTCACTTGGTGTTATTGTTTACATCATGATATGTGGTTATCCGCCATTTTATGGTGAATGCTGGCGTGAAAACTGTGGTTGGGATCAGGGTTGGATTTATGTGGATTTATTAAAATTTTGTCTCAAACTTTCTGCGGATCCGGTAAAATATCGGAAAGCCATAATTTTATGTAATGACAAGGAATAATCTCAAATTTTCAATCGATTTCAAGGTTATAGCCAGCTGTAATTCGGCCACTGACATTATGGCTGATTTCAGGCCTAACATGTAACGACTGTCAGGAAAATTTGTTTAAACGCATTCAACAAGGGCAGTTCGATTTTCCGGCTCCGGAATGGGAGAATGTGAGTGAGGAAGCGAAGGATCTCATTTGCCATTTACTGGTAGACTTTTTGGACAAGAATAGTCACTCTTATATTAATCATTCAAAATTTCTTTTCGCAAAGTTTTCAGTTATTCCTTTTTATTTAGGTTAAAAACGTTCGTCAGCGTTTCACTGCCGATGAAGTATTAAAACATCCATGGGTGAAAAACGGTGCACCGGAAACCAAACTGCAAACTCCAGGAAATTTATTCCGGTGTGGTTTTGTCTTTGATTTTTCGGAATTTCTTAAATCCCAAAGTTTTCTTTTACCTACTATATACAAACTGTGGGTTTTTGTTTCAGTAATGACAGCACTCGTGATGTTCATCAAATGCAGGAGCATTTCAATGTGATGAATCGTATCGTTGCAGCACGATTAAGTGCTCGAATGGAACAAGGTGAACATGATTCCGGTAAATTTTTGCTGTCAGAGGATTATGGTTGTTTTGAGTGCAATGAAAAGCGGATCTAGGAAACCATCATACTTGTAATTGATGGATTTTCATTTTTACCCGTTCCCTTTCGAGGTCAAGACAATGTATTTATTCATTAGTTTAATTATATATGTCAGTTTAATTATTCATTAGTTTAAATTGTATAAATTCAAATCTAGTATTGCGTGAATATCGTCTGTTGACAATTTTTTTCCAAGATCAATATTTAATATTCCTCTTAAATCTAAATATACATTTTCAACGTTTTTTGAATATTAAATCGTTTGCTTATTAAGTTAGTGGTATTTTACGTTATGCTGAAATTATTGTTATTTTTATGTTATTAATGTATGTACCTTATTAAAGAAGTAATGTGGTCATTTTAGATCAATCAATCGATGGGCGAGCAGTCTTAAAACGATCGCCAGAGTATAAAATATTCGAAGATATTACGGCAGATAAAAGTCCAGCGAGATCGGTATACCCGAAGCAGCCATACAACGTAGTTACAACGAAAGTTGAAGCAACGTTCCGGGAACAATCATCAAGTCCAAATGGTAGTGTACCAAAAACAGCGAAAAGAAATGTTGAGAAGCAGAATAATATCAAAAAACTAGTGATTCGTAAAGCTCCGAGCTATGGGCATAGTGTCGTACAGTGTGCCGCTCCAGTAATGCATTTCATGAATGGAGTCAGTAACAGTGGTAATCAGTATCCATTACACGTATCGGAGGTATGTTCATTGCTGATAGATGGATTTTTCTGTGTCATAAAAATGAGAAGTTGTCATTTGATAGTTCTGGAAAAAGTTGCATCTTTTTTTCATCGTATATTAAAAATTCTTTTCTGATTAAAGTAACTGTTGTGATTGAGGAAACTACTTATTTGCCTAATTTTGATTCTAGAAATTTAATTGAGAACAAGACAAAGTAATTAGTTTTCGAAAAACTTTCAGATACCATTACCTTCCCCATTACGGTATACAGATAGAGTACCGTTATTACAAACTCCACATGTTATACCACCACCTTTCCATCTACCGCCAGGTCAAATTGTCAACATGAATGGAATGGCTCTGTATCCACGCATGCTTCCCCAACCGATCTATCCTCCACAACAAATGGTATGGCTTTTCTACTTCTTTCATCTGAGTTAGGTTATTAAGCTTGTGCTCGTATTCATTGGAATTAAGCCGAAGTTTAAGGTTCAAAATAATTAATTGATGTAGCTTCTTTGTAGATTTGTATAAGTTAGTCAAACTTCTAAAAAGAAATTTTCCAGTTTCATGTCGTTTCTTCGTCATATGTTCCCAATGCCAATGTTCGTATGGCACCATATCAGGCGACTTGTGGCAGTAATATCTTCGATAAAGTAGACAGAAGATCAAAGTTACAGTGTAACGGAATAATGACAAGAACTCAGCAACAGCAGCCAATGGGTGGGCAAGTAAGACGAATGATGGTAACTGTACGTTCTGCTGCAAATCTGTCTGGATCATCTTGCTGCGATAATCATCCACCTGAACACCTGGAAACTTGTCAAGGTGCTATGGTCAAGCAGGTATATTTTTATAATTGGGAAGAGGAAATAATTTTAGGATAATTGCAGTTTAAATCAACGAGTTGAGAAACTGAAGGAATCTTCTTTAGAAATTGGAAATTCCAAAAAATTTAATTTACTGAACCGAAATTGAATCTGTGAATTGATTTGATAAATTTGTACTTCATACGTGTCATTTGTTTAGGATTCAAAAACGGACTTACGTCAGTGTCAGGCACGTGAAACCCAGGTCAATGTCTAATGGGATGATTGTGGGAATTACTCAATATTGACCGGCAGTAGTACTTCTCCAGTTCATTTTAAATAGTTTTTTTTTTTTTTTTTGAAAGTTGATCGCAAGTTGCCACTCAGAACGGTCCGGTAAATCGCAAGGACAATGAAATATCGTACCGTTGTAGCTTTAGAAAACCCACATTCGAATTGAGATGAGAGCACCAAAACTAAAGCTGGAGTAAGTATTCGATCCCTTTGCATTGCTTGTTGTTCATTCTACACTTTGTATTATTTGTATATTTATTATTTTCTCTGCAATTGCTAGAATTAATTTTGGTTCATTTCATTTAGACTTTTTTTAAATAACTGTTTGACCTTTTAAAATTCAGTTCACATTCACTTGTCTTCGGTAGATGTTCTTTATTGTTAGATAAACTAAGAATTGTGGAAATAGGTGTTAAACAAGGATTGTGGTAGATAAGATTGTATGATTCTGAAAGAACTTTTTTTTTTTTTTTTTTTTTTACTATTAGCCTTGATGTATTGGCCTTTTTTGTTACAATTTCTCTCTTTAAGTATACAAAATGTTATTGAATGTTACATATTTTGTGCATATCTTATTCATTTTTTTAAGTTGGGTTTGTTTGAAGCAATTTTCCATTGGTTGGTGGATGAAATACGATACAAAATTATTGATTTCTTACAATCGTTTTAAATTTCGTTTTTGAAATTGGAAGAGTCGTTTTGAAATCGCTTTTATGGTAAAATTCATTATTATTACCTTGAAAGTGAATTTAATACGGGTGAAGGTAAGTTTGACTAACTTGTTTCTATTTAATAGTAGATATCCTTCTTTCTTTTCCTCTTCTTATATGACATTTGATTTTGATTATTGTATTATTTTTTGAAGTATTTAGGGGATGGTACGTGATTGAGTTCAGATTTGTTCATAACAGTGCTATATAGATTATTTTTTAATGAAATCTTTTTCCTACCATTGTTTTTTTCCTTCTTTGTTTTTTACCACATAAGATTTCTTTTTTTTTTACGGGAGCATCGACGTTTTCCTTGTAAAATTAAAAAAAAAAAAAATTAAATTTATGAACTCAGAGTTCTTCGAAATATTTCGTGCAAATTATTTTTCCTTTAAAAATGTTAATCTAATATTCTTATTTACAAATGCTATGATAAAAAGATACTTGACTTGGAAAGCAATTTTAAGCTTCAAGCTTCCTTGTATATATTGTTACATTTCTTTTGTTATCTGATTACTGTTAGTGTACATAAACCCAAGCAATGTTATATAATTGAAGAGGCATCATATTATGTAAATAGATTAAAGATTATGTTTTCGTGATATATGTAAAACGCTTGATGGTTAAATGTATAATTTCTCATTCAAAAAGAAAAAAAAACCTGTCAATGCTATTTTTACATTTGCTATTTTCGAGTATGTTTTGCTTTGTTAACTACTGATGGTTTATGATAGGGACAATCACTGCTGGATCATATTTTATTCTAAAGTTAGTATATTTCTCTGAAGTGTTAATAAATGTTTTCCATCACAGGTTTTTTCTAACTCTTTTGATTCCTTTCATTACCATGAAGTTAAGACTTTGTAAATGTAGTCACCTCTACAGTCCATTAATACTTTGTTTTTATTTGATAATTATTTTTGTTTGGTGAGAATGTCTTTTTTTTAGGTGCTTTAATTTGATCCATTATGGGTTTATTTGAAGCTCTTCAATTTGTGGTTTCATCTGTATCCTGCTTTGAAACTTAAGTAGGTTACTATGTTATGGGCCCCGCTTGAGTATCAATTTTGGTTTTTATTATGAAAATTTTGCACAATTTCAAACAATTTAGATTGTAAGTATTTGCAAGAAAAGAAAATACTGCTTCTTCTATGGGAGAACGCACATTTTCGTATTTGTGGATTTCAAAATCACTATTTTTAATTTGTGTTCTTTTTTGATTCCGGTCTTTTATGAATTTAAAACTTGCATTCTGTTATATATTTATTTATAGCTATTGACGCAGCGTGTTTTAATTCATTTTTTTTTGTTTAGGTTGTTAGTAATTTGTTTTATTTCTTTGGTTTGTTTCCTCTATATTATGTCTCTATGTTATTTTATAAATGGATTTTATTTCTTGGTGTCTTGTGTCTAAGTTTTCATGTGTTTTAAAAAATTAAAAGTATTAATATGACCTTACTAAAGCAAAAGCAGTAAAGATTAATGAAGAGGAATGTGAAAATCGCATCGCTTCATTCACACTTTTTTTGCATTCATTTTTCAGAACTGAATTAGGGGACAGGATAGATAAAGAATCCTGTTAATTCATACTTGCAACATCATTCAGGTACATGGGAATTGATTTGAGAAATTGAAATATGCCTTGGATTAGATTTATCCTCGATATTCATTTGCTTGTGTTTTTTTTTTTTAAAAGGAAAGACAAGAAGTGCAAAATAAATTGAAAAAATAGAAAACGAAAATAATGTTTCAGACTCAAATTGGTGCAGTTAAAATTTTTAAAAGTTATTTAAAGTTAGTGCTGATTGAGTGCATATTTGGATAAACAAAACGGGAATAAAATTTGAATAAACAAAGTGCATAATTTGGGTAAAAAAGTTTTTTCTTTTGAGGCGAAGGACGCATAATTTGGACAAAAATTTTTTTTTTTGAACAGTGGAAAAAGGTAAGTAAATACTGTCGGAGATGTAAACAGAGATTTTAATTTAAGAAAGCTAAAAATTGTCACTTGTCACTGAATAAAAACATCACAATCCAGAATTGAACAATTTTTAGGAATTTGAACTGAAATATGAACAGTATGCGAATGAATAAATGGATGATGATTCAGTAATTCTAAACAAATATTGGACAGGGTAAATTCGAGAGAAGAAGAGATTAACTTTCTACCCAAAATATTTTTGTATAAGCAAATTAGAATCCGGTATGTTTATCTAATTTTTGACCTCTCTTCCTGACCTTTAGTAAAATTTTTCTTTGTTCTTCATAATTAGATACATTTGCGTACTTTATTCAGTATAATGGAAATTTAGGTTATTTGATTAGTGGAATATTAGAACGTTTAATTTAATGTACTCATTAGTCGAATAAGTTAGATTTGTATTTGAAGAAATTAAACTATTGAATGCATAAAATCAGATTTGAAAAATATATGATCAATAAAGATGAAAATTTAAAGCATCAAATAAAAATTCCTAAAATAATAACTGTTATTTTCTAAAATTCATTATCTATTCTGCATTATTACATAAAAGTATTGCTGAAATTTTCACAAATGATAACTGAATTTAATTAAAAAAATATTTTCATTCGTTTTACAATTTATTTTCGATAAGAAAATATTTCATTTTTTTTTTTAACTTCTATTTACATTCAATCTTCGTCGAAGCATATCTCCCAGCTATGACATGGTCAGAACACATACATTCAAGAAATTATCTGCTCTTGGCCTAAGGACACACATCCATGTCACATACTGGGTGGCAGTGTTGTCACATGCATATGATCTTGTGCTGATAAGGTTACATGATATGATATGATAATAAGAATAGCTATGGGAATGGAAGTAGGATGAATGCTAATTATCGCATCTATCACTTTTTTAATTTCTGCAATCAGTATACCTTATCACATTTTCCGTCAATTCTTCAGGTATAGTGGAAGAAGAGAAATACAGAAAGAGAGAGAGAGAGAGAGAGAGAGAGAGAAAGAAAGAAAGAAAGAGTTCCATCTCTGTCTTTTGTCCTACCATTTTAAAATTTGAAATTTCAAGATAAATTGATAAAAGAGTAAATAAACAAATAAATAACTTCGGCATTGTATACATTTGCGATTCTCGGTGATCTATGAGCATTGATCGACCCAACACTTCAACATTTTTCCGATAATTGTACTCTGAAAGGGAGAGAGAGAGAGAAAGGGAGAAGGAGAGAAGGAGAGAAGGGAAGGTGAAACAGAGCAAGGAGACACATTGAAGTATTGATTATTTTTCAACGTTGCAGCGGTAGCAACAGCAGCATTTCAATGTTGGTTTGGAAGAAAATAGGATGAATTTAAAGGACCTTCATTACAGATACTGTTGTTACCCACTTTACATTTACCCACCTACATTTACCCATACTTATTCATCATATCATTCTTGAGTATATGAGTATACTAATTGATTATTTCATTACTTAAACTTTTCCCAATAATTTTATTTGCTTACTTATTGATGATAACTTCTGCTAATGAAACCAAAATTGCTATTCATTTCTTCAGTCACTTTATAGTTTCATTTTTGAATACACTCGATCATTGGGAGGAGGTATTATTCTGCTTGGCTTTTTTTTTTTTTGTTTCAATTTATATTTTACTTTTTCATTTGATAAAAAAAAGAAAACAATAATGCAGCTGAAATTTATTGATTGCAACTAAAATTTATTGATTGTTGGGAATGAATTCAATTTTTAGATCATTCTGAAAACGGTTTATAATTTTTGCAATGCAAAGCGAAACAAATTGCTAAATTACTACTGATAATACTGTCTAAAATTAGTGAACAATACTAACAATTTCACTAATTTCAATCTTTTTTTGTTTGCTTACAATTGAACGGGAAGAGTGAGAGATAACAGGTCAACAATTTACATTTTATTTAATTTGTTTGAATGCACATAATTAATCAAATCCTATATTGCCATGTGCTTCTTTTCTTACTCATTTAATTCTTATTTGCTTAAAGTAAGCTATGCGCTACTTTACATTCCAGTAATTGTGGTACTTGGGAATTGCTAATGATATATGGTACCATGTGGTATTTGTAGGATAGGTGAAATTCAAATTAGATGAAATTCAATTTATTAGAAGAGACAGTGAATGATGAATGGTACCGCATGCTATAAACGATAATAAAGCATAACAATAGGGAAAATATCAATCGTTCCTGAATTTTCAGTATATCATTTGCTTTTTTTGCTTGAAATGCTTCTTTGATTTGTCTTGTAATTTTTCAATTCATATAAAATTTGACTGAATGAATTTTGTAACTTTGTAATTCAATTTACTTTCATTTATTTTAACATTTTTTCCTTTACTTTTAAAAACAAAGAAAAAAAAATTAACAATGCGGAAGTGTTAAAAATTGATTTTTCTTTTTTGCTAATTCTCTTAAATGTGTAAAATTGGAATTGTTGTTAGTGTCATTTCGGAACGCTCCTTCTACCATTCTCGGTTTTAGATCGAATAAGATATGAATGAGAAAACTATTGTAATTGAATTGATTTTAAAATTAAACCAGAAATGTAATTTTCAATCTTAAAATCAAATTTTTTTCTTTTTTTTTTTTTTGCTACATACATCTATATAATTGGAAAAGAGCATAATTTGATACATATTGTTGATACTTAAATCATGAAATTGGTCTTTGCTCAAATCAGCATTGTTTTCATATACGGTTTCTTTCTCTTAACTTACAGCTGTTATTGATTAGAAATTTATTGTACCTACTGCAACACTTCTATATTTGCTTCATTAGTTTAAATTAATTAATTAATTAATTATGAAAAAAAAAAGAGAATTAGCATAAGTATATTGTTGAATGAATGAGTTAAATTATAAAATGAGAAATGATAAAAAGTTTGAGATATAAAATAATAAAGATTTATTCTTTTTTAAGTATTGCAAAGAAATACTTGTTTTTTACACTATCTAAGCTGATAACTAGAAAGACTTTCGATAATATATAAATGGTTCATTTTGATAGTGACAGTTCTCATCTATATTTCATTGTTGATATATCATTTCGTCCATTTTTTCATATAAGTAAAATATATTATTTAAAAAAAATAAAAAAAAGAAAAGAAAAATAATTCCAGACTAACAGCAGCAGCAGCAGCAGCAGTTAGCAGTTAGCACTTTATTTGTTTGTACATCGAATGGAAAAAAGAAAAAGACGACAACAATAACGTGGGGCGCTTGCATTTGGTGATGCGCCTTCATCATTTATTGTTTCATTTATCAACATAATTTTGCACCGTCTCTTACTAGTGTATATTTTATTTTTATTTTTTGTCATTATTGTGTCAACTGATTCAACAGCAAACAATATAAAAGCTCATCATTTTTTTTTGCAGTAAGTTATTTTACCTTTTTTTAAATTATATTTTTATTTTTTTGCTGTTTTTTTTTTTTTTTTTTTTCTAGGAATTATTCTTATAATGTTCACAAAATTTCTAAAGTTTTTGTTTTTTTTTTTCTAGTGCGATATATTTTCTTCTTTTTGAAGATAGAAAGTGCAAAATAGGCTGATATATTGTTTAAAATTTTAGAGGTAAAATTATTTCTGCTAATTGCATAGGAATGAAAAAATTCAATTATTTTTATTTCAATTATTCTTCATTATATATTATTATTATTCTTGCACTAAATAACTGTAAATTATAAAGAATTTGATTTACAAAAAAAAAAAAAGAATTGTATTGGAATTGCAAGAAAGTGTTCTGAATATTTTGAATCTTTTTTTAGCAAAAAGGAAATTTATCGGACTACCTTGTAAGATAATTTCCTATTATCCCATCGAAGAATTATGTAAAAATGACAATCTATCAACTGCGTCGTTTACATGTCAGTCAAAGTTCGCAGTCGTTGTTACCAGATGATACGGTACTTTTGTAAGTTTTAATTTCATTGCATTTGTATTTAAGCTGTTATGAATGAATTCTGATCTAGAACCTAGAACGCTACTTATTGCTTCATTCTCTTTTGAAGAAATAAAATGAAGCACTTATGATTTAGATATGGTCTTAGCTCAGATTTCGAGTCGATGACATTGAGATAAAAAGCTTATGTGACAATTTTATTTCATTATTAATATTCTTACTGTATTATTATTACTTAAAAAATGTCGTTTGTCACTATATCACTTTGATTGTTTCAATTTTCTACTTATCAGGTGTTTATATCAAATATTTCAGGTACCAAACGACGAAAATTGGGAGGAATCCTGATTTAGTTGACGTTGTCCTAATTTCACAAGTGCATAGGTATCCAAATACTCAGATTTTTTAAAAAATATAGTTTGTTCAGGCTTCAAAAAAAAAAAAATTGAATTAAGAAAGCATTCTTAGAAAGCCTAGGAAATTAACTAATTTAAATTTCACTAATGCTGAATCAGTTTTGTTTATCACATAATTCCGATTCTTATGCCGACATATCACTCTATGACTTAAAAATATTGTTGTTAATTTATTCATATTTCAATCTTTTAACAAGAGTTCTTTACTATAGATATTTCAACAATATTTTATATAGATAGATAATGCATTAATATATATTTTTCAGTAATATGATCTCAAGAGAACATACAACAATATTTGTAAAAGCAAAACGTGATCGTTATGCATGTTTTATAAAAGATCATTCCCTTAATGGCACTTATGTCAATGATTTTAGGGTTAGTAATTTTTATAATTGTAGTAATTTCTTATTGATATTTATTTTTTTATAATTATAATTAGATCACACTTTATTTGCTCATTTCAAAAATCTTCAGGTATCAGGTGAAGCTGAGTTGCAGCAGGGTGATGTAATCAAATTTGGACATGTAAATGGTGCAGCTATTAAACCCGGTTGCTATGGACCGCAGACTTCTGCAGAATTTACATTTGTTGTTTGTTTATTGCTTTTTTAATTTCAGCAAATATGATGAGTTGATTGTGTTGTTTACGAAAAATTAATGAATTAAAAATAAGCTCTAAGACTAGCAAATCATGTCGTATCATCTTGAAAAAAAATATTGCAGTAAATGGAAAATGATGAGATATAATTTTTTCAAAATGCTAATTATCTTAAAATGTTATGCTCAAAGTTTTAGAGTTTTCTGATTTTAGTTTGAAGAAGCGCCAGCTCATCGATTGAATGATCGTAGACGTCCTATAACAATTATGGGCAATGCACGACAGGATTTATCCCAGGTAAGTTATTTCTATTTACTTTTGCTCAATTTCCTTTTTGTCTAGTGGAAAAGAGCATAGGTAGAAGAGAAAGAAGCTCAATTTAGATCAGTTTTATCATCAATGGATATTTACTATAAAGTGGTTGATGATTTAAATAGTTAGTTATAGATGGATGGCAATGTTTATGAAAATTATTTTATGGTTAAAGTGCATAAGTTTAAGTGGAATAGATACTAAGAAATTTTTTAAAATTGTAAAATATTCTATATTCAAATTTTTCATGTTTACCTCACTCTTTTCTGAAATAATGATATCTTCATCTTCTACATCATTATAGATGTTTGTTGGTGATGGAAAGAATTTGCATACAGCAACATCTCGATTACCTTTGGCTAATCCAGCAATGGAATTGGCCACTTCATGGCAGAATCCGGCTACAGCTAGTGCTGCAGCAGCAGCAGCTCCGTTTTATAATTTGCAAAGGTTTCCTGGTTATTATCAAGCAGCTTTTCCTCAGCTCAGTTCCGCATATTTACACTCACTGTGGCCTCAAAATCCTTGGCCATCGCAATCATCCACAGCTGCTCAGCATTTTCAGCATCATCAACTAGAACAACAGAAACAAGTAGAAGCTGTTGCAGCTACTGCTGCCGTAAGTTTATCATTTTTAAAATTTAATATTCAGCAAATACTTTTAAAACAGTAGAATTTTAAGTAACTGAAATATTTTCATATATTAAATCATGTAGAGTAGATGTTTTCCAGCAGTATGGTCAATTGACCAATGCGGCATGGATGGGTGCAAATGCGCAAATTACTGCTGACAATTCATCTTTTATGGGAACAACTGGTGATAATCGACTGCGTGCTGTTGTATCAGAGAGAGTATCTTCGCCAAGGATAACTTCGAACATTACATTTCAAATGGCGGCTTCTGCTGCTGTTACAGGTTCATGCTCTCAACGATCGACAACCACAATTGCGCCAATCATTGATCAATCAGCTGGAGTTGTTAACCAAAATATCAATGCACAGAGCAATCAATTATTACAGTCTTTAGCGCATCATGCACCGGTATCACGTTCAGCTAGAGTTCCAGCTTCTGCTACAGGAAACATTCCGACTACTCGAAATAGTGGTACAACAGCTACACGTCAACATCATTATTCAACAAATTCTCGAATAATCGATGCGCAAAGGACTTCAAGATTAACGACAGATTGTTCTCCGGCTCAGGTAATTGCTACTCCATCAGCTATTGATTGTGTAAAACGTATGGAATGTGATAGTTCGGTGCCAAGTCCACCAAAAAATCAACAACAACAAACAGCAGCAGCTATGTTTGGTGCTGCTGTATCAACCGTTGGTATTCAACGAGCAGCAACAACAGCAGCAGCAGCAGTATCATCCCAACTATCACAATCATCAATAACAGCTATTCATGCTCCAACTCAAGTTCAGGCTCAAACTGCAACCCAAATTCAGGCGCAAACTGCAACGCAAGTTCAAGGTCCAACTCTAACAAAATCAACAGCAACGGCAGTACCAGGTAGCGAAAGAAGGTTTAATAATAATAGAATTTCTGCTGCAGTAAGCACCTGTAGTGGTATTTTCACAGTTTCAAATGTCGCACCAACTTCCATGACCGCTATGAACATGGGTGCAGTAACTTCAACAGCAGCTGGATCTGTACCATCTACTGCACTTTCTCAAATGCCGGTGTCACCTATAGCATCTTCAGTTATGACACAAGAAAAACCCATGGAAGTGTTACAAAGAGGTACATTTGTAATTGGTTTTTATCAATATTCTCTAGTAACTTGTTTTTTTTAAAAATACGAAATTTCAAATATTTTTTTTTTGTATGATATAATTCGCCACATTTTAAATGTGATATGTCCATCCAACATTATGTTCTTTTTTTTTTTTTTTGAATGGCTACATATGGATAGCTTTATCATATTTTTAATTACTAAACTGACTTCTAGAAAATGCTGAACGGAATAGTCGATTGTCTGGTTTGGAAGAGTTAACGGAAGATTTGTTAGAAGATTGTGGCCCACCAAGGCGTGTATCTACACCAGCATCCAGTTCTTCTGAATTACCCACTGCATCAACCGTTAAGCAAGACATTCTTACTGCAGAGGAACCAAAGCTATCTGAAACATTATGTTCACCACCCCATCAATCACCAAAAAGTTTGTGACCATCTTCATTTATTTTTCTCTAAAACTTCACATTTTTTTTATTATTAAATTTTCTGCTGAAACCTGTATGTTATGCTTTTTTTTTTTTTTTGGGATGGAATAGTCTTATTCGATTAGGTATTCACGTGATTTAATTAATATATATATATAAGTAAAATGTTTTCTTTCCGGAATTTCATTTTATACTTTTAGTAAAATATTAATGTGTTCATGTCACAGTAATGTTTGTAGGACGTGGGCATGGTCATTCGGATTCATCCTGTTCACCCACTCAAACACCTGTTGTATTGGAACAAAAAGTTGCACCGAAAAGACGACGCAAAAATAATGAGGTATCTATATTTCCATTGATATGATAGATGAATTTTTCATGTTACATATTATGAATATGACAAAGAACTATCCACAGTAACGATTAGTGGATGCATTGTTTTAAAGTCAAATAGAAAGTTAAGATTATAAATTGACTGGTATTTTTTTTTATTTCATCATTAAATGTATTCCGAATATTTAGCATAAAGAGGTGCATTTGATATACCGAGTGAAAGTGATAATAATTTGTAAATTATAACTGAGAGAATGATTTATATTTTGAGGCTGAAAAATATATGACAAGAAAACTTGTACAGATTATTTGTTTGCAAGAAATTCCTAACCATAAATCATTTCATTTTCTTTTTGTTTAGGTAGCTATGTTATTGAATGATTTAACTGAAGTGGCATGGCATCATCTTGCAAGGAAGAGTACTAACAAAATCACAATGCCAACACAAACAAGGTCATTTTTAATAATTAATAAAAAATATGGTTTATTCAGTTCATTGAAATAATCTTGCTTCTTTTTCAATTTACTTGAACAGGGAATGTCAGATTTCTATTTAAGTTTTGTAGCCAAAAAGAAAGAAAAAATTTTGCTCTTTGCATGGACTTCTAAGGATTCTTCTTAATAACATTGGATTATAAAGGCGAAAAATGTTTTGAATCTCCTTATTAATCTTTCGACTTCAGTCAAAACTTACCTCTGCTGGTATTAAATTATTAAAATTAATGGTGTGTCTGACTTAACTAATATCAGTCCTCTTAGCACAGTTACTGTATTGTGCATAAGAGACTTAACTTTCACTACAATATATTAAATTTCGAAATGATTAGGATAATATGATTAATAAAAAGAATATATGAAGAAATAGAGGAAGATATAAGTGTTAATTTCAGGAAGGTATACACACATGATGAAGATGATGATATTGATAATAGAAGCTGTAAAAGTGATTCAAGTGGCTCAGAAAAACCTACAAAAAAGAAGCAACAACAAAAGAATATTACGAAAGCAAAGAACGCTTCGTTAACAAAAAGCGTAACTTCTTCGAAAGCAATTGATTCTGATAGTGGTATTGGACGGAAACGTGGTCGACCAAAAAAAGATTATCTAAGTTCGGAAAATATAACCACTACAAAGAAGAAAGTAACAGTAAAAAAGAAGAAAAAGAAGTCTTCTAGTAGCGATAACAGTAGTTCTGATTCTGAAAATGATAAAAAAGAAAGGAGAAAAGATTTAAAGAAACTACAAATTCTACCAAAAGATCAACCAGGTATATCAGCAGCTGAAAAGATCGAAAGAGCTCTTAATATGATGAAGAAGAGACAGGCATTACCAGAGTTTGATAATGAAAGTAGCAATTCATCATTTATGAGTTCTTCATCATCTTCTCCAATCCGAAGAACGTGGGGTGCCACATCACAACGCAAAATTGGACACACTTCCGGTGATGGTGGTGGTGTAAGCAAGAAAAAAATGAATAAAACAAATCGTCAATCACGTTCATTAAGCAAAATACCACGGAAGCAATCACATAAAGGAATTGCTACCTCTTCTGCAAATATTCGAAAGAAAGGACGTAAAAAGAAAAAGCGATCATCATCCAGCGAAAGTGGTAAGTCACAGTGCGGGTGATTTTTTTTTTTTAGTTATATGTGTGATTGATTGTGTGTTTCAGTGGTGTATCCAAATATCCATCTCTTTTTATTATTGGTGAATTTTATTTTATTTCTTTTTCACTAGTAACGATTTGCTTTAAAATTGTAAAATGATAGTTGCAATTTTAAATCTAACTGGAAGTGTTTTTTTTTTTGAAAATCTGAAACTGACATTTACGATAGGATAATGGATATACCATTGGTGTACGTGTCGCCGATTGTTGTGTTGTTTTCTTTTTCTTTTCTGCACTTAATAAAGAAACAAATAAAACACTTTATCTTCGGGTTTTCTTTACTTGTTCAAATCTGTTAACCAGGTCAAGCACCAAAATGATTGCTTTCAATTAAATCATATTTCTTTTTTGTTCAAATCACATAATTTTGTTTTCTTTCATTATTTACCACTTTTTTTTCGAAATTTGAATGATTTGAAAGTCTTTATTTCGAAATATTTGTTTCGAATTTATTAAAAAAAAAAAGCTTATATCATATGGGAACGAAATCATCAATGCTTGGTTTTTTTTTTTGGGGGGGGGGGGGGGGAATTTTTAAAAAGGTCTGTGTTACGAAGTTCTTTAATGTCAGAAGATTGGGTCACTGAGGTAATTTCTAATTTTATTAATCAGGTTGGATTCATTCTAATTTCTAACAATTCCTATTTAAAGAGGAAATGTTTGCTTGTTGCAGAATTGTCATTGGAAACGAGTAGTGTTGAGTGGGAAAAGATGAAACCAGTGGTTACTCCATTACCAGCAGCACATGCTCCAATAGTATTTGATGAATGGACATATCATGATCCAGAAAAACAGTGTGATGCTAGGTCAGGTTGTAAAAAACCACAAAGTGAAAGTGTTGTTTGGGTATGTATTAATTATTAAGTTTATTAAATTATTTGTATTTCTAATATGTAATTTTGTGTGAATTTGCCTCCAATATTTAAAATTAAACTTTGAACATTTACCAAAATTGATTCATACCAAAATTTGAATGAATTTTAATCAGAATTAGCACTTACCAGATAACGTGAAGGATTTATATTCACAGAGCCGGGGAGTAATTTAAAAGTCTAGAAAAAAGCAACATAAAGCATTACAAAGAATTTTTAGTTATCAAAAGATTTACTAAAAGTAACATTTCGTGTCCTGCTTTATGAACTAAACAATCATATTTAGATATTGCTGTTATAGTTAATGGAGATTTAGTGGTTTTTTTTTTCTTTTAACCATTTCGAAAAATCAATTTAAAAAATTTTTATCGAAAATTTTAATTGCAGTTGATCGATTTTATTTGATTTAGTTGTATTGCAACAATGATGGTATAATTCTATAGGTGCAATGTGATTATTGCTGCCGATGGTATCATATGGAATGTGTAACAGAACATGGTGTAACAGTTGGTAATTCTGATGATTTCAATTGTGGTTGTAGGGAATTAAACAAAACAAGCTGATAATATGCAACGATTTTCTTCCTATATATGGTTTGTTACATGCAACAGTTTTTGATGTCCCTTCTCTCTCTCTTTTTTTTTCTTTTCTTTTTGCATTTTCAATTTCAGTGGTATTTGCAAAGGGTTATTTAGTTATGATATCAAGTTCTGCTTAGGTCTCGTTTGTTGTTTAATCTATATTTGTTATTCATCTCCTAAACATATCTGGCCTTTGATGAATTATAAATTCGCAATCTTGCAGGTCATGTTATTTTTTTATCCAGTCCAAATTAAAATTTCTAAGTTAGTTTAAATTGCATCCACTTTACTTTTCGTAAAAAAAGAAAGAATAGGCAAACTTTCCAACTCTTCTAACCTTCTGAACTTGGGCATCAAATTTATGAATTTGTCTTTTTTTTCTCTCTCCCCTTTCAAAGTTATTCTGAATAAGTCAGCACATAAGTGAGAGTGATAGGGGAAAAATCAACAGGTTTTTTATATCGGTGATTCGATGAATATTCTTTTTTATCACTGATTTTGTATTGGTATTACATTTTCA
This sequence comes from Brugia malayi, assembly GCF_000002995.4. NCBI lineage: Eukaryota > Metazoa > Nematoda > Chromadorea > Rhabditida > Onchocercidae > Brugia > Brugia malayi. The sequence continues at coordinate 4,237,409 of NW_025062476.1, read as the reverse complement.
GTTGACTGAAACTTTTTTTGTATATATGGTAATGATACTTCTTATAGTTTTACTTAATTATGAAAAATGTCTTAATTATGGCATTGAATTTTGCCAAACATCAAACGGTCCCACTATTTGCTATCGAAACTGTGATAATGCCTAGTCTGGCATTTTTTTTTTTTTTTTTGTGAAATCTTTTAAATTGTTTTAGTATTATGATGATATTTAGAGCATAGTTTAATCGTAAATTAGGATGTTTTGATTGTTGTTTTAACAATTCCTGGATTTCTTTTCTCTAATCCCTAATATGAATAGTTTAGATCTTTTGCAATTTGTTTTAATTCAGTGCATATTCCACTTTTCTATAGCTTCACGATTTAGGCTTTAAATTTCTTTCCATTATGGAATTAGAAATGATCATTTCTATAAGAATTGTTCATTATAGAATCCAGGAATTTTGTTACATTCATGCTGTGATTCATTTCTATATTGATCATTTTGATTACCATTTTCCCTTTTCAAAAACTCTGGTATTTTATATTGAAAAAAGATACGAGCAAATGTACGGCTCCAGGATGTTTAACTCTATTTTTGCATTTTCACATTTATTTCAATGATTTGATTTTCTATACGTTGTTATGTTAATGTTCACAGGAGCTATTTGTATGTATTTATTGTTTTTGCTAATTCCATTCAAATATGCTAGGCATATATTATTTCAAAATTTTATCAGATTACAAATTTTATCAGTTAAAATACCAAAATATGCATTCATGCATGCACATTTTCACTTTAATCATAGGCTTACATGTGATATACATACTCAGGTTACAATGTAATCAATTAATCAACCTATTACCTCATTTATTCGTAATTGTTAGTTGCAAATGGTAGCGTATGAAATTGCATAATAGATATTTCTTTGAAAAGATATGCACAAATTTTTACCTCTTACTTTCCATTTATTCTGCTTATATTTAAAATTTTCAACAAACGAGATTAATAGAGAACAAGTAACAAAGAAAAAAAAAGGAAATTCGTTGTTTCGTGTTGCAGTGTTTTCAAATATATATTGGCTGGTAGCAAACCTCAGAATAGTATACTATGATTGTGAAACGATTTAAAATATTTTGAAAATTGTAAGTATTTCATAATTAGTCTATTGTTTTTTTTTTTTTTGATCTATTACTATCTAGTAACATTAGATTTGTAAAGAAATGCATATTTTGAATAGAATTTCCTTTGCTCCTTTCTCTTTCTCTCAAATTCATATGTTGTGGCTTGTGAAGCGCATAGAAATGAAAGTGGGAATTTTAGAATATCTGCTCAACTTTGACTTATATTTCTAACTTTTTTTTTTTTTTTTTTTTTTTTTTTTTAGGGGAGAGTAAAAAAATTAGAAAAAGGAAAAAAGGTTTTGATATCTTAGTTTAGTACTTTTGCTTAGAATTTGTAAAGAGGGAAAATACGCATATTGCAGATTTTGGGAAGAGACAAATGATGTCAGTCACTTGGTTTTGTTCATCGTTTGAATCGTCGAGCAATTCAAATCAAACAATAAAGGATCACAGGGTAATCAAGAATTACTACTTAATACTGATGGGAATACTATGATTATTCAACGTGAAATAAATTGCGGAAGATAACGTGCTCATTCGAAGCCTATTTTATTTTAGCTTCAGAATAAAAAGTGTGCTTCACGTATTTCTGTTGATAACGTGACCGTAAATTGTGGAGAAATCAAGGTGCATCCTGAAGTAGCACTTTGCAGTTCACATCAAGATGACTCTACTCGTTCACTAATCGATCGATTTCCTCTACAAAATGTTGAACAATTAGCTGTAAATCCGAAAAAGATTGATGAGGTATTCTTATTTTATATTTTGCAATCAATTTTGCTTCTGCTCAGGTGCTGAAGATAATAGAATTTTTACATCTGATCAGATAAGCAATAATGATTGAATTAAGCTACATACATGATTACAATCGGTATTTTGTAATTTCAGAATATTTTCCATCCCAATAGTATATATCTGTTTGTTACTGTTGCTTTTTAGCTGAGACGATGGATGCAAAAGAAAGAAGGACGATGTCGTACATGCAAATTACTTCTGCTTACCGGACCCACTGGTAGTGGTAAAACAACAGCTGTGAAAATATTATGTCGCGAGCTGAAACTTGAATTAATTGAATGGAACTGTTCCGAATCCTACGATGTGTTTTATGATCCGGAAGGAGAAGAAATTGTTTATGAGGAAAATCAGGCAAGTCATATTTTTTATGTTGCTGAACTTATTGTTAGTGAGTTTAGCAGTTTCTGTAAAAAGTATTTGTGAAAAGTGGTGAAATAATCCAACAATTTACAGAATACAGCTGTTGAATGAAAACCAACTCATAATTTTTTTACACTGTAATTTTAGCATTTTGTTGTTTACCTTTTAGCTATTATGATGCAGTTGTCTAAAATATATTTTGATGAGCTCGAAAGAAAACTGTCCCAAAGTAATAACAATTTGTTCTAAATAGGAATTTTTAAAATCTTCTTTTTAAAATCATTGCTCAGGTTGTTCAGCAGTTTTAAATTTCATCTTCAATGTTATAATACTTCATTTGTTTTTAGGTTAGGAAATTTACTGAATTTTTGAAGTCATCGGATCGTGGATCTATTGAAAAATCAGTTTCACAGAAAGTTATACTTGTCGAGCAACTGCCGAATGTTTTTTATCAGTAATACTTTTGCTAAAGAAAATGTGCTGAACTATGGATGTTGTTAGATTTTTTCTATTTAGGTTTATAGCAATGTCGTGCTTTTTTTTTTACTTATTTGCATTTAGTCGGACTTATTTTAATTGCTTTTTCTAAATAAAGTTCAGAGTCAAATTTAATTCGATGTCAGATAAAAAAAGGAATATGACTTTAAATGCAAGTCTCTTTTTTCAGTGAAGAGAATTAGTGATGCATGATTCATTATTCTTATTTATGGTAATCTCTACAGATATATTTCATGTTTTTTTTTTTTTTTTTTTAAATTACAGAGATCCATCGATACTGCATGCAACACTAGGGAAGACCATCAAGAACACAGTTTGTATGTATATATTTATCATGAGTGATGTTGATTCCTGTTGGTATTTAAGTCCAAAACGTATTTTACCTGCAAATATTCGTTTTCAACTAGGCTTTGATGAATTATCTTTCAATGCTTCTGCAACCATTTTCTTATCGAAAGCATTACGAAGGATTGCTTCGCTGTTGAAGGTTAACGCATCACCGTCACAAATTAAAAAAATTGCCGAGAATTCCAATGGTTGGTATCTAAGTGTGCTTTATTATACTTGTCTTGATTAATAACATTTATCAGTTGATCTAACTGGATTCAAATTTGAAATAGGTTACAACGTACAAATATTGCACTTTATATTCAGGTTTTCGTTTTGCGTAAGGTCCTTTTATAAAATTGAAACTTTTTATTGAAGGATATTTTATTTAAGATGTAAATTTTTTTTTTTTTCAGTAGATTTTTAGTACTTTATGTTCAATTTTCGACATTTCTTTGCCTTCTCATCTCTAATTTTTTCTCTCTGTAATTAAGCAGTAAATATAGTTGCATGCAACCGGTTTATGTATGTATTTCACTGCAGGTGACATAAGAACAGCAATTCACAATCTGCAGTTATGTATCGATGGTCGCAAAAAATTTAATGAAATCTGTCCTCTTCACTCCTCAACATTAGTTGATCCATATCATAGTTTAGGAAAGCTTCTTTATGCGAAAAGGTATTTCTGTAAAATTCTCTTTCACATAATATTTAGTCTTTTGGAGTTTTCTTGAGAGATGCAGAAATGCGGCTGGAATAAAGCCTAAGGAAAGTTAAAAATTGAATTACGAAAAACTCTGCAGAAGTTGGAAAGGTCAGCAGGTATTGTTAAAAACATTAAGATTTCGTCTTATTAAGGGATTAGTGTAGTCGTACTTGTACTGCCATCTTTGCTTTAATTGATGGTTGCAAAAAATTGTTCAAGTTTAATACATGAAGGTGTGACAAAGCTGATAGCGACTGGAAGAAAGCTGAAGGAAAGTTGAAAATTGCATTAAGAAAAATTTACTCCAGAGATTTTCCTCCCAAGGATGATGTCAGTGAAGTGCTTGACAAAAGTGGTATGAATGCTGATAAGGTTACTGACTTATAGATTTTCATTTAAAGGCATTTGAATATTGATATGTGTCCTATTTTAATTTTTTAAGGTAATTTGGGAACATTTCTTTTTGAGGAAGTCAAGTGGTTAATTTTAATAAACTTCAATTTTCAAGTATTTTGTAGCTGGTGATGTTCTTGCATGAACATGAGCCGAATTTTGCTCCATCTTTGTCATCATATTTGGGCATTCTCAATAATATAAGTCTTTTCGATTCAGCGCTTAGTCGTTGGGAAGTTCGAATGGATTCTGTCCTAAGCTCTTATATAGGCGAAGTAGGTGTAATTCATTTACGAATTCTTAATTTCTGAGGTTTCTATTTTTAAATCACATTTGAATCAGGTATACTAGTTTCAAATTCAGAAAATTTTGCAGAATAGAGCGGTCTTTCTAAAAATGAACTTCTAAATTCGCATTTAACCCTAAAAAACATCAATAGTTAGTCTGTTGTTTGATATTCTGTTATGAAGCAGAAAAATTGTAGCAAGGAAAAGTAAAAAGTTACTAATTTCATTGTTAACGAAGTAATTGGTTTTACTTCAGGTAGCAGCTCGATCTACCATTTTTTATAATTTCGGATGCAGGACTAGGCAAGGTGAGATTCCAGATCAATTTGCAAATAGTGTTGATTCTTTCAATAAAAGTTCAAAGTAGAGAAAAATACAAACTGCTTTGCTAATTCAGCTTTGAGTTCCTCTCACTGACTCACGTTTCATTCTCTAAGTTCTCAAGAACTGAAATTTCTGATTATTAAACGTATTCTGTTGTAGGTAGAGGATTGTATCGCTTTTATAAACCCCATTGTTTTGAAAATGGTTTTCAAGCATTCAGTAAAGAAAAAGAAATTTATGCTGCTTTTCCTCCACATATCTATGGAGAGGTTTTAACTCTGTAAGAAATCTTTTTCATATTCTCAAAAAATGGATCTTGTCCATGGCTTTGCATAAAAATTTATATGATTTTAAATATTTCAACTTTATCAGAAATAATTTTCAATGAAAAATTTATAAATTCTTGTTCCATATTGTTATATTCAAAAATTTGCTGTTTAATAATTTGGAATGATTTTCAATGAAAAATAAGTTGCCATTATTAATCTGATGAAGAGATGAGTTTTGGGTTCTTAGTGAAAAGAAAGAGAGTTACAGATGATTGCAGGACACTTCCATTAATTAGACTTATACAACCACGAAGGCTGAATAATTATCAGTATCAAGTGCTTGTATCAATGAATTCTGCACTATGTACGAATTTTACTGTAAATCAGTCTCCAGCAAATAAGAATTCTGTAACAGATGATGAAGAAAATCAGTTTGATATTGAAGAAATTGATCTTTCATAATTTTTCTCTTTCCCTTGCATTAGAATCAATTTCCATTGTTCTTACTTCATACTTGTTATTATTTTATAGATGCCTCCATATTTCATATATGTCATAGTAGTAAGATGATAAAATGAAGAAATCAAAGCCTATTATGGACAATAATAGAGCATTTTCAGTTGATTAGAATCCATAAGAAAAATCACTGATGTAAAACTTTGAAACTTGAAATGCGCTTGGCTAGATTATCAAATAGATAACAATCAGTTCTATCAAGTATTTCACCGCAATGTTACTTACTTTATTATAAACTCATCAAATTCATACATGTCATCTGTTCGCATCAGTAAAAGAACAAAAATGTGATTGGGAGTTTCATACGTCTAATTTGTCCCTTTTCTACGTATCTTACCCACTTCCCTGTATAACTTTGTAAAGTTTTCCAAGGTGTTTAACTTTCCGCAGATTCATCTTTTTTCATATATATAAGTTAATATGCTTGGAATTTTCACAGAAGACTCTCAAAAAGAAACATCAGGAAAGAATGAACTAATTGAAAATAAACATATAAATCAAACTCATATTCAACAAGCACTATCAGTTTAATAAAATATTAGATCCAAGAAGTTACACAACATTTCAAAAGAAAAAGCAACTTCAATTTCAGAAAAATCGATTCAAGGGAAAGACAAAGTTTTTTTTCTTCTTTTTGTCATTTATGAATTCGCATATGATTCATTCACTGTAAGTCATTTATTGCTACATATAAGTTGCAATTATTAGATTTCAATTTTTTTGAATAAAATGAAAATTTTATTAGAATAAATTAGAATTGCCAGACACAGCTTATTGTGCTCATGAAAGCTGAAAAATTCACGAAGCTAAAAAATTGTAATTATTTGTGTATAGAAATGTTAAAGGGATCAAATTGGTGAATAATTTTAAAGGGGTCGTCAACAAGTCGAGAGGGTAAATATGTTTTGCAGGTACGCTTTGATTGCAACGTTGACCAAAAAAGAAAAAGAAAATCATGTAAAACTACAGTAATATGTTCGTTTAGTCAGTAAAAGAAGCTGTTCGAAAGATGGAATTTACTGCCAAAAGAGGAGAAGCCTTAAAATTTAAAAAAAAAAATCAATGAACGGAGTACGAAGATATTCGAGATAGTCGATTTGACTGCAATTTAACAATTGAACATTTCAACATAAAAGCAACAACTCAATAGAAAGATGGATAGTGAAGTCTGTTACCACAATTTAACATTTATTTATATTTGTTTTTTTCCTAATATAAACCTTAAAATTTTACAATATCATAAAAAAAAAAGATAGACAGATAAAGGTATTTCAGTGTTAGTGGAATTACAACAACAAACTGTTGAATCTTCTACTACTTTAGCTAAAGAAAGTATTTATTTGAAAACTGAAGATCAGTTCTCATCTAAATTAAATTTGAAGTAGGAAAAATTTCAAAAACCAAAAATCATTTGAACTAATGATCCATATGTTTATTTGATTGTTCAAATGGTTCATTTATTCACATATTTTGTTAAATTAGTTTTCAATTACGAATCTATTTATTTTAAACTGACTGAATTTTTAATTGCACAAATTAATAACTGACTGATAATTCATGTCGTAACATAAATTTTTGTCGAAATAACCAGGAAGTTACTAAATACTATCATCATGTTTTATTTGCAAAGCTGTACAAATTTTTCTACAAGTTAGCATTATTGAAATTATGGTGGCAAAATTTTAATTATATTGAAAAAAAGAAAATGTGATATGAAATTCACACAAAAAAATGTGATACTAAATTGATACCAAATTCATACAAAAATTGAAACCAAATTCATAAAAAAATGTGATACCAAGCATTTTAAATCAAATGAAATAAACTTTGAGCAGCTGCATGATTCATAAATAAGTTCATTTTATTTTTGGTCATTTCGTTTATTGACCATCTCTCGAAATTCATGTCTATTTGTTTAATTTAGCATATAGGTACGATGCAGTTGTCATAATAATAGCAGCAGAAGAAATAATGTCGAGAAAGTCAAACATTACAGTCAATCAATCACTCAGATCATTCATTCAATAATAATGAATTAGTAAAAGAGGAAGGAAGGAGGTGGAGACTTCTCGATTTTCTCGATTAAATTTTGTCGAATGATCGATCCTACGATCTCTTCAATCAACATTACCTGAGTTATAAAGTTTGCATCACAAACAAGGTGACGCTTTCACATCTTTTAGTAAACTGTGTATCACAATTCATCAACATCACTCTGAAATTTGATTTTAATCTCACTCTTTTCTCGACTGTTCCTACTATTACTATCACATTGCTTTTTGTTTTTGTTTAATTAATTTCTTCCCCTTAATATTATATCCATTTCTAAAGCTATCCTTATGTATCAATACAAAAATTTCAATAAAAGCAGACAGCATTTTAGACTTCAAACCATTAATTTTTATTTTTGCAGGAAATTTACGAAATTTCATAGACAGTTTCACAGATTATTAATATTGCAAAAAATGTCTTTCCCACACTCACGAGCACATTCTGAACTCTTTTCGGCATCTCAGTACGATGGACCAATCATTAAGCGATCACGCATACAACTTAATTACTTTATCATTCCAACTTTTATATTATCAATTGTTGGCTTGGCATGTTTATGGACATTATGGTACTACATGAGGTAATTTTCTATAATTTTTATCAATCATTTTTTATAATCATAAAAATGAGTATGCCTTTGTTACCTGTTGTATTAATATGTATATTTTTTATTATTTTTGAAAATAGCTCAATTAATGTAAACATCTCTTATCATTTGCGCATTTTCACTACATAACGACAATTCAGTCAAAAAAAAAAAAAGTATTATTTATGATAGAATTTAGTAATAATTAATTTTACTCTTAGAGAATTTCAGTTTTACGACAGTTTTCCCCTATCATCATCGAGTATTCCAGTGTCGTGACATCCTTTTATACAGACCAAATTTTCATTCAGAGGATTTCAATCTGTATGTGTCATATGCGCTCCTTCATGCATTTGGTTTTACATTACCTCCACTTGTTGTATGTTTTGCATTTCAACTTTATATCATTTTATTTATTTTTTCCTAACAGTGGCGCAATTGTTAGCTTAGTAAACACTTACCAGTCAATCACCTTGTTAACTAAATTCTAGATGAACTATTTACTTCTTCACCTCATGTATGTAAATTGTTTTGTTATTCTTGGATCGTTATCATTTTTTAATGATTTAGGCCACAAATCAATTGCTGATTTTTTTGAGTTACTTTTGGCTTGCTATTTTTATTTTACTCTTATCTAAGTTTATATTTTTTTGTATTATAGATATTCATCGGTGAAATAATGTTTTGGCTATTCTCCACTAAACCAAGAAAGACAGTTTACGCTAGTTGTGGCGAATGTAAAATCCATTTATTAACTCGACGTCTTACACGATTTATTGGTCAGTTCATCGCAATAATTCAAATTAACTTTATAAACAAGCTTTTTATTAACTTAATAAAGTTAGAAAAAATTTCTGTGAAATTTCATTACTCTAACTGTTACTGAATTAGAACAATGAAAGATGCTGTAAGATATGATAAAAAGCATTGGCAACTTATTGCAAGAATTTCTTTAAATCAGTCATGATTATTACATTTAAAAATCAATAAAAATTAGAATTTGAAGATTGTTTCAATCATAGATTTATTTTATAATTATTTTGAATTCTAAACATGTCCAAAAAATTAATTATAAATCCAATTCGTATTAATTTTTTTTAATATTATAACATTTTTTTTTTTTTTAATTCTAAACATGTCCATTTTTTATAATTATTTTTAATTCTAAACATGTCCAAAAATCGTAATTATAGAATAACCAATTCGTATTAAAAATTTGAAACTTACAAACATTTGAAAAATTAGCTTTATATTGAAATAATTTGATTGTTGAATTGAAAAGAAGGACTATAATTTGAAATTTTTTGATGACCTTACTTGCAGGTGTGTTCATGTTTGGTGCACTTATAACACAAATATTTGTTTATACGATCAAATTTATGACTGGTTATCAACGGCCATATTTTTTGTCTCTTTGTAGACCAAACATAAGGTTTTCTCAATTGTCGCATTTTCTTCAGATGTAGACTATTTCCTTGCTTTAGTTTGTTTACCTTTGTGAAAGTTTGTGTTTAAGAGGAAAACGAATATATAAAGTCCTTCAGTAATGGAATCTCTTGTAAACATTTCGTTATTCAATCAGAATGGAATTTTTATAATATTATTTTTAAGTGATTATTGCTATAGAATGAAATCTGTAATATTAAGATAGCTACTTCATAATCTTTTTAACATTTAATGAATATAAAATCAAAAGATTTGTCAGAAGAAATAATTAAATCAACTTTCTTAGCTAATAAAAGAAAAAAAAGAATAGAATATATCTGAATATAAACTTTAATGTTATCTAAAAGGCTTTATTTTATCACTTATGATAAAAAGAATGCTTCACATCTCAAATTTTAATGATATACTTTTCTTTGAGTTAAACTAATGCGAGAAGTAAAGTCGCTAAATCCTATAAAATTAAAATTACCGCATGTTTACCGAAATAATCCTTAAGATAGGTTATAAATATTTAAAAAAAAAAAGCAAGACGAGAAACTATTGATCAATAAATATAGAATTCTTATCAGTTTTGTAATACTTATTCCTTAAAATCTAAAACTGCTTTATCTATATAACTTCAAAATACTTTTTTTTTTTCTTTTCTAACTTGTTAGTTTTTATTAAACTTTTTATTGAACAATTTTAGCTTTTATTCACTTTTTTTTTTTTTCAATACAAAAACGCCAGATGAAATTACAGTGCATGTACTGGACCGCTTGAGCAATCACCATCACCATCTCCCTTCTTAGCATGCTTATACCGGAATTCTAACGATTTGCGTTACGCTTCACTTTCCTTTCCGTCACTCCATGCGGCATTCTCATCCTTTTCATGTACATTTGCTTCGGTAAGTCTACTACTACTAATTCCTTTCAGTGCAAAAAAGAAACAAACATTTTAAAATTCAACTATTAACATTAATACATAGTGAAAAAAGTCTCATATATAGTAGAAATCTCGAGTACTACTCTCGAATACTACTGTCATCTGGTCATGACATTTGCTTGTACAGTTGTTTTTTTTTTTTTCATAATTCTATACAAGCAAGCGCTTACATTATTAAAGTAATTGAATTTAAAAATTGAATTTGAGTATTTTCGCTCAATTATCTTTGTTAAATCCAATTAGTTTAATAATGAAAATAAGAAATGTAATATTAAAAGAGAAGAGAAGAGAGGAATAAAGTTAAATTTACAGTGTTATATTTATTGTATGATCAATCTACGTAGTGCACCTTTATTGCGACCATTTCTGATATTTGGTTTCATGGGTCTTACGCTAATTGATTCATTTTCACGAATCAATGGTTATAAGAATCATTGGAGAGATATTTGGGTCGGATGGTTGATCGGTTTTTTTATTGCTTTTTTCCTGGTAACTATTGAATTGACTCGTTTAAAATAAATTAAAAATTTTTCACCCTAACAAAATATTGAAATTTCATTTAAATTTCTTACAGATCATTTTTCATGTTACGACAAAATATTTTAATAGTTTTATTTGTAAAAATACAATTTCACGCAGTAAATTATTCATTCTTCAACACTTTTAAAATTTGTTTATTAAAGAAGGATTAGAATGAAGTTAATAGCAATATATTATTGTATCATTTTCAGTGTCATTCTGTTCTATGTTTCCAAGAACATTATTATTATGTAGTAGAAAAACCGATGACACTGGAGGAGCGCATTAGTCCATTCTTCCAATGGTTCAGGTTACCACGTATAAGAGCGCCTTCTTTAAAGGAGGAATACACGTAAGTTTGATATCATTTCTTACAGAATAATATAGAAAAAAAAACATTTACTTGTTTATTTCAAAAAAAAAAAAACTCAAAAATCTATTTCAAAATCAATTATTTAGCACTATTGATTATCACAATGCAATTATCTTTAAGTAATAGAGAAAATAATAGAAGGAAATAATTTTAAATTAATTTTCAATGACAGGGTCTACGAAGAGGACATTCCACAACCAACAGTTTCAACAAATACTGCAGCACGTCATCGACGAAGTCATGATCGTACTTATGAAATTACAACAACAACTGAAAGTTTTCATCGTACTGTTTCTCCATCACAACAACAACAACAAAATGGTTACGGTGGTTATTGAATTTTCTGAAGTCCATTGAAAAGACCATTGTACATTTTTTTGTATCACTATAAAATATTGCTCAATTTTTGTGAACAGAAAAGAAAGGTTAAGCAGATTTTTCATTCAGAAATTCTACTACATTTTTGAGATTAAGATAGTTAATTAGAAGTGAATTTCATGTTATCATACTTTATAGAAATTTATAAAACATTTAAAGATTTTTTTAAATAGTGGCAGATCAGTGATATTCATTTGAAATAAAACAAAATGACTCAACCAGTAAGTAAAAAAAAAAAGTGAAGTATTTTATAAAGTATGATAACATGAATAGAAATGTATAGATAGATAATTTTATCACTGTAACTCGTAGTGATTAAATGATCACCTGGAATAATCATAGAATACAAAATTTTCTCGACATTTACCACCCTAGTGCAAATGATGATAATATCAGCATTGATATCACTATTTTAAGATGAAATAAATTTTTTTTATAGCACTTTGATCACAATTATTAAGAGCGATCATTATATAATTCATTTTTATTTCTTCATAAATGAAAAGATAAAAGTGACCTAACAGAACTGAACTAATTATTGTGAATAAAAATTAGAAAATATTGAAAGATATACCGTTGTTGTTAGCTAAGTTTGTAGATTTGTAGATTATGCCATAAATCTAACTAACAGATAACTTAGAAATTTTCTCTAATAATCTTAATGAAATTCCTTACTTTAACAATATAAGTAGCTATGAGACTTTTAAAATGATGCTATCAGTGTTATAAATATTAATTTTCAACAGATAACATCTCATGCAACAATATTCGAAATGATTTAGCTGAGATAATTACATGTGAGTGTAAAATTATTCACATAATAAATAGATGCTAAAAAAAAAATAAGAAAATAAACGCAAAATTGCAACTCGAAACATACTAAGAGCATTTCTTTTAAATGTAGTTATCTGAATAAAGATGACAACATCTTTACCTGCAATTATTAGAAATTTAGCATTTGTCACTTTTTGTTGTCACCTGTTTATGATAAAATCAAGTATCTTTACAGTAATATTTGTTCATGAAAATAACAAAATTAAATAATATATCAGTATCTTTTAATAATATATATTCCTATAAAAATATAATCAAGTTGACTAAAAAGATCTTTAATCCAAAAAAGTTTTCAATCAAAAAAAAGGAAAGAAAAAATTATTTTTTTTTGATTTGGTGAAAATATTGTTCATTAATATGTTTCATTTTATCATCCTAATATTAAAAAGATACCGCAAGCTAACTTTTTTTAATATATGCAACAAAAATATAATCGTTATTATTAAATTAGCATCTTTAGGGATTATTTTTTACCTGAATTACCTATACTTTAGGCCATAATTAGTCGAATTGCTATCTTTAAGTGCCAGTGAAACATGGCTTATCCTAAGCAATTATAATAATATATGTTAAATTTCACATGCATATTTTTATAAAGGTAATCCGTTTGAAAAATGAAAACTTTCTGAGACATTGTATTCTTTTTTTTTTCACTACATTATTTTTTGAAAACAAATAATTCTTTAAACAAATATTCAGAATAAATTTGGACCCAAAAGTAAACAATGATATTTGCATCACAATTATAAAAGTTCGATGCTTATCTTACTAAGCAAGATAAAGAAAAAGTGCTTTCTGCAACTCTTGAAATAGCTATTTAAAAAGATTTCAAGTAAATAGGAATGATATTATCATTTCTTTCAATTGTATTTTCCAAATATAATTTTGATAACAATAAATGTATTCACTCACAATATAAGGCGAATAAATCTTTTGAAAAGATAATCAGTGTTTTTCTCAAATTTGTAAACTAAAATAACAAAAAAAAAAGAAGGAAAAAAAGCAAACAAACCTATGAATAATTTGTTGGAAAAATTTGTGACTAAATGGAAAAAATCCTCGAGCAAATGCATGTCGTATACGACTACTCATAGAACAAAAAAGACCAAATGTAACGCAAGAATTGAGCAATGAAAGGATGTCAAATAAATCTCCCAGTAATTCAGATCCTGCGAAACTTGCATACTGCATCGATGATAAAACCAAAATAATACCTTGTGGTACTTCCACAATCACAAAATTTACCATAATTATCTAAAAAAAAAAAGTATTCCTTCAATTGATAATCTTTAATTAACGATAATTCATTTAATTGCTTAGCTACTTTCATCTAATTTTTCAATATTCCTCTGGTCTTCTCTTCTTTAGCTAAAAGATATTTGCGACAATCTCAAAAATTATTCAACATAAAGAATTGCGCATTTCGTAGAGAATTCATTTGAAAAGCCAAATTAATCAGTCTAGATCGTCATCAGTATGTCTCCCTCATTTGCTTTTTACTTTTTTATTTTTTAATAATTTTGATACTGTATTTCGAATGATCGATTGATATGAATTTATAAATATTGAAAAAAATTGGTTAGCTTTTCACAAATTTCATCTTTTAACCAAATTCAATTTCTTTATTATTTCTTATTTGTTCCACCTAGTCATCGTCGCCAGACACTTTCACACTTTCTTTTTTGAAAAAAAAAAAATGCTTATTCTTCTTTACCTACAAATAGCAAAACTTCATTTTGAAAATTGAGAAATTTCATGGATGTAATGAATTCAGTCATCAATTCTGGATAACTACTTATTATTTTTATTTTTCAAATATTTTTAGCTGTTTAGATTTGTAAAATATGAAGTACTAGAAAATTTTTCATGAAATTTCCACAAATTTTGAATCGCAACATTACTGTGCTTAAACAAAATTTAGAACTTTTCATTAAAAAAAAAAGAAAAAGTGGCATAATTTATTTCTTTTAAATTTAAAATGTAAGTTTGGATATTTTACACATAATAATAATATAAAGATTTTTGCATACCATAATGATATATGTTATACATCGACGTCTTTTTTCACGTATCGGTGATGTAAACCTGATTGATAATAACTGGATCTGACGTAATTTTTGCACCAATAGCACAGTCATTACAATCATGACAATACATGGGATAAATTTGCATATAATGCCTAGAAGCCAGAAGTTTATTCGTCCAAGAGCAGTACTACTGGCCAAATTAGTGAAGCTAATCTCATGTACCGAAAGATTGCTCTTAGACGAAGACTGCACTGAACATTTCCAATGCGATGCCACCTTACGAACTTCGGAATTGAAAAAAAATGGAATACACAGCAAAACAGCACCGATGTTAATTAGCATTATGATACGTAAACATTTCTGCAAATTTCTTCTTATTTTTCAAAAAATTATTTGTCACTCTTTTAAGCTAAAAATGCTTCCTCCCCCCTCCCCTGCCTCCAAAAAAAGGATTACTCTTTATTTATGAAAGAAAAGAAGCAATGCTTTTAATGTTGATTCTCGAGAATAGATCCTGTTTAAAAATAAAATTTCCAAAAATTCTTTTGAGAAACTAACAGTGTAACTAAACCAAAGTTTAGTGATTTTTGTTTTGAAGAGTTGATTCAATGATATAAAACGAATAACTGATAATGTAATGATATGAAAAACACCGCTCATATAAACCACTACCGATGCATTCACCGATACCTAAAATTGTTAATGGAAAGACATTAAGAAATTTATATCAAATTTCTCAATTTCAAATCTTTGCACTTATCACCAGGAAGAAAATACGTTTCTAAAGGCTGTAATTATTATCAGATTTTATAAATTTTTCAGGAAATTTTGTAAATAGTTTTGTAATATGATAACGTCATATAACACTATATACTACTTTCAAGCTTGATTTGAACTTCAATTGCACTTAAAAGATATTCTAAAAAGCGAATTCTTTAAAAAAAAAAGCATTTCCTTTTTCATGAAATATATCCAATTCAATAACCCAAATTTAAATTTGGTTCAGTTCATTTAATTTCTCAATTTGTTATGATTATTTTGCATAATATGAAGTTGTTTATTTAGTATCATTCGAATACTAAATGAAATTTGATGCTAAATTTCTACTTGAAATTTATTAGATCAACTTTTTTGGTTTGAAAAAAATTCTCTTCATTCCTGGCTCATTGACGATGAAGCAAAAAAATTTTTTGAATTTAATTTTTAAAATTTCCTTGCATCAACCAACATAAAAAAAAAAAAACATACCAACAACGTAGAAACCCATGCATAAGACCAAAGTTGTGATATGCAACATACATCACTAAGATATTTGAATAAACTGGAGTAGAAGAAATTCGCACATAATGCAACTTGAGTACTTAAAAAAAGAAAATCTTAAATCTAAATTCAAAATCAAAAATCAAAATATAAAATTAATTTTTTTCAGCTACAATAAAACTTTGCTTAAGCTTTTTCTATCTTTTAAAGGTGGAAAAAAATATTTTTCAACAAATAACAATTGTCTTTAAAAAATTATAGTTCATATAGTCAGATTTCAAAACTTTCATAAAACCAACATTACTTGAATATTATAAAACTTATAGAATAAGTACTTCAATTCTAACTTATATCCATTAATTTACAGGGTTAATTAAAATTTGAAAACATACTGATATTATACAAATAACTATATATAGACAGAAACTTCTAATATTAAAAATTTGGATGAAATCTTAAAAAGTGACATAATGTTAAATAGTAATGTGAGAAATGTGTTTCCATCAATTTTATTTGTCGGAAATAATCAATTTATATATTAAAAGTAATCATTAATTAGTGATTTATCAGTTAAAAGTTTTCATTTTCAATTATAGAAATGTGAATAATCATATTGGAAGTAACTGTTTGCTTCCAAATTCTAAAATATTTCAATAACTCAAAGTTTATTCAAAAAAAAAAAAAAAAAAATGAGGTAATTAATAAATTATAATAAGGAAGTATATAAATAAGATTGTAAGAGATAATAGGTCAATTATATTTTATTATTTTTAATCTAAAAAAAAAGATTTTATTCTAATTCTATTAAAAAAATCAAAATTTAAATGCAAAATTTAAAAAAAGAAATAAAGCAACTAGGTAGAATATTAATTTAAAATAATAATTAAACATTAATTTGTAATATTAATTTGCAATTTAGTTGTGATTAAAATAATAATATATTATTTATTTACATTCTGTTAAAGAAGAATTCATATTTTCATTTCAACTATAAAAGAATTTAATTTATCACAAGGATAAATGCATTCCAGAAAGACAGAGTGTAAATTATTTTCACTCATAGATCATATCTGATTGATAAAAATTTTTTTGCACAATTTTTTGATTTTTCTAACTGTACAATCTTTTGACATAATCATTTCAATGTGATTATATGACCTTTCTAAAGCAGTCTTTCAAGAATAAATGAGGTCATTTAATGCACTTTATTTATTAGTTAAATAATTGATAGATTGAAAAGAATGTTGAATATTGTTTTTTTTTTTTTACTGTATGTATAAAGCTGAGCTAAAACTCAAAACTTTTTGTTAGGTTTGATAATTGGAATGGTTGAAAAAAGATTTAAAAAATTTCCATCTTAGTCTTCTAAAATAAGACTTCATCTTTGATAAGTCTATGTTACATTTTAGTTTACTTACTCCTAATTATCAAGGGGAATTAAAATTCCATGTTATTAAATTTCTTATATTAGTAAATTTATGTTGATATTAATTAATGAACAATAAAAATACTATTCATATGATTAATAAAGCAATCATTAACAAATCTAACTTATACTTCGAATTTTAATTCATGAAGTTTTTCAGTACTTTTCATTGATATTATGTATTTCTTTTATGTATACCAAAGGGAAAATAGGAATTTTTTTTTTTTTTAAGTCAATTTTAGAAAAACAAAATTTTCTGTTTCACTGCATTCTTTCTATTTCCTTTCTTTTCGTTTCCTTTATGGATAAAGTTGACAATCTAATTAAAAATTAATCCTTCAAGTCACCTAAGTATAAAAAAAAAGAAAAAAAAATACTGAAAATAAGCTAAAATAAAATGATCGGTGTTAACATCAGTGGTATCTGAAATCAAACGATTATTTAACCTAAAACTACTTTTCATAAAAGGTTTCTTGTTTTTTTTTATTTTTTCTTTTTTAAAAATGAAAATATTAAGGAAACCAAACCAAGACATGCTAATCATGAATAAATTATTTGGATTAATCATTGAATAAAGTATATATATTGAAATGACATGTCCAGTAATGCCTGCAGTACAAAGTACCAAAATAATTGCTGTTTTAATGTGTACTGCTAATAATACTTCATCTTCTTCGGATGACATTTGATAAAATAAAGAGCGTAAGCGTAGTCAAATAACCAATCAAAGTTCTAAAACAAAAAAGAAAATAGTAGACTAAAAAAAAAAAAAAAAAAAAAAAAAAAAACAAAACAATTAATGTAATTTAAAGTTTTATTTTAAATTAAGAATTACCATAATAAAAAAGGATTAAAATGATCTTCTAAAGATGTAACATTAAAATTATTCGATGGATTAATAATGATTGTTTCAATTTTATAAATAACTAATAAAACTGAACAAAAATTTAAAGTAAAAGGTGAAATATTTATAGAGAGAGGGAGAGAGAGACAGAGAGAGAAAAAAAGTGCAATCGAGAAATAAAATATTTACTTAAGCCATAATATTTATTATACAATGTCTTCGAAGCAATGGAGTTAAATCTAACTTTGAGTATTAAAGCTCCAAAATTATAAATATCTTTTATACATTTTAAATATTTTATCCAAAGAAATAGACTATGAAGCAGTGCATCAAAGAACAAATCTTTAAATCGAATTACAGCCAAAAAATCATATGATGAGAGGAAAAGGTTCTAGTAATGACGAAAAAAGGGAAAAGTGAAGAGAAATAAAGTTTCAAATTAGATAAGAAAACAAAATTTTAAAAAAATTCGAGAATATAATCGAAGTTTGAAAGAACTGATGAAATTACAAAGTTTTGGATATAAACTTTATTTCGAAACTTATACAAAGTAATTCAAATAATGCAAATAATTCAATTCAAAGCAAAATCAGTTTCATTCCGAATAACTCGACGCATAAAAATTACACATTTCCAGAAAGGCTTCTCATGAAATGATCCGGTCGAGCTGAGCAATATAATCCAGAATGTCATACATAGATAAGATGAAAAAAATAAAATGCTCATCGAAAAGAATTTGTTACCCAATTTCATCCAATCAGAAATATCGAATAATCAAAAAAAAAAAAAATGAAAAAATAAATTTTGTGAAATATTAACAACTGAATCGAAAATTATTAATAAAGTTATCTTTACCTCAAGTACCGATTGCATTCATTCAGATATTTGCTAAAATCAATCATTCTAATATGATTTTATTAGAAAAATTTCAAATTATTTTGAAAAAATCTCCCCCAAAAATTAAAATATTTAAAAAATCCACATAAATTTTCTGAAAAAATTTATTAAAATGTATTGGAGTCATCTATAAAGTTATATCTTATTGAAGCACATAATGGGATGACAAATACGAGTAAAATCAACAAAAGCGAGCAAAATAATTGGTGAAATTAGTAGTAGTAAAGTTAACCTAAAATTAATCAACAATTTTATTAACTAGATCAAACAGAAAATTAAAACTAATCCGAATATCAAATAGAAAATTAAAACTAATCCAAATTTATATTTTAAACAAAAGAATCTTGCATAAATTTTACAAATTCAGAATTTATTCTGTTTTGGAAAAGAGAAAAGCAGCAAATTACAATTTACCTAACAAATAGAAACTATCTAAAAATTTTTTTTATCAACCAAAAATTTTGCAGCACATTTGAATTATTCAGGAATAGCAAAGGTTTGAAATAAATTAGCTAATTAGAATTGCAAGACTAAACAAGAATGAATGGAATGAAAAAATGAGGTGAATGGGTTAATGGTCATTATCTAGGCTTTCTTCATTTCTACACTATCTATCATATAAGCATGTTTATTTGTCAATATTATCCTTCAGGCGTTATAAAATTAAATAAAAATGTTAAGCTTCAATCTATCCAATTCTGTTTGCTCCATGTTTATGTGATGACTTTTTCTTCATTCAACTGGAAACAAAACCATTGCTGAAAATAGAGTTTCTTTTTTTTTTTTTTTTAAATAATTTTTCAACGATCATCTGCATTCTTCACAAATAATCACTCTATAAATTCTCGAATTCTTATCCGATAAAAATAAAATTGCTGGCTTTATCATATGTTCGAATAATTCCTTCAACAATGAAATAAATAATTGGTAAACCTTTCAGAAATGACTCTTCATCACTCTTACTTTGGCTATGAGATAATACAAATTTGTTCCATAACAAATAATCGTAAAGTGAGAGAACAATAAGTGAGAGAAGACAAAAATCAAAAACAAAAAAGTAGTTTATGTCCTCAGAATGATTTATTTTTAATGAGTAAAAAAGAAGCAAATAAGTGAATGACACTACTACTACTACCATCATTATGTGACTGAAAGTATTTCTTGGCTAATAGCTTCTAATTTTTTGAGGTTTCTCATAGATTCTTCTTCTCATAGATTACTATTTGTATGTAAGTTCTTATCAGTAATCAAAACACTGCATTGATAACTCATCCATCTTATCTCCAGTTTTAATGATCTATCTGTCATTGTTTTTGTTAATATCTGCACAAAATTATGGATGTTTAGGATGACGAAGTTTCATTGGAAATAATTTAAAAATGTTTGTTTTAATCGTAGCAAAACAGTGCTTTCTAGGATAAAAAAAAAGAGAAAATAAAAAATAAAATTTTTTCATTTTTCATATACTTTTAAAATGTTTTATTTAACTTAGTTCATCGTTTCTCTAAATTAAAAAAATTTCGTTGAAATATAAACAGAAGGAATTTTATTGTTTGAAATTTAATTAAGAAATTAAATTTTCACATAAAGATGTGCTAATTTAAAACCTCTTAAAAAATTTGAACTTACAGATCATAGTCTCGAATTATATAGTTCTTAAAGCAAATTTGACTTGAGAAGGAATCAATTTTTTCAAGCATAAAAATAAATGTGTCTGAAGCTATTGCTTTGGGAGAAATTCATAAAGCACTACTTTCTTTTTAATTTAATCCAAACATGAACGCAAATCCAAGTCTCAAAAAAAAAGGATTATAATTTTTTTTCTTCCACATAGCACAAAATTTTTCAATTTGATTTTTTTTTTTTTTTTAAAGTATTCATTATCCAAGTCAGAAAAAAGTATATCAATTTCACTTGCGAGAATAGTCTTCGAGAAGTTCATTAATGCTCACTTGGATATGGAATCGTAGTGGTTGCTATGGTGTCACTGCTATTTTGAGAAAAATTAAAGTAAATTGGAGAGAATGATCAGAATGGATTAGCAAAAAAGTAACAATAGTTTTAATTTCATTTGAAAAAAACAGAAAAAAAAAAAGTAAATTTTTCTATTTCATAAATCAACTTTTGCTTTGCATATTCAACAATCAGATTTAAATATTCTTTTAAAAATATCGTATAATTAAATCGCAAATCTATGTTACATCTTTTAAAGTTAATGAATTGATGATTTTTGATTTTTCCTTTAGTTTTTTTTTTTTTTTTTTTTTTTTATTTGCTATCGCTTCTTTACTTAATTCTTCGTCAAACAAATGTTTTGGAATAAATATTCGAAATAGATCACTCACACAAATTGAAAAAAAGCAAAAAAAAAAAAAAAATGAAGGAAAGTGGTTAATATTAATAAACTATTACAGATTAACATATGAATCTATTTGTTCCAAGTCTAAAAAATCTTTAAAAAATGTTAGAAGAATTAATGAAAGAATAAAGTAATTCATTTCCATTGCACAAAAAGACTTATTCCCATACTGCAAATGAAATAATTCAACTGGTAGTGCAGAATGATTTTAAATTTCAGCTATTAAAATAGAATTCTTGAATGGCAAATTCTGCTTTATTAAAATTATCTAGCATCACTATCGCATAACTAAGATTAGTTGTTAGCATACCATATTTCCAGTATGCTTTTTTCGTCTAAGTTAACCAAACAGCAGCAGAATTTCAGACAATGTTAATTTGATAGGTTTTTTTTTTTTAAAAATGAAAAAAATTTAAAAATAAATAGCTATTGTCAATTTAATTTTATATTGAAATCAATTTTATAAATTAAATTAAGATTGGTTCATTATGAAAATCTTACAATTAGCATCATTTTTTTTTGTAATTTGAAAAGCGAAATAAATTTTATTCAGTTAAAACTGTATTCTTCCAGCTTAAAAATTTAAATCCCTCAAAAAAAAAAGTTGTTTTTTACATGCCACTTTCATTAACAAAAAAGAAAGTATAAATTGCATTACATCTGCTTGCTTTCATGATACTTTACAAAAAAAAAAAAACTTTGTAAATACAAATTAATAACATTATACAAAAAATTTCATTTGCATGTCATGTATTAATGAAAATTTTCAAAAATATTGCATTTAAGGTGGATAGAAAATGAAACAAAATTAAAATAATTAATGATTTATGATACTAAATTTTGAATATTCCATAAGCAAAGTATATGGGAGGAATTGTATGCTATCATTTATAATTTTATTATATTATTAGAATACAAAATTGAAATTTCATTATGAATGCTAAACCATAAATGTACACAATTGATTTATATATCAGTTTTTGAATAAATTTTATAACATTTATATCATTATTCCAAAACATTTGTTTGATGAAGAATTAAGTAAAGAAGCGATAGCAATTAAAAAAAAAAAAAAAACTAAAGGAAAAATCAAAAATCATCAATTCATTAACTTATACCACTAATAAATTAATGTAATAAATATAAATTATTGAAATTAGTTATTATCCTGTTCGATAAACGATAATATAATATTAAATATAAATAATGATAAAATTCGAATATAACGATAAAATAAAATTTCACTAAATGAAAAATTTTATTTAAAATTCACATTGAGAACAATTTGATCGATGAAGAAAAAAATGAAATTGAGGATCAGATTTAATTAACAGTAATACCATTTAAACTTCATAAAGTTGTTTGATGTTTGATTGCTACATATTTTGAAATATTTTAATGATAAATAAAATTTATTGTAGAAGCAAAAAAATCAATTAAATTTTGTAATCGAATTATTCGACAGACATAATAATAATTTTTCTATTTTTTTTACACATTATGCATTAACACTAAAAACTGCTAAAAATATTTTTTTTATTATAGCAATTTTTTATATTATATTGCATTTATAATAATAATATAATTTTATGAAATTTGAACAAAAAATCATTAATTGAAATGATCATGGCAATAAATGGGTTGAAATTGGATAATTTAAGAAATTTTAGAAAATAATTCGAGGAATTCTAATAAGAGAAACTACGATAAACTGTCATTAATTGATTCATAATCTTAAAATTTGTTCTTTCACTCAAATATACAAACTTTCATAAATCTGTTGCCTATGAATCTGTTGTAAATCAATGCCCAAATGTACAAAGTACATAGAAATTTTGGTCTAAAAGGCCTAAAATCAGAAATTATTTTAAAGGGTCACATGAACCAGTGTTATCACAATTTTAGAAGCCCAAATATAATATCGATAGTGAAATTAATTGAAAACAGTAGAATATAATGAGATGTTGCAGCATCGAAAGATTATTATAAAAGGACTGAATAGCGATTAATATTATTGGCCTTAAGGCTTACTTGAAATTTGCTGGAGGAGATATTGAGGCCACTGTTTGCAAAGAAGTGGCCATTAATGGATGAACTTATTGAGTAATTATGGTTAGATGTCACTTACTCATAAGCTAATGACCCATGGTTAACTTACCATCAATTTTTGGCAGATTGACTGGTCTGATCAAAATTATAATAATTGGAAATTATAAATTAGAACGAGAAAGAGAGCTGACTGAAAGAACGACAAAAGATTAACTGTAAGTTTAATTTGCGATTAAAACTGAGAATAAAAATGTTGAATTTAGTAAATTATTGTAATTTATTCAACCGAGCGATATTATAATTATCAATTGGTTGTGCAAAAATTGATAAACAAACGAATTGATTGTATTATAATTTGCATTTTATTAGAAACAAATAAGGCTTTCAATGCTTTTTCTTATTGAATGAAAATGTGTCAGAAAGGCTGGTATCAATTATAAATTTTAATATTTTTGCTTCACTTCAACACACACACTTGATCAAGGCATTACTCAATATTTCAAAATATTAATGGTCCAAAAGTTTGATGAGAGATCATCTATGATTATTTTATTTATACTTTATTTTCAAATTATTGCATTTTGAAAGAATGTTTTGCTATCACTGCAATGATACATAATTTCAATTAGTTGTAATCAGATTAAATCTTCCACAGAACTTAAAATGCAAAAAAGTAATAAGCGTTCTTATTTTGACCTTATTAAAGTAAAATCTAAAAATTACTCAATTTCTTATAAAAAGTTACAATGAGAAGTTCATTTGTTTTAGCTAAATAAATGAGTAAACGATTACTTTTGCATTACAGTGCAGTGTTTCACACAACAAGAGAATTGAATTTAAACTTCAATTGAAATTAATTAAATGAAAACAAATGAATGTTGGATTTTTAAAAATTCCTAAAGCACTATTTTCCTCCAAATAAGCGTCACTGATCAGATTTCAAAAATTAGTCAGATTCCTGCAAATTAACAAGTATTTTTGATTCTCGAAGATCCAAAACCAGTTTTTTCTATCCATTTCTCGGATTTTCGATGAATCGTTGATCTTCTATCACTCCATCCAATCTTTCTTTCCTTTCTTTTCCCTCATAACATGAAAAGGTTTGATAAATGCATCAGTAATCGCTTGTTTCTTTGTTTTATGAATTCCGGAAAAATCATATTAGACATCCTTGTTTTCAATATAAATAAAAGTTTTCTCAACCAAAAATCACTCTATTTATTTTGTAATTAAAACCTTTTCTCATAGGGCTATAAATAAACAGAAGGTCGCAACGATGTTATAACTTTTCAGAAAGATTTTTTTTTAAATTTACAAACTTGTCATTTACAATTTTCCCAAAAAAGCTGTAATTTCTTTTGGAGAATGATCTCTGGAAGTAAACTAAATACCTCATTTCAGATTATCGGTACCAATGCATCTTATTAGTTCTTTCCTATTGGTTATCTGTGCTGTTTTCATGATCCAAGTGAGTTCCTTGATGGATTGTTCTAAATTAGACGGAAATGACTTATGGCGACAGCACCACTTTTGTTTTCAGGCTTGTCCATCACAACAAGGAACACAAGGGCCAGACGGAAATGATGGCGAAAAAGGAGATAAGGGAGATCCAGGAGATCAAGGACCTAGAGGGAGGACAGGAGAGATGGGTGATCCAGGACCTCCAGGACCAATTGGTGTTCCAGGACCACGAGGACGGATGGGGCCGCAAGGTGAACAAGGAGAACGAGGATCAGTTGGACCAACTGGAGCACCAGCGCCAGGACGATAAAAGCATGTGTCCTTCTCGTTATGTCACCAAAATGAAATCTAACTGATTTTATGATTGAATGAAAAAAGAAATAAAATAATTCTCTTCCTTCACTGAGCAAAATTGCTTGTTTTATCTATTAAATAGCAGTCTTCGCCTTGAGATATTATTCAATTTTAAGTTAAAAATTCTCATTAATTTCCTAATTTCCGTTCTCAGATTGATAAAAAGCTGAATGAAGCTGAATGATATATTTACATCCCTGCATCAAATGTCAATCATGGGTAATTAGAGGTAGAAATTAATAAAATAAAAGGTGAAACATGGAATACTGAAATAAAATGAAAGGATCAGTTTGAAGTGAAACAAAGATATTAAAAGTTCATATTTGATTACTATCCTTCCGACATATTTTCTTCATTTATCTATCCAATAAGAAAAGCATTGAAGGCTTTATTTATTATTAATAAAATGCAGATTATAATACAATTAATTCGTTTGCTTACTTATTGAAATATGATTATAATATCAAATTATAATAACAAATTTACAATCGCAAAAACAGTCAAATTCAATTTATCATTAATTCATATAAGCTAAATCTTGCTTACCGCTTTATTTAGCTTGAGATATTATAAATTTCGGATGAAAATCGACAAAAGTAAAATGAATAATTTAAAATTTTGACAGAAATTGTCAAAAATATACATAAAAGATGGCTTTACAGATGATAGTTATCAAAAAAAAGTTTTGGTGAGAATGATTCGTGCGTCATTTCTTTGGTAGTGAAGCAAACAAGCAGTAAATTTTAATAAAGTTCTTTAATAATTTCAAATCTAATACATTCTTATGTCTTATCTTTATTGCTTAATTAATGCTTTAACTCTGAATGTTTATCAAGCAAAACAATTAGTGTAAAAGCAAAACAATTAGTGTAAAAGTTCAAAATTTTCAAAATTTGAATTTCAATTTAAATTTCAGATGAATAACAGAATATTCTATTTTTGAGTAAATTCCAATGAAAAAAAACTTTGCAAAATGATCTTTTCGTTTGAAATTCTGTTCAGAAACGACCAACATATCAGGTTTATGGATTTGGTGAGATGATGCGAAGAATACAAGCAAAATTTGCTGTTGCAAGCATGAAGTGCTCAAATTAGAAACGAAGGAGGACCAATTGACAATTTCCGTCCCTGAAAAATTTTTTTTTACCTTATTAAAGTGTTCTGCAGATGTTGTACTGATATCAGTCAGCACCATATTACTAAGATTGATTTCATTACCCACTATAATTTATCCTTTCAGTAAGATCACACTTTCTTCTTATTGACAACGAGTAATTTGATTTTTCACTATTATAGTCCCTTATACTACAATATCATTAATAAAGTTAAATTGATACAAGTAACAGATCAAAGTTATACAATTCGGAAAAGTCCTGAAATTCCTGAAGAACATCTACCTAATCTATAAATAACCAGTGTGAATCATAAAGTGAGTTTCCAAGTTATTCCGAAATCTCCGTTGATTTCCTATCATCCGATCTAATCTTCTTTCCGTTTCTTTTTTCCTTATCACATGAAAGGTTTCATTTAACTTTCATAAATGCGTCAATAATCATTTTGCCACATTTGATATGATCATTTCAGAGAGAAATGTTTCTTTGTTTTATGGATTCCGGAAAGATTCCTATCAGACATCCTTCTTCCCCGTATAAAAGAAGATTTCTCTTCGAATTTCGCTTCATTAAATTTCAATTAAATTTATAAAAACTTTTCCTGCATTGTAATTGTTCACATAGATTTGCCATATTCTAATTATTTGTTAAATAATTAAATCATTTAAATAAGTTAAAAATTCCCTCCATATATGATTTTTTTTTTTTTTTTTGAAGAATAATTTTCTGAAAGAATTAAAAATTGACAAATTGAAAAAAAAAAAAAAAAAAGAAATTTTCAGATTGTCAACACCAATGCATCTTTTCACTTCTTTATTACTGATTTTCTGCGCTATTTTCATGATTCAAGTAAGTTTTGTAATGGATTGTTCTTGAATTAGAAGCGCAATGATTTAATGTGACCCGCAAAAATAAAATTTTATTTTCAGGCTTGTCCACCTAAGGGAGAGAGAGGAGTTGCAGGAGAGAAGGGACCCCCAGGAGTGAAAGGAGTGAGAGGGCCTCAAGGAGAAATGGGACCACCTGGAAGAGAAGGCGATGTAGGATTGCCAGGTATGCCTGGACCGAGAGGACCGATGGGACCGCAGGGTGAGCGAGGAGTTGAAGGAGATCCAGGACCACCAGGGAGAGCTGCTGCTGGACGATGAAAGCACGAGACAATGGATTTTATTGGTGATAATAAAACAATTACTCAGTGTATCTTTTCTCGTATTTTTGGTTGTTTTTCCTTGCACAATCGTATCGTAAATATATTCCTCTGCCGTAGACCTTTTATCACATTCTATGCCTTAGTGGAATTTGTTTAAGAACAATGAAATCTAAAATTTGAATTTCATTAATATACCATTATAAATATCACCAAAAGTCGCATAGCGTTGCATTTTGTTCGACATAATCATTTCATAATGAATAGTAAATAATAAATAATGATGAATCCATTCTAACCATCTTTTCCGTATAAATGCGTGTAACAATTGATGTTCCGAATGATTTTATGTTGCAAAATTATGCAAGCAAAGTTGTTTTGCAGTTATCAACGCATTAAGTGTTTTGCTCTTCCTTTCCTCTCAATGCAGAAATAATATCGGCAAGTATTCAAAGTGATCTAGAATTGATTCAAGGTCGGACGTAGCTCAGAAATGACCACAGGATAACAATTCAGAAACCCCAAATATGATATCGATGATGAAATTAATTGAAAATAATGCAATAATACCTAAAACTTAAAAATTAAACAAATTAATGTTGCAGCATCAAAAGGTTATTGCAGAAGGGCTGAACAGCAATTGATATTATTAGCCTTAAGGCTTTAAGTGAAGAAGTTTGTTGAGGAGCAATTGAGATTATAGTTCAAGTCGAAAATGAATGCTGAATAAAGAAGGAAGGAAGTTTGTTAAAACTATAATAATTTTGACGATAATAATTCAACATGATATGAACTATGTAAGAGTGAAATATTGAATAGTTGTTTGGTTGTTTACAAGAATGATAAGACTATTGATTCTTTTATGGACAGACAAATTTTATTCAAGCTAAATTTAAATTTTCACTTTAAATGAATTGAGGTTCACTGTAAATTAGATCATTTAGCAAATTTATATTGCAATTGTACCAATAATCAATTTCAGATTTATTTGAAATATAATTTTTTTTTCTGTTCTCAGATAATTTTTTGTCGAAAATTAAACTTTTCTTAAACTATAATTTAATAATTATTGAATTGTCGCATACAGTTGAATCTTTTTTTTTTTTAATTTCAAATGAAAGTTAATTAAATTACTACAGTTAATTAGTAGAAAATGCATCGATAGATTAAGAGATAAAGATTACTGTGATTTTAAGCAGGAAATGATGAACAATGATAATGAAAAGATTATTTAGAATATAATGAATGACTGTAACGGTCAATTAAAGTTTAATGACGAAGTATGAAAATGAATGAAAGTAGGATACAGTAAAGTGAGATTTTTTAAAATAAAAATCGTTTAACCTCTTTTAATTAGAATTGATACTTCAAAAGTTTCTTATACGTTCATCCTCTGTTACTTGCTACTGTTGCTTATCGGTGAGGCGGAAATATGTTGTTTTCTTCTTCGTTAAATTTCAAAATCGTTTCAGAAAGTTTTTTTATTTCTTTACAATGGTAGCGAATATAATAAAGCATTTGTTTTTCAAAATTTAAATATCAAGTTCAAATCTTCATAAGCAGTTTCCGTTATGGCATGAATGAATGAGGTGATTAGAAACTAGCAATTTAGTGGCATAATGGGAAGAATATACTGACGATATATTGGTGCAAACAAAAACAACCAAAATAAGAGAACAGATATCACTGTGAGAGATAGCTTTATTGTCATCGCTAAATCCTTTTATCTTCCTGCTGCATCTAGTCCCCTCTGACCTTGTGGTCCTTCATCACCGGGTGGGCCTGTTGGCCCTTCCTCACCTTCCATTCCTGGCCGACCTCGAACTCCGGGATCTCCAATCAAGCCTTTCAATCCACTTTCTCCTTGAGCTCCTCGTGGTCCTTTCGGTCCTTTTGGTCCCTTATTTCCATCTCGTCCTGGAGGCCCTTGCTGTCCTTGCTGTCCTTGCGATGGGATACAGGCCTAAAAATAAAATTTACATCCTTTTTTAATGCAGTCTTTAAATGTGTCTTTTTGCACTAAGGGACAGTCTATTGAGAAAGCTTACTTGAATCACAAAAGCAGTGCAAATAATCAATAGGAAAGTACCGAAAAGATGCATTAGTACTGATAACCTGAAAATGTTTATATGAAAAACAGATGAAAATTTAAAATTTTTCTCATTCATAAATTTTTGATTCTTTCAAATTTGTAATAAGAGGAACACAGTGGAATGCGAACTGAAGTATTTAGATTTCTTCAAAACATTCTGCAATAGAAATATTGCGAGGATAAAAGCTTTCTATTGACTAATTATAATCAAAAAACGGAAAATAAAAATTTGCAATATTTTTGGAAATGTCGCATTAATTAAAAAATTTAAAGATTCTTGCTGAAAAATTACAATATCTGAGGAAAGATTTTAAGATACAACCTGAAATTTAATGGAGCAAAATTCAAAGAGAGATGCCTTATTTATACTAGGAAGAAGGATGTCTGATAGGAATCTTTCCGGAATTCATTTCACAAAGAAACATTTCTTTGTGAAATGAAAAGATCATATCGAAGGCAGCAAAATGCAACATTTAACGTATTTGTGAGTTAGACGGAAGTTTTTATATAATAAAGAAAAAAGAAGCAAAAGAAAGATTACATCAAATGGTAGAGGTTACCCAAAGATAGTTTATAGAAAATCCGAGAGTTTGGTGAGAAAGCAGATTTTGAGCCTTCAAGAAAGAGAAGTGATTTCGGATCTAGCCAATGCTAACTATATGCTGGTTAATTATCCTTCAGGAATTTCTGAAATTCCTTGAGTTCCAAACTTTGATCTGTATTCATTGTGGCACTTCAGCTAAAGTTCATATTCAATTTTCTGGCTAGGCGGAATAGTGCATTGCGAAGAAGGTTATCATGCAAAAATTTCTTCAATACTGAACAAAAACCAGCAAATCGAAGATACTTAGAATCTCCGAATTTTCGAAATGAACCTAAATTGAAAAAGAAAATTAACATTACTGAGAAGACTGTTTTTGACAATTTCTGTTACTGAAAAATTTTCTGTACTATATTAAAATGTTAGATATTGTCCTTTATCGGCCATCATTAAAATTAATTTCATTACTTAATACATTTAATTTTACCATCTGTTATGATTTGACCTTCTAGCAGGGTCGCACTTCCTTCTAACCGACAAAGGATAATTTGATTTTTCAATATTATGGTCCTTCACACTGCACTAATCGTTCTGCAAAGTTCAGCTTTCGATAAAAGTACCCAGATCAGAGAATTAGAGTTGAAACTAATTTATTACTAATCAAAATCAGTCTGATTTCCAAATCATCCCAGAATCTCAATAAACGTTAGTCTCCTATCATATTTGTCATATTAACCTTCCGTTTGTTTTCTCTTTATCACATAAAAGTTTCCGTTTAACTTTCATAGATAAGTCAATAATCGCATTTTTTACATCTAATATAATCATCTCACAATGAAATGTTTCTTTGTTATATGAATTCCGGAAGGATTCATATTAGCCATTCTTCTTCCTAGCATAAAGGAAGATTTCTCTCCAAATTTTTGCTTCATTAAATTTCAATTTGATTCATGAAATCTTTTCTTACATACCAGATTCTGGCTAGAATATCTATAATCCGATCAGTTGATCACAGTTTGCTGCTTACATTCAAATAAACTTTCCAAGCGGAATTTTTCAATTCTGATCTATCAATTATGATTTGCTATCAGGAATTAAATGCTGTAAATAATGATAATAATTTGTGTAACATTTTTATTAAAAGTAATCTTCTAAACCGAATAGTTTCTTCGGCATTTTCTCCCTTTTGTATTTTGCGAAGTATTAAAGAAATTTTTGGGAAATTTCTTTTTTCCTAAAAAAATCCTAAAAAATTTCATTTATGAAAGCAGTTAATTTTAGATTGATTATCTTTTCAGTAGAGATACAATTTTATAGGACATTCTTGTTGATTTTCAGCTCTCTTTTTGCGATCCAACTAGAGAGTTAATCCAAAATTACCTAATTATAAATCATTTCTAAACGAAAAGTTATATTTTAAGAAAACATCAAACTACCATATGTAAAGCATAAAGCATATGTAAATTTCTTCAGATGTGCAATTTATCTTAAATGAAAAAACATTCGAGTAAAGACACCAGGAGAAAATGGAATTGGTAGGAAAGAAGAATATCCTGGGCCAAGAATAATACGAAGGTCTTGAGGAATACCGGGACCTGTTAAAGAGTCAAGATGAAATGAAAATCAATGTGCTACCGCAAGGAGAACAAAGTTTCGAAGAACCGAAGGGAAAGCACAACTAACTTTTAGCAATAAAATATGGAATTTGTCACAGACAGTCAAAGAATTTTATCATCCATTCATAATATATATGTTTTCTTTTTTGGTTTTTTTCTGTTTTTTTGCATCAATCTATCGGCGGTGTGTTTTCATTATGCTATGAAATCGGTTAACCTGAAATATTAATCAGTACCGTAAGGAATTTGCTTGTGGAGGTTTTACATTTTATGCATCAAATGGTTTATTCAATCGTAACTTATCAACTTCAATGAAATTCCATGAATCAATCTTATAAATTGTTTCTTCAAGCAAATCAAAAACAAAAACACTTCAAAAATTTACTTTAACGCGTTCAATAGCTGATGCTTTGAACACTTTTAAGTAGCAAGCAAAGCTGTTTTGCAATTATCAACGCATTAAGTGTTTTGCTCTTCCTTTCCTCTCAATGCAGAAATAATATCGGCAAGTATTCAAAGTGATCTAGAATTGATTCAAGGTCGGACGTAGCTCAGAAATGACCACAGGATAACAATTCAGAAACCCCAAATATGATATCGATGATGAAATTAATTGAAAATAGTGTAATAATATCTGCAATAATATACAAAACTTAAAAATTAAACAAATTAATGAGATGTTGCAACATCGGAGATTATTATAAAAGGACTGAATAGCAATTAATATTATTGGCCTTAAGGCTTACTTGAAATTTGCTGGAGGAGATATTGAGGCCACTGTTTGCAAAGAAGTGGCCATTAATGGATGAACTTATTGAGTAATTATGGTTAGATGTCACTTACTCATAAGCTAATGACCCATGGTTAACTTACCATCAATTTTTGGCAGATTGACTGGTCTGATCAAAATTATAATAATTGGAAATTATAAATTAGAACGAGAAAGAGAGCTGACTGAAAGAACGACAAAAGATTAACTGTAAGTTTAATTTGCGATTAAAACTGAGAATAAAAATGTTGAATTTAGTAAATTATTGTAATTTATTCAACCGAGCGATATTATAATTATCAATTGGTTGTGCAAAAATTGATAAACAAACGAATTGATTGTATTATAATTTGCATTTTATTAGAAACAAATAAGGCTTTCAATGCTTTTTCTTATTGAATGAAAATGTATCAGAAAGACTGCAATCAAATATAAATTTTAATATTTCTCCATTTCGAACTGATTCTCTCAGTTTAGTCCACTATTTTATGTTCTCTTTTCACTTCATTAATTTCTACCTATAATTGACGTAGGTATTTTAATTTATGCTCCAAGTGGGAATGTGAATACGTCTCTTTTGTTTTACTCAGTTTTCCGTTCGCTGAGGGACGGAGATTTTAACCAAATTTTCGATTCCTCCGAATATGCAATTTCCACAATATGTTTCCATTTTTCTACTTTACTAGAATAGCACTGTGTACAGCGCAGGATGTGAAATATTTATTTCATCTTTTGCTCAGTTTAAAAATTGACCAAATTTCAGGAAGTTTTCACTAAACAGTGACAGCGATAAAGTTACAAAGCATTTGTTCCATGCCAATTTCAGATTCCAACTCGAATAAGTAAATTCCGTTAAGGTGCGGATTATAGTTTTAGGTTTAAGAATTTTGTTAAATAATAAGAGGGGCACATTTACGATAGTTGGTGCAAACAAAAATAACCAAAATACAACAGATTATCACTGAAAGAAACTCTCCATTTGTGGTCTGCTACCTTTATCTCCCTCCTGCTGCTCCTTCTGCCCCTTGTGGTCCTAAAGAACCTTTCATTCCTGGCGGCCCCACAATTCCTTTTGGACCTGGAGGACCCTCTTGCCCTCGCGGCCCCTGCATCCCGCGATTTCCTTTCGGACCAGGATCACCTTTAGGTCCTGGGTCTCCTGGACTTCCATCAATTCCATCTTCTCCTTGCTCTCCTACCAGTGATCCCACCGCTCCCGTCCCCGGGGTTGGTGATGGACCGCACGCCTGAAACAAAATTCGATAAATCGCAATTTGCGTTAAAATATAATCTTTTATTAAAAACATTACAAAACTCACTTGAATCATGAAAATAGCGCAGAAAATCAGTAATAAAGAAGTGAAAAGATGCATTGGTGTTGACAATCTGAAAATTTCTTTTTTTTTTTTTTTTTTCAATTTGTCAATTTTTAATTCTTTCAGAAAATTATTCTTCAAAAAAAAAAAAAAAAAATCATATATGGAGGGAATTTTTAACTTATTTAAATGATTTAATTATTTAACAAATAATTAGAATATGGCAAATCTATGTGAACAATTACAATGCAGGAAAAGTTTTTATAAATTTAATTGAAATTTAATGAAGCGAAATTCGAAGAGAAATCTTCTTTTATACGGGGAAGAAGGATGTCTGATAGGAATCTTTCCGGAATCCATAAAACAAAGAAACATTTCTCTCTGAAATGATCATATCAAATGTGGCAAAATGATTATTGACGCATTTATGAAAGTTAAATGAAACCTTTCATGTGATAAGGAAAAAAGAAACGGAAAGAAGATTAGATCGGATGATAGGAAATCAACGGAGATTTCGGAATAACTTGGAAACTCACTTTATGATTCACACTGGTTATTTATAGATTAGGTAGATGTTCTTCAGGAATTTCAGGACTTTTCCGAATTGTATAACTTTGATCTGTTACTTGTATCAATTTAACTTTATTAATGATATTGTAGTATAAGGGACTATAATAGTGAAAAATCAAATTACTCGTTGTCAATAAGAAGAAAGTGTGATCTTACTGAAAGGATAAATTATAGTGGGTAATGAAATCAATCTTAGTAATATGGTGCTGACTGATATCAGTACAACATCTGCAGAACACTTTAATAAGGTAAAAAAAAATTTTTCAGGGACGGAAATTGTCAATTGGTCCTCCTTCGTTTCTAATTTGAGCACTTCATGCTTGCAACAGCAAATTTTGCTTGTATTCTTCGCATCATCTCACCAAATCCATAAACCTGATATGTTGGTCGTTTCTGAACAGAATTTCAAACGAAAAGATCATTTTGCAAAGTTTTTTTTCATTGGAATTTACTCAAAAATAGAATATTCTGTTATTCATCTGAAATTTAAATTGAAATTCAAATTTTGAAAATTTTGAACTTTTACACTAATTGTTTTGCTTTTACACTAATTGTTTTGCTTGATAAACATTCAGAGTTAAAGCATTAATTAAGCAATAAAGATAAGACATAAGAATGTATTAGATTTGAAATTATTAAAGAACTTTATTAAAATTTACTGCTTGTTTGCTTCACTACCAAAGAAATGACGCACGAATCATTCTCACCAAAACTTTTTTTTGATAACTATCATCTGTAAAGCCATCTTTTATGTATATTTTTGACAATTTCTGTCAAAATTTTAAATTATTCATTTTACTTTTGTCGATTTTCATCCGAAATTTATAATATCTCAAGCTAAATAAAGCGGTAAGCAAGATTTAGCTTATATGAATTAATGATAAATTGAATTTGACTGTTTTTGCGATTGTAAATTTGTTATTATAATTTGATATTATAATCATATTTCAATAAGTAAGCAAACGAATTAATTGTATTATAATCTGCATTTTATTAATAATAAATAAAGCCTTCAATGCTTTTCTTATTGGATAGATAAATGAAGAAAATATGTCGGAAGGATAGTAATCAAATATGAACTTTTAATATCTTTGTTTCACTTCAAACTGATCCTTTCATTTTATTTCAGTATTCCATGTTTCACCTTTTATTTTATTAATTTCTACCTCTAATTACCCATGATTGACATTTGATGCAGGGATGTAAATATATCATTCAGCTTCATTCAGCTTTTTATCAATCTGAGAACGGAAATTAGGAAATTAATGAGAATTTTTAACTTAAAATTGAATAATATCTCAAGGCGAAGACTGCTATTTAATAGATAAAACAAGCAATTTTGCTCAGTGAAGGAAGAGAATTATTTTATTTCTTTTTTCATTCAATCATAAAATCAGTTAGATTTCATTTTGGTGACATAACGAGAAGGACACATGCTTTTATCGTCCTGGCGCTGGTGCTCCAGTTGGTCCAACTGATCCTCGTTCTCCTTGTTCACCTTGCGGCCCCATCCGTCCTCGTGGTCCTGGAACACCAATTGGTCCTGGAGGTCCTGGATCACCCATCTCTCCTGTCCTCCCTCTAGGTCCTTGATCTCCTGGATCTCCCTTATCTCCTTTTTCGCCATCATTTCCGTCTGGCCCTTGTGTTCCTTGTTGTGATGGACAAGCCTGAAAACAAAAGTGGTGCTGTCGCCATAAGTCATTTCCGTCTAATTTAGAACAATCCATCAAGGAACTCACTTGGATCATGAAAACAGCACAGATAACCAATAGGAAAGAACTAATAAGATGCATTGGTACCGATAATCTGAAATGAGGTATTTAGTTTACTTCCAGAGATCATTCTCCAAAAGAAATTACAGCTTTTTTGGGAAAATTGTAAATGACAAGTTTGTAAATTTAAAAAAAAATCTTTCTGAAAAGTTATAACATCGTTGCGACCTTCTGTTTATTTATAGCCCTATGAGAAAAGGTTTTAATTACAAAATAAATAGAGTGATTTTTGGTTGAGAAAACTTTTATTTATATTGAAAACAAGGATGTCTAATATGATTTTTCCGGAATTCATAAAACAAAGAAACAAGCGATTACTGATGCATTTATCAAACCTTTTCATGTTATGAGGGAAAAGAAAGGAAAGAAAGATTGGATGGAGTGATAGAAGATCAACGATTCATCGAAAATCCGAGAAATGGATAGAAAAAACTGGTTTTGGATCTTCGAGAATCAAAAATACTTGTTAATTTGCAGGAATCTGACTAATTTTTGAAATCTGATCAGTGACGCTTATTTGGAGGAAAATAGTGCTTTAGGAATTTTTAAAAATCCAACATTCATTTGTTTTCATTTAATTAATTTCAATTGAAGTTTAAATTCAATTCTCTTGTTGTGTGAAACACTGCACTGTAATGCAAAAGTAATCGTTTACTCATTTATTTAGCTAAAACAAATGAACTTCTCATTGTAACTTTTTATAAGAAATTGAGTAATTTTTAGATTTTACTTTAATAAGGTCAAAATAAGAACGCTTATTACTTTTTTGCATTTTAAGTTCTGTGGAAGATTTAATCTGATTACAACTAATTGAAATTATGTATCATTGCAGTGATAGCAAAACATTCTTTCAAAATGCAATAATTTGAAACTTTTAAATTAAGTATAAATAAAATAATCGATTCTTAATTAATTGATTCTCAATTAATGTTTTAAGTAAGGTTTAGTAATGATATGAAAATGAGTTTTCAATAGCTACTAAGTAATGTACCAACAATCAATTTAAAAAAAAAAAAAACTCCTTAGTTCATAAAATTAATTTTTTTTCTCGCACATCTGATGATGTCATATTTCTCCAATTTCTTCAAAATTTTCTCTATAATTATTCAATTATGATTTTTTTTAGAAAGAAGGGATATTAAGGTTGAAGGTTTTACTTGTATAGAATTTTGTTGGAAATCATCTTCTAAAGAATCTTAAACATTTTTCTTTGTTTCTTCCATTTCTCTTGCATCTTACAGAATATGAAGTGATTGAAATTTTCAGAGTTTGAAAAGAAATTTAAAAAATTTCAACCATTTTGTTCATAGCCAATTTCAGGTTGTAGTATCAATACATCTTTGAAACACCAGCGCCAGGACGATAAAAGCATGTGTCCTTCTCGTTATGTCACCAAAATGAAATCTAACTGATTTTGTGATTGAATGAAAGAAGAAATAAAATAATTCTCTTTCTTACTGAGCAGAGCAGTATTACAGTCAGGCAGAAAAATGAATTGGCTGTATTAAATTTTGCATTTTATTAAAAACAAATAAGGTTTTCAATGCATTTCCGTTAGATAGGTATAAAGAAAAGATGCCGGAAAGTCTGTAATCAAATATAAACTTTTAATATTTGTCTTTCACTTCAAACTTACTCTCTCATTTTATTCCACTATTTCATGTCCTCTTTTCACTTCACTATTTTGCGTATAATTGACGTAGACTGTTTTAATTTACGTTCCACGAGAGAATATAGACAATATCCTTCTAATGATTATAGTATAGAGAAAATATTTTATTTAATCATCCACTCAGTTTCAATATCTGTGAAGTTGTCAAAATTTTTTATTACATGGTGATGATGGGGGCATAATAAAGCATTTGCTTCATGGAATTTAAATTTTAAACATTAAATGTTTACAATCAAATTCTGGCAATGGTATTGGTCAGATTTGAAGCCTAAAAGTTTCGTAGCGTAATGGGAAGATCACGTGTTCTACACATGGCTGTAAACAAAAACAAGAAAAATAAGCGAACAGGGATTCATAGTTTGCTACTTCATTTCTTGCTAATGTTTCTTTCATACCTTTGTTCCACGTTTTTATAGTCCTTTACCTGTCGCATTCTCTTCCATTCTTGAATGCCTCCAGTCTGAGGCACACCAGTTGCATTTTGCTTTCCTTTTTTGTTTATTATTTATTGCCACTCTGGCTGTCTTGGATTTACCTTCAATTTAACTTATCGTGTTAAATCTGAAGGTCTTGGGCTCCTCTACTGCCATCTGCCACAGAGTGTAAATAAAATATAAATGCAGTTAGAAGTATCGTTCAGCCATTTTTCTTTTCATTTAGAAACAATCCACTGAAACTTACTTGAATCAGAGAAAATGGTAAGCATCCAAAAAGAAAGTATTAAAAAGATGCATTGGTACTGATAATCTAAGTTTGCTCAATTTTTTTTCAGCTATTTAACTTTTCGTTCTTTCAAATGATCATTCATCAAAAATGCAAGAAGTATCTGATTCCAACTTATTTATATTCCTTAATCATTTAAAATAAATGATAATTATTTATTAGAGTATAACAATCCAACTTGAACAATAAATAATATGTGAGGTAAAGTTTTATCCAGAAAGTAAGGATTGCAGATAAGAATGAAACACAGAAATCTTTTTTTGTCTTAGACGAAGGAATATCTGCAGGAATGTTTCCGGAATTCATAAAATTAAAAAACGTTTCTTTGTAGATTAATCGCATCGAATGCAGCAAAATGCAACATTAAGCGATTATTGACACATTTAAGAAAGTTAAATGGAACTTTCTACTCAATGTTGGATCGAATGGTGGAAGATCAACGATTGATTGAGAATTTGATAGATGGATGGAAGAATAGGTTCTTGAATCAGAACTGATTTGTTGATCTGGCAAATGCCAGCTATATGCCTCCTTCAGGAATTTCTGAAATTCCTCGAGTTGTCCAAATTTTAATCTGTAATCATTGTAGCACTTTAACTAAAATTCGTGTTCAATCTTTTGGATATATGGAAGGTGTACTGCAGAGAATGTTATCATAGTTTCTCGAAATTTTTAAAATAAACTTAAATTAAAAAAAAAAAAATCAACATTACTCAAAAAGATTTCGTCTTTGACAGTTCTGTCTTTGACAATTTCTGTTACTGAAAAAACTTTTTTTATTATTGATATGAAAAAACTTTTATATCAAAATGCTTTGTAGATTTTGCATTGACATCGATCATATCACCAAGACTGATTTCATTACCTCCAATTGATCTTATAATTTGACCTTCTAGCAGGATCACACTTCCTTGTAATCGACAAAAGATAATTCAGTTTTCACTATTATGGTTGAACTTTCGATGAAGGTAAACAGATTAGAGCTGAATAATTCGAAGATTTCAGAAACCCTCCAAGAACTTCTAATCTATAAGTAACTAAATTCCAAATCACTTCTGTTTCTCAAATGCTCAAAACCTGCTTTTCATTCTTCTCCTGGATTCATTGTCAATGAGTTATCTTTTATCACTCGATCTAATCTTCTCTCCTTTTCTTTTCTCTTTATCACATAAAAATTCCGTTTAACTTTCACAGGTACGGCAATAATCGCCTAATGTTTCATTTTCAGCATCTCATATAATCATCACACTAATAAATGTTTCTTTGTTTTGCGAATTCCGGAAAGATTCCTATCAGTCATCCTTCTTCTCAGTATAAATAAAAGATTTTGTTTTATTAAATTTCAATTTTTCGGCAAGAATCATTATATCCAAATCAATATTTTTTTCTTGTTTTTTCACATTTCTAAAAATATTATAAGTTCTGACTTCAAGCTTTTCGGCTATATTGAATTGTATTTTTCTTAAAAAAAGAGTATGAAAAAGTTAAGATTCCATCTGTGCAGAATTTTGTTGGAAATTTTTTTCTATAGGATCACAAATATTTTCCTTTGTTTCGTTTTATTCTCCTGCATCTTACAGAAAATGAAGTGATTGAAATTTTCAGAACTTAAAGGAAATTTAAAAACTTCAATCAAGCCAATTTCAGGTCGTGGTGCTAATGCATCCTTGCAGTATTATCCTCTTCATCGCCGTAGCTGTATTCGTAGTTCAAGTAAGTTCCTTAACTTAACACTGATCACAAATAAGAACGATTAGAACAAACCGGAACAGCATTAGGTAAGCATAATTTTTTATTTTTAGGCTTGCAACCCAACAGCAGGACCACCAGGACGACCTGGACGCAATGGACCTAGAGGAGAACCAGGACCTGAGGGAGATCAAGGAGAACCTGGAGATGAAGGTCCGCAGGGATTACCTGGGCATATTGGTCCGCCAGGAGAGGAAGGTGATAGAGGACCGCAAGGAGAAGTTGGTGACCAAGGACCGCTAGGTCTGAGAGGAATGAATAATAACGGATAAAGCAGAATATGGAATTTGTTAGTGATAACAAAAAAAATCATCCTCACGTATATCTTTTCTCTCATTTTATGCGTTTTTCTTTGCGTCACCATATGGTAACTATGCCTTTCCTACTATATCGCGAAATTCTTAAGTCAGAAATCACAATCGGTGCCTTAATGGAATTTATTTATGGAATTTGAAATTGAGATATCATGGAACAGATGCTTTTTAACTTTATCACTGTCATTGTTAATTAGTAAAAACTTCCTGAAATTTGGTCAATTTTTAAACTGAGCAAAAGATGAAAATAATATTTCACTTCATGCGCTGTACACAGTGCTATTAAAACAAAGGAACGTATTCACATTCCCACTTGGAGCATAAATTAAAATACCTACGTCAATTATAGGTAGAAATTAATGAAGTGAAAAGAGAACATAAAATAGTGGACTAAACTGAGAGAATCAGTTCGAAATGGAGAAATATTAAAATTTATATTTGATTGCAGTCTTTCTGATACATTTTCATTCAATAAGAAAAAGCATTGAAAGCCTTATTTGTTTCTAATAAAATGCAAATTATAATACAATCAATTCGTTTGTTTATCAATTTTTGCACAACCAATTGATAATTATAATATCGCTCGGTTGAATAAATTACAATAATTTACTAAATTCAACATTTTTATTCTCAGTTTTAATCGCAAATTAAACTTACAGTTAATCTTTTGTCGTTCTTTCAGTCAGCTCTCTTTCTCGTTCTAATTTATAATTTCCAATTATTATAATTTTGATCAGACCAGTCAATCTGCCAAAAATTGATGGTAAGTTAACCATGGGTCATTAGCTTATGAGTAAGTGACATCTAACCATAATTACTCAATAAGTTCATCCATTAATGGCCACTTCTTTGCAAACAGTGGCCTCAATATCTCCTCCAGCAAATTTCAAGTAAGCCTTAAGGCCAATAATATTAATTGCTATTCAGTCCTTTTATAATAATCTCCGATGTTGCAACATCTCATTAATTTGTTTAATTTTTAAGTTTTGTATATTATTGCAGATATTATTACACTATTTTCAATTAATTTCATCATCGATATCATATTTGGGGTTTCTGAATTGTTATCCTGTGGTCATTTCTGAGCTACGTCCGACCTTGAATCAATTCTAGATCACTTTGAATACTTGCCGATATTATTTCTGCATTGAGAGGAAAGGAAGAGCAAAACACTTAATGCGTTGATAATTGCAAAACAGCTTTGCTTGCTACTTAAAAGTGTTCAAAGCATCAGCTATTGAACGCGTTAAAGTAAATTTTTGAAGTGTTTTTGTTTTTGATTTGCTTGAAGAAACAATTTATAAGATTGATTCATGGAATTTCATTGAAGTTGATAAGTTACGATTGAATAAACCATTTGATGCATAAAATGTAAAACCTCCACAAGCAAATTCCTTACGGTACTGATTAATATTTCAGGTTAACCGATTTCATAGCATAATGAAAACACACCGCCGATAGATTGATGCAAAAAAACAGAAAAAAACCAAAAAAGAAAACATATATATTATGAATGGATGATAAAATTCTTTGACTGTCTGTGACAAATTCCATATTTTATTGCTAAAAGTTAGTTGTGCTTTCCCTTCGGTTCTTCGAAACTTTGTTCTCCTTGCGGTAGCACATTGATTTTCATTTCATCTTGACTCTTTAACAGGTCCCGGTATTCCTCAAGACCTTCGTATTATTCTTGGCCCAGGATATTCTTCTTTCCTACCAATTCCATTTTCTCCTGGTGTCTTTACTCGAATGTTTTTTCATTTAAGATAAATTGCACATCTGAAGAAATTTACATATGCTTTATGCTTTACATATGGTAGTTTGATGTTTTCTTAAAATATAACTTTTCGTTTAGAAATGATTTATAATTAGGTAATTTTGGATTAACTCTCTAGTTGGATCGCAAAAAGAGAGCTGAAAATCAACAAGAATGTCCTATAAAATTGTATCTCTACTGAAAAGATAATCAATCTAAAATTAACTGCTTTCATAAATGAAATTTTTTAGGATTTTTTTAGGAAAAAAGAAATTTCCCAAAAATTTCTTTAATACTTCGCAAAATACAAAAGGAAGAAAATGCCGAAGAAACCATTGGGTTTAATTAATTTCACCATAAATCTTATATTTGAGTTCCTAAAGTTGTGATAGCACTGGTTCACATTAGCTGTTCCTAATCGATTTTTTAACTGCTTTGTACATTTCGGCATTAATTTTCGTGTCCATTTCGGATTGGTTTGTACATTTGTAATATAATTTTGCCTTATTAATAGGGAAAAACTTTATTTGTACAAAATGAAAATATTTAACATTCATATTAAGCGCATTTAGTGTTTGAAAACATCCACTAAATTTAAATTTGGAATATAAATTAAAATTTTAATTCATAAAATATTATTAATAATAGTTGAAAATCTTCACAATAAAAAGGACGTAATTCAAAAATATAACAAAGCATTTGCTTTATAAAGTTCAAATTTCGATAATCAAAGTTTGTAAGCAATTTTCGTTAGCGGATCGAATACAACTTCAAACCTATGATTTTTTTGACATCGTAAGAAGGACACATTTACGATATACGTTGGTACAAAACAAACATAAATAATCAAAATAAGAGAAAAGATATCATTGAGAGGGATCGTTTTGCTGACATCCACAAATTCCATTTCCTGTTGCTTTTATACTCCAGCTGCCCCAGTTACTCCAACAAGTCCTGGTAAACCTTTTGGTCCCGGGAATCCTCGAGGCCCTGGTGGACCTGGATCACCCTCTTGGCCTTGTCTTCCTGGCATTCCAATATCTCCTGGTGGACCAACGGGGCCCACATCTCCTGGATCACCCACAGGTCCATCTCGTCCATCCTTTCCTGGCAGTCCTTGCTGTGTACCCATTAATGATGGACCGCAAGCCTCAAAATAAAATTAGCAAATAATTAGACTTCAAGCATAATTTTTTGACTTAAAAATAATCAATCAATTGTGGGAACTTACTTGAGCCATAAAAGCAGCACAGATAATCAATAAGAAAGAATTTATAAGATGCATTGATGTTGACAATCTGAAAATTTCTCCAATTTCTTTTCAATTACCTAACTTTTAGCTCTTTCAAAAAAAGATTATTCGAGAAAAAAATCTCACATTCTTCATTATTACATTCCTTAATTATTTAAATTACTTTCACTTAACTATTTAAATATATGATAGCCAGAACTACCTGAAAGATTAAAAAGACAAAAAAGGTTTTAATTCAAATTGAAATTTAATAGAGTAAAATTTAAAGAGAAATCCTTTATTTATACTGAGAAGAAGGATGACTGATAGGAATCTTTCCGGAATTCACAAAACAAAGAAACATTTATTAGTGTGATGATTATATGAGATGCTGAAAATGAAACATTAGGCGATTATTGCCGTACCTGTGAAAGTTAAACGGAATTTTTATGTGATAAAGAGAAAAGAAAAGGAGAGAAGATTAGATCGAGTGATAAAAGATAACTCATTGACAATGAATCCAGGAGAAGAATGAAAAGCAGGTTTTGAGCATTTGAGAAACAGAAGTGATTTGGAATTTAGTTACTTATAGATTAGAAGTTCTTGGAGGGTTTCTGAAATCTTCGAATTATTCAGCTCTAATCTGTTTACCTTCATCGAAAGTTCAACCATAATAGTGAAAACTGAATTATCTTTTGTCGATTACAAGGAAGTGTGATCCTGCTAGAAGGTCAAATTATAAGATCAATTGGAGGTAATGAAATCAGTCTTGGTGATATGATCGATGTCAATGC
This sequence comes from Brugia malayi, assembly GCF_000002995.4. NCBI lineage: Eukaryota > Metazoa > Nematoda > Chromadorea > Rhabditida > Onchocercidae > Brugia > Brugia malayi. The sequence continues at coordinate 4,192,865 of NW_025062476.1, read as the reverse complement.
AAAATCTACAAAGCATTTTGATATAAAAGTTTTTTCATATCAATAATAAAAAAAGTTTTTTCAGTAACAGAAATTGTCAAAGACAGAACTGTCAAAGACGAAATCTTTTTGAGTAATGTTGATTTTTTTTTTTTTAATTTAAGTTTATTTTAAAAATTTCGAGAAACTATGATAACATTCTCTGCAGTACACCTTCCATATATCCAAAAGATTGAACACGAATTTTAGTTAAAGTGCTACAATGATTACAGATTAAAATTTGGACAACTCGAGGAATTTCAGAAATTCCTGAAGGAGGCATATAGCTGGCATTTGCCAGATCAACAAATCAGTTCTGATTCAAGAACCTATTCTTCCATCCATCTATCAAATTCTCAATCAATCGTTGATCTTCCACCATTCGATCCAACATTGAGTAGAAAGTTCCATTTAACTTTCTTAAATGTGTCAATAATCGCTTAATGTTGCATTTTGCTGCATTCGATGCGATTAATCTACAAAGAAACGTTTTTTAATTTTATGAATTCCGGAAACATTCCTGCAGATATTCCTTCGTCTAAGACAAAAAAAGATTTCTGTGTTTCATTCTTATCTGCAATCCTTACTTTCTGGATAAAACTTTACCTCACATATTATTTATTGTTCAAGTTGGATTGTTATACTCTAATAAATAATTATCATTTATTTTAAATGATTAAGGAATATAAATAAGTTGGAATCAGATACTTCTTGCATTTTTGATGAATGATCATTTGAAAGAACGAAAAGTTAAATAGCTGAAAAAAAATTGAGCAAACTTAGATTATCAGTACCAATGCATCTTTTTAATACTTTCTTTTTGGATGCTTACCATTTTCTCTGATTCAAGTAAGTTTCAGTGGATTGTTTCTAAATGAAAAGAAAAATGGCTGAACGATACTTCTAACTGCATTTATATTTTATTTACACTCTGTGGCAGATGGCAGTAGAGGAGCCCAAGACCTTCAGATTTAACACGATAAGTTAAATTGAAGGTAAATCCAAGACAGCCAGAGTGGCAATAAATAATAAACAAAAAAGGAAAGCAAAATGCAACTGGTGTGCCTCAGACTGGAGGCATTCAAGAATGGAAGAGAATGCGACAGGTAAAGGACTATAAAAACGTGGAACAAAGGTATGAAAGAAACATTAGCAAGAAATGAAGTAGCAAACTATGAATCCCTGTTCGCTTATTTTTCTTGTTTTTGTTTACAGCCATGTGTAGAACACGTGATCTTCCCATTACGCTACGAAACTTTTAGGCTTCAAATCTGACCAATACCATTGCCAGAATTTGATTGTAAACATTTAATGTTTAAAATTTAAATTCCATGAAGCAAATGCTTTATTATGCCCCCATCATCACCATGTAATAAAAAATTTTGACAACTTCACAGATATTGAAACTGAGTGGATGATTAAATAAAATATTTTCTCTATACTATAATCATTAGAAGGATATTGTCTATATTCTCTCGTGGAACGTAAATTAAAACAGTCTACGTCAATTATACGCAAAATAGTGAAGTGAAAAGAGGACATGAAATAGTGGAATAAAATGAGAGAGTAAGTTTGAAGTGAAAGACAAATATTAAAAGTTTATATTTGATTACAGACTTTCCGGCATCTTTTCTTTATACCTATCTAACGGAAATGCATTGAAAACCTTATTTGTTTTTAATAAAATGCAAAATTTAATACAGCCAATTCATTTTTCTGCCTGACTGTAATACTGCTCTGCTCAGTAAGAAAGAGAATTATTTTATTTCTTCTTTCATTCAATCACAAAATCAGTTAGATTTCATTTTGGTGACATAACGAGAAGGACACATGCTTTTATTTTCCTGCTCCAGCTGGTCCAACTGGTCCTCGTTCTCCTTGTACACCTTGTGGTCCGTCTTCGTGGTCCTGGAACACCTTCTTCGTGGTCCTGGAACACCAATTGGTCCTAGTGGTCCTAAATCATTCACTTTTTTATTGTCCTTCATTTCATTTTTGCAAATGTAATGACGGCTGATTACTTACGCATCTCTTTGTATTGACCGATGTAGTAAAAATTGGAATAATTGAAAAAAAAAATTGGGATAATTGAATAATCATAGCGAAAATTTTGAAGCGAGACATTAAAAAAAAATAACATCGGTTGTGCGAGAAAAGATTTTAATAAAATGCAAATTATAATACAACCAAATTGTTTGCCCGTTCATTAAATATATTAATTATAATATATAACTATAATAGTGCAATTTTGGCCTCAATTCTTTTTCAACAAATTTCTTCACTTTACTTAAGCCTTAAGGCCAATAATACTGATCATTACGTAATTTCCTTTTGGTAATGCAACATCCTTGCATATAGCCCATCTTCAACTATTTGCTCATTCGGATTGCATTGTAACGCTATCACAGCAGAACTGAAAAGGAGAGCTACTGGGCCACATCGTTTATAGAAGAAATTTGGCTTAGTCGCGAAACTTAAAATAATAAAATAAATTTGTATAAAATTTAATCACCTAAATTGTAAATAATTGTTAGCAATGCTATGAATCATCTAAGGAATTTCAGATTCCTCAGCTATTTCATTTCCTTTTGTTATCTTGATCTCCCGCTTTGATCTTATTATGATCCTTTTGCAGCATGTATCTATCATGTATGCAAATGAACATCTGGTGTAATGTCTTTTGTAGTGTCTATTCTAAGCTCCTGCAATGTCTCTTGAAAACTGTATATTGTCTATTTAATTCATTGTAAGTCTGTCATAAACCACTCCCAACTCTTGACATATATAAACCTAATAGTAAATCAGGATCTTCATCTTCTTCTTAAGGAAGGACCTCTGTTATGATCTTCTTCTGAAGGAAGTATCCCTGTCATGATTATTTTCTTCTTCTTGGAGGACAGTTAACTTATGGGACAAATGGAGGTTTCACTGTTAATCTCTTCTTCGACAAAAATTCAACTACAACTATGTGAGATTATACTTTCTCTGTGTTAGTATTTTTTATCCTAAATTTGTATTGCACTAATAAAGATTTTATAATCTTACTGCGACTTCACACGACGAAGCGTATCCGACACCAACGATTTTGCTTCCACAGACAGAATACCATCATTATTACTACATCTGTTGAAATGCTTATTCTACATTCATGTAAGCCTTTCAATTCCCTGTTTATTCTTAACCATCGACAAATCTCTCTCAAAAGAAATCCACGACAAAGATTGTCGTTGAAGAGAGATTGATGGGTTACAAAGGAAATACTTAAATACTTCTTATATAGTTGGCATACTCTACAAATTAATCAGACATAATTGTGTGTTTAGAAACATTTCGATATTGTGCATAAGTTTGCTTACAATTTATTCATATCATGATTTTAAATGAAACGATCGTTGATCTTAGGAATATTTAAATGAGACTGTAATCTACAAACATTGATCATATGAATATTCAAATAAGACTATGATTAGTTTCCACATTTTTATTTTATTGATTTAAGAAAAAAGAAAGTGTTTTCTACATATAATAAAACCACTATGGTTTTTCCAAAATAAATAATACACGAAGACATTTGATGAAATATTAACAGAAAGGATGAAATTCATGAAATTTCTTTTGATTGCTAATGCTAAATGCATATTTTATATTTAGTAAAAATTACATTAATATCATATTCTTACACACATAAATATTGGAATTTTTAACATTTTTTTTTTTTTTTTCATTTTCCTTTTTCTTTTTCATTATAGGAAGAAACAGCAATAATTAATAAAATGGCTGCAGCAAATTTAAATCTAAAAGAAGCAACGCCTGGTCATATATTTTGTCAAGCTTTCTCAATTTATTTATCATATCATATCATGTCATTTCATGTCTTATCTGACGGCATTTCATTTATTTCAATTCATTATTTGAATTGCTCATGGATACCAGAAAAGCAAATTTTATTTTGTTCATAAATCAAAACCATTTTCAACAAATAAATGTGATCAGTGAAAAATTCTGGAAATTAAGTGTTTATAATAAAAAGCTGTAACTACTATAAAATATATCTTAATTAAGTTAGGATATTTACTGAAATTTTTAATTTCATTATTTATTTTCCTCATTAAAAATTTATTTTTAGAAAGTATTTAATTATCAAATTGCTACAATTGATAGTGAACAGATACTTCAATTCAGTGTGATATATATAAAATTATTTCTCAATGAATTATTCAAAGACTGTGGAAAATTTTTGCACTAACCTAAAATAAAATGAGATTACTTATTCCAACAGTCATACAATTCTATTCTGTAATTAAATTAAAATTGAAAGTGTCCATAGTTCAGGCAGTTTTTATTTTTTTTTCTTTTGATTTGGTGTGATTTTAATTAAATAGCATAAAATATTATGTTTCATTTTCATTCATTCATTCTAAAAATATAATCTGAATGATGAAAATTAAAGCAAATCTATTTTGTTGTCATTAACAATATTAGCTTATGATAAAGTAGAACGAAAAATCCATCTTATCAGAGAACTCAAAATTTAAAACTTTAGTTTGCTGTATAGTGTAAAAGTCACTTTAATTTTTAGTTTTTTTCTGTAATTCTTTTTATTGATCCAATCTTTAAGTTTGTTCCTTTCCTATGGCAAATATTTTTAGATTATCAATTTTATTGATAAGGAAATTGTTAATCAATTATATCAGATATTTTGAGAATAAATTTCATCCAAGTTTAAGCTCGATGAATTTTATATGAAAAAAATATTCAAGTACTAATAAATTACACTTTTTCGTTATTTTACTACCGATTGCTTAAATGGTGCAAATATATTTTCTAATAGTTTTTTTACAATACGCTTAATTTCATGTAGGCATAGAAATTTTCGAAATTTCAAACCTTTTTAATTTCCTGAGCAAATGTTGATTTTATTTTACAAAATTTTTTTGTTCTTTTGTAACAAGTGATGTCATTTTTTTTTTTTTTTATCACAGTTATCATAAAAAATAAAAAATGCTTAAAATTTCAGCATCATTAACTTTAGTATATTTTGGAAATAGCTAATACTTTTTGCATTTTTTCTTAAAAACATTATGAATTAAAACTAATTACTGCTCTCTAATTGATCTGAATTGGCTTTTTTGTGAGTCGCTTTAATAAATTTTACATTTTTTACTATTTTCTGTAACGATTTTCACAGTTATTTTTCCTTTGAAATTTTAGTTTTTTTTTTTTGTTAACATTAGCTAACATATGGTTATCTTTGTATGGAATAGAATAGAATTTTAATGAATGTTTATTGTAAATTTCTATTCTTTTGCATATGTATGTTTAAAGAATAGGATATGATATTACCAAATTTAATCATTACTTTGTATTCTATTTTATAATTATTAATAAAAATTATCTCCAGATATCAGCTATTTCAGTATTACTCTACACTATTATAAGTATATTCAAATAAATCAAAGTTAAGAAAAAAATTTTTCAAACATCAATTGTTATCAAAATATTTGATTGTGTTGAGCTAAAATTCTTCCAAATAAAGACAAAATTTGCAGCATTATTTACTTATTGTAATCTTTTTTTTTTTGATTTTGTTTTATTGGCGTAAATGGTTGTAAGCAATTTTTATTAAAATAAGTATTTTCAAAGAAAAAAATTCAAAATTATCAATTGAACAGTATTGAAAGTGATAATAGAAAAGCATTAAAAGTTAAATTGAGCATTTCGATAGTAATTAAAAATACGCAAGAAGATTTCTTTGTTTTTTTATTTTCATTTATACAATAGTTTGATGAGATCAACAATTTTCATCCTATTAGCTTCTCTTTCGCTGCTACATTCCTCAAATTGCCATCATTTTCATCGCTTTTAAAATCTTTAAAACAACAAAAAAAATTTTTTTTTTACTTCAATTTAATAAAATATTTAATATGTTCAATGAAAACTTTAATCAATTTAAGTTATTCTCTATGTAATACAACTTTATATTTGGAAAAGTTTCATTTTATTACTGATTATAATGGATTTATAGTTATTACTAACGATAAATACTGTGTTAAATTGGAGAATATAAGAATTTTATGGAAGAAAATATGATGTGATCATGTTGGCAAAAAATATTATCAATATTTTAAAATTAATTTAAAGTAACTTCTGTTAGTCTATAGAAGCATATCAAAAATATAAAGAAAGATTAAACTGAAAAACTAATGAAACTAAATCTTAAATTCAAATCTTAAATTGAATTGATCAGAAAATTTGAAGGTGATTTGATCTAATACTCAAATATTTTTATTTTCCGTCTTTTTTTTAAATCTGTATTTAAAAAAAAAAATACAAACCTTTATTAACGAATCCAAATAAAAACAATGCAATTACATGACCAACAATCCAAACAATCAACAACGGTTTTAGCCATTTCCGACTGATTACTGATCGATTGATAGTATTATCACATTCCTCAAATTTGTCTATGTTTGTTGTTTTTTATTTGAGGATAATAAGGAAAAGGGAAATTTTTTGACACTCAATTAAAATCTAATTAATTTTTTTTTTTTTGTACTTTAATTCAAAGTAATTGAATTAATTAGATTAGATATGATATTCATTTATTTCGAATCATTTGATAGACAATAGAATATGTTTAGTGAACTGGTTTTATTTCACATTGTTATTCGATGGTATAATTTTGAATTTCAATTTTCAAATAGCTCTTAAAAGACAAGGAAAGCTCAATATCTGCAACATTTTTTCATTTTGCTTAAATTGCAGTATGAATAAGAAAAAAGTTAACTTTTTAAAAAAAGTTTTTTTTTTTTCTTTTGTTTTTAACTTATAACTATTTATTGTTTTAATCATTTTCTTCTATCATTATAATAGTTATCCGTTGTATAAAAATTAGAAAATAATTTTAAATTTTAAGCTTTTTCTGTGTGTGATTTTTAAATAGGCTTAAAAAAAGCTAATTTTGAAGCATTTGAAAACTTTAAAATTTCAAATTAAGAAGAAAAAAATTGGAAAAAAAAACATATATAAGCTTACAACAGTTGGATCAAGTTCTTTATCATCATCTGAGATGCAATCAAGTCCTTTTTCAATTTGAGTTAAAAATATTTCCTCTTTAACCGATTTATCAAATAATTCATAAAATAATTTATTATCAGCTGGTGCCGTAATATAAAGCCATATCATTGCTATGCCATTTAATGATGCAATAATAATAAATAAAACTGCCAATGTATACATTATCAGCAAGCGAAATGTTCGCTAAAAAATTATAACTAATTAAAATTAAAATTCATTTTAAAAATTTTATAGTTAAATAATAAAAGAATTTTTTTTTGAAAATTTTTGTCGCAAAAAAAGATTATATTATTTCATATATGTCTATCATCCATATTAAAATATATTGATTTATTACGAAAAATTAATAATTCTTTTTTAACTTTTCGGAAAAAAATTTGTACAATGCAAAACATTTTCAACTACCTCTTCATTTGTTTTTGCTTTTTTAAATTTGAAAAAAAATGGTATAATTAATAACATTGCTATAAATATTGCTGCCGTTGATGTGCACCATAATAATAACAATTTTTGCTGATGCTGAAATTCCATCACTATCAAAACTAATAACACCAAAAATAATAATGATAATGGTAATAACTAATGATAATTAATGATGATAATAATAATAATGGAGTCGTAGAAAACGAAAAAATAAACTAACACTTTTAAAAATTGCTTCTTCAAAATTATACAAATCGTTGCAGAATGAATTTTAATGATTCATGAATGTTACATCTAATTATCATCTAACTTTTAATCACTACCATAACATTTTCAAAAAAACCAAGTTTCACTGTGCATGCATATATACATAACGAAAATGCAAATAAATTCAGAAAAAAATGGCTAACAAATATATAAATAAATAATCGTACAAATAAATAAAAAACATATAAGTAAAATCTAAAAAAAAATAATCTGTCTGTATACATTGATCTTTAAAGACTGCTGTGAATCAATTGATTGGAGAAATTTTATGCAATAAATTCAAATTTTTACATTTGAAAAATGTATTTGATGATCAGAGCAATTTTTGTATTAAAAAAAAAATAGTTGGAAATAACAATTATAAAGAATTAAAATTATTGAAATTATTTATAATTAGATTAATTATATCTTAATACTATTGTTGTTTTTGAAAAACAAATCAAAAAGAAAAAAACAAAAAAAACAAACGAATTGAAGAATTTGTCGTTCATGATTAGTCCAAACAAATCCTTCAATTTTTTTTCGCTTAGTATCATCGAACATATACATTGCTATTGGAAACAATATCGCGCATAAATCGTAATATTTTTGCGCCACAGCCATTGACATGGCGGAAATGACAAGCTCAAAACCACAAAGCAAGAAAACGGCGTGTTTATGAAATGGTGGCAAATAGCCATTCCATTGAAGCAAATATGTTTTCATTTAAATCCTTTAGAAAGTTATATTTTATCTGAAATTATTAATTATTTAAGATTAAAATTGAGAAATTAATTATAATTTATTTTGTTTAATTTATGCAAATATGAGCAAATAATTTACAGAAAATTAAAAAGAAAAATTCAATTACGGTAGTGAATGATAATTACATCAAGATTGAATTGTTGGACAAATTTTATGCAGCAATCAATAGATATCATTAATGCATAATATGAAGTTAAAACAAACTTTTATTTATAGCATTTTAATAATAATTTTAATGATGATTTAATTATAGCATTTTAAATAATTCATCATATCAAATTTTAATCAATTATTATATTTAAAATGTTAAACAAAAAATTTAGTAAGAACAACTAATTCCTTATTTTTAGATGATCTTTTAATTTTATTATTATATAATAGTAAAAATTACTTCAATTCATGCATTTTAATCTATTATAAATTTCAGTACTAAGTTATTTTAATATCAAACATGCAAAAAAATAATGAAAATTTTTCAAAAAATTAAACATTTCATAAACAAAAATCTAATTTCTTTTGAAATTACTTATTCATAACTTTTATCTAATTATTTCTTTTTATTATATCCAAAACTGTTTATTACTTTTCTAAATTATTTTTTCTTAATATTTCTAATTTCTTAATTAAAGATTTGAGAAGTTTTGAACAAAAAATAAGTAAGTTGAAGAAAAAATGTGTTGTCATTTGAAAAAAAAAAAAACAAAAGTTGAATATCATTTTCAACTGGTACTTATTTCAATTCGATTTCAATTTAAAATTTAAATTCATTCATTGTAAAATTGGGATTTATAAATGATCATAGCAAGATTATTTGTTCAATGATCTATTATAAATGATTATTTTTAGACGCACACAAGAAATTTTTCACAAAAGTTTCATCAAATTTCCCTGAAATTTCCATCAATATCTTTTTAAATTAAAAATTGTCAAGGATGAAAAATTAAAAAAAAAAAACATCGCTACCTTATGCCGTATGCAATTAAAATATTTTATTAGCATTAGGACTATATTTACTGATTTTGCTGATAAGATAAGAATAAAAATGCTGAATTTTTAATCAGTGCATTTTTAGCCAAATAGTAAGAGAAATTATACAAAAATTTCAGCTTCAAAATTTATAAAAAATAATTTTAAAAAAATATTTAATGGATAAAAAAATGAAAATAAATAAAAGGTTAAATTTTTTTTAAATGAAGTCCTTAACAATATCATATTTAGAATTTAATGCTTCCCTAAATAATTTTTATAACTTCGGAAATTATCAATGAAATGATATTTGCTAAGACTATTAATAATGTCTAATTATTTGATGGAATTTTTCATTTAATATTACTTAAAATATTTGAATTAGTAATTTTTAAAATTACCATATGAAAAAGGAATTTTGTATAGTAGTATTCATTAATTCTTTTTTCATCCTAATTTTTTTAACTTTGTTAGCTTTGAGAATGCATATAAACTTTACTCACAAATTTTTTTTTTTTTTTTTTTTTATAAAACTGACTTTATACAATTCATTTTTAAAAAAAAAATTATTTAAGCAATTTTAAAGAAAAGTAAAAAAAAGAAAACATACAAATTTATCCGACATATACCATCTTAGCCAATAATATATATTTATCAATCCGTAAAATTACGTATATTTTATTGTTTCGTCCTTTACATTTACCAAGGAAAAAGAGTGAAAGATAGATGAGAAGTAGAAAGTGAAAGAGGTGACAAATATTTTATGGAAGATGAAAATCAGTCATATGTAAACAAATCATAAACAAGTTTTCATTATTGATAAAATTCAAATAATTGTTATTGAATGCTAATGATGCAAATATTGTTTTATGATTTATGTATGATATTATTAAGGAAGAAAAAGTTTTTTTCTCATTAAATTGTTATTTCATTTCTAGTATTTCAGTTATTTCTGATTCACAGTTAATATTTTTGTTATAATAAATTATTTATGTAACTATTATAGATTTTTTTTTTAAAATGCATTGATTTTATTCCACGGTTTCATTTTTTTTCCTATATTTTTAATTTCTATATTTATGTTTATCAATTATGGTTGTGTTATACTAAAGTAAATCTTTTCTCTTTTCAATCAATTTTTATTGTTTGAGTAAAAAAGAAGTAGCATTAGCATTATTCTTAATTAAATTTTATTTAATTGAAGTTGTTTCAACATTGTAAAATTAGCAAATTAAATAAATTCGAAAGATAAATATTTTCAAATTTTGATGAAATCGATAAATTGTTATAGCAGCTTAATTGCTATAACGATTATAATTATTATAAATAACTGATATTTACTATCAATTAAAGTTGTCTCATTATTAGCATCTACAAACTCATATTACTTGCACAATAACAAGAAAGAAAAGTAGAAAATTGCAAAAAATTCCCAATTTCAAATGTAAAAATGAAAAAAAAAATCAGGATTACTAGTTTTGGAATAGAATAAATTTGAATTAAAATAATAGAATAATTGTTAAAATGAATCTACCACAATTTTTAAACTATTATATAGCCATTTGAATTATTCATGCACTTGGTAATATCCCAAAAAAAAAGGAAAAGCTTGCGGTAGTAATCTTTAAAGTATTTCATTCAATCTTACCAATAAATTTTTTCGCTAACAATAAATGAAAATCATAATTTAGTTTTCTAGGTATTCATACTTAAACTATACTAAAAATTTTTTGCGATTTTGATTAAAGCTTTTAAAATGTTCATTTTGAGTTTTACACTTTGTACTTTCCAATTTAAAACATTTAACTATCACAATAAATAATTATATACAACCTCATAATAACAAGTAGAACTTCATTATAGCAATTTTCCAGGTTTAAATGATAATTTCTTATCAATTTTTATTTTAAAACTAAATATTAGATCTTGAAAAAAAACTTAAGCAAAATTTTTGAAGAAATAAAATAGATTTTTTTAAACAAAAATTAATTAGGAGATGCTACTATAGTAATTTAATATATTAGAAGATGGGAAAAAATTAAAATTTGTGTGATTAAAAAGAAATAGTGTTGTATATTAAAAGCTTATTGATATTATTCATGAAAAATTTTTTTAAAATATCACAAAGATACTACTCATTTCATTTAAAATTATAATTGCTTTATTCATTATTTATTTTTCATTTATAGTAATAATAGTAATAAAATAAATTGGACTTCTTTTTTTTATTCATAAATATAATGTCTAAGTATATACAAATGAAAATTTTTAACATTTATTTTATTTTTTTATTTAAAAGAAAAAATGAAGAAAAAAGACTAATAATTTTGTTATGAATCCACAATTTGTTTTAATCGTATGTTATTAAGAAAAAGAAAGAGAAAATCCATTCTTTTGTTCAACTTTAATTTTCTAATTGTCATTATTTCATTGTTTATTTCAAAACAAAACAAAAAAAAATCGATTAATTCTGATAATGCTTTTTGCAAATATTAATCAAATTTTAATATGCATCATTTTTAATATTATGATAACATATATTGCTGATAATGATAGAATTGATGATAGTGATAATGGTGATAATGATAATAATGATGATAAATATTACTGAAGGGATAAAATGTAAGCGATTGTCAAATAATAGCAAACAAATAATTTATAAACACCAAAAAATGAGAATAACATTCAATCATTGATTGATTTCAATGTAATGAATTTATTCAATCAATAAATGATTTTAATGTGATAAAGTTATAGCGAAAAATGGAACAAAGATGAAAAAAAAGAACAATAACATGATAGCAACATGCAATTATTATTATTTATCGACAAAAAAAGAAGGGGGAAAAGCTCAAAGATCAGAATTTAAATCACAACTTGACCCGAAAAGGTCAAAGAGCAAAGTGGAAGCATAACATCATCATAAAAGCCAGAAAATGTATGCTATAAGGAGAAATTTTGTTCTTTGGTTTAATATTTGTTGTAGGAATGTAAACAAAATTGTGATTATTGATTAATTTTAGAGTATTTTGGATTAACAAATAATTACGATAATATTTTATGAAAATATCAAATTTGCAAGTGATGATATCTCTTGTATCATTTCTTTTTCTTTTTTTTTAAAAAAAAAATTAAAGACATTGTCATAATTTTAATGATCTATTATGATATGATCTAATCGTCTTTATAATAAGTTAAATTGATTAATTCTAGCTAAATCATTTCATAATAGCTTAAATATTTATTTTTAATGTTAAAATAAAGTTATAGATAGGAAAAAATAATTAAAATTAAATGAAATCGCTTTGGTGAGTGTAAAAATATTCATCATTAAGCATAAATCAGTAACTTAGCTCATTTGTTAAAATATAAAATAAATTCAATTAATTTTATAAATTGCAAGTGCGTGAAAATAAGTAAATGCATTTATAAATGATGAAAATACATAAACATATATATTTTCATGCCTTAAATATGAATTTTAAATATATAAAATAAGACAGAATTAATTTATTTAAAATGATTTCGTCGTCAAATAGCAATATCAAATGACATAATAATTAATTGTAAGATTTCAATTTAAAATAAAAGAAAATTAAACAAATAAAAAAAAAAAAGAAAATCGAAAATGAGCGTCTTTTAATTTCGATAAAATTAAACAAATTGATTTTGGGTTAAAATGAAAAAATTGAATTACAGCAATTTTGCAGGTTAAGAAAGAGCAACAAGTATTTTAATGATTGATTAACGAGAATAAATTACAACAACTTGAACTTTTCTTTTCTTTTATTTTTATTTTATTTTCATTTCATGTTCTTTGGACATTTTTTGGTTTCTTTTTTTTTTTTTTTCATTTCTACACAAAATTTTGCAAGAATAATTAAAATGTTTAAATAACCCAAATATCAATATATTATCTAATTTCAATATTATTCAAAAAAAGAAGAAATATAATATATTTTCAGAGGTAATTGTTGATATATTCGTGTATTTTCTCGAAAATATATTTTGCTAATCGAATATTTTATGTGTTTCTAATTTATTAATCTTTTCATCAATATATTAATGCTTATTTAATTTTTTTTTTCATATTTTATTTTTAATTTATTTTAAGGTCACAGAAAAAAAAAAAAAAGCAATTTTTGTTTAATAGGAATTATACATGGATTATGTAACAATAATGAATGTGATAATTAAGAATAGGAAAGCATATTAAAATAAAGTGGATAACGCAAAAGAGATAAATTAAAATTTCACTTTAAATTTTTTTTTTAAAAAAGAAACATTTAATTGTTTAAATCATAAAGTTAAAATTATGGATCCAAAATAAATTTAATTCTATCATCATTTAATAATTGAATTGGTAATGTAAATATGACATATCGATTTTCCAATGATTGTTGAATAGCAATTGCAAGTTCTTGTCGTTGTGATTGTGTCAATACATTTAGTATATCAATTGTAAGAGTTGCAATTTCATGAAATGATTTAAAATTATTCTGAAAATTATTAAAAATTAAATTTCAGTTTTTTTGAATTTTTATCAAAAAAAAGAGGAAAATGAACGTTTTTAAATTTATTAAATAAAATAAGAACAAATATTTATTTTGCAATTTTTTTATGCCAAAAAAAAAAAAAAAAAAAAAAAAAAACTTTGTAATTATAAAAAAGAATTGAAAAAAAAAAAATGTTAAAAGAAAAATACTTTATTAACACATGTTGCAATCTCTTTTGCTTCACATCGTAATGCTAATGTATTCTCTGCAAGTGTATAAAAATATTTTCCTTTAATATAAGTTGCTTTTGCAATATTAATATCATTGACAATAAATGCTGGATAAGGCCAAAAGCTGGTGGTTATAATAAGTCCCTCAGGTATAACACCGATCGAATGAAATGCTTCCATTACCTGTAATAGAACTTAATTTTGATTCAAAAGACAATCATTTACTTTGCTATAATTTACTAGTAATTTTATTTTTATTATTATTATTCTTATATCTTTGTCATTGTCATTATTATTATTGTTATTATTGATATCTTTTATAATAATAATAATAGTATGAAAAAATGCTTTGCATTAAAGTAATATTTAGTTTTATATTTTCATTTAATATTTCTATTGCATACAATAATTTCAATAATTCGTCATAGTTTAAATTTCTAAATTTCTATATATTTTGTATATTTCGTTTCTAATAAATTTTTTTTTCTTTTTGACCTAATTATTGCACTGAATTTATTAGTTTCCAAAAAATTAATAGAGAAAAATTTTGTTTATTAATTAATTAGTAAATTGAGAGGATTGCTTATAAAATATTTAATTTTATTAAAAAAAAAAAGTTAAATTTATATATGTATTAGAAAGAATACGAAAATTTTATTAGAATAGAAGAGTTGAGAGTTTTTAATCAAACTTTCTTACTGCTTCACGTAGTTGACGTTTGACGTATACATCAGCTTCAGTGAAATTTGCATGTTGTCCAGGGATACGTGGTACATAGGCAGTATTCCTGAAGAAAATGAAAAAAATTATAAATGAATTAAGCTCATTTAATAAAACTTTTTTTACAACAATCACTATGCTATTGTAATTTAGAAAAAGATATTAGTCGTAATTAAAATTTTTTATGTAATTAAAGAAAAAAAAATATTGCATTCATTGAAAAATTTTTGAAATTTTTGCTCATTTATTCAAAATTACATACATTTTTTTTTTAATTATTATTACTATACAGCAATTATTATGTGATAAATTATTTACAATTAAATAAATCACGATAAATTATTATAATTTGGAGTTGAAAGAAATCAGGAAAACATTCAGGAAATACTTTATACTAAAAGTGATAATGTTTTTTTTTTTTTTGAAATTTTATTAGAAAACAACAACAAACTCTTCACAATCACAAAAGCAATTATAAGTCCAAGTGAATGGTGGTCGAAATACCAAACGGTAGACCATTACTGAACCTCCCACTCCTTTAAAATTTAAATTTTTAAATTTTAAAGAATAAGAAAATATATGGTTTATTTCATATACTATTTCACTTCATTTCAAATTTAAGTTTATTTTAATTTAAAGCTAAATTTAATATTCTTCATGGTTTTTTGACATAATTTAAACTACTTTTATTTATTAATTAATATATATGTTTATAAAAGTTTTTTGTGATTAATTTTGTACAATAAACAATCTCACTTACTTTGTGATATTTGTTGATTGTATGGAAAATTTCCAATTTGTTGTTGTTGATTTAAACATGGTTGAGGGTACGGTAATGGATATAATGGAAATAAATTGTACGGTTGATTTGATTGAATTGAATATGGTTGTGAACATTGTTGAAAATAATTCACAAAAGATGATTGTTGATCATTTAATGGATTAAACTGATTAATATTTATGCATGTAGCATACGGTGGCATATGATTTAGTACATCGATGACAAAAATACAAATTAAAAGTTGAAATATTTGAAAAATTTCCATTGAAATACTACTGTTATCAGTGATTTGTATGTGATTGAATTTGTGCAATTAATGTTTTACCTAAAAAGAATGAAAAAATAAATATTGTAAAATTTACAAAATTTCATTATCAATTTTAATAGTTATTCGATTGTGAGTGAAATAATTTTCAATTTTAAGTTCAATCAAAATTTATTCTAAAAAAAAAGCAAAAAACAGAGCTATGATAGCATAAATTTGATTTTTAACCTTTTAAAACTTTAAAATTCTGAACACTGCAAGAAATTCTATTTTTCAAAATCTTTTTTTTAAAAAAAAAAATTAAATACATAAAATAAAAATTTATCACCAAATTTCTACTCACAGACATTTTCAGATAAAAATTTAAAATTAATGAAAAGATTAATAACTGATATAATCAAATTTTGATTAGAAAAAAAGTGGTTTAGTGTTAAAATCTATATTCATGAATACTTCGAGAGTGCAATATCGATTAGATGTAATGTCAAATTTTTAATTTCACTATAAATTTTTGAAGAAATAAAAACTGTTCAAAGAAAAAGTTATTTGAAACAAAATTTCGAATTAAAAAGGAAAATTTGAATATAACCTAGAGGAAACATTTCGTTCTAATCAAAATATTATATGAATATGATGTGCTCTGTTTTTTTTTTTTTTCAGAAATTTAATTTTTTTAATTTTTTTTTAATTTATTTTTTTTTTAATTTTTAGAAATAATTTCAAATATTTTCAGTTTTACCTATCTGCAAATGTATTTTTTTCTCTTACCAGATAAAAAAAAGAAACTGAAATTACTGATTAAAAAAAGCACAAACTGCGCAATAAATACAAGTGCGCCTGATTATTATTAAGCAAATTCAATTCTTTATCGAATAAATTTACTAAATATCACAATAAATTTTTAATTAAATTAGCTAAAATGATTAAATCAATCATAATAATTATGGGAAATAAAGAAAATAAAAGAAAAAAATTAAATGCAAATGTATCATATGTATTATAAATGGGAAAATTAATTTTTTAAGTTGATATAAAATGGAAAATTTGATACTAAAGTTTTGTAATTAGTATGAAAATTTAAATTTTAAGTATGATTTTGATTTAAATTTATAAAATCACCGAGATCATATGGATATCATTTTATGAAATGAGATGAGTAAACATCCAAATTTATACATACAATAGAAGTAGAAATTAAATAAATTTGATCATAAGGAAGTAATTATTCAAATGCATTATAATTGTTATGTATTTTTTCAATTGAATTTGAGAAAAATGTAATAACATTTTTATTAAATATTAGGGTAAGCTATTCATTGCTGAATCTATTATAGTTTATGCCTTAAATATAAATATATTTTTTAATTTATACTTATTTACCATCTAAAGCTTTATGACAAACAAAAAAAAAATTTGCAACAAATTTCACATTTTATATAAACTATTTTAGTAATTTGTTATAAAAAGCAAAAATAAATTATGTTTTAATTTTTTATATTTACAATTCAAAATGATTGCTAAATAATTTATACATTCAATTTATATTTATTACTTATTTACCTTATATTTAAAAATGTCTTGTTTTTTCTTTTTTCACGCTGTCACTGTTATCAATTAATTATTTCAATTGTAACAAACGAATTTTCCTTAGAGAATTAATTTTTAGTGAATTTTTTTATGAGCATAAGTTGATTTTTATTAGAAGTTGGATTAAAATTTGACGAAAACTCTTTCCACACTAAATAATTGAAATAATTAGTGATTATTTCTGATAATATTATCAGGAAAATTTATCAAACTTAACAAATGATAACAGATGTATTTAGTTTAGGTGTAGTAAAATAAAATAAAGTGCGGCATTTTTTTCCAAAATAAAAATAATAAATTGATTTTTTTTCCTTTTAAAATTGCAGAACAAATATTGAAAACATTTAAAAAACGACTGAAAATTTTCGAAAATAATTTATTATTTGCTGAAATTTACATAGTGATTGATGTATTTGCCTAGAAATTACCTTCTGGGAAGTTTTCTATTATTACTATTTAGTTAAACTTCCCTTTCTCCTTTCCGTCATTCTTTCAAATTTTATTTTTTAAAAATTTTCACTTATTTTGCCCACTCATTTAGACATTTAAACGTTTATTTTTTTTTTAAAATTTCATTCATCAATTCGATTATTTGTTGTTTTCATCAGATATTATTAAATATTATTGGTGAAAATTATTGATAAATTAAAGCTTAAATGATTGCGGAGCAGCTAACATTTCTGATCAAAGAAGATATGAGAATAGAAAATTTGAAATGCTTTACTGAATTAAACAAATATAAATTAGCACAAATCATAAATTATTCGATGCAAAACATTATCTTTTATCCAAAATGTTTCATTTTACCTTTAATTTTACATCAACAATTATGATAACAAATTTTCAATTCTAAATTTAATTTTCGATGTTTTTCACAAATATTTTTTCAACTAATTTTTTTTTTATTTTGTTATTTATTTTTAATTGTTTTATAAATGATTTAAATTTATTCAAATTTATTTGCAACAAATACATTAACAGAAATTTGAACGAACAATTGTTTAATATTTTAATTTTATACATTTCTTCAATTTAAATATTACAACAATTTTGCATTATTACTAGATGGAATGAATAAAAGAAATATGAAATATTTAATTATTAAATGGTATGAAATGAATTTGAGAAAGTAATGATAAATTATAATTTAAATGAAATGCATTTTGATGGATGGAATATATCAGTGATAGTGGAATAGTTGAAACTATATGCTACTGATAAATGATATTTTATCAATTACTCTCAAAATTTATGCAATTCATTTCATCTAAAATACACTCAATCAAAGTTAAATATCATTAATATACAAAATTGTAAACACAAATACATCTGTGCATATGATAAAATATATTCAATTTCAAATTTAAAAAATAAAATCAAAAAAGAAAACAAACAAACAAATATTATTTAACATAATTTATATTTTAATAAAATTGAAGTATTAACAAAAATTTATGCCTAAATTTTGGAGAATTCTAAACGAAAAATTTTATTATATAAATTCAAAACTGCAACACTTCAAATTTCTTACAAAACCCGTATTCTAATATTTGTTAATATCAACAAAAAAAAGAAAAAAAAATGATAAAAATTCAAACTTATAAAAAATTTTTATTTTAAAAAATTTTTGAAACTCGAAAATTTTTTAACACTTTTTTTCCTCGATTTCATTAATATTAATACAAATATGCAGATTTTAAATTTATTTAGTATTCAATAAGAAAAATTTACAAATCATATATTAGTTAGTATAGGTGGCGGTGGTGGCGGCATTTTTGATGAAATTCCGGAAATTGGTGATTCCGGTGGCGGTGTTAATGGTTCCGTTAATGATGTTGGTGAATTACTGAGATGTTGTGATAGTGTTAATGCTATCCTTGATTGTGATTGCTTTACATCTGTATATTTCTTCTGCAAACAATTTTCAAAATTATCATGAATAATAATTTTGAAAAAAAGAAAAAATAAAATTAAAAAAAATGAAATGAAAAAAAAAAAAGAAAAACAAAAAACAAAAATAAAATAAAACCTTTTGTCGTCGTTCCAACCGATTGTATGCAAACAAAATTAGCAAAGCAGTTGATAATGCAAAAATGATAAGAAACAAAAATAAAATTGCAATTTCCGAAAGTTGTGATAAGCCATAACGTGCACCAAATAAAAATGTGCAATCAGCAACATGATTAAGTCTGAAAAGTAAAAGTAAAACAAATTTTTTGAAAATTTTATTTAAAAATTTTTTAATAGAAAATAAAATTACAATAATTTGTAAATAAAAAAGTTGTGAAAATTTTTTTCAACTTTTATTACTATATAATTGAAATTTACGCAAAAAAAAAGTTAAAAATTAAAAGAATTATAAGTAAAATAATAAATTGAAAAAAACTACAATTTTTTTTAGATAAAATCACTTTTATTCTAATAAATATTTGTATAAAATTTCATAATTAATAAATCATTTTTACAAAGTATTAATTTGAAATAATTCTTTCTTTCCTCTAATTTAATATTACCTGTAAATAGGTATTCCATGAAAATGTTCAGGTGTTACGCAACTTGTCTGTTCATATCGTAACTCACGTCGATATGCGTAACGATCCAGCATATGACGCTTTAATTCTTCCACGTAACACGTACAGTCTAATGGATTACCGTGTAAGTCAACCTTAAATTTAGGACAGAAATAGAAAATAGAAGGATGAGAAAGGTAAAAAGATCAGTTCATAATTATTTATAATCATTAATTTATATAATCTCTTTTAAGACTTTAATTATTAGCAAGATAATTCATTAATAAATATTTACTCTTAAGAATTTAATTACCAGCAACGTTAATTAATCTTTATGCCTTAATTAATTGTTTTCTCAATACTTATTCCTTTCATATTTTCTTTTTTAATTAAATATCATTAATTACTATTTGCTGCCCAATAGTTGCTAAAGAAAAACAATTTATTTAAATTAATTTATTATCAAAATTATGCATATTATTAAACATAAGAATGTTTTGATCAATTAATCTTGTTGTTCTACTCAGAATTTACTATTTTGTGACTAAAAATTTTCATAAGATTTATCTAATGTGATATGAAATTTCGGAGAGAGAGAGAAAAAAATTGGAACAGAGTTAATTTTCTTAAAGTTTAGTTTTTTTTTTTTTTTTTCCTTTCTCCATTTAAGTATCTAAATTATTTGATAAGATATGTGTTTACGAAAATTTTTAATGAAATAAACAAATCCTAAACCTGCATTTTTCTGAAAATCAAATTTAATAATTATTAAAATTTCTAAATTGTAATTTTAATAAATTCTTATGTATCGAAAAATGAAGTGGATGAAAAAAAAAGAGTCATTTTAATCGTACTTTTTTCTATTGGCATTTATCATATCACATTTACTAAATAAGATATTAAATGCTATTGAAACAATAATAATTCGTTTTGTTATTTCAGAGAAAAAAATTTACTAAATTTTGTAGCTTTAATGAATTCAACAAATTTTTCAGTAAATTAATGTGTGAATTTGATGAAATAATAGCTAAATTTTGATTGATTATATCAAAGTATATTTCTAGATTGAAATCAGTTATATCAATTATTATCACTAATATATCAATGATTACCCTACTTTGATGCAAACAATTGCCTTCATTATAGCAATAACTTTGATTATATGAAAATTAAATTAAAAGTAATTTAAAATATTCACAATTACTTATGAGTAGAAGAATAATTATATAATCATATTATTATTATTATCGATAGTGATAAAGCATATTAACAATATTATTACTATAATTGCTATTAATATTACTGTTTTAACTGTTATTTATGAATAATATTTCATGAAATTATATGAAATGAAAAAAAAAGAACAAATTTTTTTTTTTAAATTAATAATAAAAGGAAAAAAAGCCTTTTTTCTAAACTAAAAATTTATTTTTAGTCTTCAATTATCTTTTACTTTTTTCATTTTTACTGAATAAGCAAAATATAATTAATCAAAAAAAGGAAGAAAAATATGACAATCGAAAAAAAGTGATTAATACAAAAAATAAAAATGAGGAAAAGAAGAAGAAAATAATAAAATAATTTGTTAATTTTTGAAGGAAAAAAAAATGAGCTAAACAGATTTAAATTATTTTGAATAAAAAAAGAAAAAAAAAAGAAATGAATTTAAATGAAAATTTCCTTTTTTTTTTCTTAAATATTACAAATGTTTTTCCTTTTGTTTTTTTTTTTTTTTTTTTTTTTCAAATAACATCAAATTAATCATTCAGTCCCTCAATTTTTTCGTTTCGTTTTATTTTTTTAAATTTCTTTTTTTTTTGCATCGTTAAATTGCAAAAGTATTTGAAATAGAAAAAAAAAAAAAAAAAAAGCAAAAGATGAAAAATTTGAGGAAAAAGCCGAAATTTAAATTTAGCTATACTTGGCCATTCACCTACTTGATGATCCCCTTGAGGCTCATTTAATATATCGTAAAAACGAAACATCTGTCATGCATTCTTCTTTCTTTTTCTTTCCTCTTTTTTTTTTTTGCTAATTTTTCGAAATTATACTCCGAATTATTTCTAACCTAAAAATTTATACCATTTTTTTTTTTTTTTATTCCTTTCTTTTCTTTATTCGAATTTTTTTTTTTTCATTTTTAAAGATTTTATTTGTTCAAATAATTATTTTTAATCATTAAAACAATTTTTTTTCGCCTTTTTTCTTTTTTTTTTTTAAAAAAAAGACATTTTTTATTTTAATATTTCTTTTTTTTTTTTTAATACAATTTATCAAAATTTATATTTACACTATTATAAAATATTTCTTTAAAAAATATGGCTATTTTGCTAGCATTCTTTTCCAATTTTAATGAAATTTGATCAATAATTTTATATAATTCTAAATTCAATTAATTTTAGATTTAAAAATCTACGATTTTAATATCATCCAATCACTTAAAATTTATTCACTTCTTTTCCCTGAATTTATGTCAATGAAAAATCAGAATTATATATATTTATCATAGTGTAAAAATTTTTTCCGTTTGATTGAATTGAATTAATACAAATTATTTATTTCTAATCCAATTAGTATTTTAGGTTTTCAGTAAAATTTAGATATGTTTGACATTCAGAAAATTTCTTGTAACATTATCTATTCACAACAGTACTATATATCCGGTTGTCATTAAAAGAAACATATCAACTACCGGAAACGTAGTATTTCTTTTTCTAATATTTCACTTATTTAATTGAATTGAATTAATACAAATTATTTATTTCTAATCCAATTAGTATTTTAGGTTTTCAGTAGAATTTATACATGTTTGCATTCAGGAAATTTCTTGTAATATTACCCGTCCATAATGATACTATATATCCGGTTATTATTAAAATAAGGCTTCCTACTACCGGAAACGTATTTCCTTTTCTAATATTTCCTTTTGATTTGTTCAATTCAATCAATAATTCTGCATGAAAGTGAAACCTTCAACTATCTGTGATCGATGAATTTTTTTTTTTTTCATTTCATTTTCAATCATTTGTGAATCGTTCATTTAATTTCACAAATAAAATGAATGGTTGTTAATGATGGATGGAAAAGAAGGAAAGGAAAAGAAAAGAATGAATGAAATTAAGAGGAATGAAAGAAATGAATAGAATTTTGATTAGGAAAGATTACATGAATAATGATGGGTAAACGATGAAAGTTATAAAGTAAAAGTAAAGAATGAGAAAATGTAACAAATTCGGAATGTGTCTAGACGGAGCTATGATAGATTAGTTATCAATTTATCAAGATTGCAAATTAAAAAAATTAAAAAGTTTAATCAAAGGTTTGTGTTCAAAAAAAAAAAGACTTTAGAATTTTAAAATTCAAAGTGAAGTTTCCAGAAATTTCAATTTTAATTTTCGAAACTTAAAAATTAATCGAAATTTCTTCTTAAAGAAAGAGAAAGAACTGTGAAATAAATATTCAAAAATAAGTAAATAGAAAAAATAAAAGCAAAGATTATAATTTTATAATTCATTTCTGAAACTAGAAATAAGCTAAAGTTATTTAATTATTTTGATATTAAGTAATTTATAATAATTTAAAAGTTATATTAATAATGATGTGCGTTCAAATAGAAATAATTTCATTATTGATTCTATTCTTCTTTTATTTTATTTCTCATTTGCTTTTTCACATGATAATTGTGACAAATTAACAAATTTAATTAAGCAAATTTGCATTTAAAATTTAATGAATCAATTTTTGTTGAAATTTAATTTTAGTATTTTATTAAAAATTTGTACTTGAAAAATTATTTTAATATAATCATTCTGATTCTCTTTATTTGTGTTGTATTTTTTGTATGCTAATTTTCATGCTAACAATTACCATTAAACAACAACAAAAAAAAAAAAAAATCTTTCTAAATGTGATGTAAAATTGATCGTTCAAAAAGAAAGAAAAAAAAAAAAAAAAAGAAAAAGGTGGAAGAAAGAAAATAAATAAATAATTGAAGCGTAAGCTTTTTATTGAGTTAAAAATTATCCAAAAACCAATGAAAAGCTTTTTATTACTAAATTTGAAGAGTTGTTAAGTATGAATGATAATATACGTTTGGCGGTAAATGACATGAAAAGAGGAAAATCGAAACAGATGACAAATGGGCATTCTCATTGAATGGGGACAATTGGATGATAAAAATTTGTAATGCTTAACCCATCGAATGAATGAATGTCTTTTAATTTTGTCCTATAGTATTTTCATTTTACAGATAGCTGAAACCAGTAAATATATTAGCAATAAATTTGTTAAATTTAAATTAAAAAGGAAAAAAAAAATGATTTAAAAAAAAAGGAAAATCAAAAAATATAAATAATAATCTTATCTTAGGAATTGTTGTATTTCACTATAAAATTAACGAACGAAAAGAATTATTACAATTTATTTTGTTGACATTTTTTTTTTAGAAGATTGGTGAGATTTTAGTGTAAAAAAAATGTAAGAAAGAAAAAAAAATAGATTTAAAATATAAAAAAAAAATTTAATATTTTAAAGAATCACAAAATTTCAGTATCTAATTTATTGCTAGTAAATTATTTTCAGTTAAATCAGCTGTTCTTTAAAAATTTATTTATAAAATTAATTGCTATAGCTATTTGTTTTTGTCATTACTATTTACTACTTACCATTAATGTCCATTTAATCTATCATTTTTATTTCATTTAAAAAATTTTACTTTTTACAAAAAAAAAAATGTTGAAATATAAAATAAAATTTTTACTTTAAAAGTTTTTAAATTTAAAAAATTCTCTTCTTATTTATTTTTCTTTAAAAAATAAACTTTCTCATCAATTATATTTGAATTATGTATACATTAATTTATTAATTTATTTGTTTATGAACTTATATGTTTGTTATCTATTGCATATATATGTGTACATTTATTGATTTATTATCTATATTTTTATGCATGATGCAAATTTAAGTAATGAATTACACAAATAATTTCATATTTATGTAAATCATTATAAGACATATATCTCTACAAGATATTATTAATAATTAAATTTACATTACAATAACATCAACACATTATATTTATATCATTTAATTATAAGAAATGATTTATTTATGTCTAAATAAACTATTTATAAAAGATTAGTTAATGCAGAGATAATGCTAAAATTTAATTACATGAAATGCTTATTTATATTTAAAATAAATTATATATATATGAAATTAGTTAAAATATCTTGCAATAATATTATACTTTCTCTTTTTCACTTTTTTTTTTTTTTACTTTTATCTGTATATTTTTAAGTAAACAATTGAAATAAACCAATAAATTAAACAAATAGATCACGCAAATAAATTTAGCAAATAAAATTTGCAAATTAAAAAAAAAAAAAAGACTGCCGTAGATATAATTAAAATAGAAGAAAAAAGATTTCTATTATAATAAATTTTTTTCTTTATCCAATAATTTTAATCATTTTTCACTATAAATGTAGAGGTATACTTGAAAAAAAAAAAATTATAATAATTAATGTTCCACTTCCATAAATATATAATAAATTATCAGTTAAGAATAATTATGAATCATTTAATTATAGTAGATCGTTTATGAAAGAATGAAAAATAAAAATGAAATTTAAATTTAAATATCCTTGAAAACCTGCAAAAATTTTCTTTCAACTCATTCAAATTAATGTCTTTTCTTCCTTTTTTTTTTCTTTACTTTTTCGAAAATTATTATCATTATGTTGAGGTCATCATTATATTGGCATTTAATTTTCTGCCATTTTTAGTTTTCAACATTGCTTTGTTAAAATTTCACGACTAAACAACGCAAAAAAAAAAATGATAATTGTTTTTTTTATTTATATTTAAACATGACATGTAAAATTTAAATTAAAATTTTAAATCTCAAATATTATACTTCCCCAGCAAATGTTATATTAAATTTTAAAGTAAATTAATATGGTCATAATTCTGTGAAATGTCTAACTTCAAAATTTATATCTTATTTACAAAAAAAAAAATGACCTTCAACTGAATTGAAGTGGGTCTACTGATCAACAGCTTACAGGATTATCTATAATTGACCTTCATCCAGTAGGCATCATCTGTCTATGCAACTAACAAATTTGGTTTGCCTTACCGAAATAGTAAACATATCAGTATGACAAATAAACAATGGCACAGCATTGTTACTTAGTTAACACAATTTTATAAACAAAAAATTTTCAAATTATCCAAATTTTATTTTTGGTGACAAGAAAGATAAATGAAAAAACGAAATTGTCTGCAAATTTTTAATTTTAATATTTCGTCACAAAATATGTTAATATTTGTATTTACGTAAGTATTATGTATATATGATTTTATAAAAAAAGAAATTATAAAAATTTATAGAAAAAAATTCAAATTAAACAAAGATAAATTCAAAAAAAAAACAAACTAACCTTATCCAAATTATTGAAAAAATTTTGAATCACTGTTACTGGAAATGTTGTGAAACGATTTTTTGAAATATCAATCATTCGAAGCATTGGTAAAATCTCTTTCGAATAATCCAGTAATGCTGTCAGTTGATTTCCAGTTAAATTTAAAATTAATAACTGCGCAAATTCATTGGGTAATTGTTGTGGTAAGTATTCAATAAAATTATATCCCAAATGAAGTATTTTAAGTTTTGTCATATTAGCTATTAGCGATTGTTCAATGCTTGTAATATGATTTTCATTAAGGTGTAAAATTTCCACAGTTTCTTGAGCTATTCCAAGATAGTTTGAATGAAAATGCTCAAAATTATTACGTGATAAGTCTAATTCACGTAATGCTATTCCAGTTTTAAATGAATTAATAGACAGTGCATTAGGATTAGTACCAAGATGATTACCAGCAAGTAATAATTGAGTAATATTTGTTTTAGCAAATATTTCTGATTCAATTTCAATCAGTTCATTATCACTAAGATCAAGCGTAATTAATGAGGTTAAATGATTACGTAATGCATTAATTGGTACTTTTCCAAGCATATTACGAGCAATGCCAAGTTGATACAATGAATGAAATTTATTTAATGCTAAATCATTTATAGCACCCATACTTAAGCCACATTCATTTAATTCTAATCGTTCCAATTGTGGTATATCAGTAAAAAGTGAATTTAATTGTGTTACTGATATATGATTACCATCTAGATGAAGTGATTTTAAATTTTTTAAATCACGTAATAGATTTACGGTAATTTCGGTAATATTATTATATGCTAATGAAAGAATTTGCAAATTTTTAAGATACGCAAAAGCACCAGTTGGTAGAACACTTAATAAATTTTTAGCTAAATTAAGTTCACGTATAAATGGTACACCAGAAAATATTGAAACTGGTAAATGTTGAATATGATTGCCACGGAGATCAAGAATTTCCAATGAGCGTAATTTTAATGCACGACTAATTGCTGGTATAGCACAATTAATAAGACGTAAAACACGTAAATGTTTTAATTGATTTAAATTGTCATCCCAGAGCAAATGATTTGGTTGTTCTAATGGTGCTTCAACATCAAGCACAGTTACTTCTTTTGGAATTTGCTTGAGAAGTTTAGAAAATGCAATTTGTTCTAAGCCACCTTCATGACAGTATACAGAAATTTCCATTTGACTACCATCGGTAATATCATTATTCCAAATGACATGTTCACATTCACAAAAATTTGGACATTGTGAATTTGAAATTTGTATATTCTCTGTACTGTGATCTAGTGATCGATCAGTTCTCTTCTGATAATCATTAACTTCCGGAATATATTGAATTCCATAATTTTGAATATTTTTTGTAGCATTGGAAGAAATAGCACCAATAGCATTAGCAGTGATGTTAATTATTGGCCAAAAATTGATTGAAATGAAGGAAGTGAGAATAAAAATAGCTGTAATTGGTTGAACAGATGGATAATAATTTGCAGAAGAGAATCGGTTCATCCGGAAATTGTTATTATTGCAATATGATTTGTCAATATTAGTTCCTGAAAAACGAAAAAATGCTAAATTATCGTTTTTTTTTTTCTTTTTATAAACATTAAGCATAAATAAAGACAAGGGAATATGATGAAAGCATTGAATATTATAATTGTCATAATTGTAATTCTTAAATTATCACAATTTGTAATCTTAAAGTAAACATCTGATGTCAATTATTAATGACTGTTATTATTATTATTATTACTATTACCGTTATTTTTATAATTAACATCCTTACTACTATTATCTCTATTACTATCATTATTATCAACAAACAACAAACATATTGTTATTATTAACAATACACTGTATACAAAAAAAAAAAACACATTTAAACAAAAAGGGAAGAAAAAGGTACACCAAAAAGTAAAAATGTCATAATAGAGTTGTTGACAGAAAAGATATAAGCGTTAGCTATTTCATTTATTTTTATTTTTTTTTTGATAAAAATAAAAATTCAATTTAACTAAACAAAATTTAAATTTGCATCCTTTCATTCTTCATTTCATCCATCTGTCATACTCGTTTCCCATTTCTTCATCACTTTTCTCTTTTCTCCTTTTTATTTGCTGATTTTGTAAACAAGTTTCAAAAAATTCTCTCCTCATCTTATTCAATAATTTTCCATAAATTATATCCTTCTGCCTCTCTTTTTTTTGCATTAAAAACATTTGAAAACAAAAACAAAAAGCATTCTTAAATAATTTAATTTTTGTATGATATTGAAAAAAAAACAAAAAGAAACTGAAATCATTAAATTTAAATAAATTTCCATAATATCTATAAATGAAAAAAAAAAAAAATTGCATGAAAATGTTAACTAAACAATAAACAAAAAGTAAGAAAATATAAATTAAATAGCATAATAATATATGATAAAATAAGTTTAGCCTAAAATTAACCATTAATAGTTTTGCTAATTGGCTAAATTTAATTAGTTGAAAATAAAAAAAAAAATAGAAAAAAGCGCTTTTTTCTTTTTTTTCGACTTAATATTAAATTTTTGATTAAATATAAATTAGTTATAATTATTAAAAAAAAAAAAGGGACAGAATGATAAATAAAGAAGTTAACAAAATGGTTGCTAGGATTTTCAACTGATTATCGAGTGTCAATTTTATTTGAATAAATGTTTGATTTCATTCTCTCTCTTCCTCCCTCCCTCTCTCTCTCTTTCTCTCTCCCTCCTTTTCGCTGTTTTGTTCTGTCCCATTTTAAATCCACAAATTATGGGTGTGGTCAAAACGGCTTAATTGACCAAACGGATGTAAGCCTTTGACCACTACTAGTACTACTACTACTACCAGTTATTATAACTAAATTATTAGGCGGTTAACTCTTTTAATCTTTTTCCAGCACACCTCGATTACATGAATAAATAACATTTATATAATAACACACATACTGTAAGTAAGTAAAATATATAATAAATTATATATTAAAATATAAAATATATAAAAATAATAATAAATTTTACAATAATAATTAAATGTATAAGTAGTAATTAAATAATAATTAAATGCATAAGAGTATGTGTGTAATAATAATAAAACATTTAATATAAGTATAAAATACAATGAATTATATATTAATATATAAAATGTAAAATATATTAAATTAACAGTAAATTATATAATAATAATTAAAATATATGTTTGTATGTGTGTCTACCATTTGGAAATTTATGTAATTTAGCTAAATTATAATATAAAATAATAATTTTGTAATATATATGAATCATAAGAGTATAATTTTTAAAAAATAATTTAAGAAAAAAATTTTTTTTTACAATTTATAAAAATTTTATAATTTATAATAAATATGTAGCTAAGTTATAATATGAAATAATATATATTTATGTTATTAGTTAAGTTATATGATATAAAAAGTAATATTTATTTTAATAATTTATGAGAGAAAATTTACAATAAAAAAAAATTTGTTATTTTCTAATGTTATTAATAATAATTTATGTGAAAAAAGGAAATTTTTTTCAATTTTTTTTATTTTTCACTTATAATAAAGTAAAACTAAAATCTTTTATAATTAAAATAAGAGAAAAGAAAAAAAGAGAAAGAAAGAAAAAGAAATGCTATTAATAAATTTTAGTTTAAAGAAAAAGACAACAGAGTAATTTAAAGTTTTGAATAATAACAAACTTCTTTTTGTCTTTCTTGTAGTAAAATAAAAATAAAATAACATTAATGAGCATTAAACTTTAATTTTTACAGTTACAAAAATTATGAATTAATTAGAAAAAAACAGGGCGAAAGAAAAAGAGAGAGAGAGAGTTAAACTTTGATATTTTATATGATTGATATAAAATAAATGATTTGAATATAAGAGAACAAAAAAAAAAAAAAATGATTATTTTTTTCTTCCACTGATGAGTAACTTGTTTGTAATGAAATATTAAAATTAAAATAAACTGATATATCAATTCTGAAAATGAGAAATATTATAGTATGATTTATTAATAATAATTTCGTTGGCAATTTCATAGCAGATTGCATTTCATATTCTACTAGTAATTAAATTTAAATTTAATGCCAATTATTTCATTTCCTTTTCCTCAAATTTTACAATAATACTTAATTTATTGATTTAAAAAATTTTCACTACTCTGTAAATAATTAACAAATTAATGAATGAATGAAGAAATTTTATATTTTGTAAAATTTTTTTTCAAATAAATAAAACTTATTTGATCAACTTTTTTTATTAATTATTTCCTCATTTCAATAAATAATGTACTTTCAAAAAATGCTTTATCATTTTCTTCACTCCAACTAACTATCAATAATTTTTGAAATTAAAATGCAACAATCAAATTAAGACTATTCATAGTAAATAAAAAATAAGATTTACTAGTAAAATGACGTGTAGCAGTATTGCAAAGAGAAAAAGTTCAATTAAGATTTAAATTTAAATAAATCAAAAAGATTTAAAATAAATTAAAAACAAGGATAGCAGTGGTTGAATGCATAATTAATCAATAATTTCATTTTAAAATATAGAAATGTTAGCATAAATTGTGTTAATAAACTACAAAATTTGAATTTAAAATTTAAATTATTAATGATAAGAAAATTAAATCTTATTTCAGAAGTGTTGACTATTTATATAAATAAGATATTATCTTTTTTTTTTTTTTAACTATAATAATGATTGCAATTATTCGCTTATTTTTCATGCAAAATGGAACGACTAGAAAATTTGCAAATAACAATAAGAATAAATAAATGTGTTAGACAGTAATAAAAAATAATCGTGAAATAAAAAAATGAAATTGAAAAGAAAAATTTTAAGTTTTTTGCTTTAGTACTATTATCAAAGTTATACTTTTCTAAATAAGCAAAAATTTAAATAAATAAAATAGATAAATTGATGAATTTATAATTGTTATTATCACTTTAATTTTTTTGATAGGTAGAAATGGTATTTTAAAAAAAAAATGATTCATTTAGTTTCTCATTGATTGAGTAAATCTGATATAAGTTAAAAATAAAATAGTGATTCACATGAGAATGAAAAAAAAAAAAAAAGAACTGAAATAAATATCGAGAAATTATTGTAATTTACTGATGCATATCGTATAATTTTAATAAATTGCAAGAATTCAAATTATTTTATGAATAATAATAAAAATTATAATAATAGTAATAATAATGATAAATAATGATAATTATCATGAAGAAAAGCATTGTCCTTGGAATGAAATAGTTGTCACAGACAATTTTCACTGTTGGAAAGATATTTTGAATACAAAAAAATGGTAATTTACTGTTTGGAAACCGACTTTGTGCATCAATAATTTCCTTTATTTTTTACCGAATGATTAAAACATTTGTCAAAATAGCGAATGGCATGGAAAATTTTCACTAAATTTAAGTATTATTAATGAAAAAAATGAAAATAAAATATGTAGAAAGTATGTATTATAAATAATTTAATAAAAACTATGAATGATTCAAATAATATATTCAATTAATGATTAATCGAATTCATTTATATCAATAATAATTGTATTTTTGGTGCTTAAAAAGTTATTGGTTTAAGTTAAAGTTAACAATATTTTTTGTTATTTTATAGATTTTTACATTGCTAATAAAATAATGTAAAATAATAAAAGAAAAAAAAGAGAAAAACTGTGAAAAAAATTTTTTTAGAATATGTTTTGTAGAAATTCAATATTTTTTTGATCAAAATTAAAAAAAAAAAATGATATATTTAACAAAATGATAGTACCAATCGAGAATATTATCATTTCTTATTACAAACATTTTTTTTCTTCTAATTATTTTTTAATAATAATTTACCTATGCTAATAGTAGCAATATGATAATAATAATTTAAGTGTGATAATTATTCCTACAGTTTCTGTATTAGTAACAATAATTGTTGTTGTTATTGTGGAAGTAATAAAAGTGAGAGTAAATATTGTAATGATGATAATAGTAATGATAATAATAATAACATTAATTGTTATAATAAATTATTTTCTCCTTTGTTATTGTTGTAGTTGCTATTATTGTTATTGTTATTAATGTGCATGAATTCACATGTATAAAATTATTGTGCATATATTTACAATAATTAATAAATGACAATTAAAATAGCAAACAAGGTGACAAAAACAGAAAATCAATTTGTAAACATCAAAAAAAAAAAAGAAAGAAAATAGTAAAATAAAAAATAAGCATAGAAAATAAAAAAAAAAGTGGAAGAATTAAAATTTTAAATGGAATCATTTTTTTTTTTTTGAAAATATCTTCGCTTAATTATAAATCAATCATAAAGTTACACTCATATAAAATTAACCATTTTGAAATAATTCTAATCTCATTTTCTTATTAAAACATCATTTATAAAAGCGATATTTCGAAATAATACTTAGCTTTTAGCTTTCGAAATGATTTCAAATCTGAAATAAAATTAATGACAAATGGCACATACATATTTCATTAATTTTCTTTGCTATAATTAGTTGTACATGCATAATATGCTTCCTTTTTTTTTTCCTTTTCTTTTTTAAATTTCTAATTCATTCATCATTTTTCAATTGCATATATATTTATATAATTTAAAAAAAAAAAAAAATCTAACTATACATGTAATTCTTTCATATTTTACTATTATTTTATTAATTTAGCAAAATATTTTTATTTCATTCAATTTCTTCAATTTTATTACATTCTAAATGCTACCGCTGCAGCATTCAATTTCATTTAAAAATTAATAAAATTGATAAATTGTACATTTTTCCTTATATATGTAAAAATGTTATTGTTATAAATATTTTATAACATTTTTTATTAATAAGAAAAAGAAAAAAATACAATCAAATTTTTGCATATAATTTATTTTTTTTTTTAAATTAATACAATTCGATTTGCATATAAACTTTTTTCTTCGTTGCCTTTTTCTTTTCTTTTCTTTTTTGAAATTTATAATAATTATTAATAATTTAAAAACATACTGAATTAAATGTAATAATATCTAATTTTGATCGATAATATTTGTGAGAATTGTATAAACTAGAAAATTTATTCATAATTCTCTCGAGAATATCATTCCATCTTCTTCTCATTATCTTATTTACTATCATATAGAAAGGAAATAAATAAAATGTCCACCAACAATTGTTGCTTATTGAAAGAATTTTTGAATGAACAGATTTGTCCATGCATTATATGAATATAACATTCATTCTAATGTCTATCACATAAATCCAAATAATAATAATAATAATAGTAATATAATCATCAATCATTTGCAAATAATTATTTCTTATCTCTTTCTCATCTATTAAATTTTTCAAATATAATATTAATTAAATTATATGATTATTTTTAAATTTTATTATTAAAAAAATTTTTTTTTTAAATTAATTTTATTTAAAATTTTTATAACAAATTAATAATTGCATATAGTATTAAATCATTTGATACAGTTTTTTTTTTTGCTATCTGTTAAACTTTTGAATTATAATTTTGAAAATTTTGAATTATAAATTCAAAAATTTTTTCTACCAAAATTTTTTAAATCACTAGTAAAATATCATAAAATTTTTTATAATAAAAATTATGTATAAAACTATAAAATTTATTAATAAAATTTTTAATCATAAAAAAATAATTTTATATAATAGAAATTATTTTATAGTTTTTTTTTTTTGCACTTGCTAGTCTTCAAAAATTTTAAATTAATTCACGAAATACCGTATAATTGCTGCAAAAAAAAAAACAGCTATTTTTTTAAAATAATCAACTGATAGAATATAAATTAAGAAAAAAATTCAACAGTTATCTGATAAAAAAATGATTAATCAAATTTTATCTATCAAAAAAAATCTTGAAAAAATCTTTGAACAAACAAAGCAACTAGTCGACATAAAATAAACTTAACTTTTTCAAATTTAATTTAGCTCATAAAATCTTATAATTTCCAATAATCATTTCAAATTTTCTTATTAAAATTAAGAAAAAAAAATTTCAAATACCACTGATAATGAGAAAGAAAAAGTTAGGAAAAGATAAAGTGAAAATTTTATTACATCAATGATTAATGAATGAAATTTGTGAAAAAAAAAAAGATGAAAGTTTCAATTAATTTGATTAGATTTAAATCATTTATAAATGAAATATTTCAACTACCGATTAACTTTGCTAACAGAAAAATTTTCCAAAGTTTTAAAGGATTAATGAGATTGGATGAGAATAGTGTTAATGAAATGAGTGACATATGGCGGAAAATGTTATCCAGGATAGGTGTGACAATGAATAATGACCTGCACAGGTGCTTTCTCTCTCTCTCCCTCTTTCATTTTATTTCATTCGTTAAGATCCATTATTCCAAGTCTTATTGTTAGGTTTATTATTCAGCCATATAATAAGAACAATTAAGCCTAAGCCAATAGATAATGCATAAACAAACCATTAATTCATTCTTTCATTTATACTTTTAAAAACAAAAAAAAAAAAACGAAATTTTATTTCACTTTTACATGTTAAATGTGCTATTATCATGATTTATAACTGTTATTACTAGCTATTAATGGTTTTATTTTTAACTATAATTATATTAATTTTAAATTATAATTATGATGTTGTACATAATTATGTATATTATTATTATTATTATTGCTATAATTATTATTAGTAAGCTTCTAGATTTTTTATTTAAATAAGAATAGAATAAGTAAAAAATATATTTCATTGAAAATTATCAAAAACAAAAGAAAAATTTAAGCGCTTGTTTTTTTTTTTTTATTTTGATAATTTTAATTATTTTTGATTAAATTTTCTATAAATTCATTTGCTTTAATGATGATTCTGTTTATCAAATTGCTATCTTTATAACAAAATTAATGATAAAACTTCAGCAAAAATATTTTAAGGATTTATAAATGATAATGTAAGATTTACTTCTAGCATAAAAAGATGAAAAAAAAAAAAAGAAAATAGAATTAAAAAAAAAAAAAAAAATTGAAATACCTTTAATAGTATCGCATAAAAATTAAATTATGTTTGAGCAATTATTATAATCAAATCAGTTTGATAATAAATTTTCTACTGGATAATGTGCAATTATTTTAATTCTCATATTTGATTTTTCCTTTTTTTTTTTAATCCATCAAAATTGCAGTAATGAAATTATTACCTTATATTATCACTAAGTGAAAAAAAAAGTGTGTTAATAGATTTATACAAATTTTCTTAATGTCTTTTTTTTCTAATAACGCGAAAGTTATCTTTAAAGTAATCAGTAATCAATGTAACATTCTGAAAAAGTTAAGTAATTATTCAATTATTAGATTTTAATTTAGTAAATTGTCTGAGTGAAAAATGAAATGTGTAAATGTTTGATATTTTCTTTTCCTATCAATGCATATATGGCAGATTTGTTGATTTCAGTTAATTAATATAAATATTTTTATTATCTAAATTTTACACAACAAACATTTTCACTTAGGTAGAAACTATCATTTTCCTATTTATCCTTATCATTCTTATCATACATTTTCAGTTTTATTATCCGTGAATAAAAAAAAACAAAAGTTATGTTATGAATTATTATTAATAGTCTGTAAATTTACAGCAGTTGAGAACGAATATAATATAAGATTCTTAAAACCGGAAAATTAGCATACGGGGAGTAACAAATAATATCATTCATAATGATCCTTTTCCTGATCAGGTTTCCGTTAGAGGAAAAAATCTAATAATAGCTCTAGCAATAACAATAATAATTATAGTAGCATTTGGCAATAACAAAAATATCCGAAGTAAACCCAATTAAGCAAACAAATAGTAAATATTTTGCATATAAGGAAAAAAAAGAAAGTTCATTTATTATTTTCATGTTAAATATTCAAGAAAAAAGAACCAATCAATCGATCAATCAATGATCAATCGATAACTTATGCTTCAGTGTTGTACTTTTGATATTTTCTTCACTTGGCTTGCACAAAAGATACAATTGTTTATTGTTATAAATCATAGCAATTATCACATTTAAATAAATTTTTTCTTATATTTTATTTTTAACAAAATTTTACAAATTTAATTTTAAAATTAATAATAACAAAAAGAAGAAGAAATGATAATTAGAAATGTATAAGCGATGTTAATAATTTAACCGACGAATAATTTCTTGTATATGTACAAAATATAGATAAACAGATAAATAGATGAACAAATAGATAGTGCATAGATTGATAGATAGATTGACTGATAAGAAGATAAATAATCACAAATCATCGGTCATGTTAAATCGCTTCTTCTCGAAACATCGTTATAACATAACATATTGTGACATTTTAGGGATAAACTTTTAAAAATTTACCACATGATATGAATAGATTGGCAGATGATATGCTTTCCTTCAAATGATATTATCATCATTAGCGCCCAGTTATGATTCTTCTGGGAATTTTGAGTAATTTCACTGCCATTTAAGTAAAATTGAAATATTTTCATGATATGCTAAGATTTAAATTAATAAATCATTGGAAGGAAGAAAAAAGAAATGAGAAATGAATATCATTAGTAAGCTGAAAATTTGATATACTAGTTTTTTTTTCTTTTGAAAAAATATAGTAATAAGAAAATATTATATTTACATATAATTATGAATGAAAAAAGATGTTACATTTTTCTAACAATTAAAAAATGTCTCATTTCCTGTTAGATGGAAAAAATATCATTTTTAAAGATTTATCAGAATTTTTTGTCAATGATATGTAATATCTGCATTTTATCAATGATAATAAATTAGTATCTGAAAATGCAGATTCTAAGAACATCAGAAGATACTGATAGCAACAATAGCAGATTTTGAAAATATCAAAAGATACTGATAAGAACGATGGCAGATTCTGAGAATATCAAAAGATACTGATAACAAGATAATCATCATTTTTCCGATATGTAAAAAACTTTTTTTGAAGCTTAAAAAAGAAGCAAAATTTATGGTCAACTTTTTAAGAAAAGCAAAAATTTAATTATTCCTGAAGGAAATGTTTAATAATAACAAAAAATTTGGCATAAATTAAGAAAGCATTGATAAACAAAAAAAAGGAAAAATTGCTTTATAATCATTGTATAATATAATTATAATTATATTATCTATTATTTGCTATAGAATATCCGTAGAATAATAACAATGTATGAAAAAAAAGAAAAGCGCAAAAAATTAAATAAAATTTTACGCTTAGTTTAAATTTTTAAAAACCTATTTTTAATTAATATCATTTAATATGCATTATTATCATTATTATAAAATATTTATATCCAAGTGTTGATATTATCACCAAATTAATATATTTTGTTAGACGAATAAATAAAATTATTCAAAAATATTTAAACCTTGAAAAAAAAAGGAAATGGAAATTGATAAATAAATAAATTAATTTAATATAATATGAAAATATGCGAAAATGTTAGAAAATTTATTATCAGAAAAATAGTTCTGCAACAACTTATTAGCTATCATGAAATGCAGCAAAAATATTTTATTTGACATATATGAATAAATTATGATAATTGCATTTTCATCGTTTTTGTGTTCGATTAAAGTTTATAACAAAATATTCATAAGAATTTAAGTTGAATTGTATTTAAAATATTCAATTATCTTTAAGGGAAGAAAAAAACTGGAGAAGATAAGGATATTTTATTCATAATACATCAATTATGTTAATTCATCCTGTTTTAATGATTTAAAAAAAAATCACTTAATTGTTTACTTTAAGTTCAAATATATTAATTAAAAAAAAAAAAAAAAAAGGAGCAACACATATATATTTGAAAGCATTCATTCAAAATGATACAAAAATGAAAAATGATTTACATATTTGACTAAAATTTGCTTCGTAATCATTTTTATTCATTTTCAAAAAGCAATTTAAATGAATATACCATGCATGACTTGTCAATCAGTCTTTTTTAGCTTTGTCAAAAAATAAAATAATATGATTTCGTTTCCATTTTTATTCAAAAATTCATTAAACTAAAAATATGCATTCGATGACTAAAATTTTTATTAGAATGGAAGAGAGATTTTATTAGGATAAATGAGCAAAAAGTTTTAAATATACATGCAATGAGAAGTAAAAAATTAATTTACTTAAAAAAAGTATATAGTGGTGATCAATAATAAAAACGATTATACAATAATAATAATAATAATAACAGTAATAACAACATAATACTACTGCTACTAATAATAATAATAATAATAATAATAATAACAACAACAATAATGACAGTTATAATAATAATAATGAAAACGAATGAGAAATGGGAGTGGATGAATTAAATCACAGAATGTAAATAAAAATGATAAAAATTGGGAGAGATCAAATAATTTCAAATAATCAGTCGATAGAATCTACCGTTTATCCTTTCATTATTTTTTATTTATTGTTTCTTTCTTCAAATAATTTTTTAAAATTATTAATATTATATTTATAACAATAATAATAATATTTAATAAAGTAAATAATCGAAAAAAGAACTAAATTACTAATTATTATTATAATCGTATAATTCATTATTATGTATATTTTAGTTTCGTAGAATTTAAAATGTTTATTAATTGTAAACAAATATAGTAGAATTAACAACATAGATTATCTGTTGGCTATTTACGGACCATTTATTCAGCTTAATGGATGAATAAATTAATATAAAAATAAATGAAATGAGAGTATTAATGATGAGGCTGATAATTATTTCTCAAACTATTATGGAGAAAGGTTAGACAGGTAAATTGACCTAGTACAATGACCTCTTCCTCTTATCCTTATCGTTAAGTAATTTCAGCATCATTTAATAACGAAAATTGCTTGTGTATGTGAAGATAGATTTAATTAAAATTATAAAATGTTACAGCGCCAATCATTCCTCATTTCTCAACAGATTTAATTTGTAAAAGGAAAATGTTACCTCGGAAACAATTAAAATATATATGCATGGGTATGTCTAATTGAATGTAGTATGTATGAATTAATTTGTAAGTGGTAAAATTTGATTGAACGAAAAATTTTTATTTCTAAATTTGATAAAATTTTAGAGTGAAATTTTGAAATGAAATAAAATCACATGTAAAAATTAAAAGATATACTGGATGCTTTTCGTTTTTTTTTTTTTTTTTTTTTTTTTGCTTTTTGATATTTAACTTCAACTTTTCATTTGATAATTTTAACATTCCATAATTAACTTCAATTTTTGCTGCATTATGAACACTTTTTTATCGATAAAAAATTTTTTACTTTATGAAATAATTTCATTCAATTCAACTATTTGAGTTCAACTATTCAGCAATAACATAACCATATTTTTCCCGGTAATGAAATAATGCTTAAATGATTAATAAGTAGCACTTCAAGGCTATCAATCCAATTAGAATTTTAGTAAATGCTATTGTTGGCAATGAATGCATTGTTAAATTCATAATTTTAAAATCTTCAAAATTCTTTATAATTCGTAAAAGAGCTAAAAGTTTGTGAATCTTTGAAAATTGTAAACTATAAATAATTTAAAAATTAATTTTTACTAATTATTAAATTACTAGCAAAAAAGAATGATAAAATATTCATTAATTTATTCAAATCAATTAGTATAAAAAAATCTAAAAAAAGATGGCAAAAAAAAGAAAACTGAAGTATATGAACAAATAATATGAATGCTACAATAAAAAAATGCATAAAATGAATGATTTCATTGGAAGTTGAAAATTTTGAATAGATTAATTTATAAGATCAAATAATATTATTATAATATTGTTTAAATTTAGAAGGAGAGCAAAAGATTGTTATTACATAATTTGATCATTTAGTAATAAATAATAAATAATAATAATAATAAAATAATGATAATAGAAATTATTGTCACACTAACTTTTTTAATAATAACAATAATAATAAAATAATGGTAACAGAAATTATTATTACACTATTTTTTTTTGATAATAATGATATTTAATAATAATAATAATAGCAAATGTTTCGAAACAAGAAACTATTATAATATATTGCAATAACTTTTGGAAGAGACTAATACCACTGTTGCAGAAAGGATAAATTATAATGAATAAACAAACAATAAGCCATCTAATAACAACAACAACATTAATTATTATGTTTCTAATAATTTTTAGCATTTATTAAGGGAAAATAATTTTGACAAAGTTAATTATTTAATAAATTATTATTGTCTTTTTTTTCTAAATTTCATTTATTATTTTTTTTTTTAGCAGATTTAAGGAAAAAGGAACAAGCGTTAATTTCTCATTTGAATAATATGATAATTAATTGTTTTAATTAGTTTAAATAAATAATTATTTTCACATGCAAATTTTAAACAAAATGAAAAAAAAAATGAGAAAAAAGAGGAGCTATTCTTGATTAAATAAATGAAATAAATTAGTATAAAATTTTTTAAGCTTTATCTACTATAATTATTTTTCTGTTTAAATATCATTTAAAAAAAAAAAAATTGTGAGATTAATTTAATATTACTTTTTTCTATTTAGGCATAATTTTACATTGTCTATAATTACTGACAAATAATTAAAATTTGGATGTATTTAAATGAGTGATAAATTTAATGCATCGGTCATAATGATACGTTTGTGGTATGAATTTAATTCAGCGCAGTAAATGGCGACAAATTGGATGACAAATTTTTGGTTTAATTTAAAAATGAGCAATCTTACAATTAATTACTATGATTAAATGTATGGTTCAAACATCATTCATAATAATTATATATTCTAGTTATATTCTAAATAATAATTATGTTCTAAATTCAACACTCATAAATATTACAAATGGATTTTAATAAGTTAGAAAAATATTATAATTTTCCGATGAATAGTAATAATTTAATAAATAAGCAATTTTGCTTTCTTAATTTATAATAATAATATGATGTTAAAATAAACACAAAAATTAATAAATAGGCGTTTTTTTTTTTTGTTTGGAAATTAACAACTAGAAAAATAGAAAAAATTGATATTTCAATAATTTCAAATTCTCTATTTCATATCAGCTATTATTTTAATTAAATCTGTTAGATAAATTGATAAGAAAAAATTTTAAAAAAAAATTTAAAAAACTGAGAAATTATTGTAGCATAGGTATATATATATATATTTGACAAGAAAATTTTTGAAAATTTAATTTTTCTCAGCTAAATTATCAAATTACTATTTAATTACTAATTATTATTCATTACTGAAAAACGATATCTTACTAACAAATTGCAATTCAAAATCAACTTTTAAGTAAT
Source organism: Brugia malayi (assembly GCF_000002995.4). Classification (NCBI taxonomy): domain Eukaryota; kingdom Metazoa; phylum Nematoda; class Chromadorea; order Rhabditida; family Onchocercidae; genus Brugia; species Brugia malayi. The sequence goes on along the minus strand of NW_025062476.1, from coordinate 4,150,979 downwards.
TTTCAGAGACATAGAGGTAAAATTTAATGAGAAAAATCAAAGAATAAAAAAATTATATAATTTTATTCATCGGATGAAAAATTGCAAACAAATTTAAAATCAAGTTAAATCAAAATTGATTAAAAATCACTGATAACGCATTGCAAAATTACTATTAAGTGTTATAAATTCTACCAAAAAAGGAATTAAAATTGAAAATTTACTCCCAAAGATGAGATTTTAATAGCAATTATTTATGAAAAAGCAATGTGAAAACTTTTGATAACTAAATGATTCATTGACAATACTGACAAATATTCTCGACAACACTGATATGATAATTAACATTGTGCAAAATTTATTACTTATATTTGATTGGAAAGAATTAAATTATTGGCTTACAAATTTTTAAAAGTTATAAATTTAAAAAATGCGAAGATTTTTTAAGGAATGTTAATATATGATCAAACAAAATTATATTAAAACTTATCAAATTAAATCGAATTGACACTTATTAAACAAAGTCATATTAATACTTAATAAACAAATTTACACAAATATTTATCAAATTAAATTGTATTAATACTTATAATAGAAAATTATATCAATACTTTCTCAAACTCGACCAATGAAAAACAGTAGAAAAGGTTTATTAACATTTACTGTTATTCATTGTAAAATTATATAAAAATTATGATAGCATTAAATTTAATTATTGAAAAAGTATGTATAATAATGTGTTAGTATGAATATTTCATTCAAATATTTTTAAAACTTTAAAAGTTTAAATGAAAAGTAATGGATGAATGAGGGAATAAAATTAATAAGAAGAAAAAGTCAGCAAATTTAAATCCATATGATTTAAAAAAAAAAAAATGACAACAAAACTTTTGAAATTTTTTAAAAAATTTCAGAAAACAAAAATATTGCTCTCTTTTTTTTAAAAAAAAAAAAAAAAAAAAAAAAAACGAAAGATTTTTTTTTTTCAAAAATTAAAAAGCAAAATATAATAGCAAAAGTTTTTGTTATCGGTAATTTGATCATTTTTAATCAATCTAAAAAATTTTTTTTTCTTTATCATAATTATTATCATTATCACTATTATTCATGCTTCTTAATTCTCTATGATTATTATTGCTATTATTAGTATTCATGTATTCTTAAAAAATTTCAACAAGCAAGTTAGAAAAATTTTTTAAATAATAGAAATTTGCGAACAATCAAGCTTATATGTATTTAATAAATATTTTTTAATGAAATAAATTTATGAATAGATAAAAAAAAAAATATTTTGAATTTAATATTTTTTAATATATTTACATATACATTCATTGCTTCATACACCAGCAATTAATTAATTAAAAAATTTAAACGGTAAAAAGAAAGTGTATTTGTATTTATTATTTTTTTTTTGAAAAAATTGCCTATTCATTTTTTAATGATATTCATTGCATGTAATCTGCGCTTCATTAGCTAATTAAGCATTGATTGTTTTAAAAATTTAATAATGAATCGTTATTTCAAGACGATGACTAATCTTCTAATTACTGAATGCTAATTAGCTGTATTTGTAAGATTTAAAACAAAGGGATAATTAGTTATTTAGCTTTAACTATTTTACTAATCATTTTTATCCATTCATGAATTTATTTCATTTCACCGCTTTTATTCTAATTGTAAATTTACCATTGCAAATATTTTGGCTAAACTAAACAAATAATAATTAAATTTTTTTTCTTTTTAGCAAAAATTTCATAAGTATTACATTTGAAATATTACCAAACAGCTGCTTGCAGTTTATCAAATATATCAATCAAATGCATTATCAGTAAAGTATGAATCATTCATTTCAACTCTCGAAGTATATCAATCGATTGTATTATCAGTAAAGTGTGAATCATTCATTTCCATTTTTAAAATATGATTTATTTATTTTTATCATCCAAATACAATTTATACATTTTTATTATTGCAGTAAAAATTCTTTCATTTTTATCATCGAAGTGAATTTTGATTAATATTCATTAACAAAACTTTTTATTTATTTATTTTTTTTTTTTTTTGCAAATAAATTTTTATTTGCAAGTTTCAATTTTTTTTAAAAAAAAACTGAAATATTAATACATGAATTTTGTACAATTTCAAGAAATTTATTATTAAAATGATTGATAATAATTTTTATAAAAAAGTGTAATTTATATGAATGGAAATGAATAATTAAAGTTACAAATAATAAAAATGCATTGTTTTGTTTTCCACACCAATTTTTTCCATCGTTAATTTTTCTTTCTTTTTTTTTCAAGCATTTCAAAATTATACTAACTGAGTCACACATACAAAATGATTAATTGACTGTTTTTCAATTAAATTTTTTATGAAATATTCTTAACCCTATCAGATATTTCAATAAACCGGAAAATCACGCTTATTTATATGTACACATAGTAATTAGAACTATAGTAATTCAAATTAAAATTTTTAAAAATATATGTAACAAAATTTTTCACTTTTAAATATTTCTTAAAATTAATTCTTAGATTATCGTATTTTCCATTTTCTCACTTTTCATTTATCATTTTTTTCTTTTCCTTTCTTTTTTTCATTTTCACTTTTTTTTTCTTTAATTTTTCTTCCTTTTTGCTTTCTTTTTTTTTTTTGTTTAATTTTTCCGAAAATTTTCGTTTATTTTATTTTTTATTTCATTTCTTTCTTTCATTTTGGTTTTTTATTCAATGATGTAATTTGTAGAAAATAATGAGAAAATGAAATGAAATAAATGACACATCGTTTGACGACGAGGCAGTTTGTCAATCCGATTAAACAGAAAATGTGCTCCGTTGTCACTGTAAGGTTTTTAACTTTTTTTTTTTTTTTTTTGTTACGAATGGAATTAAAATTTAATAAATTCAAATTAAATCATAATTTCATCTCATTCAACCTATTTTTAACATTTTTGATTTAATTAATCGAAAATAAAAGCGGAATTTTGTAATTTTCTTGTTCAATTATTTAATGACACAAATATGCAAATATATTGATATTGAATTGAAGCGAAAATGATGAATAAAAACCTAATAATAATTATTATCGATTATTCATTATTGTTATGATTTATTATTATTATTATTATTATTATTATTATTATTATCAAATATCATTATTATTCCTTATTAATATCAATATTATTAATTTTTTTTTTTTTTGATATTTGAAAACAAATTGGGCAAAAAATTCTTTTTAAAACAAATTTTTTTTTGCCAATTGATTAATCGAGAAACCGGCAAAAAGGAAAGAGTAATCATTTTCAGACATTAAACTCTCCTCTTTCTTTCTCTCTCTCTCTCTCTCTCTCTGTCTCCCTCTCTCTCTCGCTTCTTAAATTTATTTCATTGCTCCTTTCATCATTTACTTTTAATCTTTTTCTCTTTCCATCTTTCTTTCATTTCTTTTCCTTTTTAAAAACATTAATTTTCATTCTAACAATGAAATGAGTTTAGTTCTAAGAAAAATTCGCATGTTTTTCTTATCATTTAAAGTAACAAACTTTTTTATCATTCAAACTAACATTTGCAAAAAATTCATCCAATCATATATTTTCTTTTTCTTTTCTCTTCTTTTCTTCTTTCTCTTTCTCTCCCTCTCTCTCTCTCTCTTTCCCTCCCTCTTTATCTATCTTTTTATTTCATTTTCTTTCCTTTTTTTTCGGTTCAGAATAAATCAATGATCGAAGCAGTTGTCACTTCATTCCGAGTAAAATTAGATGTAATTACTAAATTAAAATGTCTAAAACTATCGAAATTAGCAATTTCATCCGTTTATTATCTTTGAAAATTTTCAAATTTAACAATTTAACTTTTGAACTAAAAAGTTAAATTTCAATTCAAATGTATTTAATTGATTGAGATATGAAAATATATATATATATATATACATCTAATAAAAATTTAATCTTTTTTTCAAAAGAAAAGAATCGATATATCAGCCATAGAATATTTATTTCAAATTAAATTGTTGAAAAAAAAAAAAAAAAAAAAAAACAAGCGAAAGAGTTTAATAATAATCTGATTTGTTTATTATTGTTGCATCTAATGCTAAACTGATAAAAATAATTTATAATCGATAGGACAACAACAATAACAACAACAACAATAACAACAACAACAACAACAACAACAGCAACAAAAGTAAATAAATAAGTTTGTTTATCATTGATTCATCTGACAATACAAAAGTGTTAAATTCAATTACTGATTGATTTAAAGTTAAGTTTAAAAAAAGAAAACATTTGATAAGTAAGACAAAAGAAGTATTATTTTAACACTGTAACAAAATAATTTATTTTTTAAAATGTACATTAAATATTAAATAATTTTCATGCAAAATATTTTGATTTAATTTTTGTATATTTTATAAATTGAAAATTGTAAATTTTGTTGAAAAAAGTGCTCACTTATCATCAAAATGATATTATGCAAAAATTGTATACAAATTAACAATTACTAAAAAATAGTAAAAATTATTTATGCAAAGTAATATGTAAAATTCACACTGATTTATCATTAATTACAAAAATTAGGATATTTTTTTTAAAGTAATTAATTTTTTTTGTGGTAATTAAAAAAAAAAAAGTTTTATCAATTTAATAGTTAATGTCTTATTTGATATAAAACATTATCACTTTACTGTAACACAAATTTGGTATTCATTAAAATTTACAACAAAATTATTGCAACTTCAATTTTTTCCTTTTCTTTTCTCCACAATTCAAGTTTGCCCAAATATTCAAAATTTCATCATTACTTTCTTTTGAAAATATATTTTTGAAATTTTAATGTCATATATAATGATAATAGCATAGAAATATTAATGTAAATATCAATAAATCATTTAGTATTAATGTAAGTAAACATTTCATTTCCCAAAGTTTTATTTGTTAAATAAGTAAGTTAAGCAATTTGATAAGCCATATTATGATAATGATAAAAAATAATGTTTTGTAATTTTTTTTTCCTCTTTTTAACAATTACAATACTATTTTAGGATTTGAAATTTATCAGAAAAAGTTTGATCAATTTTAACTTTAAAATAATCAAACTAATCCGAATTTAATTAATTGCTTGGCTTATTAATTTTGAAATTTTACATAGCTAATTGTATTAATTGTGAAAATAATAATAAATTCTATATTGTTTGTTATAAATTAGTAAGCAGTTTAACATTTTTGATAATATTGTATTTTTCATATATTGTAATATGTAAGTAAATTCATAAATTTAGCAAAAAAAGTTCTTATAAATTGTATTTGTTATAATCATATCTGTTTATTTATGCTTTTTTTTGTTTACTTATTTACATTTGTTTTTCATTAGTGAGCAAAATATTTTAGAAAACAATGAATATAAAAATTCTAAATACAAAATAATGAAAAATGAAAATTTCAAAGAAATTTAGCAATCGTCAAGACGGATGTGGCATGATCTCATGATTCATTTCATGTAGCACATGATATACAAGCACATCCGTATTGAAAATCGTTTTAAAATATCGGCTTTTTTTTTTAATTTCAACGAAAAAAGATGACACAAAAAAGGAAGAAAAAATGATTGATCGAAATTGATTGATTGATTGATTGATCACTTATCTGATTAATTGTTAAAATAGTAGAAAATAGATAAAAATTAAAAGATAGCAATTTTTTTCCTTTGTTTTGTGAATTTAATCGAAACTATAACAATTGAAAAAGCTCAAATAAAACACAATTTTTAAGAATTTGAAAAGAAAAGGAAAAAATTTTTTCATTTTTTATATTTAATATAAACATTCTTTCATCGTTTTCATTTTTTCAAATTATTTAAATCAAAATTTTGTTACAAATGCAAAAAATTAATATTAATAATTAAAAAAAAAATTCCCATTTATAATGCGCAACAAATAATTAATAAAATTAAATTTATATTTTATAAAATCAGGGATAAAAAAGTGTTTAAAATCCTCAAAATATATTAAAATTTTTCGTTTTTTTTTTTTCTTTTTTATTCCATAAATGAATTAATCTGATAATTTTCCAATAGATAGATCAATGAGTTCAAAATGATTTACATGAATAAATTGAAGTGAACCAATTTTTCAGTTTCATTTTTTTTTTTTTTTTTTCAATGATGACAAAAGTAAAAAAAAAAAAATTTTTTTTTCTTTTAAATGTTTAAATTAGCAAATTAGTAGCAACAATCCAGGCACTAACAGGTACACTAACACATTGAAAAACGATAAATTCAACCAATGAATGAACAAATAGTGCAACAAAAAAGAAAAAATTAAGAAAAAAATAAAATCACTAACTGATAGAAAAGATTTAAATACACAAAAAAAAAAAAAGAAAAAGAAAAGAAAAAGAAGAAAAATGAAACGAATAAAAGAAACAATGAAATAGCAAAAAAGAAAAATTTTATGTACAAAAAAAAAAAAGTGAAATGTTCAAAATAAATGTTGAAGTAATCACAATATGAAAAAGGTACAAAATGCTTAAAAGACAAATGCTTGCTTAGTGTAAATAACAAATTTTTCAAACTGAAATTAGAAAAAGAAAATATTTGAAAGATGAAAATTGTAAATTTATCTAGATAATAGGACAAATATTTCAAATATATATATATATATATATATATATATATATATATATATGTCTTACACAAACATTCATAAATATACAACAAATATGAATTTAATTACCTATTTAGTTACTTACTTATTTGCTTATACACTTTTAAACTTTCTATTCTCATTCTTCTCAATTTCATTAATCTAATTAAATAGGTGACTAACTAGGAGAGATCATTTTCAAGACAAGAAAATCTCATAGCAGTTTTTCTTACTTTTTTTCAGTCAATAAATAAACAAAGTTTCCTCAATATTTCAGTACAAAATGTTATTATATTTAATAAAATTTCGTTTTTTTTTTTTACCAAATAAAAAGAGAAAACTTATTTCTTATCCTATAATTGAGAATAGATATTGTAAAAGTTAAAAATTGAAGGAAAAAAAAGAGGGGATGAAATGAATTGCTTCAAAATATAAAATTCACCATCCAAAAGTTATTTGATATAATCTAAACGAAAATAAATTATTCCACGTCAATAAATTAAAAAAATAAAGAAAATAAAAAAAAAAAAATTGTGCAAAGTCAATTAATGAAAAATAATTAAAAGCAAAATTGCTAACAGTATTAATAGCTAAACTATAATAAATAAATTTCTTACCTTAAATCAATATAATCTTATTTCAATCATTACATTCATAGATTTAACACAAATAAAAAAACTTTCCTTCAAATTTTTTATGTCAAAAATATGATAATTTCTAAATATTCCAACAAAATCAAAAATGCAAAACAAATTATATTGCATATTTAAAATTTTTCTTAGAATTATATTATTTCAAAATATGAATAAATAAATAATAATTAGAAATATGAAAAAAAAAAAGAAAATAATAATAATTAAAATTATGTAATATCAGTTAATTTAATAATAACTGTTGAATAAATTTTCAAAATTTTTTTAAAATGATTCATACATCCCAAAACAATTTATGATTGTATGTACCCTTTTTCAGTATCGGAAGAATTGTCTGTGAGAATAACAACAAAACAGAGAGATAAACAGAAAATATGGGAAAGTTTCTTTCGTTTTTTTTTTTGGATGAAAATAATTTCAATTCAAAAATAATAACAAAAATAATTTGATTATATAAATTATTCAAAAAAAAAAAATTCAAAGTAAAATGTGTACAAAAATAAAACAAAACAAAAACAAAAAAGAAAGAGAAATTAGTTCGATATTTTGAAAAAAAAAATCACTATAAGATGGATAAAAAACATTTTTTGATAAATAAAAATAAACATTTATAGTTAAATTTTTTTTTTTAAATGTAAAATTTTAAAATTCATTCTAACATATATATTTACTATAATTTACTATAAAATATTTCGATAGCATATATTCTTTACTTTTTATTAACTTAATTTCATATTAATTTTTCATTTTTCCATCTATTTACAGCAATATTTTCTCATATTATAATAATGATTAAATTAAATGTTAGCTATATTTTAATAAATACTTTCCTTCATTTCTATCCAGTATAAAATATTTTTGAGCAAACAAAAAAAAAATTACATTATCGTATAATTTTTATTTAAAATATACAAATAATCTTTGCTTCATTCTTTCTTTCTTAAATCTTTCATTATTTTTTTTTTCTTATTCTTTCTTTTCTTTTATTTCCATCTAACCTTTACCCTCTTGAAGAGCTATTCTTAATTTTCCTTCTATTCTTTCATCTATTTCCCTCTTTTTTTTCATTCAAATCATTCTCTTCCTTATATTTTAATAAATACTTTTTTTCTTTCTATCTAATATGCAAATAAAATAAAATATTTCAATGAAAAAGAAGGAAAATATCTATAATTCTCATAATATTCTACATTTATGTATTAATTATTGCATATTTCCTTTTTTCTTTTTTTCTTCCTCCCTTTCTTTCTTTTTTTTTTCACTTCTTTTATCTGCTGGAAATGTAGAAAAAAAAAAAAAAAAAAAAAAAAAAAAGGCAGAATTTGCATACTACAAAGAAATCTATGGTGCAAAATTTTTACGACAAACAATAAACGATTTGCATTATTACATCTTTCTTTCGTTGCTTTTGAAAGTTATCAGAAAGAATTTTAAAATTTAGCTAAATATATTTGTCAGAAAAGAAAAAAAAAAAAGGAAATTTTCTTTTGAATTTAAATGAAATAAAAGTCAATTAAAGAAGTAAACAATGAAAATTTGACATGATTATAGCTACTTTGTATATTTATTAGTATTAATCTTTTTTCTTTTTTTCTCATTTCTAAAAAAAAATAAATTTCTTTAAAAATATAAACTATAAGTTGTCGCTTGAAGAGAGATGAAATTAAAAATATTGCTAATGCTAAAACATATTATGCATAAACATTGTTATAAAAAATATGAAACCGGAATTTACCAACATTAATCATTAATGAAAGATCAAATTTTGAAAAAGTAAAACTGATAACAAAATTAAATTAGCATAATTCAGAGTATAACAGTAATTAATTTACATGTGATAAGACTGATCAAATTTATCAAATCAAATAAGCACCAATAAAATCAATTAAATTATTTATTGTAATAAAATTTCGATCAAATGATAATATAATGTTTGTAATTAAATTCATATAAATAGAACATTTTATTATCATTAGTGAAACTAATGATATGAATGATAAATGAGAAATATAACAAAGGAATAAAAAATTTTACAGTAGTTTTATAATCATCAAATCTTTAGTCTGATTTCCTCTTTTCTCTCTCTCCCTCTCAATCCTTCTCTCTCTATTTCCCTTTCTCATTTCAAATCATTTCCGATGATAAATTCATGAGTAGTTCGTGGTCTCGATCATTGAATGATTCATTTGTCTACCACTGGAAATTCCAGAAGGGTTAGGACGAGAATATATAAAATGGATGACTGTCACCTTGAATCAGAAATCAGACGGATGTTTGTCATTGTTGACCTAAATTTATCTATCACACCACATTTCACAATATCATTCCATATTTCTGATGATGATATATGTGCGTATAATACTATTAAAATACAGTGTGTATGATGAAAGGGATGTGATGATAATGACGAATGACTATTACAATTGATAGTAATAATAAAATAATGATAATAATGATGATCAAAACAATGGCAGTGATCATAACTAGAACAATGACAGCAATAATAAAATAATGATAATAATAATAATGTCTAAAACAGTAATAATTAGTAATAATAATGATAACAAATAATAAATAGTGGCAATAATCATAACTAGAACAATGATGTAACAATAAAAAAATGATAATAATGATGAATAAAACAGTAATAATTAATAATAATGGATAATAATAGTAATAATAATGGCAATGATCATAACTACTATAATGACGGTAATAATAACGATGGTGATAACAACGATCAATAATAATGATCAAATCTTTTTTTCTTTCTTTTTCTTTTCTTTTTTTTTAGAATATTATCATGTTAGATCAAATAAGAGAATTTTGATATATTTAACATCTTTAAAAACTTCAATAAATGAATAAATATTTAAGCTAATAATAATATATCAATCGAAAATAATACATGATAATATGTTATCAAATGTAATTTTATAAAGATTTTAACATTTATTTCCAACAAGTACTTTTTTTTTTACCATTTCTTAATGATAATTATGTTTGTGTGATACAGACTAAATTGAAAGAAATGAAAAGATTGAATTCTTCAAAAATTTTTCTTCTTTCATTGAACTTTCTCATTTCTTTATGTTAAATTTTTGGAAGAAATAACAAAAAAAAAAAGAAGGAAAAAAATTATTAAGAAATAAAATTTGTTATGAATTAATAAATTAAATTAATGTAAGAAATTATAATATTGTGTGGTAATAGCAGCTAAGATATTGAGACGGATGTAACGTGATCTCATGGAATTCAATATTATACGACATGATTTCACGTACGTCCGTCTCAAGATCTACCGCTTATAATGGCGGAATGTGTTAGTTATATTCACTTGAATAAAATGAACCATCTAAAAGATAAAAAAAAAAAAATAAGATATAAAAATGTACACATCAAATGATTTGTCCTGTTCAATAGAAGAAAAAAAAAAAAAACAAAAAAAATAAACATGACAAGCTAATTGATACTTTAAAAAGATAACAAATAATGATAAGTGAACAATGAAATAGAAACAACAGAATGAAATGAAGAAATATTTAAATTAAATTTGAGGATAATAACAGATGAAGAAATTGGGAAAGTTTTTAGGAAGACAAATGCAAACAATTTGCATATCAAACAATTTTGCAATCATTTCAATAAATGGCGGTGTTATCTGTCAATGACATCACTGCAAAAAAAAAAAAAAGAAAGAAAGAAAAAAGACCAAAAATTAAATAAATCAGGCGAAATTTAAATTCTCTCTTTTTAATATATGTATATATGGTAAGGACTGATACTTTTTGTTTAGAAAGAAAAAAAAATTAAATATTTAAAATAAGGAAAGAAAATTTCAAGATTTGATGAAATTTCATTGCAAATAACATTTTGAAAAGAAAAAAGAAAAGATAAAACGACAAAATTTGACAAAAATTTTGTATTTAAATCTATAAAAAAAAATAAATAAATAAAAGATGGAAAAATATTTTGCAAAATAATGCAAATGAAATAAATTTTGCAATAAAAAAAAGGAAAGGAAAGGAAATTTTTGAATGAAAGAAAGAAGTAATATATCATATATTTGAAGCAATCAATTATTTTTATTTTATTAAAATTGAACAGATATAAATTATAAATTGTTGTAATAAGTTTGTACATATGTATATGAAAAATATAAATCGGAAATTTACATATTGTCAATTAATAAATTCATAATACAAACAAAACTGTATTTCTTCGAAAAAAGACAGAAAGAAAAAAAATAAAAAACAAAATGATATTTCTCGCTTTACGAAAAGTAAAGAAAAAAAAAAAAAAAAAAACCTTTCTTCTGAAAAATTTATAAAACATTAAATGGAAATTTCATTTATTTGTTAAGAAAAAAGAAGAGAAAAAATTTCTTTTTTTTTTCATTGAAAAAAATTTAGATTGAGAAAAAAACCTGAACAGAAATAAATGTAATCAAATATTGTTAGAATGAAATAAATTTAATTCTTACCAATCAAACATTTCATTAATTTAAAAAATTTTAAATTACCATTTCAATATAGGACAAAAAAGAAAAATGAAAAAAAAAAATGAAATGCAAATGTTGGCAGTTAAATCAAACCCAACCAAACATTTATAATTCCGAAAATACTGTAGGTGTGTTATTATTATTATTATTATTTTTTTTTTTTGAAATTTTCTGATCAAAGATTTTGTTGCCAATTTATGAAAGCAAAAATTTCATTCATGAATTCTGTTAAATGTTAAATTATTACAAATTAATAATCATTTTATTATTAAAAATTAGTACTTTATACTGATCTAACTAATTAATTAACCCTAGAAAAGTTATTGATTATTTTACCAGTAAAAGGGTATTTTTTTAATTTTTTTTTCCATCATTACAACAAATATCTTTGTTCTCAGAGATAATTTTTAGCATTTTGGTATTATGTAACAATCATATCAATATTCAGTTTGAAAATTTAAAAATTTAGTAAAAAATAATTAAATTTATTTGTAGCAAATGAAAATAAAAAACAAAATTTTGGTAAGAGGTAATAAAGATTTTGCTGAAATATTGTGTTCAATTTGCTAAATTATCAAATAAGTCACAAATTTAAATTTGATCACTTAATTTTTCATAAACAAAAGTTCTAATTTAATTTCTATTAATATCATGAAGAATTCTTCCTCATAATTTGTTGGAAATTTTGTTGGAGAAAAATGAAAATAGTAGTAATATAAAATTATTGTTTTGTCATTTCTAATGACTAATGGAAAAAAAAAAATTATTACGATTAATTAGGTAAAGAAAAAAAGGAAAAGAAAAAACAAAAAAAAAACTTAGAATTATTTTTCTTTTCTTTTCTCGCTTAATACGTACATACATACTATGTTTTATAATGAAATTTCAAAAATTTTTTCACGAAAACATTATATGTACAATTTTGTTTCACATTTTTTATTTTTGCTATACATAATAATAAATATATTAAATTTCAAATCAATTAATTAATTTCTTATTCTTTTTTTCATTTTTGCTCAACATTGTTGTAAAATATGATAATAAATCGATCAATATTATAATTCATTAATATTAATGATATATTAGAAAGAAAAGCAAAATAAAAAAGAAAAGAAAAGAAAAGAACTTATAAAATAAGCAATTAATTTAAATTGTAAAAATTTAAATTGTAATGAATATAAAATGATAGCACAGTAATTATCATAGTACAGTAATTACCATCAGTTTTCTAATTTATCAAGAAAGAAAAAAGAAAAAGGATAGGAAAGATTGACATTGTCGTGCAGATGGTATATGACACGACTGTCAACATCACCGTTTGCTGAAGTTTTGTCGTCGTCAGCATCGTTGTCATCAATTGGAGGTCGATTTGATTTGCTGAAAGGGTAGTTGGAATGAAGAAAAGGAAGAATGATCACAATGATAGATTAGAGGAGGAGGAGGAGGGAATGAGAATTATGAAAAAAGAGGAGGGAGAAGGATGGGAGAGAGTGAGAGGGAGAGGAAGAGAGGAAAGGTGATAATTTAGCTAGTTGAAAAGTTAGATAAAGCAAATTTTGATAAATAGTCACTAAGAGAGAAAGAGAGAGAGAGAGAGAGGAAGAGAGAAGATGAAAATATTTTAAACTGAATGAAATAAAAAGAACGATATATATATATATGTATGAATGGTAATATGCAAAAAAAGATAGAGAAGAAAAGATAAGAAGAAAGAATATATAGAAATTATATCTAATTATGATTCATTCATTAGTTACAATTATCACTATCATTATCATTACTATTATTATTACCATCACTGTTATCATTATTACTATTATTATTTACTATTGTTATCACTGATAATATTAGATATAAAATAAGAGCAAAGTTAGAAGAGTTTTTAAAAGAACTGAGGAAAAAATAAGATTTTTTTTTATAATTTTATATTTTTTTTTTTTTTTTTGTAGTCAATTTAAAAGAATTTTTTTCTTCTTTTGCAGTCTTTTTTTTCCTTGCTATCGTCTTTTTTCTTATCATTTTTTTTTCAATTCTTTTAACTTTTTTCCTTTTCTCATCCTTTTTTTTTCCCCTTCTCTTAATGAAATTTATAATTAATTATGCTAAAGAGCTAGCGAATAAAGAAAATAATAATAATAATTTGCTTCTTTTTGCTAAAGTTATGAAAATTTCCTCTAAATTTACATCTGGGATAGTAAATCATTTACTGATGCTTTTCTCCTCGTTTTCTCTTTCTCTCTCTCTCTCTCTCTTCCTTTCCCCATTTTCTTATTATTATTAAATAATTTTTCATTTTATAAATAAGAATTTAACAAATCTTTTCAATTTTCAATGACAATTTTTTATCATTGAAAAGATTTTACGTTTATGTTAGTAAATTGATTTTTATTAGTCAAAAAAAAACATTTTTTTTCCTTTTTTCATCACAAAAAAAAACTCTTTCTAGCAAATAGAAATAATTATTGTTAATGATAGAACTAGCAAATGTAATAGTAATAGTAATAGTAAAATTAATAGTAGTAGTTATTATTGTTATTGTACCAGTAATAATTGTAGTAGTAATAATAGTACTAACAAATGTGTTTGAAATGAAATACAAATGACATTGAAGATGAGATCATCGAGTAAAAGTTTAAAAATGAATAAAATGATGTAAAGAAACTAGCAAGATATTTGAAAAAGTTAAATTATTTGAAGGACATACATACATACCCATCGACACGTAAAGACACACACAGACATACACAGACACAGACACAGATACAGACACAGATACCCGACTTATGTACAGATACAACAGACAATCACTACCCAATGTAAGGAATGAAGACAAATCAACGGAATGCAGATGGTGAAAAAAAAGATTCGTAATAAATTTTCCTTTTACCCTCATTTACAGTTGGTAAGTGAGTAGTAATTGATAGAAAAAAAATCAAATATACGCTAAAAAATAGTTATATAATTTATGGGAAAGATCGAATAATTATCACAAATTAAATTAATTATCAAATACATAAATTTATTCAAATCTTACAAAAATTATAATTAATCAATGATTGATAATTGAATTAATTCACTGTTAGCATTAAAAGAAAGAAGCAAAGAAAAACGATTAATAATTTTAGAACAAAAAAAAGAGAAAAAAGTGGTAAAAGAAAATTTATTTTACAAAGAAATATAGAAATAGGATTTCAAAATCATAAAAAAAAATTTTTTTTTTTGGATAATTGATAAGAAAATAGAGTGTAAAATGGGGAAGAATGAATTAAAAAGATGAAAGAATAAAAAAAAGAAGGAAAAAGAAGAGAGAAAGAAAAGAATAAAATGGATACTAATATTTAATTCTTTCGTTTAGTAATTAATGGGCTAAGTGATAATCATAGCTGTTAGCTTGTTGTTTAGAATGGAATGAACTCGATCGACTGATAGATAGATAGATAGATAGGTGGATAGATAGATAGATAGATAGATAGATAGATAGATAGATAGATAGATAGATAGATAGATAGATAGATAGATAGATAGATAGATAAAAAATAGATAGATAGATAGATAGATAGATAGATAGATAGATAGATAAAAAATGATAGATAGATAGATAGATAGATAGATAGATAGATAGATGATAGATAGATAGATAGATAGATAGATAGATAGATAGAAGATAGATAGATAGATAGATAGATAGATAGATAGATAGATAGATAGATAGATAGATAGATAGATAGATAGATAGATAGATAGATAGATAGATAGATAGATAGATAGATAGATAGATAGATAGATAGATAGATAGATAGATAGATAGATAGATAGATAGATAATAGATAGATAGATAGATAGATAGATAGATAGATAATAGATAGATAGATAGATAGATAGATAGATAGATAAGATAGATAGATAGATAGATAGATAGATAGATGATAGATAGATAGATAGATAGATAGATAGATAGATAGATAGATAGATAGATAGATAGATAGATAGATAGATAGATAGATAGATAGATAGATAGATAGATAATAGATTGATAGATAGATAGATAGATAGATAGATAGATAGATAGATAGATAGATTAGATAGATAGATAGATAGATAGATAGATAGATAGATAGATAGATAGATAGATAGATAGATAGATAGATAGATAGATAGATAGATAGATAGATAGATAGATAGATAGATAGATAGATAGATAGATAGATAGATAGATAGATAGATAGATAGATAGATAGATAGATAGATAGATAGATAGATAGATAGATAGATAGATAGATAGATAGATAGATAGTTAGATAATAGATAGATAGATAGATAGATAGATAGATAGATAGATAGATAGATAGATAGATAGATAGATAGATAGATAGATAGATAGATAGATAGATAGATAGATAGATAGATAGATAGATAGATAGATAGATAGATAGATAGATAGAATAAATATATAAATAGATAGTATAGATAGATAGATAGATAGATAGATAGATAGATAGATAGATAGATAGATAGATAGATATGATAATAGATATATAGATAGATAGATAGATAGATAGATAGATAGATAGATAGATAGATAGATAGATAGATAGATAGATAGATAGATAGATAGATAGATAGATAGATAGATAGATAGATAGATAGATAGATTGAATGAATAAATGGACAAATGGATGAATGGATGAATAATCGGAGATGACGACGACGATGATGGCAATTCGGCAGTAAAACTATTAGTCTACAGTCTGTATATACTTATATATATACGTGTATGCCTGCATGTGTGTATGTATGTATGTGTGTATGTTTACGATTGCTGCCTGTATGTGTCTGTACAAAGAATGGTATTGATGAAAGAGCTAAAAATTTTTCAAATAAGCCAATCGATATAATTCAAATAAATTTTGAAATATACAGAAGCAAGCGAAAGATCGCTGACGTCACAAATGTTTATCATATCATATCATGCCATATCATATCATATCATGCCATATCATATCATATCATGCCATATCATATCATATCATGCCATATCATATCATATCATGCCATATC
Organism: Brugia malayi; assembly: GCF_000002995.4. NCBI lineage: Eukaryota > Metazoa > Nematoda > Chromadorea > Rhabditida > Onchocercidae > Brugia > Brugia malayi. Next base: position 4,134,149 of record NW_025062476.1, on the reverse strand, counting down.
ATATCATATCATGCCATATCATATCATATCATATCATATCATATCATATCATATCATATCAAGCCATACCATACCATATCATATCATACCATATCATATCATATCATATCATATCAAGCCATACCATACCATATCATATCATATCATACCATATCATATCATATCATGCCATATCATATCATATCATATCATATCATATCAAGCCATACCATACCATATCATATCATACCATACCATATCATATCATATCATACCATATCATATCATATCACATCATATCATACCATATCATATCACATCATATCATACCATATCATATCATACCATACCATATCATATCATATCATACCATATCATATCATATCATATCATATCATATCAGTGATCTTTTCATTCCCTTTTAATCGTTTCACCATGCATATTATCCACAAAATTGTCAATCATTCTCATTTCTCTCATAATTCATTTCTTAAATTACATGTAAAATTACCATAAATAATAAATCATAAAAATGAATTTTAAATATGAAAAAAAAAATTCAATTTCAATTTAATTATTTTTACTATATATTTTAATTATAATATCTTTATATTTTTTTGATTATAATTATTTTTATAATCTGTTACATATAAAATTGTTGCATTATTAAGTATCACTCAACTTGACAACAATTTCTCGGAGTGATTTCTCAATATTTTTCCAATTCAATAAGATTATATTTTTGATTATTGATAAGAGGAAATGAAAATGATGATGTATAAATTGATTATATAGAATTATATGAAATAATATTTAAAAGATTGCACAATTACTACAATCTAAATTCTAAATATTTTAAAAATTATTTGCATTTTATGAATTCAATCAGTATATATCACAAATATTTTCACTGATAAACATCAATGATTTTTGGAATGATTAATTCCTAGAATCCTTCCTTTAATTGCTAATAATATTCTATTTATATCCAAAAAAAAAATTTTTTTTGTCAAATTAATTTAAAATTCATTTCTTTTTTTCATTCTTTGTTTTAAGAGATAGCTAATTTGTATTAATTCCAATTTATATTATTTCATGCATTTATTTTTTTTCTTTTCTTCCCTTTTTTTCTTTTTTATTCTCAAATTTCTTGGAAAATTGTTACGGATGCAAGAGATTAATGTTTTACAAAAAAAAAAAAAAAATATAAATATTGAATTTACATATTAGAAAATAGCTAATAATGATAAGTTAATCCTAAATAATATTAGCAGACATATGAAATAAGCTTTTTGTGATTGCTATAATAATTATTTTAACAGTAACTTAAAAAATTAAGCTTACTTTGACTTAAAAAAAAAAAACAAAAATCAGGCTTACTTTACACTACATTAAGCATATTTATCAATCATAGAAGATAAATAAAGAATATAGAAGATATTAAATTTAAGAAATTTGCAATCGAAACAAAAGTGGAATAATAAAAAAAATCAGAATTAGAACGTAAAATGAAATTGAAATAAAAATTGAGCAATAATATAAAATGAAAATGTAAGATGGAAAGCATATCAAATGAACATTATTATATAAAAAACTTAACACTTAATTTTTCGAAAAATTTAAACCATTCTAAAATTCCAAAACGAAACAAATATATATATAATCATGTATATTTTTTTTTAAAAAAAATAACGAAACAGATAATTCTATAAATAATGCAAATTTTTTGGTTAATTTCAGGAAAACAAATTTACATCTATTTTATTCTTTCTATATCTTTTCTTTTTTTAAAAAAATCAAAAATAAGAAAAAAAAAAAGAAAACCTTAAAAAATAAATTTTTGTTAATCAATTTTAAATATAAGAGAAGGAAAAAAAGAGAGAGAGAGAGAAAAAAAGTAGAAACAGAAGTTTTACGAAATATACGATTTTAGAGTGAAAAAAGGAAAAAAAATACGAAAAATTAGTAATAACACAATTTAAATCATTTTTCAAAGCAAAAATATGGTATTACACATTTTTGCAAATCTTTTTTCCTTTTTTTTTTTATCTTAAACAAAATTTTTGCAATGTAATAAAGCAAAAAACAAAAAACAAAACAAAACGAAAAAAGTGAAAAAAATAAAAATAGAAATAAAAAAAAAAAGAAGAAAAAACGGAAACAAAACGGAAAATGAATGAAATAGAAGAAGTTGGAAAATGATAATTCAGGAAAAACTGTAACAATGTTTTAAACAACTGACGTTATCTAACACGATTAATTTCATTTAAAAATTGCTCAAAAAATTTTACACTTCTCAATCATTTACTTTCATTATTTTTCCATTTCTCATTTAGTATTTCTAAGGAAGAAAAAAAAAAAAAAAAGGAATTTTTTTCCTCTTTTTCTTTTTAAATTCTTTATTTCAAAATATTTTTCCACTTGAGAAATTAATTATTTAAATAAAGTTTTTTTTTTTTTTTAAATATTTTAATTTAATGCATATAACTAAAATTATAAATTAAATGAAATTTAATGTAAAAAAAAAAAGAGTATGGAAGTAAAAAAAAAGATCTCTCACTTTTTTTTTATTCATTTTTTAGCTCAAATTTTATTTGCATCATTGAATTTGTTATCATGTGATCGTTCAATTTTATCATTAAGTTCAATTTGCAGCTTAGTTATTCGCTGGATTCGAATCATTTCAAACAATCAGAATATACATTTATTAGATATAATTGAATTAATCCAAAGAATTTTATATTGGTATGTGATATAAAGATAAATTTATGTTAATATTAAGCTGATTAGAAAAATTTTTTAAATTTCATTGAACAAACTTTAGCTTATCAGACAGAATAAATGTTTTTAGTGATAGGAATTATTCACAGGAATTATCATCACTAAAACATATATTCATTACTATGAATATATTGAAATCAATAATTTATTAAATTAACAGTTAAAAATGAAAACATAATGTAACTGATTTATCTTTTAATCAATATTTTGATTTTAATATATTAGTAAATACATCAATTTTATGTAAATATGAAAAAGAAGCAATAGAATAATTTAAAAATTCACAATTTCAATAATGAACTTTTTTGTTTACTTGTACAAAAGCTTTTACGAATTAAAGTAAATGTTAACTTCAATATTAATAGCTATTTACATAGTTCGTGGTTAAGAAGTTTACTGAATTGAATTGCAAAATTTATTTGATATATTGTTAAAATACAAATACTATACTTCTTTTTTACCATAAAAACATGTTTAAATATTTGCTTAATTAAAAAATTTTTTTTGAAAATTTCATACACTTTTAATATATGCATAATAATATAACAAAATTTTACTATTTTCAAAGAAAAACTTATGTATATATGCACTGCTACTTATCAAATATTTAATTACTTAGAAAATCGTTTTATTTCAAATGGTAATAGTAATTTAACACTATTACACTTAACATTCCTCTAATGCTATAATAATGTCAAATATTTCATTGAGATACGAAAAGACAAATAATCATTTTACTTTCTTTTTCTTTTCTTCTCTCCCTCTCTCTATCTTTCTCCCTGTCTTTCCCTTTCTCTCTTTATTAACGTAACAAAACAAACGAAATAATTATTACTAGCAGAAAAATCAATCCATTTCAATAGTGAGCTACGAATCAAAATTGAGTAACAGCTAAACAAATCACAAATCAGATGAAAGGAACCATTTCAAGAAAACCGATCAGATAATTTGTTCATAGCTTTACTATTATATACATACATATAATGAATTTAAATTAAAATGAACTGAATTTAAACTAAAATCAAATTAATGAATGAATCAGTGAAATAACGAGAGAACTCTTATATATGTAACGATAATGAGTTTAGATTAAAATGAATCGAATTTAAATTAAATTAAATGAGTGAATAAATGAATCAATGAAATAATGAAAAACGAATTGAATATACGTATAAAAATGTTAGTGTTGAGTTGAGTATGTTAATGATTTTTGAATTAGTATCTTTATATTCCTTCATAATATATAAATGCATAATACAAATTGAGCAGAATTAAATTAAATGGGTGAATTAATTAATTAATACAAAATGAATTAAATATGCATTCGATTATAAATTTATTACATGTTACAATACAATGCCATAGCCTGATTTTCAATCAATTATATCATCATTAATATAGGAAATTAAATTAAATTAAATTAAACAAAAGGAATAAATGAATGAGTTATTTAATATAAAGTGACTAATGTCTAATTATTATTGACAGAGTACGAAAAAAAATTTTTAATTTTCTTTGTCGTTTACTTTTTTTTATTGAATACATCAAAAGCAAACGATTGTAATTTCAAAAATAATAATGAAATGCCGCACTTTTTTTTAAATTTTTTATAAGAATTATTTTTATTCGAATGATATCAAAATAGATCTAATTATTTAAAAATTTGAGATGATAAATTTTTTAAGAGTTTCCTAATATTCATTAAATGACACTTATAAATTTTTGTATTTTATTAACAAAATAAAAAAAGATATATTGTTGCTAAAATGAATTATAAACTAAAAAATTAGAATTTAACTTTTTATTTTATTATTATGTATTTTTAAACAATATAAATATATGCAAATTATTTCTAACTTACCCGAAAGTTTTGGTATATTCGGAGCGTGCATTCATAGATTTCCGTTCCTTTTTTGACATATTTTGCTCATATCATGATAGATCGATGATTTCATTGATGCATATTCTCAAATCCTATAAAATAATTAATTTTCTTTCTTTCATTCTTTACAATTATTTTTATTAAAATAAACAAAAAAAAAAAAAAAAAAAGAAAAGAAGAAATGAAATTAAATAATAATTTTAAAAGATTTGATGTGTTTAAGGAATAAATGTAATTTCTTCATTTTTCTTTTTTTTTTTCATACCATTTAAGTAATTGATAGGAGAAGGCTTTTTTTTAAATGTATAAAAGAAAATTTAAAGTTAGGAAATGAATATTTCTTAACTTTCCATATTTTTTCCTTCACTTTTCTTTCTTTCTTTCTCTCTCTCTCTCTCTCTTTCTCCCTCCCTCACATTTTTCTCCATTTTCTTATGTTACACAAATATCACATATTGAGGACAAATTGCAAAAACATTCTTTTTTTTTCTTTTTAAAAGCATTGTATAATTAATTCATTTTGCAAAAGAATGTTAGCAGTTAGCGGTAAAGAAGACAAAATGAATGATATCGAGAAGGTAAGATAAAATTGTCAAATTCTACTAGACGACACATTAATCATTCTTTTTACACTCTTTGGCTTCACCGCCACAACTTATTATCATCAATTTTGATATCATCATTTATCGTACCACCATTATCATCACATCATCATCACCACTATCACTATTATCACTGTCATCAATATCACTATGATTAACTTTCCTTTTTTTATTGTCACATAATCATATCACCATCACCAATTTTTATGCCATAATTTATCATCACCTTACCATCAACAGCAGCTCATTCTTCAAACATTTGCTTTGTATTTTGATTTCGATGTTTAATCATATACCATCCTAAAATTTCTCATTTCCCAAAAAAAAAAAAAAAAAAAAATTGAGATTTTTTTGAGAGTTAATCATAGACTAAAAGGGACCAATAATTCACTTTATTTTAATTCGTTTTCGTAATATATATAATTTAATTTATTACTATTTATCATTATTATTTATTTTTATTTATTATTACTGTTATTATTACTACTAGATTATTATATCTTATTATCGTTATACTATTACTGTTATTTTATTATTATTATTATAACTATTCCTGTTGACTAATATCACCATTAATCATTATTATTCCAAAAAAAAAAAAATGCTATACATCTTATGCATAAAAAATTTAGATGACATTAACGATCAGATAAATACTATGAAGGACATGACGAATGGGGAAATTAGATGGGTAAAGATAAGAGAATTTTGGGGTTTAACAATTTGTCATAAAGGATGGATCATCGAGTTTAACAGACATCGACAGATAAAATAAAAGTGATAGAAATGAGAAGGGAGGAAGGAGAAGAAAAAGATGAAAGATTACAATGAAATGATTTTAAAGAATTGAATACGATCGATTGATGATGATATGAACTGATAAGTTGGTATAATTTATATACTTCATCAATTAATCTATCATAGTTACAAATATTAACAAGATTATATTCAATTATTTACGTTACAATGACCTTTCTTTAATTTATCGTATTCAGTTATTTCTTCTATAATAATTTTATTCATAAAATATCATAAAAATTTTCATTTACATTAATTTTTTTTTTTTTGTTTTTTAAGACATTATGATTATTTATTATCGAAAAATGTTTATTCATAATTGTGTATCATGATTTTCATAGTGATTGAATATATTCTTGTGTTACAAGTTTTAATTTAAATATTGATTTGAATGATGATTATTGTTTAAGAAATGCAAACGACTGATAAGTGTAAAAAATGAAAAGAGAAAAAAAATTGAAATGAAAAATTTTTTCCAACATTTACCACAAAATGATGATAATCTATCAAAAATGTTATTTCTGCTGTGGTAAGAAATAAATGAAAAACGGAAGGAACAATAAAATATAAACGTCGAAAAGAAAAAAAAAAAAACTTCAATTAATAAATAAATAAAATAATTGATGAAATTAAACGAATCTGAACAATAATTAGCTACTATTAACAATAATTAGCTATTATAAAAAAAAAAAAAAAAAAAAAAATGAATGGATTATAACGAGAAAAATAATCGATATTAAGTACTAGATTTATTTATTTATTTATTATAAATATATATATATATGAAATTTAATTTGATACATTTTCTCGGGAACTTTTAAATCATTCTTGTCTAAAAATTGTTAGCTGTTTAGAAATTAAAAATTTGAATCGATAATAATAACAAAGTATTGTAGTTACTAATAAACTGAATTAACTTCATTAATTCTCTATGAATTTCAATTCACTTATGTTTCAAATTTTTGAAAAAAGGAAAAACACGGAATTTCAATATTTCATATTTTCAACAACAGTGATATCTTTTCAAACTTTTCATAATTTCTCACACAATTGATGATTTATTGATCATATTTACAATTAATTTAAATGATTAACTACCAGTTTTGAAAATATTAATTAATTATCACATATTAACTTTGTTTAATCATTTCATCATGTGGTTTAGCTTTTTTTAAAGGGGCTAAAACAATTTTAAATTTTGAATTTCCTGAAAAAAATTTGACGTATTAGTTTTTTTTTCTTAAAGAAATTAAATATAAATTTAAAAAAAAAAATCATAAATATAAATGATAGTGATTGGTGAATGTAAAAAAATCCATATATTATCACTTTAAAAAAGAAAATATAAGAAAAATAAATACGAATAACGCCATATTTAATCAACTTTTTTTTTAACTTATAAGTGTACTGAGTAAAAATTATCAATAAAATAGAAAAGTGGGTTATACTTATGAGAAAACAAACTTTTAATCTTAAATTAGAGTTGGAAATAAATATTAGAAATGTACTGCAATATTAGCGACCTATAAAAGGAACAATGATAAAAATACAGTCTAAAATATTTCAAATTTTGCAATTAAATATGATTCTGAAAAAAAAAATAAATAAAAACTTTAATTCGACTATCATTCTAGCAAACAAAAACGACTCTATCTATTATGATAATAACATTTTGTACATTCAGTGAAAATTTGTCAATAATTTCTAACATTTTAAAAGTTATAACGATAAACCAATCAAAAATGCATGCACTTCGATTTATAATCAATCCCATAGATGTATGATCATCAATCAAACATAATTTTTCGATTTTTCAGTTGAAAGAACTGAAAAACGGATGCGCCATCATTATCGTCGTACATGACGATCTATCACGTCTTTTAAAAAGATTCCGCAATTTTTTCTCTTTTTCTTGAGATACGACATTTTTTTTTTCTAAACTGTAATACAATTGATGAATGATGAAATCTAAAAGTTGGAAGTCAAATTTAGCTGGAAAATTTATCAAATCTTGAATGAAATATTAAACGAATAATTATTAAGAATTTCATATCCGAATTTTCTGATTATTTCTTGATTATCATACATTTCTGCTTATATTATAAAACAATATCAATTGATTGTTTATTGCCTGATTCAAAAAAGTATCATAATCAAACAATATGTTAATTCATTAACATTTGTAATTGTAGTTAAAAGTAAAAGTATTGATGAGCTAAAAGATTATGGAAAATTTTGGATGGGAAAATATGTATATAAAGTAATTTAAAGAAAAATATTTGAATTAATCTCAAATCTAAAAAAAAAAATTTAAAACAACCAATTTCGGTTTTCCAACAACCACTTGCTTCCGGGTTCCAATTTTAAAAGGTGGTCGAAAATCTTCGAGTATTTTATGAGAATCAATTTGATTAAATGAATCCCCTCCCCTCCTTATCCTCCTCCCAAAAAAAACTTATTATGCATTCTAGAGCAATGAAATTTCCTTATGTTTGTAACTAATCAAATTATATTAATTTTAAAATAATCGAAAGCTCAACTGAAAACTCAACTTGTTAATTACTGTCAAAACAACTGAAGATAATGTTAAATCTAAGTCAGAATTTGCAGATGTAATCTGGTTCATTACATATGAAGTAAATACAGTTGATTTTGTAGTAAGAAAAATTCATTAGCTGATTTATTATACAATTAAATTACTTGCTAAGCAGTATAAATTATCAAATAATTCAAGTAGTTGAAGAACTGATAAGTTGAAACATCATGACATTACAAATTTCGTTGAGTAAGGCAATGCACAAATTTTTTAACATATGATAATATCATCAGCACTGTCGAAAGCCATTATCACCACCATCATCAAATTGTGTTAACATTTTCGAAATAGCTCAAAGAATATACTTTTATTAATCATAACATGCATACAATTCTATTCTTATCAAACGATATACTGAACTAAATATGCAAAAATCATGTATGCAAGAAATAAACTATTACAATCAGCTACTATTTCAAAAATTTTCATTTAAAACAATCAAATATTACATTGCACATTTAATTAAATACTATATTTCATACTTATTTGAATTAGTGAGAAAAAAGGACTTATATTTTGGCCTAAATAATCACGTAAATAACGTGAAACACAATGACAATGCATGAAGAAGAAAGGTAATTGTCAAATTGTTAAATTTGACAAATTTCAATAGGCGTATGTTTCGATGCACGAAGTTTGCAGAATATAAACTTCGTCTGTAAACAGTGCACGAATTTTCTTGAGATGTGGAAAGATGTAGATTTTTGCTACTACTGGAGTGATACGGGGAAGATTTTTTTCCGGATAGTGCACTGGGAACGTAGCATTGCTGGATCCGGAATTCTGTTCAGGATTCTAAAGTTTATTCTGATATTGATCTCGATTATGATGAATCTTTTTCACAATTTAAAAGATTTACTAAAATTCAGCATGAAAATAAATCATTTGATTTTCTTTTTTTCCCTTCTTTTTCCATGTAAACCATTTTAAATTATGCTATTTTTTGCATTGTGAATATGTTTAAGTTCAAAAAAAAGAAAGAAAAAAACAGGAAGAGAAAAGAAAATGAAGGGATCATGGCTTATTATTAATTCATTACATCAGTGTTATGGAAATTTCCATAATATCGATATGTTATCATTGATATACTTATTCAAAAGAAAACAAAAAAGTAAACAATGATTTTCCTTTGTTACACATCTTCAAAAAAAAAAAAATATATGAAATTTTTATATGTTGAGAAAAAAATTTATTTGAGAGGAAATTAATAATTAATTTGTTTTTGACATGATCAATAGATTTTATATGAGAATAGAAGAAATGTTGTTGTCAATTTATAAGATTAAAAGAATAACAGAAATGCACAGTAAATATAAATGTATTTTGACAAATGTGTGTTTTATTTAGGCTTGAAATGGAAAAGTAATATCTCCAAATATTGATCTGTTCCTGGATATGAAATAGGGAATGATTATAGATTACTTATTAAAAGATAATGATATTGTAATGATTTAATTGGGAAAATTAAAAATTTAATGAAGTCTTATGAAAAAAGCGAATGTTTGAGTTTTGTTTGAATAGTTATTGGGAAAGCATGTTAGTGGTATTTGGAATTGGTAATGATAAGAATTGTTATCAGTTCTAAAGCAGTCATTTAAGGATTCGAAATTTTTGTGAAGGAATAAAAAAAAAATCTTCGTTCTCTTGCTTCTTTTATTATAAAAAAGGACGTTCGGGGTTTTATACGAGTGGCTTATTGGTTTTATACGAGTGGCTTATTTACATTTCTGTGGCTTTTGGGTTCGGATTCACTGATTGTATGGTTCATTTGTTTTTTATTGTTTTTGTAAAATATTCGGAGAGCTATTTAACGGTTGAATTCGTTTTTTCTTATATGTTTGTTGCATATTGCATACTGTTTAATTGTGTTTGTTAGTATTTCAGTTTCATGTCTGTTTTGATCAGTTTTACAAGTTCATATTAATTTTTTTGCAGGAATTAAAAGAGATCTCGTTTCTTCCCTTTTACAATGAGCCGAAAGTGCCCAAATTGTGGCAGTTCGGAAATAGATGATGATTCGGCTCGTGGTGATTCTACATGTATGGGTTGTGGTACGGTACTGGAAGAATCAACCATTGTTTCGGATGTGGCATTTCAAGAAAATGCCGGTGGTGGTCATTCCTTAGTGGGTGAGTTGTTCGTCTTTGCAGGATGTTTGCAATGTTTTAGGTTCATCTGCGATAGTATTGAGATGATACTGCAAGTATGAAAGGCTAGGTGTGGTAGAAATTTATGTGCTACTTTAATATGCCTTGCTTTCCAATGTGAATGTGGTGTATATTTGAAGTTGTTGTAATATCTTCATGTAATGTTCAGGACAATTTATTTCGAAAGAACGCGGTCAACCAACTAATCTTTCCGGTGTACCTGGTTTATCGCACCAGGAATCCCGAGAAATCACCTACTATAAGGGAAGGAAGCTGATCGAAGAGGTAATAAAATGATGTTGAATTTTTTCTGGGTTGCATATCTGTTATTTAAATTAAATTTAGCATTTTATTTGGAGTACTGATATCTCAGAATGTTTCGTTTATTGCATTGGAATATTCTTTTTAGGTTTTTTAAGTTACTGAAATATGTAAATTGATTTAGTTTTTAGGATTTTCTATTTGTGTTGTACTTGTTTAGGCTGCTGTTTGGAAAAATATGGGAAAAAGAGATTGAGTTTTGTTTATTCAATTTATAATAATATCTGCTTTATATTTGATCTGTATTTATAGATAGCAAGTCAGCTTCGGATTAATCAGCATTGTGTTAATACAGCATTCAATTTTTTTAAAATGTGCGTTTCGCGTAATTTTACACGTGGACGTGTACGATCACATGTCGTAGCAGCGTGTTTATATATGACTTGTCGACTGGAAAATACCGCACACTTGCTGTTGGATTTCAGCGATATCACTCAGGTATCCTCTGCTGAATTTGTGTTACTTAACCATTGCTCTAAAGTTCTTAACCATTGCTCTAAAAAATTTTACCCACAGGTAGAGGCTTTCTTTTTTTTACTTTCCTAAATGGTTCATTTCGATACTTCTCGGGTTCTAAATGTAAACGATATGCTAAAAATAATTTTTAAAGTTTCTTCCAGATCTAGTCGCCACATTAATTGTTATTCAGCTAATTCCCTGTCTTTTTTTCATACTTTCATAATTTAAATCAATTTTCTTTCTTTTCAACATTCGAGCGTTCACTGAAATTTTTACAGGTCAACGTGTTCGATTTGGGGCGAACATTGAATTTCTTGACACGTTCTCTGAAAATCAATCTTCCAACTACTGATCCCTGCATGTATATATTACGTTTTGCTGTCTCACTCGATTTTGGTGCTAAACAAAAAGAGGTAAGTAAGCTGTGCTTTTGCTAAACTTTTACTTTTTAAGGTTTATTGAATATCTTCATGCAATTTTAGTTATACAGAATGCTACCATTCATCCATTTTACGTAGAGAATACTGATCCTTACTGCAGAGGATCAGTATTCTCTACGTATAAAGTTAGCTAAAATAGAAGTATCGAAAACTTAATTCAAAGTAGACATTTGTATTGTTAAACGTATAATTTTATGTAGTTGTTGGTTGTTTTAACCAAAGTTTTGAATCTTTGCTCAGAAATTACAGTATCGTGCAGGCTTTTTAGCAGTAATTTTCAAACTTCCAAATTTTATTATGATTATTTGTTGTCACTTATTATGATATTAATTCTTATTATAATTGTTTCTGCAGGTAGTATCTTTAGCAACCAGACTAGTGCAACGAATGAAACGTGATTGGATAGCAACAGGAAGACGACCAACTGGTCTTTGTGGTGCAGCATTATTGCTTGCAGCCCGATGCTACAATTTTAATCGAACTGTTGCCGACGTTGTACGTGTTGTACACATTAGCGAAGCTGTTGTTAAGAAACGTCTCGATGAATTCGGACAGACTCCTTCGAGTACGTTAACAATCGATGAGTTTACATCAGTAGATTTGGTAAGTCTCAAACTTTTACTTTGAAAACGTTTAATATATCTTATCTCCAGGATTATGGTTTTCAAGCAACCTGATAAATGTGATTAAGCTCTTACTTATTTATAGTCGCATGAAATTTTTAAAAGCTCTAACGTTAAAGAAAATTTAGGAACACTGTGAGGATCCACCAGCATTTCGCGAATCGCGTCGCAAAGCACGTGAGTTACAATTACAAAAAGAAGAGGAAGCATTGAGGAAGATAGAGCTTGAGGTTTGTGGATAGATGTGGAAAATCTACAAAAACAAATGGATTATTTGATTTTTATTGTTAATTATTATTTTGATAGTTGTACTGTGAATAACAATTATTAGAAAATTGGCTAACTTGATTTGCTGTACATTGTTGAGAAGATCTTTCTATGCTTAAATTTAGGTATGGTACTAAAAAAAAAAGGAACTACACTTAGAATCAATCAGTTAGATATGTACATATATCCAATTATTTTTATTTTTTTTTTTCAATTATAATGCAATTATTTTATTTTCAAAATGCAAAATAAAGTTTTGCAGATATCACCAATGGAGGCAGAAGTTGAAAGAGCTCTTGAGAAACGGCGAAAAGAACGTTTCAAAAGGACACAATATGCTCGAATGATGAGTGGTTCATTAGGATCTGAATCGGATGAACTTACTCCGGCAGATGCTTTAGTACGGAATGAAATCGTTGACTTAGTCTTTTCTGCTGCAAGAAGTGGTACTCCGTTGTAAGTGAAATTAATATTTTCTTACATTTTCTAGTTTTTTCTTTTTTTTTTTTTTTTTTTTTTTTTTTTTTCTACTGAATTGATGTATTCCTCATCCACCGGCACATATTGTTACAGATCTGATGCTGGTATGTCATCCACTTATGCACCTTCATTAGTTAGCCTTGGCATAGCTCCAGTCAAAAGTGAAGTAGAACCGATTGCTGAAACAAAGAGTGAGAAACTCAATAGTAATGGAGAACTTGATTTGGAGGGTAAAAATGTTTTTTTTTGGTGATCCGTACAGTAAACTTTTATAACTGTGATAAATATTAACAGTACAACAGTACAGTTAGCATCATTTAGGTAAGAAATGATTTTAATGTTATAAACTTGGAATTTCTACGTAGTGTTCCATGTGATATTGTATAGATTCTGCAGTTGCATATAAAATTTCTTTTTGCTGAATGATCGAGTAGTTCTGAAAAACAAGAATGTGGATAGTGTCAATTTTTATTCATATTTCAAATTTTCTAGATTTATGTGGAGTTATAATATTGTTGCAGGAATTGATGATGATGAAATCAATACATACATATTAACCAAAGAAGAGGTAGATTTGAAAACCCGTTTCTGGATGAAATTAAATGGAGAACATTTGAAAGAAATGGAACGGCGGTAAAACTTAATGTATTTGTAGTTGTTCTGCTTGGCTCACAGCTAGTGAGCTGACGCAATCTTTATAGAAAAACAGGATAAAGGGAAATTGTTAAAAAAAAAAAAAAAAAGAAAAACATGGACTATTCTAAACTGTAATCCTATATGCTCGAAACTTTTTTAGCGTATCTTTTTGCTCTTTTTTTTTTTTTTTTTGTAACATAATAATCTTGCCTAAAACATGTAAGCACTTTCTAGGCGTCGTGAAAGGGAGGAAGAAGAACGTGAAAAAGATAATTCATCCAAAAAACGGCGTCGAACAAATGGTATCCGTAAAAAAGAACCTATTGTTGCTGCAACTGCGCAAGAAGCAATGGAAAAAGTCATACATGTAATATTCCTGTATATAACTGTTTTTGTTGTGTTATATATCTCAAGAAAGCGGAAATTTTAAAGACTACAGCAGAAAAGTGCTAATATCAGGAAAGAGGAATATCAGGAACAAGGTCATTTGAAATAGTTCATTTTAAAATGATCTGATTATTTTCAATGAATTTCCTGCCTCTAATAATTTTTGGGAATTTTGCAGGAAAAAAAACTTTCAAACAAAATAAACTACGATATTCTAAAAGAAATCGAGGATGCAGATGAAACTATCGTCAAACCTGAAATAGATAGCAGCATAAGTGATACAAAAGAAGAAACCAGTGAAGCTAACGATCGCATGGTTATTTATTTTTTATTTTATTTCAAGTCTTCTTTTCATAATGTATCTTCTGATCTCAGAGAAGAACAGATCAAGTTATGCAATTGATTTTGCCATAAGTTAATGAATTGGTCTAAAGTATCGATTAGATGATAGTTGCATTTCTGACCATCATCACCACTGCTGATGGAGTTCTTAGAGAAAAAAGTCTCTACACTTTGCTGTCCTGCTTCTGTAATTTTTTAATCAGTCCAATAACTATCATAGGCAGAAAATCAATTAATAGGTTGGAAGTGGTCTTACAATTTAAATTTAAATCAGTGACAAAAATACGACAGTGTTTTCATCCTAGGATTTATTTCATATTAATCTTAAAGTTTTATAGTGAGATAAATTTTGAACTCTGTTTCAGTTGTTTAAAGACAGTAGAAATTTAACGTTAACGACAGGAAAAGCTTTAAAAACTCGGAAACGTTTCCGGCCGAACGTTAGCCTAGCAACGAAAAAGGCAGTTGAACAAACAATTTCAGTAATAGCTGCATCAGAAAAAAATTCCAATCAAGGTAAAAAAGGTAAAATATGTTTTTAGTTCTTATCTTTTTTCCAGTCAAAAATTTTTTTTTTGGAAGGAACTTCCAAAGAATAAAGGCATTTTTTTGTTATTTATTTGAACTATTTGGGTAAACTGGGAACTAGTTTTGGCAAGAAGGAAAGTATTTGTTTTCAAATGTTGGAGTGTATTCGAGAATTGATGGAGTGATTCTCTTAGGATGATTGTGAGTTACAACTGGGTACAAACTGACATCATTTTCTAGGATCTGTAAAAGACTTATCTACGACGAATGAAAAAAATACCTTGTTTGTTGGCCGAATGAAGACGAATATAAGGTAAAACTTACTTGTTTCAAGCAAAACACTTGAAAACTGATCCACTCTTCTTTTTGACTAGTGATGTTTATGCTGTTTGATGTTGGAATTTTTTATTTACAGAAAATGTGCTGACGCTCAGGGTCAACCATCAAGCAGTATCGAAAGTAATACTATGATAACAGAATCTAACATATTCCCTACTAAAATGAGCCATTCTAGTCTATCTGTTTCACACTCTGAAACAGATAGGCTAGATTCTTTCCAAACTGGGACCTCCGATTCAACTGCAAAGTTTTCGAGTAAAGTCGGTCACTTTACAGGAAAAATAAGACCAGCTAAATTGATTGTTGAAGAAAGTTCTGAATCAGTTGGTTTTAACTCTAAAAATGCAACTATAACAGAGACATCTGGAAAATCGCACATGATTAAAAGAAGATACGCGAAAATGAAGCCAAATTTGAAGTGTGTCCAAAAATGTGGTAAGTCTGTCAACCAAGATGGTCAGAAGTCGCTTTTAGCGGTTGTACCCGAGGTTCCAGGGGAAGGTAATGTCGAAGATGAAGATAGACAACAAAGGAAAGAAGATACAGAAGTTCCTTCAACATCTGAGATTTCAAGAATGGAAATCGTAAGCGCTGAAGACGTTAGCAAAGAACCACTAATGCAAAGTATTAGTAAGATCTGTTCCGCAAAAACGAATTCGAATGTGACCGAAACTGATACGGTTAAAAAAACAAGAAGTCGATATATGAAAGTAAAACCCAATTTGACAAGACGAGCTGAAACAAAAGCAAGCAAGGTTAGAATTTGATTTACGGACCGAAACTAATTGGAAATAGCGCTATAGAAATAATACCTGTTGTTGATTCAAGTGATAGAGTCATCATCGTTTCTTTCCAGTTGTATTATAAGATATTACATAGTTGCCTATGCTTCTTTCTTCGTTTAAAAATTTTTCTTATTGCAGAAATCCTGACGAGTCGTTGGTTTGTTGCTTTTGAAGAATTGAATAACGGAGGAATATTCATCTGCGACATTATATGTCTTAGGTATGTCTGCTCAATGTAAATATATGTCTTCTTGTTGTAAAGTTTTCATATCGCATTACTATTATGAACTTAAGTTTATGTGAGTCCTACATGAACGAAACCATATGCATAATAAGTATAATGTTTATAGTCGCTTTTTCTTCACAGTAAACTATGAGGCAGCTAGAAAATGAAGGCTCTAAATAGGATGTGGGATTTCTGATTGAACTCGACATAAAAATTATGAATGAGACGGTTGCAGAATATTCAGAACTTTATCTGTTTATTTATTCTATGAGAAAATAACCCGAAGATTGGGATGATTAGAGTTAAAAGGCAGCACAAAAAAGGAGCTATGTATTACTGTTGTGACTGCTGCGAGCAATTTTTTTTTTCTGTCTAGTTCGGTCAAATTCTAATCTCGCATTGTACTGATTTTGTTATTTCTTTATGTTGACCAGATTTCCCTTAATATTTAATATTTTTTTTATAAATATTAAATATTAAGTTAACATTTTCTTTAATATATCTCGTCATTTTCCTTTTCATGATTTGTCAAGTCACTGTCGTAAGTGATATTTAGAATCTCGTTACAAAGAAGGAAATTATTTAAAAAGAATTTTTTTTTTTCAAGTTTTCTGAATGCCTTGGAGTGATTGATCATTATCAGATAATGTGAATGTTGCTTTTAAATTTGTCTCATATTTTTATATTCTAGTCATATTGTTTAAGAGGTCCCTTTTTAATAAGTTGGAAAATGTTTTTTTTTTTTGATAAATTTTTGATAAATGATATTTATGATTTTCTTCTGACATTTGAAACAAGTAATAGAGGATTGAGGAATTAAAGATTTTACTTCTTTCTGTAATTGAAATATATTGACACATATCTATGTTGATATGGGAATGAAAGACTAATAATTAACCAGAGATAGCGTGTCGTATTGGTCAGGAAGCAAGAATTGACGTAAGAAGCGTCACAACGAACCAAACATTTGGGAATCTAATTCCACATCATATGATTCGAAGAAACACAAGATGCGTCGATTAATTTCCTGTCAGATGGGTTTGTCATAAAGAAAATCTATGTTAAATTACCCATAACAAACTTTGTTATGTATTCCAGTTATTATGATGCTTTCCCCTGGAGCCATTAAATCAAAATTTCTTTTGCTTTTGAGAACCTAAAATTGCATTTAAAAAGTCAAGAATTTCTTGCGTTTTTGTTAGTAATGTTATCACGTCGGAATTGTCCCGAAGATGGTGCTGGACGTTTTATTGGTCGATGGATACCAGTTGCTGAATGAGATCGTTGTACATTAACTGAAGTAAAACGAAAATAGTATGAAAAATTGATGAATTAGAGATGATAATTTCATACAGTGAGAATTTCTATAGCTTCCTTTGATCTTTAATCCCATCAAATGATGCATAAATATATAGAAAAGTATGTGCATCCGTAGAAATTTTGACCAATTGTTCATTGTATGCTAGAAAAACTAAGAGAATGTAGACGAGGAAAATAAATTCTGGAAGTTCTGGATGTCTTGATTGGAAAATTGAACAGATTACCTCCTTGACCATTGCCTGTTGTTTCATCGTCTGGTGAACCTTTACGATTCGATGGAAATTTCGCGGCATACTCGGCATTATATTCACTCATATTTGGGACCTCCGAATAAACCATAAAAAACTCACCCGTTTTTAATAATTCACCCATTTTACCGTATGATAAACTCAATGATCCCTTGAAAATTGTCGTAAAACCATTCCTAAGAAATTTCAGTAGTATATTTCAATTATTTTATTTTTAAATTTTTTTTAAAGTTTAAATTTTTTTTTTCTCAAATCGAATCATATGTAATCAAACTTAGCGAACCAGGTCAAATATTTTAAAGTAATGAACTCCTATTTTTTTTTTTTTAACTTGTTAAATATTACAGGCAAAATATATTCATAACATATTCACTGAAAAAGATAATGAAAGATCTAGCCTTAATCGCCAAATATCACCAGCGGAAATATTATCACCAACATCATTCCATACACCCATGAGAACGGAGCCAGTCGGATCAGCAACGCGTATTGTTCGAACATCATGTCCTTGAGGTGTACGTCGTGATTGGCCTGAAAATGTAAGGTAAATCGAAATTTATAACAAAGCACTTTCTCATATTTAAAATGTTTAAATTTCTCTTTAAATTCATTCTTCTTCGATCATTATCATATATAAGTTATGCTCATTCTACCAGTTTTTGATATAATTTCAAATATAGCAAATGAAATAAATGGAATGAAAAACATTACGCAATGAAATAAAATAAATTTTGAGCAGAAAGGAAATATTTCACAAATGATTTGAAATTAAATGAAATGAGATAAAATACAACGAATTATGCATCAATTCAATTTGACAAATTAAATGATGCAAATTATAATTCCAGATTTAAAATGTACAATTAAATAACTTACCAATATCAAGAACAATAAATGTTAGGTTGATATTTTTCATATTTGGCATTAGCTGTGAGATCGAATTTGGTCGAATGATGTCACCTGACATAACTAAAATTTGAAAAATTGATTAAAACAATTGAAAAAAATTCCATATAAAACACAAAACTGTGCAAAAATTGTGAAAATATATGTCATTTATCACGCTAACTTAGTAATTTAAGTGAAAAATATGCTATGAAAATATTTGAAAATGGAAGGTTAGGAAAGATCCATAAACATACTTTCTGTTCAGTAGCAGGTAATTAATGATTTAAAAAAATAAAAAGAGGAAAGAAAAGGATAAATTGGGGGAAAGTTACAATTTGCAATAATTGGAAGGGAAATTGGATGGAAATGGAAGATGTCGAAGGAAGAGAGGGAGAGAGAGAGAGATAAAAAGAGAAATTGATTGCAGTGAAGTGGTATTTAAGAGAGAATAGGGAGAAATGATTGGAGAGAAAAGAAGAATTAATTACATGGAAAGATGGGTATAATTACATGGAAAGAGCAAATATCCATAGATAAAAATATTTAATGATAGAAAGACAGACATGCATAGAATGGACAAAGAATTCAGTTCAGATTTGGAATGTCAAACATTTCAGATTTTAGTAGTAATGCATATTTGTAGTGTAAAGAAGATGTAAGTACGTCAAGTTACGTGAAACAAAGTAACAATTTTTATATTACATTATATGTCACTTGTTATTGATATTATGGAAGTAATTAAGTAAGTAACAATTAATATAGCTCGAAGCAAAATTAAATTATATTTAGCTAAAATATACAAAAATTAACTGTGAACATATTTATTAGTTTAATATAAAATATTTCATAGAAATTTAATGTAATTATCACATCTTATCATATGTAACTAATAATAGCATATGAATCATTTAGGACTTTTTTTAAAATAAAAAAATTAAGAATTAAGAAAATAAGTTAAGAAAAAATAAATTAAGAAAATAAAAATTGGAAAAAAATTAACTAGGTAAAAAAAAAAAAAAGAAAAAAAAAAACATACAAGTTAGAATTTTGCATAAAATTATTAATTAGTTGAATTTGTTAATATTTTAATTTCCAACTTAATAGCCAAATTTTTATTATAACTTATAAAAATATGCATTTTATTTAGAAAAAAAAGTTTTCTTTTTTGTAAAACTTTTAGATATACATTCAGTATTTATTATCAGTTATATATATATTTTCAATAAAGGTTTGTTTCGTTGGAGTACAACTGAAAATTTTCATTAATTTCAGTTTATTCAGTTATCAAAACATTATGATTTGACTTTGCATATGAGTATTTGTGAAGGATTATAGTCACACTTGTTGCAGACATAATTGATGACTGTAGAATCTTGTCATGTCTCGACAAAAGATACGCCAACAAGATGAATCCTGTCGCCAAAAGATGCAGCAAGAAGAATCTCCTCACCAAAAAATGTTACTGAATAGTGACATTCACGAGACTCGATTCCTAATACTGTTGTCACTTGTCTTGTCTGTCAACATATGTCATTTAGGTATTCTTGAAGATTATAGTAGCTCTTTATGTTTTTTCAACTTTTTGTGGCTAAAAGATTATTTCAAAAAATTTTTATAAAATTCTTATATAGCAAAATTGAAAAAAATCATATGATATGATGCGATAAATTTTGTAAATTTGTGGATTAAAGATTGCTTTTTTTAAATATTCCATTGACAATTATATATGATCATTTATCCAGCATTTATCTTCCATTACAAGTTAAGCTTATACGAATTATAAAGAAATGTATAAGCCTAGAATGTTACAATCTGCTAATAAAAAATGCTTAATATATTATAAATCGTACTTAATTTTAATTTTGAAAATTTTTAATCTCATAGCCAAATTTACATTCAATTATTAAAATATTATCAACTGTTTGTTTAACGATTTTTTTTTTTTTGTTATAATCTAAATCTAATCTACACATTATTAATTTGTAGTCAGTTAACAATTTTCCTATGATCAATGTCAACTAATTTTCCCTCGGATTAACTACTTGTAATATTATAACATATTTAATAATCCTTATAGCGTCAATCAACAAACCTTTGTTTTAATTATTTGTTTACATCAATCGATCAACAATACAAACTTGATCGTCAATCAAACAAACAAAAGCTAAAATTTTCTGCCACATATCTCTTCCTTGGTAACTTTTATTGCGGTAGATGGTGATGAGTTCATCATACTAGCAAAATTTAAGTGTAATCTCTCATCCTGAAGATGTGACCTGTCTAAGTAGCTATGTCCTAGATAGCTTGACCTTAATACTGGCAATTTGTGTTTGTTCGAGAGTGATAATATTGGTCATTTGATCAATGCTCCAATGTGAATTTATTAAACTTTCTTTTTTGCATAGATTATCAAATATCGTCGACATGAATGTAAGCAGATCAAGTACAATGCAGATAAAATAATTAACAAAGTTGAAATATGTATTTTTTTTAATCAATTATATTTTTATAACATTGTTGGCACTTAATTATAACAGAATTTAATTTTGCAAAAATTCTTAAATTTGCAAAAATTCTTGGAAATAGTCGAAATTTCATATGTAAATTTGTAATTAAAATTAATTTTATGGTTAAAAATTAATTGAAATCATTACTGGTTGCAAATATTATTATTTTTACATGGTAAGGTTGCTCCAAAGTGAATTTTATAAACTTTCTTTTTTGCATAAATCGTCAAATATCCTCGACATAATGTGTGCAGATCAAGAGCGATGCAAATAAAATAATCCGGTAAGTTCAAAATATATTTATCTTTAAATGAATTATATTTTTTTAACAGTGTTGGCACTTACTTAAAACAGGCTTTAGCAGAATTAAAAATTTTTTCAGTATTAAATTTACTAAAATTCTTAGAAATTATCGATGTTTCATAATGACCCATATCTAAATTTGCAGTTAAAATTAATTTTATGCTCAAAAATTAATTGAAATCATTACTAATTGGAAATAGTATTAATTTTTACATTGTAAGGTTGCTCCAAGTTGAATTTATTAAACTTTCTTTTTTGCACAAATTGTCAAATATCCATGACAGAATGTAAGCAGATCAAATAAAATAATTATAAAAAAATTTTAAAAAAGATAAAACAATGCAGATAAAATAATTAACAAAGTTCAAAATATGTTCATTTTTAGATGAATTATATTTTTATAACATTGTTGGCACTTAATTAAAATATAATTTAACAGAATTAAAGATTTTTTCAGTATTAAATTTACAAAACCTCTAGTAATTATCGGAATTTCATAATGTTGAATTAAAGACCAAAGTTCAAAAAGTTTTTAATCAATCCATTATTTGTCATATTTTTACTTTCTTCTCGTGTCTAACTGCTAGTTTGTGAATGCTCTTTTAAATCCCGAGGGAAGCTTTACAATAGCGTGTACGTAAATCTGTTTGCTTTGGGTACTGCTCCATCATTTCAGACTGATTCAAAGTTGGCAGCAAGTATAGTGGAAGAAGCTGCAAGAAAAGCAAGGGATTAGTTAAAAAAAAATAAAAAACAGTATTTGATATTTCTACTCTACCTGGAAAGCTTGTTGATTGTTAGGAAAAAGTTTCTGAGTTGTCGGAATTATTCATAGTGGAGGGTAATTCTGCAGGTGGTACTACGAAGCAGGGCGTAATCGTAGAATGTTGAAGTAGTACTTGCCTAAAGAGGGAAAATTCGAGACGTGGAACGTGTGTAGACGTGGAATGTGGTTTTTCATCTGCAGAAATAGGTTCTTTAATCACTGCAAATAGGAAGTGAATACTTTGACATTGAAACAACTAGATATTACAAAATCATCATTATGACAGATGGAGATGTTGATAGTTCAAATATAAGAAGTTTGACCTAGCTTTCTTTTTCCGGTCGGTATATGAAATAAAATTTAATTTCAATCCCTAAATTGAATTAAAACCATGATTAATTGAAAGTTTTATTAATTTGCTGATGAATTTTTGCGCAAAACTTAATTACAAAAGCGTATCTTAATATTTAAACTATAAAATGACCACACCATATATGACCAACTCTAGTGCAATGCGTGTGAAATAATCAACTAAGTCTTAAATATCTATTCTTCTTTAAATTAATTGCTATTTTTAGCAGATTCAGCACTTAATTTAAATTAAAATTGATAATCTAGAAGCAATTTCCTTGTTTAATGCACGAAAACTATTACAAATTTTAAGATTTTTACAAAATTCAAAATTTAAATTTGAAATAAAAATTAATTTTAATTGTAAAAATGGATTGAAACTATGACAAATTTAAAGTTTTATTAATTTCGCTACTAAAATATAGTTCAAAATCTAATTATTAAAGTTTTTTTTTTTTTTTTATTATCTAAACTATCAAATGACCATACAATATATGATCAGCTCAGGTGTAATGCATATAAAATAATTAACTAGATTCTAAATATCTATTTTTTTAATGATTTGCTATTGTTAGTAGTTTTAATATCTGATTAAAATGATTAAAAATGAATTTGATATTACTAAAATTTATAAAATTTATTTCCTATTGTAAGATTTTCATAAAAATCAATATACTAAAATTTATAAAATTTATTTCCTACAAATTGTAAGATTTTCATAAAAATCAAATTATAAATTTGAATTAAAAAAAAATTTCAATTATAGAAATGAATCATTAAAAAAAGTAGTTATTTAGAATTTAATTGATTATTTTATGTGCATTACATCGGAGCTGGTCATAAACTGCATGGTCATTTGATAATTTAAATAATAGAAATAATTCAATAATTAGGTTTTGAACAATAAATCAATAGCGAAATTAATGAAACTTCAAATAAGCATAGTTTTAATTCTTTTTTATAATGGAAATTTATGTTTATTTTAAATTTAAATTTTGATTTTCACGAAAATTCCACAATTTGCAAGTGCTTTTGTATATTGAACAAGGAAAAAATTTTCAGCCTTATCAAATCTATTTTTAATTAAGTGTTAAAACTACTTACAATAGCAATTCATTTAAAAAAAATAGATATTCAGGACTTAATTGATTATTTTATATGCATTACATCGGAGCTGGTCATATATGGTATAGTCAAAATGATAGTTTCAATAAAAAAACAAATTTAATAATTAAGTTTTAAACAGCGAAATATTTTAGCAGCGAAATAAACATAACCTTAAATTATTCACAGTTTTAATTAATTTTTTCAATTGAAAATAATTTTTATGTCAGATTTAAAATTTGATTTTTACAAAAACCCAGCAATTTTTAAGAGTTTTTATATATTAAACTGGGAAACAAATTCTTATATTATCAAATTTCATTTTAAATAAGTATTAAAACATTAAAAAGTAACAATCCATTTGATAATTAGAACTTAGTGATAGTTTTATGAGGGAATTGATCATATGTATTGTGGTCATTTGACATCTTAAATAATAAAATTCAGTTTTGAACAGTAATTCAGTAGCGAAATTAATAAAATTTTTAATTTTTCATAGTTTTAAATCATTTTTAAAATAAAAATTAATTTTTATTTCAAATTTAAATATTGATTTTTATGAAATTCCTACAATTTTTAAGGGTTTTTGTATATTAACTAGGAAATAAATTCTAGTATTATCAAATTTTGTTTTAATTAATTGTTAAAACAATTGAAAAATAGCAATTCATTTTAAAAAAAAAAAAGATATTTTTAAATTAATTGATTATTTAATAACCAAGGGAAATGGTCATATACGGTGTTGTCATTTAACAACTTCAATAATGAAATAAAGCTTAGGCTTAGGTTTAAGTTTACGCTTGGCTTAGGCTTAGGCTTACGCTTAGGTTTAGGCTTAAGCTTATGCTTAGGCTTAAACTTAGGCTTAGGCTTGGGCTTAGGCTATATTTCAGATTTGAATATTAATTTTTGTGAAAATCCTGGAATTTTTAAGAGTGAATAAACCCTATGATCATTTGATAATTTGAATAATAGAAATATTTTAGTAATTAAGTTTTGAACAGTAAATCAGTAGCGAAGTTAATGAGGCTTCAAATTAGACATAATTTTATTATTTTCGTTACTGAATTACTGTTCAAAACTTGTTTATTTATTTTTGTAATTTGGAAACAATTTCTGGTTTTTCCCGTTGCTGAGAGAAATCTCTCAATTCTAGGAATTATTACAAATACTTTTATACATTGTTCCTTAACTTTAAGTTTTTCCTTTTTATCGTCATTAAGCTTTTTGAGCATTATTGCAATTAAGATTAAAAGAAATCCTTTTGAATTAATATTTAAAGTTTATTTAAATATTATATTTGCTTATAAGATGTACTTGTAGTGATAACTGGTTTGTATAGAAGATCTGATAACTTTGCTAATAAATCTTTTATTGTATTTATTGTAAATAAGTCGGAGAATGAGTATTGATTTTAAGTATTGCTTATATCAAAATTTCAAAGTTATCATAGTTATCATAAATTTATCATATTTTTATAGCTTTATTATCATTTACAGTTTCAGAATCGTTTCATTTGTTAATCAGTCTTTTTGATTTGTACTTTCAAAATAATTTTATCTGATGAGTAATTCATTTTTAATTAGAATTCAAGTTGTTGCATAGATTAAGCAATATTCCGCTTCAATTAAAATTTTAATTTGCTTTTTTCAAGACAATCTTATCAACTGAAGAATACATTCTCATTAAACATTTTAAAGGAACCTTATTTATTGAACTATGCATTCTTAATTTATCATATATTTTAAGTAATATTATCACTTTATTACTTTCAACTAATCTCATTGATTTCATTTTCAATTCCATTTTCAAATTTCAAACAAGCATTATCGCCCATTTTATTTTTTACTTAAATTTGTTTCTCATTTTCATAAAACTATTTTTTATTGTAATTTTTTAAAGGGAAATAATTGTTTAATTGCAGTAAAAAAAATGACAGACATTAATTATATTTTAAATTCTGAACAAATAAATGTTATTACTAATTATTGTATTAACAATTGTAATGCATTTAATTTGCTATGCAAATAACTGTACTATCTCTTTCACTGAAGCTACTGGCTTAGATTATTATTGATTGTTGCCTCCTTTGAGTAAAGGCTATTGCTAAATGATAAAGCAGTACCTATAATATAGCATCGACAGGTGATTCATTTGTAAGCATACCTTTATTGTATTTAATTTAGTATAAACAATTAATGAAAATGTGACAATAAATGGTTGTTGTCACATATAAGTGACTGACACTAAAATGATTACCTGAATCAGTTAACTAGATTTAATAATAATGATGATAACAAAAGATAACAAGGTAGGGCGAGGGAGAGAGAAAGAGAAAGGTAGGAGTGAGATTAAATTATGAGAAAATTATAAGAAATTGTACATTTGTTTGATGACAATGACCGAACAAAAATAGGTTGAAGAGAATGATTTTATTTTTTTTCGATGATACGTGAACAAAATTATCATCATTTACTTCGTCTTGAAAATCCTTATCACTTCACTTATTCAACAAATGTAAACAGAAAATAATTTCAACCATTTCATTTTAATTGAAATTTCAATATTAATTGAATTAATCGACTACTACTACCAACTAATCAACTAAGTGATGAAATGATCAAACGATTATGTTGTTTGATTCAATTTTCAGTGTAACAAAATGCATCGATGAGAAAAAGTAAGGAATGCATATGATAAGATAATTAGTAGTGAATGATAAGAATGAAATATTCCATTAATTATGCATACGGGTAGTAGTAGTATTTGTAATTAAGATAAGGAATGATAAGGATGATCAGACTGATTGTATTATCAATAGAAGTGATAAAAATTAGAATGTACTATTAGTTAAAATGATAAGATTAGCTACAAATAAATTGAAAAATTATGTGCAAATAGTACAAAAATTAATACTAACACTTAATTTAAAAAAAAAAAAATACCAAACAACAAATATAATATGCTTATCTGAAAAGTATAAATTGAAATATACCATTAATTAAAATGATAAGATCACTGTGAATAAATTAAAAAATTGCTTATAAATGGTAAGAAAAAAGAATAGTAAAAATTAATGGAATATTATTAAATAATCGATTATGCTTCATATTCATTTGCTTTATTTGATGAAAGATAAAATTAATAAAAATGTTAATTTTGCCTCTTTTTCTATTTTTTAAAATTTTAATTTGAAAAAAATATATAGAAATACATGATTTATATCAGTGAAAAAATAAGGCAAATCAATTTGCCTTATTTCTCTTTTTTCTTTTCTTTTTTATTTTTTTGCTAATTTAACTCTAAAAATTTTACTTCAGGAAGGATATGAAATGAAAAGAGGTAAAACTTTGCAAATCTGTGAAATAGAAATATTAGTTTTCTTCTTTTTTTCAAATTTTTTTTTTTTAATTTTTTGTATTTTAAATGAAGCAAATTGCTAATTTAGTTTATTATTGAGACTTTTGATGTTATAATGATTTTGATATTTGACTAACTTTTCATTTCATTTCTAATTTTTTCTACTCTTAAACTATTCATTCTTATAGGATAAAGTGAGAGGAAGAGAGAAAGAGACAGAGAGAGAATGAGTGACAGAGTTGATAAGAAAAATGTCTTCAACTTTTTTTTTTTTAAGACATAAAAAAGTAGGTTAAGTTGAAATGACTCATAAGTTAAGTTGAAATGATTCATAAGTTAAGATGAAATGATGATTATATTCCCACATTAAATAATAGTATCAAATATTATTATATTTAAAAGATATTTAATTTATAAAAAAACATTTCAAATTGAAATGATAATTTTGCTAAAAGAATTTGTCACATTAATAATGTGTCACAACATTTTTCCATTTAATTTCATAAAAATTAGGAAAAAAATTAGTGAGAAAATGATATGATTAGAGTAATTCAAATTTACTGTGATATGTTTGAATTTCAAATAACATAAATATGATAATTCCACATGGAACAATTTAATTAATTGAAGTGGAAGAGAAAGAGAGAAAGAAAGAGCTTGAGAGAGAGAGAGAGAGAGAGAGAAATAAGGAAGAAAGGAAGGAAGGAAAAATGAATGAGGTAACTTGTTAACACAGCAAGCTAATAATTCGCCCATCTTATTAAACGACATTTGGAAGATACGATTTGACCTGACCTGACCTGACCTGACCTACCTTTTCTTTTTTTTCTCGGCAATAATACTAGTAGCAGTAGCATCTGTAATGTTAGTAGCAAAAGTCTTTCAGTTTCATATATTTAATCCATTCTTCTATCTGACAATACTTTTGTATCTCTAAAACTTCTGCTACGAGTTTCAACTAATCAAAATTGGAAACTATCTAAAAGTTTATTTTAAAATTTTCTATCTTTCACTATAACTAAAATGACTATGACTGTAAAATAGTATAACTCATAAAAATCTTAATGACATAACTTGTTAAAAAAAAAGGATTTGAAGCATACATTAAAGTCTCATTTCACGTTTAAATGTAATGCGAATTTCCTCGATGTCACATTGCATTTCGATCTAATCTAATTGTATTTTCCATGAAAATACTTTACATCTTCCTTTTTGCAAGTTTTTTTCCAAATTAAATACTTTGAAGAAAATAGAATGACATAAATTTGATTATGCACTAATTAACAAATCAAACATCAATCCAAAATTCTTAATTTGTATGCATTCTAGTTCGTTTAAGCATTCGCTTAAGTGAAATTTGAAATTTATTAGCAATGAATGTTGGATCAATGAATTATAAATGTAAGATAGGCGCAAATGACGTGAATGATGTTTTATTTTTCACTCCAAAATTGTCGGTGGTAATGTGTTACTAAATGAATGAATGATTATTATTAGGAAGAAAACATATTTTAGAGACTGGAATTTCTATTGGACAAATGAATGCAATTTAGCTATCATATAGTGATGCGCAATTGGCACATCTCATATTCATTCATTTACTCTTTAACTGTAATACTAAACTCTGTCATCCTTTAATATTAGCTGTTTGCTTGCATTTCTTTTTCCGTTTCATCATTAGCTGAAATTTGATATTAGATAATATTAGAAATCTTCTTCCATCCTATCTCCCTGCCCTCCCTCTTACCCTGCCTCCCGCTTATCTCCCAGCCCTCCCTCTTACCCTGTTCTCCTGCTTTTCCGCTCTTCTTCCTTTCTCTTTATACTCTATGTAAATCATTAATAATGAAGAAAAGATATTTTTCTCTCAACAAGAAATAAAAAATTCATATAAATTTCGCTTACCCTTTCCTCTTCCTGATTCTCTCCGATATTCGCATCGTCAATTTGGTAATCAAAATAAAGAAGTGAGTTAATCTCAATTAAATCAAAAATCATTTCATCTTTACATTGACATTCACATACACACACATGCATATATATATATATATATATATATATATATATATATATATATCACGACAATTTTGTTTTACGAGCATTGGTAAGTGAATCTTCCTTGACAACAGCGCCACTTCTATGTGAACATACACTATACACATATTAGGATATGTATGTGTGTGCATACGTGTGTAAGTCTACCCGATCTATGGGTATGTGTAGGTGTGGGTTGTATGTTTGAGTGCAACGGGTCTATGCGTATGTATGTGTAAGTGTGTAAGCGGGCTTATCTATGGGTGTGTGTGTGTGTGTATGTGTATTGATGAGTGATGTGTAATGTGCACTGGCCATTTATTTGACCTTATTGATATGGGATAGACCAGATCGCAGGACATTAAGCCGGATGGATGTAAATACTCATATCCGTTCCATTCTCTCCCCTACTTTCCTTCTCAGCTGTATACACACACACATACACACACAAACATGCACAGACCACACACAGACATACACACACATACACATATATATTTTATACACCAAGCAGAAGCAGAAGCAAATTATCTTGTCCTTTCATCAATTCATTCATTCTATTTACCAGTCATTCTATTTCCTCTCAGTACTGACCACTTGACCTAGTGTTATGTGACACATACAGGCACAGACACACGCACAGACCTATTCAGTTAACATTCCACAGAACACACACACACACACACACACACATGCCATGCATACACTTATCGCTCTTCTCATCCTTATCATCAATTCACGTATAAGACACTATTGTTTTTTTAAATAGCTGAAAATTTTTAGAAAATATAACTTTGCAAGGGATTACAACGTTATCAGTACATTATCTATAATAACGAAACTTGAACTGGTAGACAATGATTTTTATCCTTGATCCACTCTTATCTTTTCATCCTTATCATTGCTTCATTCTTATCACTGATCCACTCTTATTTTCTTATGCTGATCACTTCCATATAACATAACATAACATATATCGTATCCTAATTTTATGAATTTTTAAAAAAATGTCCGACTTTTGAGTTTTGAAAATTTTCATTTTTATTGATGCCATAGTAAAAGTACTGATGCATACCTTATTACGTAATACACTTATTACGGTTAATATTTCTTTTTGTTTTTTTTTGTTCCAATACAACGAAACTCGACAAATTACAATTTTAAAGTGCAATTGTAAACTACGAGGATTGAGTAAGTTTCAGTTTCAGTTGTCACGAATGCTTTAGTACAAATTGAGTAATCGTCAAAACTTTATCCTTCCAATTTTCGAAATTTGAAAGCAAATTAAGTTTTTTAAAAATGAAATGGAATTGATCAGTTATGGACTAATAATCATCACAGAATTATTATTTGCATTTTCAAAACAATATTGTATCATCTAGTTGATGCAGATTATCCATTGTTGCCTTTTCGGTTTCCGGAAGATGTTCAATCTGTTCATCATAAATTTATGAAAAAATTTTGACAATTCAATCCTCTCACTGACAAGAATTCACTTGTTGAAAAAGTTGTACTCTTACTTTCATTTCAATTATCTCTTCGTCCTTCAAATCTGAACTTACTGGATGCAAATCTGAACTTACTGGGTGTCAGCTAGATTAAATTTCTTTTCCGGAAGAACGAAATACAAACCGGTAGGAAATCTTCTGTATTAAGCATGTGATACAATGAAATACTTCAATTTTTTATAATTTCACTTATTGCTTCATATATGAGCTAATTGAATCGCACATTTTTCTCTCTCTCATACCTTACTTGTATCTATCTTATCACGTCCGATTAACCGATGATTTCGGATTGTCAAATTTTATTCCGATAAAAGAGAATAAAGTGTACGGAAGAAGCAATAAATGGACGACAATATGTCCAATTCATTGGTCATATAATTCACAATTCCCCTGATTTTTCCCTTTTCATTTCCAAAAGATGGCGGTGATAAGTAGTGGTGTGGCGTGACTTGACAATCATCGCTGCCGCCGTCGCTGCTGTGACAGTGGCAGTGATGGTAATGGCTACTGGCCTTGCTGTTGTCATTTTATCACTTAACACCCGTGCTTTTCCTCCTATTATTGCTATTATTAATGATCGTTTCCTACACACACACACACACATATCATTACCATACGCAAGTGTATTACATCCTCACACATACATGCTATGCATTTTAACAGGCACATACACGTACCTGGGAACTTAATCCATACGTTTACTCGGGAAATAAATGATTGCTTTTGTTTGAATTCAAATTCAGTTTAGAAAAATTGATTAATGATTATGCATATCCATATGATGTGTATATGCATACATTTGTATGTCGTGTGTGTGTGTATGTATATATGTATGTATGTGCGAGATGTCAATTAACGGTGGTAGCAACAAGAGTATGACAAAAACAAGCTTGTCTCCAATGATAGGAACAAGAAAGATGCAAAGTTGATTTTGTGGAAAACGTATGTATGTAGGTATGTCTAAACATATGTATGTAAGAATGTATGAATGTATGTGAGGAGATATGTGTATGTTTGAATTTATGTGAGGAGGTATGTGTATGTGAAGAATATTCAAAATTTTAAATATTCAAAATTGTTCGTTTCCTAATCAATTTAATATTATGTACCATTTGTGTTGTATTATGCTAATATTTAAATATGCCGAGAGAGAAAGGGACAGAGAGAAAAAGGAGAGAGAGAGAGAGTTGGAAAGACTAGAAATAGAATAATTAATATTTTTTTAAAGGGGAATGACAAGTTTTATTGTAGAAATATATTGAAGGGAAAAAATTGAGAAAGTATTAAATTATGATATGAAATATATCGGGAGTGAGAGTAATTTCTTGTTTTTTTTTTTTTAACTATACAAACGAGCGCTATTTCCTTCTTCTAAACCGATCAAACGATATCCATTGAACAATATTCATTTCAATTCAGTTCTGATTCTTAGGTTGTAAATTTACGAATTTACACATTTAACGAGTTTCTTTTGGTTTTTGATAAAGATGAATTTGAATTACAGTGATGATGAAGTGTCTATCAGTTGTAAACAAATTCGAAAGATCTAACAAAATTATGGTTACGTTTGTTCATTTAAAAACTTTTTGATCCTTTAGTTTTGGGATGACAAATAATGCTACTGATGTGCTATATTTATTCAAACCGTTAAAAAGAAATGAGAAGTGAAATAATTTAGCTTGGAATATTCAAATTTAAAGATTTCTAAATTTCTCACTGCTTTCTCATAGATGCATTTCAAGAATTATTCCTGTACCCTTCTTTCTTATCATTTTTTAGCGATAGCTTTCTTTGTAATTTGATTCAATGCCCCAATGTTATTTCATATTGATCTCTTATTGTTGTTGTTTATTGTTCGTTATCATTTGTTATTGTTAGTTGTTGTTCCTGTTTGTTGTTATACTGTTTAAATGCACTGTTTATTTGAGATTTCAATACATGCGATAATTCACAGATCCTTACATTATAGCAAAGTTTAAAGCTCACAGATGAGGAATGTATGAAACATTTATGAAACACTTCATGAAATTTTTCAAATGATGAAATTTAATGTTGAAAATTACGTAAGTTATAATGTTTACATTATGGCAGAGTTTTAAATTCAAATTAAAAAGTAAAAATTAGAAATTTTGAAGAAATGTTTTTTTTATTTCAAATGTATACAATGCTTAGATAGATATTTGATATGCATAAATTTTCATTTTTCTTTTCAAAATTATCAAAATAATCTCCCATTATCAGTAGCAAAATGGAACTATCATTTTGCTTATATTTTAAAAGTATGATGAGAAATATACTTCCACTTTTTTATTGATGAAAAAACTTTTAAAACAGTTCCTTCCTTAAATACATACATGCATACAAACACACATACATACAATTCAGTTCAGTTCAGCCTGTCATAAGACACAAGACAGGATCGTCCTTCTCCTTTGTTTCCTTGTTGCATGCGTGTCTGTGTATGTATGTGTGTAGTACATATGCATGTGTATGTATATATATATATATATATATATATATTTGTGTATGTGATGCATAAGTTAGTCAGTGTATTATTTAGCAATAAGAAAGTATTAGTAGCATTGATTTCAATTAAATTTGTTAGCATACAGAACCATTTGTTAAATAAAATAAAACAGATTTATCAAAAAATGAATGAATTAATTGTGTAAAGTTGATTCTGTTTGCACAATAGTAATAATAATAATAGTAATTTCAAATTAAATAATTTTTGAATTTAACAAGCAATGTTCTATTTATTATTGATTACAAACCTAAAATGAGAATAAATAGGTTGATATAAAATGAGGAGAAGTTAATCGTTTTTCATTTGTCTTAACATATTGCTTAAAAATTACAAACTGTGCGTAATTTGAATCTTTTTCCTTTTTTAATCATATTGTAGTCTGTAAGTGTATTATTTTATTATCCTGCAGAGATCAAGCAGGGTAGCATTTCATTCTGGAGCAAAACATTCGCTTACTGATTATTCTTTATTTGCTGACATCCGGTCTTTTTCCGTTGACAACCGGTTTTCGCCATTCTACATTTGATATTTTGTTTTTTTTTAGCAACAACTAATCAACTGGAATAATGCAAAGAGCAGAGAGGTAACAAGAGAAATGAGTAATAAAATTTCTATTAAAAATTTGATATTCAAATGATTTGCTTAGAAGTGTAATAATTTGAATTATACATAAAATGTAAAACTTGTCCTTGTTTTATTTTTAATATAATGGTAGAGAATGCTACTTTTATAGCTTTGCTATTAACGTTTAGTATCGTTTACGTGAAATTTGATAATACATTTACGTGAAAATGCGATACGAAATTGTTTATTAAATACGTCGATAACTAACTCGTTCATTATAGCTTATGGATATTATAAATCTGTTTAAACGAATATATCGGTTAATTATTCATATTGTTCAGGTACGAATAATTCTTATTTTTCTAACTTTTATATTTGCTGTCAATTCTGCTTTATGTTTACGTATAATTTTACTTCTAAAAATTCACATAAATATTTTGTGAAACATTCAAATAGATCATTTCGCTTGAAGAAATAGAAAGTTAATGGATGAGTTGATCGAATTCATGTGATCATATTGATCGCATGATAAACGATTATGCAGATGAATGGAAGAGGAAGTTGAAACATAGTATCAAGTTTTGCATCATTACTTAACGAACAAGTAAGTCATTAATTGTTACAGTAGGTAATAATAAATGTAAAAGTAACATACTGATGACTGTTTTCAGACTTTATAAATGAAGAAATAAAGTGTAAACTATGTTTGGTTAAGATGGAATGGGTATTACAAATGAAAAATTGGGACGATTAAGTGGAAGCAAGTAATAAATAAAGTTAGTGAAAAGTAAAGCAAATAGTTAATGATTTATTTTTTTACATGTTTACAATAGCATCATTGCTAATTTCAGTGTTTTTGTAAATTGATAATGCTGAAAATCAATTTGATATATTTGTATATTGTCTATGCATTATGTTATACTTATATTGATTATATTTAAAAAAAAAAAAAAAAAAATGACTTCCCATTGTACTATGCAGCGATTTATAATTTCTAAAGAAAGTGTAATGTAAATTGTTTCATTGTAATTTTATTAGAGTGTTTTTTAACAAAAAAAAAAAAAAAAAATAGTTTAGGTAAAATATGAAACCATTTTAAAATTGTCTAACTAACTATTCTTGGACAAAAAGAGCAAAATTTTACGGAATTTATTGTTAACGAGAATATGAAAAAACTTTAGGAAGATTTAGAAAAAAAGAAAACTTTGAACTAAATTTGTAATATCTTCATTCTTAGATCATTCAGTCAAAGTGTAATCATTTCAATTTCAGTTTTGTTTTTGTTTTTGATAAATGTATCAAAGTGTGAAATATTTCTTTTTATTTTTCTATGGGTGTTATATTTTGAGAGAAGCAAATTCGAGAATTCAGGGGAAAAAAGAGTAACATTTTCGATATTTTGTTTTAGAAATCTACGATGTGTTGTGCTATAATGTGCTTTCTAGTTTATGTATAAGTATGTATGTTTGTGTGTATTTTAATTCAAGAGTTAATTCTTTTTTTAGATGATAAAAGCAGAACGACAAATGATGGTAATAACGATGGTAGTGATGGTGTGGTAATAGTGGTGATGATGGTGGGAATAATGTGGCAGTGTAAGGAGTGAAATGTATATGTGGGTGGTGGTAAAAGAACAGACGAAGTTTTGTTGATCGAGTTTCTACGACTGATCATCGTCATTAAACCTATAGATACACTCACATGCATGTATATACACATACACACAGATAGAATGTTCTGTCTGCATTTTGGTTGTTTTTAAAAGTTCATTTCTGCTAGGTACAATAGCCGCAGTCAGGTGGTATGAAAAAGAAAAATTTAAGAAGAGGGATTTTCCTTGTTATGAATTTGACACTTGTCGATATTTCA
Source organism: Brugia malayi (assembly GCF_000002995.4). NCBI lineage: Eukaryota > Metazoa > Nematoda > Chromadorea > Rhabditida > Onchocercidae > Brugia > Brugia malayi. The sequence goes on along the minus strand of NW_025062476.1, from coordinate 4,098,182 downwards.
GATACGTTGATCAATAGTAGGTGGATAAATGAATTTCGTGTACTGCTTTCAGAAAGACAAAGGATTACGGCTATATTCAAAAAACAATCCTAAGCAAAATGATCAGGCAAGTGTGAATGTTAACATTGTTGTGTAATCTTTTGTAATATTATGAAACGATTGGTAAGTGCGTAATTTATTCCATTGTATTTACAGTATTTAGAATTAACTTCACACATCACATTTTATATTGTAATAGTGTTGTTAATTGTGTTGCACCGGTAAATGAGTGTGAAATCCCACTTAGTATTTGATTATAAGATATATATTAGTTTTCAACTGAACGATAAAAATCTTCGAAGATAGCCGCACTATTTCAATACCTGACCTCTGAATGTTGTAAGGTCAAGAAGAATTAGGATAAGACAGTAATGGTAATGATGTTAGTTATCTGTTGTTATTGTTAATGGAGGTGATAGTGATAGTGGTTCTGATATGATATGATATGAAATGAGAAGATAGCAGAGTGTAACAGTAGCAATTTCATTTCGATCATTCATTCGTTCGTTCGTTCAATAATTTTCACCCCGTAACTATTGCTCACTTGACACGACACCACACCCTCCACCTTGCTATCCATACATCCTCTTTCCTCGACAACCTTCCCTGCTTGTTGTTTCTCTTTTCCCCTTTTCCCCCCGCACTTCTTCGCCCTACAGTTGCGATCACATTTTGTATCGTTTTTCTGGTTGTTAAGTGTGTATGCAAGTACGTATATATATATATATGCGTGTGTATGTATGTATGTGTGTGGTGTGTTTTTGTATGTACGTACTTGTGCACGAATGTATGTGTAAGTTGTAGTATTTGTGGTCATCGTATAGCAGTAGAGGAACCGTCGGAGAGATCAAGCAAATGATAGGAAGCAACATGATGGCCAGAAGTCATCCATCCATTCTTCAGCATTCAACTCGAGGACGCGACACATGCAGGTGATTGTTTGATTGAAGTTGATCTATTACTTGTCATATATTTGTATGCGTATGTCTGTATATATATATATATATGTGTATGTCTATCTGTGTACTTGGAATATATGTGTTGTATTTGTTTGCGTATGTACACATCTATCTATCCATCAATACACATCTAGAATTAATAGAAATAAGTAAAGAAGAGACGTAAAATTGAATTATGTGTGGTATAGTTTATTGGTTTCATGTTGATTAATAATGAATGATTAGTTGTTGTCATTGTTGCTATTAGTATTGATAGCGGCAGTAGAAGTTGTGGTGTTATTGTTTAAAGTGATGAATGGGTGAATGAATGAATGGTTTGTTGAGGAAAAAAGGGTGAGTTATCAAAACGTTGTTAAAATAAGCAAGTAGTTCAATTATCACAACATATTCAATGTTCCATTACTCATATTAACTCATGTTAGGTTATTTCTCTTCCAAATATAATTAACCTCGGATGAACTGTACTTTACATGTATGTCAATTCTTACATCAATGTTTGAATAGGTTAATAAGTAGGTGTATGTGTTGATAAATACTGTATATGTTAACATGAAGATAAGATATATTTGTTGTGTATACTGCAGTGCTAGTTGCTTATATTTAGTTCAAGAAAAAAGGAGCTTTTAAGATGATGGGATTGTATAGCGGATGAATTTATTTTGTGGTCTCTGTTAGATTTGCCTCAATTTGGGATAGGAATGAGACGAAGAGGAAGAGAAGGAAAGATTGAGTATAGCAAACAATTAGCCCTTTAAAGCTCTAAGTTGTCGAAGTGCATCATCAACAGCAGCGCATGGTCAATAGCAACAACAAAAATAGGGCAACGAGTTATAATATTGAATAATCTCTGTGTGTGTGTGTATGTGTATGTTTGTATGTGCATGTATGTATGTGTGTGTATGTGTAAGTATGTGAGTATATGTTATTTATGTGTGTAGATTGATATATATTTTATATATAAATATCAATCTACATATACATTTCATATATATGTAACATATATTTTGTATGCGTGTGTAAGCGAGCAACAGCAAGCATAGTTTAATGGGAGCAGGTGTTAGGGTAAAGAGAAGGAGACGAGGGACAATTAACGGTGTTGTTGTAGATGCTTCTGCGGGTGATGGTGCTTCATATATTTGCCATTTCAATCCATTTTGATGCAAAATGGCATTTCTATTTTGTGTATGTGACGATGTAAATGTGTATGTTAGTGTAGTGTGTGTGTGTATGTGATATGTGCAGTCGACCGACCATTGAATAGCAATGGTTTTTGAGGGTTGTCATTGGTGGTGCTGCCAGATTAGATGGTTGGCTTAGTTTAGTTTAATAAGTTAGCTCAGGAAAATTGAAGAGACTGAAAGGAGGAGACAAATGAGGAGGGAAGGAAGAAAGAGAGGAAGAGAGAAATAATAGTTGTAAGAAATATCATCAAATGATGATGATGATTGTGATGGTGATGGTCGTGTTAGGGAGGGAAAGGAAGGGTTGATCGGACGCCAAACGAGTAGGACAACTATCACCGCTTAAATCGTCATCGCCATCGTTTTACAACCGTCATCGGTGTCGTTGTCGATTTCAGGCAGCAATAGAAGAAGGAAACAGTTGCAGTGGCAGGAGGAGAAGGAAGGAGGAGGAGGAATAATCGGAGAATAAGTATGTTAGTGCCACAATCGTCACATACATAATGCCCATCATCAAAATGGTGAGGTGCTATGCTGCTGTTACAGCTGCTACTTTATTATTCGTTTCTATTTCTGTTCAATTTTTGCAGTAATTTTAACTTTTAAGATTAAATAACATCTGATTACTTATTATGGAAAAGGCGGAAACATATCGCACGACAAAAAATGTCCCATAGGGTACAATGTATATATTATTGTCACCGCTACGAGATTTATCAGTTTTCGTTCTAATCAGTGTCGTCATTGCCATCGTCAGCTTCGTTATCATTGATTTCATAGAAATGGCATCTAAAGTAGCCAAATCTTAAATGAATTACAAACAGAGCGAAATACTCTGTCATTCTTCTTTGTCGTAAACTTTCATTTAGCATTTATTCTTTCCCGCTTTTAAATATATTTTCATATTAGTCGATTCATGAAAACATTTAAAGCGTTATAGTAATGCATTCCACAATTATGCATAAAGCTGTAGCTAATAATTGTTGCATAAATTAGTTTAATTTTAATAGTTTGTTCAGGTGTTTTTTTCTTGGTTTTCCTTTAGTGATAATGTGGCGCTGATGATGCAAATTTCTTCTACTTTTTTTTTTTTTTTTTTTTTTCAATTACTAATGCGTTCGATTCTCGTTATTTTTCCTATGACCACTCTGAACTTTTTGAAAAACTCTCAGTTTCCCTCTGAACTATTGTGAATTGCGTAACATCCAGTATACATCAATAAGGAGTAAAATTAGTTATGAAGAAATTACTGAATAATATGCTTGTTAGGAAAACTAGCTATGGAGAAATTACTGAATATGCTTATTAGAAAATTACTGAATGGTATTCCTATTTAAGATTGTCGGCATTGTCTTCATTCACTGATTGGTAGGTTGAAATGTTTTAAGGGGAGAACAAATTTGTGCACATTCGTGGTTAGATAATGTCGCACTTCAATTTCAAATTTGATTTGTGCATGATGAGAAAGAATTTTGAAAATCAGAAACAAAAGGCAGGAAGGAGGGATTGATTTCTTACTCAATCCTCTTTTCACGTCGTTGATGAAGTGTGTCTCTGTTGTGTTATTGCACATTTTCTCGTTTTGCTGCTGCTCTTCATCCCTTTGTCATTAAGAAAAAGAGAAAGAGAAGGAGAGGGACGAAGGAGAGTTTTCCCTTTGTAACTGGTAGTGGCAGTTAAAATTTTCGAAACTGATTCGAAATATCTGTTTCATCTTTCCGTTCTTTTTGCTCAGATAGGTGAGATTTATTGCGCAAATGAATCAAAGTTTGAAAATGTTTCCGGTGTTGCTTTTGGAAGTTATATATCGACACATACACTGGTCAGATTTTTTCATATTTTTTTTTTTTTTTTTTTATTGCATGTGATAGGTGCTACTGTTACAACTAATTATTATTACTATTATTATTACCATTGCTATTATCATTATTACCACTATTATTATTTTTAATATTGGCAGGTTTATTCAGTTATTCTTGTTAGCCGAAATGTTTATTATCTGTTTAAACAATGGAGAGCATTATGTTCACACATTTTTGAGCACTAATTAGAAATTAATCTTAACTAAAGTTGTAGGTTTCAACATTAATAATTCATGTCTTTATTGTTCTGTAAAATGTTGAGATAGCATTCTTACTGATGTCATGCATTTCCATATCCTACATTATATCTAGTACTGGTCGGATGAATTAGTAAGGGGCTAATTATTTGCCCTTAAAAACGCAGTTTTTGTCGAAACGTTGACATTAATTTTAAAAGGCTTTCGGATTAATGCTTTTATGAGGCACTTCAGAGTAATAAATAGTCTTGATGCTAAAAGTTTTTCTTAATAACAGTGCTAATGCTGAAAATACACTTCTGAAAGCCGATCTTGCTGCTAGAAAATATATCGGAAAATTAATAATTTAGGTACTTTTATATATACGTTAGAAATGTATTTTAAAATAGTTCGGAAAGTGAAAAGGAATGCATTGAACGGCTTTGACGAGTATTACATTTGGCGTGTGAGTCGTTGGGAAAGATTTTTCTCTCTAGCGTGAAACATCTTCCTGTTGTTTCAAAAGTGCATTTTTTTTTAAACTTCAAAGCAGTCCTTGACTAGCAATTAGTTATTTTATTTTTACATTTCATTTTGTTCTACAAAACACGCTTTATTTTCATAAAATTTCAACCATGTGGGCTGAAACTGGATTTTTCCCTTAAGGTATTATCCAATTTATAATCAGTGAAAATATAGTAAAACGTTGTTTCTATAAATAAGGTAAGATTAGTTGGTAATTCATGCAGATATAAGGTAATCATTATATAAGTTAACAATTATTTCAGTAATTTGTTTCGTTCCAACAAATTTTTTTTTTTTTTGTAAAATATATATTTTGATTGATATCGTTTCTTTCCTTTTTGAAATGCTTATTCAGCTGCTTTCGGGAAGTGAAAGGGTAGCTACGTTTGTATAGCAATGAAATCGAAATGATTTAAAGTTGATTTTGCGATGTACAGCGCTTTTATTTTCACATAAAACTAAATGGGAGTATTTGTTCGTAATTTTCATTCAATAACTTTCAATTACATTTTTTTTTGCCACTTTTCAAAAGGGATTGTAATCTAAGTGAGATTTAAAGTGAAGGAAAACTTGGAGATGAGGATGTAGAAGGCAATAAATCAGAATTAGGTGGAGTTGATCATTTGTGAGGATTTCGGTGATATTGGACAGCGGGGTTCGGAAGAAAAGTGATGGGATGATTAATATGGTTTTATGTATTAATGAATTTGTAATTTTAATCATCAGTTATGGTTATGGTTTTAATTATCAATGGAGAACATCTATCCTTGGTATTAGTAAAATTTTAACGCCGATGATTAGTTTAGGATATTGTTGCTTTTTTAACGTATTCAATAAAAATTTCGTGTGGATATGGCTTGCCGATTTTTTGTTTTCTTGACCGATGTTGACATAGCTAATTAAATAATATTTTGCTTTAGTTTAATTCGATTCAAAGTATTCGTTCAAGAAGGATTTTATTGCTAGTTGCAGTGGAAGATAGTGGCTAACGAAATTGAGAGATGCTTAGAGAATTTAGATAGTGATCCTCTAATACAGTTGTTAAATTTTGTAATATGAAAGGAATGTTAAAGAAGTAGTGATACAAAGAGGAAAGGAAGAATGAGAGAGCAGAAATAATCTACAGTGATTCTTCGAGAGACGATACACTGGATTTAAAACGATAGAACTGATTAGCACCTAGAACAAAGGTTAGATTACACTAAGCTGATAAAGTGCTAGTAGATTACACCATGAAATGTGACGAAATTTTATGGCGATTTGATGATGTTGTAAGAGTATCATTGACGCGTGACTTGTGTTTGCTACGTTCGATTTAATTTGTAAAAAAAGTTCTTTGCATATAAAATCTTGCTTCATTTTTTACAGATTTATTTGGAAAAAAAAAGAAAGGGAAAGGGGAGAAAGTTTTTGCCGTCATTACGACGATCACCAGAACCACTGTCAACAGTTTGGTCTTTCGGATTACGAAGCTTTGGCGCGAATGTCCCTACAAGGACCAGGAGAATGTTACGTAAATTGGAATAAGGTAGCACTAGATGTAGCTACCTTAAGCGTCACCAAATCCCGGATATTCGCGCCCGAATCCTGGTGACTTACTCTTTCCTGCTGTTCTCAATTCTCTTATTTTCTCTGTTGTGTCCAGTTTCACTCAGCTCTATTCTCCTATTATTCTTGTTCCCTTACTACAAAGCTTATTGTATTAGTAGCCAAGAAAAAAGAGTGGCCAAAAGAAAATTAGCAATAATTCATTTTTCTTCTTTGAAACATATTTCTAGTGAAGTGGACATATAGGATAACTGTGATTCATTTTCACTGTTAAAAGAAACGCTGCGATTATTCCAGTTCCTACTATAACACTTCTTGGATATTGCAACTACTATTACTATCCTCATCACCACCATTATTGTTACTACTACTACTACTACTACTACTGCTACTACCACTTTTACTACCACCACTATTATTACTACTATTTGTACTGCTATTATTTATTGCTGCTACATAATCTATTTCTTAGTGTATTTCATGTTATTTTATTGGTGATAATTAAAAATTTCACCAAATTCCAGTATGTCCACCAATGGTGGAAGTCTTGAAGATTGTCACACGAACGTCTTTGCTTTGGTAAGTATGAACTAAAAATATATGTAACTTTTCGACAGTTCATAATTCTGATTCCACCCAACTTGTTTGCTTCCAAAAATAGGCCTGCGAATACCAACAATTAAATAATTCTACTCAATTTACAATAATTAAAATTTTCGGTTTGTAAGTATTCATGAAAATTAATATTAAAAGGACGGATGCTTTTACACCTTTGTGACTTCCTTTCTTGTGAAATTGTGTATTTCGTCGAAATTATACATTTAGTGAGAACCATTAGTATTATGGGTTTTGTGTTTGGCATTATTTAGGTAAAATCAGGAAGCTATTTGTCATTATATAAGGCTAGGCCTATGACATCATAATGGACTTGTGCTTAATGCGCTGTTTGACATTTAAGAGATAACAGATGTAAACGAAATTGAACATACTTCAATATCTCTCTAAGGACTTTTCATTGTCAACAGGGAATATCATCGTTAATATTGATTATTGGTGGAAGCATGAATCTTGACAAAGTCCTTATTTTGTGCTTAGCTTCTTGAAGGAAGATGCATATTTCCTTGTTCGCTTGTCGATGCAAATTAGGTTGTGATGAATGGGGAAAGAGAAAGAAAGGGATAGTATGAAGTTTCTAGTTATTATAAGCAGCAAAAGGGAATGAATAATTGTGCTAAAATGAAAAGAAGGTATGAAATTTTTATATGAGATGTGGATAGTATAAGAAGTATTGAAGAGAAATGCGAAAGTACCTATAGTCTCCTCACTAGCTAGTTAAATGGATTGATTTAATTCTATCCGTATTTTGAAATTCTTCCAAGATACATTTCATGCTCTCATTAAGAAGAAATATCATACCCATTATGATTGGGAATTATAAAAAGTTGGTAATCAATTGAAAAAAGACTGTTAAAAAACAAGAAAAAAGAGGAACTCTTCCTTTTAAAATTTCTAAATGGAATCAAATGAAAAGATAAGTTTAATTTATGAAAAACAGAAAAGGTATTCAATTTATAAAAAATATTTGCTTCGTTTTTTTTCTTCAGACGGAATTGAATGGTCTCAAATGGAAATGCTTAACAACTCCTTTATCACAAAGAACCTGGACAAGCTTAGAGCAAGATCCCGTATTAAGTGCTTATGCACGATGTTTGCAAGCAGGAATTCTGTGTGCTTGGAGACGACAACCACCGCAACCAACTGGGACACTTGCAGCTATGCAGTTACCAGATTATAGAATAGATGTTGTCAAAGAATTGTGGGTTTTTTGGTACAGTCATGAGGAACCGGATTGTCTCACTGAATATACCAGTCATTTGGCATGTATGTTAAGTTGATTTTTTAAAATATTTTATGACATTAACATTTCTTTTTCTAACACGTTAATCTTTGATCTGTCGTTCGTGTTTTTTATTTCACTTTTATGAAGCAATCTTTTTTTTATATGGACAATAATGACAGTCATTTTCATTTCCAAATTCCGGAATAAAACCTTGCTTTATGCTACACAAAATCTGACAAGATCAAACAAGACTCATATTTTTGATTCTTTCCTGTTCTTTTATTTCTTTTCTTTTTATTCAGTGGTTTGTTCATTCTACTGTTTGTTTGTTTTTATATTTATATATAAATATATAGTTAAATTGCAAATCTGAACTATTTTTACCGAAATTTGATGAAATTTGGCTGGTGTAAATTCTAAAAACGTCCTAACCATATGGATAAGCTGAAATAAATAATAACGATGATTTCGTTACTTTGCGGTAGGAAGGTGGTAATCTCTGTTCTTTTGAATATATTGTCAATGGAGACATACAAGTATTTGGTATTTGGGAAAAGGAAACTTATTTTTAATGTGAGGTTTTCAGGTTCTGAAGATGGTCAAGGTAACTGGTCGGTACCCGGTATACAGTATGAGACGAGAACACTATTCTTCAAGGCACTACATAATTTGATTGAGCGGTAAGTTCAGATAATTCTACCGGGATCTTATGATTGTAATCACGATGGGATTCAATTTTAGTGGCTTCAAATATCTTCCTGTTGCATTTTTAAAAGCTTGAATAGTTTCTGAAAATTGATCTTTTTACTTTTTTTGTACATTTTCCGGCGTCATAAAAAAAACAATTTTTATAGGAGAAGCATGCAGCAATTTTAATCAGTATTGGAAATTTGTAAAAAATCAAGTATTTAGTTTTAACTCCATTCTGATTTCTTTTTTGTGTTCTATTCAGGAATCAATATAATTCCTAAAAATTGTCTTTAGGAATATGCTAAAAAATGGATACATTCGTATTGGAAAATATTTTACACGTCCTTATGAAGTGCCTTCGTCCGATCGTATACACTGTTCTCCCAGGTATGTTTTTCTTGAACTTTTTGAAGCCGTTGGTAAACAATTTTTATTGTTTTATTTTATAAAAGTTTCAATAGAAAATTTTTGTATTTGTCTGCTTATTTTCAATGGAACATAGTCTGTATCCTTATACTAGTTGGCAAGAAGGAAAAGAGAAGGTTGAGAAGACTGAGTTGTTTTTATTTTTTGTATTCGAATGAACTTTTTTTCTGCTCATCTTTTTTCTTGCTTGTTAACCTTTTATTTATATGACTGACTTTCTTTCAGTTTATATAACGTTGCGTGAGGTTAAATTCATTTAGAGTTACTTCATTTCCAGCTATGTAAATGGGATCAGTTTCAATTTTTTCGTTCATGGCGAAAATATTGTTTGTGCAACAGTTTCTGTACAACGCCAGCCTACTTTATTTCGCCTTTCACGTCGTCATTTGGATTTGGGTAAGAAACAACCGGTGATATTGGGTCCATGGTCAATGCGCGCTGTATTACTACCCGAACAACCGAGGATTGTGGATTCTACTACACCATTATTACAACAACAGTCTTCTGCATCACAGTACGGTATGTTTCAGCTCACGTGTTTTATTGGCTTGTTTTATGTTTTTTCCATTTTTCATTTCAACATCAGTTTTTTTTTTTTTTCGCCTCAGGCCATTGTGGATTTGATCATTCTCGCAATTGATTTTTAGTCCTAAAATTATTACCTGTTCTAATCGTTGTGATTGTTCGATTTTGTCACTTGAGCTTATGGTAAATATTACTTCCCATCTTTCATTCCTGGAATTTTTTACGGTATCAGAGATACATTTAATTACAGCCCAGTTATTCTCAACCTTATATTTTTTGTATCATATATTTTCGATTTGAATTCTTATGTTAATAAAGTCATTGTTTTAGGTAATTTTACCAGTTTATCCTCTGTTGCACATCAAATAAATCCTGTTCCATCGTCGTCGATCGATTCCGACACTATTAGTAATAGTTATGACGGTGCAGGAACTATTTCAAAAGCTGCAGTGGACAAATTATGGTCTGAATGGTTGCAATTCTTCTGTTTAATTGTTAATGTTGAAAGGAACTTAGGTTCAGCAGATACTGTTGGCTACATTGGCTACACTGAAAATGTTAGTTTTTCTCTTCAAAATTTCAGAAGTTCATTTATCCACTTCCTTAATAACAGGAAGCTCTTTTCATTATTGTCGAATCGTTCTACTTTCTACATGTGGCAGGTCTTCTGGTAGTGACAATGAATATCGGAAGCAGTTGAACTAATGCTCTGGATTTTTTATCTAAAAAAGCATCCGCATCAATCATGTTACAAAAATTGGTTAGATGGTTAGCTTAACTAAAAGTGTAAAAATTTAAATAACTTTTTTCTTGCAGACATCGCCAGCCAAAAATAGCTTACCAAAGATGGTTTTGGTAGATGTGGACGGCGTTCATATGTGGTACCCAAGTTCACTAATTGTTGTCCAGGCTTCTGATGATTTGTTGTTGAGGTTCATCTTTTGTTATTATTGCTATCGGATGTGATTGATTTTAAAGAATATTTAGAATTGAGGCATTATTTCATAAAATAAAAAATTTAATTAACAATCTTGTTTTGTCTTTGGAGTTGTTAGAAATGAATTATCTGTTTTGATCATATATCTGTTTTTCTACCTTTCATTAAGGGTTAAAAGTTTCAAACCTTGTGAACTATTTTAGACAGAATGAAAAAACTATCAATGATGACGATTCTGACTTTTTCAACAGTGGAAGTAACAGTAGCAGTTTTACCGCACGAACACCACCGGCTACTGGAGGACATGCGAGATTACGAAGTACTCCGTCATTCCGAAAACGAAAAAAAAGGCTAAGCGAATGTGACACAGGATCCAATGCTGAACGGCATAATGCAATGTATGGGACGATGGTGAATGGTGCACGAGCAGCGCAAAGGTTGGTTTTTTTTTTTATTATTATTATTAGTTTCCAATTTATGTTTTAAATTTTAAATTACTTAAAAAAATCGAGTTTGAATATATTTCGTGTTAATGAAAAAGAGATACAACGGCAAGATATAAGTGTCACTTAAAATGAATTTGTGAATATTGGTAGATTAAGCAACCATTTTATATTTTATTTGAATATCTTTTTCAAATCATTTCCTTGATGACTTAAGGAAATTTCTGAGAAACAATTTTCATACAAGAAAGCTTCTACAGCTTTATAGGTCGAAAAATGTTCCAATAAAGTGTTACTTTTAAGGTTTTTTGAAGAATCCTTCATTGCTCCGGCAAGCAGTCGGCGAAAAGAGAGCACAGAATCGCCATCCTCGTCTGGTTTAGGCCTTTTAATGTCAGCTGCTGCAAATGATGATGACTGCCGGTACTTTTTATTTATTACTCAATTATTCTTTTCATTTTCCAATTCAGTTTTAATCTTGAATTTTTTGAAATTAGAACATACTTTCGACCTTTAAACAAGTGCAATGTATCCATTGCATCAGTAAAATTGTTCTCTATAGTGGCTTAAAAACTGTTCACATTTGTGCAAATATTTCGCTACTTTGGATCAAATATTGTTATACAAATATTATCAATTTCTTTCAAGGTGGAATTTCACAGATGGTATGCGACGAAAGGATCGTGAAGAAGGATGTGGTTGCCACCATTGTCGTTTGCAACAGTCTAGTAGTGCTACAGCTCTACCCAATCTACCATCCCAGTGTATAACACTTCAACAAGGCATGTATTTATTTGACCTTTGAACATTTATTTGCTTAGAATTTATTATAATCATCTATCCTATCCATTCGTTTACTTTTTTGTATGATTTTTGCAGAAATCGTATGGTAAAACTTTTAGTCTAATTTGATTCAAAAAACAATAGCCAAATCGCACATCTCAATATTTTTATAAGTGATCTGAGGGATTCATGAGTGATTTTATTTTCAGACACTTGTATTGACCAGGAGTCTAATCAGTCATGTTGTACACCCGTTAATTTTTCGAATTCCAGTTTGGAAGCCAAGAAAGAGTTAGTTATCTTTTTATTAAAAAGAATAAAAGAACATGAACTGGTTAAGAGTATATTAGGAAAGAACTGTTTTGCTCATGATTTCTGCACTATATTCTCGAGGTTATCCATATCCATCAGTGTTACTTTGTAGGGGACCAGCTATATTTCATCGACGTTCTTCATCCTGCACACGATCTCCATCGCCTCCACGATCACCACCTTGGGAAAAGAAAATTCTAGCTACCAGTTCGGAAACCGGAGATAGTGAGCATAATCTTGACTGGATACGTGAAAGCTATTTTCGTAATTCCAGAAGCAGTTCAAGATCTGGGCGCGCGGACCTACTGCATGGTAAATATTTTTCGAATACGTAATGAAGCTTTATTTTTGATAACATCATTTAACTCAACAGTCTTACTATATCGAAAATAATAAAAAATGAGCAAATAGATTCACTAAAATCTGTGGTTTTATTTGATTAATTCTGCATAACTGACTGTATTGCGTTTTAACTTTGCTGAATTAATTTTATTATGCTTTAATTCAAACAATTTGGTTATTGATCACTATGCTCTGCAGAAGATAGGCACATATGTCCGAAAACACCAGATGCTTCAACGATAATGGAATCTCCAGAACGTCGACGGGTGCAAAGAAATTCTGTGCAAATGTTTGGTAAAATTGGAAGCTGTAAACCTATCTATCAAAATTTAAGTCCTACTAGTCGGTAAACCTCTTCGATATTTGATATTTACTTTTTGATTAAGTTCAGGAGGGATAAATCAGCTTTATGTTTGCCTTACGCTAATAGGAATTAACATAAAATTCCCACATCATAATAAATTTTTTCTTACCTAAGATTTTACTATTGCAATACTTAATGATCGATCTCAGTTCACTGGATTGTTTGATTCTTTCCTCAATGAAGTAAACCATTTTAGGCCACGTTCTCCAGCTTGTGATACATCCCAAGCGGAATCATTGGGTCGTATGCAGTCAAAAGATTGTTTAAGCAATGATTTTGCGTCATCAGCTGGGAAACATACGCCTACAATTACAGATCAACAACCTAATTTAATTAACAGCCTACGGTTAAAAAAGGTTTGTTCTCAAAATTAAATTGAAAGTTCATTATTTCTCAGATGTAGATAGGACTCTAATTTGTTATTCGCGTAGTGGCAACAGGCTAATCATAAAAGAAATAGTTGATAAACAAATAGGACTGGTTTAATCTATTTAAGAACTGAATTTCGTGACTGGGAAAGCCATCTCTGTTACGATTGCGATAACTGCTCCCAATTTGAGTCATTAAAATTTAATGATTTGAAGCCACAGATCCCAGCTTTAATCTTTTTTTAGGGCAAAAAACTTAAAGGACGAAAGCGAAAAGCAGATGAGAAGCTAGAATGGAGTGGTATTGAATCACTGGATGTGTCGTTTCTGACAGCAAAAGTTGGTGTAGGTGTTTTTTTTTTTTCTAAAGGAGAGCGTTTTTTTTACACATATCTCAGAAATTGTGGGTGAGGTTTTAGCTATATATATATAATTTTTCTCTTTTTTGGGGTATTTTAGAAACCAATTTAGACAAACTGAGGATAGAATGTTAGAATATTACTAGAATATCTTACTTAAAACTGTCGCGAAGTCGTTAAGGAATCCTTTAAATGCATATTGGTAATCAAGAATTGAACTCTAGACTTTAATTATGGGTTTTATTTGTTTAGGAAGACAATGAGGACGATGATAACATTAACTTCACATGCCCTAGTAACTTTAAATTGCGTGAATGCAAATCGGAGATCAATGGCGAAGTAGTCGAATCCTCAAACGCAGTACCGCACACTAGATCTTCTCTTAATGTTTCAACTTCCCAGTCGCAGGACGTTTTGCGCAGTTTGCCGGTATTTTCACAAAGTTGGTTTTTTACTTTAAATATTGGTAAAAATATTATCTATTACTAGAAATTAGTTTTTTTTTTTTTTTACCTGGTCAATAGGGATAAATGGTTCAAGTATATCTAGACGTCGTGAAAACCTGAAATAACGTTTAGTCGCGATGTAACATTATAAACGTTGGCCGTAAAACTTTATACTTGTTTTTGTGCGCGCTATGGAAATCCAAAAATCGGATTTGAAAGTATTTGATTTAATTTGTTTTAAAATACAATTTTGAAAATTATTTCAGAAAATTTATTGAGATATTTTTTTTTAGTCGGGTCAGCTATGCCGTCAAATGCAGGTGTTAACTTAACTCCCAGTATTTTCACTTCGGATTGTGATACTCAGCCTTTATTCCTTGACGATTGTAATCCATCCGCCATTACAATGGTCGAAAGAAGAAGTCCGGTTGATGTAAGTTTTATAGTTTTAATAAAGAATGTAATTAAATTGAGATCAGATTCAGAGATGAGATAGTGTGCGAGATTTCCAGATCTGATAGAAATCATTCATGAGAGAAATAATTTGATCAATTTGCTATAGATCGAGAAAGAAAGTCGAAAATTCTGTTTTCCAAAACTTCCACTGCAGTATCCTTTGCTGGTATACTGAAAATTATAATTTAAATCTTTGAAAACCTTAACATATGTAATTCAGTTCATTCATAACTATCTTTGAGTCTTTTTTCTTTCTCTCAATATTGGTTTTTTTTTAGACTGTTGTAACTGATTCGGTGCATTTATCTCCTCCAGCAAGCAACGAAAGAGTTGAGCCTACGCAGATTTTGGGAGGAACCGTTGCAAATGTGGTTTGTTATGATTTTCTTTTTAGTTCACAAGTTTTAATTTGAAAACCTGTTTCATATTTGAATAATTTCTGTGGAGTTTAGCAAGAACAAATATAAATATGTGTGAAAATTTTCTAGATGGCACGTGTTGGCGGGCCTCCGTCAGTTGGTGACTACATGATATATCCAACTCCACCATCAGTTGATGCAACTCAGGTAAGTTTTACAGTTGCATTGATTGATTAGTTAATTTGGTTACTTTATACTTTGTCATAGGATTTGGTATTTGGGTTGTTATTTATTTATTTATTTTTTCCTCATTTTATAGGTCTTTCACAGTGAAAGTAAGGAAGGATTTCCATTGTATTAAATTTCATTTTCCAGTATAGATTTCGTTATAATTTTTTTCAGTTGTAAATATTTCCCCTTGACGTCATAATTTTCTTTGAGAAAAATTTATTAAATTCATTTCTTTTCAGTCACAACAGTTCAGTCCTCAAAATACGCTCATACAAGCAAATCCAACTAGTATTCTCTACCCGCCAACGGTTTCCTATATGGCAGCAGCAGCGGCAGCAGCAGTAAACCTTTGCCATAATATTCCTCCTGTACAACTACCTCCTACTGTTGTTTCGGAAACAGATGCTACCACCGAAACCACCCCAACTATAAAACGGGAACTTGAGAATGACGATGAAAGACTTCTGGTTTCAAATTTTTTTATTTTCAAAAAATGATAAAGGAGTTAGTTATGGAGGTGATCGTAAATAAGGATCCACAAAACATCACTTATTTTTCACTGATTAACCTCTTTTCTAGTTTATTTTACTTATTCGCTGTAGAAATTTTCTAAATTCGAGCTAAATTTGATCTTCGTAGTTTAAATATGTATAATAATGTATTTCTTTTTTAATCGGTCATTCTTAAAATGTGTATTAAAAGTGAAAGCCGGAAGAAAATTTTGCAAAATTGAATTGTATCTTTTTCTTATTCATGAAATTCGCAAATATTGGTTTGAAAAGCTAAAGTTTGTATATCAGCAGTAAACGAAGCTATTAAATAAACTCTAACTTCTGATAGATTATCATTGATCCAACATTTAATTACAATAAAAAAATTGGTTTATTTAAAATTTTGTGCAGGGTAAGCTTCATTATTCGATTGGTGAGAAGCCGGTGTACGGTAAATTTATGCAATTGGAGATGGCACTAAGTAGAAAATTTGCTGGAAATATACTTGCCAAGGAATTTTTATCACTGGAGGTGAAATCTTCGCTATTAATACTATATATTTAGAAAGAATAACGGAGAGTAAAAGATAGCATAAATGCTTTTTCTAGATTTGATTTTTGCCTTATAAAATTCCTCACTTAAATAGTTAATTAAAAGGAAAAGACTTATAAGAGAAGTCAGAAATTAAGTGGAACCACTTTTCCATTTTTGAATTTTTTCGGAATTCAGAGGAAACAAAACTTCAAACTGCATTTTGATTTCCGTTTTTAAAATTTCAGGCAAAAGAATGTCGAATGCTGGAAGGTGTCTATGCAGACCAGTTAAAGCTAATCAAGGCAGCCGTCGCAGCTCGTGAAAAGCGGAAGAAAGTTGGCCGTGCTCCAGATTACTTATTTATGCGTGAACGTCTCCGGAATCTTGCTCCGCACTCATCATTCACAACAGTGCGGCATTATCGTATACCGTACAACAATGGCCATATGTTTTCTTCGCATTGTCTACCAACTTTACAAAGTATTTTCTTAATTTTAAGATGAATGGTTGTCCATGTTATATGTAGATCAATTGATTGTTGCACTTAACTAAGTTATTCAGATCATTTTCATGCTGTTTATTTTCTGAATCACCCTTTGTTAGACAGATTGATAATTTTACTTTTTATCCTTTTTCATCGTCCCGAGCACTTCTTGGCGTTAGTTGTTCATCCTTTTGGTTATTTTAGACTTTGTTTACGCTTATTCGCGCATTGTTTGGGACCTAATATCTTCCGTAATTTTTAGTCTGCTCCTTAATGTCATTAATAATATTATCTAATCTAATAGGGTCGAAATTAGCATCTGAGTTTATCCATTTACAGTGTTACCACATGGTATGTCAATGAATGGAGTGCCTAATTTCGTTACAAACGGACCACCATTTGGGGCGGCATCCTATAATGGCAATAATTCAGTAATGAGCATGATGATGAGTAGTGGTTGTTTACCACCTAGTGGTACCACTATTATGCAACCGGTACCCAGTTCCTCACGAATGGGTGTCGTCCATATGAATCAGCAAATGTCGATGGCACATCTTCGGCCACTAGCAAGGTTCGTTTTTGACTGCAAAGATTAATTGCAAAATTTAAATTCTTGACATGTTTTTAAAAATCATATTTGAAATGAATTCTCCTTCAGGATACCTTCCATGCCACCATATGCTTCATCACAAACGGGTCCACTACAACATCCTCCTTTTATGGGTCAGTCAGCTCAGTTCTGTAGTCCTCCTGGAATGATGAATGCTCCGAATCCGATCTCTTCATTTCCGGGTGGTCCAATGTGCTCGATGAGTACTGGTCCAGTGCAATCATCGCATATGCTTAGTGGAATGCATGGTACTACTCCGTCGCAACCGCTAGGCGCAAATAACATGCATGCTGCGGGACCACCAAACGGACAATTCTCCATGCAACAACCGCAGCAACCATTCCAACAGCTAAGTCATTTTGTTAACAATGCTAATTTCAATGGACAAGTGGGAATGACAGCCGTGAATCCATCGCAACAGAGCATCTATCAACAACAGGTAGGTTAAAAGTATCAAATATTTTAAACATTTGTGTAGTTGTTGTTAATGATTATCCTGTGCAGCTTATAATCAGTTATAATCTTAAGGGTGATAACGGATTATCCTCAATTCTCACCAATATTAGCAGTAGAATTTTATTCCTGGATCTTGGATTTTATTCCGAAATAGGGTTTACTTTTGCAAAAAATAAATTGTGTATTTACATACATTGAACGGAGTTTTTGTCCAATTGCAGATAATGTTCCGGTGTAATATGAATGGGAACTTGCCAGCACAACATTCTATTCATTCATCTGACTCCTACGGGATTGATTCGCAGGTTCGATCTTGCTTTATTACATTAGTTTGAAATTAGTGCAGACATTATTCTATCGGAGTCGTACCATTTCCAGCATGAGATTGAGACATTCAGAATCTTCCAAAAAATCAAACAGTGGATGGTTTCAAGCTATAATCGTTCTTTGTTTCTAGGGTCAAGCACCAGTTGAACCACCACCACCATTTTCTCAGTCAATTAACCAGCAGTATGCTGCAGTACACAATGTTCAAGGTGGTTCAATGATATATCCTCAGTCGGCACATATGATGCGTCCGAACACGTTAATGTCGCAAGCACAAAATCAAAATATGATGTGTGGTCCGAGAACATCGCAGAATCCTATGATGACAGTGTCATCATCCATCGGAAGTCCTAATAACGGCGGTTTATTCGGAAAGTAAGTGAAATGCATGGGTTTCGTTGTTTGTCAAACATTTATTGAGATTAAGCAGTGAAAAATATAAATGCTGCAATTGTTAAAGTTTATACAGCAAATAAGCAAGGTTCACATATCTAAAATAAATTCCAAAAAAATTTTTCAGTCGTTTAATGAATATGCCACATGTCATGGACACAACTACTGTTCCACCAAATAACATAAGGACACATCCGGAAGGAAAATCTTTGGTACTCGCTGTACTGCTTCAGGATACAGTTCTGGATCTTCATTATGATTCAGTTTTTGATGCCTGTCCAATTTGTTCGTGTAATGGTAGCATCAGAGCAAAGGTAAGTGTTTTGGTTGTAGCTCAGTGTCTTGCTTGAAGTGAAAGTTTGGGTTTTGTATTGAAGTGGAGAATTAACGTTATGAAAATGAGAAGGGATGATGCCAACCCTTAGTTATTCTAAGGTTAACTGAAACCTGATAAATTTTCAGGAACTTGGGGTTTATATAACACCACCCGAAGTGCTGCGACAACCACCAGCGCAGCAGCAGTTAATTGTTAGCAAACCAACCAGTGGATTTTACAATAGTACATCAAATTCGTGTAACTGTGGATTTAGGTGCGTTTTCCAAGTATATGAAATTAGAAAAAAAGGCATTTTTGTAATTTAAGAATCAAATTTTTGTTTGATTTTATTTTTGTTTTTCTTTTTTTTTGATATATATTTTGTCTTAAAATTTTTGGATATAATTCTTTTTAAAGCTCTTTAATTCGTTTGCTTCACATAAATATTATTTTTAACAACAATTTTCTTTTGTTAGTTTTCTCATTTTATACGCAGGCAAACGTCAATTATAGTAACGTATTCGTTATCAGGTGATAAATCTTAATTGATGACAGAATAAAATTTATGCTTTGTGTTGGCTTTTTGATTTTTGAGGTTTTTGCTGCTGTCAATATATTTCCATGTTAGCTTGATTTCAGTGCTGTGCGGCATCGTTATTTAAGTATGAAAGCGGGTTTATTCGCTGAAGATGCAAAAGAAGCAACGGATATTAATGAAACCCAGAGTCAGCCGGCAATTCCACATACCATTTGGTTCGACTCAATGAGTGGCCGGTTGGTTCACATTTATATAGAGCACAATAATTAATTTGGGTTGCTAAAAAATCTGGTTATAAAGAAAGGAGATGAAAATACACATTGATATTTGCACAGAACCGCTTTACTTAAACATTATCTGAAGAATATTATAATGATATTTGCAATTTTTTCTATTTGATTTTATTAAATTTTATCAGTTTTCGTGCAACTCTAATTTTAAGGGATATGAATTTCATCGCTTTGCTACGTGAGCAAACACTTGTGCGTGATCTTGGTGGTTTATTAGATCAGGTGACATTACTCAGCTTACAATGTGAGCGAGCTTCGCAGGTATTGAATAGAAATGTTAATTATGAATAAATTTGAAGCTTTAAGTGTATTTTGTGAAGAACGGATTTTTTTTTTTTTTTTTATTTCATGAAGTTTTTTGATGATAGTATGTTAATAAAACAAATCTACAAAATTTTAGAGTATATGACATTAAGGTTTTATGAGTTTGTTTCATAAATTTGTTATTCTTAATGATAATCTTTGTTAACAGACTGAGCGCATTGGATCCGATTCATCAAAGCATTGTGAGTATATCATTTCGGAAGTGGACCAGCGTGAATTACCGTTGGTATTCCAAGCTGCTTGCGAGGTTGCTTGTATGGAAATGAATTGCCGACGTCCACCGCATGATGTGCGGAGTGTGCTGCTTCATGATTGGGGAGTTCAGGTGAGTAATTGTTAAAAAATAAGATTAAAGAAAAAAGCAATATTCAACAGAAAAACAACGCAATAAAGAAGAATGGATCTATTTCTTCAATTAAAATGGAAGAATTGTTTTTTAATTAGAAAATGGTTGTAAATATGGAGCGAAAGCCACCATTCATTAATTGCAGATATCGAACGAAATGCGTGAACCACGTGAATCTGAATGCATGGCGTTGTTGCAAGAAATTGGGCCGATTCTGGAAGAATCTTTACGAATTGCTCGTTCTTCACCATTGTTCGGAAGTAATAACATAGTGGAAGGACCGTTGACATGGCGATTTTTCGATCGCAAAGCATTAAAAGCTGCTGGGGGAACGGTATAATTTCAATTGATTTTGTTCTTGGCTCTGCTAATAGCTTCTGAGTGTTCTGTTTGCATGAATTTGAAGTTCTTCAGTTAGAATAAAGATTGTCATTTTAAATTCATTTCTAAGTCGTTAACTTCTCATTATTTTTTCCAGTTTTCGTTTCAAGTCACAAATTCTGTCTTAGTTTTCACTTTTGTTCTAAAAGCACTAAATTTACATTTTTTTTTTTTACAATTTACAACCATTTTAAATTACAAATGCGCTTTCTTTACTCTGTTCTTATTTCTCATGTATGGTTTCTCGTTTCGTGATTACATTTTTTCAGATGTGTAAATTATTTCCACAAAAACTGATAATCAATTACAATTACAAATTTAAATCATTAAATAATGTGAAACTTTTTCAGGAAGACGATAGCGGACCGGAGGCGGTGCCAAACATAGTTGTTGCATCGGAAAAAGATGCAGTTATAACATCACCACAAATTATAAGATTGTGGGAAAAGATGTCATTAGAACCGTATGATCAGCCAAAAGATGTTCTTTATATCGGTGTTGTTCCGGATAATTTGATTTGTATTGAGAAAACGAAAAAATATCTCATGGATTTGTCAAGGTAATGTATAATGTGCATACTGATATTCCAGTGAAGTTATATATTATCTTAAACTATTCCTTCCATGCAGAATGTACGAGCAGTGTCGTTTTGGTCGTCATATACCGTTTTCACGAGAAGTATTACGTGATGGTCTGTTGCGTGTCCCAACAAGGTATCCAGCAACTAATCCAGGTGAATGTGATAATTTTCTGAATCAAGTCGAGCGACACATTGGCGATAATAAATCGTTAATCACACGATTAAAGGTTTGAGGATATTTTTATTTTTTAATTTTTTTCCAAAATCGTGAAAGGTAAATTTTGTAGACCGAAATAGAAAAGGAAGGTGGGATAGTAGAGTGATAACATTGTCTATCATTATTGTAAAAAAAGAAGCATAAGTAACAAACTTTCTTGCAATCTTTCTACGTTGATTGATATCGAATAAGTAAATTTCTGATGGAATTTCTACTCTCATTTTTGTCGTGGTTGTTTTCAGGTTTATATGCAGTATTTCGAAAATGAAATGGCTCGTATACTGATCAACAATGATGATATCTTTAGCCGGGACAAATATCGTGCTGCTTTGGCTGAAAGTCAGGTAATGTTATCGTTTTTAGTATGCTAAAATTTTCCTGTTCTTAATATATTTCGAATCAGTTTTTTGCAAATTAAAAATTGAAATTTGTAGTTCTATTGATAATCCATATTACTTCTCAATTTCAGATTCATTCTGTGCAACACATTTCAATAGCAGCTTACCAATGCGGAGGTTATACAGTATCAAGTTCTGACCATATGCCACCACCTTCGGCGCCTGGAAGTATTATCATCTCCGGTCAATCCAGCGATGCTTCACATGGTATCTTTTTCATAACCATTTAGATTAATAATTTAATGGATAAATACGATTCGTTTTTTTTTAATGCACAATTTGATAAAAAAAATTGAAAATTGAAAATGCTTTAATCCATTTAAATTCAGGTCCAAATAGTACCAGTGGTCCAAGTTCATCTGGTATTACCATTGGTGAATCCTTAACGCCAGACGGTTCTATCGGTGATGGGAGCGCTCAAAATATGACCAATTTTTCATCTTTCATGACTGAACAATTAGTAGCTGATGGTATCATAGCAGAGGATGAACCGGGAACTCTACCTCATGTTATTGTCATCTACCTCGTAAATATTTGTATCAGTTTCTTGTAGTCTATAGAATTTTGATCTTTATAAACATATTTGAATTAAATTTAATATATTACCATGCAGTTAATATTAATTTGCAATTTATACTACGAAATTTACGCCTATAAAGTCTAAATATTGTTTAAAAAGTGTTGAATATTACCCGAAAAATTATTTTCTGGACACATAGATAGGTCATGGTCAAATGGTCGTTTTTTTTTTAACTTAAAATAATTTCTAGAGTTATCATTCATTCATTTAAGCCTTAAAAATTTAGGTGAATCCATTTTTATTGGGTGCTGAAGAAAATCCACTTGTTGCAAGAGTTGTTACGGTTGCTCTAATGCGTGCATTTAATGCACTGCTTTACCGTTTAAACAATAAGCGTCGACCACAGTTACAATTGGAAATGATTGCATTACAAAATATTTTCGATTATTGTGGTGCTTCTGCTGATTTCCTAAAAGATGAACGCGGACGTTTGAATGGCTATGATCAAGGTATGCGTTATTTTTACAATCATGAGATATCATTTTAGAAGAAAGAAATTGATGGAGAAAAAGAAAAGCTTCACAAGTGATTAAAAAAATACCATTTTATGATTTACAAGCTAAAAAGTGCTGGTAGATTATTGTGGTCTTATGAAGTTTAATACTTACAGTCAAGTCACATTTTTCAATAATTCAATCTTTTTTTATATATAAAGAATTCAATTTTTGATTAGTCTGATTTATCAGCAAACTAATTTTTCGGTAGCATTCTTCAGGTCGTTTGGAAAAATCTCAAAATGAACGGTTGTCATCATCCGATTCACTTAAAACTATTGCATTTTCGGTTTACACACATTCACGTGTAGTATTACCAGATATTGTACGGGGAATTTTGCCAAAAAGTATGACACGTTTTGGTCCCGCATCAGCTATGGTTGATTTATTAAACGAACTGGAACGAAAAGAACCTATTTATTACAAGGTATTTGATTTTTTTTTTACGTTTGGATCTTTGATTTTGCCATAATGCTGTAAAAGTTTCAGATTTATTACTATCATCTTTGTTAAAAATTTTACTCATTCGAACCCTCCAGTGTGTTCTTGAGCTTTTAAAAAGCTATCTGAGTTACTCGAAATATTTTTGAAATTTAAAACTCTAATTAATAAATGCAATATGAGTCATATTTCATCTTTCAGAACTTATTTTATCTTTGTACTTATTCATTTTAGGTCCCAAGCAAGCCATTCATTCTTGCTCCACCATCACCGGTAATGCAACGTCCAAATTGTGATCTCATGCAAATTAATACTGATGAAGCTGTTCTGTTTGTTAGTTATTGTTTAATAGGGAATGATTGGCTTGCTGCCACCGTAACGGATCATCAAGGTCATTCACTCGATAATTGCTTAATTAATTTGAGATTAAAACCTGATCATAAAAGGTACGTTATGTAATCTATGTGGAATAGTTATATGTTATTTAACTTGAACTTTTTTCTCACAAAACCATTCACTGTGACCAAAAGATAAGATTTCTGAAATCAGTTTTTCTTTTGATTTATGGGGTAACATCATGGAGGATTCGACGGTGCAAACAAACTTTGAAGATCTTGAGATCTAACTGTGGGCAGTATATATAGAATTATATTCGAATGACATGGGTTAGTGTAAATGGTGGTCTGATTTGGAAAATGCTTGTTTATTGCAGGGTGAATATGAGGTACAAACAGTCGACACAGATCCGGGATAGTTTGTATCGTTTGTGGTCATACATTCTGGGTACGTTGGCCAATGGTACTAGGAATTGGAGGCTTGTTATCGGTAGGGTTGGACGTATTGGTCATGGGGAATTTAAATGTAAGTTTTTTTTTTTTTTTTTTTTTTTTTTAAATAGTCACATCTATTATTTCCAGAGCACTGGTATCAGGAATGAGCATCCCTATTTTAATGTGATAAAAAATCAATTTAAATTTGAAACTAAATTAAGCTAAGTAAATTATGAATGAATCATCAGCCCAAAAATTTCGGCTATAAGCTTGTTTTCATGCGCACATTGTTGTTTCTCTTTTCATCATAGATTATCATTTAATGATGAGTTCGAAAATTTTTGGTTTTCTGATTTAAATTCCCACTCTCCTAAAGTAAGTGATTGCGAAGTAATAGACCTTGGTGGTTAAGTTTGATTGAAATGATTCTTACTCGGCTTATTTTAGTTTGGACTCAAATTCTCAGCAAATCTTATTTGAAACAGGTTGGGACACGGATGAAACATGTATGTCGGGCATGCCATGTGATGCCCGGAACTTCGGTATTTCTTATTTTTCCTTATCGAAACGAATAATGTGCATCAATTTTTTGTTCAAATTTGATCTTGTTTTTTATTCAGACCCAAGAATTACTCAGCAAATTTATGTCATGAATAGCACTAATTTAATCCAAATTTCTAAATGATATAAACTTATCACTATAAATTTATTTAACTGGAAGTAACATTCATGTTTTAGGAAGTTCCTGGAGTGTTGTCAGCTTGCTTGGTCAGCCTAGAGCCTGAAGCACACCTTCGTGTTTTCCCATCATCTTTTCAGCACGATGATCGTTTCTTGAAAAACTCTCGACACCGTGCACTGACGACACCTGATGATACAAGCTGTACACATATTCTGGTTTTTCCTACTAGTCCCGAGTTGAATGTATGTTTCTTCAAATATTTAGAGCATTTTCTACACAAAATTATATTCAGAACTTAAGAGCTATTTGAGGAATTTTTGTAGATTTTACTTTGAAAATTTGATAACGTAAAAATTTCAACGTTGGACATATTCTATGGTCTTCATACCAGTTTTTCAAAATATAAACATTAATTGTCTCGGAATTGAAATATAAATGCAGGAAAAATTACTTTCGCTCCATTGAAATAATTTTGTTTTTGGGTCGAGCTTCTGATAATGGAAAACCCTTAAAAATTAGCATTCTAATCTGTCTGTTATCGACACATATACGGCTTCAAACTACTACCAAATAACATAATGGCAAACAAGTGGTGGATTCAAATATCTGATACTCTTTCGTCACTTACAATTCAATAAGTTCTGTTATATGTTGCGTGACTTTAATACTTTCCTAATTTGTAAATTACAGTTAGACCATCAAGGTGGGAATGGCGTTGCTGAATTGGAAGAGGATGACTTTTCAAATTTGTTAACGGAGGAAATTGGTGAGGAATTTAGTGAATTGATTGGAAACGGTGAGGATTTGATGACAAATGGAACTGGACCACCGCCACAGTCGGCAAGCTTTCGGCTGGGTGGAAATACAGGGATTCCAAGTGAATATGCTGGTGAGCATATCAAAATGTTACAACATATCCTTTAAAAATAAAATGACAGTATTCAAAGATAAATTTTTACATTCATCAATGTTACTTT
Source organism: Brugia malayi (assembly GCF_000002995.4). NCBI lineage: Eukaryota > Metazoa > Nematoda > Chromadorea > Rhabditida > Onchocercidae > Brugia > Brugia malayi. The sequence goes on along the minus strand of NW_025062476.1, from coordinate 4,072,382 downwards.
TAATTTTGAATCAGATATTATTTTTAGCAGCATGAGTTATTTGATCTGTAAGATAACTATAATTCTCTTATATACTTTTTGTACTTTTATTCAGGAATGGTTGAGGTATATAATATGCCTGCTAGAAGAAATGCATTTCAGGGCCATAAATTGGAGTAAATCCAATGTGCTTATTTTTTTTTTAAAGCTTATTTTATTACAGTGAGTCATATTTTGGTTTAAATTTTATGAGTTTTACTTGAACACTCGAACTTCCTTGTTCAATAAATTTCATAAATTCTGTTTGACTCCATCTAGCACATCTGCAGATTTCAGAAAAATCAATCAATATTTCTAGATGTTTCGATAGAAAATCAACCGCTTGCTACCGGCTACTATATTTCAACAGCACCAGCATCGGATTTGCCGGAATGGTTCTGGTCAGCTTGTCCTTCTGCGAAACGACGAAATCCGGTACACTTGAAAAGTTCACTTCATTTAAATACGCCGAATGTTCAACAAGGCGATGATATCTCGTCATTTGGTAAAGGTACCGAAGCTTGTCATCACCAGTTGGATAGCCAGGCAACAGCCGATGTTCTCAGGTACTATTCCATATAAACATAACATTCTTCAAGCATTAATTGAACATCTTTTTGTAACTTCTGAATTTAAATTTTCATTGTACTTTAAATTTCCGTTGCATTAAGAGCTTTTGAATTTAGATTTCCATTATATAGTCACCGCGCGAAGTTGTTGTTATTATCATTTTTCCTCAGTTGTACTGGAAAGATTTCAGCTAAAATTAAGAGCAGTTGTATTTTGCCAATCTATTTTTAAAACTTCTCTTCTTGAAAAAATATTATACTTTAATTTGAGGTATGTTTTGGAAATGTACAATGCCTTATCTTGGCTCAATATGGATCTGGTAAGCGGTGAGCGGCGTTCCTGTCTACCCATTCATATTCAAGCTCTTATGTGGCTTTGCAATGCCGTTAATCGCTTCATCAATTGAGAGATGAATATTCATTTTGTCTTATGCTCAAGAGGTTGTTGTGATATTTGAGATTCCCTTCCTGATTATTGAGTTTTGAGATTGATTTAGCATGAGAAGACGCAGAAAGTGAAAATTTAAGAAATTTTACGCAAAGCAGAAAGTATGTACAACTGACTTAAATTTTTGAAGTCAACTTATTTCCGAGGTTCGTTTTAGTGAAAGATTGTGCAGCAATAATTGGTGATTGTTTTATTCTGTATTAGTTGAAAGGTCGCGTTATGTGTTTAAAAAAACAAAAAAACAAAAAAAAAAAAAAAAAAAAAAAAAACAAAAAACAAAAAGAAACTTTTCATGGGCTATAAAGCTATTTGAATTTTTCTCTTCATTTCTTTTATTTAAAATATTTGGAAGTGTATTATTTTTACATTTTTTCACTTTTTTGCAAATTTAGAATTGTGAATTATATGATTATTATAATTATTATCCTAGATTGTATCTGATTTCCTACTAAATTGTATTTATTTCATTTTAACATCCTTTGCTGCAGTCCTTTTGATATTCATTACTTCGATTTCGATAACGACATTCGTTTTTCGTTTTGTAAGCAGGTTTTTGCAGTTTTTTCTTGTTGGTTTCAGGTTTTTATTGGTTTTTCATAAACTTATAGGATTTTTTTTTAATAATTTGTTTTTACTATTTAGAATGCAGTGAACAATATAGGCTCAAGTTGAGGTACTTAGTGACAAATATGCCAGAAATTTTTTTCCTGATTATTTCTGGTTGAGACTTGTTACGTTTACAATTATGGATATTAATTTCCAGCTCAGATTATTTTGAAATTATGTATGACAACATACACACACACACACACACACTGCATATCATCCTGCAATTTATATTTTTCTTTTCTACAGTCGTATAATGTGCCGAAAAAAACCTTATAATTTTTCTCGAAATCTGGATTCCGGAATTATTACTTTTTTTTCATATTTAGCATAACTTCAGGGATATTCATAACTTCTGGAAAATGAAAAATTGAAAATCTTTTTTTTTTCCGGAACTTTTTACAGTCTTCCGGTGCCAACTTTTATCTTTTTTTTAACCAGTTGTACAAATCATTTTTGCTTCTTTCATTTGTAATTTGTCTATACATATGGTTTATGTTTTTATTTATTCTATTTTTTCTTTCCTTATTTATCAATGATTGTGTATCAAATTATTTATTGCTATATATTATCCGCTTAGTAGTAGCACAGCTATGAATTAATTGTTCGTATAAATTTTGACTTAATTTTTTTTTTTGCTTTCATTTTATTTGCATTTTGCATTATTTATGATTATTTCTTCCATTTATTCCTTCTGTTAAAAAAAACAAACAAATTGTGTTTAGGTGATGAATACGGTCGTTTTTTTTTTTTTTTTTTTGAAGCGATATCTTGAATTAATTTATTTGATTTCTTTTATTTGTATTAATTTTTTATCATAATTTTCACAATAGATTAAAATTATACTGTGAGACTTGTTACTTGTCGTAGTGTTTCTTTCATTTATTTTTGCATACTTCAAATTTTTGTGCTTTTGTTCTTATTTAATGGAAGTTTTTTTTCTTTTTGTTTTCATTTAAGCAGTTTATTAATTTTATAATTGATATTTGTGATATTTGTATTTTATGTTGAACGATGCAAATGAAACAATAGTTTGTTTATTTGTGACTTTTTTTTTTCTTCACGACTTTATTCTTTCCATTATGGAAAATGAGAATAGTTATTGGCATTTTTTCTTTTCTTTAATTAAGGAATTGGAAGGTTACATTTGAAATTGGATATATAATAAATTAATGAAAAGAAAATGAGATGATAATTCTTCCTCATATAGCACATTCAGATGTTGCATCATTTCTTTTTTACCCAGTTTATTCCCCTGTTCTTATATTCTCGACAACATTACTTTTTGAATTCGAAATCTAGAAATAGTTGCTTGTGCAGTCTTCAGTTCCTTCTTATCAATTGATAGCATCATTCATCATATTCTGATTATAATGGTTAGAAGCATTTTCTGGGAGTTGCTGATATGTTAGCTATCAGGTTCATTTGGTGTTATTTGGTCAAGAGATTGGTGTTTGATGTACAATCGTGATAATGATTAGCTTCATACATATATTAAATGAAAAAAAATATGGTTTTATAATTTGATGCTTGTACTGTTAGAAATGAGTGGAAGAGAAATAAAAGATTCCATTTAATTAATTGGACTTGTAACGAATGGTCGGAAAAGTGGATTGGTCCTACAAAGATATGTTATGGAAGAGATTAGGAGGTTCGAAGTTTGAAATTTTTTTGAAATTTTGAAAAACATTGGGTTATGTTTTTGATAATTTCAAATGTGAAATAATGAACTCATCAGTCTACTAAAAAACTGTTTTAAATATAAAACGAAAAGTGAGCATTTTAGACGGTAAATTCCAGAAAATTTCCAAGTAACTAGAGTAACAGCATACGGTTCACCAGGTACCCAGAAAGGTATTTTATTTTATCATTAAACAGATCCTTTATTTTCTTTTTTTTGTTTTTGGAGAAATTCAAACTTGTGTGCATTCTGCATTATGCATAAGTAAATTTGAATTTATTAAAATTGTTACAGGAGAGAGCGAGTCATTTCCACCTAAATGTACAAATGATCCGCAGAATATAGCACAGCAAGAAATACAAGAGCAAAAGTTTGGTGAAATGAATTTACATTTGAAATAATTGCTCTTCAACTAACAAGAAAAATGCTTAAATTTCAAGAATATAGTAATGATATAAATGAATAATATTTCAGTGCTTGCAGTAAAAATTTATAGCATTTCATTTTAAAAATAACAAAAGAGAAAATATTCAAAGCGGGAATACCAATTTATGCTTTACATTTTTGAGATTCAAATTCCACCAATGATGTTTTTCTTTTTCCTAAATGGAAAAAAATATGGCTATGGAAAGATTACATTGGCCAGGATCAGCTTCTGAGGAATCTTGAAATTTTAATTAAAATGATTTTGAATCAGACATGTAGGCAATGAAAAGAATAGATAGAGGAAGCAAAAAATATATTTTATACAAAAATAAAATTCAAATTTTGTCTTAATATTTTGATTTCGATTCATTCAATTTTCTTATACAGGCTATACAATTAAGATATATTAACATACTTCAATTAAATCAAACGTTGGAAGAAAGAGAAATCAGCAGATGGAATCAATTCATTAGTATGCTAGAATAGCCATAATAACAATTCCGGGAAAATATTTCTGCTCAACAATTATTCAACAGAAGTAAAATATGGTGGAGCATGATGGAAAAGAGGAGCCTGAAAAAAGAAAGAGGATAATAGTGCCTTAATAGTTCTTTCGAAATTTTATTTTCAAAACCACCTTGAATTTACTTACTTCAACAGTCAATTTAATTGGTCCCATGTAAATATTGTGAGTTAATTCATGCTCCCAAATACCATTTGGAAGAAAAACATTTCGTGATGTTGCACCTTCAGTCAAAATTGGTGCAACAATCATAGTATCGTCGATTACAAACTGATCACTAGAATACAATGCTTCCGGATCTTCCGATAACCACCATAACGGCCTAAAATATGAGAAATATGATTTTTCATTACATATCTTTTTTCATTGGTGTTTTAATCAGCTTCAGCGAATCACTGAATATTCTTTCGTAAAAGGAATGATGCTTATAGCAAACATACGGAAGTCATACTTCCGGATTCTCCAAAATAGAACCATGCAATTATTTAATAGAAATTTAATGCAATTAAATAACACAAAAGAATTACAAACCGTATTACGGGTTGACCGCTTTTACAACTTTTCTGGCAAGCTTCAATTAAAAAATTCATCATCTCATTTCGTTTTTGCATAATGCGATGGAAAATATCACACAACTCATCGTCATACTGCCATGGAGGATATGAAAATTGCATAGACAGCAGGAATTCATTTGCCTTAAGAAAATAATAATAATTAAGCATTTGTTATCATTTATATTTGTTGCAATTAGCAGAACTGCCGGATAAAAACCTGGATGAACCACTTAAATCGAATTATCCCATGCACAGATTTCCCGAACGGAATGAAAACTTTCAGTGACTGCACATGACTAGAGTTACTCACATTTGACTAATTAATTGGTATAGATAAAACTATTGTATTGTCCATTATTAAACTATAAAAAATACTATTTGCATATGCAAAATGATAAGAGAAAATTAAAATATAATAGATAAATTTTGAAAAAAATAAAATTTTGGAAATAAATGAGAAATATGTGCAGCAATTTATTCGTTCCTTAAAATAAAAAGGATGCCTGCATCCAACGAATGTACAATTCTTTGCTGCATTTTTCACCACCATATCCATTACCACCTATCATATCCGGTAAATTATAATAATAACCGTGTAGTCCGAAATTAAGTACCACTGGTATTAAAGTGTTCAAACCAATGTTATTCCTAAAATTATACTTAATAATATAAAAATCAAAAACTGCACAAATTACATACCTGTCTTCAAAAAAAAATTAATTAATTAGTCACTGCAATAAATTAATCAATTAATTACACAGTAACAGACCAGACTACAGATTATCATTCCCTATTAACTGTAGAAATTTGGAAAAAATAAATAAGAACTATACAAACCAGGTTGATAAGCGATCCATTGTCCTATAAAATATGGGCAGAGATTGTGTATGACGAAAAACTCTTACCTGTAATAAATAAAATACAGTAAATTTCATTTTGATACTCCACATTAATACAAGCACTGACAAATGAATACTTTTCCTAATTTTTTTTTTTTACAAAATTAATTAAATTATTCAGATTTACATACTTAATTGAACTAATCCAGTTGAAAAATGAATGATAGTTATATTTTATTTAATTGATCGTTATAACTAAGATTTACCCTAATTAGTTCTTATGCTATGCAAGTATATTTGCATCGAGATTTGTTTAATGTTCAACTTTGAATTATTCTAGGCAAAACATTGTCTTATATATTCATAGTTGTGGAATTTTTATGAATATTAATTAATAACTTAAAATCAGGGGCATAATTATTCGGAAAATAAATGAATTATTATCATTTAAATTTATATTTATTTCAATATGCACCTCAACTGAAGATCCAAACGATGCGGCTGTACGTACGTAAGCCTCGCAAAAATCATTTGGTGAAGCACCAGAATATAGATGAACATCTTCTGGAAGATAGGTCACTTCACCTGCGTCAAATTTGAATGAGAAAATGCCAACCTGAAAAAAGGTGAAAGCATATGATAAGCTTACTCTTTCCGGATCAGTTACAGTTGTCGTTATCTTTTGTCATTATCCTTTTCTTCTAGTAGTTCATATTTGATCGGTATTCAGAACTATCTTTGATCATAATCTTAAACAAATTTTCCTACCCTTTACTATTTTTTAAAAAGCTTAAAACTTTTCCATCATTAGCAATATAGTGAAACAGCAGAGTAATTCAATTTTGAAAAATCCTGCTAATTAAATTGATCTCTTATCAACTAACCTTTTTAATTTTTTCCAGCTGTTCACAAAACCACTGCACTGCTTCAGGATTTGTGAAATCGATCACATAAGCCTGCCCTTGCCACCATTCAACAATTCCCGGTTGACCACTGGAATCTCTCACAAATAAATGCCGTAATGTCGGATTTTTCCCATTTTCGCTAATCAAATTGACAAATGGATGAACCCATAGAGTTAATCGAATATTCAATTGTTCCAGTTGTTTGCACATACCTTCCACATCCGGGAATTTAACCTTATTAAACTGGAATGCAAGCGATATTAGCATGAACTAATCAATAAATATTCTTCATTGCAAACTAATCTATCTTCATTTCAAAAAAAAATTTTTTTAAATTTCAAATCTAAGAAACCAATGTTTTAAGAAATTCCAAATAGAAAGAATAATTTCAACTGAAATTTAAAACACCATTTGAATTAAAATTACATAAAAAAATACATCAAAATCGCCATAATGTGTAGCCCAATTATCATCCAATTCAAGCTGGCAAATTGGTGCATGATTATTTAGAATTTCTTGAGCAAATTCAAGCACATCATGTTGCGTTACTTTTTCTGAGTATCTTTAATTACAAATGCAAAAATTGATACCTATTATCAAACGGCTAGGAACACTGGATAAATAGATAATTAAACAAGTAAAGATTAGGCCAATGAGATAATTTAAAAAACTGACTATATGAAAGGGCATATAAAGAATTGTTACCTTGCCCAAGTTGACCAAATAGGCTTACGAATCATTGCTTCATCAGGAATAGTCTTACATGAATCATACAAATTTCCATGAACAGCGATATGAAAATTACGTAGCGTACAACATTTTGCTACAAATATTGAATAGGAAAGACTTGGTGCAACAGTATTTGTCTGAAAAAGAAAATGTTTTTCTAAAAAACAAATAAAAAAAAAACAAGAAGCAAAGTCTGCTAGAAAAAAATCAACTTTTTTTTTTCAAAACACTTTAATATTAGCAAATTTTAGAAGTTAAATATAGCAAAACATTTGAAAAATACTGCAGTTGATTAGACCATTTCCATCTTTAAGATTCAAATGGAAAACAAAAAAAAAAAAAATTATCAAAAAAATAAAATAAAAAAGAAACCCTAAAAACTTAAAAACCTCAATTCTTATTTTGTCTACATCACGAAATCATTATACCAAGTAAACTATCTGGCAAACATATATAAAGAATCTTTTTTTTTTCAAACTTTTAAATAATTTCAATTGATATTTTTATTTTTTTTCCGGATAATTTCAAGTTTTCCTTCTCTTTGAAAAGAAAAAAAAAACCGTAACTTACAAAGAAACCAATATAAGGAGAATTATCAATTTGTGCTTGAAGTGAAAGTTTGTCATAGTTATATGATGTCCAAAGTGGTATATTATCTGGCACATAAATAGCAAATTTACTGGAACATAACCAGTAACGCTCCATTCCAGATATATTTTTTGCATTATTATGAAAATGATAAAACTAAGTTATAATTTCGAAATATTTAAAAGAAATTAAAAACAAAAAAATCTTTTTTCACATGCAATATAATAGTTAACAGAAAATTTGTTTAAAATTTCTTGTAAATTTCAAAAAAATTTTTATAATTATTATTTGATGACTTTTTAAAAAGTTTAGTACAAAACAAAAATAATTAATAATAGAAGGAAAAATTAATTTTAGTAAGACTACATACTATAATAGCTTACTTTTAATGTATCCGATGATAAATACGGTGAAAATTGTTGCAGAGTTTCAGCCAAAGGCCAAGTTTGCTGAGCTATTTGAGGTCCACCATACCATTGGCTATTAGCATCAGCCTTTATCACATCCTTCATATAATGATAACATTTGATATTTGACCATTCAATTTCATATTTTTCAAATAATTCCTCCTTTCTATCATATTTAATTAATAATTCAGTTCCATCATTAATTTTAATCCGTAATAAATTATCATTTATTGCATATTCATTTAGTTGTATAGTTTGATCAGTTATAGCACATCCAATATTTATTGTTAATGTTCGCTTAAATTCTTGCCGTTTTATTGTAGCAGGAATAATAGCAGTAGGAACATTAATATTATTATCATTAATTACAACATTAAATCGATCAATTGAAATTAAGCGTTTTGTAAAATCAATTTGTAAATTGCCAATATGTAATGGTACTGTGAACATATTTTAATTGAATTATTCAAATAGATATTACTCTAAAGTAGGAAAAATTTGGAAATTTCAAAAATTTCTAAATTAAACTTCAATAATTATTAATTTGTACACGTACGTGAAGTCACATGTGAAGGAAGGAATGCAAATGAAGTTTATAAATATTCCGAATACAATAAATCTTGAATAATAATCATTGTAATTGCAAGAGGAAAGTACTCAATAAACATATTACAAAGTATAATCACGTGGCGTCTCGTAAATTTGATAGATGTAATTAGTCAGGAATGGATATGAATTAAGTTCAAGTTAATTAGCTGTAAACTTAAAAATCGATAATTGATCATTGATTTCCTCTCGTAAACAACATAGTTTTATTTACGGTGTAATTTAAAGGAAACGCAAATTATAATTAATTATAATAGAAATCATAATTAATTCAATATGAAAATAAAAATTGAACACACGAAAAAAGAATTTAATGGTGATGAATTCGAAAAGATAAAAATGATTGAATATTTGAATGAATTAACTTCCTAATTTTAAAATTCAAAAAAAAAAAGAGGCATAATTTATGAATATATGCAAATGATGAATGGAGAATTCTAGTTGAAATCAACATTTACATTAAATTTAATATTTCATTGTTATGAAATAGTCCAACAATTAAAGTATAAAATCTGTTGTTGACTATTAGCCTTATTGCAAATATAAAACAATTTTGTTCAATTTCTAAAATTTAACCAGTCACACAAATAATCTTCTAAAACAAAAAGTCTTCTTCAAAAATAATTTTTGTTTCGTAGAGACAAAATGGTTTATCTTTCGTTCTTTAGCTAATTCTTTACGGGCCATGTTTTCTTCTTTCCTCCAAAACGTGGTGGATTTTTTGGCCTCGGTACTTTTTGGCTTTTGCACTGGAAATTGCGATTGGGGTTGGGTTAGAGATTTAAATTTTTGAAATTCAAAGTTATCTGTTATATCGTTTCAGAATAATGAAAATGCTTTAAAGTGATCGCAATTAAGTGATGTAAGAAGAGAAAAAGTTGAAATGAAGATGATGAAAATAGTGTAAAATAAAAGTGAAATGACAAACTATTCGGTAGTTTTATTCATTGTGTTGATGTACACAAATATTGATTGATTAGAATAGGCACTATGTTGTTTACAATTGTGTAAATAGGAATTGATTTATTTTTACTGCTTACCTGATAGGATGTGAATTCTTTTTAAAAGTAACAAACAGTTATAATCGAAGCATTTGTAGTGTTTATTTCAATTTCATTAAATTTTATTAAATGTTTAGGAGATGATAAATAAATTTAATAAAGCGTGGAATTGTTTTATCGTTTGTATTTTTGTTCAATTTATAATTTGTTTATATATCTAACTTATTGTGTTGGAGATACTAGCTAGACGAAGATATTCTAAACAAATTATAATTAATTGCATAATTTTTATATAGATTTCTTTACAAATGATTTCCTCAAACATATCAACATTAATTGGTGAAAAAAAGGCTTAATTTTAAGTTGCCTTTCCTTTAATTTTAAGCAACATACAGTATCTTAAATAGTTTAAGCCTTTTTAATCCTTCTTTGTTTAATTAAGTTTTTAATGATTTGAAGTTCAAGGTTTTGAATTTCAAAATTTTTGTGATCAGTTTTTATAATGCTGTTTTGATATCACGAGTGAAAATAAATCTTCAAAGTTTTTCAACTAAAATCATAGTTGCATGGATAAATTAATAAATTTAAAATTTGACAAAGGATCCTTTTTTAGGTTGTAAGTATAGAATTTCTAATGTATGGAAAATATTAACGATCATTGTAATAAAGAGGAAAATGAATTAAATAAATCTAAGAATTCATCGGATGGTAATGGTTGTGCTGTACGAGAAGCAAGTAATGTAATACTGTTGGTATCGAATAGTTCGGAAACTGGCAAATACATTCAAACATTATGGTATCTGAAACATATTAATAGCACAGTTGCAATCGAAACATCAAATGAAGTATTACTTCATGAATGTTATCAAATATCTTACTAATAATTGTTATTTATTATCTATTTAAGATTTAAAATTCTCGACGGTTGAAGCCTTTTGCAATGCGAAGTTCTTTTTATTTTTGTTACAGATGGGAAGCCAGAACATAAATTTGTGTGCTATTTAGTCTGAGTCATTTTTTAACAAAGCATTGTTCGAAATAAAAATAAGAATCGATAGCGTGAAGCAGTATTCGTTCTGAAAATTTAACGATTAATCAAGTTTAACAAATGAAATGAATAGTCGACTAAATCAAGTCGCTGTCGGTGAATGTCAAAGGAAATTGATGATAAATCATTAAAATATTATTATTAATACTTAGGATTACATAGCATGATAATTTTTAAAGCGCGTTTGATTAATTATTGTATTGGGAAACGGATGTAGTCATTTATAAAAAGGAGTATCTGAAAGCATATAATTTAGAAATTGTAAAGTTGTTGGCTTATATTTCGGTACCATTGTCTGATAAAGTTAACAAATCAGTCATTCAAGGATGAGAATGAAGTAGAGATTGTGAAAATCAGTGCTCGAGATGGTGATGAAGTGCACAATGATGAAAAGCTACTGGTAACAAGCAACACACTAATATCATATGTTGCGCGAAGTTATCGTTTTGTTTTTGTCATTGATATCAGTCCTTCTACTTTCATTGTGGTTCGTTTTTCTTTTTCAAACCAATTTGTATGATAATTTTTGGTCAATTTTTAGGATCCAATTAGTATGCTAACAACTATTTCACTAATGTAATTCTTTTCTGTGTATTCCGAATTGATTTTACTAGTGATACTTATTACTTGATATTTATTGTTTCAGCTAGTATTTTATCCATTTCTTTTGAGTTTTATCATTTTTTAAACATTATTAATTTCATTCACTGCGAGTTAATCTGATTGGTTTCTGCGGTATGAATGGAAAACATTAAGGAGCAACAGAAAATAAGAAATAAAACTAATATTTCTCACTTCAATGTAATTCATTTCATTTTCTGTGCTTATTTAATTATTTTATAGGATGGGGCAGCAAGTTGTGTGCCACATTCAAAAATTATCAACCGATTACAACAATGCCTGGAAGGACTTCTTGTGGATGGAAATTTTCTACCAGCAAATAAATTTTCTCCCGAAATATTTATTACGATTTGTTTCTATAGTCCATTTATTGCTTTCGATGAGGATAGAGTTAGTAATTAGAGATTTTTGTTTAAAGGAGAACATTGGTTAAAATTTAGAATGTAAACCAGTAGTTAATAGTTTCAGAAAATGACATTTTTATTACAGAATATGATTTTGGAACTTACGGCTGACATAAATAATTCATCAAATTCTTATTAGCATTATTAGCTTCTTTTTATTGTCTGATGCATGTATGAGAAAGCTATCCGAATCACATAAAATATGAATATGGATAAAAATATGAGATCAAGAGGCAGCAAAATGTTGTAATTTTTCGGCGAATATTACTGATAATTTGAAACTGTAATTTAAAATCTTAAATTAGTAGTTGATTAAAGTCAACAGTTTTTATAGGTTATAGTGCAAGGTTATTTGCTTACGAAAAAGAATATCGATTGTATTCTACAATATGTCCAAGAACGGTTTGCATTGTTCTCTAATAGACTATGTTGGACTGTACAACCTCATTTGAGAAAGTGGAATCACGAGCGAAAGAAATTACGACAGGTAATGGTGGCACTATATACACCTGCATATAGTTCTCTGAATACTTTTCCTCTGATTTTTACGAAAAATTTGAAAAGTTTATGCAGCTTTTGATTTTTTCCAATTCAACATATCACATTTTGACCTGATCGTAGTCGCACATTTATAGCATAATTTTTCAATCTTTCTCGAAATTGATTACTATGAGGAAAAAATTAGGAAAAATCATCTTTTTTTACTTTACACTCTGAAATTCCAAAAATAGCTAGGGAAACTAAAAATAAGGCGTTATGTGTGTTGAGATGCAGTAATCCATGATGTATATGAGTAATTGCAGAGAGCTGGAGATCTTCTACCGGAAAATTTCTTTCGGCAACAATCCCACGCAACGGATGGATTCAGGGATTCAATGCACGGCCTGTTAGCTGCTCAGTTGGTTTTCCATTTCCCTTTTGATAAAAGCAGTAGTAAATTTTATACTTCTGAAACTTTACTATTTAGTATTAGAGACATCTGTTTAAAAATTATCTTTAAAAATGTGTTTTAACTGACAATTGCAAGAATTGTCAGTCAAGAATAACTGACATATTACAGTTCTATATATGTTATATAATTGTCTTTGCAGAATGACTTCTCGGACTAGTCGTACTGATGAAGGATTTATTAATTCAGAGTGGTCACTGATGTTTATGCTACGAGTTGGTCTTATTGGTTTACAATTGCTACCAGACACAGCGCAACCCAGTAAGACATAGATAATAACAGTATTTTCTTATAAAGACAGGAATACGAAAAAAAATCATAAAAAAGCTTCGTGAATCTTGCATTCTTATTTAATTCCATAGTCTTTGTGTGATTCATTTTTGAAAAATTTTGTAAGAAACTTCACGTCACAATTAGTATTAGTTTTCTTATTGTGAGATACATATGTCCACTGCATATCACTTAAGTTTTGGAATTTCAAATTCCCAGTTTCTAATTTTTCATCCGTTTTGTACTTTTTAACTAAAAAACTTCTCCAGACATAGTATTGATAACGGATGCAGTATGTAATGTAACAGATATACACGCTTTACAAAAATTAATGGTTCAACTACGAAATTACTCCATCGCTTGTTCATTTATACAGGTAATACAGATTTTTTTAATAAGTATCTCAAAATGATCATAAAATTGATTTTCGTGTATCCCTTCTAGCTTTTGATGAGTTCGTTTTTTAATTTAAGTTTGGTAGCTCACACAATATCTGGTATTAGGTTCTGAGTACATAGACGTCATTTTAAAATTTGATATGTCTGATTTTTCGTATATTTCAAAACTCAGGAGGTAATTTTTTTATAGTTTTAGTAATGGATTTTGACTGAAATAAAGGTGAAGTATGGGAAAAGATAGTTTTTTCATTTAAGATTCAAGGAGATTGCAATACGAATGCTGTGTTTGGACATTTCTCATCACCCGGTTTTTTGACTTTTCTTGCAAGGGGAACATCAGGCATCTATATACCGGACGAATATCAAGCTACCGCAGATGTGAGTTCTAAAATTAAGTTAAAAAAGTAAAACGAAAAGGGAAACACTTTGTTAAAATTTTTAATTAATATTTGTGTATGGGAGACCGGTATTATTTCTTTTTTAGAATGGTCTTGATCCAGTTCAAAGTCAATCACTTTTATGCAAGAATCTTCAGCTGTTGGATACATCAGATAATTATATTAAAGATCTCATTCAGCAAATTAATCCAGAGTTTGTTGAACCATACACTTGGTATGTATTTTCTCAGTGTTCTAATCTGTTAAGAATTTTTGCTCCCTTCAAACTTCAACTTTTCATTCGAACTTCAGTTTTTCATCCTCATTCGAACGAAAAATAATTTTTCCAAACATTGACCTGGGAATTTTTTTTCCCATAAATATTTGTAAATTTTCCCACAAAAATTTTCAACTTTTAATAATGCTTGTGTTTTCGTGCTTTTAATAAAGTTTGTTTATTAACATTTTTTTTTTTTTTTTTTTCAATATTAATGACTATTTCAGTGGTGTTATTCGTAGAATGCACTACAGTATGGAGTATGAATCATATTTGGAGTATTTTATACGTTTACGTCTTCATGAGGGTTTTATACTACGTGAATTGAGAGTATTGAAAAAAGGGGATGATCAGTCATCGATATTGGTAGAACTTAGTCTACCTTGGAAACCGCAGGTGACAATTGGCTATAAAATTTGCGCTCTCTCCGAAGATTATACAAAGAGGTTTATTTTAATGTTACAATTTATCGGATCACTACATTACTTTTCTTGATAACTCATGATAGATATTATTGAAGGCAATTTTAATCTCAAGTTTTTGAGAATTCTTAATATTTGCTCTATTTTTATTAAATTGTTACCTTAAACTGAGTAATAGTTTCCTCAGAATATAACGCGTATTACCTAATAGTTATGTTAAATACTAATTATCGTATAATCACATATATAATGTATGGACATTTTTCTCCAACGAAAATCATATGGAATATTTTTATAGAGCAAAGTTGAAAATAACGGTAATATGTGAAGCACAATGTGGCATAATACGGGATTTGTTATCCGATCGTTGTTCCATAAATACAACAAAGCAGACTTTTTCAGATGCATATCGACATACTATTTTTAGGTTAGTTTATCTCTACTTTTCCCGAAATTATTTTTCTTTACAGTAATTTGTTTGTTATTGCAAAAAATTATGTTTCAGTGACTTAAAGAGGCATTTAGAATGAATATTATTCACCTTTTTTATTTATTCTTATTGTCAGATTGCTTGAAACGGATCGTATGTTAATTCACGTTCATTCATTCAATTCTTTGCCAGATATTTTTCGTCTTCCACCTGAAGTATTAAAAGAAAAGTCATTGTTTCGCTATGTTATAAAAGAAAACAAAGCTGTACTAACCATAAGTACCAGGTAAATTATTCTAATGAAGTTACGTTCCTGATCAGCTTGACAATATTTTGCTATATGAATTGCCCTGTTAAATACAGTGTTGGGGCATGGTGAACGGAATTACGTGATCACTACAAAAACTTAAAAATTCCTTCATATTCCTTACATATCTCTAAGTCAACTTATTTTAATTTATTTTTTTAATTTAGATTTATTATTTCCTTTACAGAGAATTGGAAACTTTATGCTCACAAAATGTTACCACAGCAAATTTTGTCGAATTTTGGCGGATTATAAGTGAATTTGAAGAAAGACTTTGGTAAAAATATAGTGTGTTGGAATAATGGATATTTTTGGGGTGGAAGGGTATTTGGGTTAAATTAGAGAATGAAATGTTCAGCAAGACGGTAGCAATATAAATCCATTTGATGACATGCCACTTTTTTTAGATCGCAACAAAAAAGAGTGGATGTACAGAAAAGATGAGATTCAGTAAGTTAAGATAGCATAAGCCGTATTATCATTCATTAGTGTTAATTCTGAATGAATGAAAAAGTAGGAGCTAAATAACTGATTAAATAATTGACTCAAACTAAAGAATTGTGTAAATGTAGCTCACTCTAAATAGTGAAGATAATTGTACCTTTTTACTCTTCTATCGTAACTTTTTGTAATTTTTAATTTCTCAGGCAAAGTTGGTCACAAGTATACACTTTTCGTGTAATTCTTACTCATGATCATCCGTTGCCTCCACGATTATTTCTATTCGAGGAACCGAATGTAAAAGTTACATCGCAGCTTTCATTAGCTGTATTTTATGATATGCTGGCACAAATGACAACATTTTCGCTTGTTCATGGACAAACTTATGTAAAGTTTGTTGAAGAGTTCGTTTTTGATCTTTCATTATTTAAATATTCGCTCTATTGCTAGTGAAATCACTAAATAATTAAACCAGTTAAGACATTATTTTCTTTAAATTCTAATATTTTCAAGTTATGTTCGACTTGCAAAAGTGCTATACTAAGAGTAGTACCACATAATCTTCAATAAAATATGTAGAGGACGTTTAGTTTCACTTTCAATATATATATATATATTTTTTTTTTAATAATTTTCAATAAAGAAGTTAAACTTTTCTCTCGAGCTTTGGAGCACTTTTTTTTCAGTGATAATGATAATCATATCCCGAAATCATTCTATATTGTCAAATTAAATTTGGAGACTCAGTTGGTTGTAATCAAACTTGCATTCCTTGATGGCCTTACGGTTGCGTTTAGAGAACAAGTAATAAAAAATTTCAATTTTTTTTTTTTTTTTTTTTTTAATATAACAAGTAATAAAAATTGAAAATTTTTAATATATATTTTAATATATAATAAGTGTTTGCTACCGTTAATATTGTTAATCATAACGATGCTAAGAGGAAAGGATGAGGACGAAGTAAATATCAAATGCATAATAATTTGCACAAGCAAATTGTTCTCATGTTAAAGTGTCGTAACCTTTTTTGAGCTTTTTTCGAAATATTTAAACATTAGAACTAACAAACGTGCAATTTCCAATAACTCAGTAATCTTTGTGATATTAGACATTTTTCTAATGCTTATACAGACACTTCTATTTGCCATTTTAAAGGAATTATATCATTTCATAAAATTAAAAAATTTCGAAAAAAAACTTAAAAAATAAAAAATTTGAAAATCTACTTATTCTAGGTAATCAGAGAATTCCAGAGAAACTTCACCTCACTATCCATTGAACGGAGTTGCTTTTTCACTAAAATGCTTGAATTTGCTGATGTTGGAGACGACTGTGCCACAGTTGCCGAAACAATGGTAAGTATTGATCTTGAAAATATATTATATTTCATGTAAGATATTGTTTATAATATATTACTTCTAGCAATTGCCAGCACTGACTATTATTAATCGTCCATTGGAAGTAATGCTTGCACGTTACAAGAAAATTCCGCTTATATTAAATCGAATTATACGACTTGAAAAAACCGATGAAACAAATCGTGATCTGATACTGCACAATTCACTTGCTAAGTATTTTTGTTGCAGGTAACTTTTTATACTTAATAGTTTTGGAAAATTGAACTGGGAAAATTCAGAATTCTTTCTTTGTAGATAAGACTTCAAATTCGGTTGTGCTCTAAATTTTTTTAGAATTAATTTCAGTTTTGAGATTGGTCACGTTTGTCTGGATAATGTCTGTTTATCAAGCCCATAGTTTTGTGAAAGAGTTATGTTTTTAATATATATTAGAATGCGCTAAAATTCCTTCAATTTTTCAGTTTTATGTCTGATTTTTTTTTTTCCAAAAATTTTATGAAGTTTACAGACGTTATATTTGGTATTTAAAGAAAGCATTTCCGTTATCATCATCTGTCAGTTGCATTTATGCGGATTTTATTCTTCACACTATTCTGCAGTGAGCATTTTTTTATTAGCTTTTTGAAATTAACTTCTAAATATTAATTACTACTATTAACTGTTGTTAGCTGCAGATAAATGTTTTGGTAATATACAAAAATGGAGAATTCAGGAGACGTCTGAATGAAGGATTTCATATAGTGTATGGTGATAATGGGATAATTAACCTTGTCAAACATGTCGATGATATGGAACAACAGCTGCACTGTGGGTCAGCAGTGCTTCAATATATCATATTTCCACCAACAACCATTCGACCTATGCGAATTATGAAAGAACATTTAGAAAAAATTCCACCTTTATCAAAGTAACTTTCTGGCAAATTTTGACCAATCTATAAAATTCAGAGTAAAAACTTAGTTATTGTATTAACTGGCAGTAATTACACACTATCAAAATGATATTTCTTTATAGATAACCAGATAGTATATCATTTTTTACTGACAACGAAAATTAACTTAACTGGCAATGATTGATTGATTGATACACATTAAAAACTCGTTGGTATATAGTAGTCATGAGATCGTCATGAAATTCATCGTTACGAGATAATGCAATGGAGTATTCAAGTGTAGAACTAATAATTGACGACCAAGATTTGATTGGTAAAATCATTTTTTACACTTTGCAGAATCGTTCGAATACGTGGAGTTGAAACAAAGAAATCAGTTCCAAGTGGTAATTCCACATTGAAAAGTGATCTTGATTTACAATTAATGACGGAAATGTGGTTGGAACCGCTTGCTGTTGTTGATCCTCAATATGTTACATGGAGTGGAATTATTCAACAGCAAGTAAGTGTTTCAAATAATTTCTTAAGCAGTTTTTTTGCAGACATTGATATATTATTTATTCTTTCTTTCTTACTCTAAAGTTTAAAGTAACTTAAAAGCTTTAAAGTGCTATTCTTGGGATTGAAATATATACACAAAATACTTTCCAAACAAACAGTTTTCCTTTAATATCATGCTAAAAATATTCTGATATTTTTATGTAGTCTTAAAAGCAAATTTTTCTTTTACAATAAAAAAGTATACCATTTATGCTTCTTTATATCTTCAATAATCAGCTTATTTATTTTTCTTGATTCACCATGAGTAGTAGATGTTAGATTTATATTATCTTGAAATCTTGAACTAAATTATTCTGTTTGTATGTACAGATAGCGGACTAATTGAGTTCACAAGTTTATATTTTATAATTTCATTGACTTCCATTCCACGTATCTATTAGATATCAAGATTAATTATCCAACAGAAGAAATAAAAAGAGCTGACTGTTTCTTTTTCATTTTTGAGATCCTATATGTTATGATTGAGTCACTGCAATTATTTTTGTCTCTCAAACCTATTATATCGGAAAAGTGTCGCGGAAACATTCTGTCTAATTGTTTGATTGACATTCCCCCAATCATAATGTTATCATAATGAAACACAAACAGCTTGTCTAATTTTAAAACCGTAAGAAATGCTTTTTTCTTCATTATCTTAATCATTCAGTGTTGATAATTTAAAATTTTTTCCCAAGTTTATTTATTTTCTTCCTTTTCTTATCATAGCATTAGTATATTTTAGAATTTATCACTTTCTCTTAATAATTTGAGGAAAGACGAAGCACAGTACGAATGGAAAGAACATTTCTGATAAGCTCTTCGTTATGTTATCTTTTTGTTATTTGCTGACAACGCTGATAAGTGTAGGTGTAGATAGCTGAGGCTCATTTTTATTTCACATTCATGTGGAGTGAACATCTTTCTTATCTTAACCTTCACCGTCTTCTTTGGTCGGTTCCATGAAACAGACAAGTTTGTGTCAGTCGGAGGTAGGGTCTTAGGCATTGCTAATGCGACGTTGCCAGATCTGTCCTTCGGCTAACATTGGCTTATTTGGTCGCATATTTCAAATCTATTGCTTTTTCTATGGAAATATACTGGAAACCATTGCCTGGATACCTGCATCATTTCATTTTGTAAAAATTAAATCACGCCGTCACTATCATCTCTTTTGAAATAAAACAACTTAATCGATAATTTACAAAAACTTTCGAATGGAAATGACAGTCATGGTTCTAATAAGCTGTTCTGAATTCCAATATTCCAGTTTTTTGTACAATCAATTGCATTGGAGTCTAAGATATTTTGGACGGTCACGAAAGTGGAGGTTAGGATCTGCACTAAACATTTCAAATCAGTGAGATTCTTATTCCTCCACTTACTTGCCTGTTCTCTATCTGCATTCCATATCAGATTATCCATCTATAGTTTTGCGAATTTTTTCGCTATAAGAGTTGATTTTTATGGGAGATCTTTCCATTATATCCATCGTAATATGTTTTATTAATGCAAGGATTTGCATTTTCTTAGTTGAATTCATATGCTGAAATTAGGGTTTAAATCAGTTTAAATAGATTTGATAATTTAAAACCAGTTTTATTTAATATTAGTTTTGTGAAAAATCAGTTGCGCTTTCTATGACACGTCTTTCTTAATCTACATAGGGCTTATAATATCACAGCATTTTGTTCATTGCGAATTAATTAATATATCATGGAAAGTCATGATTCGACAAACTGCTGGAAAATATGTTTTTCATGCTACAAATTATGAGAGCATTTTGTCACCAAAAAATTGTTGATGTATTTTTAAGGTTGCCAAAGGTCAAGTGCATTTTTGATATGGATCATGATTTCGGTATATCTCTTTTATTTGATGAGACTACTTTTCAAATTTAATAAAAATAGTTCTCAAAATTCATCGAGTTCAAAAATCTGCGCTAATAGATCGCTAAACTTCATGAAAACGTTTCAAGTTATCCTGTGAGAAATGCTTTGGAGCTTTTTTTTATTTTTTTTCATCAGATCATTAAAATATTGCACATACAAATAGTTTTCATATATTCGCAGTCACAGTTCGATCAGAAAATGCTTCACAGAATAAAAGGGGATAATATTTCAAAGCAGTGACTTTTAATTATAATTTAACTATTGTGGTATACATTTAATAATTTTTTTGTTCTTCACAGTTTGCTTCAAATACAGAGTAATCATAATACAGTTAACATTGATTTACATCTAGTAAGTCTAAGTAGACCAAATTTGATTGCTTCCATTTAATCATTATTAATTTCCAATAATGAATTACTATGCTTTTCATTTTCAAGAATTCTTTCTCCTTCACAAACTTCTTCAGTTGTCACTACAGCATGCATTTATCTGAAGTTTCTGGATCAAATATACTGTTGATTTTAACGAATTACTTCCGTTTTTTTTCCAATTTATTTTCAATTTTCAATTAAAAGAAACAAATTATTTAGATTTTTCTCTTTCTTTAATTTTCTTTTAACAAAAACAAGGCTTAAAATTAACAGCAAAAGAAAATGATTGGTTAGAAAAAGAAATATAACATAAGAAATGGTTATTAAAATGATAATAATTATATTAAGGTAATGATGTATCACAGTAACTTGGAACTGTTTACAACTCACAATTGCTTTCTTTCAGAATACTATAATAATATTTTTTTTTCCTCTGTAACATATCTTTTTCTTAATATTTAAAATAGTTTCTGAAACGTCATTTGAAAAATATGCAACAGTTGTCGAATCTCTGAAATAAGGAGGAATTCAAATTTGATTTTTCAAATTCAACTTCTTTGCAAACTTTTAGAAAACATTTAGTTTATTGCATATAAAATTAACAATGTTGAAAGTTCTTTTGAGATAATATTATTTTGGAGAAGAATGTTACTTGATGGCTTAATGATATGAAATACGAATTTCACAATCGAAACAGTTTGAAAAAGAGAAGTATGTGAATAATTATATACAATTCATACCATATATAGAAATATTTTGAAATTCTTGATGTCATAAAAGAGATTGTTTCAGCTATATTCATGAGGGAAGGAATTAAAAATCTTTTAAAACTCATGTAAAAAAAAATTATAATTCCTATAGAATGTCGCTATAAGTCTAAAAATTTAAAACTTATTTGTGAAAGTGTCAAAAAATTTAATACTCACTTTTTAAAGCGCATTCAATTTTAATACTATTGATTTAGCAAATTTTAACATTTTAATTCATTATGACTTCATCGCCAAAAAGTATGCGTCATTGGTTTTGATTAATGAATGGAAAGTGAGTTCCTATTGTTTACATAGTAAATTTTTTGTCAGTTGAACAACAATACATCGGATTCACATAATTCATCAATGATCCTAAGGTTTCAATCGTATTCAATTGAAATTTGAATCTATCAATTTCGGATGAAATGAATTGATTTATATAACTAACATGAAGAATAATATTACCTTCTTGTAATATCATCCTTTTATGTAGGACTGATTGTTAGTAGGTTCTTTAAATGCTATACATCAATTATTACTTTCCATTATTATTATCTAAGATCAAAGCATTCGATATTTTCAAGAAATCCATAATCTTAATAATAAAATTTCTATTTCGAAAAATTATTATAAGTTTAATTAATGGTATAAAATTTAGATAATAAATTTCGGGTAGAAAACAGTTTAGCATTATAGGTTATAAATTTGTTTAAATCAAGCAATTTTAATTGTATTGAAAATTTTAAGAAAAGTAAAAAACCTATCTAAAATTATAGATTCGAGCAACAGATGAAGATATCATCTGTACGTTATCAACATTGGATCAAGTAATGTCTCTATGTTCACAGCATTATTCATGCTCACATTTCACACTTACTAATTGTGAAGATAGCTGGGAATGTTTGAAATGCGAACATCTCTCAAGAAATGTGGAAATTATGCATAATTGTTTCTGCTTACGATCATTACTGATGAATGCAACAGAACGAGAACTTTTATTATTACCTACGCTAAGTTATCGTTAGTAAAATTATTTTTCTCATTTATATAAGTCAAAGTTTCAATAAATCAGAGAGGTATATATTTCTATGTATGTGTGTGTTAATAAAATATGAGTACAATTATTAATTAGTCCTTTTTAGATGTTTCCAAGAAAATTGTGCAAAAATAAATGAGAGATATATGTTTATAGTTATTATAATTAAAGTGAATTAAGATATTTTCAATTATTTTAATAATAATTAATATAATATTTATCCTGTTTCATTTGAGAAGATTATAAATGTTAAGAAATTTTATATTTTATAGAAGATGCTGATCCACCAAGTAATATACGTTTACGAATTCTTCTTGAAAATTTACATTGTGAACTGGCAAAAGCAAGTAATGTTACAATAGAAGTACGAAATCCGAATTTCTGGTTGGAAATTACCGATGGTATCGATCAATCTGTTCTAAAAAGGCTTCCCACTAAGGATCATCAAAGATTAATTGGTACGAATGATGGACATTTTTGCCCTACACGTGTTTACGTGTCACGTCTTTCACCATGGCGTGTTGTTATCATTGCTCTATTAGTAAATCCTCAACATGTTCTAATGGCAACTTCTCTCATCATACCAACATTACCGCTTCTTATTTTTCATTGTGATGAGCCATGGATAGCTCATCATTTAGCTCGAAATGAACCACGGCGATGTGAGACATACGTATCAGATCATCGTACCAAAAGTCCAACTTCAACATTGGCACATTTGAATCGACAGATTCGGAAAACTGAAAACTTCACAAGTAATTATATATTTATGATATATTAAATATTAACATGATATCCAAACAGTATTTTATTATTTCCATGAGAGCAAATCTTAAATCGCTACTCTTAAAAATGATTTTTGTTAAAAAATCATTTTGGACAATTAATATAATTTGATCATATTAATTGTTTGCGAGTATGTAAAATTACATGAATTTAAATGTGTAATAGAAAAATTCAGAGATGGAAAAGAATGAATTGGAATTACATTGGTTGTCAACTTCCCGGATAAGTCCGGCTGAAAATCGTGTTCATACATCCTTTGACATACACTCTTACTGTGAAGCCATTGAGGACCAGTTATTTTCTCGGGCACTTATTGGAGCCGTATATCAATGTTTGTTGCTAGGTATTTTACTTTCATTGTCTTATGACCTAGAAAATTGTTAGTACAATTTAGAACAATTTGATAATATGTTCATCTTTAGAGGAAATGCTTATTTTCACACATCGGTTAGTAATCATTAAGTATTATTTGAATGGATATGTATATAACTTATATATTATTTATCTTTTTTTATTCACTTTATTTTCTACTTTCCATATTAGAAAATAAATTACTCTTACAATCAAAAATCGATAAGTGAAGAGTTAAAATCAAGAGGTAAAACGCTTAAATTTATTTAGTTTTAATAATATTTTTAACTGTTAGGTGTACATATTCCGTATGAAGATTTGGTAGAAGTATTGGAGGACCGTTGTGAGCAATCTTATATCGAAGTTGAGGGCATTGATGAATGTGTCCGTTTCCTATGCTCACATGTTGCAAATATACGTAAACAGGTTTGTGTTAGATTTATACTATACTAATATATATTCCAAACTGGAAAATTTTGGAAATTTAAAGCAAATTGTTCTTTTCACTGAAACAGTAATTGGAAACGATTTCAATTACTGTTTCAAATCTACACCTATTTCTCCAGTAATCCTTATAACATTAATCATGCAAGTTGTAAATGAATTGCGTAGTTCTCATGAATGAAACTATATGCATAATTTAATATGTGAATATTTAGATCCTTTAGTTTGTAGCAGAATTTCGTCAAGCTTAAGCAAACTTTTATAAATGCATGATTTGGTGTATTTTAGATGGGAGATTCGATAGCGGATGCGGATGATGAAACAAGAAGCAATGATTTATTCAAAGATGATATTTTATATAGGTAAGTAACTTACTTGCGGACAAGTTGTTAATGTTACGTTTTAACTCAAACATGATTGTCACATCGGTAATCTTCGTTTTATTTTAAATATTTTTCATTTTAAATACAAATGATTTTGTAATTTAATTAAATTTTTTTTTTTTTAGATTAAATGATGGGGATATGAAGTCATGTGAGGAAGAACAAGAGGATTTTCGATTCGCATTTGATGAGCTTCTTTTACAGAATTTCCGGTTTCAGTTCAATTATTATTTTTTATTACAAATATAGCCAGTAGCATAAATAAGGCGTGTTGTGACTGTGACATTTTGCTAATGAATCTCATATATGTAGCTAAGTATTCCCCATGTCCTACTATGTAACTGTAAGTTTAAGCTTATCCATCAGGTAAATTACTGGATTCGCTGGTGAAAAAAGCAATAATTTGAGAATGGGGATGATTCATTAGCAAAATGTACATTTTCAAATCTGAATCACTTTAGTTTTCTTGTCACAGACTACTGTACATTCATTCAAATACTGTTGAAGTAATTTGTAATTCTGTTTAATTTTTGAATTCACTTTTCTTTTTCAGGAAAATTCCCAATTTTCCAAGTTACTTCTATTTTGTTCGAGATAATGCAACATACATGGCCAATAAGGTAATTTTTTTTTACCATTTTATAGAATGTATCCTTTCTGCAACTTGTTTTTGCATACTGCATCTGTTGTTTTTCAGCATTAGACTGCCATATGAAGAATACTTCATGACTCTTATAATTATGGTAGCTAGCGTATAAAGTTAAATATAACAAAAATTGTTGCTATTCTTAAATTTTGTTCGACGAGTTTATAAAACTATTTTATTACTGTTAAATGAAACTGTTTTATTACTTTAAATGTGTCTTATTTTCCATATTTTCTTAAAGTTGAAAATGCGAGAATTATAAATTAATCATAATATATATGTAAAATTGCTGATAATGGAATGAGATCTGTTAAACAACTGGTTGTTTGATCTGATTGTTATCAGTTTCTTGACATTTTCTCTTTTTTCCAGAATTTAACAATAAATTTGCCTGAAACGAAGAATTTTAATAGTGGTAGTTCACCTTGTGAAGATTTGGAAATTTGCTATATTGAAGATGATGAAGATATGAAAGAAAGAGAAGACGGTAATCAGAATTTATGAATTTAAATGAAACATTTTCTTATTAAATCTTTATAAATTTATAGTAAAAATTTCTTTTCGTCCTTACATTTTTTATTTAGATAGTGCAAGAAGTAACCAATCAAGTATCAGTTTCGAATCAGTTACTACATCTGAGTTATCAGTTGGTGAAACATTACATTTGAGTGATAATGCTGCCGTACCGTTATTCTTGAATTTTTCTTGTGCAGTACGTTTTTCTAACATGGATATGTATACATTTCCCATCGATCACTTACCATCCTGTGTTATGCAATTACTAAAGCAATGTTCAAATATTTCAAAAAAAAATTTTACAGGTAAATTTGGAACTTTTTTTATTATAGAATTTGATCTAATATCTTTTCTTTTTCCTTTACTGTTGCTGATATTATGCAATTATTTTGAAAATTATTTTGAATTTCACTGTCTAAAGTAAAACAATTCTTTTATTTTACTATAAAAAAAGTAAAGAAAAAGCAACAATTTGAAAGAAATCAGTAGCAAATATGAATAAAACTTTGAATCATGTATACACATATCCATTTTCATTAAATCAAATTGCTAACTGCAAATGTAATCGTTTTTGAAGTGTTTCAAATTAAAATTTAAGCACCTAACATAATTTTAGCAATGGATTTAATTGGAATTTCGTTTGATATCTATGTTTTGTCATGGCCTATGCGACAATTCACTTTAACACAGTCTGATTCATGTACAGTTACACCAAAAACGCCGGATAAGTCTGAATCATTTCACAAATTTACTACTTATTTTGATTTCGATAGCCCTTATTCTACAACAACTTCTGATGTTATCAGCCAACTACCAAGTCCGGTAAATGTCCTTTTTGTTTTGCTGTTTTGATCAGATATTTCGATCAGTTCAGTGGAAATTTTTTTACTGGTTTTAAGTCTATTTCAGGAAAACGAAGCAGTTCGTCGGTTAGAATGCGGAATTACACGTTTACTTCACATGGAAACAGTGTTTGTGTTATCAAGATATGACGATGTGACGCTTGACACAATGCACAAAGTAATGGTATTCATTGCCAAAGAGGTAAATTTGAATTATTAATGGTTTTAATTTCAAATAGTTAAACTTGATGAATATTAAATTTATGCATTAATTTTTATGTATTGTACTAGATTTGAGAAATCGTATATTTAGTGCATAGTGTAACTCTTGCAAATTACTGGCACCTTATATTCGTAAAAACTACGTTGATTTTAAAACCTGAAGAATGATTTAATCTTATTATTGGTGTATGGCTGATTTTATAATTGTTCAATAATTGCACAGTTCGTGTTACTAAGTAACTTTTTGCAAGTCAACGATAATTTTGTTTTGAAACTTAAATGGATCACAATGTTTTTTGTCAGGCTCATTTGTATTTAGCTTATCTAATTCGTTGTTTTTTTTTTTTTTTTTTTCTTGCAATAGGCTCCAATGTAAGCTGCCAAATTAACTATTCATCTCGTAACTGATCAATTAAAAATTTTAAACCCCTCTTGAAAAATTTAGGTCCAGATGTTTTATGAAAAGGAAATCAGCGGCACTAATAAAAATATTATGAATGACAAAAATCGAATTAAATTTCTAATATTTTAAAAGATATATGTATATGAAGAGCGACATGATAATGCAACTTGAAATGATGGCTAACTGTAAGACTGAAAAGCACAATACGACTAAGGATAATATGTCGTACTATTTTAGCAACGTGAAAAGAATGATACGATTCG
This sequence comes from Brugia malayi, assembly GCF_000002995.4. Classification (NCBI taxonomy): domain Eukaryota; kingdom Metazoa; phylum Nematoda; class Chromadorea; order Rhabditida; family Onchocercidae; genus Brugia; species Brugia malayi. The sequence goes on along the minus strand of NW_025062476.1, from coordinate 4,044,847 downwards.
GTTCAAAGTAAAATTACTGCAAATTGTTATGGTAATGGAACAGGTAAAAGCTGTACGTCGTTTAAAAGAGCGTATTAAAAATTTTAATCTGCTCTACTGTAAACTGGAAGCGCATCCGGAATCCAGTAACTTGTTTTATTGCTGTCATGTGGAAGATGTTGACCTTTATGAAGATACGTTGAGGATGCAAATGCGTACTGCAGCTAATGTAACACTGAAGGTTGTTATTTCGTTAATTAATGCTTTTCATTTTACTTGTATGTTTTTGAAGTTCTAGAACTAAATTTAATTTCACCTCATTGATGCGGTAGTTTTTTTTTTTTTTTTTTTTAAATTTTTAGATTCTAAAATAGAAGTTTTTCGTGCTTTTTTTAAAAAATTTTCCACGTTCATGTATTTCCTGTTTGTGTGCCTTGTATAAAACTAACCAATGAATTTAGTCTTCACGACGAAGTAGCGGAAGCTTCACAGAGCGTATCGAAGAGCAGAAAAGCTTGACATTAGCAAGGAAAGTTTCAAGTATGGAAGTATTGAATTCCAAGATTTCACGAGATAAAATAACAAAACGGAGGTATGATCTATTTTTATTATAAGCTTCCGAAAATTTCGATTTCATATTAGTTGTGATTCAGTCATTAACAAGTGAATTCAATATGAAAATTCCTTTTGTAATACATTGGTCCAAGTTGCAGAGATAGCAGTGTACCGGTTTTAAAAGCTGATCGTAGACTTTCCGAAGATTATGCATATCACTCGGGAATTGCAGGTATATGTATGTTTAATTCGGAATGATTTTATGACAGAATCTTTGTCTCTGAGATGAAATTTTATAACATATGAACTGTAACAATAGTCTTTGCTCTACACTAGTGGTAAGCCCTTTGGAATGCCAAAATTAAAAGTAGTGACTATCAAGTGGCAATATATAATGCCATATCTTCATATCTGCTGTTGTAAGAGATATCCTCATCATAGTTCACAGTTAGAAAAATCTTCAGAACGGACTTGTTATAATGATCATGAGCTGCGTGATTTCTGGATTATTTTAAATGTTGAAATGCAACAGATACAAGCATTCTTTTGTGAAAGGCAAGATTATACTTTATAATACCATTTACTTTTCTTTCATTCTTCAGTTTAAGTCCATGAAAATGTTACATTTTTAAGTTCATATGATTTTATTTAATCCAGAAAGACTAGATGACTTCAGTTGGATTCTTATTTCGGTTTATCTTTTTATTATTAGCAAATTCTTTCCTTTTAGGTATGCACATCATCATGAAAAAATTTTTGGGCTTCTTTTGGAAGCAATACAGAAAGAATGTCATACCATCAATCAGGTAGTGCCATAAATGCTTTTCATATATATAAATAAATTTGAGCTTTAATTAACAATTTGAAAAAGCGTAATATTAAGTCATTGTATGTCCTCTGGTCATGCTACATTACCATAACAATCAGCTACCATGTCAGGTTCCTTAGGCTGTTTCAGTGGTAAGTAATTCCTTGTGATCTCTTTAATACATTTAAGATTTTCGAGAATATATCAAAATTTATGGAATTTATTTGAGAATTTAGCAAAAATAATAAGACCACATTTTCAGGAGCTTTTACTGGAAAAAATGCATTCAATTAGCGAATGCGATGATTTATTAATCGAGAATGAAACAGAGTCGCATAAATTTATTCCGTCAGATTTGCATGATTCAATCCCTGATACAAAATTAACTCGTTCTTTGATAAATAAGTGTACAGCACCGAGGGCTAAGAAGAATTTCAGTTTTTCATGTAAGCTTCCAAAACTTATTTTTAATCTTTAGTTAGATAGGCTTAAGGAAGATAATTTAAAGCTTTGACAGAATATCACACTAAGTGGGTCTCTTTCTACTCGGATTCATAACTGAAATCAATATTTAAAAGTGTTCAGGTTCAAACTATAATTATAAATATATTTGAATTGCTCAATTATTAGATAAGGTATCATGTCGATATTTACGTTTTTGTGGAAGTGGAATGACCTTTGATTGCTTTGCAAAAAAAGATAATTCAGTTCAACTTGTTTGTATCTTTGATTTGAAGTGTATGTATGCTTGATTTCAGAGCATCTGAAAACATGAATTCTTATCTAAAAGATTAAATTAAGTGATAAGAGAATTTCCTTTTCTCATTGTTTTAAATGGCACTTGAAATTGGTCTTACGTACTGAGCTTTTTCTTTATCATTTCTTTATCATTTATCATTTTTCCTTATCATTAAGTTTATGTATTTTTTTTCCCTCTTAAAAATATACTTTTCTTTTCAGATTCCGATGAGGATGAAATGGATGCTGCACCATATATGCCAGCACGGGTATTTTATCCTCCTGGTCATTTTGCTTGTCGAATCGTAACGCATCATTGGTTTTACGTACATCCTCGGTTACACATCGAAAAGAAAGGAGCAGGATGCTCCTTAGGTGATTTTTCTTTACTAATAAAAGCAGTTTTGAAAGTTTTTAGGAAAAAACAGTTTTGGAAGTTTTTAGGAAAAAAAAAAACTAAAATGAAATTCATAATGAAAGAGACATTTGTGAAAAGCAAGAAAACAAGAAAACAAGGATTATGTCGCAGAGTTCTAAAAGTCCTAAAAAAAAGTACTTTTACACAGAGAAACTGATTCGAAGTATGTGTATTGTGGATTATTATTTCGTTAAACCTCATTTCAAGTATTTATTTTCTTTGTAATATTTTTAGTAATGGGATATGATGCTTTGCGCCAAGGAATTGAACAATTTGCAGTTCGAAATCGTCGTAACCTTTATGTTTGTTGTGAAGATAACAAACGAAATGTATTTTACATGCAGCTTTTTGCTAGTGAAGAAAGTTTTAGAAAAAGATGCTTACATTGTGATACAACTTTTATCGATGAGGTTAGTCACCGCTATTTATCATAGCTTTATAAATCTTATATATAGAGCATCTTGCCAATTTCAGAGACAACTGTTAAAAACTTGTTCAGTGCTGGTGATGAATTTCCCTTATCTCATAAAAGTATATATTTGTCTCATTAGATATATAAAATTTATTCCTGAGTGGTAAAAATTTGCTTTGCTTTCGCATTTTTTATAGATGAGTGAAAATTTTCAAAATAATATACTACTGACAGTACACGGAATTCATGAACCTACCGTAATAATTCAATCAATTGTGGATGCTATGCAGAAGCGACTCGAATTAAAAGTTTTGGAAGAGTTAACCGATATTTTATACAAAAATCCCCGAATACGACTAACGGCAGCTGATATCGAAGTATGGTTGATATATTGAAACAAATAAAATTACTTAATCAGTTAGCGGTTTTGTTATGCACCTTATTATGAAATTATTAATTTTACCGTTTGAGCAATGAGGCTAAATAGTTTAACTGATTACGGATATGAAATATGGATTTGAAATCTTGCATTTGTGAAGAAGATTAACAAATTAGAAAAATTTTGCAAGACTATAACCTTTGCTTTTCAATTGTTCTTTTTAAAGGTTTTAAATTAACTTTCATTTCCACTTATTTTATCTTTTTCCCAGTTCATTCAACGAGATCCGGCTAAGCCATTTGCAGTACATTACTGCACTTTACCGAACTATATTTATGGTTATCTGGGATCACTCTACTATTACATGTACCAGCAAATGCTTACATTCACAGCAGGAGCTCGATTTCGGGACTGTAGCGGAGGTTTGAACAGAAATAGTCCACTGTCACACGAACGTTTCCATTCTCTGCCCGGTTCTCAAACGGCTTGCAATAATTATATTCCACATTTCTTTCTAATAAGCAGGCCACCGACAAAGGGTTCATCAAATATGGGTATTTATTGCCTTTTTCTTTTTAAATAATTGTTAGCGACGGATAGATTTTTGGTTTTCATTTTTTATTTTCATCGAAATGAAAATTGTAAATTGCATCATAAATCAGTTGCCGATTTTCAATACAGATTCTATTTTTAAGCGTTTGTTGAGAATATATATTTTTTACATTTGTTTACTTTTTTTTTTTTTACTGTATATTAACAATATTAAACTACTGAAGGTGTTTTTTTTTTTGATTAAGCTGGAAGAGTTTTCTTCAGGAATTGCTTGTGTTGAGACACGCATAGTAAATTCCAGTGGTACTTGCATCGATTCGCTGAAGTATGCTCGAATCAGCCCAAGCACTCACTCGAAATTATATCCAGGTGGTGGTAAATTTCGTCTTTCATCAAATGAACGTTTTCATGAACTGACGCGTTGTATCACTACATCACTCCCTTTGCCGGATTCATTGTTTTCCGAAAAAACAGGTATAGAGGTTTTTTCAATGTATTAATTTGTGGAATTTGTTGCTTGAAATATGTAACTTTCAGTAAGTTTTACCTTATGTTTTTGATTCTGGCATTGGAAGATTCTAGTCGATAATTCTATGGATTTGTCCATAAATATGGAACTTTTAGGGTTTTGATTACTTCATTTTGCTTTTATACTTTGCTACCTTTTATCTTGAAATTCTAAAATTTAGCAAATTTTCATGATAAGCAATTATGCTTTAGGTGGCGTATCATATTTGGTTCAGTATACAATTTGGCAAGTGGGCGATGTTGGCTTAGCAACTTTACAACCAATATTTCGATTAGCTTTACAGCAGGTAATTTCTTACTGATTGCAATTTATAGTGGATATTCTGTATCAACTTTCTGTGATGTCTCCTCTAGATGATGTTCTCATTTTGATTAAAGAAATTTTAAATACTGATTGTCGAGTTTATCAGTAAATTAACTGTTTATGTTGTGGTAAGAATTTTTATTCAAATTATCTATTTCATGTTTCAATTTCTCTTTTCAGCTGATTTATGATGTACATTTCCACTTGATATTGCCATTAGATTTCAGGCGCTCTGTGATTTAATAACTGAATTTGGTCTTTTAAGTATTCCTTTAGTGGAACTTGTTAGCAACACTCGATATTCATCTTCAAATACTCTGATCGTGCCATATGTTACAAGTGAGGAAAGGTGGTTGTCTTATTTCCCAATTAAAATTTAAGAGTAATAAATTGATCTAGAGAAATGATTTTTCCTCATGGGAGGAATTGGGGAGGAATTCTGTTTGCTTATTTTCAAACTAAACATGTGCCCTACAAACTGGACAGAACACGAACTTAGAATTACTTTACGTATCTTTCAGAATAAGATCGTGTAGTGACGCATCACATTTAAATATTGTGGCAAAGCCAATTCGAAAAACTGAATCGCATGTACAACCACCACTCCTAGAACATTTGTCGCAACAAGCAGTTGTTCGCAAATCAAAAAGTATTGCTTTTGTTGTGGATAAAATGTTTTGTTTTCATACAGTTTTTTTTTTCAAAATTTCAGACAACAACTTTTAAAAAGTTCTATGAGAATTTAAGTTTTTAGTATTTTCATTCTGTTATTTTTCAAATTAATTCACCCACCAAATGTCATATCGATTGGAGTAGCATGGTGAGAAAATGGATTAGAAAAGGATAAATTAGAATAGGATAGTATTGAATTTTAATTTCAAAGTACTTTATTTATTGATCTATTTGTACATCGAAAAGATGAGATCTTCAAAGCAATGGAAAATTATTTCTATATATATATATATATATATTAAATGTTTCATTAATTAAAGATTACTGCTATGATCATTGTTAGGTTCTGCAAACAGCAATGATTGTGAATCAAATGTCACAGTCAATTATCAATTTATTATGGTTGCTGCACAATGGTTCGATCATGTTGTTTCGGAAGTAAAGAATACGGAGCATCAATTTTCCGTGAAAAGACACACATTTCACTGTGAAAGCGATCATTCTGTTCGAAAGGTGAAATATAAAATTTTATTCGAAATTTGTTTAGTGAAAGTATGCATCAAATAGTATGAAGTGCTCTTGTATTGCGTTAATACGTAAGTTATACATAAAGTTATAGTGCAAAATTTATATGGCATTATACTGTAATCATGTAATGGTAATTTTAAAGATTTTCTTCCATTTGAATTCACTATTAACCTTTAGATAAAGGTAAAGAAAGCATCACAAAGAATTTATTAAAATCATAATGCTTTTTATAGATGATCAGCTATAGCTGCTGCTTCTTATCGAGACATTTGAAAATTCATTACTATTCATTATGTGTTTCAGATCTTCAACGTTATACAGGATAAATTATCTGCTATTCTGAGGCGCGAAACCATCATAATATGCCAACTAGATGCGCATGGTTCAAAGCGTTTTTCAGCACAAAACTCGTCAAATGATGATATCATAACTTTTAGTGTTTGTTATATATATATATATTTTAATTTCCTTCCTTTGTTTTTTAGGAAATTCCATGTTTAAAAATTTTACTTTTCTCTGTTGCATTTCTTTGCCTAATTTTCAACAAATTTATCATATCATGGCCTAATTAATTGGTTAAGAAGGGAAAAGAAAACTGATCGATTGATTGTTATAATTTTCATCGATTACCAGTTGAAATCGCAAATTATTCCTGTCTTTATTAATTTCAACATTGACCCCCAAAAAAGATTTTTTTTTTATATTTCAGAATGATAGTGGTCGAATAATTGCGGGCGAAAATGAAGAACCTTCACTAATAATGCTTGCTTACAATCACCAATATTCAGAGGCAATATTAAAATATGGCGCAGATTCACGCTCAAATATTATACCAACAGCTGTGGAAGAAATCTTACATGACCAAAAAGGTCTGAGTATTTTTTTTGTCGAAAGTTATCATCATTATCCATTAATTTTGAGATTTATTATGTTAATTATAATGAAATTATGTTTGTCTCCATCAAATCAGCGGATGCTTAATGGTTTATCAAAATGATTAAATTATTAAAATTAAAAATGGTGATTAAATTATTAAAATAGTTTGCGGAGAATTTATTTGATTAAGGCTTGGCTATATTTATGACAAACAATTGGATAAAGTAGTAAAGTAGTTGTCATTGAACAACTATGATTATTTTTCCAGTTATCACAAACTACTGCTAATTACCTTACTTTTCAGCTAGCTCAATGCGTTTTTTACCACAAATAGCTCCATTTGTTCCAAGACAGCATCTGTTATATCTATTGTCGAAGGGTGAAACTGTAATTTATACATTTTTTTTGCAAAACAAAATTGTTTCGTAAATTTTTATTTGGATTAGAATCGGGAAATTTTGTAATATCCAACTTAAATATTTAAGAAACAATGATCGAATGGATAAAGACAATTAGATAAGACAATATTTTCAAATTTTCCTTGTTTTAGATCGAAATAGGAAACTACGAATTCTTTTTTTTAAGAAATATTTGATGTGCTGTATAAACTGTGCTTTGCAAGAAATTTTTGGAAGGTTTTATAAGATATCTCATTTTGTTTTTCAAGTTTTTCTCTCTGTTTTGCTAAAATTTTTAAATTTTAACTTCCAAATTACTATAATTCATTAGTTTATGAAGCAAATTTATTTAATAGGCAACCTTATATCTGTACAATTATTCGTCGGATGCCGCAGAACAAGTTTATCAGATGGTCGCAAATGTATTATCGTGGCAGAATGCCCGATCAAGATTGCTTCGAGAAATTGGTTTACATAAAATGGGTGTAACACATTTATCTGGTCGAATTACTCCAACAAGTGAAGAATTGGTTTGGCTAAATAGTGAGCTGTTGAGTGAATATGAAATTCCACAGCATGGATCTGTTCATTTCGATAAAAGGTACCTTTCTGATTGGAAGCAACTTTTTGACTTTAGTTTATTAACAAACTCAAATATTTCTGAAACTTTTATAGCATCTTAAAATTTCGTTTTGAAGTAAATTCAACACACTTTGTGTTGTCACATATAGTTGTCATCAAAGGAGGACATCTTAAAAGCAACATATCGTAAGATATATATTGACAAATAAATTCGTCTGCTTAATAATTTGGAAAAAAAATCGCCTTGAATCTGATGAATATTTCAAGAAACTATTTGTAGAAGTAAAGCTCAGAGTACAATAACTATCCTACCTTATCATTTTTTTAACTTACTCTTCTTCAATTGTGGTAAACTGGGATAAGTTAAAAAGCAATGTGATTTACTATAAATCTGATATAAGATTCCTTTATGTGACAGTGACACAGTAACAAACTTTTTTTTTTTATTATTTTAAAAAAATCTTAACTTTTTAATTTGAATAACTAACAAATTTAAATTGCAAGCTCTTGTAAATTTTGTTTACTAAATTTTATCTTATTTCATGTTTTCTTATGGTCCAGAAAATATGCTGTTTTCTGCAACCTGAAATATATTTTTAAGTGCAACGAAAAATATACATATATATTTTGATGTAAATAAGACTATCACATACAAATTGTATATGTAGCCATTTTTTAAAAATATTTTTACTTTTTGATTTAAGCAACAATTCAAAAATTGTGTGCACATATAAATTGCAAGTTATACATAGACCAAATATACTGATGTACTAAGTAATCAACAAAACAATGTGCTAAGTAAACGAAACAATGCACTAAATAATCAACAAAACAGATTTATTACCGGTGTTTGATGGAAAGATTTGAAATATGTTTTTACAGATTAGTGAGCGGAACGCATTACATCCAAGCTGAACCATTAATGCATCTCTATCGGCATACAACCTTGGCTTTTTTACCACTTAATTTGAATAGTGACAACCTGTTCGAAGATCAGTGCTCTCAGATGGTTTTCCTTGAAAAAATGGTATTTCCATCAATTGCTTATTTTGATAAGTGTGTGAGATTTTAGAAAAAAAATTATCAGATAACAGGTTGAGAAATTGCTTCGTCTGAAAATTTTGGTTTTATAATGCTTTTATGAGGTGGAAAACGACTTTTTTTATCTTTTGTCTTATGCACTATGTTGAAAACGAAAGTTTTTGAAATCTTTTTTTCTATTAGCATGAAATGAAACTTTTTAATTATCTGCATATCTAGATTTTGGCAAAAATAGGAACTCAAGATTTTGAAAATTCGCGAAATTTCTATTAAATGGGAAAATCTTTATACGTTTTAGTTAGGAGATCTTAATAAATCCTGCTTTTTAACTTATTTCGATATGTTTTAATGAATTTCGAGATTTATGGTCTAAATGCGAGCTTTTAATTTCCTAAACAATTTACTGCGTCATTATGCTTCAGTGCTCCATCACTTGTTTTATTTTATAAATAATGAATGTTTTATTTTACAAATAATAAATTTATAAATAATAGAGTTTTATTTTATAAATAATAGATGAAATCAATGCTTCACAATTGTGAGAACTTCAATCGGATACACAGTGAATTGATGAGTGGAACCCATGAAATCAGAGAATCTGATTTACTGAAAATTGTTTCTCATAGTCGGATAGTACATTTTGTTCGATCACCTCTGTTACTTTTTCCAAAATGGCGTAAATTAGTAGCAGTTGTTCGAAGAGGAACGGAAAATGCAATGAGGTAAAAATATTTTTATCTTTTCACTTTTTTTTGTTAGTTCAATTATGATTTGTAACAATTTTTTCAAGATGAACAACTTTAATTTTGGCAACAGAGATTATTTGAGCAGAGAACATGATATATTTTTAACTTTTCTGATTGATTTTTGAATTTAAACAGCAAATCAGTTTATGAATTCGATCAAAAGTAATTATTACTTAAAATCAACTTAAATGCAATTTGCAGTTATTGAATTATATTTTTATATATCATTCTTGAATTTAGAATTGAAATTATATTTTTTAAAATCTTTCGTTTCAGTTTTAAACAGGCAGTGATAGCCGATTTACCATCGAGGCATGTCAGTGGTTCGAAAGCGTCACTTCTCGAAAACACTTCATCAGTGTCACATGTAAGTCCATCGTAACAACATTTATGGTGCCGTAAAAACGACACATATTAAATTACATTCAAATCCTAATATTTTTTGCCAGATGCGTGATGAATCAATCACCAAATATTTTTGCATTTGTAATTAATCTATGCCGTTATGCTAAATTATACTAAATACTTCCTCTTTTCCACGCAACAAAGAACTAATCTTGTTATCAATCTTTATTTTACATTCATGGAAATGATTTTCATCGGCTTTCCTTAGTTCTATATATAAACTAACCAACCTTTCCACTAACCGTTATTTCATTCTATGTTTTTGGATTTTGGAGGTATTTTGATATTGTTTTAGTATTTTACGATTACATTATATCTATTCGTTATAATGTTGATTTTACGTTATTTTTAGTACACTAAAATATTATCATTTTTTTGTATTTTTTAAAATCATTTTATATTATCATTTTTTGTTATTTCATTCTATATTTTTGATGCCCGAGGTGAGATACCGAAAACTCTGTCGTGGAATTTATTGACTGTCAGATATTTTATTTTGCCGAGCTCAAATTTGGGTAATTAAACCAACAAATCAACATTAAAAATTAACGTAAAATCAATATTATAACGAATAGATATAATATAATTGTAAAATACTAAAATATTATTAAAGCACCCCCAAAAACCACCCAAAAACATAGAATGAAATGACGGTTAGTGGGCAAGATTGGTTATTTTATATTCAGAACTAAACTGACAGCCGGAAATTCGGTGGAAATCATTTCCATAAATATAAAACAAAGATTGGTAATAAGATTAATTTTTTTTGGTGTGTGAGAAAAGAGGAAGTAATTAGTATAATTTAGCGTAATGGCATAAACAAAAAATATTTGGTGATTGACTCATCATGCAATTGGCAAAAAAAATTGGGATTTGAAAAAAAAGAACTGTATTTTAAATGTGTTGGTTTTAGGATACCTAAAGATAAAATAAAACCTGTCCCAAATAAATCTTTTTCCAGACACTACTGATATGTTCAGAATGATGATCAGTATTGCTATTTAGATTAGTTTGTACTGCAGCAGGTGTTTAAGATGAAACGAATCTTTTGCGATAATTAATTTTATAATCAGATTGAAGCTTGATCCTTAATAGTAATTAGAATTTCTTAAAAGATTCAGTTCATTTTTTTAGGCACAATAAAACTTATGAAGGATAAAATAATTGAAACATTGATAACACTTGAAATTTTTTGGGCAAAGACTTTGCTGCTGTTGACATTACTTTAGATTCTACAGTAAGTAAGAAAAGCAATAAATGAAGTTACCTATATAAGAATTAAAATATGCTAGAATTATTCAATTCCTTCAGATGTTGTGTTCTAAAGTAATGTAAGGTATATCCTATTATTTTAGTAGGAGTCTTTATAGGTGCGCACAACGCGTTCAAATACCTTCAGTGCATTATTGCATTCATCAGATCGTACTTTACGAAAGTTAACAAAAAATTTAGAAGAGGATGAACCGTGTTGCCTGAAGATACAGTTTATGCTTGTTGAGGTGAATGCTTCTGTCAGATTGTTTTTTCATAAAGTTCCTCAAAATATTTGCTTAAATTTGTTTTAAAAAGCTTTTGATGTTGACGAGCTATTTCAAATATTCATAACAATGAAAAATTTCTATTTAACGATGAATAAATTGTATTTTTTTTCTTGTTTAAGTAATATTTATTATGTTTGCGGATCTTAGTTATTTAGTTAATTTGTGAATTTGTAAATTCTGATATTTAGACTGCAAAAAGATAAATGCAATTGAAATTATAAAAATATGCTGAATTTGTGAGATGAATATAAAGTTACCAGCATTTTTTTATTTTGAAAATTGATGAACATTGACCTACTAAGTTTTTTTTTTTAGAGTTATGTGAAATATCTAACAAAAAATGGATTAAGATTGTTGGACGTTACACATATAACAGGACAAGCGAGTGCTCGGTACAGTTTGCACTATGATATGCAGGTATATTTTTTTGATAACGAATTCTATAATTTTGTTTTAATTTTAAGTTATCTAATTTTAAATTGTCTAATTCCATTTTTTTTTTTTTTAATAAGATACTGTTAGATGATAGTTGATATAACCGTTATATCAGTTTATTAAATTCCAGAATACCGAATCATCACCTAACGTATGGATGTATAAAGCTTATGACGGTGGTATTCTATTCGTTCACATTACAATCATTGAGCCACATTTCAGGTTTATTGAAACTGAATTCAATTTTTATATTTACGAAAAACCATTCATTCTTAATTTTTACCGTTTAGTTAGATTTATTTTGATCTTTTACATGCAGCAATCAGCATGCAATAATGTAGTAATCTACTAAGCATATGAGTTTTCGAAAAACTTTCAACAAGCTTGCCGTTCTGACATTCATATCTGGCACAAAAATCGACAAATATTTGAATTATTTTTTCGACATTCTTTCAAAAGATTTATCAAAATCTTGAAATTTCAGTGTTCAATATTTGCTTTGGAATGTTGCACAGTTAAATCGATTAAGAATAAAGTGTGATAAGAATTTCGATTATAATGATCAAAGAGACCTTTATGCATTGAAGGATAGCATTATATCAAAGGCTCACGTTCATTCATTTACCTATGATTTCCATTTACGTATGGTTGCTACATATTTAATTGGTGGACAGCAGGTATAAAAAATTATTTACTTCTTATTAGTTTGATGGGATGATGTTCAAATTAACTCTATTTAGAGTCATTGTATGAAATTGTTTACTATTCACAAGATCAAGGTGACAGTGTATAATTTGATGAAGACTGTACGGATTACGATGTTAAATATCATTTTACATTCTAATATTCTTTGATAAATACGTATAAAATTCATATCTGGCACGAAAATTGACAAATATTCAAAAAAAAAAAAAACATTTTAGCGAAGTTAGGAGAATGTTGTGTATCATATCCTCAATAATGATCTGAATACTTGAAGATAGCAAGTGAAGATACAAATAAATATTCTACTGTGTCATTTTCAGGTTCTTTTCAATTACGGATACAATACGAACGAGTTTTTAACTGATTTTTTGCAGTACTATAATTGTCGTCCACCTTATGCTTGTAACTGTATATATGAAGAAAAAGTAAGTTTATCGGAAATTAGAAAAATTTTCTGCATATTTATATTATTTAACCATAGTTAAAGAAGTATGAAAAAGCGATATTTTATGGATATATATGTATGAAAATGTTAATCATTTAAATCTTTATTTCCAGATAACATTTCCTAATCTGCCCGTAACAAACCAGAAAGTTTGGGAATATCTGTTGGATGAAAAACGTCATAACTGGCGTATAGTACGTTTGAAAACAATTGAAATGGATATGCCTGGACAATTTATGATTGTTGCGGAAGATGATACGGTAAAAACTTTCTTTGACGTTTTTTTCGCTTCTATAAAAATTTTTCATTGATTTTTTTTTTTTTTGTAACTTCTTCTTTGAATACTTTAGGAGTGTTTTGGATTCGCCTATAAGGAAATTCGAACAATCGTTCATGAAAATCAACTTTATGCTACAAAAACACTGAATATAAAATTCTATGTTATGTTGGTTTCGCATGAAATAAGTTAGTTTTTCTTTTCTCTTTTTTTTTTTTTTTAATGCCTCAGTTATGAATTATGTTATTATTTTATGCTTCTTATTATTATTTGTTGGAAATTATTATTATTTGTTGAAAAAATATTTGATTATATGTATTAGTTTTTTATAGAATTTGATCAAGTTCATTTAGTTGATCCACTAGTCGAGAATTTGGAGCCAGATGCAAATTGTAAACATAATGCAAAAATAAGTGGTGAATTTAAAAAACTCGGTTTGAATGTAGACTGCAATACGGATAGCTATCGAAAAAGTACCGAAGGCATTGTAACACAGAAGTAAGTCAATTTTTAACTTAATTCGAATTACATTTGGTTATTTCATAGAAATTCAGAATGTTAATTGAGAATCACATTAACAATGCGGGCTATTTTCCATTTTTGTTTGCTCTTATCTTGTTGCAAAAGTGCTGTAATTATCGAGACTTTATAAAAATGAAAGCCTAATTCCGATTATTCTTTAAATCGGTGAATTACCAATATCCACACATTCAAACGCATCATTTGCATAATTCACTCGAAATTTTGGTTATAATTTTTCAAATTAATCTCTCCTTAACATTTGACGTTTATTTTTAATCTAAAATTATCAATGTAAAAAATTATATAGTAATTCCAACAATGCATGGTGTGCACCGACCACTCATACCAGACGAAGATGTCATAGTGGCGACAATAATGGATCACCAAAAGAAGCAACACTTCCACGCAATTATTCAAATGGTTAGTACAAGAATTTGGAGTTTGCTTATTCATATTGTTATGATCCAATGATATTGGCATTTAATGCTTTTTGCTAGAAAAAAATGTTTTAGAAAAAATTTTCCTTTTCCATCTATTTAATTACTTCTAGTTTAGTTTAATAAAACAAAGGTTTTATTTATTTCAAAGAAGAAAGTATGTTCCTAAAATAATATGTTGAAAAGGACGTTTTGTGAGCGCTTATGTTTTTTTTTTTTTTTTTTTGCTAGAAAAAAGTATATTTACATGTATTTATGGCAAGGATTTATTATTAAGATCATTCTTATTTGATTTTTTTCAGTTTTTTATTATTGATTTATATTTTAGAAAAATGCTGTCAAATTTTGTAGGAATGAAATTAGATGAATGTCATTCAGTGTCAGATGAAAAAACTCAGACACCAAAGGCAAAAGCGCAAAAATTATCTATTCTAAACAATGCACCTTTGAGACATCGCAAGATACGACCAAATTTTCGAGGTAAATGTTTTTCCGGAAATTGCACCGTATTTGACATCCATTAAAAGATGTATATATATATATATAGCGATCATAAAACATTTTTTTTTTTTTTACAAAGTGAAATTTGAAGATAGAATTTGATGTAATTTTGCTCAAATTTGTTTTTTTTTTCTTTTTCACAGGTGGTATAAGACTATCAGATCCACCTGTGATAGTGCCACGTGAACAAGCATTTTACATCTATTACATGAGTAGACGGCAGAAAAGGTTGCAAAAAGAACTGGAAGATAGTGTAATGCATTATAAACGTAAGCTACAAATGATAATTGAGGATGCTGTATGGCATTGCAAAAGAAATCAGGTAAATTTAAAGTTATATTTACTCTTTTCTTACATCATGTATGTTTTTTTTCTTCTTTTTTTTTCCAAAGTTACAAAACTTTTATAACTTTGCTTGATATTTTTAAACTATTACTTCTACTTCTTACTTCTTCTTACAGTACTAAGCATTTTGATTGTTATTATAACTAAAGTGAATATAAATATAAATGCTAAATGCTATTACTTTAAATATAAATGCTATTACTTCTTACAGTACCAAGGATTTTTAATTTGTTATTATAACTAAAGTGAATATAAGCTAAAACAACTTTCATTCAATACTTGTGTTAATTTAATGCTTGATATAGATATATTATAGAATCAATTTTTTTTCGTTATTGTTTAACTTTGCATAGTATAATGATCTCCATCCAAAAAGTTTTAACCTTACCTTTCTTGCTTTATATTTCAGCTTTGGGATGACATGTTGGAAAAACATGTGACAAAACGTGAAACTGTTGAAGTGACCGAACAATGGAAATTATTAGCTCGTCACAGTAATGATATAACATCAGTATTACGGCTAGCACTTTCAACATCTCTTACAACCACAGATGTAGACAATTTATTGGGTTATGTTAAATCTGAATCATTGACTAATTATGAACCATTATTGGAATCACTAGTCAGTAATCTGAATCCTGGACTTTTCTTCAAATTGCTCATTCAACATTTTGGTCTGCAAAAATGTCGATTATTCTGTTCATCCGTGAAGGAGGTATTTCTTTTAGAAATCATTAATTTTTATTTTATAAAACTTATAGTACATTTTCGTGATTTATCAAATCTTGAGTTTTCACAGATCATAGTAATTGAGCTTGATTTAGGATTAAGTGGATAGTGGAGGAAATATATTAAATTACACAAGAAAAGAAAAGAATAGGAAGAAGATAAGTGAAAAAAAAATAGTAAGAAGGAAAAAATGAATTATATTTTATTACAGACTATTTGCAGATTTTCCAAATCGAAATTTAAAATTCTAAATCCGATATCATAAATCCAAAGATTTGAGAGTTGGCATTTCGTAAAGAATAGTATTTTCTTTATTTTTAGTTTAACTGGTCATTAATATGATTTCATTACTTTGATTGTTAATGCGATGCTGAGTAAAATTTATATGGGAAGGAAGTATTTGTAAAATTTTGTAAATCCGGTTACTGAATATCAGATTACGATACATTTTACCAATTAGATAATCCATGAAGTTCCGATATTCCTGTGTAATATAGCACTAACTATAACTGAAAAATTTCTGATGTTTAACATCATGAGCATTATGGGGCAAAAGTTCATTTGTACACATTTTTTTATCGGGAATTTTTGTTTTATCATAAATTTAATAGTTGAATTTGATAGTGCACATTACATTTGCAGCATCTTGTGATCATCACTCCTGAAGCTCAACAAGACGTATTTCTTTTCACGGCTCAAAATGATGAACCTTTACAAATGAAATTACTTGCAAAGGTATTTTCTCTTCTCTTATCTTTTTAAAAGATTTTTGTTAGGAACAAAATTTGTTTTAGATCATAAATATTGGTAGGAAGAGAGATAAAACTTTCCTTATACCTTCACAGCTTAAACTTTAGAATAATAGCTATTATCCTTTCGTTCTCTTCTGTATGAAAAAAAAAAAAAAGTTATTTAATTGATAAGTGTTTTTGTATTATTTGCATTTTTAATAAATATAGCAGCTAAGAAAAGATGGAATTGATTTTAGAAAATCGCAGTTTAAATTAGAATTATTTATTACTGAATTATTGTATTTTTTTTTTTTTTTTTAGGAGCGTAAATGCAATGAATCTGGATCATTATTGATGGAAGCAGATCATTCAGTACGAGAGCAGTTCAATGAATTAGTTCGTTGTGCTGCTTCTTCTACTTGGATGAATTTAGTGCATAGTAGCTTAATGAATTAAAACGATGAAAAGAAACCTAGAAATAGAACAGATGAATTTTCAAGATTGTTTTTTGGGATGACTTTTTTTAAACAGAAATTACATGAAATAGTCACTATCATGATTAACACACAAACCATTCTGGAAGTTATTAAGGATACTAGAGAAAAGATATGATACCAATAAGACTGCATAAAACTGAACAGTTTTTGTGAAATTTACAGAAGTTGAACATTTATTATGTATTGTTGTTATTGTTATTATTATTATCACTATTGTATGAGAAGAATACAATACAATGTGTAGAATAAGTTTTATTGTAACCAATAAAAATATATCTAATCGAATAAAGTAAATCTATTATTAGGTGAATTATTTTATTGTCATAGTAATGATAAATTAATTATACACATTGTATTTAACTTACTGCATTTAACTTACTTGCTCAATTTCTATTCACACGGGTTTCGCATTATGTAAAATTATTTTATCATTCATCCAAATTTTCAAAATATATGTGAAAAAATTTTATCATTACATTCTGCTCAGTTTCACTGCGGAAATTTAAAATTTCAAATGATGATTTTTACTGATTTTTCTAAGTCTTCCATTTCAAAAAAAAAAATTCGTGAGCAAACTATAATTGTCTACCAGAATGGTAGGTTGTTTAAATTTCACAAATTCTTCATATTTTTAATTAAAATATTTTGGAAAAGCAATATTTTTTGCCTCAAGCATATGCATGCTTATTTCTGATACTATTAAACTTAATTCTGCTTTTGATAAAATTTTATTCAGATGTTGATGTTCATTTGTTTTCCTCAGTTTTTCTGTTTTCTGTTCTTTTCATCTGTTAAAGAATCAATTGCTACTTGTATTGTTGTTTAATTGTTTATAAATGTATTTCATTTTAAAGATATTTTAAATTGAATTCAATTTTTAATGATGCATGAAAAATTGCAGTGCTTCCTTCTCAAATGTCTTCATATGGTAGAATTACATGTCAAAATTTCACATATCCTTAAAACGATTCGACATCTCAGTCATCCAATCATATAATTTTTCGTATTTTAATTAATAGGAGGAAAGAATTGTTAGTGATAATTTTAGTCAAAATTAAATGGAATGTAAAAATATATAAGAAGTTGACATTTATCAACATTTCTGTATTTTTTCCTTCAGTTTAATTGACGACAAAATTTATTTCTAAGTGTTAAAATGATAAATATAAGGCAAATAGCTTTATTTGTAGAGATTAGTTTGGTAACAAAGGAATATTATATCAGAAACAATTTCAATATAAAATTATGAAAGTAGATATAGGAGAAAGAAAATTATGTTGGTTAAAATATAAAAAAATTCTTTAAAAATGCCAATTAAAGCTGTGATAGAAGTTGTGGTAGAGACAATATTATGTGATTGATGTGTGATAATAGAAAAGTTTATTATCAATTTTTTGATTCCAGCCTATATTATGCAACAAAATGTTGCAAAAATTAGCAAAATTTGATGTAAGATGAAATATTTTAATTACTTACAAGAAATAACAAAATATGTTATGGAATATTCTAAATCTTAAAGAGTGACAAAACCTTTATTTTCGATTAATAAATTGGATATATACATATGTGTATATCAAAATCAATTTCATTTATTTGTATGAGGAATCTCTCCTACTGCAAAATGTTGATTTTTTTTGATAGATTTACTCATCACTGACACATTTAGTTAAATTAAACAAAAATTTTCTTGAAAGCTAGAAATTTTGACATTGTTCAAATATTTTTTTTTTAATTAGCTCTACTTTCTTGCAATTTTATGAGAATGTTTTTTCTCAAAAAGTTTGATAATTTCTGATATGTAGGCATTCATTATTACAATAGCTATATTCGTAATAATCATTTTGGAATAATTTGATTCGATATCTAGTGAAGTAGTGAAGATAATTTTGATTAGATTATCAATTAGTGATAAAAGCATGTGATTTAGCACTAATAAATTGTAATTAACAATAATAACAACAACAATGATAATGAATGATAACAGTAGTATTACTTGTAGTAGCAGTAGTGGTGCTGTTAGTAATAATTAACAATGATAATAATGACAGCAGTAATTAATAATAGTAATACTAATACTCTAGAAATAATAATAGTAAAAATAACAACAGTAATAGTTGATATAATCATTCACTGATAATGATAAGATTTTTATAATTTTTGTAATTAAGAATTGTTTGCAAATATTCCTATACTATCGAGCAGTCAAATTAATGAATCGTTATAACAGAAGTAATTTGATGCTATTTTTTTAAACATGAAAGAGTTAATTACTGGTCATTGACAATTGGTTTTTTTTTTCTTTTCATCATTAACTTTCATCACTTCCCTTACTGATCTAAATTGAAATTCAAAACGATAACTTGTTAGGTCATTCCTAATTGCAAAATTTTACGCTAATCTTTGTTTGAATAACGTGAAATGATTATAATAGGATGAAGTTAAGTATTTGTTAAAATTGAAATTAAAAACTATGTCAATTTTTTTTCTTTTTTGATAGTATTTCAAATTGTTAAATTTATTCAGAAATTGTAAATAAAGTTAAACTATAATAATGAACAATTAAAATTGTATATCAATTTGATATATGTTTATGCAAAATTCTCTCTCATGCTATGCTATTTCTAATACTCTATTTCAAACATTCAGCAATAATAATTGCAGAATGTTTGAATTCATCATATTATTGTTTGAGGAGGAAAAGATGAATATAGGCCAATTTGTTGGAGTAAAATTATGTGTCATAGCAAATTCGTCAAATTTAAAATTTAAATTTGTTCAATTGCATGTCATATTATCATATTACGCATAATATTATTCTAAATTACAACAATATAATAATAAAATGATATTTTTTTTGCATTGAAAAGATTGAAATTGGAAATTATCTTTGCAAGATTGAAATTAATATTGAAAATCATTACCTTAAGGTAAAACATTTATTTAAGAAAAAAAAAAAATCCCAACAATAGCACAGGATGTCATCATGATAATACGCTTATCAATATCTTTAATATAATGATTCAGTGATTTGTTTAATTTATGATGAAGATGAACTTCAATATAATTTCATCCTTTTCCTCTAACATTGTATCATTGAATCACTGAAATATTAGATCATTTTGCCTATTGAAATATTATAATAAAATGCAAATTGCAACATTCTAAAATATATTAGTAGGAGAGGCAGTTGAAAAATACAATAACAGTAATAACAATAAAGCAAAATACAAATTTATGTCAAATTGTGGAGGAAAAGATGGCACTAGTGATGGTAGATGGGGAGTAGAGGGACAAGGAGAAGTAGGAAGAGGAGAGGAGAGGAAAGATGAAGAGGTAAATTTGATAATTGTTGACATTTGTACGGTACAGTTGATTGGTTATTCAATCACTGAGCTAAATAATTGAATTGTTGTAAACCTGTCTCTTCTAACTCTTTCTTCATTTAATTTCTCTCTAATATCCTTCATTCATCTCGATCTCAATCATTCTTCCATTTCCATTTCTCGAGAATTAAGATTAGATAGATAGATAGATAGATAGATAGATAGATAGATAGATAGATAGATAGATAGATAGATAGATAGATAGATAGATAGATAGATAGATAGATAGATAGATAGATAGATAGATAGATAGATAGATAGAAATAGATAGATAGATAGATAGATAGATAGATAGATAGATAGATAGATAGATAGATAGATAAAAAATAGATAGATAGATAGATAGATAGATAGATAGATAGATAGATAGATAGATAGATAGATAGATAGATAGATAGATAGATAGATAGATAGATAGATAGATAGATAGATAGATAGATAGATAGATAGATAGATAGATAGATAGATAGATAGATAGATAGATAGATAGATAGATAGATAGATAGATAGATAGATAGATAGATAGATAATAGATAGATAGATAGATAGATAGATAGATAGATAGATAGATAGATAGATAGATAGATAGATAGATAGATAGATAGATAGATAGATAGATAGATAGATAGATAGATAGATAGATAGATAGATAGATAGATAGATAGATAGATAGATAGATAGATAGATAGATAGATAGATAGATAGATAGATAGATAGATAGATAGATAGATAGATAGATAGATAGATAGATAGATAATAGATAGATAGATAGATAGATAGATAGATAGATAGATAGATAGATAGATAGATAGATAGATAGATAGATAGATAGATAGATAGATAGATAGATAGATAGATAGATAGATAGATAGATAGATAGATAGATAGATAGATAGATAGATAGATAGATAGATAGATAGATAGATAGATAGATAGATAGATAGATAGATAGATAGATAGATAGATAGATAGATAGATAGATAGATAGATAGATAGATAGATAGATAGATAGATAGATAGATAGATAGATAGATAGATAGATAGATAGATAGATAGATAGATAGATAGATAGATAGATAGATAGATAGATAGATAGATAGATAGATAGATAGATAGATAGATAGATAGATAGATAGATAAGATAGATAGATAGATAGATAGATAAATAGATAGATAGATAGATAGATAGATAGATAGATAGATAGATAGATAGATAGATAGATAGATAGATAGATAGATAGATAGATAGATAGATAGATAGATAGATAGATAGATAGATAGATAGATAGATAGATAGATAGATAGATAGATAGATAGATAGATAGATAGATAGATAGATAGATTAGATAGATAGATAGATAGATAAAGATTAAAACTGGAACTGTACGACATCGTGATGTAAGACGAACAAACAAATCCACTTCAACTGGTCTAACTGTTCCCAAATACCTCAATATAAACATTTCATTTCTCAAAAATTATAATGATATTAAGGTGATCAGTAGTGCATTACCTACCTTAAAATATGTTATTTCCTTTACCTGCCTTACATTGTTACAAAATTGTTTGGTATTTTCAATTAATTTTATTTATTATGAGTAAACTGAGCGAAAATGAGGCAAAAATTAAGAAAAATTTTTTATGTTAACTTAATAGTTCTAAAAAATGTATGTGAAAATTGACAGATTTCATTACACCATTTACTTTTCTAATTGTCTTGAGTATATAGAAAATATGAATTTATGATGTTCAGAATTCGTTTCAGACTAAAAAAAAATTTCAAATTTATTTCATTTTTATAAATACTGAAGTTTAAAAATGATAATTTTTCAATTACTTCAACAATTTAGAAAAAGATTTAAAGATTGCGTAAGATAGAAGATAGAATTGTTATGCGATTATTCAAATATGAATTAGTTTTAATAAGTGTCCATCACTTGAGATCAAAAGCTATTTTTATAAATATAAATTCAAAGTAAATATAAATTTAAAGTGGATTATCGGTAAGAAGTATAACTTTAAAATGCGATTAAGATTTTTGACATTTTAAATTTAAACAAACAGTACCTAGTACAAGTGGACTTATTCATTGGTAGAGATGAAATGGTGACAGGCATCGTTAATGAGAGGACACATTTGGACGGTTGGATGGACTGATTGAAGGACAAAACGAAGAGACAATTAGTTCTGCTATTGCTTTCTCAGCTGATGTACATCGATTTTAAACTCTTCCATAATTCTTTTATTAACTATTGAATTTTAAATTTCCATTGTCATTAGTTCACTTTCAAATTCAAAATGATTATCTAATTTCAATCATTGCTCTCCAATCTCTTTTAAATTTTATTAATAAAGTTATCGATACCTGTAACATTGATACTTTATATTCATTTTTGTTCTTTCATCTCTTTCATGCATTTAAAAAAAAAGAAAAAAAAAAAAAACTCTCAAAAAATATTGATATTTCTCTTAAATGCGATATTGTTTATCAGACGTAATACCCTTAATAAATCAATTTCAACTTTTCTCTTTTTCCTTTTTTCTTAATGGAAATTTATTGTTAATATTTGCAAAATATTTAGAAGAATTCATTTATTTTTTAAAAAGTACGCTTACAGCATAACTCATATTTGCGATTTCATATAAGATAAACTTTATTACAATAATTAATTTAATATATGAGATTTAATCAATTGAGGATAAACAAACCATGATCAAAATATTTATTGCCATTAATATTTCCAAAATATTTTAAAAAATTACAACTGATAGCATATTTATGTAATTATGATTAATTATAATTAGAAATTAATCAGTTATCATTAGTATAGTGCTGGTATGATAATTAGTGAACAAATGTCATCTATTTCGTTGCAAATATTGAATGTTAAAATTTTGGGTAATTTTCAGGTAGCTAATGATGCAACAATTAGTTTTCCTCTTGTTTGCAATAAAATTGGCCAAGATGCAAAGTCCTAATTATTCTGCAGAATGTCAACAAGCCAGTACAGCTTGTGAAGAGAATACCGATTGTGTACATCGATTAGCCGTACTTCAGTCTACCTGGTAAAAATAAAAAATCTTGAATTTTGATTTAAAAAAAAATATTGCAAAATTATTTTTTAGTGGTATTAAATTTTTATAATTCAAGTTTTTACCTGTCACATTTTTTTTTTTTTTAAAAACAATATACGAAAATGGAGAACGTAAATGTTAGGTATACGTGAGTTACGCTTTTTTCTTCAATATCAAATTTGTTTAAATCAAGATTTGCTTAACAGTTATAAAGAGGAATTTCTTATTCGATATAGCATGAATATATAGATGCGTGATCATATATACGTCATACGTTCATAAGTTAATTTTTTACGTGATAATAGATGTATCATACGTTCATAAGTTAATCTTTGACGTCTTTTCATGATTATCGCACTTCGACAACGTCTGAATTATTAAAATGCACTTTGTTATTGAAGGATCATTATTGCATATTACGTGAATATCACATATATAAGTTAATTGTTTGACTTTTTTCCTAACTCAAAAAAATTTTTTTTATTAACTAAATGTATCTTATTTACATGAAATGAGTTTTTTTCTCATTTTCAATATTAACTATTTTCATTAAGGAATAGTTGATTAAGTCATCGATGTTTAATTTAATTATTATCCGATTATTTAATTAAGTATTCTTAATTAAACGAATTCGTGCTAAAAAATCTCTCAAATGGTTTGACGAATTTGATGATAATATCAAAATTTACATTCATACATCTGAAACAGTAATTATTAAATGCTTAGCAATTAATAGCACATTTCTAATAGAATTAATTCAACTTGAAAGCATTTTCGAGGTCATTAGTGATAATTTTTATAATTCCCTCATCAGAGTTAAAATGGGTATTTCTGAATGGAAAAATGAATTAGTAAATTATATTTTGTTATTGCTATGGCACAAAGTGTATTATTAATGTTAGTGAAAAAAAAAAGAAGGAAAATTACTTAAATTTTTATATTTTATAGTTCGACTAATAAGTTTTGCTTGTAATAGCGTAAATTTGGATTGTATTAGTAATGTATATAACTTAAAATTTCGTGTCAGTCTTTTTTTTTATTATTTTTGTTTTTATTTTTTACTTAAAATGTAAATAGATACTTTTGAGTTATTTGTTATGGTTAGTTTACACTGTAAATAGTATGCATTAAGCAAATAAAACTGGATTAATGAGTAAATGTAAATGAATATTTCATTCCACTTCTATCAATTCAAAATAAATCACAATACAATTTTGAATTGTTGTGATAGAAGTGGTTGTTAGGAAGATGAATAAACATTAAATCGTTTCAAAATTTCGTAAATTAAAATTAAGATGAAAAAATTTGAAAAATAGTGGTTAATAACAAGAAAATGAGGAAGAGAAAAAAG
This sequence comes from Brugia malayi, assembly GCF_000002995.4. Classification (NCBI taxonomy): domain Eukaryota; kingdom Metazoa; phylum Nematoda; class Chromadorea; order Rhabditida; family Onchocercidae; genus Brugia; species Brugia malayi. The sequence continues at coordinate 4,019,952 of NW_025062476.1, read as the reverse complement.
TGAGGAGAAGAATGAGCAAGTAATTTAACTGATTCCGAAATTTTCGAAAAAAAAAATTCCGAAAAATGCATTTCCGGAATCAGCTAAATTCTTTTGCTTTTTTTTGGTAAAAAGACAAATTTTATAAATAAACAACGATCATTAGAATTGTTCAATATTTGGGAAATAGCACAATTCGGAATGTACTAATTTACCATCTTTTCTTCTGTTCAGATAGTTTGAATTTATAATTAATTGAATTACTATGAATTTATGAAGCTTAACATCATTTAGGCCAATAATATTTTCATTCATTTCGATTATTGCTTCAAAGATTATTTCTTATTGACAATAATAATTTTAGCTTATGCATTTTATTTCTTTACTTTTCCTAATCCAAACATAATTTTGAACAAAGAAAAAAAGATCACTGGAATTAAATAATTCATTGAATTTAACTACTAATTATTTCAATTTCATTTCTTATTTTTAAATTTTTTTTTCCATTCTCGCCAACTTCCAAATTAATTAAACTTACCAAATCATCGAATTATTTGCTTAGCAAAAAGGAAAATAATCTTTTAACCATTAGAAAAGATAGAAATTTTTCTTAAAATAAATATATGGAAAATTTTTTCACACTTTTTTTTTCAGATAAATTATATAATTATTACAATTTCAAATATGAATTAGTTAATGTCAAATTATTCATGTATCATTCTAATATAAAAAAATAAGAGAAAAATGCATGAATTTCTATCACGTATTATTTGAATGCGATCTCTTATGTATGCAAAGTTACGTACGTAATAAGTTAATTGCTTTTCTTTTTCTTCCAAATTTCAATTTCATTATCAACTACGAATGAAATGAATGAAAACTTCTGGTAAAATATTATTCACTCAAAATTATTATTGATTAAAGACATATTCGGTAGTTATTATTACAATTATTTGGTTAGTAAAGGAGAAAATATTTTAATGGAAATAGTAGAGAAGAAAACAGAAAAATGGGATTTCGCATTGAAAGTTCACTAATTAATGGTAATTAGCAAACATCGAATACATTAGGAAAGGAAAGATGAATCAATTATAATAACAAATTCATCTAAAATACTCTTTCATTAAATTGGCACCCAATTAAATGAATCAACAAAATTATATGTTTAATTTGACTATGCAAATTTTAGAAGTCTATTTTAAAAATTGAAAAAGAAATTACAAACTTAAACGTTTTTTCTTTTCTAATTTAACATATAGCAATGAAAATGAGTTAACATTTAAAATTTCAGAAATCCAAAATTGTACAATATATCAATTAATAAAAAAAAATTTATTAATCTAATTTGTGTAAATTGCAAATTATTTTTTTAGATTTTATTAGAAAAAGTAAACTTTCATTTTTTTCTTACTTTTTACAAGCGCTATATTTTCTTTTCTTTTTTTTCAAACTTTATCATGTGAGTTCGGAAAAATTCTGGACAATAAATAGTTTTAATTTAAAAATAAGAAATCAAAATTTTTCATTTCCATAAAAATTGCCAACCCAATCTTACTTTATATCAAAAATATATCTCAAAATTAATAATCCCATCCGTAACATCGAAACAAATATTCGTTTTCTATAAAATAATACTACTCTGAATTTCAATTCAAATTGAAATATCAAAATTCTACAAATTATCGTTTAATTTTGACTATTCTTAAAGTTAACTCTTTGAATTATCAGTAAATGCACTTGTAATTCATTATTATATAAAATATAATTTTTGTTTTTCTAAATTCCTTAAACATTTTGACTAATTGTATGCCATCTACTGATACATTCTAAAGTGTCATTTATGTTTTATTCCTTCTCACTTTGCACTTTATCAAATATTTTTTTTAAAGTCCAATTTTTTTATTGAGAAGTTTTGAACTTTTTCGAGTATTTAATTTTAAATTAAATTAGTTTATTTTTTAAAAAAATCAAAATAATATTTATCCCATTAATTCATTTCTAAAAAAAATTTTTCCTTCTCATTGAGTGACTTATTCATTGCTATTATTTGCTTCAATTTACCTTTTTTTTTTTCCTAACAATTTTATTTTTAAAACATCTGTTTATTCTCCGCTTTTCATCTCGGCATAATAAATTAGATCCGATTGAATATCGAATGTCCCATCGAATATTCGATCACAATTGATTAGTAAATACTGTGCAGATTTTCATCTCAATTAAATTTTTTTTTTTTATTTCATTCAGTTTTTCATTTTTTAAATACCTCTTATAATGGTTGGAAATTCCAATTAAACAGTAATTTGGAAAAAAAAGTAAAAAGAGAATTTTGTAATCGAAAAATTAAAAAAATTTGTTTGTTGATAAATTCCATAATAAGCGCTACTGAATAAATACATAAGATTTGTTGAAGTTTAACATTTGCGTTTTTTCTGAATATCTCAAACAACAAATAGTTCAAATCTATTTGAAATTAAACATTAGCAACTAATCAATAAAAGATTATTAGCAAAAAAAAAAGAATGAGAAAACAATTATTGCAGGAACAACATATTACATTATTAATTAATTAATTACTTTTCAGTGTAACAAATACTTGTCAACCACAGTGTCGAAATGCAGTACTAAATTTATATCAAAATCGTTTGGGGCGTTCACTTCTACGAACTGATATTTCGTGCATTCCCGGTAGATACGAATTAGAATTGTGTAATTTGGTCCCGAAAAAATTACCAATTTATTGTAATTTAGCAAAATTAGCCTGTGAAGCTGATCTGATGGTAAGTTTTTTTCAAGAAAAAAAATATTTTCTTCTTGTCAGAATTTTTTTTTTTTTTTTGCTTTTATAAAAAAAATAATTCAATATTTGAAAAATGCAGGGAAAAAATGAAATATTATTAACAGAAAAATGAAGTATTATTACAGTTACTACCATTCATTGGTTCAAAGAACTTTAAAATTAAATGAAGAAATAATTAATTTTTATAGCCAATTATTTGTCTGTCGGTAAAGTCTTAATATCTTACTATCTACTCTGAAAAAAAAAGAAAAAAACTCTGACATCACTTTAATTAAGAAATTAAGTTGTGCAATCATTTTTTTTTTTAGTTTTAGATGATGAGATGTTTCCAATTTCAATATTTTTTTCATAAAAATATTTTGGAGTAATTAATTCTGTGATGAATAATTATGCAAATTTGAAATAATCCAAAGTGTATTTATAAAACATTTTGTGCAATTTAGTCCCGTCCCGATAATATTTTCATAAATTTATGGATGGAAGTAAAAAGCGAAAATAAGACAAAAATGATGATGAGATAAAATATATAATAGTGATTTCACATATTCTTGATATGAAATAAAAATTGATCGTAAATTTCACTTTTTTTTCATTTGCAAATATATTTCATATTTATTTTAATATTAATATATGAATTTAAATTTTTGAAAATCGATTAACCAATTATGAAAAAATTTCCCTGTCACAATTTTTTTGTTAATTTTGCTGCTCTCTAAACTATTTCAAAATGGAATTTATTTTTTCTACTGCTAATTGTTCCTGTCCTGAACAGATTCTAGTAGATAAGACTATAAATGAATTCAATTTGATTGATCAAAACAAATTTCAGTTAAGTGTTCACTCTTGCCAGAGTCACGAGAATAAAGAAAACTTTCGACATGACAAAAAAAAAAAAAAAAAAAAAAAATGAAATTAAAACAATTTAACAAAGGATGTTTACATTTCTAGAAGTGTAATAAAATTCTTTTTAAAGTTTATTTTAATTAATGTAACTGCTGGATATGCTAAATATTGAATTATAAATATTTAATTATAATCATTAAACAATTAATGGAATAATTTATTTGTATAGCTCAAAAATTTTCATTTTATCATTTCGTCTCTTCATTTTTTTTTTTTTTTTTTTTTTAGCTAATTATCTATCGATACAGTGAATTTTCTAACTCAGAGATTAAACTAATAAAAATCTATTAGATTTTTACGATTAAAAGAAAGAAAAAAAAAACAAACAATTAAAATCAAAATAATTCAAGAAAAGATGAATAAATTCAAACTTAAAATAGCTTTTTGTTATGAAAAGAAAAATTTTCAAATAAAATATTTGTTTGACAAAAAAGAAGAGAAAGTTCCATTTTTGGATTAATTTAACTTCCAATAAACGTTGATCATTTAAAGATAATATTTGAAACTTTTATTTATATTTCAATATTTCATTGCAGTGCAGTTCACGTTATGGTATATTTACATCAGAATGTGAAACTGAAGCATCGCATGGTGATTGCAGTGTAAGATGCCGTGAACTTTTAAATGATACTTTAAAAACTCAACACGGTGCTGCATTTATTGATTGTACTTGTACTGATAAAGATGATAAACTTTGTCAACATCTCAAAGATGTCACACTAAAATCATGCATGATGGTAAATAAATTTCATCTTAAAAAAAATCGTAGTTTATCTAATTATAGTTTTTCCTTTTTTCTTTTCTTTTTTCTATTAATTTTTAAATGAATTTTATTTAGCTTTTTTTTTTTTTTTTTGTTTTAAATTTATTCAAAGCTTTTTGTTTTGTTTTTTTTTTTTTTTTTTTTTTTTTTACTTCAATATATTTTGTTATCGTTGTTGATTTTCAGAACTAAGTTGATAAAGAATGATTTTTTAGTATTTCTGAATTTTTAATATTATTTTATCTCTATTGCTAAATATTCCGAATTTCTTTCGTAATTTTGTTTTAAATTTTTTCAAAAAAAGATTTTTTTTTTTTCATTTCAGAATTTACATACAACGATGGCACCTGTGGAAAATAATTTTATATTCAAGGATGTAACAACAATCGAATCAAATACGATAAAAGGTCAGGATGATGACACGGACAGTGGTCGAATTGCTGCTTTATCACAATTTCTATTGATTGTTTTACTTTCTACTTTATTAATTTTTTGATAGTCTGTTTCATTGTTTAATTTGTTTTTTTTTTTTTCATAAAATTCAAATTTGGTTTCTAAAACTTCTAAAAAAATGAAATTTTTGGAACTATTCAAAAAAAAATTTTGTATGATTAATTAATTGGAAATTCTTTTAGTAATCTAACAATCTAAAATATGACAAGCAATTGTAATTATTAAATTGTAAATAACAAGTTGACAGGTAACGATCGAAAAGAATGATAAGAATCAATGATAAAATAAACTGCCAGTTTTATCTATTAGCATAAATAGCCATTGGCTATTTGCAAGAAAGGTCATTAGAGTAAAATTTGACCTCTCCATTTGACCCTAAATTAATAACTATGATAAATGCATAAGTGCATGGAACGAATTCTTTCATTTCAACAATTGTCAGATGAAGTTGTAAAATTATCATTGCTTTTAAAATTCAGACTTCTTTTGTTCTAATTTTAAATCCTTTTAAATATGAAATCTTTCAATTTTTTAAATCATTTCAAATATTTTCTTTTAAATTGATTGTACTGCTACCTAAACTGTACTTGTAAAATACCAAAATATTAAGAACATTGTTGTAAACTTTCAATTTTTTTCATTTTCTTTGTATTTTTTTATGATTTCTTTTTTTTCCAATATTTTATATGCTCGTTTGTTGCTGTGTTGAATTTGTAGCAAAATAAGTGTTTTCATATATTTTCTAACTTAAAATTTTAATTTGAAAGCACTTCATCATCCATAACTCAGTAACTCCATTAATTCTGTTTGTCACAATTTCATATCCGACAATTTTTGAGACTCATCAAATATTTATCTATTTATTCTTCATCGGGCAAATTTTAATAAGCTTTGTTCCTTATGGCTTAGTAATAATTTACAGCCATCAATTAAATTTTCTTAATTAACAATCATTAATTAAAGCAAAGAGATGAAATGAAAAATAAACATTGAAATTACAATTTCTGATATAACATTTATCCTGGATTTACTGCAAAATTTAAATGCTAGCATTACCCAATGAGTTTTCCTTTAGTTTGTTATAGTATTATTCAAATTAATTTATTGCTTATTTTACACAACGAAAAAAAAAAAAAAATAGCTATGAAAAAAAGTTTTGACAACACTATTATGAATTTGTATTACTATGAGAAGTTTGACTTAGAATTGAAACTTTCAAAACATAAAAGAAGAAGTAGCTTATGAAGAAAATTGTATTAAATTAATTGAAAAGGTGCTAAATTAATTTTTTAGACTTTAAAATTTACGTTTTTAAATTAATTTCTTAAATTAAAAATTTTTTAAATTATAGATTTTGACTTTTATTTTTTTTTTTTTTTTTTTGTAAAAGCTGAATATTAGAAAAGCTAAAGAAAGGATTGAAAAATATTTAAAATTAATTTAAAAGTGCGTGGTTTAAATGCGTAAATTAAAATTATGAAATAAATATGTGAATGAAGTTTGTATTGAAATTGTTTAAAACCTTAATCGATATCGTCAGACGATGAGTTGCAATAAGTCAAACAAATGTAATTCTAGGAAAAAGAGTAAAATTAACATATTTCATTTTGTTTTTTAAATTAAAATTACAAATTTAAAATTGAAATCAAAAATTTGCATGAAGCATTGCTGTTATAAGAAGAGCGCGAATTGTTTCCAATAAGTATTTTCAGTAAGTAGTAGAGGTGAAATATGGCCAAGCAAAAAAAGCGACTTGGCCAAGAGATATCTGAAATAAATACTGAGGCCGTGAAAGTGATAAAAAAAGTTGAGCGCAATTTGCCATCAGTGGAAGCAAAAGTGCCGGAAACGGAAAATCTTCCATTCGAATCATCATTTACAGATTCAAGTATGATAGCTGCAAATTAGAATTCCAAATTTCATGCCTTTTTCAGTTTATTCTTCAATTTAATAATGGAAATTAATAAAGCGACAGTTTGTTGAAAATTTGAAAAGCTTTATTTTTTCATTAACTTTTAAATACAAACTTAACTTAATCTTTAGTGCTGCAATTCGAGTAATAGTATACAAAATTGCATATTTCAATTAATAATATCAATTATAATTTTATTCTTACAAAATAGATTTTTTATAATATTTCAATTAATAATATCAATTATAATTTTATTCTTACAAAATGGATTTTTTATAATATTTCAATTAATAATATCAATTATAATTTTATCCTTACAAAATGGATTTTTTATAATATATGAAAATATTAATTTCTTCTCATTACAATTTATTTCACTAGACATAAAATTCTAGCTGAAATCATCGACGTAGAATGACGGTAAGAATACAATGATTATACAGAATAGTAAGTATAACCATCGTATACTATTCGTGATTACCCGGAATTCATGTAGCACTGCCTGATAGTTGTATTACTTTTTCGAGCACAAATCAATTTCATCAAAATGAAATCAATTTCTTTATGAAGAAAGATTTACGATACAGACTGCCAAATTAATTTAAAGCATATAAAAAAATATTCGAGATTTTATTTAGTGAAAAGATTATGAATCATGTCATATTTGAGAGATCTCCAGAATTAAATGTCATTTTTATGAAATAGCCATCACATTAATTTTTAATTTCAAATTTCAATTTTTCAAATTTGCCCTTGCAATCCTTTATTGTTTTCAATATTGTCTTTCTAAATTCTCAAACAACCAATCATCTGTAAGGTTAATTTGAAATTGAATTGATTAATTTAGTTAAAATGTTAATTGTTTATAGCGATGTATTCTTCTGATGGAAAAAATTTGAATCGTAAAATGACAAAATATGTAAAAAATGGGAAAAAATTAATGAAGGAAGATATTACACAATCACAGAAATCACAAATAAAAGCTTCTCGAGAAGAATTATCAACAGCGTATGAATCTGATTAGTAATTAAAAATTTTAATGTACAAATACTTCTGAACTTACAATCTTTTTACTCACATTTTGCTTCACATTTAGCAATTATTCATTATAATTTTGATTGTTGCCTTTTATAAATATATTTTTAGCAGGCAGAAATCGGAAATGCAATTAACTTTAAAAACGGAACGCAGACCTGCAATAAATCAGGAACAGTTTGATAAAAAGCATGGTTATCGACGGGTAAAATAATCAAAAAAAAAAAATCTAAATTCCGGCAATGTTATCGTTCCTTCGTAAATTGCATAATAGTATTTCAATTGAAATAAATCCAATTAAATTATTAGATATTTGATACAGAGAACAATGATATTTTTCCAACATTTAAGCCTGAAATAATAAAAATTTAATGCAAAAATAAACGAATTTCATTTCATTTCTTTTCTGTATAATTAAATAAAAATTTAAGTTTTCAGACCAATTTATCAATAGCAAGAAAAATAATTTATCAGATAAAAATTATGAAAACATGGCGAAGTTTAGAATGGATGAATTTTTTGAAGGTAAGTTTACGTAAATTTTATTTATTACATATAATTATGATAAATTATTATCACTAACAAAATATACTGCACATCACGAAGAAATTTAGAATCGATTACCAATTGTTGCTTGGCTTCCAACATATAATTGGCATGAAGATTTATTACGAGATATTATCAATGGCATTATGATATCAATTATTTATATTCCACAAGGTAATAATTAATCCTACTTTTATCATCAATCAATTAAGTGTTAGACTGCAGTGCTATTATCTGAGAGACAATCAATTTATATAGGTCTTGCATATGGTTTAATGGTTGGTATACCACCCATATATGGTATCTATACAGGTATCATTGGACCATTAATCTATGTTTTTCTTGGAACATCACGACATGCATCTACCGGTTGGTTACGATTATTTTAATCAAATAATATTAAAAAAGTTTTTTGTTTATCAGAAATATTTCCAATCTTTGAATTCATAATAATAATAATGCAATTCCTTTTTTTTTTTTTGCTTCCATTTATTTCATTCCAATATTTTCATGAAGGAATGAAAAATGAAAAAATTTTTTTCTCAGGTGCTTTTGCAATAATTTCTATGATGGTTGGATCGGTAATTGAGCAATCATTAACTGAACCAATGCTAACATATAATAAAACAGATCGACTTTGTTGCTCAAAAATCACTCAAAAACCAGATGTAGAAAAAGCCATTCAATTATCATCATTGATTGCATTTTTTGTTGGTATAATACAGGTTATTAATATAATCTTTTAAATTGTTTTCTAACCTTTCTAATCTTTATAAATTTGCATTTTTTTTTTTCATTTTAAAAGTTACTAAAATTAAACTTTCTATTTTATCTAACATAGCATATAATTTTTATTTTTTATTATTTATTTATTTATTTTTTTTTTAGGTTATCTTAGGACTTTTAAATGCTGGTTTATTAGCTGTTTGGTTATCTGATCAATTAGTGGAAGGATTAACATCTGGTGCAGCGGTACATGTCCTTGCTAGTCAACTTCAAACAATGACTGGTGTTAAAAATGTACCGCACACATCTGAAATGTTTGGAATTGTTCGAGTGAGTTTCCAAAATTTTAAAAATGTTTACTTAATTACAACATTTTTAATGTAAAATTGTATCGTTAATTTATCACATTTTATTTACATTGTTAAATTGTATTAAAGTATGATTTCAAATTTTAAGAAAACAAAATATTTGCATTTTTTTAGCTACACATGCTGTCTAAGCATAAATCACATATTTCGTTTATTTTTTTTTTAATTAAATAAGCATTCATTAAATTTTTTGTCGTTTTTTTCAACCATAAATCGATATCAATCGATGTTACACAACTTCTTTAGTTATAGGTAGCACAATCACTTTGTAAAATAAAATTTTATCAAAAATTTCCCTCTAAGAGTATTATCTTTTTTATCATCAACTTTATTATCTTCCTGTATGCATAAGATACGTACGCAAAAATACGTGAGTTAGCGTGTATGCAGAAATGATGACATTTATTAACTACTCCGCGTGGAAAACCTATAACAACCAAAAAATATTTTGTACTTAAATATTTTATGCATAGCTAAAAAAAAAAATAAAAGTACTCTTTTACTCTCTCTTTTTCCAGTTCCTAATTTGTTTCGTCCGGAATATCCGTACACTTCAACTGCATACATTCCTTTGTACCGTTATCTGTATTCTGTCTCTGTTAATATCAAAACTGATCATTGATCCGATTGTTAAACCGTGGACGAAAACGAAATTTCCAATGGAATTCCTTCTGGTAAATATCATTACTGCTCCGTTTCAAGCACTGTTATTTTTGATTACTTACCTAATAATTAATTTAAATTAATTATTAATAAATTGGACGATGAATTTTAAAAACTGTAAAAGTCATTCCGGAACATAGCTATATGTTACAAATCTCGGAATTATTTCATTTAGAGATTAATAATCAGTCATTCAGTCATAAATTTTGCACTCTTAGTAATAATGGAAAGTCTTCCAATATCACTTTAAAGTAGCAAATTGTAAAATTTTTATTATGATTAGGAAACTAAAACATGAGTAGGATGAAATATTGAAAAAATTAGTCGTTTTATGCTCTTTTTACCAAAATAAGCTAAAATTCAAAAAATTAAAACAATTTATAAAAATAACTTTAAATTAATTCATTAAACTTCTTTTTTTCGTAAATTCTTTTATAGGTAATATTTTCTATTTCTTTGTGCTATTTTGCAAACGAAACACCGCTAGATTTACATTTGCAAATTGTTGGTGATGTTGATGCCGGAATGCGTGCACCATTTCTTCCGGATTTCAACAAAACCGGACTGATCATTTTTTCTGCTTTTTCAATTGCTATTGTATCATTTGTCATACATATTGCACTTGCAAAACTAATTGCCAAAGAGTATAAGTACCAGATTAACGTAAACCAGGTATTAATTACTTTTAAAGTTAAATTTTCAGTCAGGTATTAATTTCATTTTCTTTTTGAAATAGTATTAATCTATTAAACTGAAACTTTTTCCTCAGTTCATTTTATCTAAACATTAACAATTATTTTTTTACGATTAATAATTTCTTTGACTAATTGTTGCTTTTTCACAAATTAATGATTTTTTAAATTTGCATTAATTTTCATTAGTAATGTATTGTTTAATTACTTTAGCACTATTAATTATTAATTACTTAAAATATTCTTTAAAATTTTTAATAATTTTCATATTATTTAACTTACTAAAGTTTGATCAGCTTTTTATTCCTTTTTTGGTAAATTTTTTAAAGGAATGGCTGGCATTGGGTACAATGCATATTGTCGCATCATTCTTTGGTTGTTTTGCTGGTGGTTCATCATTAAGTAGGACAGTAACAAGTGCACGATTGGGCACAAAATCACAGGTGTCAAAATGTTTTCTATTGAAATAATAATAGGTTTGATAATAATTTTGGAAAAAGTGAAAAGGAAAAATATTGGATTTCCAATTTTCGGATTGATAGTTCTACAACTAAAATAATTGCTATTTCAGCTAACAACATTAGTAGTAGTATTAATATTAGTAATTATTGCATATGGAGCTGCACCTCTATTCAAATATTTACCTAAGGTATGATATTGTGATATTTTGGTACTAATCAAATACTATAATGATAAACATGAAGGAAGCAATAAAATGAAATGATCACATTTTAAATTTTGTGTAAAATACTGGTTCATTAAATTGAAAGAAGAAAATTAAATAGTGTCACTATTAGTTTTAATATATTCATAATGGCCGTTGTGATTATGCATTTATACTGATAGATGATGACACTTTTAATAATGCAAGCAAAGATGCTATCATATTGAAAAATGAAATACGAATCAAAAATAAATGAATAAGCAATTAAGTAAATACATACTTAATATTTAGACTATATTATCATGTATTGTTGTGGTTGCTATGAAAGAATTATACCTGAAAATATGTTGGTCACGTGTGCTTTTTCAAGAATCAACCGTTGATTTTGTTCGTTTTGCTATGCTAACATTTGAAATTTCATTTCATTTTCAAATTTCATTATTTTTCTTTTCGAAAATTTGATTGAAGTTTCATTTCATTTATTTATCTTGAATTATTTCATAATCTTTTAAAAATATTTACTGCTTTAGCTAAAATGTTTAATTGGAATTAGGCGGAAGTGAAAAGCTAAGAAAAAAATTGATGAAATCAAAGTTAAAAAAAAGATTTAATTTTGATTTTTTTCTAAAATAAATTCAATATTTATTCTTTTTTAGTTTATTTTTTTGGTAACATTCACAGCAGTTGTTCTAATAAATGTTAATATTGGACTTGCAATTGGTGTTGTTTTTGCGCTTCTTACTGTCGTCTTACGATCACAATGGTAACTAGAATAATCAAATTTATATAATAGTTTTAATTTTGTATAATTCATTGAAAATTTTTTAAGTTGATAAATATTTTTAAAAAAACTTAATTTAGTAATTGGTTGAATAAATTTATATATTTAAGAAAGAAAATTTTCATTTATATATTTAAAATGAAAAAAAAAAAAAAATGAATAGAAAGATTTGATATTTTGATCTTTTGCATTATTGCTTCATTATCACATTATATTATTCAAATTTAACTAACATAGACAAATTTGAATTTTGGGGTTCTTAAAAATTATTTCCTAATTCTTAAATTTGATAAAATCAAATTATAAGCAAACTATGTTTTATTCCTTTTTTTTTTTATATTTGATTATTTTAAAAACATTTTTGGTTCATTTTATATTCTACGATTAACAAAAAAAAATTTTTTTGCATCAAAGTTAAATTTCTAATAATTTATAATAAAAATAAGAAATAAATGATTAAGGGCAGAAAGTACATGCATGGGACGCATTCCGGGGACATCAGATTTCAAAGGTATTGGCCATTATCGTGCAGCTATGGAAATTTCGGGTATTAAAGTATTTCGATTCGATGCACCATTGTATTTTGCAAATGCTGAATTATTCTTATCAAGCATGCATAGGTTTTTATTTTCTAATTTGCATAATTGTTTTCGTTTTTTTTTTTTTTTTTTTTGGCATTAGTAAGAAAAATAGGAAAAAATGTTAATTCTCGAATTGAAATTTGCAAATTAGTTACATAAATTAAGATTACAATGATAAGAAATGAATTGATAAATCATAATTATTTATTTTATTATTTTGATTAGATTTCTGAATTCCTTTTTTTTTGCTTAATTTGTTAGTTTCTTTTTTATTTCCATTTCATTTTAGCGCAACAGGCCTTGATCCATTAAATATTGTAGCAAAACTTAAGCAAACAGTTAATCAGAAGAAAAAAGCCACAGATGATATTGGTAATGAAAAAGATGAAAATTTGAATAGAGATGAAGAAATCCGTAAGTTTATTTTGAGAGATTATTAATAAATAATGCCAAATTATTTGTTTACTAATATCACTCATTTTTAGCCTTTTTTTTTCTTTATTTATTTACTTAGATTTATTTATCATATTTATCAATCAAATTAGTGTATTTTCATTCATTCATTTGTTCATTTTAATTTTCTTTTTTTTTTTTTTTTGCTTATTTTTAAATTTATTTATTTATATGTTTTCAGCAATAAATGTTTCAAATACAATTTATTGATGTAAAATTTTTTATATTTTTCCAAGAAAATAATCTTTCCAAAATTTAATATTTAGACAATTTCTGATATTATTTTTTAAATTCTATTTCTTTCTTCTTTTTATCATCGTTTTTTTTTTTTTTTTTTTTTCCAAATAAGAAAACTTACTGTAATATCGAATTACTGTAAGCAAATTTATTTATTAGAGTTGACAGTACGACGACATTGCATTCATCCATCAAAGCGAAATATTGAAAGAAATGAGGAATCAGAAGATTTAATTCAATTAACACACATTATTGTCGACTGCTCGTCATTTCCTTACATCGATTTAATGGGCGTTGATGCATTAGCACGAGCGCATGCTGACTACAAAGCTATTAATATTACTGTATTTTTCGCCTGTTGTAAAGGTTATTTATGATAGAACAATGTATTTTATCGTTTGCTATAACAGAAATATTGTTGTAAGTTATATATTTTTGAAATGAATTTAAAAAAAAAAGAAAAAAGAAAGCATTAAAAGTAATTATAAACAAAAAATCTTTTAATTCATGACAAGATAATAAATTTATTTCATCTTACATATATGTTATTTGTATAAATTTAGCTATAATTTTTTTAATGATAAAAATTATCAATAAGAATAAATGAGAGGAATGAGAAAAAAATTTGTTTTATTTCGTTTTTTTTTTTTTTTTTTTTTTTTTTTAATATTTTTTAATATTCAATATTTTTTTGATATATTTTTTCGAATATTGATGTTCAAGTTATAATTGAAATCATAAATATGAAAAAAAAAAAAAAAATGTTGAATATATTACAAGAAGTGATGTATTTAAGTAGCAGTACGTCAAATGTTCGAGAATTCACACTTTTATGAGCATGTGCCGAAAAGTTACATGTTTGTATCATTGCAAGATGCTGTTGCACAAGCACAATATGAACAACAACAAGATATTCGTTTTGGTGGTAGTGTTGAAACAATTCCAAGCAAAATTATGGTTTGTTTGTTTTTATTCTTATAAATATTGGTAATTTAAAAAAAAATTAAAAATGAAAAATTAAAGTTGAAATAGCTATTGTTTATAAAAGAATATTGACTTTGTGTTTTTTCTCACACCTGTAATTAATACTTTAAAAGTTTTTTTTTTTATTTTTATTTCTAAGTATGGTAAAAAAAAAAGTGATGGAATAACGACAATAAAAGTACATACGGGTAAATAACTAAAGTAGAAATTGGACTTTTAAAAAATGGACCTGATCTGAAAGCACTTTCTATTATAATATTTCATAAATCTTCATTCAGAAGAAAAATGATTTTTTTTTTAAAAAAAAAATTTATTTGTAAAATATAAAAGAAATAATTTTAAGCTACCGTCAATTAATTTGGATGTTACACAACATTCGTCAAGAAGTGATAAATGATAGGAAAGGATAAACGAAAAATAATTAAAACGATAACAATAATGTCAACAACAAAAACAATAGCAATAACAACAACAGTAACGATGACGATAATAATAATAATAATAATAACAATAATAATCATAATAAAGTATTAAAATTTTGTTGCGCTAATAAAATATAAAAATGCATTGGCAGCTATGCTTTAAAAAAAATAGCTGAAATAAGAATAAATCACAAATCAAAATTAAAAAAAAAAAGGAAATTTGGTAATTTAAGCTAAACAGCACACTTGTTGACCATTGGTCACTTTTTTAAATTTCTTTCTTTGATAATAATGCTATGATCAGATAATTTATTGCAAAAAAAAGTGTAACAATGAAAAGCAAAAAAGAAAAGAAAAAAAATTAACAATCGTTTTATTTTTTGCTTTTATTAAAAGCTATGAAAAGTTATTTTATGCAGTCGAAACCAATAACGAAAAAATTAATTAAAAATTAATCATATAATTGATAAGGGAATGTATTTATTCCAATAATATTACAACGATAATTCAAATAAAAAAGTAAAATTTCAAAATAGTAACGAAGTAAAAAAAAGAAAAAAATGAAGGATAATAGCATTTCATAGATTGGATTAAATGATAATTAATATTTTCGTTGTAATTTTTTGCTTCTTTCGAAAATTGGAATTAATTTTACATTAATTTTGGTTTTTCTACATTCACAATTGTAATTTTTAATTCGTTTTTTTTTTTTTTTTTTTGTCATATTTAAATATAATTTCAAAACTTTTTCACAATTCATAATCTCTACCTCAACAGATGACAGCCAATGAATTTAATTGTAATCATATCATATGAAATACCGGTTTAGAGTATGGGTTATGTTGATTACTCATTACTGATGATGGTGATGATGATGATTTCATAATTTAAAATTCATATGGATAATATGTGTTTATGCAAACACAGTAAACGAGTGATGTTGTAACATTCAATTGAAATTAATCTTCTTCTATACTAAAATTTATCTGTTATATTATTAATTTAAATAAGTATTAACGTTAGTTATTACTCAAACTATTGGTGATTACTCTAATTTTACTATTTTTTTTTTTTGACTTTTTGTTGGTTATTTTTAATCACACCAAACAATAAATCATCATTATCAATATTATCAGTGTTACTATTAACATAGTTTTTACTACAACAAACTGTCATTATTTCTGTTATTATCGTTTATATTATTGTTATCATTTCTATTATTGCTATCAGTTAAATCAATTGGTTGCTACTGTTTCCAATTATCATTAGTATTGCTATGCTCAAAATATTAATTAATTGGTAAATTATTATTAGAAAGAAAATTTGTTTGGCTTATTAAATTAGCCAAAACAAATTAGAATTTATTCACACTTGCGAATAGTGTATTGCTGTTTTCCTGATATTATATTATTACTTACTTGATATTATATTATCCTGATATCATATTATTGCTTTCCTGCTGTTATTTATTATTCCTTTTTGCTTTAGTTTACTAAATTGCTTTTTTATTGACAATTTGTTTTTATTCCTAAACTGCCAATTAAGAAAATTACCTATTTTAAGAGCAAAAAACGCGTATATTATTTCAATCAAGAATTTATTCGCAAATAATTTCAATACATCCGCAAACATTTATTATTTACCAATCTCACAATTTTAAATATAAACATATCTGATATTGCCACTTTTATCAGTTTCATCATCAACATCATCATTGACATCACCATCATCGTTATCATCGTTATCATTTATGCTACTACAAATTATTATTACTACTACCATTTGGCTTCTTTTACCATTTTGTCCACATCGGTTTGCATTACTTGTGAATAGTCAGCAAATTGATTGTGATATTTTGAATCCAAGATGTCGGGAACATTCTCGACAAGTGATCCATGGAACAACTCTTAAGAGCAAAACTTCTCGATGTTTACAAAAAGATATTTGGCTCATTCCAGGCAATGCTGATGCAAGCTGTTGTTAGTTTCATTTCAAATAATACGGCTTATTAAAATTAAAAATTTTTTCTTTAATTTATTTTACTTTTCTTTTCAAAAAAAATAAAACAAAAATTATCACGCCTAAAAATAAAAGCAATAGTAATTGCAATTATAATAAGTAAATAAAATAAATAACTAGATACAAATATTATTTTCATTTTTCTAGGCTTAGCTTCTTTAAAAAATGCAAACAAACACAAATTATCGATTCTTTTTTACTGAATTCATTTAAACGAATTCAATTAGAATTATTCATTGTAGTCAAATTATCAAATAAATTTGTCACTGTTGAATAGTTTAAAAGTACTTTGATAAATGCCATCACCACTACTTCCGCATCAGGACATTTGACACTCACGATTTTTTTTTTTTTTTTTCAATAAATTATAAAAACTGAAAGAGAAAAAAAAGTACATACACGAAAAAAATGAAAAAGAGTGTTTTCTGTATAGCATAAACACTTTTACATTTTGTCAATTTTATAAATCCAGTTTTAATTATTGATAGACATAGGAGAAAAGTAAAAAAAAGAAATTACCAATAGATATTTAACTGTTTGAATTGGAGCTGAAATAAATTATGGATCAGGTTAAATGAATAACCGGTTTTTCATCCATTCAACATTATTATCTCTCATCATCCGGATCATTTCCAATAATTTATCCTCTATTTAACTACCAATAATAAATCGTTAAATATTCATAATAAATCGTATCATTTTAAATTATTTGAAAGATAGCAGAAAATTAAACAACATACAATGGCTATCGAATAATAATAATAATAATAATAATAATAATAATAATAATAATAATAATAATAATAATAATAATAATAATAGCAGATAGAGCTTTTAACTGTGACAAAAGTGGATGCTATAACAATAACATATTAGATATGATAACAATAACATATAAAAAAATCATGATTAACAGTGACAGTGTTAGCTGTACCACTAATACTTATAGTAGATGCATTAACAACAAGAAATACAAACAATAACAATATGAAAATTAACCTAATATTAGCATATGTGATATAAAGGCTAGAGTGGGATAATGAGTTAACAGTGGGTTAATTTTAATTTTACCAAGTAGAAAATTTTTTAAGCGAGTGAATTCAGACAGAATTCAGTTATATATATTCAGATAAAAATGAATTCAGATGAATTCTGCAGATGGATAGGCAGAGAAGCACATTTTTATTGAAAATTAACATTTATAATTATTATTTGTTGAATAGGAAATGTAATAAGCTTCATTTAACATCCTGTTAATCCATAATATTCATTCAATCATTTATTGATTAACTAATCAGCTAAGGAATGAAGTAATATTAAAAATTTAGAACTTACATCAATTAATAGATCAAACTATTAAATTGGAATATTTTGTGTATTTGGAATAGTTTCGAATATGTAGAAGCTGAATTAATTGATGAATAAATCAGTAATAATAAAAAGTTTTTAAAACTAATGTCATTGTATCATGCAAAAAACAAAATCCAACTTTATTATATATTTAATTTTTTAGCTCGACCTGGTTCAAAAAAGATATTGGAGGTGGATCCACGACAAGTAATCATTCATCCAAAAGTAGTAAAACTTCCTGGTTGTTTTAATATTGAAATCAAAAATATTCGTGTGCTAGATAATCATGGCGCAATTGGAAATAGTTTGTTCGCAAAAGTTGAATATCAGTGGTGGAATGTAAAAGATTTCGCAGATTTAAAATGTCAAAATGCTAGCAGCAATGGATGTGGTGGTTATGGAAATAATTGGTAATTAAAAAATTATGTATATATTTTTTAATAGAAAACTTTTTCAAGTTATATTTAAAATACTTATTTAATTTTTTGAAATTTGCACTTTTTTTCCGAATATTTAGTATTCCAAACTTTTGCCAGCAATTAATACTTTTTTCACTTTTAAGTTATGTTTTTTATGAATAGAAATTTGAACAGTAGTGAAAATACAGTGATATTTCTGATAAACTAAAATAGTTTAATGAAGCTCTCATTTCATATATTTGAAAGTTTATTAGCTAACAACAGTGTTTCCACGTGCTAAAAAAAGATAAAAGATCAGTTATTACCAACGAAGAATGACCATAGGTCACTTTTTAATACTAGAAACTTTGACCTGATAGTGCACTTATATTGATGTGATTTCTATAGTTAAAGATATTTTCAAGAATTCACAAAACCACTTCTTATCAATTAAATAAAATTTATACTATCAAATATTTCAAATGCTTAAAGAAATATTTAGCATAATATGCTAATTTAAACTGTTTAAGTTAGCTTGATGTTACAGTCATCCTAGCGTATAAATTTAAAATTAAAAAAGAATATAGTATGTATAAATATTAAATTAATACTTTAATTTTCGAATAAATAATACAAATATTGATATCGTTAACAAACAATAACTTATCACTTATCATTCCAGTAATATATTAAATTAAAAAAAAAAATTTTTTTTCTGTACAACATATTTGACAGCTATTACTGTAACATCTGCGAAAGTTTACATCATTTACAAGAAGAGAGAGGAAAATCAGCATTGACAGATCAGCTTAAAGGAATTAGCTGCCCAAAATATCCAGGATTCTATACTTTCAGGTAAATATATGAACCTAATAAACTGTTGAAGTTTATTTCACCTGGTTAATTAATACAATCCAATTAAATAATTATCTGTCATCTAGAGAAAATATTTCATAGTAGTTCATTTACTATTATTATTGAAGTAATTCTCCAGTTCATGAGTGATGCACTTTACATTTGTGTACATTTAGCTTCTCTTCCAGGAATTTTATCACATTAAAGGATTTTCGATAGATTTGAGCGATGTTGATTTAGCTTGTCTCCTATTAATTAAAGATAATTGAGATAGTCTCAATTAGAAATGATATATAGTTAAAATTACAAATACGCCATAATTTAGAAAAGAATTTTGTTTCAATGATTGGACTGCTTTTGATAGTAATGGTGATTGTCAATTTGATTTCTTCCAAGGTGACAAGTTTTCGGACTATCGATCTGCATTTTCTTCCTTACAACAAGTTGGATATGTGAGCTTTACCCTACTTATCTTTTTTTTTAAAATTCACAAATGAACTTTCTCTTGCAAACTTTTTTCATTTATGTTTACCTTATTAAAACAAATTTTCATCCCGCTATTTCGATAGTGAATGATTGAGATGAATAATTTGAATAATGTCAGAGTTTTTTTATGAAATTTTTACAAGCTGTTATCTAAGATTACTAAGATTTCTCAATCGCATCTGATTTGTTTTTAATATATCCTACTTTATCTGAACAAACCGTCCTTAATTCTGATGTTGCTCATTTCATCATTATATTTCAGCAATTAATTTACTTTGTTCAATATTTGTTATGAATTTCGGTTAAAAATCTAACTTTTACTATGGAGAAACTTTTTTCTTAAGTGTTTCTTCAATAAATCAATTTTTCTCTCATAGGGTACCGTAGTGGCAAAATTGCGCTTAGCAGCAAATGCAACAGATGAAATTGCTAGAAGAAAACGAATCAAGGAAACGCTAATTGAAGAAAACATACGAAAAGAGTTAGAAGAAAGAGGAAAAACGTGGAATATTGGTAATGAGCAGTTCGAGAAATTTCGACTGTGGTATATCAATTACCGCAAAGATACATGGCATAGGTAACAGAAATATAACATTAATAAGTAAGAAGAGAAATGAAAAACAAATGATTCTCAGAAATGTAATTTTAACCATAAATACTACTGCTTTCTTTAAAATTTATATTTGTTAAAAACACAGAAGAATCAACTTATGGTTCTATCTCTACACTTATGATTTTAACTACTCAAATACATTTATTTCCGGGTAATTAGTTTGGAATAGCTTTACAATCTCATCATGCATATTTAGTAATGACTAATACAACATTACCAATGTACCAATATACGTAGTTTTGATAAAATGACATTTCATAAGTCTATTCAAATTCAATGATTTAAAAAATCACATTTCATAGATTTTTATACTTTCTACCAAGATTCCAATTTCCATCAATGGAAATTTCCTACATTAATTATTCACTAATACAACATTACAAATGTCCAGAATTCTCTCAACTTCTAGATTTCAATTTCATTTAATTTCAGGGAAGAATACTTACCCTGGCTCCTGTATGAGAATGAAATCTCATGCATACGAGTCACTTTCGACGTTTGTGAACGAGTCCCCAAACGTAGTCCATTTACTGGTCAGTTAACCTGCTTTTAGAATGAGTGCTATTTGAAAAAGAATGACTAATAGTGCATGATGATCTCCAACCGACGACATCAATTTGACATCAATAACTACTGATAAGATAAAATTTCATTTGTAATTTCATCATCAATTCACAAAAGTTTTTCATATATACAGTTAGAAGAAAAAGACTTTAATTCCACCACTGTGAAAACATTCTCATATTCAACACCATACGTTCGTGCTATTTTCAAAATACATATGTAAATTCGGATCAAACAAACTTGTTAATTTTACTTTCTTTAAAATCTGTTAACAAACTAGGTTTTATGTTCATAAAAAAGAAGAAAAAACGAAAAAAAGTGATATCGCACTGGAAATTTATATCGAAATCAGCGATCTGTAACGAAACTTATATGCATATTATAATCTAGTTGATGATTGTAAATTTTGCTATTCTTTGTAAAATGTGTTGTATACAAGAAAAACACTTAAAGCAGATGGATGACATAATTTATTTCCTGATTTTCTTTTTCGTAAGAAATTTTCTATACATGTTCATGAAAAAAAGTTAATGCTCTAAAAAAAGAAAAAAATTCCATCAGCTTTATATGTTACTTATAGCTGTTATTACTGCCACTGTTAATTCATAATTTTTATAAAATAAGGAAATGTTTGTTGCAGAAATAAAAATGACTATGAAATGCTACACATATTACAGTTATCGAGTTAAATTTCTCTCGATCGTATATTTGCTATTTCGCGGGCTTTTCTTCGTCTTTCCAATATAAGTTCACGTCGCAGTTGTTTACGCTCATTTTCTTGATGCAGTCTATCCAATGCCTCACGATGTCGAATTATTGCGCGACCCAACTGTTCACTCGTCATTGCTGGTCGTCGTGATCTATGTGGTGTCTCGATAGGCTAAATTAGAGCTATACAAGGCAAAATCCCTAACTTGAAAAACTTTTACGGTAAATGTTTCAGTAAGCCAATGATAGTTTATTTAAATGCAAGGTTCAAGTGAAAAAAACATTGCATGAAGAAGACAATTATATACTTTCGACAACGAAGTCTTTTAGCTGCTTTTTCGACTACTCATTAATAAAAAATATCCCTCACCAATTCACTGTTATCTACATGAACCGGGGAAAGTACATCATTGGAAGTTAAGTAATTTCGCTGAATGATAGCGTCCATTATACGCTTTTTAAGTTCCTCCATTTCTTTCTGCTTTGCAATTTTTACTCTCTCCCGGATTTTTGCCGCATTTTCAGCACTTAACTGTCGCACTTGCTGATATCTACAATTTTTTGATTGTTAAATTAAGTTGAAATGCTTTATTTATACACTATAAGCTTTGAAAACTTTGCTCATTCTTAGGAGAAGTAATCAGTTGATGTGGAATTTCATTCATCTTTTAATTTACTAGCAGGCAACAACCATAGATTGGTGTTATTCTGAAGCTATCTCACGACAAAAAAAGGTTATTAACAAAACGAAAGACAATGTAGATCTCACATGACATACAGCAGACTGAAATGTAAAATAATAAAAAAAGATCATATTCATAAAAACTGAGACAGTAGTTACAAGCTTTAAAAACAAGATACCAGTTGAAAGATTTCAGTACTTCAAATGTTTTCTCCTACACTTTAATACATTTCTATCCAATATTTCTCTCATTCCATATATTCCATCTATAGAAGTTGATAGAAGAGGAAGAGAGAGAGAAAAAAAAAAACAACTAGTGGAAGCTGAAAAAAAAAATGTAGCTTCCCTGGTAATATTATTTAAAATTTTACTCAAACATTAATAAAAACAATAAACCTAAACTTATTGATCGATCCATACTGCTATAATCATAATAATTAAAAGCTTAATACTTATCATGCCTTATCAATCGACGTCTTTCGCGTTCCTTTCGTATAATGTTTTCTCGCTGATTTGGTGTTAGTATTGCTAGTTGCAAAGAATTTCTAGCAGCACCACTACAACGTCCCATTTAGAAACCTGAAATTATTCTCACCAAGATAGATAGTCCTGGTTTTCTTCATCGTTATTAAAGTAATTTCAACTGCTAAAAATATTATGTCAACGAAATCTTAAAGCAAAAATTGAATACGACAAGTCCGAAACAAAACGCAAATTTGAAAAGATTTCAAATCCGAATAACAAATTACGGCCGGTAGTGGTAGCGATGGGAAAATTCGATGTTTCATTTATTGCAATAACATTTATGTTGCTGCACTTAATTTAATTCACTTTGGTTAATTTTGTAAATGCCGGTTTTGATTATTTTTCTTTTCACAATGCACTTACATATGAATAATGATATATTTTTAATTGTGGGAGCAAGAAATTTAGATTTAGAAGTCAAATTTGAATTTTAAATATAAGAGTCAAATTTCGGTTTTTTTCAATTCATCTTTTACATTTGCACTGCATGCAAATCAAATTTGTTATTTGAAATTTCTTCTTTTCAGCGAAAGTGATAATTAACTGAAACTTTTGATTTGAAATTGCATGCATCGTTTTGTTGCTAAATGATAACGAGTTGTTTTATTTTTGACCTTCCCTCAAACTAAGTTGTATTTTTTCATATCATAAACAAAAAAAGAACCAAAACTCGGGAGTATTCTGCATAGTCTTATTTCACTTTACAGTGTTTTTTAAAAATTATTTCCTTATAAGTAGTATATTACTCATAAAAGATTATTATATTGCTGGTAACCTCATTTACTATCACAGTTTTTCTGTTATTTACTTTTTAATTATTTTTTTGGTAAGTCGAGTCATATTACAGTGTATTCTTTTATATTCTAGTCAACTTATATCACTAATCAGTGATTTGTTGTGATCATAAAACGAACAATACGCGAATTTTCTTGAAAATTTCTTTCAGATTTGTTGCCTGGATTGAATGCATGGTTGTGGAAGTGATAACGAGCAAATAACTGACTGTAGTGATATGATTGTTGCTGATTTGGTGGAACCTATTGCAGGAGAATCGGAAGTATAACGTTTTTCTTTTTCACGATATTCATTTGTTGTCATTTTATGAATTTATGTAATTAAGAATGATACTTAAGTAATTAAGAATGATTGATTTGGAATTCATTTGAAATAAATGATATACTTAGACGTTGTATACTTGAACAATTTGCAGGCACGTTAATAACTTCCGTAATTTAAGCATGAAAACTTAAATATTTAATTGGTACTGAAATATACAAGATTTAAAGCAGAACTTTAGTTCTGTTGGTTGTATGTTTCTATCTGTAAACTGATACGGAAAGGTTTTGTAATGCTCAGAGTATTTGAAATATTCAAATATTTGACACTTTTAGTTTAATTCCGATTGAATACAGTGGCGAACTGTTTATGTTATAGAAATAATCATTATTATTAATCTAAGTTACCAATTATTTTTAATGGCAAATAATCTATTTAAAGTACTGGGGATCACCTCACATACTAATTAATGATTAATCACATACTGATTAAGAATGATTAATTTTCTATATAGATTCATCAGGTTTCATTATTATTAAGGATTGTATAGACTTTTTGAAAATAATTTTTTTCTAGTAGACAATGACTAATGGAGCGTTAAGTACACAACCATTAGTAAAAAACTGAACTGTGCATATAGAAATAAAAATTAGAAGCTTAATTTCCGATTATTTCGTAAGTTGCTAGGATCAATTAATTACATTAAAATTACAGCTATATGTTATTTCTGTCCAGCTATTTTTTATAATTTAGTAAATATTATTATTATTATTATTATTTGATCACTGAAGAATCAACAATTTACCATTACTTTCAGGAACATAAGATTCGATACCGAAGTTTGTCGAAATGTGGTGGAGAAAAACTTGTGATTCTGGACGATTCAGTTACAATTCAGGAATATCCATCAGGTGTAATTCGACGTAGACTTACAGCAGATTTCGCATTACTAGATGTTAGTTATCATTATTGGTTTTTTTTTTCTTAAAATGTTATTTTCATTCATTTATGTCTTGCATTTTCCACTATAATGTTGTGGTTGTTTATGTACTTTTGATCTTTTGTTTATTTGAGTTTTCATATCATATTCTTTTCTTCAGATTCTCATTCACTTTTTTTTAATCAAAAAATTATTCTTTAAAATTCATCTTTACTTACCGACTTTCAAAATTATCTTATTTTATCTTTTATGGACTCTTTTAATTCCTGCATCTTTAAGCTTCAAAAAGCTTTTCTTCACCTCTCAACTTTCTACTCTAGTTTTTTTTTTTTTTTTTTTTTTAGGCATTTTGGTGTGAATTTCCGAACAATTCTGCTGATGTCGATCCATTGCATGGTGTTTGTCTTATTGGACACAAAAATCTTATATTTGCTTCTGATACTGATTGGATTTCTTACACAATTACACTACCGTTCACTGTAATAATTTTAGTTATTTGATTAAAAAATTTTCCAAAAGCTAAAATTTGTGCTATTACTAGATACCAGATGAAAAAAATCTACGAAAGTGTGCATTTTTGTCGTTTTAGACATTTGGAACCCCAATTATCCATTCAAATTTAATTATTCGATCAGATCGTGGACTCAATTGATTTTGCAGGTAAAACGCGTATTTCGAAGTGCATTAGGCTTGATTTTGCAACGAACTGCCCCATTACCGTCATCGTAAGGCTTTTTTAAACAACTTATTTTTCAATTAAATTTGCATTAGTAGCAAATTGTCTAAAGGATATTAGTAGTAACCAAAAGTTAACAATGGAAATATTGTGTGATAGCATTCATTTGCAAATCACTTAAAGTTGCGTTACTATTTAGAAAATTTATAGTATGTATTTCAGAATTGCGAATTTCCCACACTTGTTTTCATTGTCACATCCGTACTGCGAGATATTACCAATAATATCAAAAAATAAAGGTATTTTTACCTTTATTTATTCTGAAGGGAGTGATTTATTTGAATTTGAGCATATAAAATTTTATAAGGATAAAATAACTATTGAAGGTAAATTTGGGCGGCATCAGATTAAGGTAAATGACTGACTTGAGGGATAAAAATATGTGTAATTTCAACAATGTAATTTGTTTAATATCTATGAACTTGTATTGTTTAAAGTGGAGAGACTTATTAAAGAAGTGCTAGTTTTGACAACTATCGAAAATACTTCGATCATTTATAATATTTCAATGTACATTTCAGATTCAGAAGGTTCTTCACATTATGTTTGGGATGGTACCGAAGTAGCATTGTTAGAAGCATTAAATGATTGTCAACTTTTATTAACTTACTCAACGACTGCTCGAGTTCATTCGTTGTATTGGATACGAAAAGCAACAAAAGCGGAGTGGAAATGTGCAGCAAGTAAGGCGGAAAGTGTTGTCTCATGTAATACAACACTTACACCTGTTGGTTAGTTTCTTAATAACTTGAAGGAAATTTCAGGAAGCTATATTTAAATTTGATTTGTGGAGTGCCTTAAAGAATATCTTCTGTCATCCTATCTCATATTAATAATATCAATTACTGAAATCCTTGCAAGATGTTTTAATAATAGAAATATTCACTGTCATTAGTAAATCAGTTTTAAATGCATTGAAGTGAACTGGTAGTAGCTTTTTGTAGAGACTTAAAAGTGGTACGAATTGTAGTTATATTCAGTCATTTACAGCGTATTGCAATGTAGTTTTTGTTTTTGTGACTTATCATGTTAGCTCATTTAAACTAGGATATTTTTAATTTTGTTTTAATTCAAAATTTCTAATACTCAGGAAATTAATCTTTTATGTTCAATTAATGTGTATTACTATGCATTCTACGCACAACACAACAAGTAGAACTTAACTGATTTTCCTGGTGAACAGTGTATGAAAATTAGTGATAAGAATGAAATAATAGTATCATAGTTAAAGTTGTGAATGAGATTTGAAATCTTTTACTTCATTTATCAGGTCGATCAAGTCAACTATCTACACCGCAAATGGGAAGTCAATCAAGGCATCGTTTTGGCAAAAATGATTCGTTTGCTGGTGATTTTTTCTTTTCTTTTTTTTTGCATATTATGATAAATTTCCTTTTTTTTTTTTTGATTTTTGCTTGATTTCTGCTTTCTTTTCTAGAATTCACGGAAAATTAATCCTTTTTTCAGATGATATTTGGGTGACACCTCAAACACGATCAGTTCGTACACGATCCATGACTGCAGCAGCTGCACTAATACAGTCCTTACCTTTTCCTACTACAAGTCCTGCTCAGCGATCTTCAACGAAGTTAGTTTTTTGATATTGTGTTTTTGTTAATTTTATTTATTAAAAATAACACTCTAAGTTGCTTCTATATAAAAAGAAACCGTGTAAAACAACGTTCGGTTTCTGTTTAATCTACTATCGTTACAATAAATAAATACGAAGTTAGAATTTGAAATATCTCAGCGGTATAGAGCAAAGTTTTCTATTTCTTATAGTTTGGAAAGAAAGTTGAAAATTAATTTGACTTCACTTGCAGCCGATCAGTCACAGATTCTCCGATTTTGCGCTTACGAGGAGGAAGTAAAGAATAATTTAATTTAATTTCGAAGGGAATTCTAGATTTTAAAATCACTTTCTTTTTCCCTTAAGCTTAAACCCTAATATTACTGAGAAAAGCTTTGTTTGATATATTTATCCTCTCAAAATTTAATTGCAACTACAAAATATGAAGAAATGCTTCTTTCATCTCTTCTTTCAAAAAGCAGACTGAAAGTATAATACTGTTGTTGAATTTCTGGAACCTTCCGTTTATTTGCTTGATTATTGGTCTGCTGCGTAGTTTTTACTATTGAATTACTTATTGTTCAATGTTGAGTAATTCCATAGAAGATCCATATCTTTTCGGATAATATGTAATATCAGCTATTTTTAAGCGATTTCACATCGGTTCAGTAGAGAAAAAAAATGGTGATATATATCATTGTAGGTGCACATACCACGCCTCGCCTTAGTTCATTTTGTGATGATAGTATTATTTCCTTGATTGAAACTCGTGGTTCAGAACTCGATCTTCTGGCACCTGAGGTAATTCATTTTTTTGCTGTTGCTCATTCTGCTTTTTCAGACTAAATCTATTTTCGTCATTTTTCTTGAAATTCTCTTGTAGATTTGTATGGAATGTATATGGACTGAACGACGTCAGGTAGATCCTGAAACAAGTGGTCCTGCAACTACTGCATTTCTTACTGAAGGTTTAAGTTTACCTTTTGTAAATAGGTTTGGAAATTTAAAAATCTGTTTCAGTTCTTTTTTTTTATTATTATTACAAAAATAAGAAGCCATTTTTCCATAGCATTTCGTTAAGACCATTCGAGAAATAAATATAATAATTTAACAAGCAGAAGTATGGTAATTATGATTTTGCATGTTTACGCTGTTGAGATGACCGTAAGTTGAATACTTTCGTATATGAATATTAGGGAAAAATAATAAATTGAAATCAAAATGATGCGGGGGAATCTCATATCAGCTATAATAACATTACTTTTCATCCACTTAATGATACATTGTTTTTCGTCATAAAGCAGTGATACGAGTAATTAAGATATCTAAATTTCGTTTCAGATTTTATCGGTCAAATGTATATATGTTTTTATCTAGCAGAGCAAAATCTCTTAAAATGTGTTCGGGGAAAAATGCATGATGAAGGACGAATGACTATAAGTTCCTTTACTACAATTCCGTGTAAAGGAGCTGCAGATGTCAAGGTATGCTTTTTTATGTCTTTGAATTAAGGATGGTATTACATATTCTTTTCTACAGGGACGAAAAATGATGGCAGTGATTGATCTCGATGGTGCTGTGATTCTTTATAGTGGTATTACTCGTATCGGTGCTTTATATGGGAATTATGAGTTTATAAACCTCAAAGAATCTTCCGCTAACAATCAAGTAACGTATATTTTGTTGACTCATTTATATTTAGATACTTCCAAATTAATGAATGACGTAACAAAACCATCATTACTTGGTTTTTTTTTTTTTTCTATTTCTTAGTGTAGATTTACTTCTAATTGCTTAGAGAAAGCACTAAGTTTAATTGCCTAATTTTTTGTATTTAAAAGGGAATATAGAAATATTTGATTCAGTTTTATATTGAATTAGAAATATTAATGGATTCTAGTATGAGGTTGCAGTTTCCTAATTATATGTATATAGCACTTCACTTCTTTTTTCCTACTCATTTTGTAAAAAGTTGAAAATAAATGATATAGAATTTTTAGGACATGCAAGAGCATACGGTCACTCGCGGTCTGTCAATATGTGCTCCAGTTGTTGAATTGCGTACTGCCTTTGTAGGTCATATAATCCTAGTAAGTTTATCCCAAAACATTTAAATTCATATATGTTCAATATATGTTCAAGTTTTCATTTTTTTCATAAATGCAGTGGAATTCCTTATGTCTAAAATGTTTTAATATAAAGCGACTGTCTCAATTCAATAAGTAATAACTAAATAGTGTTTTGAACTTTTGACACTGAATTTCAGATATTTTAATAGTTTTAATTTGAAAATGAAATGAAAACTTTCAGTCAATATTTTTGAGCTATAATGAAAAAATCCGATTGTTGTAGGAGACACAGAAGCATGAATTGGTGATGTGTAAGCTGCCGTCAATTGCATCCTCACCTTTTGGTTATTTCTCCTTTTTTTCATCATTCTTTTTTTTTTTTTTAAAAAAAAAAAAAATGGTAG
The DNA here is from genome assembly GCF_000002995.4 of Brugia malayi. NCBI lineage: Eukaryota > Metazoa > Nematoda > Chromadorea > Rhabditida > Onchocercidae > Brugia > Brugia malayi. Next base: position 3,990,018 of record NW_025062476.1, on the reverse strand, counting down.
ATTATAATTTTATCTGCTTTATTGCCTCTTCATTTACATTCTGTTTATAGTTGCTGAATGCCTGTCGCAAGTTTGTTCAAATTTACCATTAGATAAAGCAATGAAACTGTCGTCATCTTGGTGCACGAGTAATACTTCTGGTCTGTTAGATCACTATTATGATAATCGCATTGCTGCAGAAGTTGCTATGTTCGTACAGTTCCTTTTTGTGCAATGTGGACTTCACATTCAAGATTTTCCTGTTTTCCGCGAAGTATTTTTTTTTTAATTAAAAAAAAATTATTTTGGTTATTACGTTATTAATTTTGAGTTTTACATTTAGTTTCATTTAGGAAGTATTTTACACCATTTTACAAAATTCTATGCATTGCTTTTCTTATACTATTTCACTTTGTTTCAGAGCTACATTTTTCCTGTTTGTGTTTTATGGAGATTTTAAAATAGTTTAAATGAAATTTCTGATTTATTTTTAGATAAACTTACTTCGAAGTCGATGTGAAGAAGAAGTGCATGAAAAGAAAAAGCGTACTGAACATTCTAAGCATATCGGTGTAAGTGTATGAACTGCTTAACTATTTTCACTTAAGATTTGTGTTAATAGTGGTCTATATATTTATTAATGACAAGTTATTCCTTGTGGTGGTCAAAAATATCAATTTTTTATTGATTTTTATCGAAGCTTTTATTAGCTTATTGTGTAGTTGACATTAATTAAACAAAACATAATAGTTATATTTTTCTTTTACAATTCAACTCATTTATTTTACTTGCATCGTTTATGCTCAAAAATTCTTTCTATGTTTTAAGCTAGATTTAGACAGCTTCCAAGAAAATTTTGGTTTTGATAAGCTTTTTTTTAATGATTATATTAGTTTTCCTGATTTACTTAATAATAGAATTAACTTAATTTCTATGCACAGAACATGATTTGTGATTTAAAGAAAAAAAGTTTAAAGCGATTTTTCTATAACTCTATGCTTGGAGTTTTCGAGTTTTAGTTTTTTTTTTTTTTTTTCACTTGGTACATAAGTTGTCATTTCAGCAATGCAGAATGCGAGTTTAAAAGATTTTTTCAAACTGTGTTTCAGACAAAAAGAAATTTTAATTTCAACAAATATTTTTCAAATATCATGTTATGTCTCCTAAAAATTATTCCAGAGTTGGCAGAAAATGAAGCATCTCTGTGTCAGCCGATGGTGGAATTTTGATAACGCAGAAAATAGTGCCCCAAAATGTTATAATGTTACAGTTAACGATGACGGCAATTTGTATAATTATTCTTTGGCGATATTTTCCGGATTGCATGCTATTTATGAATCGGCTAAATTGGATAGGCGCACAGTTTCGTTGCTATTCATTTTAGCATCATCACTACATGCTTTTGCTCAGTAAGCACAGTTAGTAATTCGAGGAAGATCCGTCACATGAGTAGTATAGGCGTTTTATAAAGTAAATTACGATGTAATTAGCTTCGTAGCTTTAGAAATTTCCAATAAAGCTTGTGATTAACAGGAATAGTCTCTTTTTCTGGTAAGGATCCTCAATCATCACTTTTAGAAGTTGGTTTTTTTTCCGTTTGTTAGCGAAAATTTTTAGCTTTTTTTGGCATGTATATTATCTTCAGAGTAAACTTGTTTGAATTGTTTGTTATAACGATAGACTTCAATTAATTGCAAAGAATTTGAGACATGTTTCAAATTCTGTTACCTTAGTCTCAAATTTATGTTTCAAGAAATTGACATTCGTGATTTTCAAAACGCTGAAAATTTCACTGCAGGGTTTTTGATCTAAAGAGTTATGGTGATTACTACAGAAAGGACTTTTCCATATTGTCTAATCACAATTTCAAAATTTTGGAGGGTAAGTATATTTAAAATTTTTTTTTGCTTGGTATTGAGTAACCTTCATGTCAGTCATCATTTCTTACATTCGCTTATAATTAGATATCTGAAAGCCGATAAATCATTGAATTATATAAAAGTAATTGAGAACTTGCTGTTTAACTTTTAAATTTATAGAGCTCTGCACAAATAAGCATATAGGAGCTTTCATATTTTCATAGGTGGACGAAAAGTGCTTCAAACACTTTTAATGAGTTCTCGTTTTTCACCGGAACGTATACCATCATGGCATGATAATTTGTTGCGATTTTTGGACAACAAGAGCCATCTGACATCAATCACATCATCACATTTCTTTGCACCAATTGTAATTACAATTGCTATTGGATTGAAACGACTGGAAAATATTGTTGACGTTCAGGTTTTATTGCTATTTCAGTATCTATCATTTATTATCTTTTTTGACGTATTTTATAATTTCTAAAATTCTGCTTTTAGTCATTTTTCCACTTTGTTTTTTAATGTATTTTTCAACACGAAAAAATAATGTGATTTTACTCTTGGAATTTTACCAAAATTTACGAACTTCTAACGAAATTTTGATTTACAAATTTTGTTTTCAGAAAGTTCTAGGAAAATCGTACGAGAAGAAGCTACGCTTAACCAAGGCTGATGCGGAACAGTTTGCAACTATTCTGGATGAAAATTCTTCAGCAGTTGAAAAGTTTGTTTTAGCATTTGGGAAAGCTTCAAAAAATTTGTGATTTGAGTTTCAGAAGAATATTTGAATATGAAATCTGTGAAAATGATTTGTACAAGTAGGATAGCAAAATTAAATTTAGCTTCTATTTCTTTATCAAATTAGTAAATATCATATTGGATGAATGATATATATTTTTGTGTAATTTAGGATATTGAGAAATTTTGTCTTCAGATGAATAAAATGCATGGATAATTTTCCTATGATCAGAATGATAAGTAGGACATTTAGTAAGAAATCAGCAATCATTAGTATCAAATGTCAATAACCGTTGTTTTTAGCTAAAATCGAATTTGTATCCAAAAAATGTTTGGCAGCAAATCTTAGCGAATTTAATAAAGAAGCGAAGTATGACTAATAAAAATGAATTTTAGAAAAATTTTTTTTTATTTTGTAGATGTGAAAAATTGGCTCAGTTGTTCAAATTAACGAAATCATCTTTGTTAGATTTGCCACCAGCGGTTGCTATAATTTTGTGTGAATTACTTTATGAGCAGTCAACAAAAACTTTGCACTTTCTTACGCCTGCAGTACATCAGAAAGATCGAAGGTTTGTGATGTAAATTAAAAAAGAAAACAAAATCTAAATAATTATTATTATGTTCAGTATGTGCTTACTACAGCACACTGCAGTAGTTGATCAGATTTTTTTTTATAATGAAGAGAGAAATTTGATTTTGAATCACGAGATAGCTTAAATTTAAATAAGGTTTAGAACTTTAGGCTAAATACTTTGTAAAATATTTCTAATTAAGCTAATTTAAATTCATTTTTAGTATATATATATATATACTCAAAATCTATGATTGAAAATTTTCAGCAGTTTGAAAAATCTTGTTTTTCATCTTGTTTTTAGAATCTTATTTTCTAAATTTTCAGCCATGTGCCGTCTGAGGAAGAAATTTTTTTAATTACACGACGACGATGGAAGCACGATTTGCGCTGCATTAATGTAATACAAATGCTTGATAGTCGACGTCCAATTTTTATACCATCAAGTAATGAAGTAAGTTTTATATCTTACTATATGAGTCTTAGATTTCTCTCTATCTTTGTACACTTTTCATCCAATATTTGGATAATATTTATAGCAGCAGTAACTTAAAAGTTCTTTTTTTCTGCACAACGAGATAGGACTGAATGATATAGACTTCTCTTTCGATGTATACATTTTAAAAGTTATTTGAAATCATATACTTTAGGTGATTTACAAGAAATTAAATAATAGAATTAAGAGCTAAATATTGCAGTTTCATGCAATTGATGAGATTGTGGATAACTGAAGTAGTTAAATTGTTGCAAAAAGTCGCCTCAAAATTTATTTGCTCTTAAGCATAGATTTAAACTCTGTTATTATCTAGCATAATTTTAACTTTATCATGTCATATACTGAATAATAGGATGTGATCTAAAATAGTGCAGAAATGTTATTTTACTTATTAATACTGAGATCCACTACCTCTTCCAGACTCTTTCGGAAGCGAGTCAACGTGAAATGGCTGAACGTCTTCTGAAATCCTTTAGTATGCGTAATATAACTCATGCTTTTGGACGTTCAACTCTCGATTTTCGATCTTTTTCACCTCCCCTCAGTCGACCACGTGCAATACCACCACTTAATCTCCAAGGACGATTACATCCCTCGAATACACCAATTGAACTATCACAAAGTGAGGTATGTCTTTTTGCTAAATTTGTCTGATGGAACGGAAAAGCCTAAATACAATTAATAAACAAACATAATAGCTTGTTTACTGTAAAATATCTTTTATATTATACAATAACTTCGATTTCCAAAGAATTATTACGTTGTAATTTAATTGATTAAAGAGATAAGTAATTTAACAATTCAGCAATAAATAAATACACAAATACAGTTCAAACATGAATTTGTTCTCAATGAAATATATTTCATGCGTTCAAAAATCGGTTTGATTTTTTTATAGTGATTTAAAGGTGTCACTAAGTAGAAAATATTAGCACATTCAAAAGCAAAACTTTAATATTCGTGGGAAATTCTTTTGTGATATATTAATTGCTGTTGTTAAGATGCATTTTTAATGGTTAAATATAACTGCAATGAAGATGATATATAAAAGATAAATTTGTTATAGTTGGTCAAGCCGATGATCAAATGGGGTGCTTTTTACAACGCTGTAGCTGCTGGATTATGTATTGGTGATTCGGATAGTTTACATCTTGATAGTGAATGGCTTGCGATGAGTATTAATAATTTGGTATTAAAATTTAGTATTAATTCTTTGTGTCTTAAATCAGAAATCGGCCCGTTCACTTCCATAAAGATAGATTAAAAATTAGAGTAGAGAAATTAACTATTACCAATGGCAGTTTTGATTTACTTTTCATTTCACTACAGCAAGGTCCAGAAGCTGCTGGTTTGATGTACGCATTTGGATTGAATGGTCATATAACAAGTATGAATTTGTTTACCATACATGAACTTTTGAGTAGTGGTGATCCGGTAATGAGCATTGCAATCTTGCTTGGATGTGGTGCAAGTCGGCGAGCAACTGCTGATGTACAGGTAGTGTTATATTAAAAATAAATTTGTCTCTAGGCTTATTCATATGCTTATCCATTCTTGTGAAGCTTTTTTAAAATCCATCAAAGAATTCGTTACCTGTGTATTTTTTTTTTTTTTTTTTTTTAACATGACAACATGAAACTCTCTTCATGCAGATGATGTTGGATGCTTCTGAAATCTTTAAATAAGCTAATAAAGTTCTGGCTACTGTTGTACATTTAACATCATGTTTCCGAAATATCAATACTCCAAGAACTAAATTAAAAATAATCATTATTTGATGTTGTATAACCTTCATATCGTTATAATGTCAGCAATGGACATATAAGATTTCATTGTAATATCATAAAATTAGTAATTTTCCTAATTTGCAGATTGATTTTATAATTCACTATAACCGTGTTCTACAAATTAAAAAAAAAAAAAGATTTGATGCAAATTTTAACAGAATTCTTTTTGAAGATATTTTCCAGTACATTTAAACTTTTAAACTAATTTTCAGATGTATAAAATGATGGTAACACATTTACCATTCATGATGGGTCCAACATTACTTGAACTGCATATCGATACAATGATTCAAACGGCGGCACTTGTTGCACTTGGCCTTCTCTTTGCACAATCATCACATATGGGTATCTTAAGTCAGTTAGTCAATGAGATAGGTCGACCTGCGTGTCCGGATTCTGAACCACCCACTGATCGTTACTCTTATGCTCTTGCCGCGGGTTTTGCCATTGGTCTGATTGCTCTGGGTTAGTTGAATTTTCCTTATCTTCTTTATAAATTATAAAAATTGTCTTATTTTTTAACCGAACAGACAAAGAAACTGCCAATAAATTTCTATTACAAAAATCTTAGAGAATTTTTTTTTTCTTTTACATATCATTAATGATTGATAATATCAGCTTTGATAAAATACATTCTCTTCCTTGAATTGCAGGACGCGGAGAAGATTTGTTGTCGAGTGTCCCGTTTGTTGAACAATACCCTGCAATAGCATCTAGACTTATCGTCCTAATGGAAGGTGGATTACGATCACTATGCGTATTTCCTTCGACTTCTTCGGAAGGGCCTTCGGGACACGCTACTACTTCCTCAACTTTTTCACAGTCAAATCATGTTCGAGAATCCGAAAATGTTAATCCACACTTGACAGGTTAGCTTCATTTTCATTATTCATTCACTTTATCTAGGAACATTTATGAGCTAACAAAGTTTATAGGATTCAAAGGGTACAGTACCTTATTTTGTTTAACACATCGCATAAAATATTTGGATAGCTTTGCTCGTAGTGTTTCTTAATCTTTTTTAAGTGTTATGACCGATTCGATTACTTCGTATATCCAAAAAAGCTTATCATGCCTGATTATTCTAATTAAAGTTAGCATGGAACCTTCAATTATTCGAATTCAAATTTCGTGGTTTTTCGTTGGAACTGTTGTTTCCTATTTGTAAACGTGTTACATACTTTCACATATTTTGTCTCTTCTAGGCTATCATATATACTCATTTTTCATCTTTTTTATGCACAGTGTGTTGGCAAAAATTGCGTGAAGAATCATTTCTCGAATTCTTATACAACTTGCTCAAGATTATTGTAGTTTATTGTAGCAAGCCCAGCCGCCGTTGCTTTTGGTCTAATGTATCTTCGAACAGAGAATAAATGGGCAGCAGAAAGTTTGAAAATCCCTGAAACAATATCGGCGATTGAGGAAATTCGACCTGATCTTATTTTACTGAGGTGATCTTTTTGGTTTGCTCTCATAAGATTAAGTTTAAATTCGTAATTATCAAACTGAATTTTATTTAAGGAATCATTTTGTTTAAAATTTAAAAAAAAAACATGCTTCAAAAAATCTTCAAAAAAGAGATTGAAAGGCTTTCTTGAAATTCTTGGTTTCGAGAATGCTTCTCTTGTATATCACTTAATTGTAACTAAGAATGATAAGTGAATATTTGGAAACAATCAGAGATTTACTACTTGAGTCGTAATGGCAGTTTTCAGCCATAAGTCACAATAGAAGTAGTTTTAGGACACTTTGCCGACATCTTGTTTTGTGGAATGAAATAACGGCTTCCAAGCATTGGGTGGAAGAATCAGTACCTCCAATTGTGCTAAATTATAAGCAGCGTTTGTTCAATGAACAACCGAAAGCTGTCATTGATGATGATGAGGAGGAAAACTTACGGATGCTACAAATAGCGGTTGATAAGCAAACAATAGCTCAGGTCGCTTCTATTACTTCCTCTACTATCTCAGCAATCATTTTACTAGGGAATGACAGGGACAACTTCATCTTCTCTCATGTCCCATGTACTGCTGTCTTTAATGATTAATTATCATCAGTGTGATATATCATTGAGTTTTATTGGATGTCGGGCATATGTATCATCTCATGAAGCTAGTCTCGAAATCATTGCGTGTAATGGAAGCAATGGTGAAGTTATCAATGTTTACATGTTATTTGGTTCAGATGTTTTTTGGTATAATTAAGAAGAGCTAATTGTTGTGAAGAGAGTGATAGCAAAAGTACCAATTGATCTATAAATATATATATATGTGTCGTATAACACATTGTTGAAAATCTCAAATTATAAGAAAGATAGTAGCGTTTTATTCCGTAAAAGTACTGGCAGAACATTTTTTTTAATCAAAGTTTCTGTTTGCATTAGTGGTTTCGTCTTCGGTTACTCATTTGAACTGACATGCTTCTATAAAACTTGAAAAAGGCTAGTCATATTAAGATATTACTCTATGATACAGTCAACATGCCTAACCCTATATAACGTTTTACAATAGAATGTTCGAAATATTTTGTGGGACAATTTATTCTTTTTAGCGTTTACCACTGTTCGATTAAATTTATGATGTTCGAATTGATGATTCTGGATATATTAAATGTAGAGATATTAATCCAAGAATCCTAAAATTCATTAATTTTCCCAAGAATATAATTTTTTAGACCTACCTGAATGTCGTAGCTGGTGCCTGCTTTGCAATGGCTATTCGTTTTGCATCGACATGGAACTCTGAAGCCTTCAATGTAATCGTAAGTTTATTTCTCTTACTAAAGGGAAAAATCTAATATTTCTAGTCGAGTGTAAAAATCCGATATATCTAGTTGAATATTGATTTTGTTGGATAACAATGGAAATTATTCGAATCATTATTTGCATATTCTGGTTTGTTTCATAGATACAGTTAAACTACCGCTGTTACTTCATTCAAAAAGTATTTGTTTTTTATTTTCATCGTCGGTACTGTTTCTGCTTAATCTAATGAACAATCATTTAATGTTTAATACCACTTCTAACTCTTTCGACTATTTTTCTGTGTCTGCTCATGTTTAACTTCTCATTTTTAAATAGATTTTTTAAAGAACTTTATTTATTTATAGTGGTATTATATAAGGTTGGTTTTACCAGCAAGTGAACAACAGATTTGCAGCAAGCTAAATCTTGCCGCCGGCGTTACAGCTTGCCTGAATGTGCTTGGTACTCTGGTTAACTCTTTGGGCATCGTATGTTTCTTCTTTTCTTCTTTTTTATTTGTTTTTATTTGTTTCAGAAACTTTTGCCATTTCTTCTAGGTATATACCAAAAAGAGTTGAAATTCTCAGGACACATCCCAAATAATCATTTTTCCACCTTGCCTGGAATACTGTACCATTATTGAGTAGTTTAAGGCTTACAATATAAGAAATTATATTTTTTAAATCTGTTTTACTTTACTTAAGACAAATGCGTTAGAACTTAGCTATAATAAGGAAAAATACAAGAGTTAATTTAGAATGTGATTTCTTCGTTTTTCTTAATAATGAATGTTTGATATTATCATCCCCAGTTACTGTGTTACTTTTTTTATTTCCAGCTTATGGCCGGTAGTGGAAACTTACAAGTGCTACGTCTTTGTCGATTACTTCGCACACGTGTAACATTACCAGAAGCGTATCGTGATAATACTTCACATAATTTGTATGCTGCTACAAACACAGTAATGGGAATGCTAATGCTTGGACGTGGGAGGTTCAAATAATTGTTTCTTCTCCTGAATTTTTTTTTCCCTATCTAAATTATTTGAATTGTCTATTGCAAAAAGTGTAAAGAGAGCAGCAATTTTATTTAAATTGATTTCTTCTACTTTCAATTGTTCTATTCTCCGCACTTTTTCGAATTGTTAGATAATTTAGAAGTTACTTATCCATCAGTCAAATAGATTACCATTATTTGCTATCAGTTCTGCTCAATTCATACATTGATCTGTGATCGAGAGGAATACGGGAGATGAAATTATCCGTTATTAATTAATTACAAAATATATTTCTCTACTGATAGTGTCCTTTTTCAGATATGCATTGAAGACAGATGATTTATCAGTTGCTGCACTTGTTATTGCATTCTTTCCAGTCAGTCCTCATGCGCTTAGTGATAATCGGTAGGTAACTTCAACTGATAAATCTTCTTTTCGAATCCTAACTAAAAAGAAAGTATAGGTTAATTAACAGTGGAAGAAATTAGTCTCAAAACCAGTTGCAATTCTGTGAGATTTATCTCTCTCCTATCGGAATGGCAATTCTAAAAAAGATATATCGAAAAATATTTCTTAACGAATTTTAAATTTAGCTTGTAAATTCAAATTTCGGTTTGTGAAGTTATAGAAGTTTTCAGATTGGAATATGTATTATTTCCAATATCTGAAAAATAAATTTTTATGATTTTGGTTTTGTTTAATGAGTTAATTTCACTCCCATTTATACAATTCTTATTTATCAGATTATGCAAAATGCAAATAAAAAAAGTTTTCTCGTCTTTAAAAAATAATAAAGCAAATATTGGTGATTATTCTGCATGTTTTTTTTTTTTTTTTTTTTTTTTTTTTCTAGGACCTATTTACAACCTCTTCGATTACTTTGGGTAATTGCAGCCGAGGAACGTTTGTTATGCTCCATCGATGCAGACACTGAAGAACTGGTAGAGCTCGAGGTTGAAATTACATTTAAGGTAAAGAGTTTTATTTTCTTTGCTTAATAAAAATTTCGGTTGTTAACTCCTTATTCAAAATTAAATTCTTTCAATTGCACTGAGTTTCAGTTTGTTGTTTTCGCTATAAAATATCTCTAGGATTTAGAAGCTTTTTAAAATTTCAGGGATCTAAAGTTATATATCCGGATGTTCTCAATCTTCGTACACCTTGTATTATACCTGAGTTGAGTTTACTAAACAAAGTAAGTGCTTTGTGCGAAATATTAAAAAAATTTTGAATGGGAATGTGGCGTTGGAAATAGTATTATAATTATTAAAGGAATTCTGAAACAGTATATATCGAAAAATATTCCTTAACGAATTTTAAATTTAGTTTGTAAATTTAGATTTCGGTTTGTGAAGTCATAGAAGTATTCGGATTGGAATTTCAGATTCAGATTGGTGGGCAGGAATATGAAAAGCGGATTTTTGATTTGAGGCAGGAATCAGACAAGCAAAAACTGGAGGAGATTCTGAAAAAGCAACATGGACGGATGGTAGTAAACTATTTAGGGCAGTAAGTCGAAGTTTTGCTAAACTTTCAAATGTGGATTAATAGACGGGATTCTTCATTCTTGATTTCTCTCAGTACTGAATTAAGTTATGAATTCTCAGATTTCTATAGTACAGCAACCGGTGAGAAAGGGTGGACAGATCATTCTTTAACCTAACTTCCAATAATGAATATTACAAGAATTGAGACTAGGATTAAGAAATAATTGAAACTGTATAGAAGCTTCATCCAATTAAAATTGCTGGAAGTCATTTAAATGTAGGTGTGATAACTTTTAATTTTTAAGGATATTTTTATGAATTTAACTTTTTCGATATCTTACATCTGTCCCAATTAAAAGTATTGACATAAGACTGAAATTAGTTTGTATTAAATGATACTTCGCATTTGAAGCTAGACCTTTTACAAAACGATGTGAAAAAATCATATTTTCATAGCACTTTAAAGAAACTGACCAAACCGGATTAATGAATCTTCATAATAACTTTTCCTTTCAGGAAGGAACAAAAAATTGTTGTTGCAACAATAAAGCAAATGTGCAGTGCTGAAGATGATCCGATGTTAATGTCAATATGTGAGCAAGATTTACTCAATGCAACGCAAAACGATCAAAATTTCCGACAAAAATTCGATTTTAATCTACCGGAAACAACTAGTGATATAGAAAATATTGAAGAACCAAATCTCTCTTCTTTCGGATCCTGGATACGAAATTTTCAGCTCGATAATGGTAGCATTGCAGCTTATGACTACGCTTTATCATTTGTTAAGGTATTTTTGCTAGATATTAGACATTATACAATCATTCCCATCAGTTTTCTTACTTATTGGGAAATTTTTCCCGTTTTAAATTCATATTCTGTCTAATAATGTTGAGACGAAGAATGGAAAAATTAGAAAATGAAAGTGTTATGTTAGGAGTTGTGGAAGATAAGACTTTTTGAATGAAGAGTAGTTAGTGGTTGATGATTTCGATATTTACACATTCAGCTGTAGTATAGAGCTGCTAGACTGGTTAGTATGTAACTCAGTGCCTAAAATTTATAAAATTGGAGTTAATGAAAAATTTCCAGTTTAGATTGATTAAACTGAATCTAGAATATGGATCTTAAATTTTTTGCACTACTTTTATATTTATGTTTCTGAAAAAAAAAAGGAAAACTGAATTACTCGAATCGCTTTAGCACTTGTTTAAATGTGACATCTGCTATCGAAATATATACGGACAACATTTAGCGTTTAGATTTGACATATAATCCTGGAATATAAGTCGAATTCGCTAAGGCTCAAAGATCTTTAAATATACTTCAGGATATGCTCCAAAAAAATCCGCCTCGTTTTGCACGTACTCAGTACGACTTGCTGGATGCATTTCTCGAAAGAAGCCTATTTGATCAAAACGATGAATGGCCCATCCGTTCGAACGTTATCCCTAATGAGCTTGTCACATCATTAATGTAACGTAAAATCACAGTTCGAAGATGCAAATAATCCACTTCATTTCACTGTTCGATTTACCCAACAAATTGTTTATTTGTCGTTATTTTTGAAATATACTTCTGTTGCACATTTTATTCATTACATATCTACTTTTTCTTTAAATGATAACTTAACAAAATCGATTTACTTTTCGCATATCTACAAATTAAATTTTAACTCCAAAATATTCAATTCCTGTAGCCTTCTTTTGTGTTCTCCTCATTGCATATACTGGATCTCGAAATATTATTTTTCAAATCGTATACTGCCCACCTCCCTCTACTGAGCACTGTATAGATATTTATCACAAACCGGTTACTTTCCAGAGAGGAAAAGAGGATGGGATAGGTTTGCACGTCGATCTGAAACAGAACTAGGAGCTACAGCTCACGAAATTAACATCTAAACTTCAACAGTTCGAAAAATTAATATTTTCCCTTTCACTTCCTCTTATCGATTTGATTGCTCTAAACCAACAAAATAGTTATTCCCTTTTCCCATTTTTTTTGTTGTTTAATGTATCATCCTAAAGCATAGAACAATTTGCATTGCTCAAACTTTTGTATAAAATATGAGAAGCATCTGCTTGATCAAGAAAGGAAAGACTATAGAGGAAGTCGTATTTCATTAGACTTTTTCAAAATTTGATGAAATGATATGAATAAAACTTCACATGGTGTAAAATCCTTCAAGTCAGTGCTTTGAAAATTGATTCTTGGATGTATCCAATAGAAAAGTGTTTCCACTCATTATTGGTTAATGCCACCAAGCTTGAAATACATCAGTAGCGCAATACGTACAGGTGTATTTTTATTCGTTTAATAGCACATGTGAATGGGAAGAAATTAAAGTAAAACCAAGCAATCAGTAGAACACTTAAATTCAAGTTTTATTTTGCACACCAAAGCTCCCATTAGTTACAATGATTAAATACGATATAATCTCAAATTAAACTTTTAGTTTTACATTATTTCATTAGCAACATACAATCACAAATTAGAATTTGAAACGTTTTGACAAAGAACAGCTCTAACACAGTTCTAATAGAGAGGCATTCTACTATGAAATGATAGCTATAAAATGTATCAAACCCAAAAATTATCGAAGCCACAGTGTTCGGTAAAAGAAAGCTAATTAGTGGAGCAATGTGGTGACGTTCACTCCATTTGCAAACGAACAAATGAGTTAAACATAAGCATAACCAGACTGGACGTTTCCTTCCTTCAAGACCGATATTTCAGTACCGATCCTGGTTGTTCTGAAGAAAAACTTTTTGAAAACCAGTCAGCAGATTTCCAGAAAAACAGTAGTCAGGTCATGTCTGCATTTTATGATTGCTCAAATAACTTCAATTCAAGAAATCTTCGGAAAGACTTGCCTTACTCATTAAACCTGCAGCCGGTAAACAATAAAGTCGGAAAAAGTGCCTCAATTTCCCAACTTTAACAGAATGTCCTTACTATTATACAATTGTAAATTCCTTTTTTCATATACAAACACGACCAGACACTACTCGTTGTAAACAGAAAAAACCGGAAAAAGTTAAAAGAAATTTCTATATGATGATTTCACAGAAAGCAATGTCTAGAGAAGCAGTTGTAAGAAACTATCTACGAAATCTTTGTTTAATCCACGAAGATTATCAATGCCTTCAATGTTTTGAAAGGAATAAAAATCTTAGCTGTTCGGACTACAACTTTGGATATCTTTCCTTTCATTAAATATATTAAATATGGCAAGCAGAAGTACTGCAATCTGACTAAGTGAGATGTCTGCATAATTACTCGTTTCCAGAGTGCCCTAGCAATCATTATCTTATTCAGGATATCATTTTTAAAGCTAGAATCTCACTTTAATTCCTCTCGTTAATTTTCTCCCTTCGATGATCTTACTTCTTTTTACCTTTACCTTTTATTTAATTTTTTTTATGCAACCAAAAAGAGAAACTAAAATTCGGAAATTTCGTTAGTAGAATGTTTTCACATTTTTTTAGAAATTTACATTGACGATTAAATACCATATGCAGAAGAATGTAGAAATTTTTTCCTACGCAACAAATTTTCCAATCCAATTCCTGAATATTTTTCCTTATACTCTAAATAATATTACTGAAAGAGGAGGGAAATGAAATCTCTATTCCACTACAATAAGCCAAAGCTGTAAATCCATCATGCAACATAATGCAGCAGCTTGGAAAGAACAAGAAAACACACTGAAAGAAATTAAACGATTCCATAATAAACTAAAGTAAAGTGAAATCTAAATAAATAATCGATAGAGAGACTTCAAGCCACTTAGAAGACGATTTTTCGTAAAAGAAACAAAAGACCCGAAAAAAAAAACTCATACTGGTGATGAATCTTTCCATTCCGGAAATTATATCTTTGTTCGCTGAAATAAAGCTTTTGGGCGTTTTAATTTTGTTAAATCCTGAATATATGATATTGCATTTTATAAAAAGAAATTGAACAGAAAAGTAAGATATAAAATTAACATATGCAGTATTATTCAAATCTTTTCTGCCCTACAGCCAAAAATTTCTAATATTTTTTAAAAATCATTTAAGGTTGCTACATACACTTTTTACTAGGAATGTAAATGACAAACTGATGAATAAGGGTCACAATTCACGAAATATTTTTCACTTAAAAGTTTCAATTGAAGTAGGAATGAATAAACTCTGTAACAGCGAATGGGGAATTAAGTGGAAAGAACTGCTAACAGTCTACAAGTATATTAAGTGTTATTATGGCAAATTCGAAACGTTCGAAAAAATACTTACGATGGAAAAATAACACAAAATGGAAATTATTTCCGTATTTACATAAACTTTCTATAACTTACTTTTCTATAACTAAGTTTTTTAGAAAGATGTAACTTACCCTTATTGTCAACCTTAACAAACGATTTTTGTCAAAAATATTCCCGCTTTCCTTCTAGTTTTATGGAAGACTACTATGACAATAAGGGTAGAGCTAAAATTAGAAGCTAAAATTTATAAATGCACTTACCGCAAGATAATACGCAACGGAATTACTCAAAGACGATAACTTTCCAGCTACTTTGCTAGCACCCATCCTCATACTATCTCTGATTGTCGCCATTTCCGGCATTTGACTTACGTAACCACTACCGTATGAACTATTTTGGCCATCACCAAACAAATCAGCGCTGCCTATTCCACTTGAACCTTCGAAACGATTCAACCTGGACTGCGCCTCATACTAAAACAAAACATTCTTACACTCTGAATTTTCAACTTTCAAAAAATTTTAGCTTGCATCCACCTATTCCTAGAAAACATATATCCACATATTCTTTCCTTCCCTGTAATTAACAGTTCTAGTAAAATCCTCACATCTACTTGTGGACTACCAAAATATTGATCGGATGATATTGCTCTTGCATTCGCAAACTTTTTCAATGCACTGTCATCGGACGGCTCATTCATAGCAGCGGTTATAATCGGCCTCGACCTGAAATGAATTTCAAAAAAAAAAAAAAATTTTTCAAACTGACCAATAAGAAGTTATTCGCCAAACATATGATGTTAAAGCACACATTATTCAGCTTAGTCTAGCACATGATATACACTAATACAATTAATTCAACCTCATTTTATACCAAATAAAACCTTCTGTCATCTTCATTATAAAAATATTTTTTTCTCAAATTGATACAAATTTTAGAAAAGATGTACGAAAATAAATACGGTTTTTTAATTGTGACTGTCGAAGCAGGAGTTTCCCAACTATCGAAGAAGTCGTTTCCTCCTGTAGTTCTTTTTATGTAGCGATCATCGGTGATGCTTGATCTCTTCTCATTTCCTCTAAATTCTGATCTATGATAAATACTACAAAATAATATTTAATAGCTTCAACGACAATCTTTTAACGAACTAAAAAACTGAACAAAAAATGGCCTGTAACATAAGCGTAGCAATCTCACGCCTCTCTTACTCTGCTTTCGACATTTAAACTTGCATATTCGCGAAAATTTGAAATTAAACCTTAAATCATCATCAATAATTTCCCATTCGCCTTCTCGTCGACTTGGCACTGTAGTTTCATTGATACTCCTTGAAATGCCTTCTTGAGGAATGGTTTTGATACCGCTTGCCACCGAATGACTTATTCTTCCCTTTCCAAAAATGACGCCACAACTGCCCATACCAAGACGATCTACTACGTCTGCTTTATTCTGATCTACATTACTTGCTTTCTGTTTAGCCTAGAATGATAAATTATCCAATAAAGTCAAGTGTTCCATAAAGCAGTTTCAAATTAAACCAATTAAAAAATCAAAACCGTTAGACGAAAAACAGAAATCGAGCAGTTTTGGGTACAAAATATCAGCGGTCTCGTAGATTGATTAATAAAAAGATTAATATCGCAAAATATAAAAACAAAACCATGAGAGACCTTTTTTTCTAATTCTTGCATCAGAAACCGACTAGAAATCGTTTTTGACCCATCGGAATCAATATCATCATTTCCGTCATCTTTCATAATGGAACTTTCCAATGTTTCCTTCTCTTTCAAGTTATCAGATGCTTTCTGTTCAATTTCACCAAAATTTGCAGTTATGCGATGTGCACCCATTCCTTTCCTAGCACCAAGCTATGAAAACGATATATTTTCATCTGCTCCACCAAAAAAACAAGAAAATAAAGATTCATCTTGAGTATTTACCCATCCATACAAACAGGATCAATATAAAATTTGAAATCTACCATCAAAAAATAAAATTTGATAAGCTTAAATGCAACATACTCCTGATTTCTTCACTGTAATTTTTTTGCTCGCAATTTTTGATTTCAATGGAACATTTTGTTCACGAGGTGTATCACTCAATAATAATGCTTCAATATTCGGTTCTGAAAATAATAGATTCTAATTTCCTTCAACCAGTGTTATTTAGTGGTAAAATCAGACAAATTTTACAAACAAAATTATTACTAGCTAACAAGCCCCATAAAAAAAATTAACGAGATCATGTAACTACAGAAGTGATAATACACTATGGAACATATTTAAACTTTAAAACATTAATACCGAATATAAGACTGCGATAATTAAAACAGCCTGTGCGCATATGTGCAATGTACGAAGATAATACTTAAGACTAGAAAATCATACTTAATCACACACGATGAAATCCATAACTGCTGCTTAAGCAGTTCGAATGGCGGTATCTTTAATAAAAGCAAGGTAAGATTAAGTAAAACAACAAAAGGTACCTAATAATGCTTCATTGTCATCACTAATGAACGCGTCCTGACTTATAGAACATGAAGAATTGCTCTGATGAACAAGAAAGTCTTGAGAAAAAAAATCAACTTCATCCTTTGTGTTTTTCTCTTCAAATCCTTCATCTGCTATCAAATCACTACTGTCCATCATCAAAGAAGTACCATATTGTCGGTGTGCTTCCATTGCTAACGAAGCTAATTTTTCCTGAAAATAAAAGAATTATACACGTCCGGTAAATGCATTTTACACCAGTTGATAAACTTACCAGTGCTTAAAAACGTTCATAAAGTCTAACCATGAGGGCAGATAAAGAAAAATTTAGTTGCGTTGTAAGCTTTTTTTAGTAATTTGAAAAACGATTTCATAATGTAATGCTTCTGCTAAATTTTGGTACAGTGATCTTTCTTTGTAAGAAAAACGGTTGGTTTTGCACATTATTAAAACAAGGTGCTAGGAAAAACTACCCAAATTAAGATAAAGGAAAAAACTATGGCTGATGTTGTTCAAATAAAGAAAACACAAAATTACGTACTCTATATAAATTTGAAGCCTTGCTGTTATATTTCTGTTGAGCGTCATTTGTATTACATCCATGATGCTTGAAAAAATTGTTCTAAAAATATGACATACCAAATTTGATCAAAATTTTCAAGTTAAGAAATACACATATAAGCAAAAACGTAGTGTAACAGATATGAATAAATATATATAAATATGAATTAAGTGACAATATTCAAATATTTATTAAATAACGAAAGGAATTATTTTACTATGCAAATGCCTGGCATATCAGAGTATGAAAGACAATAAAGTACATTGACCATTAGATTCGTGTGGGAAAATTGAATTTTTACTTTAAACGTTTATTTAGTCAAATGTAATATAGTAATTGCTAGCTAAAATCTAGGGCAAAATTATCAACAAACGCTTTAAGACACAAAAAAAAAAAAAAAAAAAAAAGGGAAAAAAGATTCTTTCTGACTTTCCCTTTTGTTTCTTCTCTACCACCAATTCAGAATCACATTCATGCAGATGTTATTAACATACACAAAAGAAAAAAAAAAAAAAAAAATCTTCCATCAAAAAAAAGAACGGAAGTAGAGGAAAAGAAAACTGGATTACACACAAAACACTAATACATTCGATATTAGTTTTCTCCATTAACTAAATATTCCTTCCCTGTTCCATACCCTCTCCTTTCATTTTCCAAAAAAAAGGAAGCATAAACAAACCGCTTTAGCATTTCCACCAACTTGCATAGCACGCAGTTGTAACCATGTCCATTTAGTGTCCAAAGTAGTTGATCGTACAAAACTGATGTGAACGCCTAAATTGCGATGCACCGCCGAGCAATCGATACATATGTAAATGCCGTAAGTTACTGATGCCCACGAAGGATTACGAGCACCACAATCGAAACATTCCTAGATTACTGTCGCGTGTATTTTGTAGTTTTGAAATATTACTTCGAGTTTTATTTATTCAAAATCTTTAAATCTGCAGCTGATTGAACTGAATAACCTACACAAATCTAATTGTTTTCCTTTTTTGATAACCCTCCCATCGAATGCCTTCATCCTTTATTGCAAGAATAAAAAATTATTTCCTCCTCATCGTTATCAATGTTCATTCCTGTTTAATGTTACTGATCACTAATCCATAACCACTCCAATGTTCTATATATGCATTCTTCCGATCATCTTTTCTTGTTATCATTAAGCGCTAGCAACAAAAAATAGTAAGAATAAAGAAAAAATGCAACAGGGTTCTTTATTGCAACTGAAAAGAAAACTAAAGATTTTCTCCGAAAATAACATACTTTATTGCATGGTAAAGCGCGAAGTTTCCGGAAAACGGTTTGAATATCTGCTTTTAATGGAGCTTCTTCTGTAGCGCCCATTTTGCTTTACTCCCCTTCTAACACAACTTGACAGTTGCGTCACTGAAAACTGTAGCAAAGATTAAATTAGAACTTAAAACTTACAAATATGATTATTTAGCATAAAATACATCAATTTATAATATCGAATACGATTTTACAAAGCAGATCAAAATAGTAATCACTATAGAATCAGTTCAACGTAGTGTTTAAATGAGATTTCTGATGAGTCAGATAATTTAGAACCAGGAAACATTTGATAACTCACAAATGATAAGCTGTTGAAACACTTAGGACTAAATCGCCAACACCTAACGTTACACGCCCAGTACACGGCAAGTCGCAAAAATGAAACGACACGTCACGCAGGCTTTTAGTTCCACGTAGACAAATCCGAAAGCGTAACGCTGGCACATGCACTGTGCAAACTTAACATCCCACCTGATGAAGACGTTTGTGACGACCAACTATTTCGATTTTATGTTTGACAAAAGTTCATCCGAAATATTCTTCCAGTCTTAAAAGGAAATTAAAATTTAGGAGTCGAGACCTATCACTTTGAAAAATGCAGCACACTATTTTTACCCGTTTATTTTCTTTTAATACAGGTTTGCAGTATCTTGAAATATTACAGGAAATTAGGTAGAAATGTCTCAAAGATAATCCTTCAGTGTAAAATAGTTAGAAAAGTAGTACCATACTGTAATGTGCACATAATTTGGGTTGCTAGTTTGGGTGTAATCTGCTTTTTTGTTAGTGCTGAGAAATGCATATAACCTTTTAACAATCACAGTTCAACAAATAAACATTGAATAAGCAACTAATTACAATAATTCAGATTTTTTCTTTCTTTCAAGTTCTTTAAATGAATGAGAAGTAATGATTTTGTTATGCAAAAGAGTAATAACAAGTCAAATATAATTCATTACGTCAATGGATGAAGTCATCAAAATGTAAAATGACAGAAGCGCGAAATGTAATTTGAAACAGCAAATTTTTTTAGAATGATATTCGAAATGAAAACAAAATCATTTCTGGAAAGCATTTCAAATAAAGTAATTTTCTCGAAATAATTCCACAAACTACATCCATCATAATTTAAGCCATATATCCGACTCAAGTTATTGCGATTCTGTAGTGTGCAACGACTGAGCTGCTACATCTGTAAGATCATTTTGCTAAAGTGTTCAACATTTATAATTCTACTAAATTTCTTCTCCCAGCTTATTTACATACACTGGTAAATCATTCCTTAAAATTTTTTACTATCAAATGATATATCACTGGACACTACCGATATTTCAGGTTAACAATTTTTAATCAAAACAATAAATTTATTAGAAAAAAATTTCACCTTGATTTGAGTTAAAAAATATTTTAGCCGAGCTAAATGTGTACGAAAGCAATTGGAATTCCTGAAATTCTGTGATATAGAATTGGAGGAAAAACTCAAAAGTTGGATAATGGAGCGATGAAAAATTGAAAAAGCTCTTTTTTCAGTTTTTTTTTTTATAAAGCTCATGTATGATTTATCAAGCAAAATTTGAATTCCATCAATTAAAAATATGAGATATATACGACATGGTTCACAAAAGAAATCAAAATCTAACTTTTTGGTATTGGTCTAGCTTAGCCAGACGGATTGCTGCTGATGGATCTAAAGCATTTTTGGTTGATGAACTTTTAGAGCCAAATGAAGCATTGGCAATTTGTTCTTCACATTCACAAGCCACAGACTGGAACCAGTTCAAAGATGAAAAATAGGTGTGTTGATCCAGCAGTACCAGGATAAATGCTACACCTAAAAATTTTAGAATTTCGAATTTCATTTATTTTAAAACCAGTACTTCTGAAATTATCGATATTCAAAAGATTGTTTTGTATAAACCATGAAATTTCTCGAAATTGGAAAATTTCTTATCTATTTTTTACTCAACATTTTTCTGAGCACTATAAATCGAAAAGGACTTTTTGAATTTTTGTTAATCCAGTAATTTTACTACTTAGTTTGTATGAATTTTTTTCTCTATTATACCAAGAATAAATCCATCGTCAGTAAAGGTATTGTTTTGTTTCGCTCTTCGTCCTAATTTTCCTTTGCAAGAAAGCATTCGATCGACATAATTAATCGTCAGTGGTGGCACAATCATGTAAAAGAAGTTCAAATGTTCATATTTCGTATTCCCGCACAATTCTGGTGCAAATACTTCCACAAGAATCTGCAATCTATTTATTTATGTATCTATATATCTGTATACCTAACCTGATCTATCTGCCTATGTCTGTATATTTAGAATTTTAAAAAGTTTGAAGGAATTTGTTATGATAAATGTTGGTTGCAAACCTGTAAATAGTTGTCCGACTGATTAACATTCTTTTTTGCTACATCGAAAACATTATCTAGCAACTTAGCGGCACTGATAGTCTCTGATGATAGTTTTGCATTGACTGCAAGCGGTTCGAAGGATGGGACATCATCGAGATTAGGAAGAAATCCCAAAGACTGCATACTCGCTTCAACGCCACCTGATCTGCAATTGTCCATTATTAGATAATTTGAAATAACAATCGAATTCATTTGAAAATTGGAATATGTTCAATATTTCGATGGTTTCTTCCCAAATGATCCTAGTAAGAAATATTTAGAAATGCGAAATGTAATCAAATCAAGAATTTTTGCCCAGAAATGAATGTCCAAACAAGAAATATTCGTTTAAATGTGGTCACCTGAAAATTTACTGAGAAATACAAAAAAGAGTAGCGAAATAATTTCGTCAATTTAAGAATTCTTTTAAATCAGTCAATACTTTTCCCTGTTCTCATTCGACAAGAAATTGAACTTCAAACTACAAAGATTATTTAAACACAAATCTTATTTGGTGTCTCTATTCTAAATTTCTCCATGAGAAATATCAATGCCATTATTTAACACTTCAAAATCAGTGATAAAGTTTCCCTCAATTCGAAAGACACAATTAAAAAGGCACTGAAAGAAGCATCAGCACTCTGTGACATGTAAAGGACTTTTTTACAGCCAATAATTTAACTTACTAAAACCGCTACTCACAATTTGCTTTGATCTTCTATTAGTTAAATTATTAATTATACCAAATAATAAAGAATGAAATAAAAAATGACCACTGACCTAACAAGCCTTACATAACCCATAACATTTCCAATCTCAGTGATCAAAATACGCAGTTTATCCAAATACAAATCATCATCCGCAACACCAAGAAGTCGAATTGAAGCGCTGAAACGTTGCGCTCGACTTACTGGATACTGAAATGTAACAGGAATTAAATTCTATCAATCTCATGCCAAATATGGAATAATTAAATGGAACCATGAAAGAAATCAAAAAAGAAAAAAAAAATTCTCCAACTGTTGAAATTAATTAAGCAGAAATACTTTTTCCCCCCAAAAGAAAATTTATTCAAGTAATAAAAAATTCTTTTATATGAAAAAAGATATGGAAAAAAAGTTAAAAATTAAACATTTGAAAAACACTGAATCAATTACTTAGAATAAATGATTCCAATGGGGTTTTTGCATACTTCAAAGTAGGTTTCAGCTCTCAAAAATAATCTATTCAGAAAGAAGAAAAGAAATGAAAGAACGGAATCTATTCATATATTCCCAGGAACTAACCATTTTTTCGAGTTTCTCAGCATTCTCATGAAAATATCGCTCATCCTTAATCAACTGATTCCTAATACGATCATCGTATAAGAGCTGTGAGAAAATATAAAATTTCTTTTTGAGAAACTGATAAGCATGATTGATCTGTAATATACTCTAATCGGCAAAACTGAAATAATAGAATTTTTTCTTTTCTTTTCATTTTTTTTTCTTCTTTTTTTTTTGATTTTTAAACATTTAAAGTTATCTTTAAATGTTCAAAAATCATTACTTAGAATAAATTGATCATTTTCGAAAATGATTAATTTGTGTTTATAAATAGAAAAAAACAAAGCAATCTATGAATGCATTTGTGGAAAAATGTCAAGCTATTATAGAAAAAAATTAGAAACAAAAATTGAATAATTTTCTTATGGAAGAAAATGTAAAAAATGATTGGATTTAATCATACCGTCGTATGCATAATACCCATACCATGAGTTCGTATTGAATTAGCAACATGTTCTACTGTTAATATTGTTAATTGCTTGCTTTTACTGTCTTTTTCGATGAAGAACTGAAATAAAAGTAATTTTCAAATTTCACAAAAAATAAATAAATAAAAAATAAAAAACAAAGATATAGTGAAATAGAATAAATAAAGAGAAAAAACACTTCGAATATAAAATTTGTTGTAAGTTAATAACAAATAAACTAGGTTAACCAAAGTTAGGAAAGCATGAAAAAAAAAAAAAAAAAAAAAAAACTGCATTGTTAGGCTTAGCATTATAAAAGAATTTTAATATTGACATATAGGATTATTATAATTTCAACATTTCAAGTTTAAATAAAGTCAGTTCTGAAACCATATTCAACAGTGAAATTAGTTGGACTATAACTAGTATAACGCAATTCATAACCAATAATTAGTTTCATCCGCTCTGAAGAGTTTGGATAGAATAACCTTACAAATGATATGTAGCTTAAAATTTCTAAAATTCTCGAAATTCACCTAAAAATTTCCAAAGAAATCTGAGATTAGGTACCTGTTCATTTAAATTATAATCATAATTTTCCACAAATGAATCGATATTTCGAGCAATAAATAACACATCTGGACCTTGGTCAAGTTTTTGGAATGGTAGACGACTCTGACATAAGATTAAATTATATTTTTGTTTAGCCAATAAGCTCATTGCCATGTAAGTGTTCGAATCATGCAAAGCGACAGCTGTCAAATTGTAGAATGTACTTTCCAAATATTTTTCAACATACCCTGAAATCTTGATAACTTGCGAAAGAGAGAGAGAAGAAAAATGTGTTTCATTCAATATCCTAAAAACAATTTTGTATTCTATCTTTTCAGTTAGCAAACAATTTGCCCACTTTATGCCACTATAGCCTTCTTTCTTTTCATTAAATTCATTAATTTCTCCCATTTTCAACCAAAAATGTTTCACAAATTCTGATAGTAATAATAATAATAAAAGTAATAACATTAATAAATAATGATAACAATAGTAATAATAGAAGTAGTAATAGTTGTGGTAGTAATTTTTATTCTAAAATAAGTAATATCCTAATTATATTTTCATTTTACTATCTAAAAAAATGGCAATTACTTTTAATATCAATCAATCGATCAAACAGTTGCACCGCAGGTAGTTCCAATAAATTAACTAAACGCATGTTTGCATCATGCATTGGATCTTTCGGCGTACGATCGTCCAGTTGGAGATGAGAATGAACGGTTAATCGTAAATCAGTTTCTACTGTTTCGCATAATTTTTTCAAATAAAGCTGAAAATAGTTTCGACAGTAAATAAGGTAACAAATTTTGATGTGAAATTTTAGCTAAATGTAATGACATTTAAAAAGCTTTGGTAATTGTTTCATCTTATCAAAATCTAGATATTCAAACATTACAGCATTTTTAGCAACAAAAGCGGATGAAGAAAAAGAGAAAAATCGACAAAAAAAAACTAAACAGATTTATTGAAATAGTTATTGTGTTTATGCAAAATCAAAATTTCAATTATGGAAAGTGTTTTGGTAATAAGAAAAAAAAAAATACTATGACAAAACTATTAAAAAGTTAGAGCTAATATATGTTTTAAAATAATGAACCAGTTAGAAACAAACATATTATTTCATGTATTTAAATGTATATTATTCGCTACTTTTACAATCAAATTCTAACCTTCTCGTATAACTCGTACAATTCTTCCCGTACCGATTCTTTGACTTTTATATTCTGCTCACTGTCATCTGAACCCAATATTGTTTCTATGTCATTAATTGCATCAAAGAAAAGCTGTAAGAGATATTAAATTTCAAAATGAAATTTAAAATTTTGAAGTATATAATCATGAAATTACATTTAAATTGGTTGGACTTCACATATATTTTATATAGCAATAGCATTGAAAGTCGATCCAGTGATACCTCCAAATAATATCATAATCTCATACTATAAAAAATAAACACTTGAACAAAAAAAAAGAAGCAAACTTCAGGTCGTGAGTTGTTATCTTCGATAATTGCACTAAAATATGCAGCAATAAACGATCGATGCCAGAATAAAAAAGAACAATTACAGGTGCGATAAACAATATTTCCTAGTGATGAGAGAGTTTCTAGACGTATAAATAATTCATCCATTTTTTCAGCATCACTACCACGAAATATTTTCTTGAAAATAACCAACAATTTAGCACATTTTCCATAAGTTGATTTCATATGAATTTATGATAAGTGAGCAAATATAATACTTTTATAAGTTTTAATTACAAACATAAAAAAAAAAAAAAAAAAGGTAACTTATATGCAAGGTAAAAATAAGACAAGAATCAAAAAGAGGAAAAAAAAAGACAATTACCGTATAACAAGCCATTTCTAATGCTGTGCTAGCAACGATCAAATTGGTTCGTGAAACTGAAATATCAAAAATTAGTTTCAAATAACAGAATAGTAACTTTGAAAAAGTACGAAATTTTTCAAAAAGTATTTAAAAGAAACCAAAAGAAAATTTTCTTTTTTTTTCGCTAATATACTTGTGTTTTAAGCAATAAAATATAGGAAAATTATACAAAAAATGCCTGTTTAATGAAGTGAATACTTACTCGAACTCGAAAGAGCATTCTCAGCAACAGTTAAAGCAGAAAGTGTATCAACAGTGCGATAGGAAAAATCTGTTTCGCTACGAATTGTCTGATGCACTGCACTGATCAAATGGATTAGTTTGGCATTGCAATATTGAGATGCTTCTTGACAACTTTCTAAAATATCATATCGCCATTTCCAAAATATCTTCTCAATTTCCTATAAATTAATTTGGAAGATAATACAAATTATTTTGTAGCTATGTGCAGAAATTATTATGAAATTATTATCATGCATCATGCAATTAAATAAATTTATAAATTTTAGCTAATTTAGGTAAACAATATCTTTTTTCTTTTTGTTCCGAACTGAAACATAAGAAGGAAAACAATTGAACACGAAAAATGCGAAGAAAGAATAATAATTAAAAATATCAACGATGCCATTTTCAAACACCTGAATTTTCAAGAATGTTCATTTTGTTAATACATCTCGCTATTAATACATAGAAAAGTCTATTAAAGATCCAAAACATTTCTTATAGTATGTCAAAATTTGAAATATTAATATGTGAAAAGTGTTAAAAACTAAAAACGTACCTTAATGGTTTCAATTAAACGAAATGCAGCTGAAGCTGAACTACGTGATATAGCCTTCTGTTCTATCACCAATCTACTCATTAAAGTTTTTAAAAGACGACACAACAAATCTGCATAGCGAATACCCTGAAAAATAAAAATTGAAAGATTTAAAAATTTCTCATCTTCCTCAATCTTTAATAGTATAAATTTTTTGCAATACCTAAATATTTTAATATGAAATAAGTGTGCTGATCAACATACTCACAGATTTTTTGTACTGCCATAATTATTGTTTTCGAAAATAATCTGCCTAACTTAAAGTTACGACTTAAATATGATAAATGATACGTTAATTTAATAGGTAATTTCGAGAAAAATATGAGACAAATATCATTATGTAACTGTCATTCTTTTATTTTAAACAAAGAAAACAAAGAAAAAAAAAATTACTCGCAAAAACAATGAAATTCGCAATGCCAAATGATCCCTCGATACTTGCTTTGATGTTTCATTTAATTTTTCATTCATATCATATTTCCATTCATCTAACTGCAATATAAAAATATGAATTATTTTGCATCGAATATAAAACTACTCATGTTTCTTTTTTGGATTTTATTAAAGACAATAATGATAATGTTTTTTTTTTCTTCTTTCAGTTAAATATTTCTGACATTTAGTATATTTACGTAAATTTTATTTTGCTTTTCAAAAAAAAAAGGAAAAATTACATAGATTATCCAAAGATTAGTTATTTGACAGAAGCTTATCAAATAAAAGAAAATGCCTTCATGATGCAAAAATTTTTTATAATACTAAACTGGCAAGATATTTCAAAGACATATCACAAAAGACTTGACAAATGTTCCTTTTAACAAAGAAATGCAGTGTAAAATTAACCAAAACTACTAGATTAATTTTCTTATCATCAACAAACATAAAATAAATATATTTTTAAAAACACATACACATGTAAAAAAAGACAGTTCGTTGAAAAAAAAAAAAAAAAAAAATATAGGGACGCATTAAGAATCGTACTTCAGTTTAATCTAAATGATTGAATCAGTCAATATTAGAACATTTTTGAAAAAGAAAGAATTAAAATATTGAAATTTTGTCTATAAAACTTATTTCACTTACAACATTTATTGTATTCGCTGCTTCTCGTGGTAGTGCTTCCATATTTTGAATAAATTGAGCAGATTTTGCAGCTGTCATTGCAGCTATCATTTTCTTATCAATCACACGATCTACTTCAGTCAAATTTTCCAACATAAATTCACATGGCGACCAAATAACATATCCATACAAATGAAATGTTGGGAGCTAAAATAAATTTGAAAATGAAAAATAACCGATATAAAGTACCTGGCTCGAAATACTTCTCTTTAATAACTTTGTTCATTTCCAATTTAGTATACATGCCAAAATAACGGAAATATTCATTCATTATAATAGGAAAAATATTTATTAAATAAGAAAATATTTATCATAATCTTTTATAAAGTTAAGGAAAAAGAAAAAAATTTAACACCGGAATTATATTTGGAATAGAAATATCAACAAAATTTATTCAGTTTTTGATATCCACATGTTGATTTCTATAAAAACTCTGGTATTTCATTTAATCTAATCCCAAAATTATCGATACCAAATGTTGTAGAGAGTACATTTGACTTACTACCTATGAAGGTTAACTGGATTAATCTTAAGACTACATCTTATCATATCATTCCTTACATACCTTTTTATAACTATTCCAAATGGTTCGCATCATTTTCTTATCAACTTTTCGGAACATGAACATATGACATAAGGCAAGGGCAACGATTGCCATTAATTTACGCTTATCCGGCATATCATCCGCTGAAACATGCGTGTTATAGAGAACTACCACAGTTAGTTTATAATTTTAATTGAAAATCAGTAATCTGTAAAATTATTCGTAAAGATTTGAAATTATTTAAAATCTCTGAGATGAAATGAAAATTCCAGTCAAAAATTGAATGAAATTCATAAAAATTTTACTTAGTTATAAAATTTGTTTAAAAATATTAAAATGAAATAAGAAATACATACTAGCTACCCGATCCCATTTTTCGAACATTTCAATTGTTATTCCTTTCATTCGTTCATTAAATTGATGATCCTCCTGCAAATTTCTCTCGAACATTTGTTTACAACAATTCTGCAAACATGTCATATATATATATATATATATATATATATATATATATATATATATATATATATAAATATGTCATATATATATATATCTAAAATAATTGTAGAACAAACGAACAAAGAAAAAGGAAAAAACAATGAGATGAAATTTTCAAATGTAAAATAATTCTAAATTCCGGAAATATATGCGAATGAGCAAACTAATTTCAGAATTTTTTAGCAAAGTTGCATTAAATTTTGTTAATTCCCTATGAAATAGAGAATAAATTGAAAAATGTGAGTTAAAATTATTAATATATTTAATCATTCTGTAGCATATCACCTCAATAATTATATTTATCACAAAGGGATATAAAAACTAAGTTTAAGCTACCCAATAGATATCGATATGCCTAAGTGTCTAATCTTTAATTTGCCAAATAATCAGCTAAGATTCCTGAAATGTCCTGAAATACTGTGTGCTTCAACATTACCATTATGTAGTCAAATAATCATCCAAGCATAGATCACTATTTGACTACATCTTTCTAATTCCCTAATAACATTACTAAACAATAAAGTTAAATTGTTACTTTGTAAAGATTAGCTTTCATAATTGATTGATCGATGCTTGTAATTAACCGCTGAAGAGGTTGTAACAAATCTGATTCTGCACCAAACTGAGATGGATTATGAGCTACCAGTTGCATTGCTCTGAAGACTTTTTTTTTTAAAAAATATCAACTGAACTGATTCGAACTTATTGCAGTTAATTTTCCTAAATACAAAAGAAATATAAAGAAAATTTCTTGTTTTTTTTTTTTTTTGATAAGTACCTTAACGAAAGTTAGAAAATGTGAAAACATAGAAAACAATTAAATATTGCTTTTCTATTATCGCTTTAATAATTGAAAAAACTAATCCAGTCACGTACTTTCTTAAACATATCCTAATCACATTTTATTGTTTGCTTATAAAAATAAAAAAGACGAGAATACTACTATTATAAAATGATAAAGCAGGTCAGATACTAAATAAAAATCACCAGACGTTTTGTCCATCATTTTCAGCTCTATCATCAGAAATTAAACAATCAAATTAGATCCTAATAGCCATACCTTTCCCAATACTTGTTTTCTATTTCATTACAAATCAACTCCAGTCAGTCTTATAAATTGAATTTTAAAGACTTTGTTTGTGTTATTAATCCTATTCTTTTTATTTCAATTGGTTTAATGAGAAACCTATAATAGCAATATGGTATTTATTTTTATTTTAATTGACTCTAAATTTTCTCAATTTTAATTTTATTTTTCCTTACTACGATCAAACTTTATTTTTTTTTTTCAGCTCACCATTTCAATCAAATTAATTAGCTATTCTTGATGTAGAATGAAGTTGCATAGTCCTTTGAAGATAAATTTATTCATTATACTTGAAAAATTTGAATACTTTGCAAAATCATATTTCATTTAGAAATTTAAAGTTATAAAATATTTGTTGATACTTATAATAAGATTGCCAGTGTTGTTGTAAAGTTGACTGTTGATGTATAATTTCGTCAAGTGAAATCAAAATGGATAATAGCAATCCAAGTGAGTGCCACATTCTCATCATCTTTCTTTCTTGAGCTTGCTCCAAAACATCGCTTCTAAAAATATGATGCATCAACGATTATTCAATAGCTAATTTTATCATTATCAAGATAAGAAGTTTTTTTCTTCCAAAATTATATATTCTTATAGTATAGGATAGAGAAGATAATAATAATAAGACTGATAAGCTTTCCGATTTTATAATATTTAGGAAATTTCATTTTCTTTTTTTGCTTATCAAAAAAAAAAAAATCCATTTTCTTCAAGATAAAAGAGGAAAATCCTGAAAAAAGTAAATGAAACTTACTTTAAGGAAAGAAAAGCATGAAGCTGAGAAATGATATTATGAAATACTTCATAACAACGATTGACAAAAACATGAAGTTGCTGAAGTTGTGGCAAAAATTGTGCGATCATTTTTACAGTACCACCTTCTAATGATAAGCATCCATCAACTATAAAAAAAAAAGGAACTTTTTATTTCTCAATTCATGGATTATTTGGTAATAATTACTATAACTGATAAGAGATAAGTAGAAAGATAATCTTAAGTTTTTGTTCAATTTTATCATTTCATTAATAATATTTCCTATCTTTTTTCCTACAAAATTATCACAAATTACCATCTTCTCCATAAACAATTAATGCATTGTAAAATGTGCTTCGTGCTTTTTCCATCAGAATATCAACTTCCATGATAAGAGTGGAAAATGTAATGATACATTTGTCAACAACAGCATTTCCACTGTACGTCAATTCTGCCACCTTCGGTCTTACATGATAGAAACAATCGTTCTGCAATTATCAACTAAAATTTACCAAAATTATTTAAAAATAAAAAATATTGCTTGAAATTCCGCATATTTGTTAAATAAAACATACCTTTTTCCTTGTCTTTTTTCTCCCCCAGAAAAACTAATAATAATACAATTTATGGTTCAATTAGGAAGAGAAATAAACATTAATTAGTAAAAAGCAAGAAAAAAAGAAAAATATTGGTTATCCTTTAACTTTTTTTCTTCTTTTTTTTGTATATTCCATGTATCGCCATAAAAAGATAAGCTTGAAAAAGAAAATAAAAGTTAATTAGAATGCAAAAATTTTAATAATGCTACATTCTGTTATTGAGACAAAAATAAATTAAATAAATTAGTGAAGTAAATAATTTCAATTATGAAATAATCAAACATATATAACAAAATTCAGTGAAACGTATCGAGAGATAAAGTATCCTTTAATGATGCATCTAAAATAAGACTGTTAAAAAAATTTGCATAATTATCTAAATTTTGATGATTTTTTTCTTTGATAAGATTAAAAAATAATTTAAATAAATCATAGTAAAAGAGTAATGTTATTATTGTATTCATCAGATTCAGGAAGCGGTTTCATACGAGCCAACTCATCAAAGGGCTCGTTTTTTCTCGAGGCGGTATGAGCAATTTCGAATATTTTTTTTTTAACAAATAGTCATTTTCATACTGACTTCTGATCAGTTACGCTGAATGCAACTCTTATCTTGGAACAATTATTCATAATCAGAGTAAAATTGTAAAAATTAATTTTTACACACAAAATAATTTAAAAAAGACGTACGGATATTAATATTAATTAATATTTTCTATGCCCGTTATTTACAGATAGAAAAGTAAGAGAGATAGTTTGATAATTATGGAAATATAATTTCTAATGAAATCATCTTAAAAAAATATGTAAAACAAAATTTCAAAACAATTAGTTTTGATAAATCATTTTAGAGTAACAAGTAGATAATTTTCACCACAATAAATTCAATGATACGGCTAAAGTAGAAAATCTTTTGACTACCTGAAAGTGATGCTTAATAAAACAATAAAATTGTTATTGGAGTAAAATAGGAAAAAGAGAAGTAACTTTTAAAATTTCTTTATCTCATCTTATAGAAATTTTATTCATCCATTCATCCGCCTTCTAATTTAATTTAATTCAATTATTAATATTACTGATAAAGTAATATCCACTTCTCGAAAAATTCATTTCAGAAGAAGCATTCACTGATTTCTTAATTATTGTTCATATTTCACATCCGACATACATCACTTCTTTTTCGGTTAATTCAATATCGAAATATAACAGTTATTTCTTTTTCTTGACAAAATGTCTACAAGGACGAAAAAGTAAATTCTTTTTAAATTTGTTCGCGATCACTTTTTTTCGTGTTTTTTCTTTTTGTATAAATAATCTATTTTGAAAAGTTAAACTTCTTTAATAAAAAAGTTAAAGTTAACTTTGTAGTATTATTTCAACTACTAATTTTACAACCACTATTACAACAACTATTACTACTTTTACTACTACTACTATAAGAATTGTAGATAAGAAATATGGAGAATTTCTAACTTTAAAAGCAGTTATAGTCAACTCTTGTAGTATGCATAATTTTCATACCGAAATTTAAAATCAACATAGACTAGTTACAGATATGATAATGAACGACAACTATCATTTGAAGAAGAAATTTCGACACCAAAACGTCAATATGGATCACTTAAATCACCATGCAATCAAAATCAGTATCAACATTCACATGATCATTGTTATACACAACGTGTATGTTCAGTTCAATCTTTTTTTTTTAGAAAAGTAGGATTCTAATACTTGAAAAATGCATACTGATTTCGTTCTTTTTTTTTTTTTTCTTCTTAGATTTTAAAGAAATAATATTCTGAAATATAAACAGTAATGTGCTTCAAATTATGAAATGAAATAAGTCAAAATTAGATGCATATTTGCAAAAAACTTACAAATGATAATGAATTATTATTTCATTGCAACTTTTAATTATTTTAATATTTTGTAGCAACTTCAAATGACAAGGAACTATCACTGTTATCCCTTAAGCACACGACAGGTGTTAGCAAATTATGGATATGCATTAACAAATTGTCCAAAACTTGGTTATGGACGTTATAGCAAAGTATGCCAGGGTACACATCTTAGAACTAGCAAAAAGGTACAGTATGATATCAACAAAAAAAAAAGATGTAATTATGCTAATTTTTTGGATTAATCGACTGTAAAAGAAGGAAAAAAAAATTTTGAAAAATCTAGTATTCTTCAAAAAAATAAAAAGG
Organism: Brugia malayi; assembly: GCF_000002995.4. NCBI lineage: Eukaryota > Metazoa > Nematoda > Chromadorea > Rhabditida > Onchocercidae > Brugia > Brugia malayi. The sequence goes on along the minus strand of NW_025062476.1, from coordinate 3,956,548 downwards.
AAACAAAATCTTAAAACAATTAATAATTTTACGGTAAAAATTTACAAAAAGTAATATCGAAAATTTGAATTAATTAAGTTTTTGATAATAAGATTCATCCAATTTTTCAATGCAACTCTATTTGAAATAAGACAAAGTATTGTTTGTCGTTTAATAAAACTCATGCCATAAATTGTTCTGACAATCAAATATATATGCTAAAGTTTTGGATTAATATTGTAGAGTAAAAATGAAGTAATAACTGATTTCATAAAAAAAGACCAATTTATAAGTCTTTTCAATTAATGTTAAAATTATTTCATATATAACACACTAATAATAACCAATGAATGAAAATAGATACTATAAATTTTCTTAATAATTAACTCTATAAACATGAATAGTCTAAACATACTTAAAATTATTATCATTTTGCTCAATTCAAAATTTACTTACTATATCTCATCCATACATTATAATATCAAATTTTTACTATTATTCTATCTTCTTTTTATTAATTCTACCTATCTATAATGATTCATTATAAAATATCAGATCGCAGAGAAATTAAAACTTCATTTCGTTGTAAGATAAAAAAAATTTTGTAAAATTTCAAGATTGCAATCAAAATAATTGATACACGAAAAGTTACCCAAGAATATAAGTGCAAATTTCTACCACGTGAAATCCAAACATGGAAACGTTTGAGGCATCCAAATTTGGTAGCTCTTTTTGGTGTTTTCGAAGAAGCTGGCAAAATATATTTGCCAATGGAACTTGCCGAAAAAGGTGATCTTGTAAGTTAAATGTTTATATTCTACTATTTACATTCGATATAATTTCACAGAAACGATTGCAATAGTAAAATATTCTTCATTAAATATCATAAAGTAATCATTAATAATGAATGTATTAATAATGAATCTAGCAATGAAATGATTAGATATTATTGTCTTACTTATGAATATAATAAGATTATGAAAGGAATAATTTAATAATTCTAAATAATAAATCCGTATTGAAGATAACCGGAAGGTTATATATAGACAAAATCTGAATAATATAAAAATGCTTACCTGATCAAAAGAATAATTTATAATATTGCTTTTAAGAAATAAAATCATTTTATTTTAAAAAACAATCATTCTTAAATGATAGTTTCAAAAGAACTATTTGGAGAGACAATGCTACGATAATATTACATTAGATTACTTGAAAAAAAAAAAAAAAGAAGTGAATGAATTTGTATAATCTAATAAATTTCTGAATATATAAAAATCTTTCCTATTCTTTTCTTCATTTTCCAGTTAACATTTGTGCAACAAAATGGTGCACAAGCGGAATCAATCGCTCAAAGTTGGATGAAACAACTCATTTCAGCAGTTTATTATATGCATATGCGTTCAATAGCACATCGTGATTTAAAACTAGAAAATATTCTTCTTTTTGCTGATAATTCTATTAAAATTGCTGATTTTGGTTTCTGTCGAGAGGTAAATTTAAAAAAGTATTACGATATAGAAATATTTTCATTTAAATTAAATTAAATTTCAAACTAGAGTATGCATCATTGGTGATAAAGTTACTAAAAATTTTAAGTCAATTAAACCAGTAAATAATAACTGCGAAAAACATCAAAACAATTAGAATAATTAGGAAAAAAAAAAAAAAAAAACAGAAGTTAAACATTTAAATAGCTTTATGCTCTAATGGATAAGTAAGGCTTAAACTAAGTAATGATCGAATCAGTAACGTGAATGCCATCCAAATGCTATTCTTTAATTAACCAACTTAATCCTTTTATGTTTTTAATACTAGAAGGATCCATTAGAACTTCATCAGTCATAAGTTTTAACATAACTCCGAAGGATATATAAATTTCTTATTATTATAGGATCCATTAGAACTTCATCAGATGTAAATGGTTTCAGTTGCTAATTAATTTTAATTAGTAATAATTCAAATCAATCCTTTAATTGCTTTCAAACTTATTTTTGATTTTGATATGTTTATGGAAACGCTACGTTATTTTTTAAGTTGTAGAACGAAAAAAAGGCAATAGCTACAGATAAAAATTAGATACTGATAACTAACAATCAATATACATTATATTGCCTACAACAATAAAGCTAGTAATATATAATGAATATTGAGAAATAGAATTCAAAATTTTATGCAAGAAACAGTTTAAGGCACAAAATGGAGATTTATCAAAAACATTCTGTGGATCGAAATCATACTCAGCTCCAGAAATCCTTCTTGGTCAAGAATATATACCATTTAAGGCAGATGTCTGGTAAGATTAAGTTAATTAAGAGCTTCAACAGATCAATAAACATCATTAAATTATTCCAAAACAAATACCAATTTAAAAACTTGCAAACAAGCAAAAGAGATGAACTAATGCTCAATTATCAAATTAACTAATAATTTAACTTACAGCTTTAAAAGTTAATCAAGTAGAACTTATACAGTAATTTTTATTGTAATCTACAAAAAAAAAGAAGTGTAACAGATGCATGACATAGACTATCATGGCTTCGATAATTCCCTTATTTCAGGTCATTAGGTGTTGTAGCATTTGTGTTAGTTACCAATCGAATGCCATATAATGAACGTGTTGCCAGTAATACTATTATTGTGGAAGCACAACGAAACAGAACTTATCATTATTCAAAAAAGCTACAGCTTAGTCAAATGTGCCAAAGTACCATCGATACCATGATGACATTTGACTATCATACACGACCTGATATTCAGCAAGTTAGATAAAATGCTTCCAGGAAAGAAGCATTATTCTATCTAAATTTTAATAAATTGAAATATTTGTTGAAAGAGAAAAAAGCGTTTGATATTAACAACTTGTATATATCAATAGTTTTTTTTTTTTTTTTTTTTTTCACAACAAAACTTTCACAATTTTAAGTATTTTAAAGACTCAAATTTTATTACTTTCAAAATACAATCATAACCTACAACGATATTCCCTTTACATCATTTTCATGTATTGTGTAAATGTTAACCGTAGGTGTATTTTCAAGATGCAATAATTTATTTAATTTTCTAACCAAAATTTCTTTGCTCAATTAAATTTAGTCCACATTTGCAAACGCAATTTTTTCGATAACTCGGAAAAGAGTTAATTTTTCTACACATTGGGAATAAATTCATTCTAATGCAACAATTTCTTTGATAATTTGAGCTTCCTATATCAGATAATTTGTCATCTTATCTACTTATAATAGATCCATAATTTTTTGTCTATAATTTTGGCTAATTAATTTTATCTTATATAATAATTATACCAATGGTAGAGTAAATAAATACTAATAATTGAATGATTACAGGCTATGAATCTGCCCTGGTTTCATCTACCAATAGCACCAGTGGAACGCAAAGAAAGTGGAGCCAGTTGTACCACAGTATAATACTAGAAGACTTTTAGTTTCCATATATCTGTATAATTTTATTTCACATTAAAATCATTTTTCCGTTCCCCAGTCTCAACCAACAGTAAAAAAAAGATTCTTTCCAAATTCCTTTTCTCTCTTTTGCTACAGCATCATATCACTTTTATATATCACTCACTTTTCTTAAATATTCCCATTCTACGTATCTTGCTACTATTACTGAATACTTCTCTAAAAATGAATATTTCAAGTCCTAAGCTTGAATCATACAGATATACGAATAAATATGTTGTTAAACATTGTAAAATTTCAAATATTCACAAACCTGAATCTGAATAAATTTTCTTCGTGATTTCGTATGCCAACTATCAGTGACACGAAGTTCACGCAGTAATGATGCAAAACGACGTAATTCCGTTGCAGCACATTCTATAATAAAAAACGTTAACGATTTTAAAACCATTAACTATTACGATTTATAGTCAGAGTTGTACATTTATTAATTATTATGTATTAAAACTTTTGTATTTAGATAACCAGACTAACAGTATTAAAAAAGAAAAATCAAATAATAATGTGGTCGAAATTTCTCAGAGAAATCTTTTAGTAATAATACCAGTCCGAATTATTGTAATCATTTGATTATCATTTCATATGAATTATTAGTCTTAATTAAAAAACGTAATAAAAATATTGTACTACAATGTAGAATATCATAAAGTTAATCGATAATATTGAATGTGCATGATTAACGAAATCTTGAAACATAAAAATGATCAATGTTGGAATGAGTATTTATCAATGAAGTAAAAAATTTACCCTCATTCGACTGATCCATTGTCTGAAAACTAACAACGCTAATAACGCTGAACACTCGAATTACTTCGACATCATTGTTTAGGAACTACATATATATTCGGAACTAAAGTTAAAATCCTTTTTGGATTCCCACCTTTATTAAATTCACTTTACCATCTTATACGGTACCACATGCAATTATAGTAATACATAGAACGTCATTCAAAACAAAAACCAGGTTTTAATAATTTATAGCTTCATTAGTCCAATTCCTACCAAGTTCTCTAAAGCATATATTTTCATTAAAAAGGAATCCCCCTATAATTTTCACGAATTACGATGGATATATTGAGAGTAATATCATGTTAATAGTATTTTGGAAGATTACCGAGTGAAAAACTGCACAAATCCATAAACATATATTTGCTCTTATTTTGTTCCTAAAAATAATTACTGTGATATGATTTTATGCTACTAAATTGTGTAACAAACTATAAGCCTTACGCTGCTTCAAAAGAAATGAATAAAACAAGGGTTTGAAATATTGCATAATTGCGGTGAAAGACCAAAATTGTCAATAGAAGACAATAAATGCAGCAAGAATTATCAGAATTATATCCAAATGTTTGAGATTCATTCTTGTCTCATAGAATCATTTTAAAAAAAAAAGAAAAACTGTGGGACAGCACGATTTTTTTTATTGCCAGTATAAAGAATTAAAATTAACAATAATTTCGACAGATAATAAAATTTAGAAACAAAATGAAAAAATACAAGTTTGACAAAAATTCAGACTTCGAGCACAATAGCAACTTAACGTTTCCAAAAAAGCAAGTCCTGACACGATTATCGTTCAATTTTAAAGTAAATGAATTCCAACTAATTTTCAGTCATTATCCATAATCATAAATAACATGAATATGAAAATACAACCGTTGCAAATCATATTTCCATCATCTCAGATTCCTTAGGTGACACACACAAAGAATGAAGCATGATAGGTTTGTACGTCCATTTCGGGAAAACTCGCTTGTAAAGACTCATCATCACCGTATCCATCGCATTAAGCTGCTGATCAAATACACATTTCATATGTCCATGCGTACCTGAAATGAAATAAGAAATAAATCAATAATTTAATAAGCATATTGAGCTAATTCCATTTCAATAACCTAAACATCCGCTAGGTAAATCGAACATTCTCTCGTTCACAAAGAACTCCCTTTACAAGTTCCTCGAATTACTACGCAACTATTCACGGCACTATCAAGTAAGTATTATTCGTCAGTTTTCAGGTCAAATATTATTGATTAGTTTCGAAAAAATTTTCGAAAATTTAGAAGTACGGGTAGGACACCAAAAGTTCTGTTTTTTTCCAAACGACTTAAATTGTCATATCTGATGCACTGGTTTCCTTCTTTCCTTCAAAGTTTTCGAAAGAGTTTTAACGCGACTCTTACTCATGAATGACTTGAAAAAGAAATCACCTAACGCTTCCTTAATGTGTCCTCTTCGACCACGTGGAGTGCGCAATTCTACAGGTTTAAACCATTCAATGTCCTCTGAAAAGAAAAAAAATATTGATTTTAACAATGTACTATTCTTTTTAAATAGCTTAAAAAACGCTGTAACATTCAGTTTAAATTTTACTGATATATCATTACAATTTTGCTCATATTGACTGAGGTACATATATAAAAAAACAAAAATATTTCGGTTTTATCCTGTGAAATAAAAGCTACTTTGCAAATAATTAAGTGCCTAATATTGACTAATGTTTATGAGGGGATAGTGAATAATCTTTTGCCTGCTAATCATGCATTCTCTGATAGTTTTTCTAATTCTCAACCAAGAAAACATACCGCGATTGAAAAACATATACCGTACAACGACACTTCTTCGATTAATTTTAAACGGATGTCCAGATAAAATGATGCGTTTGAGAATGATTCGATCCGGATTAACATTTAGCACACCACCCGTTGCTATAAGTTGCTGATTTCCTCGTCTATCTAATCGATAGACTAGTACAGGAACGGGCGCGAATATTATTGGTGCAAATACAGAAGCAACAAATGCGCCATCGTTCGGCATGAACCGCTCCATCTGTAAGCATGTGAAACATCCTGTTTTAGAAATAAATTAAAAAATCGATTGAAGACTATTTTGAATTAAACCGACTATTACGTGCCATTAATAAACCATAATGTTTACGACTTAGTTTGTATTCAAAATTTTTCTTCTGCGTATTCATTTGCTTACTTAATCATACTCTTTATTTTCTAGAAAAGCCAAAATTAAGACCTATTTTTGCCCATTCGCAAAATATAGTCACAAAAAATCATATACGCCAGCAGCAACGGAAGAAGATTAAAAGCAACATTCACTGAAATTCAAAAATTACCTTGAATTTATCACCATTTGTATGTTGTGAAAAGATTGGTTCTGCTTCAAAATGTCGATAACCCACATGAAATATCAATTTTTGTTTGTTTGATATTGGTACAGTACAAGATGGATGTCTTTTAAGCACCATATTAAGAACTGACATCTTCTGTTCGTGCGCTAGCAATCCGTAAATTATTAATGGCTTACTACGTGGCCAAATATCTAGAAAAAAGTTAACAAGAATCATTATGATTTCCTTTACAATTAAAGAATCATTATCGAACAACAAAACTACAAAATGAACGCCTTCAGAAAATAAGTTCTTAATATTATAAAATTCCAATTTCTTTTATCGAGTAATGTAGAGCTGAAAAACTAAAAGTATAACTATGAGTATCATCCAATTTTGTTTTACAGTTCATCGTCCTAGTTTCTTGAGTAATATGAGATTTATTTATTATTTATTATAAATAAAATGGGGAGTAACATTCCCAAAGTCGATACAAATGTCCCTTCTACTAATTCATTTATTCGTTCTGCAAAGAGAAAAGACGCTACAGTTTCACCGAGCCCAACAAGTCTACAAGAATAATAGTTAGCTTGAAAAATCTTGAATAGTAGTAAGATGACGAAAAATAAATACCTATTAAATTAGTGGGTACTTTGGAGATATAAATAGAAATGAATGCGCCTCGCGGTGGACTATATTCAGTTTCAGTTGCACTATTCAACAACGCGACTTTTTTGGAGTGCCGATAATCCAAAAATTTAAAAATTCGAGAATATGTTTTTGGAAGATTTTCAAGCGGATCCCAAGGAGATGTTCTGAAATTTTATCCAAAATTTACAAAGACCTAATTTTTAATTCATTTGGGGAAACATATTCAAATAATGAGAAAACCTGAAACTTTTTAAAGAGCGATATCTTTGGAAACGAATTCTAGCTGCTACATCTATTGGTGTATCAATTTCGTCAGGGAACTGTTCATTTTCACGAGCTTCCCTGTATTTCTCCACTTCTGCCATATTGATTTCTTCGTCTTTAATATCCATCGAACTTTCAGCATCACTTATGATACTCATCTAAATTTGGAGATGAAATTTATTGAAATACAGCTTAGTTTGCCTCTTCGAATTAAAATCAATTTGAAATAATGAAGGACCCATAATAAAGAGAAAGGAAAAACGTACTTTTTCCATTTCCATTTCATTCTCAATATCCGACTCCCCGCTATCCATTACTTCTTTCATGTCATTATTTTCTTCCAGTTCTTCCTAGAAAAATCGCGATAATTGTAAATAACTGCTTGAGAATGAGAGAGAGAGAGAGAGAATCGCATCATTGAAAATCTCCTAATGCTATTTTTGTAATTTTAAAAATTTTATTGGTTTATTTTTAATCCAGTACTCTTGTTTATTTCAGTCAATAGTAGCAATTGGTGTTTCCAGTACTTGAATCTACAACTGATTCGATTTCGAGAATTAAAGAAGTAAATGACTCGAAAAAGTTTGTGCCTTGAAAGTTTTACTAAATTTAAATGTGTCGCTGCATTTCAAAAACCAAAAATCAAATATCAAAAAAACCTCAATCTCTTCGTCTGATATCTCATCTTCATCATTAATAATCCACTCAGCTTGATATGCCGATGTGCCAACAGGTACATTTTTAACTATTTTCCTTGTTTTAACTGAAAAGTTTCCTTTCCATCAACTTCCAAAACTTAAGTCATACAGCAATCGATAGAATAACACTAAAACCCTACCATTTTTAAAGATTTCAAGTTTCTCGAAAAATTCCAACAGGAATTTATGCAAAAGTTCAATAGCTCAAAAATTCAACGGCGAAAGAAAAGTGAACCCACATGCTTCCTTCACAATTTCGTCTTCAGTCGGCCATGTCTGCTCTCCATCCATAGGATCTGGAATCATTTCGGATTCCAGTGATGCCTGCAGATTCACGTCCGGTTTAAATACAGATCCTGAAGCTTTGATACCAAACCAAACCTGCAAATTATTAAAGCATCACAAATGTCCTATTTGGTTCTATATAAATTCCTAAATTAAATTTCATGCAATTTATGCTCGTGCAGTACTGTTTTCACGGATAAGGAGCTTTCTCAAATAATTCAGTTTAATAAAGAAATCCTAAAACAATTTTTGTTTTGATTACTTATATGTTATAATTTTCACACTTCGTCCAGTCTAATTTATCACAAAACGATTTCCTGAGGTTCTCTGGGTCATAAAAACGCTTCATCATTCAGATTTCCCAAAAAAGCTAAACTTTCAAAAACCTTCTTATCTGGTGCAAACGGATCATCTTCGATGACAACTTGTTTTATCTGGAAATCACCCAACCATGGCACGTGAACAAGACCGTTAACATTTAACGGCGGTCCCCTCAGATGTCCGGAAACCTTCAGCGTGCATAAATCTCCCTAATAGTATAATTGTTAGTTTCGTTATATAAACTTCAATTATAAATTTGTTTAAATTTATATGTCTTTCAGTCAGAGTCTAAGATTACGGTGACTACTTTCGGGTAATGCAGGTTCCTAACGTCAATATCCAGCCGATCCATTCTTAACATTATACTGTCAATCATCGTCCTTTAAATTTATTCGTCATATTAAAATTCATTTTAATGAATTATATTCACTTTCCTTTCAATCTTAGATGCAATGAAATTTAACTCGGTAAAGAAAGTTATACCTCAATTTCACTCTTTTCAACATTTTCAGCAATTACATGTGGTCGAATCCGTTGCATGTAGGATAGCTTCTTCTTCATAGTACTAAGCAAACGTAGGGCGACTAAAGCATCATTTTCGCTATCGCAAGGCATCAGTTTACTATCACCAAAGCTCCTTAAATCAGGGAATTAAAAAATATTGTCGGAATATTTTTAATCTTACACATACCTTAACATAAACATAAATCCTTATACTGACTCAAATGAAAAAAATATGATTAACATAATAAGCAAATATAAATGATAAATAAAACTAAACCAACATCGACCCTTAATACACCTTTGCTAAATATAAAGATATATAAATTGAAGTTATAAAGCAGAAATTTTTTTTCTTTAATTCCTAGCTTCGACTATAGAATTAACAGCTCTGAAATATCGACGAAGAATTACCAATTTGCGATCAATTTCGTAACATTTTTGCGTATAATTTCTTTTTGTTTCGGAGTTGCAGTTGCACGCAGTCCTGGTACAAAGTGCACTGCAACTGATAAGCCATGTGCCAATAATGTACTCATTAAAATATCATGTTCTGGGGTAATTTCACCATTAGATGGCCAAATGAAGGTAATGACATCGGATATTTTCACATAATCAAGTACATCATTAATGTTTGAACAATCTGGTGCGGTAAACACAAAGCGACCTTTAAGTCGTTTTATGCTAAAAAGAAAGGAAAATTTTATGCCCCTTTGAATGTTGCTCTCAAAAAAAAAAAAAAGAAAACGCAAATAAAACTATGAAAGATACTAACAACATAAGTAAAGAATGAATTAAAGGGAAGGATTTGACAATCGAAATCGTATAACTCCCAAAATATTCACAAATGGCATAAAATCAAATTAAAAGTACAACAGAAGCGATTACATCAATTGTATAAAACATAAAATGATGCAAACATCTAGAAGTACTATATATCGACTGTCAACTTCTTAATGAATTTTTAAAAAAATTTAGTTAAAAAAACTTACCAAAGATGATTTAAACAACCATTATAACTCGTTTTCCGATAAGAAGTTTCGTCACAGGAACATAATAGCGCTACAAGTTCATCCGCTGTATAATTTTGATCAAACGATAAGACAGTCTGAAACATAAATTGAATTTAACGAAATAAGTAAATGAAACAAACGATGATAAAATTAACTTCAAAGACTTTAATAGATTTAAAATCTATTATCCTTTATTGCTAGCGTCCAGAAATCTTCTGGAAAAACCTATTAAAATTTTCTTGAGCGACCAAATAAAAAACTATTTTAATTTCCAAACTAAGCATATAAAAGAAAATTTTGAGGAATGAAATTAATTAATACAATCAAAAAAAAAAAAGTACGACAAATATCGGAGGTTGTTGAAGATAGCTATTAGAAATGGCATAACCACCACATAATAAAGCAGCACGTTTATTTTCACGTAATTGTTGAGCTTGGAGACGTCGAGCTTTTTTGCCAACTAAAAACCGCTGTTTTCCTGTTACAGCTTTACAACTTATTTTACCTGAAAAAAAACATTATAGAACATCCGAGTAGCACTCTAATATTTTTATTCCTCTATCGTTTCCTCAAATCTTCTAATTAACGATTAATTAATCTGATTTGTCCACTTTAATCTGAAGTGATTTCAATTCAATCGAATATTATTCCTGAAAGTAGAAACTCACTAAATCATATAAAATTTTAGTTCATCCAATCCTGAGTAGAAATTAAATAAAAAACAAAAACCTCCAACAGCCGCATCCAATGCACCTTTAGTACGATGCCGACCATTTTTATGTCTCTTATTTGATTGTTTCAGTGGTCCTGCACGATGTCCAGCGCCCATATTCCCACAATATTTCTGAGAAATAAGAACTGCAGCAGAACGTTCCTAATAAATAGAAAAACATTCAGAGATTTCATTTTCAAGAGACTCTATTTTCATGTCTCCTTCATATAACAAAAACAATACTTGGAAATCGCAAAAGTTGCGTACACTTCAAAATAGATTAAAGATAGCAGCGCTAATATCATTTCAATCTCATCTCTGATCGACACTTACAAAGATTTCCTGCCTAACACTTAGAATGATAATGTAATTCATGACTGCCGAATCAATTTATGAATGTTTGATGATCTCGAAAATTCAGAAATAGTTTCAGTTTCCCATAAATATCGCCCAACATATTAATCATTGCATAATATAAAATACATAGCCGATGAACGTCGATCTTTCATCATTTCAAAAATCCCATACAGTAAATCTCAGAAGAAAAAGATGCATTTATTTTCAAAAACTTTTTCACAACAATTACTAGAGAAAGAAACAACCATAAAAAACAAACTTTCTTAACATAGAAAAAGAATCACAGGAAAACTTGAAACTGGAACAGACCTAAAAAAATACCTGCGCAGAAATTGAAAAATAAAGTAAGCGAGAAGAATAAGAAAGGAGAAAACAAACTTGTATTAGCAATTACTAGAACATTCCGGAGAATAATGAAGGTATATTTCAAAGGAGATTTTAGGAAATTTATGGATATGAAACAAAAAAAGTACAGAAAAATAAAAGTATATCACAATCACCCTATTAGAGCAATGAACTGCAAGAAAAAAACGAAAAACGATCGTTTTTTTTTTTTGAAACAGTGCTGAAACTAATGAAATGACAATGAATAACCGATGAAATAATATCATTAACAATATTTGTTTAAATAACTACCTCGTCCTATTATAACCGTTAGGTCAAGCTAGAAAGAATTCTATCTTGAATGAAAGGTAATACAACAAGAGACGAAAAAACTTGGTCAATACGCCTAACAAAATTAAGAGACATCTGATCGTTTTCAACACCCAGTTATGATTAAAAAAGTTATGTGTAGAAGGAATTTAATTGTTATCCCTTCACCGGACCAGAATCAAATAAAACAAATCACATATTACTACGATCACATAGCACATGTTGATACAATAACAAAAGCGGAAGCGCTTACGTTTATTTTTTTAACAAGAAGATATGTTAGGTATGAAAAGATAAAAAGGCAAATTGGATAATAAAAAGAAAGCCGAAAGTGATAACGACAACAAAACAATTAAAATTGTACCTACCAATTCTAACAATGAAACTGAACAAAAACGCAGCAATAGTTTTTCTTTCTTCCTCATTTTCAGACTTTTAGCATTACAGCTCATTTCCAGACTCTTAGCATTTTTCTATAATTCATTGCCGGTAAAATCACCATATTCCCAAATGTTACGATGCTCACGGCGTGCAATCTTCTCGGTTTCTTGATATTCTGCAATCTGCAAAAAAAGCATATTTGTGCATGCTTCATAAATTCTAATGATATCTCCCCATTTTCTCATCATGTATAAAAAGTGTTTCATTCATCAGATTTTTTAGTCCTTATAAATGGTATTTAATTCAATATCAATGAGGATGTTTAAACAAAATGCAAGAGATACACTAAAACACTAGCAACAATCGACGTGCACTAAAAATCAAAACCTGGCAGTAAAAACCCAATAATTATATCGGGAAAGTAAAAATACTTTCACATAGAGTTTTACTCATCTTTTTACCTGCAATTCACTCTTATTAAGTATATGAAATTTTTGTCACTGATGACATATTTTTTGGTAAAAACTTCACTTAGTCAACATATTATAATAACCTCACAATTTAATTTCACACTCTATTCGTCTTATTAGTTCCATATTAATATAATTTAGTAAAGCATAAGGAGAGAAAAAACAGTTACCAATGAAGCGAATCTTTTTTCTCGTTTCTGTTCTGTCAGAGCATGTCCTTCTGCAATAAGTGTTTTCGCAACGTCAGTACGCGTACCATCAGATGTTTCAATGATTGCTGTGACGTTTTCTATTCCCCCATTCCGATATTCAATGTTTATAAACATGAATGGTACTGAGAATAGAATTTGCTCAAATGCTATATTCGAGTTATTCGCATGGTCAACATCGTTAGGCATTTGCAAGAAAGCCATTTGGTATTCACGTGCACCTGCTGGTTGTGTTGCATAACCAGCTGGTAAAGCAGCCATTGATGTAACGTCAACAACTTCTCTCTGTAATCACTGATTCCTGTACTACACTTTACACGATTACTTTTAAATTACGAAGTAAAATACATAAATATTAAAACTAAAAAAATTTTTGAAATATTTTAATTCTTCACACTACTCAATCATAAGGGCCAAAATTCTTTCATATCTAACATAATGATGCCATATAACATTGTAAAATTTCCATAAAGTTATTTATACAGATAACCTGATTAACTAATCCCAGTTTTTTTTTTTTTTTCCAACTATTTATTATAAATTAAAAATAAATAACATTTCCAAAGTCGATATATAAAATATCGATGCTTTTTCCTTTTATTCCTTCAACACGCGCTCGATACCATAATTTATCAGCAGAAAACCGTGCAACGCACAAATCTCCACGTCGTGGTACATATGCGCCAACTACTGGTGGTTTCTTCCTCAACTCTTCACGTAACTCTTTCATCATTTTTTCAAGTTTTGGACCTATAAGATCCATAACAATTAATAACTTATGTCTAAATCAATTCCAAAGATGAAGAAAATACTTCGATGAGAGAAGCACTGCAATGGGGACTTTTTAACCATAAAATTATAATCAAAAATTGAAAAAGAATTTAAAATGAACAAGTATTAACTATTTATCCTTCCAAAATCGTATTTTTTAAATGGAGACCTATAGTTATAGCTTTAACTTTTAATCCTCCCTACCAAAAGCTTCAATCGACCTACCATCATCCACTGATTGAGCAGCAAATTTGAAATTCCCTCTCTGCACATCGGTAACAACTACTTTCCGATAATTTATTGTACGCTCCATCTTCTCATCTGCTGAAGCAATTTCAGCTTGCACAATGGCTTCTTCATCAACCCATTTCACCCATATTCCTAATTTTGCCTAAAATTAAGAAAGAAAAAATGTTCATTATAACAACTCCAAATAACTCCTTAGTCAATATCAGATTCTCACCAAATTCAAATGATATACAGTAAGATGAAATAGTCACTAACTTCTTCCTGATTTCCATATCTGTACTTATCATTGCACCAAAAAAAGATTTATGAATATCAAACCGATGATTTGATAGCAGTTGGTATATTACTATACAATAAAAACAAGCCAACAAAAAAGAAAGTTTGGAAATACAAATATCAACATATTAATAGCATAAAAAATTAATGTAAACTGATTCAAACTGAACAACAAACAAAAATATGGACTGTAAAATTTAAAGAAAATATGCATCCAATAACAATAAAAAACTGAGACCTTCTTAGCTTTTTCTTCCGCAACACAAAGCTGAGAGTAATATGCACCTTTTTCAGCTGTAAAATGCACACTTGCTAGACCATTTTCTACTAACGCTATACTCATGTTACAAAGACCCTGTTCAGTTTGTACAAACATATAGCCAATGAAACTTCCTGACTTGTCCATACCTTCCACTTCTACTTCTACCTGGAAAGAATTTTTTTTATTACCAAGAATTGTAAAGCACAAAGAAACCCTAATATAGTCATAATGCTGAAGATCAGTAGCATCAAAAAATTCCACAAAACTCAGCAAAAAATGGAAACTAACCTCACGCTGCATAATTTTTGAACGTGTAAATTTAGCAGCTTCCTCGGCAAACGGTTCATTTTCACCAATCAATTTACCACCTGGACCAATACGAGCACCACGGGGACAATCAATACCAGAAAACAGAAAGGTTATAAGGCACGTTTCTTTAGGCACATATAGGCGTACTCGACTACCAGATGCGATAAATTCTACAATACCCTCTGATCGACCCGATCTTTGTAAATAAGGCAAGAACTGTTTCGACCGCTGCGCGTCCTGCAAAATAAAACATTCACTTTTATGTAGTGTATGAGGTAAGTATAAAAAAGCTTAATTTTTTAAACTATAAATTGAGGTAACATGATCACCAAACCATAAATCAACAATCTAGAAATAGCGCCGAATCCTTCCTTTCCGATATTAATCGCCTTGGCTACTATTAACAAGTTTCTCTGCGCTGTTTTGCATATAAATTGACAACTATCAGATTTCCATATAAACTCACTGAGCAACCCAGATTACTGACATTTATTTAGAGAATATGCAAATAATTTAAAAACAGAAGGAAAATACGGAAAACAACAACACACTAACTCCTTGCAATTCTTGAATCCTCAAAACTGGGCCTTTATCACCCAGTTCCTTGTCGGCAAATAGACCCTTTTTGCTCTTTTCTGCTTTTGCTTCAGCAGCTAATAAAGCATCGTATTGGGAAGATCTAAAAACAGCCATTTCTCCTGAATTTATAATTCAAAATTTCAAAGAGAAACCAAGTAGTACTTCGCTTTAAAAAAAAAGAACTAATTGTACCTATTGTCATCATCACTTCTGTATCGTATTACCTTCGCCAGGCCCTTCGAAACAAGCGCTTCGGCAACATTCAGTCCTCCTGACATAACGGTGCAACAAATTTTCTCCGGGAACTGTTCTGTTTTGCCTTGTACGTAATCAATAGTAACCTAAAATTAAATAAATCAAAATAATTAAATAGCATAAACAACCATTCCACAAAGTAAAGTTTTTGAAATTAAGAGGATTCCGTGTACGCTGTTATTCAAAGTTATTCTAACTTTCCCTGAGTAAATCGTTACTGGACACCAGCAGACGCCTAATGATGTATATGGAGAATTATCTCACATTTAATCATGAGGATTTGGAATGGTATTCTTTCCTTTGGATCGAAAAAGTGCGCCACATTTTGCATTAGAGCATACCTGAACTTTCTTGCCCACCAATCGTTTACGTAAAAATTCACGAGCTTCAAATAGATAAGGAATGTCGTACAATGGTCGAAACTGTCGACCAATCTTGTTTTCTGTGTCTCGATTGTCCTCCCTGCAAAAAAAAAAAAAAAGTAATGTCGTAATAGAACTCTTCGCAATGTAATAACCACAAGAGATCTCAAAGAATTAGAAATTTTGATGATAGATCATAACATCTTCAAAACTTAAGACACTATTAAATGAACTAATAACCTTGGTGGTCTTACGGAAGACAGCCAGATCTTCATTTCATCACCATTTTCTTTTTGCACAACAAGTGCATCACCCATCACAATTTCAATCACTTTTGCGGTAAATGATTTCTTGTCGATATCCAACTGATTAGGAGGTTGATAAGCACGCCAAAAACGAAGTCTTTTCTCTTTCGCTATCCTAAAACAATTTGGTAAACAAAAGATTATCATTTTTTCAAAAACAATATGAATGCTAACTTCTACCGATAAAGACGAATAGCAAAATCCAAATTTAACGGGGAGGCTTAAGATATTTGGGAAAAAGCAAATAAGTTAGAATACGATCAAAAAAGGATATGATTTCAATGCGAAGCAAGCATTATTCATATTATCATTGGAGCGGTAGATGAACAAGGCTGTTACTTATTTCTGCCAAACTCGTAAATTGATCTTCATTAATTAATCAAGTAATCTGAGAAAGAGGTAATGTATAACGAACTTTTCTGCTGCACGTAGTACTTCTGGTCCTGATGTGGCCAAAGCAATCGACCAATCGACACATTTTGCAAAACCTTCTTTAAGCAACAGCTCAGCGATATTTCCTTTGGGATGTATGACGGAACCAACAAAATTCTGATTGGAAGTACCTTCCAGAATAATTTCTACATCTCTTTGTAACAAACGACATTCTACAAAATAACGTGCTTCTTCAGCATAGTCTTCCGCTCGACCATCCGCTCCAGCACGTATGGCTGGTGCCTGAAAATTGAATTTTCAAAAATTTTATTCCTCATGAGAAATTCTAATATTCATAAGCAAACCAAATAAAAAAACTTACTTTAATGCCTGATAACATAAGTGTTATATAATAGAAATCAGGCAATAAGAAGGCACGGATGGTTGAACCATCTCGTACCTGCTCAACAATAGCTTTGATCTTTTGTTGCTTGAGTGTATCAACAAGAGCTCGTGGATTTTCTATAATCCATTTCACCTGTCGCACCTGTTAATGGGACAAAATTGTTTCACAATGATAAATAAAATGTTGAAAAAAAAAAAAAAAAACACCAAATAAAAACAAAAATATAGCTGTACAGGAGGAGTGGGAAGAGGGGGGAGGAAGGGGAGAGAGAAAGAGAGCAACCAGAAAAAAGTGAATGATTTTCCACCTTTTTTTGACTTATTGAAAATCTTAGGAAAGTCTAGATAACCATCCCTCGTAATCATTACCGTATGTAATACATGATCGAGTGTTCGGAACAAGACCAACTATTTTTTGTACTGTTAGAATTTGATATTAGATTGGCATCATTTTAGCTCAGTTTGCTAGTTTACGCTTTTTTTTTTTTTTTTTTTCACTTTTTACCAATGACTTCTTATTTTGGATAAAAGAAGTAGTGTTAAATAAAAAGCAAACAGCAACGGTGAACAGCAGGCCAAAAAAATAAGTCATCACTAAGCCACTGATATTAGCACTAACAGCTGAAACCTAATGGACTAACAAGACCGACAAGTTCTGAGCTTTATAAGTGTCGAAATGCCAGAAAAACTTTTAATCGTACATGTTGTTGTGCGTTTCCTTCCTCTAATGCCCATTTTCCTTTCTTCGCAGCTTTTGCAACTTCTTGCAACTCCAATAGCTTTGTGCTATATTCGCTAAAACACGCAATGCGAACTATGTTTAAAACTTAATGTGTTAATCCATAAATTACAGTACAAGATTCACCCACTTTAAAATTAGAAAAGCATTTATGATTGATAATTTCAGAAATATACAACTTACTCAGTAACACGCCCTAGTCTCACTTCAACCCAACCTTCAGATACGCATGTCTCCGTTACATTTTCCGAATTTTCAAGATCTGAAGAAAGAAACATTAGAACTTTGCAATATGAAATCTTTATGTCAGTTTAAAATTCATACAAATACATGAATTTAAAATTTGTTGCTATAAGCAAAATAAAGTTGTCCTAAATAAAGAGGTGATTATAATATATATTAAATTAAGAAATTTTAAACACCACTCAATGCTAAAAAAAATTTACTTGTACCACCGAGATATATCCGGCCATGATCTCTTCCTGATGTAGCCGTATAATCGCATCGAAAAACAACATTCTGGCCAATAAGTTTTTTGCGCAGAAATTCTCTTGATTCCCAAGCAAACGGCTGCAAAACTCATTACATTTCCATTCATATTCCAGTTGAAATTTCTACACATCTCGTCTACTATAAAGTTTTCAACTTTTGAGGCTTATATTCTAATCTTTTATGCCATCATAACCACATTTAACAGTTGTTTTATATTTCCTTCTACATCATTTTGGAAACTTTGCGTTTACCTCGTCTTCCTTGCCGGATTCAGTATCCGTCGGTCTTTTAGCCAGCCGTGGTGCAATCACATTGCTCAAATAAACTGTTACCTCCTTCGGAGGTCCATTCATTGGTGGACCCTGAAAATATCACTGCTACCAGTAGCGGTGATGTGGTTCTTTTCTAAATGTTTTATTTCTAAATCAGTTTTTTCATTTACACATGATCATTCTGTGCTGTAAGCGTGTTATATGTCTCTACAATACACGTGAACAAACCACTGTTAAATTAAGTGATAGTAAAATTATGAATCCTAATTGCTTAAATTACGCCCGTGACACATCAGAATCCCTAAGCAACTTCCGCGCTCACTTAGTACTGAAATAAAACTACATGATATTCTTCAAGAATTTCAGATAAATAACTGTTCTTTCTAGTCACCACACTCCTGATTAATCAAATTAGTTATAAAGGTCATTTAAAAGTTGGATAGAGAAATAAAAATATAAGCATATTTAGCTTTGTTAACATCTTTAAAACGCGATAATGTTTAAACAATAGACATGCTATGTTACGTATATCTAATATGAAAGAAATGTAAAATCATGGGATGAAATAAAAAAATACCTGCAAAACGATAGCATCACCACATAGGACTTGTTTCACCAAGCCTCGCTTCAATGATGATGCTTGTTGTGGCTGGGTTTGTTGCTCCGACATCTTTCAAACCTTGCAAGGGAACCTTAAAACATTTTTTCACTGATTGAACTTCAACCAAATATCAATCTACTATTTCAAACCAAATTATTTCAATAGTTAATCACGGCACCAATTATTTTATTAGCAGATTTCCTTACCAAACATTTTGTTTCAATATTTTAACCTCTAAAATATTGTTTATTTGATTTTACACCACAAACTTCGATCACTGATTATTCTTGTCAGTAAATTTTAATCAGTTGTTCGTTAATTATATTCTACAAAAAGAGCTATTTAATTATCATATATTACTACTCCCTTTATTTAAAATTTTAACACTTTAACACATAACACTGCTCTCAGAAATTTGCAATCACCAACAAAAACCAATAAATGCATAAACAATAACAATAAAACATACCATTAGTTTAATAACATAATGTACCAATTCAATTCAAATTTATATGCACTATCCCTCAATTCACATAACTACTATTATATTTCCAAATTTTAACACAACAATCGCTCATTTCATCTCATCTTATCACATTAACCTTTCAGATATCTATCACAATTAACTCTATAGCTATTATTTATCGGAACAAATTACAATAATTTAAATGTTAATTAACACTAATCACAGCTATAAGTGGAACCATCGACAAGCTCACGTGTAATTAATGAAATTCCAACCAGGCTAAACGGTAAATGACCATCGTGCCACAAATCACATTCTGTATTGCAGCACAAAATTCAGTAAGAAAGAGAGAGCGAGAAGGAAGGAAAGAAAAAGAGAGAATGTTTGTTGGAAATAAATGAATAAATAGTAAAAAGTTAATGTCATAAATTGAATTAAAAATGACATGAAATAGTATTAGACTTAAATCTTTTAGATGATTACAAATTAAAATGATTTGCAACATTCTGATTAATCCGTAGAATTAGATGAGAGATGAAAATGTAGAAATATTATCAAATAAGATTGTAAATCATAGTTGTTCTCATATTTTTGTCTTGAATTTTTCCCTTTTTTCTCATATTTCCCAGCTTATATTGGGGAATCAAAAAAATAAAAAATAGAAAAATTAGAAAGAAAATTATGTAATTGAAAAATTTCCGATATTTTACGATAGGAATGGACGACATGCATGATGATTGCACTAACAATATTTTAGATGACAAGATTGAATGAAATCTGTCTCGCGTTAATGTCATCTCTTCTTCAGTGCCGAATTCGTTCAATTTCTAATTTCATACTATTGTTACACATGTGGGACACACAAATTTCTAGGTTTGATTCAAATGAACAATTTATTTTGAAATTCATTGATAATAAATATTTATTGGCAAGCAAACACAAACCAATAAGCAATTACCAGTAATTTATTTCTTATACAGTAAGAAATATCCTCCTCATCTTGTTTATCTATATACTTAAAAGAGTGAAATGAACAGTGAATCAAATGATCTGATTCATATCTACTCTATCTTTCGTTTTTCTCACACGGTGAATTTAAAATTAACAACTGCGATTATACGTGACATGCCTTTGTATCTCCACCTGTTAAAGCAATACTTTCAATTAGTTTGGTAACATCATCGTCTAATTGATACTGATTAGCTAGCTGTTTGAGGAGATCGAAATTTGTATATCCTGCCAAAAATGCATTCACTTTTGTAGCCAATAGTGAACTTACCACTTCTTCATTACTCAGATTCAACTGCAATAGAAAATTTTTATTATAGCATTAAAATATGATCAAATGTTGTGAAAATCAAATCAAAAATATATTTAGTTGAATCAGTGACAGACTGAACGGCAGAATTATGTTTCTTGAATTACCCAGAAATTAATGTAATCATTCTGCTATTGTTTCAATAGTAATTTTATTTTTTAATTCAAAAAAAAAAAATCTGGGAAATGGTGAGAAAAAAAGCATAAATTGTTAACATAAAATGCATAAACTATTTATGACAACAAAATTTAAAGGGAAAAGCAAAAACTATTTTCAATTCTTGAATATCAATTTTTGAAACATTGCTATATGTTAATTAATTAGTCAGCCAAAATGAAATGGACTAAAACAGTAAAATAGTGAGAGAGTTGTATCATAGTAAATATCAATTTTAGTACAAGTGAGCTTCTGGAAATATACGATCACTCAGTCCTCACCATTATTGTATTTTAATTTGATTTCTAGAATGAATCTGATAAGAAAGCAATATGATTTTTTTATTCGCTTACGAGACCAACAAAAAATTTCTTTTGATCGTTATGAAAAAAACGAAGCAATTTTGAAGGAATGAAAAGGTAAAGAATTTTATTCTATCGTTGAAACTTATCAACATATTTGATTGATCATTTCACCAGTGAGACCAAAATATTTCTTTCAAATTTATGGATCCAAATTTATGTAAAGTTAGAATTTCACTGAAAAAAAAGAATTTTTCTCGTTGACCTTTTTAAAAATTGCCGTTTGACAACGCAACCAATATTTTTGATGGTAATCTTCCGCCTGATAAAATTGAACCAGTTTTTGAATATATGTATCCAATTTCCGGTTGTTGTATTTCTCCTGGAAAACTGTTAAAAATTTTTAGATGGAATTTCAAAAAGTTTTACATCTTTTTTAATGATTTTTCGGTGGCACTATAAAAGTACTGTAACTTTTTCTATCTTTACACACGTACAAAACTTTTTAACAACTCAAAGCGACATGAAGTTTAGGTCAACAGACCATACAGATAATTCACTCATCACAATTAATCTAGAAATATATCATAATCAGTTTTGTAATAGGATTAGAAATTTCATTTCAATTCACAAGTAATTCTATTATAGAAGAAAAAATAAAACAACAAAATCCAGGAAAATATCCAAGTATGACAGTTATACAAATGAATAAAATATTTTCAAAAGAAACGTTTACCGAAAAATGTGAATCACCTGTATCTTTTTTAAACTCTGCTTGGCAATCTCATTTTGTTGATCATTCAGATAGAGAATTGCGGATTTATACTGCTTTTTATATTCTTTAGTTGGGTTATGATTTCGCCAGAAGCAATCCAGAACTTCACTGTAACTTATAATGTTTCCGTCAAACTGAACTTCCGTTACTTCTGCAATATTTGAGATATTCGTAAAAAAAAAAAAAAAAAATTTCACAACTTATATAAAAAAGCAGTAGAAATATAAAATTTGAAGTCGGATTTGCGGCTTAATCCCCTGAGTTCTTAAAACCTAAGCTTGCAAATAATAAGGTAATTTATCTCATCTTAATGTTAAATTTTATTAAACTACACAGACGATAATATTTTACTTGGTATGTTAAAGTGTTGACCAAATTCGAGAAAGTTTAATACAAAAGAAAAAGAATATGTAGCACAGAAATAGACAAGTTGGAACTGACTTCGAAATAAGCCTTCCTTAAGATTAATTAATTTACATATGATTTAGGAAAATATTTTAACAATCGAAATCCAGTAAGAGAAGTGAGAACAGATTCATTTCATATAAGATAGTTTTAAATTTTATACAAAAAGATAAACAAATGAAAATTTTTAAAAACTAAAATAAACAGACCTGTATGATCACCGATATTCCGATAATTCGGTGCATCTGTGGTACCACCAGCATAACCAACTCGTGTTGCCAATACGCCATCCAATTTTGCAAATGTCGATTCAGCACCCCAGAAACATTGCATCCCAAGATAGGCTTTTTGCAAATTAGTCATGATATATTCTTTTTTTCACTAGTAAATATAGATTAGGGATTATAATTTTCTTGTTGATTCTTGCAAGAAAAGCGCTATTTCTACAAAAATTTCAATCAGTTCTTTCAATTCTCTCGTCTTTATTGAAATTTATAGCAACAAATGATTTTGCAAATAACAAATCGGATTACTACGGAGTTATCCAATTACTTATCTTATAGCAATGGTAAATTTGCAGTCTATCTCAAAAGTCTCATGAAAAACAGCTCGCAATATCCATCTAAGACATTCATTTTTGTACTATATCACAAATAAATTCTATGGAAAATTGCAAGGATATGATCAATGACATATATACGGTTGCGATATTGATGAATTTGCAAGCAATTAAAAACCAGTAGTAATTGTAGAATAATTTCAAAAAGAAATTGGTAATTAAATGCTACTTACAATAAAAATCAAAAAAGAAAATGGCTGTTGGAAGATATCAAATTATAAACAGATTAGAAAACCAGAAAGACCAAAGATAATTCTTTTTGTTTCATCGAAATATTGATAGTTTGAAGGAAAATGAGTGCACTTGTATGTAGGATATTACAATACATATATTTAAATAAAACGTATACAAAAAAGTTTTAAATTTGAGAAAGTCGATTTCAAACAAAGCCAAATAATTTATATCAAAGTCAATTATACGATTTTTTATGAAGTTTGTTTGAGTGGAAATATGTTTTCTTATTATTAGCTTCCTTTTCAGCTACTTTCTCAATCTTCTCAAGCACTAATGGGATTATAGATTTTTCAGTAAAGCAATCTGATCAGCTGGAATTTAGGTTAAGCATCAATTGTCCACTAACAATATATATATTTCTTTTTCTAGAAACTGAATCCATTTCAGTTATATATTTTCTGGCTTCTAAGATAATTTCAATGATATTACGTCACTTTTCCCTAGACATTGGTTACTTTCCCGGAATATTTCCAACATTTTATTGATTTCAAAACAAGAACTGGTCATTTTGTAACAGTAACAACACGAATGGTTACTGATCTGTTGAGCTCATGAAAGAGCAGTACAATTAGTAAGAACTCATAGTTATAACATTCATTCTCGAACTAAACGCGTTCTTTGTAATGTGGTAAGACACATAATGTACGCTTCATCCCATCTAACAATTTTGAAAATTTGCAAAGTGCTAACAGATTGACAAAAATTTGATAGTAACTTCCACAGATTTAATAAGTTTACAAATTTCATCTTAATGCAATATACCAAAACGAACTCATTTGAATTTCAATCACAGTATCAATCATTAGCAAGCCAAACTATATAGAAACACAAAATCCACACACGATCCTATGAAATGTCGATTTAGATCGACTCCGACACTAAATCGCCATTAATAACTGATTTTAAGATTAAATTGAAAGAAAAAAGCAGTTCAGCAGGAATTTGAAATATCTTATATATAGATCACTATTACAGACACTTACTTTAAGTGGCCATTTGTCTCGCTAAGTAAATGTAATCGAGAGAACTGTAACCGGAGAACAGATTGATTTAAATAAATAAATGTGAGACCAAAGCCAAACAACTGACTCAGATAAAATCATAATGAAAAGTAAAAACGAAGAACACTTATAAATGTTAAAGATGGAATACTTCGGCTAACACTACTTCAAATATCTCATACTAGTTGAAAAAGCGATCATAAAACCACTGAAAAAAAAAATAGCCATTTTACGAAAAATTCCTACCAAAATTATGAACGTATCTCCATACAACAATAAATTTTGATCTGATAGAAATCTAACTGCAAGCCGAAAGCATCCACAAATTGAAACTCTGGAAACAAATTATGAAAAATGAGGACAATAAGTGGCAACAATGAAGCATATTATCGTGGAAACTTTTATGTTTCTGTAATTAATGATATAATAATAGTAATGATAAAGATAATAATAATAGTAATAAAGCAATCACTAAAAAAAACATCATATATAAATTTCTGATCAACTCTACATTAAAATATATATATCTAACCGTCTCTTCTTTCAAAATTTATGTAGCAATAAATTTTTAATATTTTCAAATTTCTAAAATTGTAAAATGTAACTTCCTTAGACGACCAGGATTCTTTTACGCGATATTCACTACAACTTCAGTTAAGTTTACTTCCTATTGTTCCAATATTAAAGTTTACTGTCTTAATCAGCTATTAATAATTAGGACATATATATTTTTTACTTCTAATTCTGCATCCTTTTTTCATATCATTTCTTCTACCGTTAGAAACATTTCTCTTCCATTTTCTGCTGCAGCAAAATATATCCCGCAGCAAAAAAAAAAAGAAAAAGAAAAACACAGAACAAAAAAACTTCGTTGCTAGCTTATAATCATAAGTTAGAAACCAATATAAATGGTGCTATAAATGATGAAAGAGAAAAAGAAAAGAAACGAGAAAAGAAAACAAGTAAACACAAGTGTAGTAACTAGTAAAATAACAAAATATTATACTAATATTCAAATCTATAACGTGTCATTCAATTGCCTTTTATGAGAAATACGAAAAAAATGTTAGGAAAACACAACTGAAATTTCTAGGCACGTCAACCAAAAAATTTGAAATTATTCCTCGACAGTATAAATTTTACAAAAACGCCTGAACAAAAAAAAAGTTCTTCTTTGATACAAATTAAAAGTGATACAAATTAAAAACACATATATTTATCAAGATTGAACTGCCAAACTAAAAAGAAGTACAACAGGAATATTGGAACAGCTCGATCTTCATTAATTTTTTTGATTTATTAAAAAACTCAAGCATAAAAAAAAAAAAAAGTATTTGAAGAAAAGTATAATCTAAAATCTCAAGTTTTCGAGGTTTTTAAAATTCCTTAAATAAACACGGAGCATTACATTATATAATATCTACAGTAAATTTTTAACAAATCTCTTTTGCTTCCCTAACTCTGACAAGATGAATGATTACGACTAATCATACTGGTGTAGTGAAGAGTACGATCCCAATACAAAGAGTGTAAAAGAAAATATATTAAATCATTTAAATGCACAACACATAAATATATTAATTAAACACGCACTCTGCAAAAAATTATATATTTGAAGCGTGTCAAAAAAAAAAATCATCGAGAAAATGAAACCGAACAGACCGGCAATAATTCCCCGTAGTTCAGTTACCAACCAGAGAAAAACTTGATATATGAATATTACCAAACCTGAAAAAAAATTATAAATGTATAGGAAAATATATCGAGATAAATAAGCATGCGTACTAATTGTTAGTTATAACCCTTTATTTTGTATCTAGTGTTAGTCATAACTTTTCAGTAAACTAATGTTTTTTTTTTCTTTTTTTTTAAAAAAAAAACAAAACTGGATCAACTTATTAAGAGACATTATAGCATCGAAAACAGTTTTCGAGAGTCCAACATAACCATATATAACGTCCAATTATATCGCAACCTTAAGAAATGTCTACAGCATATAATCATGATCTTTTAAACATATATATATATATATAAAAACAAATTTTTGAGCTCTACAAAAATAATATATGAATCTTCGAACCTACAAACTCAGAACGATATATTAAAAATTTTGTTCCAATTTTTGAAGTAGTGAAAAAGGTAATAAAAATTAAATCCACCGAAGCATGTTAAGACCTGGGTTCATTTTAGTTATTTAGTTGTTCGATGGCACGCCCTGTGCGCGCCTGTTTACGCCGATTACGTCGTTCTTGTGATAACATAAAACAGTTCCCGTGTAATAATTTGGAAGATCGCTTCAGTTTTTTAGCAGAGTGAGTCACTGCATGTTGTTCCTTTTCCAACAAAAGATTGTTATTTGTTGTTTGGTGATGTGATACCTTTGAGATTTTCTTCTTCCGATATCTAGAATTCTGAATGCTAGTAGCGAATGGCATCAACAAATTTCCAACAATATTTGAACCCGAATAACTTTTAACACTTAAGCATATAAAACTGGTTGATAGTAAGTCAGTACATGCCACTGAGGGTAAAGTCGAAAAATTTTTAGCGGGTTCATAATATTTGGCTGATACCAGACCTTAGCTTGTGCTTCAACCAACCTTAGTGATCGTTGGTTTACATCAGCAGTACTTTCTCTGTGATAACCGTGTGTAAAGATTGTATCATCTTGTCTTGAAGTTGTTGCAGTTGTCACTTCATGCTTTGAAATTTGTCCATTATAACCCGTCCTTGGAATTTGCATTACCTCAATCAGGAAAAAACCAAGTTTCTTGATTCCGAAATCAGTAAAACCAGCATTGTCACACATAAATGAATCCAATGTACGACTTCCTATAATAAGAGCATCCAGAAAACAGCGATCATTCGCTTGATGAGCCGGCCGAATCAAAAATTCAACGCTCGATAATTTGGCGCTAAGTTCAATTTGTTGTTGCACATACTGGAACCAAAGAAACTGATTTTCCGCACGAGGCGTCGGTGGAATCACAAGAATTCGCAACTGGAACTGTAATAAATACAGAAGTATATCTTCCAGAAGTTTGCCGTATTTCGACGGTGCCACTCCTTCAGCTAGTTCATGTGCTCCTGATGACAGTACTATTGCAACGCATCCATTACCAAAATGAATTTTCTGCAAAAACAGAAACAAAGTGGACATTCGTTCAAATTCTTCTAGTTTCCAGCTATCGATTCCAAACTGTTGTAGAAATCGTCCATCTATTTCATTCATTCGCTTACCCCACTCGATATAACGTGCCAATCGTGTAGACGTATTATCACCCACAAAGATCAACGGACAATTTTCAGCAAATGCCGGTACACGTTCAGCACGCACCATTTCAATAGCCCAACCATATTCACAAATCTTACGTCCAATTTCCCACTTCTGCGACAGCTGATCACGCTCAAGTCTCGTACCTTCAAACACTGAATCAGTCCATTGTAATCGAATCGGAAAAAATTCCGTAGCATCTAGACACATTTTCAGCAGTTTACATCGCTGAATCCAAAAATTTAGAATAGCTAGCATTAATGGTCGACATTTTTTCAATGGTACTAAGTCAAAACGATTCCGTAACTCAGTATATTTGGAGAGAAGGTCAAAAGGTGACGTATGATACAATTGGCGGTAAATATCATTTTTCAGAGAAGTAGGAATTTTAGCATCTCGTATATGAAGATAGTAAAAGTGATGTGCCATTGTCGGAGGTGCGAAATCAGACGAAACATAATCCACAGCTAATGGCAAACACAACTCATGACCACCGTAATTTGGATTACAAACACTATAGGGATGAAGAGGAGAACCATGTTGAATAAGGGCTGTTTTCCGTGAGTGAACACGTTCACCCTGCACCACATCATAAAGCTGACAAACTGTCTGAATCAGATCGGATCGGCCCAGAAATCCTGAAATTTTATTATAACAGTGAGAAGAATTAAATTTAAAAACAGAACAAAACATTGGAAACTGATTTTCAGTTTAGATTATCTGTCCATATTTCGATCTATTCCCTACAAAAATTTAAACCAGGTATCATAAAGTATTAGAAATCAAGAGAAAATAAGCATGCAGACATTATTTTCAGGATACGAAATTTCTACCATTATGAGACAAAACACAATCTGAAGTAGTTGCAACTGGTGCTGTTGTATTTGGAATTGGTGGATCATAATCTAAATGTACAGCTAGCGGACAATACATTGATAATTACCTGAAAAAAGACTATTAACTTAAATCAGTCTGAGAAACAAGTGTAACCATTTGGACATAACAGAGAGAATACCTTGTAGATCAACCCGTCATTCATAGAGTAACAAATCCGAATCAACCATTGTAACAACAAATTGTAATCACCTCAGTTCTCTCACCTCCAAACTGAATGCATATTCCCATATATGAGTTTGCTTGCAACGGTTTCACATGCTAATAGAAATACATATTCTGATCCGCAAATCTGTAAGCCTGCTTTGTTAATGAATATGACAAGTAACGTTTTTTAGACAAAAAATTAAAATGAAAAATATTCCTCTAGCTGCGGGAAACAGTTCAAATCCAACAGAAATGAATAACTGCAATTATTTATTACAATGAACAACAATTTAGTAATAATTGATAAACTCAAAGAACAAAAATTATCACAAGCTCAAAACGTTAAATTTCAAAAGTTTAATAATTCATAATCCAAACTGATAACATGTTAAACAAGAGATCAGAGATGATGGAATCATTCCTGAGCTTCGAATTTCTCCTCTCTGTCCTTCATTCGTTTTGTTACAAAAATTTAATGGTAAAATCAAAATGTAGAAATTCTAACAAAAGTGGAACAAAGTTAAATTCCAGTCTCAAATCTTATGGAATAATCCAACAGTATAATTCATGGGCACTGAGTAAAATGTAAAAATTATAAAAAGATTCAACAACAAAAAAAAAAAAAAAAACAAAGCATTCCATAAATTAAAAGACGTTGTGGTAGAAACTTTTCAAAAAATCCAATTCCATTGGGTGCAATTCACCGGGAATGATCAATGAATGTAACGGTGGTCCCATGTCTAGATCGCATAATGCTTCCAAAGAGCAGAAAACAATCTGAAATTAATTAATAAACCTCCCTAATACCGATATGCAAGAAGTTTTATTAAGCAATTGATTTTTTTCAGCCGAATTAAGAGAATCATCTAGTCACAACCAGATATCAACCATACTTCACAGGTAACAGCAGAAATAACAAAGCTGTATATGCATTTTTGTGAAAGGATAACTAGTCTAGTTATATAACCAGATATCAATCATTCAGCAATAAGATCAATTTTTCTTATAGAAAGGAACAAAGAAAAGAACAAAACCTTCTGATCATCCCATCCTACCCTCGCCAGGGCCACAACTTCTGTACTTTTCGTGTATACTGAAAAAGAAAAAAAATCGAAAATTAAACAATAACTACAAGGATAAATGAATGATAAAATAATGATATTTTATGACAATGTGACTAAAAAAAGCGATGCGAATTCCATTCAAAAATTATATTTGGAACTGAGCTGGAAAAGATAAAATCGCAAAAAATGCAATCATATATCATTTTCAACGTTTCTTCTGACCTATGCAGTAAATTTTCAACGTTTCTTCTGACCTATGCATATTTTAATTAAAGCATTTTTTTTTTTTTTGGGAAATTAAGAAAAACAGCCTTAACTGTGTCAGCTAGATTCATCGATACATTATAACTCATCATGTCAACTACTGCATGTTTTACATCCCATCTATAATGGTACTTGACACCGCTGTCTATCATATTAATACAAAATTTAAAATTTTTAAACTGGTATTAGTACCATGCGCTTCAAAATTCATTTAGTCCTTGCTTTCATACTGTTTGAAAATTTCTTTTTGTGAGCTTACCGGGTTCCATATTTTCATCACTCATCTGGTCTACAATCTCCAACAGCTGTTTTGCTGCATCGGAACAAGTCATATACCTTGGAGGGAGAAATTCCTTCCGACCTCTGGAATTTTTAATTCACAGATGACAACTTTGAAGCAATGACATACATATAATCAAGATAAATACAAGTTATATGAAAACATAGGAATAAAATATCACTATTTTTGCCTTAGTTTTTGTAAAGAAATTACACTGCACTGCTGTCTTATTTGATTAACTAATATATTTAAAACGACCATTTCCATCAATGAGAACTTATTTTTTTAAAATCATCTCAACCAGCGAAAAAATGAGCCAAGAGAAAAAATTTTTCTGTGGAAAAAGTGATCTCAAAAATCCACAATTTTTGTGCAGAATCAAAACTTCAAAGTAAATTAAGTTAAAATAATACAAACTTCATCATATTTTTTATTGACTGCTCTTTCGTTTTAATATCTGAAATTAAAGATGATTTTTGAGTTGTAATTTCATTAACTACTATAAACTTAATTGTTATTTTAATAACTAAACTTTCTCAACATCATGATTCTGATCAGCCGAAACAAATACACTATGCACTTAGGATTGCAACAAACTTCTTCCTCGTCCCTGCTCAAAATTTCAGGTAGACAAATTATGGTTTCATTGTAACCTTTTAAGTAATTACTAGAAAAGAAAAACAGATATTGTAGTTTTGGGAAATATATGAAAATGTAAACAATGTAAGATGATGGCTACTGACCTAACAAGCATAATGTATGTAGTCCTCGCTTTTTATTTTCTGCGATTTTGAAATAATAAGAATCTGGATGCCAATTTTCTTCCCAGAAAACAATTGAAACGATCTCCCCAAATCTATACAACTAAAACAGACACGGAAATCAAGCAGAAAAATGATTTTCCAAAAGTAAAAGTTTTGAAGACTTGTAAAATTTCGCACCATTTTACAACAGTAGAAATAAAGATACTTTCTGAATCCTACCTGCAAGCCACAACATCCCACAGCGCTGATGATAGAAGCATTATGCACAATTTCCACATCGACACCTGCTTTTCGTGCATTAAAAACTAAACTTGCATGTGTTGTAGCACCAAGAGGATCTCCAACTACCAAAAGACATACATCTGAATCGAATGCTTCGTCTATTATATCATCTGCAAAATTTATGAAAGTAGAGTTTGAAAGAAAAACCAATTTCAAATGCACACTGTTTGTCTCTCATGAAATCAGAATTGTGGAATGCCTACTACGGCATTCATTTTCCTGATGATAATTTCGGTATAGAACATCCCATCTATTACTAAATGGTAAAAAAAAAAATTAATTTTTCACTATTCATTATCCTACAGTCATCGTAAATGAACCGGCAGCATTTGTTATGTTCGAAAATATAAATTACAACCCATATATAAATGCCAAGTGGCTTGTAATCAAATAATAAAATGCCAAGTGGCTTGTAATCAAATAATTCAACACTGAGTGATGGTGATAACACTGAAAAAACTGAAGAGAATATGTTTCTCGACATTTGAAAATTCAAATAAAATAAGTTAATAAAACTACCAGAATCTAGTTCAATCGTCATACGATCCGCTTCTTC
Source organism: Brugia malayi (assembly GCF_000002995.4). Classification (NCBI taxonomy): domain Eukaryota; kingdom Metazoa; phylum Nematoda; class Chromadorea; order Rhabditida; family Onchocercidae; genus Brugia; species Brugia malayi. Next base: position 3,924,397 of record NW_025062476.1, on the reverse strand, counting down.
AATTTCTTTGTTAAAAAATTCCTCCAACTTCTTTTTATCTAAGCCGAAGGACATAATACTTGTGTAACTTTCCAAATACACACGAGAACATTTCTGCACAGTAACCATTCCCTTAACCGTTATATCATCGACATTGCCCAAACCCAAACCGACTAGATATAACATTGAGATAAAATAGATTTCAGTATACTTCAATAAATCTGAAAAAAGCATATTCGTATGCTACCAAATGACAATACACAACATCCCAAAATAAACAAAAGATGATTGATTCAAATTTACTTCCCAAGATATAAATAATATTCATACAGTATTCATTTGCTAACTAATAATGCCAAGTATTACCAAACTGAAATCAATGTGTAAGCGTCATAATATATGTTAAATTAATCTCTCGTTCTCTTATCATTGCTACACCATCATCAGCACAATTTAGATGTGAATGATCCAAATTGGATTTATTACAAACCAAAAACATCAACCATACAAAAAAAAGTTCAGCCCACCCAAACTTCAATCTAACAATCTCCACGTGCAAGCTATCCATACTCAAACTTCAAACTAACAAAGACAATTAATTCCATTCTTTACGACCTGCAGAACAGTACAGTAATTTTCATTAGTTTTACGACACATGACTAATGAGATGTAGATGAAATCTAGCCATCGACTGCAAAATGTAACAATAACAAACAGCACGCAACACTTACATAACAATTTATTAATCATGAAGAAGGAATAAGAATTATAATGATAGTATGAACAAAACGTTTATTCCCGTCCTTACGCAAGTTTTTTCATTTAAATTTATGCATTTATTTCAATCTATTTCTCTCGCTTCTATGTATTGTGTAGTTAAGCAGTAAGTCACATAAATTTTTAACGAAATTTTAAGTTAACATAACTCTAAGATTTCAACGTTTGAACATTCTTATGACAACATTCCATTACATTCCAATTATGAATTACAATTGTTCAACAATATTTCGCAGCAATATGCGTAAAATAATTTTTTTTTTTTGAAGACATAAAGAAGCATGAAATCATTTTTATAATCAATATTGGTTTGGAATAACGATGTAATTACCGGTGTAAGAGCAACATATAACCCAAGGGAGCCTTAATTTAGGATAACTTGAAACTATTTGTCCTGGTACATATTAAATTCACTAGCTCAATATCATTCGGAACTCAATTTACTCAGCTACACTTGAACACTAATGATCACCGGTGAGATCGGCATGAGAAAATTTCCAAAAAGCAAAAACACTTTTTAATTTCGTTTCACTATAAGAAAATTACAAAATGAACTAAAGCCCCTCTTACTTTTTACCTACAAAGAGAAAATCGTGACACAAAAAAGTGTAAGTCTGATTTTCTAAAACATTATTTTGTTTAAATCTTCCAAAACAATGACCGAATGATTAGATTTTATCCAACTATTCCACAACTTCTTTTACAATTATGTCGTCGAATTAGCTGAACAATAATTCCTGTATTGATCGTAAGGAAGAACAATGAAGAAAGCCAAATTAAATAGAATGTATTCAACCCTTGAAATTCGAACAAATAAGCAGGATAAAGCCAAAACGCTTGTCCCAAGAACCATAAAATTATCAAGTATACTGCTTCCACTGTTGAAATCTGTAAAATTTAATAGTGATTTAAAAATGGAATAAATTTCGCTTTAGAATGAAATAATTTGACTAAAATTCATTTCATTCAAACATCCAAATTCATATTACAGCATAGCAATAAATCTAAAAACCAACTTCGATACTTCGTTGAGCAATCGGTAACAAACAAATATACCAAATGAAATACTGGCTAGTGCATACTTTATTAAACGAAACAAATACGGCCGTTGTAATTAGCCAACAAAATGGGAGATCATCATGAAATCTGCAAAATTCCATACTTAATTTTTTTATCACTGCTGGATTGAGAATCAAATGTAAAAAATAATGAATAATCTTACACTCAGCTGAATTCTGATTAATTCAAAGAAAAGGGTTCGCTCACCCATTAACTTGAGCATAAGCAAAGACCAATTTCTAAACTGTTACTTCTCTACTATCTTAACCTCCACTACAGTTACGAAAAACAGCGCTTTCCAATATTATAACAATTTTATCATAACATACTGAGATTAATTGAAAACAAACACCTTTAATCTCAATATTGTTAGTGGGGACATTAGATAAATGGAAAGATCAAATATTAAAATTCCCAAAATTACAACAAAAGTTCTAAATGGAAAAACACACCTGAAAGCAAGATAAATGATGAGTGAAACTTGGGGTATGAAAGCGCAAAAACTTATAAGCCGAGATATTTGTGCATTATTGGCTGTCAAATACAATAAGTAAAAGTAGGGCGAAAAATTATGTCGTGTATCAGTGCGGTAAAAATGATAAAATAATGCTTCGTTAATGTAAGGCATACCATATAACATATAAAATATGATCACTAATGTCAATAAACTACAACAAAATATCTGAAACAAGTAAAATCAAAGCTTACGTGGCAGTTATATTTTAAACAATAACCTAGTAAAAGTGGGATATATTAACAATGGAAAATCACAAAATTTCAGATCTACTGATTCTTGTCCCACAATCTATGAATCTGAAATGATCTGTAAGAGGGTATGCTATCATATAGCATTTCATAAATAACGAGAAAGTAAAAGATTTTGGACATCAATATAATCAACCGAATGTTGAAATGGATGGGTAAACAGAACTAGCTGATGATATATGATACCTACATACCAATACAAAAATATATCCTTTCATATTTGAAATCAGTCGCTTGCCATAATCGATCCATCCAGATGATAAAGAAACATTGGACAGAGAAAGGTAAATGGAAGGTAAATAAATAATTGGATATAATTTCAAGTGTACTGCTAGCAGTCCATAAACCAAGGCTGCCAACCACCACTAAAATATTTCGTCCAAATATCGTTTTCTAATAAAAATAATACTATGCGATTTCACTTTTTATGTTATTTTCACTTTCTTAACGAGAACTTTTCTGCAGGTGCTTTATCTGCCATTGCGAATAAGGCATTTGTATTTTCCAATATTCACCAAACGTTGATCAATAATATTCATATTCAACGATATTGCGTTAAAAACTGGATAAGTTGAAAAACAGCGATTAAGTATGGACAAATTACAACAACGGTAACATAGTATCGGAAGAACGCTTTCTGCCAAGACTTCGCAATCCATAATCACTTTCATTCCTTACTTCTTCCTGACTGATCTAATAATACTGTCATAATTACACAACGAGAAACAAGACTAAAAAGTGTAAAAAGTTACACATCAAGAAAAAAGCTGGAAAGTATTTTAAATTTTGTTAAGATATCACCTGATTCCGCATAAGCAAATATAAAGTCCACAGAACGACAGCACATACAAGCACGTCAGCATTACCTCTTGCTGATATTATAGCTGTTAATGGATTTGCAAGCCAAAATACTACCACACTTTTTTTCATCCTGGACTTATTTTCGTCCTTCAAAAACAAAATAAAGAAAAATAATAAAAAAAGAAAAAAAAAATCGAAATGTTCTCAGAAATTCCGCAATACTATTACTTGAACAGCATGCCTAGAACTTAACGAACTATAAGAAAAAATAAACAAATAAAAAAAGCAAATAATCCAAATCCCACGCTAAAAAACTTTTGGTCGTTTTGCTTAAAAAAATACTTAAAGAAATTAAAAAATGAATTCCTTTTAAAAAGAGAAAAACTAGGAAAAAAAGTTTGATGCAGAAAAATTCAAAAAATAAAACTTTTCTCAATTTATTAACCTTGCGCATCGTTTGACTACATGCTGCTAACTCGAAATACAAAAAACCATTTGCTACATCTGCGGCACAAAATAAAAATTTTCCTGCAAATTTGACATGCTTGATTTTTACAGAATATTCAGCAATGACTACTTGCCCGCATTAATTACTTAGCACGCTTTATGAAAGTGAAGCTGCTTATACAAAATTCTTTTAGTGTGTCTGGTATGTACCAGAGTAGAACTGAAATGCAAAACTAGGCAGCATTTCATTCATATTGCATAAAGGAATCGATGTCCTTATTAAACAATAAAGCATGAAAGACATTGAACTTCTTAGAATTCCTGCGAGATATGGGAATAAAACAATGATATTATTACTATCATTGTGGTAAGAAACTACTCATTTCAGAAGTGATCACTTACCGTATGTGCAGAACAATTTTATAGCGTCTAATTCCCATTTCTGCAACTCTTTTTCACAACTTTTTTACAGCTCAAATTTTTACAACCCCTAAGCCTTCCAATGTAACGATTTCATCTTCACTACATCCTATTCTCTTTTTGGTATATTTTTTCTCTAAATTATTTGAATATTTACCAAAATCAGGCCATTTTACTACTGGGGTTAATAGCCAAGCCAATAATGGTGTATAACGATAGGCTGCTCGCTTATATGGCGATTGTCCACGATAAATGTATTCTGCTGCATCCGAATAAACTTTATAATCAATGTCGGTAAATTGCACCTTGAAATTTTAGAAATTTGAAATTCTGTTTTTAACTATTTTCTAACAGAAATCAATGAAACTACTGTACAATATTTATCGTCCTCAGGAACCATCTTTAGGTTATTGCTGAACAAGTAATTTCATTCCATTCTTTTCTTGACTCGTCTGCAAAATCTTTTTCTTTTTTTGGCGTTTCTTTCTCTTTTTTTGTTGAAGCATTTTTTAAAAAAAAAAAAAAATCCTTAAAGTAAAATGTCTTAACCGTAGCTCGCAGTAGAGACCTTTCACAATTTAGACAAAAAGAAAATAAAATATAACTTATGAACAAGAAAAATTCCCCTACAAGTTAACCATCTCCCCCCATTCACTGTGAACAAAAAAAAAAAAAAAACTTTTACAGTACAAAAAACTAGCAGCGAAAAGATAATTTCTTGTTATCTTGACCACACTCTCTTCTCCCTTCTTTGTTTACACTCAGTAAGTCATTTCGTGAAATTCAATTCATGTAAAACAATATTTAGATCTGTATACAATAAAAATTCATTTCATGACACTTCATTTTGATACTGAAAGCTCATTTCACTTTAACATATGTTAAATATCTACTCAATTTCATTTCAAAGTTTGTCATTTCAAGTTATATCAGTCTTTTCGGTGTTAATACACTATTAACACAAAATACTTCAATATTAAATATCAGAATACAAAATCTAACCTCAAATAAGTAATCATGGATACACCCATAATACACCAAAATAATACGACATAAAAATGAGAGCAATAAAAGTTGCTTTTGTTTCCATATATTTTCCGATCTCTCAGCACTATCTAATGTTTGCTCACCGGAACTTTTCCGCGCTTTTATTTTCATCCCTTTTCAATAAGAAAATTCATTTATACAATATTTCACAGCGCCATTTTGAACTGTCTAAAGTATTGGAAAAATGGAAATTTCGTGCAATTGCCTACAAAATGCATACAAATCAAACCATTCGTATCACTTTTCCACCGATACTACCAAGCAAAATCCCCGCAAAATACTCACAACTACCGCAGCTCCGCGGAGTAACTCAATGATGACATAGTATCTCACTTACAGAATGCAAGGGAATCGCTTCAAGAATTCCATCGTTCATTTAAGCACAATTTGATTTTTTTTTTGTATAACATATAACAAATTCTTAAAATTTAAATCTGTGAATGATATTGTAATCTGATAGAATTGGTTCGTTTTTGAATACAAAGACTCTTTGAAAATTTTCTGAAACTTTCTTGAAAAAATTTTTTTTCTTTAATACTTGGAGAATTTTTTTGAGAGCTTTTTCATCTTTTTTTACAGAATAGTATTTATTTCATTTTTTTTTATTCTCTAAATTTCTCTTTGAAATCTTTTTGTGATTGATGGTATAATCCTCTGTAACAAAATTTAGATATTTTACATTTAATATAAATGATATTAATTAAGAAGAAGAAAATATGGGAAGTGAAAATTGTAAATGCTATTAAGATTGTATTCGTAAAAGTTGAAATAAATTTTATCTAACAAAACTCCTTTTATAATTAAATTGTATTATAATTTTTAAATAAAATTAGCAAATAAAGTATTGATTATCCAATGGAATTTAAATATTTTATGCTTCATATGAATAATATTAATTAGAAGAAGGAAATATGGATTATTTTAATTGTATTATATAATTTTATCATTGTATCATATAACGAAACAATTATATAATAATAAAAGTAAAATAATGTAATAACAAAAAATAATATAACAATAAGATAATAATAGTAATACAAAGACGAAAGAATAACGAATAAAAGTAAATACAAAAGAATAAATGTAAAATAATATAATAAAAAAATGTTTTAATAAGCAAGTAATTCCAAAATTTATGCCGTGAAGGGAATGTGCTAAGTTATAATCATATAGATGAGCTAGTAATTAAGCAACTAATTGATTAATAAATAATTAGTCATTAATTAACCCGAAATATTCTACTCTTTCATAGCTGATGTTTCGAGATCTATGTTAGACTGTACATCAACGCCTCGAACAAATAGCACCTTTTTCAATTCACTAGACATATCGTTTAAAAAATTCAAATATTTCCAAAATCGTTCCAAATGTACGGGTGGTTCTGGCATATTCATCAATACAAGGACAGCATCCGAACTACGTCTCAGAATCTCCTTATTCAGTTGTCGAGCTCTTTGCTAATCATATTACATTTTACACCATAATTATTCATTTAGATTAAATTAAAATTTATGAATTCCAGTTCGAGCTTTTGAATTTCGTATTTTTCACTTTTCATAATGATTCATCTCTTTCTTTATTAGCATGAGTTTAGAAAATTTTTAATTCTCAATTAAAAAAAAAAAAAAAAAAAGCATTTCCATGCTTTACTTATTATAGCAATATTGTACACGGAAATTTCAATGTAAATGAATGATGACAAGATTTACGATCTGAGTTTCAAATTTCGAATTTAGGTATATGTTTGACATCAAGTTAATTTAATCTATCAGCATATACATATATACAGCAAAGTAATTTTAATTACTAATTTGCTAAATCTTTTAAGAGCTTTATTTGCTAATATAAGCAATACACCTATCACATTATCATTATGATTATCATTTTGTTGATCAAGCATTACCACTACTCATGTATCAATTAAAAATTACCTGTTGTTCACTCGTTTTCATATATGAATTACTTCTTATTGAGGTTGTCATTAGTCCATGAAAACCACTGTCTATAGCATTTTGTGCTGGCATCCCATCTGGTCTTCAAAATAATTCTTCTCATTTTGCTTGCTTATTTATAATATATTTTCATAATTAACTCTCATTATACTCATATTCAGAATTGAAAACTTAGTTAAATTAAAATTTTAAATATAATTTGAATTTCGGACCTATGCAGCATCTATGAATGGAATAATAGTCGAAGTTTATCGAATCTTTCAAATTCTATCAGACTTACTTATTGCATCGATAAATTCTATCACTGCTAACAGATTAATCAAATATTACAGAAGTAGCAATGGGTATAACTTCTTTATGTTAAAGAACTGTGTTATGTCAAGTTAAGTATATAAAATAGTTTGACATCACAGAAGTAATATATCTATGTAACAATTTTTTATTGTTCATAAAAATAAAAAAATTCACCGATTAATAAATCAGTACATTTTACAACAAAATGTTAGCAAAATTTATATTTAATTCTGCTATTTACTCTAAAATTGTTTGGAAAAATAATAATTTAAAAAATGTTTTCTTACATTCCAACTAGTCGTTGCAAATATGTAAACCACGATTTTTTATTCATTTTACAATATCTTCGTTTTATTTGTAATGATCTTAGTTGCACATAATCTGATATAATACGAGACTGCAAATGAATGGTAAAATTTTTCTCGAGCTTTTTTATAAAAATGAGAAAAAGCAAAATAAATTCTATTTAATGAATTATGGTTTCTATTATTTTTTCCTTTAAATATTTGTCATTTTAAATTTCTTTAAAAAATAAAACAAAAAACAAAAAACCAACTTATGGATAGTAATTCTAACATGGAAATGGAAAGTTTCTTAATAATCTTAAAATATAACTTGACTAACTATTATAAATAAACTAATTAAATTTAGATGAATAAAAAGAAAAGGTAATAAATAAGAAAATCATAAATCAGTCAAATAGTTTGATTATGAAATAGAAAAATTAACATCAGCTTGTATAAATTCAATTTTGTTTATCAGATAGTGATTGTCAATTAGCCATAAGAGAAGGGCTTTTTCAATTTTTTTAACGTCATCTTCGATATCCACCACCACAAATAAACGTAATTTCGCTTTACACCAAATTTTATGCTTTTTTAACATTCTTGCAACCATTAATAATACATCACCATTATCAATAATCCACCAAATATCAATCGTTTTGTTTGATTGCACTGGCTATCAATTAATTAATTTATAAGTTTGCACCACTGATCTATTAATTAAATATCTATTCATTTTTTCGAACTAGTAATACAAAAAATTGTTTTGAGTTTAGTTTCAGAAATGATCTATAGTAAATCAAAAAATGTGAGTTGCATTAATTTAATAATGCTTTCCTTTAATAGTAAGAAATTTGAAAATTTGGGCGATTTAAATACAAATTTAAATTCACCGGTATTTTTAGCGGAAAAATACCCTTAACAACGACTAAATTACAGTGCTGAACACAAACACGATGCATATGATAATGATAAAGTAATGAGTCAGGTAAACCGCTTAAAGCTGCTCTGAAATGGTTAGTATGACAAAATGAAAAATCAAGGAGAAAAATATTAAGTTAAAATTTTATAAAAATTTGAATGAATTTTTTAAAATGAGATTATAGTGTAAATTAACTCTGATGGATATTCGATCATAACAGTATTTGACTGAAAAACTCCCAAACCACAACAACTTGCTAATGCTGATGCAATCGAATGTAGGGAACTGATCTAGAAAATCAATTCAATGCAAAATTTTTGATTGTCTAACAGTTAAATTGAATGGAATGATCGAATTATTAGCTATAACAATTAAGCAACAATCAATAATTTTTATCTTCATATGCCGTGCAACCTTATGAAAATTCCTTCGTAATCTCGATGGGAATCGGTTTTTTTTTTTTTGAAATTATCATAATTAATTCTAAACAGTTTTTGAGTTTCATTCATTATAGTAGTAATATTGTCTAAATTGTTTTGTCGATAATTATTAAGAATAGAATACCTTTTGGTACTTAAATTGAGTGGCATAACCGGACAAATCGATATATTCCATATATTGTCGTGCTGTTCTCACATCTTCTGAGCCAATATTTTCCTGATCACCTGTATCGCGAATAAGTGATAGACAAAGTGCGCTACGATCTAAAATAAGTAAACATTACTTGTGATAATATATGAAAGTGATAATTTTCAAATGAATTAAACTTTCATTATAGATGTATCCAAATGATAGTTTAGTTCATTTAGTTATAGTTCAATTGACATTTAGATTAAATGAAATGATCGTCAAATGATAGTTCAATTCTAAGATCTAATGCAATTAAAATTAAACGAAAAAGTTGAAAAATTCATTGACATACTAATTCTAGCATATTATTATGGAGAAGAGTTAGTACTTTACGAATATCTTTAAAAAAGGAAAATACCAATTAAGGTCTGTTAGACTTGTTAGCCTAATAAACCAAAAATGAAATCATTTCTTTTTTTTTTTATTACCTTTTTTATTTTTCCTTTAAAAAAAGAAAATAAACTATTTAAATTATACTTTGTGATAAAATTTTAGCCATTCGTAGAAGATTATCGCATGGTGCTGGAAATCGTGTAAAAACAATGCAACGAGGCTTTGAACCAAATTCTTCCACCATTCTTGAAAAAAATAATAAAATTAGAGAGAGAGATACTAAAAATAATCATTCTTGTTAAATTGAATTAAAAACTAAATAGACTTATTTTTTTAGCAGGAATTGGTTAACTTCAAGGCAACAAAAAAAAAAAAAAACTCAGGAAAAAAATAGTTGGTTAAATTTTAGTTAAATTTATCAGTTAAATCTTTTAATGCTTGGCATAATTGAAGCAATGTTAATTAATGATTTTCTGATGTAATTATTAGTAAGAAAAAAATTTTTTCAGTTATCAAATAGCAAATGATATTTTGAATTTTTTAAAAGAAACAAAAAATGAGTTAACTGCTGGTTATCATACCCGACACTGCTCTTTTGAGTCGATGAATATAACAACATATTAGCAATATCAACGACAATTGCATACGGAGTACCACGACGGAATCGTCTTCGATGTAATGGAAATATTATATAAATTAGAAGTGCAATGGTACTTACTATCATACCAACTTGTGGCTTACAACCATAAAGCATTATAGCACAGGCAATAATACCAAACATTGCAAACAATGAACGAAAGAATCGAAATGTTGGATAAAAACTGAAATATTAAAAAAAAAATAATTGGTAAAACTTTAAATCTATTTCAGGTATTTTTGTTAATAAAATATATGAGAGTGTATTTGTTTAACAGGAATATTTGAAATAACATTGAAAGCAGATTATCAGTTTTCAACAATTCCAAAGTATCATAATTTCATCCGCTCCTTGTCAATATAATTGTCATAATGGATGAAATGTTTTCGTGTTGCAACCAATTTTTAATTTTTTATAAAAAGCATCTGTTTTTTTTTTTTTTTTTTTTTTTTAAGAAAATTATTTGTTTTCATATAATTTTTTATGAAAAGAAAAAAACATCTGAATCGATTTTTTATGAATCATAAATTGATATAATAAAGAAAGAGAACTTAAATTATTTATTATTAATTTTATGTAAGCAATAATAAATGAAAAAAAAAAAAATTGAATTTGAAAAGTAATTGTTTACTAAATGGAAAATTTTTTCAATTGTTACAAAATTGTTCAAATTTGCCATAATACCTGGGAAAATTAAGTGTTGAACAAATGATTGTGCCAATGTTAATTGTTATCAATGCGACAAGCATGCAACTACTTGCAATAATCGATATGTAATCCAAACTGTTAACAAATAAATATGGCAAAATGAGGAAGGCAGTTATCATGATAGCAACTATCTTACGACGCTTGCTCGTTCGTTGATAGAAAAATCGTGGTAGAGGAATGGTATGACTGGTGATGATACTTAGTAATAAACTTTTAGCTGCTTGAAAAGAAAAAAAAATCGGAAGATCGAGAAATTAGGAAAAAGCAATTATCACTTATATAATTATGCAAATGATAGTCATAATTAGTTCCTCAACAACAGTTAATGTTTAGTGACCAATGGTCAGTAATTATTAATATATGAAATAACATTAAAAATATTTGCAAGTAAAGTAAGTTTGAAATGAATAATTTGACTTACTATACATGCTTTGAATTGCAGCAGCAATTGACATAAGCATTAAACCGGTGATAAGCATTATTGGAGAAGAAATCTGGAACAAATAAGAAAGTTGAAATATATTTAACTAATATTTTATAGGAATAAAAAATTCTTTTGTTTTTCAGAAAAAGAAAAAATTAGGCGACTTTGAATTTCTTAAAAAATGAAAAATTTCAACAAAACGATAAGAAATAACTGTAAAAATTATCGGAAAACTCGGATATGTTCCATGTCCATATTTATCGACCAATAAATGGCGCTCTATGCCAAGTGCTAATGAACAAGCTAATATTGTTATCAACTATAATACATTGTGATTTTTGCAATGCAATATTAGTGATAATAATAATAATAATAATAATAATAATAATAATAATAATAAAAATAATAATAATAACAATAAGAAGACGAAGAATAAAAATAATAATAAGATTTAACAAGCAGAATTGTCATTACTTACAAAAAGCATCGTTAATAAACTGCTAAAAATTCCAGTGGGAATATTTTTAGTTGGTGATTTTAGCATTGATGAAATATTAATACCACAAATACTACCCGTAAATAATGGTAATAAAATAAGTGCACAACCGGTAACTGATGCAAATTTTACATTAGTCTAGAAAGGAAAAAAAAGCAATAATAAAATATTTCTTTAAGTTTTATTTTTATTTTGCAATTTATTAAGAGAAACTTACAGACTTCAAAAAATCACACAAATAAAAAAAAAAAAAAAATGCTTTTGATATTTGCATTCATCATGTTACTATCTTTGTTTTTCGATATCTAATAAATTTAACTAAAGTGTTCAAATGAAGAAATAAGTGATCAGTCAGACTTGATAAAATATTTTCTACATTCTACTCTACAAAACGTATGGATTCCTCGATTTCTTAATTTAATGAATTTCAAAAAAAGAACAACTAATATCATTCACTTAATTTTCCTTCTCATACAAACTTGAACATATTTCATGATCGATTTTGCATAATTTATCAAACATAAAAACAACTAACACTGATGATAATGCCTTCAAAGAAATATATATCGTAAATAATATCACGCCAATCAAAATTATTTATATTATTGGTATCAGTGATATGATACTGTAAATTTGATTGGATCACTTTGAGATTCCATTCAAATGCTTTCAAACGAAAATTGCTGAATTGACAATCGTTTACGCTGTCGGAAGTACAATTCATTGTATAGAACGGATATCTAGAGAAGTGTAATATTATATTTTTTGAAAGATTTGCTAAATCGGAATAAATTATAGGTGAGGAAAAGAAAAAGGATGGATTAAGTCAAGATTTGAAGTAAGAAAAAATAAGAAAAACGTTAACAAAGACAAGTTTTTCTCAATTTTTTAGACTGAATTTACAATTAACATATTGATCAATTAATTAGTCAGCAGATTTAATGTTTATAAGTAAATAAACTTAGTTAAAATTCTGAAAAAAGTAAGAAATAAGCATTAAAAAAAAATCAGAATCATTTTCAGCTTCTTTTTTTTTTATGAGAAATTGGCTTAGTATACTTTATTTATCTAAATTTTTTACATATATCAAAAATCAAAAATTTATCAGTTAATGAAATGAAAAGTAATAGAATTGCATCATCTTTGTTTTAAATTTTTTTTTTTAAAAAGGAGAAAGAGAAAGAGCAAATTGATTGCTAAAAATGAATTTAAACTGAATTTTTTTCTTGGAATTTTTGTTTTATTTTCAGAAAAGAAAAAAAGCCATGGAAAATTTTAATGCTATCAATCGATAGAATTTTTTAATCTATAAGTTAACTCATTATCATTTTTATGCCTTTTCCAGCTAAATTATTTACTAATTAACTATAAATTCCTATTTGTTTCACTTATCATTTAACTATTTTATTACTTATTGCATTTTATAAAAAATACGCGTATTTGTTACTTTTTAAAAAATTTTTTTTAACTAATAAATAGATTTTAGAAATTTTCTTATGATCAAATTATTTTAGATCAAAGAAAAAAAGAAATTTTTTTCGTATTTTTACTCGCAGAAATGTTTCATAATGGATGGATCAATTATTGCACTAATTGGTGGTACGGTTGTGTAGTTTGTTGGCAAATATAATAGCACTGGTACTTGATCATAATAACGATCTTCTAGAAAATTTACTTTCAAATTAATTTTTACACTTTTTTTGAATCGAAAAATTGATATTTTTAATGTGTTACGTTTGTATAATAATTTTATATATAATAATATGTATAATAATAAAAATAATAATAATTTATATGCATAATAATAATAATAATAATAATAATATATAATAATAATTCGACTATTCATTCACTTCTTTTATTTGCAATTAATTAATATAATTAATGTTAAATATGTCAAATTAATGTCAAATTATGCTAAATTTCATTATTGATATTCAAATGCAATTAATTCATGCAAGTATATAGTTGTGATAATGAAATGAATAACATTGTTCACAAAATTATGCAATGTATTTTGTAAAACAAATGTTAAAAAAAAAGAAAAAAAAATTGAAATAAACTGATACAAAAACTAAAAAATGATGATATTTTATATTAGAAAAGAAAGGAGGAAAAGGAAAAAATATAATTCACTTGGAATTAATTCCATAGGTTCATGAATGCATCGCAATTCGACATCCCGTTGAATGATCTTTGTACTAGCAGAGATGAAAATACCAACAAGTAAAATGATGAAAACTGTAAAGGGTATCCAACAAATCCCTAAAAAATTGCATCCATTTATGTGATTGCTAAATTCATTGTTCCTATCAAATCTCTTTTATAGTTTATTTAATTGTAATGAATGATACTGTAATCATTATATACTGCATACAAAGTAACAGTAATACTATTGTAAAATCGAATAATTACTATTCTTGATTTATCAGTAGTGAAGATTGTTGATAGATCATATGTTATAATTTAATTCTTTAACAACATCCATCCATCATTTCTAAAGATTTAAAAAATTCTCATCCATTCTAATAAAATCTTACATTTAAGAATTCGCTTCCCAAAACTATTAAATAGGGTTATGAGAATCAAAAAAGAAACAAGTAAGGTAAGATGCATGTAATATGGTTTTTCATATAATTCTCGTATAGCTTTATGATCCTAAAATAAATTAAAGAAGAAAATCATTTAGCTTTATAATTTCACTTATACAATTAAATTAAATTCCAAGAATTTCTCTAAATTAGTCTTCGTATGCTGATTGAATAATAAAGTGCATATGATGACTGAAATGATGAAGTAATTTAGTCAGAATAAATTATAATGATTCATGAATCAGTCTGAAGAATTTAGTGTTCGAAATCTTATTCTTTTTCCTATAATTTCATTAAAAATAATTCTAAAATCCCATCCAGTTATCTAATTACTTTATTTTTTACGTCATTTCCAAGCAACTTTTTAAAATCCTACCTTACAGCAATTAACAAAAAGGACGAAGTCAGTTAAACAACCTCCAAAGGTATAATTTAGAATTTGAAATTTAAAAAAAAAAGGTGCTTCGTTAACTATTCTATAATATAGCAATAACATTTAGGCTTAAATTGCATTTTTTTTTCCCCTTGCATGAGTTTATGAGTACAGAAAATCTATAGCACAAAGTAAAATGCATGTGGCAGCTTACTTCCTTACGTCCTTATTTTGTTAAATAATATTTGAAATACTGATGGAAACAATAAGAAATTCTCATTAAACTAACATTTTCAAATGCTAGCTTTGCTAAATGTGGCTTCATTGGTGTTGGCTTCAAAATATATTGTTGAATTAGTTGAGCACATATTGTCAAACATGTTCCAGTAAAACCACAGTTTGCTAAGCAAAGCATTACTCCAGCTATAATGACAAAACTTCATTCGTATGTGAAATTCTAAGCATTATCAGCAAATGACAAAATTACAATACGCAATTAGATATTAATAATAATTATTCAAAAGAACACATCTTATTATATAATGTATTCAATTATTTCTCAAATTTGTTTACACTTGAATTTTATCATTAAATTCAACACATGCTTTCACCGAGTGATGTAAAATTTATTTATGAAATACATAAGCATTATCAAATTTTAACTTATTATACATAGTATAAAACTCTTTTTATTAATACGATGTGTTGACACTAGATGTAATTAGCGATATCTTTAAATAATTTTCAATTTTCCCATATTTTACCTACTTGTTCACACTTGTCACTCTCAACTAATTAATTATTTAATAACTGTATTTATTTGCATACCAACAAGCGCTACTCGATTACCCAAACTGTAGGCAATTGTAGTAAACGGACCACCATATAGACGATCACTTCCGTTTGTTGCAATTGCTGCGACAGAAAATGACGAGAATAAAACCTAATATAAAGCAAACTTATTTATTCCTTCTCTCATTGATCATATCAATTTGTTTAATAAATTCATTAAATGGAAAAGCAAATCTCTTTTAAGAAGTCTATGCATCGTAAGCTATATCTTCCGTTTATAAATTGTTTATTGTACGTAATAGGAAAATTAGATATTCTTTGAAAATATTCATTTAATATCACCTGTAATTTTGAAAATTTTTCAAATTGGAATCCGTGAAATTTCTAAAATTTGAAAAATTAAATGAATGAATAGTTACCGCTGTAAAGACAAGAAAAATTGAGAATGCTGTTAAACTTAAGCTTAGAACACCAACAATCCATGGCAAGCGAATAAAGATTACACCAAGAAGAAGAATATTTTGCATATAACTGATGTAAACACCAGAGAAAACACCCAATGTTCCACGGCCGTACAATGGATTATCATCCTGGAAATTATTTCAAATCTATAAAACCAATGTATTGATGATGATGGTTTTATAAATTTACTTTTGAAAAATGTGAATCGTATAGATTGTTAATAAATAACGTTGTCTGTTACCTGAACAAAAACACTGTTAATGATATGTTGTATATTGTTAATTTTCCGGAATAGAAATATAGATGAAGTATAATTAGGATTTATAGCTGCAATAATTTCTGTTATGAATAGCTGTTTATTTAATCAGATTAAAGCTTAGAAAAAAGTTGGTTCGTTGATGGAATATTTCAATAACTGATAATATGATAATATTGTCTGAACATGGGATCATTATAAAAGTAAGCCTTCGATTGCCAAATTTTAATAATAAGATATGAAAAACTAATGAATAGAAATATAAAAACAACAAATATATAGTAAAATATTTGAACTCTAAAAATTTAGTGACAATCATAATAATCGAAAGTTTCAACTCTATCAGTTAATCTTTTGATATTTATGAAGTATTTGTCATTTCTGAAGATAGTTTCTTGATGAAGCATTCACATACAGCCATAGAGATAAATTCAACTAATCTCCTAATCTCTGATAACAATTTAAAACGAAAAGTCTCCCAGTAGCCATTTCATTCCATGCATTTCATAACAATACAAAATCGTTGGACTGATAACAGTATCACATCCTACTAATTAGTTTAATTTTATTACTGAACATAATTAGATAAATTGAAAAGCAAAATATAAAATTAAATGTTGAAAGTTATTTACCATCATCTGAACTTTCTTCCTCTGATAAATGTGTTTTACGTTTTTTATTCTTTTCGAAATCATTGTCGTTAACCTTTTTAACATATCTCTTCTCATCTGCTAATTTCGCCATTCACCTAGAATATCACCGTTTTTGATATGAATTTTAACAACAATGAATTGATTATCTTTGTTTTTACTTTTTATAAAAAATATTCAAAAAAAATTTTTCTTTTCATTAAAAAAGATAAATTCTGAAAATGACGAATGAAACGTTTGGTTAACCGATCATTTCAAACCATTTTGAAACCATTTTAAATTTAAATTGAACATTATATTCAATGAGCATTTATATCTACAAAAGCATTCCGTTTTTTAACCAAATCTTTTTGAATGGAAATGTTAAATATATTCCATATTGTTATATCGAATGATAATGTTTGCGATGGTTTCAAAATGATTTATTTGAACAAATTGTTTGATTGGATTTTTCAATGTTTTAGAGAGAAAGAAAAGATAAAACCATTGATTATCTCAAAAAAAAATTTCAACTAATCTTTTGCTTCTAATTCCATAAATTTTTTTTTTTCATTCGAAAGTAAAGCTTATAAAAAAATTTTCAAAATAACTTTTGTAGTGAATTTAAATCAAAAAATTAAAGTTTTCATAGTTATTTATTGAATTTTACTATTCATAGCACTATATTTTCCTTTTGTTGATAAATTATTAGGCTACCTTATGTAAGACTTATCATTTGAAGTGATAACGATAAAAAAAAAATGAATTAGCTGATCCAATTGTTTTTGTTATGATTTAATGAAATAGCTTTTTTCCATTTTGGATATTTATTATTGTGTAATTCTTCCCAACACTAAGGTTTTTAAAAAGTCTCTATTTTCGTTTCTTTTTTCTTTCTCAAAAAAAAAAAAAAAAAAAAACAAACGAAATATTTAAATTTTAATTTCAGCAAATTAAAAAAATCAAATGTATTCATATAAATATTTTTCAAATACATTATAAATTACTCAAATTAAATCATTTTTCATCAAACGATAATGTTAGATTGCTCAGAGAAAACAATAATAATTTCTAAGAAATGTCAATTTTCCTTGCTAATTAATATTAATTAATATAGAAATCTTATTATGAATAAACATCTAAAAATATAATAAAACTCAAAATGTTTGTTCTTTGAAAAAACAACACTTCACACTTGTTTATGATTTCAATGAATTAGTTAAATGTGACAACTTAATTTTGATAAGACCTACGTGAATTCAGTAAGAATTACGCATTCACGTGAGTCCTACTGAATACAAAGCGTAAACATAGCATTATTGAAGGATCAATTATGAAACAATACATTACGTTGAAAAATAAAGTTTACCGTTATTATTGATGCGTTGGTTTTCATACCGACAACATGAAATACGGTATCTTTGTCATCCTGGAGTATCCCCGGGATGTAATAAACCCTGCAAGTATTCTCGAGATGTAAGATAATATGTGCTGGGTTGTTGTGGTGTTCTCCATCTAGGATATGCATTAATTGATGTTTAATTCTTTATTTTGCAAATATGACTTTTTTTTTGAATTTGAGATTTCGTAGATTCGAATCTTTTGTGTTATTAAATTAAATTTTCTGTACTGATGTGTGTGCATAAGTGCATTTGTCTCGCCACTGTTGCTTTGTTTGTTTTCATTCGTGTTGATTTCTTCATTCGATTTTTTTGTCACAAAATTTTGCTTAATTATTTTATTCATGTAAGCATTTATATTTTCATTTTCAATCTAAGTGTTTACGACGTATGTTATTTTTTTTTTTTTCACTCATGCAAATTTTTCGATATATTTTCATTCATATATTAATTTTTGTCTAGGGTGTATCGAGCAATGAATTCAGACGACGCTTCGCGTTATTTAGAACGGCAGCGTCAAATGGCTTCAAATGTAGTCACTGCACCAAGTACTCATCGACGTGCTTTACGTGATGGTGAATGGGCATGTATTGATGCTAAATGTGCATACATCAACGCAGATCGCGTTAGCGTATGTGAACGTTGCGGTAAAGCTAAACCACGTTCCAAGAACCGTGTAGGCCGTGAAATTGGAAAAGATGCGGCAGAAAAGTCAAAAGGATTGTTTGCTGCTGAAGATTGGGCATGCACTAAGTTAGTTTTACTGTATTTTTCTTTTTATAACCATCACATTTTACTTAAATTGAAGTCGATTTATAGGTGCGTTAGTGATTTTAAGTTTTTTACATATACGTTGTTTTGTATATTAGGACGCCAGAAAGTAGCAAAAGTAGCAGAACTGATAAGAGTCAGAGGTCAGTCACTCTCTACTATATCCAGAGGATTGCCGTTTTTCGTGAAACTTTTATCAATAAATTCTAGATGTGGCAATGTAAATTGGGCACGAAGAACAGCGTGTAATATATGTAATGCACCGAAACTGGGTGACTTGGAAGTACGAACTGGTAGGCAGCTTAATTGTAAACCCAATTAAATAAATGATTTAAGCAGATAAGTTTATGAATTCGAATGAGTTACCAAAGAATTAATTTTTCAGTTGTACATAACTAGACAGATTCAGAAAGTTAAAATAAAATATGTTTTTCTACGTAGTGTCTTTTTTCAGGTTATGGTGGTGGATATATGGATCGACAGAATGTTGAGTATATCGAACGAGAAGATGACGAAGAGTTTGATGAATTCGGTCGTAAAAAGAAACGGCGAAAATTAGATAACAAAGCGGAGGAGGTGTTAATTACTTTACATTGACTACAGATTTCTGTGTTATATGTTCTGATTTGGATACTTTATCTCTAGAAATTTATTCTGGTTCCTCTCTGGAATTTGACGCTTCAAAATATTAAAACAAAGAATATATTATGTAAAAATTTAAATACGTCATTCACAAGCTATCAAGAACCAGATATTTGAATCATACGTGATCAAGCTATGGAGCAGACTAAGCTGAAATATTTGTTATCATTGCTACTACAAACTTTTCTAGAAAATTTGATCGTCTTCTGTTTTGCATCCTTTATTGTATTGTAAGGATCTTAGCATCAGAGAATGATTAAGATAACGTCGCTGATAAATAATTGAATGTAATAAAGCTAAATCTATATCACTATCTCTATCGTTTAAAGATTTTTCTACACTTTAGGAGCAGAAGGTTGGTGGACCAGAGGAATGTGCAAAATACAGTGAGAAAGCAAGTGAAGAAGAAAAAGAAAAAATTGAAGAGGTCGAAAACGATACCAAGCAGGCTGTGTCTGGTGACAACGATGAAGAGGTATGCAACATGCTGAGGTTTGCTTTTTATTTTTTGTTTTAACTGTTGTTTAAGATATTAATCATGGTAAATAAGGTAGTTTTTTTCTTTCCTTTTCATCTCGGCTGTAGAGCGGCACAAAGTAAAAATTGTTGACTACTAGACTCAGTATGGTCAGCATGCCTAGCTGTTTGTATTGATAATACTGCATGTTATGTTAAATAGTAATATTAATAAAGCAGCAAGTTTCTGATTAAATTATGTCCTTATTTTCCTCAAAGGTGGAAGAGGAGGAGGACGATGAAGATGAAAATGATGCTGATTTGGATAAGTACGATTTAAGTGCAGATGAATTTGAAGTAGAAAATTTGAAGGCTAAAATAGCAGCCCGTAAAGCCGCCCTTGCATCTTCAGTTACAGAAACGCAAGTAAGGAGCGAGTCGAGATGTTCATCAGAGTAAGGCTTTAAATTTTCTTTGTGATCGCTAATTGTTTGAATGAACAAAACAGCTTAGGAAAGCGTAAATAAAAGTAAGCACTGAACAATATGATTGTGAACAAGCGGCTTTATGATGAAATTCATTTAATATATTAATTGTTATAAGTTCCAGTTGCTCATGTTCATGCAGTGGTGGTGAATGTTCTTGTGAAGAAAGTGAAAATGAAGAGGAGCGCAAACGTTCCAGTCGAGATGTTGAACGTGAAAAGGAAAAAGGTGATACCCGGATTAAAGATCGTGATTCAGCTCGTGATAAGGAAAAAGAAAAGGAACGAGATCGTGAGCGTAGAGACGAACGTAGCAGCAAAGATGAACGCGACAGAAATCGACACAGTCAACGCAATAGTCAGTGCAGGTTAGTTTTTCGTGTTAATCAGAATTCTCTTTATATTGTTTTTCACAGGTAGAAAACAGTAGTGTTTTGAAAACTGAGAATTTCAAAAAAAAGGTTAGGAACTTATAACTAGAAAATATTTCAAAAATAAAGTTGGTTAGGGAGCATTTGTAAGTAGGGTAAGATTGCAGCATTCCAACTTTTTTTTCATGATTCAGTTTTTGTTTTAAATCTCAACTTTTTGTAAACTTGAGGGATTTTTCCAAAATTTTCTTAGGGAAAGTTCACCACGTCGACATCACAGTTCTTCGGCGCATCGGGATAAAGATCGACGTTGAAAGACGTTGAAAGCCTTGTGGTGAAATACCGGGTTCGATAATATTATTGAGAAGATTTATGGATTATGAAGAAGTAGATTTGATTAGCTAATTGAAAATTAGGAGATTGATTTTCCCTTATTGATTTTTTAAAGTATTCAATTTGTTTATGTTTTGTATTAAGGGTTTTATTAAGTTGAAATTTTCTAAATGAACCCTTTGTTTTCAAGTTGTAATTTTTTATTTTATTTTATTTTTTTATTTTGGAATTTTTGATTGAGATATTCCGGTAACAACTATGGATAAAGCCTATTTTTGAAGGTACATGTCTTATTCTGCTGCTTTTCTGTCATGATGAAGAATGTGAATCATCATGACAAAAAAGAGGTAGCAATAAATTTGGGAATTTTGCAGGATTAAGGATTAGACATTCAAAAATTCAAGAACAGCGTAAAGACTGATATTTGATATGTACAATCAGTGTCAGTATTGAATGATGCATTTCTGATGCTTTTGTTATTTATTTTCTAAAGGTGCTCACTCTTTTTAGATTTCGAATTTTAGAATTATGGACTATTGTAGAGTGAGCTAATTATGTGATGGATTTCTTTTAAGGTTAAAATTTCACTGGTCTTTTGCAGTTGCAGAAATATTTCAGCTATTTTTGAACAAGAACCACGATTTCCTTAATTGCTAAGGAAGTTCGCATTCTTAATTCAGTGATATTTAGTGTTTCCGTACTTAGAGCTATATTTGTTTGATTTTTTTTTTTTTGATTTGTTTATGACGTAACACTGAATCCTTAAATGTTAACTTCTGTAATCAATAATACGTATATACATTGGGAGCTCTTTGTCTCGTCTGTTACTTGTTCTTTCTTTTTCCTTTCTTTTTTTTCTTTTTTTGTTTTCATTTTCTCTGTTATGTGAGTTTCATATGATTGTTTGAGATATATTTTCCATACTTAACAGTGTGTTGTCATTATTTTTGCTATTGATGTTGCCTTTCTGGAACTCGTAAATAACTTATTTTTTTAAATATATTGCCCAATTTTTGGAAACTTAGGAAAGCTATTCATATACATATGTCTAATGAAGCTGTATGTCTTTATGAAGGGCAAAAGTATCTCACTTAACATTGTCATAACGGAGAAAAAATTCACTTTCCTCCGTTGTTACTTAAAAAAATTGCGAAATGATGCATATAATATTATAACATTGGATCATCATCAGTATGATAACTGTGATTAACTATGATTCATTTAAATGATTATAACTATAATTTATTTAAAGATAGTAAGTAAAATAGTATAAACATGTGCACAAGGAGCAATATCGGAATGATATGTAAGGAAAACATGAAAAAATTTACTTAAATTTATTCCAGGAATAATGTATGCGTCCACGGAATATTAATGCCACAGTTGCTTAATGTATCTACACCTGTCTGATTACCGATATTTTTTCTCTTGTTTTTTATTGGTTAAAACACTTATGCTGTTGATAAGAATAAAAATATTTCCTCCCAGTCTTTTTCACTTTTTTTATCTCAGTAGGATTAAGATTTTAGCGATAGAATTCTTTGGTTTATTCTTTCGTCTAACGAAGAGTAAGACTAGAAAATTGGTAATGTCGACATTACAATGTGTACATTCTTACAAGGAGATGCTGGATAGATAGACCACGCAGATTAAATTATAGGACTGTGTGAAGTTCTGTTGCATTTCTTTATTGTTTGTTTGATTGTTGTCATTTCATTCTTCATGTTAAGTAATTACTTTTTCTTTCGTGTTGCTTATAAATGATTCTAAGTTTTGTTAAATTTATTATAGTTTCAGTTATAGCAGATCATATGAATAATTTACAGTTTCAAGGTAGGTTTCTTTCTTTTCATGGATATGAAGAAAATGAATATTCCATTTTTGATGTTGATGCAACTGAACAGAGTGCTATTGCAGATTTTGGACCAAGCACGGTTAATCCAAATAATGATCCTCGACCTCCGGGTGAACTTGGAGATCAGTCCTATGTAAGTGATATAGACTATCAAGATTGTATAGTGTTACAAAAATTGTTAAAATTCTGCCATATGCAGATTAGTCACCGAGAATCTATCTGTCTCAATTTTTGATTTATCATTCGAGTAATTTGATTCTTTTAAAAGATCTGACATTATTTGCATTCAGCGTTTATATTGTTAGAAACAAATCAATTGGATTGTTAGGAAGCGTTTTTGTTAAAAATTTCCCCTTTGTTTGTATGTCGTTAGTGCAAAATTTAGTGAAAATATAGTTTGAGGTTTATTTTTTCTAATGATTTTTACAGCTGTTCACTTCTGGTGGAACAAGTAGTCGAAATAATACAAGAGAAAACAAGAATTTTTTTTCATTCGAATTTTATCAGCAGTACTTTGATGTTGACACTGATCAAGTTTGTGTTCCGGATCTGATTTCTTGCTTTTAATTTTAAGTAGCATCTGGTAGAGTTATCTTGTATAGAATCTTCAAAGAAAGCGCTGCATTTATTTCTATTTTTCTTTTCTTTTGTTTGCTATTTTTTTAGGTATTGTCAAGAATTTTGTACAGTATGTTTCCACAATTTGGGTCAAATTTTATCACTGATCACATCCAACCGCTTCCAGATTTATGGGGTACATTATATTTATTCAGTTAGCTATGTTTCAATACTTTTCTACATTTTTATAGCTGTTTTCAGGGCCCTTCTGGATATCCGTTACTTTGGTATTTTCTACAGCTATTTGCGGTAATCTTGCAAAATATATTCAAACA
Source organism: Brugia malayi (assembly GCF_000002995.4). Lineage (NCBI taxonomy): Eukaryota > Metazoa > Nematoda > Chromadorea > Rhabditida > Onchocercidae > Brugia > Brugia malayi. The sequence goes on along the minus strand of NW_025062476.1, from coordinate 3,900,114 downwards.
TCAGGCGCTAGTACAGGTTATCAATATGGAAGTGACTTTAGATTAGGTGAGAATCTTGGAAATTTAATAGCCAGATCCGAAATATTTCATACTTACTGTTTGGGATCATCAATAATTTTTAATTTTTAGTTACTGGTGCTTCAACAATTATTTTTTGCTATGTCGTATTGGTACCATTCATTCTTTATTCCTTGTTTTGGTATCGCAAATCATATTTGCAATATTCATATTTGGATATACTTTGCGCTTATGGCTACAGTCTATCAGTCTTTGTTCCTGTATCGGTTTGTATAAAAACCATCTTGGATATCTAATTTTTGATGGAAGTATAAAGTATTAGAATTATTTTACCATTATTTGTTTGCAATCATTTGCGATTTCTCACTGTAATTATATCCAACAGTTTCAAACATATTCATCGATTTTCCAACACTATTTTTTGGTGATGGTGCTTTTCTACTAATCATTTACTTAAATGTTGTTATGGGCAAATATAAACTAATGCTATCTGCGACATTAGTACCATCTGTCTGAATTGTTTTATTAGAACATGGTAGCAACTGCTATTTCTTTTCCAGTTTCAAGAATATTATAACAGAAATCAACAGTGTCTTGAATTTTCCTTGTCGATGTCTTTCAGATTCTCTGGGTTTTACAAGCACAGTGGTTTCGTTGGCTGCTTATAATTTTATCAGTTGCAGTAAGTGGTTCAGTGCTTGCAAACAGTATATGGCCTGCCATTAAAAATGATCACAATAAAGCAGTAAGTAAAATATTTGGTCCGAAAAATTGTATTAAATTTAATATCGGTCATTTTCTGTTTACTCTAATGGTATAATTACTGGATAAATTATGTTACGTTTGATTGAGTTTCTGATAAGCTAAAGGTCGAGTTTCTTGATTTCAATTTTAGTTTCAAAAATGTTGCGAGAAATCAGTTTTTTCCAGATTGCTTTGGGAACAATACTTATCGTTTTGCTGTTGCATTCATTAGTTGCAGTTGGCTTTAAAGAGTATTATTTCGACGCATCCTTACCAAGCAAACTTGAGACCGAGAATTTTCACCTGTTACATCAACAAGTTCAAAATATTGAGCATTCACATGCACGTTTGGAAGTTAGTTCTGTGGTGAACAATTTAACGGCGTCAAATGAAGAAAAAGTATCTCAGATCAAAATGGAGAAGTTGGACGAAAACAGCGAAAATATTAAAAAGAAGGAAGATGATGCTGGAATAGAAAATATGAAGCAACTTAATGCCACTGTAGCTCCAAAAGTTGTGGCAAAACTTTCGAAATCTATTTAGTATTTTATGATTTATTCAGTAACGTTGTTTATTAATTGGCTATAATTAATTGCTTAGCTGGGTTGGTGTAATTTGATGTTTTTTTTTTTTTTTTTTTTTTTTTTTTTGTGATTGCATTTTGGTAGTTATTTTTGAATGAACCTTCTATTGTTTATTTCTTTTTGAAATTTTCCATCCTGAAATTTATCTGCTTCTGTAAATAATGTTCTAAGCTTATGTTTATTGGCATTGTTTTCTTTTTCAGCGCGTCATATTGCAACTAGAATTATTTTATTATGAAAGTTTCGGACGTTAGCTATCTTCTCGGCCTTATTAGTTAGCTGTTAATATAACAGATTCACTCATAAAGAATCGTATACTTTTATATATTTAATTTTTTTTTTCAATTCTTTCATCTTATTGAAAATGAAGAATTGATAAATAGATTAATCAATGGTCATGGGTAGTCTTTTTGAATTTTTTTACACGATATGATTTATTTCGAGCCGCTGATTACTTTTGGTTTTATTATATCGCTCAAAAGCATTATCAACAATATTCTCTTGTTGAGCAATGTAGTACATTGTTGAAAATGTTTATCACTTCAGTGCATCGGTTGAATTGGAAGGCGGTGGTTTGGGACAAGTTTAATAATTTTTGATGCAGTCACTGGCTAATAAAGGTTTTGAGAAACTGAATTAAAATTTTTGAGGGAAATATATAATCCCAATCAATGTGAGCTTGAGTTATTTAATATGGAATGTTTTAGAAGATTTTGCGATGACTTAGTAATTGAAGATTTAAATAAAACTGACGAGAAATGACATAGTTCATTCTCAGATCTGTTATCAATTGCTTAGATGATTATTAATTACTGTGCTAACTCAATGGCAAAAGTAATTCTCATCTGTAAATTTTAATAATCTGACATAAAGTAATCTAGATTCACTGTATTTTATTATATATTAATTGAAATAAATATGTGGTAATAAAAATTAGAGTATAAGTGCAGTCATATCTTCTGAACGTTTTTTAATAAAATTTCAAAAGTCCAGTGATAATATATAAGAAATTATTTATTAATTTCTGAATGTACAAACTTAGTACCAAGCAAAAGCAGCATATGACCAAAAAAGAAACACAAACGAGGTAAATTTCAGCAATTTCAGGTGAGGAAGAACAAAATTTGCAAAAAAGAAGGTAACTGTTGAATGCTGTTTTTGTAAAATCTTTCTTTAAATATTAAATTTTCAATTAGGGAGGATTACGCTATAATTTTCTGCAAAATGAGGGTAGATGAATAAATGAATAATTTGTTAAAATTTTTACTTAATTAATTATTAACAGAAATTTTAGTTCGGAATTCGAGTTAAAAAAGGATAGATCGGCAAGTGAAATAAATCATTTCGAATGTTTTAGTTTAGTTAATTCGATTTTCTTGCTACAAAAAAAAATTTTTTTTTGAGTAAATTTAGTTGCTAATGAAGCGTAATATGTCTATATATATTCATTATCAACATGATTAAAAAATTTTTTGGATTGAGTTACAGCTACAAACATCAAAGATCTCGTAAGTTATGAATTAATTCAATTCCGATTAAATAATTTATTCCAATATCAACCCCCAATTCATGCTGGACTTCTGACCTTTCACTTTGTCTTATATGGAACTTTCATTACATCCAAATTTATCAATTGATGAAAAAAAAAAAATTAATTGGAGAACAGATTAAGTCTCTTTTTTGTTTTTGCAATAAATCAACTATACAACAAAACATTTTCTTTTGCCTTAAATTAAAATAAAACTTAGATTAATTCATTTATTCAATAATTGAAATAGTATTTCAGATAAGCAATACTATAAATAATGTATTTCCAAATTAATTTCTTAACATTGACTACTGATAAATGATAAAAAAATTATTTAATGAAGAAAGCATAAATATTATAAATTAGCCTGCAGAAATGTTTAATAATAATTTTGTTGAGAATAAAAAAAAGAATACGGCAAACAATAATTTCACAAAAATTTTCGAACAAATAACTTTAATCATTTATTTTCTAGTTTTCATTTCAATTTTTCATGTTTTACAATCTTGAATCTTATTGTTTCATATAATTAATAATTTTTCATAAACATTGTGATATATAATATTTTACTGATAACGAGGATTTTCACCTCAATGTTAACATTTCATATATTTAGCTAAAATTATTAAAATTAATTTTAATTATTCACCTGAATTATTAAATCTAAGCCATTGAGTTTATAACTTAGTTTCAATGCAAAATTCATATTATAGAAAAATTTTCTGAATTATTATCCATAATTTTGCAGTGTTCTTTCAATATTTAATTAAATTTAATATTTAATATTCAACTAATCGAAAATTCAATTTTTTCTTTTCTTTTAGAAATTGCAGCTAATATAAAGACGTTTGCCAGTATCATCCACTGATAATAACATCGCTCGATTAGCCATTTTTTCCAAATGTATTTTACAGCCATTTGGATTTTGCAAATCATAAATAATTGCATCCTAAAATGGTAATTTAATTTTGCAAATTACAAATAATGCTATTAAAAAGTTAAATTTTTAATCTTTGACTCATAAATAATTGTTAATAATAAGTAACTTTAACATAATTTAGTAGATTACCACTCTTAAAGTGAAAATTTGATTCTATAAGTCAATAATTATCGCATTTCAAAGTAAAAATTTAGGTTTGTAAAGATTTAATTGCATATTACAAATAAACAATAAAATAAATTTGTAAATTTTGTCAAAAGGATTGTCGAATGAAAAATTACATTAAGAGATGACAAGAATCAATGTCAAATTGAACAGGCAGTAAAACATAGAGTTAATGAAAAAGTTTCAAAATATTTGAATTTATATATGAACTCGAAAAAAAAAATTCAAAACGATTTAAGAATGTTTAATATAATCTAAAATTCAATTTAATTTCATATTTTAAACAGTCTACTTTATACTATCCAAATATAATGCATTTGATTATAGCTTAACAGACAAATTTTTTTTTTTAAAGTTTAAATGCTTTAATTTTATAGCTCTAATATTTTTCTACAATTGCGAATAAGAAAATTCGTTTTAGAAAAAAAAAAAAATGATAATAATAATTGCAAAATTCAGATTTAAAAATTTCAAATTTTATTCATTTGAATTCGTTCTTGCTTTTTTCGAATAAGTTTCATCCAAAGTATTCGTTGCTTTTATTTTTTTTAGATACAAAAAATTATTAACTAAATTTGTTTTTCTATTCAAAAGCTAAAAATTATTGTAAGCATTTCTGAATAAGTTTTATCCATTTAGCATAGAATAATTTACTTCTTTACCTTTTATTTATTTATTTCTATCCTTTTATTTATTTATTTTTTTCAATAAAAAAATTATAAAACAATTATATATCATCAATAAAAGTTAAAAAAAAAAATGCAAAATAGAATTTTAAAAATAAAAACAAACCAGATCATTCCTGGATTTTAAATGGATAATATATTTAAAAATAAAAACAAACCGGATCATTCCCGGATTTTAAATGGATGATATGTTTAAATAAAAACAAACCGGATCACTCCTGGATTTTAAATGGATAATATATTTAAAAATAAAAACAAACCGGATCATTCCTGGATTTCAAGTGGATAATATATTTAAAAATAAAAACAAACCGGATCACTCCTGGATTTTAAAATAGATAATATGTTATTGTTGCCAAGGTTAAAATTAGTTTTTATGCCATCATCAAATTGACTGATTGATTTTGTGCTTGATTTTAACGATTTTGAGCTTGAAATACTTTCAGTCAAACTCTGTTCATCACTTTGTGACTGTTTGCTGATAGTCGTTGCTGAATTCGAACTAAAATTGATACTAATTAGAGTTATGAATGAATCATTTCATTAATTAATTTGAGCTTTCTTTCTTGCTTCTATCTTAGAGTATGTAACATTGATTTTGATCTATTATTATTCATTCTAACTTATTTTAAATAAGAAAGAAAATATGCCAATAAAAGAAACTAAATTTAATAAATTTTATTCTCTCTCTTTTTTCTTATTTTATTTTAATTTCTAATTTAATTTAGTTACAACAAACCATCGTAAACTTACCGTTTTGATTGTTCAGTCTGAAAAAAAAAGCAAGAAAATGTGTTCATTGATATTTTCAATTATCCATTAAAAAGCCTTATTACTATTAATAATACAAGCAGTTAAGGAAGGAAGTAATTTCTTAATTTTGAGCACAAAATTTCTTTTTAAAAATATTTGAGTAAATATTTCATTGTAGTCAGTCGATGTGAATTTTTTTAAATTAATATTTCATCGATTGAATCTTGCAGTAATAAAAATTTGTTTGTTTAGCTATGATCACATTGTCTTATTTCATTTTTTTTGCTTAGAAATGCTTCGTTATATCAGATGGCGCATTTTATCGATAAAATCTTTTTGTATTTATACTTATATTTATATTTAAATTTATATTTATGTAAAAAATCATACCAAACATTTAGAATTATCTTCGCGTTTAAGTGAAATATTCTCGGAACTCATTGATTTCCTGAAAATTACATTACAAACAAAGCGGAATCATTCAAAAATACAATTAATCAAATTTGATTGCTTTTTTATCTTGCAATTCTAAGATATTTAAATTATTGTGCATTTACAGAACTAAAAATTTTAAATAATTGAAATGTTTTGGTATTCAAAATTAATTTGTAATTGAAAATCCTTTTTAGGAATTTCGTTTTCTTTTTTTTTGTATTTTGTATGTTTTAATTTTTTTTTTTAATTTAAAATTTCGCCATCAATAACACATGCCGTAATTGAATATGGACGACTGTTTGAATTGTCTTTATTTTTTAAGTAAAGATAATTCAAAGATAATTCAAACTTTACTTTTTAAGAATTACCTTTACTTTTTAAGATTACTTAGATATAATAGTAGAAATTGTAAAGAAAGTTAAGAGTACTGCAATTGAATTGGTAAGGAAATTTAATCCAATTAATTTTATTTTTATTTTACTTTTTTTTTATGTTTAAAAGAAAAAATAATCAAGCGAAGCTGAATAAATACAAAATAGAATACCGTGGTAAGCCGTGGTAAGCCTAGGCCCATAAGTCTGGGCAAGCACAAATAATTGGTAAAACAAATTTTAAAATGTGATTGAAATTTAATTTCGAATTGACGTAATCCATTTCCAATTATTATAGATATATTTTAAAAGAAAAAAACAATTCAATGAAAAAGAATAAATGCACATCTAATGCTCAGATGCTGCAAAAATATTTCTAAATTAATGAAAATTGAAATTAATACTAGCGTTTAATTTTAACCTTCTTTTTTTAGACATCTGTTTAAATTTAATTTTAATTAGTCTTTTCTAAAAGTTTTTTATCATACTACTTGCAAAATTAAAGAGTAATGAAATAATGGAAAATATATAATTTAATATTTGGTGAAATAAGTAAAAAGAAAAAAAAAAAGATAAAGTTTTAAAATGGATAAAACTAAAATTATAACATTTTATACCTTTTTTTCGTCTTTTTCTTCTTCTCAATTAATTCATTATTTTCTTGTTTACTTTGATTTTTCATCTATAAATAGTTACCTTACTATCTATGAAATGATCAAATTTAATTTAATTTTAAATTTAATTAATAATATACAAAAACCAAACTTTTTTATTATCTTCTAATTTCTTCTTTCTTCCATTCCTATCTTTTCTATTGTCCTTTTGAATTTGTTGCTTTTTTTCTTTCAAATTTGATTTTTCTTCAGCAATTTGCTGAGCGAAATTTTTTTCAGTACTTTGTATTTCTTCCGGTGCTATCGGTTCCATCGAACGTCTAATATTACTATTCTAAACAATGCAAATTTGTTAAATACAGAAATAAAAAAATTAAAAAATTCATTCGCTGTAATTTTCGGAAAAAAATTTAGTTCATTCTAAATTAAATTAAATGCTTAAATAGCAATAAAGATTGAAATAAATAAGAAAAACTCATCTTTTTTTTTTGAAAGAAGTTCAGAATAGTTCAAATTGAAAACATTCGTAAATTTAAATTATTCAGAATTTTGAAAAAATTTTTATTGACTTTTAAATTATATCGCAATGATAAATTACATAGATAATCATATTGTTAACGTTAGTAACAGAAAAATTAAGCTTTATTTGATGGTTAATTTATCATTAAGTTTTAATTTAAAATTAAAATGAAAAAGTACCAAATCAAGCGAAGAAGAATGAGTGATTGATTGCCCGGAAAGTTGGATTGGTTTCTGATATCGCTGATAATTTCTTAATTTTTCACCTAATTTTTTGAAAAATGCTGCTGTTACTTTCCTATAAGATTTAATTGAAAAAAAGATAAAGTGATAAGTAAATTTTAGGAAAACTTTCTTCAGTTTTTTATATTTTATATTTGATGTAGCAATAAACTGAGTGTAAAATACGTGACATACGTGTACGTACGTTTTGCCTAATCGATCTTGCATAGATTCGGAACTTGTCATTGTAATTCGTCACTTTTTTATTTATTTATTTCCTGATTTCAAACTTAGCAACAACCGTTTTGTGGTCAATTGCTTTTATTTTATTATGTATTTATTTGATGTAAAAAAAAAAAACATTCTATATGAAATTAAATTAAATTTAAATATGTAAATTCTTGCTAAAGAAATACTAATTTTAATGAATATTTTATGAAATAAAAAATAAAAAGAAGATTTTATAAAAAAGTTTAAATGAATATTTTATAAAAAAAATCCTATGTTATATTTTTTAATAATGTAAGAATAAATGAAAGTGGCTAATTTAATGTTGAGTAATAATATGGAAATAATATTTTTTGAGATTTGATGTAAACATACATTATCAATGCTTTTATCTTCAACCAGATCCGGAATAAAATTAAATACGGCTTTGATCATTTTAAAAAAACTTTAAAAAAAAGCTCTCTAAGCTTCATAATATTATTAAGTTAAAAAAATAAGGAGAAAAAATATGAAATTTAAAATTTAAACGCATTTAAGTATATGAAATAACAGAACGTTAATGACAACTTAGCTAATATTTTGGCTTATTTGATTTACCGAAAATTATATAACTTAAAAGAAAAATATTATTATGTTCCATAATTATGTGATTTCAGTAATTAAGTTAAAATTAAGTTTAGAGTTTATGCTTATGAATAATAGTATTTTATCTTCATTGCTTATAAACAATATATGCATTAATAATAATATGTACAGTTAACTGACTGATAATAAGATTTCATCAAAGTTTTAACTTTAAAATTTTATTTTGCTAATTTTTGAATTTTTGATTTATTTAAAGTAAACAAACAATAAACTTTATTTCTGCATTTTACTGAAATATTCACTGATTTATTACAGAAATGATTCATTTGATTAAAATTTATTAGTTTAACTCGTTTTCTTCGATTTCCTGTTTGAAACTGTTTTCTTCCGTGTAACTTTATTGAGTAAATGTCGATTACGTCGTGAATTTTTATATCGGACGTACGTGTGATCTGGTTGCAATAATGTATGAAAATATTCATCAGATGGTAATAATTCAGCTTCATCCGGTGTATATACTTCTGCCTCTTTAAAACTATGTGGCTTTGATGATGGTTCAGCTGATTCAACGTAAACGTAAGAAGTACGCTGAGGACAAGGACAGTACGCAGCGTCAACACCTGGTGTTCCTGGCTCACCGGGCTACAAGTATTATCCAGTTATTATTACTAGTCATGAAAAATTATTCAATTCATAAATAATTTATGATAATTATTTTTATCGTTTTATTTATTACTACTAAATGATTTTTTTAAGATTTATTATCAAATAGCGTTCCTCAAGTTAATTTTTTTTTTAAATTAATGAAAGACAATCATTGAAGCTAGCTAATAAAAATTGAATGAAATAAAACCAACCTCTCCTGGTGGTCCTTCTTGTCCTGGTGGTCCTGATGTACCAGGAGGTCCCTGCTCTCCTGCTAAACCCCTATCTCCTTCTAGTCCTGGTTCACCGTCTTCTCCAGAAGGACCTATTGATCCTTCAGGTCCGGGTGGTCCCTTTGGTCCTGGTGTGCCGTACATGACCAGCATTGATTCACCCATTTTTCCAGGTGGTCCAATTGGTCCAGGTGGACCTGAATATTTTGACTGTAAATTATCTTGCTACTCAAATGAAGTTACAAAAATATCAGATCTTTAACACTTACCAGGTAAACCTTGCTCACCAATTGGTCCTCTTTCTCCAGCCATGGCAGGATTACCATCAGGACCCGGTTGACCAGGTATTCCTGGTGGACCTTCTTCACCCATTGGCCCTGGTTCACCAGGTGGTCCTTCAGGTCCCGCTGGACATTCGATGCAAGTTGTATATTCATCCAGTTCCAAGTCAAACAGAATAGCAGTACCATTTACTCCAGGTTTACCTGGTAGACCAGGTTGTCCATCAACTGAAATTATAAAACACTGTGTGTGAACATCAATCATTATTCGTACTTTTCAAAACTGTTAACTTTGTAGTATAGTTTATTATTATATTATTTATTTATTATTTAACACTTTCAATACTTTTTTTAAAGTAAAAATTTTTTTTAAACTTTTATAAATTTTTAATTGTGTAAACAATGTCTTACAATATAGCATTCATTTTAATCAACAAATAAACTTACTTCCTGGAGTGCCAGGTATTCCAGGTGGACCTTGTGGACCAGATGGACAATTATTTGGTTGTGATGAACATGCTATAAGGAATATTATCATCAATCAACAAAAGTTATTCTTTCTAAAATAATTTAAAATTAAATTTTACAATAAATATAAAACTTAGAAATTTTCTTACCACATTGTGATCGCTTAATGTGATTATCATATGCTTGTCGATAGATTCGTTTCGATCTAAATAGCTCCGATAATGTTAACTTTGAGGTACTATCTACATTTCTTTTATTTTTTACCGCACGATATTTCATCATTTCCAACCATGCATCATTTGCTATTGTCTAAAATATGTTAAACTTTTAAATTTTTAAGCTAATAGTGCAATAATTAAAAAATAAAATTACTTAAGTTAATATAAATTATGTACTGTGAATAATTAAATGAAATATGTTAAAATTTCATATTACTAATGAAACGAAACATTTTATTCGTTCTTTTTTTTTATAAAATTTAATTATCAGAAAATAATTATGGAATAATTGCAAATAAATAAGCATTTATGTTTTCAATTCAATGCGCTCTGTTAGGAAGACCATTTCAAAATATTAGCATTTCAGGCCAAATTTTCTTAATAAATTTGATTATTTATTAAGGTAATTACTTTAATAAATATTAAGATTACTTAGAAATATTTATTGAAAAAAAAAATTATTTACTGAATAAAATACAAAAAATTATTTACTGAATAAAATACATTAGTTTTTTTTTTTCGGATTAAAAATTTATTATTATTATTACCTTAAATTCATCCATACCATCGAGTATTTCATAGTATAAAGCATTAACATCATGAAATAGCATTGCACATGTTATCAGCGATGCGATGATTACTAGTAGACTAGCAACTGATAAAATACAAACCCAAAAATGTGCTCTTTTCATAATACTGAAATTAATTTTATAATAAAACGTCAAAATTTGATGAATTTTTTTTATAAGACAACGAAAGAAACCATTTTAATTTTTAAATTAAGTATAATAGTGGAGGCATTTTTTTTTTTTTTTTTGATAAAAAGATAGGTAGCACTTTAATTTATTTAAAAATTCAACAATAAAATAAAAGCATCGTATGTTGAATAATCCCATAAAGAAGCATAATTCAAATTTCATAAGCATAATTTAAATTTCGGAAACGGAAATAGAAATACTCGTATTATAAATTATCAGAATTGTTGAAGCGAATAATCGGATTGTTATCTCGAGATTACGGCATGTCGAGAACATTTCTATTCATTAATTCATCTTAATGCTATTCTCAATTGCAATTTGCACAGTTTGAATTAGTATACAAATGCAAATAAATAATAAAAATGTCCTTTGATGTCACTGTTCGACCTATAAAATTTTACTGACCAACAGATAAAACTTAGATAAATCCCAAAATAATTCCGAAAATTTTAGATATGTACTGTTCTATTATATTTAAGCAATTAATATTATTTGAAAATGTAATTAGTATTATTTGAAATCAAACATTCATAAATTACTTACTGTTACACAATTGAATCTATAAATAGCGTATATTAATTGTTTTATGCCTATTTCTTGTGCTAATTGTAACAGCATTTTAATAAAATTTGATAGATCTCTTAATTTATTCAAATTTCAAATCTAATTTTTTTTGTGATAATTTAAAAGGAAAAAGGAATGAAATTAAGACGACATCACAATCAATCTCTCATAATTTATTTTAGTACAATTATTCAACTTAATTAGTTAGATCAAAAGAAAAAATGAACATTCAGAAGTTACATTTGTTTTTTTTTTTTTTTTTTTTTTTTAAATGATTGATTTTTTCAGCAAAAATGAAAAAACATTTTGTATTTGTCATTGTATTATTTTATTTTGTTCCAATTATCTAATCCTGCTAGATTGCATGAACATTTTTATTTTTTTTATTGAAATTTATTTCCAAAAAATCATTTTCATTCACAATTTTTATTAATTAAAAAAATTTATTCTATCATTGAAAAAAGTGTAAAATATTTTAAAATAAAAATTTTAGCCAAACGAAAATAAAAAAGAAAATCACACATCTTTTCGTTGTTGTTCATTAACTTCAATCGTAAACATTGCCATAAAATCCAATCTCCTCTCTCTCTCTCTCTCTCTCTCTCCTCTTTGTCTCTCTTTTTTTCTCTCTCATATATATATAATCGAATAATCTCTTAACTATATCATTCCACTGATGAAAGCAAGTCAAAAAATCAGCGAAATTCATAAAACTTTCCAAATATTTCTCATAAGTGTTTTTTTCTTTCTTTTTGCAAATATTTCATCTAAATGAAAAAAATTGAATTAATTTTGGAAAAAATTAAATAGTACCACAATATGCTATGCTATATGCATTAAAAATTAAATGGTTTCCTCAGAGAGGTTTTCTCGAATTTCCGGTTTACCGGAATAACAACAAAGCATTACAAACAGTTGCCCACAGGTAGGTGATAAACCAGAATAATTAATCATACAGCCCGAAGCAATTAATTATTTATATTTTATTACTGCATTTAATTATTTTATATTTCTTGCTGGCCATTAACTGATCAAATTAGTATTTCTAAACTTAAAACTTAATTAAAATTGCATGAAACAATAATTACTAGTAAAAAAGTACAAAAAAAAGTAGCAAAAAATGAAAGGATGAAATATAAAAAATAAAAAAAAAAAATTTAATCTATCAAATTTCTGAATAATTCAAAAAATTTCCGAATTTTTTTTTCAGTATTAAATTGTAACTATTCACTGACATAAATTTTTAGTTCCGTAATTTTCGTTATTATTATTATTTTTTTTTTTTTTTGCCTTTTTGTACAAAATTGCTAATTTCTCTTCTATAAGATATTTTAATAAAATATAAAGAGAGAGAGAGAGAGAGAGAGAGAGAGGTAAAAAAAAGAAAATTTCCTTAATATATATATGTGTGAAAATGAAATCTATGAAATTGAAAATTTTTTAATTGCAAACTAATTTTTAATTTTCATTTCGCATGAACACATTCTGTTTCTGAATGCAATTTTGCTTCGTTAAGAAAAAATCTTAAAAAAAAAAAATTTAAATAAAAATAACGAAGTAATGAGGAAGATTTTGTAATGAAATTAATTTTAATTAAGAGAGTTTAAAATGAAGAAAAAAGATTTAATGTTAAGAAAGAGAAAGATTAAATCTTAATTTGATGGTTAATTAAAGCAAAAATTAATTTTATATATATCCCAAGCACAGTTATCATCTCATCTCCTTTAATATTGAATAATATTCTTGTTTTGTACAATTTATTTCAATTTCTGCTTTTCTCATTTTAAACAATCAAAATTTTTTATATGAAAAATTGTTTATGCTTTTAATAATATTATCATAATTTTTAAATAAAACAAAAAAACACTTTCAAAAATGAAAATTTTCTATCCTTCATTTGCATTCCTTTCTCGATCACTTAACTTAATTCACATCAAATCAAAATTATCAATTTTATTTCTGAAATTCTGAGGAAGAGTTGATTTTTGAAATATAATTTCTTAAATGTAAGAAGTAATTAAACCATAGTATAGTTCTTCTGATGCATACAATGTGGTAAATTAAAACCGATATGAATTTTTTTTTTTTTGAAATTTGAAAAAAGAAATTTAAAAAAAAAGAAATTAATTGGAAACTATCACATATTATCATATTTCGTTTTAAATGATATAATGCTAATAAATTCAATGAATTAATTTACATTATTATGTGAAAAATTATGCTTTTTGAAATTTGAGAACAAATTTTTAATCATTAGATTTTAACAATCTTCTAAAATTTATTTTTATTTAAAATTTAAAAACAAACTTTTATTGTCAAACTTTAATAATTCTTGAAAATCAAGCAAATTGCTATTTCTTCTTCTTCCCCTTTCTTTTTTTAAATCATCGATCGTTGAATATGAAAAGCTAAAAGATGATAAACTGATTAATGGATCAGGTTTTTCATTGTAAACTGGATTCAAATTCAATGATAAGTAGTAGCATTAACCAAACTGATAAGAGCAATAAATCCTACACTATAATTCTGCTACTTAATTAGTAAAACACATTATGGTTAATTAATTTTGCATAGTTTTGATTATGCGACATTTATCGGACGAAAGAATTAAACAGAAATGATAGAATAAGAAACTAATTGCAATATTATTAATTGTGTAAAAATCAATTATTCAAAAATAAATCTTAAATTATTTACTGAATATTTTATTTTATCTTTCTAATAAGTTCAAAAATTTAAATTGATTAACGTTTCTTCTTGTTTCATTTATATTTGAAATCATTTACGTACGTTAAATCCGTCTATCATCTTTCTTATTCGTTCGTTTCTTTTAGTTTTAATTTTCTCATATTTTTCAATTGAAGATTAGATAATAAGTAGAATTGAAATTAATTTAATTTTTTTTGGCAATATTTGACTATGAATTGAATTTAGTGTTAAGTTAGCCTATTGAAAATGTCAAATTATTTATGTCAAATCAATTGATATCTCAAAGAAAAAATAGTTTGTTGTTTCTTTGTTGACACCTAAAATATTTCTTCTATTTTGTTTACAATTTTCCTTTTCCGTATTATAATAATAAACAATCATTGTCACAGCAATCATTTAACTATGTCAGATTACTGAATTATTTTTTCTTCATCTGTCACATTTTTCCTAATAATGAGTGGTTAGACTTCACATTTTAATCGAATTACTCAATTAAATTTGACTCAATTGCTTTTGAGATTTTTTTTAAAAAAAAAAAGAATAAAACTTTTCTTATTCGAAATGTTCAGTAATTAGAGGGAATAGAAGAAATTTTTTTTTTTTAAAAAAAAAAAAAAAGAAACCTGTCTTTGAATGGACATATCTATTTGTACAACTGAAGAAATTTCTTAAAAATTTCATACAATCTTTAATCATCTACTAATGTAGAGTAGTAAACAAATATAGTTATTTACAAATATCATTGATTACCATCGTATTTTCCACTAAAATTGAAATTAATAATTTTAGGTCAATCAAAAAACGAAAGAAACATAATAAAATTAATACGAAAATGCTTACCTAAATCTTTACAGCTTATCAATATTATGATATGAGAATAAGATAAGGAATGATAAAGAAGAGATCTCGAGATAAAAGATAGAAATGTTATCAAGTAATTGATGCAATTGTGATTTAATCAAAAATCAAAATTTCTAATAAAATGAATAAAATTTATAAAAATTAGATTTTAATTTTTATTTTAAACTTTAATCTTTTTTTTTAAATAACATAATGCATGCATTGATGGGAAGATTTTATGAATATGACATGTGAAAAATATAAGGAAAAGAAGCAAAATTAATAATGCTATCAAGTAATACTTGAAATATGATAATATTACGTGAGTTAAGTTTGTTGTTCACGTAAATACAACTTTAAAATATTATTTACACAAATGTACATTTGTATGCTACAAAATAGCACTAATATTAAGACATAAAATTTTTATAAAACTTTTGAAATGTAATCCATAAGTTATTTCTATTCAAACATTTAATAGTGGTCGGTTATAATCGAACATTGAAAATGTCGGTGTCATTTGCCGAGAAATTATTACTCGTATTTGTCGCATTAAATTTAACAATTATTATATTACTCTATAAGTATGCCATCTAATTTACTTACTTTATTAAAAACTGATTGTAATTTGGACGGTGTTATGACAAAAAGTTTAATTTCACTTTTTTAAAATTTTAGAATTTTTTAAAATTAAAAATAAAAAGCAAGACGTAAGGCAGATGATATATGATAATTAATTAAACATAGGAAAAATGATTAATTATATTATCATGTAAATAATTTCAATGAAAAACTTGCAAAAATTTTTTCAAAATTTTATTTGTGCATAAATTGAAAATATAAAGCAAATGGTTTTGTTAAATTTTAAACTACTCAGTGTATTTCTTCCCTTTTTAAAATTTTTTATAAGCATAATGTTAAAATAGAAGTGGTAATTGCTGTTGAAAGTATTAAAATGATATGGTAATTTGTATATTTAAATGTAAAGTAATTTTGGTTAAATTTTTTAAAAAGTAAAAAAAAAAAAAAAAAAAAAAAACTAGGAGAAAAATTTAATTTTATAATTACTTCGAAAAAAGAGGAGGGATACTAAGTAATGTCGATTTTTCAAAAAAAACAAGAATCTTTTGAACTGGCTCAAATCTTTGATCATTTTAATATTTCAAACAAATTTTGACAATTAATAAAACACTTATATTTGCCTATTTTTGACATATTTTTTCTCAATTTTAATTAGTAATTTTAAATGAAAGAATTAAGCATTAATATAAATTTTATTTATTTAAATTTTAAAAATATTAATTTAATCCAAAGTTCAATCTTTTTGGTATGCTTTTTTTTGATTTTAATTTTTTAAACTTTAGATTTACTACAACCAATGCACCAATTACACTTATCATTCAGTTAATGATACCACTGATCATCTGGCAACTAATACTTGGTATGTCATTTTTTCCGGATGAGTTTGTAGCACAATTTCTGGATGACTTTTACGGAAATGATGATGCAGCCGGTGATCAAGCATTTAATCAACCGTCGCCATCAAATATTGATAATAGTATCATTCATTCACACGGTGATATATCTATAACAAATGCTTATATTAGGCATAGTTAATAAATTAAAGAATAATTCATTCAATATTCTATCATAATATTCATAATTTCTTCTTTCGCTTCAATTTTTTCTTTTTAATTTTTATTGACAACAAATTGTTATGTAAGCGTTTTTAATTCATTATTAGAATTAAAATTATAATGAATATATGAAAATATGCATTGGAAAAAAAAAGTTATGGAAAGAAAAAATGGAATGTGAATAATAAGATAGAATAAATATTAGAATAAAAAATTGTCAAATATATAAAAATATATTAGAAAGAGTTAATTCAATTATAAATGTTAAATAAAAAATAAGCATAAAATATAATAAAAATCGAAATTATATGAATTTATGAAAGTCTCGCAAAATTTTTCAATTGCAAATTATTCAAATAAGTTTTCAATTATAGTTATTGAATCTAGAAATGGAGGAGAATGAAAATTTTCAGGAAATCAAATATATTAAAAAAAAAAAAAAAAATATATATATATATATATATATATATAATACAGGAAAAAAAGATCCAAGAAATAAAAATTAAGCATAAAATAAAATAAAAAAAAATCAAATGACAAATGATAAAAAAAAAGTTGCAAAATAACTATGTGCAACAATATATGATAAAGATTGTTGCTAAAAATAGGACATAATTTTTGGGGAAAAAATTTACTTGAAATAATGTATGTTTCAATTCAGAATATTCCAAAATTAGAGTTGTCAATTAGCAAAAAAATGAGACCTGATAAGGATGATAAGACTCTGATAAGTTTTTAAAGCATATAATAAAACATAAATTTTCGTTTGGTTTGCGTTCTCCATGAATGCAATCAATTTCTATTTTCATATGCATACTCAAATACACTGCAACAATATTTCTTTTATTGCAAGCAAATTCTCAGCAAACAATAATCAAAATTATGAAAAAACTATGAAAAAAAAAAAAAAAAAATTTAGTGAATCAGTAAAACCGGAGGCGAAAATAAGAAATTGAATTTTAACATGCATACTTCTTCAATAACAACAATAATAATAATAATAATAACAGCAATAATAGATAAAAATATGCTTGCTTATCAAAAATTATAAAACTAACAAATTATCAATTCTATTTTTTCATCAGATAGCGCTGAGAATACCTTAAGCTTCCTAAACCGGAAAGCTCATAAGGAATTATTGGAACTAAATAAATGTTTAAAATGAGCAAAATAGTAGTGAGTTTTTGCATAATAGGGTAAGAAAGAACATCACGGTTGAAGCGATTTCAATGGATAAGGAATTCTATCTTTCACCGAAGTATGGAGGTCTAATTTTCTTGTTGAAAGAAACTCACAAAAGGTGCCTATAATCCACCTAGCACAATAATTTCTTCTAACCATAAGCATTGATTTCATTTTTGCTATCCATTAAATATCATTATCCAATCAACGCTTTGTTTACAATTATTAATTATATTCTAAAAAAAAATCTCTGTCCTTTTTCATTTTTAAAAAATAATTTTATAGAAGAAGAGCTTTGTATGTCTTCTGCTTCTTGCACATGAAAGTAATTCATTTCTTATGAGATTATTGACTTAATCAGAATGCCAATAAATCGTTATAACTACTAATACGAGAGAAAAATATGTTATGAGAAAAATCTTTCATATAAATGAATTGATTAGACATGCGCTACATTATTCTTAATTTTTTTCTTCAAATTTCTTTTGCTCTTCATTCCCATAAATTTGCCACTTTTGCCTGATTTCGATCTATTAGACAAAAATTTTTTCTTGTAGACTTGTTTCTCTGGCATACTGTTTGGTTTACTATTCGGCATGGTACCAATTGCAAATTCCTAAAAATGCATTAATCACACAACTTTAAAGATGGAAGTTTTATAGTGGATTGGAGAGTAAACCATATAATAAATCGCATCCCTTATTAAAATCAAAGAATTCTTCATAAATCAAAAGTGAGGAAATACACTTCTCGTTGTTCTGGATTATTAATTTTGCTATATTGAAAATAAACATACCTTCGATACTTCACTCTCTGATATATTTTTATCGGTTTCCATTTTCTCTGTTGGAAGCTTTTGCTGATATTTCTAAAAAATCCACAAATCCTTCAATGCTAACATATCACATTACAAAACTTTTAATGAAAATGGAGAAAAATAAACCTTTTGACTGATTCCATCCGGAATCGATTTTTTCTTTATTGCGGACTTCCCTAAAAATTAAGCGAAAAATGAAGCATCATTGAAAACATAAACATTTCATGAATATTGCAAAAACATTTCATGATCATTTCGGCATTGCAGAAGTACAATGTAACTCGACAAGGAATAAATGAATGTACAACTGCAAACGTCAAATCACCTCTTCCAGAATGCTAAAGAATGACAACTGAGCACTTTTACTGCACGTTAACTGCACTGAAAACGGAACTACCTAATGTTAATAAAATTGAAATAAAATTAAAATGGCTTTAACGGCTCTTTTCTTCAACTTCGTAAGGTCATATCTTCTTTAACTTTTTGCATGTTAAAGCATTACTAGGGAGGTAATACTCTTCGAACTATTCAAAATATGCAATTTCGATTTTGCATTTACACAAGTTCTTATAAAACGGGATGAAGTGAAAAATCATTGTTAACTTCCTAAAAAGGTCATGGAAAAATGAGAAATACTAACTTTTCATTCGTGCTCGCTTTGAATTATTATTAGGACTTTTGCTTTGAGAAGTATTAACAATCTTATCTTTCAGTTCGTCAGATGTGTTTGCATTTTTCTGAAAATTAAAAACTTTAAGACGAAAGCATCGTTAACTTTCAGAACATCAAATTTGCCTCAAATCATACAGTTTTTAGAAACTGAAAAAATCGAAAGAAGTGAGCTGAAAATATGACTGAAAAAGTTTTATATTAGAAGTAACAGCTCCAAATATATTAGAAGTAACAGCTCCAAAATTAAAAGCTCCAAATAAATGAATCACTAGACAAAGAAAAAAATCCAATTCCAGAAATAAAACCTTATTAATCTTCCAATAAAAAAAAATTTGTTTTATGACAGTTGAAACTGTCATACGAAAAAAACTGGTAAATATAGCTATAAATGATTATTCAAAACATTGTAACATACCGCTGACTTTGAATTTGACAATTTCTTGAATTTTGCCACAAAGAATCCATCAATATTATGGACATGTGGATAATATCGCCGAGTAAGGCAAAGTGATGGGTGGAAGCGATATTCCCGAAATCTGAATTGTTTAAATTTTTAGAAAAATCTCTGAAAACAGAAAAAAAAAAAAAAAAATACGACACTAACTTCGTGAATCCCTGTACACCAACATCCAGTCCCATTGGAACAAGCTTACAATCTCGTTTCCTCAATGCATAATCTACAACAGCTTCATTTTCTTCAACCTGAAACAGTTCAGTTAACAATAATAAAAAATGATATTGTCATTTACGAAAGTACAACAGACACCAGCAATAAGCTTTTAGCTAAAAACAAGTACTAGAATAGAAAAATGCTTTAGAAAATCAAAAGAACCTAAAAAAGCCATAGACAGATGAGATAATGAACGCTGAAGACAAAAAGTTGACAATACAGACAAAGAGTAAAAAGTAAGTACAATACACTTACTAGAACAGAACATGTTGAGTAAACCAGATAACCACCAGTTTTTGAATTTGCATTAATAGAATCCAGTGCGGCGAGTATCAGTTCCCGTTGTAATGTATGACACCGTTGAACATCTTGACTATCACGTCGTGTTTTCACACTTCCATCTTTCCAGATTACACCTGTTCCTGAGCATGGTGCATCCAACAAAACACGATCAAAACCTTGAATTTTTGGTAAATAAGACGTGAAGTTTCTAGTCGAACAACTTTTAAAATCTAAATTAGATCTACATTCTTGCAAATCTAAACTTTTTTTTTGCTAGATTAACCAATTCTACTCGTATTTTTTGGCATAGTCACTGTTGCGGTTAATTGGAAGTAAAATATCTGTAAACATGCAACACAATGCTCGTACTCTAGCTAGCATTAATAATACCTGGACATTATTCAACAAACCTTGAGGCATAATCTTTGCAAATTCTCGTCCATCTAAATTGCTGACAACTGCATTATTCACCCCCAGCCGATGCAAATTACCAATAACCGCACGACAACGTTGCATCTAGAAGACAATAAGTTGAAATATCGATAAAAACACATATGGTAGGATAAGTATGAAACGAAATTTATTTTGCAGGAATCAACAGAAAAAATAAGGTTAACACCACTCATCTTTCTTACTGGAAAACGAAAATAAATCACTTTGTAAAGCAGCCCAGTTTTCCTAAATTCACAAACTATAACGTCTAATTTTATTATTATCAACATGAAAGATATATTAGGATTCTGAAAGCAAAAACTAACATTGGCATCATTTGCATAAAGGACTCCAGTATTTTTCATCAACGCTGCAATATGTGATGATTTACCACCCGGTGCAGAACACACATCCAGTATAGTCTCTTCCGGTCGTGGTGCTAAAGCCATTACTGGAAGAAAGGAACTCAATCCTTGCAGCATATAATGTCCGGCAAGATATTCCGGAGTTGCACCTAAAAAATTTGTGCAAACAATGTAAATAAATTTTGTTAATTTCATTTGATTTTATTAAAATAATGTTGCGTAACAAATGCAGCATACCAACAGGAACTTGACTGTCGTACACAATTAAGCCAATTTTAGTCCATTCTGCTGCTGGATCGACATTCATTCCTCTTAAAAAAAATACTGTTTTTTTTTTGAATTCAACTACCAATCAGCAATGTTAGTTCGGCAAATAACTATTATTTTGCTACATTTCTCTCTCTGATAAAATAAAAATTAGTGATAGGCAACGAGTGTTTACGATAAACTATTTACCACAAAATTAAATTAAAAAAAAATAACCCTTAAAATAAAATAAAAAGTAAAATATCCGTTTGCTGATAAAATATTATTCTGTTCATGAATATTATCACTTAAATGACAATCCAAATGTTCGATCAAAATGATTTGGAATAGTTTAAAATGATTTGAGGAGGCTGAACTAAATGATCACCTGTTGATTAGATTTCTTGCTAGTTCAGCACGTCGAGTTTTCAACGAATTTGAACGTATGATTACAGGTCGTGGTTGTTCGTTTGCTTCCAGGAATTCTAGTAACTGCAACAGGAAAAATTTTTAATCAAAGTATCCTATTCTTACAGCATATATAAAAACAGCAGGAACGGTACAATATATATATATATACTGAAAGCTGTAACACCACTTACATCACAAAGTATACTACTCTTCATTAAATACTAAGACAGTGACCAAGTAAGCATAAAAAACTTTACTTACCACTTCATATATTTATTACTGTTATATAAAGCAAACAATTACTTACCTCTGTTCCGTTCGGAAAAATACTCATAAATTTTTGAATCAGATATTCATTATAACCATAATAGCTGCAGAGATCTTTTGTTAGAATAGAAATATAATCGCCTCGACTTCTAAAAACATTTTTAAAAGTATACACATAACGGCATTTGAGCTATATAGAAAGTATTGTAGGTAGAAGGCCAATGATACCTCATTTGGATGCTTCGAACAGACTAAAATACCGTTTGAATTATTACAAAAGAACTCATACACTTGAATTGATTAAAATAATTCAACATGAAGCAAGTATTTTTAATGGCAGCACCAGCACATAGAAGGAAACTTCACCATCATTACTTTGGGAAACAAATAAATGTACCGATCTGGATCACGTCGATTTTTGAAATCACCAAGCACTTGGAAAACATCTGATATACGCTGTTTTATTATTTTTAAATTAGGTGTCTGTTTTAGTTCATCTTCGATTTCTTCAACCGATGGTAACTTATACTTTTCTGCGTTTTCAATATTCAGTAACAATTCATCATCAGCAAATTTCCTAAAGTCAGAAATAAAACTTATTATAATAACTTGTCTTCGATAAACCGCTCAAGATGTCATTTAGAGAAAGCAAATACAACCATTACAGAATAAATCCTAGTGATGTATTTTTATGATGATTTTTTTTTTTTTTTCTTCATAAAAATGAAACTGAACTGGGAAAAAATTTCCCTTTTTTTGTCATCCTAACAGTATCAGTTATATTTACTACATAACCACAAAATCAGAACAAGCCTCGAAAAATGCTTATAAAAAAGCATTAATGCAAGTATTAGCAGCCACGAATTGCAACTTACTCATCACTTTTCTTCTTCTGTTCTAATCTACGAGATTTTTTCTCTATTGGCAAATCGTTAGTATCCGATTCCGATAAATCACTTGAAGAGAAACAATCATTTTCCATATCACTATTATCACCTTCAGCTAAAATTAAACTTGTAAATGTCTTGGAATGCACAAAAGAGCGTACTAATTTCAAAAGTGTTTAAGGTTTCTGAGGCTGCATTTCAAGAAAGCTTTTGAAATTCAATCTCTCATCACAATGAGAATTTTGACTTCAAATACCACATCTGTATGTGATATTCGACTTTAATACAAAAAACTATTTCAAATAGCGAAAACAAAAAACTAACAAGCATTGTTTAAACCAGAAAAGCCTTCTCCACGTACATCGTCATCATTCTGAAATCAAAGATGCACAAAATTAAAAAAGGAAAAAAAAAGTATTATTCGATAATCACAGCAAGAAAGGTGATAATAATAACAATTTTGAATGTTTGGTATAGATTTGTAGGGTAGCAAAAAGTCACTGATGTAATTAAATTGCATTATATAACAAAAATCCACCTCAAATAAAGGCATCTTCTCTGAATTCAAATTTGCTGCGCTCTCTTCTACCCTTTCTTTTGTCCGATTTTTTCGAATCTTTTCAGGCAATATTTTTTGCGTGGTTGAGACATTCTAAAAATAGTTCACTCTGTTTAAAATTTTCAAACATTGCTCTTATTCTTTAATTTTTTTATGCTCACCACGGAAGTTAAAGCACCATGCTATGCCCCTCATTGGGGACATTAGTAAAATTTATCCTGTATCTTAGAATACACAAGAGCGTACTGAAATTGAAGTCAAATAATAAAAGGTGCAGTATGATTAGAAGAGATTCCGGAATAAAGGAAAGACTTATTAAAGAGCAAACTCAATTTAACTTAGCAAATTACAACGAGAATATCTAGGAATATGAAACATCGCAAAACACATCGAAAATAAAGTTGAGAAAATAATGAAAAAACAACTCAAACTTTGCATCATTCCCTACCTTTTCCTCTTCCATAGATTGCTTTCTTTTCCTTTTAACAGCCTTAGGACTCACATTTCCTTGAATCTGCAACTGTTCAGAAAAAAATATAGGTTTTAATTGTATGTATTTTTTAATCAGCTGAACATATCCTAACCAATATGTTTAATAAATTTATCACTAAGTATTTCTAATGAGATAAGGAAATGTATACTAAAGGTATAAGTATTAATAAATATAAGAGTTCCTTTATTTTAAAATTCCTATCCTATAATTTGACAAACATTTTTCCTTAATGAGTGGTTCCAGCAAACATTATATTAAAGCTAGAATATATACAAAAAAAAAAGAAGTGCAAACACGCATATACAATGATATTAATTAATTCCCTTATTTTGAAACAGAAGTAAAAATTTTGATCATATTGAAGGTGACTTGGACTACATCAAACAGTACTATCCATGACATAACACAGAAATAACATAATATTGTAATTCGATATACTGATCTGTTACTTTATTTTAGTGATGAAAGTTTTATTAGAGAAAACTAAGAAATAATTTTATTTCACCTTCTGAATAATCTGGTTAGCATTTTTGGTCTCTGTAACAGGCTCTTTCTTGTTTGTAAGAGTTTCATCCTTCCTCAGCTTTTTCCTTTTGCTTTTCCCTATTCGGTTAGCAAAACCATCCCGTCTAAGTTGCTTCTCAGTGAACTTATTCTCTTCTAGAACCATCTGAAAAAATTTTGTGATTAAAAAAAAGGTATATAATTCTTCAAAGACTATTAAATGTTGTTTCTAGAAAAAAAAAATTATATTTATATTTGGTTTTTTATGTGCTCATTAACTACACTTACTTGAACTACAAGCATAATCAAACTTCCACTAAAAATATTGAAATTTAAAATCAGCTATGCTGCACTCACTCAAATACTACTTCAGAAAAAAAAAAAAAAAACTTCTTTTCATGAATAATGACTGCATCAATTTGTTTATGACATCATAGACAAATTGAAACATGATATCATAGATAAATCTGCCCCTTTTATGGCTAAAATGCTTTATTTTGATGGTTCTGCTTTAAATGCCACTTTGGAATGTGTTTATTATTGAAACAGTGATAATTACTGATATGTAATTTGCAATAAGGTGCAAAAAAAGTTGAAAAAAATTCTAAAATGACAAAAAAGCTAATATCATTTGCACTTCAATGTGATAAAATTTGCCTTTTTTTCTTTAATGGTTTTTCACAGCCTAAAGAAGTTGTTTTGTTTCTTTACTTTTCCTATAATAATCTCTTATCTCAATAGATTTATGCAAGAAACCACTGAAATATTCAAGTAATAGCAAAACAGATTATGACCTTTTACCTTATTTCGTTCCTAATCTTTTAATTTATTCTTTGCTCGTTTTAGTATCTACCCCTGATCTTCCTTATATATAAATATCCTTTATTTGTTTATCTTAGATTATTTGATCCATGCTAATAAGGTAGTCGTAACATCTATGTTACAAGACAAACATGCTAACAAAGAAGATACTGAATAAAAATTAAGATACGAATTAAGTTATGTTTGTGTATGATTATCAATCAAAAATCTGCATACCACAAAATTTAGGAAGGCTAACACCTAAAAACAATACTTAAAAAACTTATTCCGTTAAATAAAACAAAACCTTATCAGATGGAACCTTCTCTGCTACTTTTTGTCTTTTCAACCACTTATCTTTCTTTGTGTATATTGCAGAATCTGTTAATTTCCTAGTATTTTCAACGACTTCTTCAATTAATACCATTAATCAGTACTGCAAAACCTGAAAATTCCGAATATTTTATGCCACAACCAGATATTATTCCTATTCCGGATTAAACAAAAAGACTACGCATTAACATACCACCAAAAATAATTGAAATTTTCGTAAAATTATCAAATATACCAGTGTCGTACATGCACCATCAAATGAAACCTAAACTAACCACCATATAAACATTCTGTTATTCTCCCGTTATATTATTCTACTAATTGAACTAAAAAATTTCAAAATATTAACTCATCCTATCACTCCTTCCTGTAAAGCCACAAAATGTTAAAGTACAACACACATTTAACCGTTATGGAATTTTCCGACTATCTTCAATCGTATCCAATCAACGAACGAACTCCTTAGAAAGAACTTATTTCTAAGAAATTAGTGAAAATGTAAAATTAGAAATCATTCCAGTAATGTCTGCGATGGAGTAGCAATAACCGTGACAGCATTAATAGTCATAGTGGCAACTAAATGGAAACAACATGTACATTTATTGTCATTTATATGTAATTTTTCACAACCAAATAAATCATCACGATCAACAATTGCAGTATTAGCAGTGATGAAAACATTATATGGCATCTAAAGTGAAATCAACAATAATGAACTTGTTCGCCAATAACACCTAAAAGAGTTTTCGTGACCACAAAAACTTTGTGCAACCATCATTTAATCAGTTTAGATTGTTTTTCTGTAAAACCTAATCGAAAGTGTTGCAATGAAGCTATTTTATAACTGTTTCTAAATTGATAGTCATCGATTACCTGTCAGTGTTTTGCCACGTTATCAAAGTTATGTGGTATACTAATGATAAATTACTACCATAAGTTAATAATATCAAATAATTATCATCTAACTAACAAAAGACTTAACCAACAATCCCAAAACAAACCATCAAAATATTAGAAATCCAAAACAACAAACAAATTTGATATAAAACTTTCCAAGTTTTATTCATAATAAAACAAATGATGAGAATTCTCTTGCAAGGACTGAGAAAGGAATAGAATCCTGAGAGCATTTTCTGGAATGAGTACAAAGGATTTATACCACCAATCTGATAATAAAAATTTCTCCTCTAAATTTCACTTGCATTTTCCACAGCCAACCTAATAAGCAAAAATATAACTAAATTTGAAATTTTACATAAATGAATCATTAGTGATGTGAGCGGGTGTATTTGCCCCAGATATGTAGTATGAAAACAGAAGCTATGAAAACAAGACTCATGACGAGTACTGGGACTGGTCCTATTTTCAGGCCTGTCGCGTCTTCTGTATAAAAACGCCATAAACCACCACTACTCACGCCACTCCGTGCTGAACGCCCTGAACCTGAAATAAAACATATTTACTTCAACAAGTGAACAAATCAAGCACAAGTCAAGATATGGTAAAAAACATATAGCAATGCACGAAACGAAAACGGATACCTTTAAATTCCGAGAATAAAAAAAACGTTATTTTAAAAATGACCTGCAGAAGGACCACCACGTCTTTGCCGCAGTGTAGCTCCTCCAGAACCAGCTCTTGCTGCACGTCCTGGACTACGACCTGCATCAGACATATTCAAGCTTCCCAAAATGAAATAACTGAAATTTGATTAAAACTTAAAGGAAATTTCGGTAAGAAACCAAACAACACGCACTCAAATGTCGATCACTGCTCGCATTTCAACATACACAGATATATTTGGCGTTATAAAAATCAAAAAAAAAAAAGAAAAAAAATGAATTTGGCTCATATAAATGTACTGGTATAATGATTTTTGTTTTATATAATGCAATACGTAGTGGGTGTATTCAAGCAACATAAAAAAAAAAAAAACTTCAATGCAATAATAGAAAAGTTTCTAACTTAATAATTACTCAATTCCAAGAGATGAAACAATTTCTATTTTTGACACAATTTTTACCATAGAGATCACAGCAAGTTATGAAAACAAGACTGAAATGAGTGAATAATCTACCGTTACATATTTTTGTCCATCACTTCGATTATAAGCAGTTTTCATACCATCTGAAATTTATGCATAAAGTACCACGTTTTACAACGATCCAAAGTATTTCAGAATGGCAGTATTTATATTAAATTATGGCCGATCACTCACTATTCGCCATAACGAAACTCTACCAAATTTCTATGAATTACTTTTTACAATGTAGAACTAAGCAAATTTTTTCTATTTGTCTGGCGAAAATTACAGATAAAAAGATTACGAAAATTCATTATGATCGGAAATAAAATACGGAGGGGGGGAGGAGTTAACACAGAGAACGACACCTATAACTAACTGCTATTTCACATGAGAACTTGAATTTAAATAACAGTTCGACTTAAATATTTCGTCAACCTTTTCTCATTTTTTCCTTTTATCCTTTAAATATTTCTTTTCTCTCCTAATTTCCGATTCTTTTCGTTTCCTGTTTACATGTGAGTCTTAATAAATATCTGAACAAATGATATCTTGCGAATCAGTCAAAATGCTCTTCATCGTCATCACTCACAATAATAAATTACTAAAGAGTTATCACTAAAGTTAATGATAACTCCCAAAAACGCATCTTGCAGAACCAACTTCGATCAGGTCTCAGAAGTATCTATCCTTACTTTCTCTTTCATCCGTAAACGACCATATGTTTGATTAGCTACAATATTTCTGTCTAGCCATCTAATCATTCTGCATGCGCAGACCTGAACTTTCATTTAAGTTTTACACTTAATCAAGTTAGTCTCAATGAAAGACCCAATTAACTGCACAACAAAGCAGCATTTCCAGACAAAGATGGTAAAAACAAAGGCATTTTAGAGGAATTTCAAAACGATTTTTAGGATAAATCACTGACTTAATTTTTATTTTATTTCATTGAATCCTTCCATAAACAGCATTGCATTTTTAGCATTTTAGCTTATCAGAATTGTAAAATAAATCCTACAATAGGTTACGCAAGAATTATTTCCCATAACTATTCAAACTTCTCAACAGAAGGATCGATGGTACAGTCCTAGCACTTTAAGAAATCATATTCCATATATTAATCATTCCAGTCGTTTTTGATATATCGAAAGCAATTATCTATTGGATGCTATGCTCGATAGATATTACTGAGCACTTTCATTTCCTAAAGGAAACATTAACTACTATTTTCATTTTTTTTCCTTAATGATGTTTTTTTTTTTTTTTTTTTAAAAAAATTTGAACAAACAGGTGAAAACTGCCTTTTCAAATTAATTTAATACACAGCTTCATTGCTGTCATTTCAATTTATTCCCTTTTTTATCGTTGCTACAACTGATGATAGTAAATGCTCAACTTTATTAAATACATATCCTCCCACGATTTTCTACCTTTTCCAGCTTATGTCATTTAAATTTACTTTTAACTTCCAAATACACATTATATAAAGTTAAATTAATGTTTGTCTTTTAACGTCACTCAAACAAAACACTGAACGAAGTACGCGCAGGGCAAGTTTTTAATCAGCTATCATTCTTCTTTTCCGACTTCCCTCCCCTACTTCTTGTGTCTAGGTTCTCCTTAAAAAAGAAAATATGCTAACTCGTAAACCAGAAAGCCATCTAATAAGGTGTTATTTCCTTCGCCTCTCAGCTGCTCCTATTTTCCACCTTTTTTCCAAATTATAGCAAAAATCATTGCAAAGCTCACAATCCAGAATTATTATTAATTGTTCTACTGCCAAGTACACAGAGCTACAAACAACTGCACACCTCCTAATACGATCAGCCTTGATCTCTTCTGGAAGAACATTTTTTTTTTTTTTCGACTACTTATTTATTCTTCTCGAACGGATAGTGCAATATTGATATCATTAAATGTTTTCAATCTTCTTTTTACGTATTCAGTGGGATATCAGTTACCTATGGAACAAAGGCACGTATACAAAAGTTTTAATTTTTCTCAAAAACATGGTTTTATTACTAATAATGGTACAATAACTAATAAAATATGATTAACTTAGCAGAGATTTTAAGCAATAGAATAATTCGTCAGTTAACACGAATTTTAATAATCAATAATTTCAGTATGTAAAAAGAAAATTGAAAGTATTTAATGATATGGATATTCGTGGGAATAATAAATCTAACAGAATGAAGGACAATTTTCATAAATCTTTTTTCTTTCAGGTTTCAGATACGGAAAAGCCAAATTTCAATTCGAAATTTTAAATGCAATTTATCAAGACTGACATAATAATTTACTTGATGAAGTGATCGATTTCCAGCAAACACTATTACCATAGCTTATTCAGAGAGATAAATGATTTAAGAAACTTTACCTTTCATCCTTTTCTACTAGGCAAATTATACATTTTCATATACCCTTATCATTCTGATCAAAACGATAATGTTGGAAAAGGACACTTTCTGATTTCAAAGACTCAGTCAAAGAGATTAAGCCAACTAGGAAGGAAGTTATCAACTTAGCATCGGATTTTTTTTCCTGAATCCTGTCTTCAACATGTCGGCTTTTTGGAAACATTAAGAAAAACAAATTGGATCTTACTACTTATTAATTCCATTAACTATTACGCATAAATCAGAGTGTTCATTAAGTCCTTAAGTACTAGTATTTGAAATATTTTCAAGAATACATGACAGACACGTAGACTTATTTTTTTTTCAAGCTTAAGCCATATTATTATCTCAATTCAGATTATCTACATCAATCTGAGGAAAAATACAGTCATTTTTTCATAGTTGAATTTTTCCTGACCTTGAAAGTCTTTCTAAAATATTTATTCTACTGCTCTTATCTAACGCAGACTTTTAAAACATTATGAACAATTACTTAATTATCCCTCGACAGAACTCATTACAGTATCACGAGGTACATTTTTTCAATTGAAGACTGCTAGACCCATCATACTTTCACCATATTATTTAGTAATAGAAAATATTCTTTAATGCGCCCTACTAGAACTGCTTCTTTTTAACTGTTAACGATTAGTCATACTTATTTCATATTTGTTGGAGTTAAAAAACTGCATACATGCAAGATACAGCCGTTCATATACGCAATAAGCCTTAAAGAAAAGCTACAAGATCTGTTAATATACTATTTCACTTAATTTGTTCTATATATGACTCTAGGACCATGCATTTTAAAGTAAATTTTCGCCTTAACCCAGAAATGAATAAAAAAAGGGAGTGCTAGTATATATCTAAAATATTTAAACTGCAATTTAAGACTTTTATATGTTAAATTACCTAAATTTTCATTTTAAATCGACGATATGATAATTTCCTAAAAAATAATTTCCTTCTTTTATATCTCTTTCGAGATTTATTTTAATCGGACTTCAATGCTAACTGTTCACAAAGACATAGTGAAGCAATAAAATACTACAGGTATTTATTTTCAACGATGCAGCCAGTATGGGGCGTATTGCTTTGTTTGATACCAACTTCCTGTCTTATTTTCAACACGAAAAGATATGTTTTCTTATTTTAGTAGATTTTTTTTTTATCATTAAATACTTTTTTTTTTGACAAATTATAATGTAAATAAAATAATTTGACGACCAAAAAAAAAATGCAAACAACCGTACGGAGTAATAATAAAGTTCCAAGTTCCAACAGTAATGTTCAAGTATTTGGAATAAAAAAATTTACAAGCCCATCACAAAATTAAAAAAAAGCAATACTTCCACTGGTTTCGCATAAGAATGTTAAGCACAGATGAATACCTTGCATAGTCTTGCAGCATCTTAAAATTTCAGTTAGAAATGAGTTCTATGACTAATAAGTTAACCATACACTTATCAAATAATTCGAATGTAAAATTACAAAACTAATTACAACCTTATCAATTTAATTATATACTATAAGGAATGCAAAGTTATCAAATACAATCATCCATTAACTTTACTATCTACTTGTTTAATCTTTTTTCTTTAAATTAAAAAAAAATTTTAAAAAACGCAAAATTTCAAATAAAAAATGAGAAATGTACAGCACAATAAGGAAATAATTTGCAGTTATGGCTTTAATTTGGAGGATCAGATAAACAACTCACTAAAGAATTTACGACCAATAAGAAATAAAATTATATCACACACAACGAACAGAAAGTCGCTTTATGTGAGTACTCAATGTTTTTAAGAAAGTTAATCTTTTTTAAAAGATATTACAGAAAAAAAAACCTAACGGAGCGTTCACCTATAAGAGTCGTACATAACAACCGACATGGCATACGAACTGTATTGTGAAATTAATACCAAAATATTATCTTCGATTTTAAAACAATTTATTTACTCTGCTACGCAAGTGTTTGCAGTTCGCTAAATTTGCTTTTAGTTTTAATTCCAAAATTCTTGATTACCACACCTTCATTTTGGTAGTTTTTAGTTCGTTTCACAATGCTATCATCATTATGTAGATCATCCCAATTCACAAATAAAGAACTACTAGGTGTCAAACATTATTTCCTATTTTGAGCATGTTTGAGTCCAATTTTACTGCATCCTTCAAATACCAACAAAATTTTTCTAGTGCGAATTAGAAAAAGAAAAATATTCCACATAAAAAGATATAAATCTAATTTTATCGCCTTTCAAACTTGCAAAATTTAACAATTATTCTGCTTTTAGCGTAGCAATTCCCGAAACTGTTTTTTCACTCCAGTCCAATGCTTGTTATCACGTGATCAAAAAACTTACCAAAGATTAATCGAACAACTGCATCTCTGGCAACGTTGACTACAATACGAAAAGAAGAAACAACAACGCTAATGATAATGGCACACTTATTTTGTTAAAGCGTAAATTTCAAAAGGATCACATATTTGTTCCATCAAATCTGTTGTGTACTATGTATGTCTAATGATGATATACAGCAAAGTCACTAACCAGTTCTGATCCGAGGTGCTAAATACTTAAATATCACATAGATGAGTGGCAAGAAAACGACAAAAAAGTTGACGTCACGCTTCAGAATTAGTAAAACCTAGAACAGATGCAGCAGTTTTTTTCCGAAATTTTTTTTTTCCGAATCTAATTTCCGAATTTCAGCAACATAACTTAATAAAAAATCTGAAATGAAAGCTACAATTCTGCATATATGGCTGAAGAAAAAACTTTGTATCTAACAAAGTTATATGCGTTTCGTGTGGTATAGTCATTCCACCTGTTGACGTCAATTTCGTGCAGTGAAATATTTGGCATGGAAATAATGAGAGTATCTGGCCCTTTACATTTTTAGCCCTTCTTTTTCCCCAAGTTATCAAGATTTAGTAAAAGAATCTTACCTTCGGCAAAAGTTTTTTTCTTTTTGCAGAATCAAAAACTTAAGATAAAACTGATGTGTGAATAGCGCACGTTAAAGTTTGGGCATAAAAGAAGCCTAAATTGTTCTTATCATATATTACTTACATATCTCAACTTTTGTAAATGATCCATAAAAACCTAATTTTTATATTTCGATAATTTTTAAGTGCTTACAAATTGCAATTAAAATATACATTAACTAGTGAAATACTTCATAAATTCTTCAAAAACTGAACTCAGATAGGAATCGATGTAACACGTAAACTGGACTGATCTCCAGGATTCTATCACCAGTGGTCTATTCAAACAGTCAATTAATACCAATAATAGGCATCATTGCGATCAAACTAATATATTAAAGCCATCGCGAAAGGATACATTACGCTGAATAACTTCACGTACCCTACGCCATTTCATACGTGTACACCACGACAAGAGGCAAATCACGTGAGCACTTCACGACAACCACCGACCAACAAGGGAACACCAACAAAAAAAAGTAAAGACCAACCGACAATTAGTATGCAAAATTGAACAAATGCCAAAGAACTGCAACAAGTGATCTGTAACAGCTCTAAAGCAGAATGTATTTGAGGATTTGATGGTTTCCGTTACACAAGGATAGAATGTGAGGAGAAATGTTTGATTCATCTCGAATTGTTGAGGGGATGTCACTGTCTTTTCTCACGTCTAAAGAAGTAAAATTTTCACGTATAAGTGACGTTACGTACTCTCGATATTTCTTCTTAGTCCGAATTCTTAAACAAATTGGTTGAAATTATCATTTGATGAGTATTTGATAGATGCATGTAATAAATCAACTTAACCGAATTGAAGCATTTTTATATAGTCTTTTTGGGAATAAAGTGGACAAAGAATAGTTTCTAATATCTATTGACTATAAGTTTGATTATCAGTTTTGAACTTTATTGCAGTGATATTTTTGGGAGTGATTTATAACATTGCATTCTTTGTTAGAAGATTGAAATATTCTAGGCAATGAACATGAGAGCTGAATAAATGATTCATTTGTCTGAGAACTATCGCAATATACTGAATAGTCATTTTTAGTATTTTAGTATTGTAGAAATATCTCAAAATAAGTGAATAAGTTTATAATTTCGAAATTTGTATAGCAATGCTTATTTCATTTAGGATTTTATCAGATAAATGAAAATTTAAAAATAAAAATTTATCCAACTCTTATCCTTGTTCCGGAACAATCAAGTTTATGCTCAATGATTAAATACAAATCAGCAATTCACCATAAATATTTCTGATCTAATAACATTTTCGCACTAGATCTTTGTGACACAAAAAAATTGCATCTTGTTGCAAACTATTTATCATCACAAAATACCTTTTGCTTAATTATTTCCTAAAAATAGTTCACTTAAACTCGGTCCAATGCTACAGTCTACACTTCATCAAGCTCTTATCAATCTGTTTCCAATCGATATTTCTCGATGACTAACCTAGCGATCGATTCTATTCTTAATATTCTCTGATAACTATCTTATAGTTTCAATCAATGAATCTGTATCAAAACTCTTCGTCCATCAATCAATAGAAAAAATTATTAAGCAAATAAGTTTTCACCGAAAGAAATATTCTAAATGTAACAATCGTTATTGTACAAATTTGAAATTATGAATCTGCTTAATTATTTCAAGTCATTTCTACATTCAAAAATATTTTGATTATTTTGACATATTTTTATCATAAAAATAATTCAGTTTTTGTGATATTCCCAAATAAAGATTAAAATCCTCGAGAAAGGAAAATTTGGAATTGAGCGAGAAGTTTTTTTTGTTTTCGTTTAATTTAGATTTTTTTGCCAATTTTTGTCTGAAAAATAGATTGAATTAAATCGATAGCAATCAATATAACTGATACTCTGAAAATACATCATTTTCTCTTATTTCTCTTTAAACAAAGTTTTTTAAATCTTTTTTTATTTTTCGAATTTTTTTTTCTTTTTCTTCTAATATACTTTCTTCGCAATAGTTTTTCCTTCCGTTTCTTCATTTTGAAAGTCTTCTTGTTCGAATTTAATTCTCTTAATGTAAACTCCTACTGTAGCCAATTAATTTTCTGCTTTAAACTATGATATTTACTTTTCTTTTGTGAACATAAAATTTACTGTATCCACTTCTCACTATTCAGAATTTAAATTTTTTATGAAGCAAGGTAAATTCTAACGTTAAAATTTGAACTTTTACTAGCTAGATTTGGTTAAGTTTAAAATAGCCAGAATTTGTCTCCTTGATTCGTGTCCTGGATATGATAAGCTATGTTTATTGTCGAGTACAGTTATTACAGGTATTTTATTGTAAATGAGGGTAGAAAAATTAAGAAGTTGTGGAGTGGTTGGATTAGTTGTAGCAGCAATTTGATGAAGTTGAGAAAGAGAGAGAGAGAGAGAAAAACCTTTTTTATTTATTTATAATAAAAATAACTCCTTTTTATTTTTATTTATTTAAACACATTCATTTGTATATAAATCAGAATGGAAGAGATTCACAATATTTTAATAGATTTTCTCAGATACAGAGATAAGCGATGTTAAGGAATATGATTAGTTTTGAAAATTTGGGAATATTTTATATGTATTAGTATTTTAATCGTTCATTATAAATATGATAATGAATAGAAAAAGGTAAAAATTTTAGTTAAATTAAAAGATAAACAAAGAAAAATGGCATTAAAGAAATTGATTCATGTTTAAATAATCAATTTATTAATTTTTATTAAATAAATAAACTATTTCGAGACTCACGATATTCATTATTCTATTTAACTAC
Organism: Brugia malayi; assembly: GCF_000002995.4. Lineage (NCBI taxonomy): Eukaryota > Metazoa > Nematoda > Chromadorea > Rhabditida > Onchocercidae > Brugia > Brugia malayi. The sequence continues at coordinate 3,864,250 of NW_025062476.1, read as the reverse complement.
TTATGATTTGTTCTTCAAATAGTCCATCACATTAATTCTTCTACCTTTTGTCGATTTAATCGATATGTTAATGTTAGGTATAACTGTGAACTAATATCAAACATTACCAAAGTTTTTTGAATTTCTGAACCTCTGGAGTGATTCTTTTAATTTCTTTGCATAAGAATGAAACTTTCTTGTTTGCTCAGCATTTTTGTTGATTTATTGACTTAGTTAATGTCGAATGCATTTTTCTCTTTGTTGAACATTTTCTTTCCTATCCAATAATACAGTATTATGAGGATTTCTGCACTGGAAACATAAATATTTCCTTTCTTTTGCTCTATGTTTCTTTTTTTTTCTTTTTCTGAACAATTAAGCAAATGATTTTATCTCTCAAACTTTCCATTTTTTGTTTTGAGAGGTGGATAGCTGGCTTTATTATCCTATTAATCATTATTGCAATCTTTGAAAATTTGCTTCAAATTTATGATCAATTAAGACCAATCTTATTCTTACTTGATTCCATCTTTATTTTCATAGTTTAAGAGTACTATAACCAAATGAAGTGATGATATTCATCTCTTTCATTTCTCGCTATTGTCGATTTGCTAACTTTCTTGGATAATAATTGTGTAACAATATTAAATAATGCTAAAGTTTCTTTTTCAATTCCTGGCATATTTGGTTGATTAATTTGACCTATTTGCATAAAAGTAAGGCTTCCTTCCTTATCTTTTTTCTCAGTATCAGTTCAGTAGTTCTGATATCAAGTTTAGAACAATACAGTGCATGAATCATGAAGATGTTTGCAACGGTGACAGTCATAGATTATATGTCTCTTTCTGGGACAGTTAAGGGAAGCACTCTTCCTCTTCAGTTCTTCTCTCCGCTGCTTAAAATTGAGCTAATTGTGGCACTCATTATCTCAGTGATTATTGAAAAAGATACATGCAAATGATTTTTTGTCTTTTCATAACTAGATTATTTATTTCCAGCTGCTTGGATTGCTTAATTATTGTAAGATCTGAAATTCCTTCTTTAGTAGTATATGTTTTTGACTCAGATTTTATCAGCATCTTTTTCTTTCCTCATTAATAGTTAGAGTTTATATATCAGTCGTAATTCTTGTTATCACTTTTGTTGATAAACTTTGTCTAAACATGCAGTTTGGTTACTTATTTTCTAAAATAGAACATTCCATCCTGTAACTTCTAACTATCAAAGTATTCTCTCAGTTGCTCTGATAGTTTATTCTCCATTTGTGATTCTTGAAATGCAACTCGGTATATAGCAATTATCTATAAATGATGATTCTCCAAATTTCTCGATCAAAAGTTTCCTTACATTGTCACAATTATGTTGAGCAATATCACAATCTCTAATACTTTGTGTTAAGCGTTTTAGATTAATTCATAATCACACTTATATATTTTTTGGAATAGTTTATTTCCTCTTCCTTGATTTAATGGTTTCAAAAATACCTTTTTCTTCGTCATCCATCTCTTATATTTGTCTTCATTATCTTTTGAATATACTTCAACCACTTGTTGTTATTAGATGAGAATACCAATATGCTGTTTAAGTCACTCGGATTTTTCTCCAATGACTTTTTCTGCTTTCATATTGTTGATCTCTCGGTGATTGTTGATTTATCGGAGTCAAGTCCACTTCTTTTACTTGATCGATAAAGATATTTTGGTTTTCCTGGTTTGTAGCACCAAATATTTGTTGCGGAAATTTTTTTTGTAGAAATTTTTTTTGCTTAGATTTAGCACTGACGAATAATATCTGTGATGAATATTTTATTGATTGTCGTTATAAGGGCATATTTGTTGTGGAAGAGAATATCACAGATCAAATCAGTTGTTAAATTCACTTTTTTTTTTTTCGGGATAATTTCATTGCAGTTGGTTGTAACAACAAAAAATACATTGTTATTTAATGAGGACTTAATGCGTTTAGATTGTACTACTGCATGTGGTAACATTAACCTAACTACTCGAAAAGTTTTTTTTTTATATAATTCTTTTGGAAATAAAGAGAATTCTCTGAATTCTCTTAACCACTGATTAATTTGGAACATCTTTACAGTGAAAAAATATATATATTATTTTGATATATTTATATTATAAAGTCATTTTTTCCGGAAGGTTGTCCAGTAGAATCAATCATCTGATAGCATCATGTAATAGTAAGGATGAGAAATCTTTGAGTCTCTTTGCAGCACTTGTTGCTTTTACCTGATAACATTGCGATAGCAAAGGTATATCGAGAATGAAACAGCGTAAAGTATATATTGGTACAGACAGAGCGATGTTGCAACATCGATGTGAATGGGATTATCATCTTGAACATCCGGAACGACTCAGTGCTGTTTTGGAGAAACTTGAGGTTACAATTAATTTTGTTCTTTGTAAAATCTTCAATTTTTTATCTCGTCACTGATTTTTTCTTTTTCTTTTTTATAGCAAATGAATTTTTGAATATGTTTCTTTTTGAGTTTGGTAGTATTCAAAAAATTTCTTATTATTTGAACAAAGTTGCTAGAGCTTTAAATATTGTAAAAAAAGGAAAAAATTTTTGTCACATATTTTTAATAAGGAAATCTAATGGTATAGTAGAAGGGATGAAAATTGTCTGCGAATGATATCAAAGAGCGAGAATTTCAGAGTTCTGGTCTACTAAATCGATGTATACATTTGAAGCCTAAGAAAGCTAACTTGGAAGATCTTTGTTTGGTTCACAGCCGAACGTATGTTGAACGAATTGCTCAAACACGGAATATGGATCTTGTAGTGACCTTTCTTCCTATTTATAATAGATAGGTTTGCTTAAAGAGTACCTATTTATTTTTGATGACTGAGTGGTATTCATTTATTCGAAATTGGAAATGATTTTTTCGAAAGAGACTAATGTTCTCATACTATCAGTTAGTTTGTTTCCAGATAGATTAATTATAGATATGACCAGTCTTTTTTCAATCTTCACTAAATTTTCCTCAACGTACTTGAAGAACTAATGCTGTTCATTTCGATCATGCCGAAATGTGGTGTTGATTTAATTCTAAGAATTTATTTTATGAAATTCAGGAGGAGCTGGAAAAAATTGCGTCAACTTTTGATGATGTGTATTTCAATAATTATTCTTATGAAGCAGCTGCGATAAGTGTTGGTATATCATTGCAAGCTATGGAGGCTGTTCTTTTTGATGGAGAAAGGTTTGATAATGTATTCTGATGTATTTTAATAATTTCATTTTTACTTTTAGTGCAGGTGATTAGGCATTCTTGCAGATTTTTTTATTCTCATTATTCCTTTGTTGAAGCTATGATGTAATCATCTTGTAACAATTCGTTGTTAGATTCTTTCTGTGGTTGTAAATACATAAAGAATAGGGAACGTAGCGCTGATTCGGGATTTAAAACCGTAATATACCGAAATATGGAATAGGATTTGATTTTAGAATCACGATAAAAATAGTCTACACCGTGGTGAGAATTTAAAGCTACTAAATAATTCAAAAAAGTGTGATTTCAAGCTACTTTTCCTATTGTGTAAACAGTTCAAAGCCAAGTTGATTACTGAATATTTCAGAAAGAGTTCGTCCTTCGCAATAATTCGGCCACCAGGTCATCACGCATCACGTGAAAGAGCATGCGGTTTTTGCATATTCAATAATGTTGCTATTTGCGCCAAAAAGTTATTGAAGCAACCATTTTTTCTACATTAAAATTTTTACAAGTTATTTGTAACGTTAGTTGTATATATAGGATTTAAGTTTTTGCTAAAATTATAAGAACAGAAATATTTTTTAGTGTGACACATACAAGCAGTTAATAACAGATGATTGAATCCAATTTTTCTGTTTAATTGGATCAAAAAAATTCTGTTGTTAGTGTCAGAGAGATCTTGCATTTTCGTATTTATAGTTATTCCTTTTTTCTAAATTTTCCATTTTGCCTGGCTAACATAAGTTATCATTGATTTTAGGCCCGAACTCTCGGTGTGGAAAAAGTTTTAATTGTGGATTGGGATGTCCATGCCGGTCAAGGGACACAGTATGCTGTAGAAGATGACCCAAAAATCAAGCTTATATCAATTCATCGTTATCAACATGGACTGTTTTGGCCTCATTTACCTGAAAGTGCTATTTCTCATGGATGCAAGTTTTTTTATTCCTTTAATTTTAAGAAGTAGTGATTTTCCATGATATATTGTGAAAACATTCCATTCTACAGCATTTGATAATGCAGTTTAAACTAGTTTCTACATATTGGATCAAATTTGCTTTATCTTGATTAATTTGTATCTGCAACAATTTATGGTGGATTTTCAGATAAAAATACAATCAATGTACCTTTGAATGGAGTTGGTATGGGTGATTCAGAATACATTGCATTTGTACAACATTTTGTTGTCCCTATAATTTATGACTTTGTTCCAAGTTTAATTTTGATATCATCTGGATTTGATGCTGGTTTTGGTATGTATTCAAATTTTTGATTGAATTACTGTTGCTTTTATAATAATTTATTAGCAGTATGAGCTGTTGTTTGATAAAAAGTTATTAGGTGACGAAGAAGGAAATATGAACGTAAGTCCGGCTGGATACTACTGGATGACGAAATTAATTCTCGATGCAGCTACTACAGTCGGATCGCCGTTGTGTATGTTGATGGAAGGTGGTTATTTTATCGACTCCCTTGCATATGGTGTTCAGTTTTGCATAAAAGTAAAGATTTTTTGGTTTTTTTTTTTTTTCAAATAATTAAGATTGAGAAATGTTATGCTGTACGAATCTTTCTTTATCTACGAAATATGCACATTGATGAAATGGTATGTCGCTACAGAATGTCCTATAAATAAAGCACTTCATTATTTGTAAGGAGATTTAAGTTTAAGGGATATCATTGGCATTTTTTACTCTTCTTTTTCAGGCTCTACTTAATGACCCAGAACCACATATTGAAGTAGGATTATGTAGCCATGTTTTTCTTCACTCATTGCACAGTGCAGTTTTATTTCACGCCTCCGAATTTCCACGTCTCCAGTTACTTGCTGACGTTACTTCTCATATAAGGGTCCGCTCTCTTGTTCCAGCAATAACGGTACATTTTCAATAATTCATTTTTTTTTTTTTTCTGTTGCTGACTATGTTTCTCATAAAGATTTATTGGGTGAGTGAGAACTAAAACAAGGAATATATCATTTCCGATAAGGAAAATGATTAAACCTTAAATTTAAAATTACTTTAAACTTACTTTAAAATTTAGTTACCGAGATTGAGGTTAGTGCAGTAAATAGTGTTCTTCAATAAACACTTCTGAGTAAAAGGATCTCAGTTTTTTACTGGATAATGATTTTAATCAGCGATTTTAACCAAAAATTTCAATAATTTTTTGATTTTCGATTTCATATTTTCCAGCCAATCAAAACTGAATATAAATATCAAAAGGTATCGGATGGGCAAGATGATATATATCCTACGCGAGGAATATATGTCCGTCCAGCTGAATCATTAATTGAACGTTTACAACAGGAACTTCAAGAAATAATATCGAATAGTTACAGTACGAAGAATAAGGTTATCTTCTTAATTTGTGGTTTATATGTTAATAGTAACTTGCTATTTATTAATGTTTATATATGTATATATTTAACATAGTATTTTTTGCAGGAAGCTATATCGTTGGTTTTTACTCAAAAAATAAATGAAGAGAATACTGAAAAGGAGATTCAAATAGAAGTGAAAGATCTTGAACACAGTGCAGTTGTCGATTTTATACAGCTACATGTTTTCGTTTTTCTTTACTTTGATTCATATTTTGAAGTTTTTCTTGATATTATTAATAAGGGTTCATATGGTGGAAGGTTAGTTTCTTGAATAATTGGTGCTTCAGTTTTTTTTAAAAAAAGAATGGTTCGTTTTCAGAAAATATGGTTCTTAATTTTGTTTTGTTTAGTATCGGATAAGGATTGATGGTAGAGACTTATTTTTTTTTTCTTTTGTTTTTTCATATTCAGAATTTTTATTTTCCAGGTTTTAAATACACCATGTATAAAACTCATCCTATCAGAAAAGAATCGAATGGATCAATTAAAGTATACGCAGAATAATTGTAGCGAAGATACAGTTATTAGTATTGTTGAAAGCCTTTTCAAATTATTCAATCATCAACATTGTATTAATTTTAAACATTTATTAGATTTTGAATTAGACTTAACATAGGCTTTTTCTGTTCGCTCATTTACTTTCTCTAATTCACTCCTATTTTCATACGTTATTTTGTTGTATTTACAAGTTCTGGTTTTATAAGCTTTTTGTAGGGAAGTATTGTAGTATTTTAATTCTGTAATCATTATTATGAATAGGTTTTAAGTTATGAATTTGTTTCATGAAGAACTGTGGCGAATCATATATAACTGATGGTTTGGCTTCATGAATGAAGATTTTTTGAATGATAGTTTTTATTTTTGATGCAAATGCGTTACTAGCTGAAAAGAGGCAAGTCTTGTCAGGAAAACCGAAATAATTCATAATAAGTGCGTCTAAAAATAATCAAAGTATTTGTACAATAGAGGCATTTCGCACTTAAATGATTCATCTAGTGAATATAAATGAATATTGCAATATGTAATACAATGAATCATCTAATTATCATTCTTATTTTCGATTGCCAAGTTTATTGTTATTGCCGCTATTTTAATTATTATTCTTTGTATTCGATAAGATTATATATTTGAATATGTCTTTATAAAAATCACAAAATAGAATTGATTACTCGGGTTCTTTTCTCCTTTTTCGCTTCTACAGGATTACTTATTCGACCATATTATAGAGAGAATCTTTGCTTCAACATTTTTGTTCTTTTTTTTTGTTTAATTTTTTTTGTTTAATTTTGTTTAACATTTTTTGTTTAACTTTGTTCTACGTTTATTACGAGAGTGCAACTTTGTTCTACGTTTAGTACGAGAGTGCAACTTTGTTCTACGTTTAGTACGAGAGTGCAACTTTGTTCTACGTTTATTACGAGAGTGCAACTTTGTTCTACGTTTATTACGAGAGTGCAACTTTGTTCTACGTTTAGTGCGAGAGTGCAACTTTGTTCTACGTTTAGTACGAGAGTGCAACTTTGTTCTACGTTTATTACGAGAGTGCAACTTTGTTCTACGTTTATTACGAGAGTGCAACTTTGTTCTACGTTTATTACGAGAGTGCAACTTTGTTCTACGTTTAGTGCGAGAGTGCAACTTTGTTCTACGTTTAGTACGAGAGTGCAACTTTGTTCTACGTTTAGTACGAGAGTGCAACTTTGTTCTACGTTTAGTACGAGAGTGCAACTTTGTTCTACGTTTAGTACGAGAGTGCAACTTTATCCCACCTCTTTGATTATCGAGAATCACTTAGAGAGTGTGAATGATCATATCTGCTTTGATCTTTGTGTAGCAGAAGAATGATCACTGCAGAAAGTTAATGAGAAATCTCAGTTGTTGCAAGATTTGCCATAAGCTATTTTTGTTTACGTTATGAATTACTTCGGTAAGGTCAACAAAGGTCAAGCAGAAACCTTCATTCTCTACGCCTTTCCTTGCAGTTAGTTAGTTTTTGACAACAAATATGTCATGTTTACCGCGCTTTTATTAACTTGCAGACTGCATTAGCTCTGTTGTAGACTCTCCTCTATGATCGACGATATCTGCGTCTAATTGGATTTTCTGTTCTAAGATTGATGTTATGAAGTTTTTGCTAAAATTTATTATTTACAAGACGAAAAGCTGTTTTTCCTTGTAAGACAAAATAGATTGGTGTAAACATGCTTAATAAGCAAATCTCGATTATCAGTTCTTGAATTTATAGATTATTTTCATTTAGATTTCTTTGGCAAGTACTCTAGGCATTTTGTGGAGGACTGCAGAATGCAATTTTTGATGAATTGCAGGAGAGAAATCTATGAGATGTTTGCAAATCTTGTTTTGGTGGTTGACCTAAAAGTTATCTCTTATTGTAGCAATTTGAAAATTGTTGACTTTAAGTCTTGTTTAGGGTCTCGTTTAGGTTTGACCTAAAAGTAAAGGTTAACTTTGCATCGTACAAGACAATGTCTGTTTCACATTCTGCACCAGACATTCAGTCGATGAAGAATCAATGTTTGAATCCAGGATGTATTCAGGTCATTTTTGAGCTATTTTTAAACTATTTATGTTGAAAAAAAATGATGATTGTGACCTTCAGGATAGTTCATGATCATTATAGTAATATGTTGAAAATAAAATTATATTAAAAATTAAAAATTGTGTTGAATATTTTTTAAAATTATAAACCAATTTATGCAGCACTCATTTCTGACAGATAGCTGAGTTTATCAGAAATATCATAAAGATTCTACTGTAAGTCAGTGCCCACTATGTAAGCATTTAAATACTTTATTTGAGTTAGTTTTTAGTATCAGTGAGTTACAGCTGCTCTGTCCCACTTATTTAATTCGATTCATTTAAATTCTTTACTTAAATTTCCTATGAAATTTCCTTCCTTTTTACCTTATATTCTATAATTCCATGTCTTATGAAATTATCGATATACTATTGGCATATATCAATTCTTGTTTATCATTATTTTTAGCGATTAATGATTGTTGCAGAAGAATCTTTCTTAACGTATCAATTCCAAATCACAATCAACAAAGGTTTCCCAATTGTGGTAGAACCACAATTTCTCGATACAGTCATTATCATTGCAGTTTTCAATACCATTTTTGCCTAACCTAAAAAAAATAGTAAGTTTTTTAAGTTCCAAAGAATTGTAACAACAGAATCCTCAATATCTTGTAACATACTGATAAAATTGATAAAAGTCAAATCAAGTGAAATAATAACGAGATATGCACTAATGACGTTATTAATTTATTATTCTTTTTTTTTTTTTTTTTTTTTTTTTGAGTATTCAATAAAAATTGTAACTTCGAATTGAAGAATATACACTCATAGGTGAAGTTTTTTAAAAATTTGGGCAAGTAGAAAAAATTGTCATTATCCAGCCAATTGCATAAAATTTATTTAATAAACTGGTGAAGCACTTGTTTAATACATGCATGAATGGTTGATTTTAAATTTTAAAAAGAAGTGCAAATTAGATGCTACGGTATATTCTAGACGATAAATATCTTTGAAAAATTCGACAAGTCAAATGATTATATTTCCAAAATTCATTCCTGTCATAAGTTTTCTATTAAGTAAATACATTTTAGTAAATACTTACTAAAATTCTAATCTAAATATCAAAAAATCATTTATTCTATTTTTTGTGATATTGTAAAAAAAAAAAAAAAAAAGAAATTTTTTCAATCAAAAACTGAAAGAAAAGTCAAAATTTCGGCAAAAAAATGTGCTAAAATATATTTGCTAATTTATTTCTGATAAAAATATTTATGTTACACAATGATTTTTCTTTTTTGCATTATTGTTAGAGCTTTTATTTAGCAATTAATATTATTGTTGCTGTAATGAAATGAATGAATTAAAATTATTCAATTTAATTTCATTTCAATGTATTTGATGATTACATTTTCTACATTGTATTGTCTTTTTCTTGTTATGAAAAGTTAAATAATTGTTAGGAATATTTGAAAATATATAAAACTTTCTGCAGAGTAGAAATCAATGAAGTTATTGTCGAGAACAAGCTCGAAATTCCACTAGAAATAATCATTGTTCCAAAAGTCTCCCCGTTGCTTAGCTCATCCTCCTCACTAAATTGTCAAACTACTGATTGCTTGTTTGGTTTAATTACCCAAGATAAAGCACTCGACTCAATTGTGCAAGTGAACCAACCCAATTCAATCCATTCACAACACCAATCCAATCCAACATTCACAACAATTTTATGGTGCTACGAGCCGGGAACATGTCATCCATCATCATCAGAACCGCAGACCAAACAAAACGAAGATTGTGTGAAGTCCTCAACGAAATCAAGCGTCTGAACTTGGATTCGGTCGACCAAATGACAACAACCGACGAAACAATCCGTCTTCATCAGGAACGGAGAAGGATCACCCAAGAAAAAATCATGCATATCCAAATATACATAGAGGCGTTGGAATCGGTCAATACAGAGTGGAAACAATTCATCCAGCAGATTTCAGTCTCGACCAAAAGAAAAGAAGAAGAAGATCGATACCTTCAGATAAACGACGATGAATCAGGTATTACCAACTTAATTTTACAAGCAAAACAAACTGTCGTCAATTTAAAAATGTATCAAAATGATTCGGAGTTCATATTACAACGGTTAAATCAGTCTATAGTAAGGGAGGAAACAACTCAACCCAAGGAACCCACACAAGCGGGTAAATACCCTACAGTAAATCTCCCACAACTACCACTGCCCACATTCAGTGGGAATCCAAGACGCTGGAGGGACTTTTGGAATAGCTTTGATACAGCTATACATCAACAAGCAATTCCCGATATCCATAAACTAAACTATCTCATCACATGTCTCAAAGGAGACGCCCTCCAAGCTATCAGAGGTTATGACATAACTCCGGAGAATTACAGTATCGTAAGAAATGTCCTCGTCGAAAGGTTTGGGCAGCCTTACACCATCAAACGAGCCTTGTTCACCGAATTATACTCCATCAAAAAGAACGATAGAGAGTGGAAAGCAACGCTTGAGGCCATTGAGCGAACACTTCGACAATTGGAGGCCATCGGTGAGAATTTAGAGCAGTCCGGTATCGAAATAGCTGTGGAAGGGAAATTGCCAACCTGGATCCTAGAACAGGTTTACAGAAGAAAGAGGCAGGAATCGTGGTCTGTCACCAAACTCCGAAACTTCCTCACGGAGCTTGCATCTGTGAACGAAGAAGTAGTACAAAGCCAGTCCCTATGGTTTAAAGGGAATATGGAGAATCAATCTCCAATAAAAGGCAAGCCAAGACCACGACACAATCCCAATGAGACTTCAGCCTTAACAACCTCTGTTCCGGAGAAACCCATCATCAAAGCCCTATCAAGACCTTGTGCACTATGCAACAAGAATCACTGGGATGAAGAGTGCCAGATTTATCCCACTCTCAAACAAAGGCTGCAACGTCTGAAGAAACTAAACGCTTGCCTCAACTGCTTCAAGATCGGACATATGGCAGCCAGATGCAAAAACAAGAAACGGAATTGCTTCCACTGCAAGGGTCAACACAATTCCGCGCTGTGCCCTAACAAATTCAAGGAAATGCCCAATAAACCAGAGGATCCAGACTCCACTACCACGACAAATATAATAGTCGAAAAAGAGAAGAAACGTGACAAGCGCATCCTACTCTTATGCAAGCAGATAAATGTGTTCAACCCAACTAATCCAAATACTCAACAAAGGGCTTTAGCCCTATTCGACGTTGGATCACAATTATCCTTTGTTTCAAAAAACTTAGCCAAACAACTAATGCTTAACGAAACAGATGAAGGGAAATTAAACATCGCTTCATTCGGCAAAAAGGACCCGAACACGCACCTTACAACCAGAATTGAAATAGGGATAAAAATCGGAAAGGACCGTACAGTGTTGCTCGAAGCGAACACCGTGGACTATTTAACAAACAAACTACAAGTAGTCAACTTAAGTGAAAGCGACATACGATCCCTCAAAGGAAGTCCAACAATTGATTTCCACAGTGAATGGAAGCAACCGGATATACTAATAGGAGCCAACCACTTCTTTCAATTCATCAATTTCGACAAAGCAGAGAATCTGCAATCGGGATTCACACTGCTCCACACTAAAGTGGGCCCGATCCTGGCTGGGTCTGGCTATACAAAGAAAATTTCTCCCAATTCACGAATGTCCTCACAAATAGTTTACGCCGCTAACACGATCAATGTTCCAGATTTAGATCAATTCTGGAAACTGGAACTAATAGGCATACAAGACAAACCCGAGATCAATGACGATGAAGAAGCCTTAAAACAATTTAAGCAAACGGTTAGAAAACCCGATGGACGATACCAGGTCGCATGGCCATGGAAAGACACCAGTTCCAAATTAAGCGACAACTTCGAATTATGTCTCGGACGCTTACAGTCGTTAATCAAGCGACTTCACCGCAACCAACATCTACTTACCACATACAATGAAACAATCAATGAACAGTTAAGATCCAATGTCATCGAAAGGGTAAGTCATTTCACAAACCATCAAGGTATTATCCATTACTTGCCCCATCATGAAGTGGTAAAATCAGATAACACCACGACAAAGATCAGAATAGTTTATGACGCTTCCGCTCACCTCAGAGGCAGGAAAAGCTTAAACGATGTCTTGTATCGAGGCCCTATCACCCTTCCCGATTTAGCTGGAATATTAATTCGACTAAGAACAATGAAAATCATCATAATAGCTGACGTCGAAAAAGCCTTCCTACAATTAGAGTTGCTGCCAACGGAACGGGACTGCACACGCTTTCTATGGGTAAAAGATATTCAGAAACAGGTGGACAGAGATAATTTAATATGCTATCGATTCAAAAGGGTTCCCTTTGGAGTGATATCGTCACCCTTTTTATTATCAGCAACTCTCAATTATCATTTGGAACATTATGAGACTGAAACTGCACGTGAAATCAAGAAGAATCTCTACGTCGACAATATCATCTTATCAGCGAGCCATGAAAAGGAAGCCTTGAATAAATATGAAGAAACAAAATCAATTTTCAAGGATGCGTCAATGAACGTGCGAGAATTCCTCTCAAATGACCAGACATTCAATGAGCAACTACCCAAGTCAGACCGAGCACGAATGAGTCAAATAAAGAAAATATTAGGGATTAAGTGGAATCCACACAAGGATCATATCCAAATAACATTAAATCCATGGACCGAACAAACAACAACAAAAAGAACTATTCTACGGTTCATCGCCTCACAATACGACCCACTTGGATTCCTAGTACCACTGATAGTACCGTTCAAGATATTTCTCCAAGAACTCTGGAGAAAAAACATACATTGGGATCAACCCCTCGACAATCAATTGATTGAAACCTGGAACAATCTTGTGGTAGAATGCCCAACTCATATCAAGGAAATCCCGCGATTCACAATCGATTTATCACAACAAATTACCTTTCATGTTTTCACCGATGCATCTACAGTGGCATATGCTGCAGTAGTATACGCCCATCAAAATACGCATACGTCGTTACTCTTTGCTAAGTCACGATTAGCACCTATTAAAGGAATGACGATACCAAAGCTAGAATTACTAGCTATTCTCATCGGTGTACGCGCAGCTCAGTTTGTCATCAAACAAATGGAATTAGAAAATCCAAAGGTAGTGGTATGGTCGGACTCTCGCTGTGCACTACATTGGATACAAAACAACTCTCGCCTCCTACCAAAATTTATACAGAATCGTGTGGAAGAAATACAAATGGCGAAATTCGCATATCGGTATATCCCAAGCGAACACAATTCAGCAGACATTGCTACCAGAGGAACCATTCCGACTCGTCTAATAAGTTACGAGCCTTGGTGGAGCGGGCCCACATGGATCAATGGTAATGAACCGAATTGGCCTCATTGGGAATACGACGTTCCACAAGAAGAGGATAACGAAGAAGATAAGAATATAGTAGCAACAACAACCACAGAAGAAATCATCAATACAAATCGAATCAATCTCCTGGAGGCAAAACGATTCAGTAAATGGACAAAGATGATAAGAACAACAGTAAGAGTACTAAAATTTCTCAAAAAATTATCTAAAGGAAAATTAACCTGGTTAAGCAGCGTATCAGAAAGGAATCCGATTACACCCGAGGATTACAATCTCGCTGCGGAACTACTAATAAAACAATCCCAATCGGAAGGTATAACAGCAGAAGAAGTGGAAAAGTACAATCTGCACTATGCAGACAGGTACTGGAGATTCCAAAGCAGACTACAATTGCCGAACGACAGGGAATACTCATCCCAAACAATATATCTCCCCAGACATAATCGAATAACAGAACTAATTATTCAACACCACCACGAAACGACGCATCATGGAGGTATCCCTCAAACTATTTCCAGAATAAGAAAGCTTTACTGGATTCCGAAAGGAAGGGCTGAAGTCAAGAAGGTGTTAAACCGCTGTATGAGTTGCAAACGCTGGAAAGCCAAGCCATTCAAATTGCCACCTATGCCAAATTATCCGCAAGAGCGGATCACTGAATCAAGAACGTTTGGACGAATTGGCCTCGACTATTTGGGGCCGATTACTGTGAAGATACAATTGGAAAAAGCAAAGCGATGGATCGCCTTGTTCACATGCTTCACCACCAGAGCGGTACATTTGGAAATGGTGGACGATCTATCAGCGGAAAGTTTCCTAACTGCATTAAGAAGATTTGTTGCGCGACGCGGCTATCCCGAACTCATTCTTTCGGACAATGCCACCCAATTTCAGGCAGTTTTTCAAGCCATAAAAACGCAAGAATCACAACTCTCTAATTTCCTTGCTGAGAAAGGAATCAAATGTAAGACTATAACACCGAGAGCACCATGGAGCGGCGGAATCTACGAAAGATTAATCGGCCTAACAAAAAGGAGTTTAAGAAGAGCTATCGGTAGACGACTGCTTAAGGAAGGGGAACTAATCACACTGATTATCGAAGTGGAAAGCATTCTTAATACTCGCCCCTTAACTTACGTAAATTTCGACGATTCAATTATTTTGCGACCAATAGACTTCATCATTCCCAATGCTTCTTTGTCTATACTGAATAGCAATAACGACAGAGAAGACGAATTCTCACCTTATAGTCTAACCACACAAGAAAGGTTACTTCAACACTGGTCGAATACCCTGGAAACATTGAAAACATTTTGGGAGATATGGAAAGACGAATACTTGAATAGCTTAAAGGATCGATACCAATTAGAACATAAATCTCCAAGAAATGTAGAAAAGAGACAGCCGATAGAAGGAGAAGTGGTACTGTTAGATGAGCTTCATGCACCACGTGGTACATGGAAACTAGCAAGGATAAAGAAATTAAACGTAGCCAATGATGGGTACGTCAGGAGTGCTCAGATCGAAACATCGTCAGGAAAACTTCTAAATCGACCTGTAAGCACGTTGTATCCACTTGAAGTTACTCCAGAAGAACAGTTTACTCCGGAGAACCTCGCGAACCCATCAGAGAGAGCAGAACCAATTATCCAAAACCGAAACACCACAACTAACACGAAGATTTCGAGTGAAAGTGGTGAGGAGCAACCTATTGCTCATCGAACACGGAGCCAGACAAATTTACAAAAAAGGGAGAAGTCAAATTTCGTTTTAACCAACTTACTGTTAACAGTAGCAATATCGATAATTCTACAAGCAGCAGAAACGAAGGAATGCAAATGGACATCAGGTGTTCCATTTAACATGCCTCAGAAATGGAATTGCAAAACAATTGAAACTCGTAACGTCACACCGATTCGAATTACAGTCTACACGCATGTTCATGTGAAAATACCTACCACCATCCCTTTACATTTAATTCAAACTTGTACTACCCATAATCAAGGTTTAGAAAGTGTTGAGGATCACAATGTTTTATCCTATAAACCCCAAATCTATCCATTAAAATACTTTTCGCTCTTCCCTCGGGAGTGTCGAGAACAAGCTCGAAATTCCACTAGAAATAATCATTGTTCCAAAAGTCTCCCCGTTGCTTAGCTCATCCTCCTCACTAAATTGTCAAACTACTGATTGCTTGTTTGGTTTAATTACCCAAGATAAAGCACTCGACTCAATTGTGCAAGTGAACCAACCCAATTCAATCCATTCACAACACCAATCCAATCCAACATTCACAACAGTTATCATCAAATTAATATAGCACAAAACAAAAAGCCAAAGCAAAAAAGTATTAATTAGACTAAATCTATTTCACGAAGAAATAATTTTAATTTTGATAGAACAATAAATTTCGATTTTTTTTTTTTTTTTTTCATAAAAAATCCCACTAATTACGAATAAACAACATCAGTTGTTCACGAAAATAGCCATTAAATTAACAAAATTCTTTTCAACTCATATTTTAGTGAAAGTGATCGTAAATTAAAATGAAAGTTTGCTATCGATTCTGTGATTGAAGTGCTTATCATTATATCAATCTTATCAGCTGAACTAACAATAACTCTCGATAGGAGACTACCAGTATATGTATAATGAGAATAGATTTTCTAGGAAATTACAGAATTAATGGTTAATAAAATTTCAGATGAAATCTAGGTTTTAATGAGAGTAAAGTTAAATTTGAATTAAAAAGTAAACAAACTCAAATTTGAAAATAAAACTATGCAAATGAATCCTTCATGCATACTTGAAAATATATTCTAATTAATAGCTTAAAAATTATTTTCGAGTAAAATTTTAAGTGATATATTCTTTTTATAGGTATTGCTAGTGACAATGTTATAATTAACACAAAGCAGAAATTTTAGAAATTTTGAAATTTTTTATTTACTTTTTAGAAATTTGAAGAATTTTTATTTTATTTTTTTGGCTGATTACAATCAGATAATAAAAGCAGAAGATAAGGAATTGTCAGGTTTGTTCATTATATCAATTTTTGATCTCTAGAACATTTGATGTTATGAGAATTTCAAAGGCAGTTGATTGATTACGATCAGATGATAAGTAATGATAAAGTTCAGTTGCGATGTTTAGACTAAGCTTTAAAAAAAAAAAAAAAATATTTTTTTATTTCAAAATTAATCGAATCTTTTCTGTGAATACTTTTTCTATCTCAATAATATTTGCTGCTATTATCAAATGCTGTGAGTTAATCATTTTTAAATTATTACCAAACATTTTAAAGTGAGTATTTATTGTTGTTGATCAATTTGATTTTTAAAATGTGCGCAATTAACTAGAAATATTATGAAAAAAAAAAAAAAAAAAAAAAACATAAGGAATTAAAATATGGAAAGCTTAACAGTTCCAGTTTCTAACTTTCCTGATCCTGTTTTACTGAATCACTTTATATTGAAAGATTTCTTCCATCAATAAAAATCATTGATCAGTAGTAGTATGGCTTATTCATATCAAATCAAATTAATAAATTATTCCTCTTTATGATAACTCTTTCTAGCATTTTCTTCTCAACATTACTCTGACATTTAAACTTTGTCTCTGATTTGACTAAGAGTTATGCAAAACTTTAAAATAAAAAATGAATTAATCAAAATTTAATGTTTGAAATCGGAAGCAAACATTTTTCATAGACTTATTTTGCTATTTTCAATATAATTACAAAATTGGAAATGAATTGGCAGTCGAGAACAATCATAACAAATAATAATTATTATTATTAATTAAATTATTTTGTATAATTTATTTAACACAATGTCTAAAATTGATTATTATTTAATTGCAAACAAATAAATCAAACAATGAAAGTTCGTGATTTAATTAGCAATGTTAACAAAACTTTTTAAAATTTGTTATGATTGTCACACTGGCAGCATAAAATGTTTGCACTAATATTCGAATTAAAAGTCTAAAAACATTTACTGTACAAATTATTAATGAAAGTAATTATTTCAACTTTAAATAAGATGCAATTATTCAAAAAATTATATTTAAAAAATAAATTCTTTCTCAGTTTAACTAAATAATTAATTTTACATTAACTTTACAACAAATTATCGAATAGGAAAAATAAAAGACATTATGGAAATAGTTAGATGCGTAATTGTAAAGAGAATTACAATTAAAGTAGCAAAAGAGAAAACTCAAAATGAAATTCGTATTTAAAAACCAAAATCTTTTTTTTTTCCAAATTTTTGAAAGTATTTCAGAAATTGATAATAAATTTAGAAAAAAAATATAGAAATATTGCCATCTAAATACACATATAGAGAATATCCTAAGAATTTAATGAAATTTTGAAATGTTATCAAATTTATCACAAAAATTCTTCGTGCATATCTAATCAATTATCTTTTCTACAATAAATTCTAAAAATGTTTTAATGGCGCTATCATAGCTTTCATTTACATTTTTCATTTGTAAAGTTTTATTCTAAAATTTTTCAGTTGCATTATTTAATTGATGAAATTTGAATATTATTCGATTAAAATATTTTCTGCTAGTAAAATTTAAAAAAAAAAGAAAAAGGAAATGAATGAATGAATAAGAAAAATGTTGAAAATATAGGAAAGAAAAATGTTGAAAAATTATTAATTAATTATGTTGTTGAAATCTGCAGATATTTTTAATTGGAAATTAATTATCGAAATTATCAAGTGAATTCATCGGTGTGAATGTATTCTTTATAGTTTTTCAATGCTTCCATTACTGCATCACAACTGATTGTTTTGTGAAGAATCTGAAATTGTTGTAAATATTTAAAAATTATAATTGAACAACAACAAAAAATTAAATTACTGATATTATTATCATTGATAATCACTCACCAAATACTAATGATAATGTCAAAAGGAAGATGAATTACAAAATTAAACATAATTTTCAGTGATTTTTTTTTCTTTTTGTTTTGTTTCTGATCTAATAATAAAAAATAAATAAATAAGGAATGAATTTAAGTAATCAATAAAAATAGTACCAAAAAAAAGTGAACGAAGTGAATATTAAATTATATTATATTTTATTAAATACATATGTACTTCATTAAATAATGTTTTATATATTATTAATAAATTATATTGTATATACTTTACTAAATGAAGTAATATATTTAAAAAAGTATAATGCTAAATAATATTTTTTATTAAATGTTATATTTTGTTAAATGATATATTTTATTAATAATACACTTTACTAAATGATTTTCTCCGTATTAATTTTGAATTTATCAAACATAATAAAATGAAATTCTGATAAAAAATAGCATAATATTTCAAACTTTTTTATCCCTTTAATTTGATTTTTAATTTTGAATTATAATAGCAAGTAGAGACATTTTAAATTACCTTACCATCACATGACATGTCACTCGCCTTACAATCATGTGACATGTCACTTTAAAGATTAAATATTGGAATAAAAAATAAGCAATGAAAATAACTAAACTTAATTTTAACTTTCATTCAAGATTATTTCATTTCAAAATTAGCTTCGTTCTTTGAATTGTTAAACAATTAATTTAATAAAATTAACAGTAACAAATTAATTAAAATCAAAATAACTCAACGATATATGTTTAATCTGTAAAACTTAAACACACTAAAATCACAAAAAATTTAGGAATAATTTTTTAAAAATATTTCCTAAATTAGTTTACGTATAATTTTATGCATTATTTACCACACATAATACTGTCTGTGGCGGTAAATGATCAAAACCGAATGGCGTTGACCCATTTTGTAATCGTTCTTCTCTTCCTTTTATGTACCAATAATAGTTACGATGAATTAATCGACTTTCCATTGACACTATAGAAGGAAAAAAGAAAAAAAAATTTTTTTCTTTTTTTTTAAGTATTTCAATTAAAAAGTTAAAATTGAAAGTTCTTTTGCTTTTGTTTTTGTTTTTTAATAAACATAAACAATAATTTATTTGTAGCATATCGTGAAGGTATCAAAATGCAGTAGGGATAGACAATTTCTTGGAAACTACAAGAAAACAACTGTCATTTGATATATGCTTAATTAATAATTAAATTAAATCAAATCAAATTTTGATTATTTGATTTTTTGAAGTTTATAAATAATGTTTGTAAGCATTATGTAACTGTTTATAGCTATCGAGAAAAAAGATAATTTTGTATTTATGCAATTATGCGAATGTTTATTTTGGATTAAAAAATTATTCGTTCCAGTTTGAATGATAATTATCAGTGAAGCAATTTTGATAACGATAAGATCTAATTTTCATAGATATAAATTTTCTATAGCTTCATTTGCATATCAAATTAAAATTATTAGCTAATATTGTAAGCTTTGTTTTGCAAGTTAATCAATGCTAAGCATATAATCATAATTAATATTACTATTATTATTATTATTATTATTATTTAAGTAATACCTAATCAATTTCGGTATTTCTTATTTAATCATTTCTCACTTATCAATCATTAGCTAAAATATCAATCATTTATACTTTTTCTGAGCAATATTTTATGATCAAAAAATGATCGATTTATAATTTGATTGTAAAATATCCGAAAATACTTTATCATATCATTGATATTTTCATTTAATTTTGATATTATATATTTAAGGAAAGAAAAAAAAAAAAAAAACTTACATTCTGCTAGAGCTGTAAAATTAGCGCCAATAAAGATATTTAATACTAAAAAAATAACGAATGATGGAACCATTGATAAAAATATCTAAAAGAGATAAATGAATTTAACAAATAATTTAAATCACTTAAATTCCATACAAACATATCAATGATATTATTTTCTTTTTTTCTTGGTTATATTTTACTTTGCCTTATTTTTTTTTTTTTTTTTATTTTTTTATTCATTCATTCGTTTATTTGTTAGCAATAATAACTCAAATATTAATTAGTAACAAAATAATTTTAGAAGTGAGAAAAAAAAAAACTGCAAAAACATTTGTTGACATTTGGATGAAAAAGTGAAATTAGAATAATGACATTATAAAATGAATGAAAATGATAAAGGTCATTCTAATGGTCAAATATTGATGACCTTTGATAAGATAAACTATAATTGAAATTTTCACAATGCTTTAAGCAAAAAATGGAAAATATTCGAAATTGATAATGAAATCATTTAGAACTGATTAATGGCCAAATGTTTAGTTTATTGAAATGACAGAACTTAATGAATTATTGTCTGAATTTTCGTTGTCCATCAATTGGAAGCAATTTCCTGTGATTCATCGATATGTTTAGTAGCAAAATCATTAATATCAGATTGACCTTTAACATTTGATTTTAATTTTTAACAAATTTGTCAGAGATGAAAAATGAAAAAATAAGTAATTTTAAAATGAAATTTTCTTCGAACGAATGAATGAAGTGAAAAAAATTTGATAGTTAACCTTTCAGAAATTATTGATAAATCACCAAATAATTATGCAAAACTTTGTTTGGTATCGAAGTTATTTAATTTATAGCAAATGGTCATATCAGTCTTGATGATAACCAGTGATAACATTATGCAATAAGTGATAATATCATGTAATAATTAAGGGTAAAAAAAAATAAAAGTGTAAATTTGAGATGAAAATGAACTTGAACAAAACTTTAAAGAAAAAGAAAAAAGGATGAGGAATTTGAAAGACAAGTAAACTGTAAAGTTTGAATTTAAAATAAAAATATATCTTCAAAATGTATCAAATTACGACAGAATGACGTGAGAAAAATAAAATTCGATCTTTCTAGTATAAAATGAATAAAAGTAATAAATTTTTGTTCCGATTAGAAAGATAAAAATAAAAATTTATCATGTTTACTTAGTTTTTGCAGTTTAATTCTTTCATTGAGTAATAATCATTATCCGATCAGTGTTATTTAATTATCATCATCTTTGATCAATGATATTATGATTTGATGAAATGATTAATTTATTTACTACAGTTATTTGATAAAGCAATTATAAGCAACAATCCATTGTCAAATATTTATTCCTTGTCGATTAATCGATCATTATCACCTCCTCAATATCAATTTGAAATTCAAAAGATATAAGTATATTTTGTTTTTTTTTTTTTTTTTTTTATTTTAGTTTTTATTTTTGCAGTAACAATAATAATTAACAAACATTACTGTTCGTACAAATAACAACATTGTAAGTGACAGCAATAGAATATTTATACTAATTATGGGAAATAATAAATGAATGAAATAGCAAATGAAAGAAGCAACAAAAAAAAAAAAAAAAAAAAATTTAGCTTACAACAATAACAGAAATGATAAAAGGAATAATAATTAAGTAAAAAGTGAAAAGTGGAAAAAAATAAAAATAAAACTTATTACCTCTTCCTTTAATATATTTTAATCATTAATAGATGAGCTCTTTTGCTAACAAAATGCAATAATATATTTCATCCTATCAACAAAACTAAATTATTGAAAGTTTTAACTTTTCTCAAATGTTAGAATGGTAGAGAAAAGAAGAAATCAATGAATGTTTACATGCTAGTTAAAAAGAGAGAAAAAGCATCTGTTAATGTTACTAAAGAATGAAATTATTTTTACATCAAAATGGCTCAAAGAGACAAGAGAGAAAAAATAAAATAACATAAAAATAAAACAGAAACTAAGTGCATTACTGCTCAAAGTTAAAGCTTTCATTTAGTATGAAAAATTCTCATTAAAAGTTTCAAAATTAAAGGAAACATTCTTTGCACTTGAAAAATTGTATATTGATGTTTGTCACTTTATTTTTTAATGTCCCTTGCATACTGTCCCATCTATTTTATTTTTTTTCATGTTTACTTTGCAGCCCTAATTTGCCTCAGTTGTGCATATTATTATGTATGTTTGATCACACAACCTTTGACCTTTATCCATGCTATCTATGTCTTTGGAGTCAATCTAAATTTATAGCGCTCTCTCTCTCTCTCTCTCTGCTAGAGAAATTCATCAAAACCAATGAATGCAGTATTCCCTTTGCGGATCGAAATTTCCTGCATTTTTTTTTTACCACCTGTAGGATTAAAATGCAGACATAATATGAAATTGTATCTATCCAACTTCGGAAGGAATTCCCTTCATTATCCTCAACACATTTCAAAATGTAATTTAAATCTTCGAAATAATAGATGACCAATAACACATCTAATCGTCAATAAGCCATTTTATGCAAATTCGAAAACTGTAACAATTTCCCTTTTTTATACAAATCCATCAAGTGAAAAACTTAAGATTTACCTGGCAACATCAGTATAATCGAATATACTGCCATCTAAAGTTAATATTTAATCCTAAAATATTATTGAACTGGTTACATATAAATGATTAGTGAACTTTCAGAATACTATTTTATAATTTATTAGAGGTTTTGTCTAGTAGAGGTATTTTTCACATATTATAATCACAGTAATATGAAAATAAATGACTACGACCGCCGTAGCAAGACAAAACATGCATAAATTAACAATAAGTAAACAAATGTGTCTTTCCAAGCTGAATATTACATAGCTCATCCTGTTGTTATCAATGAAATATTGGAAAAGTGCACATTCGTTACCAATTTTTAAAGATTCTTACCAAATTTACAATTAATGATGTCATCACAAAGATATTTTTTTAAGTGTTTCAATTAACGCTGTGGAAAAAAGAAAAGAATTGTAAAATACAACACTGCATAAAACAGAGAATAATGGAATAAATAATTATATATCATATTCTAATAACAATAAATATAATAAGACCAAAGTTCAGAATCAGAAATCTTCCTTCCATGAAATATTCTCGACAAAGAATATATAAATCAAAAGAGGAGTATGAAAAAATTGTTTAATGCAAGAAAATAATAACACTTAAATATATCCCTATAATATCTAACAATCGAGGTATAATATGTAATTAAAAAAAAGACAAATTTATTAGTTTAACGAGACTAACTTACACATCTATTCTTTGAAATCAACATTTATAAAAACATTTTTTAAAAATGATTTACAATATATTTGTTCTTATATTGTGTTAGTAATTTTATTTATAACAAAACCACCTGAATGAAAAACAATACACATTTACGAAGCTGCAACAAATTCATTCAGATCAATACAGGGTAAAACATTTTTCAGTTGAGCTAGCCGTTTATCAAGTATTCCATTAATTCGTTTCCCAGGATATTCCACAGATAAAGTAGCATGTTTCCCTTTTATACAATCATTTCGCAATGAATCGATGTATTTCTTCCGTTCAATTTTATAACCTCGACAATATTCGAATTCTAGAAAAAAAAGTTTAATTAAGTTGTAGAATTCAGAAAATCGAACCAGTATCAATACCACAGCATTTAAAAATGGGTAGAAAATAAGCCACCAACGAAAAATTTATAACAGTCAGAAATGCTTATGAAATATCCACTTTCATCTAAAAAATAAAAATAAAACTTATGAAACTTACGTTCAATGGCACTGTCAACATCCCAGCTATCCACTTCAATTAAATATCGACAAATCATGTATCCTGTTCGATTCAAACCATGTGTACAATGCACACCAATTAATTCACCTTAAATTTGAATACATTTGAATACATTGTATATGCACTTGAATATTTCTGACAAAATTTCTTACAAGAACTCCAACAGAGGTATAAACTTCCATGCATTCATGCCTTTTTAACCACTGAAAACGAATAATAACATAAAAACCGAAAAAAGAGCAAGGTAAAACATGATGAAATCTGCATTTTTGTTCCATAGGAAAAAACCGCAAAGAGAATACAAAAGTAAATTATTTCAATATTTGCATAAATATAAGCAAGTATTCCACTACTGGTATGGTCTGAGATAGTTATCACTCATACAGCACTACCAATATGTCAAATCATTATCATAACAGTGACATCATTGCTATTGCTATAAGTCCTGTATCCACGATTTAAAATTACACTTTGAGAATAGAAACAAATATAACCGACACTGTCTCATTTCTTAAAAAATGAAATACGAACCAGTATGGATATGTTTAGACAGAAAATCACTGACAGTGTTATAAAATTTTTCAATGTTTTCCATTTGAATGTTTATATGATGCCCCATGCACCATATCTTTTCATATTTAATACCGATACGAGTCCATTCATGAGGATCATAATATTTTTGAGTTGCTGTTAAATCAATAACAAGACCTATTTGCTTACCAGCAGCATTAGCCTAGAAAAAAATGGTTTCTAGCTTTTAAAAAAATTTGGTTGTTGTACATAAATTACAAGCTTATATCTTCAAAACATATTTTCCACTAGAAATAATGCACCAACTAATAATTCTACTTATTGACTCTTTTCTTTTCATTATTGCTGAACAGTATCTTACCCACCACTGTTGATGACAATAACAGATGTACAAGAACTTTTACAATTTTACTACTTCTTATCGAATAAGATCTAGATTTCTCACAAGGTTTCTAGTAACCTTACATACATACATACATGGAAAAATAACTTAAAGATTACAACTTACCATATCATTCAAACTTTTTGTTTCGAAGATATTTTGAACGTCGAATTCATTACGATTCAGAAAATAATTGTGTCGCAAGGGTGTCTTAAAGGCGACAAACCGTGTTCCCGGCATATCCTTTCCAACTGGATCATAATCAATCCACCTGAAACGAATATCAGATAATATTTAACAATTTTTACGATTAACTAAATTGTTAAGAAAATAAATGTTAAGAGGAAGAAAAAAGAAAGCAAATTTTGCATTGAGATTTAACTATCTCAATTTAGCATCAATTTATGAAAATCATCGCAGGAAATTAGACCCAATAAACTTCAGAAATCGGCTTTCTTACAAACCAGCACTGGCTTTTTTACAAATTTTTATTAAGAAAAAATATTTATAAATCACTGCATTACCTATCGGGAAATTTGCGTTGATTAGGTATGGTATGATATAAACGTCGTTTTGCTTTACGCTGCAATTTGTCCGCATGTGACGATCGTTGCGTCATATTTGTTTTTTCAGATAATTAGGTAAGTGTAATTTTTGGCACAGTTCCTGCAAAAGTTTGACTTAATCTTTGATTCTCCAAAAATATAATATCTACAAAGATATCCACAACAACAACAAAAAAAAAAGTGAAACATTACCATAAACCAATCGGGATGGAATAATTTCACAATGTCTATATCAACCTGGTTCGTTTCAGACATTTTATAACATAATGTTCCGTCCGTACCTGCTCTGAAGATGATTGGTAAATGGTTACCCGTGGTGGTGGGTAGTTTGCTTGCTGGATTGGGTGGGCAGTAGTGAGGGTTTGCTGGGCTAAAGTGGGTGTCTATTATTGCGCTACCGAACTGAAACTTTTAGTTTTTGAAAGTTTGCCGAGGTGATCTTTTTCAGTTTGAAATAAAAATTTAGTTTGATTACTATCTGAATAAAAAAAAAAAAAAAGTAAAATTAAGATTGATTAAAATATTCCAGGACGTATTGCTTTGAAATTAAACAGTCATTTTTATTTAGTTCAAAATTCTAAATTTGACAGTATGCAAGTTTCAGTTGAGATGGTTGTCAAAAGTTCAAGAAATAGCGAAGCACAAATTTTAAGAAATACTCATAGATAAGTAGACAAGAAATTTTCATACAGAAAAACTTCGAAAAACTGTAAAATAACTTTGCAGTTGATTTTTGTAATTTGTTCCTCCTACCATTAAAAGAAAAAAAGCGAACTATTCTACAATTCAGTTAATTGTTCTGCAAAGTGTAACAAGACATTAGCCAATGAAGCATACAGATACTATGGGTTGAATGCAACCAGTTCCAGCAATAAATACAAAAATTCGAGTAATTATTTGATAATTTATTAATTTTACACAGCTAATGGATCATATGTTATTATTATAATTGAAATGTTTGAAATATACTTCAGTTTTTCTTATTATGTGTTTAAGATAACAGCAACTATTTACATCACTTGTTTTATTGTTTTCTTTTTTGTAAATTAAAGATAAAACTTTGTAATTTTAATTTCCGTTATATTTTAATGCATTTACTATATAAAATTAATATACAAACATACATGTGATGACAGTGATATATTTAAATGATAAAATAGAGCATATAAAAGTACTTGAAGAGGAGTGGAGCTGAAAAATTTATTGTGATATAGAAATTGAGATAAATATGTAAATAATAAGCGAATGAAAATAGTTTCAAATATATCAATAAATAAGTGGAAAGGTAAATAAATAAAACTACAAATTATTACCAACAATATATATTTGCGATTATAATCATAAATTTTACAATATGCTAGTTAATTATTTCAAAGTTTCGCATTTATAAAAAGAGAGGGAGAGAGAGAGAGAATAAAAAAAGTTTCCCAACCTAGAAAAAATGAGACTAACAGTATTTATTTGATTTGAATTATAAAGCATTTGTTTGGTTGGGAAAGAGAAAAAGAAAAAAAAAAGGAAGAAAGAGCTAAATAGGCCATATTTCTCTCTTCTTTAATTTTGACAATGTCACTTCATCATCTAGTAATTCGTAATATTATTATATAAATTCTTTTAAATCATATCATATATTTGGATAGATGGATGAATGAATTGTTTGAATGGATGGATGGATGGATGGGTGTATGAATGTTATTCGAATAACCTTGATTTAGTTTCAATTAGTTGTGATTTAGTTTCAATTAATTGTGATTTAGTTTCAATTAGTTGTGATTTATTTTCAATTAATTGTGATTTAGTTTCAATTAAATGTGATTTAGTTTCAATTAGTTGTGATTTATTTTCAATTAATTGTGATTTAGTTTCAATTAATTGTGATTTAGTTTCAATTAGTTGTGATTTAGTTTCAATTAATTGTGATTTAGTTTCAATTAGTTGTGATTTATTTTCAATTAATTGTGATTTAGTTTCAATTAAATGTGATTTAGTTTCAATTAGTTGTGATTTATTTTCAATTAATTGTGATTTAGTTTCAATTAAATGTGATTTAGTTTCAATTAGTTCTGATTTAGTTTCAAGTAGTTGTGATTTAGTTTCAAGTAGTTGTGATTTATTTTCAATTAATTGTGATTTAGTTTCAATTAGTTGTGATTTAATTTCAATTAATCGTGCTCTGATCACGATTTATTCCTGGTCCTATCATCATTTATAGGTGGAGAAGGGAAATGAATAAATGTTATTGCTCTCTAATGAATGATATTAAGGCCCTTGTTTAGCTGTTCTACATTTTTCTTTTCATTTTAAATTATATTTCACTAATTAATTGATTTGAAACTGTCTGATATTTCAAAAGAAAAGTAGCAGTACTCCTGTTGAAATTGCACACAAAAAGAAATGTCATTTTTAAACTGTGCAACATCTAAATACATCATAATTAATGAATTAATTGATTTTGAAATTTAAACATTTCATTTTTTTTTTCTTTTTTGTTCTAAAATATTCGTTAAAAAAAAAAAAAACAATGAAATAACTGATAAAATTTGCATTAAATTTGCGTCCATTAAATGATCCATTGAATTGGTACAATTATTCTTAATTTTAACTTTTGAAAAAGTGCAAATTTTCAGTTACTTGAATTTTTTCAGCTATTTTCAAATGCTGGTCACTCTATCAGTCATAAATCAATTAATTAATTCATTATCACATTCATTGATTTCTGAGATTATCCAAAAGAGGCGCAGAATTTATTCGCATTATGTATTTTAAAGAGATATAGTCATAAAGGAATTTGAAAGGATTGAAATTTATCAAATAAACAATCGCAAAATATAAGGTAATGAAAATCTGAAAATTTTTCCAACTATTTTTTTATTTATTTTCATATCTAATATCTAATTTACTTCCCATTTCGTAGTTTATAATCATTTCAAAAATTATCATATACGTAACGTAAATAATCACGTAAAATGAGTGATTTACACTTGCATTGTTTATTTTAAGTAATTTATTTATGGATAGTAATTTTGTTCAAAATTAATTTCTTCTTTTCTATCTTTTTCTCTTCTTTTATTACTTTTTCATTTATGTTTTTTTCAAGTATTTTTAAATTTAAAATGTAGAAAAAAAAAGCTAAATTTGAATAGAAAACACATAATTGTCAGTGAGATAACTTCTCATCGTTATCATGAAAATTCTAATAAATGAAGAAAGAAGTTTTTTTCTTTAAAAAGAAATTTTGTTTATTTAAAACTTGTTTATGGTTTTACTTTTTAAAAACTTTTTGTTTCTTCCTCTTTTATTTCTTACTAATTTTAAGAAAAAAAAAAAAAAAAATCAGATTTTACAAAGATTATCATTCATTGTTTTCTCTTTCTTTTAATTATTGATCATTGATTGCTATAATCACTTTTATCATCAAATTTATTCCTACCATATATGAATAATGTAAAAAACGTTTAATTCAAAAATGATTATTGGTTTTATCCTTCTCTTTAGAATGTCTTCAAAACCAGTTTTTTCTTTTTTTTTTTTTTTTTCTCGCTACAATGTTTGACTGATGTTACTGCGCAGTAATTCCTAATTCCCATATTCCACTTCCATTAATTTCTTTTTTTTTTTTTTTTTTAAATTTAATAGCAGTACCATTGTAAATAAATACACACATACACTAGTAGCAATTACTATTGTTAGTAGTGTTTTAGCAATTGTTGTAGCAGTATTAAATGTAGTAGTAGTAGTGATAATAATTGTAGTGGTAATAGTAATGTTTGATAGTTTTGTCCTTTCGATACACCACAATCTTCATACAATGTCACTGACATACATATACATACATACATACACACACACACACACATGCACATGCACACAAATGCAAACACATATATATTGTCGAAAATATCACATACACACATACATAGACATACAATTAACCGACAGATAAATAAAGATGGTCAATAATACTACCAAATCCTTGTCGACACTGTCCATTCCATCCGATGGTCATCTCCTTTTCCTCCTCCTCCTTCTTCTCCCACTTATCGTCATCATCGTCATCATTATCATCATCATTATCATTATTATTATTATTATTATTATTACTATTATCATCATCATATCCTATCTCCGCAATTATTATTTTTTTTATCGTCATTATTTCACTGTTTCGCTTTTAAGAGATTTCATTGTTTCGTTTTTAAGAGACGTAAATAAGCTAATTTATCGATTTAATTCTATTTCTTAATAAATATTAATAATAAGTAACAAAATAAGAAAGTAACTGAATTTTAGCATTTTAGTGTGACATTGAATACTAATTGATAGCAAATGTTTTTTTAAATGAAATTTAAAGGAGATTAAAGTTAAGTATTGATTGATTCCAAAGTTTACTTATTTGAAAACACAATTAGTCTATATTTTGTCATATAAATTATTTGAAATGTAAAAGTTTCGGTTGTAAAACTTTCATCAAGAAGGTAAAAAATTTTAATTCTTTTCTAAGATTAAATATTTTTAAAACATCTCGATTTTCAAATATTTAATTGTAATCCTACGATATACTCGGAAAGAATTAATTGCTAAAGTTTCTCTGCAGTTATTTTATTCTTTTAGTTTAAGAATTTGAAAAAAAAAAAAAAAATAGAACAGAAAATCAATTTTTTCTTTTCTCCCTATTTTCCATTAAACATTTTTACAAGAAACTAACAAAAATTTCGTCGCTATCCTTAAATGATTTCACGAGAAAGTCGTATGAATAAAATAATTTAGCTTCAAATTAAATTTCACATTCATTTAAATTTTAGAATTTGTCTCATTTTCCCACTTCTCCATTTTATTCCTTTTCTTAAATAATTTAACTAAAGTTTAGAAGGAAATAATCAGTATATTAATGGCTACCAAATGTTTCAAATTCAAATTATAGATGAAAGTGTTAATTTTATAAGTCCTTGAAAATGATTACGTATAGTTTTTCGCAATCAATATTTTAGTCAAATTCAACTACGATTGTTTGTTTCGTTTTGATTATTTCTTTTTGATACACAATGGCAAATTAAAATTTAATTCTCAAATTACTGTTATACCATCTAACAAAATTTATAAAAATACTAATAATTGATAATAAATATTTAGAAGAAAAGGAAAAAAGAAAAATTTTACTCAAAAATTTTATTATCAAATTTATCACAAATTTCAAGTTATGCAAATTTTCATTTTTTCATTGATAGAAAAAAAAATTTATTTTTTTTTTCATTTCATTGATAAATTTTCTTTTTTTTCATCTCCAAATTTACCTCAAAAAAAAAAAAAAAAAAAAAAAAAAGAATTTTTTTCTTTTTCTCTTTCGCCATAGCTTTTATATATAACTATGAATTGAACTGATTTGTTAAAAAAAAATGTTAAAATAAACTGCCCTAATTTATATTATAAACCATTTCATTGTTATCTACCTTATAATAAAACATTTTTTTTTATCTTTTAATCATTCAACAAAACTAATTTATCTTAGATAGAAAAGATTTTCTATCCTTTAATTAATCAATTTAATTTTAACAGATTATTCATAATTACTATTTCCCTCATTCCTTCTTCCTCCTATTGTCTATTTCGAATAATTTATTACAGAATAATTAATGATAACAATAACTAATAATAATGATAATGATAATAACAATAATAATAAATATAGTGATAATAATAGGTTCCCTTTTTAATTGCGTATTATTTGCGTCATTTTGTAATTTAAAAAAACAAAGAAAAAACAAAGATGGAAAGGAAACAATTTTTTGTAATTAATCAAAAGTGAACTTTTTTTGATGTATGACAATAAAAAAAGTATTGCCATTTGTGCAGTGTCAACATTTTTGTCACAACATTATTAACGGAGTACCCATTTTCGTTCTTTTTTTATTTTTTTTTTTTAAAGTTATTTAATGAAAAAAACAATAAATAAATAAATTAATTAATCACAAATCGTAATGATTAATAATTTTTATTTGCGTTTATTTTTGCTTTCGTAATATTAATTTATTTTTTATTCCAACGATAAATGTTGCTAATTTATCATTCATCAATGATATATTATCAGTTGTATGATTTTTGTTGTTTTATTGCAATAACTAATATCATTTGTTTAATTTTTACGTTTCAAATTTAAACGTGTAATATTTAATTAGCAATAATTTAATTAATTTTTTTTGTTTTTTGTTTTTAATTTAACAGCGAGAAATAAATATTTTTTTAAAAGAAAATGTTTGCTCTTTTATTTTTTCATTCTTTTACTTTTTCTTTTTTTACTCTTTATTTTCGATCTCAAGTGCCATTTCAATGCATGCAGCACAATTATTGGAATATTGTCCACGAAATTCTCGCATCGATGAATTTGTTGACAGTGCAATAAGTGTTGCTAAGAGATCGACCACTTCAAAACAATTAAATTCGGATATCAGTATTCGTCAACGAATCAACAAAAACACTAATAATTCAATACAGTCATCATCATCGTCACCATCCTCATCACTATCATCGTCATCGTCATCATCATCATCATTACCATTAAATTCTACAACTATCAATGATAGAATATCATCATCAGATAATAATCAAACGAATAATAGTCGATTTCGATTAAAAAATTCAAAAAATTCAATACTATTACGATTTTCGGGAATATTCTATCGTTTATGTTGCTATGGTACTTATTTATTATGGTTTACAATTGGCATTTTGGCAATTCGAAAAACATTAAATGCTACAGCAGCGGTACGTTATGTCAAAGAGCACAGTGATACAGTATCCGAAGAAGTCATTGCCACTTCTAGCACATTTCAAAAACTATTATGGTCATTAGACCATGAATTTCATAAGCCACCAGCTATATTCCTGCTCAATCAGCATGCTCTCAATATGACATTTAATTTCTTATGCAATACACGTGATATGAATGGTGTTCATGAAAGGTTAACTTTTTAATTACTGGTAATTAATTAATTAGTAATTAATTATTCATTAATTCAATTATTTTATTTAATTTATTAGAAATTATTGCATGTAGTAATATTATTAGTAGTATATTAATTATTCTAAAAATTTTATGAGAATTTTTTAAAAAAGTTTTTTTTTTTTTATCAATTTTTGTTCTTTAAAAAAATTTTTAGATTAATTTTTATCACATTGGATGAAGTGGCAAAAGATGTGTTAAATGAATATTGGCCTAATATAAGGCAAGTATATTGGCCAACACCAAGTTTATATGTGAGTAAAATTTTTATTATTTTCTCATTAAAATTTGTATTTTTATTAAATGTTGAGCTTTTTCAAGTAATTTAATGTGCTGAAATATTCTAAAAACAAAAATTGACATTTAGGCATTCATATTTTTTTATTTTTTATTTTGTTAAATTTGAACAAAAAATAAAAATAAAAATAAAAAAATAGAACAAACTGAGTGTAATATATAGAACAAACTGAGTGTAATATAAATTACTTATCTCTTATTAAGAATTTTAAAAGGGAAATTTCGATTAAAAAAAAAATAATAATAGTTAATCAAAAAGTTGGAAATAAAGTTTTATACAATTAAACCAATTATCGGTAAGATCAAATTATCACTGTTTTTACAATAGAATTAATTTTGGATTTTAATTAAGCAAAATCAATTGAATTAAATTATTATCAAAAAAAGAATTTAACTTTCAGAAACCATTCAGTTTTGCGGAAGGTGCCTATCAGACATTATATTTACTTCGTGCTAACATGGCTGTATGTTTACTTAAAAATGGGAAATCATTTTGGATGATGCAACAAGATACATTCTGGCTTAAAAATATTTTTGACTTAGGCCTTGAAGAGAATTATGAATACGATGCAATCTTTGATCAAATTGGTTTTAATAATGTCTCACAACGAGCTGAATGGATTAATGGTATTGATTTTTGCACTTTTTTTTTTAACATATATTTTAATTTTAATTTTATCTTTTCTAATTCATATTTTAATTAAGTTTTTTCTTTTTCAAAGTAAAGTAAAATTTTTATTTGACAATTGATAATATTAAACTTTGTTCAATTTTGTATGATTTAATTAGATAAGATCTTATAATTTGATATTGCTCCTTTTTTCTTTTTTTTTCTTTCTTTTTTTTTTTTTGATTTTTGAGGAAATAAAAAGATAAGATAGAACTGATAAGATAATTTCGTATTCATTCTTCAATTGTATGAAAAGTGTGAAGGTGTGCAGAGTTCATTGGTTTTGGAATGGGAAAGAGGTCAATTTAATTTTGCAAAATTTAATTTATGTTTAATTTATGTTTGGAAATGAGAAAGAAAGAGAAGGCGAAACACAGGTAGAAAATGACAAGCAGATGTGACATCAATTGAAGTGATATATTATTTTAAATAATAAGCATAGGAATATTAATTTTTGATTGTATTATGTTTTACTGAAAAAAAAAAAAAAAAAAAAAAGTATTCGAATAATTTTTCATTTTTGTTTCAAATTAATCAGAAAAAAAATGGAAATAAAAAATAACATCAAAAATAATTCGATAAGTAACATTGTAAAGTTTGTTTGGAATACCGATCAGAACTTGACAACATTCAGGATGACATCGTACTGTTATCAAGAAATTAAATTTTAGCAAAATGAAATTGCAAGAATAACTGATTGAATTATAATTGTATTAGATTTTAGTGAAGAAAGAAATATTTAATATTTTTTTTCTCTTTTTTTGTTTTAATGGAACGATTAAAGAAGCGAACAGATATAAAATCTTTGATATTGATTTTTTTTTTTTTTTTTTGATGACATAACTTTTCTTTTTTTTTAAATAAATTAACTTTGAAATGCTTTTTTTCTTTTTATTTTTGAAAAAATGAAAAATCATTAGATTTATTTTAATTTGGACTCATTAAAAAAAAAAAAACCATTGAATTATTTGATTAATTAAATTTTCTTCGCACTACTGTTAACCTTTTTTCCATATTTCAATTTTTTTATCCTTCGGAATTTTATTTAATCAAGTTTAAACAAGAAATTAATTTTTATCAAAAGTTTAACTAAAAGAAAGAAATAAGGAGGAAGAGAAATTAAAAAAGAAAAGTGAAGAAAAAAAATTTAGCAGGATATTAAAACAAAACTCAGCATTCCATCGAGATCATTTATTAAGAAAAGTTTAAAGGAATTTTTTTTTTTTTGTTTCTTTCCAGTAATCTAACTCACCTATTTTTAAAACTTGTTTATTTTAATGATAGATGTATGTGCAATCATAAGCAAAACGATTAGGATGAAAAAATCTTTTTGTAAATTGTAAATTTATTTTATCAAAAAATATCCATAAATTAAAAATTTTTTTCTATGAATTTTTAAATATTTCCACAATAACATAAAGTTTTGTTTTTTGTGTGAAAAATTGATAATTAAAATTGAAAATGAAATTTAAATTCTTTTTCTAATAGTATTTTTTCAAATTTAAATAAATGATTTAGAAACGAAAGTGAAAAAAATGTCTAAGAATAGATTGTTGACATTTTATATTTTCTTTCTTATTTCCACTGTTTCTTTCATTTTTCTATTTATTACCTTTCACTTTATCATCATTACATAATCTTTATTATCATTAATCGATTGTAACAAGAATCGCACTAATATAAACTTTTTATCTTATGATAAGTTAAATTATTTTATATTTCAACCTGTCTTAATCGTTATCATTTACAGAATTACTACCCTGTGATAAGTTTAATTATTTTATATTTCAACCTGTCTTAATCGTTATCATTTACAGAATTACTACCCTGTGATAAGTTAAATTATTTTATATTTCAACCTGTCTTAATCGTTATCATTTACAGAATTATTACCCTGTGATAAGTTAAACTATTTTATATTTCAACCTGTCTTAATCGTTATCATTTACAGAATTACTACCCTGTGATAAGTTAAATTATTTTATATTTCAACCTGTCTTAATCGTTATCATTTACAGAATTATTACCCTGTGATAAGTTAAACTATTTTATATTTCAACCTGTCTTAATCGTTATCATTTACAGGCGCAAATTTCTTCGTACATGCAAATAATAGCACAGTAAAATTCTTCGAAGCTGTCGCACGTAAATTAGCGCATTGGTATACGCCAGATATGGGTATTATGATACATCAGTGCCATACATGGAAGGAACCAAAATGTAGCTATATTCCGCATAAGTAAGTATAAAGTTAATATAAGTTATGTTGTTAGGAAGTAAGTTAGTTATTTAGTGAGTAAATAAGTAAATGTCACTATTATCTTATTGTTCTTGTTATATTATTATTATTATTGTTCACATTTTCAAAATATTTGACATTTAATGTTTAACATTTGAAATTGAATGTAAATTTATTTACACAGTAATTAAATTTAATTCTTTTTTATCAAAGTATTAAAAATTTTAATATTAATTTTAGAATTGCAAATTCATGGGAATGGATGTATACCAATCAGAAAAATCCACCATACATTCTTCAATTGGACTGTGAAACTGATGGCGGTTCTAAATTAATGCAATTAGCCAAATTTGGATTTTATTTTATGAATAGCGACAATCATAGGGTATAAGAATTTATTTATTTATTTTCTCCACAAATTACAAATACAATTTTTTTTCTCATTTCAAAGAATAATTCAATTAAAATTGAAGCTATCATTACTTTATTTAATTATTGATCTTTTTTTTTGAAATAATTTTATATTGAATACCGTGCTTAATATTTTATTGCAATGAAAAATATAAAAGAAAGAAGAAAGGAAAAAGAAGAAAGATGACAGAGAGAAAATTGTAAAAAGTTGTACGAATATATATCTGTAATGTTTACATTAAAAAAAATTGATAACTATGTTCCACTTATCATTACTTATCATTCATAAATAAGCCATATATTCTTCTTATCATTACTTATCATTCATAAATAAGCCATATATTCTTCCTATCATTACTTATCATTCATAAATAAACCATATATTCTTCTTATTATTACTTATCATTCATAAATAAGCCATATATTCTTCCTATCATTACTTATCATTCATAAATAAACCATATATTCTTCTTATCATTATTATCATTTTTGAAATTCTTTCAGATATGTAATCAAACAGCGGTGGATGTTGCAAGAAAACGAATGGAAGATGGTAAAATCGAAGTGTCAAGGACTCGTCTTAGCTGGGGTCGTTTTCAATTTAAAGTATATTGGTGGATTGTTGACCGTATGCTTAGTATGCCAATTCTTGGAACAATGATGAAACCTTATCTTCCACTTATTGGTTTTATCGTTATGATTACAATTTAGAAGAGGGAAATGAACGAAATGATAACGATGAAATATTTATTTAGTGACAACTTAGTGATAAACTCATAATTGAAATTTATTTATTTATTTTTTTTTTTTGAAAGATGTTTCAATTATTATTATTATTTTAGCTTATTTCAATAAATAAATTGATAAATAGCATAGGTACTTTTTTCTTTTCTTTCCTTCCTTTTTTTTTTTTTTTTTTTTTACTAAAATTGTTTTGTTATGCTAAAAATTTCACAAACCGTTATCACTATGATGATGATATTATCATATTTATCAATGTGAAAATAATTATGAAACTATTTTATTTTGCTTTAAAATTAAATAAATTTTTTATTCTTCTGAGAATTAGATAAAAGATTATTTAGTTGTTAAACAATGGCAAATTTTGATTATTAATTAAAATTTTGATTAAAAAACGATAAAACTATTATCGAATTGCTACAAATATATATACATCTCATGCATTGTAATTTAATTTTAAGCATGTTTACTTTATTAATGAATTAAAAAATAAACAAATTGCTAACATTTGCTAAACAATTTTATCAATGATTAAAATGATATGTCTAAAGTTAAATTTTGATAAAAAGCTTTTATAATATTTTCAATTCTTTGATGACCTAAAATAACATAATTTTAGAGAATAATTTTAACAAACAGTTTTTTTTCCTTAATTAATTATTATTTCATAAATGAGTGAATCAATTAAAAATTATATATGTTAGTGAAATTTTTAATACAAATGAAATTCATTAAATTGGAATATAATCCATTAGAAATTAATTAAAATTAAAAAAACTTAAGAAAAAATATTCTGTAAATTTTTTTTTTTTTGATCACCTTGACCTCTGACTAAGATATTAATTGTAGCTTACTTATTCAATACTTTAAATTTTACCTTTTTTTTTTTTTTCAAATAAACATTTTTTACCTTTTTTTTCACTTATAATAGAATATGATAGTATAAAGAAAGTTTCACGTTGTTAGTTCAAAACTTAATCCTTATCAATTTCAAAGTCTAACTGCTTAATAAAACTTGATACTCACTGATAAAATTTGATAATATGTAAAGAGTAATTTATGATAATCTTAACTACTAAATGAAATTGTTTACAATTTGATTATTTATAGATGCACCAAATATGTACAACGCATATTACAAGTTGCATTACATCGTCTCCAATTATACCATATTTCTTCTCTGATAAGTGATTACACTGATAAAATTTGATAATGCAACCCATATCTGAAAAGAAATTAGAATTTAAAAAAGTCAAAAATTTGAAATTGAATAAAATTTGATAAAGGATAATTTAAATGATATATCATTATGATGTGTATGATACTATTACACTATGCAAACCATAATTTTTGAAGAAAAAAAAAAGAAGAAAAAGAGAAATTGATACAGTTAAATTAAAATCGTAATTTAACATCATTTTTATTTTTCAAATTTTCATTTCAATTAGTTCAAATAAGTGAAATTTGAAACAAACAATTGTACTATCAATGTCGTGTGGACTTAGAAAAAAAAATTTGTGACACAAAGTTTTATTTTCAAATTATTTATAAATTTGATTTTAATTATTCTCATTTTTTAAATTGATCAAATTATTATCACTTCAAACACCATTTACGATACTATCTATTCCTCTGCTAAATGTTTGGAATAGAAGAAATTTGAGAAATGGTCAGTCATCCAGTGTCCACTACATGTCCATTTCCATTTTATTTTACTTCCGGCTGTGACGTCATCTATTCATCGCTCTTTTCCGACTTATTCTATCGTTTATTTCATTCATCAAATCTTTCGGAAAAGTTTTGTGTTATTTTTACGGTATACTGGAAGAATACACATAAAACACACACTATAGAGAAATGGCGCAATTGTCGTAATCGTAAATGAACTTTTGTTTATTTTACTTTTTTGTAAAGCATTCGTTCAGTATTCCACAAGCATATTTAATAATTAAAAGAAGTAATACAAAATGGAGTAAACAATTGATTAATTACTCTAATGAAAAGACAAATGATAAAATGAAATTAAAAATTAAATTTAAAAAAAAAAAAAAATTGCTAGAATTAACCTTGTTTCCAATTTTATGCATAATATTTTCCATTGAAAATTTTAGCTTTGTTCTTTTCCGATTAATATTTTCATCCGATTGAATTATTTTTAAATAATTCCTATAATAATTACTAAATTTGTTGAAAATAATTTAAAAAAATGTTGAAATTTTTATCATATATATGTACCATTGCAAAGTTAATTAAACTTTTTTAAAAAAAATTTGGAGTAAACAAAATTTGCAATGAATTTAAATAAACTTAAAACCATTAAAAACCATTAAAATACTAAAAGCCTAGGCTAAATTATTTGCTTATGTCAGATTTTATTTATTAATTTTAATTTCTATTTTTTTATTTTTCAAAATAATGGATGAAATAGTATAATTTTAATTGTTACCAATTTCAAAATGAGTGAATTTTTTTTCTCTTTTGTTTTTTATTATTAAAAAATTGAAATGAAATAAATGGAAATAGAAGAAAATGAATTAATCCATTAATGTAAGCCATTTCAAAGCTAAGTTAGATTTGTTTTTAAATTAAATTATGCTATATTCCACACATATACATGCATTTTTGGAATGAAATTTTAGAATAAAAAAAAAAAGAAACGAAATAAAATAAAAGCTTTTAAAGATTTTTTTTTTTCCTTTTTAAAGTGATTTTGATAAATAATTAGACTAATTCAATCCATCCTCCATTTATGAGAATTATTTTCAATTTTAGTCCATTTCTACTCCTTTTTTCTTTTTCTCTTTCCCTCTCTCTTTCCCTCTCTCTTCTCCAACTTTAATTTCATTTCTTTTTTCAGCTTATAAAAAAGCTTTTATGAAAAATGAAGAAAAAAAAAAAGACAAAATCATCATTGAATGGAATGGCTTAAAAATTAAATTTGAAAAGTTAGAGATTTAAATTTTAACTCAACAGAATTTGAGTGGTAAATTTGATTGGAAAGACATTTAAGTGCAAACAATTAGAATGAATTGATAAAATTTTCTCAATTTTAAATTTCTGATTTTTTTATTCATTCAATTATTTCTCTTTTCTCCTTTATTTCTTTTTATTTTGCATTTTAAATAATATTTTTTTTTCATTTTTGTCAAATTATATTTTCAATTTATTTATTAGCAATTGACTTTTAAATAATTTTCCGAGATTTGAAGACTTAGAGAATAATTTCTTTCAGTCATTTCATTCCAAGGAAAAAAAAAGAAAAGAAAGATAAATTAAATCATTTTCAAAATTATTTTAAAAAAAAAAATAAATAAATAAATGAATCTTTTCAAAGTTCAAAATTAATTGTAACATATCCACGGACAGAGCAAATACAATTTAATTTAATTCGATTTGAGAAATAATTGTAATTTTAATTTATATACGAAATTAAAATTTTGTCCGGAAAAATAGAAATGAAATGATTGTCACAGATAGGATTTCATTGAATAAATGATTAGCTATTATTAATGAATTAATTAATGAATGTAAAAACCGGAAAACGATCATTTACTTTATGACAATACAACCAATGCATTTTGTAATAATTTCATTGATTATTTTCAAAAATCGTTATCACTTTTACTTTGATAACTTATCAGTTTAATTAAACATTTAAAAAATTCCTTTAAATTAAATTTAAATGAAAGTAATTTATTTAGCAGAGATGAAAGAGAAAGAAATTTTGTTAGAAATTGATCATTATTGAATACTTTTCCACCTTTTCCTTTTCATTTTAATGTACTATAAAAGAATCCTATAAGTTTGTGTCAACGATTAATTAAAAATGATTGAATATTGAAATAAACGTGTCATCAGACGTAAGTAAATCAGATTATACTTTATGTGACGGGCAAAATTGAAACCAGATTATGCCTTCTATGACGTGAAAAGTGAAACCAGATTGCGCTTTTCTGTGACGTGAAGAATGAAACCAGATTGCGCTTTTCTGTGACGTGAAGAATGAAACCAGATTGCGCTTTTCTGTGACGTGAAGAATGAAACCAGATTGCGCTTTTCTGTGACGTGAAGAGTGAAACCAGATTGCGCTTTTCTGTGACGTGGA
Organism: Brugia malayi; assembly: GCF_000002995.4. Classification (NCBI taxonomy): domain Eukaryota; kingdom Metazoa; phylum Nematoda; class Chromadorea; order Rhabditida; family Onchocercidae; genus Brugia; species Brugia malayi. The sequence continues at coordinate 3,823,257 of NW_025062476.1, read as the reverse complement.
GAGTGAAACCAGATTGCGCTTTTCTGTGACGTGAAGAATGAAACCAGATTGCGCTTTTCTGTGACGTGAAGAGTGAAACCAGATTGCGCTTTTCTGTGACGTGAAGAATGAAACCAGATTGCGCTTTTCTGTGACGTGAAGAATGAAACCAGATTGCGCTTTTCTGTGACGTGAAGAGTGAAACCAGATTGCGCTTTTCTGTGACGTGGAGAGTGAAACCAGATTGCGCTTTTCTGTGACGTGAAGAGTGAAACCAGATTGCGCTTTTCTGTGACGTGGAGAGTGAAACCAGATTGCGCTTTCTATGATGTGAAAAGTGAAAAAAGGAAGCAAATAATGCCTTGTTGTGACGGAACCAAGGATTGTGAATGTTCCGTTTTCTTTGTGATTTATTACGGATTTTATTTGATTTGTAAAAAATTTCAAAGCAAGAAAATGTGGTCAGACTATATTAAATAAAGAATAAATTTGAAAAAAAAAGAAATTAAATTCTGTGTTCTTTCTGGTATTAAAATAAAAAAAAAAAATTTGAGTAAATCGTAGAAAGTGAAAGAATGCGGATGGAAAAAAAGGAAAAAGATTAAAATAAATGAACAAAACAATAATAAATAATGAAAGAAAGAAAAGAACAAATAAAGTAATTTTTTTAAAAAGTATTACTTAAATTCATTTGTAAAGTATTACTTAAATTAAAATCCATCCTAAAATTTTATTTTGTATTTTATAAACTATTGGCTTACTTATTTGTTTAAAGCTTATTATATAACTAAAATATGAGAGTTTTTCTTAGGATTACATGAATAGTAAGTATATCTATTTGATAAAATTTAACAGATCTACTGATAATTATTAGAATAAATTGATTTGTTTCCTTCTTAAAAGTTAATCGAATATATTTGTTAAAATTTTGTAATAAGCGATTGAGAATAAAAAAAAAAAAAGAATTAGATTAAGGTAATTGTTTTATCATAATTATCAAAAGTTATTTTGATTTCCTTATAGTGATGGAATTTTCTGCATTTTGTTATTTATCACATTTTATTATATTTTTTAATGTATGTTTACTGCATTTGAAATATAATATTTATAATATTAATTGGAATATAAAATTTAATATTAAAATTGTAATCATATAGAAATTAATTGATAAATTAAACAATCAGGTGAATTAATTAGGACCGAGAGAAATCCTATACCTATCAATTAATACTGAAACAAGGTGACAGTGTGACAGTAATCTCTTCAAAAGTGTCTTGGATAAAAAATATATCACATAATATGAATATGTAATCTATGTGATAAAGTTAAAATTAAGATAAATTCAACGGTAAATATTATACTAAAGTAACGAGAGAGAGAGAGAGAGAGAGAGAGAGAGAGGGAGAGAGAGAAAGTAAGATATGATAAATTGTGGAAGTGATTTCACGTTAAAATTATTTGTGAAATTAAATTATTGATAAATCATTAATGATGAATATTATTCACTGATTTTTCATTAAAATTCATATTTTGATAATAAAATGCATAATACTAATTTGCTTATCACAAAGTTATTTGAAACTTTGTTTAACAAACAAAATTAAATTAAAGCAATATTCTATTATTTCATTATTTAATTACTTTAATCTATTATTTAATTATTTTAATTATAGATTTCTTTGATTAAAATATCAATGCTTAATCAAACATAGCACTGATAAAAATAATTTTAGGATTAAGTAACTGAAATTTTTATTAGATTAATGATTTCATGCATAATTTTTAAGTAATTCTAATAGTTGAAAATGAATTTTTAGTTATATTATTGGTTAGCATTTCCATTTTTACTTATATTAATTATCAGTCATTATGAAATGATAAATATTTGAAATAAAAAGTGGAAAAAAAAAAACGATTGCTAGTATTATCTGAATTATGCAAAACAGTTAAAATAAAAAAAGAAAGCAAAAATTTTTTTTATTAATTAATAATATTTAATTATTGATTAATGCAAAAATGGATGAATGATAAGTTTGAATGAAATAGCAAATAGTATAAATCATTTTGTTTTAATATTTATTAGAAAGTAAACTTTGGTAGTCATTTCGTACAGATAATTCAAAAAATTGTAACTGTTTACTTTTTTATTACTTATCACTTATCATTGCTGTTAATAATTAATAACAAATATTAATAAAAACAAATGAAACACAACGTAGTAAAATATATATTTTTTTATAATGTAAATAATAAAAATTAAATTGTGTAGAAAACGATAACAATAACTGATAAAAAGGAATTGATAATATGCTAATTGATATAATAGTAATTAAAGATTCAATGTTTTTCTTAAATGAAAAATTAAATGTTGAATTTGATACGATGTTGTGTCACAATCATTTTCATTTTTACAACAACAAAACACATTACTTCCCTGTGATATTTGCAATTCTTTTTCTTCATTCCAATTTAAATCAAAACAGCCAAATTTATCGGCTAAGAATGAAATTGAATCACAAAAAATTGAATTATCTAAAAAAAAAAAAAAAGAAAAATTGTATTTTGTGAAATTGTTTGGAAAAAAGAATAAAATAAAGAATTTAAAATTAATTTCTTATTTTTCAATAAATTTTTCTTTAACTCTTAAATTTTTTTTTTAATACTCTTTTTTTATGATAATTTCAAGCCGAATAAAATTCTTCCATCGTTTTTTTTTTTTTTTTTTAATTTTATTTTCAAAAATTTCAATCGAAACAGAAACACAACGATGATTTAAGCTATTGGACAACAAATAATCAAAATAATAAACCATTTAAATTATTTACCAAATAATTTTGGCCTATGAGTTCTTTCAATTTTTAATAATTCGGTCTGCTCTGTAACACATTTCGAATTTCTATAAAATTTATCTGTTTTACCTGCAAAAAAAAACGATAGTTATAATTAAAATAAATTTTATAAGGGAAGCAAATTAGTGATATATTATATTTCGATGATATAATTAGTAATTAAAATAATTTTTAACAATTGCTGAAATTTCCACTCTTTCAAATCAAATTTTTAATTTAGCAATATAATTTTGATTATTTATAATTTCAAAATTAATGCACTTTCTTTTCACATTTATAATTTATTTAATAATTTTTTGTTGAATCTAATTTCCATCTTACATTGATCTAAAATAATACTTTTATTATTTTACATTCTGTTCCTAATAAGTTATTTAGAGTTATTTTAATATTTAGTTTATTTTTGTTTTTGTCAAGTTTAATTTGATTTTTTGACTCTTTTCTTTTTTTTTTGATTTATTTGGACAGGTCATTATTTGATTGATTACTCATTTAATTATTTTAATTTTATTTGTACTATCTTTTATGTGTATTAAATCTTTGATATATTACTTAGAGTGCCGAGAAATTTACTATCATTCAAAATGTAAATCTCATTACTTGTAGTATTTTCTCATTATTACTCCAATGGATGGCTAATTTTTAAAGTTATAACTTATTTGATTGTATTTCCAGTCTAACTAAATATAGCAAATTTAGAATTTATACATGAAAAATAACTTTTTAAAAACTTTATAAGTATCATATAGAATTTAGTTATTATTCAATTATATTTGGTATAGGTATATTATGAGTTGATAATAGCTTCCTTTTATTTAGAAATATTAAAAAAAATTTTTATTCTTTTTTTATTTGTAATTTTTATCGTTTTTCATATTTCGTTTTTACGAACAAAATGTTTGCGACAGTATTCTTTCTATAATTATCATACATTAAGTAAGGGATTTTGTTTATTCTTATTTAGTAAGTTAACTTTGAACTTTTCAACTTTTCTTAATGTCTTTTTGACATGGTTAGAAGGTATTTTATCACCTGATTATTTAGATATTAATAATATAGCTAGTTTATTTACTTTTTCAAAAACAACAATTAAGTCAGTTTTTGAAGTGAATTATTCTCGTCTCATTTATCAATATTATATGTATAATATTTGATATGAATAAAATTATTAATGAAAGTAACCATCAAAAATGATTTTTGCATAAAATGGACTCGAGAGACACCATAAATTTCCAGCTGTATTCAATTTATGAAGATATACAAAACGTGACTGCAAATAAATTTTATTTTTTTTTTTTTAAATTCAAATGATTTATGTCATTTGTTGGAAAAAAAAGGAAAGTTTTGTATCATTGATAGCTAATTTTAATAAATAAAATAATTTTGAAATTTTAATCTTTTTTTAAAATATATCTAATTGTACAACTGAATACTGAAGCTGAATAACTGAATTTGAATAATTAAGTAATCAAATTAATGCAAAAAACCGAATAACTAAATAATCAATATTTTGTATGTTTCATTGTTATAAATATATTCAATGATTTATTAAATATGAATATAATATATAAGAAATGAATTAAGTATTTGAATTTGAGTATTAATCGAGAAGTAAAGAGAACTATACATAATGATTAGTTGCCTCTATGATTAGCATTCTTTTAGCCATTGATATCATTTTTGGATCACTATTGCATGCAGGTGCGCTAATGTCGTAGGTACGACAAAAACATACGCCAACAGGAAAAACTTCATCAGTTAAATAAGTTTTGCAAAATTGCGTTTCCGTTCCACTCATGAAAATGATTTAAATTATTGAAGAAAAATTGAAATTTTTGAATAAGACATTAAAATGTTTCAATTCTTAAAAATATTCAAACAATTTCATTTTTTAATTTCTTCTTTTTCTTTTCAATTAATTTGATGAGGTAAAATTAATTACAAGTGAATTTTATGCAAAAATCATATAAATTTAAATACTCATAATGTGATGCAAAAATTGTGATAATAATTTAAAAGAATTAGTAACCTACAAATTATACATTGAAAATGCTATGTGATTGAAATTTCTTTTACTTGCTTCTGCTACTTGTCGTGTCACACCATTTCCTCTGACAAGCACTTTCACACCTCAAAAAAAAAAGAAAATTAGAAAAAAATGAGAGTAATTATTAATAATTTATTTATTATTTTATTGTTCTATAAATGCTTAAACTGCTTAATGTTTTTTATTTTATTTTTTTTTTTTTTGCGTTTTAAAAAATTAATTAATAATGAAATAAATTTATTATTGCATTTGATAACAGACCATATTTTAGATCTATTATTATGGATGCTTCAACAAAACAATAAGAAGTGTGGCGCACATATACTAATTCATTTCTTTTCACTTCTGCTCCCTTTGCTTCATACTTAATACATTTTGTTAATGATTCATTCGGCTGTAAATTCATTTTTTTTTTTTTTAAATAAATTTATTAAATATATGCAATGATAGAATTAAATATTATAAAGAAATATTTTAATAATTAAAATAAAATTGTTTTAATTAAATGAAATGAAACAAACAAATCTCTCTGCACGATTTGCAATTTCTGTTTCCAATTTTTGATCACAATGATTGCCATCCTTTCGTAGACTACAACTACACACGAATACTTTTAATGGCATATAATTTGTATTAAATTTTTCATTAAAACAATCAACGGATCGTTTAATAGTAGCTGTACTAATCTGTAAAAAAGTTTTTTTTCATTTATAAATTTTCGGTTTTTTTTGTTTTTCATTTATTATTAATTATTAATAAATTATATATTTTTATTTAATAAATTGTAAGAAAAAGTTTATTAAGTTTGTTTTATTTTTTGATCAATCATTAAAAATTCGCATTTATAAGTTTTTGCAAGTTATTTGTACTGTAAATAGCTACAAAGCATTTATTAGTAAATATTATTGGCTTTAAATAGTCAAATATTAATTATAGTGCAGTGATATGATTAAAGATATCAAATGATTAGTTTAATTAGAAAATCGATTTCAATCTTACTTCTACTTCAACATATGTACAAGTATTATTTTCCAGGAATGTATATGAAAAATCAATCGGATAAAATCCATTTCCTAAATGAATTTCCAATTGCCATTTACACATATTATTAATATAAAATTAATTATTTATTTATATAAATGTATTAGAAATGATTGAAATGTATATTATAAATAATTTTATGAATAAATATTATAAATAATTGTATGAATAAATATTAGAAATAATTTTATGAATAAATATTAGAAATAATTTTATGAATAAATATTAGAAATAATTTTATGAATAAATATTTAGAAATGATTGAACTATTCACCTGGATATAAGTGAAAAATTGAACCATTTTTGCTGCTAGTTGTGCTAATATCATTTATTGTGTTACTATCAATAAAATGTAATAAGCACACGTCATTATGCGTTGAATTGACGTAATACTGATTGAATAAATACTGATATCTATCGTTATAGAAGCATTTTGGACGAGTAGCATTTTGGTTGGCTAATTTTGTATAAATATCAGGCTAAAAGTTTATTTAAAAAATAATAATTAAATAATTATAGAAAAAAAAAAAAAAAAAAAAAACGAAACAGAAAATAAATCTGTGATTAGTTAAATGATAAAAAATTCTTAATCTATCTTGTGGATTGTTTTTTTATTTTTAGCTAAAATAATTTTTGCCAAAGATTAGTTTATTTTTTTGCTTCCTTTCCCCTTATTTTTGGGTAAATTTAACAAATGAAAATTAGAAAAAAAAAATTTTTTTTTCGGTTAAAATGAATTGGAAATCTATAAAAAAGGAAACTCACATTGTAATTGCAGAAATGTTGATGATTACAACAACATAATATGTCGTGCGTTTTGTTCGTATCAGGTGTTATGAATGGACAATAATCATCATAATCTTTGAAATAATATTTATAAATTAATTAAAAAAAATTTTTTATAAAATATAAATTTTTTTAATTTTGAATAGAATGTAGAATTTATTCTTTTTGATATCATACATTTCATCAACCTCTTTTTATGTTTATAAATTATCAGATAATATTTTTAATACATCTGATTATTATTCGTTGAATCACACTATCACTTAAATTATTTCACTATCAAATTTCTAACTTATCATTCTTCATAAAAAGTTTCCATATATCATACTCCATCTTAATTAGAGTACCTAATTATTATCAAAGTTTTGAATTACTGTAAGCGACGAATTTGCTAATTTTGTTATTTTCAATTGTTAAATTTTAAAATGAAATTTAAAATTGCAAATTAATGCTCACCACTAGTTGAAAAACAATATGTTCTAATTATTGGTCGAAGACGAATATCTAAAAGGCCCGATTTTATGCACAGCGATTCATCAATGCCAAATTTAATATTATTATCTGGTTTCAAATGCATATAGCAGTACTACAAATGATAATTATAAGGAGATGTATGAACTAATTAATTAATTGCTTTGTACATTAAAATAATTATATTTCCTTATCTTTATTAATTTATCTTTTCATATGAAAATCCAACAATAGTAACAATTTTTTCTTATTAAAAAAAATTACAGAAATTTCCTTATATATTATTATATTCATATAATAGTCTCATAATAAATATTAAAAATTTTAAAATAAGAAATTAAACTTATATTAAGCTATGAAATCATATAGCATATAAGCTTATTGATAAGGCATTTAAAAAATAAACTTATGAATTGTAAAAAAAAATGAGAATATAATCAATTACCCCATAATCATTCAATTCTTCCATAATATGTAGCATTGTTCCTACGGTCATCTTAAAAGTTATACTTTTCTTCCCTTCTTTATTTCTGCAATTATTAATACATACTGCATTTTTTGCTTACTGTATTCTTTATGCATACTGTATTCTTTGTTTACCGTACTCTTTGTATACTGTATTTTTATATACCGTATTTATATCATTTTTTCCCTGTTACGTACTGCATTTTTTATAACTTTTAAGGCCTTTCATTGTTTTTTTGTCATTATGATGTAACAATAATTTTTGTGTATAAATAAATTTAAAAATGAGTAGTATTTGCATATGAATAAGTTTATTAAATTGAAATAATAATTTTTGTATTAAAAAGGGAAAAGTCATTTACAAAAATTTATTTGAATTTTCTTTTGATCCGATTACATAATTATTTTTTTTTTATTTCTTATCTTCTTATGCATCATTTCAAAAGGAAAATAGTAAAAAGTGACAATATATTATTTTTTGTGTTAATATATTATTTTCTAAATTATGTTAAGCTAATTTGCTAAGCTATCATAAATAATTCTTTCAGATAAATTCTTTGATCAAAATAAAATTTGATAAAATTTTTACCCATCTATTTCAATTTTTTCTTTATGAAATAAACAAAATAAATGATTATGCTTTGCTTCATTTTTGCGGAATAAAAGCGCCGCTGTTTCTGTAAATGATTAAATTGACATTAATAATATGTCAATAAATTTAATAATAAATGAAAAAAAAAGAACTAATATTAAGAAATAAAGTTTAGAATCACTAATTAATTTTTTTTTTAACTTTTTTATTGAAAAATATTTGAAATAAAATTGGATATTCTATGATGATATCATAATATATTACTTTTGCTTCATTAATAATGAATTTTTAATAATAAATGAAAAAAACTAATATTAATAAGAGACCAATTTTCACTCAATTCATGAAGCATTTGTTATATGTATAAATAAGTAATTGATAAGATTGTTGAATATTATCAAAGAGGAAAAAATAATTAAAGGAATGATGAATTGTAGATACAAAAAAAGATTAATAACAATTAAAGAATAATAATAATATGTAAATTAAAGAATAAAAAAGCAATTGAACATACTTTGACAATCTCTCAAAATAATACCATAACAACAACAGAAATATTCGAAATTATGCTGGAACAAACCGAATGAACATGATTCTACAACCTAAAAAATTTCGATTTCAATTTATTGAATGCAATGAAATGATGAGAAGAACTGATTATTTCTTCATTTGCAATAATTTCTTTAGAAAAATTAAAATTTTAAATTTAATTTTGCTTTATTAAATATGTTTGTTTTGAATGATAATTAGACAAACTTCCTTTTTTCATCCTTTTTTTTTTTCTCCAGCTATCTCAAGCACAATAAACGAAATAAAATTTATCTAATATTAACAAATGATCCGATCAAAAAAAAAGGAAAACACTGATATGCAAAAGAAAGTATTTTAAATTTTAATTCAAAAAAAAAAAAAAATGAAATTAAAAATTATACTAACACTAGCTAAATGAGCATAATTCATGTCACAATATTCTCCTAATGAATATTTTACAGCGATAGTTGCATTATATTGTCCCATTTTTAGCAAATTTTTAAACACAGATGGATATTTTTCACCAGCTAATGGATTGATAAAATTTTGTTTACCATATGTGTAGCATACATTATTATTTCCGGTTACTGGTATCTATAGGAAAAATAAATAGTTTTAAACTTTAACTTTACACCAAAACATTTAAAATGCAAAAAAGAGAAAGAAAAAATTATAATAAATAAACATTTGACTAATATATTTAAAAAATTATTGTTCTATTTATTTTACAATTATTACTTCAAAAATAAAATTAAAATTTTCGTTTTCAAAATGATTTACTTCTCGATAATCTTCTGTTATGCAAATTGCTGGAAAATTCAATTTTCTCAAACGTCCTGTTAATTCATAACTATGATATTTACTGATCGTTTCAATGATCGAATACCGATGAGCAAGAAATTGTGACTTTAAATAAATGCGCCAATTTTCTTCATCACGTTCACATTCATTACAACAAGTTATAAACATATCAATCAAATGTTTATCATTAATCTGTAATTAATTGCAATATTTTCATTGATTGATTATAACTAATCATATCACTCATCTCACCAAAAATAAAATAAAAATCACTACATGATAATTAATTAATTAAAGAAATTTGATAATTTAAAAAAAAAAAGCAGTATTTACCAATATTTAATATTTTTATACAAAAAAAAAATTAAAGACTTGTAATAATTTAAGTTTATAAAGAAGCAAATGAAAAAGGCTTACCGGAACGACTACCTCCTGAAACGGATCACTAGCAGTAGCACCTGTTAGTCGTACATATTGGCATAAATCCATTCCGATATTGTCAAGTTTCTCTGCCATACTAGCATCTCTTTCCGGATCATTATAATATATGGAAAAATCAAATCCGTCCGTAATTTTTATACCATAAATGCACATTGCTGGTAATTCCCTAAATGTTAATAATTTTGAAAAATTTATCAAAATGAATTTATCATTATCAATTAAAGAATTTAATTATCAATAAATGTATAATTTTATAAATGCATTACTTAGTATAAATTGACAATGTTTCCGGTCTATAACATTTAACTTTTGCTACTTCTTTTTGCTCTCCTTGTTGCTGAAAATTATTAAAATACTCTTTTTTCTTTCAAAAAAAAAGTAAAAGCATTGATTAAAAAGCTGAATCATTTAATCATTTAATTAAACTGTTTATTTTATTCAGTTTTGTAAAAATTTCAACAAAAAATGAATTAATTATTAGACAAAGAAAAGAAATTTAGCCATAGCTATAAACATAAAAATAAAAGCAAATTGTAAATGAATTTAACCTTTAACAAAACTTTTAAAATAAAATAATTTGGTTTAGAAATTTATAAATATGAAATCAAAGATTAATTTTTAATTCTAACTTTTGCATCATAAAAAGTGAATGTAATTGCAATTTACACCTAATACATTTAATAATGAATTCTAATTTAAATTTGAAATGATAAAAAGATTCAATCAAAAAAGTTAAACTTTCTCATTGCTCCAATATTTTCTGTTCATTTTGCTGAAGTAATAAAATTTTTTCAAAATTCACTCTCTTCTACGATTTTTTACTTTAAATCTGATCTATTAGTCATTACAATAGCAAATCTATTCATACATTTTATTTTCTGTGTCATTTTCACAATTTTGGATTGAAAAATTTATTTAACAATTCTTTTTTCTTTTTTTTACCTTTAGTGAAAATTAAACTTTTAGTGAAAATACACAAAAATTTGGTAAGAAAAATTTAATTTTTTTTATAAAAAAACAAAAGAGAGAGAGAGAGAGAGAAAGAAAAAGAATTGTTGAATAAAACATCAATCAGTTAAATTGAGAGAGAGAGAAAAAGCTAACAGTTGATTTCCGATGAAGAATTAAAAAAATTGCCAAGCGAAATAATAGCTTCAACATTTGAAATATTTTTAAGCAAACCGTTCAACCGTTAGCTTTGATGAAACAATGATTGACTAAATAAACTTTTATATAAATGCTTGAAAATTCGCTCTTTTATATTTTAAATTATTAGAATTGAATATGAATGGAATGAATATTTCAAATAGTCAAAAAATTGATTAAAATCAAAATTTGCATTTTAATTGAAAAAGTTAAATTAAAGTGTAAAGTGATGCCTGAAATGGAAACTATTCATGAAAATATTTTCAAAATGATAAAATTTAATGCTAATTTAGTGATAGCATTCAAATATTTTAAATATTTCTCAATTATTTTATTCTCATTTCATTTTCCTAAATAAAATTTGAGTGATGGAATTATGATGAAAATAATTTTGTGAAATGTCAAAAAAGTGGAAAAAATATTGTAGAATTTAAAACAACTTTTGAAAATTTAAGATTATTTAATTTAAACTAATACTTAAGCGAATGGTTATAACAGAATGTTAATACACGTCTGTTTTTTTTTTTGCGTTTAATGTTTGCGTTACGTGTTTTTTGCGTTTAATGTTTGCGTTACGTGTTTTTTGCGTTTAATGTTTGCGTTACGTGTTTTTTTGCAATGCAGAAATGATATTACAAATGGTAAATCACGTAAATATGAAAGATCGATGAATGATTCGACTAATTTGATGGAAATTTAATCAATGTTTTGGAAATTTTTCATGTCACTGATAATTTTCAATTATTTAATTAATTACAAATATTATTTGTTTCAATCATATCATTGATACTTATTTTGATGATATTAGTTGCATAATTATATCACAAAAAAAAAATAAAGGATTTATACCTGCACTTTTGCGCACAATCTTTCAAAAAACTGAACGACATCACCGCCATTGCCTTACTGTTATCATTTCTATAAGTTGAATTTATCAAAATTTGAAAATAATTATTTGACAAAAACAAGAATGGAATTATCGCATTGTTTGTTTTCTTCTTTCTTTTTTTTTTTAAAAAAAAATACTTCAATTAAGCTAACTTTCAATTTATTGTTTCTACTTTGTGCGCATATGTCGTCAAATGATTCACAGGAAAAAGAAAGTATAGAAATTGAAGCATTTTTTAATCATTCATAATTATTCAGAAGCTGAAATGTTTAATCTTTTTAGAGAAATCGATTTCCTTTTTTTTTTTTTTTAACCTAAATTTATTTACACATGATGGCTTATTTTATTTGATTGAATTTGTTTATTTAGCTATCGAATGCAGAAATTAATTACATCTCTAATCTAGCTTAATTCAAATTACAATCAATTTAAAATTTGAAGATGATAAGTTTTGGATAAAAATTAAATGAAATTTTGTAATGTTGAACCAGTCAAAAACAATTAATTTGAAATTGGAAAATAAATTGAAATGAATGATTTCAATCTGAAATGAAAAGAATGAATTTGAATAATTCTGAAATTAGAATTCTTCTCGCTTTGAAAGACGACGTAGACATTTCCGCCCTTTTCCTCAACAAAATTTCATTTTCATTTTTCATCATATTAGTCGTCATTTGGAAGTTATTTATTCACCCTTTTTTTTTTTCCTTTTCTAAGTCTCCCAATTTTTATTTTTTTGCTTCTCTTTTAATATAGCCTAGGCTCGTACCAGGCTTTCTCTTGCTTCAATATAGCCTCAATATTTTCAAAATTTCACTTTCAAATCCGTTTTTTCTTTTTAGTAGCAAATCAGGAAACATATTCATTTGTTATATATTATAATTAAAAATGATCGATATAAACATCAGTAAAAATATGAATTATTAAATAAATAGTAATTAATAATTAATGAACTGTAAGAATAAAGCAATGAATGAAATATGAATTTTGAATTATTGCAATGAAAATAAAAAGATGAAATTGAAAATGGAAAAGCTTGAATTGAGCTAATCGTCAAATTTTTCTCACTAAATTAAATTGCAAGCATATAGCATTGATTTTAGAAAAATGAAAATTTTTTGTTTTCTTTTCCTTTTTTTTTGTCCAATTGTCGATTTTGTTAAAAATTCTTAATTTGTCTTTTTTTTTGTGCTAAATTTAATTCAAAAAATAAAAAAAAACTTTTGTTGTATTTGGTTTTCAATCATTGATTAATTAATTATTATTATTTTTAATTCATTTCTGATTTTTCCTTATTTATATTATTATTTTTCTGTCAAATTTCGCTTTTCTTTTAATTTTTCTATTTACATTCATTCATTCTCACATCAATTTGTTTACTTGAAAAAGTTAATTTATGGTAGAAAGAAATGAAAAAAAAAAGAGAAAAGACTCATTGATTGAATATTTTATTAAATTTTTTCACGCAACATTATTTCACTTGACTTTTACGTCACGTTATATTAGTCAATTTTCACGTAATATTGTAATTCTTGCAGCTACACGTAATAGTATACAAATAAACAATCTTAATTTTCAGAGAAAGAAAAACAAAATAATTATTAGTTAAGTCAATATTATAAATAGTTGGGGCAATATATGTCATCAAGTTGCCTCAATTATTATTTTTTTTTTTAACCATTTTCAGATTAAATTTTCTCAGAATTTCTTATCGATGTAGTTAATATGAAGGAAATTAAAAAGATCATTCATAAACATTAATAGGAAAATATTGAAAATTACTGAAGGGATGATAAATGTTTGAATATAAAAAATTTTTTATTAACTAATTATTTTTGAATTTATTATTTAAAATTTAAATTTTACAAATAATAGATGTAAAAAATAATATTTTAAAATTATTTGATTATTTTATTGTTATTTTTTTATATAAAATTTATTAGATGCTTTATAAAATTAGAAAATTCTCATGAAAGAGATAAAAAAAGCTAATTTTATTACTTGAATTTTAAAATTTAGGAAGATATTGCATTGAATATGAGATTTATGTTTTCTTTATTTTATTTCCATACAATTATTCCTATATTTTTAAAAATTTTCTTTTAAAGATTGATTAATGAGATGAAAATTTTTAGTTATAAATAAAATTTTTGAATTTTTTTTTGCTCTTTTTTTTTTAATGGAAAACATTTTCATCCATAAAATATAATAATGCATGTTGAAATATTGACATTAAGTATTCATCGGTTCATTTGCCTCTCTCTTTCAAAAAAAAAAATCTTTTTTCCTCTTTAGAAATTGATAAGAAATATGAGAGAGAGAGAGAGGGAGAGAGAGGGAGAGAGGAAGAAAGGTTAATAATACTTTTGTACTGCATAATTCGTTCAGTTCATAATTGATTAGAACATTGTCCTAAAGGACAAAGGATGATAAGAACAAATTCCTTTATCAGTGATTCATATCTAAATTAAATGAAAAGATATCAAATCAAAATATGACTAATTTCAGTTGGATATGAATCACTGATAAAGAAATTTATTGTTGTTATCCTTTGTCCTTTAAGTGAATGTTTCAATTTTTGTATCAGATGATGGTCAATGTTAAAGATATGTTTAACGTGAAATTGACGTGAAATTGTTTGTTTATGGAGTTTGACGTAAGTTATGGTAAGTTAACGTGAAATGCTTTGTTTATAGTGATTGATTCAAAGCAATTTGCTTATAAAGCTTGACGTGAAATTATTTGTTTATAAATCTTGAAGTAAAATTATTTGTTTATGAATGTTGACGTGAAATTATTTTGTTTATGAATGTTGACGTGAAATTATTTTGTTTATGAATGTTGACGTGAAATTATTTTGTTTATGAATGTTGACGTGAAATTATTTTGTTTATGAATGTTGCCATGGAATTCTTTGTGACACAAAAGTCTTTGTTTATAATATTTGGCATAGAAAAAAACAAATATATAAAAAATTTTTTATATATTTACGAGAAATGATTGCGAAGTTTTTATTACATACATTTAGTACTTATACTTTCATCATAATTCCAATACTTAAGCCTTCTCTCTAAACTTTTCTTTCCATTTTCACTTAGTCTATTAGAAATATTAGAATTGAAGTAGTTATCGCCGAGATTTGTCATTTAAATTCAAATTTTACTTTCAAAATTACTGAAATATATATTAAATTGAAGAATAGTTTTGCATAATAATTCATAAAATTACCATTTTTGATAAAATAAATTGCATCTTTTTTCAATTAATTAAAGTTATTCATTTATCATTTTATAAAGATTTTTTTTTTTTTTAACTGATAAAATCAGTTAACAAATGATAGAATGATTGAAATGAAATATTTAGTTCATTTTAAATTTTTTTAAAAAAAAAAAAAAACGAAAAGAAAAAACGAAATGAAAAATGTCAAATCATTTGTCATTAATGCAACAAAAAAAAAAAATATTTGCAATGAGATTTTTTCCTTCCATTTTAATTTTATATAACTCATTTTTTTTTTTTTAATTTAGCTTTCAAAAATTTAAGAAGAAAAATATGTATTATTGATTTTCTTTAGAAAATAATTATTTTTTAAACTGATTGTACTTTCGTTTTTTTTTTTTTTTTTTTTTTTTTTATAATGGTTATTTTTTTATTTAATAGGAAATAAAAAATAAATTATTTTTTTTTTAGTTATTTATAAATATTTTTGCTACAATTTTTTTTTTCTAACAAATATTCCTTCAAAAAAGAAAAATATTGTAATTAGTGTAATTAGAAGGGAAAATTTTCCACCTAAAAAGATTTACCAATCAGTGATCTTCAATTTAGTTTGATCACTTTGGCAGAATGATTGATTTGCTTGAATAATAGACGAACGAACGATTCCAAACACATCATTTTTCATTTCTAATCATCTTTTATCAATCTTATCACTGATACAACTGTCATCAGTGCTATCTATCAATTAATTTCTCCTTATCACTCTCTTTTATTGTTATTATTATTGTTCTATATGATTCTTTTATCATTAATTTTAAATTTTACATTTTATAATAAATAAACTTCAATTTCATTATAATTAGCTCTTTCATATGAGCATTTTTTAATGCGCTAACGATTAAAAATTTTACCATTTTTTATTACTATCAATAAATTACAAAAAAAATAATTTAAAAATTAAAAATCAAATTGAATTTTTCTTTACAATTTTACTAAATGCAAGAGGGACTTGAATTTAATTAAAAAAACAAATTTTTTAACTAAATTAGAGTAATATGGAAATAATTTTTGTTTGAAATTAAAGAGTTTTTTTTTTTTTTTTATTTTAAATTGAGAAATTAATTCGCTGACTTTAACCAATTTTGAGATATGTCTAGAAATGAATGTGATTATTCATTAATATTTCATTAAATACAAAAAATAAAAATGATAATAAAAACATATTAAGCATAAATACTGAATGAAAAAAATGAATATGAAAGCAATTTTATCAGTTAAAAGATTGTCTTATCAATTATTTTTAACAATTGCTTCATTTTTATCTTTTCCTATCATTGCTTTAATCATATTTTCTCTCACTTTCTTCAATACACTAAAATATTTCTTTTTTTAAGTTTTTTTTTTTTCCGTTTTTTTTTTTTAAAGTAGCACTTAGGATTAGTTGAAAAGCTTATATCATCGAAAATGTAATTTCATTTTCATCAATTTACCCTCTTTTCAACTGAATCTTTTATTTTAAAATAAAATTTAAAATTCATTTTGAATTTATAAATTGTCTGTATTTTTATTTTAGAAATTTAATTCTGATTCCAATTGAAAAATTTAGTTAGCATCTAAGCTAACTTAAATTCTCCCTTAATTTTTGAATTTTATCAAAATTCTTTTTTCAACATTTTTTCACATTTTCATAATATAATGATTTTTCTTTTTTAAGCATATAAAATTTTTTGCAAAATTAATCAAACAGTAATTAACTTAATGACTTAATGAATGACCGAATTAAGTGAACGAATGATAAATTTTGATCTTACATTTCTAATTTATCAATTTTATTGGAAAATTTTAAAGTGAGTTAACAGTATGCTAATTATAAAGATTGATAATGAACAATAAGTAAGTAAATAATCGGCGGAAAAATGACAAATATTTTGTAGGAAATAAATTATTGTTGGATAAGACAAATGCGCCTCATTGTAATTTTCTTAAATGGAAATGAAAATTTGTTAATTTCCTGCATTTTAGAAATTTATTTCTTGTAAGAATGACAAATTTAACTGAAAAGATGAAATAATATATTGGAAAAAAAGGAAATGAAATTAATATTGAAAAATGGAAATTTTGCATTGAAGATGTAATCCTATAATTTTGCATCAAATATTAGCTAAGTTAAAAAAGCGCAAAATGCTTCATCAATTTTAGAAGAGTGAAAACAATAAAAAAATATGGAAGGAAAGAAGAAAGGAGAGAGGAAGAGAGAGAGAAAGAGAGAGAGAGAGAGAAGGTTGCTTGGATTCAACGAAATATTTATGTTAAGGATGAATGATAAATGTTAAAGTAAAGTATTAAACAATTGATATAATTTATTATAGTAATTAAAATTTTTAGCAAATTAAACACGAAAAAACGATCATTCGTTAATTGAAGTAAAAAGAAGAGAGAGAGAGAGGGCGAGAGAAAGAGACAGAGAAAAGGTTTAGCAGTATTTGATGAAATATTTATATTAGTTAAGTACAAATGATAAAGCCAAAATATTAAATAATTAATATTAGTTAATAGCAATTTAAATTATTAATCGATCAATGTTTAATAAAAATTATAAATACTTTTTTTATTTATTCTTTTATTTTATTCAGACAGATTTTTTTTTTTGTTTTTTCATAAAAGAAATGAAAATGAAAAAGTTAGAATGATGCATGGTACTATCAATTTCCATACTAAAATAAATGCTATAATTCCCATTTCGTTTTTTTTTTTTTTTTTTTTTTTGCTTTTATTTATTTATTTATTGAATTTATTTGGATAAATAAAAATTTCAAAAGTGCATTAAGCTGGAGTTTTTTTTTTTTTAAGAACATAAGTATAAATTTTGCTATTTCTTTTTTCATCTAATTTTAAATTTCAGAAACAAAAAAAAAAGCGAGAAACTTTACAAATTTAGTTTTATACAAGTTTATTGTATAAAATAGATGTGATAGCATAAATTTTGCTAATTTTCTTTTTTCATTTTGTTTTTAAATTTAGGGAAAAAGAAAATTGAATTGAAAAAAAAGGTAAATGAGAGTATTCAAAATGTTAGATTAAATGATTATCATTTTGATTTTTAAACTAAAAAGATAATGAAAGAGAGGGAAAGAGAGAGAGAGAGAGAGTAATAATCAGTCCATTAGTGCTATGCTTCTCGTTTAGCAGTAATTTATTTTGAATTCAAGATGATATAATGTTTTAGTGATGAATTAAAAAAAAAAAAAGAAATTGAAAGCGATGAAGAGACATACTAATACTAAAGTTGATTATTTCTTATTATCAATATTTTAATTATTCATTCATCACAATCTATAATACTACAAAGTGTGCTAAATTAAGCTAAGCTAACTCAGATTAAGCTAAGCTAAGTCAGATTAAGCTAAGCTAACTCAGATTAAGCTAAGCTTAAATCTTTTTCTTCATTCTCGAACTTTTTTTTCATTAATCTTTTATGTAATCGAACTTTTTTTCTCCTTGTTTTTTCGTTAATATATTTTATCGTAAAATTAGATGAACTAACTTTCTTTCTTTATTTTTTCTGTTTACCCTTATATTTCACTTTATTAACGACCTCTCACCCTCTCTCTCTCTCTCCATTCATTCTACCTGCTTGTTCATTGATTATTTGAACATTTCAAAATGATTCTAATCGATCAATTAATTGTTTGCCGCTAATTAGCTCATTAATTATAATTAATTAGCAAATGTTTCGTTTTGTTTATAAACAATTGTTTTTAGCATAGAAATATTGTATTCATACTATTATGAACTTAAATTAAGCATTTAGTTATGTTTTATTTATAATATTAGTCTTAGATATACGAAATTAATTAAACATTTAAATCAATAATTGATAGTTTTTTTTTTAAAACACTGTCTTGATTAACTTATAAATCTAAAATTTAATATCGCAATTTGCATATTAAACCAAATTTTTTAATTCAATTTTTGTTCTTTAATTTGTTTTTTTTTTTTTTTTTTTTTTTTCTAATCATAAACTTTTCAAATTCTTTTTGTTTATAAAAAAATCAATCCTCATTAATATTGCTGATTAGTGTTTTTAAAAAAAAAAAATTTTTGCTTCAAATTTTCTTTTTTGATTTCTTTTAATCTCTCTCTCTCTCTCTCTCTCTTTCTCTTTCTCTCTCATATATTATTGTCATTTTCATTAAATGCTAAATTGCCAATGATGCTATCATTTCCGACTCCGAATCCTTCCCAAACTGATTGATTACATTTTTTTTTTTCCGTTTTGTTATATAACTTAGCTAGGATTCATTCATTTGACATTCAAAAAAAAAAAAAATTTCAAATAAAATTTCATTTATTATTCTCTTCCTTAGTGAGTAATGATTTGATATGCAAAATTAAAAAAAGTTAAAATTTAAAAGCTTAAAATTTGACTCATTCATTACACTAATGAAAGCTAATATAACTCAAACGTAATTCATCGTTCCTTTTTTTTTTCAAATATAGTTCAAATTACATTTCTTTCCTTCTTTTTTTTTTTTTTTTTTTGCTTTTTTATTTGTTTTTTTTCTGAATATTCATTCATCAAATATATTTTTAATTTTAGCATTTTCTAATTTTTCTTTTTAAATTTTTTTTTTTTTTTTGTAAAAAATAAGTATTATAAGAAAAGAATAATTATAAATGTATAAATGAGAGAGAAATAAATGATTTGTTATTATTATATTAATATTTTTGCAATTATTAGCATATTTTAACAAGCAATTTTAGAGTAAAATTTTCAATTTTTATGCCATCAAAGAATTCGAAATTGCAAACTGAAAGGAAAAAAAAAAAACTTAAATTAGCAACTGTTCGAAGTAAAATCGGAAAATACTGAAAATAAAATGGATAAAATTTTTTGATAGGAAAATAAATTTCACTCATTCATCCATTTTATTTCTAACATTTTACCATTTTACTTCTAATAGTCGATTGTTTTAATTGCTGAAATTGTATTTCTAATTTCATCAAAATGCAACAACGTAATAAATAAAATCATAAAGTTTTATAAATTTATAAATATCAAAACAAATGATAAAATAATTATTTTAATTTAAAAAAAAAGCGCATATTAACTTAAATATTATTATTTCAAACATTTTATTTTCACAGTTTCATTTTGCTGTTTCTTTGATTAAATACAATTTTTAATTTTAATGTTTTGTTTTTATTTTTTTTTTTTATTTTGAATTTTCATAATCTACTTATTATTTTTTGAACATGTTACTTATTGTTTAAGTTAAATTCTGTGAGAATCATTCTTATCAATTTAAATAATTTCTATTTAATAATATTTGATATCGATCAAATTCAATTTTTTTTTTTTCAAATAATAATTTGATGCATTTTTCATTCACAAAATAATCGAAATCAATGAACCACGCATAGCTTTGAATGAATTTTATGAAAAAAAAAAAGAGTTCAGTTACAATAAGTGCCATTGAACTCATTTATTTTATCCAAACTTTTGTTAAACTTTCCTTTTTTTCAGGTCATTTTTATTTGTCAAATTTTATTTATATTAGCAATAAGTAATACTTAAATCAATTTCAAAACGAGTATATTAACCTGTAATATTTCTAAATCTTTGCATTATTAAAAACAAAAAAACAAATTCCCAGATCTTCTCATTATTACTTTTTATGAATGAAGAGGAAGTTGTTGAATATAAATGAAAAGAATTTTCTTGCAAAAAAAAAAAAAAAGAAATTTTTTAAATATTTCAAAAAAGAAAAAATTGCTTTTTCTTTTTCCTTTCGCTCTCTTTTCATTTTTGCTTAAATCATCAAAATGAATGTTATTCGAGGAGAAAGTAAATTGAGAATTATTTGTGGTATAACAATTATAATAGTTTGTTTTATTTCTTCCTAAAATTGATTTTTGTTTATTTAGCTGAAACCCACTCGAAACCACTGGTTGCTTCGATTGGTTCATTGGTTTAGTTAGTTTAGTGATTTAGTGATTACTTTTCCTACAAGTGTCCTATTTTTTTCTTTTTTTGTTTTTTAAAATGTTGTTATAACTGTCTTATATAATCATTTAATAATCAACAAAATCCTATTATTATTACTATTACTATTACCAGTTGAAATAAGTGTGCAAAAATTTAAGAATAAAAAAGTGAAAATGAAAAATAAGCAAAGAAATAATAATTTCTTATTTCAATCATTTAATTCAGATTTCAAATATTGCTTTTCATTTATTATAAAATTTAAATTATTCATTCTTCGGTTGAATGAAACGATAAAATTCAGGCGAGTGAAGAATAAATCCATTTTCATTTCTCATTTCTCATTTTATATAAAATAATTTAATTAATTACCAAACAAATCATATATTCTTATGACGATAATACTGCAACATTATTTTGAACTTTGTATGATAAATTTTATCAATTGATAATAAAAGATAACAAAAAAATTAACAATATGATAATTAATATCGAATTAGATTATTTTGTGCATACTTTCAATGTCACTTTAAAATTTCATATCAACCTTTATCTTTTATCACTAAATGATTCATTGGAAGGAAAACAAGGAAAAAAAAAGTTAACGAGAAAATAGAATTAATCATTTTGTTCATTGTTGAGAAAATTTAAAAAAAAAAAAAAAAAATAAGAAAAAAAGAAAAAATTGTTCTGGTTTTGTTAAAACTATTGATTAAACTGAAAGGATTGCTGTATCCTATTTTTTTTTCTTTGTTTGTTTGTTTGTTTATTTGTTCAAAATGTTTGCAAAGAAATATATTTATAAAATATTTCAGCTGAATATATTTTCAATTCTAAACGAATATTTGAAGCAGTGTTTTAGCAAATTTTAAAAGTAAAACTAACTTCTTTACTTTTATTGATTTGCATAAAAATGAGATTTCATAAATTGAATATATCAGATAGCTGAAATTTGCATCGTTAGTTTCATTTTGATATCTGATATAAAAAAGGAGAGGAAAATTCTGTTTGGGATTATCAATTAGAAAAAATTAATTAACGAATGGAATTGGATAAAATTTTTTTAAAAATAAAAAAAAAGATATTAAATGTAATTTCTAACATAAATAATTTTTATTTTTTCCCAATTAAATTGTTTAATTATACTAATTATTCGTTTTATTAATTCTAATCTGTTCATCTATCATAATATTTAGCATAAAATTTTCAATTTTTCGTTTTCTACCTTTTTTCTTTTATTCATAATATGTATTTTAATATTTTTTAAAACGATATTTCAATTTTTAGTAACTTTTTTTCTAATTTAAAATAAATAATAAAAAAAAAAAAAAAATAAGAATTTGAATTTTTCTTTGACATTTTCTATTTATATATGCGAACAAAAAAAAAAAAAAAAGAAAAATCGAAAAAAGCAAATGGAAATTTCAATTTTGCTTTTTTTTTTTTTTTTTCGTTTTGTAGAAAATTTTTGCAGACGAAGTAGTAAAAATGAAAAGATAAAAAAAAAAAAACAAAAGAAAACAAAAAAAGAAAGAAAATCGATTGGATAATGAGAGAGGCGAGAGACAGAGAGAGAGGGGCAGAGAGAGAGAGGGAGAGAGAGAGAGAGGGAATCTTTAGTCGTTTGGTAAGCAACAGCTATTGCAAATGTCAACAATCGTTGGTGGTGGTGCAATTGGCGCAAAATGTATTTTCATGGATACAACAATAAATTTAGGATTCATTTGTTTTTCTAATTTAATTGCTATTTCAGTTTGATGAAAATGTTCAAATTAAATTTACTAGTAAAAATGCTTTTTGTTTTTTTTTACAATTTTTTATAGATTTTTAAATTTAAATTGAATTGATTGTTTGATAAAAAAAAAATAGAATAAGTTGTTTATATAATGATTTCTTGGATATTTTCCTGTGATATTAATTAGAGTATTAATTTTGATTTATTACATTCTATTAATTAAGAATAATTCTTTTTATTGCAACCATTTGTTTATATCAATAAATTAACATTTATGGGAATTATTAGAAGTTTACTTCTTCTTTTTTCTATTCATTTTTCATTTTACAATAATATATGTAAAGAAAGAAAGCAAAGAAGAGGGAGAGAGAGGGAGAGAGGGAGGGAGAGAGAGAGAGAAAGATAACTGATAAAAGTTTATTCATTGTTATCACATCTGGTAGAAATGGAATGTCTATTAGAAGAAAAACAAAAAAGCGGAATTGTTCAGGAATTGCATAATGTTTATTTTTGCAGCTGTTGTTGATATAATTGACTTGAAAGTTCATTCCATCTTTATTTCATTTCATTTCAGTTCATTTCAATTCAATTCAATTCATTTCAGTTCATTTCAATTCAGTTCAAATTATTTCATTTCATTTAAATTCAATTCATTTCATTTCAATTCAGTTCAATTCATTTCATTTCAGTTCATTTCAGTTCAATTCAATTCGTTTTAACAAGTACTTCGTGATGTCATGCAGACATATCATACTATCATTGATTCATTTCTTCGCCGTTTTTTCTTTTTTTTTCTTCCTTTTTTTTTTTTGCAGAAAAAGAGAACAAACATTAACACAGTTTCTGTATCTAATAAATTTAAAATTAGTTATTTCAAAATTTCAAAATGATAAAACTATTCAAATTTAAATTTCATTAGAAGTTACAATAATGTCATGAATTTATTGCAAATTGTCTGAAAAAGTTAGGTTAAGAAGAGAGTATTTGTAGAATTTATTCAAATATTTTCAATTTATAAATGAAAATGAATATAATTAATATTTTATTTAATTTCGTTTAATTAAAATTTGTGATTGATTTAAAACTTTAAATTAGTGGCGAAAGTGCGAAATGTTGAATTTAAACTTAATTTATTACTAAATTTCTTCAAATGATATCATTTTAGTTGAAAAAGAAAAAAGAAAGGGACGTGTTTGAGGTTAAAGAGTGATGGACTAAATTTGCATGCAGAGTAGCATGGACTGAAAGAAATTTAGCCAGAAGTTACTATTCAGCCTTAGTTTTACTTTGTCTTTTCACGTATGTATCACGTGAGTTACGCATAATTAAACATTTAAATAATGCTTTGAAAGTGTTTATTTCAAATTTACCAAAGTAATGTTTTCATTTATCCATGCTAAATTTCCTTTCCTCCAATTTTTCCTTTCATCTCTATATGGATGACTCATCGTAAACGTTTCGTTACGTGATTTATGACTCACACAATGCCATACATTTATTTGTTCATTGTTTATTGCTATGTTATATTCATTGTTATATTTCTTAATGTATTAATTTATCTCTACGCTTTTCACGTTTCATTGCGTGATTCGTGCGTTTCTTTTTCTATTCTTCTTTCTATATATGTGTTATTCAACAATTTAAATTTATGAATGAGATATCATCAAAAAATTTTTGCGCTTCAATAATATGAGTATTTATTCATTTTACTTTTTATTTCAACAGAATTAAGAAATTTTTCTCTTTCTTTTCTTTCAAAACTATTTTTGTAGCAGCAAAAAGAAAAGAAAAAAAAAACACATTGCAAAGATATTTGTGTTGCATTTACTTTCCATCTTTTCTGATTCTTTTTGATTTATTTTCTAACTTATCAAATATTCTATTTTGCTAGATTGAATTAGGTGATTTTTCGCGCGAAATTTACATTTTCTTTTCAAAAACTTTATGAATCATACGGTGAAAATATGAATGAATTATTATGATTTTAGTTTTTTCTCAAACCGTTTCCTTTTTATTTCATTTTATTCTCTTTTGATGGTAATCATTTATTGTTATGAATGTTTTGGTGTATCATTATTTTTCTTTTAAAGTAGAATTTTAATGTAATTGAAGTGATTTTGATTCAGACAATGTTATATGCTTAATCATTTGCATTTTTTTTATGTCTGGAAAGCTAACTGCTTTTGTGAGTGGCTAACTTGATTTGCTTAAAACTTTTGCAAAATATTTTATCACATTTTTCTATGTGAAATATTGCTCAACTTAAATTGCATGCACTGAAGTGACTCATTTTTTTTTTTTGACTTTTTCTTCAACTCTTCTCTACATGTAAACCATTCTTTTTTTTTTTTTTTTTTTTTTTTTTATCGCTTAGGTTATTTCATTGTTTGGAAATTTTGAAGAAATTTCAAATTATTTGTTGCGTAAGCTTTCTATTATTTTGCGAAAAAAAAAAATTCCTTATACTTCTTTAATTTAATTCAAAATGGAAATTTGAAAGTTGTATCTTTTTCAGGATGCTTTTACTTATAGAACCACCAGGTACTAAACATCATAATGTTACTGGATCTGATACACAACATGGACAGCATCTTCTGGAATATAGCACACCTGAAGAAGACGAAGAACCGGATTGTGATGATATAAATCCACCAACAACTGTCGAAACAGTAGCATCTTGCGCTCAAGTGAGGATAAGACAAATGATGAATTTCGATTATTTAAACGTTGCTTTTTCGATGTTGTAATGAACTATAAGTATTACAATCCTGTTTGCTTTGTCACATTGTGATATTCATACCATTAATATTGTTTTCCTATTCAGTCTAAAGTATCAAAGAGTTATTTTGCATTCGCAGTATGAAATATTGATATCTACATAGTTCAAGTAAATATCAATTATTTGTATGGTTAAGTTTTCAGGAGAATAAGTCTAGTTGAAAAAAAAAAAACAGAAATTTCTTTTTTTGTTTTTTCAGAATGTTACCATTACTTTTTTTTTTTTTTTTTCAATGATATAATAAATTTTGGTAACAGCTCTGTCATGTTTTCAGAAAATTGATCAGTTCTTGGTTGGCAAATCGAATTCATGTGAGTTTTCGGATCGATGGAAACGTGAATTCAGTGAACGACCGTCATGGTGTGACGCAGATATGGCTTTGCAACAAATTAAACGAGTTAGAATAATTTTCATTCTCTACGTATTTAGACTATTATTCATGCTGAATACACTATTACTTTTCTTCGCTTTACGAAGCACTTTTGAAAGTGCAAAAATGGTTGTCCATCAAGAAACAAAAAAAAATAAAAAAAGAAGCTGCGTTCACTTTTCACTATGTTACTATATAAAATTATTAAGGGTAAAGCACGTGGCAGTCGCGCAGCTTTATATTCCAGAAGCTTAATCCAAAAAGCATTGTTTACTTTGGGAACATTTGTACATCATCATGCTTGTCTTGTTATATTTACCGTTATAATGTTCTTCTGTTTCTGCTGCTATGGTTTACGATATGTTCGCATTGAAACAGACGTTGTCAAGTTATGGGTAGCACGTGAGTTTTACGTTAACTTTGAAATGGAGCAAATAAATGGGTGGAAAGATTACATAACTCTTTAGTTATCATATGAGTAAATAAATGGATGGAAAGATTGCATAAATTTCTAGTTATCAGTTATTTTGCAAAAGAATCTGTGAAACTTGTTTTCAAGTCAGTAGTTATTCATTATTATTATTTATAACTATTTCTTGATAAACCACAATAATTTTTTTTTATTTATTTTTTCTGATGTACTTTATATTTCTTTTCATACTCTATTTTATATTCAGAGATAGAGAACATGGAGTTTTTTCTCATGTAATGATGAATTTAGAGAAAGATTTCTTATAGCTGAAGTGTATTTGATGCTATTGTAGTTGAAGAAAATATTTCTGATTATTTCGAGACATAAATCATTCGGAAAATTCAGAATAAATCAGTTCATTTATTTTCATTCCCTTTTTTGAAAGATTGATTATATGGTAATATCTTGAAATGCAAAAAGGGAAATCCTCAATATTTTTAATTTTGGAAAGTCTATTTATATTTTCTGTTATTGGATATTTCATTTTAAAGAAGACTTATTTTTTAATTTTTAGGTGGTGGTCGTTTGGAAGAAGAACTTAATTTTCTTTCAAGAATAGAAAAGTCAAGTTCAGACAAAGCACATGGTGAAACAGGTCTTGGTGGTGCTTATCAGGTATCATCCTGCATTTATCTTCACAATTTCATTTTCGTTTTATTTTTCTTTTTTATCGTACTCCTTAGTAAGTGTGTAAGGAAGCCGTAAACTGCAGCACCCATTAACTATTTAATTACATTGTTCGGAAATCTGTTTATGTTAGTAAGAAAAAGGGATAGAATAAAAGACGCAGAAGATGGGATAATCGGTATCTATTCCAAAAAATTTTCTGCTCCTTAAATTGGAAAGATATTTATTTTCAGGTTGTGATACAAACTCCTACAGTTGAAGGTGATAATATACTTACTCAAGAAGGTTTATTAGAACATGTTACAATTTTGGAAGAAATTGCGAAGTATAAAGTGAACGTTGCTGGCGAGTGTGTTTTTCCATTTTTTGTTTTATCTTATTGTATTAATTTATTCACTTCTTTTGTAATTTTTTAAAGATTTCAAAATCATAGAATCAGATTTTTATAACATTTTAAATTGGTCTTTTTATTATTTTGTATCTCATAATTGTCTTGAATATTGAAAGGAAATTCAAAGTATCCAGAATATACGTTATAGCGTTTTGAAATACGAAATGATTGTTGTTATATCTTCAAAGTTGTTTTATTTCTTTGTACGACTAACGTGAGCGATTGCTGATTCATTTATTTAGCTTGCATTTGTTCTGAAACTTCTTATAATATTTTTTCAAAAAAATATTTTTTTACAGAAATTGGACCCTTGCTGATCTGTGTTTCAAACCACCAGCACCAAAAATAGATAAATTATTTGCGGAATTTGTACCACTTATTGATAAAATAATACCATGTATTTGGATTACACCAATTGATTGCTTTTGGGAGGGATCAAAAGCAATTGGACCACATCCCAGTATTGAAAGCAGGTAAAAAATAACTAATGTGGAGTAAGCAAATGAAGAGTTTTAAAATTAATGTTACTTAAGTTTAACTTAGTTTTTAATTTAGTTTGGATGATAAAAAAATGGAAGTGCAGAAGTTCGCTATTATGCATTTACATCCAACTTCATGCACTCTATGGAGTTTTTCAGTTCGCTCGGTTTTGGGAAAGAATTTTTGACATCATTATCAAATATGGACACTTTATCATGGTCGAATATTGATCCACAAGCGCTGCTGGATGAATTGGCCGAGATTTTGGACCTGGGTGATTTCAACAGTTTTTTCCATCGAGTAAACTTTAACTTTGCTAAATTGGTCATTGAAGTGAAAAGTGACGTAATTTGAATACCGAGAATTATTTTATATTTCATCTCATAGTCAGATATCGAAGAGATGCAAAATATGTCAGCTTTGTGATTTTAATAAAACTTTGAACTTTAAAATAAATAACTGAATAAGCTCGGTTATTATTTCTAATTTCAGGCTAACATAGGCAGAGGTTATCTTGATCGATGGTGCATCGATCCACTTAACACGGAATGCCCAACTGGATCACCAAATCATTTTGCTTTTTGTGATCTCATCGCTAGATTTTTGGAATATGCCAAGAAACATGGTTTTGAAGTACCAATTGATCCCGAATATCTTCATCGCGAGGAAAGAAAGAAGAACCAGGAAGATGAATACAGTATTTTCCCTTTCTTCGGCATAAGTTAGTTCAATACACTAAAATATCACACTTTAAAGAATAGAGGAAAGAAATTCCTGATTCATTTTTGTATAAGCAATAGGGATTCGAAGTAAATTTTTGCTTCTTCCTAGTAATCATAGATTAAAGAAGTCATTGCAGAATTACATTATTTAAATGCCATTAACTAATTGAAATTTTGATAGGGAAATCTTATGTTTAAGGCTTTTAAAATCAAATCAGTTTTCAGGACAAAAGAGAAGTCTGAAAAAGTCGACTGATAATTATTTAAACCTAGACGGAACGTCAAATGATGCAAATCGATCTGAACTTTCCTTTAACGATGCTGAAGCCATCAAAACAAATATAACGAAACTTGAGACTGTTCATTTTCTTTCAAAACTTACCGGAAATAGCACGAACAATGAACAGGTTGGAACTTCTACAGTGGGAAGCAAATCTGTCGGATTATTGGAACCGTTAAAAATAACAACTCCAAATCCAAAGAGAGGTTTGATAATTTTGTGATTAAATATTTCATATGTCTTTGAGAAAAGAAATCATGCGATATCTAAAATCGAGGACGTTTGAGGTGATACAGGCCTTTTTCAAGCATTGTGTCTTTTTCCTTCAGAAATATAGCAGCTTTGCCATAAGGAAAAAGTTCGTCTAAAACTTCAGGTTCAATCGCTTATCAAGATGACAATGATTTTCTGTATGAAGATGATGAAGATAAAGAAATTAATTTAAATGGTGAGAAGACTAGGTTGCATAAATTATAAAAGGAAATTGTTATGTGTGGATCTCTTTAGTTAAATAGCATGCTACCCATCATCTCACCTTTTTTTGCATTATTTTTTTATTGCATTATTTAGAATTTTAAATCTCCACTTTGCTTTTCTATAGCTTCCGCCCATATGTTGTTGTTGTCGTATGAAGTAGTTGTTGATGGTGGTCATTATTTCCAGCTTTTTTTTAAGTTTAATTAGGTTATTTAAATTCGTTAAAATTGTTTTGCTTTCAAATTAACAACGAAAATTAATTATGTAATCATGACGATGTGTTCATCGAATCCACACATCCTAATCATTCCAGATTAGCTGTCGTTTTTAGAGTTCTCACTCTGTCAATTCCCTTTTTCTCCTTTGCTGCATTTTCGTCAGGTGTATTTTTCTTCCATAGAAAATCTAAATGAATGTTCATTTACATTTTCTCTTCTGTGTAATACTATATTTATTTGTTGCCATGAAGCTTACAACTTGTTTTGTGTTCATAGAAAATTCGGACTATTTAACGTTAGTTTTTATTAGAATTCTTTATTTTCTTTCCTTCTCTTCAATAGATTTCCTATCTTTAATTTATCTAGATTTAAGCATGCATCAATAATGAAGCATGATGGAAGTTGTTTGTGTCACAGCTTTTACACTCACGTGATATTCAATTTTTTTTCTGGTACTTGCTAAAGAAGCAAATGAAATTTTCAGCTGAACTTTGCGCGAAATATGCACGATCTTTTTCGGAATGGCTTCGGAATAATACGGATAAATGGCATGAGCTCCTTAAATTGGTACAACGTTTTTTTAGCTATTATTTAAAATGAAATCTTTTTTTTTTTTTTTTTTTTTTTTTTTTTAACAAGGACTTTTTTCATAACTTTAATTTAAGGAAAGATTAAACAGATTAGTTGCATAGTTGATGTCCACTAATCACTGAACAAAATCTTACATTACTTTATCCCAGCGTAGTGTCGCGCTGCAATACTACTCGTATATACGTGATAATGACGGTTATTTTTCAGCATGAAATGCCTTTACTTCCTAATTACGGTGAAGTAATGACCGGTGGCTGTCGTAGTTTTGCCAAAGATGTTATGTCATGGCCACAGGATTTGATTATTGGTGGCGTTAGGATCAAAAATGGTACAATTGAAAGTGCGGAAGCTTTGCAAAGCGTGTTCTTGGTTGCTTCTCCTACTGATATATATAATCGTTTTAAGGTATACTTTGTTACCGCAAAGAAATAATAAGTCAGCGTTAGTTGAAAATACTAAAAAAAATTGAATTGTTGACGTTGAATTATTATGCTATTTTCAGCATAAAAGCAAGTATCAGCAAATAGAAAAATATGGATATATCTGCAATAATTTATGAATCAACTTTGATAGATGATATCTACCTCTTTTCCTAGCATATTCAGCTAATCATTTCATTTCATAGGATGGTGATAGGATTTATTCGAAACGAAATTTAAATCTAACACAATGGAATGTAACTGTGGCAGAAACTGTGATCAAAACATGGCAGCGTAATTTTACCAGAAATTTATACAATCATCAATCGAATTTTATTATTGACCAGAAAAGTGATGCGAAAATTGTTCATCGTCGCATACATCCATTAGCATCGACATCAGTAACCGATATGCTAGAACAATTTTGCAAATTCAATTATAGCATCATTTTTATTGGGTAAATATTTCTTAATGAAATTATCCGACAAAGAAAAGAATAATTTTTTTAGAATGAACTGTAGAAATAGAAATGAACGTCGATCAAGTTTAGCATTCTAATCTTTGTGGAATCATTTTATTGTAATTAGCAATCAGTAACTATCTTAATAAATGAGAATGGAATGGATTCGTTTCAAAATTTTTTTGGAATTACCGAACACAAAAACTAGAATTGCCCAGAAATGTGTTGAATGACTTTGCTCGGAATTAAACAGCGGCTTCCGGAAAACTATCAAATCGGTGCAATAAGTCAAATTATTGGTTCAAGATTTTGATAGTTATGCCGAAAGGACATTAAGGAAATGATATTGCTCGACAAATCAGTTTGCCACATTAAACTCTGATGGACTAATTAATCATTCTAGATACTTTCTGATGTTGATCTATGCATTACAAGCTCAAATGAAATGTCATGGATGCATGCTAGCTGTTGATTCATGCATAGGTTTGGCCTTTGCTGGTGTCTTAACAGTTACCTTTGCATCGATCGCTGGCTTAGGTCTATCCACATGGCTGGGTATCGAATTCAATGCTGCTACTACTCAGGTTAAATTTTGTTAGGTTTCGATTTTAAATACTTGAATTTATAGTATGATAATAAATCTTGAAATTAGTGGTTTCGATGTTTGAGGCAAATTTAATCGATGAAGTTAATTGAATTTAATATTACCATTCAGTTGACATTTAAATTTCTCATTGTTATTTAAAAAAATTTAACATAATTTGCCACTTTCACATTACTAATTCAATATTGATAGCTTCATTGACAAATTTCTCCGCTGACTGTTGCTTTTATCAAGAATATTGAGCAAATTTTAGTGAGTTATTTTCAGATAGTGCCATTTCTAACGCTTGGTATTGGCGTGGATAATATTTTTCTCTTGTTGCATAATTATCACAGTGTAATGGATAATGTGAAGAAGGATGAAGTCGGTATATTAATGAAAGAAACCGGTATGAGTGTTATGATGACATCCATCAATAATATCCTTTCATTTCTTGCCGGAACATTGTTGCCAATTCCCGCATTACGTGCATTTTGTGCACAGGTTTGTTTTTAACTCATTAAATTTGATTTCGACTTGAAAGGCAGTGTTAAAGTAAAATTAATTCTTGAAATATACCGAATAGCATTTGATGGGAGGAATTAGTCATTCTATGTTAAGGTCTTTCTTTATATCTAAAATGATTTTTAATTATTTAGAAGAAAAAAAGTATGCGTCTTTTTTTGAGGGAAGGATGTTTTTGTATGTAATTCTGTAGCATTTTGCTTTTAAATTCAAATTCGTTTTAGTCATCCATTCTTCTGACGTTTAATCTTATTGCTGTGCTTACGATTTTCCCAGCAATCATATCGATTGATTTATGTCGTCGCAAAAGTTTTCGTCGAGATATTTGTTGTTGCTCAGTGATAAGTTCATTTGCAAGAGAAGGTAGTTATATGATTGATGTTGGTGTCAAACCACATATTCAAGTGAGTATTATTCAGATATTTGAAAAATCTTTTAGCTTTTTTGTATTTGTAGAATAATTTCTAGTAAATGAGCACTTAAATAGGATGAAAGAGGATATTTTTATTTAGCTATATAGTAATTATCGTAAAGTGTATGCAAGAGCAGAAAGAAAGGTCAATTCATTGCTGTATTAATAATTTTAATAAATATATTAATTGATTATTTTATATTTATTAGTCTAGCATTGTTCTAGACTATTAAATTTTATACTAACTTGATTTAGCTCATTCCACGTAAAAATTACAGGAGAAATTGACAGTTGGTGGAACAGTGCCTTCATATCATAATCTATACTCTCCTAATGATCGTAGCGATGACATGGAGGATGATTTGGTGAAACCTTGGACCCTTCATGCTTTCCTACGACATTACTATATACCGTTCTTAAAAAAGGGAGTAGTTAAAGTGGGTATTATTTTTTTTCTTCTACAATTTTTTCTTGATCTTATTTGGAAATTACCCCGTATTGTTTTTATGCACTTTTATATTTTATAATGCCAAATTAGAAAGTTAGAACATGAACATGAACTATATTTTCTGGGAAATTTGATAAATATGAGATTTGAATTTGCTTAGTTTAATGCAATAGTGATATTAAAATCATAATAATTAACTTATGTGAAACATTACCAATTTTGTTTTTTTTTTCTTTTTTTCAGAATTTTTTGTTGTTTCAGATATTTGTCATATTGACTTGCTTATGCTTGTTATTTGCCGGATTAATTGGATTGCGGAACACTACGTTTGGTCTTGAAATGAGCGATGTGTTGCCTGATCAGACAGCACCGGCTGCTTTCTTGAAAGCTCGGGATCGTTACTTCAGCTTTTATCCAATGTTTGCTGTATTACGTGGACCAGGCATTGACTATGCAAAAAATCAACACAAAATCGATGATTATCGTTTAACTATTGGTAAATTATTCTTTCATTTTAATGAATAAAGATTGGCATTGAATATGTGATCCAATTGTTTTTGATGCTTCTGAAAGAAAGCTGAATTTATTGAAATCTTGAGATGAGTTACTAGATAAGCTACTGGAATGTTACTAAGAAAACGGCTGCAAAATCTTGCATTTCAACTTTCATCCATATTCATTTAATCCAATCACTTTCCATATATTCATTTTATTTTTATCCTTTGTAAGCAACTTTTTCCCTAATTTGTTACCGATTTTAGGCAGTTCTCCTTTCGTTGTAAAAAACAGTGAGAAGGAACCAAGCGAGAGATATTGGTTATCAATGTTAAGGATTTGGCTGCAGAATTTACAACAAAAGTTAGATCAGGCGATAGCTGATGGTTTGGTAAATTTTTGAAACTTTGAAATTAAAATTTTATGCTCGATTTCTGATTTTGCGGTTTTTAAAACTTATTTGTTACTATGAATGGAAATTATTACTTTATCTTGCAAAATGGTTGAAAATTGTTTCAATAAAGATTGATGCTTCAACGGGTACAATTGCGGGTGAAGGAACCGATTTTGTGGGAGAAACTGAAAAATTATCGACTGATGTCAATATTGCTTATCGATTAGCATGTAGCTATGGATACACGTATAACTGTACCGGTCGTGTAAGTATCTTATCTAATGATTCCATTAAGAAGACTTATTATGCATGACATGTGACTGTCACATTGGTTACATTGTAGATGACATTTAAAAAAAAAAAAATCAAAACATGGATAAATTATTTATGAGAAAATTCAAAGCAACTTCATAATGTTTGTTATATTTGCAGATTGGAAGAGTACGTTTTGTAGATGAAAGTGGAACAATTAATATGGAAAGTTTTTACAACTACTTAACAGCTTGGTATAATTCTGATAAAATGATGTATCATGTATCACTTGCTTCATTCATTCCTTCACCACCGGAATGGACGATTGAAAATAAAACTCGTTTGATTCCACCAGCAGGTCCATTCGAGTATAGCCAAATACCCTTTTATCTTACAAATCTATCCAGTACACCAGTTATCATCGAGATGGTTAAAGTTAGCCATTTTTTTTTTTTTTTTTTTTTCGTCATTTTAATTTTTAATACTTTTTTTTTCATTTTATATTTGACTTTAATTGGACATTTTTTAATATTTTTTTTAGAACATAGTGCTATTCGTTTTTTGTTAGCATAAGTGAATTATGGTTTAATCAAAAACGAACTTCTTTTTTTCAGGAGATTCGTGCTATTTGTGATGAATTTACTGCTAATGGTCTGCCAAATTTCCCCACTGGAGTTGCATTCACATTTTGGGAACAGTATTTACATCTGAGCGGCAATCTTTTCCAAGCTATTTGTGTAATAGCATTTGCTGTATTCTGCGTGATTTCTATTATTATATGCAATCCATGGGCTGCCGGTTAGTAAATTTTCATTACATATTTTCATCCAAATTTCATTATATTTTCAAATTAATCGCAGAATTAGAAAAAAAAAAAAAAAAAAAAAAGATTACAAGAAAAAAATTTCTAGTTGTGTTGTCATTATTGATTTTTATATCTTTCAATAAGAAGTTATATTTTAGGCATTATTTTGATAATTTTGCTGCTAATGACAGTCGAACTCACAGGTTTTCTTGGTTTAGTTGGTATCAAACTGAATCCTATCTCAGCTGTAACAGTTATTACTGCCGTTGGTATTGGTGAGTCTTTTTTATACTTTGTTTTTGAGTGATGATGGAATTTTTAAATTAAAATTAATAACCTAATTAGATTAATTGAAGTTTGCTTTATTGTTGGAATTTTTGTTTAAACTTAAAAATCTCTTGGTAATTAATATAATCAGCATGATTTTATGGGATATTAATCAACAATCAGTCATTAAATTACTTTTTATTTGTATTATTAAATTTCTGAAAACGTCATCTTCTAAAGAGCTATGTAGTACAAACTATTCTGCTTCTCTATCACGTTAGACTTCATTCAAATTTCAATTTTAGCAAATACTGGCAACCTATAAACCGGGTAAATTAAATGTGTTTTTGACGTGATTTTTTCATGAAATGTATGTGAAAAAAAGAAATTCGCTGTATAAAATAATCACACAGTCATGATAATCATAGAAATGAATTGAATTTGATTCAACTTTAATTTAATTGAAGTGGTTTTTTAGGAGTGGAATTTACAGCACATGTTGTGCTGGCATTTTTGACATCACTTGGTACTCGAAATGATCGAATGGCATCCTGCATCGATCGTGTTTTTGTTCCTGTTATTCATGGTGCTTTCTCGACACTGCTTGGAATTATTATGCTTGCTTTTTCGGAATTTGAATTTGTTGTGAAATATTTTTTCATAGTAATGACAGCATTAATTTTTATCGGTGTTATCAATGGTCTTGCTTTGTTACCAGTTTTACTTTCACTTATTGGACCACCATGTGAGGTTAGATGTTACAAAATGGAGAATCTTTCATTGATTTCATTACAATATTCTTTAATTTCGGAGATAAATTTATAGCGAATTGAAGTTTCCAAAATTATTGCAATATAAATTGTGTTGAATAAATACGATAGAACACAGTGTTGTCTAAAATTTTCGTTTAAAAAAAATAAGATTTTTGTTAAAGAAATGTTGAAATTTAAAAATTTCCAGATTGAACCGTTGGATGGAAGCCATCGTTTGTCTCCTCCACCACCGCTACAACGACGGATACAACGGACAGTGCAAGAATCACAAGTACATCGACGTAACTGTTCAGATGATAGTAATACTGCCACTCTTGGTTCTGAAAATGTACGTTTTTCATTGCTAATTGATCATGTTTAAATTTTTGTAACACTTTTAATTAATATCCGAAATTCTCACCAATTTTTTGAATGAATTTTTTTAATCTTTTCTTTTCTTCTAGTATTTTCGCCTTCCATTCATTTTCATCGCTTTCAAATTTCAGTTTAATTTTTTAGATAGTAGTTTTTTTTTGACATTAGTTAAAACTAAACTTTTTTTCATTCAGTGCAGTACAATGCTACTAATATCGCCACCGCGAAGTGGTAATGGTGGTTTATCGGGTGCACCACGACTGGTTCCAAATAGTCATGCTCGGTCCGCAAGTGCTCATATCGTATAAATTATATGACATTTTGCTTTTTTATCCTTCTCTTATTTATTATTCTCATAGATGGATGATTTTTGAAGAAAATTAGTGCAGTCATAATTACGTTATGTTGCTCTGAAATTGTGAGTGAAACACTTTTGATCAAAAATACTGAAGTAGTTATTATTTTCTTGCTAAATTCTGCGTAAAAAGGTTTATTTATTATTTCAATTTCTTTTTTTTTTCCTTTTTTTTTTCTTTTTGTTAGCTGAAATTTCCAGAATTAGAAATT
Source organism: Brugia malayi (assembly GCF_000002995.4). Lineage (NCBI taxonomy): Eukaryota > Metazoa > Nematoda > Chromadorea > Rhabditida > Onchocercidae > Brugia > Brugia malayi. The sequence continues at coordinate 3,786,118 of NW_025062476.1, read as the reverse complement.
TTTCCGCACAGTCAATTTTACAGATATTGCTCGTTTCAATAATTTATGTTTCCATTATCATCTGTGATCTCACACTCGCCCAATCTCTCCATTTCCCCTTCCTCTCAATTTGTATAATTGAAAAAAATCTGAATTTTTTTCTCTCTTTTTTTTGATTAGTTTGAGATGATTTATCAAATTGCGGATGATTTCTTTTTCTTATCGATTACACTTAAACTAATTCAGTATTCAATATTTCTAGATTTTAGGAAGTTTTCTTCATGCCCTGAAGGAATCATTTTAATTCACAGTAGTTTTTTTCAATCTCTCTTTATGTATTGTATTTTCCCACGAATTCTCATTTTTTGAAAAATTTCTGTGCCATTAACTTATGATTTTCTAGATAAGAGGATTGTTTTATGATTATTTTTTAGATTTCTTTTTTTTTTTTTTTTTTTGATTTTTTTAAAGTACAATTTTCTTTTTGTGTCTCTCTTTTTTCCTGTGCAATCTATAAATCAACCGCAATTGCTCAGAGAAAGATTAAAATTGAGGAAGGTGAAAAAGGAATGGATTGAACGGGATTTGCTGGGATCTATTATACGGGTGATTTAGCTCGTTTGATCATCTTATGGTCATCCTTAATTTGTTTCAATATTGCACTATTATTATCAAAATTTTTTTATCAAAATTAGAAAAAAAAGACGACTCATGCCGATTATATATGTATGTATATATATCCGGTATGTACATAAGTTTTCAGTATTTCATGATTTGTAATATCTTTTAATACTTGACATTTTGGTGATATTTTTCCCAAATAATATGATTTGAGGAATGAACATGACAAAAATTGCGGTATTCTCAAATACCGAAAAAAAAACCTTTTTTGATGTTGATTCATCGTTCAATTATGATCATTATTTTTCATTATCAATATATAAATGATCTGTTGATTTTTTTTTTTTTTTTTAATTAATTAATTTTGAATGTGAAATAAAATTAGTCATCGATGAATCTCATCAAATCGTTTATGTATTTATTGATTGATTGTTTGATTTGTTGTTTATATATATTTTGTATTATTGTGAGAACAAAATTCTCCCATTTGAGCTTATCATTTCTTTCTATTACTGATTATTCCGGTAATTCGTATGCAAATGCCTGAATCATTCTCTTCCTTTTTTTCTCTTCGTGTTATACTTTTTTTCTGGAAATCTTTTTATATGACTTCAATCCAGTAACAACCATCTATGTTTTTATTTTTTCAGATATGTTTGAGCACATACTTTAAATCACTGTTTAGTTCATAGGGTTAAATTCTATGTATTTTAAATTTAACCGAAATATTTCAGTCATATTTAGAGATGGTATCTTGACTTATAATTTCATTAAGTATAATTGTCCAGGCCTTTTAGGTTTGGGGTGAATATTGTGTAGTCTTTCAAAATGTTATTTAGCTCCGGTAAATGTAATATCTTACTTTATTTTTGTTTATTTTCGGACAGACTGTGATTTTAATGTCTTTTCAAACTATGTTCTTCTAAGATTTTTATTTATTTATTTATTCTTTTATTTTACTTACTTTTTTTTTTTTTGGAATTAGTCACTTTTTTTGGAGAAAAAACTTTCTGGAGAAAGTTTAGATATTAAAATTCAATTACAGGCATAAAACCTCGACGATGTTCTTTATAAATTAGTTGTTTTTTGATTCATATCTCAATCATATAGGAATTTGCACATTCGTTATTTTGCTCTATCGAATAATATATTATTTTTAATTGATTTGTTACTTGTCTTTTGCGTTTCTTTTTTCTTTTGTCCAATTCTATGCTTTTTCCCTATTTAAAATAATTCAGTTGTTTGTTCGAAATTTATATTAATAAGATTTTTATTAAGATTTCAATTCATTTTTTTTCGTCTTATTTTTTTATTTTTTCTCGATGGATAAACATCTCAAATGAAAGAATAAAATGTTATGCTTGTGACTGACCACAGAAGTAACAAAATTCATCCATCGATTAGAAAGAAATCTTAAAAACATATGGAAATTACTGAATAATTTATTCAATTGATTTACTATGATAAACATTCATACTAACTTTGGTTTAGAAAATATGTGATAGCTTTGTTGATATAACTTTATCAGAAACGATTGAAAATTTTTTGTCTTTGTAATCCTAATATCCTGATATAGATCGATTTATTTAATATGAATGATTAGATTTATGAACATTTTTCTTGTATTTACATTCTATCGGAATAATTATTCACATCCAACAATGTTTTCCCCTTTTTTTTGATAAGAATAGCAATATTTTTAATCCAATCAATCAATAATCTATTCCATTGCATTGTGTGATTTCCATATGTTTGCTAAACTTTTAGATTATTTTTATAACGTAATGAAATCAATTTAATTAACTATTTAAATCATTAAGTTTGCTATGTTGTTATATCGATAAGTGGTGCGTTCCTTTCACTGGGATAGTTGATGTGAAGGCCGAGTTGACCGATATAAAATATCTTCAAACCGATTCTTCCTGAATTATAGTAGGAATATGGGATGTAAATTGTAAACTGTCGGTAGATATCCTGAAAAAGAAGTGATGCTTTCATGTATTGCTTAAATATTCAGGTATTTTTCATGAAGAGAAACAATATTCGCACTCCAATTATTTCACATTTAATTAGTTTTATTCATCATTAATTTTCTTACCTTTCGATTTCTTACCTTACTTTCCCTAAATAGCTTATAAACATAAATGGTATAATAATATACTACTGGTAATTGAGTTATAGTTGAACAATTGCTTCAAAGTCTTATGGTAATTTCTCAATTAATCTTTCGAATACAGTAATTTCAATTTAGGATTTTTCCGAAATTTAATATCAAATTATCAATTGATCAAATCAGTGATATCAATGTATCAGTAACCTTTTGTCGTTCATAAAATGTCATACCACATTGATGATTTATCACTAAAATAGGTTTCTGAAGTATTGTCTGTCCACTGGATAGTCGAAAAGATCCCTCATTATTTGGTTGTTGTTCAGTGATAAAACTATTCACTTCTAAATAATTGCTTATAAGAGATCGAAATTTATAGGAAGGAGAAAAATTTTTAGAAGCAAATATGAGAGAATTTTATTTTAAGAAAAATTTAACAATTTCATTTATTAGAAATTATAATAAATTATTAGCATAAAATGAATTTTCAAATGAAAAAAAAAAATTATATTTCACATATTTATCGCAAACTTTAATTATTGCAAATTTAATGGGTAATTCTTTCAGTTTTTTTTTTTTTACATTTTTGATTTTCTTTAAGAAATTCTAACTTATTGATTGAAGAAAAATTTAGCATTTTAAACATTTCAAACTTGTAAACTCAAAAATGAACTTTTAAAAGTCTAATATCATATGATAACACATTATCTACTTTTTAATTTCTTATTTTTGAAATCTTCAAAAAAAAAATGATAATATCACCTTGCTTATCAGTTGAAAATAATCGTACAACACTTGTTGATATATTGTAATGGTCGCCGGTACAAAATAATTTACCACTAATTTCGAGCGCTAAAGTACAAAAAAAAAAAAATTATTAACAATTTCAGTTTTTAGAAAGAAACAGTTTGAGCTGCTCAAATATTAAAAAAAAGTGTAACAATTTAAAGTTTATGCGATACAAAGTGCTTTTTTTAAATAAGAATTTAAATACTTGATTTTAGAGTATTTAAATTTACTTATTAATATATGTGTGAGTATAGGAAGTTGGAGCGCTATATTAATATTATAATATAATAATTACTTTTTACATTACTGCTAATTATAATTGATAGATAATTAATCATAATTAATATAGAAAATAATTGATAAATAATTTATCAATTAACGTTTTATATAATCTCAAGCATTTTATGATTGCCTGTACAATCATATAAAATTCCTTACGTAATAATAAATCTAACATAAATGAATTTAAATCATTTATTGTGGAAACAAAGAATATTATTTGGAACTTTTGTATTATTAAGATATTTGAACAATAATATTAGGATTAAGAAACTAAGAATTATAGTAAAAAACAAAAATTATAAATTTTAATTAGAATTTAATTTTGAGATTGAAAAAAAAAAATTTTTAAGCGATATTAATTACAACAATTGTAATCGATTGAATAAAGTAAAACTTACGTTTATTGAAATGAATAAATTTGATGCCATCTTTTTGACCTGGATAATACAATTCCAAATTAATAGTACCAATATGAAATGATTCATTGCTATTAATAAATTGTTCAGGAATTTTAATAATAAATCGACGATATGTTGCATTCTAAATTAATATCAATAACATTTATTAATTCTAATTTCATTTCTATATTCATTTTTCTTCTCTTTTTTAAATTGATAAATTATAAATTAATTGAGAAAATTAAATTAAAATGAATAAATGACTAATATATAATGTATTCAAAAAAAAAAAACAATTCAGTAGTTTATTGAAATATTTTTCTTTTATAATTAAAAAATCCTTGTTGAAAAAATAATTATAAACTAAATAAATTTAATATCATTTGATTTCTAAATTCTTTCTTATCAAATTTTATTTTCTGTTATATCCTTAATGATACTAACTGATTATTACTGTTCTTTTTCTTATCACATGAATGAATGAATTTCTTTTATGTATTTCAATCATTTGCGTTAAAATTAATTCATGTTTTTTCCTTTTTTTGTTCTGTTTTTTCTTTTCCGGAAATGAATGTCAAAGAAGAGAAAGAAGAAAATGAGATTTGAGGAAGAAATAAAAAAGGAAAGATTGAAAAAGTGATAGAAGAGGAGAATGGAAAGTTAGCAAAGTTTGAGAAATGATAATTGTCATTTTGTCAAGAAATGAATTACATAGATGAGTCTATTCAACATTTCAGAGAGAGAGAGAGAGAGAGAGAGAGAGGGAGAGAGAGGGAGAGAGAGAAAGCCAAAGAATAAATTAACTTGATTTAATCTTATCAGACAATATGCTCTTCCTTTTTTTTTTTCTTTTTCATTTTAAAATCCATTAGTGAGATGAGTAGCCAATAAACAATCATTCTAGTTTGTTTATTCTTTTTTTACTCTTATAATTAAGTTAAAATTCTAAGCAAAACTGATATAAAAATAAAATTTAGTGTTATTTCTTTTCTTTCGTCCCTCTCTCTCTCTCTCTCTCTCTTTCACTTCCTTCCTCTCTTTCTTTCCACTCAAAATATATTAGAATACTGTAAAATTGTAAATTTTGAAATTAAAATTTGAAATTAAAATTGAAATGCAGTTTCTAATTTATGACTATTCATTGTGTTAATTTAAACATTATTTTTACATCATATTAAAAATTAACATTTAAAAGTTAGCCACAATAGAATCAAATGATTTTTAATAATGAAATTAAAAAAAAAAAAAAAAGTAATAGTTGAATTTTTAAGTTTCATCTTCTTTTTTTTTTTACAAAATTTTACTAACTTTCCGTTTTAGTTGACCACATTGATGATAGATAACCAATACAGGACGAAATGATATGATAAAATCACGATTTTCACCATTCAATTCAAAATTACCCTCTTCCCATGATTCACTTCCATCCACAATATAATTGATTTCTGTAAAATAATCACTCTCAATGTATAAATATGAATAATTTTATATTTTTCGATAAAAGAAAAAACGAAAAATCCAATTTGATTTTTAAATTAATTAAAAAAATAAAATTAATTATTTGATAAAAATTTTCTTTCCCTCTCTATCTTATCTGAAAAAGAAAAAGCAAAAATAACCATCACTGATGCTATTTTTAATATCTGTTTAATATTATTCATTTTTCAATTTTTTATTTTTTAAATGGAAAAAAAAAATCAAAAGAAAAACAGAGAGAGACAAAGAGAGAAAGAGAGAGAGAGAGACTTACTTTGCCTGAAACAAATAAATTGATCCTTCTTCCATTTACTCTCTTAAAATACTTTAATGGATTAATTGCGCTATTTATTTGCTATATATGTAAGAGAGAAAAAAAAAGTTCTTTTTGTTATGCTAAAAGCCGTAGTGGTACCAATTGGTACCATAAATCTAAAAAAGAAAACTATAATGAAGCAATGAAATGAATTTTGAAATTAAAAAATTCTATGTGCAAAATGATTTTCGTTTTTCTTTTCATTTAGAAATACATTTATTTTAGGCATTTATTTTTTTTTATAAACCTTATACATATTTATTTTCATTTCATTTTGTTAATTTCAATTGTTTTATTAATTCCAAAAAAAAAATTGTGTTTGGTAATTTTTTAAAATTTTTGATATTTCATCCTATTAGTAAAAACTATAATGTTACTGCTAATTTAAGGCTAAATTAATAATCAAATTTTTAGCCTATAAATTAAAATTAATCTCTTAAAAGAGAAAGTATCTGATAAGAGATCAAAGAACAACTCGCATATCATTTGATAATATTTATCTCTCCACTCGATTGGTCAAATCATAAATGAATTTTAGTACTTCAAATTAATGCTTATTTTATTAGCTATGTAATAATTAAGCCAAGCTATTATAGTTTTTCTGGTCAAATTTACTTTCTTTTTCTTTTCTTTTTTTTGGTCAACCAATTTTCACTTTCTAATCATACAATTTTCATCCTTTTTTCTTCTTTTTTTTTTAAAAAAAAAGACTTAAATTCTTTTCTTGCATCAAAATTTTTAATTATCTCACAATTTCAGATAATTGTCACATTTTTATTGGTGACATATTCCACATAGACATTGTTATATTTTAATCAATTCCTTCTATTATGCAAAAAAAGAAACAAGAACAAACGATTTACAGTATTTGTTAATAGTAGTACAAATATAAATTTATATCATTTATCAGTTATCATATTTCAACTTTCATTTTCATTTATTAAAATTTAATTTCCATTTTTTTTCTTTCTTATCACACAATATTATTAGTAAACAAAACCAAAAATAAACAAAGAATGCTAACAGCCAAAAAAAAAAAACCCTCAAAAAATAATCAAAATCTAAACAATACCATTACTAAAACAAATTAACTTACTTATTCTTAAAACAGATAAAAGTAAATAAAAAAGAAAGAAATAAAACAAATGAAACACACTCTTTTTACATAAAACATAGATATAAACCATAAAATAAACTAATAATAATAATAATAATAATAATAATAATAATAATAAAGAAAGAAATTAAACAAACTTCAAAATTATAATTAAAAATAAAACTTAAAAAACAAGTATGCTCATTTTGATCTGTTCATATTTATTTTTGTATAATTATAAGTTAATTAATCTCTTTTTATTAATATTTCTTTTATTTATGAATAATTTAAAAAATTTTTAGACTTCCATATGATAATTTGAGTATTTTTTTGATATTAAATTCAATAATTTGGCATAAAATATTTCACTCATAATTTCTGCTTCCCTTTAAAAAAAAAAAAAGTATATTATAATTTTGCAATCATTGCATTATACTGCAATTTTATGTTCTTTTTTAAAAGAAAGAAAAAAAAAAAAAAACTTCAAGAATTCATCAAATAACGTTTAAATCTTTTTTTTTTTTTAAATAATTTTTGTTTATTGTTAAACGGTAAAATTATTCGATTTAAAATCTTTCGTCTATTTTTTTATCAAATGTTATCTGAATAAACGACTGATATAATTTGTGCAAAGATAATCTGGTGAAAGAGAGAGGAATGTAGAGAGAGAGAGAGAGAGAGAGAGAGAGGGAGGGAGAGGGAGAGAAATGGATAATTTTAAAAGGTTTTATGGAAAGCAGCTAATGCTATTGTCAAGCATTTATTCATCCATTCATTTGACTCTATTCAGTTAGATGAAATTTAATAAAATCAAAAAAAGTTATATCACGTTTTCCTTTTTTTCTTTCTTTTCTTTTTTACGCTAATAAACAAACTTATATCACTTTTATAATGCTAACAAGAAGAGTTCAAATCCACGTTTGTTTATATTAACAATGAAATATAACAAACGTAACAAAATGTTTTCGTCATTTGTGTTTTAGTTGTTTAGTTTGAAAGAATATTATTTGATCGTTAGCTATTGGCATATTTTAATAGCTTTATTAAATAGCAATAATTGATATTATATTTTGTCATAGATCAATTAAAATTTAACCATTGACATGTATAATCATTAAAATTTTTATGGTATTATTTAATAAATTAAAAATTCAACCAGAAATGATACTTTTTTTATGCTTAAAAAAAAAGTTCAAAAAATAATTTCAAATGATACACACATAAATTTGCATAATCTTACTTGTCTTCATTAACTCTTGCAATATTTGAATATAATCGTACTTTTGCCGTTTTATATGGCACAGTTTGATAGCGACAAAAGAGAGTACCCTTAGAGCTAATATGATTGTTTATTTGAGATTCAAATGATTTCAATTGTATCTTTGAATCAATCGATTCATTAATATACGATAAATCATTATCATTTGAATTAATCACTAGAGGTAGATCATCAATAAAGGTAGCTTGAATTCCGTTAATAACTGTTGTAGTGGTAGTGATAATTGTAGTAGCATTGATTACATTGCTAATAATTGTTGAGGCGGAAATGTCGTTTGCAATTGCATCATCAAAATGCTCAGATGATTTTAATAAAATTTCAGTGTTAGTTGAACAAATGAAAATTTCCGCATAAATTGCAAATATAAATGATAGAAATTGTACAGAAAACATTTAGAAATGAAAAATGCTGCAAAAATAAAGTTAGCAAATAACTTTTATCCCTTTTTCCTCTTTTTTCTTTTTTTTCTTTTAGCAATATTTTTTAAAGTAAACAACTGTTTAACAATGATAAATTATTATTTGAAAAAAAGAAATTACAATCAATAATTTGTTAATGAATGAATTTAAATTGAAATGGTAATGAAAATGGAGAAAAAGAAAATAGAATTATTATAAATGGATGCTATGATATTTTGGAGAGAAAAAAGAATTTCTTTTTTTTTTTTTTTTTGTTAATCATTGAAGCATAAATTATAATATATTTTAGAAAGCTTAAAATTTGGAAATTTTTTTTTTGTAGAAATAAAAAAAGATGAAAGAAACGGTGGAAAAAAGAGAGAATGATTAAAGTTTTTTCTTTTTGAAGAAAAAAAAAATATATAAAATGAACAAACGAGAATAATAAGTTTACATTTAAGTGTATTTAAGAGTTGCAAATTGAGTAAGTAAAATAGTTTGTTCTATTTTTCGTTTCAATTTTAACAAATTTATGTGTATATGTTTCCTTAAGGTATTTCCATTTTATTTGATAAGTAAACAAAATCGACAATTAGACTTCCATTGTGTAATTTTGTCCAATCTTTAAATTATTACATCAAAAAATTTTTCGAATATGAATTGATGAATTGAGAGCAAAAAATAAAAAAAAAAGGAAAGTAATCGTAATAAATAAAAAGTACAAATTTTCAATTATTCATGAATGAGTTAAATAATCCTCGGCTAACTAAGCTATGATATTTTATTTGTTTTAAAAATAGCAAAAATTCAGTTTTATATAAGCAAAAAAAAAAAGTAAAGTTTTTCTTGTTGAATTGATTTATTAAATTACTGTATTCTGTTATGATAAAGTATGAGAAATTTATACAAATGGTTAATTAATTAGTAGAAATCCAGTAATTTGTTAAAAAAAAAAAATTTGGTCGTTTCTTCTTTGTTTGGAATTAGTATTTATTTTGCATAAAATTTGATTTAAAATGGAAAATTTGATGAAAATGAAGTATTAAGTGCTATTACTACTGCTATTACTTATAATAAATTATTATGATTTAGCTATAAGTAATAAAATCCAAAAAGAACATTTGAGAAATTTCAATTTAATTATGGATTAAACAAAATATGACAAATACTTTGCTAGGAAATTTACAAATTATCTAACTTACTTTCTTTTTTTTGAAATAAATTTGATTTTTTTTTCTTCAAAATGTCATACGACAAAAGTATAACAAATTTTTTGTCTTAGATAACATTTGAATTTTCATAAGCTAAATGAAAAATTTTTCCTTTTGAATCATATGAATCTGTTAGTCTGCCAAAATATATTTGATACGGTCATTTGCGCTTCATTTTTTCTGTGATTAATTCCATTTAATTAATATAAGTGAATTATTAAAAAAAAAAACATAGAGCCAAGAATGCTAAATGTACCTAAAGTTAAGCATCGAGTATAAATTTAAAAAAAAAGGTCGAATTTAATTTTTTTTCCTGACAGCTTACTATTCATCTATAATTGATTTAAAATTTCTTTAACTGATAACAATTGATAACTTATCTATGATTTAATTTATATATATCTGTATAACAGTGTTTAGAGTAATAATTCATATATTAATTCTTTTTGTTTTCTTTTTACCACAACAATTTTTGTTTTAGTTTTTGATTTTAACATTTTTCATTTCATAAAGTGATATATTTGTCGTTTTTTTTTCATTTTTAAAAGCTATAAATTTTAAAAAGAAATCCAATAAGCGTCTAAATAAGCTTAAGTTTCTGAAGCATCCAGAAAATGAATGATTAACAATTTTTCATAAAATTCCTTCGTCTTTTCGTTATTTGTCATCAATTTAAATGCTCCATTTCCACTTGTTTTTTTTGTCTATTAAAACAAAGTTTCAAAACGAATAGCTCATACTCTCATTCAAATTAAAAATATTATCATTGAACAAAAAATACTAAATATTATACTGAAATATCAAATACCATTTGCGCCAAACTATTTATGCAAATTGCATTACAGTTATTAAAGATATTATTCGTAGCAGAAAAAAAAAGTTTCACTTTTAAATTCATTTTCCTTCTCCGTAATGAATTTTGAGGTAATTAAAAATGTGAGATAAATTTACCTAAACATAATTACTGCCTTTGACGTATTGACGTAATATCCACCATCTGAACAGACTTTTCTCGTTAAGTTAAACGTAATGATAATAAAATTGAAATTGATAAAATCTTGCAATTAGCAAGAAAAAATAAACTGATAATATTGATAGGAGTGATAAGTAATCAAATCAAAGCCGTTATAAATCTGATAAATAACGCATTTTTTGTTTTGAAATAAAATAATTAATTGATTTAGTATTATTATTAGTCATTGATCAAAATCAAAAATTTAATAAGTAATTAAGTTTGCTTCTGTTCATTTTTTTTCTTTGCAGATCAATCAATTTACTATCAACTTCTGATCATCTTAGTTTTATTTTTTTTTTTTTTTTTGTAGAAGAAATTTCCTTTTTTTTTTTTTCAAAATTTTGCTGTCTAACATTTCAGAATAATTACTTTTAGCTATTCAATGATAGCTAATGCTAAAAAACTAATTTAAATGTAGAAATTAACTGTTCGTTAAACTTTCTTCGCCTTATTTCAACTTCTTTCTTTCTTTTTTCTTTTTTTTACGATTGGATAAATTTCATCAGAATTTTACAAAATCAAATTTTATCTGAAATATGCAGAAGTTTTTTTCTTTAAAAAAAACTTATTTCTTTTTGCAAATAAACACAATTTCATGCTGTCTTTTTTTCTCTCAACCACTAAAGTGTTAAATTTCTTTTTTTTATTCTTTAACTTAAAATTATTTGTAAAATTTTAAATTTAAATTGCTAGATGATGTTTTTTTTTTATTCATCTATAAGTTACTGAATAAATTTATAAGTATTAAAAATTTCTCAGCATTAATTATAAGAAATTTTAGATGAATTCTTGAAGACTTTTTTACATCGTTAGCTTAAAATAGGAAGCATAAAATTCTCAGATGGATTTAATTTTTTTTTTTTTGTTTTTGCTAGATAACAAGTTGAGAATTTGAAATTCTTTGATTTCTGCAATAATTTTTATTTCTAACACAAGTACTTAAAAAAAATTCTTACAGTAGATGTTGAAAAAAATCAATCAATACTTTGCTTTTTTTTTTCAATTATTTAAAAAATTATTCAGTGATAATTTCAGGTAAAAAATATTTTTGCAATTTATTATGATGAATTGGTCATCGATAAGATTATTTATTGATCAAAAGATAATAATCTAATTGAAAATGATTTTTAAAAAGATAACAGAAATCAAACATTTGTTTATTTCAAAAAATTTTCTTTCATTTTTATCTCTTTTTCTTTCACAAATATAACTCAAAAATATTTTAGAAACTCTTAACTAGAGTAAAGTTTACACTAAAAATTTTTTTTATTTGTTAATATTACACTAAAAATTTTGTTAAAATTTGAGGTGCAAATGTAACTTTGATTTAAACTTATGAAAATTATTATTGAAATGTGACATATAATTTACTCAAATTTCGTTTTTCTAATCCAAATTTTTAATTCTTTTTTTTTTCCCTTTCTTCAAGGATTAAAATGTTACTTTTTTTGAGAAAATATTTCAACCAATTATAACTACAAAATTTTTCATTATAATTAATAATAAAAAAAATTTTTTTTCAATAAAAATAAAATTAATAATAAAAAAATATAAATCTTTGATAGTTGTCACTTGTAGTTATTTATTTTATTATTATTTGATTTTCATTTAAAAATAGCATACATCATCTCTCTCTCCCTCTCTTTCTCCCTCTCTCTCTCCCTCTCTCTCTCCTTCTTCCAATTTAATGACCCTAATTAATTTTATTCATTTCTTTTGTTAATCTAATTATTACTCATCCATTCTGAAACCGTTTTATCATTCTATCACTTATAATATCATTCTTTGAATGCGCATGCAGCTGCATTTACGTACGTGTTTTGCAGTTAACGTGAAAAAAAGAACGTTACGTATCATTTTAATAATAAATAATATACATAGTGGTACTTACACGCAATTTTCTCAAATTTTGTAAGCGTTCGCTTTTCTCTGAGTGATAAAATGATCAATGCAATTCACATCAATTTTAGTTTTATATTATATAAAAAATTTGATCAAAAAAACAGTAAAGCATAATACTGAATGAATAGCAGTATTGATTATTTCTAGAAAAAATAATCGATAAGACAATCAATCAATAATATCATTATTGATTGATTTGACTTTAAAAGATTTTCTTAAATTTATTTGCAAATGAAAGCAAACAAGGAAAAAAGGAAACGAAAAACAAAATTTATTTAATAAGGGAAAAAAAAATGAAATTATATTAATAATTAAAAGCAGTGAATAATTTCCCAATGCATAAAATTATTTTGATAATTGTAAATGATTTCTAAAAATAGCAACAAAATTTCATTATCACTGATTATCACTGATTATGAGCGTTATCAATTGCAGTTATAAATGCAACTGTAATACAAATATCACTCATCAATGATAAGCAATTTATTATCTTTGCAAACGTTCGTTGATAACATTTCTTTTCTCTGTGTTTAATGAAAATTTGTATTTTTTCTTTTTTTTTATTTTTTAAATTTTACAAATTTGATGAAATATTAGTGAAAAATAATTTTTAGAGCAAAAAAAAAAAAAAAAAAAAAGAAGCAGCGATATTATAAAATATATTTTGTTACAAATATATTTTTTCAATTTATCATAGATTATTTTCTTAATTTTAATTTATAATTATTATAAATTAAATTATTCATTGCTAACAAATAATTTTAATAAATTATTAAATAAAAAATAATTTTAGCATTGTAATATGAAACATTTGAATAATATTTTGCATATTGCATATAAATCGATTTAGTTGTTTTATTTGAAACATTCATAATAATTTATTGTTTACCGAAACTCTCATATGTTTCTGGAAGTTTTCTTTTAGCAATTCTAAATCTTCCGGTATTTTCTCATAATTACTAATATTGTTTTTAATAATTTATTCTGGAAGTTATGTTTATTGATGATATTACATTCGAGTGTTATATTTTAATTTAAAATGTTTGAAACTTAAGCATAGTTTCATTTCAATTCAATCATACTCTTATTCTTATTTTTTTTTTTTTTCAAAAATAAGTTCTTTTATTTTACTCTAATTCTTTCAAAATATTTTCCTTTTTTTTCATTAAAAATTTGTTTTAATTACTTTTTAAAAAAAAAAAAAAAACAAACAAGGATTATCCTTTTAATGCTTGCATAGTTTTTTCCTTTTTTTTTTAATAAAAACAATTTTTTGATTTTTTTATGAAATGATATAAGATGAGAGTGATAAGTGGAAAATTTCATTTTTTTTTATATGAAAAAAATTAGCTAAACGATTTATTATTATATAAGATCAACTTTTCAGTCTTATCAGTTATAGCTGCTGATAATCTGATATGAACAGGTACAGGTAATCAGTGTTTGGATTGTTTGATGTAATTATGTAAATTATAAATTATCATTATTATCTGTATTTTCATTACCACAAATATTTTCATCCATCAAATACTAACATTTCAAATTTCAAACAAAATAAGCTAAGGAATAATTTTTTCTTTTTTTGATAAACTTTTGAATGCAATTTCAAAATTAAAATTCTTTCATTTTATTGTAAACAAAATTTTCAAACATTTCTTTCCTTCTTTCAAAAATAATGATAGATTATTTTTTAACTTAGTGATATTACTTCAATTAGAATAGAATTATTTTAGTGTTTCAAATTCTATTTCTGACTATTAAAGGTGCTTGTTTAAAAGTAGAAATCGATGATAATTATCAGAAATTATCCGGTTAATTTTAGCATAACTCATTTTCCGGTAGCAATTCAATTATATATTAGAAAAGTAACATAATTATCTTCTTCACATCAAAACAATTGATTTTGCTAATTTAGTTTTTTTTTTCTTCCTTTGCTAATTATATTGCGGAATAATTAGTTAAAATAGAGTATATATAGCCGAGTAAACAAAAAAAATATATAATTAATTATAAATTATTGTAGGAATATTGAATATTATTATTGTATTTTACATAAGTAACTTATTTTACTATTATTCAGTAACTTTTGATCATGAAACTATCAGCCAATAATTGTAATTGCAGTTATCACTATGATTATCATGAAAAAAATTATTATCACAGCCATAATTCTACTACTGTTAATAACAACAACAAAAAAATAAATAAATAAAATCATTAAATGATATCATATATTATTGTTTATGCAAAAGAAAGATAAGAAATGATAGATATATTAAATATGTCATAATTTAACTAAAATATGTTATAAATACAAATTGACTTTCATTTTTCTATGAAAAAAAAAGTTAAAAAAAAAAAAAAATGAAAATATTGAGAAACAAACAATAAACATTTGAAAATAACGAAAGTATTTACGTTTATTAATTTTTAATCATTTTTCATCAAATTCTTCTTTTTCTCTTTTTTTTTATTTTTTTTTATTTAGCTATTTCTAAATTAAAAAAAAAAAAAAAAAAGAAAGAAGAAAAAGCATCGTTTTTAATTTAAGTAAAAACACATTGCAACTCTTTACGTCATACTTTGTTTATATCAAATTTTTAACTTTATTAAAGCTAAATTATATACGTCGAAACATTGTAATTCGGAATGAATTTAATTCAATTAAATACTAAAGTCAAAAAGATTAATTTATCAAATATTACATAGATTTTAGCATACGGAAAACATTTCCGTTTTATTTTGAATCAGTAAAAAATTAACAAATTCTTTTATCGCTGTTATATAAACAAATAAACTATTTGATTTAGTGAAAAAAAAAAGAAAGAAAACAACAACAACGAGAAAATACACATTAAAAAAGTAATTAATTTTGTTAATTAGATGTCAAAAAAAATGTTTGATGACATTCGTTATAATATTTCTTTTTGTTTTGTGCCTTTATCTATACGAAATAATTTCTTTCCTTTTCAAAATTTCACTGTAATTCATTCTCTCTCTCTTTTTTTTTTTTTTTTTTTGGTAATAATAAATTTTGAGAAAGAAAACAAAAACAAATAAATAAATAAATTCAATAATATTATTACTATTATTAATTCTAAATTATTAAAGAAAAAGGAAAGGATTAGAAAAGTAAAAGAAAAGAAAAAGAAAACAAACAAACAAAATTAATTAAAATTTTAAGAACTCATCTTTCTTTCTCTCTTTTTCTTCATTATCCATTCAAAACGATGACAACAACAATGACAAAATATGAATGAATTATGTGCAAAAGCGCTTTTATATAATTTTCTTTCTTTTTTTTTCTTTTCGCTAAATGTTTTATCACTTTTGAAAAGTTAATTTTATCATTTAAATACTGAATTTATGATAAGATAGGATAGATTATATTTTAAGAGATTGAAATAAATCAAAAAAAGTCAAAATTTGAGCTTTGTTTGGTATTATTATTCATTCATTCATTCTGTTTATTTATTCATTTATTACTAACATTGCTAATGTTATCATTATTAATAATCGCTATTACTATTATTAATCATTGTTTTTATTAATTATTATTGTTAATTATTACTTATCACTATTTGTTATTATTTATTACTATTATTACTGCTATTATCATTGTTGCTATTACCATTTTTACGGCTAAATAAAATGTTTCTGTGAATTAATGCAAAAACTAAAAATCGTTATTTTTATTTATAATAGTGGGAAGGGTAAGAAGTAAGCAATCGAATAGAAATATTTTTCTAAACATTAAATTAAACTTTTTTCTCCATTTTGTGCTTAGGAAATTGATTTATTCTTTTTTGATTAATAAACATTTATGAATAAAAATAGAAATTCGAATGTAATTTACTAAAATGTTCAAATTCAACAAATTAATAATTTTTTTGTAAGTAAAATTATTAAAAAGTTTGTTCTACAAAATTCAAATTCAATTAGAAAATATTTATAAACACATTGACAAATCAGAATTTCATTCCTTGTTTTCGAATAAAAATAATTATTGCAATATTCATAAACAATAAATTAAAGTAATTTGTTGCAATTTTTATTTTAAATAAATCTTTCAAATAATACCATACACAAATACTAAACATTATAATTATATTATTTATTAATTAAATATTAGAATAAACAATTAAACATCTAAGAATTGTTTAAAAATAATAATTTTGTTATAGTGAATATATTCTCATTTAATTATCTAATTTTATTATTTATAAAAAATATTCAATTCAAATTTAAGCAAATTTAAAATAATTTATAGTGGAATGCTCGAAACATTTGCGTAATTTCTTTACATCATTTATCATATGATAATATAATTCCATTTATCATAAGATAATATATTATCATAAGACATTATATGATAATGTATAAATCAGATTTATTCCGGAAATTCCATATTGCTATACATTTGTCATTACTTTATCCTTTTTTGCAAAAATTTCAGTTTAATTTCAGGATTAAAAAAAAAAGACATTGAAATATTTGCAAATAAAACTAAGATTTCAGTGATAACAACAAAAAGTTTTGCATATGTCTGCTGCTTCATCACAAAGCAATGTTGACAATTGGTATGTTTGTTATCATTATTATCATCAACAATTTGCATCTTTTTTTTTTCTCTTTTTATCATAAGAAATAATCTTTAAATTTGCAATTCAAATATTAAAATATTATTTGCAAAGAAATTTTTTAAAAATACTTTCGAATATTTAATTTGAAAATAACTATAAATTTCATTTATTTATCAAAACATTTCGTTCCTTTCTGTTTTCTATAATTTCGAAAATATTTCAATGCATTTAAATTGCTTCCGGCAAAATATATCATCGATTTAATTACATTCAACAAAATATATTTACTCACTGATTTTGTCCATTTATATTATTAGTTTTTTACTTTTCAAAGAACAAAAAAAAAAGAAAAGTAAAAAAAAAATTAAATTTGTGATTTTTTTCTTTTCATTTGTTTGTTTCTTATTTCTATGTACTAAAAAGAAAAAAAAATTAATTTTGAAAATATTTTTGAACAAATAAATTATTTGATTAAAAATTAAAAAAGAAAAAAAATTGATAAAAATTTTTGTTTTTCAACTTTTGTTATGCAACTTAAACAAATGAAATATTTAAAGTTTTAATTTAAATTTAATAAATTTTAATTGCAAATAAAATTATTATATTGAAAATTTCAGTCACAGACATTCACTAACTGTTGAACCGATACATCCGATGCATTTAATTGCTTCCGGTAAGATTCATCGTCGATTTAGCACTCAAGCAGAAGCCGAATCACAAGCGAAATTGATGAAAAAATTTTCTATAACATCGGTGAGTTATAACTCTTAGAAAATATTCTAATCATAAGTTTGTTTTAGTGATCAAAAATAAATTTATGCATTTATGGCAAAATATTTTCCGGAATGATTTTCCGGAATGAATGAGAAATAAGTTAAGAAAATAATGCTAATAATAATAAATTTTTTACTAATGAATTAATTCGTAGTATTAATCAATAATTTGGTATATATTTAAATAATATTAATAAATTAATTCGAATTTGTGTAATTTAAAAATAATTTATCAATGATTTGTACGAATATCTCAGTTTTGGAATATATTTTTATTAATAAGATAGACTAAAAATCGTAATCTTATACGATAATTTCAATGATAATAAAATAAAAATTTTTGTTGATATTATCATTTTGTAATATTTCAAAGATATTTCAGTTTAACTTATCATAAAATATTATTTATCATTACTTAATAAAAAATATTACGTACTGTTACGTATATTACGCATTACGTATAAAAAATATTGCTTATTTAAGAAAAAAAAAGACGATAAATAATTAACTGAATAGAAATTAAAATAATAAAAAGTAAAGAAAAAAAAATTTAGAGTTAATAAAATTATATTAAAAGTCAGATTTTATAATTTTACATTTCCATCATTTTCTTTGCAGGAAGGACAAAAAGATGTTTACAGCGCAGCAGTAGCTGATAAGTTGGAAGATCAAGAAGTAAATAATTTACGAAAGAAACAAAATCAACAAAGTAGAAATGATAATGAGAAGAAATAATCTACAATTTATTAAACTGATTTGAAAAATAAAACGACAAAAAAAAAGAAAGTTTTCAATAGGGAAAAAAATATATCAATTGAACAGTGATATGATAAAGAATTGAAATGTATTCTGTTATCAGTTATGCTCTTCTATTTAAATCTATCGTAATCACTATGATCTCTTTTATCAAATTCTTTTCAACTTTTTAATTTTTTTTTTTTTATTTCGTTTCAATTAATTCAAAGTATTTTTTAATTATGTATTAAAATGAAAAGTTTCTTACATTATGTATTTCATCTTTTACAATTATTTTATTTCACTTTGTATAATTATTTCGTTTACTTTGCAATTGAAGCAAATTATACGTATTTATAACACGCAGAAATAGAAATAACAAAGACGTACGTATTGACGTGAAATTTTCACATGTTTTAATCATAAAAACTTGTGGAAGAAATGAAGATACGAGTTGTCATATGATGTACTCACGTGAACGTGCCCACGTGAAGCATTAATCATATGAACATAATCCATTATACGGAAAAAATTGGAATACACGTTATTGTACGTGATTGCATAAGTAATAAGTATAAACTGATTAAAATATTACTAAAATTTAAAATTAACAGCATTTGATGGCTTCATTTCTTCCAATTCTGAAATGCTACTCACTGAATATTCCGGCAAATATTAAATTTATAAAATTTGATTTTTGAAAAAAGTTTTTTTTTTTTTTTAAATATTAAAATTTTTGTCTTATGCTATCAAATATATCTTTAAATGTAAATTTTTTAAAACTTTTTATTTAAATAAATTAATGAATTCATCATTTGATTAAATTTTACTCTCTGAAAAAGAATTGATTTTAACTATAAAATTTTTCATCATTTAAATTTTAAAAATATTGTGCTTTTTTACTTCTATTAATCGTCAAAAGAAAAAAAAAACACTAATTTTGCTAATCTTAAATTCACATTACAATTAACAAGCAAATCTTTCAATCCTAATATCAAATTAAATTATAATTAATATCAAATCTTTCAATCCTAATATCAAATTAAATTATAATTAATATCAAATCTTTCAATCCTAATATCAAATTAAATTATAATTAATATCAAATCTTTCAATCCTAATATCAAATTAAATTATAATTAATATCAAATCTTTCAATCCCAATATCAAATTAAATTATAATTAATATCAAATCTTTCAATCCTAATATCAAATTAAATTATAATTAATATCAAATCTTTCAATCCTAATATCAAATTAAATTATAATTAATATCAAATCTTTCAATCCCAATATCAAATTAAATTATAATTAATATCAAATCTTCATTTTTGCTAATATTAAGTGAAATTCTATTATTGCAATATTAAATATGGAATAAATGAAATTAATTATTGAAATATTTTTTCAAAAAGTTTTTTTTTCTTTTGAAATGGACAATATTAGAGGAAAGGAAAAGGATTTACTTCGGTTGTGTTATCATTTAACAACAGCTGCGTTATCATATCTCATTCAGTTTGTTTTCTTTCCCACTCCCAACTTTCTCAATCATTAGTTAATTCTCAATTTTGATCTCAAATTTTAATCCCAACCTCAATTCTGAATTTCTTTTCATTCTCTTTCATTGATTAGCTGTTGCTAATAATATTTTCTTCGTTATCATTTAATTATTTATAAATACAATAACGAATGCTATTATTGTGATTTAAGATAATAATATGATTTAATTAAAATTTTTTTTTTTGAAGGTTTTTTTCATTTTCTTCTTTCCTAATTTTGCCATTTTATTTATCATTCATAGTTTATGTCAAATAGTTTTTTGCTGTATCATTTAGTAATTATTGAAATTTCATTAAAATAAGCTTTCTAATATTTATTGAAACTTTTTCCCTTTTTTTTTTTATTTTTCAATATATTTATTATCAATTTATTTTTGATTTATAAGAGAATAAAGCTGCAATTATGAATCAAATCTTTTTGCTTACGTCAAATAAATTAAACGTAACTGAAACTTTTACAGTAGCGCTTAAATATTAGCGCCACGTCACGTTTGTGGCAAAAAACAAAGGACAATTTTTAGTTCATAATTGAAAAATGTTTACATGGTGTTTATCATTAATCTTATCACTTGCACTGATAATCAATGTTAGCGCAATAAGAAGGCAAGGTGTTGCGGTACGTGGGCAATTATTGTGCGGTTCAGCACCGGCTAATCAAACTAAAGTTCGTATTGTCGATATTGACACAGGTTTGTAGCCCGGAAAACTTACCCGAGATTAATTGAAAAGAATGTAAACATTTAAAAATCTTTCAAATAATAGTACAAATTTTTTTTGTCGCCCTGTAAATTTCAGCTGACCATTTATGAATTTAACGTAGAATTCAGAAAATTAGGTTGTTATAGTTATAAATTAATTATAAATAATTATGAATAAAAATAACTGTAATTGGAAAAATATTTTAATATTACGTAAAATTATTTTCAAAAGAAAAAAAAAAAAAAAAAACATCCAATAAATTATTTCTATTCATTTTTCATTAAAAATTTAGGTCCTGATCCTGATGATACGCTTGATGAGAAAATTGTTGATGCGAATGGAAAATTTGAATTAAACGGAAGTACACGTGAACTAACAGACATTGACCCAGTGTTATACGTATGGACCGATTGTCAGGATGGATTAATAGTTTTGTTTATTTATTTTTGAAAAGAAATATTTTTATTAGAAATAAGAAATAATAAAAAAAAAATTTTTTTCTCAAATGAAATATTAAAAATTATCATTGTTTTGTGATATATTTCATACATTCATCAATAATTATTCTTTATAAAACAACAAAATTGTTTATTTTAGCCGTGTCAACGTAAAATAACATTTAAAATACCAAAAAAATTTATTCATAATGGCGAACCAAAATCTGAGCAATGGATTGATATTGGTGTGTTAAATTTGCAAGGACATTTTGAGGACGAAGGACGAGAATGCTTACATTAATTTTAATATCTTTGTTACTTTTCAATTTTATAACTATAAAATTTCATCCCAATCATTTCAAATTGTTCCTTCTTTTGCTTGAAAAAAAAAAAACAAAAACAAAGCTATGAATTGTTTTGGAATAATTAATTGATCAAAATATATTATCATAATCAATGATATATAATAATGATCATCAATAATAAATGTATAATGTGCTTAAATATACGAACAACACACATACACACACACACACACACATACACACAGACATAGTTGTAGGCTTATCAATGATAAAATTAGATAATTATTATTTTATCATCATTATCATAATATGCAAATAGTTCGCCTTTTGTAGTGCTTTTTTTTCTTTTGAATATTTTATAATTCACAAATTAGAACTTAAATATGCATTTTAAATTGTTATAATCGTATTGTAATTAATGCTAGTTTTAAATAATAAAATTCTTTTATTTGCAAACAGATTCGAGTAAAAAATAAGTATTAATCAAATACAATTTACATACGAATTATGATCAGTTTGAAATTAATCGACAAATTTCATATCACGATTCTCTCTCGGATATATTATCTGCAAAAAAACATTTTAGCAAAATTATTAATTATAGCGTTGAAAAGTCGCAAATTTATTCGTAGTTATATAAAGTAAGTTTTGGAAAAAAAGGAGAAAAAATTAATTGAAAAAATTTTTTAGTTTAAAAAACAATTAGGAAATGAAACATTCATCTTTGTAAAATAAACAAAAAAGAAAACAAAGATTTTTAGATTTGCTAACTTAAACAAACAAACAAACAAACAAAACAAATTTATCCTTAATTTTATGAAAAAAATAGTAATGGAATATTCAGGTATGAATTTTGCTATACATTCAAACATTCTTCACTTCTACATTCTATTTTACAGTGCCCAGTAATTGATGAGAAATAACCAAAATTTATTTTAAAATTAAAGGTTAAAGGTCAGAAATTATTAAACGGAAATAATGAAAGGAAGTATTAGAGTTATTTTAGACGTAAACAAAAAATAAAACACAGCTATATACTAGAAATTTTTCTAAATAAATTCAGATGTCATTTCATTATAAATATTTCATCGTTTTTATCAGTTAATTAACATTTATGTAATTTATAAATTTCTGTTAACAATTTGCAAATGTTTTTTAGGATAAGTCAGAAAAATTTGCATAATTTTATGGTTTATTTAGTGATACTAAATGAATAATTAAGTGATAATGACGAATAATCAGTCGATCAAATACCACAATCACTGTGATATTATCACTATTAGATCAAATTTTACAAATTATGTTAAAAAAAAAAAGTAAATTTAACTATTTACACACGTAAGTACCAGAGATAAATTTTGATAAATAAACAAACCTGCAAATTTAATTTACCAATATCGAATGGTTTCCTCGGTACTCTGCCGATTGTTACGTATTCTTTAGGGTAACTTATGGCAAATGTTCGGTAACCAATCTATTTTGATCCAATCTTTTAAATTTTAACTTAATTTATGTTTGCTATTTTATTTTAAATTAATATTTTCTAGTTTTAGCTAAGAAGCTAGTAATCATTCTAAGTAATTATCGAAAAAAACGCATAGCTGTATTAGATAATTGTATTTCAAGTAAATAAGTTTTGAAATATGAAGTTTAGTGATTTTTTGAAATATTTTACTGTTTGAAAAAGACAGAGAAGTTTTAAAATCTAAGGTATTTGTCACCGTTAATTTCCTAGTTTATTCAAATTGAATCAAAAAAATTAATTTGAGTTAGTGCTAATTAAAATTTGATACTATTTAATATTTCTTAATTCCATTTCAAAATAATTATTAAAAGTGACCTTCTTAAGATCTTTTTTTAGATCATCATCACATCGATGATAAAATCTAATCACTGGATCAATATCTTGCTCCGTTCGTCCAACTGTGTCGCCTTCAATTTGAAAATGTCCATTTAATGTTGTTTGATTGGTTGACAGAACTTCGCCAATATCTAAAAGCTACTTTTTTTTTTTAAATAAAATTTCATAGTTTTGAAATTTTTTTTAAAACGAACTTTTCAACGACGAATAATTGTAATTATCGAAAAGTTAATGTATATCAAATACAAGACATTATCATAAAAATGATCAAATAATAATTGTTTAAAAATTGAGAAACACAATTTAGTTTAAAATATTTTAATTAGTCATTTAAATAATGAAATACTTGTTTGAATAATTAATTTAAGCATTTTTAAGTCATTATTTTAATTAAATTTCTATTATCAGATTTTTTCTCAATTTTTTTTTTAATTTTTCCTTTAGGCTTACTATTCAATTTTTCTCCACATAATTATTTGCAATTAATTTTCTTATTTGAGCTAAAAATTTAAAAAAATTAAATATATTTTTGTTTAAATAATTTTTAATTACTTCATAATTTGACTAAAAAAAGAAAATAACAGTTATTAATAGCAATTTTAAAATGTTTTATAATTTTTAGTTGCTGCGATACAATCTTTCCATGTTTACCCGTTTGACCTTTCTATACACTTGACCTTTGCTAATCTTATGCTATCCATTTCCATAATTAATAATATCAAACTTTTAAAGGTTAATAAGAAATAACTGATATACATTTTGCATACCATCGCTTGCTTTCCGGAATAATCTCACTTTGACATCATTAGCTGATGTATTCCCGCAGAGTAAAATACCTTTTGCAGCTGTTGAACGAGTTGAAATTTTTTCAGCAAATTTTATCTGATCACCAATGACTAAATGAAGAAATAAGCATAAAATATGCACCAATATCATTACCTAAAAGAAATATTTTTATTTTATCAAATGTTTTTAATAGAAACATTTCATTTGATAAAATTTAAAATTAGTAAAATGATCAATAAAAAAGTGTTAGGTGGAATAATACAATTCAAAATTCGAAATAACTAACTGTTTGATGTAAAGAAAAATAAAAATGAAAAATTGGAAATGATAAGTGCTAGCAGCTGGTTGTAATTTATATAACATTAGAGAGTGCCAGGATAGTCTAATCATTTATCATAAGCATTTGTTAACAATGTATTTAATCATTTGGCGAAACATCCTGAACTTAATGCTTTTATCTCTAATGTTTTATCACTTATGTGCTTATCATTTGATTCGTTACTTTTTATGTTTTCTTCATTTTTACTGAAAGTTTATAACATTTATCAATTCTTTATGAAACTATCTGATTCTTAATTCACAATAGCAAATAATTTACTGATAAAGATATTCAGAAGGCTGAAGTGATGTAAAATTTCAAGCGATTTAATTTTTTTTTTTCAGAAATTTTCAAAAAGATTATTTGATCATCGATTGAAAAGTTACAAATAAAGCGATATGAATATATTTAATAATGTTTTGATCATTTAATTAATATTTTATCAAATAAAATTGAAGTAAAGAAATCAGTTACAATTACTGAAGAGAATGAATAGTTATCTTCTGAAAATTGAAATTCGTTTGCAGCTTACAATAGTTAGTCTGTAATTAATTTGAAATTAAAAAATCAATTTGAAATTTTGATCAAGTAAAATTCATTTATTCAGTTCTATGTTCTTTGAAAATATTATATCCAAAGGATCTTTATAAATTATACATTTCATTTTCTTTCTTAGCTCTTTTTTTTCCAACAATTTAACAGCATCCTAAAATTAAATTTTGCTAACTTATATTGTAGAAATAAATGTAAAATCATAATCTTAAAATTTAGATGAAAAATCCAGCAGCTCAACAATTTTTAAGTTTCAGAAAATCTTTATTAAAATATAAATCGATCACATTAACATTTAGAAATTTGGGCAAAAAATAATATCTGACTGATAGTTGTAAGCAGAATTTAGTAACATCCATTTTGATGTTCAAATTTTGATCACAATATTTCGAATATTTCAAACGATAGAAAAATGTGCGAATTGAAGAGAAAAATATTGGTAGGATAGTTCAATTATTTACATTGAAATAAATCATTTAGCCTATTTAAATTACCAAAATTTAAATTCTCATTCAAAATGTCAATCTGATAATGACATAATCTTTCCCATTTATTAATTCACATCTCTGAGCAAATCAATAATCAAATGATACGCTTAAACTTTATTTATCATATCATTTCTTTCATCGATAGAATTTACTACAGATTTTAATGATTATTTCCCACTTTACAAAATACCTATCATACCGCCTTTCTCATTAATCAATCATTAATTAATTAATTACTGGTGAGTAGCAATCATTGCAATCATTTTGAGACAAATTCTTGCATTCCATCAATGTTAAAACCTCTCGCTCTAATGACATATCCAACTCTTCATTATCACAATCATTATCATTATCATATCATATCACATCATATCATACAAACCTACCAAATCATCCTCATAACTTACCTTCCTCACATTTTTATATTTGCTCTATTCTTTTACTACTACATAAAACATTTCTCATTGCTATGTTAGCATTTAACTGATAAACAACATTCCTTTATCAGTAAGTATAGCAACAATTATCTGCATATCGTATAGACTGTTTCATTTAACAGACTTACTGCTAGAACAGTAATAATTAATAATGTCTAATTAATGGTTGTAAAAGAATTAAAAAAACAAACTATAATTAATTATAATAAACTTTATGCATAAACGAAGTTAAAACCTTTTTTGATATTTAAAAAAAAGTTCATATTATAATATAAATGATATGTCACTTATACATATTATAATTTTTCAAAAGCTGTTTTAAATCATACTATTTTGTAAATTTTTATGATTTCTAAACTTTATATTTTTTAATTAATTTGCAAAAATTCTAAAACATGCAAAACTTACAAAAAGATAAATCTTTTGGGTATAAACTTTTGATTAAATTTTACTAATTAAAACAAGATTATCACTGTATTAAATTACTATTACTGTGCTTGTTACCATAAATAAATAATATTTAGAATTGAAGAGTTGAATAATATTTTTATGCTGTAACAATGGATCGATCTCTTACACCCGGAATTCGTTTACGGTAACGATGTCAAATATTCGTTCTCGAGCTGACCGGTATTCTGCCGGATATTCCCACCTTTGCTAGTCGTTCCCGTTTTTTCGGGCGATTCTGCTTTACTGGAATTACTTTATTACGAAGTGAGATTTGGTTCTATTCCTGAATTGCTATACTTCATCTGAAAAATTTTGACTCATCTCAATTTTGTTTTTTGAAAATTTTCATTGAATTTTATTTAACAATAGAAGTTTTCGAATAAATTTAATTAAATGAGTGACAAATCATGAATAATGGTAGTGCATTGCAGTAGTTTTACTTTAAAAAAGCTTTTTACTTGAATTGCATTTCAAAATAAGCGTTTATTTATTGTCTGATATGTTTGAAAACTGTTGTGTATTATACATCGAATTTTATTTTTTGATTTATAGATTAAACGCGAATTTTTATTCTTTTAAGCTCGATCTTTTAACTTTCTCTTTTATCTTTTAAATCTTTCAAATGCAATCTTTCAATGTTTTAAACTCAATCTTTTTAAGCTCAATCTCCTTTACTTTCTGTGGACGTTTTCATTATTTGATATTCATTCTTTCTTAAGGAAATGAAGTAATCATGTTGTCTGCGACAGAATTTTTAGCTTAACACATGGTATGGCAAAATTCATAGTTTAACATTATTATAGGTGAATGGCAGGAGCAAACGATTCAGATGATCCATGGGCGATTCCAGAAGGTCATCTGAAAAGCCGTCGAAATATTGTTGACAGGGTTTGAATTTTGGCTTTTTTCAATTTTGATTGATCTTCGAAGAAAATAATTCATAATATCTTGCACCAATATATTAGGGAATTCTGTGTTTAAAAAGAATATGGAGGAATAGGATTAGAGAATACTTGTTAAAAGAACTCTGATTTTTTCAGGTTTTATAATTCGGTAATTCGATAACACTAAAAATATGGTAAAATATATAGGAATGTTTGAGATATGCATCTGATATATTCAGTATGTTAGTACATTTGGCATACTAATATATTCACTCTGTTTGAGAATCATTTCTAATACCAACTTTTTAGTAAAGATACTGACTTTAATTTCTGTCGGAAAAGAACTTATGTAAGTAGCTAAAATGTTAAATATTAAATAACCAGTGCATATTATACTAAATATAAGGTCTAAGTATTAAATATAACAAAGCATTAAGTTCCAGTCCAGGTCATACATAAATAAGCATACTGAGTTGGGTATGATTATACAAATGCATTGGTATTTTGAGTAGATACTTTAAGGTATGAAGTACCAATACAGACCCTGTTATATGAATGACTGCATTAATATAACATACGTATGTGAACAAAATTATTTTAGACAAAAGCCTTATCATTGAATGATAAATCCAAGGTAAGCTGTGGTGACATTAATAATGAGCGGCAGTTGTTCGGAGGTTTTTCAGGTATTGTTTGAGAAAATTTTCTTATCGTATGCTTGTAGAGAGATTTTTTTTTTTTTTTGCAAAATGAGCCTTTGTTTGTTATTTTGAAAAAGAAAGCACAAAATTATTTATAATACTGTGAAATCTTCAGATAGTTGGAAGGTGTTCTAGAAATGGAATAACTGATAGGGAATTATTAGGAAAAAAAAATATTTGTAAAATCACGGCAATTTTGAAGAAATAAAGTGAATTGCTAATATATATGGGTAATTAATAGTTGTTACTGCAATGTACTATTAATTGTCTTTTTTTTTTTTTTTTGAATTTTCCACCAGTTTTCTTATAGAGGATTTTTAAAGTAATTTAAGTATTAAGAATAGCGCGACCGAATAAGATACTGCATAAGATACTGCACGTTCAAAGGCAGCTGTAATTGTTTTGCAGTGCCGAAAGTTTGTGGTGAAAACGTATTTGGTGGTAATTTAAATTTACGAAGTGACTCGCAAGACGGAAGAAACAATCATGAAAGAGTGGTTGATGGCAGTTATAGCAGCAATAGTCGAGGAATGCCATTTAATTCTTTCCAGACAAAGAATTCATTTGGAAGTAGGTGTATTTCTTCCATTACACGATATGAGGTTAATCATTTGAATCAATAAGCCTTTTTGTGAATAGCTGACATATAGTTTGGAGCTACTAAACGATCTTTTGACGTTTTTTTTTTTTTTTTTAAATAATTTTTTTTTTAAATTTTTTTTTAAATCAATCTTTTTTCATCATATTAAGTTGGATCCAAATCCACTGTTTCCAGCTTACATTTACCTGAGGATATAATTTTCTCCAAAATTATATTCTTGATTTTCTTGCAGTTGCTCATCACTTCAGGTCTACTTGATTTCCAATTCCTTTACCTTCCTTTACCAATTCAAATTGTATTCGGTGATTTATACTCAGTACTTACGACGATGCTAAATTTTTCTTGTTTAAGGTTCATTGCAGCGTGGATTTGGAAGTACATTTGGTGGTGGACTTCGCTCAACAAAACCGACTGATCCATCTAGTGGCGACAGAACTTTTACATTCCGAGCAACTACTCCGGGATTTGATACAGGCAGCAGTTTTTCTAAACGTAATCTG
This sequence comes from Brugia malayi, assembly GCF_000002995.4. Classification (NCBI taxonomy): domain Eukaryota; kingdom Metazoa; phylum Nematoda; class Chromadorea; order Rhabditida; family Onchocercidae; genus Brugia; species Brugia malayi. Next base: position 3,756,576 of record NW_025062476.1, on the reverse strand, counting down.
CTTGTAATAAATTCGAATCAGGCAAGCAGTATGGGTCAATTTACTGCACCAGCTAGCACTATTAATTTATCGAATTCCTCTGTCTCATCGCAATTCAACAGTAGTAATGAACGATGGGCAAACAGACGGAATAGACCGGAAGGTGAAGGAGATTCAGAGTTAGAACGAAAAAATTTGGATGCAGAAAATAGCTATTTCTCATCGGCACCGCCATTTGCAAAGAGCCAGAGCTTCAATAATAATGTCGCGAATGTTCGAATGCAGCAGCCCTTCAAGACGGAAAACTCACCAAGTTAATAACGTTTTTAGTGCTTACATACTTCCTTATGAGATGTTATTCATATATAAAATGAATTACTAACATTGGTAGATATGAGTATCATTTGTTTCTCAATATGAACAAACTAACCTTGTCATCTTTGTTCATATCAGATTAATTGTTTGGAATTTTCATGCCAATTTAACTCATATATCAGAACTTTGATTAGTTTTTGGTGAAAAACGGTGTAGTTTCAAATACAAAGTTTAATTCTACATTTTGAAACATCAGTATTTATTTTCAAAGATTTAAAAGCTTATGTACATAGTAGTCAATAGGCATCAAATGAATAAGAAAGTAGTGTAAAGATAAATCAGAAACGTGTTGATAGTGTATTTGCCTGCTTTATATTGCAGAATGAATGCTGGCTATCGGTTTCAGTTAATTAGAGTTCAGTGAAATAATTCATTATTTTCAGCGACACATACATTATCTCTTGAAGAACGTGAAAAAAAATTTTGGGAACAAGCTGCTTGTCGTTCATCTCCATTCGTTCCTAGTCAGATGGCAACAGGTACGTTTTATTATTATAATTACATAGAACATTGCATATAATTTTGGTATTTTTCTAAAGGTAAACATTGTCCTCAATCTTGTAGTTTCCTAAGAACATAGGGAACGAATTTAGGAAAAAATTGTAGGACCTGTACCATTGAATGATACTTGGTTTCACTATCTAATGTTTTAGTTTTTCTTCAATGTTAAAAATTTATTTATTAACGTCTTCAGATACACTTAACAACACAACTCCTAAATTTGGCGGTTTCACTTCTCCATCCAGTGGTCGGCCGCTATATGGACGAAGTCTTTGCGCCGATAAACAAAGTGAGAAAAGTTAGGATAATTCTGCATCAACTTTTTCTTCTTTTTTTGGGGTATCATTTTACTAACTGGTAAATGATGCCGATAAAATCTCTCATGCTTTCATAATTTTATTTTTTTATGATTATTCATAATTTATTTTTACTCTATGGTTTTGAAATTTTCAGGCCGTGATACTGCACCATCTTTTTCTGCTTCACATCAGGTACTGTTTTTACTACGATTCGGTAAATGTTGTTTTAGTGGTTAGGGAAAGTGTTATGTTAACAGCACTGATTAAATGATTTTGATTGGTTATCATTATCATTTGTAAAATTATAAAAAAGCTTTAAAGTATCGAAATATTTAGCGGAAAGCGGTGATGAATGTTGGTCAGGAATCTTCCCAGCACGCTGATGATGGACTTTTCCCCAAAGATGAGTATGAAAAGCGTAAGTTTGCAAGTACTCATTAAAGAGAATAATTGCGATCTCTTGATACGCAATAGAATGAAACACAAGAAGTTCAGGATTTACTCTTTCAACTTAACGGATAGATTGAATTGAAAAAGAAAGTTATTTCGGAAACATTTGTAAAGTCACTTCATTATCAAAAAATGAGCTACTTTGGTTGTTCTGTCGAGTGGCATCAATATACACAATTATGAAGACTAACAGTTTCACTAGCAGTTGCTGAATTCACTTTGACTAAAACTTAAATACCACTGAAGTTGAACATACTTTTTATGATATTGCCTCTGATTTGGTAAGAAATGTCAGTTACTGCGATGAAATGTATTGATTTGTGGTCACTGTAATTAAGAGTCATGTTTATTGATTATTTTTTTAGCGATGCCAAACGACGAAATATCGTTGCTAAACAAAATATTACATAAAAAACTAGAAAATCTTCAAAATGGTAGTTTAGAAATTTCACAGGCTCGAAGTGATCCGAATTCACCGCTCTACTCTGTTACTTCATTTCAGAATTTACGCCTGTTAGTTTCTATTTAAAATTGTTAGCTGTTTAAGATTTATATGTGTCAGTCTTAGAAACTATCTGTATTAACGTAACTATGAGAATGATAAAAGCGTATTGCGGATTTCATCTAAAAATTGGTCGGTACGATGTTTTAGTTTTAATCAAATTTCATTTATCATGCTAAAATTTTTTGTATTTGCAGAAAGGATGAACTTCTGAAGGCTTTAGATAAAATGAGCTTTTATATGCCATCAAAAATTCAAGAAGCGGCACTACCTTTACTTCTGGTTGAACCGTATGTGCTCACTTTTTTTCTGCTTATTTTAAATTTAGCGAGTAGCAAGGGATGACATGACGATCTGTCATATTTATCATTGAATACTACATTTAATAGTGTTTATGAATGCTTTTCTTATTGAGCTGACTTCAATTATATTCATCTGACTGAATGTAATATTTTAAATAACTGTGGTATTTGTAAAAATTAATGTATCTTCTTGTAAGATATCACAACCTGAATACTTCCTCTTTTTGGGTTGCATTAGTGAATGTAATTGTTTCGCCATAAGGTAGAATAATTTGCTTATCCTAAAGTATTTAATTTTCAATAATTGTTCAAGACCGATGAATTTAATTGCACAAGCACAAAGTGGTACGGGCAAAACAGCAACATTCGTGCTTACAATGCTTTCACGCGTTGTTCCATCAAATAAATGGCCGCAATGCTTATGTCTTGCACCTACTTATGAATTAGCTATGCAAATCGGTCAAGTAGTCAAGAAAATGAGCGAATTTTTGCCAGAAATCGAAATTCGCTATGCAGTTAAGGGTGAACAAAGTGAGTTCGTATTGTAAATACTTTTCTTAACATTTGATACCAATGTTATTTCAAAATTATAGCATGATAATCTGATACTTTAGTGCATAAGAGATTCATTTTGTTTTCTTTTTCTCGTTTTTGTTTTTTCGTTTTCGTTTTTTGAAATGAAAAAATAATAGCTGTTTCAATTCATAAAAAAATGTTATCTTGTTTCAAAACATTTTTATTCTATCATTTATTCCTGATTTTTTTTTTCCTTTTTTTTTTGCACACTTTTTAATAACAAAAAGGAGTTGAAAGTATAGTGGTAAAAATAACAGCAGACAAAATATCGTAATGCAATTCATAAGTTTAGCATTCTTTTGAAAATGTGTCATTTGATTGGTACTGAATTTTTAAATAATAATTTCTGCATTATTATTATTTTTTTCTTTAATGTTTAAAATATCGGTAAAGTTTCTTTTAGAAACTTTGTTATCTTTCCAGTGTCACGTGGTGAAAAAATCGAAGAACAGATAATAATTGGCACACCAGGTAAAATGCTAGATTGGGTGACAAAACTCAAGGTGATCGATCCATCGAAGATAATTTGCTTGGTGTTAGATGAGGCGGACGTTATGATCTCACAGCAAGGGCATCAGGATCAAAGCATTCGATTGCATAAGTTTGTTTGTTCGTTTGTTTTTACTTTAAATCGAATTTGTTTTGTAGACGATCCAGATAGGCATATAATCAAGATGGGAAAAGATTTCTGCTTAAATGAAAGACGACTTGATGATTGATATGTTTTTTATATATTTATGGGCGGCTTAGGTTTAAAGTGGTAAATTTATGACAGCTGTGTTAGACGACGCGATAGAATCATGATAATATCTTGATTAGTTTTTAAATTTTATTTTAAATTTTAAGAATTAAAAAAAATTTTTTGTTTAAATTTTTAGTGAATTAGAGCGATCAGGAGCGAAATATCAAAGTTTGCTGTTCAGTGCTACATATGATGAAAGTGTTCGATCATTTGCAGATTACATTATCAAAGATGCTGTCAACATCACGTAATTTTTCATTGTTAAAACTTTCTTGTTACGGTATGAGAATTCTGAGGGAGTGGATGAATGAAGACAACAAGAAAAACTTGTAGATCAAACAAAGAGTGCCTTTTCATTTGAAAGATATGGGTCGTTCCTACTTTTAAGAATGCATGCATGTGTTCGATATGAACTTATCACAATTGGATAATTATTTTCGATTTTTTTGTACACTTCAACTTTATTTTTACCAGATTTTCATGTTCCAGAATAGTGATTATTTAATGTTTTCTACTCATTATTTCTTTTTTCCCCAGAAGCCACATTTGGGGTATTAAGTATTGTAACAGTAAAATAGGTCAGACGCTTAATTTCACTGAAAGAGGATAAAAAGAAGATAGGATAATCACCTTTGATTGTTAATGATGGTGAGCAAATTCACTGCAGATTGCGCAATAGTTTGTCTGGCTTTGTCGTTGTGCAAATTATAGTGTTTGTTGAAAGGTCATATTTCTGTGAAAGATGATGATAGAATGAGGTAAACGGAAAGAGCTAAGTGTAAAAGCAAATAAGAGGTATTAAATTTCGATTTCTTCATCATGAGGGCAAGGAGGATAATTTTTGAAGCAGGATTTTAAAGAATGTTATCTGGAGGAATATTTTGAAGTTTCTTTTGTGGGATGCAAGGTATTAAAAATTTGTGATCTTTTGTATGAGTAAGCTTGAATTTGATTCTTTTTTTTTTTTTTTTCGAGATGATGAGCATTTTCCAGAGCTTATATAGCCAGAAAATTTACTTATAAAGTCAGAAAATTGCAAAAAAATACTGTCCTGGCTAATATTATATAGAAAGGACTGAGTTAATGTTGAGTATTCAATTAATTTGCAAATTTAAATGAAGAATGCGGCTTTAATTTCAGCATTAGATAACTTAATTTTAAGATTTAATTTTAAGAGCAGGTTGGTTTATCGTCTTAGAATAAATCGTGATTTAGCTTAAAACTGTTGATTGCTAGAAGTTGACTTGATTAGTCTAACTATTTAATGAATTTCATGTTTAAAATTTTAACTGACTTTTTGGTGTTTTCCATGTTAAAAAATTAAGATTGGAACTTTTGTTGATTGAAACTATCTAATGTTGAAATTGAAGCCACATTCTGAATTTAAATTTGCAAATTAACTGATCACTCAATATTTATCTCAATCCCTTCTATACAAAAACTTTTTCAATGAATAACAAATCAAAAGTTCAGATCACAGTAGGTGGTTGCAATGAAAATACTATTCATTTGGTCGTTGACCGCTCACAATGTTTATTTTGGAGGGTAGGAGAGCTCCGGTGTTATTGGCGACATCTGTGCACAAAAGTATGAAGGCTCTTGGGTTTATTTGGTAGTGTCAAATTTCTCGCAGTTCATAACATTAATAAAAATTAAGTGCAATATAAGAGTATTTCTTAGATATTTTTGGTTAATGAAGAAGAATTTCAATAAAATATTGTGGAATTAATTGAAAGGAAATGTTTTTTATGCATGGTTATTTTGTCAGCAATAATTTTCAATTATTTTATGTAATACGCAAGATAAATTAAGGTAATTTAGTGATTTCACTTACTTTGTGACCTATTTTATGTCAGCTTAATTTGGTAGCGTGAAACTCTTCCTGGCTGTAGGTTAACAAAAGTTAACGACATGAAAAACTGACATTTTGAAATGGAGAAACTTTATATGTTTACACTTCTTAGCTCTATAGTAATATTTCTGCATATTCTTTATGGAAAATAGTTTTTAAAAAATATGGAAATTACATTAAAAGAGAAAAATGACAGATGGACGCATTTCATTGCATCTTTAGTGATTCCACTCGTACATAATCTTCCATTCCTTCAAGTATGTCATATTCTCATAGGGCCTTCTATGCAGCCATCTTTACTTATGCATATATCAACAATATCCTCTTTACACTTAAGAGAAAAAAAAAATGATTAGTGCACTGGAACTGTAATTCGTTAAAAATATGGACAATAAAATGATTCGTAAAATTCAAAGGAACTAATTTTTATTTACATGACTCAGTAAATTAGTTTTTTTTGTGTTTGTACTGATTTTGAAAGCTCAAAGACAAGGACGTATGTTTCTCTTTAGCAGGTTTTTATGATTATTTTCTCTTTTTTGTTGATTAATGTGAATAAGAATTACTTTGAATTTCTTTTAGTTTACGAAGAGATGAGCAAACGTTGAAAAACATCAAACAGTATTATGTAAAATGTGCTAATAGAGAGGAGAAGTATGAAGCTGTGATGAATTTATATGGAGGTTTAACGATTGCTTCAGCTATAATTTTTTGTTACGTGAGTTATTTAAAGCTACTCATCGTTTTAAATTTATTAACTTTGTATTTTCTCTCAAGAAAAATTGTGTCGTTAAATTTTCGAAAGCTTCGATGGATTACAAAGAAGTATCGGGAATATATATCGCTAAAATTAAAGGATGCATATTGAAGAGTGGAATGGAAGTGAAAAATATTGTCATAAATTCGATAACTGTTCTATTTGTCATGCTGGGAAGGGCACTCTTTGAAATAAATTGGAGTATATTATCCACAATGATCTGTGCTCACTGAATTTGAAAATTTCTAATTTTCTAGACGCGTAAATCTGCTGAATGGTTAGCTGCTCGGATGAGTCAACGAGGTCATGATGTAACGGTACTGCACGGTGAGATGACAATCGAGGATCGAGCTCGAACTATTCAGCAGTTCAAAGACAGCATTTACAAAGTGCTTATCACAACGAATGTTTGTGCACGAGGTATTCATTTCACAGATTGAAGAAAGAGATTTAACTTGTGTTTTCAACTATGGGAGATACCTCGATCTTAAGCGGAAACAAGAAAGTCTTTAACTATAGGAAAATAAAATAGAAACACCCAACTATTCTGTCTTTTAACAACTCTTATCAAATATCAGCGTGAAAAAATGACAGATTTGCCGGGATATTCTTATTACATTTTTCTCTTTGCATTGATTGCTTTGCAATGGGATGCAAGAATTTTGGAAACTTTGTAAATTTTTGAAATGTCGGAATTTTGGAAATTCAAAAGAAATCACCAAGCTACTTTTAATTGTTATCTCAATGCTCTGAATGTGATTTATCCATTACGGAAATTCTAATATTAACTCATCGCAATACAAAAAGATTTTTTTAAATAAAATTTTGTTGAAGTAGTCGCTTACTTTACTAAGTTTCAGGTATTGATGTTTCTCAGGTATCAGTAGTTATAAATTACGATCCACCAGTGACTTTTGCCGATAATCCACAGCCGGATTACGAGACCTATATCCATCGAATTGGCAGGACAGGAAGATTCGGGAAAGCAGGAATCGCGATCAATTTGGTTTCTGATGATTTCTCACTAAGTGTTATTCAACGAATTGGCGACTATTTTGGTAACTTATTTCCAAATCTTTATTTTTCTGCATCCATCATAGTTTGCTGCTGTTTTTACTTTTTTTTTTATTTATTAAGGATTTCATTTTGTTGGCATAAATGTTCAGATTGTTATATAAGTGATTGTTTTGTGGTTACTTCAAAAGTTTGAATTCGTAAATCATGCAAGAAGTGTACGCATACTTTGATAAATAAGCATTTGAAATTAAAGAACTGATAACAACCCTATTAAATCTATGATTTATTAGTGTAATACCAATCAGTTTTAATGATCGGTTTGTGAGACCAATGAGTTGTTTATTTCCATGCCATCATGTTGTGTATGCTCTCAATTAGAGCCTTTTTTATCAATAATATGTAATTGAAATGTTTATTTTGTAGTAAATTCATTACAGGTGTGGCAATTGAATCCTTAGATGCGAGCGATATGGATCAGTTGGAGGCAATCGATAAGGATAAATTTTGAATATTTGCGTTTTTGGATTAAAGCCACTGAAGTGCAGTTTTAGACTCTGTATTGTCATGCATAGTTAGCTGCCTTATCGTTTCTATAGGTCATATTCTGTAATTATTTTTATGATTGGTCTTTGTTTGCAAGCTAATTTCATTATTGTTTTTGTGAGAAGATAGAGAGAGGGAATTTTAATTTCATGGAAACATCATGTGAAATGTTTTGTCGTTTTTTATTCATAAAAGAAAAAAAGTTATGTATTAAACTGTCCTCATTTTTCGAACAAAATTTCAACAGTTTTAGGTGAAATTTATTGTTTTAAGAAATTTTTTTTTTTAAAAAAAATTCTAGATTTCAAGTTGTGGATCTTCTATAGCATAGAAGAGAAAGCCTTTTGTATGGATTTGATGGTGTTAATATGAGGATTCAAATTTCAACTTACGAAATCTGTCAGTTTCCAGCATATTCCATCTAATAATGAAACAACATTCCTTATGTGTCGCCTGCGGAATTCATAAGTTTTTCTTTGTATTTCATATTAGCTTTTGTTCTTCATTGATTGTAAATGTTTTCCCTTCTTCGTGCCTGTTTTCCAGATTTAATTTTAATTTCATGTTCATGTCATGGAGTATACAAAGGTGTGTTGTGTATGCATCAGCTAATATTGCTGGTCTAAGGAATCTAAGAGTGGAATTATTCAGTTATGAAGATTGTGAAAAAAAAAAAAAAAAAGTATATGTTCTTGTTATAATAGTTCATTGTACTATTAGCCATAGTACTCATAGTACTATTATTCATTGCACTACAATCATTGGGTTTAATTTCTTTGTTATGATTTCGCTTACTTTTTTTTTTAAAAAAAAAGTATCAAATTACAATGCTTACTTGCTTGCATAGATACTCTCTGTGAACATTTCCTAAACTTGTCCAATTGTTCACAGTTCTTTCTTTTGATAAAAGTGGCAATTATTGAGAAAAAAAAAAAAAAAATGCCAAATCAGGTTATCGCGAAATTCCCATGAAGAATTTTTAGGAATTTTTTTAAAAACTTTGTAGCCATGCAACAGCTTTCATCCTTACTGGATGAGCTAATAAAAAATTTCAAACTGATGACAATTAGAGCAGTTGGACAGACTTATGACAGGTTGTTGAACTTTTTTTTTCAAAAAACAAATGCCTCCAAAATTTTTTATCTTTACCATCAAATTCTTGACCATTTCTTTGTTGTGTTAATAAAATGCTTTTGTATTTACATTTAGTTTCATTCGGTTTTTGTCCCATTTACATGAATCAGTTATTGTATGACTGTTGTTTTTAGGCTTTATCGCATCACAGTGTTTTCGATAAAAGTAAGTCTATTTTTTACTGATTAAAAATTTGCAGAAAAAAAGCAGAATGTATAATTCTTTTATTTTAATATGGAAGAAATTTGAACAAATATTTGATTAGTTTTTCAAAAATTACTTTTTGAAGATTTTTAAATGAAGATCATATGATTATAGCTAGTTCCCCCGCATATTCCTAAGAAGCGGTGTTTTTTTTTTTTTTTTTGTTTTTGTTTTTGTGATGGATAAGAGTGACACGGAATTGTCACGAAGCATATGGTGAAGTACATCTGTTGCGACGAGACAACCAGTCTTCAGTGTTTTGGTTTTTATCTTGGTCCCATTAACTGTCACCATCAATCATCATTGAGGCGGTCATATCCGAATTTTCACTGCGTTTTTCTTCCCCATTTCACTTATCTGAGGATGTACTGGAATTTGAAGGTGAACTGAACTGCAGGACGAATCTGACTGGAATAATTTGCAATGCAAAGAAATGCTTAGTGAATAAGGATGAGGATTTTGGCTGATACTGAAGGAGAAAGTTTGAAATTACTTGTGAAATCTTTTGATCCCTAACACAGCAACCGGGTATCACCTATTGTTTCATGAATTGAAGTTTCAAAATTATCATTTTCTCACCTATTATCATAAACAATTATGATATGTATTGTAAATTATCAGCTTACAGTCAAGCTAAACGATTTTGATTATTTCAGGAAATGATAGTAATACTGCAGTTCCGACTTTTAAATAAAATAATGATCCGGAAAAAAGATAGTTCTGTGTTGTGAGTATTTGCAATTATCGGCTATTTATTTTCCATTTTCTTCACTTCCAAATTTAAGTTGTTTAATTGCAATAATGAAAATTTGTCAAAATACAATTTGATGTTCATTTTAATATAGTATTGATATGATATGATATGTGTGTTATATAATTTGGCTAACTAATTAAGAATTTAGCGGTGTCAGTAATTAAATTTAATAGTTAAAACTAATATTGTAATACTTATATTATAATGCATAAGAAATGTAATGATTAATTAACATCACATAACACAATTAAGTTTCAATTTTTCGATTTTTTCAAGAAGACTTGGTTTATTAATTGATTTGAGATGATTTGTTAGAGGAGTTTTGTTGATGAAATAATTTATTCATCCGTGTGGAATATTTGATTTTGAAGGTTACGGTAATCTAAAGGTCAATTTTTATTGTCCTCTTCTTTTATTCCTCAACAAACCGATTGTAGTAATGATTGAAGGATGATGATCAATGCGATATCATATCTTTTGAATGAAATAAATACCGAAAAAAGCGAAAACAAAAAGTGATCATATATCACTTTAAGTTAAAAAGAAAAAAAATATTTTATGATATTATATGATATTATCTACCACCTGTGAAAATATTATTGTAAACAAAACAGATTAAGATAAGATAGTTAAATGAATTATCAGTGATATAAAATGAATGTGAAATGATTTAGTAAGTTTTAAGAGTAATTTACATTTGAACATAAAAACTGTTATACTTGAATCATTCACTTAATTACTTATTTACTACTTTATGTCAGCTAAGGTATATTTAAGATGAAATATGATAATGATAGTTTAAATAAAAATGATAAGAAAAACAATTGAATGTAAGATATATAAAGCTAATAGTAAAAATGAAATCTTTTGAAGTGGAACAATTTATTTATGTTAACAAAAAGAAAAAGAAATCACCAAAATTTTGAAAAATACCAAAAATCATTCCACCATTTTTGATATTTTATTATTCATTTTTTTATTACTTATTTATTCCTGTTAGATCTGAATTTTTACTTTTTTTTTTACATTTTCACTAGGCAACAACCAAGTTTTATTTTAATTTCAAAAAAAATATGTTGAATTAATTGAATAACTTATGTAAATATAATTAAATGTAAGTTTGCTTTTATAAAATTTGCATGAATTAACTTTAAATAAGTGGTAAATACTTGATAAATAACTATGATTAGTTGTAGTAAATAGTATAACTCTGATAAACCATTTAGTATATGAGTTACTGTAATAGTTAAGTATGAAATTGGATAAGTAAACTTTCAAGTTCCAATTTAATGAATGAAATGAAGCAGTGAAATTAAAATAAAATGTACAGATAAGTAGGATTTATATGAATATCGCTGATAACTACCCAATAACTATTTCATTAACTAACCATTTTTGTTTATATATCAAACGTAGAGATAAGCAAAAATTAAAAACTAAAAAATTGAAATAATAGAATTAAAGTTAGAGTGCTTTTCAGTAGGAAAATTTTGAGAGTAAATTCTCAATTTTGTTGTAAAATTGAATTATTAAAAAAAAAAAAAAAAAAAAAAAAAAAAACGAAAATTTTTGATTAAATTATGGAAATATGTTGAACATTGCATTCTACACAACTTCTAACAATCTTTTTAATTATTATTGCATTAAGAAACATTGAATTTTTTTAAATTTGAAATTTGCAAAAAATAAAAAAATATTTTTGTTGTTATCGTCCACACAATTGATTCATGCTGAATTTCTTAAAGAAATTTCGATAAAAATTTAGAAGAAAAAAATGATTGTGCTAAATAAATTTTATAATTTATCACTTTCTTAACATACTTCATTGATTGTCTGGAATCTGGATGCTTAAGAGTAGGAAGAATTTGAATAATTAATTTCAACTAATTTTAATTCAAATTTAAATTCAGAAATAAAACACAACAGATTGGTTAATAATTTGAATATTTCTTATGATTATAGAAGAACAAACTATATCAATAATTCGATATTTAATTACCACCTTCTTTCTCTCCTCTTCTTTCCTCCCATTTTTTACATAAATCATTTTATAATTATAGCTTTTCATTCGATCATGAAATATTATTATTCTAAAATTTCAACCGATACTGCTTAATAATTTAACTCTAACGGTTTGTCTGCTGCAATTTTCTAAAACTAATAATATAGCAGTATTGTTGGATTCAGATTGAAAAAATTTTTTTAATCAATAATTTGTAAATTAATTAGGCTTAAATTAATAAACAAAGTTTCTGAACAATAAAAAATTGCCAAACTTATTGCAATGAAAAATTTTTCTAATTTTTGAAAAAAAAAAGAATGGAATTGAAATAATGAAATTTAAAAAAATGCTATTAAACGTTAACGTTTAAATATTGTCTCATTTTTGAATGTTATTTTTGAGAAATTAATTAGAAATTTAACAAGACAACTTGCCGATGAATTTGTTAAAATTTGGTTTTTAGTAAAAAGCGAACACATCGTCATATCATTGCTGTAACAGAACTGGTTTAAAGTAATAAAATCAATGAACAATCTTTTCAAATTCTTAGTTATTTAACAAATTTACTTTCTTGTTAAACTTTATTTTCAAACTTACTCAGTTACTTTCTTTTCTATCTCATTCAAATTTAGGTTTAAATTCTATCTTTAAATTAGTTACTGTCATTTCATAATTTTAATCTTAATTATTTATTATGTGCTCGGATTTTGCTTCTTTCATTTTGATCAACAAATGTTCAAAAAAAAAACAATTTAATTTTTGCCTATTTTCTTTTCAATTATTTTTTAATGCGTTTAATTATTTAATCGAAATTGAATACTTAGAGTAAAAATTATTTATTTGAAGCATAATGCTTTTTAATTTTTTTAGCACTTGAAAAAAAATTCAAATCGATTTTTCGTTTTCTATTTTCAAAAGTTCTCAAATGTTAAAATGCCTGAACAATTCTTTTTGCTTTTCAAAACTTTAAAAAAAATCAATGCTAATCGCATTGTAATTTCAATTTCATAACCATATTTTTTATTTCATTTACTAAAATAAATGTTGTAAAAAAAAAAGAAACAAATATTCATAAACTTTTGAGAAAAAGGCATGAAATAGGAGCTAAAGAATTTTCCGGAAACGGAAATTGTTCTTCATATTCTAATAGATAGAACATAAAAACTTTACTATTTATTTAGTCTATTATCATGCCGCCTTTTTCTTTTTTCTTTTTTATTGTTAGCCGTATTAGTCGCAAACTTTTTGTTAGCCGAAAAGTTACATATATATGAATTTTTGAAGAAGTTAACCTCTTCAGTAAATACACAGTAGTTGGTCCTTCTTTTAGGGTAATTTGTTTGTGTATCGATGCGTGAAGTTAAAGGTTAATGAGAAGAGAAATCCTTTTACACTATTAACTTTCCGGTGGTTATCATCCGTAAAACAATTATATACTTTTTCCCCGTAACTTCTTTTCCTTTTCTTAACCAATAATTACCTCTCTCTCTCTCCCTTTCTCCCTTTAACCTTTTTATAAGTTTCTTCTATTCATAAAGTTTTCTGATTATTACTGCTGACATTATTATTATCCATTACTGTTGTTATGTTATCTTCTAGTTAATATCGTCATCATCATTATCGTTATCATCATCATTATTATTATTATCAAAGTTATGATCGATGATGAATGAAAGCTTTTTCTATGTGCCATCCTGTCCACCTGTCATTTCATCTGACATCCTAATAAACTGACCATACGATGGAAATAACTTTTTTACAATCTCAATGACCTTCTTCATTCATTCTCTCCCTTCCTTCCTCTCCCTCTCCCTCCCTCTCTCTCTCTCTCTCTCATTCATAATGTCATGGTTATGATTCAAGTAATCATCACAAATTGGTCCTAACTTCTATTATCATTCTAATCTATTTCACTTATCAGTTACGCATATTATTACAATAATTTTCATATACCTTTCTCTCTTCTTTACTCCTTATCTCCCTCTCTCTTTCTTTCTTTCTCTCTCTATTTTTATCTTTAGCGTACGGTAATGTGTATGTGCTATTGGTATTGAAATTTGCTTCATTTACAAAAATTTACTATTCAAAATAATTGCAATTATTTGAAAATCAAAAAATTATAAAAATTCTTTGCTAATTCTCTCTTTTTTTTCTTTTTTTCTCTTTTTATTGTTATTTTAAATTTCTATTCTTTCTCATTCTGTTGACCATTACGAGTGGACAATGAAGTGGACAATAGACAACTGTTTATGTTGCTAATATATTATGGCTATATAAATAAAATTTATTTTTCTTCAAATAAAAAAATCTTTAAAAAGATTGGAAATTGAAAATGATTGATGAAATCTTACGAAATTATTTGTGAAATTATCGAAAAAAAAGTTAAAACTATTAAAAAATTTTTACAGCAAATAATTTACAACAGTTTAAAAAAGTTCAAAAAAAAAAAAAAAAAAAAAACTGAGACAATTTTGAAAATATTGAATTCAATAGTGACAACTCAAATTTCCTTTAAAAAAATTCAAACAATCGTTAATCAAAAGTAATATTTAGCATGTAATAATATTTATTTACCTTCAAATATGATAAAAATAATTTATCATTAAATTTTTCACTTCATCCTTAAACTACAAAAATTTAAAATGATGAAATTTTTCACTTCCCAAAATAAAATGCACTTCTAAATAATTTCCCAAATAAAATTAATTCTTACATTATAAAATGAAATAGTTGCATGTTAACAACCTGTTAACATTATGGTAATATTCTCGAAAATATTACTTTTCTTCGAGATCTTTATCTAAACTTTCTCTTCTGATCATCTTTTGATAGTAATTATTTGTTCAGGTAACTATAATATTTCACTAGAAATATTTCTAATAAAATTCATGCATTACTAATCATGAAATAAAGTTAACTTTTACTACTGATCTATATCTTTCATACATTCAAAATCATTGATAATATATGATTCAGAACAAAAATCACTAATTAAATCAAAAAAAAAAAAAATTTGTTTTGGAAAACTTCAAAAATTTGCATCTCTTTTTTGCAAAAAAAATTTTAATAAATTGAAACAATTATGAAAATATAAAAGAGACAGTAAAATCAATCATACGACATTAACTATTTTTATTGGCGCCAGTAAAATTACTTTAATGATTATAATTGACTTCTTCTAGTCTCGTTGGGACATTATTTAGAGATGCGACAACAAATCGGACAGATTGAATATTTCGTTTTTTTCATTTCTTTCAATTTTATTCTATCATTAGTTGTTGCGTCAGTCATTTCGTCTTTATTCAATATATTTTTTATTTCATTTGTTTTATTTGTTTGTTTATTTATTTTTTCTTTATTTATTGGCTAAGAAATTAAATTCTTTCAATTTAAAGACAATAATTTAAATAAGAATTTAATGTTATTTTTATCCAATAATTTATTACTTTTATAAAAAAAAAAGAAAAAACAACAATTAGATTTTAAAACTTAAATTTCTCCTAGTAAAGTTAATGAGAATCTTTTGAAAAGTTTAAATTTTAATTTGAAAGATTTCGCATAGAAATCTAATTATTCCGTCATCTTATTCCATATGAAAAGTTTAAATTAGTCTTAGTAATTAGGCCATTTGCAAAAATACTAAATTACTACTTTTACTTATTATTTTTGTTTCTCCTGATAATTTGAAAGAATTTATTGATTATCATTCCTGTAGTAAGTTTTAATGCCGAAATTGATCAAAATTTAATTTGAAATCTAATATCTCACGTTTTAAAAAAAAATTTTAAATATTTTGAAACTAAAATAAAAAAAAAAATTAAAAACTGAAAATATCTTTTGTAATAATGAAATTTTAATAACTTTCAAGAAAATATTTCTCCATGCTTAAAAATTAAATGTAATGAATAATTCTTCTATTTCTCAATTAAAATCAAATTAAATTCCTTTTCAGTAATTGGTTTTCTTTCTTAAATTTTAGAAATTTTTTTAAAATCAATATCCGTAACAAATATAATTTATGAAATCTGTACGGTAAGATAAGATACATTAAACAATTTTTATGATTTAAATTTAAAGAAGCGGCGATTTTTCTTTCTTTTTTTTGATTCAATTGTTCATTTGACAGTTATCAATAAAAATTCATTTCTAATTAGTAATGAAATTCATGAAGATAAAAAGAGATATGCCGCCGTGTGTTACTAAATTATTATGAGATTATAGTTGTTTGGTTGAAATTTTGATGCAATTCACTTCTCAAAGCGGTATTTACCTTAAAAAAAAAAAAGAGAAAAGAATTTTATTAGGTTTTTTATTCAAAATTTCAACAATAAATCGTAAAAATTTTTGAAAAGATAATACTTTTCCAATGATTACTATTATCAGAATTTTAATGATTTAAAAATGCTATCTTCAATTTACTTTGTGAAATGCATCGATAATTATTTGCATTACAAATGAAGCAATTATCGTTGTAATGTTGTGAATGTTCAAAAGTTATCATTACTTATCACAGGTAATGATTAAATTATAATTAAAATGAATTAGAATGTTAATTTTAATTCATTTCAGATATTACATCCAATAAATGATATTAGCAATTGTTTTAGATAATTTTATATAGCTTTAACATTTTAAGTTATCATTAATGAAATTATATTTTACAGACAATTATCAAAGAAAAGAGAAATTTCTAAGAAAAAAAGTTCCCTTTTTTTTGAATTTCATTAAAATTTTTTAAATTTTATGCTATCGTGAAAAAAATTTAATCAATATTACTTTGTTTGTTATTTTTCTGAATTTCTTTTTTTCATCTTTGAATGGCTAATTTTTGAAGTAATTGCTAAATGGTCATTTAGAGAAGTTTCAGAGTGGTCATTTTCTTGAAAACAGAAAAAGATTTAATTAATTTGCTATCTATATGCTATTAAATAAGGCAAAGAAAGTAAGAAAGATGGAAGTTAGTTTGCAATTAAATTTCTTTCCAATATTTAAGTGAAAGTATTGGAACGAAATTTAATTGAAAAGTAATTTTGATCGTTGAACGATAAACGTTAGAGCTATTTCATGGATGAAATAATTTAAGGTTATAAGTATATGATCTATTTTAATGACTAGCTTAGAGTGACCAGCTTGGAGTGACCAGTATCATTGATTTTAGGCGATTCATTGATCATTTCATACAACCGTGAATTAAGCAATCAGTAGATAGATGGAATATTGAAAAGAAAATTAAGAAAAAGAAATAACATGATTTTTTCCTCCTTACATTTGACAAAGCGTTAATTACAATGATTTAAATAAATATAGATAGGTGGACATCTGTTCATCATTGATCTATAAGGCGCTTATGTCAAGCTAGTTTATTCACTAAGCATTTATTGAATTTCTTTTGCTTTTCTAATTTTTTTTTTTTTTTTTTTTTTTTTTTTTTTTTTTGTATCAATGTTTTGAAATTTTTGAAAATAATTTAAAGTAATTTAAGAATTTACAGAAAATAACTTTACAATTTTGGCACATATTTTTAATAAAAACTATTTCAAAAAAAAAAAAAATGAAATGAAAAAAAAGCTTATATATTTTAAAAGTCTAATTTTAAGCTATTAGATATTATAGCGAAAAATGTAATTTAAATTATAATTTTACTATTTATGAGAAAATTGTTGTTAAAATGATGGAATTTAGGCTAATTTTGGATTATATCTAATTTTGTGTGTATCGTTTCAAAGCATCAAACTGAGAAATTTTGTGTGTATCGTTTCAAAGCATCAAACTCAAATTAAATTATTGTCTGTGGCGCTTCACAAAATTTATTTCAAACGGTCATCGTTATCGTCCATTTGCAGCAGTAGCCCAGATCTTATGCCAATTCGTTTACTTTATCATTTCCGTTTACTTTAAATTTTCTCTCACTTTCTCCCCTTCTCTTTAATCTATTAATTTTAATTTCATTTTGCTCCATCTCTTTGATTACAGCATTTTTCAATGGGAATTCCTTGATTAAACTCAAATATCATGAATTCCTTCCATCAATTTTATCTCCTTTAAATTAAACCTTAAAATTTCAATAATTGACCTTTTAGATAAAACAATAAATAAATAACAAATAATTCATTCATGTAGTTGTATTGTCGATAAAACAGAAACAGATGGCAAATAAATTTAACAAATTATTAGCTAATTTAGTAATGATTATTTTAATTGAAATGTTTTTAATTAATTTAAAATTTTCAGCATGCAAATTAGTTCAAATTAAAAGTTTCCTAAATTTAAGGCATTACATTTTCTAGCAATGTCAGAAGTTTTGTATTATTATCTGAAATATTATCTAAAATGAACAATAATCAAATTATGATAACTCAAAAAGAAAGAAAGCAGTAAGACTGAAAGCAATTCCATCTTACGTTTTTAATTTTCTTTTTGGAATTTTAAGTAAATTTAAATACACAACTTTAAAACTTTTTGATTACATATACCATTAATCAATTATTAAAATATTACATTCAATTTCAAACATTTCAATTACTTTGATAGTGATGAATTTTAATTGTTCTTTTCCTAATTTCTTACGTTTCATCACGTTTTTTAATTTTTCGGAGCATAAAAAAAAGTCAAAAAGAAAGTGTCAATAGAAATGAACATACCTGTCGTGTCATATGACATTTACAAAGAGAGAGAGAGAGAGAGAGAGGGAGGTAAAACAAACTAATTAACTATTGTCTGTTCCATTTCAAGCCATTCATCTTTTTATTTCAACTTTTTGTATTTGTTAATTTGTAAATTATCAAATGCAAAATTTCATTTTAAGTAATTTTTGAAAGGAAAAAATAAATTAATATTATTAACAAATAAACATTTAAAATTTATTTTATACCCTTAAAATATTCAATTAAAACTTTTTCTCTTTAATAGTACAATTGCGCACTGCAAATGATTATAATTTTTTTTAGCAAATGATTGATAGTATTTAATATTTAACTTTTTTTTTTTTTATTTCAAGATTATTCGTTGTCAAATTATCAACCATTTGAATCATCTTTAATTAAGCTGTAATTTAGCATATCAAAATATCATTAATTATTTATCTTGATATCATTTCAGAGATAAGAAAATATTAAAATTTTAGCAAGGCATGAAAATAAAAATAGCAGTTCACTAATAAAATTTTCGAAAATTGAAAAGTGAAAAAAATTTGAAAAATGGTTCAATTCATTTTAAAGTTAATATTTCATTTTTCATTTCACTTTCTCTTCTTTTAAAAGTCTTTTTGCTTCTCTTTTATTTTTTTCAAAAGAGAGAAGAAATTTTCCAAATATTGAAATGATTTTTTTTCCTTATCAAAATATTTCTTTATTTTCTTCCTTTTTTTTTTCTTAATTTTTCTATTTTTCAAATAAATTTGATAACTTTTATTTAAATAAAATTTTACTTTATTTTACATCGAAACAAAAAAAAGGAAAAAAAGTAACATTATGCGCTATAAAAGTTATTTACTTAAAGCAAATAATACACTATGCGCCATCATTCAACATTTAGTCTAATTTCAATAATTTTTAGTTTGAATGAATGAAAAATGCTAATTTATCCATTATTTACTATTTTATTATTACTATTATTATTTCTATTTTAGTAGCATATCTTTTAGCCTTTCAATTTAATTTTTCTTTTTTTTTCGATATGCGTTTTTGTCCATCCATTTTTTCCCTTTGTCTTTTTTTTTTTTCAGCTTATATTCCATATCCTATTTATCTTTCAGTTCTTTCTCATTTTTTATTTTATTGGTAAATCGACAGAAGCAAATTGGTCCATTGAAGTTAAAGTGAAATAGCATAATGCTAATATTATTGAAAAATATAGCAAATTATTTGTTGTTAGAGAATAAAATTTATCCGATCATTTTAAAATATTCTATTGCTTTTCAGTTTATTTATTATATATTTTTTCAACGATTCCTTAAAGTAACAAACTATTATTAAAGTTTTTTCACTTAGTCTTTTTTTTTTTTTTTTCGTTTAAAGTTGTCAGTTAAGTAAATGATAAAATATTTATAATTAATTATGACAGATTATTTGTTGTTAAAGAATAAAATTATATATTCAATAATTTTAGTTTTATTCAATAAATGTAAAAAAAAAAAAAGTTCCTCCAATTTCAAGCAAAATTTTATGGTAATTCAGGATAGTTTGTTTAAATGTCCCACTTTAGAAAGACTAATCAAAATAGAATGTTATAATTTGAGATGACAGTAATAGTTAAGGATTTGAAAAGTATGCTTTGGTTTTTTTTTTTATATAAAGAAAAAAATTTTTTGAATAAAGAAAAGGAAGAAGAAAAGAGCTTACATAAAGTTACAGTAAAACTTTAGCATTTTATAAGTGAAAATTAAGTTTATCTTTTTCAAGCAAAACTAATGAAAGGGAAAAAATTTTTTTCCTTTCAATTCTTTTACATTATTTTCAGTTGTAAATAATTTCAAATGATCGGATGAAATTTGTGTAAAAATTCGATTATGGTGAATGATGCAAATGAAAAATTTTCTTGTTTACTTGAATATAAAGTTTCGTCTGCTTACGGTAGAAATTTAGGTGATAATATTAGAAATCTGAATGATTTATGTTTGTCACCTGCTTACCTTTCTCAATTCAGCACTTGAAATGATCAATTGTACAGGAGGTTATGATAATAAACTGTGATAATATCACTTGAAGAATGAAAGAGTTTTGAAATGACGGATAAGTTAAAGTATTAAATCTGAATTAATTTTAAAATGACGAATGAGATAAAGTACTAAAGTTGGATTAGTCTAAAAATGATGATTAAGATAAAGTGCTAAAGTTGAATTAATTCAAAAGTGACGAATAAATTGCAATATTACGCTTGGATTAGCCTAAAAATGGCTGATAAATTAAAGTGCTAAGTCAAAATTAGCTCGGAAATGGATGGAATAAGTTAAAATAGCAAAAATTTTAATAGAAACTTTTAAATTAACTGTTTATTCACTTTTTAACATTTTTTATTTTCGTAGTAACATTTTATAGTTGTTTTATTTAAATAAAATACTTATTTGACTGAATGATTGAATGAAATAGAACAGATTGTAAATTAAATGACAATCATAATTTTTAATTAATTTGATGTTAAATTATGCTAAATGCCAAAGGATTGAATGCATACAAAAATTTTAAATATTATCAAATTAAAATCATAAGTTTAAATTTCTACTAAATTTACAAATTTAATGATTAGTTAGTTATTTGATCAGGATCATATCTCTTTAAATATTCAATTTATTAATTACATATGCGACAATTTTGACTGTGACTAGTTAATAATAATAGTGACAGTACTATAGTAATAATGGTGATAATCATATACTAGTAGTGATCATAATTTACTTCGAACTTTAATTAATTACCTATTAATTAACCGTAATTTCTAACCACAATTAACTTATTACAATAGATTAATTAAAATATTATGGATAAAGAATAATTTGGAATGTGTCATTAATTACAGTCACTAATATTTGCTAATATCCATCTATGTTAATAAGCAATTACTATTTTAGTAAATTATAATTTCAAAATTATATTTAATTTAGATAAACAGGTGACAATAGAATGATCAAAGAGTGAAAAGTAATAAATAGAGGAGTGGAAAGGAATTCAGGAAATAACAAAATATAAAATACCAATGCTAGAAATTATGCTTGCTCAGGCATAATTCTACCCTTTCTCATATTGAGCCAACAATTTTGGCCTAGGCTTGTTTCATTTTCTTCCTTCATTTCTCCATCACTATTATTGTGCCTATCATTATTGTTGTGGCACTGCTCCTCAAATATTATATTATCAATTTTTCAAAACTTTTTATTAAGCATATTTGGCTTAGTTTACTTTCAAAAATTTTTTAATTGATTTAACTTACATTTAAAAAATTTACTTCACCAAATATAATAGACTTTATTGGTTAAATAATTAAACATAAAATTTGATAGACATTGTATTTTTTATTTTGTTTTGCTTTGTTTTAATGATATTTGAATTTTTTTTTTTTTTTGAAAACTTAAAATTCCAATCCTTTTGCAAATTTGCAGAATTATATGCATTTTTGTTATTTATTGAGATTGATTTATGAGTGAAAAATAAATTTTACTAAACTCATAAATCATAAAAAATATGTAAAATATGAAAGGAAAAAGAAGATAAAGAGAAAAGACAAAATTTTCTTTTGACGAAAAAATAAATTTTAATTTGATTTTTTTTTTTTAATTAGGCATTTTTCAAATTTCATTTATGAATAAACTTCAATCAAATTTATGAATAAACACCTCAAAAAGTGTTTGTTTTTACGTTACGTATAAATATTAACACGTACGTTGTTTATCTGTAGTGAAACAAACCATTTTGTCTTTAGCATATATCAATTACATAAAAATTAATAATAATAATAATAAAGGCATAAATCCGTTAATAAGTAATTTACTTTTAGTTTATGCATGTAAAGTTAATTAATAAATTTATTTAATAAATTTTTGACTCTTTTTAAATCACAAAATTCTGTTTTTGTAATTTTTCAGATATTACAAGTCTTTTTATTATTTTACTTAGTACTTTTCTCTACTTCTATTCTAATTATTAGTTCATCGATTTTTTGTTAGTCAAATTTAAATTTGTTCATTCTTCTGTATCTTCAGAAAAGCAAATGTATTTTTTTTTTTTTTGCAATAATCAAATTTAAAAAATTCTAAAAATCATTTATTAGAAGAAAAGTTTATGTTAATAATGTAAATTTAACGTTTACGAGTGATAAGGATTAGATTAGAGTGATGGAAATTATCACCGATCGTAATTTAGATGATAAAAACAGAGATATACCACCATATCAGTGATTACCATTGCTATCAAAATTTACTTCCTCTCTTCCATTTTGTAGCTTTAACAAGTTTTTGAAATTAAAAAAAGTAGAAATGAAAATTTTTACTATTAATGTGGGTAAGGGAAAGAGAGAGAGAGAGAGAAAATTAATAAATTTGTTAATACATTTTTGGATAAATAAAAAAAAAGATATTTTTCTCTTCTAAAGACGAAATATTAACGATCTGTTAGCAGTTTTTAAAAAAGTAGCAATACTTTTATGAAACTTTACAGTATGACTGATTTTTTAAAAGAGAAAAGACTCAAGTTGGACCCAAAAAAAAAGAAAGAAAAATAGGCGAAAATTAATCAACCTAAAAAATTAAATTCTACCCGTCATTTTCTAATTAATCTCTTATTTTTGCATTTAAACACAGGAGTTATCGATTAAGTTGATGACTTTTAATTCAGCAAAAGTTAGTGACAGTAAGTAAAGCAATAAGATTTTCTGATCTTTTCTAAATTAAAAAACTTTTTTTTTTCTAAA
The DNA here is from genome assembly GCF_000002995.4 of Brugia malayi. Taxonomy (NCBI): domain Eukaryota; kingdom Metazoa; phylum Nematoda; class Chromadorea; order Rhabditida; family Onchocercidae; genus Brugia; species Brugia malayi. The sequence goes on along the minus strand of NW_025062476.1, from coordinate 3,733,187 downwards.
TGAGAAAGTTTTGAAAAGAACAGTTTTTATTTTACCTAAAATTTGGCAAAAATTAGATTTTAATCATCAATATATCAGAATGACATTTATCTTTATCATCATTATAAATATTTATAAATGCTATACGCATTAGAAATTCAAAGAGAACTTTTCTGGAATTTCGACGAATTTTTTTTTGGAAAGTGAGCCAAATGATTTGATTGGCTTAAATTTGAGAATTTTATATTTGATAAAGTTTTTTTTATGATATTCTAAGAATTATTGGTTGTGGGGGGGTGGGGGGGTAATCATTAAAAAAGAAATTTCAATTTCAGTTAGTGTGAAATTAAAATTGAAAATTAAATAAGCAATGAACAGATGTATTTCTTGAAGAAATTGTGTCAAATTCCAATTTTGCTACGCTCATCTAATTTCCAACGCGCAAAAAAAGACCATTTCCGCATTATTACAACAATAAAAGTTGACACAATATATTCAAATTTAACAAATGGTAAAAATTAAATGAACCGTTGAGAGCAGTGGAAAAAAAGGTGTAAATTGTATTTTTATTTGTTTGTTTTGTTTTTAACATTTTACTTTTCTTTCTGAACAAATATTTACATTAACAAATAAATGATATGACGTACGTGAATTAACTTAAGTGAGTATATTTCATCAATTATACAATTACGTAAATTTAACAGCGTGAAATTTTAAAGGATTAGTAATGAAGCTAAAATTATAATATACCATTTCAAAAATATGACCTTTGTCACTTTCTGTATCCTAAAATTAATTACTGTTTTCAATTCTAAAATAGGATCATTCTTTCTTTCTGTAACCTAAAATTTTTACTGCATTATGACAATATGATTAGATGAATGTAAGTATGTATGGTTATTTTATAAGATTTTTATCAATTTTAAACTATTATTTCAGATTCAGATTCCTAGAATCAATTACACCAATAAATCACATCGATTTTGAACAATTTAAATAACAAACGATCAATTAATTAAGAGCAAATTCAAACTAATACTTAATTCAAGTAATGACCTGATGATCTCAAATGCAATAATCAGCCAAAAATAACAATTAATTTTCATTCTTTATATAAGAATAAATAGTAAAATAGTATTGCTATTAGGATAGAATAAAAAGAAAAAGGACAAAAGGAAAAAAAAAAAAAAAAACTCTTTAACAAATGATAATGGTACCATTGCAGGTACCATTATAAAACCAAAGAGTAACAATGAATGTGATTAATGCATCTGTATTTAATGAATGATACATCTTTCTTTCTAATTTAAATATCTTGCAGACACCTGCTTTTATAAAATAAAGTATAGTAAAGAAAAAGAAAATGAAAAGGTGCATTCATCGGCAATTCTTTTGTTGCACATTTAAATATCAATTAGGTTATTTTCATTTATCTTAGAAGAAATTACACCAAAAAAAAAAAAGTTATTTTATTTTATGAATTTTAATTTTATATATTTTTGAAATTGCATTACTTAATCTAAAAATTATTATATATAAAATTATAATTTCAAATAAAAATATGATTAATTTTATAAGTATAAACATCATAATTATCATATCGAAATAATAATTTATTGAAAAAATTTTTAAAGTAAAATTCGTTTATTTATTTTTTTTTTTGCCATTAATATTAATAATAAACTCTTTCTTTTCCATATTTTTTCTTTTGTTATTATAGATAAAAATGAATAATAGTTAATTTTTGATTATTAATTAGTAAAAATTAATTAATAAGCAAATTGAGAAATCTCACCAAAATGTTTACATTTTGTTTGTATCCGCTGATATTAGATTTGTGATCTGTTTATCCAGTTGTAAACTAGTTGACCTAGTGATACCGTAGCAACAGAAAGATGAGAATAGCGATGGATTGTGATGAGAAAAAATGATTTATGGACTGTAATGATAGGAAAATAGTTGGGTATTTAATGGTGATGATAATGATCACTGATAAGTACCTGTCATTATGCTAGTACGATGACCATAACATATTCATTCATTATATAAGGTAAACAGGAAGGGTTATTTTTATTCTAACAAACATAATTGCAGGAGAAAATTCTATCAGAGAGATTTGTGGGTGGAAAATTATATCATTTTGTGATAATTTATATTTGTTAATTCATCTTTGATTACTCTAAAAATGTTTTTTTACTAAAAATTAAAATACTTTTATTTTTGTCTAAACTTTTTCCTTTTCAATATTTCTTATCTCACAAAAAGAAAAAGTTAATTATAATTGATTTTGTTTAGAAAATATTCATAGAATAAATCAATATTTCGTAAAACTATTCATTTTTTTTTTTTCATTCTTTTATTAATTCCTCATTTTTTTTTCTGTTTTATTATTTCATTTGGTAGTTTCATTAGAGAATTTCATTTTAAAAAAATTTACGAATTTCAAAAGGAACACAAAAAAAGTAAGAATGCAATAATTTATTGCGATATTTATTAATTCTTGTCGTTTTTTTTTTTTTTTTTTTTTAAAAATGATTTCGGAATATTTCTTGCAAATATTTGTAACATTTTAAATTCTTTAGTTGTCAACTTATTTCTAAAATATTTTACTGAAAAAAAATATGCAAAAAAAGAAAATTATTTTTGCTGTCAATAAATGATCGATGAAAAAAGAAAAGATAAACAGCAAAGATTTATTGCTTCTATCATTCATTGGGACACTTTTTGTTTTCTTCATTCTCTTGAATTCTCGACATCTTTATAACCTTTAACCTTTTTTCATTACACAATGCGATATATTACAATGATAACAATCACTACTGCAGTGATTTATATATTTTTTTAGGTTTACCGTAATTATTACAAAATTACTGGTTACAGAATCAAAATTATACTTTAAAAAAAAAATAAAGGTCTATCATATGTTTACAGTAAAAAACGTACTAAAATTTTTTTTTGTATGTAAAATTATTTCCTTTTATATTTCCATACTTCATTCTATCGCTTTATTACTTTAAATAACGCAGATATCTGTTTTTAAGTACACGTAAGGTACGTAGTGATACGTGAAGTGTTATCCGATTGATTGGATGAACAGAAATTATTTATTCTTAATTGCCTATGATTTCAATAATTCTTCTGTCCATCCAAATTTAGTTTTTTTCATTTAATGTTTATTTTTTTAAAAACTTACTTTTCTACCAATAAATTTCCAAAATAACTTTCTTAATAATTGCTTCATTTATTCCAATAATTAAAAAAACATACAAAACGAAGGAAACAGAGCAAAAAGACTGAAAAACTTTATTTATTAAGAAATAAAAAATTTGTTGGTGAATTGAAATAAATAAATAAGTGAGTAAATAAATAAATATTGTTATCAATTTAACAAAAATATGTAATCCTCAAACAAGATTAAAATTTTACAATCAAAATTCAATTCTTTTTCTCCTTCATTCTATTTGAACATAATAAGAAAGAGAAAATGTCCAAACAAAGAAACAAAAAAAAAACAAAAAAAAGAAATTGTAAATAAAATAAATCAGAAAAATTTTCAAAATATTTTTTCTTTTTTTCATTTGGATAACAAAAGTGGATTGATTGTACTGAATTATTTAACAAAATAGCTAACTGCTTATTTAAGCTATCCAAAAAGCCATCTCATTTCTCATTGCTATCCCAAATTTGTTTGTTGTGTTTTTATATTCCCAATATTTTATCATTTCATTTTGGAATATTTATCGTTTGTTACGGAAACAATGAATCAATCAATTTTTTTTTATTTATATATTTATTTATAAATGAAAATTATTTCAAAAATGTTACATTCCTTTTTTGCGCTTAGCGCATTTTGTTTTTCATTCATTTTTATAATCTATTCGTAATTTTTTGCTTTTTTATTTTTTTATCACAAAAATTCAAATTTGCAGAATTGCTATAAGTGATTAATGCTGAGAATCTTTGCAGCCTCACATTTTAATTTTTCTCATTTTTTTATTTTAATTTTTCTCTTTTTTTTTTGAATATTTTTTTTAACTTTTCGTTCTTTTTTCTTTTTCACTCTTTCTGTCCATTTGTTTTTGTTTATTTTTCGCCTTTCATTGTTTTTCCTATTTATCGATATTCTACTTTTGTCACAATAATCAAATTTGTGATTTTTGCACCAAACCGGAAAGAGCATTTTTCTTTTTTTTGTCATCGATAATTTTAACTAAATTAAGTGACGAAATTAAAAAATACACTTTTTTTTTTTTATTTTGATCTGATATTCATTACTAATTGATGAATATGTTTTGCTCGGAGAAATTGACATTATTTAAAATTATACCGGTTCATATGAAATGTCATTAATAAGAGACAAAGTGGCACCAAATATCCGGTTATTTTCTAATTTCCAGGAAAGAAAAAAGGTGACAAAAAAAGTGCATAATGTATTGAATAATTAGTCTGATGTAATATTTGTCAGTAAAATCTGTATAACAATTAAAATTGTTAACTGTCACCAAATTATACATTAGATTATCACATTGCTACCGACCATTGGCATTGTTATTGTCATTTGTCAACCAGCAAATGATCTATCATATTTTATTCTTTTCCATATCTTATTTCTTTCTCCTTTTTTTTTTTTTTTTTGAGGGAAATAAAATTCTGAAATATAAAAAAAATTTTTTTGAAAAGAATGATGAAAATGATTTAAAGGAAAGAGTGGAAAGGAAATCTTCAATATTTCAATTTATTCATAGTAAAATGCTATAATTTTCTACACTTTTCAATCAAAATATGCAATTTTTCCTGCCTTTTTCTTTCCATTTCTTTTTCTTTTTTTGCATTTCTAAAAAAAAAAGGAAGAAAGATGGTATATGATTCTATTAATTTCTTTTCATTTTATTTTATTTCATTTTAAATTTGTGATAAATTTGATATTCTTTTGCTTCTCTTTCTTTTCTTGATGATTATTTGAAGTAGTAGCACTAATTTAGTAATAATTATTAGCAGTAACTCTTACATAATTACGTCATTTTTTGCATACCTTAGGATGCAGGTAATAAAATAAAAAATTAACAAAGTATTAAAAATTGCTAAAATTAACAAAGTATTAAAAATTGCTATTTTAACTACTTTTTTCCTGTACTTGCACAATGTCTTACTTATTAAACAAAATGATTTTTAGATTTCACATATTTAAATATATTCATTCATTTCTTGAATTCATGAATTTGTGATTTTTTTTTTTTTTTTGTTCCTTCTAACGAACATCGTTATGGAATATACAATTAGCGATATTTTGAAAATTTTTCTTTTTAAATTCTTCCTTTTGTTTTATTTATTTAATACCGAACATAGCAATATTAGCAAATAGCAAGTGATTCTTCATTTATTAGCATTGTACGAACTGATTATTGATAAGAGAATTGATAAGCTTAATTTTTATTGCTACTAAAATGACCAAATTATCATCGAATTAACAAATTTACTTTGTTTGTCAATGCTCAAACTGATTACCGCGCACACACGCATGCATAAAAGTCATTTGCCACATGTCATTACAGATGACACTTAAGTTTGCTATCAGTGTCATACTGTAGCATTTCAGTGATATCGATTAACAGTATCAGTGATTATTATCAATGGCGTTCGATATTTGAGATACTCCATGTTTATAAATGTTCCTCTAATATTTACAGCTATGATCACTTCATCATCATTTATAATCCTAATTATTAATACTTCTCGTTACAACTATAGCAATGTACTGTAAGTATTATCATGATAATCACTATCACTAACTCCTTTGCACATTCCTTTTGCACTTTTTTAAATTAGAAACAGCATAGATTCTCTTTCACTCTGAAATCTGTCATCAGAAAAGTTATTTTTCGATTTGTGAAGTCAAATTTCAACTGCTATAGAATAGTTACCGGCAGATGCGGAAAAAGCAAACATTGTCAAACGGTTGGCATTGTCACCGTGTGCAAACATAAATGCATTCATCCGGATCGTTCATTCTGCTCTTCTTCCGATAAATATTCCGGTTGCAAAAATGCATTATGAGTGATGGTAACTCAATGAACTACGTGTAATCACGTAAAATTAACGTAAAAATGTAACAATTTCTTTAATTTTGAATTTAGCTTAACGTAATAATTTGGCTTAAATCTATGCTATTTCAACTTTACTTTTTTTTTTCACAACTTTGGTAACTACATTACGATTATTACTATTGATCGTTTAGTGTCTAGAATTAAAAATGCCTAGAAAAATCTAGAATTAAAATACTCCAAACTGATTTTTTGTTTGCTTAAAAATTTCCAACTAATTAAGTAAAAAAAAAAAAAAAAAAACAAATTTTTGAATTCAAAAAAATTTTAATCACGGCAAAAACTGTAAACAGTGAGTTCCTTCAAAAAATTTTTAAATTCATACTAAAATGACATTTTTAGGAGCAGAAATTTCGATCAATTAGATGATCAGTGCATAGAAATAATTACTGATACTAATTATTAATTATTGTTCATACTATATTTTTAATTAGTATCTTTTTGCAAGGAAATAATTTTTTTGTTTTATGAAAATTTGACCCTTTTTTTCTCTTTTATTAATTTAATTCAATTAAATCTAATCCAAATTCAAACATTTAATTCATACAAAATAAATTTAATTCAAACAAACAGTTTCTTCTTCACAATGATTTCAATAATTATTTTAAATTATACTTTTTTTTTCCCTTTCCTCTTTTGATTTATTTCATTTCCACTAATTTCCTGTAATTTTCTCATGGATGAATCGTTTCGAAAGTTTTTTTTTTCCGGTTATAATATGAGAAAAGAAAAAAAAAAAAAAACTAACCCACATTAACACAATTTTCCGGTTTTAAACTGAAATTATAAGAAAATGAAATTGTTATAGTTTTATAATTGTAATTTTGCGAACAATAATGACGAGTGAAATTATGAATGGGCTTATAACGATTTCGGATAAATGATAATTTGACTTTTGGAATTTTAAATGTAATCATTTTGCATTTGATTTATTACGTATATTTCAATGTAGCAAATTCAATTTTAATTTATATCAACACTTTACTTCAGATATTTTAATTCATTCGAAATTTTCACTCATTTATTTAGTTCCAATTTTAACACATTTAACTATAATTTTGAATTGAATCATTTGCATTACTTTAAATTTCAATTATTTCTTATCAAAAATCTTAATTTCATCAATTTCTTCAGCTCTTATTCCTAAATTATCTGTAATTCAATCATTTAAGGAATGCAATTTTACTAATTCCGCAAAAGGACTGAGATTTCTCGAGAAAATCTTTTTTCTTGCAATAAAAAAAAGAAAAAGGAAAAAAAAAGTGATTCATTGTTGCTTCGTTTTCTATCTAATTTTAGAAAATATTTTTATTATGGGTTATAAAATATGCAAAACGAAGATGCTTCTTCCCTGTATGTGTGTGCATGTTTATGTATGTATGTGTAATTTTTTTGTACATTTTTGTATGTGTATGTGTGTGTGTGTGTGTATGTGTGTGTGTGTGTGTGTGTGTGTGTGTGTGTGTGTGTGTGTGTGTGTGTGTGTGTGTGTGTGTGTGTGTGTGTGTGTGTGTGTGTGTGTATGTTTGTGTTATCAGTTTTTTTTTTTTTTTTTTTTTTTTGAGGATGAATGTTTGACTTCCAATATTATATGATTCAGCATTCCTTCTATCGCATTCTGTTTCATTTGTTTGATATTTAAATCTTTTATTAAAAGAAAAGGAAAGACATTCAATTGGCGCACGACATCTCTTTGAATTTGAATTTGCATTGGAAATTAATTTTAAGAAATGTTCAAAATTTGATTTTCAGCAACAATATCATCGAGAGTAGAGTGATCTTCTTGAATGTTTTGCTCGAAAGTTTTGACAAATGGTTTAAAACTTTTTCTTAAAAAAAATGAATAAATAAATTAATTAATTAATTAAAAATATTCGATAAATTTGTGAAGTGGAAAATGTTTCTAAAATGACAGTATGAAAAGAATGAATGAACGGGTTGTTAGTTTCTTATATTTTATTTTATTACATATTTTATTATTTTATTGCATTCCTATTTTAGCTCTAAAAATTTGCGAAATTTTTGATTTTAGTAGAAGAGATTAAAGTTGAAAAATGTTGATATTTGCTTTTATTTTTTGATATTTACTTTTAGGTGTGTATGTGTATTTGTTCTTATTAAATTATTTTAAACAATTCAACTTTTTGACTTTGAGTGAGTTTTTTTTTCCTTTCTTTTAAATTGTCCGTGTTAAATTATGGGATTTAATGAAGAAATTTGCTAGAGAAATAAACTCTCTTAATCAATCCTAATCAGTAATAGTTTCTTATAATGCATTTTCTTATCATCCCACACTATCATCAAACAAGTTTACAACTTCTTCCCGCTCTTGAAATTGTCAACAATAAATATTTCGAAGGGAAAAATTCAAATTTTACAGCTATATGAAATCAGTCACTCACTAATAATAACCTAATAATATCAATTTAAATATTTTTTCAATTAGCAATGAAATTTGAAGAGTGGTAGAAAAGATTGGAATTGAATGAATACTTTCTACCGAAAGGAAATATTTTTAATCGTATTAATTACTTCGTTTCATTTTTTCATTATTTACTTGTTTGTGTATGTGTGTCTGTGTGTATGTGTACGTCTGTATTTGCGTATGTGTGTACGTGTATGTCATGCGCATCAAATCTCTTTGCGCATTTGTCTTCGACAAGTGATACGTTGATTTGTTAATTTCAATAGAATGAGAAAATGTTCAAGAATTCTCCAATACATTTTAAGAATCAATTTTGAAATTAAAAGATTGAATAATCATAGTTGTAAAGTATCTCATCCCTGTATGATGTACATCATTTACAAAATGTCATAAATGACCACATAAATGACCACCGATCGGGTGGAGCTTTCAGTAAAATCCAAAGCAATCCCTTCTTCCTCCTCTCTGTCCCATTTGTGCTCATCCGTCTTCCCTTTTTGTCCTTCCGCAAATGCCATAAAGTCACAAATCATATGAAAGACTGAGTGCTTCTTCTCCTCCTTTCTTAATTCTTACCACCTTCTCTAGCACATCAGCATTATTCATAATATCTCTCACTCAATTCCATGAATTCAACTACTTGACCTTTCTGATCAAGGGATCAGCTTTTTCCCGCATTTCTGTTGTTGTTGTTATATTCACTGGAAATAATCATTGCTGATAATCTTATACACAATGAATTGCATTTCTATGTAAAAATGATCTTTATCATTGCACTTTAGAATTCATTCCTTCTCGCAACTCTATTGTTGTTACTGTCACTGTTATTGTCTTTGTTGTCGTTGCTTTCATTGTTGTTGTTCTTGCTTTCATTGTTGTTGTTGTTGTTCTTACTTTCGTTGCTGTTACTATCGTTGTTGTTCTTGCTTTCATTGTTGTTGTTGTTGTTCTTACTTTCGTTGCTGTTACTATCGTTGTTGTTCTTGCTTTCATTGTTGTTGTTGTTGTTCTTACTTTCGTTGCTGTTACTATCGTTGTTGTTCATTATTGATAGTATTGGCTTATGCTAACACAATAATTTTATTAAAATTATCGGAATAATTCTTTCATCTCTAATTTATTTATTTTTTCTCATTAACATTTCCATAATTAATTCATTACTCATTTATGTGGTTTTCTTTTCTTTTTTTTTTATAAAATTTCGATTTTTTTTTTCGAAATATTGCTTGATTATGTGCCATAAAAAGAAGTGGTAAGTATTTTTAACAAACTTTATTAGAATTCAAACTTACTTAGTCGACGCTTATTTTGTTATTCCCTTAATTTACTCAGTTGTTTACTTATAAATTTAGTTAACCATTATTGACTTATTTGCTCTAGCTGAAGCTTTCTTGCAATAGAAAAGGTACTTCAAATTTTGAAAATTGAACTATTGTTCAATTTTCATCCTTATTATATAACTTGAAATATTTGTTGTGCTGCAATAAGCGCTCGAAAATTTAATCATCAAATTTCCGGAGCTTTTCAGCTTAAAATGAAAAAAAATTCTTCTTATATTCAGTAATGAAGTAGGTGTGAAAAGCTAAGATTTAGGTTTAGATAGTAAAATCAAACCTGAATAGTAGATTATCCGGAAAATAAACATACACTTTTGGAAGGGGTGATATAGGTTAAGTCCAGATTATAGCGTATAAACGGAAGAAATTATTCCCTCCTAATCGGATTGCTTAATTAAATAAACTTTTTTTCTATCCATATCAAATTCATCACAAATAGGTAAATGTGAACTAAATTAATTGCTTTTTTCATATTGCATTGATGTATTATTTAAATTTTTTGCTTGAATTTTTAAAATTTTCACTTAAATTCTTAACTTCAAATTTTTAATTTTCAACTTTTTTCCTCAAAAATTTCTTCACTTTATATTTTGATTTTAATTTTTATCAAAATTAATCATTTAAAATTTTTATTTTTCAACTATTTTCCATCTTGTCTTAATAATTTGCATTAAATTGATGACATTCACAATTGCATACTTTATTTTTTCCTTACTTTCTCTCTAAATTTTTTTTTTTGTGTATATATGTAATTTATGCGTAATCTCGGGGGAATTTTATTTATTTATTTATTTATACATATATTCCTACCTTTATGCATCAATATTTTATGGGAAACTTAAGTTTATTTGGCCATTTGTTTTGTCTATACTCTTCGTATGCTTATGATTTAATTTTATGATTAAATTTGGATGAATATAGAATGAAAGTACCATATGTATAATTGATATGATTAGCTAAGTTATCACTGTTCTTATCAAGTGTACAGTTATAAGTAATATTTGAAACTTAATGAAAAGATGTGAAGTGGGATTTACTTCTAACTAACTAGTATATATGGATATTACTAATGAAATGAAGCTAAGTAATAGAGCAAAACAGGTAGGTATTTATCTAAATAGATAGCAAAAAGAGTATTGTCATGGAAAAATAGCGGAAAAGTTCAAAAAGAAAACAAAAAAAAAGAAGAAAGAAGAACGATAAATTAATGATCAAAATAAATAGTTCTTCCAAAAAAATTAATTATTATTGAGATTTAATTATTTACTCAAAAGAAAAAACGAAGAAAATGTGATATTCACTAATTTAATTTCATTAGCAATTTTGAAAAATAAATTATCAACGTAAATTTCTTTCAATTAATTCATAACAAATATATTGTTACTGAAGACATTTCCGCCTTTTTAAATTATTAAAAAAATAAAAATAATTTTTTTTATTTTCAAATTATGTAGCATCAATTTATTATAATTAATAATTTGTTCATTCTTTTCACATCATACTACTATTCATTAATTAATTCATTTATGTTATGATTATTAATTTCTTCCATTAATTGCATTTCGAATCAATCAATTCAATCAATTGTTCCGCACTGATAATATTTCCACTTTTCCAAATTGTTAAGAAAAAAAAAAAAAAATGTTCTTTTCATTTTCAAATTAATACGACATTAATTTGTTGCAATTTGTAAAAGTATTGTGTCATTTATTCCTTCCCTATCACATTATTCATTCATTCCCTCATTCCCTCATTCACTCATTCATTCATTCATTCCCGCATTCCCTCGTTCACCCATTCATTCATTCCCGCTTCCACTCATTCACTCATTCATTCATTCCCGCATTCCCTCATTCACTCATTCATTCACTCATTCCCGCATTCCCTTGTTCACTCATTCATTCATTCCCGCATTCCCTCGTTCACCCATTCATTCATTCCCGCTTCCACTCATTCACTCATTCATTCATTCCCTCATTCCCTCATTCACTCATTCATTCATTCATTCCCGCATTCCCTCGTTCACCCATTCATTCATTCCCGCTTCCACTCATTCACTCATTCATTCATTCCCGCATTCCCTCATTCACTCATTCATTCACTCATTCCCGCATTCCCTTGTTCACTCATTCATTCATTCCCGCATTCCCTCGTTCACCCATTCATTCATTCCCGCTTTCACTCATTCACTCATTCATTCATTCCCGCATTCCCTCATTCACTCATTCATTCATTCATTCCCGCATTCACTCATTCATTCATTCGATCGATTCCTTCTTCGACCGATTGTCATTTTGATTCATTTCAGCAACAAAATGGAAAATATTCATCGGTTTACTGTTGTTGTTGTTGTTTTTTGTTACTTTTTTTTTTCATGAATGCAATGAGTAATAGCTTCATTTGAATGCTTTATGCTTGTTGCATAGAATTGTGTGCTTTACATTTATTTAGCATTTTTTCTACGCTATTACATTTTCCAATTTATATTTACATATTTTTGTAAATAAGCTTAATTTTTTTTTCTATCAAATTCCAAATTAACATAAAAATGCAATGTGCAACTTTTGATATAAACTTTTGATATAATTTCGATGCTTTGTTAGCTAAATAAGTAAAAATTAGTTTAAATTATTAAATGTATAATTCGTATCATACATTTATTTCCTACCACATAAAGCATTTTATTTCTATTATTTCGTTTTTCGTCTTTGTCAAATATTGTTCCTAAAAAAAAAAAAAAAAAAAGAAAGAAAACGCTTTTTCATTTTCTTGAATTCTTCTGCAAATCCCCAAGAGAAAGGCTTAATGCTATATTGGTTGGCCTTAAACTAGCTAATTTCTATATAGTAGTAAGCATATAAATCTGTTCTGCTTTTTGTTCTATACAATATTTAAGGAATAAAAATTATAATTTTAAGGTAAGGAAAAATAAATTCTCGATTTTTTCACTTTTATTTTCATTTCAGATGAATGAATAAAGTCATTTATCGCATAACTTTTTCGGAAAATCATTTTTTTTCCCAATTTTTCCTACAAAAGCGCTAATGGACGTTTGCAGTTTGTCACATACCAAAAAAATTTAAAGATTTTTTTGCACCGAAATGACAATGCTAAAGCGATAGGAATTAATAAAAATAATAATCATAAAAAGCGAAAGTAACTGATTTTTTTTAAATTAAAATAGATTAAACTTTTATTTTCTCATATATATGTTAGATTCAAATCAAACGTTAAAAAATACTTTTTCTTTTTTAATTTAATAAAACTTATTGCTTTTTCAAGCCTATTTTATTATTTATCTCGTAGCAAAATTTGCTTTATACTTTGATAAGTTATAATTAATTAACTTTTTGAAAAATAAATAATTAGCAAAATAGCTTAGTGATTTAATTGAATATTTAGGGAAGGGAAGGATCGATTAAAATAATAATGGTTGAAATAATAATGGTAATTTGGAATATATTTTACGATTTACAGACTAATAATAATAATCTAATTACAATCGTAAATTGATTAATCGATTTTAGTGTCTAATTCAAAGTGAAAGCGTTTAAATTTGAAGTAGTAATAATCATTTCCTTCTGTTGACATTAAACTGAGATGATGTTCTTCCTTTTAAATGTGTGAAAATTGAAATGAATAAAAATTGAAATTGCGGAATCATCTAGAGGACATTAACGCCCAACTAATCATACTATTAATGACTTCCATATGGAACGATTCAGTATAATTAATGAATTATTAATCCAATTTTATGTTGTGCACAGCCTATTTATTTATACATAAATTACTACTTGCACCATTGACTTTTCCTATGCAAACAGATGTTCTTTTTGCGCTTGTTAATTAATACCCGCCTGAATGTCATCCAAATGGGTCATTTTTAAGTAAACAGAAAATTGTAAAGACGAAATGCGCCACCGATCGATATCAATCAATATTTTGATCATCATTGTGATAGTACACCAACGAGCATTTTATTTTATTTGAGATAAAATATTGCATTACTAACATTGATAAGGAAATAATTAATACTGCTTTTCAATTTATAGAAGAAATTTTTTAGAGACAAATTATACGAATAATTAGCATCAGTAAATATTTCGAATTAGCTTACACTCTCGAAATGCATGTGTGATTAATGCAAGCATATTTAGCAGCTATCACTGATATTATCAAATTTAACTCTTTTTTTAAAGAAAAAATATATTATCAATGTTTTATGAAGTTTAATGGATGATATCACGAAATTTATCCAAAGAAAAGGAAATAAAAAGTAAAAAAAAAATGGAATGGAAGAGGAAAAAAAGAGTAGGAAGAAAGGTTCATTGGGCTTTCTTAGCAATTCAGTCTTATTAGACATTCATTCTTGTTAAATAGTAAACAACAAAATGATAAGAGTGAAATTGAGGTGAAAGCATTTCCATGAATCCTTATTATTCTTGTTTTGGTCAGCATTTGGTGATGTCAACCTTCGGACTTTTTCTCTTTCCTTACTTTGTGAGAAGTAAATTTGAAGTGAAATGCGATGAATCGATTTTTCTTCTTTTGCGCTTTTTTCTTCACAATAATATTTTTAAGACTTATTTTTTTCATTTTTTTTTTTGACCTTAATATTAATGATTTAATGAGAAATTAGAAAAGTTAAATTTATTTTTGCTCAATTATTAAATGAATGATAATAATATATTAATATTAATGATTATTTTATTTAACAAAATTAAATCAAATATAATTGTTAAAATTTTTTAAAAACAAGAAAAAAGGCAAAAACGCTTGCTATTTTACAAATTCTTGAAAAAAATTAAGAAAAAAAAAAAAAAAAAAAACTAATTTTGAATAATTATTAAAAATTATACGAATAAATTTTTTTGATTGAAAAAAAATATATCTGTAAGCTTGTAAATACTAGAAAATTCCACTATGCATTTCATAAGTGTATATTAACACGTGGAGATAACGGAAGATGACTCATACACGTTACATAATGACGTACGTATAACATAGTTCTGTCATTTACGCTTGCATACATTTTTATAAATATGTGCAGTATTCATCTTCTTTAGACCACTAAATTTCACTTTTTTTTGATGGAATAAAATTCTCTAAGTTTGATGAGAGTTTTAGATAGATAAATGAATAAGAAAGAAAAGAAGAAAATGAATGAAATGAAACTCAGAAATATTTTTCTAATTTTTGAATTCTTTTTTTTATTTTTGATCTGTCACTCAAAAATTTATCCAATTTTTCAAATTCTAATTGCATTAAGCGGGTGGAAAAAGATGAAAAAATTTTCTATCTTCTGCTTGCTTTTTGTTTTGTTTTTTAATCGTTAAAATTTTATTTAAAGAATGTTAAACTGAAATTTTTAATTTAGGAATGAAATAACACAGAATTATTTTAATTACTATTTAATTATCATCCGTATTACATAATCATTTCCAATTATTAAATTAATATTTGTATTATTCAATATGCAATGCCAATTTGTAATTTAATAAATCTGTTTTTTTTTTTTTATAATTACAAAGATTTTTCCTTTTTTTTTTTAGTTTTTATAAAAACATTCAAGATTTTCTAATATCAATGAGTGAAGGGATGTTATGTTGTGTATTCTGGAAATTAATACAATCTTTCCGATTTCTAACCGAAATTTTATCGAATATTTATTTTAGCAGAAAAAAGATTAAATTAAATGAAATATTGGTTTTACCATCAACACTTCAACACTTTAATAGCATCATTGCATAGTAGTAAGGAAGTCTCGACGGGATTCTTCATAGTTCTTTTTTCTTTCTTTTAACTTAACTGTCGTTGATTCAAATTTACATATATATTTATTTGCTAATCTCTGATGCGCTTCTTTTTTTTTTAGTTTAAGCTTTAATTCTGAAATATCTAATCCATTAATTATCCTTGCAAAGGATCTATAAATTTTCTTCTTTCAAAAATTATACCGAAATTTTCAATGGAATCAGTGATCGTTTCTCACGGAAAATTTCGAATAAATAATCTACAATTAAAAATTTGAGTTAATTATTTTTTTTTTAAACATATATTTTTCAAGAATCTTAGATTTTTTTATCAAAAAATTAAAAAATTTTGTTCGAATTTTTTAGAAATCTTGAAATTTTAACTTTTTGAGCAATATTTTTAATTTCTGATAAAGAGATAAAATATCTGAATTGGACTGATCTCTTCCCTGATCTTTGCTCGGGTTATCTACCTGCTATTTAGTGTCAACTGACTCTTTTTTTTTTTGTAAACTATGATTTTAGAAATGTTAAAAAATTGTATCATTTTTAAGTAGAAAATCCCTTAATGGCGATTTTCCGTTTTTTTTTACTTTCGTTTTAATTGCGCGCCCTCAATTAGTGATAGTAAGCGATCAAACGAATAATTTCATCAATGAAAACGGTAAAAGTTTCATAAATTTGTTAAAATTTTTATTTATTGTTTTTATGTCACTTTGCTTTTAAGTACATATATTATTTTTAAATATATTTTTAATTATCAAATATTGAATCAGTGCAAAAAAATGGAAACTACGCATTGTAATAAGAATAAAATTTGTTGTCAAATATCTTTCCAAAACTTCAGAAAAGAGCCAAAAAAAAGCTAATTATTCATTTGGCTAGGCCAAATGTTATTCAACAAAAACTAACAAATAGATGTGGACATAGCAGTTAACAATAGAAGCCAAATTTAGGAATTGTTAATTTTGCTATTATTTATTATCAATTATTCAAGCTTGAAATGATAAACTTTTTAATGAATATATATTGTTTTCGTATATTGATTATTCCAGCTGTCATAGTTTAGCTCAAATAAACAAACTTGGCTTAATTTTCAATTCTACAAGAAGTTTTTTTCAAATTTGCCTAATCTTATTCATTTAATCATTTATCATTAATGTGCTATATATTTGCTATCAGTAAAATAGCATTAATCATTTTGTTAAAGATAGTGCTATTGATTGATTTTGAAATAAACTTAATTTTTATATCTAATATTAATATTACCTAATTACTACACATATTATAATAAAATATTACCAATCAATTATTTGATATATTAACTTCTGAAAAAAATTTTAGCTGAAATGAAATAAAAGTAGCATTGTTAAATAAAAGTAATTTGAGATGAAAATACAGGTGAAAAGTGATGATGACAGGTAAAGTGTGGTAATGGTAATGATTGGTAGTGTCTTTATAAGAGATATCTCTCTCAGAATGTTTGCGTAAGCAAAGCTTTTCCTCCGATACTATTGGTATCAGTGTTGAATGATGGTACATTAGGGCAATAAATTTGTGTATTTTTGTTTGTTTTGGCTGCTACTAATAGAAATAATAGTATGTGATGAATTTATTTTGTTAATTCTTTTAATTTTCATTTCATTTCTAATTAGACTTACTGTAAATTTTGAATTTTTTTTTTAATCTAAACATTAACATTCCATTCTTTCTATAGTAATAATTTCCATCAATTGTACCATCCATTATCACAAATTGTAATAATTACTGATCACTTGTCAGTTCATTATTCCAACTATGATCATCTAATCACTTTAGCAGTTCATTATCACAAATTACAATAATTATCTGATCATTTGTCAGTGTGTTATTTCGACTATGATCATCTGGTAGATTACTCGACTAAATTCCTTATCCTGTACTACTTACCACATTTATCAGTTCGAGATCATTTATCAATTCTCTATTCAAGTTACGATCACTTTATCACTTATAATTCAATAATGCAAACCATTTTACAGCTTAGCATTTAAATGCGCAAAGATAAAATGAAATGATCAGATGATCCTCTTTTATTGATCATATTTGAAATATTTCATTTGCTATTTGCTTCAAGCCTAATCTAAAATTAAACTGTACAGGTAGAATTATAATAATTCACTTTTGCAAAGGTAAGCTAATATATTAAAAAGTGATTTATACTATATTATCCATTTTTATAGGAGCTATTTTCACTTATATTTCTTTAAATTTTGGCGCATTTGTTCTTTTTTTTTATGATTATTGATTATTTTTTTGTTAAAAGAGAAAAAATGCTATTCAGAGACTATTTTTTGTCCTTATTGCAATTTCCCGATAGAGTAACGACTATAGTTCTATTTCAAACATCGATAATTTCCGGAAATACGACATATTCTATTTGTATACTAACTTTAGCTCATATATAGTCTCTGTCTCCTCTAACTAAGTTACTACTAACTTTTTATATGGCCAGTAGCTAACTAAGTATGTTTAAGTTTAAGCTAAAACATGACCGATATATCTCAGCAACTAATAATGTTAGAATCATCGATAATAATTTCCTTTGTGCTCCGCCCCGCGCGCCCATATAATGGATAAAATAAATCCCACCTACAATTTTATTTACCTTTTTCTAGATTTCCGTTCATCATTCGACCAGTTTGACAAGGAAGAGCAAAAAAAAAAAAAAAGGAAGAGGAACCAATTCCGCAGTATCATCATTTTATCATTCCGTCAACAAATTCCGCCAGCAAACTTTTTTATCCAAGAAATTCCAATTTGCTTATATTTATAAAAGTCAACTTTTCATTTATTTGCCTACTTACCATATTCCGCATTTGTCACAACTGCCAAAAGTGCCTGGCCAAATATCATATTAGCACTGTTCACTATTTCATGCTAATTATTATTTAACAATGTTTGACTTTGATAGCATATTATCATCGTCATGCTAAAAGCTAAATTATTGATTTTATTCCTAATTTTATTGTTGGTACAATCGAAATCGGCGATAACGCCATCATCGTCAAAACCACCATCAACAGTAGCAACAACAACAACGACAACTGATCCTGGTTAGTTCCCTTTTTCGTTTTTTTGAATTTGAATTATTTTTAATTCATTAGATTCTCCATAACTGTAGTTTGTCAAATTGTTTCTTGCATTTAGAAATTTAACATTATCAAAATTTAAGTCATTAATGTAAAAATAAGCTGAAATTAGATATTTATTATTTCATTAGTTATAAAATTTATATTATTCCTATTTAAGTTTTATAATGTTCGATTTTATATGAGAATCGTAATGTTATATAGCTTTTCGTCATGTTCTGGTCATTTATTATAGAGTTAGTTAGACAAATTCAATTATTGCTAATCTTCGATTTCATGATATAATCGAACCGTCGAGAGTTTAATCATGAATTCAATTAATTTGGTAATTGATCATTACCATGTTATTCTCTCTATTCCCCTTTTAATCATTACTCTTTTGATGATTAATTAAAGTGTTTAGTTAGGGAGAGGGATTAATTCCCATAAGAGCATTTAATTATGTAAAATACTAACATCTAATTTTCAAATATTAAATTTTTGCTAACTAGAAATTTTCAAATTTCATGCTGTATAAAATTAAATTGCTAATTAAATTAACTATTAAATTAACCAAATATCATGTAATTTCATTAATTTCAAATTATTTAACAGCATATTGTCAAAGGTTATAACTATCTTGTTTAGTTTGTTCCAGTCTAATTAATTTTAATATATTTTAGTTTTTATAGTTTACATATTTTATATTTTAACAAATACTTTAATTTCATATATTTGTAGTAGTGAAATTTTTGATTTTTTTTTTATTTTAGTGTTTCAGTTTCTCTCTTTTTTTTTCTTTGTTTTGTAAAATTCTTTTGTACCATCGCTCTCCTTTTCATTTTTCCACATATTTTGAATGATAAATGCTTTTATGTCATTGTGATTCCTTACTTATTGCTTACTGATAACAGATAATATCAGTGACCTATCGGTGAATAGTTTTTATTACGATAAAGTTAACTGATGGATGAGTTTTCATCGAGATAAATATTACGATAAAAAATGGATGAGAGCAATCAGATAATCTATTTCCTTTTCTTTGTGGAAAGAAAAAAAAATTATGAATAAAATAGTTTTTCCTATACTAAATTTACGTTAGTTACGCTACGTCTATATTTGAAATAAATAAGCTTTATGCTGATAATATATAGAAATTGACGTTATCACTTGAGTCTGATAATTGTTAACTGATAAAAGACGTAATGTGTATATTTGGCATGCATATAAGCAGTATTCGGATAAGGTAATCAAATTAGAATAGACGAACTGATAAGTGATAGAGTAAAACTTTTTTACGAAAAATACGGAATAAAACCGGAAATTGTACATCCGATTCAATTTTTTAATTAGATAATAGATACTTTAGACTTTTTTATCTATTCAGTTTTATCTTTATCGTTATCAATTTTAAAAATGGATGCATTCTTACAAATGTTTCTTACTCATTCATCGCTTACCATAGAACTGGAAAGTAGTTGATTTAAATTTGCATAAATTTAGATTCAGAAATATGATCTGTTAAGAGAGGGATAACTTGTATCATTGTCATTGTCTAGGGAAATAGTGATGAATTGAGAAGGGAGATGATATGACAGTAGCTTCTCTCTTCTAAAATCAAACAAATCAAGAAGAAAGAGAGAAGAAGAAATTATAATATTAAATCAAACAAATTCTTAAAATTTGATGAGAAGTAATGATTTGAGAAGAAATTTGCATATTATTATAGTTTTACGGACAGGTTAAAGGAACGATAAAGAGGGGAAAAGATAGAAAGGAGAGAGAGAGAGAGAGAGAGAGAGGATGCTTAAAGATGGGAATTCATTCACAGTTTCATATTTCCCAGCATTATCTATGCTTCTGATCAAAGAAGGGAAGATGAGTCTGGAAATGGAAATATTTGATGATTCTTGTTGAAATGATTAGCAATGAATGACTAAAATAATTACTGAGGGAAATTAAATTGATTAATACTACTGATAACATTCACTGTTATCATTAATCGTTTGCAGTAATAGTCGAGATTTTACAATAAACAAAAGAGTAGATGAATAAAATGAAACATTGGAAAAAAGTTGATAATTTTATCATTGGCTCTTATTTGATACTATTTTTCAAAATTTGAATTTGCTAAACAGAATTGAAAATACTTTAAAGAGATGAAAATTTTGCAAAACTAATAGTTTAACGAAATTTAAATCAATTTTCTCTTCTTTTTTTGTTATTAAAATTCATTATGCTATTTTGTCCCATACAGTTAGTTGTCACTTCTGAAATATTTTAGTATTAAAAATTATCGATTTGGCTTCTTTCTTCAGAAAAAAAGCAATGTTTTATGAATAAGAGGAAAGTTGCAGATAAGATGAAAAGATTGAAAATATTAAATGCTATATATAGAAATGATATGAAAGTGATAAGAGAAGCATGGATGATGATATCTGTTATCATTTAATGTTATCATTCAAGGATAGATTATTATTATCATCATATTTATGAAAGTGGCAAATAATTCAAGGAAGCAAAAAAAAAAAAGTGTATATTCAATATTGTGCGATGAAAAATTTTCCATTTTCAAATAAGCCAGTATTTCTATTGGCAATTTAAGCTTTTTTAAATGGAATTGAGCCTTGGCTCTACTTCTGGTAGGAATGAATCTCTTGGCTAACACACTACATTCTCTCTTATTTCCCGTTTTAGCTTTAAGAAAATAAATATTGTACTTAGAGTAATTCCAATTTTATTGTTTGAAAAAAAAAAAATTTTTTTTTCCCTTTCTGCCAACTTTTTTGGATAAATTTAAAAAAAACAAAAAGCAAAACGAAATTAAGCAGTTTGATAACTAAATAGAATCATTTATTGGCACACATTTTTCTTTATATAATAAATTTTACACATTTCAAAGAGTATTAATTATTTTTTATTGAAAATATTTCCATATTTCATAATTTATGTTTAGTTCAGTTTAAACATTTTATACGGAAATTCTTCTCCGTGTTAGAAACAATAATTAATTAAATTTTAAATTATTTTTGCGTCGTCATTATGATTTATTGAAATTTTTAAATTCAAAAGTATGAAGGAGCAAAACTAAGAAAGAAAGAAATGTGACAAAAAAAGCAGAATTTTCATGCAAATTGAAAATGAATAAAAATTTCTCTTCAATAATATTATTCATTTTATGAAAAATAATATAATAAAAGTTGCGTGATTCACTCATTTACTCATTCATTCATTCTTTCATTCATTCATTCATTCATTCATTCAATCATTCATTCCAGGAATATATAATTTAATACTTATTTAAATGAATGAATGATTAAAAGCTTTTCATTAGATCTTAAGCTTATTAAAATTCATCAGTGTTAGGTTATTTCCGCTTTTGTCTTTGTATATGTGATATAGTTAAATTAGAAGAGAAATAAATGAAAAGTAGAGAATTAAATGTAAAGGATAAAGCTTGAAAATTTCCCATGAAATTTTATCCATTTTATAATAATTGAAATAAATTTCTATATTATGAAGTGAATGAATAATACTAAAGCTATTCTATGTTTTTTAAAAATTTCTCCTTTGTCAATTCTTAATTTATTGTTTCAAAAAATGAATTCCTTTCATTTTCTTTCAAACTAAATTGAAACATTATCATATGTAAATATGATAATGATAGCTAATTATAATGCAAAGTTCTCCTATAATTACTGCTGCTAATTAAACGATACAATCTTAAATTTTTTAAAAAAGGAAAAAAAGAGAAAAATGAATTGAAATTTTTCATTGAAAATTTCATAATGTAAAAATGATTAATAATGAATTAATTTAAACGAAGCATTGAAAAGAAAACTTTTAATACTTTTCTCACTTAATAATTTGTTTATATTTTTATAAATCAAATAAATCATTTCATTGTGTTACAAAAGAATTTAATAGGTCAAATTGCGCCAATAATACAAAAAAAAAAAGAAAAAAGGAAATGCTATCATAAAGAATTATTATCAAATCATTATCAAAAGTATAAAATGATAATAACAATTTTAACAAATTTGCTTAAATAAATTAATAATATCTTCTAATTTATTCATTTATGTCACTAATAATTTTAAAAATTTTCACAATTCAAATATTTCATGTATTTAAATTATTTTAAATATTCAACGATTATTTTACTTTATGTTTTCTATAAAACATTTTGGTATTTTGGCATGGCTTTTTCTTATTTTTTTTTTCTTTTCTGAATATTTTGATATATTTATGAATATTTTGTCAAATTTATGATATTTAGCATGATTTTTATGAATTTTTTGACACATTTATAAAAATACTTTATTGATGATTTTTTTTTTTTTTTTTTACTTTTTAAATGAATATTTCATATTTCTGTCATTTTTAGAAATATTTCGGTCATCATTTTTCAGCATAATTCTCTTTCTTTTTTTTTTTTTTTGAGATCTTTTAATGATAATTTATAAAATCAATGGTTATTTTATGATCAAATATGGATGTGATAAGTATGATTAGTGATAATATAGTTGTTAAATGATTACAAGTAATAATAGTGGCAGTGGTAGGGGTGTACTTCAATATGAAGTGGGTCAGTTTGAAAATGATTGTTAAGCATTTGAAGAATGTGAAAAGGATAGATGGATGAATTGTGTGATAGATATTCAAAGATGTTGAAATTTAAATGCTTTTTCTAAAGCAACGCTAATGAACCTTACCAGTATAAGAATATTCCAATTGGAAAAATTTCTTCCTCTCTCTCTCTCTCTCTGTCTCTCTTTTTGTCCCTATATAATAATAATAAATAAACAATTTTCGGGAATAGTGAAATTTGATTAATAAACTTGTGAAATTTAAAAAAAAAAAAATTATTGGTGTTTTTTTTGTTGGATCAATTTCCTTTTTTTGAAAAATTTTTCAATTTTCCCTTTTTTTCTTTTCATTTTTTTTTTTTTTTTTTTGAATAATTTTCTAAGTATTAATTTTGTTATGTTTTTTTTTTCTGTTTTTAATTTTAAAAACTTTTTTAGATATAAAATTTTAAGCTATCACATATTATCCTAAAATTATTTCCAAAAATTTCTGTTTATTTGATGATTTATCAAATTAAAGATAATTGGGAAATAATTTCTTGAAAACAAAAACTTTCCTAAATTTTTTTTTCTTTTTTTTTGCTTAAATTTAAATGTGATTAATTTCTAGAGCAATATTTATATTGGAATATTTTGTTGTTGCACAATGTATTATCACTTGAAATTCTCGATCATTCAATTCATGAAGTTATCTCGACTGGCTATAATTAAGATTTTTCAGTTGTTTTAATTTTTTTAAATTTTATTAAAATTCATATATGAGAATGTAAGGTGACAAAAAAAAAAGAATTTTAACTATGGAATGATAAAAAATAACTTAAATTAAGCAAATCAAAAATAAATAATTAAAAAAAAAAAGAATGAAAGAGGAAGAAAAAAAAAAGAAAGAGTAAAAAGCAGATGAAAATAATAAATACAAAATAAGTAAATTGCTGGAAGTCTATTCATAATACGGATCATCTTTACTGATTAGATCTATTCTCTCTCTCTCTCTCTCTTATTGCATAATAAGCGATTTATCTCGATAGAGAAGATAAAAAGCAGGGAAAAAGAAAAAAAGAAAAATAGCATAGAATTTGGAATTTTTTACATTTTTACAAAAGAAAATTATTGATAGCAATGCTTATAAATGATAATAACAGAGTAGAATTAGAGATGAAAGATAGTTTTTATCATGATATCTTAACATCTTTTGCTACAAATAATGATTAGAATGGATGTAATTAGAGAGAGATACCTATCATATCGCTTCTTCTAAACACTTTCCGCTTTATACTTTACGTAATTATCCATCACACTTTTGTTTTTTCACCCTTTGCTCTTCTCTTTAACAAAATTTCACCGCTATTAATGATAATCTAAAAATTGAATTATCTCATTTACTGCTTGCTATAATTGTGATTTAATTTTTCCATCTAAAATTATCATTGTCATTAAAGAATTTTGTAAAATTTGAAATTAAATTGAAAATTCAATCCTTTCTTCTTCTTTTTCTAGCAAAAAAAAAAAAAAAATTGCATTTGCTTAGCAAATCTGAAATTGAATTTGAAAAAAAAAAAAAAGAGGAAAGAAAAGAATTGCTTCTTCAACAAATAAGGAAAGATGCAATTAGGAAAAAAAGTTAAAAATCTGAGAATGAAAGAGTGTGAACAAGCAAGAAGCAATGAATTGGTGTCAATTGAAATTGTCAAAATTGATAAAATTTCTAATTTGTCAACGCTTATCCAAAAATTTTTTTTTTTTGAAATAAAATAGCTGAAATTTTATTGGTTCCATGTAATAATAAATTCTTGTTGATATGTTTTTTTTTTTTTTTTTTTTCAAAATAGTTCTTAAAATTTAAAAATTTCTATTTCTATCAATATTAAATGAAGCCAATAGAAATATTATCGTATGTTACAATAAATAATTTTAATGAATTTTAATTTCATTTTTTCTTTTTTGTCTGAAATAAATTTATGAATTATTTTTTTTTTTTTTTTTGCTCCCATAAATATTCATTTTCAATATTAAAAGTAATATTCCATATAATTGATTATTTCCTAGATGAAAAGATAGTTGAAGTGATGTGTCATCTAGGAGTAGAAGTAAGTACTCATTAGTGATCAATTAGTGTCAACAATTGTGATACTTTTTGGTTAGATAGATCGGTGGAGGAGAAAGGTTAAAGCGGTAACATGAAATAAAAATCGGTGAAAAAAAAAATTTTTTTTTTCTGGTAAAGAAATCCGATAAGATCCTGTTAGAAGGAAATTTTGACATCTGTAGTATTTGTTGATCGGATTAAGTAAGAGTAAAGAAGGTAATGGCTGATAGATTTGTCTGTTTTTTTTGTGATCGATTATATATTGTTGAAGTAATAAAGTAGTTGCTATAAATGTTTAGTATTATTAAGCTTAAAACACTTAAAAAAATTTATGATAACATTTAAAGTAACAATGTTTTAGATAGAAATATAAATTCAAGTGGTAAGTTTTTTTTAAAAAAAAAAAATGTGATTATTTAAATTATGGAAAACAAATCGATCACTTTCTTATTATAATTTTTTTATGTAAAAGAGAAAACATAAATTAATACATATTGTTTAATATTTTTTCAAAAATTTAATCTTATTTAATGCTTAGACTTAAAATCTCAGTTAATATCTTTTTTTTTTTGTTCCTTCATTTTTATTTTAATGTTAAACTTTCTCATTTCATTCATTTGTTAACTTATGCAATATTGATTTTTCGCTTATTTTTTATTTAAATTAAGAATTTATCTTTCCTAGCAAACATATTGCAATATTATAAATAAAAGAATTAGAAGAAGAAATAATTGTTTATAATTAACTGTTTTTTTTTTCCTTTTAATAAAACTTTAACCTATCAATGATTTTCTCTGTTTAACTTGAATTTTAGTTTTTTTTTTTTGGATTCTAATTAAAAACATAAATAAATTTTACGTGAATTTCTCACCTTCTTTTCATTTCTTCCACTCTTTTTTCCCATTTATTTCTGTTTGATTAATCAAAAAAAAAAAAAAAAAAAAAAAAAAAGGAAAAAAGGAAAATTTTATTGTCACAATGGATAGTTGGTGAAAAAAACCAATTAATTTCTTCTCATTTCTATTATAAATTAACGGAAAAGAAGAAAAAGGCTAAAAATTTTAGTAATAGAAAAGAGACGATAAGGGTGACATTAGTGTGACAATTTTTATTTTTTGAAAAAGATTAGAGGAATGGATAAAGGCAAAAGAAAAAAATCTTTCCATTAGATTAAGCAAAAAAAGAAAAGAAAAGCGAAAGAAAGAAAGGAAAATGTAGCTAAAATCAGAGTATAAAATTTAATTAAAAAATTTTGAATTAATCGAAGTTAATTCAAGTTTTTATGCTTTTTTTTTGTTAATTGTATATTGTTTGTGTCATAACAGTTTGCTAATTTATCGAGAATCTCGACAACAAATAAGAGTAGCAGAATCTCGAGAGTAAATATATAGTATACGAATATTTGCTCAATTTCATAACATTTTTTTTTTTTTTTACAACAAAACGAGAATAGTAATTTTGTTGTTCAAATTTCAAATTTAAACAAAAAAAAAAAAAAAAAGAAAACGATAAACGGTAAATATTTAATGTTTACAGTAATGCAAATAGTTGGTATGATTCAGTAGCATTTAACGATATTATATTTACTTTCACAAAGATACTAAAATAACAGAGCAAGAAGATTACATAATTAATCGATATGGAAATACCCGGGAAAGCGGGGAAGGGAGATGGTAAATTTAAAGGAGGACAATTTAGTTATTTGTCAGTCAAATGTAATCACTGTGCAAATAAAAATGTATGAATAGATGATAGAAGGATGGGTATCTCATTCAGCTAAACTAACATAACATTTTTTTTTTTTTTCTACCCGCGGAAAGTATGAATTAAAACGGGAAATTTATTTTGCTAATGTAATTCATTTTAAAAAAAAAAATTGAAAAAAAAAATAGAATTTTACTATATTAAATTTAATTTTAAAGATTTAAATTATATATAACAAATAAAATTTTTTTTCTTTTTTTTTTCATCAATAAAAAATTGTAAAAAATTATTTTAGTAATAAATTATATATCAATTTTTTAGTAATAATTTAAATAGGAATAAAATTTTTGTGTGATAGATATTGAGAAAGATTTCATTTCATGCATTTTTCTCTCTTTTCTATTTACATTATAACAAATATTTAAATTTTGAAATTAGATGCTATTGTTGAAAAGTAATGAAGAGAGAGAGAGAGAGAGAGATTAGATTGTTATCGTCTTTCATTACCTTTTAACTTCATTTTCTTAAGTGGTATCCAGCAGTGAGCGGTTTACCCAAAAGTATTTCGAAGCAATGAAATGAACAAAATGCTGAAGAAGTAAATTAGGAGAGAGAGAGGGAGAGAGGAGAGAGAGGTAGTAGTAAATATGAAGAAAGTCAAGTTAGGGTCATCATGTTGGTGCTAATGTTTTTGCATTTGGCTATTTGGCTAGTCCAAGATTGGTTTTCAATTATGTCCCCTCTGGATGGGGACAGATGAAGAAGGTTTGAAATAGTGCTACAAACATGTGATCCAATTATACTATCGGTTGAGACGAAAGAATCGGGTTTAATTAATTAATTAATTAGTGAACAAATTAGTAAAATGAATTAATTGATCAACAAACTGGCATAGTTAATGCTAAGAGTTTATGAAATGAATTAACATCTATTATCTTCAAAATTCTGAAATTTCTTGAACAGTGTAAAAAACTTAACAATCAAAATATCTATGTAATTCCATCATTTAGTTTACTTTTAATATTAATCAAATCTTTTAATTTTAATTTATAAAAAATAATCAATGACTTAAACATTGCGGAAAAAAAAGAACAAATAAAACAATATTAATAAGAAAGAGAAATGGTGATCAGATCGATTAATATTTGTACTTGTAAGAAATTATTTACTTATCAATTAACATTGAATAGCTCAATTAAATTTTCAGTTAATTTTCAAAACTTCTAAAAAAAAAAAAATTGAATTCAAACTTTGAATATGATTGTATCATTCAATTCCTATAATTTCTTGTCAGTTATTCATTATATTCAAAAATAAGAAAACATTTAAAAATTCGGAAAATTCTACTCTTACTTATACATTCGCATCTAACTTTACTTACATATTTGCATGCATTTAATTTATCCATGCATATCATTTTTAGTAAATTTGAATCTAATAAATTCTATAATATTTTTAAAACCCTATTTTTTTTCCTTTTTTTTTTTTTTTCAGATGTACCAATTCAGAAGATATTTTGTGAAGGCGAAGAAGCAAATTTGGAATGTCCGATCGGAAGATATATCGCAATACGGTTAGCAAATTACGGACGTTTCACGTTAGGCCTTTGTAATCCGAGCCATCGTACTGATCTAAGTACCACATGTCAAAATGATAGGACATTGGCTATAATGAAATTAAGGTTAGTTTCCTTTTTTTTTTTTTTTGATTTTATTTTTTGAATTAATTTGTGAATTAATTTTATGTGTTAGCTTTTCTTTTTATGAATGATAGAATGAAAGATACAAGTATTTTTAACTATTTATTTTTTTGTTTTAATGAATTATTTGATAACTAATTAAAATTATTCCAATATTTTTTTTAAAGTCTATCTGCGACATTTTTTTTTTGCTTTTAAAAAAAAAAAAAGGTAGTTCAGGTGAGTGTTATATTTTACTATCTCTCAGGAAAAGTATCAAAATAAAAATATAATTCTTAGTGCGTTTTTAAATTATCAATTGATAGTCTTCTTTTTTTAAAAAAAAAGGGAAATGATCGCTATTTAATTCTAAGATATTTAATATTTCACTTAATAAACCAATCAATTTTATTGATTTGAATTGGAATTAGTTTATTTTTCTAATCACAGTTAATTAAATGTATTTATTATCTCAATTTTTAAATTCATATTATAAATAGTTTTAAATGCAATTATTTATAAAACTCGTTGATGTGTTTCTTATTTTTTTGTGGTTCCCATATTTCATTGATAATAGTTGGCAATAAAATTTCATTCCCTCTCTCTCTCCCTCTCTCCTCTCTCCCTCTTTCTCCCTCTCTCCCTCTCTCTTTCTTATATTATAATATTAGCCATTTTTTTGCAACGTTTTAAGATTTAATAAGTTATGAAACATTCGGAATAAACTCATTGAAAATGATTTAATTGCCTGAATAAAATTTTTTTCTTTCCTTTTTTTTTACTAAATCTTCTTGTTCCTTCTTTTTTTTTTTTTTTTTTTTAAAAAAAAGAAAGAAAGAAAAGGAAAAAGGAAAAAATTTTCTAAGGGATTTTATCGTTCTAAATGACATCAACAAAATTTGCTTTGAAATTTTTGAAATTAAAAGAAAGAAAAGAAAAGAAAAAAAAAACACCATAAAAATTATCGTGAATTAAAATAATTTTTTGTTTTTTTTTAAAAAAAATTAAATTTTATTTTTAACATTATAATTTTTACGAAATGATATGATAAATGTTGCATTTTAGTAAAATTATTTTCAATGAATTTTTTAGAGAAAAGAAAAATAATTGAGAAAATTTGATTTCATTTTTGATAGATTTAATTTTTTTCTTTTTTTAGATGAATTATATGCATGCATCATTGAGTATATATATGTATATCTTCTTGACTTCTTATAAATATATATCATTTTTTTTCCGGAATTATCCGTCATGAAAACGGATCTCTTTATGGTCACATTCAATGCCATTAAAAAGTAAACATATCAGTTTACATTCATTCATGCAACTTCTCATATCCTTTAGCTTTGGCTTATTTCCTATTTAATTAATATGGCTTTGCTTTTTAAAATTTTTTTGCAAAATGTGAAAGACTTTTCCATTTCAAAGAATGGAAAACTAATCCATCTAGTATAAAAATAATTGAACTTTAGACTTTTAAATTAATTAATTAGAAATATTCCGGAAATAAAAAGTTATACATTGCATATCATATTCCAGAATCGAAAATATTATATTGATTTTTAAATAATTTTTCATTTAAACACGCAGAGTTTAACGATTAAATTGTTAAATTGATTAATTAATTATCAATCACTTTTTTTTTTGATTTCCGAAATAGTATTAAAAAAGATTAAATGCATATTAGTTTGTTATATTTAACAATTTTATTAGATCAAAGAGCTAATCTGTTCATAAGTTTAAATTTGTCAACTTATTTTGACTGATCATCATTCTGTTTATTTGTATATTCATTCAATTTATCACTATTATTATCATTAATCACTGATGATAATTGATTGTAAACATTTAAGACAGTCTAGCAAATAGTAGTAACTTTTGATTACCTATCGTACTTACTAACCTACCTATTTTATTTTAGTGTCATTTGATCCATTTGTTGAGTTTAAGGTCAACAGCTGTTATTGCTTACTGTATGTTAAACAAATACAAACATTTATCTTAAAAGAAGTATGTATTACTGTAGGTAGTTAAGTAAGTTTAAATTAAGAAAGTTCAAATCAAAATTTAAAAATATTATCAAAAAGATTTTTTTTAATTTATTTTCATATGCAATATTAAGTAAATGATACATTTGCTGAATTTATCATTTTAGTTTTTTTTTTTTTTTTTTTTTTTGATAAATTCAATCAAAAAATATTTTAAAATTATGTTTAAATCATTGTATGACATAATTTTTTTAATATTTTAAAGAGGCTTAAAAATAAATATTTATTAATCGAATACGATTAAATGATGCAATATTTAGTTTTAACTTTTTTAATAATTTTTGATCTTTTTCCCCATTCATTTTTATTTCGTCGTAAAAGATTTTAAGACAAATGTGAAAATTTCTCAATTTTTAATCTATGAAAACAAAAAAAAAAAGAAAATAGTTTTATTAAAATTATCCGAATTTACAAAAAAAAATAAATAAATAAGATTCTTATCATCAGGTATATAAATGAATATTTTTAGAATAATAATTCAATTTAGCATTCTATTTGAGTAGTTCAAAATTTTGTATTTTTAAATAAGCAAAAATTAATTTGACAAATTGTTAAAATGAATTTATTAAAATATTAATCATATTACTTACTTATTACCTGTTATTATTTGATAATTTCATTATCTCTTCAAAGTCAATAATCTCTTTGTTCAGAACAATCTAATATAAATTTAGTAGTAAATAATAAGGTTTAATAATAATATATTTATAAGGATTAGTCTCTAGAAAGCACTTAAAGAGACAGGTAAGGAGAGAGAGAGGGAAAAGCAGGTGTACCTGTATACCTTTCTATCTTATAATTTTAACTAAGATAGAAGAACCATTTACTAACAATAATGACAAATAACATAAAGCTTTAAAAAAAAATCCACAAGAAGCTTGGCCACATTTTGTGCCAAGAGTTACTGATGCATGAAATTAGGCCACTTTTTCATTTCCTTTCTAATCGTTTTTCTTCTCTTTCATTCATTGTAAGATATTATTTGAGATGAATATATTTATTTGATAATTAGATGGTTACTTTTTTAATATAATATGCATTTAATGATAATTGGGACAGAAAAAAAAGAAAAGAAAAGAAAGCAAATAATCTTTTCTTTTCTCTCTCTTCTCTTAAGAAAAGAACTTTGAATTTTATAAATTATAAAAATTTCGATTTTTTTTTACTTAAGCATAAATTTAAACTAATTTAAAAAATTGAAAACAAAGATGGTTTAAAAAACAAATAGCATTTTTCTTTTCCTTTCATTTAGCTCTTTTAAATTTGGAAATAAAAATTTTTGAGTTTAACACTTTTTGTTATTCATTACAAAGTTTTAATCATTGCTTTTTCTTTAAAAAAATTGAAATTTTATTAGTTTTTTTTTTTGCTTTCTTTTAAAAAATATTCTAATTTTTATTTACAATTAATGAATAACTGTGACATAAAATGGTTAATTTTTGTGAATAATAAAATCTAGAAATTTTCACCAACGTTAGCTTTATAAAATGCTATTTGTTACGTGTCAATAATGTGACAATCCTTTTGCAATTTGAATAAGTCGTTAATTACAACTTTTATTCAAATGATAATGAATAGAAACGAAATGTCCTAAAATGTGACAATAGAATAAATGAAAAAAAAAAAAAAATTATCATCTCATATTACAAAACTGAAATAGTTAATTAATACTTTTCTATGATTGCTACTTTTCATTCATTGATGATGGCGCAGAAATTACATTCAGTCAATGCCGCAAATCATGTGCACTACTAATAGTAATAGAATAAAATAATTTGAGGGAAAATTCATTTATACCAATGATAAATATAAAAATTCTTTTTCTGATTATTTTACCTAATTTTTTATTCATTGACATTCTTTTTTTTTTATCTACCCATTTGGGTAATTTAATTTAGCCATTGAATTTGTGTGACCATTTTAAAATTGAACATTTGTGACACATACTTCTTTATAATTAATATCGAATGACATTGTTTATTTTAAGATCTAATCTCGTTTCTGATTTCTTTTTCATTAAAGGCTTTTTTTTAAAAAAAATGTTAAAAAGAATCAAAAATTTGCAGCATTTTTTTTTTTTTTTGAATCAAATATTTTGTCACAATGAGGTGACAGTCAAAATGATCAAACAGATAGTTTACGTTTATGTTAAATCCATTAAAATATATAATTTTATATTTAATACTATTTGCAATGATTCAGGATAAATTATAATTTTTTTAAGACTTGTTTTGTTTAATTCTCGAACTACACATGCAAATATTATCTTTAGTTTCAGTATCTAATTGTATACAAATTAAACTTTAAAATATATTTAAAAATTTTACACTAAATTCATCATGAAATTTAATTCAAAATATCATTTCATTTTATAAACTGGCAATCATTGTTTTATCAAATTTTAACCAATCAATTCGATTTAAAATTTGTCAATAAAAATAATATAACTTAATATTCCACAAACTTAATTTGCTTATTTACTTCACATATATACCTAAATCTATCAATTGTAAATTTATTTACGAATGTTTTCCTTGGATGACATTCAATGAAAATGCGATGATAATTCTGTGGTGACATTGTCATCATCATTCAATATAGTTTGGCGGAAGAATGCATCATCAATGCATCGTAATTATACGGTACTCATTGATCTTTTGACGAGTTTTGTGGCGGCGAATTTTCCGTCTAAAATCATTGAAGCAAATTATATTTATTATAACAAAAGCAATAAGTAATAGATTTTTAACCAAATTTTTTAATATTCCAAAATTAAAAATATTAAAAAAAAATTAATAAAGAAATGAATTAAAAAGAAAGATAAGTTGTCTTTTTGAACAAAAGTAATAATAAATGAAAATTTTTAAATTTTTATTTTAATTAAAACAATAGTTATTATGATAATGAATTATGTGATAAATAAAATGAAAGTTTTGTTCTTTCATTTCTTTTTTAAAAAAATCGAAACAATCGTTTTAAAAGAATTTTTTTCCTTTTTATTTTTATTTTTCACTTCTTTAATTTGAAAAAAATGGTAAAAGCAGAGAATGAGATGGATAGATTTCATTGATAGATTTTGACGCCAAATGGTCTAATCATTTAACGGAATACCTGTATTCATTGAAGGACAAATTTACCTCTGTTTTTTTTTTTTTTTTTCCTTTTTTCTTTTTACTTTTTTCTCTTCTAACAGATATTTTTTCCTTTTTCTCAGATTTTTTCCCTTCTTTTTTTTTTTTTTTAACAATAATAGTTGACCAATTGAAATGAAAATAATTTGAGGTATCATTTCCTTCTCTCTCTCTCTCTCCCTCTGTCTCTCTCTCTCTTTCTTCTTTTTTTCATTTTCTTTTTCCATCATTTTCTACCATTAAGTAAAAATAGCTAAAAAAAAAAGGGAAAAACGAAAGTAAAAATAAGACGAAAATGAATAAATTTATGTTTTTAAAATAAGAAATTGAAAGAATTTTTATTTATGATTTAGTAGTGAAAATTAATAAAAATTATTCAAAAATAATTTTACTATAGCGTAAACAATTGTGCATAATTTATTGCTAATTAATTATTTTCTATTATGTTCATTTTCTACTGAAAATATAATTCTTAATTAAACATTAAAATGAATTATTTTTTTGTTTAGAATTTTTTGGAGATTGAATTTTTAAAATTTTTTTATTTAACTTTTTTAAATTCAAACACTTTTTATGTGTATATGCGTTAATTATATATATTTTTAACTTAATTAAATTTGTACACATAAAATAAAATAGTTAATTTATATATTTTTTTCTTTTAACTCAATTATTCGATAGATAAAAATTTTCATATTTTTGTATAAAATTTTTATTAAAATTAAATTGAACTATTGAAAAGATAAAATGATTACTGCTGTTTATTTTATTGCTAAATGGAATATACATATAAAATATATTATTCAGTGATATATCTCGTTTTAATTAATTCTCAAATTTAATTACAAGCATTTTGCTTAGCAAAATGAAATAAACATACTTAGCTAATGAAGTTTTGCATTTTGAAATAGGCTAAAATAAATAGATAAGCCAACCAGGCTATCATTCCTTCCTTTTTATTGTCCCATTAATGTCACCTATGCTTTGAAACATAAAATAAAATAGAATGATAGGGTGAATTCGTTGACATTAAACGGATTGAAATATAAATTCCCATAGTGAAATTAAAATTAATTAAAAGAAAAAGACCAGTGAAATCTTTCTTCTCTTTTTTTTTTTTGTTCCATCGGGAATTTCACTATTCTTTTCAATTTTTTTTTTTTTTTTCATTCAGGTCATTCATCATTTATAATATTTGGAAATATTTTTTGATAAATTTAAAATTTCAAATTGCAAAATTAGTTTTGAAAGAAAAAAACCTTAACATGCTCATTGTTATAATCTTTTTACTAAGATTTATGAAAGTGAAGAAAAAAAGTTGTAGTAAAATTAAATTAAATTAGAAATTTTTTTTTATTAAGATTCGATTTAAAAAATTTTTCTAATTTTCATTTATGTTATGTACGAAATTTCAAACAGTTATTAAATTAATTTCAATTGATGAAAGAGAAAAAAAAAACATTATAAGGTTTGATTTGATATTTGGTTTCAGAAATTTTAAATTATAAATTTGCTAGTTTAGTTGTGATGATAAACAACGATGTTTGTTTGTTGTGGAAACGAATCGTTTTGGTTTCGATTCATGTCCCGGGGAACCAAAATATCTGGAAATTGTTTATTCATGCATTGAAGGTACCAAAACAAAAAAAAAAAACGAAAACATAAATTTTAATTAAATTGTTTTGCAAATCACAATTATGCACGATATTATGTGTACGTATTTTACATCTTTGTTGCTTGCAAATTTGTTTATTGTGATCGGAAATATTCACATCACTGTTTTTGTTTGTTGTTTTTCTTTTATTTTCCGTTTTTTCTTTTCTTTTTTTTTTTTTTTAGCGGAATGCTTGCCTGAATTTGAATCGATAACTGGAAATGGCGAGAGCTAATCTTATCAAACAGTTATAATAGATCAATTTTGCAAGAAAAAAACATGTCATTAGATTTTCTTTTGTAAAAATCACTAAGTTAATTTTTGGAGATTCTTAAAAGGTTTCAAGTAAAATATTTATATAAATATTTCACGATAATTTTGTAATTTATGCATTTTTGAACTAGTACATAGAGAATGGATATATATCGTTTTAATCAGCTGATAATTTCACTGATATGCTGATTAAAACAGTCAATAATTGTTACTGATAGTGCAAAGGAGTAATAACACTCTTTGATTAATGATAATTAAAACAAAGAAAGCTGATTTTCAAGAGGCACTTGTGATTTATTTATTTTGATCACTCATTCTTGCATTTACCCGTGGGGAAAACAATATAGTCATAGGTTATATTTCGAACAGATATTTTATAAAAAGTTTTTTTTTCCTATATGCGATGAATAGTTCATTTTGCATTGAACTCATCTAGAAACTAAATGATAATTAAAGAATTTTGAATAGGCTTGATTAAAATAAGTCTAGCTAATTGACATTTGACATTTTGTAGTATTTTTTATTTTGATTTTCTTTTTTGTTGTTTTTGTTATTTTGTATGTTTGCTTTTTTTTTTTTTTTTGTTTACACTTCATTTTCATTTTGCTTGCTTTTTTTTCTTGTGCAGATGTAATGGTCATCCGCGGTGTAGCATTTTGGTAAACAACAGAGAACTTGGTGATCCATGCCCGGATACGGAAAAATATCTGGATGTGGAATTCAAATGCAGCAAAATGCCTGATATTGGTAATCAGTAATCATGTATTTTAGTTGAAAATGTTTTAAATTTACAAATTTAATCAACTTTTTTTCTTCCGTTTTCCTCTTTTTGAATAAGAAAATAATATTATGCAAATTAAATTTAATGTATTGAAAAAAAAAAAAAGGAAGAAAAGAAAACAAATATGTCATGAAATTCAATCGAGAAAAAATATTAAAGAATTGACGTAACGGTTAAAAAAAAAAAAAGAATGAAAAGTGCACATTTCGCTGATATTTTTTTTTTTTTAAGTTTATCTATTTTCAAAATTAAATTTTAATATGCTAAAAAAGTTTTATGAAGTTAAAAAGAAATTCATATCACATCTGAGTTCACACACCCACATATATATATAAATTATATTTTGTAAAATCTGAGAAATAAAAAAATCAAAATTTAAGTATGAATGTAAGTTAACGCAAAAAAAGTTATACTTGTTACACGCATTTTAGTTTTATGTTCGTCCGTGTTCACTTTTTGTTTTTGCATTTTCCCCTCACTTTGACGTAATTTGCACAAAGTCACTTTTTTTTTTCTTTTAAATCACAATTCATTAATTTTATTAAAAATATTTATTTGATTTATAAAAATTATTTTTAAATTATCTGTAAAAAAAAAAAGAAATGTAAATTTTGTAGTAAAAACAACAATCAGTACATCAATGGCAACAACATTTAATACACCAACTATTAATCAAACATTGCTGATAACTGATTTAACAAAAACATCGATAGCAGTCGAATTTACGTAAGTGACGCTTGATTTAATATTTACTTTTAAATGAAAAAAAAAAAAATGTAGTAGGAATGGCTAAGTAATGCTAAATTTAATCTTAAATCAATTTTGTTAAATTGATTCAAATTTAAAGGACAGTGAAATTACTAGACGAAGATGATAAACAGTTATTCTGTGATATGATAACGGAACGTGACATAGACTGGCCACAAACAGAATTTGGTATGATAGCTCGTGTTTCATGTCCAATCGGATCAACTGGTTACGCAGAATGGACATGTGGATCGAACGGACAATGGGAATCAGATGGACCGGATTTGTCACGTTGTATTAGTACGTGGAGTAAAGCGTAAGAAATATTTATCATTTTAAAACTTTTAAAATTATTTGTCTAAACGTAACCACATTTATTCTAAAGAATGATAATATTGATTTATTTTTCTAAACTAAACTATTGTATTAATATTAATTTACTGTAATCATCCAAATATTCTCATTAAAAACTTTTTTTTTTTTCAATTTGTAATTTTAATTTAAAATTTAAGATTGCTTATGGATGCAGAAGAAGCAGATGGTTCATTAGATCGTTTGGAATTTCTAAACGAAATTCAACAGCGAACACGGCGTGAATCGTTAATTGGTGGTGATCTGATCGCTCTTTCTCGTGCTGTAAAATTGCTAATTCCAATCACAATATATGAAAATGATGCAGATAAATTTGTTGAAGTATTACTAATGTTTATTTAATTTTTAATTAATACCAATAAATTTTTATTAGTAATGGTTAAGCATAGTAATATCTATGCTAACATATTAATCTTTTGTTGTTGTAATTTATAGTTTTAATTTTATGTTAGAAAATTGCTAATCAAATATTAATTTATAGTTAGTTGTGGAAAGTGTTAATAATATGGCGAAAGAATCACAAATACTAGCATGGAATGATTTGAAACATTTAAAACGACGTATGATAGCTGATCAATTGATGAGTGTTATTGATCAAGTATCAATGGCAATCAGTCCATTAATTACGCCTGATACGCCACGTATCATCATGAAACCTAATACCGGTGCAATATTACAGTTTTGCTTATATTTTATATTTAACACTTCGAAATTTTCTTAGTGATAAAATTCAAAAATGAAATAATTACCAGTTCATATTTAAATAAATAATTTGACTTAATATTGATAACGAAATGATAATATGTTATGAATTTGATTTACATTGAATTCTTTTCATCTTCGATACATTAACATATATCAAGTCGCTACATTGAACAGGTGGTATAATTAATTAATCAATTTAAATTGTTTTTAGCACAGAATCTAAGAAATTATTAGCTTGGAAAATTTGCCTTACCTAAGGAATTTGTCTAATTGATAATAGCTAGATAAACTTGATATGATTAATTGAAATACAATTTGATATGATATGATTGACTTAATATAATCATAGTTATTTACTGATAATCATTATTATAATTCATGTTGTATTATTATTTTTGCGATTAAAAATAATAATTCTAATTTCGATTCCAATTATGGATGAAATGAAATATGAATAAAATTTTCAAAAATTATAACTTTTAGATGTTGAAGTAGAAATATCAGCTGTTCGAATACATGATTACGTAGCATTTCCAAGTACAAGTTTATATCGAACAACCGATGATACAGTTAATATTCCACGTGAAGCATTAACTCTACGTAATAATGCTATCGGTTTGTTTACATTTATCATTATCAACCTGTTATCATTATCACTAATTGGGATAGCTGAGATCATAATTATATAATAGTATTCATTAAATAATTGAAAAGATTAAATTGAATTTAATCTAAATTTTAGCTTCCATAAATTTTAAACTTTCTAATTAATTCAAAAATATTTCAATACTATAGCAACTTTGTAAGGTATACAATTCTACTTATGTAACTTTTTAATAGTTGAAATGATAAACTGCAGATGAAGCCAAAATCATTTATGCTGCATATTCATCAATGAGCCAGCATTTGCAACCTGAACCACGCCGAGGTGCAGATGGTACCATGGTACCACGACAAATTGCATCAAAAATAGTTTCTATATCTGTAATAAATAGCGATAATAAAATTGAAACTATCGATCATCTTCATAAACCAGTCATTATTACATTTTCAACTGAGGTACAGTAATCATTATTAATTTCAGATCAAAATAATTTCCTTAAAATAACTAAGGAACGAATTAAATGACACAAAAATGATTGTAATTAGTTGAATTCGTGGAAATAAATCACTGTTGAAATTATAAAGTTAACTCTTGCAGTTCAAAATATAAAAATAAAACTTTCAGCCACGGTTACAAATTTTTTAAGAATATTTAAAAGTAATGTTAACAACAGCTGGTAGTAATTAATGAACTCTTAAGTTTTACTTTTAGTTTTCTATTAATGAAATGAATACTAGTTGATAGTTTCAAATGTTTCCAGTGAATGAATTATATTAAAAAAAAGAAACAAAAATAAGATTCAATTTTAATGATATAATAAGCCGGGAAAAATTGATAATCAGTCATAGTTAAGTAATTATAAGAAATGATAACTTTTGCATTAAGTAATGATAAATTAATTATAATTAAATAACTATAGGAAATGATTTCTTTTATGAGAAAGAAAGAAAATTACTAGAATTGAATAACTAAATTCATATATTAGAATCGAGTAAATCTTTCAATGCCACAATGCGTCTGGTGGAATCGTACTCATTTGCAATGGTCATCGTATGGCTGTGTGGTCAGTTCGCATAATGCAACCCACACCGTTTGTCACTGCAATCATTTGACATATTTTGCTGTCCTTATGGACATTCACTATCAACAAGTATGTATAACTTATATTTGCTCTCATAAATTATCACTTAATGATTGTTTTAAATCAGTTATAAAAGATCACGTAAATATTACGTATAAATATATGCGACGATGATTAAATTTGTTAACTTTAATACATCTAACTTTATATTTAATAAACCTAATTAAGAGTTTATTAGCTCTATCTATTTTAATTTAGATTTTATGCTTGTTTAGAGAAATTAAGCGAAAAAAAAAGAACTCGAAAAAAAAATATCTGAAAAGAAATTGTAGTTTTATTTTAGATGTGATGAATTAATCCTACATTTTCTCTCTAAACATCATTAATATTGGTTAAATTTTTTTTTTAATTTCAGCTATACATTTTTGAATTTGAAAATATTCAAAAATTTAAAATGACAATTTTAGCTTTCCATTGGACATAATATAGCACTAACATTTCTAACTTATGCTGGCTGTACAATATCAATAGTATGTCTTTTATTATCATTATTCGCATTTCAATGTTTTGGCACCAGTGGCGGTGATCGAATTTTCATTCATAAAAATCTTTGCTTCTCATTGCTAATAGCTGAAGCTATCTTTTTGGGCGGTATTTGGCAGACAAAAAATTCCGTAAGACTTTTTTATCTTATTGCGCCTTATATTAATCAAAAATTATTTCTTTCAACTAAATAACATTATAAAAATTATTATATCATTTCAATTATTATAAAATTATTCCCCAATTACCCTAATATAATTTTTATAATATTATGCATATCATGCTTAGTTAAATAACTATTTAATTTATTTAAACCTAAACAATGAATAAAATTTATTACAATATTTTTTATCAGTTATTTGCCAATTATTTTAACATTCATTAAAAAACTGACAATTACTAATTATAAACTTTTATAACTGCTTGAATTTATCGATTATTTTCCTTGTTATAATTAAAATTCAATGGAATGTAAAATTTTGTTTTAATTTTTTTTTAGCTTTGCTGCAGTATTATAGCTGGTTTATTGCATTATTTCTTTCTTGCTGCATTTTCATGGATGTTATTAGAAGGTTTCGAATTGTACTATATGCTAGTTGAAGTATTTCAATCAAAAGATTCCAAAAGATCGTACATATTGTTGTTTGGTTATGGTAAACTTTTATTTTTACATTCATTTATTTCAATGTTTTTTCTTCTTTTAATTTTCTTTTTCTTCAAAAAAAGAAATTCATTAGTTTTTTTAATCAATTTATTCTAATATTTTTTAATTTAACAATTTTTATATTCAAAAATTTATTATTCTAACATTAATATTATTAATTATCATCTAATCGTTTTTTTTTTTTTCTAAATTTAATGATATAATTTATGATTTATTATTGTATTTTAAACGATGAGATTTTTTTTTTTTAATTTTATTATTTCTTTTTTCATTTTTGCATTTTAATATTTTATTCTTTTAGGATTCCCATTATCAGTTATTGCTGTATCAATTTGGTTTGATCGATTTAGTTATGGTACAGAGCGATACTGCTGGTTACGATCTGATAATTATTTCATTCTAGCATTTATTGGACCAGTAATTGTCATCTTACTCTGTAATACAGTCTTCCTCGTGATGACATTGTTTATTGTTTGCAGTCATTCTAGTATCGGTTATACACCATGTAAACAGGATCGCGATGCATTGAAAAATGTTCGGTATGAGTTTTATTTATTTTTTTTTTTTTTTTTTAAATAAATTATTGTATTTAGAGGTATTTCATTAAATTTCTCCTTTTTTTCTCTTTAATCAAATTATCAATCAAATTTATGAAATGAAATTTCTTATTTCTGTTAAAATTTAATTTTTTTTTAAATTAAATAATTTATCTTATCTAAGAAATGATTAACATAATTATATTTTAATATATCATTTCAGAAATTGGTTGAAAGGATCAGTAGCACTGATTACTATATTAGGTCTTACTTGGACTTTTGGACTTTTATGGATTGATGAGCAATCAATTCATATGGCTTATGCATTTACTATTATGAATTCTCTTCAAGGATTATTCATATTTCTATTTCATGTTGCATTCAATGATCGAGTTCGTTCATTCCTTTCTTTCTTTCTTTCTTTTCACTTTTTTAGATTTAATTTATTACAGTAAGCAAAGTTATTCATTTTAATATTATTACAGTAATCTATTAGTTTACAGTATATATTTCCGGTTTTTTTTCTTTCCAGCATTTCTTGTTTGTTGAATATTTGTTTGTATTTATTAGTTCTATATGTAATTATTAGTTCATTTTTAGAAGGCTTTCTTTCAGTTGCATAAAGATTACCGGAAATGGGTGAAACATGTCTCCTGGATACCGGATTGTATGCGTGATGATTCAAGTCATACGTCACGTACAATGCCATATTTGCCAACAAGTAATACAAGCAAAACCGGTCAAGCAGTCAGTTCTAGCTCATCGACAGCTTCTGAATTACTGGTAAGTGTAAAAATTACTTTCTTTACTTTATCCATAACATATGGATAACTATAATATATTCTGTTGATGATTCACGGAATATATTCACTGTTTCACGTTTGCAGCACTTCTGACGGACGAAAGTACGTGAAAATATGAGAGTAATGGTCTTGAGAAGGTTTAGAAAGAAGCAAATAGTTATTCGTATCAATTCTGTGCTAACTTTTCATTTCATTCCTTTCTTTTTTGAAACAGAAAAAATATTTCTAATATTTAAAAATAGAACTTTATCATTTGTTAACTTATCATTGCCTTTTCTGTCAAATAATGTTTAAAATATTAAAATACATAGCAAAATTAATCAATGCTATCATAACATTAAAATTTGAATGTGGAATTTTAATTATCTTTTTCTGATTTTATTTCAAACTTTTTTTC
This sequence comes from Brugia malayi, assembly GCF_000002995.4. Lineage (NCBI taxonomy): Eukaryota > Metazoa > Nematoda > Chromadorea > Rhabditida > Onchocercidae > Brugia > Brugia malayi. The sequence goes on along the minus strand of NW_025062476.1, from coordinate 3,690,086 downwards.
AAACTATATTTCCTTTTGTTGAATAATTATTAGTAATGCATCAAGCCCAGCAATATTATCTATCTATTTTATTTTCATATCACACTGCACGGCTATCTTATCTATTTGTTATCACTGTGGTAACACATCGTTATCATTTGTAGTAGATCACTTTTTATCATTTTATCATTTAATTTGAAGAGATTTACCAAACATTTTGGTGGCAAAAGCGATGAGTATTCACCATTGTTGGCTAGTCAACGGGCTGGTTTAATTGATGATAAACAAATCCATGTAAGGCGAGGTTCGTCAATGCTTTATCAGTCAATTATCAGTCATTATCACATCCTTCTTCACTTTTCCTTTCCTTAATGTTCATTTTCGCTGAAATTTCAAATTTCCATTGGTAAAGCTAAAAAAATTGGAATGCAAATTTGGACCTTTTTTTTAAATTGAAATATTTCTTACTTTGGTATACTTATTGTGATACAATCATTACATTAACTATGAATATAACTTGTTATCACACACACACATTTATAGTTAAAATAATTTTATTTGTAATATAAATTTACAATAAATCATAATAAAACGATTTTAATGCTTCATACACTGTGATTTTTACAATGAATGAATAATCGCAGTAATAAAATTGAATAAATTTTGTAAAAATTTCAATTCGATATTTTTAAAAATCAAAAATTGCAAAAATTAGAAATGAAAAGAGAATTTTTGAAAAATTTTATAAAAAATTTAAGCTGTTTCTTAAGGAAAATTTTATGGCTTTAATCGAAGTTTAGTTTTACGATTTTAATTGAAGTTTAATTTCACGATTTCAATTGATGTTTACAAGAAATTCACGAATTTGTCCCTTAATTTCTCATAATTTAAAGCATAGTGCTAAATTTAATAAATGATATAGTATTATTCCTTGTAATAATTATATTTCTATAAATTCCAACTTTTTTTTGTTTTGTTTTTTATCTTAAACTAATCATACTTCTAATATTATTCTCATCTTTTCATTAACTCTTCAATTCTTTTCTTTCTTTCTTTCCCTTTTTCTTCTTTTGGATAAATACTTTCTTATATATAATATGAAAGCATAGCTCAGTGTAAGATTAAATTTTTGAAATGAATTAGAAAATTGTAAATCTATGAAAATTTTAAACTTTAGAAATACACAAAGGAATATCCACCGGCACGTGAACTAATATTCTTCAACTGCGCTACCGATATTATGTTATAAATATGTAATTTTTTTAGTTATGCTTTTTATGGGTTTAACTAATTAATTGGCTTTTTTCTTTCAGACTTTGTAATTAATAAAATGTTTTTCCATTTTTCGCATATGCACCAGAAATGAGTTAGTTATATTAAAGGTTTCTGCTCGATGATTCTTGAAAATGCAATTGTCGTTCATGTTCAGTAATAAATAATTCTCGAATGAAATATTATTTCATTCAAAAAGAGCTCACTTCTATTTCTAGAAGTTTACATTTAAATAATTATAATAAAATATTAATTACATTTATGCATCAATTCTGTTTTTCTTTATTTGCATGGCTTCTTTTTATTTATTTTTTTTTTTTTAAATTCTTTCTAAAAATTTTTTCTTCACTTTAATTTTGCATATTATTTTTTTTTACCCTTTGCTATAAAAATATTGCTTTTACAAAAAAAATTTATAAAAAATTTAATAGGAAATTTTTTAATTTATTTGATTTTAAATTTATTAAAATAATCATTAATTAATATGTGAAATATAATTATTTCTTTTTAAATTTGCATGTTTATGCTATTTTCTTCTTATTAAGGTACCTTTTTTTTTTTTTTTACTTTTTAATTTAATTTTCAGAATTTGTTTATTCTTTTTTTTTTTGCAGTATCCTTCAATGAGCGAAAAATATCCAGCATTACCGACACCACGTATGGTTGCCGCGATTGATCCACGTTATAATAATTCGGTACAAATGCTTCTAGCACGACAACACTGTAATCCAAATGGTATTTTTCCTTTTTTTTTTTTTCTTTTAATTTAATTTGTTGATTAATTACTATGAAATTAATGAATTTAGTAATATTATTTTAAAAACTGTTCAATTTTTTCATAATTTATGTTAACAATACTTAGTAATGAGATTAATTAATTACAGTACTGGAAATTTATCATCATCAATTTTAATTAGATTAATTGATTTTAATTAAGATATTGACTTATCAATTCATCAATGTGTATATACTAATTGATATTTTGATGTGATTAATCTAATTAAAATCAATCTACTTGATATACAATGCTTTAATCTATAATTAATTTTAGATTTTAGAATTTTTTTTTTACATTTCATTGTTTCGAAGGTAAAAAAAAAAGGAAAAATTAGCATAAATTCTTTGATTATTAATTTGCTCAGTTATTCTACGTATGTTTTAACTTTTTAGTGCAATTGATGCTAAATTTAATAGATATTACTTATAATATTAATTGAAATTTTACATTGAATAATTGTAGAAAAATTTGCACAAATGTTCAAATATGGATTATTGATTATTTTTTTGCAAATTTTAATTATCATATGCGATATAAACTAATTAATATTATCCTTTTCTACATCTTAAATTATTAAATTACTTTTTTTTTCCAGCATTATGCGACTATGCAACAATTAGCTACGACGATCTCTGCACCTCATCAACTAATCACTATCATCAACCACAACAAAGCAAATACTATTTCAATTGTATGACACCTGTGACATTTGTACCTAATCCTACCTTTTCCCCTATTATTACACCTGAATTTGGGACACTTCATTTCAGGCCACCACCTAATTTCCCACCACCGCCACCACCACCACCACCACCGCCACCATCTCCTCCAGCACAATCTTCACTTCTTACTAATCGTCGTTCAGCTACACCAATGTTAGCTTCTTCAACCATTCGGGTGTCAGATGATTCAGCATACAGTGATAGCTCTGCGTCAACCTTACAGTGTCACGGTGAAGTGGTGACAAATAGGTCAGGAATGTTACTGCGCATGGATTTATCAAAAAATCCGCCCGTTTTCGTGCAAGGCATATAATTTTCAAACTGATTTGTAAATATTTGCATAACAATCACAAAAAACAACAACAAAATATGCTGAATAATTAATTTAAAAAAAAAAAAATAGATTACATTTGTCTGATTTTTATTTTGAATCAATCAGTATAAATAATGTTTTCATTTTTCGTCCATTTAATATGAAAAGAAGATTTAAAGTTTATATTAATTATTTTCAATAAGTATAGGTAACTCTATCTTTCCTTTTAATAAATGTTTTTTTCTTCTTTTTTGTGGTACACAACATCGGGTTCGGATTTTTTTCTCAATTGTTTAAATTTTTCTTTTTTTAATCAGTTCTATTTAAAATTTCTGTACTATACAATTGCTTTTAAGGGAACATAATGTTGCGAAAAAAATAGAATTATTTTATTTTAATCTTTAAAACATAGTAATTACGCTTATCTTTAGTTATCATACATAATCTTTTTCGCATTATGTTTCCAATCGATGATTAACTTAAATTGATAGCAATATGAAATAATCATTGTTTGATTAGATTTCAAAAAAAAATAGTAAGCGATTTGTTTTATTATTAACAAATGTTTATTAAAATGATATTAATATGATAAATCCGGTTGTACATGGCAGGAGATTATGTTCATGTTGAAACAAAATATACTATTATTGAAAAAGAACATATTATTAGCATTGGTACTATTTTGTAATTTTAAAAAGTTGGTACTTCGTCTATCTCTAAGTGGTATCTCTATTGACGAATCGGAATATTCCTTTCTATTTCTGGAAATGATCCGAATTGGAATATTCTTTTTCATTTCTGGAAGTGATTTTGGAATATCCTTGCTGTTGAAGTAATTAGATTATTCAAATTTTTTTTACTCAATCAAAATATTTCTGTTCTTGAAAGATAGATGAAATCTTCTAAGATAGAATCAAAAATATTTTCATGCTCTCCTGCCTTCTAAAATTCATTTCAAATTCAATTATTATATTTGTTATGTCCGATTATAAACATTAATTATTGTACAATTCATTTGCAATATATATACATTTATGTGATAATTGTGCAGTAATGACAAAAGTTTAAAAATTTATGATTTCTTGAAATTTGCATAATTTTGCAAACATTGATGATTTCTTCTTCTTTTTTTGCTGTCTTTGTTTTCATTAGTAATATTAATAGATTGACGTACGTTGATGTAAAATTTAACTAATGCAAGTATTTTGGTTTTCACTTTTAATCACCAATTAGACAAATATTTTGATTCATTCACTGAGTCATCAAAATTACGTAAGTAAAATGTTATAATCTCGTATACGTCAACGCTTACGTGAGTCAGATTTTGCCTTATGTATTGTTGTGAACTATGCTACAATATATAATAATTGCCGAGCTTATCAATAAAATCAATAAAATAATCGACCGAGCTTTTAAAAACACTAATATAAACATGACCTATGACATATAAATATCGTAAAGCTATGCTAGAATTTTAACTATTAAAATTTTGAAGGATTTTTTTTTTACAAGCGCTACGCTAATTTTATTATTGGAATTTTAGTTTTTGATAATCAAATTAATCACTAATTAATCTACATAGTTAATTTGTCAGTTAATTGCTTAATTTAAAGAATTAATTAACCATATAAATTAATTGCGAATGATCATTCTAATCATTAGATTTTAATTATGTATCGTAGTAAGTTGATAGTTTACTATCATTTGTCGATGAAGTAACATCAACAAAGTTTCTTTTCTTGTTAGACTGTGAAATTTGACGGGATTTTCCAATCAAGTTGATCAATTTTAATGAATTTAATGGATGGTCAAATATTCGATCATATTTTCGATTGCATATGATCAAAATAAGAGACGAAGAAATGTTCAATGTAATTTTGCATTTTAAAGCGCCAAAAATTTCTCAAAAAATCAACGCTTCAACGATGATATTAACTTCTATTTCAATATAAAAATTTTAAATTTAATTACCTCTTAAAAAAAAAAGAAAGGAAATATGAATATTAATTTGAAAAACCAATTAAAAATTACTAATTGATATATTCAAAAATTAAAAAAAAGTGTAAAAGACGAGGATAAAAAAGGAGTTAAAATGAAGAAAATAAACTATTTATGATAGAAAATCTCAGACTAATTTTGAAAGCATAAACAGAGTAAAAAAAAAAAGTTTTAAAAACTTCAAAAAATTGAAAATACAACTTAAAAACGAGACACAACAAGAGAAAAAAAGACGAAATTGTGAAATATCATTGACAATAATAACAGCTTGTAAATAAAAGAAAATTAAACCAACCGAAAGGTAAACAAACTTTTAGTTTTTTATTGTGTTCATCTCCCTGAACATTCTCAACTGATGTATTTTGCAAACTGATAAATTTGACTACCTTTCTTGGTAGCTTCCAGAATGATTGGTACCTATTATCTTTCTTCGTGAGTTTCCGAAATGATTTGATACCTGATGTGAATTAATTCAAATAGCTATTTTTGTTGTTAATAACAAAATAAATTTATACTTTTAAAAAATTTTGATTTTATGCTTTAGCAAAATTACTTTTGCCATTGTCTTCTCAAATGGTAATTTTTTTTATCGGTTAATTTTATTTATAATATCATTCATTTAACTTATAAATTACAATTATCGGTTCACTTATTATTACTTTTAAGTTTTCTACTCATTTTATAAAACTCAATGCTCAGGAAATTTCCTTCTGAGTTCGCTTTCTGGTGACAGCGATGATTTGTCGTTGTCATTAGATTGATTCACGTGGAATTTTCGCTTATTTATTGTTCTTATAATCAACCATAAGTATTACTTAATAAATTGTTAACGTTGAAAATGTTAGAAAAATCATTTTGTTTTTCAATGTCTTTTTCAACATGGCAGTGTTTGAAGTAAATTAGTAAAAAATAAAAATAAATTTATTAATGCTGAATGAATGTAGTGCATAATAAATACGTATACGTTTAACGTACACGTATGCACACGTATGCGATTATATGCATTCATGTATCTTTCTCGTTAGTAAAAGTGATTGGTGTTGCTATCCTAATTAAATAATATAAATTTAATCAATTATTAGAAAAAATTTTTCGTTTTTTGAAAAAAAAATTAAATCAGTAATAATCGGATTCATAATAAATATGGAACTAGAAATTTAAACCGGATCCTTAAATGTTTCTTAATTTGTTAAGCCTTAAAATTTTATAAATAAAATTCTCTTCTGCTGGCGGTTAACTATCAAATAAAATAGTGAATTAGACTAGGCCTTGCGCTAAATTTCAAGTTCAAAGAGGTGATTGCTTAGAGAAGTATATGATAAGATAAGAGAAGAATATGATAAGAATCTATTTGAAACACTAAACGTTTATTTAATAAGCATAACAAAATTTAAAATTAAATTTGCAAAAAGAAAGCAAAAAAAAGCACAATGAAATTACACTGATAAAAACATTAATTGTATTGGAAATATTCATTTAATTAAGTAATGTTAAATGTTGAAATAGAACTAAAATGAATTAACCGAATTTTAAAAAAGATAGCAAAAAGGGAATAATGGAAACGGAAAAGAGTTTAAATTAAATTGCATCACTTTGTGTCACCTTCCTCTTTTTGAGCACAGTTATTTCAGAAGAAAGAAAGACAATCTCAATGTGTAACATCTTTAAAGTTCAAAAAGTTCAAATTAAAAAAACCACTTCAAAATTTGTTCCAATTAATATTTAATTGAAAATTATGCAATTCAAATTGCATATGAAAAATTTTAATGTATGGAGTAAATTTTTTTATCATAATATTTAATGGAATTTTTCACTTATTATTTAAAAAATATTGAATTTTGATGTGATATTTTTTTGAATTGAATTTTTAATTTTTGAGAAAGAAAAAAGAAAATAGTTCGCTGAGTCACACTTAATAAATTTACTTCTACCTTATTTCATTTAAAAAATAAACAAACTTTTCATATCAGACTTTTTTCAAATTCATTTCTCAGCTACGCTTTCAGAATTTCAAACTATCCCTCTGCAAAGGAATTGTTCGAAAATTTTGTTAAAATTTGAAAACGAAAGATTGCAAATGATTTAAAATGTGAAAAGTAAATTTACTCGCGTAATTTTAGTTCAAAAATACTCGTTTTACTAAGACAAAAATCTTTCATTGTCAAAAAAAAAATTTTTTTTTTCTTTTTTTTAGAATTTTTTTTTAGATTCTTTTTTTAAAACAAATTTTTTGCAGCATCAATTTTTGCTCTAGACATTTTCTCTTTTAATTTTGCTATAAGATTCATTGCCATGCTAATAACAACTACTACAATAATAGTTATTGTTAGTTTGTACACTTAATTTTAATGCTACAATTGATAATAATGAGGAAGCATTTCAATGAAAAGAAATAGGCGCAAAATTGATTTTTTTTTTTTAAATTAGGTCAAAATTGAATTTTGAAAGAGAAAAAAAAAATTGACGCATTTCTAATTCTTTTCTCTACAATAGCAATTGTATTAGTGTGAGATAGTTAAATAGTTGTCACCAATGCTGATAGTACCGTTATCACTTGATAGTAATACTTAGCATACATTTATTATCATTATTCTTATCTTCATTATCATAACTCCCTTAATTATAATTGTTTTTATTATCCTTTTCATATCTTTTGCATACTTTTATATTTGCTTATTTCTCATCATCAAAATGCTGCAAATAATTTCATATTACATTTATTATGCTGAAAATCGTACATACTATTCAGATTATGTAATTTCCAAAATTTCAGATCTAATTCAGCTAGTAAATTGCAAAACAGACTAGCATATTATCAGTTATTAGCATAATCATCATTATCATATTATCAACTGATAAGGCTCCGTCCAACTTATTATCAACGAGAAAAAACAATGAAATATGCAATTTTCATCATTTTTATCACTTCTCTCTCAACTGCAATATGCTTTTCAACTACTTTGGTGCATTCTTTTTGCCTTATAATTTGAAAGTAATTTCTCACAATTTAATAATAATTCAAATATGTAAATTAACAAAAAAAGAAAAAAGAGTATAATTTGTAGAATGATTCGATATCATTTTCATACTGTGAATACTTGGCTGAATGTGAAATGATTTCACTACTACAAGAAAGGCTTTGCTTAGGAAATAGCATATTGACACCATATTGGCTACCATCGGACGATCCGATCGGTCAACGATGTTATATGCATCTCAGAAAACGTTATCAAATGGTTACAACAATTTTTGATTGTTCTAATAAAACTTTTCATCATCTAAAATCAATCATCCAAGTAACAACAATAGTAATACCAACAATGATAATTAATGACAGTAATAATAACAATGATTAATAACAATAATAATAATAAATAATCCATGTTAATAACTGATATTTTATAGCTTGACCAATTGATGCGTGAGTCCAATAGTCTATTATTGTTATGTATGGCTAAACATTCGGAATCATTTAATGAAGATCAGGTTTAACCTTTTACTCTTTTGCTATATGAAATAATTAAACAATTTAATTTAACTAAATTGTATGTCAATAGCTATTTGTAATTACTAAAATAATAATTCAAATTGTTCGTTTTCAAGCATCCCATTTTCCTTTTTTGTAAATATCTTTTTCAAAAATTTATTTAGATTTCATATTTTGACAATAAATTATTTTCAACTATGAATTGAACTAATAGTTTTGTCTCTTTTATACTCAAATTATATTTGTGATGAGATTTTCTTTTTACAATTTTAAATTACGAAGTTTAAAAAGGAATGAACGATTTAAGAAAAATGGGAAAAAAAAAAGAAAGAAAATGATCTAAAAAAGTGATTACATATGCTTCTAACATCAAAATTACTATTAATTATAGAAAATTACAGGAGAATTTCATGAATTTCCTGTAAATTTCAATTCAAAAACATGGAGTTATCTATAAAAAAAAAAAATCGATGATTGAATGTTTTATAAAATGTTTAAAATTTTTGTTAAATTTTTTCCTCTTTGCTATTGCTTTAGAATTTTTTTTTTCCATCGAAATTTTTTATTTTTTTAATTTTTAATTTTTGGAAAAAAAGATTTTTTCTTTTTTTCTAAAAAAAGAAAACAACCAACGATACTATTACAGAAGCAGCAACATTGCGATCATTTATTACTTGAAATGGTGAATGTACTGAGAGACAATGATGGTAATCCATTGTTGACTAAATGCTTCCAAGGTAGCAAACGATCTGAACGACAGTGTGGACCACTACGACAATGCTGTAGTGCATATGATAGGTTTAGTTTTATTTATATATTTAAAAATAAAATGCAAATTGCGCATAATGATAGATTGTAGCGCAATTATCGTAAGGAAATGTAAATTTTCAATACAATAAAATATCAAAAATTTCTATTTAATAATTTTATATGTTATTTATTTATTTTTTGATAGAACTAAAAAAATGCAACAATATCTTCTTTCATGTTTCTTTGACTAATAATTTTCAATAATATCATTGATTAATAATAACAAGAATTTCTAGGTTAAAATTTTGAAATTATTTATTTTAAATATTATCAAATTCTACTATTGCAATAAATAAATTAAATCTTTTGTTCTTTGCACATTTATGTTTAATTCCTAATTCATTTTTAATGAAAATTTCGGAGAAATTTTGTATGGCATGACCTATTTTTCAAAAAAAAAAAAAAAAGTACCGTTTACATTCAAGGTTATCTTTTTCTTTTCTATTGATAAAAGAGTTTAGATTTCCTTTTCAACATCCTAATTCTTGATCGATTGTTAATATATAAAAAAAAAAAAGAGATTTCTAATTAAAAAAAAAAAAAAAACTGAAATTCAGTAATTAAATTTATTTTAACTGATAATAGCAGCATTTCTTCGTCCATTTATAAAAATTGAATCAATCATATAATAAAACGATGAAAATGGAAAAACTTAATAAGAAAAAAGAAATCAAATAGTATAATCAATTATTTGAATTTCATTAAAAGTCAAATTAAATTACAATACGAATCAGTAAACTACAATGTTCTTCGCTAGAAATGTTATTTTTCAAATCATAAATTAATGAAATAAATTTTGAAACGATTAAATATTTCTATTCGCATTGAATTTTGTTCAATTAATAGTTAGCTGCGTTTGTGATTTCATCAAAAATATTTTAATAGCATATTAAAATATAAATAATAATTTACTCTAAAATGTCAAGCAAATTTCGCTTTCTAATATTAATTTAATTAATTCCGTTATTTGTTCCCTTTTTATGCAAATGATCTTTTCTTCATTGATGTATGCTTTGCTATTCTTTCTTTGTTGAGTTAAATTTTCTTGACTAAATTTTAGAAGCAATTTATCATTTAGAATTAAGACGCGTGTAAATGAATTAGTTAAAATTTTGCTTTATATAATTCCTAATTAAACATAAATTTTAGGTGTAAAGAGCTCGTAAAACAATCTTTCATTACAAAACAGAAACAAATATTAATTCATGAAATTCAGTTCGCTGCAAAGGAATGCAAAGTAAGTATAAGTAAAGGTTTTGATGATAAATTAGTTGGATGATAAGAATAACTTTTTTTTGTCCAAATTTTTTCTTAATTTATTGTTCTTTAGGAAGGTATTTATCAATTAAACAATGCCACAGAATCAATTAACAAAGCAACTATTTCTGAAAATTCTTCAACCTTAATTACTTTTACAAATCAACCGGATAAGGACGATCTTCTGGAAAGTTATCTACGACATTCTCCTAGTCAATGGTACTAGTTCATTTAAAAAAAAAATTAAAAATACATCTTACACTAATGAATTTCATTATGTGTTGCATTCATAAGTCGTCTTTTAAGATAATTACAGAAGTTTGTATTACCTGAAGTTTCAACCTTTCTTACTTTTTCTTAAATTGAGTAACTTTTATGATTTGATTTAATTTTGAGAAAGCTATTTATTATTTTTAAAACTTTTCTCTTGCTATGTATAGAATTGAATTTCAAAATTGTTCAACAGCAATTAATACTATTGATTTCATACTTTTTGTGCTAATTAATTTTAGGCATACGTTTTTAAAAAATATACTTGTCAAGGAAGCGCAGAATACATCAATATTTCGAGGATATGATACAGTACGGTATTATGGTCCTAAAGCTGGTAAAAATGATGACTATTACCGAATATTGCCAAATAGAACAGGTAAAAGATATTAGAGGAAAAATGATGATAAGATAATTTGCTGTTATCAACTTATCATTATTATAATGATACATTCTATCATCCTTATTTTTCTTCCAAATCAATTAATATAATATCTGTGAGCATTAATCTCGAATATATCATCTAATCATTACTTAACACTTTTAACTGATAACAGCTGATAATAGTGACACATATGTTTTTAGATGAAATCGAAGAATTAAATAATACAGAGCATAAGAATGATATTAAAGAATATCAAATTGGAAAGAAGCAGGAAATGCATCCTAAACAAACCGAAGTAATGGCTTATTAAATATTTAGACATTGGTGAATAGAAAGAATTCCGGAAAATTTTTTTGTTTTCAGGAAGAATATGACGGAAACTACTGTGACAGTTACATAAAATGTCGAAGAAAAGTTTGCATATTGTTTTTTTTTTATTTTATTAAAAATTTTTCTAAGTTTAAAGAAAGGAGTAAATAATGTTTATTAGTACCTATTATTGATTGAAGAAAAAATTAATAATTGCTTATCATATAACATTTATAATTCTTTTATGATATAAAAAAGAAAAAAAAGTGATAATTAATCTTTTTTGATTATGTAAACAAGAAAACATAATAAATTTGTAGTAATTTCTTTTTTTCTTTTGCATATTAATGTGATTATTTTGATAACTTTAAAAAAAAGAAAGGAATTATAAGGTGGAAAAAACTATGGATCGTTGTCAAATGGTTTGGAACAGTGTAAATCGGATACCGTTGTTGTCAACTGCTACATTACTTGAAATGGGCGATCGTTGTGTTAGTCGAGGTGACAACAGCTTTACTGAGCTTTACAAATTAGCTATTGAACGGGACAGTGAGCTTCATGGATGTCTAAAAATGTATCAAGATCAGGTATGTAATGAATAAGCTAATCATCATGACTCTTAATTAGCTTGTGTATCAAGATCAGGTATGTAATGAATAAGCTAATCATCATGACTCTTAATTAGCTTGCTTAATTAACTTAAATTATATAATTAAACAATTCAATTGTAAAATAGAGTTTGTGATTTAAGTTATATTTGCGTAAATTTTAGACTAACGAATTGGCGACATGCCCAGATACAAACCGAATTCATTGGCAATGGTCTTCTGACATACTGCAAAATATCACAAGTAATGCTGATTGCTTAGCTCAGGTGAATTTGGTGCAATTTGAATGTGCGCAATTGAACAAATGTTGTTCAAATTTTCACAGGTAAATATTTATTCGTAATTAATTAAATTAGACTACAGTAATTGATATGAACTGCAAATTTTTCATACAATTTTTTTCATTTTTTATAACTAATTTAACATTTAGGAAATTAATTAATTAATAACTTCATTTTCTCAACATTTTTGTGCAATATTGACAGTCTTTTTTTTTTCGTTCCTTTTTTTCAGATGTCGAGATGAGACTTTGGATGCCAAATCAGAATTACGAATAGAATTACTTACAGTGAAATTAATAATAAAATATCATGAATGTATACGACATCAACTGACAACAATGGCAACATCTTCTTTGATAAGTGATAAATTTTAATTTCAATCTATTTGTATACTTTTGTTGTATTACCTCTGCTATCGATTGATTATAACTGTGAAAAGCGATTTCTTTCTTTCTTCCGCATAACTTAGCAATGACAACTATGCGAATAATTAGAAAAGATTTGATAAAAGCCAATCTGATTGACTGATAACAAATTGAAAATTTTTGGCAATTTATTTGTATTTTTTTTTCCACGTGTCATTTAGAATGAATACTTTCTCTCAGGTGACAACAGGTAACAATCAATAATGATCTAAAATATAAACGTTAAGTATAAGTTGTAGTAGAAATAATTGATGTTTGTTCTCTCGCAATATTTGCATTAAAAATGTTACGTTGAGTTTTCTTATTTCTAAAAAAATTTTTTTTTTCTACGAATGGATTTCTTAAATTTAAATTAGAAATTAATTGCCAAATGAAATGATAAGAAAATATATCAAAAATGATAGTATATTCATGAAATATCCTATCGTCAACGATGCTAATTATAGTTTGAACTTAGTAATAGCAACAGTATCTGCATCTCATCTTATCACTTCTATATTATCATTTCTACCTCGAAATACAAATAAACTCTTCTCTCTCAAGAGTAAATAAAGACGAATTTAAGTTTAACACAGATGATTTACTAACTTTTTTAAAATGATAATTCAAAAGCTCATTCTATGTCCATTTCGAAACGATCTGCTATAATGTTAATTTTATTCTGACAGATATTAAAATCAAGAAATAACAAAATTCAAAATTTGGAATGGAATTATGCTAATTTTAATTAGCCCATTGAAAAGTACGCAAACATAAACTTACTTGTGTAATTAAAGTAGGCTAAACAAATGTGAACAATGTTTATCTATGCTTTCATTTCTAATCAAATCAAACTTTTAACAAATTAAAATTATTTTATTTTTTAACTTTTTTTCCGTTTTCATATGAAAGAAAAATTTACACAATTGCAAGTGCAAAAAAAAAAAAAAAAAAACTTTTTTTAATGCAATGTACTATTAAAAGCAATCAATCGTTTGCATATTTTTTCTTTAACTTATAGTTTTATAATGTTGAAATGATTGATACTGAAAAATTGTACATATGAAATTTTATGGAAGATTGATAAGAAGTAATTAGGTAAATAAATAAGTGAATTTAAACATTTTAGTTTAATTTTTTTTTATAACATAATGTATTAACTATGACAGTTAGCTACTTAAGCTTAGCTATAAGAGATAAGAGCTAAATCTTAAAGTTTTTCTGGCAAAGAAAGAAGACAGCTGTTTTAGCGGTTAAAATAAAGATATAAAACATAATTACAATGAATTAAATTAGCGTAGTTAAATGGAAAAATTTTGTGTAGCAAGCTAAACTAGCTAAATTAAGCTAAAATTTTACTCTAGCACTAAACAGCACTTTCTAATTGATACTTCTTTTCTAATTGCTCTGTTATCCACCACAAATTATTTTTTGCATCGATTAGCGCATTGTTATCTTGTATTACCTTCGTTATCATCGAATAACCTAAAATTCATTTCATAAATAAACTTTAGATTTGAATAAGAAAAAGTATTAGAAAAGTGGAAATTTAAACGAGAAAAAAACTTATATGAAACAGTTTAAAGAAGAGTAGAAAAAGTTTAAGTTTGTCTTAATCAATAAGAATTCAAAATTCTGTGAAAATTTAATTGCAAAACAAACGTCATTTATTATAACTAAAATTAAATAAAACATTAAATTTGAAACCAAAAAAAAAAAGAAAAATCATATCAATAAAATTTTAATGAAATTTGCAAAGATTGAAATTTCCACCATTCATTTCATGAATAGCCTTAAGGCCAATTCCATAGTTAGCAATTTTCCGTAAACATTGCGTAGCACGTAACTGAATCCTTTTGCAGTAATTAAGATGCGTTTGACTGTGGATTTGTAACAATGAAAGTAAAAGGTTAACTGCACCTTGTCCAATTAATGCTTCAATATAAGCACCATTTGCTAGACTGATGAAAATTGTCAGCAACTAAAAAATTTCAATCTTTTGTTTTTTTTTTTTTAAATAAAATAGATTTTTTCCAAGAAAAAAAAATTTAATTATTATTATTAGTTGTTTTGTTCATTTATTACTAAACTAGTTCTATCAGCTGCTAAATGAAGATAAGTTAGTTTAGATTATACCTGTTCCTCTATGAATACATTATGACATTTCGGTCGTTTATACGCTTGAATAAAACGTTTGATGGCGTTGTGCTCGTAAAGGACGTCAATTGTTCCAGCTTCTTGCACTGTTATATTTGCTAGTGCTGCTAAGGCTAGCAATAATGATTCAGCTACCTTACTTTTATCAACAATTTCTAAAATTTGTAATTTAAATAATTTAAAAAATTTGCAAAGCAAAAATGCGCAAATGTTTGCTATATTTAATAGAAAAATGATTTTAATATAAATATGAAAGGAATTAATAAAAATTTGTAACTATTCGATATGCAATCTTATTGCAAATCTTTGCCGATGAAACTTTGCATTTAATTCTAATAAAAGATAAAAGAATGATGGAAACACTGTGATACCATTTAAAATTGTCTAATTTAGGATTGAAATTTAATTAAAAATGAATTATTTGTGATGATAAGTTGAATACCGAGAATTCGTACAACAACTTTTCGCATAATGCTACCGAGACGAACATAATTTTGATTTGGATTTGTTAATTGCGTTAATATACCAGCTGCTTCTGCTGAGCAAGCTATTGTTGAGGTAAACAGGAATTGAATGATTAATTCAAATTTATTAAGCTAAAAAAAAATTTTTTTTCAATAAAAATCTAAAATATTTCAACATTTTTTTATATTTATAAAAATTTGATTTTTTACTTTGATAGTTTCTATTCATTGAAAAAATTATATCCACTATTATCATTAAGAAGTTGATCAAATATTCATATTCAAATAAAAGAAGGTTGAAAGATTTAGCTAAGGGATATTTGCCTACTATGAAATTTCAGGAAATTTAATTTCTAAATCAGTTGAAAATGTTTGCAAGTTTATGCGACATCAGTTACTAACCGCTAAAAGTTTCATTGCACCTCGACAGTTACCGCATAGAATTGTTAGAGCACGAAGTAGCAACCGAAGGGTACCATTTGAAATAGACGGTACCTCACAAAAATACAACAATGAATCCAAACCACCACACTGAATAATTAAACTATTCTTTTTTTATTTTAGAAATAAAGTTTCCTAATATATTTATAGAAGAAAAAAAAAAGACAGAAAAATAGTAGCACAATTATAGTGATAGTTAAGATTGATATTTTGTCCGATTAAAATGAGATTGTAAAATTCAGTATCTCTCGGTTCTAATTAATTCTAATTAACTTAGCACATATAGCTTCTAAATCATCACAAATTTATTTGTGCCACTGCTATTTTGAATTTCTAATATTTGTTATTTTGTGAAAATTTTGAAAAAAAAATCAATTTGCTATTATTTGCTATTTATAGAAAAAAATCAATGATCCTATTATTTGCTATTTATAACTTATTGAAATTGTTATTAAAAAATGAGAAAAACTTTTCCTTATACCTGTATAATAATGTGACAAATTTCATCACCAAAAAGCATCAAATGTATGAAATGTTCAAGCGCAATGACTAATAATCGATCTCGATTGGAACATTCGGCGAGGTATGTTGATATTATCCTTGCAAAGATAATTAAAATTTCATGAATTATCTTCCGCAATAGAACAATTAGAAAATTAGACGCATTAATTGGCTTTCCTTTGTCCTTTTCATCTGATTCTAAATCGGAAATCATTTGTTGTACTGTTGCTATATCCTTAAATGAATATAAATTATCAAGTAATTTTCAAATTACTCATCATACTCATTAAATTGCTAGTTATGGAATAAAACTATTGACGGATTATTTATTGCAATTAATAACTAAAGATGAGTTAAAGATAGTAGCTAAGTAAATCAATAAATTTGCGTAATTTTCAATTTAATATTTTAACATTTCAATTACAGCTGGAAAGTTCAATTATTAGCTTAAAATATTAAGCAAGTCGCTTGACGTATGTTCTTATTTGATGAAAAAAATATACGCAAACAGTTAAGTATACTTACGTGAGGAGAAAGAAACGTAATGCACGGTAAAGATTGAATTGTAGCGATCAATACTTTTGCTTCACATATTATATCACTAGTCCACTTTTCATTCATTTCATTGTTTAGTGCTGCGTGAAACGTGCTGCATACACGTAGCACGTGATCAATTGTATCTTGAAATCTTCCATTTATTCATTTTTCCATAACTATGGGATCATATCGCCGTAGTAAATGTAAAGTATAATCTCAATGAACGATAGATGAATTGAAACTTTTTGCAAAAAATTAATAGCTATAATTTTGAACAGACTGAAATTGATAGAATTGGTGGTAATTAACTTTAGAAAAATTGACATTATTAGATTAAAATATTGTCAACCAAATTGACTTCAAAAAAAAAAAAAACAGAAAAGAAATTGATAGTTGAAATATTTTAATATCAGTCATAAATATTTTCAACTTTTGTTTAAATTTTTTTTAATATCTTGCTATAACTTACTAGCAACTCGAGCATAGCTTGGTAAGCTATTCTCTCCAATTGTCTTATCATAATTAAATGAATCTTTGAATGAACAATTCTGGGTGCTTAACTCTGTTGATCCTTGTCCCGAATCTACACTACTATTTGTACTTGAATCAACTGATCCAAGTGCTGCTGATATTGATACACCGGTTGATGCTGATTCAATACCATCATTAGTATCATGATTAAAGCATCTAAAGTTAATGTGAAATTTAAAAAAATATACTTGTACGAATTGCTTCATCAAATTAAACCTAATTCAAAAATTATCACCTTGAAGTATTTGAAATTGATTTTATTGCTTGTGAACTTGATGGTGCATCAAGATGTACCTGTAATACTGTTTCTCCATTGATGCGATAAGCTCCAAGCTGTAAAACTTTGAAAAAACAAAAAAAGAAAAAAGAAACTTAGAGATCAATTTAGCATGAAAGAATTTATTATTATAATTCTCTATTATAATTTATTCTCTATTATAATTTATTCATTATTGTTACAATTGCACTAATCATTGTGATTTTTGCTACAATTTTATTTTTAATGTATAATAATAAACAAAGATAATATTATTTCTTATTAAATTTACCTGCCCGTGATTTTTTGTCTTATGTGATACCCGAACACAACGATTCCTTGAAAGTTGATTTCGATTATAACTGCTAGGCGAATCAATACTCTTACTTGACTCCAATTTTTTCTACAATTTTTCCACTTTTTGGTTTTCATAAGCAAGAAAAAAAAAGAATAGGAAGAACTGAAAAGCTCATATACCTGAATTGAAGTTGGTGTTTCCGGTGGTTTTCTGAAATCTACAAATGATAGAATCGATGATTGTGAATCATTTTCCTGCTTACTAGAATTTCTCACTTCATTATTAGCACATTTCCGGGACGAATCTGTTTGTTTCTCATAAATCGTTTCATAGTTAACCAGATCATCATCATTATCATTGGTATTGTGTAGCAATAACTGATTAGAATGATTCGGTTGATTTCTTGAACAAATCAATTTTTGTTCACTTGCAATAGATATAGATTGATCATCCGATTTCATTATTCGCTTATCATTATTAACTTCTAACGTCGATGATGATTCAACAAGTAAAGTATTAGAATTCGAATCGCTTGTGGTTATCGTTTTGTTCATAATCTGAAATGCGGAAAATGGAATATTTTTTAGTCATTACATTGATATTATACACAAATATAGCAACTAAATGATGCATTTTAATAAATTATTTCGAAGACAATAGCAGAAGGAATTTAAAAACAATAAGTAGAATTCAAATGATTATAATCATAGAAAATAGTAAATTAGATCAGAAATAATTATATTTCACATAATTATCAATATCTTTATAATCGTTTCAAGCTTTGTAGAGCAGAAAAGAAAAGAATAAAAGGTAGAATTATTTTTGATAATATATTTAACTATTTTAGATATGTTACACGTTAGCAAATAGTAAACAATAAATAAATAATGGATATTGCCAACATGTTACGTTATCTTTCGTTAAAAAAAACTACACAATATTCCTTACCGTTGCTATTTGATTATTTGATTTCCGATTAACTTTAACCATTTCATTCTGTCGTTGTTGTTTTTTGTGCTGCTGAAGATTTGATCGATATGATAATCGTTGTGTTCTACCATGTAATCTATATCTACAACCGTATGCTTTGCTGAAAATTTTTGGTGTAATTGATCGATTTGTTAGTGAGAAATTCATTGGTGCATTACATGCAGGTATTACAGGTGTCATTGATTTATCAAATGTCTTCGATGATAATTCATTCATTTCTGATTTCATTTGATCCGTATCATTGTTATCAGAATTATTGCATGATTTCACACGAATAAATGCTGATATTGGTGCTGGATTACATCTAAAATTATCACATCACAGTATTATTTTATTAATGCTTATTAAAATTACATTTAAAAAAGAAAAAATTAGAAAAGTTTTTTTTTTTTTTTTTTTTATGGAAAAACTTAAAATATTTTTAACGATATGAATCTTTTTTTAATTTTTCTTTTAAATTTAATTATTATAATTTATAGCATATTTTGCCTAATAATTTTTTATTATTTAATGTAACTAACTTAATTGGAGTAATTTTTCCTTCATCAAATTGATAACACACTGTGGTACGATGCTTTTCAGTATTAGTCAGTGATACTGGTGTTGAAGCTGTCATAATATGTCCTGAAGATGACGATGTCATCCGGGCGATACATCGTTTTGATTTTGCTGGTGGCAACGAACTGCAGTTTATTCTATATTAACAATTCAATATTTTAACTATATAACAATCATTATTTTTTAATCATTTAACTTTAAGAAAAAAAAAATACTTTTTCAATTTAAAAGCAAAGTCTGCAAAAAAAAAAAAAAAAAAAAAAAACTGATTCCTTTAAAGTTTTGAACTAAAATTGTTAGTAGTCTAATAATGTTGCAGTAATGGCGAAAAACTATAAATTATTTTTCCAGCTATAATTTGAATATGTATAATTGATTAGTGAAATTTTCTCTATCTAATTATTATTTATTTTTTATCAAAGAGAATAAAATTAAAAAATACTGCAAATCTTTTATTTTAAAACTCAAAAAAAAAAAAAGTAAAAAGTAGATTAAACAACCTTTTTTTTTTTTTTTAACTCACAGTTTATTACATTAACTAACACTTCATGGTTAAAAATAACAAGAAAAAAGAATGAAATTAATGGATTGATAACAGTATACAGAAGCTGAAATTAAATTTACTATCTCAGAAATGGAAACAGAGTAAAATTTAGAAAATTTAAGCATTAAATGATATAAATATTAGCATGAAATACCTTGTACCACTCAGATGAATTCGCTCACTTTCATCCTTGCAATTATTTGATATCACTGATAATTGTTGTTGCTCGGTGATATCCAGAAATGATTTAGCGTATAAAATAAAATTGCATTCCGGTTCACTGCTTATCGTTAATTCCGTCAGCCATTCTTGAATATTTCGTGATCTTTCGCTGCACAAAGCATTAAGTGCCCTTACAGGCACTGAGGTCATTGTTTACTTCTAAATAAATGAATTTTAAAAAATTAACCAATGCAAAATTTTTAATGCATGTATTCGGAAAGTTCTTTTTAACTGTTTCAAACTGAATAAATTTATTTGTTGAACGAAATGTAGCAAAGATTGAAATAATACTAGAGAATAGTTGAGAAAGTAATATAGTTAATTTTAGCAAAAAGTCTCCGATAAGCTTTATTAAATCATTCATATCCTGAATAATGAATCAGATTAAACATTTTTCATTAAG
The DNA here is from genome assembly GCF_000002995.4 of Brugia malayi. Classification (NCBI taxonomy): domain Eukaryota; kingdom Metazoa; phylum Nematoda; class Chromadorea; order Rhabditida; family Onchocercidae; genus Brugia; species Brugia malayi. Next base: position 3,669,311 of record NW_025062476.1, on the reverse strand, counting down.
CTGCTTAGCATTTTTGGCCTTGTTTTGAAAGATCATTTTCCGTGGTCATTTCCGGTCACTAAATTAATGGACATTGGCTATGCTTATGTCCATTAGTTGAAGGACAATTTTGTTGACATTGTATTGTCGTATAGTATGATGAATTCTATTTCATTTCTCATAGTCAAAAGAGAGAGATGTGAACAAAAATATAAATTGTAATTTTTACAAAAAAAAGAAAAAAATAGAAATTATTCTGCAATTTAAAAGAGATTTTTAAAAAAAAAAAAAAAAAAAAAGAAGTAGTATATTTGTTCCTTTTTTTTTTGGTCGAAATATTTATGCCAAAGTAAATACTTCGAGCAATAAATATTTTGAAAAGAAAATTTGTTTAAACTGCAACAAATGAAGTATGGAAGTAAAAATGGCTAATAAAATTCAGCAAAAATGATTAACAAGTGATAAGTGAATCAAAATGATGAATTGTATTGGACTTTGAAAAATTGTAAAACTGAATTTAGAAATCGAGAGCAGAAATATTTTTATATATTTCCTACTTATTAATTAATGTTGTTTTGTTATAAATTTGATAAATGTTGAAAGAGATGAATAATAATAGTATAATTTCTTAGTTTCACATTTCTCTATGATTATAATTTTAATTACATTTTTCAAAAAATAGATTGGAATAGAAGGTTGAATTAAAGCAAATAGAATTGGTGAGATAATAAAATTTCGTAGCTTTCAAATAACTTTAAATCATTTAAAAAAATAAAAAAATAAAAATCTAGGCTTTAACTGAATAAAACACATCCTAATATCATTTCTATTTAGGAGATTTCACTATGACTTACATTAATCAATGTATCACTCTGATAAGCGATATCATGACATCTAAGAATTTAATGCTTTGAAAAACGAACTAAATATGTAATTAATGAATTTTAAATAAATGAATTGATTGAATTCGATGAATCATATTAGTAATAGAGAGAGAGAGAAAAAAAAAAAGGTAGGCTAATATTGTAAAAGTTCCTAGTATCATAATTAATGAAAAATGATACAAATTATTCTTTAATGATTAAAAATTATAAAAGATAATACAAAGATACAAAGTAGAGAGAAAAAGAGAGAGAGAGGATAAATGAATGAAAAAGATAAAAATAGTAATAATAATAATAATGATATTGTGAAAAGAGATGAAAATAGCAGAGAAAATCTCATTTGATAGAGAATAAAATGAAAGGAAATAATAAATTTTGATTAAATGAAATTCTTTCTCATCATTAGCACATATTTATATTAATTTACTAACATATTTATGATGAAAAGAAGCTTATAAAACTGATTTTTTGCTTTTTTACGTTTTTATTTATTGCAATTTACGAATTATTTTTACGTATAATTTTTTTTTTCATATCATTTTGTATGTTACACACAATTCTTTCTCTTTTTTTCTTATTCTTAAAAAAAAAAAAAATGGAAAAAATTGAAAAAAATTGAGAATAATAGTGTAAAAGTGAGAAATCATATTTTGTCTAAGTAATAAAAAACTACAATAGCAGTAGTAATCGGTCATTGTTAATTTAAACCGTATGATTTCATTATTATCGCTAACAATGACAATAAACTTTTCCTGAAACGGATTCTTCTTCGATTTCCGGAAAATACAACACAATATGATTGATTAAGTTTAGTTTAAATCAAACAATATTGCCCGAAATTTGGATGAAATTCTTTAGCTCTGTGTATGTATGTGTGTGTATATATTGGAATGACCAGCAGTGGTTGACAAGTTGAATTTCGAAAATTGTAAAGGACACTAACAGTGACAACAAAGGATGCTATAGTGAAGAGACAACAACTGGATAAAACGTTGATGAAATATTGAAGGACATTGCTATTCATTATCAGCTGTGATTGTATTTGTTTATGCATCATTTGTTAGATTTGATAAGTGAGAATAGTTTATTTTTGATATAACAATAAAATGAATGAGGAAGTTCTCATTAATGGATGAGCAATATTAAAGGATATTCCGGATTATAAATAAGTTTGTTGGCTTTTAAATTCAACAAAATGATGGTCGACTGATTATTAAGTAGTTGATAATTTCCAATAAGAAAGTGATAACCTTTTGAAATAATGATTACTATTCGGCAAGTATTTAAGAAAAATTAAATAAGTTTAGGTGTGCTTTGTTAACAATTTAAATTTGATAATGATAATGGTAGTAATAAAGTGGATTAACAATAATAATTTCAGATAACAGTGACAATGTAGATTTATCAAATGAATTATTAAATAATTAAATGGATCTAATCGTGAAGTTTATCACTGTTGTATTTATATACAACATATAAATAACAGGTTCTTGGGTCAAGATAAACGTGCCCGAGTGAAAGATGCTGATAGTGTGCTGATCGTGATAGAAACTAGTTTTAATTAGTGCACTATTAAGGTGTGTCACAAATATTTTGCAGCATTCTGTTTATGATATCATTGTTATCATTGCAATCATATTTTATCATTTACCTTACTGTTACTAAACAGTAATTAAATAAATTATAAATCATTGACCAATTCAAAAATGAGCTATCATTATTACACCAAATTTGTGCATAATAATTAATTAATTAATTATTATGTGAACTTTACATATGATCAAGTGATACATAATGACATTTAGGTGAAGTCATAATATTTTCAAAAATTGTCAATAAATCTTGTTTTCTTTATTTCCTTTATCTTTTACGTATTTTCATAATTTCTTCTCATTTTTTTGACTCCAATTGCTATTCTAAACTGAGATTGATAGTAGGAAAAAATTGATATCAAAATTATTTAAAATAATCAGTCCATTTATTGAAATATTTGTCGCTTAATTTCTCTGGAATATTTTTTTTTTCATTCTTTTACAATCTCTATTACATTATGCAATCTTACTGATAGACTAGTAGAAATATGAAAATTTAATTGAAAATTTTCAAGTTATTCACCGAAAATTTAAGCTATTAATTGATATCTTTGCCTAAGTTTTTAAAACTAATCTAAAACCTCTGTTTTGCAGAATAATAGAGAAATTTGTGGTCAAACTTATAACATTCTATGAAATTGTTGCTTCTAAAATTTTTACCTGAAAAAAACAACGGTGATTTTTCCAGACAAGCAAAAGAATACAGTAATTAATAAAGAATTTTCCATTCAAAATACATTGTTTTTAAGTTCAAGGTTGACTGAAATTAAGTACCAAAATTACATTGTCATACCATTTAAATCTCTTATTGCTTCACATTATTCATAAAATTTATATCTTTATATTTTGATTTGTACGAAAAGTTCAATGATCTTATCAAAATGAACTGAAATGACATGGAGAAAATTGAACCTACGATTGGAAATAAAGATGAAAAGTGATAATAAATATTATGAAATGTTATTAATTATATTACCTTAATTATTTACCAAATTAGAAATTTTACATTGAAAGTATCAATCGATGTTTGACATTGATCTTTTTCTATCCGATCAATGTCAACAAATTCATTTCAATATGCCCAGTTAATGTCACATCAATCCTTTATTAGTGTTAATATTATTATTATTCCATAAATGCAATCACCGCCATCTATCAATTAACTAATCTTTTTCTAATCTATGCATATGAATGGATGGAATTAGAATTTGATTTGCCATACTTTCTTTGAAACTATCAAAAAAAAAACTTTGTTCATTGAATTTCGAATTTTTCTTGTCTTCCTAAGTAATCTAATGAAAACAAATCGAACAGTGTTTTTTCTCCTCTTTCTAAAAATTATATGTTAGCAATTTCGTAACTCACAAGAAATGCATTTCGAAAATGAAAAAAAAAAAAAAAAAACTTTATTTCTTAACAGTATGGTTGAATTTTTTGAATTCACGAATAAGAAAAGAAGAAAAACGAGTAACTCATAGTAAATATCGTTATAGTAATAAAGTCATAGTAAGTAAATTATAGTAATAAATCATAGCATATGTAGCAATGAAAACAATAATAATAAATAAATAAATAATAATGATAATAATAGTGAATACTACATACTATATATGTACATATATATATATAGTGATAAATAAGTAATAATAATGATGATAATAATGATAATAATAATAATGAATACTAAATAATAGATAGTAGTAAATAAGTAGATAATGTAAATCCACACATAAATAAGTAGATATATATGTATATAGTAATAAATAAGTGAATAATAATGATGATAATAATGATAATGATAATGAATACTAAATAAGAGATAGTAATAAATAAATAAATAATAATGATGATAATAATGATAATGACAATGAATACTAAATAAGAGACAGTAATAAATAAATAAATAATAATAATGATAACATAATAAATTCTAATGATAGTAATAAATAATAATAGTAACAATGAGTAGGCAGTAACACAGAAATGAAAGAAACTGCATTGGATGACAGTTGCTCATCAGTCATAGATTGTGTATTTTAATCATCTCAGCTATCAATTATCAGCGTTAGTGTTTGTTGTTACTGTTGTTATGGAGAGGAATATGTGAAGGAGATGGTAGTGTTGTTGACCAGAAGAATGATTTGTAATACTGCAAAGGATAAAATATAACTAAAGGAAATGTCAGGTGATTGTGAGGATGAAAATAGAGTGATAAGATTTTTATGAAATATGATCGAAGTGATTGCTGGAGTTATCTATTTAAGATATTTCTATTAAATATGCAAAGAAAGTAATTTTGTTTACTGTCTTCTGTTCATTCTATTCTTCTCTTTATTTTATATAATTTCTTGAGATTTATTTCGAAAAAAAAAAAAAAATTTTTTTTCACTGAGATTTTATTTTAATATTTCAAATAAAAGTCTGAGAATTAATGAAACAGTATTGTTAGTAAATTTATTAGTATAAACATTATAAATACTTCATTCAGAGAAAAGTTCTAATTCTGATTAGATTATTGTGAATCAGTGTTGTATCTCAAAAAAGTTTCGTTATTAAATAAAGAGATGCTTTGGAATATTAATATTAATGTTATTACTATTGTTATTATTTTTATTTTTATTTATTAACATTGATATAATTGTTATTATTATTTGTGATTATTATTATTTACTAATATTAATATTAATGCATGTTATTTATTATTATTAATTAAGTAATTAATTGAAATTATTATTTTGTGCATTTGCTATTTTTTTTTATAATAATTTGTTATTCATCATTAATTGTTATTTACTATTTTTTGCAATTATTCATCACTTATTATTTTTAATTATTATTTATATTCATCGGAAATGGGATACAGTTACTTAGAACTTCAAACTTATTATTATGTTTCTTTTTTTTCTAGGAGATTGCAGAAAAACACAAAAATAAATAGAAAGAAAGAGAGAAAGGGAAGGAGAGAGGAAGAAAGAGAAAAGGAAAAATTACTATTTGCTATGCTATCTTTCGAATGTGAATAAATAAATAAATATATTGAGGTAAATTAAGATTTTAATCAGAAAGTAATACTTAAAAGACAACATTATAATTTATGTCTCTCAGTGTCATCTATCTTTTCTCTCTAAATCACTACAATGACAGGTAATTTCTCCTCCTTTTGTTACTAATTTTATCAATAATTTCTCAAACTGAAGAATTTATTGTTAAGGATTTAGTCATTTGGTCATTGAATCTATTAAAATATCATAATTTCATTAACTGCAATTACAGAAGTATGCAAGTGAAATTCGAGTAATTAAAATTGCGACAGGTGTTGCCAGGTGTTGTCAGAGGTGTATGTATAAGCATATTTTAATGAACAATCCGTGACATTATGTTATCGTGACATCTCGTCCATATTGTCTTGTCACTTATCAATATATTTGATGATATTTAGCTGAGACGTTAAATTTTTCAAATGGTTCACTTTTCCAAATTTTCGTTTTTTAAAATGTAAACTGAGTGGTTGGTCGTCGATTGATTCGTTAATTTCCTATTTGTGTAAGGTGGCAGAAAGGTGATTTCATCTTTTTCTTTTATTCTTTTTCAAAACTTTTATTTAAACAGGAAACAGTTTACTTTTAGATCAATTTCATCGAATAAATTTAAATTTAAGCAATTCTTTAGAAAATGTTCTTCATAATGCTTTTAAAATCTGAGGTTCGAACAGATGTTGTGATAAATCTTGAAAGATGTTATTATAAGGTGCTAATATAGTGAGTGATTAAATCTAAAAGTAAAAAAATATGTGCAGGAAATATTGATCAGTAAGGATAGTAGTTCTTTTTTTTATTTTCAATTAATAGAACTCTATGATTTATAATCTTAAACTTCGAGTAGTTTGAGAAGAATCTATGTCGATTTCTAGCGCAATTTTAGAATGTATAATATTTGGTTAATATTACGTTAAGTAATATAACTTATTGAAAGCTAATAAGTTTTTAAGTCAACTTTTTTATATTTTCAAATAATTTGTTTCTTACAAGTTTGGAATTTTTGATCCAAAATTTATTTATTATTTATTTTATGTTTATTTGGTAGTTTTGTATTCATTACAGGAATTGCATTGATTGGGGAGGGTCAAGTAAATGGATGAAATGCCTATTAGAAATAACGATGATTCCGTACTGAAATATTACCCAAAATTGGAACTCATTGATGGGAAGTTGATCAAGCAATTAGTCGAAGATACTGTTGATTGGGCACATGTTAGTATGGACATATATTTATTAATTAATTTTCTACTTTTAGTGTTTTTGTTCATTGCCACATTTTGCATATAATTTACGTGTAACATAATGTCATATGTAAAAATATAAACTACAAGTCAGAAATAACATGAAGTGAAAGATTTTAATCTTGTCTATGTTCGTAAATTTTTGCTTGTGATTCAATTTTTTTGTTGCAGGCTCATGGTATGGTAATGAGGACAGCGATGACTACTGATCGTAGTGATATATGTCAAACAGCTCCCTGTACCCTCTTTCCCTCACCTTTTCCTTATAACTTATTTCAGGAAGCTATGGATATTCAACGGGTACATTATTACTTCTTTTACAAACTGGAAATATATCGTCAAAAACTTCTGCCAATTTATACCATTAAATTTCAATTCTCCTGACGATTCAGGATAAACGGAAAAACATAAAATCACTAAGTCTTCTGTTTCATATTTAATTATGGTGCATATATAATTCAAGAGCAGTGATTTTCGTTTTATAATGGTAGTTAGTACATTGTTCTTGCACTTGCAAGATGAAAAACCGGACCAGTTAATTGTTTACTTATTCTAAAATGATTTTGATTTCAACTTGTGAAGTCGATGGTATCATATATTATACTTTGTTTCTGTTCTTTTTATTTACTTAGGATTAATTATTTTTTAGACAACTAACTTTGCAGACATTCAGTTTGTTGTATTTCCGCATATCATGGGATTTCGACTTCTTGATCAAATCACATGCTGAGGTAGTGAAAACTGATGATTTTACAAGGTGAACTTATTGCTCTTTAAAATACAAAGGAAGTTTGAAATGTATCTTTTATGGCTTTATTAATGCATTTGTCCCCAGAATTTTTCGTCGAAGTCGTAGCTCTACTCAAGGTATTTAAGCATGGATATACTTATTATCTGGTTTTTCCTTTAATTTATCCAAATTTTTAGGCATTTTGTGGAAATCTTAAATGCCGTGCTCACCTCAAACTTTTGTCAAAAGAAGACGTTGTTGATCCAAAGAAATGATTATATGTGTCACGAAGATAGTTATGGAAATCGTTCCCTAAAACAGGTTTATTAATATTCACTTAATAATAAATCATAAATTATTGAACGAATTTGAAAAAAAATTGTTACAAGTGTTGATTTCATTTTTTCATCGAAATGATAGCAATAGTTAAAACAAATTTGATATTCCATTCGGAGTTTTCTTGTTATGTTATAAGTTATAGATCTTACTTTGCTCGAACGTTTGAATATCGATTTTCTAACTTTCTAACAGAAGAAAATCAAAAAAGGAAGCTAGTAATATTAATCTTCAGATTGAAGTCAACAATATAGCCGCAAGCATGGGCGCACTTGCGGAACGTGCTACTTGCGTGCATAAGAGAACACTGGAAACAGTGCAGCTTCCCAGTAAAATTATTGAAAAGGCTATCCTCGATAATCATCCGACAGTCACAATTGCAAGAGGAATCTACGAAGCGTGGTAAATTTTCATAAATTTATTGGATAATCTTTGGTTACGATTTTTTCATAAAGTTAAAAGTTCTGATCATCAGTATGCTGTCGGGTATATATTTTTTGCTCATTTTGTTCTGTAGATGATCACACTATTCTGAGATTGATACAGTTGAAGCACGCCCAGTTATTGATATAGCTAGTGAAAATTGTGCAAAGTTGGTAATCCCATACCTTTATGATTACGAGATAAGTAGAATTTATTGTTCTATTCATATTTCAATTCAGGTATGATTTTGGAGTGCCAGAGGCAATCGTATTATTCGTGGTTGAAGATGCTAATCGAAATCAAATTGATCAGAGGCATGTGGAATATTGCATTGATGAACTCAGCAATAGAAATGCAAGATGCTTGCGTATCACATTGACTGACGGTGCGAAAAGGTAAACTGCAATTTTTATAGGTTTTATAGTGACGATTCCTTACTTTTTCAAACCCTCTAGTATTTCAAAATTAATAAATAAAAAATCAGCAAAATATCACTATTTCATTGATGTATCTTCCCTTGTTTGATGATTATTTCTTATGCTTTAAACTTTAAAATATTAGTCTAAATTTCTTAAACCTGATATGGCTTTTTATTGCAGCTTTTCATTACTTGTACTTATCGGAGATGCACTGAGGACAACGAATTTGTTTGTTCGCTTATCTGTACTCTGCTTTTTCCAGTGAAAGTTGCTTCAAATTTTTATGGTTTAAGATTGAAACTTAACGAAAGCAATCATCATCTTGTATTGGATAACATTTTACGTGTAGCAGTCGTATATTTTCGGGCAGGTTATTCACCAAGTAATTATCCGACTGAAATGGAATGGACCGCTCGTCGTATTATCGAACTGTCCGATGCAGTGAAGTGTCCTTGGATTGGTCTGCAATTAGCAAATACCAAAAAAGTACAACAGGTGAAGTCCCATAACTATTCTCATTAACTTGCTGCACCACTTTCTGGGATATTACTGTTTTCCCTTTGTAGGTTTTATCTGAAAATGGTGTTCTGGAAAAGTATATTACTGATGATAAAATGTGTGCACGAATTCGACAAACATTTGCTGGCATGTGGGGGTTGGAAAATGATGATGAAAAAACACAAAGGATAATTCAGGTAAGCTTTTTAAATAAGTTTTATATTCCAAGCATAATGTGTTGTGATTATGTTACTACATTTCCTGATAGCATAATCTGGAAATTAGTAGAATGCTGAGGTTTTTGTTAGCGAATGCTTTCAAGGCCAATATTATCAGTGTGAAATCTTCCAAGCATTTTGTGTTAGAATTTATGACCGACCAATAGGAAGATTAAACAGAGCAAATAATAGGAAAACTTCGTCTGTTATAGGACGCTATTGCACATCCAGAAAAATTCGTCTTGAAACCGCAGTTGGAAGGCGGAGGTGGTAATTATTATGGAAAAGAAGTTGCGGAAAAATTGAAAACAATGAATAGGGATGAAATGGCCGCATATATAATTATGGAACGTATCACTCCGATGGTTGTAAAGGTAAAATGATGTTTTGCTTTGTTCATATCTAAATTAGATATTTGATAAACTTATAAGCTTTGTAAAATTATAAAGAATCATGGACTCTGTGAGATATAGAATTTTCATTAATAGAAAATCATCCAATATCTATTTACATATCAAACATTATTCCAGAATTACGTGATTCGACCACAAGAAGAACCGCTTCTAATGGATGTAGTAGGAGAATTAGGCGTTTATGCTTACCTTTATGGATCAGCTGCTGTTGATAACATCATAGTCGAGAATATTATGAAAAACCACGTTAGTGGACACATCATCCGAAGCAAGGATAAAAGCGTCGATAAAGGAGGGGTAGCTATTGGTGCCGCAGTCATCGATTCTCCTTATTTGTTTTGAAAGATGATAAGTCTTATGGCAGTACTGCCAATTATTATGTATGCTGAATTTTTCACTTTATCATGTACTGCCAATTACTAATCATAGTATCTTGTAACCGAGGTATAGCAGCAAAGATTTTTTTTTCAACTTAACTTATTTATGTAAAGTTTTTCCATTCATTTATTTCTTTTTATGAATTTTTATAAAATCCTGAAAGACACTGAGAAAATATACAGTCATCCTTTAGTCATAGCAGTATTTAAATGGGAAGAACTATTTAACAGTAAGCTCGATAAATAATCAAAACGATTTAGATTTTTAATAGTTTTGGTGTTTCACTGTTCTAATCAATCACTTCTCTAGTCGTTCGGTTCCATTCTGTCATATCTTTATTAAATTCCAATTGTTTAAATATTGTATTTATATTTAAAAAATCTGCGGGATGATTTCACTGTAACTTCAAGTATTATTCTCTTCATTTGTTCATATTTTATAAAATTCACAAGAACAATAACAGTCAACAACAATTGCCAATTTCACCAACGTCATCAGTCTTCACCATCGGAAAGCATTAAATCTTCTAGAACATCTTCGTCACCTTTAGGGGTTACTACAATTTCTTCAGATTTTCGCCTTGCTCGTTTTATATTGTTTTTTTTGATCTGGAAAAAATTTTGGTCTTTTCATCTGAAAAATGCTTCTGCGATGATATCATTAACTGAAAAATTGCATAAAAGTAAAAGACGAGTACAAAATCCAAGAAATGAATTTTAAATAGCAAGATATTTAATAGTTTGAGTTATAACTTTTAAAAGTTTGTACGTCACTTACGTCTACTTTATTGGCTTTGACCACGACTGTTGACTTTGTTTTCACTGCCGCCGTAGTATTCTGTTCAAGATTTAGACGATCCGACCGTTGTGCGGGTTTTGTTTGCTGTACGGTTTTTTTCTGCAGAAAATTGAATATTAGGAAAGTGTTTCAATTTAATTAACTTTCAGTGGCTATTCTGATTGAAATTTCTTTAGCATATCAGATTTCGCTGTTTCGAAAGAGAACGACAGTTTCTATTTTTCGGCATGCAGCTGAATAAGCGATAAAACTCACATCCACCGAATTTAATGCATTCTCTCTCAGTTTCCACGCTTTTTGCCACGAATCATAAAACTTTGTAAGCGGAGCATCCGGAGCTTGGAAACGTCTCTCCAAGTGTTTCTGTAAGAAATCATTCCGGTTTTGTAAAATAAAACATGGTCCTCTCCTTTTCCTACCATGCCTATTGCTTCCTTCCGCCCTCCAAAGAGCAGGAATGAATTATGGAATGTTGCAATGATTAGCTTGAATATAAACATACCATTAATGCTTCATTAGTTAGGTCCATATCGCTGCTATTTAAAATTCCCCTCGCATAAGCAGATTGTTCTTGTAGTTTTGTTTCTAACGATTTGAAAAGCCGCGAAAAGTCTGTACTGCGACAATTTTTTACGAATGATTTAATCTAAAAAAGAAAACATAAGAAATATTGAAAAATGATTGGATGGGGTACCACGTATGTCGATTATCATTTAGTAAAAATTTAAACTGATGTTAAAAGCAATATATTACTGGTACAAACTTAGGACATCAAAAGGCATTTCTGTTTCTTGTACAATAAGGGCAAAAAGCGGAAGAAGCATCATTAAAGAAACTATAACAAATCAATGTTATGCATCAGCCACTTTATGCATCCAATTCTGTAGCACGTTCAGTGCGACGATTTGCTTCCATTTCATTTAAAATGTAGCTGAACCTCATGAGTTATAGGGATGACAATATCGGCGAAGGCACAGCTTTGCTGCACGATGTGAGCTGCTTCAAGATGTATCCTGAACAATTCTTCTAAAGCTGCACGACGAAATCCAGCATCATCAATATGTGCACTAGAAACCTGAAAGATGCAAATGTTCCAAGTTTTCAACAGGATTTTAATTTGTGATAACAAGAAGTACACTTTTACTATCCTTAAAACATTCTCATTAGCAATTTTATCACATATAAAATATTTCGAATCAACGGACAAGAAAATAAATTTGACGAAGTTGAAGAAATCACTCCCAAGGAAAGGAATTCAAATTAAATTTCTAACTGACCTTAGAAAGCGTCCAAATTAATGGAAATGTTCATAAAACAATGCATTTCTATTTTATCCAAACCAAAATGCAAAGTAAACAAAAGAGAGAATTATACCTTCAGTACACATCTTATATCGATGCTCTTCTGCATTCCTTTTTCTTTTGCGGGTTTCTTCTTCAATATTAGAAGTGCATCAGACAGTAACTGAAACCATTTACCAGTTACTATGGTCATCAACAAACTTCAGAAAAAAAATAAGGGCAATTTTCTGTTCGTTTAAATAATAATTTCAACAAGTGTTTCACTAAGTTTAAATAGCCATATAAAGCTGTTTCGACTCTTGAGAATAAATAACCCTTTGGTTGCTTCTTAGCATATTTTTCTTGTGAATCTTTGCATTGATTAGCAAAGACCACCACTGAATCATGAAGATTGGCAACAATAATTTGAATTACCGAAATAACAAAGAGATTTCAAAGTACGAAATCTGTTAAAGCCATTTGCGGCATTTAGGATAATCAAACTTTTATCAAGGACATTCAGAAAGCTTCAATATAATAATCAAAGTACCAGTAAGGACTGATAACGATTTATAAACACTGTAAAGCGGTGAACTACCTTTATGAGTGTTGACGACGAAAGATAAAATCAAAATGAAACTAAAAAGTTATTTCAAGCTTTTTTATGACCTTCCAGAAGTTTTTGGCATTCCATAAATTCCATCTGATTCTATACAAAAGTAGCTCAACAAAATAAAGATAAAAAAAGAACCTCAACAGCAAGTGACAAAGTTGGAATATACGTGTGACAATTCTGTTGAATGATCAGCAGTATCCGGAGGCAGTGCAATCGCAGGGGGAAATATTTCAATGATGGAAAAAGTCTTAAAAAGAATTATGCGATAAAAAAGATGTAATTATTCTCACTTTTCAAAATCATCCATTTTGAATGCTGTTGACAGAATATGCGAAATGATTCAAATCACTAAATTTAAACAAACGCAAATGTGCCTCAACTGCTATGAGCAAAACAATGATTAAATGATGCTTCTGTTATAAAAAATCCTAAAGATATACTTCATTGTGGAGATCGTGATCTGACATAACGGATAATCAAGTTCCCTGATACCAGCAACATCCTCCTTTTTGCTGGAAATATGACGATGAGCTTTAGCAATCACCTGACTCCACAGATATAAGCACTGCATGAACTGCCAGTTGTAAATAGTTTGGATAAGATCCTGAAATAAGAAGTAACGAAAGTCAAATACAATGAAATAGACCAGAAACTCTTAGCATGCTGATTTTTCTTCTTACTCAATTCATGTGAAAAACAGTTGTAGTGACTTATTTCAATCGTAGCTTTATCGGAAAATAAAATTTGGGTATCATAATTTTATGCCTTTAATATCATTCTACCAGCCTTTGCCGTCATAGCAATCATGCATATAGAAAATCAATAAATAACCTTTCGTTTGGCTATCATCGCATTTCTAAGATGAATTGCGGTTTGCCTTATATACACAAATGCATACTGATAAGCAATTTCTGGACATGTCACACAAAGTTCAGCGAAAGATTTCTGCATAAGTACAATCAAAGGCCATGATTCCTCTTTAACGTCTCGAACATTCATTACATATTCCAAATAACATCGCTAAAGAAAAACTTTGAAATGAAAATATTACAAAATTTGACTTGCAATGAATTCTATTTTAAACAAACAAAAAAAAAAAAATCTGTACATTATTAATGTATAAAACATCAGACAGATGTATAAGCTAGTTCTACAAACTTTCTCTGAAGCATGTTACTAAGTCATTCAGAAACAGTCTATAATAAGCGATCAACCGCAATGATGCCATGCATGCTTTAAAATAAATTAACAATCTCTAACCTTAATTAATGCAGGAAAACTAGTTTTATGTATTCTGATCAGCTTAGCCAAAGCTAAAAAAGCTGCAATACGACATTCATCAGTACGACGACTCCAAATTTTAACCACTGTCTGAAAACAAATCAGTTACCTTAATCAAGATGTTAACCCCAAATATCCAAAAGAAAAATGGAAAGTAAAATAGAAAAGCGAGAGAAAAAAAAAAAAAAAAACGCAAATGAAAAGTAGGAAAAAGTATTCCTGAAATTTGTATATATGACCAATCTTAATGCCATGTAATTATGTAAACTAACAAACTCTAACTGACCCTTGTAAAACTTCGAGTAAGTTTTGGGAAATGAATGTATAATTCGAGCAAATCAGTGACTGCACGTAATGTACATACAGTGACACTTGATGTCTGGATTTCGTTCAAGAACTGGAATTTATAAAATACAAAGCTGTAGCAAGAAAATCTGAAAAGAAATAAAAACTTCTGATCCACTAATACAGATCCATAATCTATGCTAGAACAGTCACAATTCTTCCATCGTCGTTTCATGGAGAGTACAATAGTCTTATAAATGTTAATCTCTAACTCCAGCGAAAAATGGAACGGTATATCAGAGAAACTAACACTAAAAAATGTGGGGTCCTCATCATCAAATCAATTAGCGATAAGGACTCACATGTCAACGTTGCACCGATATCTTGAAATACTGATAATCACAACTGTACAAAAGCAATAATAAGCTCATAGCATTAGCAACATTACAAAATGTTAAATTTGTGACGTCACTTTGTAGTGATAACTGACATTCCTACTACCAAATACAGAAATGATTTACCTGTAAAAGGGCATGAAGATAGCATTTTATTAAATTACCATACTTTTTCCAACACCGATATTGCTTCTTTTTATATTTCCCAACTTTTTTCAACTTTGAATCTGACTTCTTATCATCCGATTCAGTCTTCGTATGACCTATTAATGTAAGCAAAAATTTGCCCACATATGTGAAACACAGACGTACAATGCTTTCAAATACATCACTATCATTAATCACATAACTTGGTGGTTCAATATCGGCACCAACCCGTGCCACACATGCTGTAAATGCTGCAACCATTCGATGAATTACTGATAGTTCCAGCTGATCCTTTAAAATGCAAAACTATTCACAGAAAATTATTAATATTTTTCAAAAGTATCTTCTGGTAAGTGAATGAAATCCAGCAGCACGCCGAGCTTTGTCCGGAGAATAGTTACGGAAATGCATAACATTAAATCTCATTCTCTACTTCTCCTATCATATTTACAATTCCTTTCGAAATAGTTAGAAATCCAATAGTGAGAACAAAGTGGGCATCTAAAAAGGAACCTTTTGCAAAAGTGAATTTTGTAAATTTGTTACAAAATCCAGATCAATTATTTTCCGTCCCGAAAAATCCCTCCTTAAGTTTTCGTCTCCTTTCAAGCTTTCATCCTTGCCATCAACTTCCTCATACTGCGGATCTACAAAAATGATAAATTTTGTAGAGGATATCATTTTCTTTTTTAAAAGCAATTTTATGTAACGGAAAATTAGGTTCGAATTATCAGCAATTCGAAAGCAGGCAAATTTCGACAAACATACGAAAAATTGTAATTTAATGACAACATCAAATATCTAGAAATGCATGTCAGAATAACTAATAATTTCAGAGAATAATACTCATTAGTACAGATAAATGTTTAAAACATTCTGTAAAACATTTTACCTTCTTCCACATCAGAATCTGATTCATCAAAATGTAATAAATCAGATTCCTGTTCTTTAAGAAATTTGAAAAACTCAGGATCTTTTTCAGCAAGTTCCCCTAGCTGTTTTTTGTGATTCGATAGCGTTAAATTTTCTGTATCTGCAAGTAATTCAAAATTAAGTTAAAGAAGAGTGATGCATATAGAAACTTATATTTTACAAAGTAGAATGTAGTTGTAAGCGATAGCATTAGGACAAATAATGATAAAAATGATAAATAAAGTCTTTCAAAAGATGGCTTTCTATAGCTTTCATATGATTTCTTATGACTCTCAAAAAGCTGAAAGTAATGATTAAAATACTTGAAATATTGTTACAAATTTACCATCAAACGCTGAATCCACATCCGTTTCAGTGTTTTCTAGCTTTTTTCTCCGTTTCGAGCACGTTTGAAATGTAGCGTTTCTTTGCCTTTTTTGCGCTTTCACATTGCTTACGTTAGTCATTACGTTTAATGACTACAACGTTCTTCTGATACTAGATGAAATGATAGTAAAACAATAGCAGAAAACCGTACAAAAGATAATCACCGGCTTATACGTGAAGAAAAAAGTCACGTAGTGAAAATTTTCCTGCTGCCCGCGTCGCTTTTTCTCAGTTAATCTCTAAACCGGAATGTGATGTTCCGTATTGCTATATCGTTTTTCATCTAAGTAAAAAAGGGATGGTGGAAGGAAATCAGGAATTGAATTACATCAGTTCGGTACTACTTTCAGGAATGAAGTCGTCACCAGAACTATTGGCAAAGTTATTGTCAAACATAACAAAGTCTTCTTCGTCTTGCTTCACATTTCCTAGCCGTATTGATGAATCATTTTCAGGAATAGTTCGAACCATACTTAAGTGATAGAATAAATTAAGATATTCGGAATATATATGCTAGAAAATGATATAAGACTATTGCTTTTTACTACCGATACTACTAGAAATGAAAATTCAGTTGATGCAGGAATGCACTTTACTTAGAATCCACTTGAACCTTGACCCGACGTCTCTAATACAAGATAACTTCGACACTTAAGTAAATTTATAGGAAAAAAAAAAAAAAAAGAAAAAAAAAACGGAACAGAATACGGAATAAAAATAAAGTTATTACTTTGCTATTATGTAAATTAAGTTTGATATGTATACATACATATATATTTGAAATAACCGAATAGACGTGCGGATTTCATTTTATTGTCATTTGATAAACATTTATGGCTGTTTCTATTAAGTTAGTCTTATCATTAGATGTTCATCATTCCACACCAATTTTCAGTATTGAATAATTTCAGTTATCACGTTATAATCACGTGAGGATTACTAAACATTAAACATATGACACACTTTTACCGTATAACAGATTACCCGTTAATAGACTGTTAAACAAACACATACAAAGTAATAATGATTCATACATGCAAGAAGAAAAAGAGGGACATTTTGATATTCAGCAAAAGTATTCCGGATTTCAGAACTACTTCCTTGGATAATAATTATCATTCCGGTCGTAATGTAACGCATACGTCTGCAATAGGAAAAAGTATGTACACAGAAATGGAAAGAAGAAAACACAAGTAACCTGTATAGTATTATTAAAATTAATGATAGTAACAATTGTCAGTGATAAGAAAAAATATCAAAATAGAAGGCTAAATTTTGGGGCTAAGATTAATTTTATTCAAATTTTACACGGTTAATATTGGAAAGTAGTTCTAATCGCATTTCTGTATTCTTCTAATAGTTTTTATATAATGGATGATATAGTGATCCTTAGATATAATATCACTGATAACTTTTGCAAATCATCAATAAATATCATAAATATGTGAAATTGTAAGATTTCTCTGAAACAATTTTCTTTGTTTTTTGTTTTTTTTTCTATGTTTTTTTTTCTAAAACAGTTTTGTGAAATTTGCACGTGAAAAAGGACAGCCGGATCACGCACGCGTTAAACTTTCACTTTCTAATAACAGCAGACGATTGGTAGAATGGATCATCAAAGATATTAATGAAAATATACAGGTAAAGAAATATTGAGTAAAAAAACAAAGGATAACTCCATCTCTTCCTTTAAACTTTTGAGGATATATGTGAATTTATAAGGATAATATTGTTTCCTTAGTTTATTTGCGTTATTTAATTAAGTATACACGTAATGGCATGACGTTTACGTTCAGAATAATATCATCATTTGATGAAAAGTAATGTCGTTGAGGTAATATCGTTATCATAGTGTCACATTTCTTATGCTTCCTTATGCATAACATTAAAATACTTTCAGAGAAGAGATATTTGAGAAGTAAATATTAAAGTTAATTATTACAATGTTTTATTCTATTAAATTAGGTGAAATGATAATATGCAACAGCATATTTCTTTTCTAAACATTCACATTTGATAACAGTGTGTGCATACATCATTACGTATGCGAACTTTTAGCATTCTAATGTCATGTTATACGTTCCAGATAGATTCCTAGGCGATAAAATTGTAACGGATAGATATTCTAATATCATATATATATCATCTAATATCACATTACTAGGCAATTCCGAAAGCATCCGGACTGGTCAAAGCATTTGATACCGGAGAATGCATTTTAATTTGGCGACGTCCCAAAGATTACAATTCTTGGCGTGAATTATCTCCACTGAAAATGATACTACAAATTAAATTAATGGTTAGCGAAACTGGAAAAGTTGTCGGAGAAGCAAATAGCAAATTTCGAGGTATCATATAGTAGCCAGTCACCTTTACTTTTTGACAGATTAAATTATAACTATATCTTAGACCATAATAAATTGAATTGAAGTGGTGATAAGATGTGATTGTCTATCAGCATTCGTAATAGTTCATGATCAGTTTCAAATCGTACTGTAATAATTAAAAATTAATGTAGCATCTGTTGATCCACATGCGGTATGTACAGCTGAAGAACCACCAATTCATAATATAATATTGAACTCGGAACCGTCTACCATGATATTACGAAAAGAGAAACCAAAGTAAACAATTTTCTTTCGCATTATTTATGTCAATAATTTTTTTGTATTTTACTTTTATATCGGTTGTTTGTAACTACACAGAAGGTAACGTTCGTCATACGTGCACGTGAAAAAGTTTGTATGAATGAATTTGAAATAAACTTAAATCCCAGTTTCAATTAACAATACAATATTTTTGCAGGAAAAAAACTGATGTTAATTCTGAAATACAACCAAAAATAATGAATAAAAATTTTCTGGACGATTCACAAAATACCTACTGGATTCTCATACTACTATTTTGTTTACTGATTGCTATTTGCTTGAAAGTGCTTTCCGATTGAATTCAAATGATTCTACCATAAATACTATTGCATAGACGTCAAATGTTAAATTGTCTAATTTTTATCTGAAATTAACTGATTATCATATTGTAATGTAGAGGAGTATAGTCTTTTGGCTCAATACAATGAAAATTTTTATATAAATAAGGTTTTTATATGCCTATAAGATACGAAAAGTTTTTTCAAAAATTGAAGTAAAAACGTGAACCATTTGGTGAACAGTGCCACTGATAACTACGTACGTGAACTATGACTGATAGCACGCAATAATTACATATATGAATTATTCTGATAAATTTATCCTTGCCCACGAATGATTTCTGAGAAACTCCGCAAATGCTCTACATAATATTAACAACTTGTTGAATTTCTTTGACAAAGTTCTTCTTCTAAATTTCAAATTAAATATAAAAAGTAAAAATTCTTTTCATCGTTGAGAAATTCATATCAGCAATTTATCATTCTGAATAGTTTATTTATGTTGAGAAATTTGTTGATCAAAGAATTGTTGCTACATGTGTCAATAAGAAGAATTAACAAATTTTCTTGATTACTGGTACTTTGAAATTTGTATTAATTCGAGTGAATAATGAAATGAAATAACCAATTTAAAGAAAAAACAAATGAAAAAAGGCTTAGCCTAGTATTTAGCGAAAAATTGGAAAGAATTATCAAGAAATAATACTGCAAATATGAAAAAAGAAAATAAAATAAACAAATATGGAAAATAAAATAAAAATTTGCCACAAATATGAAAAATTGAATAAATTTTTCCCAACAAATAATTTCTACATTAACGTAAAATGAAATATATGTGTGTATTTGTGTGTGTGTGTGTGTATGTGTGTGTAGGTAAATGTTTCTAGAAAAATAAACAATGAAGTTTTTAAAATTTTTTTCAAGAACTGAAGCCAAAAATTCAGGAAGTTTTACATGTTGTTGTGAAATTTGAATACATATTCTCTTAATTATTATATTACATTTCTTCTTTGCATTTTTACTTTTACTATGTACAAAGTCAGAATTGATTAGCGATAAATAAATCTACGTACACGTACGTGAAGAGCGATAATTGAAAATACGTTACATATGATAGTTATTACTGTAATATATATTTATAAAATGAATAATCGCTCTATTTTTACTTATTATTATTATACTGGAAAGATTAGAGAAAGGCTGTTTGCCATTTCAGGTCTTAAGTAACCAACTGTTTTCAAGTGTTCGGTAATAATGGCGACGGTGGCTGTTAAGTAAGTATTGTAATAACATTAATTGAAGTAAATTTTAAATTTTAACAACTAAGTGGACCATTTGAAAATTCAAAACGATTCATAATAAGTATTTATTCATTAACAAAGATTCGAAATTCGATTAAAATGAGAATAGATTGTAGTTCAGTTTAAAAATAGATTAAAGTTAAAAGTTGTTTGGAAAATTATCTCACGGTATATAATTAATGATAATTTAACAAATTATAATTTGATTATGAATTGAAAAGGACTGATTGATAATAATATTAATGATTATCTGATCTTAATGTTAATTAATCCATCGATTTCAGAAATGCTAACAAAGTAAAACCACTTTCAAAATCTAAAACCAAGCAAGGCAAAAAACCACTTAGCAGGAGGTTACTACTTTTTCATTTATTGTCGAAACGTTAAAAAAAAGTAGCAAAAAAAAGTTGCTTAAAAATTGCAGTATTTGCTAAGAAAAAAAAGATACGACAAATTATCTTTCAAATATTGATTTTTTACAAAACAAAAAAAGGAAATGGTCGATGTTATTTCAATAAGTCTAATTAATAAATCTCTAATCAATAATAATAACATAATTCGTTGAGAAAGAAAAGAATTTAATTTTTCACTAATACATTTTTTTTTTTTCTTTCTTTATAGCATCCTGAAATTTGCTGTAGAAAAAGGACAACCGGAAATAGCACGCGTGAAACTTTTATTATGCAATAATAGTAATCGTCAAATGCAATGGATATTAAAATGCACTGATTCTGCTATTACAGTAATTATTAGTAAATAATAACAAAACTATTTGTTAAGTAATAGAATTTCTTTATTCAATTTTTAATTAATTTTTATTCATTCTGCAAATGCTGAAATTGATGAAATTCTGATCATTTTTCTGGCACTAATTATTTTTTCCTATAATAATATTTTACTTTGAAATTAATTTACCTAAAATTAATTCGCCCATATGTTCTTTAATTATTAATTATCACAATTCAATTTATTTAGTCGATTATTTTCACACTGTAACTATTTCGTTTACATATGCTATGAACTTACTTATTTATCATTTCATAGGTTAAGCCAATGATGTCTGGTAGTATTGAAAAACTTGGAAGGAATGAAGTGGATTTAATGTGGCAACGGCCCAAAGCTGTAAAACAATGGACAGATGCGCCTCAGCCAAAAATGCAACTTTTCATGAAATTATTCGCCACTGAATCTGGCAAAGAAGTTGCTGATGCATTTACAAAATTTAAAGGTAATTAATTTGATATATGCTTATTTACATTTCAAATTACTCTCAATATTTGACCTGAACAAGAAATAATTTAAATGATGATAAGATTGTTAAAAGTATTACCCAACAATAAAATAAGAAAAAAGGTTAGTTTCAGTAAACGATATAATAATTAACTTTAAAACTGATCACAAAGAAACCTGAAAAAAAAAAAAAAACCGAAATATTTAATAAGAATTGGAATAATCCAAAACTATTTATTAGTACCAAAAAAAAAAAAACAGAAAAAACAGTTATTATTGAGAAGTCATCAAATTAACTGATAAAATCACAAAAAAAAAAAACAAAACCATAAATAACATTAAATGAGCTGTAAAATAATTAGATCTGAACTAATCGCTCTCAAATACAATTTCCATTCAAACTGTTTACTATAAAAGGAAAAACATAATTACTTTTTGTTTAGCAACACAAAGTTGAATTTTTTGATTAAAGTGAAAATTAACAATCCATGGAATAGCAACAATTAGTAGTCGTAGTGATAACATTCAATTTGATCGCATGCATATGATAAAGCCTTGAATAGAGATTATGGAGCTTATCAGTAATGATGCAATTCAATTCGAAGCAATATTTACATAATAATTTAACAAAATAAATGATTGTTATCAATTAAAACTAAAACAATTTTACCAATAATTCAAAAATAGTTTAAAGTTAAAGATTAAAATTAAAGTTACTCAGAATGAATATTTCGTAAAATATTGTGCACGGTGCAATTATTTAAATGATATGCTTATAACATGAATTTTAAATGATAACATTGTTTCAAGAGTATCATTTTTCATTTATTTCTTTCAAAAGCTAACTAATTTTAGCAATGATAAATCCGGAAGCTGAATGTACCATAAATGATTTGCCTATTCATGAAATGATAGTTAAGTCGGAAGGAACAACCGAACAATTAGCAACTCATAAAAGCGATTCCAAGTTAATAATATTTTATCAAATGGTTACAAATTGATATCCCACAAATTGTAGCTGTAATAGATTTGCTGGCAATTGCATTTTTGTTGCAAATTAGTAAAAATCATTAAGCTAACCAAATTTAAAAAAAAAAAAAAAAACTAGTTATAAAAATTAGTTATATTATTTAATTTGAGAAATTGGCTTTAAGTAAATTCTTAAGCAAACTTTCATCTTTTTTCAGGTTTTAAGAAATATATCATGTAGAAACTAAAAAAAAAGACGCATTTCATACAATAATAATTCCATAAGTATAATATTTTTAGAAGAATTGAATATTCCAGAAGTGGCATTGATAGCGTAACAAATCGTCCAGAAAATTTTCTCGATGATCCGGAAACGCTTTTTTGGCTTATTGTATGCTTGTGCTGCTTTATTGCAGCTGTCATTTTGCAATCTCTGATCGCTGGCGGTGATGACCGGAAATCTCGCAGATAATAGTTTTCGTTAACTATCAATGATACAGTACTGCTTTCTTCATTTTTTGACATAATTGTAAGTAACATGATTGTCTTTTATAAACATTAATGAATGATTTAAGCATTTTAAACTAAAAAAAAAAAAGGACAAAAAATTTCACTGCGATGTGAAAGAGAAATTTCAATTAAAAGTAATCGAACTATAACATAATTCATCTAATCTTATTACTTTATTTGTCCAATATTCGACCAATTCAACATTCTCAGTAACATTTGCATCATTTAAGCGATATTGTATTTTGACGAAATATAATTTGAAAAAAAATATAAATTAGGAAACTGAAATTTTATTTGTAGAAAAGAAATCAGAAATTTTTCATCTAATTTTTAATTTGATTTAAAGAATGAGCTATTTACTTGATCTTGCATGTTATTATCATCTTTTATCAGTGCAGTCACCTTCTTATGACCACTATTTGACTCATTTGTTTCTACTTGAATGGAAAATATTGATCAGTCAGAAACAGAATAGCTATCAATGAGATAAATAAATGATTGTCATTGCATCTGTTGATGTATCAGTAGCGATTATTGCAACTGAAAAAAGAGCATTAACTGATAACTTTTATGATAACGATAAGGTAACAATGAGAAATTGGTGTCAAATCATTGTTATCAAAAAATACAAGCTAAAAAATGAATTCATAGGGCGATTGTTGACAAATGATAACCATTTGATCTTTAAAATTGATTTTTTAGAATTGAGAGCAATTATCTGTATTAGCTTTTGTATCCATTTATTTTTCTAAAAAATATCCATAGATTATCAAAATTAGTCTTAAATATGTGTTTAAAGACTAATTCGAAGGATTTTATAAATTTAATTTGATCATAGAAATTTCCATCAATCCACTTTTAATGGTAACAGATCGATTTCTTTTTCTTTTAATGGTAACAGATCGATTTCTTTTTCTTTTATTCCTAATCAATATCCTAAGAAAATTTGACCATCTTTTATTAAAAATGAATCTACCAGTAAAGTCTGAAATGATTGGTAATCGAAAATTAATTTAGTGAGAAAGACCGAATGACAGCTGTAAACCTTTTCCCTATACTTTTGTCTCATTTTTTTAAGTGCCACACATAATGAATGCTTCACAAAGATACCATTTTTAGTGACCTAACGGCTTGGCCCGGATCATTTAATTGGAATACTTGGCTAAGTTGCGTTCCTCCTTTGTTGCTAATTTTTTAACAAAGACTCTTTGGCTCTTTTCTTCTCAGTATTTTAAATATGAATAATTAAATTTTTATTTTGGCTAATACAACAACAAACTCAACAATTCGAATTTCAGTATAAAGTGAGGAAAATTACAGCAAATACTGCCGACCAATCGATCCAATCCAAGGATTTTATAAACTTAATTTAATGAGTAAAACATACATAATCGTATAAGATGACAGGAAATGAAAGGGACACTGTCTCATTGTTTCTTTGTTTCAACGACACACTTCTTGTTACAGTCATCGTCATTAAATTTGCCTTACTGAAATTCCAATTGTTGTGTCCGTCCTTGCATTATTCATTTTTTGTATTAGTCATCCCTTGTATTAATCATTTTAGCAGAGTGAAAATTTAACTGTTTTTAAGTTTGAGAAAGAAGACGAAGAAATCCATTCTTGCGATCTTTGTTACTATCAAAAAGAAATTGGTGATTATCACTAATACTTGGTATTTACAAAGTATTAGTGATATTTGGAGCCTTGGCTGATAATGTATTCCTTCTTCATATATATGTACGCTGCGTTAGTGACGTGAAAAAACAGTTTGATAGTTTCAAACTTAAATATTTATAATGATAAGTAGTAATTATGGAACACAAAGAGTGATAAAATTTGTTGAACAGTTAATTATCTAACACAACATTTATCATAATGATAATGAAATGAGTCAAACAGTTAATTGATTAATTAAAAATTATAAGTACTCATTATCGTTTCCAAATTAAAAGAAGTGAGAAATGCACGTGTTCTGTCAAAATTGATGAGTTTCTTAAATTTCGGCACCATTTTGAATGCTTAAACTGGTATCTTTGGAATCTGAAATCATTTTTACAGTTTTTACAATTATCAAACATAAATTCAAAAGTAATAGCGCAAACAGTTTAATCTTTCTTGTAATATGCTAATATCTCACCAGAGAAAGTTTTACAAATTGGACAAAAAGCACATAAGCAGGTTTCAAGCTAAGCTAAATTTATTTCTAGGAGGAAAATACTTGCAATGAACAATTTCGACATGTAAAACAAATTAAAAGCATGTGCTATCGGAAAAACAGTCAGAATTATAGTAACATGTGGAAATGGTATTAATTCAAAATTAAAGATTATCTCAACTAAATATTCCTTAAACAAATATAAAACTATTTCAAATTCTATCTCATATAAACAATCACTCATGCAGCACTCATTTCTGACAGATAGCTGAGTTTATCAGAAATATCATAAAGATTCTACTGTAAGTCAGTGCCCACTATGTAAGCATTTAAATACTTTATTTGAGTTAGTTTTTAGTATCAGTGAGTTACAGCTGCTCTGTCCCACTTATTTAATTCGATTCATTTAAATTCTTTACTTAAATTCCTCATCAATTCTTTGTCTCACAATCTTTAAGTTATACTAAATTATTAGTATTGTTACTATAGATTAATACTTGATTGTAAACAAATGAAAGTCGTTACTCTGCTCACAATTTCTTGACATATGGCGTTTCAAACTCAAATTCATCGGTATAACTTAAAATCTAAATAGTATATCATTACTTACAGCTTTTTTGAGCGCTTGGTCAAGATCTTCGATCAAGTCTTCAACATTTTCGATTCCCACTGATATTCGAATTAAATTATCCCTAATACCCAATTTAATTCGATCTTCTATCGGTACTGAAGCATGAGTCATTGCAGCTGGTAATTCTGCTAAACTCTCAAAACCACCA
Source organism: Brugia malayi (assembly GCF_000002995.4). Classification (NCBI taxonomy): domain Eukaryota; kingdom Metazoa; phylum Nematoda; class Chromadorea; order Rhabditida; family Onchocercidae; genus Brugia; species Brugia malayi. The sequence goes on along the minus strand of NW_025062476.1, from coordinate 3,643,188 downwards.
AGTGATTCTGCCAAAATAAAAATCTGTAAAATATGAGTTAATAATTTAAAATTTTTGTAATAGATATGGGAAGTAAATATTTTGAAATATGCTTCTATTATGAGCTGAGCTATATATCTACCTTTAGACTAGATAGGAATTCTTGAGATTCTTCCAAACCACCTCTCAAATAAAACGATATCATACCACTCATCCCTTTTGTTTGTTTCCTATGAATCTCATGTTGTGGATGAGATTGAAGTTCAGGATAAAAGACCTGAAAATTTAAATTTTCATATCTGAAAATCGAAAAGAATTATGAAAAGAAGAAGTGTTACTAAGTTTATACTGAAAGTTTTAAATTAACTGACTCGTTCAATTCTAGGATTACTTTCCAGAAATGTTGCAATTTGCATAGCATTAGCCATATGCGCTTGCATTCTAACATGCAAAGTTTTTACTCCACGATTCACCAAAAAGCAATCAAACGGTGATGGTATTGCACCAACGGCTAAAAGATATTATTGAAATGCATAACAAACTAAAATAAAAAGAAATAAATATATAAATAAATTTGATGATTTATCTTAAATAATATCAAAAAATTTTCTAAAAGTTTTCAAATTCCAACAATTAATAAAGGTAAAGGTAAAAATGCATTTTTGGATGTAACTTAAGCAATAAACTTCAAGAAATAAAAAAAAAAAAAAAGTAAAATTAGGGAATTTGAAATGGTAAACTAGATGGATTGCTCAGTAATGCATTTCCGTTTAATTACTTTAAAAGTATATCAGAGAAGTTGCAAACTGTGGAGAAAAGTTAAACTGAACATTTTCTTACTTTACTTAGTTCAAAATAGTAACATTTAAAAGTCTTACTTATTTATTTAATTCAAAATAGTAACATTTAGAATTTCTTTTTTTTCTTAATTTCTTACCAATTATTTTGAGGAAAAAAAAAAGGTACAAACCAAGTTGTTGAAATTTCAAACTTTCATCCAATATTTTATTATTCGTAATTACAGCACCCATTACAACATCAGAATGACCATTAATATATTTTGTTATTGAATGTAACACGACATCAGCACCAAATGACAATGGACGCTTCAAAAAAAAATTTTTTTTTTTAATTGAAAAATTTATTTTGGAACTAAAATTTTTTTTAATATCGTAAATCGATTCAAAGTAATAAAAAAAAAATAGCTTTTATCATCCTGACTTTTCATTCCTGATAATAAAAAAAAAATCACAGTAAAGATAAAACAAAACGTTAATAATAGATTGGTTAGTAAATTCCTCTTTCTGTACATTCATTTAAAAAAAAAAAAAAGAAGAAAGTTGACAAAACAAACTTGGAAATATGGTGACATAAAAGTATTATCAACAACTATCAGAATATCATTTCGGAAAGTTTTCGTAAGTTCTACAACAGCAGCAATATCTACAACTTTCAATAACGGATTTGATGGTGTTTCAAGCCATATCATCTGTAATAATATTAATTGCCTATTTTCTATAAATTTTACTTCGTAATTTTATAATGAATGATAAGAGAAGTGATAAGGACACAAAAGCAATTGCTGTTGTGAAATAAACTGAGAGTTATCAAAAAAAAAAAAGAAAAAAATCGCATCAAAGTATTAAAAATAAACTATTAAAATCCATCAAATATTATAAGTGAATTCATTAATTTTTCAATGTTATTTGTGAAATTAAAAAAAAAGAAATTTGGTTAAATTTACTTTTGTATTGTTTTTCAAAGCTTGGCTAAATGCTTTTAAATCAGTCATATCAACAAATAAAATTTCTAAGCCATGCTGTGGAACAGAAACTTTTCGAAAATAACGCTGCGTGCCTACAAAAAAATATATATATAATAAGAAAACTTAATGGTTAAATACTTAAAATTAGATTTAGAAAAAAAAAAAAAAAAAAGAAGAAAAAAGTTGCAAATTTATTGAAATGTAAGATATCATTCATTGAAAGATGTCATTTGCATCACCAATTTGATCTTTAATAGATTTTGAAAACAATAAAAAAAAACAACAGAATACTTACCGCCGTAAACATCGTCACTGCAAACAATATGGTCACCTGATTTTAGGCCATTTGTGATTGCCATTGTTGCCGCAAGACCGGATGAATATACACGGCCTGAAAAAATCACAATTTCGAAACTTTTACCAGAAATTCAATTTAACTCTTAAAATTTAGAACTAAAGGTTAAAAGTTTAGAGTTGAAGGTTAATTGATGGTTCGGTGTATAATTTAAATATGAAAACAAAATTAATACAATTGAAGACTCAAATTCAAATTCTATAGTAGAAAAGATTTATTATCCTGGAAAGTTAGAAAAGATAGGAGAGTTCTCTTTGGAATATTTGGAGAAATATTTCATACAATATTCTCCTTCTTCTAACGAAGCTAAGCATTTCTCCAGGACATCTCGGGATGGATTACTACTACGTGAATAATCATGCTTTATGGGTTTTCCTGGTTCCGGTTGCTTAAATGTTGTTGATAGTGAAATCGGTGGAATAATCTGTAAAACATAATCTTTTTCTGGAAAACATTTTAAACTTCATTGATAGCTAAGTTTTATAAAGAAGATTAGCAATTTTGCGTTACAATTATAAATATTTTGACTAAGTGTTCAAAACATCACGTATCAACACGTGTCACAAATCTCTTATTTTATTTGCGTTATAAATATTTTGACTAAGTGTTCAAAACATCACGTATCAACACGTGTCACAAATCTCTTATTTTATTTGCGCTATAAATGTTTTGACTAAGTATTCAAAACATCACGTATTATCACGTATCACAAATCTCTTATTTTATTTGCGCTATAAATGTTTTGACTAAGTATTCAAAACATCACGTATTATCACGTATCACAAATCTCTTATTTTATTTGCGCTATAAATGTTTTGACTAAGTATTCAAAACATCACGTATTATCACGTATCACAGATCTCTTATTTTATTTGCGCTATAAATGTTTTGACTAAGTATTCAAAACATCACGTATTATCACGTATCACAAATCTCTTATTTTATTTGCGCTATAAATGTTTTGACTAAGTATTCAAAACATCACGTATTATCACGTATCACAAATCTCTTATTTTATTTGCGCTATAAATGTTTTGACTAAGTATTCAAAACATCACGTATTATCACGTATCACAAATCTCTTATTTTATTTGCGCTATAAATGTTTTGACTAAGTATTCAAAACATCACGTATCAACACGTATCACAAATCTCTTATTTTATTTGCGCTATAAATGTTTTGACTAAGTATTCAAAACATCACGTATCAACACGTGTCACAAATCTCTTATTTTATTTGCGCTATAAATGTTTTGACTAAGTATTCAAAACATCACGTATTATCACGTATCACAAATCTCTTATTTTATTTGCGCTATAAATGTTTTGACTAAGTATTCAAAACATCACGTATTATCACGTATCACAAATCTCTTATTTTATTTGCGCTATAAATGTTTTGACTAAGTATTCAAAACATCACGTATTATCACGTATCACAAATCTCTTATTTTATTTGCGCTATAAATGTTTTGACTAAGTATTCAAAACATCACGTATTATCACGTATCACAAATCTCTTATTTTATTTGCGCTATAAATGTTTTGACTAAGTATTCAAAACATCACGTATTATCACGTATCACAAATCTCTTATTTTATTTGCGCTATAAATGTTTTGACTAAGTATTCAAAACATCACGTATTATCACGTATCACAAATCTCTTATTTTATTTGCGCTATAAATGTTTTGACTAAGTATTCAAAACATCACGTATTATCACGTATCACAAATCTCTTATTTTATTTGCGCTATAAATGTTTTGACTAAGTATTCAAAACATCACGTATTATCACGTATCACAAATCTCTTATTTTATTTGCGCTATAAATGTTTTGACTAAGTATTCAAAACATCACGTATTATCACGTATCACAGATCTCTTATTTTATTTGCGCTATAAATGTTTTGACTAAGTATTCAAAACATCACGTATTATCACGTATCACAAATCTCTTATTTTATTTGCGCTATAAATGTTTTGACTAAGTATTCAAAACATCACGTATTATCACGTATCACAAATCTCTTATTTTATTTGCGCTATAAATGTTTTGACTAAGTATTCAAAACATCACGTATCAACACGTGTCACAAATCTCTTATTTTATTTGCGCTATAAATGTTTTGACTAAGTATTCAAAACATCACGTATTATCACGTATCACAAATCTCTTATTTTATTTGCGCTATAAATGTTTTGACTAAGTATTCAAAACATCACGTATTATCACGTATCACAAATCTCTTATTTTATTTGCGCTATAAATGTTTTGACTAAGTATTCAAAACATCACGTATTATCACGTATCACAAATCTCTTATTTTATTTGCGCTATAAATGTTTTGACTAAGTATTCAAAACATCACGTATTATCACGTATCACAAATCTCTTATTTTATTTGCGCTATAAATGTTTTGACTAAGTATTCAAAACATCACGTATTATCACGTATCACAGATCTCTTATTTTATTTGCGCTATAAATGTTTTGACTAAGTATTCAAAACATCACGTATTATCACGTATCACAAATCTCTTATTTTATTTGCGTTATAAATGTTTTGACTAAGTATTCAAAACATCACGTATTATCACGTATTACAAATTTCTCATTTTACTTTCCGCTTATCTCATCCAATGATTACATCGAAGAATCTGTCGAAATTTTTGATGTTATTTTGAAAAACTACCACAGTAATTATAATTTCACTTATAAATAATTGAGAAATTTCAAGGATAACCAATACTTTATGTCTAAATAAGCTAAAATTTCTTGACTACCTGAAATGAAGTAACACATAAGTATTACTACAATATCACTATGCTATAGAAAAAAACAAAACAAAACAAAGAGTTTGATAATGTAACTATAAAAGAAATAATGAAATAATGAATTAATAAATAAAAAATAATTTTGTATGAAAAATAAGTGAAATTTGAAATGCAAAAAATTTGCTTTTATGAGAGGAAAAAAAAAAACCAATATAATAAAAAAAAGTAACTAGTATATTATCAACCTGATTTGTATCCCATTGTTCCGGTTCTTGCCCAACATGAATAGCATTGGTACCAAAATGAGGGAAACATCCTTGATGATTAGCCATTTACTGTTATTTTAATTACTGGAAGGTAACACTGAAAGATGAAAAGTAAAACGAAGTAAGTATACTGATCAAATTATTGAATAAATTATTGAACAAAAGTATCAATGCATCACGGATTATTGATATTGTGGTTGTAAGAGGTTGCAAAACTAGAAGTAATATCGTTTTTGGAAATATCAGAATTTCATTTTATTTTTTTTTTATATTAGTATATTCAGAATAAATGCAATTTTAGGTCGCCTGAATCCTTCAGTTATTTGACAAAAAACTGATATAGCGTATATTACTGATTATCGGAATCACAAAACTACTTAATTTATCAGAATCATCCAATTACTAGAACTATTAAAATTAATATTGCTACAACATATGCGAACTGTCGAAGGTATTAAATTTCAGAATGATTCAGAATAGTTATCAGGATTACTGGGGAATAATCCGGTTAAGCCATATAGTGTATTTCTTATTTCTTAGTGTAATCATGATTGGATATTGAACTTAACCATATCTAACTGTCAACAAATTCTTCCTTAATGCAACAAAATTGAGAGATTTAATAAATTTAAAATGAAAGTGTAAGAATGACTGCATAGTTTGACATATTTTGCCTATACTATGCATTATATTTGCTCAATTGACATTACAATTTTCTTTTTTTTTTTTTTTTAAACGAAAATTAAACGAATTATGTTGAATGACAGAAAGAAAAAGAGAAATTACATTCTTATGTTTATCATTTCTTTTTATCATTTTCTCAGCACTTCCAGTAGTTTTCCTTCTTTTTCTTTCACATAGCATTACGTCCCTCTTCATATCATCCATCATCAGCAATGAACTTTGACCTCTCTATTTCTTATTCCTTCTATCAATTTAATTCTTGTTGAATATTACTATTACTACCACTAGTATAGTTGTTTGCTGATTGGAAAAAATTGTTGAGATAAGTTAACAATTCAATATATTTGCATATGTTACAATTCAGTAATTATTCGTTAATCAATAAAAAATATTTGTCAATTCAGATTTAAGCAGATTTTAAAAATTTCAACATGAAGTATAAGTGAATACGTAACAATAATAAAGTATCCTCGAGAATTGCTGCAATTCAATGAGTAGCTAGTTGATCACGTAAGATAAAATTAACACGTGTTCGTAAAAATTAGAAAATATTTGATGTGTAAAATTCCCAAAAATTTATCTGAATATTTGAAAATAAATAAGTAACAAACATTACTAGAATTGCAAAAACACTATGAAAGTACGATGAAATAACGTGATAGAAGTGCTAATCACGTATTAATTTTTGTGAAAGAAAAAAGAAATATTAAACGTTTTTATTACATTACAATGTCATTAACTTAATTAATAGTTTATTTGATTATACTTTCTCAAATAATTTATTTCTTTTTTGTTTTTTTGTTTTTTTGTTTTTTTACTTCAACAATTTATTTGAATTATAAATGTGATTTAACACTACTTTTGTAGTTTGATTTTATTGAATTTTGCTCGAAATATTGCTTTGCTAATCCATTTAACATATTATGAATTTTTATTAAGAAAGAAATATCACATAATCAACAAATATTTAGCAGAGAAGAGAGAAAAAAAAAATGAAATTTGATTAAATAAGTAATTATGCTTATTTATACATAAACAAATACAAATATACATCACGGATGGAATGAAATTTATTCGCCGTACTTAAATATAGTAAAAGAAAAAAAGGAAAAGAAATATTCAACAGAGGAAAAACTTTGAATTGATAAGAATTTTTAGTAACAGTAAAAGTAATTGAAAGTAAAATAAATACATTAAAACAAATAAAAAATTACAATAAGCATAAAAGCTAATTAATACAGAAATAATTCATTGTATCAATTATAACACATATAAATTAAAAATGACATCAACATGTATGTGCTTTCAGTTACTTTTTCTTTAAATTTCAATCTTTTTTATTCATTAATTTTATTTTATGCAAATAAAAAAGAAAATCTAATTTAAATAATAAATGATCAAATGAACCAATTTTTTATAAAAACTTGGCAGAAAAAAAAGAAATGAAATTAAAAAAAAAAGGTAACTGGAAAGAATTGGTAAGTTCTAAAAAATAATAATAATGAAAATAGCAATAATAATAGTAATAGCTATTATTATAGTAATAATAATAATAATAATAATAATAATAATAATTATTATAATAATAATAATAATAATAATAATGACAATAATAGTATGTATATAAACGAATGTAAATAATAAGAGTATAATCACTGATTTTGCTAATTTTTCACTTTGAAAGATAAAGCTTATCGACAAAAAAGGAACACAAATGTTTATATACAAATAAGAAATCAAAAAAATAATTTCTTTGCTAAGTATGAAAATTAAAAATCACAGAAGCGATTAGATTAAAACTAAAAGATTGTAGAGAAAGCTTTTATGCTACAATGATCAAATTTATTAAGCTATTATTTTCCTTGCTAATTCTAAAGGTATATGAATCAAAGATTGAAATAATTAACAATAATTTCGAATTTAGCAAAGAATTTTAAGAACTTCTTTCTATCTCAAATATTATTTTATTCTTTTTATTTAATTTCCAATAAGTAATTAGCATATTATATGATTCGTTTGTTTCTTCTTTTTGAGATTTGCTCAATTTTGTTGGATAGTAATAAAGCTGTTGACAATGATATTAATAATTAAGCGCAATTTCTTTTTTTTTTTATTATGAATATAAATCAAATACACACCGGTAAGTCTAATTTTATCGTTTATTTTTCTTTTTTTTTTCACTTTTTTGTTGACAAGAAAAATGAGCTGTGATTTCATTCCAATACTCATTAAAAATTAAAAATTGCTAATAAAATATTATCTTGTGTAAGCATTTGTCAAATATATGGTTAAGTCAAGAAATAACGCTGAATTATTCAAGGAATTCATTGATTCTTTTTCTTCTTTTTTGTTTTTTTGTTTGGTGCAAAATCAATTAATTTCTCTTTTCAGTTCCTATATATTTTCAGAAAAAAAAAAAAGATATTAAAAAATTTATGGAAATGCTAGCAAAAAATAACGACGACATTCAGGACAAAAACTGAGCAAGGACACAAATATTAATTTTGACAGAATTAGAACCTAAAATTTTAATCTCTTCTCTCCTCCTCTTTCTCTCTCTCTGTTTCTCTCAAAAAAAAATTATATCTTTCCTTTTTTTTCATTTTTCACTTAAATCATAACATATTGATAACATATTTGGACTGTGAGAAAGGTTTGAAAATATGTAGAATTTAATTTATTTTACAAAATACCAGAGTACAAATGCTGTAAATAATTCATTGAAATTGAAATTTTAGAAAAAAATTAAATTGAAATTGAAATAACTGTGCTAAAATTAATATTTACACCTGCCCAGTTTATCTGAATATTGCATATTCTGGCATCATTTTTATAAATTTTTTTTTCAATTTTTTTTTCACTAGTTTTCTTGAAGATTAAAAAACTGAAAACAGAAATTAATTAATTTTGAAATACAATTGCAACTCATCCTGAAATCCATTTCTTTTCTTTTCGCAGATCAGAAATAAATAATTTAATTTGCACTGACAGCCAATGTCAGTAAAGATACTTCCTGCTTCAGATGTAACTCACATCAGCACCATGAAAAAGTGCTGCTGTTCCGGTAGGATGAATACATTGATTGTTGCTACCCGTATCCGGTTTTGACTCTACCGTTGTATGGCTATTTTCCGAATCCTTTCCAACAATATTCAACCGGCTACAAAGACCCATCAATATTAATTGCTCATGTCCTGCTGATTTATGTCGACAATCATCAGTTACACTTGGCATATAGAATTGATCCTGCAGCAGAAGGTGTTAATTGATGCGTGACATCACTTACGCATAGCACGAAAAATTTACGTGACAATTCAACGTGCTTTCTTTATAAATAATCGAGTTTAATTTATTTTACCATATCTAAAATAAAATAAGTCAACAAAAATTCGGCTTCAAAAATGCTTACTTCTGAATTTAAAACTGGATGAAGCTGAAAAACTGATAAGAAAAACCACTAGATTGAATTTTTCGTAAAATTATTTCCAAAACTCAGCAAATTCAAGAAATGAAAGAAATTGGTTGGGAAAAAGAATCAGAAGAATCTTAATTAAGCAGAATTTGTAAGAATCTTACCTTACTAACTTCAACTGTCACGTCACCGGATGAAATGTTAGGTGGATAATTGTCTTCTGCCGAATGTTGTCTCTGGGGTAACGCCAGCTTCCGATCCGGATGAGGTGATACTAAAATTGATGTCGTGTAGCTACGCTTTTTATCAATTCGGCTGCGTAAACGTGTCGCATTACCACTGATATCTACATTACCTTTCTCGATGACATGTCCCAACCGATCTGTAAATATCCCAGAATAATCTAATGATGGAATTCACATCTTCGGAATAACATTCTGAATTAGCATAATGTCACTCTCGATTATTAATATTCTCTGAATATAAAACGCATCGATATCTAAATGTGAAACGTGTCACGCATACACAAGTAAACATACGATAAGTGCAAGAATTTTTGCTTATTTTAATTAGGCTAATTAGTTCAGCACAAACCTGATAATGAGTAAGCTCTTGCAGATAGACCGCCGGATTGACTTGATCCACTAGCACGTGCTGATCCCGAGGGAGTATCCAAATCGATATCTTCGTTTATGTGATCTAAAACACAACTAACACAAAAAAGCTCACCAATTTTTAATTTTATTTTTAAAAATTCGACTATTATTTGTCATTTTTTTTTTTCAATTTTCAATTTCTACTCATAAACGTAAATTACGTTAACATAATTTTAGAATTACAAATAAAATGACTTTCGATAATCTAAAATAAGATTTCCTTTGAATTTTTTAAACTTTAATAAATATTTTTCGAATTCATTTCAGAATTTTTAAAAGCAAATTTCAAAACAGAAAAAAAAGATCGTACAAGCTTCATTTTTATTACGAGATGTATTCTTTAACAAATCTGGAGTTGGTGGTTGCGGTAGAAAAGTGGAACAAACTACATCTGTTTCATCTTCAAGTAAATCTTCATCTACTATTCCTGAAGAAAAAAAAATACATTGCATCTCGGAACAAATAATTCATGATCGAGTGATTAAGGGAACAGTGATTCACTGATCAGTAATTAAGGGAACAGTAATTCACTGATCAGTAATTAAGGGAACAGTAATTCACTGATCAGTAATTAAGGGAACAGTAATTCACTGATCAGTAATTAAGGGAACAGTAATTCACTGATCAAGTAATTCAGGAAACAGGTAATTCACTGATCAAAATTTAGAAAAAATTACTGCAAATATTTGAAAAAAAAGACTATTCGAAATTTGATAAACTATTATTATGAGATACCCAAGCATTGCAAAGAAAAAAAAAGTGTTAAATTAGAGATATTTGTAACTCGAAGATACCTACCTTCACCTTCACACAACCGATCATCTAATTCCGGATCTACAGATAGTGAATCTACGGCATCTGGATATTGCTGGAAAAAAATCCGTCTATCTTCAGCGATATCAACATTGAACACTTCCTGAATTTATTCAAGTTCAACGTTATTTTAGCATCTTATTACATCAGTGATAATAACATCATTGTTATCACTATCATAAATAAGTGGTGTTAACAAAGCATATCATGATCTACCACACTTATTTTACAATCTCACCATTTATCTTCAAAATTTGAGCTAAATATTCAAGCTTTAACAAAATTCACAACTTAAATAATTCCCTAAATTGATTAAATATAACAACAAAAAAAATTATCATCATTGTCATTCCTTCTTCTTTTCCCTTGCATTCCCTTGGATTTACTTTCTTTTTTTTTTTTTTTTTTTGTTGAAATTATTAAAAAAATTCCCACACTAATAATTTGAAATTCAAATTTTAATTCATGAATGAGTTATTTGAGATTTAAAACATTTCAAAAAACTAACAAAAGCATATTTGATGATTAGTTCTACTGCTTTGCTCATCAAATGAGCACTAGAAAGAAATGAATTATTGTTTGAATTGGACAACGGTGATGGTGATGGATGTTTCCAAATCATCGATGGTGTTATTACGGCACCCAAATTTGATGCAGTCATTAAATTATCCATTTCAAACCTAAACTTATCAATATATCATGAATAAAACAATTAAATTATCATTTGAAACTATCATATCATTGTGATAAAAATAATGAGATATGCTTTGTTTAGATCGAGAATTCTTTAAAGCATTAGAAAAAAAAAAATCTTTTTTTTTCACTCATTTATTTCTACCAACTATTTTTCAATCATAACTTTTCGAAAGGAAGAAGAAAAATTATTAAATGTAAATATATACAATGCACAATTTCTATTTTTAGATTATCAAAAATTAGGTTAAATTTGTTTAGAGTAATTCAAAATCATTTTAAAAAAATAAAACATTTATGCAAATTATCAAAAATTCAGAATTCAAAAAATTGAAAAAGAAAATAACCAGGTGACTCGTTTTAAATGAAGCAATAGGAATTGCAATGCATCTACATTTCTTGATGGTAGTTTTTTCATCAGTAATCTAATATGATCAACAATTTCTGGATCTTCCTCAACCAAATTTTTCTGAAATTTTCCGAAATTTTTTTTTTTTTTTTTTTTTTTTTTTTAAGGTTACAACTCGCTCAAATTCATAATTAATGTTTATTTATCATTTTACAAATTTTTACTATTCATAACATTATTTTATTACGGTAAAAAGTAACATTTTTGAACATATGAAGCATAAAATTATATAACAATTTAATAAAGAAATAAAATTATGCAGATCTAGAAATAATTTAAATAAAATTTAAATTAAAAAGAAATTTTTTTTAAACATTCCAAATAATTCCAATAATTCACCTCAGCAAATGCTATCCATTCATCGTATAATTCATGCGTCAGTAATGGTTCCGGTAATTTTCTCAAATAAAGTTTAATAACGGAAGCAATATTCATCGGATGATAGTTACTTAAATCAACTTCGTTATCGCTATTTGCTCGTTCAAAATCTTCACAAATTTGTTCAATTTTACTTTTTACACCGCATGTACGATAGATGCCCTTTAAAGAAAAAACCATATTATAATAAATAAAAAAAAAGATTTGATAATTTTTTTTTTTTATTATATTTTTTATTACTAGTAATAAATTTTTTTTTTTTTACTTTTATTTATTGTAGTTGTTAAATTTTTTAGAAATCTTTTAACAATATATAAATAAATACTAAATAAAAAACAAACAAATACTAAAAATTAAAATTTTAAAATTCAAAAATTACACCTTCACTTTTAATCCACGTTTTTGAAGCTCATCGACGCAACGTTCCAACACAACGGGAACCAATCGAGAAGGTCCATTTAGCTGACTGCATAATGGTACACCGAATACACTCGTACGTCGAGATGAATCCGAGAAACTTTTCGGATTCTGATCACACGGAACGGTAATGCGTGGTAAACATGACTTATGCCACGTCATACCACACTTTGAGCATTGAACAGTAGATAGTAATGAAAGGGTTTCACAATGGGCGCATTTTGTAGGTTGTCGTGTGCGTTGTAATGTATGGGACCTGTATGATTTGATTTGAGTTAATTATTGATATGAATTAATTTGTATCATAAATTATAATTGCTACAAATAGGTGGAGGTACTAAATTAGATATAATTTAGAATATTTATTTCTAAATTTAATTAAGTTTATTAATTTTATTAAGATTTAGATGAGAGAGAAAAAAAAAGAAAGTATTACTAACCTTGCAATTTCAGTATTCGGTCCTTCAAATGCGGCATGTTCAAACAATCGAGCTGAAATGTACATCAATAAAATGTGAGCAGAATGGGTTCGTAAAGAGAACTGGCCTGATATTAAATGAACGAATGAATGAATAAATGAATAAATAATAAATAAATAAATAAACAAATAACTAAATGAATGAATGAAAGGAATAGATGAATGGCTAATTTGGAAGGAAAGCGAACAACAAAGTATTCTAAAATTAATTGAATTCAAATCCCCATAGCAAATTTTTTCTTTAATGCTATCAACACCTCATCTTCATGTTTTCTTCCATATTGCGCTACCACTAATTATTTGACAAGCAAAAATACATTCCAAAAATACATTCCCAATATTTTGCGTCCACAGAAATTTAAAAAAAAAAAAAAGTATAATTTAATATTTCGTTTTGCAAATGTTTTTAAATATTTGAATAAAATTCGACATAATATTTAATTAGAGTATAAAAAACACAGCAGTTCAGGAATTTTGCAAAAAATCAAATTTCCAAAGTCAAAAAATTGAAATTTTGAATTTTAAATTAGAAATTTCATTTCATTAAAAGTTTAAAAAAATGAAAATGTTAGCAATTGCTGTAAATTAATTCAAGAAACACATTAATCTATTTCCGGAATCACTAGTTCATTTCAATGCATTTTTCTATGTGTTTTTTTTTTTTTTTTTAAACATATTTTCCAATTTGAAATTTTTGATTTTATCTCAAAATGGGAATTTAATTCAAAAGAGATTTGATTTAAAAAAGTGAATTAATTTGCAAAAAATTGTTAATATTTTCATTTCCAACAGATCACAATCATGTGCAAAATGTCATAAATTTTATTTTTAAATCTTTAATTCAGATATATGCAATTCATAAAATTAAAAAAAAAAAAAAAAGAAAACTAATATTAAATGAGAGTTTAAAAAATCAATGAAAATTTCCACTATATCTTCATTTAAAATTGGATATTTTTTTTTTTGCCCTAAAATTTAAATATTAAACAAAAAATTGAATATTTTTGAAATAACAACTTTTCATTTTAATTTTACCAACAACATACCAGCATTTTTCTTCTGCTTTCGTTCAAAGATTACATCCTGATCCATTAAATCAATCGCATTTCGTCGTTGCGATGAAACGGATGAGGACGACGAGGTTTGATTTTCTGACGATATACCGTCACCATTGTCACCTCTATAAATTTCCATTAATTATTAATGAAAATAATTTAAATTTGCATTAAATCAAAATAATGTTTATTTTGTTGCAAATTTCATATTGAAAATAAGTGGATGAAAAAAAAAAAATTTTTTTTTTTATTTCAATTATGATAAGACTTTATACTATAAAATAATTAGACTTACCGAAAAAGTGATCCAGTAGAGACAGTACGGCGTGGAAGATTTTGTAAGAAGGACATGTACTCAGCCCCGGGAATATATGTTCGCGTTGCATCCGCGAATTCGTGATACTTTCCAGGTTGTGGTACCCACAAATTTGCCAATGCCTATAAAAAATTAAAAATGAAACTTTTAGGAGACAGAAAAAAGAGATAACAAAGTTAATTATAGTTATGATGTCAAATATTCTTGATGAAACTCAATAATGATGAAAATAAACTAATTGAATTTCAAAAAAACCAAGATCTTTTGTTTTTAAAATTTTGATTAGAGAATTCAAACTTTTTTTTTTTCATCTAACAATGTTGTTTGAAATTATATAATAAATTAAAAGCATTAGTCGTCAAAGTGAGAAATGTTGCAGTTTGATAGATGGAAAATAACCAGGACATACTTTAAAATTATCCTTAAATTATGGTTAAGTTACGTCAAAACTTACGTCATGAAATAAGCATGTCAAATGAAAGCAAAAACGATGCTAATATGAATGAAATATGAAAAAGAAAAATTCCACATGAAATTATTTCACTTTCATTTTAAGTAAACATCAAAGATTGGTGACGTCGTCGAAGGAATAAGAAAAAAAAAAGAATGTTTACAGAAAGATAAATAATGCATTAAAGCATTGATAATCCTTACTTATCATTACTTAAATCGTTTGACAAACTTTTACTTTTATTGCTTAAAAATATTATAGACAGAAAATTAAAAGAATTCTCATAAACTTTTTTTAAATTTAAAAAAGAAAAAACTTCTTATATGTTGAATAAATGAGGAAAATTCTGTTATAATTTATTATATTTAATTTATTTCAGTCAAGTTAAGCTAAATTTAAATCCTATTCAATTCAGTCATTCCTTTTTCTTTCTTTTTTTTTTTTTTAAATTTAATTTCGCCTCAACAAATACATATTATAAATTGCTAAAAGCATTCTTCAAAAAGACAAAGAGAGAGAAAGAGAGAGAATGGAAATTTTTTTAAAAAAGGCTAATAATAGTATTAAATTATTAAGAATGAAATAACTTTTAATGCTATTAATGCAAGAGAATGCAACATTTGATCGATTAAACGTGAAATGGTCACGTTTTTTAAGAGAAAATTAATTTATAAAACGTGAAGAAAGAGGGAAGAATTAGGATAAAAATGATTGTTATCAGTGATACTGAGAGATTAAATAATTTTTGTGAAGTATTCAAATTTGAAAAGCAATAATTTGATTTAATTAATTCTAGTGAATTAATTCTAGTTCAATGATGAAAATGTATTTATGAATATTCCATCAGATCAGTGATAATTGTAATATGATTAATAATAATGATATTTACTTAAATTATATTTTATTAAAAATCAGTTTCAAATAGTTTATTAAGTAGAATTATATGATGCAAATTAGTGAATACCAGACGAAAACAATTGAAAAACTTATTAATTCATTTAATTTATTACTCAAAATATATTTCTCTGATTATTTAATATATATATTTGTTAACGATGTTAAAGTTATTAGAAAACTGGTCAAAAAATTTGAAACCATAATGTGTTACAAATTTTAATACAAGAATAAATTGTTGTTGAAACATTTTGAGTAATTGAAATGTTGAAAGGTTAAAGGTCGAAAATTGTGAAATTTTTGACAGTTAACAGATCAATCAATCGTCTTTGCAGCTTATCAATGTAATAGATCTACTGTTGAGCTAGTTACAATATTCCGATTAATTATGTTATATTGTCGATTATAATTTCGTGGCTAGTTATAGCATATGGTCACTATAATATGTCCTGGTCACTTAGAGAATGTCTTGATCACTTAGGGAATGTCCTGGTCACTTAGAGAATGTCCTGGTTAATTAAAGAAAGTCCTGGTCATTTAGAGAGTGTCCTGGTCAATTAGAGAATGCCCCGGTCACTTACAGAGTGTCCGGTCAATTTCATGTGTCATGAAAGCAAGAATAGATAATGGCTTGTCAACATTTATCTAGCCAATTCTTGACTGAATTATATTTTTAATTGCATTGTTGTTGACTTATGGCATTTAACTTCTCGTTCGTAATTTTATAATTGTTTTGTAAGTGAGAATTGACAGAGTTTAGCTGAGAAAAGAGAAATTCTTTTATAATTACACAATTAAAACGGTTTATGGATACTGTAAAAGAGAATTTTAGCAAATATGAAATGATGAATGATTGATGAATGATTGAAGTACATTTCAGGGCTTTTTGCCTTAGGCCTGTAAGTGGATGGTGATTTGAAAAAAGAAAAAAAAAATAGGAAGTGAGGATAAAATGTCTATAATAGATTATACGAGGGAAAAAGAGAGGAAAGAGTCAGAAAGATGGGTAATAGAGAGAGAGAGAGAGGGAGAGGGAGAGGGAGAGGAAGAAAGAGGTAAAAGGAAAAAATGAAAAAGATTGGAAAAAAAAAACCATAGCGAAAATAGTGATGCGAATTGATTTTAAAGTGAGAATGAGAAAAGGAATGAATAGCAAATATATAATGAGCAAACCAAAATAGAGAGCCTTGTAAGGCCTTAAATTGATGTTATAGAGGGGCCAACCGAACAATCAGTTAATAAATTGTAAACGAGAAAAAAATGATTGCTACCTGATCCATCAATCTTTTCCTCTCATAGCATTTGTTTATTGTGCCGTGATTTGAATTACTATTTAACTCTTCGCTACGAATAAATGATTCGAAAAGAAAGAGAGAGGAATTAATTTATGGAAGAAATGTTGAAAATCAGGAATTAATTTTATGAAAGAAATGTTGATGATTAATTTTTAAAAAAGCTACAATAGTAGTTTAATTATGCATCTTTATTAATTATGCATCTCTTATTTAAAGTATAATATTCTTTTATTGCATTACAACACATTTATGGTTAGTTTTAATCAAAAAAAAAAAAAAATTTAATTCAATTGTTTAGATAATTTGACAAAGTGAGCATAGCATATAGCACAGTTATAGCAATTATACAAAAGATTAAATTAATGAAATAGAATATTTGAATTTACCTGAAAATAATGTGTGGAACAAGCTTTTGTCGTTTGATCACATCGATAGACCAATTCCCTTAGCTGTCCAACGATTCGAACCTGAAGGATGCAAAATTTTTAGTATACTTCATAACAAGCAGACATTTGTATAAAATTTTGAAATTTGTTGAACCATTATCTAAGCTCTTTTTACCAAATCAGAATGATTGCAATCGTTTTGAAAAGTTTTCTAATTCTAAGGAAACATCGAGTGGAGATATGAATAGAAAATATAAGATTTGATTTGAAAATTTCAACAAAGTATACCAAAGTCAAAATATATCAATCATTGAATTTTCAAAATTTCAAAAATATCATAAATGATAACAATAAAAAAAGCATTTTATACTCTAAAAGTCTTGAAGTCAATCCTCCTTTTCATTTCTTTCATATTCCTCTCTCTCTCTCTCTCCCTCTCTCCTAATTTTTAAATATTTTGAATGGCGAAAGCTATTCGTTTTCCGGATTTCCGATATTTTATTAGAAATAATCGAAATAAATAAAAGAGTAAAATGGGAATAATAAAAAAAAAAAAAAAATGTATGTCAGAAATAACTCAAATATTCTAAACTTCCTTTTTCTAAAGCTAATTTTTCTCCCATATTTCAAAATGATTTCTGAGAAAAGTGCAAATCCTTAAGAAAGGAAAAGATGAGACAACTGAACAGTGCATCTTTTCCGAATCCATTTTCATCCTTAATATCTTCTCTATCTATTACTTCTCAGATATTCTATAAAATACTATTCAAATAAATTTCACATTCCTTTTTCTTTCTTCAAATACCAATCATTGCAATTCATTTGAAACAAATACTTTCAAATTTAATTGAGATAATGTGTATGTACAAAACTGTGGAAATCATTTACAAAAAGGAATATTTCGTTAATGAAAATAAATTAAATTAGAAAAGATAACAATTGCTTATCTTACTGAAACTTTCTCATTGCTGTTTTTTTCATCTTTTAATTTGTAATTTTGAAATTTCGAATTTTTTCATTTTATAATTTTATTCAAAGAAATCCTCATTATATACATTTATATATTCTCCCAAATTATTGAGACAAACGTATATATTATATGTTCAAAAATTACTGACTATAGCTTAAAGCCTAGTTTCATATGGCCCCAAGCCTACAAATTCAATTCTTTGCACTTCTAAAAGATATTAGCCTAGTCATCTGAATTCCTCTCCTCATATTTCCTCTCGCTATGTGCATATGAATATATAATTTTTACAAATCATTGTCACTCTTATAGGCCATCCTCATTTCATCTTTCTTCGATCCATAAGAAAAGACATTTTGTTTTTTTTTAACGATCATAAATTACAGAATTTAAAATTAAATTACAGAAATTAAAATCATCTTGAATAAACAGAGTTCTTCTTCTTTCTTTCTAATTAACTGAATTTTCTTTTAATTAGCATACTTTTAAGGTCATCTTATACCTATGAGAAAGTTAATTTTTAATCCTAGCATTGCCATAATTAATTAATTAATCTTTATCTTTGTGTTTCATTTAATTTCTAATATTTTAATTAAAAAAAGCGGTATCGATCAAAGCAAAAAAGAGATATTTTTGATGTATATCTTTTATTTCATTGAAACCATAAGCCTTAGGCTCGTTTTGCCTTTTCAAATCAGCAATAAGCCAAGCATAGTTCGATGATTAAATGACTCAAATAGTCACTTCCCACTTTTCTCTTTCAAAATTTTCCTACATTCATTCATTTTTCCCTTTCATTCTTCCATTATTTTTTATTTTTCTTATTTTTTTTCATAAAATGAAGAAGCAAAAAGAAGAAAAGGAAGAAAAGCAATCAAAATCAAAATGATTACTTATATATTTGATTTCAATTTTATAATTTTTATTTTTTACAACAAAAAATTTTTCTTTCATTTCTGAATCAGAGTTAAAAAAATGAAATAGAAAATGAATGAAGGAATGAAAAAAAATTCTTCAAAAAAGTTTAAAGAATAAAAACCAATTATTTGTATTGGTTAAAAAGTTTGAAAATACGATGACGTAGCGTTTTTCATTTTCACGTTATCAATTTATTACGTGGATGAAATTGATAAGGGAATGTTTAAAAATGATAAAATAATTTGTAAAAATTGCTGAAATGTTGAACAAAGATTTAAACATTTTTTGAGAAGAAAATTCCAATTTGCTCATTTATTTTCTCATTTTTTTTTTAGTTTTCACTGAAAATTTAAAAATTGTAAGATTATTTTTTTGATTATCAAACATAATTGTGAATTGAAGATTATGAAATATAATGGAAAGAAATTTTCCAGTTATTTTGGAAGAATTTAATTCAAAGAAAAAAGAAGGAAAAGTAGTAATTTATAAAATTTGTAATTTAAAATTAAAATGCAAACACTGAATGAGTAAATTTTTAAAATAATATTTTTAGCATTTTTTTTTTTATAATAACCTTCTTAGTGATTAAATAATTAGCATACAAGTAAATATTAGAGTTAATTACTTGGGTATAGAGACAAATTAAATAATACAGTGAAAAGAAATTAATACCTTTGTATCTTCCATATGATTTTGTCGTCGTTCCAGTTCCACTTCGAGCCTTTCAACTTGATTCTGTGCTTCATCTCTCTAAAATTTTTTAAAATTTAATTCAAAATATTAAATTAATAATGTTCTTAAAACTTTTTCGATAATAATTATAAATTTTAAATAATATTATCCCATTTTAAAATATTAATAAATAATATTTTATGAAATTTGATTCCATTTAAACAATGTTATTCCTTTTACTATCTCAGTTGAAATATAATGAAATTCTATTAAACCTTATTTAGCGCTTCTTCTTCATTTTTTCGTCTTTTTTCCAATTCTTTACGACGTCGAAGAAGTTCCGAACCAACAGCCGGACCCGTACATTCCGTACGAATGGATATCTCTTGCGCTTTCCGGTAGCCATCATCACGTGAACCAAGTAATGTTCGAGCTCGTTGCAACTCTTGTTGAGTGTCCTTCTGCAAAATGTGTACTGTTGTCGTTCCAACCAAATGCTGCGTAGATTTTTGTTCCCTTACTTAAATTATTGCTTCAGTAACGAAAAACTCTAAAGTTATACCTAAATGCAAATTCTATCGTCCATTTTTTTTTTTCAAATTAGTCCAAAATATTTGCAAGTTTATTCCAGTTGACCTTTTGACACTATCACTTTCTATTCTTTCATACCTTAAATTATAGGGACTATAATAATTATAAATTAGTTAATGTGATAAATAAATCTACTTACAACTTGTTTTGTTACTCGTAACCATTCATTTTTTAAACTTCTTCGTTGCCGTTCATGATCATCTCGTCTCAGTTCTAATGACTACAATTAGTAATTTAAAAATGAATGAATAATTTTACAAGTAAGATGAGAATTTAGAGAAAAACAGTAGGTGAAGAATTTATTGATTACTATCTGATAGATTATTAATTTGAACGCTTTTCAACAAAATATGACAAAATAGCATGAAAAAAAATATTCAAATAGATATGATAAATAATATATGGCATGAATTACCTTAATAAATCTATCTTGAATGTACTTTACAGCTTCCTGTGTTTGCTCACAAAATGTGATGTCATTTTCAAAACTATTTTCGAATACATCTTTTAACGGCAAATAATGCTATAAATAAAAATTTCTCGAAAAAAAAAAATTAGATTGATTAAAATTAAAAATAATGCGAAAAAAGTAAATAAAAGCATAGATATTTGAGGTAATAAAAGTAAGATTCAAATTTAATTTAAAATGTTCAATCAATTAGCTCCTTCAATATATCAATCAATTAACTGCGAATTCAGGTTGAATACAATTAATGAACAAAGATAATTGATAAGCTTTATCTTAATATTTGTTTTATTATTTCAACTCACAAAAAATTTTCAATTTACAAAAAATCTTTAAACTAAAATTAAGAAATCGATGACAAACTCACTTCACTGATGGCAGTTTTTGACTGATTCGCAAGATTTTGTACACGTTTTGCGTGTTCTAAGTCAAGTTGCACCCGACGTGACACATGATTTAACAAGTCTTTACAATATTTGGTCCATGCTGGAAACAATAATTGAAATTAAAATTTAAGAAATAACAAATAATATTTCATAATGCTGTAGAATTTTGCAATCAGTAATGCAAACTTAGTGTTTGGATGAAATTATGTGACACATTCAATTAAACAGTATCTTTTTAATTTCCAGTTCAAGTATTTAAGTAAAAAATATCTGACACAATCACTGAAATATTGATTTCTTAAATTGAGATTTTTCCCTAATTAGACAGGATTTTGAAACGGAAAAAAACAAGAAACGCTATTCACTTGGCATTTAATTTAATTCTAAATTTAAATATTTCAATTTGCCATTCCAATTATTTTTGCGATTCTTTGTTACTTGATAAATACCTCAGTTCTCACTTCTTTCATCACTGATTACTGATTATCTTTTCAAGTTTACAAATGAAAAAAAGAATCGATGATTTTCTATTTTATTTTTTTTGTTTTTAAATAATTCCTAAGCCACCATTTCAGTTGAAAATATTTTATGAAATTGATAAATTACCTTTAGCTCGTTCAAAAGCTAAATCAATGCCGTCGCTTCGATCAGCAACCATTCGATCCATTTCTTCCAAATTAATAAAACCTAAAATTTAATAATTATTCAATTTATCTGACTTTTTTTCCGTTATTAAATGATTTATTAAAGAAATTCTCTAATATTAATATAACTTTTATCACATTAAAGAAAAAAAAAGAATTAACCCAAAAAATTGAAACAAAATTTTATCAAAAAAAGATATTTTCATCATATTTACAATGAATAAATATAATAAATATTTGACTGCAAAGAGATTTAAAAAATGAGAAAAAAAAATTATTTTTTTATCAGTACTATTGATTCTATAGTACAATACTAAAATGATAATTTGAAGTGATCGATCACATTGAATGTCCGATGTTGACCTATTCTACCTGTCACTATCTGTTTGACCTCGAGAAGTTAAGTCTTATCTATTACAAAATATGTCTAAATGATCGGTAACATAATACACTACTGCTACTACTTCATCAAAATACTATTTATGTGAGTTGACATTTGGTTGACAAAATGGATGATAATACGATTAGCAGTAGCATTAGTAAATGGAACTAACTGATATCACAAATGTTGCTACTTCTCTCTAATTCCAGCATAGTAATCAAATACTCATATATATTAATGTCTATAATATCATCTTTCTCCTTTGCTAGATATCATCAATGTAACAGTGTCACCTGTCACCTGTCTCATTCTCCAATCTTTTCTCTCTCCCTCTTATGGCTAAAACTCTTCAGTCAATACTAATTCCAAATTTGAGCCTTTTCATTGTTTTCACTTTATAACAATCATTGATCTTTACAAATAAAAATGAATAAGCGACAAAATTTTACGAAAAATATTTAACAATGCGTTTCGACAATTACATTTTATATTATTAAAATGGTAAAACTTTTTTTTTTTTTTTGAAATGTTACTATTTGAAATGAACTGCTATTAATTACTTAGAGCTTTTTCAAAATATTTGCGATCGATATTTGAATTAAAATATGCTTAGATTTAAAATGTATTTTAGGAAAGATTAGAACTTATTATTATCTTATTAATAAATAATAGAGTAATCATTAAGATATAAATGTTTAAATAATGACTAACAGATGATTAAAAGATTATTTCATATGCTTATAAGATAATTTTAATGAAAAACAAATATATAATGATGACTGTTAATCTTAATTGTAATAAAGTTTGAAACTAAAATTTAAACTTTCATCATTATTTCAAATGAAAGTTGAGAAAACATTAAATTTTCATTGCCAAAATTTATAAATTTATGATAAGTAAAAAAAGAAAAAACCATATATATACATATATAATAATAAATAATTAAATAAGTAATTTGATAGTATAAATCACTAAAAATTGATCAAAACAAGCTGCGATTGAGTGAATAAATGATGAAATATGCTTGTGTTTTGTTTACTTTACATTACTTTATTTTACTTTCTTTTGTTCTCTGTTTTTTCTTTTCTTTCTATCCATGATTGATTATATGATAGGAATATTATAATAGATTTGTTGTTGTCATTTCAATTATGGATAAGTTTTTGTTTTGAAATGATTAGCTATTTTCAGATGGCAATCACAAATTTATAGAGAAACAAACATGAGCACATATTTGATGATAAATGAAAAAAAAAAAAAAAAAATTGAGGTGATATAATGGTGATGGGTTTACAAAGTTCAAAGGGAGAAAAGAAGAGAGGACAGGGAGAAGCAAAGAGAGAGAGAGGGAGAGAGAGAGAAGAGAAGAGAAAATTTGTACCATTTACATGAACTAACTTTTTCTTCCAACAATCATTCATCTATTCGAAAAATCATTCAAATGCACTTTTCAAACGAATCTTTGCTTTCTTTTTTTTTCTTATATTTTTTGTTTTGGCATAATTAGTATGTCATAAATATGAGAAAAAGTATATGTATGCATATGACATTATTGTTTACTAATTTCTATGATAATATTGATTATTTCATTTGTTATAGTGATATGATAATGGCAATAATGATAATAATCAAAAAGAGTTTAATAGTAAAAAAATATCACTTTTCTTTAAGTTTTAACTTATTATTTGTTCAAAATTTTCATCCAAATCTTCCAATTATTCAAATATTCAAATTCAGTTTACATTTTAGCTTATTTCATTTTTCAATTTTCTCTCATACATACATATTTCTATATTTCAGTTCATAATGATGAATGAATGAGTAATAAAATATTGAAATATTGAAAGAGATATTATTATCATTTATATATTAATAAAAACGCCAATCATTTATTGAAATCTTTTACAGTATGACTTTTTAACATTGAAAACAGAAAAACTGTAAAAAAAAAAATCGCTTGAAGAATTTCAATCAAAATATAAAATATTTGTTTCATAGATGAAATGAAAATATAATCGAAGCATAATGAGGCATATATCTCAAGAAATTTAATGAATTCCACTTAGGTTTCTTGGGAAGCTAATATTAGCATTATTATATTCCCAAACATATTTATGGTAAATTAATTGAAGTATTTGCACATTCTCATATATTTTAATTGATTTGAACAACTTGCTGCAACAATAATATTAATAATAAAGTTTCAGTGGGACGAGAGAAGCAGAATGGAAGATGGAATAAAAACAACAATAAAAATAATAATAAAGTTTCATTTTCATTTTTGTTTAACATAAATGCTTACAAAGCTTGAAACTTAAATGCTAATTTTAGCAAATAAACAATCTTAAAAAGCTAGAAGAGTCCTTATCAAAGTAATAATTTCTCTTTAAGGTAATCAAAGCTCTCTAATATTTTCATTAAGTGGACAATAATAAAAAAGAAAAAATAAATAAATAGATGACAAAATATTGGAGATAAATAAACGAAAAAGATACAAATCTTTAGAAAAAATTGCACAGAAATTTAAATTTAATTTAAAAAACAAAAACTATATAATGATTTACTTAATCAGTATGATAAGAAAAAGAAAAATTAGCCACATTTACTTACTTCATTTTAGACTTTCATAATTCTGTCTCTGCTTGCTTGTCCAAATTTGATTGATTCATTCTTGGCAGTGGTTGAAATTACTATTTCTACTACTGCTACTACTTCATAAAATTTCATTTTAAAAGATGTCAAAGGAGGAAAGAGACAGAAAAAGGAAGGAATTATAATAATATATACATATATGTATGTATTACATATGCATAATATATACATATAAGAATTAGAAAACAACCGTCCATCTCTCTCTCTCTCCTTCTCTCCCTCTCCCTCTCTCTCTCTCTCCCTTCTTCTATTATTGTTCTTATCAACGATAAGAAATCTCCGTCATATCAAACCCAATAAGACTTCAAAATATTTGCGCCATGAAACGAAACTGTCTGTTGTATCGTTGAAGCAATGGAAAGTTAAGGAGGACATTAACATAATACTGCCACATTAAACAATCAGTATTATTTAACAATAACAATAACAACAACAACAACAAGCAGAAACAATAATAATTAATGATAATGATAATTTTAGTTTATAATTTGCACAATTAATTAAGTAATTAAAATTATAAAGATGGAATATGTATATATATAGCAAAACTTTTTTTGATTTTTTTTTTTGTATGAAATCTAATTTATTTCTTTCTTTTTTTTTTTTTTTTTTTTCATTCTTCCTTTCGTTTGCAAAATTAATTTCTCCATTTAGCATAATGCGGTAAATATAATAATATAATATAAAATGAAATAATATTATTACAATAATTTTCTTTTCTTCCTTTTTTCTCTTTTTATTATATATCATTTCCGTAATATATTTGAAATGATTTTTCAATAAAAAAAAAAAGTTTATTTCATATCTTTTTATTGAAATATAATAGAATTAAATTGAATATATTTAATAGTTATTGTTATAGTGATTTTTCTTTCTCTCATAAAACATATTCAAACTTTTTCAATTTTCAGTTTAACTTTTTTCTTATTCTAATTTTTATATTTCACTTTTTTGAATAACTGAATCATTATCATTATCATCATCATCATTATCATCATCACTAGTATTATTATCATCATTATTATCATCGTCAGCATAAAAGATTGAATTATTAGTTAGAAAAAAAATGAAAAGAAAAAAAAAAACATCCATCTTTCTAGTCTTTTCTTAAATATGCTATGTATAATATTTACATCCTTGTCAAATATCTCAGTTTGAAAAAGTAGCCCAGAAAAAAAAAGAGTAAAAGTAAAAATAAAAAGTCCCAAAAGATTTACAACTATGTTCGCAAACACATTCTCATTTAACATTACCAACTTTTTTCTTCGCTTTCTCTCTTTTGGCTTTCTCATTCAAATTTACGAAATTCGATGATAAAGTAGGAAAAAATAGCGGAAGTAACAATTAAACACAGTAAAATTAGCAATGTAAATATAAGCTTTAAAAGTGAAATTAAATTAGTTTGAAATGAGAAAGAATGAAATGAATATTTTAAACGAAATGATAATAAATAGTAGACTGATAAATGCAAATATGATTAATTGAGCAAAATGATAATAATGAAATTAAATATTCAAAGGCTTCTCTTTCACTAGTCATTTGTATAGTTAAACTTTTTGAAAGTAAAATTAAGCAAAGCTCTATGATCTTATCACTTATTTATCATTTTATAAAGCAAAGAAAAAAAATGAAAATGAAATGTAAATAATCTAAAGTATCTCATACAAATATAAGCAAAGTTTTGAATAATAACTTTTATTATTTATTTAATGATGTGTCATTACGACAACAAATCATTTGTATTACTGCGAATAAAAAAAAGCTTACGCTTTAATAAAACAATAATAATTATATCATCATGATCGTATATATCATTAAATAAATTTCTTCTTTTTAGATAGCTTATTGAGAGCTAAATTAGCATTTTTTTTTTCGAATAAATAATTATTTATCGAAATATTTAAACAAACAAAAAAAAAAAAAAGAAAAAACTAAATTAAAAAAGGAATTGCAATAAAAATAATTTAAAAAAGTAAGGAAGTAAATAAAAATAAAAGCAAAATTATGATGTAATGCAAATATAATTTACTTTTTTTTTCTCAATATGAAGCAAAATGTAAAAGAAATGGACAGAATTGAAAAAGAATAAGTATTTAAGATATAGCTAAATAAATGGAATATATTAAAGATCACGATTACGATTATGATTACGATTAAAATCACTATTAAGATTTGGATAGTATTCAAATTGATATATCATATTTACTGTATAATTTTCCTTCAGGAAAACACCAAAAAAAAAATCTTTTTTTTTGAACTGTCAACATAAATATTGTCTTCTGCTACAATATTATGCCGGATATGACCGTATTTATATCCGTAAAATAAATGGAAAATAATGATAATAATGTTAACTATTAGAATATATGTCGTTTTTATCTATCCGGAAATTAAATTGACATTTTTAGTAAATATTACAATGCAAGTAAACGGTAGGAAAGATTTTTTTTCAAACAATAGCTAAAAATTCAAAAGCAAAGTTTAGCACCACCTAAGATAGTTTACTGAACAAGTCATGATTTTTTTACAAATCCGGAAACGGAAAATATTTATGAATTACTAGAATCGTCATGAATACTTGATTAGTTATGGCATTAAATTTTACTACAAATATGTTTCGCTGTAATCGATTCAGGGAAATAAATCCATTAATGCATACAAATCATTTTAAAACTGTTCAATTCTTATTTTTTTATTGTTCAATTGATTTTTACATGAACAGTAAAATGTTAACTTATCCTAACTTACTTTTAGGACTGCTACATCCGGATGCCATCTTGCTATATTACAGTTTTTGTAAGATTTTTCTTTCTAAATATCAGGAAATAAAATGTTCAGTTTAAGGAGAAAGTTATTCATATGATCTTTTCCTTTTTTTTTTTTTCTTGTTGAATTAATAGAAATTTTTAACTTACATTAAAAAAGCAAAAATTTTTGTTAAAAATTTGTCTTTTTTTTCCTTTTTTTGTTATTTCTAAGTCACAAACTTGAAAGGTACATTTGAGAAATATTTTGGAAATTATAATAATAATTATGCTTGTCATATTGGTATTACCATGCATGCAATACTTGCAAAAACATTTCTATTGCAAATAACGATAGGTCTAATCTTTTAGGTAAGTTTGTCCAGCTTTAATAAATAATTTGTGTTTTTAAGGTTAAATTTAAAAATCTAAAATTTATCACAATATTTGAAAAAAAGAATTAATTTCTTTTCCAAAATAATTATTAGAAATGTTCAATATTTCAAAAATATTTAGTTAAAAATTAATTAAACATAAATGACAAACAAAAAGAAAGAAATTATTAAAAGCCATATTAAACAATTCCTAAAATTACAAGCATCCTTTTTGATAATCAGTGATTCGTTTCTAATTTATTTTCCAAAAACCACTTCACTTCATACTTAATTCATTAATCAAATCTATTTCATGCATTTGTACCAAATAAACAATAAGCAATAAAAGCCACTTTTAATTATGTCAAGAAAGAAGAGAAAAGCTACAATTTCTTCTATACTCTGAAAGAAGCACTCACTAATTACTGAGATGCAAATGAAGGATGGCTTCCACTGAAATAACATTTTCTTCCTGTGACATTTTGCGCTTTTAAATGTTCTCTTGCACTTTACCTACCTACAGTATACTGCGCGATACTATTTGTACTTAACGAACTAACTTAGTAATAATTAAAGAATAATTTGTTGACAAATATCATATGAAATGGATGAAATGAAATGATATATTATTGTAAACGATAATATTAACTATTTGGATTAAATCATTACTTTTAGTTTCTTCATTGATTCTTTGATTGCATTAAGAGAAAAGAAAAATAAAGAAAAGTACGCTAAGTAACACCTAAACAATGATAATCGATTAAATTAAAAATAAAATAAATTAAATAAATCCAGAAAAAAAAAAATAATAATGAAGTAAAATAAGTGTAAATAAACTAATTACTTTAATGAAACAGAAAGCAACAAGCAAGAAACAAGAAATAAAAATAAGACGAAGAAAAAAATAATTACCTAACTAATCGAAAAGCATTATTATCATTTTAGTATAAAATCATTAATTAGCTAATTAGTAAGTATAATTCGATACTATAATTAGTATATATTTATCAAATCTTTAGAAAAAAAGAAAAATAAAATTGATTGAGACAAAAGTAAAGATAATATTGGATTGCTGGGCTTACTGTTAAACATTTATTTCATCGATAATTGATTCTTGTTGCAATCACTCAATAATGACATCTCCCAAACTATCGCGATAATGACATTCTTCCCTTTTCTCTCTCTCCCTCTCCCTCTCTCTCTCTCTCTCTCTCAGCATAACATTCGTTTGTATAAAAAAATTATTATGCATTTTTCTATCAAACTAAAAAAAGTGCGACACATCATTATATTTTTTTAAGCTATCATTTTGTCGCTACTGTTATTATTTACTATTATTGCAGTTATTACTACTGCAACCAACTGTAACTCTATACAAGGTAAGTACTACTATTACTGCAACTAACTGTAACTCTATACAAGGTAAGTACTACTATTACTGCAACTAACTGTAACTCTATACAAGGTAAGTACTACTATTACTGCAACTAACTGTAACTCTATACAAGGTAAGTACTACTATTACTGCAACTAACTGTAACTCTATACAAGGTAAGTACTACTATTACTGCAACTAACTGTAACTCTATACAAGGTAAGTACTACTATTACTGTATACATAGCAGCAACTGCAACGAACTAACTGTAAGTTCAAAACAAAGGGAACAAATATTTTCTTCATTCGCTTCGTTGAACAGATATGCTTTCCATTTTGAAAATAAACTTCAAATAGCTATTATAAAATGATATTTACTAGTTATCTCGCATACATACATCAAAACTCACGTATGTGATACACGTTTGCGTGACCATGTCGTGCATTACGTGTATTACTTTAAGCTACAGAGAAACTTTGCTTTTAATTAATATTATTAGCTCATCTGAAACAGAGAGAGAGAGAGAGGTCAAACAATTAATATTATTAGCTCATCTGAAACAGAGAGAGAGAGGTCAAACAAGTCATTTTTGATTTTAACAAAATTAGATAAACTGATAATCTCAAATTCGCTTGGAAATGATATATAGATATAATGGTAATAATACTTGTTGAAATTCATTCAAGTTCAAAATTCATCTAAATCGAGGTTGAAAAGTTAAATTCAATGGCGTGAGTGATGATAATAATGATGATGATATTATCACTTCCATTTAACAATTCCAAACACTTTATGCTACGTTTGATGATGATGATAACAAGATAATGTAGACGATAATAATAGCGAGATGTGATGATAATAATGATAATGATGATGTGACGATGATAAAAATAATGACGTGAAGGATGATGACAATGATGATGTGGAATGATAACGGATGTTATGATGACGAAGATAATAATAATAATGATGATATGGATAATAATGATAATGATAATGATGTAGCTAATAATAATAATACTGATGTAGAGGAAATTAAAGAAGAAAGAACGACATCTTAGCTATATAAATCTATGCAAAAACTAGGAAATGAAAATATTTTTTTTTAAGAAAGAAGAAAAATACCCTGGAAAGGAGAGAGAGAGAGAAAGAGAGGGAGAAAGAGAGAAGTCAAAGAATAATCAACAAACAATACGACTTACTTTTAGTTATAATTTCATCATTTCATAAATTTAACCAAATTAAAAAGTAATAGAATGCTTGATAGATTTAAGCATAAATGTGTGTTTGTGTTTGTACAATTAGTTTTGATAGTAAATATATCCAACATACAACTTAACAAAGGTAAATAATTTTTTCTTTTTTAAAAATAAAAAAAACAAATATTCTATTTTAGAAAAAATTTATTTTCCTTCTAAAATATCATTACTTTAACACATACTTTACTTCTAACACATTACATTAAAAATGAAATATGTAATAGTTGTGGTATGAATAGATTCTAACAAGTCAACAACAGGATTTCATCGGACAAAACTTAGATAAAGGTAAAAGTAGCAGCAATTGACAAAAGCAAATCAAATATACAAAAGACGAAGTGTCGGAGGGAACAAACGGAACGGAAGCTGTAAGAGTAAGAGGTGACATGGGACACAGCGATAGAAGGATAATATTTTCGGAAAACATATTTAAGCAAACATCATTATGCGCAATAAATAGTTTATTATAAACATATTCTTATACATTACAAATTGTGCACACACACACATACACACATACACACACACACACACATACACACACACAGACATACACACACACAGACATACACACATACACATATATAATGTATTTGGTGTTTGGTATATTTTAATATCTACCTGTGCAGAATGTATAAATTGAGTGAATAAGTTTGAAGATAATTTAAAAATAATTTAACTTTAATATTTTTAACTTTTCTTTAAATTTTTTTTTCATTATTTTTCAATACAATATTACTATATTACATTGATAATGTCATATCATATCATATTTCTTTATACTAATTTGTA
Organism: Brugia malayi; assembly: GCF_000002995.4. NCBI lineage: Eukaryota > Metazoa > Nematoda > Chromadorea > Rhabditida > Onchocercidae > Brugia > Brugia malayi. Next base: position 3,611,485 of record NW_025062476.1, on the reverse strand, counting down.
ATGATAAAATTGTTTGTTGAATATTTTCATAAAAGAAAAATTCAATCATTCTTGAGCAAAAAAATTTCAATGAATCAAGAATGACAAATTTGTGAAAAGTTATAATGGTAAGATTATTTATCATTTATCACATTAATAGCATCTACTGTGTTCTAGTAGAATTAATTAGTTATAAAAATAAAATTATAATAAAAGAAAATAGCTTTGTTGAGCCAAATATGCAAATACCAAATTTTATTAATAAAGAAATTATTGAGATTTGAGAAAATTGACATTCAACGAAATAAAGCGCAATTTTTTGAGAATAAAATCTGACAAATTTTTTGACAAAAAAAAAAAAACTTAGTGTTGAGAAAATATACATTGAAATGTTAGTTAGTTTGGGGATTAAACTAAACCCAATTTGATTTTAACCATCATCCTTTCCTCCCCCTCCTCCCTCCAAAAAAAAAAAAGAAGGAAAAAAATCGTTTCATTTGTTTGTTTTACATCAATTTCATTTCATTTTATTTTATTTCATTTCATTTCCCAATCAATACTCTTCCATATGACCAATGAAATTATTATTATTCATTTTTTTTTTAGAAATAAAAAACAAAGAAAAAAAGAAAAAATGAATGATACTTATGACTGAAAAAGTGTTGAAATGACAAAGCACAACACATCACATATATTTCATTCAATTCATTTGTAAACGAAATGCAACAAAAAACAAATTCCGGAAATAAAATGTATTTATCAAAAATTTTCAGAACAGTAGAAGGAGAGAGAGAGAGAGAGAAAGAAAGAGAGAGAGGGAGGGAGAAAAGTGAAAAAAAAAAAAGATGGAACAGAAAAGGCAATAAGAAAATGAAATTTTATTATTTTTAAAAAATTGTTCTGAATAAAATTACTGTTTTTTAAAAAAAAAAATTTTTTTTTTCACTAGGTTATTTATCTTTCTCATATGATTTTAAGCTTTCTTTTTTTTCATATATTTGACTTATTCTGGAATTGAGCCTAAATTGGCTCACATATTTTTTAATGTCATAAACATAAGATAGCATTTTTGAATAGCAAATAGTTTTGAATATGAATTATAAATTTAATGAATAAATTAATGTTAATGAAAAAGATTTAGGATTGAATGAAAAGAAAAGTGACAAATTAGTCAATAATTATAAATATGTTTCTTTAATACATACTTCAACCCATACTTTAATCTATACTTCAACTCGTCTGATTCATCAAAATATGTTTTAAACACTCAATTACTGGCACTCCCAAATAGCATTTTAAAAGGCACACAAATTTAAATTTGTATTAAATTTGATAATCTAAAAAGAAAAAGAAAAAAATGTGTGCTAAACTTACAGTTATCATGATTTTTTGGTTGAAAAGCTGAATGTCGTCGAATAAGTACTCGTCCATTTTTTAAACCATCCTGAAAATTTTAACTCTCTTTCATTCTTTTAAAATATCATAGTTTATAACATCAAAATTTTCATAGCACAAAAATTTTGAAGTTTTTCTTTTTTTTTTAAAAAAAAAAAAGAGAATAACTAAGTTTTATTTCATAAATTGGTTGGAATATGCCATAATAATAAATACATTAGGACTAAAAATTTATTCCAATCGCTAAGAATATATTTTCTACTATTTTCATGTAGTATTAATCATTTCTTTTTTTGTTATAATTTACCTATGACACTAAATTACAAATACTTGTTAATTAAATTAATAGTTTAATCGATTTATCAATTTGAAGAAGAAAGTTGTAGTAATTAAAAAATTCGAATGATTCATATGATTTGTTTATTAAAATACTTAGTGATGCTTTGCATGAATAATTTATATCACAAATATGCAACGTACGTTGCGTACGCTGCACATAATTATGTATAAGCACGTAGTTAAAGGACTCATTATGCTGTTTATGAAATTTAAGTGATAAAAAGTGAAGTTATTCTGATGGATGATATGATATGATTGATAATGGTAGAAATGAAGTTTGATTGAAATTTAAAACGTAATAAAATGAAATTGAATTAATCATAAAAAGTAGTAAAAAGTGAAAAATGAAAATAAAAAAAAAAAAAAAAAAAAGGAAAATGATTGTTTAGTGCTGTGATTATGATTTTATTTGATAAAAATTAATGCAAGTATTTGTGCATCTTTCATTTTTTACGTTTTCATCTCTTTCGCTTCATTTTATCTCTCAAAATATTTCATATCATTCAAAAACATCTTTTTTATAAATTAAAATATTATTTCATATCCTCATTATTTTGTTTAATTACTTAAAAAAGTTGTTCTAATTAATTAGGTATAGATTTGATATTCGCATATTCTAAAAATTAATTATATAAATTTAATCTTTGCACTTTTCACATTTTTCCTTAATTCTGCAATGTCATTCGATAGAGTAAAACTGGAAAAATGGATGTTACAGTTTCTCTTCTTTTTTTTTCAAAAAACTGAATAAAATTATATCCTTCAATTAATTTTTTGATTGATTACAATAAAAAAAAATTTCTCCAAATTCATTTTTTTTTTTTTCAGAATCAAATAATTAATTCAACAAGGAATTTTTATTTGCATATTATTTGAAAAATTTCTCTGTGATCTTTCATTTTATTTTTTTTTTAGATAACTATATCGATTTCTTGACCATCTAATGATAAAATTATAAAATTTAATTTAATTAATTCACTTATAAATTTAACTTATAAAATTTAATTTAATTAATTAGATTAATGGATAGTTTTGATGCATCCACATTTTAAAATTTGAATCCAAACTTTAGAAAATTAAATAAATTTGAAATTACGGAAGGATATCAAACCTAGAAACAATGAAAATTTTGAGTTAAACTTTGATCTACAAACTATATTTCCATTTAAATTAAATTACATTTATGGATATAAGCAGAACATCACGGAACTTATTGGCTTAACCTAAAGGATGTAACACTGATTGGTTCGAGTCATCAAAGCATAATCGGTAATTTAAGTTCTATGCATCATTTTAAAGTCAAAGTTTTGAATAAAGTCAACAGTTCAAAAATTAAAATGTCATAAATCATTTCTACAGCAATTTAAAATATCAGAAGTTAAATTTATAAGCGTTATTGATTGCAAGTAAACTTATCTAATTATTGGAACAAACATCATTATGAAAAATAATTGCAATCATGCGAAAAGCTTTATCAATCTAATTAAATTCTCTTTTCGGAAGAGAAAAAAGAAATGAAAAATAAGAAAGTTGAAAATTAGAGAATGAAAATTTGTTATGAAATAAATTATTCTAACATTTCTTAGAAATTATATATTTATTCTTTTTTTTTGAAAGAAAAAAAAAAAATGTTATGTAAATAAGTCCTACCCACGTAGCTAAAAGGTTTAACTAGTAAATTTTAGTTCATTCTAAAATCTTAATTTTTTCTACAAATTAAGTTATCAATTAAGTTCAATGAAAAAAATCAACAAATAATAAATGTAAAAGAAAATAACGAACATGTTTACTTTTGTGACCTAACGTAGCAGTAGTGTATTTTGTCGTTCGTGGTCTCCTGTAAATTAAAAAATTGTCAACAATGTTTTTTGCGTGAGAAGTATACTTATACTTTCTTACTGATAAATTAGTGAAAAATCAATGAATTACAGTAAGAGAGGATGAAACTAACAAAGATTGTTTGAGAGTATTACCAACAGCTGCTTCAAGTTTCTCCAAGCATGAAAGTGTTCGAGATGCGTCAACATTTGAATTATCAAAATTTAATTCTAGAAAAATCAGTGCTGATTTATGTGCATGGATGGATAAGTCTATTTGCTGGATATTTTTGAAGCTTTTAATTATTTCATTAAGTATTTCTTAAATAGACTGTTTCACGTAAAAACGTGAATTTTTTTTTTCGGTTTAAAATTTGATTTTCTCTTTTTTATCAAATTCAATTATTAAATTGTTTGTTTATTACCTATTTGTTTATTATTTGATGTTAAAAATTTTAATTATATTTGTAATTATTGTATTATTGCTTATGATATTTCAAATTATTAATAGAAATAATAATTTTTTAAAATATTGTTTTGAATTATTTATCAGTTTTGAATTTAAAATAAATTAATAAACACGTTTTTTTTTTTTTTTTTTCTAACCTTTAACACTGTGAATTAGTTGACTAGCAGGTAGTAAAACATGAGTTGTTTTGAAGGCTGGATAACGGACTAATAAATCACGGACTGTTTGTGATACCATTGAAAGTGCTGAATGTACCGATACACACATTGACTTACCATCTATAAAGTTTTTATTTATTACTTCAAATTTTTAAGAAATAATTGAATTACGTGATATAGTTATTAAAGAGATACGTGAAGAGATACGTGATAACGTCAATAAAGTTATTCTCAAATCTATGATCACTTGGGAAATACAATTGTTATTATTTAAGACCAACATATTTGTATCAAATTAATTATTTTTTAACCAAAATCAATTATTTATAAAATTTATATCTAAAAGTTTAAATTCAAAAAGTATTAATAAGTCTTAAATGGATAATTAATGTAATACATAAAATTTAAACTCGTTATATCATTCTTTAAGAATTAATTATATGAAAAGAATTTCATATCAATTTGTTAATTTTTTATATTAATTATTATCTTTAATTTGATAAACTTAATTATGGCCTTTTATTCCTCATTTCTAACTAATATTTTTAGATGCAAAAGAAAATAAATAAATAAATAAACCGTTTGCATTGATAGAAGGATCAAGCGATTGACGCAATCGTTCTGCGTGATTTGCAAAATTTTCAATATCATTTACCAGTGCATCACTTAACTGAAATGGTAAAATGAATTCTGTCTGATAAAATTAAAATTTTTTGATAACAAAAAATAAATTTGCTAAGTTAGAGAAAGGATGAAAAAAAAAAGACAAATATATATTTGAAATTATTTGAAATATTTGAAAATGAGATAAGAATAACGATAAAAAATAACAAATATTTTTGATCAAAATTAATTAATTAAAACATTGAAATCCAAAGTTCAAATTCAAAATTAATATTATAATATGGTTAAAATAGTTCTAAGATTTTTTTTTTTTTATAATATTTATTTTTGAACTAATAATTATAAAATTCATTCCTTTCATTTCCACGCAAATGGATGATAAGTGATAAAATATAACAAAAATTAAACTGTAATGATAAATTTAAAACATTTACAAAAAATCATATAATTTGATTAATTTGTGTAAAATAAACAAACTAACAAAATAATCGTAATCATTATCAGTGTAGGAGAAATCATGTTTGGATGATAATGAACTGGATGACATCGTATTGCCACGAATGATTGTCCCGCGAGTACGAGACTTCCTCTGACTGAATCGTCCTGCAATTTAAGTAAAATAATTTATTTTTCATTTCAATTTTTTTGTTAAATTATTATTGGATAATTTCAATGACAAATTATGTACCATTCATTAAACATGCAAAATACATGAAATAACCTGTAAATTTTAAAATTGAGAACATTTTTTTTTCTTTTTTTGCTCATTAATATGAACTAATTACATTCAAAAATTCAAAAATAGGATATTAGAACAAGTGAAAAAAAAAAAGGAAACTTTTTAATTCCTTAACTTTAAGAGTTCTAAATGAAAGATTATCATTTTAACCTAACATTTGATGAAGTAATTCTTACGGGAAAAGCGTTTTACAATTGAATATCAAATTCTTTATATTTAAATCATGTTATTCTACATTTAGAGACAAAAAATTAAATTCAAATAAATTTGTCTTTGATTAAAAATAACTCTCTCACAGTGTTTTGCTTGCTGATTTGAAATTAGAATCAGAATTTGATATATTTAATTAATGAATTAATTATGAAAGATAAAGATGTTAATTTTATTTCGAATGAAAAAATGGCGGACTTTTGAAAGTATTTAATAAGTTAATTCATAAATTACAAATTAGGTTATTACTGATAGCAATAATTAAAACGTTCCCACTGATAAGAAATTTTGCTGATAACAGCAAAAAAGAAGGCTTATGACTGCTTTATCGTTATCAATCTTCTGATAATGATAAGCAAACATGCTAGATACTATTTTTTTGCTTTTTTTAAAAATTATTTATTTAAACAAATATTGGTTCAATTATTGATTGCTAAAAAGCTTACTTACATTAATTTTTCCTTCTACAGTTCAATTCAAAATTTCAGTAAAAATTTATCAGCTAAACATAAAACTAATTATTAGTTTAGAGTAAACTAATATGACTAATTTTTTACTTTATCTCATCAAAAAAGTTTAAAAAATATGCACTAAATCACTTTGCCATTCATTTCTTTCCTCCTTTTAGCTAGAATTTATTTTAGCTAAAGTAATAGTAAATTTTATTGTAATATAAGCAAATCAAATAAGTAAATTAGTTAATTTTGCAATTTCTTTAAATTTGGAATATTTGATAAGCTCAAAATAAAATAAAAGTTTGAAAAAGGCAAAACTATACAAACAAAGAAAAGAAAAAAAAAATGAAATTTATTGATAATTTCATATGTGCATAAGTGATAAACGTTTCTGATAATAATGTAAACTAATAAATTTTCAAAAAAAAAAAAAAAAAATAGGAAAATTATTAATTTATCTGAAATGAAAGCATTTACGGTATTAGAGCTATAAAAAATTAATGAAAAATGCTAATCATTCAGTAACTATTTAATATTGCTCTGATAAGGTATCACTTATGATATCTATTTAAGGATGACCAATAAAGTATCAAAAATTAGGTTAATGTCATTGGAAGAGGAGAAAAAAAACAGAAAAAGAGGTAAGTAGGATGATGAAGAAAAAAGTTATTTATCATTTTGTGGTAAGAAACTTTAAAAAAAAAACGAATAAACCCAAATTTTATTAAGAATTGCTAATATTTCTTTCATTTACACGTGAGCGATCACGTATAATCATAGAGGTTAACTATTAGTGTAACGTCATACGTCATATAAAACAAATGTGATTGTAAGATTGATAGCAGTAAATTACAACAGATATTTTCAACAATTTTTTTTTTCTTTTTTCAATTACTGTTATTGATATGAAAAAATAAGTTAAATTAATCATCATTATAATCATTGTTAACTTGATCATTATTATATCTATCATAAGTTAATCATTATTAACTTAATCATCATTATATCTATCATAAGTTAATCATTATTAATTTAATCATCATTATATCTATCATAAGTTAATCATTATATAATCATTATTATATCTACCATTGTTATCAGTATTAAAATAGGAAGAAAATTCGACTTAAAGTTTTTCATATTTAGAAAATATTTGAAAAATATAGTAATAGAGACTATCAAAATTTAGTGATAAACTGTGAAAACTTCGAAATTTATTATAATTAAAAATAGAATTAATGAATAACTGTGATAATAGAATAGTAATAACAATATTGATAGTATTCGATAAACATTACTAATGATAGAAAGTATTTGTGAGTAATCGCATGAGTCCCAGTGTGTGTGTGTTTATGGTGAAAATAATGAATAAATATAAAGATAATTATGATAAAACGATAGTAATAATGATAATAACAATAATGTGATAACCGGAAAGTAAGTATGGAAATAATAATAATTTATTATTAATAATTAATAATAATAACTGTGAGAGATAGAAGTATAACTGTAAACAATAAAAAAACAGCAAAAAAACGGAAATGGAAAAGTGAGTGACGTCCATGACTGGTTTTTTTCAAAAGTAATATACAATTAAAAGTAATGGAAAAAGTTAAACAATACAAAATGGTAAAACTATAAAATGACTACGTCATCGTTTTGTTTTTTAAAATTCCAATTTTTTGTTTTGTTTTGTTTTTTTTTTTTTTTTTTTTTTTTTTTTTTTTTTTTGGGAGGGCTTATTTAATTGTGACACTTAATTATCTAAAATGATGGAAATTTCAAGTATTTAAGTAAAAAAATAGTAGTAAAAGATTGAAAATCCTTTTTATTTTTTTTTCTTTTCCTTCTTGAAAATTAATATAGTTTTTAATTTTTTTGGGTAAAACTAATCATTTATGAATTTTATGCAAAATTTATTTATTAATTGCCAATAATTTATTTATTAGTCATTACTATTTTAATTGCTTTTATTGAACTTTATATTATATTAGATTTGCTTTGTTTGTTTGTTTTTTTCCATTAACTAAGTAAGCGAATTTTTTTTTTTTTTAATTTTTGGCATTGTATTGTAAAATATCAAAGATATATGTATATTTTTTTAAACTAATAGATAATTTTTAAGGCAATTAAAAGTATCAGTATGTGAAAATTTGCCATATATCAGAAGAGGTACAGAACTAATTGAATAAAAATAGCAATACTTTCCGGAATTGATTCATAGTTTTAAATTTCCCAATAATTTATTTTGCTTAATTATTTTAATTTTTTCATCCTCTCTCTTTCTCTCTCTCTCTCTGTTTATCCCTTTTAGTCGGTGATAGGAAAGAAGATCAAGACATTTAGTAAGAAATAATTGCCTAAATGTTAAATTCAATTTTTGAAATTAAGAAACACTTTCAATTAATCGAAATTAAAATATTAGAATTAAGCGAAAGAACTTAATTAAAAGATAGAAGTGGAATTGAAATTTCCACAACAGCTGTCCATTTTAAATTTACTAAGTAGATAGAAGTTTATAAAGCAAAAGTTGTGGACAGACTGACATTTGTATGCGAGAATGCTACTACTACTTTGAAAAATTAATAGTAGAGTGTGCTATTTAGTTTATTACAATCAAATGGCATTCAGATGAAATCAATATGAAATGATTCGTTATCTTCTAATATTGGAATGATAAAATTGATAAAATGAATGATAGCAATTATTAATAGATTTGATCATTTCAAACATAAAATGTCTTCAGGAAATGTTCAAAACCTGTTTAACACAATAATTACTCACTGTGTTTATTTATCAAATAATTAAAATATATCTAAAACATAGAAGTGATAACGATTAACCGGAAACGATAAATGTAAAATGAGAAATAATTTTGCACATTAATTTAGTTATATTGTTAAAAGATTTTTGATACAATTCAAAAGTAATAAAATTTAAGAATCATTGATTTCAGAGATATCTCAGTTTTCTAAAAATTCAGCAATCACAAATATCAATCAATATGTTAAGTCATTGATAAAATTTTCGTAATAAAATTGCTTAATAGTTATACCAATGCATTGATAATATTTCACTTGTAGGATTTATAAATTATAGATCAAACATTTTGTCAAATGAATGAAAGGAATAAATGAAAAATAAGCAAAAAAATAAATAAATAAATAAATAAATACAATTAGCAAATAAATAAATTAATTAATCAATGAATAAAAATTGAAACACACACAAAAATAGACAGATAAAAACTCATAATTAATTCTTAAAAGTATTATTTTGCCCTTAGTTTTGATTCTATCTAACTTATCACACTTATCAGGAATGATTGATAGCGATAGAAAAGAAATATCACCTTTCAAGAAATCTGCATCTTAGAAGAAACAAATATTATAACACATTGTATTTTAACCCTTTCTCGATATTTCTTTTTTTACATTGATAATTTATAGTTTTCTAAATATTTCTTTAAACTTTCGCTTTCTTTTTCTCTTCGTTTTCTTTTCTGATCATTAATTTGATATGTTTTAAATAGATTAGATGAAACTTGAAACTATAATAAAAAATTAAAAATTTAAGCCCTAAATTTTATTTTTGATATTAAATAGCAAAAATTAAAATAATTGCAATGAAATCTATATGAAAGTACGTCTAAATAAGTTACATTAAGTACAAAATTAATTACATAATTAGCAATCAAGTAAACTATCAAAGTTAATTGAATTACTTATTCAAACTTTCGGTTAAACATAAGCCAAAATGAATCAGTTAGAAATATTTATGGAATTCAATGTGATAAACGAAATAAGTTAGCTATTAAAAAATTGAGAGCAAAAGAAATCACTTCCACTTTTAATTATTAAAAATTATAATTTATCATAGTTTATAAGATATAAAATTATAATTTACAGAAAATTATAAATAAAAGAAATTATAAAAATTAAAATTTAAAATAATAATTAATAAATTTGTAGTAAAATCCATAACTGTTATAAATAACTTTCTTATATGGTAGCAATTAAATGAAAAATTTTTGATTGCAATGATTAATTTATAAGAAATATTGGTATTCTCGATATTCGGGGTGTGCATATTGTTGCACTGATGCATAAATTAATGAGAAAATGATGAATGCAAAATACTAAGGAAAGAAAAAAAATAAGAAAAATGGGAATATTGGAAGAGAGAGAGAGAGAGAGAAGAGAGAGAGTTTTTAATCGGAATATTTTAAATTATTATTAGAATTTCAAATATCTTTTCGTAACTAATACAATATTACATTGACTACTACTCTGCTCTAAATAGATGTTGTTTAAAATTCAGTAATTTGCAAAATTGCCGAATTTTAAACAAAAAAAAAGTGAAAAAAAAAGATCAAAAAAAAATCTTAAATTTAAAATTTCCACCTAAACGATTATACATAAAAATTGTCAAATTAACTCAATTATCAATGAATACTGCTCATTTTAGGACATTTTCCAGAAGAATGAACAGATCATTCAATTTCTTCATATTTCATTTTTCTTTATTTTTATTAAAATTTTTTACAGTACGAATAGGTAAGGAAGTTGAAAAGAAAAGAAAAAAAAAAAAAACAAATTCTTTTATATAAAATTTTGATCAAATCTTCGAGAAATTTTTCCTTTTTTTTTTTTTTTTTTTTTTTTTGCAGAATAACTTTTTTTTAAAACTTGTAAAAAATTCAAGAAAAGCAGAATTTAATTTTTTTTTAATTAAAATTTTAAAATTAAAAAAGCAAATTTTTTTTCTCTTTTGAAAAAAATAGTTATAATCAAAGATTAAAATATAGATAGCAAATATTTAATATGAAAATAACAATGTGATTTTCACGATATGTTTTTCAGTTTTTAAGAAAAATGATAAAGATGATGAAGCAGAAAGGATTAAGAAATGATAAATAGGATTAAAATTTAAGAATGATTTTTAAAGCTGTGAAATGGAATTATGAAATAGTATTTAAGCTCACTTATGTTAATTTTTCGAAAAAAGAATAACAAACATACCCACTTTGATAATTTTTTTTTTAAAAAATAACCACAAATAATTAAATAAAAAAAAAAAATGAATGAAAAAAGTTTTACACCAAAAGAAATGGGAAGTGTGAAGATATAACGGAATTTTCCCATATAATTATTATTACTCTAAAATATTCCAACAAAAATATCACCCACCCATAGAGGAAATGACCGCTTGACCTGACCTGGTCCAATACACATGAACAATTAACGCCAAAAACATCAACACCATCATTATTATTATTATTATTATTATTAATTATCATTATTATTATGAAGGTCGAAATAAAAATGCTAATACTATTTTATATCAAACGATGTAGACAAGGTCATTGATGGTGGATTGTTTCTTTAAACATGAAATATACCGCTTGAAATGTGTTAGTTTCCTTCCTCTTTTTCTCAAAAAAAAAAAAAGGAAATAGAAATGAAAAGGAAAAATATGAAAATTTTCTGAATAAACTAAAATGATTATTTTTTTAAAATTATTTTTAGATTTAAGCTTTTTTTTTTTTTTTGAAATAAAAGAACAAAAAGAATATCGCATTAATTTCAATTCATTTTCTTACCTCAAATGACAAAAAGTATAGGATTGATAAAGAAAAAAAATGAGAAGATTAAGTATTCAAATATAAATTTTGGAATGTAACATCAATTTTTGGTTAGGAAATTAATTTTTAATTTCAAATTTACTATATTATTCAAATACCATCGTGCTATGTCACATTTCCATATTCAAAATATATTAAGTAATCTTATTAAACGTCGAATTTAGTTTTTTATACTTTCTTTTAATACTTTTGTGATGTATTCTTTAAATTAATTAGTCATATATCCTTAGGTTAATTAACTATGTGTCCTATTTAGCTAACTTCCTTAGTCAATCTCATATCTTAAGCTTTCATTCTACGCTTAGACATCAATAATTAGCAATTAAAATTTTATTTTCTTAAAATAATAATAAATAATAATTTTATCTATTATTAATTTACTAATAAAATGTCTAACTTTCACATATGTCACCATTATTTCATGCCTAAATAAAATACAGCAATATGACATTTACACAAGGCTTTAAATTTTGAATGACCTTGATTAATTTAAAGGAAAAAAAAAAAAGAAGAATGAAAGAGAACAATGATAAATAGAAGATGCATTGTTCTTACCGTTCGCAATTCACCAAAGATACTAATGATCGAAAGCTAATATCATTGCATTCCCTAAAGATACTTCTCGATCATCGATAGGCTTATATCATTGTTTAAACATTAAACTCTTCTTCATATGTTAACCGATCAAATGCTATAATTGTAGTTTATTTCTCAAAATCTATTTTGCATAACAGAGACGATGCTTACTGCTTGCTTATTGTTTACAAATTGTGCTACTACTGCTCAAATATTATTATTATTATTATTGAACTAATTTTGTTATCGCTCATCATTAATAGTACGATGTAACAATAAATAATAATGCAATTAAAGTTAAAATTTATGCGAAATTAGCGCAATTAACGCAATAATTTCTACATTTTTCTCTTATCAAAAAGAATAATTTTAATGCGTAGAAGAAAATTTTGAATAAACATTTTTTTTAGCAACAATTTTATCCAAATTTTATTAACAAATTTGATAATTTTGCGAATAATTTAGATAATTTAGATTTTGAAATTTTACAAATATTTTGCTGTCTTTAAAAAATACAATTAGATTTATTTCTTATCTCAAGATTCTACTGTAAAATAGGGTAAAAAAAAAGTGAAATAATCCAAAAAAAAAGAGTTAAAGGCAGGAAAGTTTAAGTTAGATGACAGATTAATAAATAAAATGAACAAAGATTAAGATTGTAAGATTTAAGGCAATTAATTTCTGTTTTAGTTTTATTTTTATTATTGTAAAATATATATATATATATGTACTTAATTTGTCTATTGTAATTAATTTCCGTTTTATTTCATAAAATATGAACCTTCTTAGAAGAAAAACAAAGAAAAGACACTTAAAGAAATGAAAAATAGAAAATAAAAATTAAAAAGAAAAAAGAAATTGATAAGTTTTATGAAATATTCGAAAAATGGAGGAGGAAGATTTGTAAAAGTTTATCGAAATTGAGAAATCCCTTTTACAGCAAAAATTAAGACATGAATTTGAGATTCAGACTTTACATTTCAAACAAACTCCGACAACAAATGCTAAGAGTTTTTCGAAGTTATACTTTTCATCAGTTCAATCATTTTTTTTTTTCTTTATTTCAATTAAATGCTGTAAGAAATTGAATTAATTCAGCACAAAATAGCTGTACTATTGCAATTGAATTTTTTCTTCTTTTAAATTATTTCAAAGTATGAAGTTGCATGTTATCAAACAGTTATCAGTTAAATTATTAGGAGAAAGAAGCAGTGATAAATGTTATCTTTTACTAGTTTTACATTTATCAATAAGCTAAGTGAAAATATTTTTCTTTCTTACCACATTTCTTCAAAAAACAAGCTAAAAAAAAGACAAATTGTGAGAGTGAAAAGTAATAAAAGTAAATTAAATTTAGAATATTTCTAACTTAACACTTTTATCCTTGCTGAACTACAGTTTGTTGTTTCACTTGTTGGATGCAAATTTAATTCACAAGTAGCTAATTACTTCTATTAGAATTTTCCGAAAAGACTGAGATTCTTGATTTGGTTGATAAATTCATCAGGAATTTTCATTTTCACTGCTTCTCTTCTTCCGTTCTCTTTTCATTGTTTACAATTTGATTTCAAGCAAAACGGCGATAACTTCAAGAAAATGTTGAAAAAAAAAAAAAAAATGATAAAACTAGAAAATTAGTAAAATCAGATGAGAAATGTAAAGCTATAAGCTTAGGTTAGCGTTGAACTAATTTTTAAGTGGTTATCTTTTCAGTGTAAATACTTCAAATACGTTTCCGAATTATTCATAAAAAATTTTTCTTCAGGCTAATTAAAACTTGATCAGCTAATTTTATTCACAATAGCATTGACTGATTGATTGATTGATTGATGCATCATTCTTACAATCTCAAATACTTTCAACAAAAATTAATTTACTTATGCTGGCGTAGCATCATCAAAATGTTACATAACTAATTTAAGTGTGAAATTCTTTTTTTTAAGCAAAAGAAAGGCCAAAAAAAAATAAATAAATAAACTGTTTGGCAGATACTACAAACTACACCATTAGATGTCCTTATCAATGTTCATTGTTTATCAGCAATGATATTACCCTTATCTTTCTCAAATGCTGTTGAAAATTTTATCAGTGAAATTGAAGTTTCTCAATTACGATTAGCATTTATTGATAACATGTAATTCTCACTTTGGTTTTCATTAATTCAATAACATTTTTCGTCACTGATTTAGTAAAACAGACAAGTTTTTGTGTTGGAAATTTTAATAAATTTCAAATTTCTTCATAAAGCTGAAATTTTTGAATTTAATTAATTACGAGACGAGCAGACTTCACGTGTCCTCGGTAGTATAGTGGTGAGTATCCGCGCCTGTCACGTGCGAGACCCGGGTTCGATTCCCGGCCGGGGAGTGTACCTCTTTTATTTCCTTTTCCCATTTATTTTTAAAAACGTGCCAGTGAAATTAATGTAACATTTTAATGGTTAGTAAAAAATTTTGCAAATAGAAGAAAGAAATGAGATATGCGGAATATGACAAAGTGAACGAAAAGAAGAGATGGAATTTGTTTTAAGAAAAAAAAGTGATTTCATTTTAAAAATTCATAAATTAATGTTGTTGCTACTTAGTAGTAGTATTTAATTTAAGGTGAATTAAAACGGAGAGAGAATAGATAAAAATAATAAAGAAAAGGAGAAAAGAGATTAAAATTCAATAACATAAATAAGAATGAATAGATTTAGTGCTAAACCAACTGATCTATCAATTCTCTCTAATCAAATGATAAAATTCAATTTCCTATCATGACCTTTCAAGGGAATATTTTCCTTTCTCTCTCTCATCTTTTTTCTTTTTAACTGTTAAATTGAAAAGAAATTTTTTTAAGAAAAAAAGACAAAAAAATATCATACATATAAGGCCAGCCAGTAAAAGTTAATTCTTAAGGAAAAGCTAATTTTAGCAAAAACAAAATTATGTTCATACTTTGTCTGCTATATGTAATATTTGTGAGGCATTGAATTATTAATTAAATTTCAATATAGAAAGATGAATGTATTTAATATGGTGAAGAAATTTTTAAAAATGTCAAATTTTAATGGAAAAAGAAAAGATTAATTGTGTAACTGTTTATTATTACATAGCATTTGTCTTTATGGATTAATACTAATAACATAAGCAGTTCAATGAGTAATAAAAATGTTTAATAAGCAAAAAGAAAGAAAAAAGAGAAATGAAAAGAATAGGAATGTAAACTCACGCATAATTGTTGCTTGGTTAAATAAATCGTGTAGAGCTTTCTCATTAACCGGAATAGATACTTATGACAAAAGCCAAAATGACGTGAATGACGTGAAAATTTCTTTGTGGGATAATTTGCAGACAGAATGAATCAATTATTAGTGATATAGTATCCTGCAAAAAAAAAAAAAAGATTAATGAATGAATAAATTGCAGTTGACCGTGATATTGTATAATTTGAAAGAAACGTTGAGCAATTCTAATTTATCAGCAATTCAATGTTGATATGATAAAAATAATCAGTATGTCTTCTTTTAATGGGATTAAATTGACATATTGACATTAAATATTGGGTTGAGAACTTGTTCCTGTTGCTTGTTATTGTTGTTGTTGTTGTTGTTGTTGTTTAGCATTGCTATAGAATTAAGATAATTTGAAATGCTAATTAGCATTGAAATAGAATTAAGATAATTTGAAAAAATTTTTTCTATTTTACAAATTTATTTTAGTAGATGGCACATAATATCAGTAAAGAAGAATTTAAAAAAAAAAAAATCGAATAGAAATAGACAGTATACACTTTTCTTCTGAATTCTAACGAAAGAGAAAAGATTGTAATGGTCGCAAAAATTTGAAATCTGCGTGGAAAAATCAAAGATCAAAGATAGATATGCAAAAGTCTAAGATTTTCGAGCAATTCCAATATCTTTTTTCATTAATGATGTCGAAATTATGGCAAAAATTATCAATAAATATTAATAAATAAAGAATAAAAATATTCGTTCGATTAAATTTTACAATTTTTGTTGAAAAATTTTATTTGTAAATTAAATTAAATTGATTCCATAGATTATGCAATATAATATTTGCATTAAGTCATCAAGCAACAACTAAAATGAACTGAACATCTAATATTTTGAGTTTTTTTTTTTTTTTTACAGATAAATACCCATTATACATTAAACAGTAAATAAAATTAAATTCGGTATGATAGCTTATCACTGTGATACAACTTTTGCACTATCGATAATATGATAAACATTTCAAACATAATTAAATTAGAATAATTCATTTTCAATAATTTCACAAAATTATTATTATAAAATGAAATTTGTAGAGGATATGAAAAAATATGAACTTATACATTTACAAGATCAAATGAAACAAACATTATACATATATAAGTATGTGTATATTAGCGCCATAAAGTGATTTACCGCCGTTCATGTTCATGTACATTTGTACACATTAAACAGAATTTACATAGATGATATGAAACAATGAAAAGTATGACAAATTATTGTCATATATTGCAAGAGAAATAGAGGATGAAGAAAAAAGTGGTTCGAAACTTGTTTGGAAAATCAAGAATGAAATTTGTTTGAGTGTTTCTCATTTATCATACTGATTTCTGGTTTCTTAGCATACATATTCTATCCCATTCATTCTTTGCATCCTTTGTTTCAATGAAATCATCTTAATTTTTACCTTCTAATCTAGATTTAATTGCTATTGTATTGGTATTCATTTCATAATCATTCGTTATTGACAGGAAGTGAAAATTAATTATGATAATATTGATAACAGATCATAAAGTTTATCAGCTATCAGCACTCTTGCAGTATTGTCATTTTTACTACTATAGTAGTGCTTCAAATACGAGAAATATTAAAAATTTGACTCATCCTTTTTTTTTTAAGTCTTCAAAATTTTATCAATAGAGAAGTGTCATTCTCGAATATTTTCAGCAATTGAATTTTTAGTTCATTACAAATTGTAAAAATTTCTACTGGTAAAGTTTACATTATTATCATTTATATTGCAAAGTGAAAGATGATATGATATAGCTTGAAAAGTTAAAAATGACTTTGAATCGATGCATAATTTATCGAAAATATCTCGAAATAAAATAAGTCAAAAAAGAAACAATTTTCAGTTAATTTACTTTATCAACACCACCATAAAAATGCAATCAAATGATAGCATTTTGACTTTTTTTTTTTTAATAACCAAAATGAATTTTAGTCTTAGTCAAACCACTTAGATAATTTGTTATTATGTACAAATAATAACTTTCAATACAAACATTTAGTGGCCATTTCATTGATGAAACCATAGCTTGAGGAAATGTAATAAATTTCGATGATTGATAGCAACATTGATGATGATAATGCTGATAACGATGGTTTCGATGATGACTGTGACAGTGATGATGATGATGGCGATGATAATGATGATGATGATGATGATGATAATGATGATGCTGATGATAATGATAAGTTTTTTTTTTTGATTAGTTCGATAAATCAGCCGTTCCATGCATGTCGTGTTTGTTTTTAAGTTTAGCCGAATATTACTTATAGTTTGTTTGTTTGTTGTAAACAGTCGTAATCATAGGAAAAGCTAAAACAATCAACAAATATTTGAGTTATCTGAAAATTTTGATCAGATAACTTAGCCTTAAATGATTGCTGATTGCTCTTTATCGTAGAAAGAACAAAATGAACTTTGATTTAAGGTATGTCAATGAGAGAGTGGTAATCAGTAATACAGCAAATAAAAGCAAAATTTTATTAATTATTTCAATCAAAGCTAAAAACTAAATTTAGTGTTCATTCAATGTTCCAATATATTCAAATAAATAAATTTAATTTTGGATCACTACTTTTATTTTTTTTTTCGGTTAGTATATCCTTGCCTATTATTTCCTTTTTGGAAGTTAAAATTCTCGAAATTCAAGCAAAATCATCTGTTAATTTAATTTTTATCAAGTACCGCCTAAAATTTACATTTTAAAAATGTTACACAAATAATATTTCGCATCGCTATGTGGATATATTATGGAAAATTGCAAAAAAAAGATTTTCTGAGAAATTAAAAAATAACCAATTAATTGAAATTTGTTTACATCTAAACCTAACGATTGATCACATTTGATCAAGAAATAACGGAAGTTCAGTCTTCACTTTACTCAACACACATCGTAATCCATTCATTTGACTAAATGACCTAAATCTAAATATTCTTTCACACTATCAAACAGCAATCTCAAATGGTTGCAATTCTTTAAAAATTAAATCATCGGTCGAACGGTCAATTTCATTGTGTGTTTTTCTATTAGTAATTGAAATTTGATGTCCTTCAAAAAAAAAAAAATAATTTTCCTACTTTTTTTTTCTGAATTAATGACATCATTGTTGATGTTCAACTCAATTTATTGTCATAAATATTTTGTTAATACGAGAAATGAGAACTGAATTAGAAAATAATTATACTAAAAAAAAAAAAAATAAAAATACATTTTATATAGTTTCTATGCGATGTGTAATGGATTTATTCACCCCTCATAGTTCGTAATATAAATTTTTCATAAATTTTGTATCTTTTGATGTTATGCTTTTTTTTCTTTTCTTTCCGATCACAAAAATTAATCGTTTGCATGATGTCATATATTTAATATAAATAATATCAAATGAAAAAAATTCCAGAATTAAGGAATTAATGTGTCTGAGATAAAACAACTAATTATATGCTACTGTGAAAATAAAAAGTATAAATTAATAAATTATGCGATGTCACTTTGATAAGCAACTGAAATGAAATTGTGAAGAGAGATACTAAAAAATTGAATCGAATAATTTTTACAATGGAATCAAGAGTACAAAATAGTGATTAGAAAGTTAATTGCTATTAAAAAATTTTTTTCTGAGTTCAAAATTAGAGAAAAAAATCAAATCAGTGTAAATTTTAAAATAATAAATTAAAAAAAAAATGATGAAATATTTAAGTAATTGAAGATGAAAGCATTTATAAAACTGGAAAAGATAGTCGAGTATTTCAATTTCAAGAATCAAAGCAAACACTACAAAAAAAAAAAAATTGCACGATTTAAGAAAAAAAATTAAGAAAAAATTTCAATGCAAAATAATATTCAAAACAAAATGTAAAACAGGATTAGGATGAACTGAATCAATAATTTCCGGATGAACTGAATTTAAGAAAAGGATTGATGATGAGTGACAATGATGTAAAATAAACTAACCGGTCTGAAGTGGATGAAATGCTAACAATTTGAATGATGTTATCGGTACTCAAAATACTACTCATTACTTCTTGAAATATGATACTATTCCAATTCTCTTAAATAATTGTATGATTCGAAAAATGGTTAAATTATTTCTGATTAAATCTGACTAACAATGATAGGGCAATAATTGAAGTTAGCAAATAATTAGCAATTATAAAATATAAAATTTGCATACATTCATGTCCATATAATAACAACTATAATTAATCAGAAAGATTTCTTTGCGCTATAGTTTTGACAATTCCGCCCATTGCTATAGATAAATGATAAAAAGCGCCACGCATTTTCAAGTATATTTAAGCAATTTATTGCATGAAGAAATAAAATTCAACGATCCATCATATTATCATCAAATATTGCTTTACCAAAAATTTATCCAATTGTTTTATTCGTCATTTGTTATTTACTTTTGATAAGAAAATTGAATTCCTTCCTCGACATTTCACACTTTTTTAGTGATATATTGTTTCAAAATTATAACTTTTACAGAATAATTTTTTAATGAAACAATTTCTCATATTCACAAAATTTATGCAATAAATCAAATGTTTAAACTCGAAGTTATTAATTTAAAAAATAATGATTGAAATGATGAAAAAATAATGAAAAATAACAAAAAAAAATGAAAAATGATCAAAAAATTGCTTGACATATTATTCTTTACACTATTTTCATGAGTTTTAAGATCATTATACATTATAAAGAAAGATCGGATAATAGAGGTATCATAAAACATTTCTGAAAAAGGTCACCTGGCTTTACTGTAATTCTCTCTTCCATAAAAGTATTGCGACAAAATGACAGTAGAATGGGATTGTAAAATGGGTACCATGTCACTATTACATACCAATATTTCCCCAATAAACTACTATTACTCTTTTACTACTCACTATTAAATCCTAATACTAATACTAATATCAATATTAGTAGTAATATTAACATCATTATTAATACTAATACTAATATTAACATCAATAATAATAATAATAATAATAATACAATAAGTATTACCAATTTTTGTATTACAAAAATAATTTGCAAAGAGATCAAACAATCGGCAACACAATAACAACTAAACTACTACAATTGCTTTATGCCAAATAGACTGTATCCTTTTTACTACTCAAATAAAGACAAGTGGTTGAATAGATACAGCAAACAAATAAACAATTAGTTCTGAAATAAATGAATGGTCGGAAAGTCTTTTTATTCAATTTCTTACTTTTCGGCAACAGCGACAAGTTGGCACCATATTTTACAATTAGTAATTTTTCGACAACAAATTAACATTTGTGGCTCAGAAAAGAAAACGATGAAAGATTAGAAAAGGAAAATGAAATTTTAGCAAATTAATATGTTAGTAATCTTATTAAATCCATTTAGGATGCCTATATTTAGCAATTAATGATATCATATCACTTTCAGAATTTCCGGTCAAAGATATCGATAGGACAAATATAAGGAATTCAATAGAATGAGGGACAATTAAATGAGAAAATGTTATGTAAAATCTATTATGTTAAAGCCGTGACGAGAAGTGATACGTGAAATAAGTGATATCAGTGTTTAATCAAGGAATGGAAATTTTAAAAAATTCTTTTGCATAACGGTAATATATTCGGTTATTTTGTAAAGCTTTCTCTTTTTTTTTTTTTTTAATTTATTTCATTAATCATTTCTAAGCGGATTAGAACTCAGACAAACTGTGATTAGAAGAAATTTGAAATTAATGAAAGTGCCAAGATATTTCGAGAAATATCCCGGGAAAAAAAGTATTGAATGATATATTAAATATAAAATATTGCACTCTTAAATATTTCAGTTATTCTTACTTTATTTTCTTCCATTAATCTTCAATTTCTAATAAAGTTTCACGATAAATTTCCTTGGACAAATTTCTGGCATAAAAATAAAACTGGGAGTGCGGCTAAAGGCATTAATTACAAGCATTTTGGATACAAGAGTGATTACAATCGTAAACTTATTCAACTATCATCAAAAATTAATTAATTAATTAGTAGTAACCAAGATTGAATCTAACAAATTATATTTAAAAATATGATGCAAGAATGGATTGTTACAATTATTTCATTTCATTAAAGCAACCTTACATGATTTACAGATATGGCTGTTATACAAATATGAATTTATTGATTAGATCAAAATTATTCAATTAATATTAAGAAATTGAAAATTGATGTGATTTTATAGTGATCGATTGTGATGCTTTCAGTAATATTTATCATTAAGTAATTTATTTAAATTAAAACATTTACAAAATTTTTTTTTAAAATTGTGAAAAAAAAAAGAGGAAGAAAAATCAATTAGTGATGAAATATTAGCGTATAAAAATATATGAATGAAAGTATATTTCAAGGAGAAAGAAATTAATTTTTTTTTTTTTTTTTGCAAATTTTAAAAACTATCTCGAATGGAGCATTAAAATGTGGAATAGTTTATTGAGAGAGTGAAAATGTACCATCTAAAAATGATATACTAAAATATTGTGATTTACTAATTGGCTGCTAAATTTTAATGCACAACTCATCAAATGAAGTTTCAAAATGTCAAAGAGAAACATGAAGAGAGAGAGAGAGAGGGAGAGAAAGAGAGAGAGAGAGATGGGTAAAAGAAACATGTGAGGAGAGAAGAGAAGAAGAGAAAAGTTTTAGTTGAAATTACTAATTTAACAGTGATTGACCTTCAAATTATCTATCGGTGTACTCATTTCAATGAAAATTTCCTCATTTATAACAGTATAAAGTTACTTTTGAACAAAATATATATGTAACAAAACATTTTTGAACAGATAACAATTACTCAAAAGAAAATAACGCTTACTAATTGTTTTAATTTTTTCGAAAAGTTTTTTTCATTTTAATATTTAAAAAAAAAAAAAAAACTTATGCTAAATGATTCATTATTAATGTCATTTTCAAAATGGAATAAGCGTCTAGCCCGAACTATTAAGTAAGTAATTGCAAGGTACTAAAATATGGAAAAAAAGGAAAAATTTTTTAAGTGCATCAAATTTTTTTTTTTTTAAACTTTTATTTTATTTTTATTTTTATTTTTTTCATGAAGAACTAATAGAAATTACTGAAATTGAAAATTGAACATTGCTAAACATTCATGAAATTTTTTTTACAAAATTTACAAACTTTTAGATTAAAATAATTAATACTATCATAGATGGTATAATGTAATTAGTTGATCATAAATGATATTTAAACTTATCTGTCATTGATCAATCATTCATCAGTTATCAATCAATTAATCAATAAACCAGTTAATGAACCAAAGATTCATTCATTAATCCAGCAATATTTTAAAGTATGTTTTGAACAATTCTATTGGATTTTATTTAAAAATAACAAAAATAAAAAAAATTATGAAATTTAAACTTGTCACCAACCGATGTGAATCGATTTGCACGTAGCAATTGATATGACTTTTTTCATTTGTGCAATGTAAAAGAAATTAAATTCCGGAACTGTCATTTTATTTGATATTTGTCATCAAAAATTTTACTTATCTAATTTATGGGATGGAATAAGAGGAGCAGAAAATGGAAGCAAAAAAAAAAAAAAAAAAGGATGGAAAAGGAAGAAAGACAAGAAAGCAAAAAAAAAAAGATGTAATAAAATGGAATATAAAAATGTAAGCAATATGTTAGGCGCAAAAAGTGATAACTCAGTGCCATCCATAAATAAGACAGTGTCTCATTTGACTTTCTAATGAGATCAGCAAGTGATAGATTTGCAAGATAAAAATCTAATGATATTGATAAATGATAATTCTTTATCATATGGGAGAATTCCTGTTGCATTATGTTGTTTTTTTTATTGTCTTTCCGGTTATTAATCAGTTTAACTTTCAAAAAAAAAAAAATTTTTTTTTTTATTATATAAAATTAAAACCAAATGAAAAGAAAACTTTATATTAAACAGTTAACAAGTTTTAGAAAAAAAAAAAAAAAATAAATAAATAAACAGTTTAGCAGTTTAACAGTTTGCAGTAGCGATAGTAATTAGATAATTCATTTGTTATCTTCCTCAATTTGATAATATTGATAAGTGATTAGATAATGGTATAAAAGGAAGTGACATTCTATTCGAAAATAGAATGTTTAGTAATGGTTTAGTCATTTATATTACAACATCATTTCCTTTTCTTGTCCTTTACAAAATTTATCACTGTAAAAATGATAACTAATTTAAAGAAATAAATTTTGAAGATAACAATCAAAAAACATACAAAGAAAAAATGAACTAAACAATAATTAATTTAGAATTTTTTCATGTTTTATAAAATTTATCAAATTTAGGTGGAACAAGTCCTATTTGAATTGATAAATATTGTTACAAAAAAAACGAAACTATTTTTGTTTAAAATGACTATGATGGTAAAATTAAGTAATTAATTAACTATCAATTAATTAATTAATTAATTAAAATTGCAACATGTTTTATCCTGGAAAATTTTAAACAAAAGCTGAAAATTAGAACTATGGATGGAGTTAAATCAGTCTGATCGAATTAATTTTGATTGGAATTAGTGTAACAAAACTATAATGCGAAACTAATAAAATTTTTTCTTTCTTTTCGAGAATCATAAAATTAATTTGTTATATTTTTTTGGAAATTTGAGAGCAAAAATTCTTTTAATGAATGTATTTTTTGTAATTATTATGAAAAAAAAGAAACTACTGTGTTTCCTGGATTTGTGCGAGATTGAATTCTCGAAATGGTATATTTGTCAGGAATTATTGTATATGTGAGATTCTTTCAGGATGTTTTCATGAATTTTACGGATAATCCGGTACTACTAGTGTTCAGAAATTAGAAGGCATCAAAGAATAATCGTTATATGTTATTCCGGAAAATTGCATGTAGCTTACATATTTAGGTGACTTGAAAGAATTTGTTTAAAATAATATTATTTAAAATTTGTCATATTTTTTTGCCATTAGGAACAAGTAATTTTGCTGAGCTCCAAACAATAATTAATAGAGTTTAAATGAAAATAAGGAATTCTGTTTGAAATACGAATTTTATTTATTAAATTTTATTTAAAATACGACAGACAGAAAATAAGTGATGTGTAACTTATAATGTAACATTGGAGGCAAATTACATCATTAATATTTTTTTTTCATATTTTCATTTCAATTTGAATGAAAAAAAAAAAAAGATCAGATAATTAAATATGTGAAATAGTGTTAAAATGAAATTTAATAAGTGTTGTTGAAACTTAAATTTCATCTATTTTATAAATTAAGTAGAAAATTGGAGAGAAAAATTTATTTAAAATTCTTCCTAAAACAAAAATAATGAAACGAAAAGCTTTTATCAGAATCACTGACCTTTTTGTGTCACCCAAATCAAATAATTGTTGTCACCATTGTTGAATAGTTCTAATTATTATTGTAGGAAAAAAAAAATAAAGAGAGAACATTGTCATATTTTGTCAACAAACACAACAATTCCTTTACTCTCTAACTGTCCTTTGTTAGAATTCCGATGCACAACGATCGGTGTAAAAGGAATTCTCAATTTATCTCAAATTTTTTCTATTACTGAGAGATGAATGAAACAAAATAATGCATTTTAGCACCTTAAACTAAAATTCATTCATCATTAAATTATATTTTGTATGAGAGTTAGCTATCAAAGAAGAAAGAAATTATTTATTGATTTTGTTAAGAAATAAAATTTAAAATAATTTTAGAAAAGAAGGTATTTGATAGTTAAAAACTTGTGCAAATAATTTCAAATTAATTGTATTCTAACGTATTAATTGGGTAGTTAGCCTTCTTTACCTCTTTGGCCTTGAATAGTACTATTATTTGGATTTAAATATTCGCGTAACATAACAATGGGTCAACGAATGATTGACCTATTCGAAATGATTTGAAAATCAATTTTTATAAGTATAGATTGTCCATTAATTTATTTCATCAAATTGCTAATCATTGCTTACCAAAGGAAAATCTTTCAAGTTTTTAATAAATTTTTATAAAAAATTGTAGTCAGTTGGAATTGAAATTTCAATTCAAATACTATTAACGAGTCTAATATTTCATGAATAATTATTGATTATTTTAAATTTACTGCTACATCATAGATAATTTAGAATTATTCAACTGGTTAGAACAAAAAAATGAAAAAAGAAAGTTATAGTAAAAAGTTCTAAAAAAAAGTGTGATTCGAAGAAGTTTGTAAGCTTGATCAAAATGGGAGCTTGAGAAAAATTAATGACGAGAGTGAATTATGATAAGCTGATAGTAGGAAGTGATATTTTGAACGATATGACAGGATGAGATTATAAAGTTCAAAAACACAAAGAATAAAATTACTAATTAAAAAATTATCTTTCACTTATTTTCACAGTGAAGAAAAATAGAAATGAAAGTAAAAAATAAAAAAGAAAGCTAAAACTGCTATGTAATTTTAATCAGTTTAATGCATTATACAAAAATGGAATTGACCTGAACCGGATCAAACTGGATTAGACTGGATCAAAACCAGAATGATCAGAGAGCATTATTCATTTCTTGATGTATTACAAATGAACTTAGTGCTATTACTGCAACTATCAATTGCTATAAATGGAACAAAGAAAAAAAATGAAATTTAAAAAAAAGGTTTTATCAAAAGTTTACACAAAAATTCTTTTCTCATTTTTATTTTTTCTCCTTCCTTGCAATTCGACAATTTAACTGTATGTTATCATCACTAAAATGAGATTTTATGAATGGATGAAGATGGAAAAAAAGTAACACAAAAATGATGAAAAGAGAAAAAAAAAAATAAAAAAAGGATAAGGTAGATGAATCGGAAAATTTAAAATGATTTTTTTCTTCTCTTTCTCTCTCTCTCTCCCTCTCTCTCTCTTTTTCTCTCAAGTAATATTCATTTTTGTGAAAAGTAAATGATGACGATGAAATGGTGATGATAATAATGAATTGAGACTTTATGAAGTATAAGTAATATAAATCAAAATAAATTAAGCGGTTGAAATAATAAAAAATAGTTATAATTGATGGTAATCTTTGCTTTCATGCTTTTTAATTAATTTCTTCAAAATATCAAAAATGAAATCATCGTTTTTGATTGGTTTGTTTTTCTAGAAGTTTGCTAATTACTTTTAATTTTTCATTTTGTTCTGTTTTGTTTATTTCAATGGGTAAATTAATGGAAAGTTAAAAACTTAAGGGTAATCATTTCCCTACATTTTTTTTTGCTTTCTTCTTTTACACTTTCGTACTCATAGTATTTCATAGATATATAATTAATGATGAGATAAATGAATCGGAAATTTTAAAATGTTTTTCTTCGTTTTTCACAAGAAGTGTATCTTTAAAAAAAATGTGTGATAATATGATAATATTTGATCCATCTTTCAACCAAATTTCACCCAAATTTCATCCAATGATGTGACTGTATTCATTTTTTTTGAAATATCAATGAACAAGTTATCATGTTTCATTATTTTAATTGTATTTTAATTAAACTAGTAAAATAACAAGGTTATAAAACAAGTAAAAGTATCATTTAAGTTATTAGAAATACATTAGTTTTTTTTTTTTCTTTTTTTTTTTATGAAAGTTCAAACTTATCTTTAGTGCATAATTATTAGATTTTTTAAAAACGAAATTGCAATAAAATAAAATTTTTTGTCTGAAATTTTATAATCATATATGAAGATTTTTTTATAGCTTATATGTAAATTAAATTTAAAATATTTCTAAAATATATAAATTTAACTCCATAAATTTTGAATTTAAAAATATTTTTAGTCAAAAAAAAAAAAATTTTTTTTGGATAAAAACAAATGAGGTATAAATAAATGAAGTCCAGCAGTACAGCAATCATCAATATATTATTTGAAAAGTAAAAAAAAAAAAAATTCAATATTTATAAATTAAAAAAAAAAATTATATTACTAATGATTTGATATCATTCACTTACGATTTGTAAATTCGATAGCATCAAGCATTGCTGTGCTAATATCGTTAGAAGCAATATTTGAATTGCTCTTGAGAAAATTATGATATATAAAGTTGAAATTAGCAAAAGAAAAAGCAGAAATTTTTGACAGGAAAAGGAATAACATAAGTGCTAAGTGATTCTGATTGATGAGATTTGATTGATTAGAATTGGAATTTGAAATTGAATAATGAATGAAATTGAGTAATGGAAAGTAATGAGAGTAAAGAGTAATTAACTTAATGAACTTAATGAGATTTTAATGAATGCATTGAATTATTAAAATACTAATAGATGCAAATTATTTCAGAAAAAGAAAAAAAAAATTACTGCTTATGTAAAATAATGAAAAATTATATTGAAACATTAGAATGATAATTATCAGACATGAAAGATTAGTTTCCCAGTAATTACAGATAAACATTTTATCAGTAATGAATCAGTGAGAAAGTGTTAAAAACTGTAGAAAATGGCGCTGATTGCTTAATCACCGCAAAATGCAAAATGATGCGGAAGAAGTGGAAGGGAGAATAGAGGGAGGATTTATCAATTAATAATTTATCAAAATAGAAATCGATTATATCAATGTCTGATGAACGTTAGATTAAAGAAAGTTATTTTCCTTTTTTCTTTCACTTAATGAAAAGTTAAAAAATTAAACTAGTTTAGTGATAAATTTCAAAATTTCAAAGTAATGAATAAAAGTTATGAATAAATAAAAGTGAATTTAATATCATAAAAACTTCAAATTCGAAGTTAGAAATGGTTATTTTAAGAAATAAATTTAAAGAACTCAATTTTTTTTTTTTTAAATATTTGAAAAAAAAAAATAGTAATTAGAGCGTAACTGTATTTATTGCCCTCAAAAAAGGAACAAAGATTATCAGAAATATTTGCGGAATAAAATTACTCTAAGAAACATTTATTCACTTTTTTCACTCTAATAAATTAAGTGGAAAATAATTTCTTACAATATTTTTTTAGCTCTTTTAATAATAAATAATTTTAATACGTAAAGTCTAATAAATTTTTGTAAAAATTGCAGCAAACAGTAATAAAATATTTTGATGCATTGTTTCAATTACAATTAAAACATTTCTAATATTCATTAATTCAAATTAAATTAGTCTTCACTGAATAGATTAGCTGAAACACATTCTAGATTATTCATTCGATCACATTAGATCAGATTAATATTCGTCAACTAACTATTAGCTTTTTTGTATTTAATTAAAATATTTATTTAATTTAAAAAAAAAAAAAAATGGAAAAAGATTTACAAAGTTTTTTTGTGCAAAAAAGTTACAATTTAAAAAAAAAAAAAATTAAAAAAAAACTTTACATAATGTTTGTTTTTTGTTTATGAATAGAAATAGTTCTGTATGTATGGGAAAGTAAAAAAAAAAGAAAGAATAGAAAAAAAATAATTGAATTAAAATCAATAAAATTATATGAAATCATTGAAATAATTTGAAATCATTTAATAACTTTAAATAATTTTTGTCAAAAAAAAAAAAAGAGATTTCAACTATTAGTTTTACATTCAAATTCAATATGAAAGCAAGAAAAGAAGGCAAAAAAAAAAAAAAAAAGAAGTCAAAAAGAGAAGCAAAGATGATTCGAACTTCTGCTACGATCGGCAGATGACTCATCGTAAATATCTAAGCTAAAGCTAAATTTGTCCATTTTCCCTGCTATCATTTTGATAATACTATTACTATTGCTACTAACCACTACCACTACAACTGTTACTGATAAAATATCAATAACAAAGTAATAACAATATTAATAATTTAAATTTTGAATTTTTATTTGTGCATCATTTAATGAGGTAAATAAGTATTTTTTAAATGAATAGATGATTAAGTAAATTTAAAATAACGAAAGCAAAGAGAGTAATTATTTGCATTAATTATAAATAGTTCTAGCAATGAATAAATAAATAACTGAATTACTGAGTAAATGATTAATAATTAAATAAATGAGAATAAGTAATTATATACAACTGAATAAGCAAATTATAAAATGTTCAGATTTTTTTGATTAAAATTAATTTATTTTTTAAAATTATTCTTTTTTGCTCAAACATTATATAATTTACAGTGCATCTTTTTATGACATTTTTTATGCTTTTTTTAGAAAATAATTTTTGAAAAATATAGAAATGCAAGGAGGACAACAATTATGTAAGTGGATTAATTGCCTTTTGTAATGTCTTAAAAATTATTTAATTGAATAACTAATGGACATATGAGTGATTGGCAACAAATAAGGTAATTATTACCACAGGATCAGGTAAGTGGTAATTAAATAGGTGAGAAAGGAATGTTTGGTAGTTACCATAATTGTGTCACTTTTTTTTTTTGAATTTCAATTTAACTAATGGAATGTAAAAAGAATATGACTGATTGAAATACTTAAAAGTATGAAAACATATGGGAAATGATTTCTACTGATAACAAATGGTTTAAATTTGACGATTTAATCAAGATTTTGTTCCACCGTAACCAACATACGGTACCTTTTCAACCAGATGAGCATGAAATGTTTAATAGTTTGGATATGATGATACCAAGAGATTATAATTTTTGACCAATGAAATTCATGTGAAACTTTTTAAAATTTGAATCGAAAAAAAATAATAATAAATGTATTCAATGATAGTAAACTAAATTATTCAATTGTTATTCAATTTGCTGGTTGTTAAGCAGATTTTTATGCTTTTCAAATAGACCTTCAATTTCCATTTTTTTTTTTTTACAACTTTCAGTTTTTTGTCAATATGTGATGATTATAAGCCTACAATTTTTGAAACTGAAAATATTTTGATTAAAATAAATTTTTTGTTTGTTTGTTTTTTTTTTTTTTGATAAAAAATAGTAATTGATTTTTGAGCAGCGAAAAGTTAAATTTTTCCATACGAGGAATAAAGGACAGTTATGAATCAGATGTAATTAACAGGAGACAAGAAAAAGCAAAAGAGAGAGATATCGTTTAAAATCACCTTAAATTTTAACGTTTTAAAATCAGAGCTATTAAAATTTTTTTCCATCATACAGAAGTTCCAGTAACCGGAGGAATATTTCAATTATGTTTGATAGAATTAAATTTATAATTTAAATTAAGTCCAATAGGAATGAATTTAAAGTGATAAATTAATTCTCGGCTTGTTTAATTTTTCTATGTTTACTTTTATTTTAAACGTTCATTTAATGATTAGCAATAAGTTTCGCTAATTTTTAGCAAATAATTTTTTCTAAAATAAATTCGATTAAAGCCCTCATTAATCTTCCATTAGCTAAAAAATTTTTTGAAAAAATGCTTGCCCCATTAATTTAACTATTATCTATTAAAATTCGATAAAACATTATAAAAAATTTGCTAATAAATTGGTTTTTTTGGATGGATTCAATTTAGCTAGTTAGCATTTAACTTTAGCTTATAAACAAGAAAAACATTGTTGTGCTAAAATTAAGCAACAGCTGTTTCTTCAGTCTCAACATATTTATTGAAAAAAAAAAAAAAAAAATCTAAGACCACTTTGTGGCAAATAAGTAAGCAAATGTTAAAATAGAAAAGTTAAAGTGAAATTTCAGAATTGTGAAAAAAAAAAAAGAAAAGAAAAGAGAGAGAATGATTAAAATAAAGATAGAAACAAATGAAAGAGGAAAAAGAGGAAAGGGAAGAGAAGAATGGAGGTTATTTGTTGATTTTGAATTAATTTCTTCCCACAAACTAATACTATTCACTATCGTTTGTATTTGCTTGCCTATTGTCGAAAAAAGAAATTGAAAATTCCATTGAATATTTAAATTTTCTATCAATCATTTGCAAATAAAATGCCTCCATTATTGCAGCCAATATATCCGGTAAGTAAGGAAAATTTTTCGTTTCTCTTTCAGAATAACTATTTAAAACAATAATCATAGCATAAATTTTAAACTTAATTAAATTTGTAATTTAATATTAATAATAATAATAATGTTTGCTCGAGATTTAACTTTTGTTATAATTTCGAATTAATAAGATGATAATGAATACTTCATTACTTCTATTGTATGAAATGTAATTCATAATTTTTTATTTCATTTCCTATGTGTAAAAATTCATAAAAAATAAACCAATAATTTCAAATTTCTAAATTACAAAGAAAAAAAGGAAAGATTCTTTCTATTTTCATTTCTAATTGCTTTAAATTCAGATTAAATTTAGATACTTAATTTTTTTTTCAGTTATATCGCTCAAAATCATTGGAAAAATTAGCAAATGATGAGAAATATGCAACATTTTGGCCAAATCAACAATATAGAAATTGGAGTTTGGTTAGTGTATTTTTTGTTGTTGTCAACATTTAGAAAACATCAGTTTAGCATAAATTAATTAATTCATAACATTTGTAACAGCTAGCAAAATATTCAAAAAAAAAAAAAAGACAACAATATGTTATGTTGAAATATATTGAATTTTTGTATTTTTCCTTTACTTATATATTTAAATTTAAGCAAAAAAAAAGTGTTCATAATTTGTAAAATTCAAAAATACACAAAAAAAGGATAATAGAATTTGAAAATGGTATCTAACACAGGTAAATAATACTTTTCATACAATAGAAAATCCAGTTCACCTCCCCCTTTTTTTTATCTTTTTTCATTTATTACAAATAGAAATAAATTAAAATTGCACAGATCATCAAATAACAGATGAAAACAACTTTTATTGATTCAGCTTTTACTTGATTAATGCATCAATGCTAAATTTTCTCTACCAAAATTATTAATTTTATTACTATCACTATTATTTCTATTATAACCAGTACTACTTTCTTTTTTTTTTAAATAATTATTCAAAAAATAAGCTTTAATATAGTTTTCCTTTTTCCTTTTTTTTTTTTGCATTCTTTTAAAACCTATGTTAAAAATAAGTGTTTAGCTCAGAGGGATAAATTTAATTACTAAAAAAAAAATTAAAAATTATTTGCAGTATATCTGTTACAGTGTATATATGTAAATTATAAAATATTAATTTATATAAAAACGGATCAATATTATTTTTCTTTTTTTGTAATGTAAATTTATTTGTCATATTACGTTAAGATATATTTTTTAAAGTAAAAATTAATGTTTCGATGGGATGCATAGTAAATCATAATAATTACCAAATACATTTAGTGCTAATTATTATTGTAATGATTATTTACAGTATGATGATTACTGGTATGATTGTTATATGGGGAGTTCACCGCGTTCTCGAACTGATAAAGCACCATATAGCATGTGGAATTATCCATATAGTTCTTGGCTAAGATACAAGAATCATCTGTATGTAAATTATGCAAAAAAAAGAAGTGAAATAATAACTAAAATAAAATATTTACAAAATGAAAATAAATAAATAAATGAAATATAGGTAATGTCAAGTAAGTATCAGTAAGAGGCATCAACTAATGTATGTAATAATTAACAATATTAAGCAGTAATACTACTATTGTTGATTCGTTAAAGAAATCAATTAATGATAAGAGATAAGTGATATACTACTCAATAAAGAAAAAAAAAATCAGCAAACAAAAGCGGAAATTTCAGATATGATTTGCCATCCATTTATCCATCATACTACAGCATGCATCATTACGGATATAATGATAACGCACGCTATTTGTATTATCGAAACTATTTCACTTATTATTCACCATTGAATCGTCAATGGCTTAAATCTACCAATAAATATGGAAATTATTCCTAAAGTTACATTTGTTTAAACATCATTCAACAATTATGTGAATTTTACAATTGTAAAGAAAAAAGGTATAAAAAAAAAAAAAAAAACTTTTGAAATTATCCGAAAATGCCAATGTAACACTTCGCTTTCATGGATATTATCGATTATATGCTATTCAGCTAAGATTAATCATCAGTTAAACAACAACAGTTATTGTATTATTTATTTAGTTGCAACAAATAAATGATTTGTCGAACTATTTAAAATATTTCACTTCGCTTTTTAAAACAAAATGCACAATGTCCTCATTGCAATCAACATAAAGCTATACATCTTAGAGAGACGAATTACACTAATGGATTAAATTACTAAAATCTTGCTTTTCATTTCCCTTAATCGTCATATTCAAACAAATGCAAGATATGAAAAGAGAGCAAAAGGCTTGATGATGGTTTTAATTATAACATATTTACTGTTCACCTAAATCCAGAACAACGTAAACGATCAAAACAACAAAATACATTCCAATTCCATGTATCCCTCCCCAAGAGAGATCGTTCAGTTTCGTATCCAGTCAATAAATCGGTTAATTTCCAAAAACTAAGACAATTTATCCATCCAAAAAACTGACACTTATTGCAGAATCAATAACTAATACATATTAACATAGGATAAATACACACTCATCACCTAAAGTAAAATAAACAAATAAAACCGAACATTTTTCTTTTTTTATTTATAAAGTGGATATTTCGGAACTCATTAAAGTGGCAAAACACGTTCTATATGCAAGAAAAAATGAACTGAGTGATGAAAAAGAAGATTACACATATGTTCATTTTCCAAAAAAGAATGTACGATGCATTAAAACATTTTGTTTAGTGCATCCTATAGCTAAGTTATAACAAGTTTAACAATTATGCATTACAAAAAAAAAAGTTACATTAGTAATAAACTTATCTAATTATTATATCTCAACACTAAACAAAAATTAACTGGAAATGAAACATCATAAGTCACTTAATTTTCTCAGCACACATGAATTTCTAAATAGAAAGCTCAGTGCTGTAAGGATCACTTGCTGCTATTGACTAGAAAAAAATTTGTCAACATACCGAAAAAAGTATATTACAAATACATAAAGAAGAAGAATATAATTTCAGCCCAAATTACATCACTCTTTATTGAATTATGAGTGTCAACCATCGCACTAGTCATTCCCTCCCCTAAATTACATATACATATATATATATTGGAAAATTCTGAAAATAAATGTACAGAAATAGGGCCAAGTGTATAATTTACAGCCTTTAAAAAAAATACATAATAGCTTGCATACATAAAATACAAATCCAAACAAGTAATCTCAATTGGATTAATGAAAATAGCTATCTGATGCTACATGATTAAATAAAAACTGTTAGTTTCTTAATTAAAAATATTTTGTCGCTTTCTATTTCCACACTTTGATAACACCATCCCGACTTGATGAAATCAAATATTCTCCGCAGCACAGAAGATCGGTGATCGGACTTTTGTGGCATACCGTCAACTAGAAAAATAGGAAATATGTCGGTAAAAATAAATAACAGCTCACTGATTTACAGTGTTCTTAGAGAGAAAGTTCTTCAAATTAGGAATAAATTTGAACACAATATTTTAAATAAATTAGAACACTTTGCAGTAAAAAAAAAAACGAAAAGCGCTAAAATTTTAGGTGAAAATCATACCTGCACTTCAAGTGGATTCACAGCATAAAGTGGTTCGGCAGTCCTACCAGTAATTGTTTCACTCAAAACTTCTACTGTATCGATTACAGATTTACTATAACGGATGGAAGCGAAATGTTCAGATAACGATGAAGAAACGGCTTCAGTGGTTCGCCGAAGTGACCCAGAAAGATAAAAACATTCGTTTGGATCTGACAAATTATATGATCGTATGGTACCCAAACTATCACCTGTGAAAATACGACCCGTTAATGGACAAATAGCCAATGCAGCAGTGACATGCTTATCTTTCTGAAAAATAAAAATTTTGAGATATCCCAGAATTAAAAAACCTATTATATATGTAATCAAATCTTAATGCATTGACAAAACATAGGTGCCAAATCAATTTGCTTTACTTCCACATACATCTTTTGGCACTAGGATAATATATTTTAACTTAATATTCACTACTAAAAATCAAAAATCAATACGATGAAATTATAATGGAAAGATTTAATTTTAGCCATAAAACAGCTGCTTGGAAAAAAATTTTTGAATAAACGATTAGCATACTGAAGAATACTGGAGAGGCTTTTTGGAGGAAGACCATATAACATGTGTCCTTTGCGCTGTTTCTAGTTTCCAACGACTTAGTTCGAATGCGCATGATGATGCTGTCCAAATTTCTGCACATGAACTACTAGTATGTTCATTCACTGTCGGATATGCCGGCCAACAACGTAGCATTCGGCATGCATCGTTGGGATGTGGCCAACTATTTACTTCAACTCCAAACCTACAGCATAAATAAATTAGATTTCAAGGGATTAAAACTAAGTAATTAAATGGACTGAGTTAGATTAAGTAAATCGAATAAATCAAATTTAATAGTTGAATAAATACGAATAAAAGGCAATCCAGGCATAAATTATAAATAAAATTTTAGAAACATTCACAGTTTTGCTAACTGAAGAGCTTCTACATATTTTCAGTATCATCATTTCCACAAATCATCTTACCACGCTGCAAATATCGAAAAAAAAAACAAAAACAAAAACACTCCAAAACGCATCGTGTCTGTCCTTAGTGTAGCAAAAAAGGAAAAAAAAAAAAAAGACTTTCCTCTTACTTGAACGTACTCTAACTGTAAGATTAAAGGAAATGAAAACTAATAAAAGTGGACAGTTGCATTATTTCGCTATCAAATTGTGAAAAAACAAAGATGTATTAAATTCTAAGAACTCCAAATTTCAACCGTTAAAAAGTGTGTTGTCTCTTTAAAAATGAATGAACAACTGGCATTTTTAAATAACCTATCTCAAATGCAGCAAATAATAAAATAAAATGCCTACCTTAGATCCCACAGAATGATATAACGACTGGTTGACGTAAGACACATCCAATTTTGGCTTACTGGATCGATACAAAATGATGTTATCAAACCATATTCATTTTTGATTCGATGTCGCCAAACTACTTTGGGCTTACAGCCCAAAACTGCTCTCTCATACGTTGGTATCCTAAGATGGCTAATTAACGATTAGTCAAATATGAGCAAATTTTATTTTAACATTTTCTGAATCGTAAATCAGAAGTGCTTAACAAAACAAAACAGAATCATTTAGAAGACGATAATATTCATCAAATAAAATTTTAAAATGTAATAGCCAAATATTGTGGATATAAGTTTTTCATGGACTATTTCGCATCTGAATCATCAAACTGGAAATATTAGTTGGACAAACATTCACTAACAAATAGGTTGCATATGATTACTAAGTAAACTGTTTTATACGTGTATTAAATACCAGCTTGCAGCAGACGAAACAAACTAGGTTGCTGTTTCTGCTCATATTAGGGATAAGTCTGCTGGATTGCAAAGGAATTAAATCGGGACTAAAGTTACATTATAATAAATCTCAATATTAAATATTAGACTGATCCTTTATTGATGTTGAAATATGCATTTAAAAGTGGTATTTCATTCACTTTCTCCAAAGTTAAAATTGAAATTTCATCATCTCAAGCATACATGTTAGAGGAGAAATAAAGAGACAAAGTGATCATAATACATTTCGAAAAATTTCGAGTAAAATTACCTGCAATCAAGACAGAAAATGTTGCTGTGATGGGTTAAAACATAGAGAAGATTATCAACGGCGATAATATCAACTGGCGGACCTTCTCCTTCCTTATCGAAACTAATCTTTGTTAAAAGCTGCATCCGTTCAGCATCGATAACGCTAATACGACAGTCTTCACTTGCAATAGCTAGGTGCGACCCTGTTCGTCCCAAAAATTGCACCGAATTAATTTCCCGACCTAGAATTTGAATTTGAAAATTTGAATGTTAATTTTTCCTTTCGCAAATATTATTTTTACAGGATCAGCAAAAAATTTGAACTATGGCAGAAAACAACAAAAGAAAAAGCTTTCTCGACTTATCGAGACTTACAACATCCAGATTTAAGTTAAACATAAAGATCCAACAAACCTTAATTTCTTATGCAAGTTTATTCGATATTAAAATGTTTTTAGGTTTGTGAAAATAAAGAAACAGTTAAACAAACGAAATAATAATCAGAATGTTTGAATAAGTTTTAAAGACATTATTAGATAATAGACATATTTCCTAAAACTAATTACAGTATATGAACTGTAATTTAAATCAAGAAAACTTACCACCATAAGTAAAAGTAGCATCAGCCCGTACAGTCATACTCAGATCTCCCTGTATACGATTCAACGACCATAGTTTGACAAGTCCATCAGCACCAGAGCTTGCAAAATAGCAGCCGTTTGGACTTTGTGCTAATCTGAAAAAATATTTTATTCCAGTTTTTATACTGACCTAACAGTAGTATCCCACCAGCTTTTTGTGCGGCTTCTGAACACTGAAAAGTATTTAAGCCAATTAGGTATGAAATAATTTCAAGAAATAATTGGACTTCATATAATATTCTCAAAATAAGGTTAAACTTACTTAGTAATTGCCGCTTTATGTTCATGCAGGTGGGAAACTAAATTGCTACCAAGACGTATAGATGGTAACGGTAAAGATGAATTAGAATTAGCGGAAGAACTTCCGGAATATATGATCGGATGAAGTCTTTGACGCTTTGCGTAACGTTCTCTTTTGTGAGTTAATAGCTCTGATAGCATTATTTTACAAGCCGATGAACGTACTGTAATACTGTTTATTTATTAATACTGTAATCATCATGCAGCTAATTTATTCGATCCTGATATTTAATAAATGGTTTACGGCTTCTGTCAAGCTAGAAAACGAGCTACATTTTTCATCCTAAATTAAATTAAAATTTCTTGGAAAATTTAAAAAAAAATTAATATATGAAAAAATATGGAAAAATTATTATGAAATGCAAATTTTAGAAAACTATCAAGTAAAGATTTTCCTGAAGAATTACCAGCAAAATTATGATCAGTCCCAAGATGTGAAAAACCCGATGTTGATAAAGCATATTCGGACAATTCTCGTACATCTGAAGCAAGAAAAGATCCTGAAGTTCCACCAAAATTTGGTGCAAACGTACTAACATCGTCATAAATATTTCGCCATTCCGTAGGATATTGGCCATTTGCACTAATTGTCTAGAAAAGATAAAACTAAATTGGTTCCCAATTACAAATTTTATATTTTTTTATTATTTTAAATTTTTTAGTTTTTCATTTATTCAGGGAAAAAAAATCCAATAAGCTATTTAATTTCTTGCAGATAAATCCCTATCAAGCACTGAAGTGCAAAGAGTGTTTGTTCTTCGGTTCTACTGATGAAGACAGACCTTAACACACGCTGTTTTCGGATCACTACTAAGGTCGAAAACATGCAATTTGACATTCGTTTCTGTCAAATCGATGACACCAAGGTTCAGATTAATGCTAGCAGCACCCAAGCTGCAATTACAGAATTATTTGCAGTACAAAATAAATGTGGCTGATTTTCTTCTTACATAAAACAGATCAACAAGCTAAGCAATGACCAATTCAGCAGTTAGTATAATACATTAACAGTGACACTACAACATTTGTACATTTACTATTTCATGTCGCAGTTATCTGCATTATTTATTTTCAGTTACACAAAAGTATACTGCGTCAATAGTTATTTCAGTCAATATTAAAGCAGATTTACGGATATTCCACCTTGTTAATTCAATGAGAAATGATTCATAAAATCAACAAAACTTATTCGAGAATTTAATCACATACTTCATTATCGATAAAAATGACTTCAAATCAATTTTTGAGCCGTTTCAAGAAATTCAGAAATTCCATTAACATAATCAAACCTGGTACGAAAATCAACCATTTTAGTTATCGTATCCTCGAAACGAACTAATTTATCTTCCATATTATGATCTAAGCCCAAATTTTCCAAATGTTTTAAGTAAGATTCCAACTGCACCGAAATTGGCTGATATCTAGAAAATCATTACTTGCTAGAGCAAATACTTCATATGTTTTTAACAAAATATATTTGAAACAAATCTAATAATCAAAATTTTTTTTAAAAAAAAAAGAGTAAAAAGACAAACTTTCTGCTAACTGCAAACAACGAATCTGATCCATTATCCAAAGCTAGATATATTTGTTTATCTGCCATGTAATCGAGCAGTGACTTGACGGGTGAGGCATTCACCACGTAATTCCAAATCTGACGTGGAATATGCGGCTTTAGCGATGAGCTAACTACAAACTATAAAAAAAGAAGTTAAATATAAAATTTCCCCAGATATCCTCATATCTATTAAGATTTAATACTACATGTCAGCTTCATAGTCTCGTATTTTACTGGTCATTGTTTAAACTTGGCTAATAAGATTTTTGTGAACTAAATCCGATTTTAATGAAATAAAAATTGGATACTGTTATCCTAACTTAATTTCAGTTGGCAAATACTAAATAGCTAATAGATTATAACTTTGGTATTTTAATTTCAAGCACTTGCACCTTGTTCCGTAGTTTTATTAGCTTTTCCTTTACGAAAGGTTCTACCGCTGGCATTACTTTACATAAAATGTCTGCTATAGTAAATTTTGCATCAAGTGTACTCAAAATATTCAACGTTGCCATTCGTAGATATTCATTCTGAAAATAGCAAGACAGTTCTAGCAACAAATAAAATTTTGGATAGTAGATGAATATATTATTTTGTAACTTTTTCTAGTCACAAAAAATTTCAATTCTTCCAATTTTAAATCCCCAAGCGCAAGCAAAGTTTATAAAACAAACAGACCTAACGGTCAAACGATAAGTTCAGTAGAATATTACCACCCGAGAACTTTAAAATCTGAATTAACTAAAACATATTTACCGGATGAGCCAAAAATGGAACGATATCATTTAGTAATTCGTAAATAGCAGATTTCCCAAGTAAATCTTTTTCACATAATTGGCATATACAATGTAATGTGCGTAACTGCACAAATTCCTCGTAATCATGTAAACCCTGAAATATAAGTTATTCTTTCCATCAAGAACCATTTTAGCCTTTTACAAAGTACTAACTGTTATGAAATTAAGCATATTAGGCTCCATTTTCCAAACGAAAGTTTTAGCAATAAATCAGTAACTAAAGGGTTCATTTTCCCTAACAAAACATGATTATTTTCGACTTTATTAAGCTATCTTATATAAATAAAGAGGATTAATTCACACTAGTTAAACATAAAAAACTAAATACAAATACAATAAAATTTAAATCAGAATGACATTTTTACTTTTGATTACCACCTTTTTCAAATGCATTGACTAAACGATCATTCTGTTATTCTTATCTTAACTATGTGAAATTATTTAAAGCTTATTTATCTTTTTATTTCACTTTAATCAATCATTTTCATTCATATTTTCATCTTGCTTTAACTTTACTTCATGTCTTTGTATTTTCTACCAATAATGAAGAACGTGAAGACCGTCCAGCATTATATAAAAGATCTTAAAGTGATGTAAAAATATAAAATACATAAGTAATAACCTGCTGAAGAAGTGCTTTCAAAATATAAGTACCGTGACGACCAACAAAATGAGCAATGACTGGACAGCATTCAAAAAACGATCCTCGAAGACGCCAGTCGACTTTGTCATTCAAAAATGTAATCAAATGCGACAGCAGGACATCCGTTGCTGCAATTCTACTTATAAAATATTGAAATTTATTTTTTAAGCAAAAAAGAATTTCCAGCATAGGAAAACTGAACTAATTCACAGAAAAGCTGAACCAATTTACTAGAGTGTCGTAATTTTAGAACAGCAAAGTTAACTGTTCTTTATTTGCACTGCGTTATGATGCAACTTAATTTGATTTGAAACACAATTGTCTTTTTTATAAATTTTAATTTGCTTCATAATATATCATTTCTTATTGTTAAAATTGCCTCTATCACCATGGGCAAAATAATTTCCAAAAAGTCGAGATTATTAATTAATGCGACAACAAACTGCAAAATAAGTCCGAAATGAGAGCCTTACCATTTCAAATATCATTACAAATCATTAGAAATGTACAAATTTTGAAAATTTTTAAGTTTCAATTAGTATAAATGTACAAAGTCAAGAGAATATCAATAATGCTAAAAAAGTAACAATAAATCTCACCTTTCCGACGATCAAAAAAATGACACAACTTCACCAACGACTGCGGGGTGACAACGCTATGCTGCAAACAAAAATCATATGCCACTTTCAAATTATATTCTAAGATCCAACTTTGCACCAAATTATTATTAAATTGTGCCACCAATTTTTTCTTTTCCTTCCGAAAT
The DNA here is from genome assembly GCF_000002995.4 of Brugia malayi. Lineage (NCBI taxonomy): Eukaryota > Metazoa > Nematoda > Chromadorea > Rhabditida > Onchocercidae > Brugia > Brugia malayi. Next base: position 3,569,593 of record NW_025062476.1, on the reverse strand, counting down.
CAAGATCATTTTGAAATTAAAACAACGAGGGAAATCAAAATCGAAAGGAATTGAAAACATAATTGAAGAAAAGTCAATTTCGAGATAATGAGTAATCGAAGATATAATGAATTTAGAATTGACGAATCTCCTATTAAGGCATGAAACATTAAAATTTTGAACAGTGAAATGTAAAAAGCCAGTTCCAGCTTCTTACAAATTCGCGTACCTTCACAATGCTGTTGGAGTCACATAAATTGACAAAAATGTCAACAACAGTCTGTTGAAGAGCTCTCGTTTCTTGCCTTGCAAACCGTTTTTCACGTTCGCCTCTGTCCATTTCGGTAATCATCGATCCATCCAATAAATCATCCGTCAAATTTTTCAGTCGTTCACGGATAAATCTGAGATTAACTTCCAAAATGGGAACTTAATGAAAGTCAATATTCCAAATGGGAGCAAATCTACTGAAAGCACTGCCTACCTGAAAGAAACTTCGGCTAAATCACCTAGATTCTGTGCCAAAGTTATTCGCACCCTGCAATTTGGATCCAGCGAGACAAATTTCTGAAATGTCACGCATTTATCTGACGAATATTCAACTAAAATTAGAGCGAAAACTTCACTCTGATTATTAAGACTGCAGTACGAAATTTATCGTTCCAAGTTGCCTACAGCCTTTTATAAAATTACTTAACAGTCTTTTACAAAAATTACTAACTATAAAAGCTATGCGCTGTGTGGTTATTGGAAGGGAATTATAAATGAGTAAGAGAATATTGTAAACTGAAACATAAACTCAGTGAAATTTTTTAAAAAGGAAGCGCAGAGAAAAAAAAAAAAAAACAGATTTTATAGAACTTTTGGTGATTTAATAAGAAATGAAAACCATGCTTTTACAAAATTAAAAAATTTTGCTTTTAGCAAAATTAGAATAATAGAATAAACGGTTCTGTACACAAGTACAACTTGATAATTCTAACTTTCAGCTTTAACAAAACTTACAAGTCTTGGAAATAGGTAATCGATAAATAATCGAGTCTCATAACGTGGTATTTCTTTGAATGATGTTAATAGTGAAGTAACTGAATAGATGGCTTCACATCTAACCTGGACCACGCAGTCGAACATCATTTCAACCTACAAAAATTCATTAATCAGAAACCGCTATTATAAGGACGATGGTAGGAGAAATCAATAAACTCGTACATTTAAGCTACGGATTCTCTCAGAAATAGAAAAAAACCGTGCATGACAAACCAAGTATGGTAATATGCGATCCGCAACAGTCAGTATATCTACCCATGGCACGTACCTATGCAATAATTTCATCGCTTCCTGAAAAAAATCTAATTTAGTCTATAATAATTGCTGAAACAAAATTTAAGAGAAAAAACGCAACCCATTAAAAGAATGAAATAAAATATTGTTTTACAAATTCAAAATCGTTTTCGAATTCATATTTTCAGAATGTAAAGTTACTTAGTCTTGTCCACTCCCTGTCCTTGTATAGCGTACATAAAATCGGAAAAATAAAAACAATCAGTGTAATTATAACTCTAAACAATAACAAAATAGGACAACAAAATTTCCAGACACATTGCAAGGTTACAGAATGCAACTGGGTGACATGCTCACAAATATCTGATCGAGAAATACACTAACAAATTTTATGGTTAATGATTTAAGTGCGCGCATATTTGAAGTGACCAATGCAAGAATAAGTAAAACGGCAGGTAATTGATCGAACGGTTTTCCATTAATTTCAGCCTTCTCTGATAATTTCCCTACAGTTGATTGCATATCCAATGATAATCTGAAAACATTTGGTTTCAGTTTTTCTCACTACCAAAAAATAATAAGCGTATACATATTTTAAACCTTCGATATAGAAAATAATAAGGCTTTAATCTGATACAGTACAAGTCAACGAGGTTAGTCCATAACAAAATAAGCTAATTTTACTAGTTATTAGTATTTATTAGCATGAAATATCTTCAGAAAAAAAAATTAAAAATAGATAGATGTAGGAAATGTAAGAAAGTATAGAAATCCATGGATAGGAAAAGCAACTTTCACAACTTTCAAATTGTTGTTTTAAAAAAAAAATGTTATATTGAACAAACTTTGTAATCATATCATCCGGATCTACTGATTCTGAAGTTTGCGTCTCTTCGAGCGATACACTTGTTTGCAAATATTTTGGTCGAAAGGCATTTATATAATCATACAGGAAATGATCGAATATTGGTGGGAATAACAATGGGGAATATTTCCGTATCTTAAAAATTAAACTATACACGTTAAATAATTTTTACTTTGAAATGGAATAGAGACTGCATCACCAACCCTCATGATGCAAAAAAAAATGTGCCTATTTTTCAAAAAAGTTAAAATATAACTTCAGTTTGCCTTTTTCCTTTCTTAAACGAACAAAAAAAACTAAGCCAGACAAAAGTGGCAGAAAAAGTAGAAAATTTAGTTAGGAAAAAATATCATTTGAATTGAATAGTTACAATAGAAATACCTACCAGTACTGATGCTTTTGGCCTTTTTGCAGGATTTCGATGAAGCATTAAACCAATCATACTGCGCAATTCATCAGGCAATTGTTCTTGAATTTGCTGAATCATCAGTTGTGCCTCTGCGTCAGATGCGTGTCTAAAAATGTCGGCCTTAGTTTCGCTTATTTTCAAATAAAATTTCACAAGAAATCCAGAGACCTGAAGAAAGAATAGGTTTATCAATAGAGAACAAAAATTATTTCGTTTAACGTACTTGTATTTAACGAGTAATTCGTAAGTAAATGGACACTGGCCCTCCGTAAACAACTCAACAAGTACACAGCCAAGAGAAAAAATATCCATAGCGTGTGTAAGGCCTTTGGAGACATCCATAAATTCACCCGGAAGATTTGGATGTAAATTCAGCTCCTGACTGGTACAAAATCTTTCTGGTGCCAAATAACAGCTTAATCGTCGACTAGTATCGAAAAAGAAGGTGAAATATGATGGATCATCCTGAAGTTAATTAATTTCAATCATAATTTCTTATTACGGAACAGCTGCGAAAATAAACCGCTGTGATCAAAAGAGTAATGAAACCATGAGGAAGGGCATGAAATTGATAAAAGAATAATGTTCAGCAAAAAGAACTGACTTATAGCAGGGAATCTAGAGTAGCTGTTACCGTGCTTTACATCAATAACGAGTATTTAAACATGCAACTGAAAATGGATATATTACAAACCGATGGAATATTAGTAGGCTTGAACGATGCAAAATCGGTTATTTGTACCCAATTGAAACTTGAAACAAGGACATTTTGAGTTTTTAGATCTCCGTGACATACTTCGGCATATTCACATTGAGCAAGTGCCTGGAACAAAATGAAAACAAAAAAGCTGATAACGAATGAATTGCCAAAATTTTGCGACACTGAGGTAAGAAGCAAGATTCCTTAGCAATAACCTTGAAGAGATGAAAAGCAATCCATCTTTTCTCGATATCTGTAAGAAATGGATACGTGCTTATACGATCATAAAGAGTGTATTTCTGGAATGGCCGAGACAAAATAACACAACGTGATGTGACCTAAATTGCTAACTGTTAAAAACAAATATTCCTTTAAATCTCATAAACAAAAATGCAATCTCATAAAAAAACAACATTGTTTATGAGATTTAAAATTTGATTTTCTTTGGTCTAGCAAAAGAATTAATTCATCAGCAGTGGTGAGCAGGGTACACCAATACCTTAAAATCAGTATTTTCATGAGCTAACTCTAGTAAAAAATGCAACAACGTGAACAGGACTGTGTATAAAAAATAAAAACATTACAATTCGATTATAAAATATGGTACAACGAGATTAATTAATAAAAAAAAAAAACATTCGTAATCAATCATCATCATTACTTACATATACTCGTCTGAAAGGACAACAATTGTACGCATTGCCCAGTAGATCGCGAATTTGAATAACCTTAACAAGCAAAAGATTAATTCTAAAACTAAAAAAAAATTTCCATATATCTTGAAAATAAAGACATAAGATTAGTACCTGATCACGGTAGAGATCGATCGAAAATGATGGATCTTGAAGGAGAAAAACTTTCAGAACTGATGGACCTTCTGCATGATCCACTCGAGCTACTTTCATAAATCGAGTGCTTCCCAGGCTGAACGAATAATTATTTGCATATTTATATACAACTAAATAACTAAAAAAAAGCATAACTCACTCCTTCTCTTTGTCTCGCTTTCTTCGTTACTGCTATGAATGACAATATTTTTACCAGTTTTCAATAAGATACATTTAAAATATTATATTTATTGTATATTAAAAGTTTAGCCAATATCTTTTATGCAACATTTACATACTACATATAGACTATTTATATTATCACACTCTTATCACTATTTATATAAATTCTAGTTAAAGCTATGTGAAAACATCCTAATATTCTAAAACATGTAAAGTACTTAAATCACAACATATCAAAATGGAAAACAGCATGTGTTTTAACTTATATCACATCTTGTTAAGTGATTATTGACAAAATCTATGTCTGATTTACAAATTTATTAATTGTGAAAATAACAACTAAGAAAATTAAAGAAAACCTTCCGACATATTTCACATCGTTAATATCTGAAAGATATGCTTCTACACCCAATATCTGATTAGGTATCTGTGCCGACAAAACATTTCCCATCTCTTCTCATCCTTCCATTATCCGATGCATTTTAACTTTAAAGGTAACCCTGAAATAAAAAATAAAAACAAATTTTGTGCGCAAATTCTGCAGCAAACGTTACCGTTCATCGAAAACAATATTTGCCACAGAAATGACATATAAAAGTGTTAGCGACCCAACTTGTTCTTGACATTACAGCATAATAAGGACATAAATCAAATAAAAGTGTTACATTTCTTGAAGCAATGCAAATCGCACAATTTTTAAATTCAAACGATCTAACGTTTCTTGACATTAGCAAGTAAAGAGTGAAAAAAAAAGAAACTTGCAGATAACAAAAGAAACGGAACACGTAACATCCCGTCACGTAAAAAAAAAGAACACACTAATTTATAATTGAAATTAATCTCGCATTTTATCACAGCCCGGTAAATGCAAATCAAAATCTCATGGGTAATTGATTTTACAGATAGACTATCGAAATTTGATTTTCAGGCTGAAATCTGTGAGTTAAAATTATTTAACGAATTTAAAAGGCAAACGATAAGTGAGTAAGAATTAATCAAAATTTTGCTGAAAAGTTTGAAATAGAAATTAAAGGACAATTTCTATTAATACTTCAATAAAATTAAAGTATAAAATTCAATTTAATTTTAGAGTAATAATATTAAAATTTTATTTGGCAAAATTTCAGATTATTCAATTATCATAGATTATGATGATAAAATTAAATCTGATATTTAACTCTTTATATGAAAATATAATTATATTTAATTGTTTGTTTATTTTCCCTTTCCCTAAGTTTCTAATTAGCAGATTGATGTAAATTTGTCAATTAATACCGTAAGCTATTGCTCAACAATTTGACTATTGTGACACATACATACATTTATTAATATTAACGTTGACAGATTGATTACATTTATTAACTTCGAACAATTTATACAATTACAACTAATAATTGACAAAGTGATCACAACAAATTAGCTACAATTTTATTGCTCAATCAACTTTCAAATATCAGATGACAGCAATATTTCTAGATCTATTCATCATTTACATTATTCCATTTTTCGTTATGCCTCTTAGTGAGCTCAGAAAGGTATTTATTTTTTTTTTCTATTTTCTTTTTTATGCAATAAAGAAATTCTAATATGAATTATTAATTCTTATATATATCATCACTAGACATATTATGTAATTTCTGATAAACATACTTTACTTTTTCAAACACTCAAATTTTGCGCTTTGTTTACATTTTGCACTTTGTTTACATTTTGCATTCTAACTCATAATATTATCCATACGAGTGAATAAATTAAAATGATTTTCAATAATATCCATATGTACGAGTGAATAAAATGATTTTCATCAGTTTATCATATCCATTGCGGAGCGGATATATATAATCCGTTTATTTTATTCAAGTAATTTATTCGAGATTCTCGAGATTATTCAATTTCATCAAATTTTATTAAAAACACTAAATTCTCTTATATAATTCAATGAAATACATGTTTCCTTTTTTTTCCAGCTCATTTTTTCGAAAGTTTCAGAAATACTCGGGAATGAATTTCAATATAGCAGCTGAAGAAATGCGACGCCTCGATGGTGAACCAAATGATGAAGAAAAATTGCAATTATATGGTCTTTACAAACAAATAATTCATGGAGATATACCATCCGCTGAAGATTATCGTCCGTTTATCTCTCCTTTCCTCCATTAAAATTATTTCATAAACTGTATAACCAGTGCGGGAATACTTTATTCATAATTACAATTCTTTTCATACTTAAACAAAAACTAATTCTATGTTAAGATTTGGCCTTTCATTTTATATTTTAGATTTCCCTTGTGTCCTAAATCCGGAAACTGGAAATATTTCTATAGTTTTCAAAAATAATCATTTATGGTTAGAATGCATATAGAATGTACAACAAAATGCTTAAATTTTTATTTAAGGAACAAACATTCGAACATATGCCAGCATAAAAATATGTAATTTTTTTTTTTGAAATTTGGAAAGAAATTAGTATTCAAAACTAATTGCACTTCACTGTTCTTAACAAAGCCTTTATTTTGTCCTGATTAGAAAGTTTTTAAAAAATGAACGAAATGTTTTAAACACCGGATCCACTTCGTATTAATCCACTGTTTTCTAGCCAAACCATCCGGAACTGATCAATGGAATTTGCGTAAGTACAGTGCTTGGGTAAAAAATAAAGGTTAATTTTTTATATGCTATTGAATTTGACTTCCTCCACAACAAAAATGAATTTGTAATACCGATTTAAATTTCTAATTTATCAATTTTTTCCATTAAAAATATCTGTACAACGTTAATTGGTAGAAGGACTGAGAAGTAATTCCACAGGAGGACTGAGAGCGGTCAGAAAAAATGAGTATTTCATTAACATTCTAACAGTGAAATTGACCACACTTTGCTAATTTTGTAAAGCACCATAAAAAAAAAAAAGCAAAAGGAACTTCTGGGATATCTCTCGTTCTTCATCCACCTTATCTGTTTAGACTACATGATTAACTCATTAAAAGCACTACATGAGACAGAATTAGTCGAAAACTATGCTATGATGCAAAGATGAACTGGAAACTGAACAAAAAACAAACAGCTATTAAAATATAATAATGTTCAGGAAAAGATCGGCAAAAGTGTGAAAAAGAGTATGTACAATTAGCCGAAGAAATGATCAAGAAATATGGTCGTAAAATTGTACGCTGTAAATGGAACAGTGAAGTTTGGACTGTTGATTATTGATGGAAATTTAAGTGAAACAGAATAGAAGTATTGAAAAAATTACAGATTATTAATGTCTCCTTTTTCCTCATTAAGTAACATTGTAATTAACATGATTATTCTGTGCTACTTCCGGATGCTGAAAAAAAAAAAAGAGTAAGATGGTTCAGAATCAAGCTATGCAACACAAATTATTTAAATTATGAGCGAAGTCTAGTGCTTTTTAACAACTTGATTTTCAGAAGATCTAGAGGTAAAGTGGTGATTGCAATGTTAAATCTTTTATCTTTTTCATCAGTATTATCATCAACCTGTTATTCCGAATATGAAAAACCACTGCAATGAACTATGAAATGGTTGATTTAGGATTCTGGATTTCATTGATAGAACCATCGTATTCATAACAATCACAAACTTGGAAACTTACATCGATTTCCAACAGTTCCATTGATGCTTCAAATACACAATCACTGATCTTCTTCTGTACTATTAAACCAAGCCGTGGATTTCGAATCGAAATTGCTCGTACTTTTTTTTCCACAAACTGACCTGAAACAGATTTTAAAAGAGTATCAGACACAATAGTACAAAACAACAAAAAGTATTAAATTGCTTTAGTTGAGGAATCAATTTTTGAAATGGATATCATAATTTGGAGCTGATCATAATGAACTAAAAGCAATACCCAAAAGAGTGAATTCGTCGATTATTTCTCTCCCACTCTTTCGGTCAATACCATGTACCATTTGTAATGCACTGGACCGCCTTTTCGAACCAACAACTGGTGGGCATGTAGCATCCGGTTTTACTGTAAGTCAAGAAATTGCTAGTAAATATTTTTTTCACTGCAGGTTAAGGATGCAATTCACCACTGTTCGAAAAGCAACATATTCTATTAATTAATTTATGCTACCTATATTTCACACATCAGTTTTAGTTAATCTTATGTTCCATCTTTCAGTCCAGTTCATTTGCATATTCAGATTTCATATTTTATCTTTTCTTAACTTTGTAGAGAAATTTTTACTTATTTGATTCTTTTCTAATGTTTTCTATACATACATAACTTACACATCTTTTTTCGCATCACTTCTCTGTATATTTAGCATTACTTTGAAATGGTTGAAATTAAATTCAAATTGAAATGAAGACAAGCAAGAAACTGAACCATCATGATTTGACGATTCGTCGCCGTTTTGATGAAATGAGCTATCGCTAAACTGTTCAGCTTTTGAGACTGCTTCAATCGTTCGTTCGATATTTGCTAACCGTTCGATATTCGCCAGGGCTTCGTTAGTCTGATCAACCGAACTGTATGGATTTCCAGCTGTACTTGGACTACATGTTACAGTTACAGTACTAGTCACAGGATATAATCCACCATCAGTTTTGGATGGATAAATAGGATACGATGATTGCTGTTCGCCTTCTTTACGTTCCTGTGACATCAAGGCACTTGGTGTTGAATATGGACGTTGTTGCTGGACGTTCCGATCATCCAACAGAAACGAATTATACAAATAGCTCCTAGAAATGGCATTTGTAATATTAAATCTAAGTAAATTAGGATTAAAAAAAAAAATAAGACAAAACATATTTATTAAAGACTCAAATAATGATTATGATCATCATAAAACAACAAGAAACTAATTCGAAGATTAAAAAATATGTAAGAAAGCAAGAATAAGCTTTTTTGCATAAATTTGAAGTGCAGCTCTACTTTACAGTTGAAAGAATGGTTCGGCAGCTAATCCAAAGAGGGATTCCATACTCTTCTTCGAACTCTTCTGTTAATTATGTAATGGAACTTGTCTTATACTATCCATCTTTACCTATTTCCATCTAAGGGATGTTCTTCATTTTTTGAGCATTCCATTGATCAAAGTAACGATATTCTTTAAAAAATTTATTACACTGAAATTTTTTCTTTCTCTAAAGAAAAAAAAGACATTATTTTGCATAATTTGAAGCTGCCACAGTGAGATACAGAATTGCAGAATATGACTTACTCTGCAGTTCCGGCTTTAAAAGATTCCCAAGGACAATTATAGTAAGAATGCGACATATCTTTCAATGTCCAAAGTAAAAAGATTAAGTTCGAAAATCGAAAAACCAGGTATTGAACTAGAAAAAGTATATGGTTGCAGCTGTCGGAGCACTATGCAATTGCTCGTTTCTAATAGAACCGATGCTCTAAGAGCCACAAAATGGTTTCTGTATGAAAATCAATAGCGGATAAAAATCGAATAATCAGAAAGCAATCGAATAAATCGAATAATCAGAAAGCACAAAAAATCAATTTGAGAAGTATATTTTTGAAATTCTATGTTAAAGCTTTGGTTAACTCCTACAAATCTTATCTTTTCTAGTTGAAAACGAAACAAGTTGTGGTTCCTAGTAAATCCTAAGCTTAAAATTCTGCTTCGTTTCTAATATTTATCTTTGCTTTAAAAAAACATTAATTCTTTTCTTATGAAATCTCACTTAAGGATACGATGCAAGACCTAATTCACTGATATTATAAACAGAAAATAGCATTAACAATACACTGCAGTATGCTATAAGTCAAGAACTGATGTTAATAATTTCTTTTTTATGGTTGTATCGAAATCTGAATATTTTTAAATTTCATACAATGTCTGACATTCATAATTCAGTTTGAATGGAAAGTGATTAAGAACCGGGAGGTCACAGTTTGCCTTATTATAATATCTCTTGTCTAACTATTGATGATATAAACAAATGTTGTCGCATTTATGAAACATACATTAAAATTACATCACCATAATTCTCGTCCTACATAATATAGTTCAACGTTCAAGAAATGACAGTTCAGTGATTGAGTTAATAAAAAAAGAGGGCAGTGAACATAATTTTCGGAATTTTATCTTGCATAGTTTTTTATTTTAAGAACTAACATTGGATCATTTGCTTCGGCAATGTCAGTAGCATCCGTAAATTTCAACATTTGCATGAAACGCCATGGCTTTATTTGAACATTTGATACTTCCATTCGACGCTTAGCTCGTCTATACTGATCTCGTAAATGTTGCCATTGACGACTTGTATGAGTACCTAAATTTTTTATGTTAAGAAGCGAGAGAGAGAGAGGGAAAGAGTGAAAGAGAAAAAAATACGTAACATATAAAACATATAACTATCCAAAAGAAAAGTGCAAAATTAACCTCAAAATTAATTTAACTCCCAGACCAATTTCGATTTTTGTAAACTTTCGAAATTATTTAGTAATGTTATAATCGCTATCAATACATCATCAGCATTATCATTATCATCATCATCATCATCATCACTCATTTCAGTTTTAATATCTGTATTATCCTCTTTCCAGAAATTTACAGGACAAATAACCTCCCTTTTTTTTCCGAAACATAGTACACAAAAGCATATATATATTTGCATATGTATCATGCATAGAGATTGGTCAGTCAAACTCCTCTCCTCTAATTTAAATAGTACAGTAAACATTACGACACAGACAACGTTGAATCTATGAAATGAATCTATGGAAGTCCACTCTTTCTCTCTCTCCCTCTTTTCCCATCTTTTTCACTTTCTCTAATTATTCCTTTTCAACTTTCGAAAACCAAAATTTCGTATAAAAACAAACAACTACTCGGCTCTATTCCCGTACGTCATGTCTCTTCCAAATGTTAGAACGTAATTAGAAGGCATTACTAGTAGAACGAGATGAAAACGTGAGCAACAACAACAATCTGATTTCGATCCAGAATTAAAAATTCAAAAAGAAAAAAAAAATTATGAACTCGTTTTGCAATACGAGAAATCTAAGCTAAAATATAGAGTTTGATAGTTAGAAAGACAGACAGACAGAGAGAGAGACAGGAGAAGATGGTGAGGCGAGAAAGAATGAGAAAAAAGTGGTTGTAAACAATTCTGTTTACAACTTTCAATATTTTCACTCAATACAACCACCTGTCTTACCGCCTCAATTCTCAACCTCAAGTATCCATTATTGCCATTACCGCAATCACTGCAACGATCATCATTGTCATCATCATTGTGTGTTATTCTGATTCTGATTATTATTTATTACCAGCATTTATTAATTATTATTATTATTATTATTATTATCATTATTATTATTAGCATTTCTAACTGCTAACCCTTAAGCATTATACCGAACATTTCCGACATTTCCTGAGCAATTTCCCAAAAAATTTGTCGTTTTTTTGCAGCATTCCGATAATCAACATTGGAAAAATTCCATATGCATTCCTGACGTTGTACCGACTTTATTAGTACCTCACGCATAGCATCCGTCCATACGATCGTTTCATTTGACATGTTGTGTTGCTGCTGATATGTGGAATCTTCTGAAAGCACAGAAATTTTGGAGAATTTAAAATGAAGTATGAGAATTTCACAAGAAGTTTAACACGGCCACCGGATTTAACTAACAATCATAACATATTTTTGATGAGCTGCAATGATGTTTTCTTTTCTTTCAACCATGGAAGTTTAAAGCGACAATTAACTTTTGGATTTTTTAGATAAAACGTTCAGCCTCAAAATCCAAAACTTCAAGGATAAGTATGTACTTTTCTATTCCCTTCTCATATTTCTATGCAATATGGAACGAAATATCTGAATGTAACTTGAATATGGGAACTATAAACTGCTACATGAATTCTAATTAATGCTAAAATCCAACAATTGTAAATTACCATATCTTAGTCAAAGTTTCAAATTCGAAATTTCCATATCATTGAGGAGATCGAATTCAATTATATGAAAGACTCAAAGTGTAATACTGTAGTATATATTATACTTTTCAGTTCCTTCCTTACATTTAGTATTTTCCTTGTCTGTCACTATGCAACATTCTGCAAATTCATTAATGCTAAGCCTAAACAATGGAGGAATAAGTAAGCCTAGCAGTGATAACACATTGCTCTCCCAAATATGTCACTAACCATCAACAACACAAACAATTCCAAACAACAACAGCAACAGGTTACTCCTCGATCAATAACGAGTAAAGTAACTGATAATGATAATGGGAGGTGATCGGGATAGCGGGATATACCGCACCATAGCATAGCATGCCGCAAGTGACCAACCATACAGTTCCATCACTCTCCTCCACAGGGAGTCGACCTGTGGTACCACCGAAGCCGATACTGGTCCACTCAACACACCGACAATGTGTATGTCTGTGAATAAGCACGTGTCTGTGTGTGTATGTGTGTGTGTAGCTCAGGGTAGCACAATGAGTGTTGATGTATGCCGCACACACACACACACACATACACGCACATATATAAATCCATACACATAATACATACATAAACATATACAGTCACCGACTAATTTTTATCTGCACCGCCGTTTGCTTTGCCATAATGATTTCCACACGTCACATACACTTACCGACATTTTCATGGTGCGTAAATCACTATTGCATACATCACACATATATGCAGACAATCATGTATGTATGCCTACAAGTTCACGTGCATTCATTCGTACGTGCAGGCAACGTAAACACAAATACGTACAAAATAAATAAGTACAACAATCACATATATATAAACAGAGCGAAACAAACGCTTACAAACATACATCCACCGACACAAACATTTCCTGCCAATGTGTATGCGCATGTGTATGTGTACGTGTGTGTGGGTGTGTGAGTGTGTGTGTACGTATGTATGTATGTATGTACATATGTATGTGTGTACGTATATATGTATGTATATATGTATGTGTGTATGTATGTATGCATGCATGTACGTATGTATGCATGTATGTATGTATGTATGTATGTATGTATGCATGTGTGTAGAACTAAAAACGTAGAGACTGATGAATTCAAGTATGATACGTAACATATGTAGTATACACATACACACATACACGGACGTGACGAGAATCTACACGAGGAAATATGCAGGTGGCAGTTATCCATAGACGTGGAAACATATGCATAATCACAGATATACACACATACATAAACATGCACAAACATACATACATAAACATGCACAGATATACAGACACCCATAGACTTTCACGGACATACATAGACATGCACAGACATACGCAAACATACATGTATTACACAGAAATGTGACAGACATGGACCAGTCATACATAGACATGCACAAACATACTATGCATACAGACATTCACATACGTTATTCCAGGTGAAATATATCTAGTATACGTGTACATACATACACATATACATGCATACATACATACATGCAGACACATATGCTACACACATAATACATGCAGACATACCCACTACATACACACACATACATAACATGTATATGCAGACATGCATACATACAGACACACCAACTATATATATACCTAACCACCACATGCACACATACATTGGCACACAGACACAGACATACATACGCATACACGCGTACACATAATTCAGTATCGACCGAGGAAATCGTTTTTTGGACAGAAGGGAATTTGTTAGTGGAAGCATAAAAGATTATAGAAAGACCTGATATGCGAGAATAACCGCAAGGAGAACTGTTTTAATGCAATCCTCGATAATTTGCTTATCCCACCGGTCTCTTCTCCGTTAGATAGATTAAACCGGAATTCCGTATATCAGAACTGGAATCAAACTTGTCACGCAAAAGAAACTTATCATACTTGCCGATTCTCACTGATATCTTATCCGATGATTCATTCGGTATTGATGTCATCGAAGTGAAATATTCATCGAGAACTGCCATCCTAAAATGAATACTCTACTCTCCTCCTCTGCTCCATAATAGCAAATTGATACTCACATTACGCACATACGTACATGTACACGTACGCAAGGATATATACGGATACACGTGCAGAGGGTTATCGGAAGTATTTTTGAAATTTGATTATCGATAAAATTTGAAAAAAAGTTAAAGTATGAGAAAGATAAATTGTTTGATGGAATAGATTCCATAAGTTCGTTTTCAAATATCAACCAATCATCTACATTTATTTAATAGCAACGATCCGGTCCGTTTAAATCATCTACGTCTGTTTATTAGAAACGATCCGATCCGGTCAGTCATCGCTGTTCATTTTCCGGTAGCAATAACTCTACACTCTTCCGATTTCGTCTTTTCGAGAATAAAGCTGAATTTAGGACTGGATGTTATTAATTAACCTTCCAGTTTCAGAGCATAGTCTGAGAATAGACCAAATTAAATCTTTCTACGTTACACGCTTACGTTATGTTTAATTATAATAAATATAATTTTAAGAGGAATTGAAATAGTTAAAATTTAAATAAAACAATTTTAAAAAATCATCTAATAATTTAATAAAAAATTATGGAATAATACTTAAAAAGTTTACTAAAGAACGATTAAAAAAAGAAATCTTAACTAATTGTAAAATGATTGATTCATCACAGTTATTATCTCGAATTTATGCAAATTAAGTTACACATATCTGATCTGTGCTACCTGTGCACTCTCTCTTTTCTGCCTTATCGATGATTGCATTATTCATAAACGAGAAACATCGAGAAAGATTAGAACGAATAAAAAAAGTTTTTTTTTTTCCCCTCTCCCCCCCCCCCCCCACTGAAAATGTATTTTTAATTCTTCAAAAATTATTTCAAATTAAAAAATAAAAAATCGATTTGAAAAGTTTTCCAATTTGATTACTCATGCAATCATGCTAATCTATATTTTCTCTTTTCATATAGCAACGGCGAATATTGATTGAAACTTTAGTCTTTTCAATGTTTCAATTACTTCGTAGATGTAATTGTGTTTATTTTATAAGTCTTAAAAAAGTCCATTTGCAATATTATCAAAAAAAAAAGTTTATAGTTGTAAATTTAAAAAAAAAAAAATACCAATGATAGTTTTGAATTTTCAAGAATTCATTTTATCATAGTTAAAATTGACATTAGAAAGCAAAATAGATGAATTTTTTTTTCCTTTTATAGCCAAAAAAAAAAAGTAGGATCTAAGTATAAGTAAGTGTAATTCGACAGGTATAATAAATTTATTTATTCATTATTTCCAATATTATCTATCAAATTGCTATTTCATTTTTATTTTTTTTTTTTTTTTTTGTTGGAATTTGAATTTCAAGCATTTAATAATTATGCAAAATATATACAATATTATAATTAATATATATCGTCTGGCTGAAAGAATTTTAATAAATTTGCATTCTGAAAGTATTACCTGAAAGTAAAACTTATTAAAGTTTTACATGAAAGTCTTTCATAATTGAAAAAAAACACAATCAAAAAGAGAAGAGAATTGTAATAAATTTTCATTTTGAAAGCATTAGAGAAAAATTAATTAATATTTTACATGAAAATCATAAATTGAATGAAATTTTATTAATTAACATAAATTTCTAATTGAGGAAAAAAATGCTTGAAAATGATTTATATATGTGCATAGATCTTCCCTTCCTTCGAATCTTTATATATTCGAAATTTGAAATATATCACTCGCATATATTTCAATTTTGAATTTATTTTATTTCTCCATTTCAACTATATTTCTTTTATCATTTCCACTTCACTTTATTTTGTGTTTTTCATTATAAATTTTTGTCTTTGTACTTTTTTTTTTTTCATTTGTAATATTTATCAGAAAGTTCTGATATGATTGTATTTTGACTGTATTTTATTACTAAAAAATGGTATTGAGTGAACAAAAAAAAATTCATTGAAATATTTGGAAATTTTCTAATTAAAATACAAAATGCTCACATTCAATCTTATTTTCTTAGTAGAGAAAAAAATTAAATGATAAATCAAATCTGATTAATTATTGCTACAATGCTGGAAATTTCGTTTAAAATTATTTTGATTGATAATTATTGAAGAAAAAGGGATCTGTTTAATAAAAATGATTGAAATTTTTAAAAAAAAGTTAAGAAATATTTTAAATTATTTGATTATTTGAAATAATTCATTGAAAAATGTATCACAAAATTATTTTATTTCAAGCATACAAATTGTCTTCAATTAGACAACAAAATCATATCAACAGTAAACATATAAATCGTATAAAGCCAGCAAAGTTTTATTCATCTAAGGCTTTTTCTCTCCTTTAATTATATTAGAAGGTACTATCAAATGTTTAATTTAACTCAGGTATGTCGAGAGTGAAGCAAAAATTAGATTTGAACCGAACTATGCACTTCCCAAATGTTAAATGTTAGAAATTAATTTTGGGTCACCTATGTGTAATAGTTAACGTGTCACACTATTCATTTCTTGCTTATCAATTTAAATTAAATTCAAATTAAATGATATGATGGATAAAATGAATTCCTCTCACATTAATATTTGTGTAAATGAGAATAGAATGAAGAAGAATTTACAAAATTTGCATATATGCTTAAAATTATAAAAATCAAAAAACTTTGAATGAATCAAAAATTTTATTCAAAACAAAACAAAGAAAAAAAAAAAAGAAAAAAAAATCGAAGGGTATCCATCACCCGAATTTACTGCAGAAAATATTGGAAATACATTGGAAATTTTTTGAAATATATCTGATTTTGTATTTGAGAAATTAGTAATAGCAAATGTTGAGTGATAAGATGTGAAAAATTTATAAATTGGATGAAATTTTGTGCAAATTAAATGCTATTACAAATTATTACAAGAATTAATTGTATCAAAAGCATCGTTAATTAAAAGAAGCTAGAAGAGAAATTGATAAGAAGATAAGAGATATATTCAAGTATTTCCTTTGAACTGTAATTTCTCGACACAAATAGCCATACTACATTACGGTATGGGAGTTTAATAGAATATAAAATGTTTATATTAAATTTTTCAAAAATTGACTGAACAAATAGAAAAGTAAAATGTAAAATCTAATTTACAAAAAGAAGGAAAAAAGAAAAAATGATAAGATAAATTTTATCACTAAATAGTATTAATGAATATGAAAAGATGAAAGAGTATACCCGAAACAATAGGCAAAATATTTCCCTTTATTGAAGAGATTGTAAAGAATGCAGACAGTTCATTTAATCTTATCAAATATACCCGAAACAATAAGCAAAACATTTCTGTTTATTAAAGAATCGTATTATCAACCTTATTTAATACATTATCTTTTATCATACATGCACATTTCTTATCAATCGATTGTTATCGATCTTATCAAGCTACTAATCAATTTTATTGTCGTATTAATTAAATCTTGGAAATTTACAGAAGCTAATTGTAATGGGTATCTTTTCCTTATCGATTATAGAATACAACTGCTTGATATGATAAAGTATCACTGCTTCAATGACTTATATCATATCATATCATATCAGTTTAAAACTGTTTACTTCATTCTACCCATTTGCTCATTTTATCTTATCATGTCGTGTTATCATAGCACTAATTGTAATTTAGCATTAAGAAAAAAAGGAAAGCTCAGTTAATTACTATGCAAAGTTTTAGTTTCATCCAACGATATATTACACATGCATAAACGAATCAAATACACATTAAAAAAGCAGAAATTAACAGAATAAAATGTAAATATGCACAGCTACCAATACTAAAAATAAAGGTCAATACAGGCATAATAGGCAAATTTTGATGAGCAAATAAGAAAAATACAAAACTTTGTCAGAAAATGATAGTAATGAATAATGAATGATAATAATAATAATTAACAGTAATAGTGACGATAATAATTAATAATAATAATATATAATAATTGATAATAATGTGTTCAGTAATAAAAAAAGAAAAACTGCGTCATTTGTAAAGCATGCAACAAAAATTGTCGTTCAAAACCGGTGGTAATTCGAGAAATTTCGAAAATAGTAAAAAATACAACAATAAAGAAGTGATATTTCAAAGTAATGTAAAAAAAGAAAAGAACACATCAAAACAGGTTGACCGTTAACTTCTAAACCTCTGAACCTTGAACTTATTGTAAATGAAAGACTTACAGATATCTATATAACTTTATTTGAATGAATCCAAATTGGTTAAAAATTGTTACTCACTAAATATGAAATAAATAAATTACAGAGTACTAAAATTGCTAAAATCATCTATAACTTTTTCATAATGAACCAATCAATGTAACTTTTTTCAAAAAAAAAAAAATATTATGCGCACATATTGTTTAAAATGAGCATATTGACGTATATTTTGTTAATTTTCAAGGATAAAATATTAAAAAGAGAAAAAAGAATCAATGTGTATTCTAATTAAAATGAAATGAATTATTGGTCACCTATGCACGATACGAAGTGGTTCTTGGTCATTTTCTAAATCAATTTGAAAGCGATAATTCTGATGAAAAAGATGATGTTCGTCTTGTTGCTGCTCATGCTTCTGCTTCTGCTTCTGCTTCTGCTGCTGCTGCTGCTGTTGTTGTTGTTGTTGTTGTTGTTGACAAGCAATTGGGACATTATCATCAAAAGACCGTTGTTGAAAGCTTTTTGATATTGTTGTCATCTTCGAGTGTGATCCACTAACTCCAACAATCACTCGATGTGCACGACCGATCATTCCATTATATTCCCGCGGTGGTAGAGAAAGTTTTTGTTGTTGTTGTGTGTATGACTGATACTTTCGTAGATTATCAGGGTATTTACAAGACTTCGTCTTCGTTGTTGTTGAAGATATGTAATAATTATTATTTTGCTTCAAATTACCATATTTATTGCCATTGTTGAGAGAAGGAGTGGACATAAGGTGACCATTATCTGAATGATTCCATGAGATATTGTCAATTGGTACCGCATATACCTTTGTCACAGCTACACCAATATTAGCATAATGTATACCATCAATTCTTTCCTGCAAATCAATTCTTTGTTGTTGTTGTTGTTGTTGCTAATAAATTTTATTTTCTAGCAATCACACAAGAATTTAGTTAATTTAAAATAAAAATTCCCATATCAGTAAAGGAAGGAAGAGAACTGCAAACGACATTCTATGAAATTATAGCAAATAAATTGTAATTTAATTCAATTTACTAATATAATATTTTAAATTTTTTTTTTCTTTTTTTTTTTGAACAATTAATGTTAAAACATTCGACGCAACAATGTTGCTTTCTTCATGTTTGCTACTAATTGGTCAATAAATCTATTTATTTAAGTATTATATATGTGTATATTCAATACTTAAATAATCGGAATTGAAAAATGCAGAAAATGAATTAATAAGAAAAAAAAATTCATGCAATTTGCGTGAAAAGAAAAGATAGGAAAAAAAAAAAAAGATAAAATCATTTTTTTTAATCACAACCACACAAAACATTAGTATTCTTTAAAAAAGTTTCCACTTTATTTCTGATATTTTAAGTAATTAAGTATGATAAATTTTTTGTTAGTAAATAAGATGATGCTAATTTTTAGTAGCTAAAAAGTAATACTGCTTGCTATTTTTTGATAAATTTTAATTAATGTAATATAACACAACACTGTATTAGTAACATGCTCATATTGAAATTTTTTAATTATCATTAAATGTTGGTTTCTCTAATTTTGCAATAAAATTATTAGGAACGATAGAAATAAGCTGATCATATGCCAGGAGTGAATTATCGGATGAAAGTTTAGCATAATGCTAATTCATTAGGTTATCTGTCTAGATTACTTAATGAATTAGCTAGATTAGAAAATTCTTAATAATAACTAAACAAACAAACTTTCAAAACAAAAAAAGGATCTTAAATATAACACATTCACTTACTTATCCTTCGACTTTTAGCCTGCAATTAATTAAACAATAAATTGTTGATGGCTTAAAAAAAAAAAAAAAAGAAAGTAAGTAAAAGACACAGAGCAAAGAATTTATAGTTGAAGAACAAGAAATCAATTATTAGATGTAGAAGAAAATAGGTGCTAAACAATCATTTAATTAATTTTTCATTAATTACAAAATACATTATTAATTGTAAACTACTATTAATTAGTACTACAAATATATTCTAATACTTAATATCCCTATTATTTCATATCATTTATTTTTTCTTTCCTGTAAAAATAATATCCCAAAAGATTAAAAAAAGAAAAGCTAACCGAAGTTGTTTTAGTATTGAGAGAATTTATTGACGTTTTGTCATCGAACGCTTCGTCACGTTCTCGATCTACTGATGCTTTTGATTGAATTTTATTCTTCGAAACAAAATGTCGATTATTTGATGCTACCTTTGACTCATCTTTCTTATCATCTACACCAATGGTAGTTGTTTGACCGGTAGTGGAAAAATTAGTTCCGAATGGTTTTGGTATCGAATTTAGTAAATTTCCACTGTTAAATGTTGATGTTTCCTTTGAATTGATAGAATTTTTCTTCATTACTGGTTTTTTATCGGTAGTACTAATTTTTCGGGTGTAACGATACGGTCCAACACCTTCTCGTGTTGGTATTGTCGTTTCCTCTTCAACTATCGATGCATTTATTATGTCTTTCTTGGAAGACTTAATTAGCGGTGATATTTTATCGTTCTTTTTCAAACCTGATGCAATCTTCTTAGAGGTACCAGTTGAACCATTTCTTGTTGACGTTGAAATATGCAAAGATTCGGCAGATTCTTCATAATCCAATGAATTCTGCTTATGAATTGGCTTTGTGATCGTTGTTGTCTTCGATGAATTCTTCATTTCATCCGATTCAACAGCCTTTTTACGTGAAGATCGACAGGGCTCTTCAGCTTTACGAATAATACCTAGAGATGATGGAGGTGGCTGTGATTCATCATCCTTAATCCATGGTGGCTTCTTAATTCGGCCTGGTTTGACTGCTTCTTCGGATGTTAAATGAGCTTCTGGTGGATTCTCGAATCGTTCCTTAAATTTAGAAATATCAACTTTTGGCACAGCCCGTATTAAATGATTATTTCGTCCTTCTGCTTCCTTTTCTGGTTCAGAGGATTGATCTCCTAAGATTTCATCAGCTCTCGCCGGTGCTGCATAGGTTTTTTTGGACGTTGCTATTGGTTGTTCATTTTTAACAGACGATTTTCGTCGTAACTTTGATCCTTTCGTACCCGATTTCTTTCTCATAGAACTTTTGGTATTTGAAGTTTTTTGTTTTATCGGCGGTATTTTTTTCTCCTCTTCCACCATTTTCTCCCCTTTTTTCTGGCACCAAATAGGTTGAGAAGCTTTGTTGGTGTCATCATCGGTGGAAAATTTACGAACCATTTTTCGAATGCTACTTTCATTTGCAGTTGCCATCGCTTGTTCATGTTCTTCAGTATGTCTTGTTGAAGAAGCAGACACGGTTGGCTGTTCTACGGTTGTGTCACCAAAAAGTTTTCTCATCCGAGAAATACCAAATTCATTACTGTCTACTTCTCCATCTAATTTCCTGCACCGATTTAAACTTTGTACAGGACTGTGCGATGCCTCTCGGTCACTACCACCAAACATTTTGATTCGATCACGGGCCGAACCAGCTGGAATTTCAGCTTCAATCTGTTTACGAGTTGGTATCGGTGATGAATAGCATTCATCAGCTTTTCGCTTTTCCGGCAATTGCAGTGTTATCGTTTCCGGTTCGCATTCCACAATATCTTCATCATCATAATTCACGACATCAACACTAACATTGATCAATGGTAATAGATTTAATGGTGATTTTGTAGACGATGAGCTATGAGAGGTTGATGTGGCACCTAGTCTGCCACTAGCTTCCGGAACAACTGGTGAAGCAAAGTATAAGTCGTTGGATTTTTCAGGAGGAATATTTGAAAGAGAGCTAAACCTTGAGGTACCAATGCTGGAAAGATCGCTCAGGCTTTGGCTACAGTAAACGTCATCCTCATAATTTGACGTCGAAGGTGACGATCGTCCTGGGGACCTTACGCCGGAATCATCGTCATTGATTATCGCAGAACTTTTGTCATTTGTAACCGTTTTCCTTAACTTTACACCTTGCCGTATGGAACGTAACAACTCATCTCGATCCACGGTAACTTTACCGCCTAGTTTCATCAATGCTGGTTTTGGAGATCGTGAACGTCGGATGGGTTCTGCGGATGGAATCGGAGGTGGTGGTGGTACAAGTAACGGAGGTGGCGGAGGTGCCACGGCAGGTTCCAATGGAGCATGATGATCTGGAGATACGTCGCGGCTGACTGGAAACGGTGAACTACGATCGTTGGTTTCTACTTTACGTAATTTAACACCACCTCGTATTGATGCTAACAGTGCATCGCGGTCTATCGGCTGCTTACCGCCAAGTTTTAGCAGTGCCGGATTCGTGACTGGTTTCAATTTGTTTTGGTGCACTTGGGATGATAAGAAATCCGGTGACGGTGGAGGTGGTACAGGCGGTGGTGGAACAGATGTAACATCCAGATGTGTTGCTGAGTTTGATAACATAGCTGTTTCTGGAATGGGAGATGCTGCACGACTTAAATCATTACGGACAGTTCCGACACCGATAGGTGCACTTCGGTCATTGGTTACAGTTTTGCGTAGTTGTACACCGCCATGAATTTCGTTGAGCAACTTATCGCGGTCAAAATTGGCACTACCGCCAAGTTTTAGCAGAGCTACAGCCGGAGGTGCTTTTGGAGGTGGTGGTGCTGGTGGTACCAACGGTACATCTGTATTTTCGATATTTTTTCCATAAAAAACAGGTTTCTTAGCATCCGGTCGACTATTATAAGTAGAAGTGGAAGCGACAGAATCAGGTGGAGGTGAATAACCACCACTTCGTACACGTCCAACGCCAGTCGGTGCGCTTTTGTCGTTGGTAAGCGTGTGCCTCAGTTGCACACCACAACGAACTTCATCCAAAAGCTTGTCTCGATCAAATACAGGCTTCACCGTTACCAACTGAGGAGCTGGCTTCGATTTCGGCTTCAACTTCTGCGGTAGCTCAGGTGGCGGTGGTGCTGCTGGTGGAGGAGGTGGCGCTCTCGACTTTGACGTATTACGAGCCAAACTATGCTGGCCCATCTGTACCGGTCGAGCAAGATACATCGTATTTGGTAGAAAATATGGTTTATTTCAAGCAACTTTTTATCGAGCTATTCCGTTCGTATCGTTCGTTGATGGCATCCATAAAAGCATAACCAAATTCCTGAAATAGGCATATAAACGAAACATACAACAAAATGTGAAATAATAAATAGATAAGAGTGATCTGTTGATGCAATCAATCAATACCTAATCTATATCCATTTCTCATCAATAAATTAAAATAAGCTATTAACAAATCACAAATAATTTTAATTTATTGATGAATATTAGCTAAGCTAAAATCCTAAATTAAATATTTAAATAAATACTAAGTTAAACTTCCTTCATCTTACTCCTTCCATTTTGCAGTTACAACCCAAAAACATTAATGAAATAAAAATAGATTAAACATTAATTTCATTATTACTTAATCACTTTATCAAATCAAATATCACTTCCAAGTCCGAATAACACTCTTTCAAGATAATTTAAAAACAGTAATTAACATCCGTAATTAGTTTCATCAGAATTCCCTTATATTTTATTATGAAAATAAAATATATAAACCTTTTCATTCTTTTTTTCCCTCTCTCTTTCTCTCTCTCTCCCACATATAAACATTTAACTTTAAATTTAGTAGAATTAAAAAACATTTGAATCACAATGAATTACAAATAATTATCTCAAATTTAAGCTTATTTAAAATGTATTAATTGAAAAATGTTGCAAGAATAATTACCGCATGTTCGACGATAAATTTAACATTGTTATTTTTAAATTTTAATAATAAATATGACAATATACATCTTTTTTTTTTAAAAAAAAAGAAAAAAGGTAAAACATAAAGAAATGAAATTTTACTTATTTGATTGACTACATAAATAGTAACAGTTTAGTAAAATGAATTTTTAATAAATTAAAAATATTTAATTAAATTTTTCGTTAAATAATTTTTATTTATTTTAGATATAAAGAGAGAAGAATATTATCAATATTATTCTGTATGAATTATCAAATCGTTCCATAAAATTGTTACAATGGAATGAAACAATAAGCAATAAAGAAAGCCAGCTGTATATATCTAAAATAAAATAACGGTTAATTATCATATCATAAAAATTGATATTATTGATAAGAAGCAAAAAAAAAAAAAAGATCAGTTATAACCTTTATAATCGGATGACGTTCAATGAACATCACTGCAAAACGCTGTTGTCCTTGACCTCACAATTCTTCACTGATATCTTCAATCTGAAATAACAAAATAATTTAAAAATTTTTTTAATTCTTTAACTTTTTTCGTTTTTTTTCTCCCTTTCTCTCTCTCTCTCTCTCTCTCTCTCGTCTAGTCTCACATTTTGTACAGTTGAGAAACATTTCACACAAAAACTTTTGTATTTATGAAGAATGTAGAATTACATACTAAATTTCACGTACAAGCAAAACACGTCACGCAAAACACGTCACATTATTTATTAGAAATAATTTTTTGCTTATTGGATGATATTTTTGGTTAGTTTCTGAGTTTATTAGAATTTAGATTGATAAGTCCTTATTCAAATCAGCAAGAATTAACAATAACTTCTTGGTAACAATAACAAAAACAATAACAATAACAATAACAAATTTGTCACATTAATATTTGAATTAAAAAGAAAAAATAAAATAAAATACAAGAAATCTAAATTAAACTTAAGTTACAAAAAAAAAAACTTAAGAATGAAAATTTGTATAACTAATAATTGCAACTTAATTGTAGAATCTTTTGCGAACACAATTACTAATATTGTAATATTATAAATTAAAGTTCGAAGATATTTGCATAATATTTTAGATATAAAATGAAATTTGAGAAAAAAAAAAAATAAAATGAATTTGAAACAACAAACAATTCAGTAATATCCAATATACTAAGCCATAAAATTAGTTGCAAAAACGATTAAACTTCCAAATATACGAATAGAATAGCTCATTTATTAGATATTAGCTCAATTATTAGCTCAATTTCTTGAATATTCAAGAAAAAATGAAAAGTAAATGATTCAATTTGTGAAAGGGAATGAATAGTAGGTCAATTTTAGTTGACATTATCAAAGAGATGGGATAGAGAGAGACAGAGAGAGAGGGAGAGAGGAACAAGAAGTAATCGACTGAAGTATGAGATGGATGAACTGATTTTTGTTTAAAAACAATTGTTTCAACCAATTGGAAACAGAAATACTGCAAAAAATTGCAATGAGCGGAACTCGAAAAGAACTGAAACTGATTAGTGATAATAATGGATGATAAGATAAAATTAAAAAGTTGCAAGTATGAAATGAAATAGCTTGTTAGCTTGTTGAAAGCTTGCCTAGAAAAAAGGAAGAATGCTTAACAAAAATTTCAAAAATGATAATAATTAATTGCAGGTGAAAGAAATAAGCTAGCATTTTTATTATATTCAAATTCTAATCAAAATATACTTCTATTGTTGGATTAATTTGAAATCAAACAAGTGAAATTGAAAATTTTATCTGAAATAATAATAATAATCAAAAAAAAAAAAAACATCGTAAAATAGTTCGTTAAATTTTTTATTCAAAATTATTATACTACTCTAAATTTATTAACATAACATTATTCTGTTTAAAATTACTTAATTTTCTTTTTTTAAAAATTAAAATTTGAACTAATTTTTTCCCATTGAATAGCGAATGAATCAAATTTGAATCAAAATAAATATTTCCAAATTTTTATGATTTATTTTTCGTATAAATTAAATTATTGGCAATAATAGGTTTTTTTTCTAAAAAAAAAAAAAAAAACTTTATAAAAAGTGGGAATTTAATTGAGAATTTGAAAAATTTATAATAAAAAAAAAGTTCGGAAAAAATGGAATAAACATAATTTCATTTGAGAAAATTGGCTATTCTCTTCTGTATCATAGGGAAATTGATATGATTTGTGCATTTTTTTTTCAAATATTTTTATTAGCCATCAACATTAAGTTTACCATAGTTCATAAATAAATTTTTACAGTAATCTGAAGGTTAAACTAATCTGAAAGGTTTTTATAGTTATTTTAAATTATATTACTAAATATGAAATTTCACATGAAAATTTATCAAAAAACAAAACAATAGTTAAAATTGCATGAAAAAAAAAAGTATGAATTAAACGTTTTTGGTACAGAGGAAATTTAAATAAAATGATAAATGATTTTGCAACATAATTATTGAAAATAATTATTAAATGTAATTTAAAAAAAAAAAAAAAAAAAACTTTTTTTTTTAACAAAATGAAAAGATAAAAAAGAAATGTAAAGTTGTTGAAAGCACCTAAACGAATAACACAGCTAATCTTGGGAAGTTTGAAAAAGTTTTTGAACTTTATGAGAAAATTTTTCAACCTATGAGAAAAACAAAAAGGACATTTACATTATATTTATTTGTTAACATTTTTCTTATTTTTAAATTTAATGGAGAAATTGAAAAAAAGATAAAAATTGTACTTTGTACTAAGAGCTTTTTAGCTTTTTAGCCAACTGACAAATATTTTAAAGTTTTATCAAAAGCTAAAAACTATGAAATATTCCAGTTGAAAAAAAAAAAGAAGAAGGAAAGAAAGAAAGACGATAGAAATAAAAGTAATATAGCAGAGAAGAAGACAGTTATAGAATTGAGAATGTTTTGAAGAAAATAAAAAAGAGAATTTTAAAATGTTCAAAAGCAATCATTGAAAATGTTTGATTGACTAAAGTTCGTGAACAGCTGATAAATTATAAATATTTTAGTAAAAATGAATTTGATAAAATCATTATTACTTTTTTATTATTTATTATTTTAAAAGAGATAGATAAATTAGATTTCATTTTTAAATTTGATTAAAAAATTGACAAAAAAAAGTTTGCATTTTACATTCGAATTACCTAATTTTTCTTCCTTTTTCTTTTTTACTTTTTTTGTTCGCACTATAAAAGTTTCAAATAAATTATTATAGGATGGCGCAATAAATAATTGTAAGTGTTAAATGTTATTATAATGTTATTATACCATTGCTTTTCTTGTAAATAAAAATTATCTTTGTCATAAATAAAACAAAAAAACTCAAAAAATTAATAAATAATTTTTCAGGAGAAAAGTTAGACTATTCTATATTTAAAGAAAAAATTCTAACAAAAAAAAAAAAGGAAAGAAATTTAATTCGCTGAAATTTTAGCACAACCATGAAGTGTTGTTGAGGAAGATTTAAAAAAAAAAATTAGAAATGAAAGAAAACAAAATCGAAAATGTCATAAAATAACTTTCAGCAATGTGATAAATTTTCATAATGCTCAAAATTTAAAAAATTTTAGCGAAGTTTGAAATGATATCTACTCAAATTAACAATTGATTTCAAAAAAATAAATAAATAAACGCATCACTCCATGTAATTAGCACTGGAAGACATTTTGCAAATATTTTTATAGATTGAAAAAATTGAGCAAATCAATAAAATTTTTAGTTTAAAATTTATTTTTTTAGCTAATTTGGAATTTTGATTTTAAAGCCTCGAAGATTCCTTTTCTATATTTAAACTACATTTATACAATAATTACAATAAATGAATGAGAAAAATCGCTTCTTTAGATCGTTAAACGATCAAATTGCATTAAATTGAAAAAAATAATATTTTGGAATTTGTAAAATTAAGCAATTACAGAAGAAAAATCTTCTCGAGAATTTCAAACTTTCTACTTCATTTTTTAATCAACCTTACTTCTTCTTCTCCATACCCCGCATCATCTACTGATTATAATAATTTAAATTTCAAAAGCAAAACAGAATGAAAAGTTAAATGTGTTAAAACAAAGAGACAATAAATGATAATAATAATAATAAAAATATTTACAAAATTCCAACAAAGAAAATGAAAATATTTTAAAAAATTCAAAAGAGAAGCAGTTTTTTTTTAAGTGTGTACGAAAAAATTGAAATTTGTTTATATATATATATATATATTTTTCCACTGATTAATATTATTGGTGAATGTTTTCAAGATGAGAAAATTTTTCCAATAAAATTATTCCTTAATAGACTAAAAGTTTTTGTAATAATTTTTTCTCAGCCAGAAAAAAAAAACGAAAAAAATTTTTACCTTTCGTACGAATAAATCCAATCTCATCTAAAATTACAAATCATTAATCACTCATTTCATTGCTGTCACAACAATTTTTACTGTTAACTCCTATCTACCTCATTTTTCTTTTTTTCTCTCTCTTTCTCCCTCTCTCTCTCTCTCTCTCTCTCTCTTTTAAGTACCATTACTACAATATTTTCTATTAATAATTAATTGATATTTCAAGAAATGTAATAAATGTAAAATTTATAATATGTTTAATGGAGATCTTTTTTCCTTTCTTTCTTAAAAAAAAAATCATCTTTTCATATTTTTTTTTTTCTTTTTTAGAGTGAATAGAAAATGTGACAAAATGAAAAAATTGTGACCTCTTTTTTCCAAAAAGAAAAAAAATTCTTTTGCTTAAAATAAGTAATAATATGTTCTCTCATTAATAATTGTAAAAATTATGGTAAATAAAAATGATTTAAGAAAATGGGTTTTCGTTTTTTTTTTCTTTCGAACTCTTTAAAAATATGAATTTAGAATTAAGAAAATCAAAATAAGGTAATATGACAAAAAATTCCTTCGAAAAATTGCCTTTATATCAGTTCAATTATCAGAATGATTAATGATAACTTAGAGGAAAACTATTTTATACAAGGAAAATAAATGCATTTTTGTATTTTTTAAGAAATAAATATGCATAATTTAACCTTTCAAACGCATATTTTAAATGATATATGAGAGAATTCAGATAGCAACTTGAAGTTTGGCTTATCATTGTTATGCATTTATTATCACTATCATATAAAAAGAAAACATTTGTCTGATAAGAAGAGAAAAAAAAAAAACATTTGTCGAAGGAGCATTTTTACAAAGTAAGCAATAAAAATTTCAAAAAAGAACTACAATTTTAATGGTTTCAAAATGTTTACTCAAATGAAAAGATAATTATTGGAAATTTATAAAATATTGTCAAATTGTACTATTTTGAAATTGTAATTTAGTGTGGCATAAAGTTTGAAATTTTACAAATAATAGCAAAGGAAAAATGAGATGTGCAAAAGGTAAAAGGTAAGTGAATTGAAAATGTAAATTATTGATGACCTGATTTTGTGAGAAATTGTTGTAAAAATATCAGATTGGATATGGATGAAATGGGATAGAAAGGATAAAATGCTTGAAATAAGCGAATAGAAACAGATGAATAAATAAATAGGTAAAGTGGTAGAAGTTGAATTTTTATAAACTATTTTTAGTAGTATAAGGAAGAAAAAAAAAATTGGATGAAATGATAAGATGAAAATAACTTAATTAATCTTATCAAATTAATCAATCTTATCAAATTTTAATTATATTATAAATGAAAATGAAGGAAAAAAATGATACAATAGAGAAATAAAGATAAACAAACAAACAAACAAAATGATAATTTGAAATTTGATAAAAACTAAACTTTAAACATTTAAATATTATTGTAAAGAAGAATGCATAAAGTAATTAGGCCAAAAGGTATCATAGAAATTTTTACATGATGAGCATATATCATTTTCTCTTCCTCTCTTTCATCTCAAAATCACTTATCAATTAAACTGTACGAATTCATTTGATAAATAAATTGAAGAGTATGAGAGAGAGAGGGAGAGAGAGAGAAGGTTCATTGAAAGATGAGAGAAAATGAATGAGGTCAAATTAATTGTAGTAATAAGAGATTGAAATGTACACATTTCATTTTAACCTCCACTTCATTAAAAAAAAAAAAATTTCAAAAAAAGTGCGTTATTATTTAAAACTACTTCAGTAAGTTTTTATCATTTTTTTTTTTTAAAAAAAAGCTCAAAAATTAAAATATGATGAAAAAAAAGTGCCACATATCATGCAGAGTGTTAAATGTGTCAATGATTGATTTAAATTTAAAATTCGATTATATAAATTGATTTCTCTTAAACTTATACAATTTCAATATCTTTTATCCTTGTTATAGTTTCGCATTGAAAGTAACTTACAAAGTAAGTTGTAAGCTTGCAAGTCACCCATCTTTCCAGTCAATTTATCCTATTTGTCACTCTAAAATACATAATTAATTTGAGGAAAATAAAATCACAAGATGCCACATTTCATACCTGTAATAATTAAGCTAATTATATCTTAAGTCTAATTTATTCATTATCAGAAAGTAAATCAATGTGTCAATTCTAGGTGCAAAAATATTATAACATTTGTATAATAATTTTAAAAAAAATGAAGTTAAACTGTTTGAAAAAAAGAAAAAAAAAGCGTCCTTTGAACACTGATTAAATACAGTAAAAAGATGGAAGAAATTTTTGAATTTTAAAAATTATTTCTTTTTTTTTGGTATCAGTTGCAATGAACTGATCAATTAATAACCTCAATTGCTTGCCGGATTCAAAGTAAAAATAATAACAGAAATGGGATACATGAAACAAAATATAAAATTGCTAAAAAATTTTATTCACAAATCAAAAAAAAGAAAAATTTTGATAATTTGAAGAAATAAAAATGAAATTTTGGCTACTATTATTTGCTTAAAACGATTAAAAAAGCATACAATTGAAAAAAGTTTTTTTTTTTTAGAAATTTCGAAGTGATAAACAAATATTTTTCATGCAAAAAATGATAAATTATCATTTTCTAATGAGATTTATTGCTTTCTTTTCAATTAAATTTATTTAAAAAGGATGAAAAAAAGAATATTTTTGAATTCATTGCTTTGTTCTTTTCATGAATTTATCCATAATTAATAATTAAAGATATAATAAATTACAATTATAAGTAAATAATGAGCGCAGGAATGCATGCATGCTAGGCAGTACATGCTAAAATAATTTAATTTTAATTTCTCACTCAAAAATTTAGGAATAAAATGAATGATATATCCTGAACATTAATCGAATTAAAATTAAAAATCAAAAAATTTCCTTCAAAATAATTCAGTGTTTACAATTTAATCACTGTTTTTCCATCCTTTTTATTATGATACAAATGTTTTTCAAAATTACTTTTTTAATCAATCTTATCATTGAAAAAAAAAAAAAGAAAACAAAATTTGAAATAAAATGTTTTTTTTTTTTTAATTTTTCTTCCGGAATTTTTTGAACGAATTAAAATTTTGAACTATTTCAACTAATCTAAAAGTTTAGGCAAAAAAAAGAAAAAAGGAACTAATGAATTTCAACGGAACAGAAGTTTTAGTGAAGCAATTAATCTTTTGTCTTTTTGTTAAGTGATGAAAAACTAAAAATTTATAGTTTGCATTTTCACAAAAAAAAAAATTTTTTTTAAGGAAGAAAGAAGGAAGAAAGTTTTTTGTTTTTTCTTTTTTTTTTTTTCTTGAGAAACTGAATTCGAATGGAAACGAAATACTCAATAAATAGAAAGAAAAAAAAAAGAAAAAAAAAAACGAATAAAAACTAATGAAAGATGAATTTCCGGAAAGATAATTTGATAGCTATTGCATTCTCCGATATTTAATAATAAACATAAACGATTAGAGAAAAATCCAACGTTTTTACGGATAATTCCCGGAAAAGTTTACGGAACGAAATTTCAAAAATAATGTAAAAAAATTGTGACTTTCCTATTTTTTCTTTTTTTGCTAAGTTTAATTTGCAGGAAAGAATCAGTTGTCACTGCTAAAAGATAAATGGAAATGAATTTCTCAAAAAAGTTTCATTGTAAAATTGATGAAGAGAGTCAGATTAGCAATAAATGATAGATATTTGATAAATATTTTTAGTAAGTTCAAAAAATTCACATCAAACATTTCATAGTTCAAGCATATATCCCAGGAATTAGATTATTAATGATACTTTATTGAAATATGTAGTAAAATTTTCAGGTAAAAATATTAGTAGATTAAATAGTATAAATATTAAATATTTGCAAAAAAAAAAAAATTTCAAAATGTTGCAGATGGAAATTAAAATTTTAATTCGTTAATTATATATATGCATTAAAAATGATCGGAATTGACCGGAATTAGTATCATAGAAGCAGCTAAATTCTTTTAGTTCTTAGTTTAAACTCATAGAACTATTGATTAGTTATATATATGGATAATTTTGAGATTGAATTATGCTTTAACTTAGTTATATCTCAATATTTGATCAATGATTTGACACTGTTTGTTTGTTGCTATTTCATTATTTAACAATAATGAAAATTTAGCTGAAAATTTAAATTGAAATATCACAATTGAAACAACAAATTTAAATGTTTAAATAAGCAATTAGAAATTTTAATAATAATTTAAATCTTATCAGTGCTTTTGATAAGATGGGTCATCATCATATATGCTAGTCATTCCCTTCTTGTTTGTTAAACAATCTTTGTTGACGAATCACTCAAGATAGAGCAGAAGATGCCAATAAGGGTAGCAGAGGGAAGGAGAGAATTGTTTGGTATTTATGCCAACAGTCAGTCAGTCAGTCATCTAAATTCCAACTGGTACGATCGAACCGGTCAATTAGTTGATTAAATAACTGACGATCAATAATCCGTTAGAATCAAAATGATATTCCAGGAATTCTTGGAAATGAAATTTATACCATTTCAAAGTCCGACCTTTTCTATAATATCAAAATTAATTTTGCTTGCTAATTTATAGAAATTGATGGATAAGAAATAACCAGTAGTTATTATATAAAATAGAAAGTAAAATATGGTTGAAAAGGAAATAAAAAGAAACAATCTTTTAAGTAAGCCTAAAATAGGCAAAAGATACTACTACTAGTTTTAATAGAATCGGATAATAGGACATTTAATGACATCTCAAATTGTATGTTGACAATTAACAATAGCATGTTCTTTTCGAAATAAACCCATTGTTAAAACATCTCAAATTCTCATCCACAAATTCATCTCAAATTCTCATTCTGACATAAAATTCAAATCAATTTCCCATCAAGCCATTGAGATACTAGCATTATTAGTAGAAGAAGTAACAGCAACAACGACAATAACAACAATAGTAACGACAACAGTAACAATAATAGCAACAACAATAACAATAAGTACAGAACATGGAAATGAAAAATAGAGAGAATTTTTTTTATTAATGAGAAAAAATGAGCACTGATAATCCAACATGGAAAGCTAAATGGACTAGAAGGAGGTGAGATGATTTGGAGGAACGGTTGAATTGAAAATCATTAAATACTCAATAATTCACTATTGCCATTACCGCCACTCACTATTATCACCAGCATCGCCACTACCACCACTACCGCCATTATCGCCAATGTGATAATTGAAAATGGACAAGGAGGAGAGAGAGAGAAAGGGAGAGAGAGAGAAATAAAAGAGTTATTGAATAATATTCATCTTCATTTCCTCTATTCAAAATTTGCTAGAAAATATCGTCTATTAATCAAGTAAGGATAAGGATAATAATTGAAATATTAATTAAATTATTGATTTATACCAAATGTTCAGTTTTTACTTTTTTGATTTTTTTTTTTTTTCAAATTTCTTTTATTTTTTTGTAAGAAACATTTTTTAAAAAGAAAAAAAAAAAGATAAACGATCATTTAATTTGTATTCTTTTTATCCTTACATTGTAATTTGAAAGAAAAAAAAAAAAACTTTTCACGTTTAGTAGCTAAATGTAATATTCGAAATGGTTGAAGCATTAAGAATTGTTTGTTATTTGTTAATTTTTTTCTTTTTTTGAAATAGTCTTAAGAAATGTTTTAGTTTACTTTTTATTAACAAATTTGACCTCAATTATTAATGTACTGGATATTAATTATTGATTTAGAGTGAAAAAGGAATATATTAAAATTTGCGAATTATTGAATTGAATGAAATTCGAGTGTAACTTTCAGTTAAATTATTCTATGAATAAATGAGAAAGATTTGAATTTAGTTCATTAATAAATTAAACTGTATGAAATAATTTCAATTCATGAATTTCAATTTTTTTAATCATTGAATAAAAAAAAAAGCAAACAAAAATAAAGTTTAATTAAAGAGAAAGAAAAGAAACACGGTATACTTACTATAGATATGGTAATTAGAGCTCAATCTGATAATTCAATTATCCAATGAAATTTTAAAATAAATTCGAATGTAAAATTTCGAATCCTTCAATCTAATTTTTCTTTTCTGTTTACGAATATCAAATTTTCATACAATTTAAAAATGTGTAGGACAAAGTAATAAAGTACAAAATGAAAGATTGTTTGAAAGTTTTAGCTAAATTCAGGAAACATCAAAGGCTCTACAAAGGATAGATAATTTTAATCATTAAATCTAAATTAAACAACAAACAAAATTAATATATGAATGTTCTTTCTTCAGTGGTTTATTATAATTAATTCCAATTTGTAAATTATGCCATAAGTAATGAACTGCCACTTTCTTACATTGAATAATAGACTTTTGTAAAAAAAAAAATATTATAAAAAAATTTATCAAAGATTTTCATTAATTTATAGGAAAATAGGAATCAAATCACACCTTTAATATGATCCTATAGAAAGAATCATTTCTTAAAATTTGCATTCATTACTAAATAACTGAATCAGTACTTAAATTTTCACAAAGTAAACATAAGACTTATTAAAATGAAAATTTATTAAATGAAAAACGATAAATAAATCTATGAAAAAAAATTTTTTTTCGTTTTTGTTAAGTTCCATCAAAAATTTGCTTTTTTGTAATGCTAAGAAATAGCATTGATTAGTTCTGAAACTGATCAATTTTTTAAATTAAATTAATTAATTAGAGATGATTAAAATGATATGTGTGAAGGAAAAATGAAAATTTAAATTATAATTTCTATTAGTAATAGTAGTAGTAGTAGCACGAAGAATAAAAAAAGACTTTTTTGTATTTGAAAAACTAACAACCAGGTGGTAGGTAAAAATTTAACCATTCTCGATGACGAATGACAAATGCTAAAACTAGATTTATAAAAAATTACAATTGAACAATTTTAAAATTAGAAAATTTTTTATATTTAATACAAATAATGATTGGTAGAATACGTAGAATACATACGTTTAAATATTAGATATTCAGTACACGTATATATACGTACGTATACGTATACATAAACAATGTATATATTTTGTATTTGAATAGGAAAATGTTGAATGTTTTTTTTTTTTTTTTTTTTTTTAATTTAGTTGTGGTAAATGATTTGAACATTTTGTTGATGGTTCACATATGAAATGAATTCAAATATAAACAAATAAATAAACATTTACAATGATTTATATTATTGCATTTTTTCATTGTATAATCACTAATAAAATTTAATTTAACATAAAATAAAGTTTAGATGGTGAAATTGAGAACTTTTAACGTTTAAATTTTAAAACTGATATTATTTGAAATATTGATAGCATTGTAAACATTCAATGCAAATTGAAAAAATCATAAAAATAACGGAAACAATGATTTATTTTCGTGATCATAAACAATCAGTATGATAAGACATGTGTCACCATTGATAGGATTTGAAGAATACAATAAGACTAATGATTAGAATAATCGCAATAATAAAAATGATAATGGCAATAAAATTTTAATGATAATGTTAGAAAAGAGGTGTAAATAAGATGATCAATGTTAGACTACAGATTTTCGAGACATGTGTCACCATTACCGTCAACCAACATTATCATAATTTGGTTTACCTCCCCATCCTACCCTAACCAATCTTTTCTTCCTTTTTGATATTGGCGTTCGTTAACGATGGTGTAATTTCTTCCTTACATCAACCTTGAAATAATCAACAACCAACGATGACTATCAACTAACTTCATCTTCTACCTGTAAATACCTTTTCTCTATTTTCCATCCTTTCCTTCTTCGTTCACTTATCCAATCCATATCAAATCAACCAATTAACCATCAATCCATCGTTTTATCCATTCAGTCAGAACGACAAAATAGCCATTGGTGACACATCTGTCGCAACCACAACAACAATCAAATCTGATATATCATTCATTTATTCATTCAATTGACCTTCACCCACTCATCCATTGTAAATTTGATTCAATAATTTATTAATTTTATTGATCTTAAATCATTGTATACTGAATAACAATAATAATTAATGATATAATAATAACAATCAATAATATAATAGTATGATAATAAATAATAATAATAATAATAACGAATATTGTGATTTTTTTTTTCTAAATTGTGCTCGAAAATGCATCGTATCCTTTCTTCGTCTTTTTTGTTTTATGGAATTGGAAAATAGCACTTGCATACCAATTAGTAATAATTTTTCTTCTCTTAAAGTGACACAACAGTATCACTTACTAAACTTAAACTATTCTAATTTACTCCTAAAATAAATGATAAGAGAATGATAAGAGAGAATAAAGTATAAGTTATCAAGAAAACTTTTAATCAAATTCACAGTTATTGGTTTTACTGTCATCGTAAAAACTTTGATAAAAAAAGATGCATAAAAAGAAGGAAAAGAAAAACACACTGAATAAAATTATACATTATTAAAATTTAACTTTATCTTAACTTCAACTTCCTTTTTCTTTTATTTCCTTCTCTTTTTCCTATTTTATTATTATTATTACTCATCATTTAAATTTGCACTTTGATATTTATCCTTTCTGTAAACAAAATGAATCAGATATAAATATATATATTCCATATTTTCTCCCTTCATCTTCGTCAAGAAAAAATAATGAGGAAATTTTGTAAAAATCAAATGTTGATATGATCAAAATTTTATCACTTACTTAATAAAATACGAAATAAATTGATCGGAAGAAAAGCGGTTCTATTTTCATTTCATTTATCCCATATGTTTAACTTGTAGATCTCCTTGTTTCATTCATTCATCATTCTCTCTCAATTTAAGTTTCTCAAATTTTTTAATCCTATAAATTCATCTTCCAACTTATCTTCCGGTAGGAAACTATAATCAAATCAGTTAAACTTCATTCATCATTCAGTTGATCAAAATTTCAATATTAAATATCAAAATGTTTAAGAAGATTCGTTAGTATTTTCATTTCTGGTTTTCTTCTTCCGGAAAATTTCCGTGCTCCATTCTTATCCGTCCATATATTCAACACATTTTCCTGACAGCAAAAGTAATTAAAAAGTAATTAATTAATTATTAAAAAAAAAATTTACGCTTGCATTCCTTTCATCAAAAATGAATGAATGAAAATGATATGATATGATTTTAATAATCAAACTTTAAAAATGATATAGAAATGAGACAGATTAATATGAGAATTGATCATAAATATAGGAAGAGTTTAGCAAAATTTTATGAATTTCACAAAATTGAGATATAGGTATTAATAAAGTAAGTGATAATTTATGTCTAAAACTTACTTTGTTAGAGTATCATATAAAAATAATATTTAACAAGCTAAGTTAAGTATAACCATAATATTTCAATTACTTTTTTTTTTCTTTTTGTTAACATTAAATTAAACATCTAATAGATTATTATTAATTAAATTGTACTAATTTTGCAACATGCATCATATCTTAAAGGAATTCGTTTATGACATATATAATATGCGCACTTGTCACTTTAATCAACGATACCATTTATTTTTACTAATTTTTTATATTGTTATACTTTAATATTCATTCATTCATTCATACGTCAATCATTTGATATATTAAGTAATTAATTCCTTCAACTTAATTATACTGTTTACTCTCTAATAGCAAAATATTTTCTCTGTGACATAAGGAGGACATTAATTGATATACTATTGTAGGCAATGAAAAAATCATTTTAAAGAGGAATGAATGGCAGATGAGCTTAAAGTTAATGTTTGTATAATAAAGTAAGCAAACCAGATGAGCTCAAGGCTTCACTATTAGTAATGATAAGAATGTAATGTTTCTATGAAGAAATTGATGGATCAGAAAAAAAAATTTTGAATATGTATCGAAAAGTTTGTAATTAGTCGCATATCATTGTTGATAAGAACATTGCAAAAAGTTGAAAAAGTAAAAAGGGAAAGAAAAAGTAAGAATTCAATTACTCAAATTTCTCGAGTATCAGTACTATGATATGATAAGGACAAGCAGACTTTGATAGATCAGTACATGGTATAATGCCGATGATGGAAGGGTAGATTTTAATGAATGATCAAATGATCAAGTGAAAAAAAAAAAAAAAAAAATTGAAAGGAAGGATTAAAAAAAAAAAAATTTGATAGTAACTACATCAAAAATTCGGAAAATGAGCAATGTTTGAAGATAGATTTATTGATTGATCATTAGATCAACAAATATTACATATTTCAAGGATAATTTAGCAAAAGTCTATAAAGCGATGAGTTCTATAATACATTTCGTCTTCGTCATATCCGTCCTAGATTAATTATATGAGTAAAATCATCAAGAAATAATAATAATGATAATAATCAATAATGATAATATAATAATTAAATGAGAGTGAAGTGTCCTTCAATTTCTAAAACTGAATCATACGTGAAGTCAGGCCAACCAATAACTATTGTTTAATAAAAATTTTAATTAACACTGTCTAACAATTGAATAATTAAATTTTTGAATAATACTCAAAATAATCAACGTTCAACAGAAAGTTCAATTAGCATGTAAAATGAAAGTATTGTAGAAAAAAAAAATGAATTGGCATACAGAAAGTAAATGGTACGATGCTATTCTACAATTCAAAAATCATTTTCTTCGGTTTTTTCATTGAAATTATTTAAATCAGTAGATTAAACAGACAATAAGGAGGGATGAAAAAACGAAAGAATGGTGTAAAAAAGGTGAGATGGCGCAAAATAGTTGAATGACAGTGACGATGACCTTGCAATTGATGATGGAATGAAGGAATCTAGGAAAGCGCAAAGAATTCAAATATATTAATAATAAAAGAAAAATGAAATGACAAAGATGATTGACTGCGATGACAACAATCATCGTTCGGTTGTGTTAGGTATGACAGAAATAGTTTTTAAGAAGTATCTGTTGAGCTGTCAATGTGATTTGCATATTGGTTTAGTAACATAAGAGTATGTTGTAAGGTGAAGTCATGCTTATTAGTTATAAAAGAATACAGGAATTGACGTTAAATTTTATTTAATTATTTCAATTTCACACCTTTACTTGTAATCATTTTTTTCTAAGATTAGTTAAGTAAGAAGATAAAATGATACCGTATCATTTTGGAAATTTGTATTAATTATATTTAGATTAGACTTCATTTCTATGATACATTTATGCTAATACAATAACCATATGAAAAGATTAAATAAACCGATAAATAGAAGAATCAATAGATTACTGTCATCGCAAATAAAGATTGTCAATTTAGATAAATTAGAAAACATTCCAGTAGTAACAGAGAATATATAGTATAAGTAATGAAGAGTAAAGTTCTTAATTAATATCGAAAAGATAAGAATTGAATATGAAATTTAAATAAAAGTTCATTGATAGGTGTGATGAAGAGATGTGCAATTATCAACCGTAAAGAAAAATTTCATCATTAATTAATATTTTTTGTAAAAATCAGATTATATGATAAGTGATATGATTGGACATTAACGATTAGTGAGCTGAATCTAATGATAAGGTCAACCCAATGACCTATTCTTCTTTCTCATATCATTTTGACCTTTAATCAAATATTGGATAAAAATGTATACAATGGGAAGATATAATCATTAAACACTTTACTAGGTTAATAATTGTTAAAAATAAAATGGTTGAAATAAATGTAAGACAAAAATGAATGAAAAAGCTTTTACTGATAATAATGAATCTGAAAATTTGCTGATATTTGCAATAAGAAACAATCAATTAATTAATCTAATTTTTTTCAATTAATTAATCTAAAACAATTAACATTTTGTATCTTTTCCACCATTCATTCATTTTCTTTCCTTTTGCTGAAGGATTGCTGAAAATTTCAATTTACAAGTTTCAGTGTCGCTAAGCTCTTTGATGTAAACCAATTTTGTTTTTCTAATATTTGTTAAGATAAAATATCACTCAGTTATGACACAGTGTTGTAAAGTTGATATCGATTAAAGTTGCTTGTTTAAAGAGTTAAATGAAACTGATCAATCAAACAAATAATTTAATTTAATACACAAAAATTCAAATGTATTATTTCCTGCATTTGAAAATTTTAAAGTTTCCATTAATATGCATAAAGAAAAATTAACTCAATAATTGAAATGGATTACAATTACTGAACAGATTTGAATGCATATCAAATCAAACATAAATAGGTACCAATAAAATTTTTAAATGTATTAAAACTTTCATATGATATGCTATAAAATGTTCCTAAACAAACATTTTCAATTTCCGGGATATGAATAATCCAGAATTCACCATCAAAAAATATAATGGTGAAAGGTTATCAATGATACATACAACAGAAAGAGGTTCTTTTTTTAAAAAAAAAAAAAAAAATAGATGATAGAACAGATGCTTCAAATAATTTCATGGCAGATGTTC
Organism: Brugia malayi; assembly: GCF_000002995.4. Taxonomy (NCBI): domain Eukaryota; kingdom Metazoa; phylum Nematoda; class Chromadorea; order Rhabditida; family Onchocercidae; genus Brugia; species Brugia malayi. The sequence continues at coordinate 3,528,677 of NW_025062476.1, read as the reverse complement.
ATTCCTTTCAAAAACTGTTTGTCACATTTTTGCATCAAGCAACTTAGCTATCAGAAAGAAAGAAGAAAAATAACAAAAACAAAAACTAAAATTTGGGATTTATTTATGCAATTGCAATAAAACATTGCCTTTTAATAAAATTTTAATGTATGAAAGTTTAATTTGAAATATAGTTAATAATGTTTTGATTTTTAATTTTCATTTAAATCAGCAATTTCATGATTGAATTCTTGCTGACACATTTCAAAAAATCTCAGATTCTGAATTCAAAAATATAATCATTACATTGTAGTTTCATTCAGTTATTTATCTTAAGTGAATTCAAACTAATCCGATATCAAATTTTATCTAAAATTTTATAAATCAATAAATCGTTACTCAACGAATATGCAAAAAAAAACATAACTAAAAGCTGAGATATAAGACTATAATACAGTAAAGTTTTACATGTAAATGAAGACTGATAAGAAAAAAGTGAAGAGATAAAGGAAAGGAACTAAAATTTGATTGAGAATTTGAATTGTTTCCAAGTTTTTTTTTTCCTTGAAACTCTAGATAGAAGTTTTGAATTTCAATTTTAAGAAAGGAAAAAGAGTTGAGGTAAAATAAGTGAGCTTAATCTTAAGCTAGAATTAGAGCTTAAGTTTAAGTTAACAACATGAGAATTTATCAGGTGATCTTTACACTTTTTTTCGAGAACTAAGCATACATTTTGAAATGGGAGAAGAAAATAATAAAGTAACAGATCAAACATATGTTTAGCACTGAATTTGAGGTATCTTTTTAGTTAGCGTCAGCTGTCATCTATTAAATTGATGAGTTATGCTGAATCATTTTTAAAATTAAACTTTGAGAAGAAAAAGAAAGAAAATTTTATAAATTTTAAGCTATTTATTAATATTATTATAAGAAATCTTGAATAATTATTGCAAGAGGAATTATTTTTTTATAATGAGATCAAAGTTAAATCTAAAATAAAAATGAATGATATAATGAACTGATAAGTTCAGATTCTGACAACCTATCTGTGCTTTTATACGAACTGACCATTCAATAAATTAAGTGATAATAAAATTCTATAATAATATTCATATATAGTATATTTAATTTCAGTTGCAAAAAGCTACGAATGGAATTATAATTTGATTTAATGGTTTTAATTAAATTAAATGCAAAGTAAAAATGAAAATAATAATTTATTGCAATGAAAAGATCATCTTTCTAGCCTAGTTGTATTAATAAGAGGTGATAATGAATAAGGTATGAAATTTAGAAATAATTTAAATCAATCCAGTTCTTATCTAGTTCTAGAATAAATATCCTGAAATCTAATGACACTTTGAAACCTTGGCATATTCAACGGAATAAAAGAATACGAATTATTAGCAGAGCAAAATACTTAAATTAACTATCAAAGTAATTTGAAGAAAGTTGAAAAATCTTGCAAAATATATAGGAACAAAATTACACTGAGCTATTATTCATTTATTACTTTATTTATTAAAAGAAAAAACAAAAGCTTCCGGAAGTGCTATCATAGCGATTGAGAAATTAAAAAAACAAAAAACAAAAATAGCAAAAAAAAAAAAATTCTATGAAAATATGTTTAAAAGATATTTTATCGTGGTGAAATGAATTTTTCCTAATTGATTGTTTATTTTTATGTGCTCATTCCATCTGAACAATAAAAAAAAAAGAAAAAGTTTGAATCAATAAATTAATTTATATTATTTCAAAAAGTGATAACAAGAAATGATAACAATTCTAGTTTGAATAATTTAAACAAATTCCTTTAACAAAAAGAGAAATTCAATTCTTGTAACGATATTGATAACAATTATAATTATAATGGTGATAACATTGATAACACTGATAGGAAATAGATAAATGAATTTAAAATGAACGAAAGATGCTTGATGCTTGGTAGACAGACGAATAATTTATTTTCATTTCTGCTCATGAAATTTTATAACTTCAAATCTTGCCATAAAACAAGCGGCGGCAATATTTGCATTTGAAAAATGCTCCATTCAATGATTCATTATATTTTCTCATTTGATGAGTCATCACATTGAATGTGATAGATAGATAGATGTAGTATGTATACATTGGCAAAGACATGGGAAAATGCAAATAATGGTACGTGACTTTAACACGTATTTAAACGAATTCAAATTTTATGGATAGTTTGATTAATTTGAAATATAGTTAATAATGTTTTCATTTTTAATTTTTATTTGAATTAGCAATTTCATGATTGAATTCTTGATGACACATTTCAAAAATTCTTAGATTCCAGTAAAAAAAAAAAATGAATCATTGCACAATGTCACATATTATTCATTAAACGTGACATTGCACGTGTCACGTTAGACAATAGTTATAACGACATTATACGAAATGGGTAGTATATATTATACATATAGACGTGTTAAAATAATGATACCACGCTATTAGATACCGCGCTTCAAAACGTGTAACTATAAAAATCACACAGGTTACGTCAGATAAATCATCATCCTATGGCATTATACGTTAGATGTACGCAATACAAGTAATAACAAGTATCACAACACGTCTCTTCCCAAAACGTACATTGCTACCGGATGCCTTCCCCCATTCCCTTTCCTCTCCTTTTTCTGTCACACGCAATGTCACTGACTATCCACCCAATACAAAGTCATATTGATTCACGTAAATACGTAAAGCAGTCGGTAACTATTGCATGCATCGCCGTTTTGCAGTGCATGCAATAATCCCAATAAACTACCAAATATAATTTTGGAGGGAAGGAAAGAGGCTAAAAGGAATGAAATAATAAAAGCTAAAAGCATTATTTACAGTTTCTCTCCTCTATAACAATATTAGGGTATATTAGCGTAAAAGAGAAATTTCAAAACCTAAAATTTAAATTTTAGCTTTTATATTAAAATTTCTTTTCATAAATTCTTCCACATTGTTAATTCTTAAATGATTTCATATTTTTGTTAGAATATCTCCCCGTGTGATCAGATTGTAGTAAAGTAGGAATAAATTCAAAATTATGAATGGTTCATTTATCATCGAAGCATTTCATTCCTTTGTCATTTAAATAATACCAATTGGAAAGATATTTAGCTCACAAATAAATGAAATGAACAAAACAAATGCGCCATAGAATGAGAGAAGAAAAGAGGAATAACAGACAATCACCGCCATATTCACATTCCATTATCATCTCATGCTGGTTATTACGAATGCAACTGACAACAATTGACAACAAAAAAAAGAAAAAAGAAATGAACGAAGTGGACAAATAGGGGACAGACAAGCAAACAGAGAGACGAGTAAATATGGGACAGACAGGTTTTAAGAGAATTTATTTTGGATGAATTGAAGAGAAGGGACAAACAATTTGATGAAATACTATTTTCACTTTATGGTCGTACTGTTTGCTTACTGACCGATGGTCAAATGTCATCTAACAATGGAATGTTTTAATACAAAAGCATTCATAGCTATCCATGTCTGTTGAGTGCATACATTTTATTGAAATGTAAATTTTACTGCACCATAAAGACAAGTGAGTCTGCTCTCACATTGCAGTTATTATTACTTATTTCCTTCCTGAATTTACTATTGTTACTATTTATTATTAATTATTACTATTATTTGTTATTATTATGGTTATTTTGTTAATATAATAAATTATTATTAATGTTAAAATTAGAAAACAGCTGAAATGTTACTTTTTTTTTTGTGTTTTTTTTTGTTTACTATCAAAACTGAAAAGAAAATTGCTGAGTGATAACAGAAAATCTCAGCAAAATAATTTTAGAAACAACTAAAAAAAGATTTCGTCTAAAAGTGCTGAACAAATTTAAAATGATAAAGATTTGAAATGCTTTAAAAATTTAAAGAATATAATTAATAACAGTGAAGAAGAAGCGGAATTTATCGAATAGCCTTTATTTAGTGTATTAAAATATGCAAAGTTGATGTGTTCAGTTAAGTATGACAATTTTCAAATTATAAGTAAATAGTGTAAATAAAAATTTCATTTTTCAATGATATACTTTGTAACTAATTATTGAGACAGAATGATACAAAGGTTTACTTAGCTTTACTTACCTCTTTTTTCTCTTTCTCTCCCTCTCTCTCTCTCTCTATCATCCTTTTTTTCCACTTATACTTCATTCTTACATCATTTCCAGATATATGGTATGTTTAGGGAAAAAAGAAAACAAGAAGTAATTTTTAATAATCAAATCGTTTGACAATCTTTATAGCAATATTTTCAGATTGAAAATATTTGTGATAACTTCATGAAATTTATTTTTTTTTTTAATTATTCTTCCTTATAACATTTTATTATTCAAATTTGAATTCTTCAGTCATTGAAAAATTTTGATGAATGTGCAAAGCCAAAGTTATGAATACATAAAAATTGTAAATTAAAAGAATTGCTATTGAAAAGGTTACATTTTCTGATTTGAATGTTATACTTGATGACACATTTCTTAGTCGAGATTTCAAGAATGCGAATGCTTTTATCATAAGTCATTTTCTTATCAATGCTTATAGCATTGTTTATAATAAAAAACAAATGAGTCATTTGTAAAAATACAAGAATTGACTAAGTGTTATTTGATATGTTCAGGAATAGTTACTTAGCAATTTAAGGATAAACTTTTTCATTAGTACCATTCTAGTTATCGATTCATCCACCCAAAATTAAGTTTAACATAAATCATAAATTAGTAGAGAGCTTTCGGACAATTATTATTAGAGCCATTGTCCAATTGGTCATTTAATATAAAGTGATGAGTTAAGGAAAAAATTTCCTGAAAATAATCCGATCAATGCAACTTGCTTCGTCTAGAACTTCAACAACTTAGTTCTTGAAGTTCTTAAAATGGAAATCTCATTCTCGAATTAATAAATTTTTAATTAACCTAATTATCTGGAACACTAATTCAAAAAACAAATTTTAAATCTCTTATGAAGCGAAAAAAAAATTAAAATATTTTACAGAAATAACTTTAAAAGCAAAACAAAAACTATAAAAAAGACAAAAAATAAAATTAATAATTAAAATGTACAATCGATTAATCTGGAACACTTATAAAATAATTAAAAAACTATCAATGAACAAAAAAAAAATTACACACTTTATACTTATGCGTGTATATTATTCAATTAAACAATTAAACAGAAAAATTTTTCGAAATAAATATACATAAATGGGTTTTATTTTCGTTTTTTTTCTTTTTTTTTTTTTTTTTTTTTAAATAAATGTTTGATTGTTTTAGAAATACAAAGATTAGAAATATTTTATTGATGGATATAATTAATTTAAAAAGAGAAAATGAAAGGATAGAAGCTGTATTATTACAATGAATTTCTTACTGAGAAAAATTTATAAATGAAGTTTCATTCCTCTCTTTTCTTTAAACTGATTTTTAGAAAAGATTAGGAAAAGTGATTTCTTCCACTTTTGTTTTTTCTTTTTTATAAAGTGGGTCTGTGGTAGCCCACTTCTATCATCTCATCCAAACAAACTTCATCTACCCTTCTCAAAATTTTCAAATCCAAACTCATCTCTACTACTACAATAATAGCTACTGCTACTCAAATATCACAATTACTATTACAATTACAACTACAGCGAAAATATAAGCTAATATTATTGTTGCAATAAGAATAAAAACAGCAACAACAACAACAACAGTTACCACTACAATAACCATTACTACGTTAATCTGTAAACAAGAAAGTAAAATTCAGAACTGAAAAAATTCTCGGACTTCAATTCAGTAAAATATTACATTTTGTTAGGCTAAATATATAAATTTTACAATAATTGTTGTTCAATAATTGAACATTCTTTTTTACTTTCTTTTTCTGTTTTTTTTTTTTTTTTTTGTTAATATTAAATGAAACTTTTGTTATGTTTCGAGCAATTTATTTAGCAATTTCATTTACAAAAGATAGTTTGGTTGTGAGAAACATGATGACACTTTAAAAATTGTCATTTCGATGAACAAAAGGATAGCAAAATCAACAAAAAGAAACAGGAAAAATTGATGGAAAAGAATTTTATTATTCTAAAATTTTCCAATCAAAATTAAACTTTCAATTACCTTCCTAAAATGCAATCCAAAAAGTAATATCATTATCTTAAGCTCTATTATTTATGGTACCAATATTCAAGATTTATTTCAAATTTAAAATGAAAAAATTGTAGCAAGAAAAAAAGAAAAAAAATGAGTTGTAGAAGTTAAAATTGAATTTTTGAGTCGACGTGAAATAAAAAGTTAAAGTACAAACTCGAAAATGCTATAAATGTCAAATTATTTCATTTAATCACACTAATTGTTAACGTATTCAGTGTGATTATTCAATGAAAAGAACTTATAATTATGACAAAAAAAAAATTTTTATGCATCTATGAAATAACATAAAAATTTGATGGAAATCATTTGAGGAAGAATAAAATAACTGAAATATAAATTAAATGAAATCTCATAATAAATTAAATGAAATGTATTAACTGATACAAAATTATGGGATACTTTCCTGTTCAGTTGATTTCTTGAAATTTGTTCCGAAACGAATGGAAAATTAAGATTTCTCTAAAAAGATGTCCTCGAAGACAGGAAATGAATTAAAGAAAGAGAATTTATGGCTTCTTTCAAAACATTAATATATGATAATATGAAAAAGAAATGGAATTGAACCTTCTTTAAAAGAAAAAAGTAAAGAATAAAACATCACATCGCACAAAGTATAAATTAATTTTAATAATATAAAATTCATTCAGAAAATTCTATATTCCGAATTTTTCTTACATTATTCAAATAAGTATTTTAGCCTTATTTTTTTCTTTAAATTTTTCTTTAAAGTTTTATTTTTTTTTCTTTAAAAGTTTTATTTTTTTTTTTTTTAAATTTTTTTCTTTAAATAATAATCCTACTCGTTTATTATGTTAATATAAATTCCATTTGTTTAGTCAAATCTTTTCTTATTGTTAATTTGATGAGGAAAAGATAATGATGAAATTCAAAAATAGTTAAAAAGTGCAATGGTAAAGTATGTTGTATCGAAATTTCATTTTAATTTTATTTTGCTTTGTTAGCATTTCTCTGGGAGAGAGAGGGAGAAATTAGCAGAGAGAGAGAGAGAGAGAGAGAGAAAGAGAGATAAAAAACTCACCAATTATAATCGTAATGGATACAATATTACAAAAATTACTCAATACATTTCACTTTTTGCCTAGAAGAAATAATATCCTTTACCTACCCGCGTTACTAACTAAAAGAATGGGTAAAATGCTGAGCTGTAGTATAGTTAATTCTTTTCACATAATCTATAATGTATTTAAGGCTATTAAATTGTTCAGAATATGTGACAACTAAATGAAGATTGTAAGGAACGTATTGGACAGAAGGGTCAATTTGAAAAACGGTTAGAAGGACAAAAGCGCAGTTGGATTTTATCCATTTTTATTTTTGCAATTTTATGCATTTTATAATATTTTTTCGTTTTTCTGATACATTGAAAAAAGTTGAAAGGTCAAAATTGTTCCAGAAAGCATTATCACTTTTTTTTTCGTTTATAAAATTTAAACTTTACCTTGCTATTCTTTCTCTTTCTCTCGCCTAAAAAGTGAAAAAGAAAGGGAAAAGGGAGAAAGAGAGAAGAAGGAAAAAATTAAGTTTAAAAAAGAATAACAAAATCAAATGAATGACAAAAAAAAAATTGATTATTTCAGTGTAATTTTCATTTCTTTTATTTCTTAACAACTAGGTAAAATTTCATTTCTTTCTTTAAAAAAAAAAGAAATATGACTGTTGATAAATGATGGAAATGAAGAAATATAATTGTTACGTCTAAAAGAAAACGAAGTAATGATTTATTCAGCTATTTTACTTATAAACAAATGACTACACGTACGTGGTAAAGTTGGCAAAGTAAGGACTGAATAATTAAAAGATCAATTATTATGTGTAAACAATCGAGATGGGATGATTAAATGATTGGATAAAAGGAAGAAAAGAACAAAAATGAATTAATTTTGATAAATTTGGAGATAATAATTCATTTCTAGCAACAAGACATCCATTTTATTTTTGAATTAATTTGCATAAAGAAATGAGCAAAATTGATGAATTAGAATGATGCAAAAAATTTCCAAGCAGTAAGTTAATATGCTATTACAATTGTTTACTGTTTCAATTTCATTCTCGACCAATGGTAGAATTATTCTTAATCCTCATTTCTTCTCTCGAGAATAGCAGCAAATGAAGAGGTTGAAGTTTCTGATATAGCGTTGTGTGCTCTAAGGATCAGATAATCTTTTTCTTCTTCAAAGATAAGCCAAACTAAGTTACTATCAAAAGTTGATGCAACTGTCGCGAATTATTATTTCGCGAAAACTTCTAACCAATTTCAAAGTATCATAAATCATCTCTCCTTTTTTTAAATTGTAAACAATTCACACATGTAATTTTAATCTCCTTTTTGTAAACACATCCAATTCTTCATGCATGTAATTTTTTCTGTAAAATTGAAATTAGCTTTCATTTTAATCTCTTCGTTGTAAACACTTCCAATTCTTCACACGTATGATTTTTATGTAAAATTGAAATTAGCTTTCATTTTAATATCTTCTTTGTAAACACTTTAAATTCTTTACACATGTGATTTTATCTTAGACACACCCAATCCTCACTCATATAAATTCAATTCTAATAAACAAAGGGGGGTGATCATTGTCATTGTTGTCGACTACTCCTTTGTCAACCAACCTCAATTCCTCCTTTCTTCTTTTTTATTTTAAATTCTCTTTTTTATTGCTCAGTTTATTAATAATACATTTTCGGAAAATAAAGGTTTATTAATCTTCCTACTGTATTGCAATTATTCGAATATCAACCAGGCAAACCTTTCACGACAAATATTTATTGGTGCCACGAGCCGGGAACATGTCAAGCCACATTATCGCAAGCTTTCAACCGGCAAAGGAAAGGTTAGTCAGCCTTCTTAAAGAAGTAAATCAACTGGAGATCAAATCTCCAGATCCAAGTATGACAATAGAAGAAAAGGAAGATTTTTATGTGATAAGAAAAAGAGTATTAGAAGATAAACTTCGAAGAATCCAATTATGCGTAACTACGCTTGAATCTATCAACGATAAATGGTTCACATATACTCAACAAATCGTCACGATGAAAAGAAGAGAAGAAGAGGAAGAAAAATACAAAACAGTAACAGAAGGTGACCAAGGAATATTTCAATTATTACACGAAGGAAAGGAAGCTGTAATAACACTGACAATGCACAAGGATGAAGTCGACCAAAACTTAAAACAACTCTCAAAGGAGTTGACGAACAAACAAACAAAAGAAGAAGCAAAATTTACTCTTTCTTCAAATACTAATGTAAATCTTCCTCATTTATCGCTCCCTACTTTCGATGGAGACCCTAGACAATGGCGACAATTTTGGAGCAGTTTTAACGCAGCAGTTCACACACAAGCGATTCCAGAAATACAAAAATTGAATTACTTGTACTCATGTCTTAAAGGAAAGGCTCTACAAGCAATATCTGGATATGATATAGCTCCAGAGAATTATGAAGTCATCAGAAAACTGCTCAATGAAAAATATGGCGATCACTCAATAGTAACAACATTACTATACAACGAACTCCAATCAATTAAACGAAATGAAAGAGAATGGATTGGAACAATTGAAAATATAGAACGAGTACTACGCCAGTTAGAAGCTCTAGGAGAAAGCCTCGAACATTCAAATATTGAAATCTTGATCGAGAGCAAGTTGCCATTATGGATATTAAATAAAATATATAAACACAAGAAGAAAGACATGCCTTGGTCAATTCTCAAACTAAGAAACTTTTTAACAAGTTTAGTTAATGTGAATGAACAGATTAGAAACTGTCAACATTCACTCACTCAACTCAATATTAAATCTACAATTACCAAACCGGAACAAAAACAACGATACAATCGCGGAGGAACTTCAGCATTGTCGACAATAAAAGATAATCAAAATACTTCGAAAACTACAACAACGAAAAGACGACCATGTGTATTCTGCAATCAAGATCATTGGGACAGCGATTGCGTGAACTACACAACTCTCAATGCGCGGCTTAGTCGTCTCAAAGTATTGAAGAAATGTACTATTTGTCTTAGAGACAGTCACAAAGGACAAAATTGTAATGTCAAAAAACAATGTTTTTATTGCAAAAGCTCACATAATAGTGCTTTATGTAATAAAAGGAATTCACTTTCTTTAAACAATACAATATCTCAAAGAAATGAAGAGCAAGAAAGAATTGAACCTTCGAAACGAAAGGATTGTTCAACTTCTCTCTACAACTCCACATTATCAACTCGATCCAAACAGACAAAGGAAACCTTACTTTTATGTAAGGAGATAAAGGTTTTTAATCCATCACAACCTCAACTACAACAAAGTGCTCTTGCATTATTTGATATTGGATCGCAACTCTGCTTCATCTCAAAAAAATTATCACGTCAATTAAAGTTAACCGAAACAGAAACTCAAATTATGAGAATAGCTCCATTTGGTATGAAAGAACCAAAATCATGTCCCACTGCTCGCATACAACTAAATGTGCTAACTACCGAAAGCGAAATCATACAACTACAAGCAAATATAATTGATTATCTAACAAACGAATTGCAGGTAGTGGAGACATCAAATGAATTTCAAATTCAAAATTTGACAAATTATTGGAAAAAACCTGACGTATTGATTGGAGCTGACTATTTTTTCAAATTTATTAACCTACGAGAAATCAGGGAATTGAAATCAGGGCATATGTTGGTACAATCAAAAGTTGGTCCAATGATTGCTGGAAGTGGAGATATTAAGAAACTTTGTAAGAACGAATTATATCCTAAAGAAGTAGTATATTCTACAAACGTCAATATTAACACGGAGCTAGAAAAATTTTGGAAATTAGAGACGATTGGTATCCAAGAATCACCTCAAGATGATGATGATGATCAAGCTTTAAAGCATTTCAAACGGACCATCATCAAGCAGGGTGGAAGATATCAAGTTTGTTGGCCATGGAAAGACTCCAAACAAAAATTAAGCAATAATTATGGATTATGTCTGGGACGATTGAAGAATTTGATCAACCGCCTACAACATAATTCAAATCTCCATTCATATCATCAAATACTTATGGATCAACTACATTCAGGTATAATTGAAGAAGTACCTCCAAAGGATGAGGTAGGCGTTATTCATTACTTACCACATCATGAAGTATTAACTCCCAGTAAATCAACAACTAAATTAAGAATAGTATATGATGCCTCAGCACATCACAAAGGTTTTAAAAGCTTAAATGAAGTACTATATCGAGGTCCAGTAATGTTACCGGATTTAGTTGGAGTAATATTACGTTTTCGGATGATGAAAATAGTAATAACCGCTGATATCGAAAAGGCATTTTTACAACTAGAACTACAAAATGAGGAAAGAAATTGTACACGTTTTCTTTGGTTGGATGATATTGATAAAGAACTAACCAATGAAAATATAAAATGTTACCGATTTAAGAGAGTTCCTTTTGGAATAATATCCTCACCCTTCTTATTAGCAGCAACATTAAATTACCACCTAGAAAATCATGGTAGTGAATTGGCATGGGAGATAAGAAAGAACTTATACGTAGACAACGTTATTATATCAGCTAATGGAACTGAAGAGGCCTTATATAAATATGAAAGAACGAAAGAAATTTTTGGTGAAGCATCGATGAACATAAGAGAATTTCTTTCAAATGACGAAGAATTTAATGAAAGAATAGCTGAATGCGACCTAAGCCAAACAAACCAGGAAAATTTTCTTGGTCTTAAATGGAACCATGAACGAGATATTATCCGTGTGACACTGAAACCATGGATAGGAAAAAGTTTAACAAAGAGGACTATCCTACAATTCATAGCCTCCCAATACGATCCATTGGGTCTTCTCGTTCCTATAATGATCAAACTTAAATTATTCATACAACACTTATGGAAAGAAAACATTCCATGGGATCAATCTTTAAACAAACAGGACGAACAACAGTGGATAAATCTCATCAAAGAATGGCCAACAAATATAATAGAGCTGCCAAGATTTATAATGGAAACTTCACAATTAACAGAATTCCATATATTTACTGACGCTTCGAAAGTTGCCTATTCTGCAGCTATTTATATTCTCAATCATGGATATCAAGACAAATATTCGAATTCATTTTTGATTTATGCTAAATCTCGAATTGCTCCAATTAAAGGTATGTCAATTCCTAGACTTGAATTATTATCTGTACTAATTGGAGTAAGAGCAGCTCAGTTCGTATTGAAACAATTAAATCTTGAAAATAATCAAGTTACTTTGTGGACGGATTCAAAATGTGTTCTTTACTGGATACAGAATTATACAAAGCTGCTTCCCAGATTTATACAAAATCGCATCGAAGAAATAAGGAAATCTAACTTCGAATTAAATTACATACCAAGTGATCAAAATCCAGCAGATATAGCCACCAAAGGAGTATCACCACTTAAACTCCAAAATTGTAAACAATGGTGGAAAGGACCTCGATGGTTGGAACTCAAGAAATCTGAATGGCCAAAGTGCAAACTTCGCTATTCAGGAAACGATGAATTTGCAGAAGCAATTGCTTTGAATTTGTCAAAGATGACTCAAACTTTTAAAAGGAATACAATTGAATTTATTGACGTATGTCGCTTCAGCAGTTGGACAAAACTAGTTCGAGTAACTGTTTGGACTTTTAGATTTATTAAACAAACCTGCAAAAGGAAATTAGTGTGGCTAGAACCATTATCCGTAAAAAATAAATATATGACTAAAGTTGATTACGATATAGCAGAGACTATGCTGATCAGACAGGCCCAATCGCGATTGCTAACGGAGGACGAAAAGGAAAAATGGAATCTATATCTAGATGAAAGTGATAACTTATGGAAATTAAGGAGCCGACTGGAAAATTCAGAATTAATGGACGAAAGCAAATATCCTATATATTTACCGGATCATAATTATACTACTGACCTTATTATTCTACACAAGCATAATGAATTATATCACGCAGGTATTGCACATACGTTATCTGAATTAAGACGAAAATATTGGATACCGAGAGGAAGAGCTGCTGTAAAACGAATTATAAACCTATGCTGTTATTGCATTCGCTGGAAAGCTAAACCGTTTAAACTGCCAGCGATGCCAAGTTTACCAGAAACACGAGTAAAACGATCCAGGACCTTCGAACAAGTCGGCCTTGATTATATGGGTCCTCTTTCAGTCAAATCTAATACTGGTCTAGTCAAAAGATGGATAGCACTTTTTACGTGCTTCACTACCAGAGCAGTTCATCTTGAAATGGCGGAGAATTTATCTGCCGAGAATTTTTCGCATGTTTTAAGAAGATTTATCGCTCGACGTGGATATCCAAAATTAATATTAAGCGATAATGCAAGCCAATTTCAACTGGTATTCAAAATCATTATGGAAGAAAACGCTAACTTTTTGGCTACAAAGGGTATGATATGGAAAAAGAGCACCATGGGGGGGTGGTGTATATGAAAGACTTATAGGACTCACAAAAGGGGCATTAAGAAGAGCAATAGGAAGGAAACTTCTAAAGGAAGGAGAATTAATAACATTAATAGTTGAAATAGAAGGAATCCTTAATACCCGTCCATTAACTTATGTAGGGTTTGACGACTACAGAATCATTCGTCCAATTGATTTTATATCACCTATGGCTTCATTAGATCTACCAATAAATTATGATAGTGACTAAGATGAATATACCCCTTATACAATAAAGACTAAAGATAAATTAGTCAAGTATTGGACTACCACTCTTAACACATTAGATGTCTTTTGGAAGTTGTGGAAAGAAGAATATCTTACAAGTCTTAGAGAACGCACACAAAGAGAATTAAAATCACCTAGAATAATAGAAAAAAGAGTACCACATGAAAATGAGATAGTATTATTAAATGAACCAGAAATACCTCGTGGTGTATGGAAATTGGCAAGGATAATAAAAATTAATCGAGGATGGGATGGAAAAATAAGGAGTGCAACAATACAATTACCGAATGGAAAACAAATCGATCGATCAATAAATATGCTTTATCCTATGGAAATAGATGCTACTGAAGATAAAGAAGAAAAAGTGGAAGATGAACCAGAAGAACCCATTGCTCGACGAACCAGAAGTGCTAAAAAATCACAAACTACAATCTACGCTAAAGACAAGTCTAATCTTTTGATAAAAACTTTATCATTAATAACGATGATGTCATTAATACCAAGACAGGTATTAGCTAACAATAGCTGTAATTGGATTACTGGAGTACCCTTTAATATTCCTGAAAAATGGAATTGTGAAGAAATTATTCACAAAAATGCTACATATCACAAAGTGGATGTGTACACACGCACCCATGTAAGAATACCAGCTATAAAATGTAGCAACATTACACGGACTGTATGCACGAAAGCCTTTCTCAGAATATCGCTATCGGTAGTGTCAGACCATACGTCTACTACCGCAACTTCTTCACAATTCTGCAGATATTTAAATATTCGAAAACAAATGAACGGAATTGGACTGATTCAATCTTCTCCTAATCAATGGATAACGAATAAGGAAATACAATACTCCTATGGATGGTTAGGAGTTAACTGTCAATCAACTTCAAACTTCATATTAACTCAAGGAGAAATTCTCATCTACGATGGAAGAGGGTTAGTCTCTAACCTTGAAGATATAAAAGACTGTTTGACACAAAAGGGTGAATGCATAACGAATACTAGCATTATCATATGGAATAGCAATGATACGACCAATCATTGTTTATATCGAAAGATCGGAAGATTCAAGGCTACAAAGTATAACAACCACTTCATCATCGATGAGATACAAGCATCGCTTATAATTGATAAAAATCCCCCTATATTAAACACCAAAAATTGTAAATTCATCTCTCCAATTTTAATGCAGGGCGATATAGTTATTGAACTAGACGTTGAAGATGACTCGAACTCTACTACAAAATTCAAACGAAGAGTAACAAACAAACTATTAATGATGGAAAAGTCTCCGGATAGAAAGTACGATCCTGAAAACGTAAAACTTCAATACCTTTCTGATTCACTAAGACAAGAATTCCTTCAACAACTCAAAGAAACACAGCAGAGAAGTTGCCAAAACAGAAATAACTTATTGCTTTTGATCAAATGGCTATCAATCAGCAATCCTACCCTTGCCACGAAACTAATACTTCAAAGAAATGATGTGATAGCTAAAAGAGTTAATGGAAATTTGATGGTGGCTCCTTGCAAATCAGAACAATCAACAATCGAAAATATCGAATTCAAAGGAGATTTAATAAGTAAGTTTGAAATTGAGAGAATTAATGCAGAATTGGAAATCTTAGCTCAAACTCAAAAAACAATTAATTCAATACCACATCAAATAAAGGATGAACTCTTTTGGCAAGAAATCTCTGAAGAAGGAGAAGAAATTATCAAACAAATGGAAAAGGAGTTCAATGAAATTGTTTTACCGATAGAAGAAGAATTTGAAAACGTGATAACACATTGGAAATTGATTTTTATCAGTATAATTATCGTGACAATATTAACTATTTTAGTTATTATTAAGTGTAAATTTAAATTAGTTCAATCTCTTCTTTGTAATACTTCAAAACGAAATTCAAATCAAACTACCATCATTACTCTCCCTACAGAATCACCACACACTCAATTCTTAACTAAAGAAGAAATCCCACCTATTAAACTCCGTACATTTAGCTATATACCTCAAAATCACTCTTTCAAAATTACATCTTAAAACAATTTCTCTCCCCCTTTGGGAGTGTCGCGAATTATTATTTCGCGAAAACTTCTAACCAATTTCAAAGTATCATAAATCATCTCTCCTTTTTTTAAATTGTAAACAATTCACACATGTAATTTTAATCTCCTTTTTGTAAACACATCCAATTCTTCATGCATGTAATTTTTTCTGTAAAATTGAAATTAGCTTTCATTTTAATCTCTTCGTTGTAAACACTTCCAATTCTTCACACGTATGATTTTTATGTAAAATTGAAATTAGCTTTCATTTTAATATCTTCTTTGTAAACACTTTAAATTCTTTACACATGTGATTTTATCTTAGACACACCCAATCCTCACTCATATAAATTCAATTCTAATAAACAAAGGGGGGTGATCATTGTCATTGTTGTCGACTACTCCTTTGTCAACCAACCTCAATTCCTCCTTTCTTCTTTTTTATTTTAAATTCTCTTTTTTATTGCTCAGTTTATTAATAATACATTTTCGGAAAATAAAGGTTTATTAATCTTCCTACTGTATTGCAATTATTCGAATATCAACCAGGCAAACCTTTCACGACAGCAACACGTGGAATCATAAAATTTCACATTTAATTTCCGCTTTAGCTATTTAATTGAATTTCAAATTAAGCATTTTTTGAAACAAATAACAGTTATTTCAACAAAAGCAAATGTGCTGCAAGTGAACATTTTGAGTAATTTCAGAAATAATTGACCACAGCATTATTATATGGTACCGAATGATTTAATAGCCTAATATTTTTGTTATTTATGAGAAATTAAATGGGAAATTGTGTTTTTTTTTTCTTTTAACTTTGTAATTACAACAAAACAAATTTTGCTTTTTTTTTTTTTTCAGCGATAGTTTTAGTTGAAAATAAACAATGGTTAAAGTATTTCAAAAATTATTCCAATTATATTGGATTAACTCAAATTGCAATAGGTTAGGAAAATGAAGAAAGATGAGAAGTATAAGGAGTTAAAAATTGAACTAGAAATTAAATGCATGGAAAAAATATATAAATCACTTTTTGCTCTTCTCCCATCAAATTGAAGAAATGATTATTACAAATGAACAAAAATATTTTGATCGCTATGGAAAAAGAAATGACATAAAATTATACCAGAAAAATAAATTAATAGCTACTAATTATTATCTGCTAAAATTTAATTTTCTAAATGAGAAAAAAAACAACTATTAATTGGACCAAAAAGTTCAATTGAAAGAGCAAATTCTCAATGAATACATGTGTAAATTTTAAATAAAATTTTAATTGTAAAATCTAAACTTTTGAGTGAAACTATAAATATTTTCAATGTTCTTTGCATACATTGAAGCAATAAATTGATAAATATACAAGCAATATAGGATAATATATCAAATCATTTATATCATATATCGTTTAGAAAATAATCGAAATAATCCAGAAAGAATAGAAAATCTGTGAATACAACAACTAAGAATAACAAATATAGAAAGTATATATATATATGATAAGGTTACAATAAAGCATGCATAATATATGTATTATTGTGCGTTGCATGCACTATTTGAAGTACGAAGTTATACAAACAAATACAGATCTAGATAGATTAAATGCTTAGTTCAATTACACACTGTATGCTTACAATTTCTCAGGAAAATATTGATTGGAATAGATTTTATTTCAAATATAGATGAACATTTTCAAGAGACGGATATTTATTATAAGTTAATATGATTGTGCTATTGTGTTATACTTATATTTAAACCCTATCATCTATGATTGAAATCTTGACAATTGAACATGCAAAAAGCCTTTCATTCAATAAATTCATGTATTTACATCACGATTATTAGTAAATTCATTTGAATTTTCAAATGAATTATATGGTGGTTCTTGTTGCATAACACCAAAGCAATTACAAAATGGTCCGATTAGTTGACGAAACAAATCACAGCAATCTATAATAAATAAAAAGTAGTTCAAAGTTGGTATTATCCTCATAACAACAGCTTTTGACTTTCAGAAAAACATGAAAAATCGAAAAATCTTAAAAAAAAAAAAAAAAAAAAAAACCATATCTCTAATCAAATATAAAATATAAATCAGCCAGAGAACCATCTTATTTCAAATTTGTTTCAAAACTTTTTTAGATACATGTTGCTATATTTCAACAAAACTTGAATGGAATCTTCAAAAATATTAGGAATTTATTCTAAACTAGAAACATAATTTACATTAATTCCTTGAATACACCTGCATAAATCTGTTTAGAAAGAATAGCAGGAAAAATTTTTTTTTACCTAATTTGAGTAAGTTTCCTGAAGAATACTCAAGCCGTCTTTCCTCAGCATCCGTTAAATTACATGAATCTCCTGCACATAAAAGTTGTAACAGTGACTTTTCTTCACTTTCCTGACCTCTATAGCGATCCTGTAATCTTTGAAAATATGAAAAATCAACATGGTAATATTAACTTAAGAAATTTTTTTCAACACTACAATATTAGAAATTATTGCTGAGAAAATCTTCAATTCAGTGATACATAGCAACAATAATAAATAGGAAGAGTAGCTAATGGTTACTTACATAATATCAAGCAACGATAAGGCTAAAATTTTATTATGCTAATTTTTTAATTTGGGTATTCAAAGTATTCATGCATTTGCCATTTTTCTTTTCAAAGTAATTACTTGAGTTGTCTATTTTTAATTCAATTATCAAGAAACTCTCTTCTAGATTTGAAATAATTTTCTTTCAAGACTATATTCTTATTTCTAACGTATTATTATTAGTCAAGTAACATAATCAAAAACGTTAAATAAGAAGAAAAAATGATGAATATTGAGGAAAGACTGTTTTTAAATTTGGTAAATTTTTAGGAAACATACCCTGATGACTTCATAAGCATCCATGATAATAGCAATAAATAGTGATAAAACTACATAAATGAATAAAGATACAAATACATAAATGTAAGCTGTGCCAACTATATTAATAATTGTATTAGAATCGTTGATAGTGAAAAATGTAGCGAACATATCATCACCATTTATTAGTGAAAATAATGCTTCTGATGATTTCCCTAATGTGCGAAACTGAAATTATCTTGAATTTAACAGAAAATTTCGAATCAACCGGATAAAGAATAACAATTTAGTGCAGAGTAAAAAATTAGGACGGAAAATATTTCCTATAACTTCAATTATACCGTAAAATAAGATATTATAATTCATTAAATAGTTTAAAGTAATCACTAACGGCACGTCAATAAGTAAAATAGGATGGCATATATTATGATATCAGTAATAATTCTTATGTTGCCAAATTCAATCATATCAATTTAGGATGATCAATTAGACAAACTCTTTAATGATAAAATTAAAATAACACTCTGCATAATATCTCTTTTAAAAAAACCTTTAAACTATACGGTCCAATTATAACCCATCCGGCAATAAGAAAACCAGCGTAAAGAACAGCTGCACATGACATAAAGCGAAGAATATTTGGTAACGATTTCTTCACTGTTAAAATTAATATCTAAAACAAAAATGTTACTACTAAAAAAAAAAAATACCTAAAAGATAAAATTCACAGTTAAAAGTATTTTATTACTACATAAAGAATTTTTTACGAACATAAACCAACATTATATTTTGAAAAGAAACAGAAGTAGCGTAGTACACCAACGTACACTAAAAGGGCACCAGTGCCCAGTAATACACCAGATGTGGTGAACAAATCATTATCAAAATCCTGAAATGTTTATGAAAATTTATATCAATAAAAAAAAAAAAAATATTTTAAGCTGAGATTTGAAGTCACAAAACCGTTAAAGATTTAACAATTTTATGAAGTCAACTTCCATATAACAGGATTTTTCCTCTACCCAAATTTTCTGTGGCTAGAATTTAAGCCTAAGATTAAAAGTATATTCACAGTAATAGCTCAATATGCTTTAAAAGTTTGTCACCCTACATTTTGATAAAATTTCTGATAGATTTTCAGAACAGCAAATACAATGGTAAAAAGACTTACTCTGAATTCAATTGTGATTTTGCAAAGAGTGCCACAGATAATACATATATCGTTTGCAACAATCATCACATACCAAAAATTTAGGAATTCCAACTGATCACTTAGCGATAACTCACGTCGCAACACATTCCGAACAAATTTTGCCGTTGCCTAAATTACAACAAATTAGTATTAATTAAAAATTGATATGTATTTGTCATAAGAAATTCGTTACTTTCAGTAAATGAAATAAATTGCGAACAGTTATAGAATTGCAAATCTCGAATAAAAAAGTGAATCAGAGAGTATAACACAAGAAGATCAATAAATATAAGGAATGATATGACCGTACAGATAGATGATAATCAAAGCTGATGGCCTGATATTAACAGTGAGATTTTAAACACAAAAAAAAAAAAAAAAAAAAAAAAAAATTTAAACTCACCAATTTCAGGAGATGAGCTCGAAGAAGAGCACGACAACAGAGTATTAACGATGCGATACACATCAACAAAACCAAAACATCAATAATAAATATAATAATACTTACTGTTAATGTACCATCTCCTGATATGATAAGTGGTACAGATACATATCATTTACAAACAGATATATAACATAGAAAGTTGATCTCTTATCACTAATGCAAGTGAGTTGACATTTCCAGCATTTTTTTCTTTCTTTTTAATACTTATAACACCATGTTTCTTGTTTTCAAAGATGCAAGCTTGTATTTTCTAGGAAATTAAACATAATCAACAAGAAGGTATAGATACATGAACCATTTGGTAAACATTTCTACTAAATGGTTCATAGCTCGTCTTTCTCTTTTTCTAAAAGACGGAAAAACGAAAAAAAAAAAAAAAAAAAAGATGAGAAAAACAAACTTAGTATTCTATGAACTAAAAAATCATTCAGATTATTTGATAACTGATACATACCATGTACAACTCGACCATTGCACAGAGTGACGTAACTAATAACTGTTGATAGAGAAATGTATACTTGACCAGTATGTCGTGAGTTGTCGAAAATAATTGAGACCTAAATAGTCAGTATTATTATGTATGAGTGAAGATTACGATATCGAGGAAAAAGACTAAAAAAGAAAAAATTATCATATCACTGACTACTGGAATCAACAGTAGCTATTCTAACTACTGTTAATGTTTACTACATGTAATTTTTTTTTTTTTTTCTAGCAGATTAAATATTATAATTGAAATGATAATTTGATGCCACAAAAATCTGACGAACAGTTATTAATTATAGTAGAAAAGGCGATAAATTTCACGAAGAATTGATAAAAATTTACTTGAATTAAAAAACATTCTGGTCGCTCATCAGTTGAAATTGTACTGAAATGAATCGTTCGTAAGTTGAAGCTCAATACACCTTTTGATATGATCAAAGCATCTTCCGGTTTAAATGTAATCTTGCGTTCTTCAAGGAATTTTCTCATTGAACTTGCATTTCGACGGATTTCTTCCACTTCATTTTTGTTAAATTTCAATAATACACAATCTATAAATGTGTCTCGACTGGAAAAATTACAACGATAAAAAGGTTCGACAGCAAATTCACCTATTTTTACTTTTGAGTGGTAATCTTTCCAATCAATATTCTGTTTTCACTTTCATTTTGGTGCGAGAAAGTATAGTCATCTGGACATCAAAAAGAAATTTGCCAATATTTCAAATGAAAAGGTATTGAAATCAGTTTTCAGCCAAGAGTTTTAAATTATTTTGTAATTTCATAAGATATAATTAAAAGTAATGCTTCCATATAAAGGATATATAAATGTATAACGGACAACTGGATCTAGTTATTGAAAATACAAAATTAGCTTTTCGAAATCTCCAAAAAATATTCCAAAATGAAAATTAGTCTAAAATTTGAAATATTATATAAATAAATAAATATTAATATCAATCAAAACAATTCCTCACCATTAATTTCTGAAATATCAAATTCATAAGTGTTGTTAAAAACCGTCACATTAGCAATTTTTTTTAAGCAAAATTGCATCGGTGGTATATCGTCAATGGAAATATTGTCAACAAATTTCGGATCATTAATCTGCACCGAAGTGTAGATATCCTGATTTCTCAACGTATCATACGAAAAACTGGCAAATGAGTCTTCCTTGATTGAATAATACTAGAACAGATATATATGCCAGCATTGACAAGAGTTTCAAATTTCAATTCACATTTTAAATCATCTTTTAAAATTTAACACTAAAATTCCATAAACTGATTATTCATACTTATTAGTTTTCAAAAAACTTTCGCATCTTTGTGAATTAGAAATGATTTGTAGTCACACACACATACACAAAAAAAAAGAGAAGCTTACAGCAACAACCATGAATGCAAACTGATCAACAATATCAGTACCGGTGTAAACGGAATACCGACCAGATGACGGTGGATAAATGAGTGCATCACGCTCATTATTCCAATTTTTTAAAAATTTATGTCGGATTACCGCATGTGTTTCATCCATAAAATCAACATGTAACATACGTAATTCGGCAAAAAGCATTAGCTGGAAAAAAGACGTAATGATGAATTTACCCAGTCAATCAGAAGTAATTGATGATAATTAATTAATTAGTATAAGTAGTGATTTATAGTTTCGTATCCACACGATGCACTCAATTTACTGAAGAGCTAATTAAAATCTAATATTTTTGCTGAAAATTATAAAGTTTCCTAAGTGGCATTACCTCTTCCTTTATTGTAAACTATGTAAAATTCAAAGTATCTTTTTTTTCAATAAATTTAAAAAAAAATTTTAAATTTATCCTACTAGTAATCAAAAAAATAAAGGAAGTATGAATCAATTAATCCTTATATATAGGAAAATCAACATGAAAAGAATATTTATGAAAGCAGAATGAAACAGATTTTCGAAGAGAAATATCTTATTAGTATTAAAAAAAACAAAAAAACAAAATTAATCCTAGCACTGTCAAATACTCATCAAATCAGTTTGAAAGAATATAGCTCTTACTTGTACAGAAATAAAAACGATTTTGAAAATCTGTAAGACTAATTTAAAAGGAAACTGATGGCGCATTTTCCATTTTGTTATTGGATCCATGAAAAAAAATTGCAAATGTCGACGTAGACGTTCGCCATCTTTACGATTTGATGCTGATAAAGTTTCCAGGATATCTTGTTGCATCCTGTAAAAACAATTTTACCTGTCTTATTCGCAAATTTTGCCCGAAATTTTGATGCCACTTGAAAATAAATTTGTAACTTAAACAGTTCATTTGTTATCTCCTATTAATGAGGCTAGAATAATAATTACAAAACATGGTAAGAAAAAGCAATTTCTCACTGACTAAAAAAGTGTTATATATTGACCTATATTAAGCAGAAAGGATATTAGTTGATAATTTGACTAAGTAATCAATATTTAAATAGTGCCAAATATTGATATCAAAAAAGATGCTTTCAATTAAAGTATGACTTCAACTATTATCCTTAAATATAGTTAAATTTTTATCCCACAAAGAAATATTTGAGATTAACAAAAAATGAACCTAAATTAAACTTATTTCTGCATTTCTTCAAATTCTTTCCTTTTCCTACCTTTTAGTATCTCTAATTACCATTAATTAAAATTTTTTTTTTTTCATTATACAAAAAATAACCGATCAAATTCAGCCGATGATGGTTGCATATCGTTAAAACTGTCACCGGTTACCTGTCGTCCTTCATGCATCTGCAAAATATCGAATGACACAAAAGACATTATTAAGGGATAAACAATCGAGTAACTGAGAAGAGAACACGAAAAAGAAAAATGTAATTACACCATTCGGAGCATTGACCAGATGAGCAATTATATTCAAATTAAACAATTTATTTTCAGATTCTAAAAGTCTGATTGTTAAATTCAAGATATTAAAATGATTAGTAAAATTTAAACTCTTTTTTTAGAATGACTAATCCTAAATTTCGAGAAATAATTACAGGATTAAGGAGATAAAATAATTGAGAGTTGTATGGGGAAATGAAAGTCATTTAAAAATAATGAAATTTCTAAATACGAATTTCCAAGCGAAAAAAAAAATTTTATCCAAACCATTTGGTTGCTTCTCAATAATTCAATCAAATTAGATGAAGAAAAGAGTAAATAATACAATTACTTAAAAATAAATAACTAAATTATCTTTTTTAAATACAGTATATTAGATGATGCGAAAATAATTATTTTCTTGCATTGTTCAATTTTTGTTCTTTCATATTGAAAAATATGATTGACCATATTAAATATCATTTTTATGCTCAATTCCTGTTGTTATTTTTTCTCTTCATTAAATAACTTATATTAGTTATTATTTCACAGACTAATGAAGTGGCAAAATGAGAAAGCAAATTTTTGATTTCATTTCAGAATGAGTTATGTCATAGAATAGTAAAGATAAATTGGTAATATCAACAATATGTTTAAACCAGGAAATGACAACAAATTCCATTACTACAAGAATAAACAAAGCAATTTCTTATTGAAATATCTCACTTAGTTCAACTAATACAGATGTATTAAAGAATAATTATAATAAATTCAAATTTACTCTCCAAAATGCAATTATTTTTGCAGAATAGCATCGTCACCTTTAGTATAATTTAACATCTCAATCACTTATCATATCATCATGACATTTCTACTCCATCACTAAGTGGTAGTTAATGTTGAATGATTCTGCAAAAAAAAAAAAAAAAAAGGAAAAGTTGAAATTTGAAAAATCAAAATTTATCTTACAAATATAAATCAATTCTTAATGTATTTTTGTTAATTTTTACTTCGCGTTAGTACAATTATCAAGTTCTAAGTCTACATAATTTATTTCTAGCATTACAAGTAACTGATGTAATTGTAATTCATGCCATTCGTTTTGCTAATGATTACGATAACAGTAACAATAATAACAATAACAATAACAAGACCATCTTACTTGATCAATTTCATAGAAAGAAAATTATCAAAATAAGTTGTAATTCTGTTCGATAGAAATGAATGGATGACCAGAAACAGTCTACATTATCACTACTACTAATATCATTACAATATATCTTTCTTATCATCATTTAGTCATATTGTTATCAATAAAATTTACCTACTCCCATATAAACTATCATTTCATTCTAATTTTTGTTACCGCACATTCACTGATTAAACAATTCTTTTGTTTTCATTTTTTTTCTTTCCTCTCTGCTTTTTCTCAAATATAGCTTCTTGTGAATGCAACAACAGAAAAGCATTGAGTGTTTGGCTTTTTTTTTTCTGGATTAATTCTTAATTTTTATTTTTTTACACTTTTAAATTAGTTCTTGTAAATTACAAAGTAGTGAAATGTGAGCAAAAAATTTAATGTGTTTTGATGAAATATGAAACTTTCATATAATTAAGCTAAAGACTTACTAAACTCTCCAATTTTGGAAATTTTCGATATTTTTTTTTCCTTTTAATAATATATAATAGCTATTAGCTGCTATCTTACATAAAATTATTCGATATTTTAAGTATACTATGAATATATACATATAATAACTTAAATAAAGGGTCATCATAGAGTTGATGGAATTAATCGTAAAAGCAATTAATTTCTAGCAATAGAATTTTTAATTCGCTGATGTTCCTATTTTGTTCAATATATTGTTCATTTAAGAAATTTTAGAAAGAATCAGAATAAATCGAAAGTATTCAAATTGTCATAAGCTAATAAGCTAGTAACTTTCACAAAATTATCTCAACTACATCGTTAGTTTTCAAATATTCCACACTTTCATCATATATAAAAATATTATAAAATAATATAGCATCGATCTTCTGGACCGGTCACTTATGCTATTTTATGAGATTCAACTTCTCCCCCAACTTCTGCTTTTTCTTTTTTTTTTTTTTTTTTTGCCTATTTTGTAGTCCACAAATGAAGAAACATAAATAAATAATCCCCAGGATAAATAGATCTCTAATTTCTGATAAATCAAACAAAACTATCATAAAGTTTGATAAAGCAATCAATAACGATGAGTGAACATAAAAATATGAACATAAAAACATGGAAATATTTGTACGTTCTTTCAATACCATCACACATGTATGAATAAATATATATTAAAATGATCTGAAAATAGATTTGAAAAGGAGAATGCAACTAAAATTGTTAAGGATTTTCAAATGTTTATCATAAAATGCATTCATTCATTTTCTATAGGAAGAAATGATAGATTACTCAAATTTTATTTCAGAGAAAGAAACATGGCAAAATGGCAAAAATAAGAAATGAAAATTCTATTATGTTAGGGAAGGAATGAAAAGATCGAACAAATTCTATGATATTATTCAAATATCTTGATCATTAAAACCATTCGATTATCGATTACCGAAGATAAGTTAAATAAGCACAACTAGATCCAAAACTTCCTTTCCTTCTCAGCAGTCGAAAAAAAATAATAAAAACATAAACTCATTGGCAGTAAACAAAAGTTCAGATGATGACTTCATACTGAGTCTATGTTTTAGGTAAAAAATTAAAATGAATTAGTATTATTAACAAAGGAAGTAGCTACAACTAATAATCAAAAACGTAATAACACTCAACCTAAAAAAACTAGTGCTTCCAAAAAAAAAAAATAGTTTTTACACTGAGTAACTTTTGAGAAACTTGTTTAATTAACAAAGAATATGATAAGTGGATGAGTTCTGTCCTCTAAAAAGAATTGTTATCTAGTAATAAAGCATATAAAAAATAAAACAAAATTCTAGATATATAACACCGCAAAGAGAAATACCCTGGAAAGTTACAGGATAATTTTCTCAAAATGAACGCTTCATTCCAAATTTTTCACATAGTACGTATTTATAAAAACATATCAAAAAAAGTAAGCATCAAGTTTAAGTATACAAAATTGACTTCTTTGTACAGAATGATGCAATATTTTATCTCTGCAGGTAATAAAGTAAAAAAAAAAAAATTAACTAGGATACAAATTGCACCATGGGGTCCTGAAATACATGGTTAAAATCTGGAAATGCACAAAACAATCTCAAATTAGTGACAAAGAAGTGAAACTCTCGTATCCTCTTCAGGTCATTTAATTGAAAAGCAATTATAAATACATTATAAATACAACACGACTGAAAAAAAAAAAATTGCTGTTCTAAAAGTTAGTATAATTCACTGAAATATTTACTATCTACTATGTCAAACAGTCAGAAAAAAAAAAATTACAGATAAACATACGTGAACTGAAGAAAATAAGAATGAACTCAAAGTATATTTTACAACTTGAACATAGAAATAATATAATCATGATGCCTTGAAAAATGCAATCAACAAAATATTTGACGTGATTACTTTTGATGATTTCAAATTATATGCAAACTTTGAAGAGTAATCGTTGTGTGAAAGTTTTATTACTAAGAGTAAACGGAAAAATTACAAGAGACTGGGTAATAACAAGTTAATTAACCAAGTAAATGAGTAATTAAGAGACTGCACTAAAACTTAATGAAATATACAGAAGAGTTCGATCGTCTTCCTATAAAATCTGAAGAAATATAATTAATTCTTAATTAAAGAACCATTAATAATATGAACCTTACATGTACGCAAGAACGAAGCAACTTTCTTAGATTTCCCATTCTCAACTAATAACCTCAATTATCACTAATATAGCAAAGAATTTACATGTTAATAAAATTATTTACAGAATCGCCAGCTGCAAATACTGGATCTCCCATTTTTGTAGTAAAAAAGTTCGAGTGGTTTCTTGATGAGTTGCCTTCATGGCAGAAATAGCTCAAAGCTGACCAAATGTATTCGTGATCAATTCGGGATAGAAATGTTGCGCGAAGCTAGAAATAAAATGATATAAATATAGACAAAAAAAAAGCTGATGTTTAGCTTACCTTTAACAATATTTCGATCTAAATCTCGCATAGAAACATATCATCAAAGTTGCTGTCTAGAATTCACGAATAGTATAACATTAGTAGCTTCAACATCATAACACGATTATTATGTTAATAAAATTAATCTTAACAAATTATACTAGACCGATAGATGATCTGCTATACAACATAAAATTTTATATGACTCCGTACAAAGAAACTTTATTTTCTAAGCATTTCGCTTTTTAATTTTTCATTTCATTTTCAAACATGCTTTAGAAAATCTCGATGTATCTAACTCATTAAAATTGTTTTCTATGCTTGTTTGATAAGCTGTAGATATGCGCAGTCTATCAATGAAAAAACGTGTAGATAATGACAGTTAATAAAAGTGTGCATTAAAGTTAATTTAGTGGCATACTGATTTATTTCTATTACCAATAAATTTTTAGCAGACATAAAATAGCCATTTTCAGTCATATAAAGTCAATATTCTCAATAAATCAAAAAAATAATCTCCAAAAAACAAATAAATTAATTTATTATAACTCAAAAGAGAATTTAAGCAGAAAACCTAATACTGACCTTATCTGCTGAATACTTAAAGCTAAATTGTTTCTGTAAAAAAAAAGACTTAGCGGTAAATTCAAATGTTTTAATCACAAAACAATTTTTAAAAAAACAAACGAACAAAAAGCACAACCTGCAGTTCAGCTGTACTGATCACATTTGGATGAATATTTCGAGCTAATATTGTTTCCGCGGCAAACAGAAGAGTAAAATTATTCACCGATGCTGTCATCTTTTCTTTAAGCTGAATTTAAAAAAAAAAAAATTGGTTTAAATGAAGTATTTTGAAAATTGTGCGCGTATAAATTTCAATTTTATTTAATATGATATTTTCTTTTAAAATACGATTGTAATATTTTCCAAACGCCCAATATGAGTCATAAGGATTCACTATAAAAGACTATAAAAGAAACTATCTTTTCCATTACCTTAAATAAAAAAAAATCAATTTTACAACATTATATTATCAAAATAATACATTCGTAAGTTGAACCATTAAGTCTGCATTTGCTATACCTCAATCTATTCTCTACTGTACATTCAGTTTATTTCAGTATTAGAAATAATAAATTCAACAGCAAACAGAACTTTTCTGATCAAATCTACTCAAAGTTGAAAACTGAATTAGGTCTTGCCAGCAACTGATAGAAATACTTACCGCTTCCAGAGTTTTACTTGCAGCATTCTTTAAATCGTTAATTTTTCCACCAAACAATGTTTCATCAAAACCACAGTCATAAAGGAGTTGACGCAAATTATGACCAAACCGGAACAATGATATACTAAGAACATTTGCCGCGACAGATGGATCTGGTCGCTAAAAAATGTTTCGTGATACAACTAAACTCTAATAGGTAAGCTAGTGGGATTCACATTTTAAACAGGAAGATGCATTTCAGGAAAATGCTGCTTATTAAGTGTTATTTATCAGCAGTCATGATTTTCCGTAAGTGGAAATATGATTTTCTAATTAGGCTAATTTTGTAATACATGTATTAAAATATAATACTTTATTTGGATCAATTTGTAGCATATCCCGAATAACCATTTTTACTGAACAGTCCACCTTCTTCGGCAACGGTGGCAGTTCACATTCCACATACTGATCGCTTCTCATATGATTGTAGAACGGATTTGTTCTGCAAATGATTTGAAGGTTTTATTTTGCTCTTTTAACGAAAAATTCTGAACAAATCTAAACGTTAAATTTTTAGAAAATTATGAATCCATTTGAGAAATACATTCTAAATTTGTAAATTAATTTTTGACTTCACGATGCATCAGAAATTACTTTCTACAGATTATACGAACGACAATCACCGTCGATGACAATGACCTCAGTATGCGTGGATTACTTCACTAATTTTAAAATTAAACTTTTGCCTTGTAAAAATTTCATATCCAATTGTAGCAGCAGCCCAAAGATCTGCCATATGAAAATCAACCCAACTATTGGGAGCTGGATGAGCGCAACGGATCTGGAAATTTGATATGGAGGTTTCTTACAATGAAATTTCCAAACTAATAATCAATTAAATGAAGTCAAAACTGGCGTAATAAAGTATTCTGCATATTACTGACATGGAAACTGTAAGATATTGATCTTTTTCAGAAAGAATAGAAAGTTAAGTATGGAAGAAATGACACTATATTGTAAATGTGTTAAGTTGTAAATTCTTTCTTAAGAAAACCCAACACTAAATAAATTTTTGAAGGAAAAATCAAATAACGAATAAACTATCAAAGAGTTTACTTCTGGAGCTCTTAGTGCCAAATTTCCTCCAAGATGGACCGTATCCAAGTCATAACGTACTTTCCAAGACCCTGTTGCTAATGCACAACCAAAATCGCTCAGTACCAAATGTGGTGCATCATCTAAATAAGATATTTTGTAAACATAATGAAACACGTATCTCATAACATCTGAAAGACAAGGAAAAACTTTTTGCAAGTAATTTCTAGGATATAAAAGGATATAAAAAACCATTGCTTAGAAAGATGTGAGATGCCAACTTCAAACTGAAATAAGTAAAGGAAAGAAAAATCAATGAAAACTTTGCCATCGGAATCGAAATCGAGTAGAATATTATCTGATTTTATATCGCGATGACTAATTCGATGATTATAAAGGTAAACAATTGCTTCCAGAAGTTGTCCAAACATAATCTTACCAAACCAATAATTTCTTTTATGCGTAAGTACATATTCTCGTAAAGTCATTCGATATCTGAAAACTAGAGCATTATTTTCTTAAATTTCTATTGACAGATTCCCAAAATAGGAAATGGAAGACGTTATCTAACAAATAAAAATTTTGCTCTAAATTTTTCGACTCATTACCTTCATTATAAAATAGACAAAAAGTCAAAGTGAGCAAAGGAAATACTATGTAAAAAATTATGTTAAGAACTTTAACCTACTGAAGTACCGCAAGTTATTTGCCTTCTCATAACTATAAACAGTGTTTTGGGTTCATCAACAATCAATCCATAAAAACTAGCTGTTGGCAGAGCTTCTGGATACAAACGTCGAGCATCCTCCAATATTGGCATACAGTCTGTGAATGCTTTATACATTTGCACTATATTTGGATGCCCATGCGGCAAAAAAGTCATACTGCAAAAATCTTAATTTCTATTATCCTCTAAGATGTAAAGTGTTATTACGTGACTCTAATCTTCATGTTTAGTGAAGACACAAATTTCGTAAAATCCATTTTAAAAAAAAAAGTGTAAAAACTGACTGAAAAAACATAACGTACTTGGCCATAAAACCAATCAGCTCTGGCGGTTTTTCGATCAATGGTACTAGTTCTGTACCCATATCTATCCATAGATGCCTTTCTGACGCATCAAATTCATAATTATACATCATTTTCAGTGCATATGGGTATGCCTATGTGTAACATTTTTTTATTTAAATTGAAATAAAAGAAGAAAAACTAACGAAATATATTTTGAAAAAAAAATTTTTTTCTGTTTTTAATTTGAGGAAACTAGTTCTGTCGAATTTTCAGAAACTCAATACCTCAATAAATTTGAAAAGAGAAAAAAACTAACAACAACAGGATCTTTCGTAGCCGACTGCTTCCTTTGTGAAAAAGAAGTGAAAGGTAAGTTTGCACAAATGCTAGAAGGAAGCCTTTCAGCTTTCTCTAATGTACGTATACGCGCTTCATATACAGCAGCATCACAACCGCAAGCAATATTACTACCTTGAAATGAAAACTTTGGCAATACAGATGATTGTACAATTCAAAAGAAAACTGAAAATTAGACATTCAAAATTGAATTCAACAAATGTTTTGTTTACGATTGTCAGGAGAAAAACACTCTTTTGTGTTTGAGAAAAACACCTTTCACTCTTTCAATTAGAAATATTCAACTTTCACTAGGAAAAAATGGAAAAAGGATGGATGTGAAAGAAAAAAGTGAATGATATATATTAAAGAAAAATAAAAATGGATTAGCAAGACAAAAGTTCCTACAGTCAGCTCCTTAACCTTTTCCTTCTTTCCTCTCTCTAAAAATTAACCCAAGCGATCTAATTTTTCGTTCAAGCGATTAGCGAATGGTATGGATATAAGAGTTTCTCCTTCCACTACTACCACCTATTTCATTCCAGTAGAAAAGGATATACAGCGAAGATAAGCCATTATACAGGAAGGAGAAGAGCAACATATTTAAAACTATTCCAATAATATATATTAACAGCATTTCACCTATTTCATAGTCCTCAAGCCTGTTGGGTATTTCCACAACTCGTAATCCGCTATTATACCTTGTGTTTGTTTGAAATAACTTCTGAAAATATCAGCAATTATCATTCTTTCAGTCAGTGAAACAGAAAAATGCAAAGGGTATGTACGGTGAAAAAATGTTCCGGAGAATCAGCATCAAATGAATTCTAAAAAATCTCCCTATATTATTAATAATCCTCTAACAGATAACCAGGTTTATCAACTAAATAATTTTCCTACTTCTTGATTAGCATTAATAAAAAGTGGTATCACCTTAATTCTTTCCGAAACATCAGGGTTAGAATAAATTTTCAATAGAGGTCTATTTGATCGACTGATACCCAACAAATTGTTACTTCTCCAATTCTTCTGATAACTTGTCAACGCAAGTGGTCGTATTATAATTCGCCTCCAGAGCTTAAAATAATGATATGAAACAATAGAATTCAAAAAGAAAAGATTCCAAGGTTAATTTACTCAAAAGATTCTTTCAAAAAAAATGAAATAACTCAATCACGTCCAATCTGGATTTATATATATTTATGACATTGAGATCTTTAACTAATAATAAGAATGGCAATGGCAAGTTCAATTTGAAGACCAATAATATTACAGTATTTCTCCTCTCGACATAAAGAATTCAGATACTTTTTTATTTCATCTACAATCTCTTACCCAATAATATCTACAAAGTAAACTATACTGTTTTACTTTCTTTTTGCTAAAAACAAAATTCCTCCTTCCCATCTATTCTCTTTAAATTTATAGATGCTAACAAAACTTAAAATAAAGAAGAAAGAGAGAGAAAGCAAACCGTTAAATCACGACCAAGTACTTTACTTTTTAATATCGGACGACTGTACCGCAGAATTGTAGTACTGGATCGTTTCAACAAAAATCGTAATGCAAACCAAAATTTTCGCATTTTTCAAAGATTCTAGAAAGGAAAAACACAACCAATAAGTTTAGATTCCATTAGTAAAATTATAGCACAAATCACTAAAATTTGATCAATTCTGGACACGATTTTATAAAAAAACTATAAAATGACATGCTGTATCATTCACTCCGATATATCCTAGTAGTACCAAAGTACATTAAAAATATGAATTTGGATCGCCTATGAATAACTTAATAATGCTTGTAGCTAATCGTAATTTATTTGATTAAATTTATCTATAATAGAAAGACAAGGTCAAATAAATTGTACGTATCGAAACAGATATCCGTAATTATTGAATTATCATTGAAACTGAGTAACTGTAACATATCTAGAACACGAAAAACAGATTTAATTTGAATTATTTCAAATTTTACAGAAAAAATTCGACTTTTATATTAACGAAATCAAACTTAGTCTATTAACAGAACTGAGCAGCTTGGTTTTGTTAATATAAAAATCAATCTTTTTCTCTTGCAAAGGTATTATCCTTACTTTGAGTTGATGACAATTTCATCAACAACAGATGCCTAATAGATAGAAACTTAAAAATATAAAAATTCTTTGCTTTTTCTAGTTATCTAACTTGGCTAAGAATAGTTGAAATGATTCAAAGATACTCGTAATCAATAAAGTATCATTAACCCCTATTTCAAGTACAATTGTGGAATGTGCAGTAGACTTAGTAGTGTATAAATCCAGATTTTTCACGCAAATTCAGGACTTATGATGATCTCTATACTTCTTTACATACTGCAACCAAACAAATGTGCTTTAGTCATGTACTTTTCACGTAAAATAAAATAAGTACACATTCGATACTATTTCCGTAAATACAGTAGAAAAAAGTGAGTAGTAAGCTAAGGGAATTTCAAAAAACTATCTAAATTTGTGACAAAAATGTGTACACTTGCATACTTACGTTTGGTGTTAAATAAAAGTTAAGCACCGAGAAGTGAAAGAGGACATAAAATGGTTATCGCCAGTGAGATACCGAATTGCATTACGGTATAATTGAAGTGAAGAAAGTGAGATTGGTTTGCCTTATCCTTATCGGTGATTATTCTGCTCAGAGTAGTTAACCATCATCCTCTAATGTGCCAGGGTGGTGGAGTTGTGCTAGTGGTTTTTAGTTTCGTAATTTAAAAGCTGTATTTTTTGATTTTTGTTAAATGTGTGTGTGAAGGTATTTGCTAATAAATATAGCTATAACGTTGAGTGATTACAGTATGTTTTATGTTAATTTATTGATACTATGTTATTTGGTTCTATCACTCGTGTGAAAGTTTTTTCCTATTATATTGATTCAAAGTTGTCATTCCTGTTGACAAATTGAATGTGAAACACTTCTGATCTTTCTTGCTTAGTCGCTGAAGTAATGATTCAAACAATGCTTAACTACATCTTTCATAGCTTTTTTTTTTGAACTTTCGTGTAAGAAAATATTTCCAACTTTATTCAATCACAAAATATATAATTCAAACTAGCTTAACTTTTAATAATGATAGTAATGACTTTTCATGCTTTACAGCAAAACTAAATCCAATGAGAGGCTTCATTTCTTGAATAAATAAGGATGGAATGAATTTGATTGTGTTTGGAAGAAATCATTAGATTCTTATTTCCATATCTGATTTGTTTTTCATCTCTCCATAGAAAGAGGGAGCGAGAGCGAGAGAGCAATCAGTATTCCATACATTAGGCATGTATTACTATATTTGTTACATCCAAGAAGCTAAAAACTGTGATTAAATCTTTCAAAAGCATTATTGATAACAGTAGTTCTTCAGATTTTACTTTACTAAAGTTAGTGTACTAAAACTAAAATTACTGTAGTTTCTTTTGTTAACTATGACATAAATGTATTATGTATGATATCATTTGCTTATAAAATATTTGTAAATAACATTACAAATTTTGAATTTTGGTTTTCACTTTATTTTCCTTTATATTATTCATTCTCATCAATTAAATTTCATTTTTTTTTTTTGTTATGCACGTAGATGTTTGTCTATCATTTAGATCCATTAAATCATGTCAATTTCATTTTCTTCTCAAACAGTGTTCAATTTCATTTCCTTCTACAATGTCAAATAACTTATTTACAAAGGAAATAATTTAACGGAGAAAGTTGAGAAGTTTCGATTTTTTTTTAGAGAAATAATCTTGGAATCTTGCAATGAATTAAAAGGAAGAAGAAAAAAATGATGTTAAGTTTTTTGCTGAAACTATTGTTTGGATTGTTGTTGTTATTGTAACCGTTATTATTTGAAATATTTCTATTTAACCATAAATTGGCGTATACTTTTAAATAAAGGCAAACGATTCTTATTTGTTAAACAGCTACGGATAGTTCTTTTATCAAAAATTTATTATGAGAAACAACTTCATAGACGAGAAAAGAAAACAACATGATAAAAAACAAACTTAACTTGGAGTCACATTAACTTGACATGAACGAATATTCTCCAGATTTTTTCTGTTTCATCAGAAAATTTGAATCTTCTGGAAAAAACGAGTGACTGTTTTCAAAAAAAAAAAAAAAAAGGAAAACATAAAATTGTATAATTGTTCAGTTTTTATCTATTGCTGATAATTTATTGTGTTCAACCACTTCTATCACTGAAATATGCAACTATACTTCTGTTTTGTATCAATAATGATGTAGGATCAGAAGAGTGAAATCTGGATGGTATTCTTCCAAAACTGATTGTTAAAATGTAGTGCTAGCATTTGTACCAACGTATACTGTTAATATTAAAGATGCACAATTTTAGGATAACAGTCAAAATTGTAGCAATCTGAACTTTGTGATAGTTTTTACTTTGTGATGATTTTAATGGATGATCAAATTGACACTTCCCGATAATTCTGTTTAATGAAGATTCTATAAAGACTCAAGTTTTCTTCAGCTTTACTTCCTCACTCTTTTACGTTAACTTGTCAAATAATGGAATGAATACTGAAGTCAAGTTAAATTTTAATAAATGCAAAATGTATAGAAGTGTCAAATGACAGATACAATATTGTCTACTTCATCAGAGACTATCATTGAATTGTTAGATAGCAAGAAAAGATATGGAATGTTTTTTTTTTCTCATCTCCAATGATATTTATTTATCAGTGAATTGAATGCATTCTTCTCAAAGGAATATTTGCGTTGGATCGAAATCATCTGCATAATCGAAATCATTATCTGGTTGCGATCGTTTCTGTGTCATTAGCATTGTTCCAGATAGGTAACGATCCTGTAGATGTAATAAATTGTTGCGTTAATGAAATTTTTATCCATAATGAGCTATTGAAATTTATTTCTTTTCAAATAATATAAAGCTATACATCTTGAAATTTTCAATCTTAGACAATTTATTTTGCCAGATTTAAGATTTAATCTTGATATTAGCTATTCCTAGATTAGGCTAGAAACTGTCATCGAAATATTTTATGGGGATTACTGGTCATATTTTATGAGTTGGCAAATAGCATAAATTACTTATTGCTAACTGATATAAATCCATATTTTGTCAACTAGCTTATGTTAAACAATTCATAAATTAATGGTGAGTTAAATTCTTGTGTAAAATAATAATGGTCAACATATTCTCCTCTGGAATATTCACCTAGAAATAAGATGAACCCGAGACAAATCGATTTCCTGATAAGCAGTTACATTCTGAGATCATAGCAGTGATGTAGTTGATAATTTTGACATTTGATTCTCCATTTTGCTTCCTCATATCATAATACAAATTTATGAGATTTAAAACTTTTAATTCTATAATTTTATCCTTGTTGTTTAGGTGATGACATAAAAAATGGTACGTCTCATTATTAAGAAAAAAAGTGGGTGTTTTATTTGAAGAAAAAGAACGTTAAAATAGATGCAATTAAACGATTTCGTTTAACTGCTTATAATTTCTGGAAACACTCAACTTAGAAAAAAAATTTTTAAGAAAATAATAGTTTTCCAAAAATGAGTTTAATAATAAATTCTAACAATTTTAAAAATATGTGACAAACAGGAAGGTTGAATTTTTTTTTAATGCAGATCAGCTTTATTTATCATCTACTTAGTGAATTTTAATTTTAAATTTTCACATTGAAATTTAGAAGTTAGCAAATTACTTCCGCTCATTTCGAGAAAAAATTCTATGCTTCGACCATAACAAATTTAGACGTAGATATGATCACTTTCATGACGTAGCAACCTTAAGAAGTAAAGTTAGCAAATTCCCGAAACATAATTGATCCTTTCAATTATTATGCCAGCTTGCTTGCCATCTGAATTTACAATTTCTTTGAAATGGCTAAAATATTATCTCTCTTAGCAAATTAAAATTAATTATATTAGCTAACTAGAATATCGTTGGCTAACTATCTGCATGCACTTGATATAATAGATCCTTTTGCTAATCTAATTATTATTTGTACTCTTCTCTTTTCTTTGTCGTTAATTGTTACTTTGTCACATTTCTAAGAAATTAACTGAGAGAAAATTATAAAATTGTTTATTTGTAAACAAAAACAAAAAAAAGAACAAAATAAAGGTCATTTGACTTCAATTATTTAAAATTAACTTTTAATCTTGCTTAAAATTTAATTTCAATAAAATGAAAATATGCATATGGGGTGTATCTAAGAATCACTATAATTTTTCAAAAATTTAATTTTTTAACTTCAGAAGGAACATACCGTGTGATCTATCAACACTTATTGAAAGGAATTACGTATGAAAAAATGTTTATTATTATCATTGTTCATTATTATTACTTTATTTTATTACTATTATTATTATTCATTATTATTATTATTTTACTGCTATTAATATGATTATTAATTATTATTATAACCTGCTTTTTTTTTTGCTATCCTTTTGAAATTCTGCATCAAATAAACTGTTAGCAAAGCCATTAATGCAATGAGCTAAATTAATTTTAAAGAAGAAAAAGCAGCCAAAGAAGAAATAAGAGAGATAAGCATTCTGTTGTTGCAACTAAAGCGATGAATAGTTAGTTATTTTGCGAATAATAAAACTTGAAGATGACAGATTTATAGTTAATTTATATAATTTATAGTTAGATTAGAAAATATGCAAACTATGATAAATCTATTGAAATTCTTTTCAAAATCATGAGATTATCAATTTCATTCTTCTTTTATCATCATATAAGTAATTTATTTATCCATATTCAAATTCTCATCACTTCTTTCAAGTAAAAGAACAAAATGAAAAAATTGAAATGCCGAGAAGATATTTTGAATAATTGACAAATTAAATATTTGTTTATTATTTATCTAACTTTTGTATTAAACGAAGTAAACAATATAAGTGAAAGAATGACTTTTCTTAAAATTCTCTAATTTAGCATCAATTGCTTCTGCATCAAATACGTTTTCAACTGAAATTAACCTCTACAGTATCAATTATTATCATAATATATATTTCTATCATCTATTGAATGAAATTTTACATGAAGGAAATTAATGATATTAAGTTCATTAATATTATTTCAATTTATAAATTATTTAATTATGAAAATGATGAATGGAAAAAGACGACAAACCCTATCAGCAACTGGTACAATTAATAAAGGCTGCCGTAATACTTCCCTGAATGGATGACGTTGGTGACGAAAATAAGGAACTATTACCGCTCCTATATTTTTACTATCATTCAATATTACAGCTATCAGTAATAACATATTAAAATATGCCAATATTTTATGCATTCCTGAAAAATAAAATAAAATCAATTTCAGATTTTTTTTTGTTTTTTGTTTTTGTGATAAGTTTTTCTGTTATCCAAGCATTTCCAATCGTTTTATTTTAAATTTTCAAAAATTATAAATTACGCGCAAAATATAGTGAGATAATATTAAAGAAAAACATTGGCAAATGAATAGCTATAATGAGTAAGCTACACACAGATAAACTCAATCATATAGAAAATAATAATGATCACTAGTAAATAAATAATGCAATAATGATTATTCAGAAATGAAATTGCATTATACTTCAAGAAGTTAGCAATGACTTTTCAAACTAATAAGTCACTTATCTAAATTTTTTAGCGTCACGTTAAGCTGTCACCATCATTCTATGAAAGCTAACTTTAATTAATTTTCAATTTGAAACAAAAAATATGCATTTATATAAACATACAAGCATATATATGTATGTGTGTGTGTGTGTGTATGTGTGTGTATGTGTGTATGTCTGTGAATTGCTCATTCAATATTGCTAAAGCATTAAAAACTAATTAACCGATAACATTCTATTCGTTAAATTTATTCAGTACAGATGAAATATTCGCATATAATCGTTAAATACTTTCGTTTTTTTTTTTTTATTTGAAACAATCTGCAACAAAAACAATTGCCTTATTGAAATCGAAATTGAGCGTAGGCGAAAATAAAACGAAAAAAAAAAGAGCTAAATTAACTAAGTATTAAAAGCAAAAAAATGGATAATCTATTTTAAAATGTTATAATTGCATTTAAATATATTTATTAAATTCATCAAAATCATTATAAAATCTAAAAAAAAATAATTTAATATAATTACAAAATTTTTTCTCTTTTTTCTTTACATGATAATAAGCTAAAAAATAACACTGATACAAAAAAAAAAAAAAAATATTTGAAAAAGTTTTCCTTTTTTTTCTTCGTTTACATAAAATTTAAAAAAAAAAACAATAGCATTGATTTACATATAAAAAAAGATAAATTAAAATTTTTTGAAAAGATAGGAGAAGATAATAAAAATATAGTGAACAAAGAGTATACTGCAAATGAGATAATTTCAAAAAATGTTGCACAGTTCAGTTTTCATCATTTTTTTTTTCTGGGAATAATGGTATACTGATGAATTCAAAAATAATTTTTTTATGAGATTCAATTAGATATAGCTTTACTTATTAACACAATTAATAAATATAGTATAAAATGATTACTAGTATTAATTCGGGTAATATTTCAAAAATAATCTTAAGATAATATCAATTTCATTCTCACACAGATGACAACTTATACAATAATTTCATTTAATGTCAAATAAAATATGCAAAAAAAAAAAATCATTCTGTAGATCTGTCATCTTATTATAATTATTTTAGGATAATAACTGAGAATAATTGATAAATTAGTGGATGATAAAATTGAATTCTTTTTTTAAATATTTATTGTTTAATTTTATTCTACTTTTCTTTTTTTCTTACTTATTTGAAAGAAAAAAAAAAAAAAAAAATGAATGGTTAATTACTTGAATGGAAAGATTTACTAACAATTCAGCACTGTTACATTTTTACTACTATAATTTCATATTTTATGCTTAATGAGAGCTATTTTGAGTATGGCATGAAAAAAAGTTTAGTATAAATGAGTAAAAAGGTGTAATTTGTATCTTTCTTTTGTTAGTAAAAAGCAAATACTAATTACTACTGAAAATTATATATGTTTATGTGAATAGATTAGAGGGAAGATGATGACCAGTTCACAGGAATTCATTGATCGAAAAACTCAATTATATCATAATGCATCATTGTCTTTTTTTTTTTTTTTTTCTAATATAACTTTCATCACATACTATGTTGTCACTTTGCTTATTTTTTCTATTTCATTTGAAAAAATTGTTATCAAATAGCATTAAATTAAAATCTGAGTGGTTTAAAATTTTGAATAATAGTTCAATAAAGAAGAATGAAGAGAACTGCAAAGTAATTTTTCCTTTCTCATTAACATGATAACGTCATCCATTCAATTATACCTGTTCAAAGTTAATTTTTTTTTTTTAAAGTATAGTAGAAGTTTTGCAAGAAGTTTACTAGCTAATTTAAAACACAAGTATGATTTAAATTTGCACAATACTTTATTACCAACGTTTTGTTTTACATTCGCATCACTGTCCTAGGCCGGTTTGTTGTACCTTTTGGCACAAATCGGGAATCGTTATCCAGGAATAGTTGAATTTATTTTAGTCGATTTAAAATATGAATTCAGAGACTGACTGATGTTTCAAAAAATTCTGATTAATTTATAACTTGAATTTAGTTACTCAAAATTTAATTTCATTTACCCTAACAAAGGGAAGATATGATCCTTTACTGATAATTCGTTTCATTATAAGTTAAGATCGTTTCTAAATTAAAAATTTTTTTTTCCCATCATTTTTTGTAATAAAGCATAAAAGCAAATACATTTTCATCAGGAAATTATTAAAATGCTTAAAAAGTGCACAGCCAAACGTTTGAAATCATTAAGCAAAAGTATTTTAGATAAAAATTGAAGAAATGAGCAAATGTTAATGTGAGTAATTTGAAAATGTATGTATATGTTTCACTCTAACATCCAAATAAGAAAGAAAAGAAAGATGAAATCTTCAAAATAAATGAAAACTTTATGACATGAATTTTATTTACCATGATATATGCAAAATTTTTTGAGGATGAAACCTTCAAAATTCCCAAAAATGAAAACAGAGCGCAATAAGTTGGTGATAAAAGATTTAGTAAATTCAATTTATTTAAGAAAAAAGTTAATTAAAGAATGTCATATAAAAGCGAATAGATTGCTGTCGTTAGTGTCAACGATTTATCAATTTTTTTAAAGTTATCAACCAATTACGCATTTGTAGTTGATAATTAAATATCTTAGAAGGAATACGAATTTTAAATTTTGAATTTATGCATGAATGTTACAGGGGAAAATTATTGACATTTATCAAAGAGCTTCCCTCGGTGAGGTAAAAGTACAACTTGTTATACACCTCATTATCACTTATCATCTGTATTGATAAACAGTCACCTAACGAGAACTGATATTTATTCATAATGTTAAGAACTGGGAATCGTTTATTCAATCATTTTTACAGTATTTTTTTTCGATTACTTTTAGTAATATGCAAATTTTTGCTCCTTACTATCGATCTATTGTTCCCTGATTCTTTTCAAAAGCTAATTCTATAATCAAAGTGTTGAAACCAGCCAAAATCTGTGGTCAAAGTGTCAAAACTAACAAATGTTCCCTAAAACTTCACTAGCGTTAACATTATTTTGTTAATTATACTGTTAAACAATTGGTTTAATTATTGCTTTCATAAACGGTATAATTAATACCTTAGCATGTAGAGCTAAAGGACAGAAATAGAATAAATTATTGATATTACTTCCTCAAAAGGATACGCTATTCAATGACTAGCAGAAGAAAGGAAGGAGATTAAATAAAGATGAAAAGTGTTTTGTGATCATCTAAGAATTATTTCATTAAACAACAGCTAAATTAAAAGAGCAAGCTAAAAGAAAAAGAAAATAATCTTTTAAAAACTTTAAATTCCCAGTTGAAATTTTTGAATTTTCAAGGAAAAAAGAGCAATGTAAAGTTTATAGTTCTCTCAACAAATTTCATTTTCATTTCTTGTGTTAATTAAACCAGAAACTCCCAACATGTTGAACATTCAACAGCAGTTGTAAAGGGTCATCAAAATTCTATAATTAAAACTCTTTATACATTAGAACGAAAAAAAAAAGAAAAAAAAAAAAACATTAATGCGACAAATGAGCACAGCAATTGCATTCGTTTCGCTGTGGCAAATATTAGATTTTTGTCAAAACATTTTTGTTTATAATTGTAACAAATTAAAACTATTCTTATCCACTGAAATAAGAGAAATATTTTAAAACTACTGAATTTTTCTTTCTGATTTTCTCTTAAGATTTCGGGTTTAGATCTAATGGCAAATTCAATTGTGAACAATTCATTTGTTGCCCAACAGAAGCGAATTGATTAGTAAGAATTTCATCTTAATTTTGAAATTCCAATTTTTATGTTAAGATTTGCAAAATTAAATTGAAAATAATTTCAAGCATGATTTTAGAAAAGCATATGATACGATACAATTGCAACAATTTTCCAGGAAGAAGAAATGAAATAATATTTAACAAATTTTTCAATTTGTTTCAATTCATGATGCAACATTGGAACATTGAGTAGTACCGTAAACTGGAAGCAACCGGATTTTACGAAGAAAAAAGCTTGTAACAGGGGAAATAAATAAATATCTCTGTTAGATTAGGAGCGAAGTAATACAAAAAAGCAGGAAGTAATTCAATCAGGTAATTTCAGTATTCACTATCTAGCGATTTTAAGATAGAGACGAAGAGATTACTCATCTTTTTCCATAAAATGTCCACAGAGTTTCTGAATTTGAAAAATCTAGGTGCTCAACAAAATTTCAAACGACAGAATGATGATTCGTAATTTTTTTTGCGCAAGTCATTTCTGTTAAAATTTTGTTCAAAATTTTGCTTTAAATGAACCGTTCATATGTGTCCCATTTAGGAAACTTCAGGCTAAGGGGATCACAAATCAAGTTGTGACAAGTCATTAACGTTGTCCACAATTAAAAGACACTAACTGCTAGTATGTAATATGTCACGATATACTCCATAATATTTTATACCTATCACTTTCCCTTTCCATGAAATATGTTCCACCAAATACTTCATAAATTTCATTGCAATTAATTTTAAGATTTTAATGTTATTAATTTTTAATGTTGCTAAATAAATTCTTTTTTTAGCATTTAGAGGTTCTATCAGCAGCAAATTTCAGAACTGGATTTTGACCGATGTGTTTCGAATATAGCAATACAGTCATTTAATATGTCACCCACTGAAGATTCATTGTCCACTTTCCTTATCTCTGGACGATTATATACTGCTATTCTCCTGTATCAACATAAATTCAGCAAAATAATGATTAATGTGTACAGTAATTTTATCATTAAAATCAGAAAGTATTAAAATTCCAATAGAATATATGCAGTATTTCATAAACTAAATATTAAAACATATCAATATGAAACAAAAAAAAAAAAAACACTGATTCAAAAAGAAAGCTTCACAGTAGACAATAAAATACATAGGGCATTTTTGGTAAATAACTTCCACTCCGCACGTTCAATTTAGTGAGCATCA
This sequence comes from Brugia malayi, assembly GCF_000002995.4. Lineage (NCBI taxonomy): Eukaryota > Metazoa > Nematoda > Chromadorea > Rhabditida > Onchocercidae > Brugia > Brugia malayi. The sequence goes on along the minus strand of NW_025062476.1, from coordinate 3,484,595 downwards.
ACAGAACTAGCGGTTTTTTTTCAAAAAAAAAAATTATATTATGGATAGCTATAACTGCAAATGGTTTCAAAATTATTTCAGTTTCTATAGAGAGAGAGAGACAGAGAGAGTTATTCTAAGGCGAAACATGATAAATTCATCCACACTTATTTTTGTGCTCACATTTCACTACTCTCTAAAAAGATAGAAACACTAAGAAGCATATGTATAAAAAAAAATAAGTTGCATGAGAAAAACACTAAGTAGTGAACTGATTTACATGATTTATATGAGATTCAAATCTTTCCTCTCTCCTTCATCGAGATCATCCTTCACATCCTCTAATGTCATTTCTGAAAAGGATCATTTAATTTCTGAGTTATCCAAAACGATTAATCCACAGAATAATTTATGCGACTATTATATCTTCTTTTCAACAGTTAAATCGATCACTTGATTATCAACAACATTTCAAATCTACTAAAAACTTACCACTACTTTGAACAATTTGTTCCAAAGTATCCATATGTGGTGGCGTATTCGACCCCACACCAACATAATGTATAGTCTGAGTTTGACCAGACCTTTCATCCATATAGACAATATTTACACCTGGATGAGTTTCCAGTGAACTGAAGAAATGCGAACTATTATTACCAGTTGGAAGCAGACTAATACCATTTGACGTTAAGATCGGTTGTGATGCAATAATTTCCACTGCCCCTGCTCCTATTGCATTCGTTTCATTGAATACAATATTCTCCATTACCTAACAAAAAAAAAAAAAAATTGCAATCACTGAAATGATTAAATGCATTCTAATTTAAATTTTCTGTTTAACGAAACTATTTTAAATATTTATTACCATCTTTACATCATTAAAAAATTGCTTTGGCATAAGAAAAACGTTACAATCGTAATGTGGAGATTTTAGCACGAGTAGAAGTAACATTTGTGCCGTCAAACATGACCTTTATAAATTATCAAAAAAGGGTGAAAATATTTTCTACTGAAAACCTGTGTCATCACGTAAATGACTGGCTTATTGGAAGCTTTGGCAAGTCGTAATTCCACCAAATACAGCAAATATTCATCGAAAAGTAGACGGATAAGATGAAAAGAACCAAAAGACTGAGCAGAGCGAAGTGTGAGATCTCGTATTATCATGGAGCTAAAATTATAATCCCAACAAAAAATTTTGTCGGATTTGTACATTTCAATATGAACAAAATCATAAAAAATAAGAGGATCATCAATGAATTATGCATCAATGAACGAATGATTTACCTATAAAATGACCAATTCTTCAAAAACTGTTTCGAAACATCAGCCAAAACAGCATAGGCCTTGTCATGATATTTTGCTAGAACCTAAAATTCAAACTATAACGTATCAAGATATCAGTGAATAATTAAAGAGTGTTTGTAAATAGTTTAAATGCACAAGTTGATTTCCTATTTTGACTTTAAGTCCAGCTTTCCTTTATTATATATTATTATCACCAACTTATCATGGTATTATATATCACCAGTTATTATTACCAACCTGATCAACGACAGCTTCCATCCACTCAGCCCATTGCTCCAAACTTTTTTGTTTTTGTAAATTTTCTCGAAAATCAGACTGAAGATTAGATACCAGTACTGGATCACAATCGCACACCCATCTAAAAATTTATAAAATTATTGGTAAAATATTATCAAAAATCATAAAAACCATGCCTGAACCAATCCATAAATGTTGCAACATCAGTAACGAATAACTGACATTAGTTCTGACATCATTCTTAGCAATTTCCAAGGTAACATCTCGAGTAGGCTTCGAATTAGCATCAGTTGAGGTCAGACACAAGATCCTAAATATGAAAAGAATCAAGCAATAATGACGAACGAACCCAGCCTGATCCTGAACACTGGCTATATCAACTCGATTAAAATCATGAAGCATCTGATGGATTTGATCCGGTTTTTGTAGGACTCCACGTGCAGCAGATGCCAGATGATTTAGGGAAGTATATCGCCTTAATGTTTGCGCCAGTGTACGTACAGCAATAAGTTTCTTCCTTTGAATAACATCTGGAGCTCCTTGCATTGCCTTCTTTAGTTGCATTTCCAATGATTTCGCAAAATTACGGATTTGTAAAGTTAGTGATCCTAGAAGTTTTTTTTATTACAACCATTATAGAAAAAAAAAACCAAATTATTGTCTGTCCTCTTTTTTTCTTTTTTGTTCATCTTCCCGGAAAAGCATTGACATTAAAAGTATCGCGCATACGGTTCGCAATCATTCTATTTTTTATCCTCTAAAAAAAGTGACCATAAAAATTTAAATTAAAGCCAAAGAACATTTTTGAAATCAATTGAAAAATCATAACAGCAAGAGACAACCTGACACGTTAGAGCTCAATACATCCGGAATCAAAACTTCCACAACTACTTGATAAAATGAAAAATCCATGTTCTGGACGAATGCCTGCATTTGAGGAACTGTACACAGACGAAATAGTTGAATTTGACTGAGGCCCTTCGGTGTTTTACTGAATAAATTTAAAGAATATAATCAATGTAAGCATTAATAACAATATAAAAGAATTTGAACAGTATTTATTATCTCTTTTATGTTACTTTTAACAAGTCGCATGAAAAATTTCAACAAATCCGGATTCTTAACTGAACTACCCTCTACAAGAAATTTTATACGCACTCATTACTAGAGCACTCTTCATCGTCCACATCTTCCTGATCATTTTCTGGCTGCCAAAAAGTTATCCAGCACTCCTCTACCATATCAAAATGCAACTGTTTGACGCATTCCAAAATGTCCTTAAAAAACCAGAAGTCATATTTAAATGATAATTTATCTAACCAATCTATATTTACGCATCTTGCTTGACAAACTTTTCACATTCAGTTCTAATTAATTTTATCATATGCAATCTTCTTACATGTTAGAATACACTAAAAAAATGGAAAAGACATCCAGAAAACTTAGAATAAATAACAGTTTGAAAATTTTCGGATGAAATTATGACAAAATTTCTCGACTTACAGCACAGTTTGTCGTGTAGCTTTCGATAAAACGCACTGCATGTTGTAAAGTTAACCCTAGCGGTTGCAAATAAGTTTCCAAGCCTTGCATATCAGGTATTCCGATATGCGGCACTTCACCGTCACCAAGAACTTCTCTGTCCATGTCTGAAAAAAAATTCATTTTTACAAACACTCACTAAATTTTAAAAGTACGACTTCGAGGAAATCTTGTCGATTTGAATCAAAAAGTGTCAGAGTTTTCGAAACATCGATTTCAGAACAACCTGTGCAGTTATCTCCGCCCATCGAAGAATTAGTATTCTGATTTCGATATGAACTGAAAGTACCATGATCCGATGATATGCTGTGTTCATATGTGGAAGGTGGACTACTGAAAACAAAAACAGGAAATCAAAAAAAAAAACAAAAAGTATTAAGAAAACTGGAAAAACCTTGTACATTTTACTTGTAAGTCACTTATTCAACATTTTGATTGATTCAAAATACTCAAAATCAGTAATCCAGAAGAGAAACTTACGATCTGGAATTTGTAGCCTGGCTAAGCATTGTGTCTGTTTCCATCGCAGTAGAACTGATTCGTCGATTAGTTACTGAATTTGACCCCAAAGCGGAACGCCGAGATGAGCTACAAATAATGAGGGAGTGCGTGCTATATGGAGGAAAACATATAATTCCAAGAGATTATTTAAAAAATCAGCAACATTTTCAAAAATCATTTCAAAAAAAATTTTCATTCCTTGTATTTAAAATATTTAAAACATTTTCTATATAAAAAATAATGAAATTTTTGCTCAATTCAAGTTTTCTCCCATATTTTTCACTTCCCGCTTACCACTCATTTACTCCTGTCAACAAATTCTAACATCAGCAACATTTTCAAAAATCATTTTAAAAAAAATTTCATTTCCACGGCTATGGATTCAAAAGAATTTGCTTGCAAATACAAGAAGAAAAAATTTAATACAAAATGCGAAATAAAAACATTTCTTGAAAAAAAAAAAAAATCTCTTATCAAAGGTAACCGTATTTCAAACTTCTATATTTCGGCTAGTGTTTAGTACTTATAATGACATGTGGAGAAATAAAACCACTAGCTATCTGCTAGTTTCTTATATTTCTTAGTTCTTTAAATCGGAATTTTCAAGGCTTCGTAAAATGTTTTGTTATATTTTCGAATTAAATTCATGAAGAGAATTTTTTTTGCTATACCTTCTTGGTGGTATCTGATTTACAGACTGCACTGAGGATATTAATGATGTCCGGTTATCTTCACCTAATGCCATCGCACCATTAGCACCTCGATTTAGCGGAGAATCAGGTTTAATCCGAATCCCGTAATAGTGATACTTCGAGTTACCGCGTGTACCAAGCCGGCGCGTACGTAAACCGTGAAATACTGACCGGATAAGCTTGCCGAATGAAGCTGCATTTACCGGTTCGAGCTTATTTTCATTGCAATGCCTAAACCAATAATTTTACATTTGCTCTATCTTGTTATGAAAACCAAATTATTCAACGCTTAATAAATATAGATAATTAGTCACTTAATATCAATGTAATAATGACTGTAGGAAGTAATTCATAATTCAGTATATCTGCTAAGAATCCAATTGAGCCATTTCTGAATTTATCTTTTACAGTTAATATTGATCATAAAGAAATTGAGATTTGAGCGTAAAGCATCTATTACTATGGATATGACATGCTTCCCCTTCAGAAACAGTGTTGAAATAAAATATATGCTAGTCACGTTCCCTTATCAAAATTTCTCTTAACTTTAAAAAAGTCGAATTTATTATGTGGTTTTATGTATTATAGACATTTTTTGTTCTAAAAAAAATCGATGTTAAAATCTGATATTTCGCAAACACTTGAAATAATGACTGGAAAATGTAAATTTAAATAATTGTAAACAGTTTACTCAAATATATCCTGTCATATATTAATATTATTTTCGCTAAATATTACAAATATATATATATATATATCAAGTTAGTTCAGTAACTTACTTAATATAATGACTGTAAAGCGTACAACGAGGAAGAGAGGTACCGTCAGCTGGTTCATAATTATTTATTAGCCACTGGATCTGTAAAATAGTTAAACATTCTTCACTGTTCACCATAATTATTGATGAAGCAAAAACTAACATGTTCTCAGCCCTTTTTTTCAAACAGAAATATGAGTTTATTTTTAAATGAATATTTTAATTGAATAAATAATAGAAAGATTGCGCTAATATTTATCGGTAAAGCACATTTTTTTTTTTCTTTTTTTTTAAAAAAAGAGAAGCACTAAGTTCTAATTGAAAGCAGTGTTGCAAAAACTGTATTCTTTAGAGTTGAATGATTTTTTTTGACTTCAATTACATCTTTATCTTATTTTCCCTGCTGCAGGTGAACCTATTTTCGACCAGCCAGATATTATGGCTTAGTTCGAATTAAGCTTAAGAGATTTATGTTTTTTTTTTTTTTCTTGACCTCAATTTATTGACCTCATTTGATTGACACATGCAATATGAACTGTTCCATTATAACCAATGATTTTGTTGCTTGCTCGATTCTCACATTAGCCACGCCCTATGCCTGTCCAACTACTGGCTCTCATCAAAGGCAGCTAATTATTTAAATAGCTGAATTGAAAATACGGTACTTTCAAAAATCATTGTAATTTAATCATTTCTCATCGTCTGCCTAATTAACGATTACCCTCTACTACTGCTCCTCTCTAATCATCACTTCATGCACTTGCCCAACCTTTTTTCATATTGCATGTTACAGAGTCATTAATGTAATTGCTACCCGTCCGGCTTAATCATTCCCTTATTTACCCATTAATCACTACCGCTGTTATAACTTCTCATCAGTTTACCCAGTTTTCACAAACCAAAAAATTTTCTGCTTTATAAACTGAAATTGCTTTACATGTTATTTTGAGTATAGTTACTGAGATTACTTATCATATTGAAAGCATAATTTTGTAGCACACCTAGATGTTTTACTGAATTTACCATTTTATTTCAAGGACAATGGTTAAATTTGAACAATCGATTGCAAAGCAAACATTATGCAGCATAGTTTTTCGGGATTTTATAGCAAAATTTCAGAAAAATTTAAAGTTTTCTTAACAAGAGAATATTCAAGTTTGTATGATTAATTTAAAACGAATAAGTCAGAGAGTGCCCAGTTATGATTGTAGGATAGTCTGTAAGACAGTCAAAGTTATAAATCGGCGAAATTGAATTTTTTTAGAAACATTTTAAAAAAATATACGAAAATGCGGAAAATAAGACAGTAAAAAGAAAAAGAAAAAAATGTGTCAATCATGTAAATTAAAAGAAATGTTCCATAAATCATCCTTTGTCATAATTCGGATCAGAATTAAATATTTGTAGATTAGTTTTAAAACTATTCTTGGAATTAAGCAAGTTTAGCTTTCAGTCATTCTCAAGATGAAACAATACAAACACACATCGTCCAAAAAAATGATTATAAACAAACTAACAGTAGCGGGTGAAGCACGTGTTGTATGACCCAACTGAGCTCCAACATCCTCCTCTACAGATCCTGGTGAACCCTGCTGCTGAATAACGTAAGTTTGTTGTGTTGGTGAATGTATCGGTTGGTACTAAAAAATGAAAATAATACAATTTATAAGAAAACTAATAAAAAAAAAGGAAAATCAACAATTACCAATGGTTTCGATTATCCATTATGCATCCAATCAGCCAGCAGTTTTTTTTTTTTTTTTTTTTTTTTGAGAATTTTAGACTCATATTTGCTTATCTACTACTATTATCAAACACAGATTAATTTAGTCAAAAGAGAAATACTGTAATCTAACTCATATTGTATTCTCAGTTCATAAACTGCAAAAAGAGTAGAATTAATCTGGATTGCAAAACAAAATTTCTATAAGGAGAGTTATATTTTCAGTAGCTTGCCCCCGTAATCGTAAAAACACGAAGTTAAATTCGTTAACCGAATATGGTTATCATAAATCACTGTTAAATGGTATTTATATTAACACCCTTTTGTGGTAAGTGAGTACTTATATATGATGAAAATAACGAATTACAATTGAAAATGATCAGATTGGCAAAAATAACTAGATTCAATATGTGATAATGTCAAAAAATAATGGAATGTCAAAAATTCGAACAAAAAAAATAAGAAAAAAAAAAAAAACAACAAACCTGATAATACGGTGGATATTCGGTAGTATAAACATAAGTAGCATTCCTGCAAAGTACCATTTCTTGGGAATAAAATAAAACAATGTAAGGAAAGTTTACAGCAGGAAAATGATCCAAACAGTATAGCTTGAAACAATGAGATAGAGGAAGAAGAGTGTTGTTGCAGCAACCGACGGGCAAAATTATATCACGATAATGCTGTTGGGAAAAATGAGGAGTGACAGGAAAAGCAAAGGTTTCAAGCTTTCCATATATTATATTATATTAAAGCTTTTTGGAACCTACCTTCTCGTCTATCCCGATTATTATCCCTCCTCTCAAATAATTCTTCCTCACTTTTCATTCTCCTTCCGGTACTGAAAAGGAAATGCCCAATGGGATTTGGCTGGGAGTATAAGGAATGATTATGTACACTATGTTATATGTTATGCTTAAAGTGCTTTATGCATATATACCAATCATCCGCTCTTCTGCACCTTTCCATGAGTGCTTCCGGAAACGATATATTTTATCCGGAATATCCCTATCTTACATGTTCTATATGTAGCAACACAGAAAGGAAGTTTACATACTATATGAGAAAGATATCTAAATATAATATTAAAATAAAAAATATATATTAGTATCATATTATGCAAATTATTTTAGAGAAACTACAAAAAAAGAATGCACAGCGCAAATTACTTATTACTTAATGGAAATGTATAAGTTACCTTAAAATATGACATAAAAGGTAAAATATAAGGTATATCCCAGAAAAGACTTTGAATCTGAATTATATAATGAATCAACCATAATATTATGCCATGTATTTTTCTTCCTCCTTTCCTTCTTTGCATTTCTATACACCGTTACAGTATGTAAATTAAATATGCAGGTTATGCATTGCTTTGGCTATATAAAAATTGACTTTAAACTATCCGAAAATTTAAATCTAAATCCAGTACCACACTTAATAACTTCAGATATAATTAGAAAGAAAAGAATGTTATTACTAAGATATTGAAAAATAATTGTTATATACTGAACTTCCCAAAATTTCCGTGAGTTCAACTCATGAAAGAAATATTTCCTTCACATCTATCTTTATTGAAATGAATGGGAAAAAGATCAATCGTGAAGTAGAAAATAAATCACAAACAAATGAAATATCTATATAAGACACGAAAACTACAGTCCCAATCTGATCCCATACACGTAGAAATATTATAATGCAAATTTCTAAAAAATTTTATCAAATTTTAAGAGACATAGACTTCAATAGACCTAAGACAAACAAAAAAAGAATTTAAAATCAAATACCTGTCTAGATGTCCAGCTGGACTTCCTTTCGTCATCGACTTTATGAGCAAAACCTTGGGATGTAAATGTGAAAAGGGTCCCTTTAGAGGAGAGAATGAAGCATGCAGGTGAACTCGTTTGGCCTTTAAGAGGCAAGATATATAAGCAAGGGAAGCGAGGAAGCCATGAGGTGAGGTACATTATAATGATCATAATGATGACTGGCTCAGTACGCGGCTAATCATTCACTCACACCTGCTCTAATAACATTTCCCTTCTAACTACGAATATTTCTTTGAAATTCCGCATTTTCGATGGAGTCCATTTCCTCGCATTACAGCCTATCCTAAAAATGGATCTTATCTGTTAGTACAGAGAGAAAAATTTTAGTCTTTATCTCAAATTGAAAAAAAAGAAAAAAGAGTTCGACGAAATTATGAAAACCAATTTTAAAATTTGTCCAAGAGAATATGAAACTATCAAGCAGCTTTACTTGAAGGAGAAATCTTGGCAGGCAAATAATTATTAATTATAAGTCTAATTTTATTAAGAACTAATAAGGAATAAATGAAAGAATGAGCGAATCATTTTACGTTTTTTTTTCTTTTTTTTTAACATTTTTTTTCTATGCAACTTAAAAAATATATATAAACATTTTACCATTTGCATTTTTTAAATTCAAAGTGGAAAGTGGGAATAAATGATTATAGATGGAATTAGTCCAAGATATACTAATAAAAAATTTGAAGAAAAAAGGAAAAATTGAAGAATAAGATCCAATGTCACCTGAATTAAAGAATGAAACCAACTAATGCTGTCAGGTACTTACCAACTAATATTTATTTATAACATGAAAATATTTCACTGATTAAATGTTTGGTTACCAAGGTATCATATGCATACAAAATACCTGACAACAGTAGTTAGGGGAATAAAGTTAGAAGGGAGCGGGTAAGCAAAGGAGGAAGCCCTAAGACAGAATTGACGCAAACTCACAAGATAAAAGAAGTGTACATCAAATTCTTTTTATACTTTACGTATCCAACATCTTGGCGGTATATATATACATATAAGTATATATATATATAACTTTATATATAAAGTAATGCAGAGCGATGATGACAACCATAACGACCATAACGATGAATTGTCGTCTCCTAGACGACCCATCATAGAAACGAAAAAGACAAATATGTAACTACTTCCAAAAAATCTGAAGAAACAAGAAGCTTATGTGAAATTACCATCATCTCCTTCTCTCTTCTCTCTACAGCGCTTTACCTATTCCTCTCTTTCAGTCAAAAATAGTTCGCATATCTTTTCTCCCGATAATTCAAAATTTTGGGAAATTAGAGTTAATGAAATGAAGGCACTAACTAATAATTCTTACCAATTTTTCAAAATTAAAATTATTAATTCCTAACGATAAAACATAACCATTTTACCCACCAGATCATCAGTAGTAGATTTCCATATAATTTCATGTAATAAGGATTACTAAAATCCCTGGAAATGCTTGTAAGTGCACTGCATGTTGAAATACGCCCATATACCGTCAGTTTACCATCAATTCAATTCAAGGATATGCTACTCTCCAAAAAAACGAAAAAAAGAAAAGAAGAAATCTTTCAAAGGTAATACAATATCTTTAGATATTTCCCTCGCTGACAGAAGCATAGCAAAAACTTTAAGCATCAATCAAGCATTTCCAGTTAAAAATTCTTCTATTCCTTAATACTATAGTTTCACAACTTATTGTTCACGCTTTTCTTCAATCTTTGCGGTATCAAGAATGCAATTTATAACATCTTTCTAATAAACAATATTTTTACCTACCACCTTAAATTGAACGAAATTGAAATCATCCATCATTACTAAATTTATTACTATATTTAAGATCAGGAATTATTTGGGCTACTTTTAGTAAACTCAGAAATTGGTTCCTTTTTGGATAACGGAAATTTAGCAACAACCGACTGAGAGTAATAAGAAGAGAAGAGAATTCTTTAGAGAGAAATATTTTTACGGCTGCTTGCCTATCTTTAATCTTAACCGGATACCATATTGCTGCTATCGCTGTTGCCGCTGCTTCCTTGGTTACCGAAAATTTTTGGTAAAAGCTTCAAAGGCTTTACTTTAAGGCTCGACACATTGAGAGATAAACATGAGCATATAGATACACATATTCGTGTCTCATAAATCACCTCGTAATGATCAAATAAGGAGAAAGAAGAGATGTGAGGCAAGTGTAGTACTTTTATTAATATGCATATGCACAAATATAGAGACTACCAAAAGACCAGCTTTCCAGCAAAAATAAGGAATGTTCTCCTTGTGATGCCTTTAGCATGCAAAGCTCCATCAGCTAAGGGTTCCACTAGAAAATTAAAAAGACTTTTTCTTCTCCCCAACGATCAACAGTTATCGCTGTTCGCTGTCACTACCTATTTTTTCCCTTCCTCCAGTTGTCATCTGTTTGCAGTCCTCTTAGGAAATCAACATTGTTGTCACTGTTGTCAAAAGAGTTCCATTATCAGCAACCTCGATAACATTACAGGATGCATGCTTCGTTAAAGCTTAAAGCTTAAGCCTCCCACACTCCGTTGCCTTAGCTTCGGCCGTCATCCTTGTTTCTAGGTGGATACATTCCAGTTGCTAAACAACAACCATCACAACCAATCATCTCAACGATCAAGCCTAACCTTGGAACGCTATTTCTATCAATGTCACTATTGACAACGGTTACTACCACTATCACCATCACGGTCATCTCTAATATTTTAGCATTATTTCTTATCTTATGGATCACATCCACAAATTTTCAAAGGATATCAAAAAAAAATTGAAGTATTAACAACTCCACAATCTTTTTTTTATTCGCTTTTTCCTCTTATCTTCTTGCAAAATTAAGAAACGACTAAAAAATCCTAAAATTAAACCTTCCTATATTTCATTTAGAGGAATAGGTCATAAAAGTAACTAGTTGATGTATCATTACAAACCCTTGTGATATCATTATAAGAAAAACTTTAGCGATAATTAGCAATATTTAATAATGGCCTTAAACGGTTCAATTCCATATAAATATTACTACATCCTACGAATTACATATATTATCAAATAAAAAAATTAGTTTTTCCTCATTGAAATGTATCAATATTTCTTAATGATTTAAAAGAAAAATGCAAAATGAAAGCCAATGATTGAAATTCTAGACGTGGTAACTATCAACTATGTACCAGTGATACTTTCTATAATGTCTAATACCAGTAGTAGAGTTCGTATTTACAGTTTTCGTTTCGGAAAAATTACATTTAAATTTTTACAGGAAAAAATCAAGCGGTCTACAAAGATATATCAATGTGAGATCTCTAGATGGTATGTTAAATTTCAAGCTTCTTATTTATTTGATCTGTTTATTTTTGACTCATTTCCAATACAAAAGAAATCTAAACAAAAAAGTCCAAACTTAGTATTAGGACATGTGAATAGCTTATCGAAAACAATGACCTCTTCTCTCGCATCATTCCTCTCTCACATTTCATCGCATTCCAGTCCTCTTACTAATCCAGCAATAAAAACAATATTGCTTCCCTAATTCCTTAATTACAGCTAAGAGCTGCATTACTCGACTATTAATTATGCTCACTTTTGTTAAGTGAATTTCAACACTAAATAACGAGAATATAAATTTGCAACAGGCTTGATATTTAGATAGATTATTAGATCTAATTGACAGATAGAAATTACGAGTAGTTCTTTTTTTTTAAATGTATTGTGAATAAAAATCCTCATATGTCATAAGATTTTAAATGAATATATGAAATGAGAAGGATAAGAGTGGAGAGAAGAGAGATTGTAGTAAAGGAAGAGAGAGGATAAAACTTAAAGGAGATTTTTTGTGTATCAGAGAGATAGAGAGAGGAATTTGAGGATAAGACTTAAAAGAGATCTTCCGTGTATCAGAGAGATATAAACATCCTGAGAAAACTTCCAGAATTTAGAGCTATGCTTTGTAATGTTAGATTAAGCAAGAGATGGTACAATTTCTAAAAGCTGAATTTTTGCCCTTCACTTGCTGTTACAATACTCCTCACAACCCTAAGTCATCCATCTCGTATTATAATGGTCATATATGGTGGTGCAACACAACTACAACACATTAGTGCTTCGGTGCATTGATATCGTAACAACTTAGTACGTTGATGTAACTTGTCCTATTGGATAGGCATCCATCAGACTTAATTGCTGTGACTCGTCACTACCACTGATATCACTTGACCGAACTACCACCGTCTCCACGGTACCCTCTGCTTCACTTGTTAAAAAGCCAACTTCCGTTGCTGCAGCTACAGTAGTTGGTCTAAGTGTGGTTGTTGTTGCTGCTGCTGTTGCGGGTATAGTTAAATTGTTACTGCTAGTAACATACGTTACTTCATCACCCAATGGTTGATGATGATGATGACTGGTGCTGGTACTACTAGTGGTTCCTGATTGACCAAAACCATCAACAGTGGTGCCGTTACTTGTATCAACAATTACGGTATCGCTTGATGGTGGACCTCTTGCTTCTGTGAGCGTTGAACGAAAATCTGACACTGAAACAACCATCGCTTTTAATTAACAGTCGCAACAAACTATTGGGAAATCAAAATAAAACAACTGCCTCAACGCAAGAAAAGTTTTATCCTTACTAAGAAAATCAAGTAATCTTCAAACTTTCCCTCTCAATTCAAATTTATTAAGCTCCAATTTTTATGACAAAAATAAGAAACTTAAATTTTTTACGAATGTTAGACAAGCACACAAATAGCACGAGAATTATAGCAATCTTTTGAATTTGTAATGTCATTTCTAATTTGATTTACAAATTGAATCCTGAAATGTTCTCTTAATTCTCTTTCTCGACTAAACGAAGTTTGAGAAAAAATTTTCACAAATGCTTTTCTTCTAGGATGACAATCAATAAGATAACTTTGATATGTGAGTAATTAATTGTATTGCATATATTTTACAATATTTAAAATATAAAAAACTATTCATTGCTAAAGAAGTTGGAATGTTGAAGTTAGAGGATTATCGTTAGCAAAGTGGCAAATCGATAAGCTTTTTCTCAGTTAAAATAACAAACCTTTCCTACTTAGGCTTTTATACTAATTAGGTTTTCTCTATGAAATCTTTCTGTGAAATCTATCTGTTCCCACTAAGTTCTGCTTTTACAGTCAGAAAAAAATCTATTAAGTCTCTCTCCAGTTTCTTAAAGTGCATACCTGACAAAAGAAAAAATAATAAAAGTTTGGTAGCGAATGTGAAAGAAGATAACTTGACTCTCCGCCCAAAACCTTCACTTATAGTTCACAAGAAGAGCAGGTTTTAAGGATGTTTGTTTTTAAAAGATTAATTATGTATTGCTAGGACTACAATCGGTTTCTATATATCACTATACATCCAAATTTAATTATCGTATAACACATACAATAAGGTAGAATTATATACGATAAAATTATTTTAAGCTAACGATCATGTAGGTAAATTAAAAAATGTACATGAACGACAGTAGGTCAAACATTAAATTCAAGGCCATTTTTTAATAATTCTGACTGAGGACAAATTAAATAAGTGAAAAAATTTTCAAAATTAATAATGATGTAAGAAAAAAACTAAACGAATGTTACAGATAAAGTTATTAAAAACTAAAGTGATAACAGCGAAACTAACTGTGATAAGAAAGGATGGAAATATTTATAATTTTAGTAAACTCAACTTCAATCACGAGTAGCTTTTTTTTTCATGGTATCATTAATATTATATTAACAATTTTAAAAAAAATCAGTGAGTTTCTTTCAGTCAAATTATCAAGTAAAAATAATATTAAAGTACGTGGAAAAACTATAAAACGTAAATAAATAAGTCAATAAAACTAAGCAACGTTAGACCAATTAAGTGAGAGAGAGGATCCAATCCCAGTTCGTAAATTATAAATAACATATCAGAATAAAAATTAGATCTTAGAAACTAGAAATTTCTACTTATTTAACATCATTTTTTGGCTCTGTGACCTACTTGTGAAAAAGACTGATAATTTAATTCGATCAAATTTAGATCTCACCTCACTTTTTCCGTACTACAACATTTTGCAAATTTACTTTGCGACTTAAATTGTCGGAATAATATATGGTAACACAATTCTGGATTTTGAAAATTCCTATTCTCATTGAATTTCTAATTTTAATAAATGCAAGTAAACATGCTCATTAACTTTATTATTTCTTGAAAAATAAATAGTGCTCATATTAGGAAACTATGCAGATAAATTGGTAAGATCGAAAATAGCTATATTCCTATCACAAAATAGACTTTCATTAATAACCTAAACAACTGGGCACATATTTTCATGTTTACGATTGAAAAAAAAAAAATCGTCATATGGTATTCCTAAGATGTCAACTTATTTCAACTCCATCAACCAATCAAATAGGTTGAAAATATTTTGTGACATTAACTTCCTCCACCTTCCATCTCTATCATCTCTTCCTTTCCTAATTATGATTTCAGCTCGTCCCTAAATCCAGATTCATTCAAATCATCCATAAACGTAGAATTAATTGGAGAAGGCAACATACATCACAGCACTATTAGCACCATATTTAACCTATAAACATATATGCTAACTATATACAACAAACACATACACACACATTACAGACACACACACACACACACATATGCATAGTAACTTCTGAACCAATAGGCTCTATCGGCCACTTTACTCGATCATGCTAATAAACTTTCTCCATCTACCAGTCATAGCACCATCACATAAAGCATTTTAATTGCTTCGTGTGTACTTCAGCATAGATATACATACAAAAACAGACACACATACATACATACATACATGTATATATTCACAAAGTCATACACGTATATGGATGATATAGACATTAATATTAACTGCAGGATATCACCAACAACCTCAATAAATCCCACTAAATGAGTTATTTAGAAACGAACATAAGTCATACTTGAATTTTATTTATCCATTTAAAATGACCGAAAATAATAATCTGGAACTACTGCAAGGAACTTTAACCATTCTCTTTCATCATCATGAGTTTTTCAATATCAAGATTTTTACTTACATCTTTTATGATTCAAGATTACAAGAGTTATAAGATAATAGATCTAGCAAGTTCAAGTAAAATACACAAAAACTTTGAATTATCAATTTAATTCATCTTAAAGAGAATAGGTCCTAAAACTTCTGTAGTTGCAGGCTACCACATCCATACATTTATTATGAAATTCTAAATTAGTTCAAACTTGTTGGAATTCATAAATATTCTAAGGATAAACTAAAACATATATTTCAGAAATTATATCCAGAAAACCATAATGCAGAAGTTCTACCATACTTTCATTTATCACATCCTAAGCATCCTTCATTTTGATCTTTTTATTTTTTTTTTCTGATTTTTAAATGATAGAAAATGTAGGAAATAATTTTTGGAAGAGATGAGAAATGGTTCAAAACCTCTCGAACTATTCGTAAAATTTCTACTTTTTAATTATGGAAGTACCGTATTTCTCAGCAACAATATCAATAAAAAATAGGAATCATGAAAAGCTGTAATGAAAAGACCGCGAGACAATTTGAATGATAATAAGACTTGATGGACCCTTTGGAGACGGCAGTATTGCATGAATGTAAAATCTTAGACAACTAATCTTTCCCCATTTGGGATATAATCTGAAATTTTTAAGACATTTCAACTAGACTAACTAAATGATGTATTTCAGAATTGACCTCCAAATATACACGATTCAGTAAGATTATTCCATAGCTTACAACTGAAAATTAAGAAAATAAATTAAACTCCAAATGTGCAGCAACAGACGAATAAAAAAAAAGTCTAAAGATGAAATCCAAAAAAGAAAAAAGAAAAAGAAAAAACAGAAGAAAATGTATTGTTAGTTTTACCAAAACAGAAAAAAATCTCATCTAGCATGCATAAGCCATAAGGACAACCATTTTATTATTCATGTTAGCCAAGCTTTAGATAAATAGTAAGCTAGCTAGCTTGATCAGTGAATGTACTTTTAAGCTTTAGCCTTTAGGCACTAACCAATGGTATACGATGGTAGCAGTTGCAGTGACTGTGAACCAACAAATGAATGAATGAAAATATTGCAAAATCAATTTAAGCCTAAGCAGGGAAGTAAGCAGTATATTGGCTATGATATACAGAAAAGTGGAAAAGAGTGATGAAGAGGAGATATTAGCGGAGCACTTCCGAATAGCACAAATACTAAGGGATATATCTCTTGTCTACGGTATATTTGAAAGCCTATACATACATGCTTTGATGACATTCACCCTCTTTCTATCTTACTCACCTTTTCACCTTTTCCATTAATTTCTTTTTCATTTCTCTCTTACCTGAAAGGATATTGCACATGATGTCGGCAATAATTAATAACACATAACCAATTCATAAATCGATTTATCCTAATTTCATAATTTAATGTGATCATTGCAGCATTATCAAATAAGGGTCAAACAAAACTAAAAACTAACCAATATTCTTTTCTACCATTTCTTAAAATTATCGAAAACATACCTCATATCTGAAAACGTATACGTAAATGCTGATATAAATCTATTTCAAATAAAACTCTCGAGGACTTTAAATCCTACTTCCATTAGTTATCATTGCACATAACATTATTTTTTAAAGAAATTAACGAGAGGAAAAAAGATTTCGTGATTATAAAATAATCGCTTTCTTCGCCTTCTTCAAAGAGTCAATGCAGACAAAGGAAAAAAGAATGCTCCAATAATTAGAAGGGTGAGAAAAAAAAAACCATAATCAGTTATTTTTTTCACAAAGGAAAAGGGGAAAAGAAAAAAAAAAGAGCAATTTGCTATCACTTCATTTCATTTCCATAAGAAAAATCATGAAATTTGAAAGGCCAAATATTTTTTTCTATCTCACTATTCGTAATTTGACGAAAACAAGAATTAAACACTTTTTTTTTCTCACTTCAAGTTAACCTTTCTTTATTACTAACATTATAGCATGACTCATGATGTCTTTGTCAGAGATAAAGATTATTTATTTACTCCTAAGCTTAAAGACAATTTATTTTGCTCCTAGTCAACAAAACAATTGTCTATATTGATCATATTCAATAAAAAAGGAAAAAAAAAACATCGTGAAAAGTAGTGAGAATAGCTTAAAGAGAAAGAATGCTAGAACCACTTCTACCCATATAATTGCTTTAATTTACTTGACCAGCATATTCTAGAAGGAATTTAACCACTTCTAACCTACAGTATGTCTTCAACTCAGCAGTATAAAAATTCAAAATATCATGTTACCAACTGTTCAAATTTTATTTCATCCATTGAGGATGAAATAATTTTCTAAACTTTAATGGATTATTTCAGGGAAAAGTGATAAAACTCATGCAGAAAGAAGTTTATAATACTTACAACATGGAAATCGAGTTGTATGAAATGGTGGCAAACCAAACAGAGAACGTTGGTAGAAATTCATTCCCGAAGATTTGAAGCAATGGAGTAATAAACACAGTGATGCTGGAGATAATATTGGAGAATGAAAATCAAGACCCGACTTCTCGGATCAAAAAAAAATTGAAGGAATGGGAATGGTAAATGAAACGAAAGACTAATAACAATCATCCAGATGCTAATCCTTCCTCTTTTTTCACTTTTCTCTTTGTATAGGATATTTGGGAAATAGCCCAGAGATAAAACATTTTTTTTTTTTTTTTTTACAAAATAGATCTAACAGGGCGGATCTTATTTCAAATGGATAATAGGTATAATATATCATGCTAAATAGTCATAACAAAGCCTCAAAGACCAATCTACCTTTTCTTCCTTCTCCTCTTCATTTAATTCGTCTTGAGAAGCTAATATCACTTAATATTCTTTTTTTCAGTATCAGTCATTCTCATTTTTAAAAGCAAATCTTTTGTGAAAATTACGATAACCTAAATTTTGAATTGAGGGCCATTTTTTTCTTCTTCAATCATTTCCACATTCAGCTGGGAAAATTTTTTGCACTGAGAGTTGAAGGGAACAAGTAACTGATCGTACTACTTTGGTTATATGATAAAAATGAAATTCAATTCCATTTAGTTGTACATGGCAAGGATGTATTAATTAATACAGTACATATCAATGAATCCATTGAACTACTTATCAAACGTTCTTTAATGTTATTTCGAAATGAAAACAAATTCTAAAAAAAAAAAAAAAAAAAAATGCACATAGTAATACAAGGCGAAATGATACAACAACACTTATTGATAATCACTCATCGATGGATACACAAAAGGTAATATTCCATAAATATTCTTCATGGATCTACGCACTTGTTTTTTACTAATACTTTGCTAATTCCGCTAACCTTTTTTTGTGTTAGTACATCTCACAGAATCTCTTACACTGTGAACTGCGCAATGTAATATGAAATTTTCCACTTCAAATATTAATGCATTAATTTGATAC
Organism: Brugia malayi; assembly: GCF_000002995.4. Classification (NCBI taxonomy): domain Eukaryota; kingdom Metazoa; phylum Nematoda; class Chromadorea; order Rhabditida; family Onchocercidae; genus Brugia; species Brugia malayi. Next base: position 3,465,550 of record NW_025062476.1, on the reverse strand, counting down.
GATTTAAAATATTCTCGCAAATCTCGCAAAATTTTCAGAATCTCTTACATTATTTTACTAACTTCATCACAATATTCATGAGTATGTTACAAAAGAAGTATGAAATAATATATCAATATCATGTTTTCTATCCTCAACGATGAATATCCTTAAATAATGTATATTAATGTATATTAGGTAATGTATATTAGGAACTTAAATAATGTATATTAGGAGAATTTTCTATCAGAAATTCCTAACTTTTAATTCCAAGACATATATACATATTAGCCAAGCTTATGCTGTGCAAATAAATGAAGTCTACAAATAAAGAAAAATATGAAGCAAGATAGGATTGGCTTTTCGAGCTGCTTATTTTGATGATTAACTTCCAATTATAATTTACATCACACATAAAAATTTGTAACATGCACCTGCTCCTTTCGATTTTTCTCTCATGGAATATTCCTGCCCAATCCCTGCTTCCCCTTCTCTTTGGATGTTAGCATTTCTTTTCCAGACAACAGTGCTTAATCCTTTGCACAGTATCTTGAATCTTGATTTCTTCTTTTTTTTTTTTTTTTCATTCCCAAACCATAATTGTCAATAACAAACGGAAATTTATATTCCTGTAGCGAATATAAACATTGAGATTTCGAAAATAAAATGACCAATTCTACTAAAGCTTTTGAAACATGTTTGGTGAGCGTACATGCACTGTTACCAAATTAGGCTTATTTAGCTCTCACTATTTATTATTACAATAACCTTCAACTTATCGGTATCTACATTTATTCAAGTGCGGATCTTGTTAAAATCAGAAAAATTCAAAATTCAAGAAATTAAAAAATTCGCTTAGAAAAAAAGATATTTCCACCCACGCCAATTTCGCTTTCGCTTTGCGCTCCAGAAGTAAAAATTTTGTTGCTGTAGGGGCAATTCTTGAGAAATCAAAATATATAAGAGTTAAAAAAAAAGGAAAACTTACCATTAACTATTGGTTGTTGAGTGAGAATGAAATGTTGCACCGCTTCACTACCATTACGGCTAATAATTAACTTCGGTGATCGTTGCAAAAATATCACTTGTGCCTTTTTCTAAATTAAAACAATAAATTAAAATCATAACAAAAATTATATGATTTTTCTTTTGTTTGAAATTTCAAATTTGCCTTGATAATTTCACTGTTTTATGTCACTCTGACAAATTATGACAATTTATTAATCCATTTTTCTCTTTGAATCCTTTTTTTTTTCATCTCCTGTGAAGCAATATTTGTTAGAAAAACTTTGAAAATTCGAAAAAAGATTTATGCTTTTTCCTAGACTGTATGAAAGGATGTTTAGCCTAGAACAAAGAAAATATGAACAGCTACAGCTAATTTTATTTATTTTTATCCCAACCTTTTCACAAGGCAAACGAGGCAACTCGACTTTTTCACCTTCTTGTAGGTATCCTATACTTGTTCAAAAGCTTCCTTCAAAAACAACCTCTATATACCTATCCTTTTTTGAGGGTATTGATTGTCAAATGCTATGAGTAATTTCTTCATCCACTATTAAACCTCTTTATGCTTTTATGAAATTTTAATTGTAGAACCTATGTCATGAATTATTTCTACACGGAAATTCATTTCATTCACTTATTAATTTTACTATTTGTGAAAATATGACTGCGAGACAAATAAAGAGACTAAAGATATGAACATTAAAGTAGAGCTATCATTTCTTGATCTGAATTCTATTACAAACTTTCGGTTATTAGAATAAAATCTGGTTAAATTATTCATTGCAATCCTTTTCTTTTATTACTAACTTAAATCTAAGAGATATGAACGATCTTTTCTCATTAACTAGCAAAATTTGATTTTATTACAATTTAAAGAGTAAAGAAAGCGAGATATCTACAGTTTTGTTCAATATCACTTGTTTATTGTGGTATCTGTTTAATATATATAATTAAATATTTAATTGTAAAGTTTGATTGCAATTTGACTAGTGACTAAGTAGCTGTTATTATAAAGTTATCAAACTAGCTCTGAGCATTTGGTAGCATTCTGGATCCTTTAAATTAAGACATTTTCGAAAAAAAAAAAGTAAAATTTATGCAATTCTTTTCTTTTAATACTAACTAAACACTACTAAAAGCTACTTAGTGAAATTAAGTATAAGAAATAAATTACATGTTGCGATGATGCTGTCAGCTCGGTGCTGCCTGATGTCGAAGGCATAGTAGTCATCGATGCTGACACACTTTTACTTGGCATATTTGGCCACCTTGCTTCGGATTACATAACAATCTGAAAAAATGATTTAAAAAAAGCAATAATAATAATATGACTAGAAAAACATTCATCCTATCAAAAATGAACTGAAAAAGTTAAGATCTGATCAATGAAAGAAAAGATCAATGAAAGAAAAATGGAGTGCAGCAGTTCAACAATTATTTTTCGTACTGTCATAACAAACAAAGACACACAACAAGTCACATCATGCAATGCAAAAATGATCGAAATCACTGAAAATTTTAATTAGATCAAGAGTTATAAAAATTTCTCGACACTTTTATTGTATGTGTTTCTACATTATTTTGACATCATACTACGAATTAATGCTTATTATGCAGACATGGAAGGAATATAAAATCAATAATAAAAATACTATTATAATTTAACTTTTCATATTCCTTTCTCTTCGGAAAGAACAATAATACGTGCTGAATTACATTAATGTTAAATTACGAGAAAGTTGGTAAAAAAGCAGGAAGAATTCTTCAATCATCTAAAAAATTTAAGAACTAATTAGACTCTAACTTTCGAATAGCTAGTCCACAACTGAATTTTACCAACTACAATAAAACATGTTAAGCTATGCAAATTTCATTATGAATTACGTTTCATTCCATACAACGTGAATATTATTTTATGCCAAGAAAACTTTATCCAGTGTATCACGATATTGTAGAAAAATACTTTTCCTGATTTAGCTTTGAATTTCCTCTTCCCCTTGGTTATCAGTTGTTGCAAGGCTTAGAAATTCTCTTTTATTTTTCATATCAATTTATTTATTTTTAAATTAATTGACTCACAAAAAAGTCTTCAGATTCGATAAATCCGAACCTTTCAATTTCTAAGGCTTGTTTTATTCTCCGTTACCTGCAACTTTTGCACTTAATATGCAAATGATTGAATTACACAAATTTAATCAATTCAATATTTTCCAACAAAACTAATATCAAGCACAGCGAAATTTTCAAAATTAAAATTAAATCGTTCAGTCATAATCAACTGGTCTTAAATATGCGACAAAAGGTTAATACATAAGAGAAATATTAGATCAAAAATTTTTTCCCTTAATCTTAACCAAATTTTCCTTCTTAAATATAATTAATTCACTATATCTTTTATTTTTCAAATTTGCTATTTTGATCCAACATATTTCTTCAACATACATTTTTAATTTTTTCTCTATTTTTTAGACAAAATGTATAAATGCTTTTGTTGCAACCAACGGCAACAAACATTTATTTGCTAATAAATTAAATAATATATGGTCATAGAAACGGTAACGAAGGGATAAAAGCAGTGATCTCACGTATATATATAAAACCAAGTTATTGCAATTGAAATAATCTTTGTGAATTCAATATATGGAAAGAGCGCTATAATCTCCATGAATTCAATGAAAAGCTTTGGCTAGCGATCGCTGTTATTTAATGGAGTAACAAAAAGCGATACTTTGAAAAGCCTTAAATGGTCCGTTGCCTGGAGCAACGAACTGATAGCCATGTTTCACAGTACTCTTCTATCCACGACCAAGTTAAAATTGAACAGAAAAAACGAAGTAAAAGTCTATTTTCATTCCTCCTTTACTTCTTTTTATTGTACTCAATTTGACAGTAGCTTGTTGTCACGATAACAAAAAAATCCCTCCACTTCGTCCTACTGAGAAAGAAAAAGAGTATCTTAATTTTTTTATGATGATTCATTTCTTTTTTTTCTTGAAAAATTAAAAAATAAGACGAAAAAAAAAGTGTATCAAAATTAACCAAAGTAATGAAATTTTCGAAAAGGCGTACTAATGATTTATTTAGAGAAGATTTGCTTATATGCATACAGGCTGACATGAATTCGACGTGAAATATGACGCAACATAAGTAACATAGGTAACAGATAATGATGAAATTTATAACTTTTTCAAAATATTACAATAAAATGAGGAAAAAAAAGAAAAAAAAACGAAAGAAATGAAATTTATGAACGAGAAAGAAAGCTCACCTAAAATGGCATTGTGAATCGTTGCATACAGGTATTTTTGCGATATATTAGTAAGTAGGGAAAAAATCCAATACGATCCTAAATTTCATACCTGAAACTAAAAGTATACCTGAAAATTAAAAGTAAAAATTTAATTTCGAAACGATCGCAAGCTAAAAACAAAATACATTTTCATTCCACTAGAACAGTCACTGTCCCTACGTAAATTTCCAAATACATGTTCAATATATTCAATACGCAATTTTCAGAAAGTTTAATAGGATATCAGTCAAAAAACAATTTTATGCATGAATGCTTAGAATCCTTATTTGCAACAATTTTCTGCATGTACATTCCGGATATACATCAACCTACTATTCAAAATCCGGATATATAATACTTCTCACCATAAAATCACCAAACAATAGTAATGGCCGTCCTATAAACTCATCAGACTTATCAAAATTAAAAAGAAATTTCTCTCCATAAAATTTCTCGCTTCCAAAAATCACAGATTATCTCTGAAAATTTTAACTCGGCCCGTTAAATTCGTTTAGCGGGAGTTTGAATTTTGTTTTGTGAACATCGATTAGTTTTTATGTAAAAATCGATTATCAGATGGTTTCATTAAAAGTTTACTACGTTGGTATTTCATTTTATTGAGTTTTGAGCTAGAATTTCTGCCTATAAAATTATAAAAAAGTAAAAATTTCAAAATTTCAGTCAATTTTTCAAGAAACCTGGAAAATTAAAAAAAAAAGACAGGAAAAAAATTCTAAAATTTATTTGTAGAGATGCTGAAATCATTTAAATTTTAAAACTGAAATTTTTAGTTTTAAATTTACAAAAGTTGAAAGTATTGTATTGTATAACTAATTTTACTCCAGCAAGTTGCAAATTGGACAGAATTTTAAAAGTGCAAGAATGTATTCATTTTTCAGTTGAGATTTGAGATTTGCAAAACATCTATGCTCAAATAATTTGTAAAATTTTCGGATAATTCCAAAAGTTAAAAACTTTAGAATTTCAAATTCAATTTACTGGAAAAAACCATTAAATTTTAGAATTACGAAGTCTTTCATTGGTGTAATCTAAATCACAATGATAATTCTACATACAAATTGTATTTTACTTAGGATGAAATTCGGAATACTATAAGAATGGGTTGAAATTGATGAAATTTCAGTAAATAAGCAATGATATTTCATTAAATGGCTTAAAATCTCAACGTATCTGTGAATCTTTCAGTTTCTATTTGTTATATTTAGTTGATCTTATTTTAGACAAATTCTTAATTTTAAATTAACTGTAATTTAGGCAAATGATAATAATTTATTGAATGTAAACAAATACTTTTAATATAAGTCTCTCAAGAACTACACAAAATTAAAATTATAAGCTGAAATTTTGAACCAATAAACAGCGCTACGATTCAGCACGTTCTGTTGCTTCAGCTATGCTGAAAAGTGAGATGGAAGTTTTAAATAAGAAGCAGGAATTCAATTGTTATTCGTAGTTACTGATAGAAGTGTTCATAAATTATTTTAATTTTATTTAACAATGAAAAAACCTGGATGAAATGTTTGAATAAACAAAGAAAATTTAAAACAAATTCTGTGAATTGGGATAATATTAAAGTGAAATGTATAATAATTTATTTCATTTTTGATCAAAACGTGTTAATATCACAACTTTTAAATTGATTTGATGTGCAATTTATCACATAACTAGAAATAAACTTCAGTTTAAACTCTATCAGCTTTCAAATCAATAAAAGCTAAAAATGAAATTTAGAATATTTAGCTGATTTCATAAAAAGTTAAATGAAACTAACATACAGTTCAGATTTATCATCCACTAAACACTGAATTTGTCTTCGAACTCGAGCAATTTTCTCGAAATCTTTTTTATAGCAAATTGGACAATGTCTCTGTCTCAACAAACTAAAGGAATCAAATTACAAATGATATCTAATAAGTTGTTCCTTTTTTCTGCTTCATCTTAAATAAATTTTTTTTGCAACAGACTTTTTTCAGCAGAAAAAATATTGGACAAAATATATTTTAAAAAAAAAGAAAAAACCAATATGAATAATTTATTAAACCATAAAGATAATATTAGACATACATGTCTTTTTTCTATTTATTTTAAAATTAAACTTGCTTCTTTCTAGACTAATCTTGCTTTATTTAAATTTTACTCAATACTCACACTCAATATTCACATCATATTTTTAAGATAGCTTTAAAATTTGCAAAGAATTTGAAATTTAAGTAATTTAAAGAATTACAGTATTTTGAGCAGAAAGAAAAAAAAAATAATGGAAAGTTAAAGTTGCTAACAATAGACAACAAAGTCCAATGCAGCAATAAAGTGAAGCACCGAAGCAAAGAAAAAAACCAAATTTAGTGAATCGCATTTGAACCACCTAAATTTATTTTTACAACTTATCATTTTAATCCGAATGTTTATAGCATATTATTATTATAGCTAAAATATTTATAACTAGCTTTATTGTAGCTAAATGATAACTTGGCTAATAATGCTAATGCTATCACTGTAAGATAATAAAGATGAAAAAATTGAAAAAAATAAAAGAAAAAGTTTAAAAATTAAACATTCAATCGTTTTTCAGACTTAGGCATATTTTATTGCTTATTTACCATTTAGATATTGATATTTTTATAAAATTTATTGTTTTAATTACCAAAAATTTATAAAAAAAAAACAAAAAAAAATTGATCACGTCTGATTGATACATGTCTGATCGATCAAGTAAATTTCAGTATTGATATAAAATTCATTGATGACTCATTAATGAATTCATTTTTACAATGAAGTAAAAATTAATTGCTGTTTCATTAATGGAGTAAAAATTAATCGATGAAATTAACTGTTAATTTAAGCATACAATTTCTTATTGTTTATACTTAAATTTGAAAAGAGAAAAAGAAGAAATCTGAATAGTAAATACTTTTTGTCCACAACGATGGCATACTTTTGGTTCTTTTTGACGGAAAAGAAACCAACAAATACAACACATTTGGTTAATTTTAGTATACGACCTTCCTTTTTCTCTTAATAATATAAAAATGACAAATGAAAATTTTAGCCAATTATGGAACAATATTTATGCTATATGCAGAGTAAAAGTTCCTGGAAATTTACACGTATTTCACGTATACCTCAATTAATTCATATTATTTATTAATGAATAGAATATAGGACAAAATGGTATTACATAATAAAGTGTTACTAATATGGAAAGCAAAATAAGGAATAATTAACATTACTGGATTAAAATTTTTTTTTTTTTAAATAAAAATCTAGGTGTTAGTGTTGTCATATTGTACATAGTATTTATTACTATTTGATAAGTAATATATCTGAAATTTTCTATGTAAATGATTGCATATTATACGTTAATTAAATATTATATATTTTTAATGAACTTAAAGTGAATGATTTAAATTGAATGTTTCAATTTTTTCTATTAGATTATTCTTTCCAATAATTAATGTGTGATCGTACAGCACAGAAATTGCAGATATTACGCTATCAATCTTATCATACTGTTCCTTCTTGTTATCTATTCGCATGCTTATCAACAAATTATCCATAACTTTTGCTACATGAGAGCAGATTAATCACCTGGAAATAAATATTTTCAGGTGATTAATTGAATCATAAGATAAAATACTTAATAAATGCAAATTGATACTACTTATTACTTAAACTACGTCTCAGAAATACATGTTCTAAACCTTCATCGCAGTTAGTTCGGGAAATTTTGAAGCATTCAGAAAATTCTCGTGGCAAATCAATGTGCTCCAAATGGATAGAAATTAAATTTCACTGAAATTATTTCAAAGTTTTACATAACTATTGAGCAATACTAGCAATGATTTGTACAAATTTTGTCATATTACATTTGCAAAATTTGAATTTTTACCCGTAAAATGAACAAAAAGTGAAGAAGCAATTAAAACTTGAAAATTTCACTGCAAAAAAAAAAAAAAAAGAAAATTGTTATGTAAACAAACATTGTTGTTAGAATTAAGAGCGAATATTTTCGTGTTGTTTGTTTCTATGAAGTTTAATTCCAATTTTCACTTTTTTTTTTTGATTTCCTATATTTAAAATATAAATAAAATAATCGTAGATTTCCTTTCCTCTCTAATCAGAATTAATTAAACAATTTGATACACTTCCTCAATTGAAATTAAGTTTCTCGTATGCATAATCGATAACAAATCCATTAAAAATGTCTTATATTGATAATGTGATTAATTGATTTCATATTAGAACACTGATATAGTATTTTAGTTTGTTAATGTCACACAAATATGCTTTTTACTGTATCAGCAATACCTATAATGGTTACTGCATGTAAAGAAAGAACAAATTTCCATCTTTAAAAATGCTTTCAAAATATAGGAAAATAATTTTTGGAGCATAAATTAATTAGTTGCTTTGTTTATTAACTCGAAAAAGCTCGTTGCTTTTCATTAACCTTTTTTTAAATTAGTGTTCTTACCTGTCAAAACATTATTAACACTCGCTGAATATTTATTGAAAAAAATTCACAAAGAGAACTATCATTTCAAATATTTTAACTTGTTTACTCTTCTCATTGCTTGTTATTACCTGTTCACTTGCCATTTATCTTACTTCCAAATTGCTTATTTGGATCATCATATTTTAAAATTAGATTTTTTAAGATTAAAATTCTTAATTGAAAAAAAAAAAAAAACTTTAAACCTACTTAAAAGTTGTCCTGAAAATTGACGCAATAAAGAAAATCCTTATCTTTCAGCTTTTTATGCATGATCTTTTACTGAAATATTCATGCTAATATTTGAGAATTAGAATTCGCCAACTGATAATGATATTGTCATCTTTCTTGCATTCAGAAATTAAAGTGAAAATTAAGACTGTCATCTTTTTTCTCAAGTTTCTCTGATTTACAAACTTTAATGGATTTAGAAAACGGAGGGTCGTCTATCATAGAAGCTTTTAGGAAGTAGAAATGACAACCAATGTTTCGTTTTATATTATATTTCTAAAGCTTATTAATTGAGGAATGAGCTAATAAATACAGCACGTTGAAAAGGGATTCATATAACTTTGACCATTTCAATTTTACCGATTGAAATCAACTAGAAAAATTCTTATATTTATAGCAATTAAACAACTTATTATTGTTATACTTTACCTTCCTATTCCCAAGTATCAACAAACATTAATGTAGAAAAAACCGATCACCTTTATTTTACTTTCTCTCTCTTCTTTTTTCTTTTACAAAACCATTTCAGTGTAATTCCAGAGTTATTAGATAAACTAGAAAATTAGGCCATACTTACTGTCGCGAATTAAATTTCGCGAAAACTCTAACCAAAATAATAAGATTAATATAACTAAAAACTAATAAAACTAATTAATCATTTTTAAATTGAAAACAATCTAACGGTATCATAAACCATCTCTCCATAAATCTAGTTTCTTAAGATTTATTACTCATGTGATTTTAAGTGAAATTGTAAATTATCAATTCTTTGTAAACACTTCCGATTCTTAACACATGTGATTTTTATCTTAGACATGCCCAATTCTCACTTATATAAATTCAATCCAAATAAACAAAAGATTATTGTCATTATTGTCGACTATAAGCCGTCATAACCAATCTAAATTTTCTCCGATTTTATAAAGTCTATTTCTACTGCTCAGGTTACTGATAATACATTTTATGAAAATAAAGATTTATTAATCTTACTGCTGCATCACAAATATTCGAGTATCTGAAAATGAAAAAAAAGACGAACCTTTCACGACATTTTTATTTGGTGCCACGAGCCGGGAATCATATCTAGCAACATTATTGCAAGCATCCAACCGGCAAAAGAAAGGTTAGTTAATCTTCTTAAAGAAATAAATTTAATGGAGATCAAATCTCCGGAATCAACTATGACACTAGAAGAAAAATACAAAGCAGTAACAGAAGGCGACCAAGGAATATTCCAATTATTTCATGAAGGAAAGGAAGCGGTAATAACGCTAACAAATATAATGGAATGGAAGCTTCACAATTAACAGAATTCCATATATTCACTGACGCTTCTAAAGTTGCCTATTCTGCAGCTATTTGTGTTCTCAATCATGGATATAAAGGAGCATAATTGAATTCATTCTTGATTTATGCAATTCGAAAGGTATGTCAATTCCTAGACTTGAATTATTATCTGTACTAATTGGAGTAAGAGCAACTCAATTCGTACTAAAACAACTAAATCTTGAAAATAATCAAGTTACTTTGTGGACAGATTCAAAATGTGTTTTCTACTGGATCCAGAATTATACAAAACTACAGATTTGTACAAAATCGCATCGAAGAAATAAGGAAATCTAACTTTGAATTAAAATACGTACCAAGTGATCAAAATCCAGCAGATATAGCCACCAAAGGACTATTACACTTAAACTTCAAAATTGCAAACAATGGTGGAAAGGACTTAGATGGTTGGAACTTAAGAAATGTGAATGGCAAAGTGTAAACTTCGTTATTCAGGAAACGATGAATTGTAGAAGCTATTGCTTTGAACTTGACAAAGATAACTCAAACTTTTAAAATAGATACAATTGAATTTATTGACGAATGTCGCTTCAGTAGTTGGACAAAACTAATTCGAGTAACTGTTTGGACTCTTTGATTTATCAAACAAACCTGCAAAAGGAAATTAGTGTGGCTACACCCATTATCTGTAAAAAAGAGATACATGACTAAAATTGGTTACGACATAGCGGAAAACATGCTGATCAAACAAGCTCAATCACAAATGTTAACGGAGGATGAAAAGGAAAAATGGAATCTATATCAAGATGAAGGTGATAACTTATGGAAGTTAAGGAGCAGATTGGAAAACTCAGAATTAAAGGATAAAGCAAATATCCCATATATTTATCGAATCATAGTTATATCACCGATCTTATTATTTTACACAAGCATAATGAATTATATCACGCAGGAATCGCACATACGTTATCTGAATTAAGACGGAAATTTTGGATACCGAAAGGAAGAGCTGCAGTAAAACGAATCATAAACTTATGCCACAACTTCTTGCATCCGCTGAAAAGCTAAACCGTTCAAACTGCCAGCGATGCCAAGTTTACCAGAAACACGAGTAAAACGATCCAGAACCTTCGAACAAGTCGGATTATATGGGTCCTCTTTCAGTCAAATCTAATACTGGTCTAGTCAAAAGATGGATAGCACTTTTTACGTGCTTCACTACCAGAGCGGTGCATCTAGAAATGGCGGAGAATTTATCTGCCGAGAATTTTTCACATGTTTTAAGAAGATTTATCGCTCGACGTGGATATCCAAAATTAATATTAAGCGATAATGCTAGCCAATTTCAACTGGTATTCAAAACTGTTATGGAAGAAAACGCTAATTTTTTGGCGACAAAGGGTATGATATGGAAAAATACTATACCAAGAGCACCATGGGGTGGTGGTGTATATGAAAGACTTATAGGACTTACAAAAAAAGCATTAAGAAGAGCAATGGGAAGAAAACTTTTAAAGGAAGGAGAATTAATAACACTGATAGTTGAAATAGAAGGAATCCTTAATACTCGTCCATTAATCGTCCTTATATAGCTTTCGACGACTACAGAATCATTCGGCCAATTGATTTTACATCAACTATGGCCTCATTAGATCTACCAATAAATTACGACAGTCATCAAGACGAATATACTCCTTATACAATAAAGACTAAAGATAAACTAGTCAAGTATTGGACCAGTACTCTATCCATATTAGATGCCTTTTGGAAGTTGTGGAAAGAAGAATACCTTATAAGTCTTAGAGAACGTACACAAAGAGAATTAACATCACCTAGAATAGTAGAGAAAAGAATACCACATGAAAATGAGATAGTATTATTAAATGAACCAGAAGTACCTCGTGGTGTTGGAAATTAGCAAAGATAATAAAAATTAAACGAGGATGGGATGGAAAAATAAAAAGCACAACAATACAATTACCAACTGGAAAACAAATTGATCGATTAATAAATATGCATTATCCTATGGAAATAGATGCTGCTGAAGATATAGAAGACAAAGTGGAAGATAAACCGGAAGAATCCATTGCTAGACGAACCAGAAGTGCTAAAAAATTACAAACTATGGTCGATGCAAATGATAAGTCCAATCTTTTGATAAAAACTTTATTATTGATAACGATTATATCGTAAATACCAAGACAGGTATTAACTAACAGCAGCTATAATTGGATTTCTGGAGTACTCTTTAATATTCCTGAGAAATGGAATTGTGAAGAAATTATTAACAAAAATGCTACATATCACAAAGTGGACACACGCACCCATGTAAAAATACCAGCTATAAAATGTAGTAACATTACACGGACAGTATGCACAAAAGCTTTTCTTAGAATATCACTATCGATGGTATCAGATTATACGTCTGCTACTGCAACTTCCTCATAATTCTGCAGATATTTAAATGTTCGAAAACAAATGAATGGAATTGGACTAATTCAAACTTTTCCTACTCAATAGATAACAAATAAGGAAATACAAACAAATACTAGTATTATTATATGGAATAGCAAAGGTACAGCCAACCATTTTCTATATCGAAAAATTGGAAGATTCAAGTCTAAAAAATATAACAAACACTTCATCATCGACGAACTACAAGCATCACTTATAATTAATGAAAACTACCATATATTAAACACAAAAAATTATAGATTCACCTCTCCATTTTTAATGCAAGGTGATATAGTTATTGAGGTAGACGTTGAAGATGACGCGAACTTTACTAGAAAATTCAAACGAAGAGTAATAAATTAATGATGATGGAAAAGTCTCCTGACAAAAAATTCGATCCTGAGAACGTAAAACTTTAATACCATTTCGATTCACTAAGACAAGAATTCATTCACCAACTCAAAGAAACACATCAAAAAAGTTGCCAAAATAGAAATAACTTGTCATTGTTGATCAAATGGTTATCAATCAGTAATCCTACTCTTGCCACAAAACTAATACTTCAAAGAAACGATGTGATAGCTAAAAGAATTGATGGAGATTGGTGGTGGCCCCTTGCAAATCAGAACAACCGACAATCGAAAAAATCGAATTCAAAGGAGATTTAATAAGTAAGTTTGAAAATGAAAGAATTAACACAGAATTAGAAATCCTGACTCAAAATCACGAAACAATCAATCCAATAACACATGAAATGAAGGATGAAATCTTTTGGCAAGAAATTTCTGAAGAAGCAGAAAAAATTATTGAACGAATGGAAAGGGAATTTAACGAAATTGTTCTACCGATAGAAGAAGAATTTGAAGATGTGATAATACATTGGAAATTGATTTCTATTTGTATAATTATGGTGACAATATTAACTGTTTTAGTTATTCTTAAATAGAAATTCAAATTAATTCAATCCTTATTCCGTACTACTCCTAAACGAAGTTCAAATCAAGCTACTATCATTATTCTCTCTATAGAATCACCACACACTCAATTCCTAAGGAAGAAATCCCACCCATTAAACTCCCATACCTTTAGCTACATACCTCAAAATCACTCTCTCGAAACTCCACATTACATCGATTTCTCCCCACCTTTGGGAGTGTCGCGAATTATAATTTCGCGAAAACTCTAACCAAAATAATAAGATTAATATAACTAAAAACTAATAAAACTAAATAAACATTTTTAAATTGTAACCAATCTAACGATATCATAAACCATCTCTCCATAAACCTAGTTTCTTAAGATTTATTACTCATGTGATTTTAAGTGAAATTGTAAATTATCAATTCTTTGTAAACACTTCCGATTCTTAACACATGTGATTTTTATCTTAGACATGCCCAATTCTCACTTATATAAATTCAATCCAAATAAACAAAAGATTATTGTCATTATTGTCGATTATAAGCAGTCATAACCAATCTAAATTTTCCCCGATTTTATAAAGTCTATTTCTACTGCTCAGGTTACTGATAATACGTTTTATAAAAATAAAAATTTATTAATCTCACTGCTGTATCACAAATATTCGACTATCTGAAGAGAAACCTTTCACGACACTTACAATGAAATCAAAAATTGACAAATTCGAAAACAGCAAATATGAAAAACATTTCAAACAATGTATATATATAAAGAAAACAAAAAAACGATTGCCCAAACATGCAATACATTGGAAATTAAAGCACCTATAAACTGGAAAAATTAAAGCATTTCATATTTTTTGGCACAAAACAAACGTTATTTTCATCCAATAAAAAGAAATTGATTTGTCATGACTTAATATCAAATATATATTTCATAGTTGATAAGAAATAATATGAATGGATAGAAGACATTTTCCAAGAGAATGGTTTCTGCAAAAAAGGAAGATGACTTAGCTTAAAATATTTTAAATTTCAGTTCCTTTTTTCCATATTTATAAAATTTTACAAAATCAAACAAATGCGAATTTACGAAATCAAAAATAGGAAGAGCTTTAGAAATAAAAAAGTCATTGTTAAAAAGTGAAAAAAAAAGGACATAAACAATCTAAAAAAAAACGTTAATGTTTCACGATGCTTTTAGACTAAATGGGTTGGCATCACATTATCCCTTGAAAAGTGGCGATTTTGACACCAAAAAATATTTTTAAAATAAGTAAATGTCTGAGATACTAGGAAATGTTATACAAACTATTCAAAATTTCTAAAAAAAAAGCAGGTAAATGGTACAAAAATGAAATTAAACAAATCATTGTGCTAATTACAAATATTTACATATGGATCAGGTAAATTTTCCCGATTATTTCCTCAGATGATCTATTCAAATTTTCGGGACTTTATAATTTGGAAGAAACAAATAACAAAATTCTTGTTAGAATAGAATAGCAATTGAATACTAGTGACGCAAAAATAGCTACAACTACCCTTTAACTTCTAGAAACAAAAATATATATATATATATATATATATATATATATGTATATATATACAGGAAAAAAGAGGAAAAGACTTCAAGCAAAAAACACTTTCCATACTTGCAAAAACCTCTTCAAAAAAAGAAAATAATGAAAAGAGAGAGGAGAAAATAATAAGAAAACAAACATGAATATAATATATTTCCTGAAAAGAAACATAACTCTAGAAGGTCTCGTAAAACAAGCTTAACAGGACTTTTCAATCCCAAAACAATTCATTTCGCTATAAGACCTAAATCGAGAGCTTCACGTTCGGCCCATTCATCAATCGATTCTTGTGTTTCCAGTGGTGAGTCATCTTCTACATCGCGTAACGCATCTATTATAAACGATCCTGCAAATTACTTAATTTGCTTTATTCCTTAACTGAATAAAGTAATTACAGTAAAAACAAAACAAGAAATAAGACTTAAACAATAAATAACATCAAATAAACGATTTTACGTCACACCACTGCTGCAAAAAATCTTTATATGTGCAGTTGTGAAATTAGTGAGTAATCCATGGTATTTCTGATGTGTCAATTCTGTGCTTAATGGAAATGAAAGAAAAAAAAGACTAGAAAAAGCAAAACTAGTTTTTCCTTCTTTTGATAGATAGTTGAATTTTCCGTTTCTGAAGTATGACACTGACATAAATCTCCTACGATTACATAATAATGAAAAAAGCCTAAGAAATGGCCGACAGAAACCAGTTATTATATAATAAAAGAGTTATCATACGATGAGTAGTCAATGCATCGAACTCGTCGTCTGATGAACTTTCGTCTGAATTATTCCTTGTGCCTAAGATATGGTCAATATTAAATTTTGAAAAATTATATAACGAAATGAAAATTGAACAAATGTCTAAAATACAATATCTGCAAGCAGTGGTTGCAGTGGTACAACAGCATATCAAACTCTACTTAACAGAGGTCCCTAGAAAAGAAAAAAAGGATTCAGAACTATTCATTTTAAACTATTTATTTTGGATCTTTCTTCGGTAAACAATAAATTCTAATCAATGCATTTAATAACCTCTTTATTAAGCAATATTTTTCCTATGTATAAATTTCTTTTCCTCAAATGGCTACTTCTTGCTTATTTCTGAAGGTCAGAATTATGCAACAATTTTTAATGTTAAACAATGATACATACCAAGAAATCTACCAGAAATTGAAAAAAGTTCTTCAGCTGTATTACTACTACATGAGACACTATAGTCGCTTATATCCACAACCACACGACTATTACTTTGACGTAAGGATTGAACATTACATACCGTTCCACCAACAACCACTGTGATCATCTGTAACTTTTTTCCGTTTTAACAAAAGAATTTTTTCAAAAAAAAATCCATCAAAAAAAAAAACTAAGCTATAATAAATGCAGTAAAAAACAAGTAAAGATGCATTTGTTTTCACCTTAAATTTTGCTTAATAAAAAATCAAAGGACAAAAAAATCAAAGGACAGAAAACAGCATAAAATGGCATGCATCAAACTTTTTCGGTAAAAATTAAGCAAAGCAATCTTTCTAATAAAAATGCTATCTATTAAAGTAAGTTTTAGAGGAAATGACTTAAACAAGGAAGATATAAAGCGGTAACCGTCAGTTTCTGAGAATATTCAGAGGTTGGAAAAGCATCAAGTAACGCTTGAATGCCATTTGAAGTTACCTGAAAATTTATCAATCATCATCT
Source organism: Brugia malayi (assembly GCF_000002995.4). Taxonomy (NCBI): domain Eukaryota; kingdom Metazoa; phylum Nematoda; class Chromadorea; order Rhabditida; family Onchocercidae; genus Brugia; species Brugia malayi. The sequence continues at coordinate 3,448,592 of NW_025062476.1, read as the reverse complement.
TATAACCATATTTATAATTTTATTTTCCTATTTAGCGGTCTTAAATGCAAATATAAAGTGAATAAAAAAACAATGAATAGTAGAGTGAAAATATTTCAATATGCAAAAATAATTCAAAAAGAATGGTTATCAAAATTGGGATGATTACCAAAATTAATTTGATATAAGCATCAATATTTAAAATGCCATTCTCATAAAGCCATGGTAATGGTCAAAAATTTATCATTAAAAAGATTTTTTAAATAACCAACAAGAAGACATCCACTCAGATCAATGTGCTCCAAATTTTTCAGCGTCGTTAATGAACAGACACCTTCGTCACCCAAATATGTGCAACAGCGCGCTCGAATAATCTGCAGTTTTAAACAGCCGGAAATAATTGTCGATAGGGAGCGATCTGTTATTGCTGCTAATGAGCTAACATCAAGCTGAAAAAAGTGAATTATACATCCAATCAGTATTACTGACTATTTACTTTTTCAACTTTATTTTTTTTAACGCACCGTTTGAAGCTCCTTCAATTTTCCAATCCTCATAATAACTTTTTCGGTTATTGTAACATCTGAGCCAGCATATGCCAAACTAAGAAAGCGCAAATGTGGAAGATTAGTTATTTCTTCCAATACTTCATCCGATACAAGTGAATTGTTATCTAGCCTAAAAATTTTTGTAAGTAAATTGCAATAAATAGTTTTAAATTTTACAATTTCTTAAATTAAATTCGTATTTTTAACTCCACATTATTGATTTCGAAAAGAAAGAATTGGTAAAAAATCATCCGAAAAAATAAAGTTCGATATATTGAATCAAATTTCTGGAAACAAAAACCAATCATATGTTAGGTAAAAGGAATTCCTAAAAGCTTTCATAAACACGAAAATACTTACGATAGCTCACAAAGACAGCGCAATCGTAACAAAGCCATTAAACCCATTGAAGTCAAGTTCGGAAAAAAATCACCACACAAGGCAAACGACTTTAAATGTGTTAAGCTTCTCGATATCAAACTGCAAGTTAAGTTTCCTTAAAATATTATGGAGATTTTAATAATTTATATAACATAATTTTATTTGTTTATTACCAATTCCTCTGGAAAACTTTCAGTGTCATATGATGCGATCTTTAAACTAATAATTTTTGCACTTTTGATAATTAAAAACTACTGATAGGAGAAAACAGTTAAATTCTTTCGGAATTTTTTTAAAGACTTGTTTTTGTTATGCTGATAAAAAATCCGAATAAAATAGCAATGAATGTCATAGAAAAGTATGTTTTAAACATCCTGGGATGAATTATACTCGGAAACTGCCAACAATAATAACAGATTTAAACTGTTAGGTGAAACAGATATGACTATGGAAATAAGAATTAGACATTATGTTCTTTTAGAGGAATAAAAAAAAAAAAAAAAAAAACGTAATTTCAATTACCTGAGTATATCATCAGAAACCAACTGACATGAACTCAACCGCAGTTCAGTGATATTCGGTGAATTAAGACATAGTTCTTCAAGGGACTGTTTATCCAGACGGCAGCAACCATCAAGTAAAATCTGAAAGACAATAAAATAGCTCCAAATTAAGAGCTATCTTCTTTTTTTATACTTTAAATTATTTTACGAACTTGCAATTTGTAATTCACGTGAATTTTTATTTCATATCAGGTATAGAGTAAAAAATAGCAAAGCAGGAAATAAACCGGACAACTACGTAAGAACCAAAGTGTATTTTGATACAAGAAAGAACCAAAATATATCTATTAATATTCTCAAAGAAACGATGACTCACTTTTTCTAATGAATTTCCAAAGAGCCGGAAGCAACGACCTTTGAAACGTCGGCAGCCTCGAAGATCAACTTCACATATATTCATGCCTAATGGCTTGAACAAATACCACATTGTCTTATCACTTATACCTACCATATCTCTGTATATAACAGACCGTAAATTCGTCAGTGGTTCACCAAATGTACGCACTGTTTGCCAATGACCACCGAGTCCCGATAAATTCACCTAAGATATGACTTAATGTCAGATAAGCAGAACAGAGAATTAGAATTAAACTACAAACAGAAGAAAAAGTTGCGACATATAAAACTTGGCTTCGTAGTTTGATTTCTTTTGATTCTACCAAAAATTAAAGGTTAAAAAAGAAAAAATTTTCTTTCGAAATTTACTTCTTCCAAATTTGGACATGAAGATGAAATAATATGAAAAGCTTGTTCATCCAGTAAATGTACTACTCCGGATAAATCCAAAGACTTCAAATGTACACCACAACGAGACAAAAGTGCCTATAATAACGATTAATTACCTTTTAGTGTGAAAAAAAATTATGCACTCGAAAGTTTTAGTAGAATAAATAAGATCATGTAATCTTTTGTTCATAAGGCCGCTCAATATGATGTATGTCAATAATTTCCAATTTTTCAAGCAAACGGTATATTTTAGAGTGAGTATAACAAGATAAAAAGAATACATAATTGTGGAAGCAATAAAATAATTTGCTACCTTCAGATGAATATTCCGAAGAGGATTTAATGGTGAGAAAGTGTGTCCAAAACCACTATCACTTGAGAATGATAATGCATCGTTCCATTTCCAAGCCTGTAATTTGATGTAATTTGAATAGCTTTCAAAAGAATCAAATACCTTCAGCCATTCCTAAAAGTATGATTATTATTCTCAACTTACACCTCGAGAGCAATTTCAAGCAAGAAAGAAAGCCTAGAAATTAATATCAGAGTCACACGTCAATTTTTTGATTTAGAATACTCTTCTCAACACTTAGGATACCATTCTTTAGGAACACTTAGGATACCATTCTTTAATTATTTTGAACGATAGCACTTCAGTTCTACTTCCTGGATCTTTTGTCAGCCACTGGACTGTGGTTGGACAATAATCTATTTTCTTCTTATTATTATTCTCACTTCCTTGTTTCCTTTCTTCGTTTTCTTCTCTCTATACTTTTTTTTTTTTTTTTTTTGCATTTATTACTTAGTTGCTTTTCCTTCATCTTATCTGTTAAAGAAATATTTCGGTGAATTTCATCTTACGACTGAAAAATTCCAAAAATAAATAATTTTTTATAATTTCGAAACAGAAATAAGTGGGATTGGATGAATATAATCTAAATTCAGAATATCTAACAGTCTATACAAAGAACATATAGTACAAATGTCAAGCGAAAAAAAAAAAAAAAAACGATAAAAAGAACCTCAATAGATGATTCCAGGAAGCTTTTGCTTACTCTTTCTAATCGGATTCTATCCATCGGTGGCAAGAAAGACAGGATTAATGTAAGTACTTTTGGCGGTAGTACTGACAGTGATAATCGATGTGAAAACTGAAAACAGCCCGATTAAGTGGTAAAAATTTTCAAGTTCTAAAAGAAAACAATCTTTTTAAATTTTGTGAATACAGATAAGTGATGATCGAATGAGTAGTAATGAAATACCTCAACTAATGGATACATTAAGCGAAGCGTTTATTATTCTCATTGATAATAAAAAGCAATTAAATCATATTAAGTGAACAGAAAGCCTAGTGCCTCTGATAAATAAAATGAAAATTCCCATATGGAAAACTTGATTTTCTTTTTTTTGCAATGAACGAACCAGTGATGCAACATCTGCTAATGTGGATAATGTTGTACTCCGTGATGCAACTGTTACCATATTGTTGGAAAGATCATCTGGAAAAAAGGAACGTCATTAATCGTACAGTAAAACAAAATTTCGAAAAAAACAAACAAATAAATCACGAATATGGAATTTCAGACAATTTTTTGTTTTCTCTTATTTTTCTTCCTCTTATTCTTATACTTTCCCTCTCATTCTACTTCTTATATTATTTATGAATGGATCTAATTACAGAAACTAAATAGAATTATTTAACACATTTCTTAAAGAGATTGAAAATGATAATATACATTTTACCTCTTATTCTACTTCTTCTTTTCTCCCTCAGGTAAGACCAATGATGTTATAATCTATAGCAAAGAAAACGCAAATTCACATCAGTTAAATAATTGACATAATACTCGACCAATTTTTTGAAAAAAAAAAATTAAAATTTATGTTAAAAACAATTTTTCGTAAAAAATATTCATTGATTACCTGGACCTGAATAAACGTTCGTCTTTTGAAGAGCATTTCGAACGACACCCTTTTTTTTTAATGATAACTGAAAAAATAGTGAAATTCTAGCAGAGAACATGCTATACTTTCTCTGCATTTTTATAATTTTGAAATCTTGGCATGCACATATGCCAATCATTTTCATCAATACTTCTCCCATAATTGGTAACTATGCCTATTTCGTCTGCTAATATAAACAATAGGATAAAACAAAATGTTTTCTTAAATTGAATATAAGACGATTAATATTAAGTACTTCGAAATTTTTTTTTGCAGTGGCTTTACTAAAACTTCATAAAAAACTATAAACTACCCCTGAAGAAAACGCAACTAAACAGAACATCGGTCTGTAAATTTGCGAATAATTAAGTCAAAAGACAAAAGAGACACGACTGCTCAAAAATGACTACTTGCTTACCTGATTCCCAATACACTACTGTATATAGCAGGAATATGAAATATAGTTACCAACTTTCAATGCATCATTCTTTTACTAGAATGGTACTGCTAACGATCGCCAAATACTGACAATATAATATTTTTAAAGTATAATATTTTTAAATCGTATTTGATTTAAAAATCGATTCCGAAAAAAGTTTTGAAAGAAAAAAAACAAAAAGTTGCAGCTTACCTGCGATATCAACATCACTTGATCATAAAATCTCAGTTCATCTGCAGTTGCATTCTTTGCTCGTTCTGCACCTTCCATATTTCTGAAAAAATTAAAACCACTCGAAATTTTAGAATCAAAAAATAACATTTTTACATTTTTTATTGTTGATTACATCAGTAAAATTTACGATTTAGTATTTTAAAATACTACTTTATTAAATTACTGAAGTACCGACTAACTTGAATGTAATGTAAGCGGTCAAGCTTGATCGAGATTTTTTTGGTAACGTAGCGTACAATGAATGTTGACGTTCTTCTGACGGTATATAACAACTTGATATCTGCAAAGGATGGAGCTCTTGCCTAAATAGTAAACAAATTACCATCCAAAGAAGATTATATAATAGTATCTATGAAACAAAGCGAAAAAAGTTTTAAATCATAAAGCTGAAGCATTCTATTCTATTCCACTATTTCTTGACTAATGAGCAATGCTTTTTGTGAAGAATTATTTCCAATGAAACATTGTTATTAATAGCTATAGCATGCAGTATGCAAACTTAAGTACTATTATAGACAGATTAGTAACTATAGAAATTAAATTTTATAAAATTGTTTTCAAATTGATAGCTTTATCAAAATAGATAAAAAACGATATTGTTTTCATCACAGCGCATGCTGGAATTCAGTGACAGCTACAGAACCATAAGAATAGTTCACGAAAATGATACAAAGTCGATATGTCGATATAATATTGACAGTTAAGTACCATACGGATAATAAAGAATAAAATCAAACTGATCACGTATATGAATTAAAGTACATATATAATGAAGAAACTTACGGCACCAAACTTTGAGAAAAATGATTTAAGCTGATTAGCCGTGACATGTCGGGAAATATTCGTAACGAGAATTTTTCGGTCTTCATTTTTTGACCGTTGAAGTGGACTGTCACATTCCTTTGACTGTGTCGATGTCGATACTGACAGACCAGGAGTCAATTCATCGGAAACTTATAAAGGAAATATATTTAAAAAATTCGAAAACCACTAAATGCTCCATTCTAGTCAAAGCTACAAAGCATCAGTCACTACCTATATGGGAGGAAATAAAAATACAGGAAATAATAACAGTTCCAATTAAGCAGATAAAAGTTTGGCTTAAGACTACTCCTCCTCAAAAAATTTCAATAAACTATAACTGTAGATTTGCTAAGAAAAATTCGTACATTCAGCGGTATTAAATGCCTGTTCGTCAGATGTCAGCATGGGTAATAAGCGCCGATATTTTAGAAATTCCACCGCCGAATGAGACCACGTACGTCTAAAAGAACAAAATTAAATGCCTTACAAATTTTTTAAAAGTGTTTTCATACAAACAAAAGCCATATAAATTCATGAAAACCAAAATTATTAAACGAATTACTAATTAAAGGATGCATAGTTTATATTGATAACGAATATCTCAATCAAAGCATAATTTTTTAAACCCCATCAATAGTAAAATATGCCCCCTACCACATTTTACAAACTCAAAAAACAAATCAACTGAACTATTTACTATGAAATGCAAATTCCCACTAATAATTGGGCTATGCTGACCATTAATTAAAGTTCGCATACTAACAAAACCACATACAATGTGAAATGCTGTACAACCATCAACTGTACCTCACCTTAATCGCCCAATATTAAAGAATCTAGCTCGCGTAACGAAATTTTGAAATGTTTCAGAAAGATCGTTTAAACCACGATTTTCCAAATTGTAGCCATGAAGGCGTCGTAATGTTTTGAACATTGCCTGAAACAGTGAATTGGAAAACTAGCAATATTTATAATTAACATCACATAAATTATTACAATCATATCACCACTATTATAAAGTTAATCGAAAGCAGTGATCGCCTGATAGTGAAATATCATTTGACAAGATGGCACTAATAGCATATACAGTGTTATCACTGGTTCTGTTAAGCAAAATAGATCCTTTTCCACTTTATTTGCATCTTGAAAAAAAAAAAAAAAAGGAAATTAACTTAATTTTAAAATTATGCAAAAACCAAGTTACAAGTTACTAACTAAGGTGATAATATAAAAAAATCTTGTTAAATAATGAACTGAAATATTCTTTATTAAACGGACTATGGAGATCTCATTAATACATAAAAATTCGAAGTAATTAATGGTCCTTCAGTCCATAAATCAATGATTTATACTTATTCAAAAAATTTGTCTAAGTATGCTTAAACTAGAGAAATATCGAGACAATATGAATAAAAATTAGAACTAAAATTACTATAAAATTTGCTGCATTAAACTGCATATAGTAATTAAATTCATCAAATTATATTCAAACTCTCTTGATCAGAAATAAAAATGCACGGTAATAACATTTCAAAACTAACCGCCGGCCTTGCAAATGTGCAAACTTCAGTTCGGAAATCCATCATGAATTTGTAATTATAGACCAAAGAGTTAGTGGACCTTCAATAGCATCGATTTAGTCATCTAATAACAATCCACTCATCAACTGCAAACAAGGTATTAAATCATCGATTTAACCGTCTAATAATAATCAACTCATCACTGATGCAACTTTGCTTATTTAATACTCATAAGTTAGTTGTAAATTCAATCCATTATAAATTATGAAACTTTGGAAACTGCTATTAGTTTCCTGTAGATATAAAATGTTGAAGGAAACAAGTAAACAATAACTTTCTGAATGATGCATACGCATTAGTACATTTAGTATTTTTAATATTATAGCATGTATTAAGTAACAAATATAAATAAATACTAACAGATGCATTAAAGGCTTAATGACAAATCATAAGTATGTTTACTTCAATCTTTTATTTCATAAACATTTTACATACGAGAAAGAGATAGAATATGGAAAGAATATATTCGTATATATCTATAACAATAATGCTAAAATTTTAAGCAAAAAGATAGGATAAGAGTTTTACTTATGATGAAATATGAAGTAACAAGCATGACAAATCTTTATAAAATAACCAATCATTCTTCACTTTCCTCGTGAACTTATCTATAATTAAAAGTAATGGAAGATTAGAGGAAACACAATAAATTTCATAGCGCGCCCGTGAGAGAAGGAAGTGAGTTGCGGGAAAATTTGTCTCACTTCTCTTCCTCTCTTCACTGATTTCATCTTCCGCTCTTTTGATTGCTACTGGTAGGATGTGTCAAAGTGTTTTCTGGCAGGAAATTTATTCACTCTTTCTGGAATATATCAGAAAAGCTGGATAAATTGTAGAAAATTTTGTTGGTCTGAAATGGTTGAAAGATTAGTATTAGCTGTGTTATGATCGAAATTCATCTTAATTTATTCATCTTAAAATATTTACCTTTTACTTTTCTAACAAATTTACATGTTGTTTAATGTATGAACATTAAAGTTTAATACATATGTTTAGGTGTAATATTTTCATTTTATGTATTATATGATATTGTAATTAATCATTAAATATTGTACGCCATTTAATGGATCGTACAATTTTTTAGTTATTTGAACTTTTTATTCTCTCTTTTACACTGAGTTTATCGTTCATTTTTCTGTATACTGTTTGTATTTTTGTCAGTGTACTGTAAACGCGTGTATGTATGTACTGATTGAAACTGATTGATGACTATTTTTTTACTTATCAACAAATAGCAATGAGCGATGACGTTGTTATTACAACATAAGTATTTGCTAAACAGATGCCAATAGATATGTAGCTAAATGATGAATTAGCGATCAGTGGGAAAGCGATAGTATAATATTTATAGAAAAATAAACAGAAATAATTTTGGGCGGTCGCTCGGCATTTTATTTTTTGAACTTCCAGTAAATTTGTTATCGAGGAGTTTGTTTTGCGCAAAGCGTTAAGTTCTGTGGTGTCAAAAAAAAAAAAAAGAGTTAAGTCTTTACTTTACTCGGTTTCGAAATGAAAACATTGCTTAAAATAAAGAAAAAAGAATTTTCCTGCAGTCGATATAAAATCATTATAGATACAGTCATTTTTTATTGTTTTTTATTAATTATAAATATATAGGCTTGCAGCTAAATGATAGATTAGCGCGACCAGTGCGGAAGAATAATGTAGTATTTATATTTTAAGGCTGGAAATTTTTCTCGGCTTTGGAACTTTAATTAATATTAGTGCTTATTTTGGACTTTTTGGAAATGGTTGATATCGACAAACAATTTGTGACCAAATGGCCGTTTGGTATTGTGATGACCGCTCAGTGGGTAAGCTCCACACTAGCTTTTTATAATTTTTGTCCACTTCTATCGCATTTAGCATTATTTCTATGACTAAAAAGATCAGAATTTTTTTCACAGATTATTTTTAAATTAATTTTTCTACGTGAAGCTTTTGCCAGTTTTGTATACTTTCAGTTAGGTTGCTTAATATTGCTGATTAATTTATATTGCTTGCCGTATTACTACAATGGAATATCGTTCGTATTTTTTTGTGCTTGGACAATATTTCTTGTCGGTTTACTCACGTGGATTGTTCATCTGCTTGGTTTTCAACGACGAATGTTGAATATCGGGCAGATGACTGCATTTATACCATTTGCACTTCTGGTAAGTTTATTTCTTTTACAGCAACTAGACATTATGCACTGTCATAGAACTCCTAGAGATGGAGTTTTCAGATGGAGTTGACTTTTTAAGGAATTGAGTGTGAGTTTCTGCACTTGTTTTGTTTTTCGTTATCACTTTATGTAACTATTTGAAAAAAAGTTTTATTTATTTCAGCTTTTCGTCTATTCCTTGCTTTTTTTCTTCTTTTTCTGTATATCAACGTTGATCTGCTTGATTAGCATGTTTTCCTCGATTGGTTTTCCTATCAGCCTTTTCTTGTCCTACTTTTTCGCCACGGTATGTTTTTCTTCTTTTTTTCTTTCTTTTTTTTTTTATTTGTATTCCGTTGCGAAAATATAAATTTCGAAGTTTTCAGTTATTTTGTCTGTTTTGTGCAGCAGTGTGTGGTTACTTGGCAATCCTCCTATATCGTGCTACTCCGAATGGATTGCTTTTAAATTTGAGAACGGTGATAATCGAGGGTGACAAGACGAGTACAATTAGTACCACAACGACCACAATGTCTCCGGGAGTCTATCCTCAGGGTACAAATCTTGTATAAAATGGTATTCTACCATGTTATGCAAATTGCATACAACAAGAACATTTGCAACATGGTGCTGTAAAGGTGCTGTATTTAATAAGCTACTTTTATTTGCCCAGTAAGATACGTTTATCGTTTTGGTATTGTAATAGCTTAAGATTAGTTTATATGAATATAAAATTGAGAGATTTTTTCTGTTCCATTTATTTGTTCTGAAGCATTTATACTCTTTGTGAGAAGTAAATATAGAGAAAATTTTTGACAAGAAATTTGCAACCCCTTCATATTATTTAAACAAATTATTCAAAGAAAATTTGGAAAATATTGCATGATTGAAAATTGATATTTACGATCGTTTTCATTTTGGATTTGAGTGACCAATTATTTTTTTCTCATTACTTCAAATGAAATGAATAATTTCTATTGATTAGTGCAGGTATTTTTTGCTTGCTTCGTTGTAATTCAGTAAGTTTTACTCTTAATTTGACAATAACAGTATATTCTTTACGATTTGTTAAACTCCACCCATATTTTATTAAGCATTTGGCAACTCTGGTAAGCATCAATAATCTCAGCATGTTTATAGTCTTAGTGGATAATCACCGGATGGGTACTAGCTAATTCTTTTTGGCATTTTCTTTTGGATGTTTTGTTGAAAAGCTGCTTTTATATGACCAGTAAACTCTTACATTTTCTGTTCTTTACTATTATATTGTATCAGAATAGAAATGTAAGTCTTGTAACACTTTTTGACTCGGATTAAGGTCAGGTACCGTACCTTTTTTAAGAGAATGGAATGAATTATACGTGGGGAGTCTTTACGTTTTTTTTCAGTGTTTTTATTTTACATTTTACTTGATATCAGGTGAACTAAGTTCTTTATTTTACTCCAGTTGAAATATATTATTTGTTAACCGGAAAATTAAAATTCATTTTTTAAAAGGAATGCTGTATTGAATTTCATTTCATAGTCAGATTGAATTTTAAATTTCTTGCTTGAATTTATTCAGAATGCTGATTTTTGAATGTAAGAAGTTATTATAACTTAAGTTGTATAGTTTTTAAATGAGATTTATAGTTTTTTAGATTTATAATTTTTTTTTTATAAATTTCTCTCATATATGTCCTTTAAGTACTGTCAGTGTGTTCCTTGTTGAGATGGTCGCTTATTGAGCAGTAGCGCATCGTTTCTTAATTACTGAATACTCCATTATAGCAGCTTCCTTAAAGATTTGTTTTATTTCTCTACATTGTAATTAAAGTTGTGTTCATTGCTTTCAGTACGTTTTAATCTGTTTGTGTGCTTTGCCCAACAGTTATCATGCAGCTTACTTATTTCATTTGGCTGTCATACTTATATTGTCGCATTTAATTATTTAATGAAAAATTTGATTGCAAGCTGTGCATGTTTTGTGTTTCGTGAACTTAAAGTATACTGGTAGCTATATATTCACGAATGCAGTCAGTTGATTTAGAAGAAAATTTTGTAAATTAATCAGATATAATCTTATACTTACATGATTTGTTTTAAAAAAGGCAAAGCAAAACTATGACAGCAACAAACTATACTGTTTTAAGTTATTAATTATGAATATCATAAAGCAGATTGATGGTTATAAGAATAAAAGATAGTTATAGTTATAGCAGTGATAATCACATGATTATTATGCAACTAAGATTGGCTTGCGGTGGCATAGACGGCAGCAGCGGTTTTTCAAATTTGATATTTCTAAGGTTAAAATTGGTTGAGGAAATCGGAAGTGACACATTAATGCGACTCCAATAGTCTTGTACACTCATCTTAATTGCTCGTTGTCATGGCTTCAAATGAGTTGGTATGCTAAGTGAGAAACCGGTTTTTCAGGTACCACTGCTACATCTGGTTATTTTCCGTTTTTTTTTTTTTTTTTCTTTTTTCATTGCGAGGAAGAGTAACATGTGTTGAAGTAAATTTCAATGACAAGTCTTTTATTGGAATTGAAGGTAAAAATTCGTCTTTTTCAAATTGAAATATATCACATTAAAGTTGTGCCAATGAATTTATACCCTACTCTTACACTATTAATTTTTTGTATTTAGTAAATGATGTATGATAGGGAGAGTAGTCTGAAATACTGAAACTTAAATGTTATTAATATCATTAAACATTGTCTCTGTGTCAACAAAATGTAACAATCAGCAACACTGATGGATCTAGTCTGAAATCCTTAAAACTATATACTATGACTAATTGGTTCTATGATCCAATTAAATAAATAAAAACACGAAATAGAAAATCAAATTGAATACGAAAAAATAAGCAAAGGGTAGCAACACTTACCACTTATTCATTTTGTTGTTCTCAAATATAATAAACGATAAATGAAGTAGTCAATTCGAGATAGTCATCAAAAAAAAAAATAAAATAAAAGTTCAAAATTTCTGCTAATTTAATTTAATTGAATCTACTTGATCTGATGACGAAATGTTGATCAAAAGCTATCAGTTCTCTGTAAAGTAGTGATCAGTGAAATCCTAAGCTGAATTTATAAACTTTTTAATTCATGAAACAATTAGTTCATTTAGAAATATTTCTATATATATATATATATATATATATTTTCTTTATAGTGCTAATTGTCTATTACTATATGAATAGTCATTAATTTTAGATTATATTGTCTCCTAAATTATTCAAAGATTAGCATTAGCTCGGATGATACAATGTGACATTGTCACAATCAATAAATATGTTAGTTATAAATAATTTCATATTATTGTTTACGCATTGTGTAGCGAATTTTTAACATTGCGAAACTTGAAATAAAATAAATTTGTATAAAATTTAATCATTCAAATTGTAAATAATTGTTAGCAATGCTATGAATCATCTAAGGAATTTTAGATTCCTCAGCTATTTCACTTCCTTTTGTTATCTTGATCTAACAAAAAATCATTTCTTAATCATAGCACAACCTATGTATGTATCGGTCATGTATACAAATGGACATCTGGTGTAGTCTAATGTAATGTGTATTGTAAGCTCCTGCAAGCTGGTACAATGTCTCTTGCAAGCTGGTGCAATGTCTCTTGCAAGCTGGTGCAATGTCTCTTGCAAGCTGGTGCATGTCTCTTGCAAGCTGGTGCATGTCTCTTGCAAGCTGGTGCATGTCTCTTGCAAGCTGGTGCATGTCTCTTGCAAGCTGGTGCAATGTCTCTTGCAAGCTGATGTAATGTCTATTGCAATCCATTGTAAACCACTCCCAATCTTGATATATATAAACTTAATACTAAATGAGAATCATCATCTTCTGAAGGAAGGAAAGAAGAATCTCTATCATGATTATCTTCTTCTTCTGAAAGAAGAATCACGATCATTTTCATCTTCTTCTTCTTCTTGAAGGGTTGTTCACTTCTGGGACAAATAGAGGTGCCATTGTTAATCTCTTCTTCTTCAACAAAAATTCAACTACAACTACTTGACATTATACTCTCTATTTTGTCACCCTATATATTAGTATTTGTCATCTTAAATTCGTATTGTATTAATAAAGATTTTATAATCTTACTGTCATTTCATCACAACAAAGAGTCCCACCACCTACAAAATATCATCTTTATTACTATCTATTGAAATGCTTATTCAACATTCATATAAGCCTTTCAATTTCCTATTTATTCCTGACCAGCGACAAACCACTCAAAAAAAAATTCACGACACATTGAGTAAAGTGAGAATAGAATGAAATAATGTATTTTTAAGTAAACATTAATCCCTCTATAAACAAAAATACCAGTGTAAATATTAAAAAAGTTTAAGTTTACACTGATGTATGCTATTTTTTTTTTGCTTATCTGTATGTTTGCCTATTTATGTAACAACGTTTATCAATAAAATACACGCTTAAAAACATTGACAAAGATACACTTTTTGTCATAATCACTTATCAAAATAAACATTAAAATAATCATTAATTAAGATACACGTTAACATAATCAATAACCAATATATGCATTAACATAATCATTAGCTAAGTTCAGATTTATTTCGAGATTCAAACTCAAACATTTCACACACATAAAAATAAACTGACTAAACATAAAGTTATTTCTGCATAACTAACGCAATAAATACACTACAAAGAAATATGAATAAAATGAAAATCATTGTAACAATAATGGTATCAGATTTGCTCATTTTCTTTAATTTATTCCACATATCATTGTCTTCATTAATTATACCTGTTGTAACAAAATATTGATGAGTTGATATTAGATATTCTCTTGTTTCATTCCTTATCACATCCTCCTTATCACTCTTTATACCTCCATTCTTATCATTTCTTCTTTCATTAATGGATACCATTTCTCCAATTCTTTCGTAAATATATTTTGTAAAACTGCTACTAGTAATAATATTGGTACTAGTAGTAGTGATAATAGTACTATCAGTAGTAGTAGTAGTAGTAGTAGCAGTAGCAGTAGTAGTAGTAGTAGTAGTAGTACCAATGGTAGTTTCGTGGAGTCTTTTATCCCATATTGAGTCATTACATTCCACAATGAGTGCTATATTTAATAAATTGTCAAATATGAAGAGACAAGTAGTAAGCTGACCAAACCAGTTAAGCATTATTTTATAAATGATTTAATTTCTAGAATGAAAACATTGTATATTATATTGTGTTTTTATTTATGAGCGTTTTTTTTTTTTTCTTTTACAAACTAATTTGCATAAAATAAACAACTTTTATGCATAACTTTAATGAATTTTATTTTATTTATTTTTTTCTATGGAATAATTTTTTAATAAATAAGTTGTAATTTGAAATTATTTAAATGATAAGAAAATAATTTTTTGCTTATCTACAAAATTTGAAAAATTTCAACACATTGATTGCATATTTCTATTCGTGGATCAAATATGAAAGTGCATGCATACTATTCAAAAATGTTTGAAATTCAAGAATCATTCATATTTAATTTACTCACAAAAATTACTAAATATTTGCTATCCTTTTTTTAAAATCAATAATCGTAGTGTAGTAAAATAATAACCGTGATACTATCAGTTGTGTTTCAAAAAAAAAAAAAAAAAAAAAAGAGATGTAGCAACATTAACTTCAAATATTTTAAAATTTAAAACGAAATTAGCTAAGAGAATATAATTAAACGATATCTGATAAAATAATTGAAGAAAAAAAAAAGAAGGAAAATTAAATCTTTGTGCATAGTTGCAAAATAATTTGACAGAATCCATTTTATCCTTTGATCTCATTCAATGATAATTTCAAGAAGTTATCACTCAGTAGCGATGAATAGTAGAGATGACAATTTTACCTTTTTCATTAATTAATTAATTAATTACAAGTGGATATCAAATTTTCGACATATTTGTGCTAAACAAAATTGAATTGTAAAATTAATATAATAAAGATTGGATTATGAAATTTTTGTTAAACTATTATTCGTTAAATGGTTCAAATAAGCAAATAATTGAGAATTAAATTACAGCATTTATGTAACAAAAATGAGTTTTTATTATTATATCATAATTCAATGATAAATTACTTTAAAAGAATTGTTGATAAGAGGGCTTTAAAGTAAAAAAAAAAAACATATCAGTTATTTAGCATTCATTGAGATAATACTGAATAATCCAATAATCTCGAGAAAATTTTATGAAAAATCAAACCAACATTTAATTCGAGAAAATGACAACTGGATTATCATGTTAATTAAATTATCATCTTAATGCGTCTATTTTAATGTTCTGTTTTTTTATGTAAATAATAGAAAAACGAAAAAGTATAAAATCTGATCCAAAAGCAAACTTTTCTCTTAATCATTCTGCTAGTTTTGTAATCGATTACATATACAAAGCAATAATTTCAACTGGATATACTTACTTTAGTAAAGAAGTTAAAAAATTATTTCAACCAATTAATTTCAATTGAACTCCACTTTGAAATTTAAAAAAAAAAAGTCTTGCAAAACCTAAATATATTTGTTAATTAATGACTTATCGTTATCATTTTCAAAGATTCCTTTTTAATTGTGTTAAATCTGCAAAATGTTTGCAACTTAAATGAAATTCGAATTAAATTATTTGCGCAAACATCTATTTCTGAATTAAAACCATATTTCATACTTTAATATGTGCTAGTTCATATCGTTAATTTCTTTTCCACGTGAAAGAAATTTTAAAAAAGTAAAAATTTTTCAGTACTTCCCAGTCATTTCAGCTATTATTTCTGAATAATTAAGTAATTTCACTTATACTATACGTGTTATTTTTAAATAATTTCACTTTACTACTTATTTCAAATTAAAATAACTCAAAGTAAAAACTTAAAAAGTTGTATACACAATAAAAAATTCCTTTTATTTACTTTTTTATGTATGAGAGTGAAAATGCTTGAGTGGTGATGGAAAAATTGCATAATTAAAAATGGGTTTCGTTTAGATCGCTATTAGTTGAAAAAAGCTAGTCGAAACTTTTCTTTTGAAATTTGAAATTTGTCTTCTTTAAGTAACACTTCGAAATAATTAGTTTTTGAGGTAGAAAGCAAAAAAAAAAAAACAATAAAACTGGGAACAAATAAGTTATAGGTAACTTATAAAATCCATAGTATCCACAACAAAGCATAGAAATTTTTTTATCAAAAAAGGATGAAAAGAAATTAGGCTTTTACTGTTAACTTTCTGTTTGTTAAATTTACAGTAAATTTTTGAATTATTCATAAATTTATTTGTCTTGAGAAAAAAAAAATCATATATAAATTAAAAACACGGGAAGACAGCAACAAATTCGTTTGTATCAAGTTTTTTTTTTTTTTTTTTGATTTAAAAATTTATAATAAATTTATTGTAATGAATTCTGAAACTTTCAAAATTATTTATCACAATTATTTATTCAGTCATTAATTTATTCAATTGAAGTAGAAAAACGAAATATTAAAATAAAAATATCCTAAATCTCTTCACAAAAGGAAGAATAAAATTGCTAGAAGTAATGAAAACAGAAAATATAAAATAAACAAATCAAATACAGGTTGTTTATTTATTATTACAGGTTGTTTATTTATTATAAACATTGCCAGTTTTCTTTGGATGTACAATATGAATATTCTAATTTGCCATTGTTCGTTCTTTCGATCACACATGAATACAACATATCTTCACAGAAGCAACCTTTGTCTCTAAAAATTCAAACATTTCAAAAGTTGAAATATTTGCTAATAAGCATACATTAAAATTTTTAAAATATAAATAATTGAAAAGCGCTTACGTCCAAAATTGATTTGCAGTGGGTTTGCACCAAGCTATTGGTTCACGATAATCATAGCAATCTGCATGAGAACTGCAATTCTTCCATCTGTAAATGATTTAGATAAAATAAAAAACGAAATTTTTTTTTTGCATTTATTTTCAAACTTTACTTATAGCACATTTTAAATGTACAAATAAAGCAATATGTGATGATGAAAATAATTCAGAGTTAATTTTGAAATTATTATTCCAAAATATTTTATTTAATGAAAAGTTTTTTCAAAAAAAAAAAAAAAAATCGAAAAGAAAAAGATTACAACAATATAAATAGCAATAAATACCACATTTTTGACAACTCATAAACAGTCTTATCGATAGTATACAAACAACGAATGATGTCATTAACAAATCAGAAAAAAAATTCATTAAAAATATTTGGAAAAATTAAAATTACTAAAATTCCTTAGATAACTTACTTGCCATCAGTTTCAACAAATTCTCCTTTGGTCGTATATTCATCTTCTTCTTCATTGTAATCGTCGTCATTGCTATGAGCATAATCACTGTCTGAGGAATCCTGAAAAAAAAAAAAAAAAAGTAAATAAATCCTTGTTTATAAACATATTAAAAATAGAATTTAAAATAAAAAAAAAAGAAGAAGGAAAAAATTAGTTCAGTGATAAAATTAGTAGATTGAAAAGGAATAAATCAATTCTAATTTTTTAAATGAGAATTCACATTCTAAATGTCACATCTCACTTACACCACGATAAACAATATTTTTATTTTTTGTACATTCGTAAACAAAAGTGTAGAATATATGATATATTTATCTAACTGCTACATCACTTCTCATCTCATCTTCTAGCTAACCTTATGATCAAGTCAGATCACTATTTAGCATATAAAGTTACTATTGGATCATTTGATAGAATTAACTTTATCTGTGGATTATTTTATAAAATTTGAAGAATAAATTTGTGAGAATTACATCAATTTCTAAATCTGATTTTGATGGGAATATCACAAGAAGAATTACTAAACTGATTGCTATCAATAGATTATTCATTTTCTTCTCCTGAAAAAAAAAAAAAAAAAAAAAACAACAACCAAATATTAATCATAAAATTGTTTTATTTATCAAATTGGCAACAATACGGTATTATTTCATTTATCATTAATCATTTGTTCAACACAGAAATGAATGAAATTATAGTTGAATATGTGAATTTGATTTTAAAACTGTCCCATATCCATTCCAAATACCATTTGTTATTTCATCGCCATAATATATAAATAATTAGCTTCAAATATGAAAGAATTAAGTGATCAGTAAATGATTCCATTTCTATTTCTTATCAGCAGTCTCTTATAAAGTCCTCTCAAAACGATAACAATGACAACGAACATTATGAGAGCAAATAGATCATAGTAATTGTTAAAGTTGAAATATTTCAAGTTTATATGCGTCAATGGCGTTTTACAAGTTGGTGTATACTACGATTTTATTTAAAAAAAAAATTAAAGCCTTAGAAATTTATGTCTACCACTCTCAATATCGGTGATATTATCAAAAATATCTTGATTATTCAGAATAAAATGTCAATTTTTGAAGCTCATAAACTGACCACAACCTTCGACTTAAGTTGGTTTAATGTTGGTCCTAGAACGGATACAGACAACGACGAATTGGAAAATTATGGGAAACAAGTAGAACTGTAAAGAATTGCATAAAAGCACTTAAAGTTCTTTTTGATCTCTGAATTGACTGTTCTGCGAGATTCTTTCAATATATTCTAAGAATGTGTTTTTAACTTGTAATAAAAATAAAAAACGAATAATTCCTCAAAATATCAGAAGTTTACCTCTATTACAGTAGGGATTATTTAGACTAATATTCATATGATCCATTTTTAAATATATTAATTAATTGACAAACACTGTGATACAATGGTAGCTGTAAACAAAAGTGTAATGCTAAGAGTTTTTTCAAATGAATACAGAAATACAAATGTAATTTTTAAATGTGACCACATAAAAAGAAATGAATGTACACGAATCTTTGAAAGCACAAGGCGCATAATTGCAAAGAGTTCACTCTCGAATAATGTTTACCTCTTATACAGTAAGGTTTATTAGATAATATCAAATTATACCACACTAAGGGTTATTAGACAAATTAAATTATATTACAGTTTGTGGGAGAAATTTGTTCGAGATTGACCCGAAGAAATTTGAACAAAGATTAATGTCTGTGCAGGAAACAGAGATGAGCCAATTTCAGGCTTACAATTTCTAAAGAATGACTCCAGACAATGCTTTTAACTCTTTATAGTTTAGCTCTGGTATTGACTTATAGTAAAATACACAAAAATAGCTATCACTCTCGGATGACCTTTAGCCTTTTATAGCAGAAATTGATTTTTAATATTACATTAATTATTTATAAGACTTTTACAGTACTTTGATATTGCAGATTGATATGGATTATAATATGAAAGTTAATTGGAACAAAGAGCTGAAAACTTTTTAATAATCGAATTGACTCTCAGACTGAAAAATTATGACAATAAAATTAGGAGCAATTTTAAGCAAATGTATATATTCTTTATTAACAATTTGCAATATTCTAAATAAGCTTAATATAGTTAGCAAATATCGGATAAATGACTTATCAATTTGGATGTAAATTTGAAACAGTTTATATTTGTTTAAAATGAAATTAAATATGACAATTTCTGCTTTTTCTATTTTATGATTTTAATATTCTCAATTTTCTAGAAAGTAAAATTAAAATCATTTGATCTGCAAAACTAAATTGTGGCAAACTTTTTAGCTCTTTTGGCATAACAAAACAAAATCTAGAAAATATTCATTCGGAACAAAATTTCAAATTGTGTATGTTTCAATAAATATACGAAAAGGCGTATAAAAAAACAAAAACTTATAACTATTTACCTTATCTTTTATGATTTATCAATGTTCGACATTAAACCTTTTTGTGATAAATTTTCTCGGTAAAATCTTTTTTGTTTTTTAACAATAACTTATTGTTATAAATCCTTTTTCCATACAACATAATTATAGGAAAAAATGCATATTTCATTGAAATAAAAATATCTTCGTAATCTTTCTTTGTGATAAGTTTTAATTTTGACAATAAATGCTAATTAATTTTGTTATTTGTTCATTAAATCGTTTCATCAAATAGCTAAAAGTGCGAAGATATCAGTTGTGACAATAATGGATGTTACTTGTTGTTTTAGGAAAACAATAAGAAGGTAATGTGAAAAGCATTTTGGAATTTCTTTGATTTAATTAATGTTTTGTAATATTCTTTTTTTTTTCTTTTAGAATGCTAATAAATTCAGATCCTTTGAAAGTAACAATGATGCAATGATTAGGAAAAAAAAATTTTTATTTTTTTTTAAATTTTTTTCCTAATTTTTTTAAATTGAATTTGACAAATGATCGTCTCTGATACATTTCCATTTTTTTTAAAATAAATAAAAACTACGCATGTTTCTATTTAGCTGACTTCTTTTATTCATTCAATAAAAAGTGTTTATAATATAGTAACAAAAGAGTTCGTTTCTTTTTAAACAAAATAGAATTTTAAGCAATAAAATATTCAAAAAGATTTGTATTCGTTTCTTAATGAAAAAAAAAAAAAAAAACAATGATAAAAGTAAAATAACAAAAAAATTTTAATGCATTCGAGCTATTTTGTTTTTTCTTTTCTTATTGTAGTAGGAATTTACATGCAAATATTTTGATTCATTTTAAAATGATAGCAGTTCAAAGGTATAAATAAGTTTTTTTTTTGCAATTGTTATCATTGATGAGATATATCATTTGATCATCGCAATGTTGCCAATTGCTTTTTGTCTTCTTTTTATGACTTTTCTTCTCGAACATTTCAAATCAAAATAGAAATGTTGAAATTAAGTTTAATAGTTTTTAAGAATTTTGTTCGATATAGGACGATCAGCTTGAAAGCTTATTACTTTTAATTGAAATAGAAAAGATTTAAGTATTTTTAATGTACATATTGACATGATTTTTGCTGGTTTTATATTCAATTTAATGGCTTCTAGATAAAGAGAATATACAGAAGAATAAGAAATCTCGACAACAATATTTGTAAAATATACGTATGTATATATTTTTATCGGATATTTTTCAATGTGATAATAATTTGGTAATAATTTGATAATAATGTGATAATAATTTGATAATAATATAGGTATAAAAAGGTGATTTTCAATTATTTTTAATTGGATTCTAGATCGAAATAATCACATTTAGAATTCAAACAATGATTCAGTAACAAATTCGATTTCTACAATTGCACCAAATTTCATACTCTCGAGCATTGTAAAATTATACAGTGTATATTCATCCAAATTCTTTTTTGATTTATTTCGAGCTTCTCCTCACATCTCAATAATTTATGTGTCACGAAATTTTTCTCGACTTCTAGAAAATTGGCTAATGTTGGTAGTCGAGATTTAAGATCATAGAATTCCGTTGCAATATAACTAATAAAAAAGGGAAAATTTTCTTACTCCCTGCTGTATTGGTGGTGCAAGCCACAAAAAAAACATTTCTTATCTTTTCGGATAATTCAGTCTAAAATAAATTTAACTGACTAAATTCCATTGTCATCGAGAGTGAAAGCAATGAGTTAACAGAGGTTGCATTAATAATACAAAGCCAAAGAAATCGATGATTGATCTGTCGAAAATTCAATTTACTAATTCGTTTCACTGTTTTGTGATATAAAACTAATAATTTAGCAATGAGAAAATGCTTTAAGCAAGCAATCTTACAATGAACAAAGGTGAATGAATGATTTTACGACTGTCCCAAAATTTTGTTTAGAATTCGGTAATAAAGAAATTTCAGTTCCGGCATGTTTAAAGAAATTATTTTTTGAAGAAATACATTTAATGTTAAATATTCTTTACTCTCCTTTTAAGCCCAAGCATCTTTCCCAATTTAGCAACAATTGATTGCTTATAATTTAAAAAACTGAAAGTGAATGTGTGAACCATTTCTTCCGTTTTTAATTCAAGAAGAAAAAATCAATAAAAATATGATTTGTTTGAAAAAATCACAGAAGAATTATTCGTAAAATTAGAAAAAGATACATTTTAGCACATAATAATTGTCTGCACAATAATTTTCAGGTTCTATTCTCCGGAAATTAACTGCTCACTTTTCCATTCTTAATTTAAATTAAAATTTGAATTTAAGTTTTTATTTTAATAAGAAAGAACATGATTTTTGCTGTAATACTGTATTTGTAGGAAGCAAAAATTAGCATCATAATTAGTTCTAAAATACCATAAAAAAGAAATATTTGTTGGAGCAAAATTTTATTGAACATTATTTTAAAATCATAAATTTCAAATGATAATTTATTAGTTTGTGATTGACTATTACTAGAATATATTGGTATATGCAATGTTTCAGTAGATTATTCGACGAAATAGTTATTATGGCATTTGGTTCAGTAATCAGTGAATCATTATGGTTTGCAAATTAAATTAATGTTTTTTAACTTTTATCATTGTCTATTTTTTTCGCAGATATTTTAAAACAAATCAGTAAGATTTTTATCAAAAGCTCTAATCCATTTTTATTAACAACTCTAACCTTATTCAACAATCAATTTTATTTCACTTTTAATTAAATATTCTCATTATTCTTGTTCAAATAAACCTTATTGGTACCATTAATGCACATATTTCAGTTAGCAAGATAAATAATAATTATGATTTATCATTATTGTGATACAGTATTCAAATTTGCTACAAATAATTCATCATCATACTGTCTTAGTAAATTCCCTTATTGGTTTTTATTACTGAAAGCAAATTTTTGATTGAAAAGGAAAAGCTGTCAAAAGTGAATTAAATATTAGCTATTATTAGCAATAGGTTGTATTCAGATGGAAAAATGAATAAAAGTGCTGAGAATTATCAATTAGAATTATCACTTATTATCACTTATTACTCACTAGTGATAAGATAAGAGAACAAAGAAGAAATATGTGTAAGTAAAGTGAATAGAAGACATGCAAAAATAAACTTCTAAAAACCATTTCAGTAAAGGTATGCTAATAAAGTAAAGGTAGGTCATCCTAGCAGTTCTATTGTTTTATCATCGTGAGAATCCCTAGGTTAATTTTTTTTGCTGTGACTTTTTTTTTCAGATAGGAAATAATATTAAGAAGTAGCTTTTGACACAATCAGAAATAGTTAATCACAATTGATTTCAAAATTAATTCTTCTCTGTCACCCAAATCAACCTGGAAGGAATGTTATTTCTTCATGCTTTTGGCATAAAATCGTTTTTTGGTGAATAAATTTGCAAAGGTATTTTTGCATTTGGAAAAATAATTTGATCTATTCAATAGCACAAAGCCCTGAAGACAATACTTTTTGTTAAGAAATAAATTCAATGCGTTTTTTTTTTTGCAACTTTGTTTTGTCGCTATGCAAATGGAATTCAATGTTTTTTGAATTAAAAATAATCGAATGATCATAGAATTTGCAAAAAAAAAAAAAAATGAATTTTGAATTTGTTATTAAACAAAAATATAATTTTGCTTAATTAAACGACTTTCAATTCTAGCAGAAATTCACATTTTTATTGGTTTGAAGAAAAGCATATCATTTTTTTTTTTTAAAGGGATGAATTAGTGATACTTAGTTATTGTATTTTTGATATCATAACTGCAACATTGATCTCAAATGATAAGATCAGAACAGAATGAGAGAGAGGGAGAACCATCAACAATTTTAAATATGTTTAATTTTTTTTACATCTGAAGTAGTGGTACAATAAATCAAAATAAATCGATAATTTTTAAATTTATCAATTCACTTGCGATTGGATTTTGTTCTGCTTTCAGTGTTTATAAATTACTATGCAGCTTGAAATTTTTATTCATATTTTTTAAGCTCAACGTTTACTCCACTAAATTAATACAAGATTCTTCGGCAATGTTTGCAAATTACTTTCATTCGCATCCCTAAAAACAGTATTAAATAAAATCATAGGAAGATTAGATAGATTATTTAAATGGAATTTTTTATTATTAATATTCTGATATGATCAAAAATTTTTCCCATCTATATCTTTTCCAATTTTGATAATATCATAATCAGATTGCTATGCAAATATTTGTGGAAATTAAGCAAAATGCATTGTGCATAACAGCATTGTCATTTTCAAATGCAAAATTTACACTACTTGTTTCAATTTTTATAAATTTAAATATTTATTTTTAAATTTTAATTAGTATTTGAAGTAACATTACTCATTTCCTGCTTATTTCGAGTATTATCTTTTTTTTGGGTAATGAAATAATTTCATTTATATTATGCGTGTCATTTCTGAATAATTTCACTTTATATTCGTTTTAAATTAAGTTTATGCAGTTAAAATTATATTCAAATACAAGCATGAGATTTATGAAATCCATGTGAAGCTTCATGAAGTAGTTAATGATGCTAATGAAAATTAATGATGAAAGGGAAAATAACATTGCATTATTTGTAAAGCAGTAAGCAATTAGACTAATTTTTCATTTTTTTTTTTCTTTTTTTGAGCTTTCCTTTCTTAACTTTCTTCAATTATTCTTTCTTAATTCTCCTCTTAGAAAGAAATAACATTTGCACAAAATTAAAGTAATATTGGCACATAAGTGCCAGCACTGAGTCCAAAGTTTTAGTTGGATTTTTCACATTTGATAAATAAACAAATGGAAAGTATTGAAGAATTTCAATGACTAAATTGAAATGTAAAAATTAGTGATTCTGTTCAATTTCAACCAAAAAATTTTCTTGACTCGTTGCCTCAACAAAAACAACTAATTATTCTAAATTACTTATTAATTACACTAGAGTAATAGATAGTTAAAAAAAGGAGGCTAATTACAAATAAATTACTAAACTGCCATTAATTGCTATAACTTTCAATTGTACTAAAATGCAAGAAATATTTTATCTTCCTACTGATTAAGAAGTATGAAATCATATGATTAAAGAAAATATCATACATTATTACTAATTATTGCTCAGTATCAAAATAAATTAATATTTCATCCTTTTCTGTTTCTTTGTATTTCATTCGAAAATTCATGTATTCCTTATTAACAGTTAAATTGCAAAATAAGCGATGTTGTGAGGAGATTTTGATTTCGAAGTTTACAGTTAGATATAGTACTTCATCCAACTTTTCTTAATTTAAACTTTTCTGAAAGATAAGAATGTTTAACTTAATGAAATAATAATTAATAATAATAAATACTAATAATAATAATGCTGCAATATTAATGGTGAACATAATAATAATAAAATAGCAAACATTTTATTATTTACATATACATCTATTTATCTACAATGCGAAGGAATAAATAAATAAGAATTCTTACCCAGTCTAAATTAGCCCGTACAAATTCAGTTTGCTTTCTAAGTCGTATGCAGCTTCTTTTATTTTTTCGTTTTCTTAATTTTCTTTTCTGGATTTTCACGAGAATTTATGAAACTGATACTATGCAGGATTGGAAAAAATACGATATAAAATTCTGGGCAAATTTCAGAAAACTTTAAAGTTTCTCACTTCTGATTATGTTTGACTGAAGGAATTAATTACTTTTATCCAAATTAAATTTCACTCGGTTCAGTTGCAGTTCTAATAATCACATTCAATTTCAATTACGAAGTTTCCTTGACAACAGCAGTAATGCTTAGGTGTAGCTCATAAAAATAATAAATTGGACAGATTTTTAACCTTCGTAATTGGCGGAAGTAAAAGTAACAAGGAAACTTCATTCTATGCTAATTACATTACAGCAATTAAAGAACGAACAAACAAGGAATAAGAATTAAAATTCTAGCAGATGCGAAGTTTATCAGAGAAAAATTTCTTTCACACTAAAATTTTCTTTAGAAATAATATTCGACTTCAATTCAACTCTCTCGAAATGAAGACAAAAAGAAAAAAAGAAAAATCTCATATTTTAAATATGTTGTTTATTTGAAAAGGGATAAAATATCTGAAGCTAATATAAATCTCAGATTCAAGAAAATACCAAAAATTATAGCAGAATTCTTTTTTTGACAAAATTACTTATTTCGCATTTTCTGGAATTTTCCAAAAGCTGAAAAATGACAATGAAATTGAAATTAAAGCGAAGTGTATCAGATATCATTTCAATTTTTCAGATGAACAAAAAAAAAAAAAATTATCACTGGTTGCTCTGTGCAAACGATTCTATGTGCTGTATTCACAAGTGACCACTGATGATGCGACACTTCGACTGGAAGGATATTTGTCAAAGAATGCACTTCGCGATGGTTTCAATAATATAGTAGAAATAAGCGAAACGAAAAATGATTCAATAACAACTATGAAATTCTTCCAGACTGCAAGAAAATTTATTATATACTTTAAAATTTCAATATTTAAATTTATATGAAAGGAAAAGGAAAAGGAAAAGACTGCGGCATTAGAAAATTTTCAATGCAAATTTTGACACGTAACAAATTTTATTAAACTTGAAATTAACCAAAAATTTGTTCTTTTTAGTCTTAAAAAACAAAAATTTTCCCAATCATTTTTTTGCGTATTTCTAAAATTGATTTCGATTAAAATCTAACACTGATTTGTTATGAAACAAAGATTCTGGAATAAAACAAAAAGTAATAATTGGAAAAAGGTAATTCTCATATATTTAGTGATGGATGAAATTTTATGACAGTATTAGGCACTTGAATACAACTACTGTCTAAATTACTCATACAGTATGCCCGTCATTAAATCATTTTGTTGTGTCCAAATTACTCATACAGTATGCCCGCCATTAAATCATTTTGTTGTGTCTAAATTACTCATACAGTATGCCCATCATTAAATCATTTTGTTGTGTCCAAATTACTCATACAGTATGCCCATCATTAAATCATTTTGTTGTGTCCAAATTACTCATACAGTATGCCCATCATTAAATCATTTTGTTGTGTCCAAATTACTCATACAGTATGCCGGTCATTAAATCATTTTGTGTGTCCAAATTACCCATACAGTATGCCCGTCATTAAATCTAAATTACTTATACAGTATACCCATCGTTAAATCATTTTGCTTGTGATCTAACTACCGATAATAGGAATACTAGGCCAACTTATTTCTTCAGTTTTTTACAATTAATTCATATTTTTCTTATACAAATTCGATGAAATCACTAACAAAAGGCTGTTTCAAGCGAAGGTAACACAGTGCCACAGCCAAATACACCAGATCGAGCCAAAAAATCAAAAACAGGTTGCTGTATGCCATAAAACATGAAATAGAAGTCGAGCAGACGGAAAACAACAATATAACGATATAGAATCAATTCATCCTAAAATTTCAATTCTGTAATAGTTGATATGCTTACATGCATGAATGCAATGTAAAAAAAAAATATAGTATTGATTTTTGCTTTTTTCTTTTCATGAATAACTTCAACATTCTATTAAAACGATATAACACTGTCTTAAATGATTTTGTTCCTTATTCAAAGTAATCAGATTATTTTAATTGTTCAGCAAATCAAAGTAACTCAGTTACTTACCAAATTTGAAACTGTTGTTACAAGTATATGTGTACCATATACACCGATTAATAAGGATGGAAGTGATATGAAATCGAGTATTTTTAACGCGCTGAAAGAGCGCAATTGATTAGTCGGTCGTAAAGTAACTGGAAGATAGAAAATGACAAATTGTCCAGGAGAATTCCGATTAAATGGTAACTTCCGTAATCATAATTTCAAGACTTATAATTCAGAAAAATAATTTAGACCAAAAGTAAAATCTTTTTACAAGTTAATAGAAAAAAAAAATCGCAAAGAAGCGTTCGATAAGTTCAGATTTAATGTGTCAACTACAAAAGTATTTGAAAATTCTCTAAAAATATGGAACTATTGAAAATAATTAGAAAAAAATAGAGTTAATATATTTAAAGTGAAGTTTAATTAGGATTACTTACATGATAGCACCATCTTGATATTCAAAATAAAGTATTAAGCTTAAAATTGTAAATATAAGCCTGATACACGGAGCTTGAAAGACCATCATTTCGCAGAATCGTATCCGACCTCTATAATAAGAATAAACTTATAAATAAAATTATTTATCAATTGGTATAAATAATTTAATATTTCACATATACTTAAAAATATTTCACACTTATAAAAATCACTTAATTGAAAATTAATTTTAATTAAACAATGTCTTACTGATCAAGTTCAAGTTTCGGGAGACATGGAAAGACACAGCAGAGCGGCGGTGTTTGTACACTAATCCGTGAACAACCACTTTTCATTTTTCTCACCATTTTTTGCCGCCCTTCGAAAATATTCATCAGAAGGCAAATAATCACCCATAATGCTATTGAAAAATATCTATAAATGACAGAAATGAAATTATGAAATTTTGAAAATTATCTGAAAATTGCAACAACTTGACAATGATAGATTAAAAATTAAAAAAACTGATAACAAAATATTATGTCATTAAGAAGTAGGCACAATTTTGTAAAACTTCTGAGTTGTGCAAAAAAAAAAAGGACCGTCATTTTTTTTTTTTTTGCATAAATTTTTAGCAAATAAAAGAATAAATTATTGAATGAGAAATCATTTTTATTTAATCCAACAATAGCAAAGATGTTACTATTTTTAATGAAATGAAATGCTATTTTAAAATTTAAGATAGTAACTGAACTAGCTTTCTCTGAAACTAACGATCGTTTACTTCCCTAACATTTGATATTAGAAATATGAACAATTAAATTATTTAAAAAGATTTGTCGATATAAGATTTAAAATTTGAGTTGAAATGAAACTTACAAGAAGCCAAGAAGATGGGAAAGGAACCATACCCGTGGCATATACATTGCCACCAGAGAAAGAGTTGAAACGAACTAAAAAAAAAATATAAATGTCATTTTTGAAATAAATAAGTACTTTTAATTATGATTCTACAACGCTGCCTGAAGTTACTCACATATAAATAAATTATTCTCAAAAGATAGATTAAGTTTTGAGTAACTTTAATGATTTTTCAATTATTCCTACTCTTACATAATTTTCTGTTATACAGTTCTACCATAAATATTTCGCTGCTTCCGTTACCCAAAATTTATCCAATTGCAAGTCAAGCTAAAGGAATAACCTTCTGATTTCAGATAAATTTGGCAAATATTTCTTTCAACCATTCTCGATAACTATTAATTTGATGCATATAATAATGCCAATTTCTGTTGATTTTTATTCCAAATTTAACCTACCTTTTGTCTGGGTAACAGTATCGGGTAACAGAAATGAACTCTATATTAAATTATCTCATAGTACTGTACTCACCGGTGCAGTACCAGCTAGATAGACGATAAATGCTCGTCGATATCGTTGTGTAACATAAAATGATATATAAATAACATGCAAAACACCAAGGCATGCAGTAGCCAACGAAATAAGAGTTGACCCCAGTAAGGTCACAATAAATGTCACTTCAATTCCTGTAAATTAACATTTCAGATAAATTCACACACATTCAAAAATATGGACAACAGAGTGATATTGGCATAAATAATAGGATGATAATTTCGAGCAGAGAGATAAACAATTGTATGTGATAACTGATAAGTTCGAATGATACGTGCTTACATTGTTTTTGATAAAAATGAAAGCGCATTGTGTGTTAACCCATTTGAATATGTAAGAAATAGAAATTAGAAAAAAACAAAAACTTTGAAAGTGATAAATTTAAAAATTTTTAAGAAAAAAACGAAATAACATTTTCAAATTTGTTTAGTATTTAAAGTTTAAGAAAACAAAAAAAAAAAAATTTTTTTTTAATACAGCAATTGAAAATTTTCGTTTAAAAAAAAAAAAAAACAAACATACTGGATAAGTAAACTCGAGCACTTACTATTCCGGTTGGACCATCTGTACAATTTAGCAATGAATCAGCTACAAGTTTTAAAACGGTATGAAACATTTCCCACTGAAAAAATAAAAATAAATATTATAAATAAATAAATGAAAATAATAAACTACCTTTTCCTAATATTTAAAAATATGATCGATTTTTTTTTCCTTTCATTCAAATTTTAATATATCAGAAAATTAAAAATGAATACAGGAAAACAATATGAGATATTGACAAATATTAAAAATGATAATGGCTGGTCACTTCCAAAATCTTTCATAAATAAACACGTCAAGAATATCATTGATAAAATTGATAAATGCATTTTAAAAAAAAATTGAAAAGCATAAAAGATTGCGTTAAGTTAGAGTTAAGAAAGAGTTAGATTTTTGAAGAATAATTATTAATTAATCGTTAATTCTCGACAAATATTTGAAACAAATTTTAATTTATCCGTTAGTTAAGTTATTCATTAAACAAAAGTGACAGATAATTTTGATATTTGTTGACACACATAATTTATTCATTAAATTTAGATGAAATTTAATGAATATCTAATATAAGATAAGCACAAGTGCAAACTTCTTCTCTTTATACTTTTCTTTTAATTTCCAAACTTGTTAATTTAAAACTTATACACTTATTTTTAAGATACAGAATTGCTAACCTAAACAGAAAAGTAGGAGTGGTGAGTTATATTTATTGCTAATGCTGAAAGCATAAACTTATTCCTCTTTCTAATTTTACTTCGTTGTTTCAAATATAGAATTTTTCAATTCCATAATATTTAATGCATATTCGATTTCTAATAATATTTAAAAAAAAAAAAAATAGATTTGATTAAAAAGAAGTATGAAATATGAGTAAAAAAGAAAAACAGGAGGAAAAAAAAAACAATATAAGGAAATAAAGGATAAAAAGATGGAATTATATTTAATTATATAAAGAATATTGATTATGGTTCAATAAAATTTATTAATTTCGAACACACACATATACCATAAATAGTTGTATTATTTGCAGTTAATTATTTGGAAAAAAGTGAAAAATTATTTGAAATGCTACCATTAGGTACCATTCATTTCAAGAAGAACCCACAACTACCTAGCCTGGTAGCACCAAGTAATTTACTTGTTGTATTGTCCAAATTATCATATGAAACACGATGATAACCTTTGAACTTTCCAATAATAACTGGTAACGATGTATTTGGATATAGAAACTGATAGATTATTCTGGTTGTTTCTGTTGATCGTTTTATCTACTAACAGCAAAAGATATGAGAGATTGAACTGAATGAATGATTTAGTTCTGATGATGATCTTGAATTTTAAATTATATATAACTAATTAACAGCAAATTTAAATCAATTCAAGAAATGATTTAAAAAATTGGAAATGAAGTAAACAACAAAAACAATATAAGTAAACAATATGTCAAACCAATAATAAATATTACTACGATTGAGTAATAATTGTCTGATAAGAAACAGATTATTGTAGTGATAATATAAACAATAAATTAGTAAATTGATTAATAATGAAATGGAATAATAATAATAATAGCATATTTGGTATTGATATATTTACATATAGAAATACTTCAGTAAGTCGGAAAAATTATCCTTTCTGTTATGCATAGAAGTATTCTAATAAATCAGGAAAATAAATTATCCTTTCAAGCATAATAAATAGCTAACGGATATGCATATCATAACAATTACGGTAATAATAATAAATTGAGAAAAATAAATTCAATTCAAGTCAATTTGTATTGTATAATTCAAATTTAAACTGAAATCGCTTCATCTAATATGAATGCATGTAAATATATGTAATTTCCAATGTTAATTAATTAAAATTAACTAACCAATGTTATTAGACTAGACAAGAGGATCTGATGACATTGTTGACATTAAAAAATAAGCTTGATTATAAAAATGAAATAAGACCAGTCTTTAAGGCTTACAATTATTGAAATGAAATAGGAAGATGAAAAAGTTTGATAGTAATTTTCATTTTTTTTTTTAATCAAAAAAAGAAAAGGAAAAATATATGACAGAATAGTTGGAAATGCAAAAATAATTTTATATGGAGCAATTAATTTGATGTCATTAGAGAAAATTATTAATTAAAATGCTAGCATAAAGTGAAATGAAGAAAAAACAGAAAGTCTGCAATAAAAAAAAAAATGCTTTTAATAAGTATTTAAGAATATGAAATAAGGGAAGGAAATTGATAATTTCGCAGTAATTTAAGTTAATAATTTCGAAGTAAATAAGGAAATTATTATGTGCCAAATAAGTATCTAAATTAAAATGGAAATTAAATGTGAAATGTCACAATACATAAAGTTTTGCATTTCATTTGACATATAAATAAATGCTTGGTATTAGTAAATGGAAAAACTTAAAGTAATTAGAAAAACGAAGTAACAAAATTCATATTTATAATTAGCACGCAAATATTAAGTAAAGATAAATTAATACAAAGTTCAATTTTTATATTTGTCAAGAAGGATGACAAAAAAATGGTAAAAAGAGATTTCCAAAAATATTCACAAATAATTGATAACTATTCAGGATAATTCCATCAGTTTGATCCATTTCAGAAAATCAATTCTATATTTCCGGAAAAGCATATTGTTGTTAATAAGTTGATAGGATGCTGTTCATCTTCCAATGTATCAGTTGTAAAGTTATAGAATTTTTTTTTAAATCATGCATAATAATATAAAGCAAAATACTATGAGAACTAACTGTTGTAATCACTATAGAATAAATAATTTTACTTATAGTTTTATCCAGTTTCTTTTTTTTTTTTTTAAGGATTTCAACAGATTTCAAATCTCGGATTATAAATCAGAATAGCATCTACAAATCCTTTAGGAAATCTCTTAATCAGTCCTAGAAATTATATAAACAATTTTTGTATGTATGTGTCCGTGTGTATCTGTCTGTGTCTGTCTGTGTCTTTGTTTGTGAAATTTACGAAAAAAAATGAAAGAAAAACTTTGCAAAATATTTTCAAAAAAAAAAAAAGAAAGAAGGAAGGAAAGTGAGAAAATAAACAAATTGAATGCAAAATTTTAGTTAATGCATCAATGAACATTTTGCTATTTTCAGTGTGCATTTCATTCAAATATACTTTGTGATAATATAAAGCTCAAAGATTATTTCTATCTGTGATAATAATACCAACAATGTCAACATCTGTCACCTCTTTTCAATGAGATTACGGATAATCTAATAAATCAATAGGAGTGTTGCAGGTGTGATAATAACAATGATAGTAATAGTAATAATAAATAAATAAACAAATAAAAAAGTAACTGTTGCTGATAATGTAATAAAAGTAAAATGGTAGGAATAGAAAAAAGTAATATACTAAATTTCATAAATATTTTTCAAATGATAATGGTAATAAACTTAAAATGTAGATGATAACAATGATAATAATAGTTAAAAAAAAAGTAGTCGAAGCTTATATCAAAATGCAGCAATATTCACAATAATTCCTTTTAAACTAAAAATTAAAAACTGAAAATTAAAAAGAGTAAAGATATTTTTTTTTTTTTGTTTTTGTGTTTCATTATTATTTTTTTTTTTAACCTTTTTCTTGCATTTATTTTTCTGTTCATTACATCACATTGAAATTTTGATTTTGATTTAAAATTTAATAAAGAAAGGAAGAGAAAATTGGAAAAAAAATATAATTTATATCAGAGAATGAAATCATATTTTTAAAAGAATTTTAATTTAGAATTAAATATTAATCAAACCTTCAAAGAATCAAGCTTTCCGCTCTATGTAGATTGTATTTTTAATTGCATCAAATATCTGTTATTTTTCATTCTTTCCATCATTTAATACCTGAAAATTTGATGCTATTTACAAATCAAACTTTTACACATTTCATTTTCTCGATTATTTCTATAAATTTTCGTTTTATTTGTCACTGGGCATTTTCAATTTACCTGCCCGCATTTTGCAAATATCACAATTCAGATGCACAACAGAATATAGGTAAATTAACATATACCATAGGTAACAATAATTAAAAAGTGGTAAATTATTCTGATTGAAGCACATTACATATACATAGATGACCAGGTGTAGATTATGTCAACGAGGCGCATATGGTCACAATGATGCCTACAACTACTCCACTCAATTTATCCATGTAATTTTAGCATTTATGATTTTTTTTTTTTTGAACCATGTTAAAAAATTTGATAAGGAATGAAATGTCACAATGAATACCAAATATGATTTGCATTTGAGGTATTTGACCCAAAAATTATGGAAGGGCCATTTGCGGTTAAAATTTCATTTGGTTAAAATGAAATAGAGCAAAAATTGTGAAAAGAATGAAATATATATATATAGTTTTGATAGTTTTGCGCAACAACAATTAGAGCAATGGAAAACTTTATTTTGATGAAAAAAATTTTTTTTAAATTTGATGACATATTATTATGAGAGAGAAAAAAATGGTAGCATTTCATCTAATTTTAGCATTCTTAGTTTTAATCATAATTTTTGTATTTTTTTTTATTATTTATGAGATATTTCCGCATTTTTTTTTTTTTAAAATTATCTATAAAAAGAAATATATCATCTATGGAAAGATTATTTTAAATTGTTTTTTTGGAAATTTTTTTCTTCTTTTCTTCATTTTGAATTATTGTTTGTTAAAAGATAGTAATTTTAATTACGAGACTAAAATAATTTTAAAAAGAAAAAAAATTTCCGAAAAAATGAGAAATACAACAATAAATCGCTAAAAGATTCAAAATGAAATGTGTAAATAAATAGCAGTTGAAATTGATAGGAAGCGCTTTTTTTTTTTTTTCTTCATTTTTAATAAAATAGAAAGTAAAAATAAAACAATTTTTCGTTTTTCTTTTTTTTTTCTTTTTTTAAATGAAAGTAGGAAGTACAGGTCAAAAGGATCGTATAGAATTTATTTGATGAATTTACAATGACATTCGAAAATTCAATAAGTAAAGACGTAAAGAATTACTTGTACTACAGAGAAGAGAGGAACTTGCTTACAAGTTTACAGAGTTATGTGAAAATTTCTTAATGAGAACGCAGTGAGTTTGAAATTGATGCAAATGTCACTGAGCACAGATCATCGAGAATGATATGCTAATGAGAGATTATCATTGATTATCTTTAGTTAATGAATTGATAAATGGAAGAAATGAATATAAGGCATTTAGAATTTCGATTAGATAATCATTTCTAGTATGTAACTGATAATTATTTAATTACTAGTAGATGAATAATATACTTCTGATAAGACATATAAAATTATTCTAAACATCCAATTCAATTTCTGGAAATGGAAGAATACAATACTCGAAAATGATTCATAGAATATGATAATTTTAACGATTTGATAAATTAAAGATCATTTTTAACTTTGAATAAATTAATTGGAACAGACAATGAAGAAATAATTACGAGGAGAAAAACGGTGAAGAAAAGAGATAAAGAAATTTAAATCTTGGAATTGATCAATCATTTAGTCAATTAATCAATCATTCAATCGATCAACCACAAAGATCAAATATTTCGAATGAATTTCCCACATCTTTTCCCATCTTAAATTTAATTTTAGTTAATAATTTGCTAATTAACAATGATTTCGGCGTTAAACAATTTTCTAATATTCAACGAAGTTCTCATTTAAATATGATTAAAGAAATTTCTCGAAAACATTCCTTTGCTACTTTTTTCTCGAAATATAATTATCCAAATTATTAAATTAATATAAGTGATAGGAAGTAGGCCATGAGAGGTGTATGGAATGAAATATTGCTTGTTTGAATTTACTAATTTTTTCATTTTCTCTTTCCCTCTCTTTCCCTCTCTCTCCCTCTCTCTCCCTCTCTCTCTCTCTCTTTCTCTCTCCTCAAAACCACTCGTTTGATTATTATTGAAAGTGATGGGAAAAAAGTGAAAAAGGAAAATAAAAGAAAGAAAAAGAAGAAAAAAAAAATGTTAAACGGAAATTTGCTTTTTATGTTTTGAATTACCACAATAAAATTTGGCAGTAAATTCCATTCAAACTATTATTTAAAGAAATAAAAAGTATAGTAAAAGGAAGCAGTAATCAAAAAGGAAATAAATTTTCTTCAAAAGAATACCACCAGAATTGACCTGTATTGCTTATTTATGATCTGTGTAGCTCATTTATAACCTGCTGTATACCTCATTTATGACCTATTTCGGAGGAATATCAACAGAATCTACATCTCATTTATGACCTGTTTCAGAATAATTTTAGGAAAATTTTACCATACTGATAAGTTTTTTTCAAAAGAATGATAAAATATTGATAAATAATTAAACTGCTTATTAATTAGCTAACTCTCCTTCAATATGTCTTCTGCAAAGCAATACAGTTTAGCTAAAGTTAGGGAATAAATGAATGAAAATAATGTGAAACAGAAGGCAAAATGAAATGAATGTAATATAATGAAATTAAATTTGATAAAAGCAAATTGAATTCCTTATCAGAGTGATAAATTTAATTAATGGAAAATTTCTTTTGAATTTTTCTAAATTGAACCTAGGAAGGTAATAAATTGAAATTGTTAATATTTAATATAAATAAGTAAATAATTCTTTCGCTTTTTATTCTTAATATTTGATAACATCGTAGATTAACATGACATCTTAGAACTTTTAAAGTTTGTATAATAGAAGAACAAATGTAAACATAAATATATATGGAAAATGTAATCAGTTCGAAAAAATTATTTAGAAAATGAGTGAACTAAAAATTTTTATTTGAAATTGAAAATGTACGAATTTTTTTTTTTTTTGAGGATGGCAAAAAGTACTCTACTGTTTGCTGTGAATGAAATGAACAAAAAAATATGATATTTTCACATTTAACGAAATAAAGGAGAGAGAGAGAGAGAGAGAAAGGAAGGAAAAGGGAGGGAGAAATTTCCTGTTTGTTTGTGAAGAGATGGAAAGAGATGAAAAGAGAGAGGGGAAAATATTCATTGAAATTTGATGAAAATTGGTGCAGCTATTCAACAGTCACAACAGTTGAATGATGACATTTTGACATTTTCTCTTCTTTTATAAAAGAAATGACCTTTCAGAAGAGAAAAAGAGTGAGAAGAAGAGAGAAAGGAAAGAAAATAAAAAGTAAAAGTAAGTGCAAAAGGAAATTAAGTAAAATCAAAATGAATAAGTAAAATCCTAATTCGAGATTAAATAAGTCCTCTTAACTCGAAATGTAAAATCGAGATCAGATCATAAGATCATAACAATTTCAGGTTTTAGCACAATTGGATTATCTCAGTACCGGATTAAAAAATCATAATAATAATAATAATATCAGACAACAATTGTATTAGAATTATAACAATATTAGATTATAATCATTCATTGAATAGTGAAATTGAATATAAAATTTTAGCATTTCACATTCAGTCGACATTTTTCTAATTGAAGTGAGAACAAATCATAAAAACGGATAACACAGATATGAAATTAAATTAACATGAAGAGTGACTGGCAAGCATTAGCAATGTTTGAATTCAAATCATTCCTGATCCAAGAAAATACATTCAAATTTTATTTTTTCTCGAGTTAATAACTTCCTCTTCTCATCCTCATTACACTAATATATTTAAATCAAATATTTAAAATTCCGTCAATTATCGATTTTAGGGAAGCTAATATGTAAACCATTTCGGCTGTTTCAAATTGTTTAATTGTACTCTTCTGTGAAACAAATTTTCACAATTGATTTATAGGCAAATAAACAAAAGGAATAAGCGAAATGCAATCATAGAATCATTTTATGATTTTAATAACTGAAATTAAAATGTTTTATCTGGCAAGAAATTCAAGAAAATTATTCGGAAATATCAGTGAAAAGGAAAAAAGTGAAGAAAGTGTTAAGGAAAGGAAAGAAATTGATAGATTAGTCAAGGTTTAATAGAGGAATAGTAACTATAATTAACAGTGTGATATGCTATCAGCTAAATTAATTGTACACTGATAAAAAAGTTTGAGAAGTGATAAGACCAGTTGTGCACAGGTATTCTAAATGTGTAGAAGTTGACATTAAAGCATGCATAGAGTAAATAATAATTAATTATATTTACTTAATAATTCTATACTTTCATATACATATTTTTTATTTACATATATTAGTATTACTTAACGGTTGTTAATGAAGTAATACAATTTAAATTATATCATATAATGTGTTAGTGTTATCAATAGTTATCTAATTTACGTTAATATTACTTTAATGTTTTTATTTTCTCTTTCTTTTTTCTCTCCATCAATGAATTCATTAAAAATATATTTATAGCAAAGGTAAATGATGAAAACAATTAGTAACAAAGCTTTATATATATGCTACAAAATAATAAAAAATAATTCAATTTTAGCTCTGCACAACATGATATTATGGGAATTATTTACATTTATCGCTGATTTGTTTACACATTAACTAAAATGGTAGAATAAGTAAACATTGGTGTGGTAAAATTTAAAAAAAAAAAAAAGTTAAATAGTATATTTTGGAAAAATAAATTGAGAAATGATTTTGATTAACTAAAAAAGCAAAATATGATTGAGCATCTGTGATAATATAAACATTATCGATAATACTTTTAGCATTTCTGAATTGTCCCACATATTGTAATGCAAATAATAAAAGAGAGAAGTGATGATGATGATGACGATGATGACGATGATGAGATGATGATGAGTGATGACGATGATGATTGACCTAATTATTTATGACAATCATTTTGAACAATCTCTCTTTCATTCATTTCAAATATTCCAATGCTTCAGCATCTTCATCTTTTCCTCACATTAATTTAATTTTTGCTTCATTTTGGAAAAGATAGAAGATTTAAAATTTTTTGAAAAAAAAAATTCCATAACAATTAACAAATGTATAAATTTTATGTTTGAAAGAGCTAAATGATGTCAAATGCTTTTTAATGAAAATATGATGTGACATTAATTAGAAATATTCGTTCCAAAAAATTAAAAATATTAATAACTTGTTCTAGCATTTCAAATTCTTCAGTTATTTATACAATTAAAATTATTCCAATAATATTAATAACCTTTACGAATAATAAGCAATTGATGAAACAAAATTTTGCTTTTGAAATAAAAGTTTTTAATTAAAGTTTTATTCCATTTTTTTTTCACTTTAAATTGTTGACGTAGATAAAAAAGTACATAAAGATTGTTGTCTTTATGTACTTTTTTTTTTAACGAAAATTTTAATTAATTAATTTTTTTTTTGAATTAAATATGCAAAATTAAGAATTACTTTGACTAATTAATTGCGCAATAATTTAAAAAAAAAAAATTGCTATAAGTACGTAAAACATTAAACAGAATTCAAATGTAAGAATGAATGGCAATGATTGGATGATGTGAAAGTAGTGTGTTTAGATATTTATGAAAATTTTAATTAATTAAAAAGTCCGATAGATCTGGAATTTGAGATTAGAAATTCGATTACAATGAATAAAGTAAATAGAATGGGTGTAATGAACATTATTACATAAAATGAAGTAAACTTTAAATTTGCAAGAATTCTTTCTGATTCTGGAACATTCCAATAATTTGAATAATTAATCTTAGTATAAAAACTTTCTAAGCAAAACGAAAAATGAAAATAAAATAAAACGAAAGCAAGAAAATGATACTTAAAAAGCACAAAGATTAAGTAAAACAATAGAAAAAAAAGAGATAAATAATGAGTGCAATGTCTGTAATATGAAAATGAGTACATTTAAATATGACAAATAAAATAAATTTTATTTTAATTTCATATATTATTTAGTTTCGTATATTATTGTTAATCAAAAAAAAAAAATTAATTTTTTTTCTAATTTTAATTTCATATATTATTTTTGTTGTTAATCAAAAAAAAAAAAAGAAAAAAAATATTGTTTTTTCTTTCAAAAATATCTAAATTTGAAACAGATAACTGTTTATTTTTTCACTTCAAAAGTTAAGTAATTTAGCGAGAAATTTAAATTAAACAAATGACAATATTCAAAAATTGGTCAACAAACAACAAATTTTATATGGCGGTTGTTGACAAGTCTATAAGGTGACACATACATCAGAGACATACGATGTGATACATTTAAATATGTTTATGTATAATTAAATAGATTGAAAATAGTTTTAATAAACTAGTTTTAAGCGCATTTATTCTTTTAAATTTCCTTTTCTTTTTTTTTTTTCATATAAGTTTAGATATTTTTTTTTAAAATGGAGATATGCAGATGAAGAAGAAAAGAAAAATGATAAAAATTCCAATTTAAGAAAATTTTCAATTTATAAATTTACGAATAAAATTTATTGGGGAAAAAAAAAAAAAACAGAAAGACAAAATTCAATTTACTCTTTTTTAGGATTTCTTTGTTTTTTGTTGTTTTTTTTTTTTAAAAAAAAGAAACAAATTATTTATTTCTTGAGAGAGAGAGAGAGTGAGATAAATAAAATGTAAGCAAAAACTAAATGACAAAGAAAAAACTAATATGATATCATAACTTATTAAAATAATTTAAGGATATCCCTTTTTGTTTTTATTTTGATTTATTTTTTCTTTTTTTTTTTAGTAATTTCTTTCTTTCTTTGGACCCAAATTGGGCGCAATTGTTAACG
The DNA here is from genome assembly GCF_000002995.4 of Brugia malayi. Classification (NCBI taxonomy): domain Eukaryota; kingdom Metazoa; phylum Nematoda; class Chromadorea; order Rhabditida; family Onchocercidae; genus Brugia; species Brugia malayi. The sequence goes on along the minus strand of NW_025062476.1, from coordinate 3,407,773 downwards.
CCAAAAACCTTACGTAGTGCATTTGAAATGGAAATACTTATTTATGAAATATTTCTATACATAAGTATTACTATTAAACATAAAATTGATGCTATAAAAATAACGCATCATGCAAAAAAAAAATTTTTTTTTAATTTAAATTTAATTATTAAAATATAATATCTTAATTGCTTAAGATCAATTTTATATTTAATAAAGTTTTGTCAAAAAAGTATTACGTTAATATTTTGCGCCGAATATGTAATTTAACGTTCACGTATAAATCTTGAAAAAAAAAACAAATATTACGTTTATATTTTGAAATATTGGTATGTATAAATCAACATTTCATGTAAATGCTAAAAAATGAAAGCATTACGTGAATATTTTGCGTCAAACGTACACCGTGCAATTATAAGCTTTTGCCAATAACTTCAAATTTTGCTAACAGATAATTTCAATTTAAATCTATGTTTGGCATTAACATTAGATAATATTATCATTATCAAAGAGCAGAAAAAAAAAAATTAGACAAATAGCAAGAAAAGGAATAGAAATGTTAGATTTATGTTGAAAAGTAAAATGGTAAAAGGGAAGAGAAGAATGAAGAGAATCAGGTATGATAAACCGGTTCAAGAAAATGTAATTTATCATCGAATGGTATGATAACAACAGAATTATCCGACAAGATCAATAAAATATACGAAGGCATAGGCAATAATATGAAGTGAAAAGATTTTGTGAAAGAATTGTGTACAATTATCGAAATCGTTATCAGTGTTAAGAATAAAAGATAAGCGAAAGATTAGTATTCTGATGGATTCATCGTGTAATCATCATTTAAATTTTTCTATCAGATAATTTGAATAAAAATTTTTTTCTATCCATTATGTGTGTCACAGCAAAAAAAAAAAGAAAAGATTTATTTCCAAAAAAAATTATCGCCAAAAAAAAAAGAAAAACATTACTGCAAAAATATTAGTCAATTAATTAATTAATGGAATAGTTTTAGTTTAATTTAAAATATCTTAGAATTTATTTATGTTATTCTGCTAGCAAGTAGTATATAATTTATTATATTATGATGCTACTAAGGTTTGCTAATATCATTATATTTCGAGAGTAGCATTTAAGAGATCTATCATTAATATCATAACTCTTATCAATTAAGAGATAAGTTAAAACGAAAAGAAAAAAGTGAATTTCAATTAATTATTGAAATTGATATATTTTAAGACATTTCGTTGCTATGTAATTTAAAAAAGCTATCGGAAATAAAATGAATAATTAACGATAAATACTATATTATCATAATGAAAAGTTGCATCAAAAGGAGAAAGAAGTAAAAATTTTCAAAACTTTAAAATAAGCATGCATAATGCAATCAAATCAATTCAGTATTAAATTTAAATTTAAATTTTCTAATTTGGTTATTATTGCCACTTATTTTCCTTTCTGTATACTGAATATGCTAGGAATAAGTTTTTATAATAGGAAATGATTTTCTGATTAGAAATTAATAACTGAATTTTGATAATAAAAATGAAGCATTTTTTGCTATACAAATAAAAAATTAATGATAAAAAATATAAAATGCTAAAAAAAAATAAAAAGAGAAATGAAAAGGAAGACGAATTCCTGAATTTTTGATTTGTAGGAAAAGTATTAAAAAATTTTTTAGTTTTATTGAGCTCTTAAAAAGCGAATAATGGATTAACTATATGAAATCAATTTTCTTCAGTGCATAGACATTTTAAATGATTTAAAAATTTTAATTTTAAAAATGAACAAATAGCATTCAGAGCAGATGTTCATTTATTTTAATGTCTTTTATCATCTTTAATTTGCATTCATGCAAAGAAAGAAGTGAAATAATTTTAGATAGAGAATGTTTACAATGATTCATATTATGAAGAAAAGAAAGAAAGAAACTCTTTGCATTTGAAATTTTAAAATTAGTTTCTAAACTGAGCTAACTTTGAAGTATTCATTGTATTTTATTATCTATTTTACACAAAGTATAGCTAAACCAAGTAACAATCTTTAATTATTAATTAAATTATTGATCAATATATTTTCACTTTTGTGCTTTTGACAATAAGCCTTATTGAAAATTTTGTTATTGAGTAAATAAGCAATAAAAAGGATCAAAGATTGAAGAATAAGTTTAATTAATTTTAGCAAAAAGCAAATGAGCTTAACTGATTGACAAAACGAAACATTAAATCAAAAGCGTTTATTCAATGTTTTTCATTATAAATTTTCATAAACATACAGAAAAATATAGTTTGCAACAAAATTTTGAATAATTTGAAGGGTTAAAATTCAATCTAAAATAAATTTGAATGAAGGCAAATTAAACAATGTAACTCATAAAATCAAAATTCATTGAAATTTTGCAAATTTCCTAAAATCTTTTCTAGTAAAATTGCAACTGAATTAGACACTTATAAAAACAATTGAATTCGTTTAAAGATTTAAAAAGATTTAATCAAAAAAAGAAAGAAAGAAAAAAGATTCATAATTTGTTGCACTTAATATAACTTTAAATGAAATGAAATTCTTTGCAACATAAGTTTATTGCTAAAATTTGAAATAAATTTAAGTGAAGAGAAAAAAATGAAATAATGTAACCCATAAAATGAAACTCATTGAAGGGATGAATGTAAGGAAAAGATTGGGATTGAAAAAGTGTTAGAGAAAAGGAAATAAGATGGAGGTCGGAGGATGAGGAGGAAAGGACTAAAATTATTACCAATTTTATGGCTCTTTCCCTCCTTCCATCTCATCCCAACAACCATCTCACCAACTGCTGCCGAGGTCGTTGTCATCATCGTTGTCGCTGTCGTTGTCATCATTTTTGTCGTTGTCGTCGTTGTCGTCGTTGTCACTGTCGCTGTCGTTGTCACTGTCGTTGTCGTTGTCGTTACCGCCATTATCATTACTGTTATTATCATTGTAGGGTAATTGCTTAAATTTGCTCAAATTAATCCTAATCCTTTCATCTATTTTTTTTTTTCTTAAATTGTATTTCTTTTGTTCCTAAAATGAAAATAGTTCGAACAAAGGTCACCATTCATTATTCAAATATTTTTTATGTCTATTTAAAATGAACATTTCAACTTTAATAATTATTTATTTGATGAATAATTGATTTATTAATTCAATTGTTTGAGATTATGTTTTATTCCTTTTATATTTGGTCAAATATTTTATTTATAAAATCGGTTAAATGATTATAATTTTTTGGCTAATCACTTATCCATTAACTTATTTACTGAACAACTTTATCATTTTATCATATTTACTGTTACTTTTTTTAACATGCTCTGGGAAGTACTGAACAAAGTTTTATCAGCTGAATTATCTCTGATAAACAGTTTATCTGATCCGTTGTATCAGTGATTCCTCATTAGAGTGAATGATTGAAAAACAAAATTGCCATTAGTACTGTGTTCTTTTCTTATTTCGTATTTAAATTATTTATATTAATTTATGATTTATGATTAATTAACTTATTTATAAGATAATTTATCGATTTACCTAATGTTTGGTTATTTCCGTGCCTTTCATATAAGTTTCGTATCATAAAAAAAAAAAAAAAAAAAAGATTTATTTAAGCTTAATATAATTATCATTTATTTATCTAATTATCAATTTAACAAATCATTACTTAACATTTTAATGAGACATAATTCTTTGATTTATCAATATAATTGTATATACTTTTTTACCTCCCTTTTATATATTTTCACGAAAAATCATATATTTGTTCAAGTATTACTTTGGTTGTAAGAAAACGAAAATTTTTTAATGGTAATATTTTATATGAGAAATAATCTAAATAAAATTAATAGGGCAAATCTTTACAAAAGAATAGCTATTCATAATAATTATTTGCCATTCGTAATAATCGTTTATGGTAAAAGCATTTGTAGTGAAATTAAAATGGAATTAGTTGTATGCTAACCTTTCCCTCACTCTTTTTATTAATGTTAATTTGTCATTAGAGAAGAAGAAATGCGGTGTTAATGACATATGGTACCTGTAGGTACCAAATATGATGATAAGAAGGGAAAGGTACCTTACTAATGCTATGCTATTTCATAGATACTTCATAAAAAATATATATATCTTTGACTTAGGCGTTTTTGTCTAAATGAAGTTAGATTTTTTTTTTTTTAGTTTGGAAAAGTCTAATGGCTTAGTTTCAACTTTGATTGCTTTTAGTGCTTAAGTCGTTTTACAATTTAACAATCGATACTTTTAGCTTAAAAGAATGAAAACAAACTTTTCGAATTTCCTTTATAGTACACAAAAACAGAGACAATGGTCAAGGAAAGGTCATTGATATTGTATCGAAAGGTCAAAGATTCAACTATTCGCGCCAGTCTTACTCAGTGACTTCCTTGAATTAAAACTATCCGTGTTCATTTCTCATTATGCATAGGTAATCTAATGAAATAGGACAGGAAGAAAATTACTTCATGTTTTTATCGTTTCTACAACTTTGTAATTTTTGGAATACGGATTCGGTTAATCCGGTTATTTTTTGTAATTAAATGATTGTTATTACGGTTATTTTTTGTATTGTTATTAAATATTATGAGTCATAAAATAGCAGCAATATTTCTTAGTGACAATGGTAGCATTTTTAATAGTTAATGGTAATTGCTTACTTTTTGCGCTTATTACTGCTATCATTTAAAAGTTAAACTACTTCGAACTTTAAACCGATTACTACTAGTAAGCAATAGCAATAACAATTATAATAAGAAGATTAGTTTTAATCAGTCAAAATGTGCTTCATATTGGCGGACTGTAGTGAATAATTGCGCCTGTGGTTGTGGTTGATTAAGTAGATTAGACTAGGCATAAAATATAGTCTTCCTTCATCTTTCTTCTCATCCTCTCATATCTGTTCATGTTAAACTTAATACATCTCATCCCATTTCATTTCCATTTCCATTTTTATGATATCATTCATATTCCATTTATCTATGTCATTTATTTATTTATTTATTTGTCCAGCAAAACCATTTTCAACTTTTCTTATTTCTCTTCTATTCATTACTCTTTCGTGCCTGAAAGTGAATGCTTTTTGATTGTTATATTTGCAAATATTGTGTGGCAGCTGTTACCAATTGAACTATCCATCATTATCCGGAATTAATCTATCATTATTCGGAATTAACAACGAGTTGATCGATGTTTGACATTTGATCACTACAATTCATGATGAATGCTATCAAAGTTTAGCTGCATAAAAAAATTAATTTGAAAATTAGCTAGATTTTCAAAATTCAATCACCTTAATATTGTTCTATAAATTTTAAATACTTTAGAATCTGAAAATTTCCTATTCATCTAAATTTCCCATTAATTTGCAAATTTCCTATTCATTATTCATTGATGAAATTTGTGTTATTAATGAGATCTCTCTCTCTCTCTCTCTCTGATTAACTGCAACACAGAATATTTATGCCAAAGTTTGAATTCAAAATTTTTAAGTGATTGAATAAATTTTAACGCTTAACATTTCTAATTAAGTTTAACTTTTTTTTTTTTATAAGTTTAAGTTTTTTTTATAAGTTTATTTCAATAAATTTAACTTTTTCCTAATCGAAACACATGTGATCACCTGGCATTAAAATATATAATCTTTTTTTGTTTTCTCTTATTGCTTAATCTATAATTATTATTATTTTTTTTTTGATCTGCAATTAATCAAATTGCTTGCTTTTATTTTCAAGAAAAAAAAAAATTTTTTTTCCTTCTGTTTTATAAAATTTTCGCAATAAAATTTATTGTAAATTGAAGTTATCAGAAAAATTCCATTATTTTTTCTTTTTTTAATCGAAAGAAATAAATCATTTCAGCAAACAACGATCTTTCCTTTTTTTTTTTTTTTTTTTCATTTCTTTCTTTTTTCATTTATGGAAACAAATTAAAAAAAAAAAAAAAAAAAAAAAAAAAAAGGCAATTTCAGGAAGCAATTCAACTATAAAATTTTGTTCAATCTAGATAAATGAGAATTTTATTTTTGAAAAAATAAGCATCAAAAAATCTGCATGAAATTTATCCCTTAGTTTTTTTTTTTTAAATTATTAAAGAATTTGGAATAATATTAGGTTTTTTTTCTCTTTTTTTTTTTTTTTTTTCAAAGGAATTGATAAAGGCCTATAAATTTATTTTAGAAATAATTTACACAGATGACAAAATCATAAAAAACATTCGAACATATGAATTTAAGCCATTGCAATTAAATGGCAGAGATAAAACAAAGTAACGCTTTTCCGGATTTTCCTCAGAATTTCCGGTTCTCGGTGAATTGTTTTGGTTCACAAATTATATTCTTACAAGTAATTAATTTGAGTTTTTAATTTCAATTACTGAAGTTTAATTATCCTTCTTCGCCATGTACAAAAAGAAAATAAAACGATTTTAAGAAATGCTTTTAAATTACAATAATTTGTAATCAATTTAAATAGATTTTTCTCAAAAAAAAAACAAAAAGAAAAAGTGAAACTTCTGAATTTTTATACTATTTACTATTATTGTTATAAATGCTAATAATAAGTAAATTATTTACAAATTTTAATTTCACTGCTTTCCTTTTTCTATCATCTCTTAGCCTAGAAATCATAAAGATTCTTTTTTTTTTTTTTGATGAAATGATAAATTTGATAACTAAGCAACAAGCCAAAAATATATCTTAATTTAAAAAGGACAAAAAAAAAAGCACGAAAAAGATTGGAAAAATTTATTGCTTTCTGACAGACTTAAGTTTTCCTTCGGGATTTACTCCCGAGATAATATTATCATCATTATTGTTGTTCAAGCAGAAAGCAAATAAACGAATGAATCAGATTATTCCAACTTTACTTTTTTCCCCAAAGGATGTCACATGATTGACAATGGCGCATTTGTATATTTCACTGCTCTTTTTGTCCTCTTCCTTTTTTTATCAAATATTTTAATAATTATTTATTTTGACGAAAAGACGAATTTCAATCGATAACACCCATTTATCTTTTATTGATATATAATTTATGATACTAATAAAAACGGAAGAAATCTTTTGATATATTTATTTATTACAAACATAGATGAAAAGTTTTTCTTTTCTATATCAGTGTATGAGAATAGATGTAAAAGAGAATTATTCCGTATCCGGAAAAATTTTTCACAAAAAAAAAAAAAAATTTTTTTACAAAAATTCATTATTAATATTTAAAAAGTTTACATGGTAAAAATCTTTTTAGCTCAAAAATTATAAGAATTTTTTTTATTTTTTTGATGAAATGATAAATTTAACAATTAATAATTATATAATTGCTTATTTTTTTTTTTTCCTTCATTAAATTGCTTAATAAAATGAAATCAAAAAAAAAAAGAGAAAAATGTGAATTATTTGTACCATACGGTGATAATAGTTGGTTGTACATCATCTGGTTTTTTGGAACCATGCATACAGATGAGAAGGAGTAATTTAAAGGTAAAAGGTTTTATGGCACCTTATTACCTCCCCTTTTTTACGTCCTCTCTTCCTCTCTTATCTACCTGTATTTACCTGCTCAATCGAACTTTATTACTAGTTATTTCTTTTCGTAGATAATTTCCTTCAATACGAATTTATTTCACATTTATTTTGAAATTTCATCATATTTTATACTTTTGTCCTTTTTTTTTTTTTTTTTTAAAAAAAATTGAACAAAATTCAAATGTGACTTTTGAGCATTGTGCTATTAAACTAATTAATTAATTAATCACTTGGAGGTAAGACGAGTAAAAGAGAGAGAGAGAGAGAAAAGAATGAAGCAATTCTATGATCGATTTTTTGAATGTTTATTGCAAAGGAATGAAAGTTTCCGGTAAAAAAAAAAAAAAAAAACGTCAAAATGAACTAGCAAAAATTTTACGTAGAAATAAAAGTTGAAAAAATTTGATAACTGTAAAAAATGTTTAATTGTTGAATTCTATCATAAGATGAATGAGCGAAAATTTACTTTATGCGCTGAAAACGTCATTTCACGTATCACGTCATTTCGTAACAGATTATATTGTAATTCTTGCAGGAACTCTGATAAAGTTAACCCATCAAATATGAAATAGTTTTTAAATTTATCACTGCTATCATATATATGCATATTCTAAAAAAAATTAAATTTCAGTAAACTTTGACAGAAATGACCGGAGCAGTGATCGAAAATCTGAGTAATCGTAAATTATGCTATATTTTGCTATCATTGTTCGCCGCGCTTATCATATTTTTTATCTTGGGCGCTTTATGCTGTATGTTTTTTTTTTTTTCTCCGAGATGTATTACAAAGTTGAAAATTTTCAAATTTGTCTTGTTTTAAACTTTACACTTTTATTAATTATCTTATCAATCAACGATTATTACAATAATACAATGAATATTTCTATTCTTATCTTTTATTTGAATATTACATCCATTCTTATGAATATAACTGCCTTGAAATGCATGATATAACATGATGTTTTAAAAAGGAAATAATAAAATGATTATTAAAATTATATATTATCATATTTTAATTGTCATTTTTTAACTGTGAAATTTTTTAGCTCCACAACCATCTAGTTCAATGGAATTCATCATGGTAAAATGTAAGGATATTGAAGGAGGAAGAAATCCAGATAGATGGTTTTATCTAAGACCATCGGTTAGTTTAGACATAAATTTCAGCTTCATTTATTTATTTAGACATAAATTTTTAGTTTTTAGAAAATTTCATTTGTTTGTTTCTAGCAATGAAAGATTAATGAAAATTCTCAGATAATTTCAAAGTTTCCATATACAATGAGAAATTGATATTGAATTAGAAAATTTCCCAAATTCACCGTCTTCTTCTCTTATTACTAAATGCTTGAAAATGCTGGAAAAAGAAATTCAAAAATTCATATCATTGTAATTTTTCTTTTTTCAAATTTAGAATTGTGATCCAATCCATGATTTGGACTATTACGTACCACAGTATCATGATATGCGCGATATCGTATTTGTGGCGCAAATGCCACATCAACGTGATGGTATTAGCTTGGAATATTCGGCTTGGTTTCAATTTTTGCTTGGTTTACTTGAAGTGGACATTGAATATGATCCAAAATTTACATTCGGTAACAATTTTATATCATTTCTTTTTTTTTTTTTTTTGCTTTTTTTGGTTCTAAAAATTATATTTCTTACGCTCATATTTATTCATTTCCTCAATTTAATTCGGTTTTCTTTTATTTCTTTCTGTTTCTCATCAAAGCATTCCATTTATCTTTTCTTTTCTGCCACATTTATCACTGCCATCATTCATTCATCACTGCCATCTGTAATCAAAATGAAAAACTGATTAATAATTAATTAGCTCAAACTTGATGATTAATTCAAAACTAGCTCCTTTTCTCAATATTTGATCTTTTATCTGTGCAGCTCACATCACAAGTTACATTGAAAATTTTGAAATTTCAGTGTTAACTTTCTTTATCAGATAATTTTTTTTTTTGGTTTATAATCATAAGCTAAGTACTTGATTTCAAAGATAGGACAAGCTTAAAGGATTTTCTTGATATAATTTGTTTGAATACTTTTCGCCTCTATTGTTTTTCATTTAACAATGCTTATCATTTCTTATCATCAAATCAACCCGGTATCATTTGTGATGTGTTATGCATATTTATATGGATTAAATTTAATTTAAAGTAGCTAAAAATTATATATTTTTTTTTAGCATGAATTGATTTGTAAACTTCTTTTAGCCACAAGTGCAATATTGCAACTTGAAGTTAGACTTGGCTATAAAACGCGTATCGATCCACCAGATCAATGGCATGAACTTATCGCCACGAATACAACCAGAATGCTTGAATGCAGTATACCTGATAATGTAAAATTTCATCGTTTAATTTGCCAATATTTCTTTTCAGAAATAAAAATTCAAAAAAACGTTACTATAAAATTTTGCTACACAGTTAAAAAGTTCGAGAAATTATTGTAACAATTGATCATTTTATATTATGATATATTATGTACTCTTAATACTTAATATTTGAGTTCAAGTATATGCTTACTAATTTAGTACTTATTTGTCCAACAAGTTATTTGCTTATTTTGTAATACCTACTGTTTATTTATTATGTAATACTTATTAGCTATTACAGATCGACAAATCATTTAATTGATTAAATTGCAGAAACTTGAAGGTCATCTTTACAATTGTGCATCTTTGGATTTATTCGAACTTGGCTCTAATCCATATCCATTTTATTTGATCAATATTCGTTTACCAGTTAATCAAACTCTTTGCCAAACAAATCCAAAAGCACCAAATTGTGCCATTGGAAGAATCAATGATTTGCGAGTGATCGTTAGTAAAATTGAATATTTCAATTATTCCTTTTATTATAGAAATACTTCAAAAAATTTCTACATAATCTTTTGACCCTTTGACCCTAATTTAGATAATTTGTTATATAATTAAAATTAATTTATTGTACAATTAAAAGAAAATTAGGAATATTAGTTTATCGCTTAAAGGCTATTCATCAAAATGGCGGATTTACGGCTATTTGGCTATTTATGAAAACAATGGTTTCCCCTCTGGTTACTATTGCTGTTATTTGGTATTGGAAACGTGTTGTGGCGCTAAATCGAAATTCTTATTTGCTAGAAAAAGCTATTATGGCTTTGGGAATTAGCTTGGCAATTCTTGATTGTATGTTTTCTATTAATGTAAACATTCTGACAAAATTAAAGAGGTCAGAATATCATAAGGCTAAGGTCATCAAGAATTACTCGTTGTCAACACTTGAAACTATGAAAGTTTTTTGAGAAATCACAATTATTCATACTACAAACTTTGTTTTCAACTTTTTTTCGTTTCCAATTAGAATTTAGATATTTTCAGTTCCATTAGAATGGATATCATTATGGTTTCGAGCACCATTTATGCTTCTTATTGGTGATATTAGGCAGGGCCTATTCTATGCTATATTATTTAGCTTTTGGCTTATTTTTACTGGTGAACATCTTATCGATGATACATCTAGAAATAATTTGGTAAGTTAAAGTTAGTAAAATTTTTTTTAATTTTATTTATAAGCAAATGAATATTATCATTTGTGTTCATTATCATTTTACTATGGTCCTTATAATCTCTGCAAAATAGACGTGAAGCGCTAAAAGTTCATTCATTTATAGGATATTATTATTTCACTATCTCCCAATCTAATTTACATTCGTCAGTGAAATCAACAAAATCTTTTTCTTTTTTGACCTCTCAATTAATAAGATTAGCAAAAAGTTAGAATTGACTTGCAAGAACGATCATTAGCCAATAAAAAATTTTCAATTTTAATCTAAATTCAAATTGTAAATATCAGAGTTCATATTGGCAAAATTTGACATCTGTTTTAATTGGCTCAACGTGTTTGCTAATTTATGACGTAGCTGAACGTGGTATGCAACTGTTGAATCCATTTTTCAGTATATGGTCTTCTAAATTGGGTTCACGTCTAGCGGTAAGCTTTCTGAAGTAATATTTTTTTTTTGCAAATAATAGATTATTTGATGATGCTTATTTTATTGTTCTAATTATATCACTTGTCGTAAGTATTTACACGTTTCAGTACACGTCAATTTACATAGCATCACTTTGCGTATTGCTCTATTTTGGTTTCCTTGCTTACAAAGTATATCATGTATGGATAACAATCAAAAGGAAACGATCTGCTCAACTTTATCGTAACAGCGAAATTAGACGACTGAAAGTAAGTTATCACTTTTGCAAGCAAATTTTAGACATGCAAAGGTGACAATTTGACAGTTTTTCGAATTTTCTTCTGACATTTGACAACTTTCTTGTATAATTCTTGTAATTCACATAAGACAAATTGTTTGATGAATGGAAAAGCTTTAAAATTGCAATGAAAAGCGCTTATCATCTGCAAAATATTCATAAATTAGAAGTTAAGTTGTTGTCTTCCTTTTGAATTTTCTTTTGCAAAAATCCGGAAAATCAACAAATAGTTCGAGATTGAGAGAGGTCTATCGATCTGATTGTTAATAAAAGCTAAGTTATTTCTGATAAATTTAATTTGATTATCAAGATGCAGAATTAATATCTAACTAAAATTGGAATTGAATTTGAACAATTTTTTGGTCAAATTTTTTCATTATTAAATTGGTGAGAAATTAATATATCTGTGAATCGTTTCGTTAGCTGAAACCACTTGTGCTTTAAATTTTTTGTTTTTTCAAAATATGAAACGAATCTTGGCTATTTGATGTGCAATAGTATTTAAGTTTAAAATAATTAAACCATATACATTTCAATGACATTAATGTGTGGCAAGCTTGTAAACAAAAAGTATTTCTAGTCAAATAAACAATAATTCTAGTTACAAGAATGTTTTGACATTCTTTGCATTAGTATAATTCCCATTTAACACATCTCAAATGTCTTAAACTATTGGTATTGAATTAATTAAATCTATTAAAAGGATTATTTCATTAATTTAAGGTTGAAGCAATCATTTATCGTTTCAAGTTTTTGATGTTTTTCACGTTAGTATGCGCTGCATCAACAATTATTACTTATATTATGAAACAGGTAAACTGATATTTTATGTTATTATAGTATATATTACTAATAATATTATTGTAAACAAATGTAAACAAAATACTTTCATGTTTTTTTTTTCTCATTTTCATTTCCTTTCTAGAGGCAAACAACTATGATAAAAAGAAAAATTAATAATTAACCATAATTGTAAGTCAAAAATTAATCTTTTCAATTTCTCAGTTAAGAAAATTAATTTTTATTATAAATACTTAATACTAATCAATCAATAATATATTAATAATCAAATTTTTCCATCATGAAAAAAGAGAGAAACAGATCAGAAGTTCTTTTCAAATTATATATAACTCTAGTATATAAACTAATAAATATCAGATTAATGAAAGTTTGATTACTAGTAATACCACATATAATAAGAAAGGTTTCATTTATTGATTATTAAGTATTTTTTAATTTCTTTTGTTTTTAAACATTTTTCTTTAGTATGGGGAAGGACAAATGCATAGTGATAATCCATCAGAAAGTTTATTAATTCATTCATCAAGCGCCTTTTTTACGGGTACTTTTGGTATGTGGAATATTTATGTGCTTCTACTATTAGCTATGTATGCACCATCTCATAAACAATACGGTACCACCGTTGGTATGCTATTATTATTATCATCACCATTATTATTATTATTAATTATCATTTTCGTTGCCCTATATGTATTATAATATAAAGATTTGATAATAAAAATAGATAAAAGAGATTTTTTATCAATAATTTTACATAAGATGCAAAATGATTTTGAAAATTATAAACCTTTTTCTTTTATCAGTTTATATATGCCAGCTTAATCATAACCAACGCTAAATGAATTTTCGTTTTACTAATCGCATATTTGTTATAATTTTTCCCGTTGGTTTGAATTTTAGTAAGAAAATTAATAGGAAAAAAAAGTAGTAAAATCTCTTCTTTTTGAAAGTGATGAGATAAAATAATTTTAAATTTATAATGGCTAATGCTAATATTACAGCTTTGCATGAAGAAACAGATATGCTAGTAGATGGTGAATTAACGGAATCATCCGCTTTAACAACATTTATGAAAGCTGCTACAACTGAATAACATTTCTTTCAAGCATATTTCCGGCAAAATTTATTCCTCTCAATTTGTGGTCAGATATTAATATCTTAAAAGAATTTATTTGATGTTGAAACTTCTGATATTACTTTTCAGTCATAAATTAAGCAAATTAAAATGGTGACAGAGCTGTTAACTAATTATCTAACTTTATGCATCATTTGTGCATAATAATAGAAGATAAAAGAATAGCAATGATTCCGTTCCATGTTAAGTTTAAATTAAAAAAATTACATGAGTACTTAATTCTCGATCATCATTACTGATTGATAAACTTAGTTCACTGAATTACAAAGGCATAAAGAACCGTATCACTCCTTATCATTCGTACAATATGTATCACTATTTCGGAATTATTTCTGTTCAGGAAATTAGGAATAGTTATTTGCTTATCTCCAATTATATAATGAAAACTTTTTTTGCAATTCCTCAATAGGTTTTCCACTTCATTTTCTGGATTTCTAATGACGTCCATTCAAAGGTACATATGAAGAAATTCTAAAATCAAAAGATCTTAGTCTATTTCAGCTTTCTGATCTCCTACTACAGTAGTAATTTTAAATAGGAAAAACTTTTTGTAGTACATTTGCCTTCAAGAATTTTTCATCATTTTCCCGCACTTTGTATATATTTCTTGTCTTTTCCAATTCAACAACAAAGTCTTTTAAACTAGTTGCATCTCAGTATTATATATCGTAATAATTTTTTTTTTTTTAACGATTGATTTCGTTTGCGTCTATCACTCAAGGACTAAAATGTAGCATTTTGTTAATGATAACTGTGATCTGTTTCAACGATACATTCAGATGCATCGTTTGAACAATCTTCCAAATACTTCTGGATAATAACCAGTTCTGGGATTCTATGACCAAGTCTAGCTTATGGCTGCATTAAAAAATATATGTGTAGAGTAATATCAGAAATGGAAGAGACTGTATGGAAAAGAAAAAATTATCATCGATATTATCCGTATGGCTTGACAAAAGTTCCACTTTAAAATTGCAGTGTGTGTGTCAAGTCTTAACCTATAAAGCAGGTCCTAAGAGCTAATATGACAATGTCCATTATCCATTTTTCTTTGCTTTATTATTATTATTACTATTATTATTGTCATAACATTGTTGTGATTAACTGTTACTGTTATTAAAGATACATTTGATGAAAAAAAAAAGAAAAAATGTAACCTATTTACAGTGTACTGATAAATAACCGTCTATTTTGATAGTAAATATACATGATCACATAAATAATAAAAGTCTGATCTCTAATCTGCTTCACTTCCTCACGATTACGTTTACAATTTTACATTATGCATTCAAGTGTGCCTAAATAACCCGAAAAACTACGAATAGGAAGCAGGAAGTTCTCTCAAAATCGAAGAAAAAAAAAAAGAAAGAAAACAAGGACAAGGCAAAATGTTAAATGAACGCAGCAAATTATACCCGGCAACAATTCATTCTCACATCTGTGACTCATTGCCTAACACAGCATAAAAAAAATCCTTCACCGGTAAAAGAAAAGGATACATGAATTATAAAAACATAAATTTCGATAGAAATACAGTGAATAAATACCACCCGTTTTGAATTTATTACTTCCAGTCCAGAACTGTATCGCACCTGAAATAACAAGCAAATGAGTGTAATAATAATAAAAATGAGTGGAAAGAAAAACGAAAAAAAATTATTTTAAACGTGAACAGATAATTCCACAATCGGGGTTTGCATTTTTGAAAGATCAAATTTCACCAGCCTCATGCTTATATCTTGATCCTAACTCATACATCAAATATAATATACTTTATATACAGCTTACTGCTCAACGTCGAAGAACTGCGACCATTTGCTACTGTCCGCACAAAGTGCTGATAAAGCATTGCGGATACTTCGGCGTTTTGAGGTAATGTTGAAATCCGGATAGTGCGATGCGAAATCAAAATCACCGTATAATGTAAGGTCCTAATAAAATGGAAATTTTTTCTGAATCGTAAACAACCAAAAATTATTTCATGAGAATATTCATACTATGAAAATGACGAAATAAGTTAAGATTAGAAGGAAAAGTTAGTACAAAAACACTGCCATCATCACATTCTAACTGCCACAATCACGTTACATTAAAGTTCTCCAGAAAGCCGTAAAGAAATTACTTTGATCGGAGGTTGGAGAAGGAAACGCTGTGCATATTCCAATATGTACAAACCGCAATCGACGTCATTTTCTTGCTGGGGTAAATTTTTCGGTATCACCGTTTTGATTTGTTTCGTCAACAGATTTTCTTTCCGTGCACTCAATTCGGAAGCTCGCTAAAGCGAATGACTGGTGTTAAGGAAGCTACGTAATTTAACGCAGATATATTAAACTGAATATAAGGTTGACGCAGTTCTAGCAATATTTGGAGAAAATAAATTAAAGTATACAGTTCTACCAATGAATCTGCACAACCAAATTTTTCATTTCATAATTAAACTGTTGAATTCAATTAATTCGTTTACCAAAAGTTCTTTCCTATCTTAAGAACCTGTAAGCGCAAATGCATACAACGAGATTTATGTAGAAGATGAAGGAAAGATTTGTCTCCCTTAAAAATTATAGCGTAAATTTTTCAGATCACCAGTAAAATACACTTACCAAAAGGAAAGTTTTAAGAGTATTTACAATATCTTCTGTACAGGGCAGTTCAATGGATTGTTGTGAATCAAAAATTATTATTAAAAGTTCGGAAATGGATAACTGCTGTGTTAAACATGACATCGAAATTATTGTTAAAGACCTGAAATTGGTCAGTTCAATTGGCATAAGAAATTTATTTAATCCGTTAATCAAACGATATTACGGAACAACACCATAAGACTACAACAAGGTTTGCACATTATCTTGAGTACAAAGTCTCTAAAAATGTATTCCATTTTCTGCTATAGCAGCATCGTTATTACTTTTATTTATCAAAACAAGATGGTCGTATAAGTGAGCGTGATTTTTTTTTTCGAAATCAAAAGAACGAATAGAATTGGAAATTTAACTTTGAATATTCAATAAATTTTTGATTCTAACCAATGGTTGTATTCGTTAACAGGGATCACCAGAAAATCTGCATCAAATATGTCTTCATCTTCAAGCCAATACTGAATGCGACTTGGATTCGAGACCTAAAAAATGGTGGAACTTAACTAACCATTTATCATACATTTGATTGGACGATTCCAACAAAGTGCTTGAAGACTGAATCGAATTCACTACATCGATATCGATGAAGATTTAGAAATATATTTTCAATGGTAAAATATACTTCAAATGCCTTTAGAATGCCTGGAAATACAGGCACATACAGAAGCACCTCTGAAATGAACCCACAACCTTTCAAAGGAGATAAACTCTCGAGTTACTCGATTGGATTCTAATAGCTCTAAGATGCAATATCTCTAGGATGCAACACAGCTAAATTGTGATTTAAATGCGGCTTTTTTGGAATTAAGTTGCCAAAAGTAAAGAAAATAAAATAAGTGAGGAGCAAAGAAATGCGATGCAAATAACTATGATTTTCTATATATCAAAAAATTCCTACAAATAAATGGCAACTTTTCAAACACTTACTTCATCAGTGCTACCAATTCCAGTCACTGCAAACCTATCAACACCAGTGTTTAAGTTCCTGAACCATGACTTCAAATTTCCCCAGAACAACGATGGAAATATATGCATTCGCAAATTTCTATAAATCAATTAGATCAATCAGTACCCATATGCTGAAGAATACGGCAACCCTTCCAGAAAGAGACTCACGATTGTAATCGCTTAATTATTCCAAAAAATCATCTCAGCTAATAAAAGTAAACTCACAACTACGGATATTATAAAATATTAGTGCAACAGTTAATTCTTTCCTTCAACTTATAGCAAACTGCTACCATAAACATAGCATATCACTACTTCACAATGAAGAATGACGACTCAGCATCATCTCATACCTTAATGTGCCCTGGTTTCCTTTACTTCCACTAATAATAGGTGAGATTTCCAGGAAAAAGCTGATTCAGAGAGAGTAGAAGACTGATTCAACCTAGGTTTCATGTTTCATTAACAATAGATTTCAGGAAGGAAGTTTGGGTTACTCTCCATCCAAACCTGGATAATAAATATAGAGAAATACCAATCAAAACTTACGAATCTTGTATCAAATGGCATCTTATATGATTCAAGTAGAAATCAATAATGGTACCATTGAGTAGTTCACCTTCGGCTAAGCATAACAAATCAGCAATACTAATATGCAGTGACAGGGATGGAAATCTTACGCGAATTATTTCGGTACGTATATCTACTTCAAGAACCTCCTGAAAAGCTACACCATTAAATGAAAACTGTATTTGAGATGAAATATATAAATTATTACCTCTCATTGTTGCTCAACTCATAAGGATATCATATCAAAACACTGAATTCCCAGAATATTAGTCAGAATACGGTTGCAAATTGATTATTTACCTAGGGATAAAAATTAAGGGAATAAAAGTACCTAAAGAATTCCTATTCATAATGAAAAAAAGTACTAAATATATTTAGACGCAAAAATTTGTATAAATTTATCAAGTTCAAAAGCAAAACGAAATATCACTTAGGTACAAACCTTAGTCTCGTTCTCGTCATCTGACAAAGAATTGAGCTCATTGGCGAACCCATTCATCGGTTACGTAGCGTAACAACCGCTCTTAATCGCTCCAAACTTCTATTTGAAATAATTGAAGTATAACTTCTTGTTTTTTTTTTTTTTTTTTAATTTAAAATTCTTTAAAACTTCAATCAAAATTTACAGTCCCAACCGACAAAGGAGATACCGCCCGAATAGAAACAGAAAGAGCAAAAGCAAATGACAAATATTTGGGAACAGCGTCCGACGAGAGACAACCCAAAACGAG
Source organism: Brugia malayi (assembly GCF_000002995.4). Classification (NCBI taxonomy): domain Eukaryota; kingdom Metazoa; phylum Nematoda; class Chromadorea; order Rhabditida; family Onchocercidae; genus Brugia; species Brugia malayi. The sequence goes on along the minus strand of NW_025062476.1, from coordinate 3,389,160 downwards.
CACCGCTCTCGTCCAAACACAGTCATTCTCTGTGGGACCCTATTGAACTCAGGGAAATTAAAATTTCATTAGGAAATTTCACTCACAAATTTTTTCATTTTTTTTTTAAAAAATTTCAAATAATGCATTTGGTATTATTTGAAGAATTTTTTTTATTAAGATTACAAAAAGAATTGAAAATAAAAAATTAAAGAAAATTTGATCAATTGTTTAAATTTACAGAATAATAATTGCACTAATGTTATATGAATGCTGATACAATAACAATGCTCATACAGTAACAATACTCATACAATAGAAATGCTTATATAGTAACATTGCTCACACAATAATAATACAATGTTTGTTGCAACAATAATCAAAAAATTAAAGGGAAATTTTTCAAATTATCAAAAAACTGCTCTTCATTTTGACGATATTTTTGTTGCTTAATTTATTATCATAATTTATTTATTACAAAATTATTTTGAAATAATTTTTTTTTCTTCTGATTCTTTTATTTACTTTCTAATCCATAAACAAATATAGTGGACATTCCAGAGATACCAATGAAATAGTGGTCAGCATTGGTCAACATTTCCTTGTTTATCATTTACTTCATTAAAACTTACTGTTTGTTTATCTTTTCGAGAATGAATATGAATGAATGATTATCTTAGCGTATGGAAATGTTATCAGTACTAATTGAGAAATGAATGATTTTTGTGATGAAAATGATCTATTTTTAGAGTATTACCTATTATGCATCTATGAAATGTTGTCGAGATTCTGTAAAAGTAATATATTACCTTGTTATCATAAGTCAAAGAAGATAACATAAGTAGTTTGAAAAGTTATAGATAGTGTAATATAAAAGTAATTATGATAACTTTCCATTAACTGCTTATTCAAAATTACTCTTACTTTGAAAAGATATACGAAATAAAAAAAAAAGCGAAACAAAAGAAATTAATCCATCCTACAAATTTATAATTTACTTAGCAGAAAGGAAATGAATCATTGGAGTTAATGAAAGTTTTGAGTTGGTAATATTATATTTGGGAAAAAACATGAAAATAATGAATTTTAGAATGAGAAAATCATTTTCATTATTGATTAGCAGTGTTGTTAAGTTATTTCAGCTTGGCCTTATTTCAAACTTTTATCAAACAAATGTTATTACCAAATTGAATTCCAATAGTTTTATTTTCTGTGTTTGTTATTGTGTTTGAGTAGCTGTAACAATTAATATTCATCCTTTGATTTTAATTAAAAGTGTTCAACTAGTTGAAGAAAATTAAATATTCATATTATCAGTGATAGGTTATCACTGATTGTGAATGAGGGAATCTTTTTGAACTCTGGAAGCCTTCTGGAAAATAACATTCAACGTTGGATTCTAGACGAATGGATAGAATTACCGAGTTAAGCTAAGTTAATCATGATAAATGACAGTTATAGTTATAGTGACACATATATAATATGGATATCATTACATTTAAATATTTATGTTTATGACTTTGCAAATTAAATTCAAATTTGATTTTCGTTATGCTATCTATAAGTCGAATTAGATGAAGAAGAAGCGAAAAATATTTATGCTAAAAGATTTGAAAAGTAAAGCGAAAGAAAGAGCTAATAAACAGAATGAAGCAAATTATATCTTAGAAAATAGAATTTGAGTTAAAATTTGGTTAATTGTGGAACATTGGTAAAATATCAATGAAAAAAAATATATGTCAGTGAGAGGACGAAAAAGATAATAAATGATTGTAGTAACTTTTAATAAAAATATTTCATCATTAATCATTATTTTTTCTGTAATTAATTTGATTTTTTTGTATTAGTCAGAGAAAGTTGGAAGGAATAACAATTTATTTTATTTAATACGACAATAATACAAAGTAATTAAAATTAAATAGTTTCAGTATCACACAATCTATAAATTGATCTATTCATTTCATCCTTTGGTAAACATTCCTGTTTGATATTTTTAGGTAAGAAATTTTTTGATCGCTTTAGGAAAAGATTTAATGGACAGAAATCACTATCAGATGGACATCCTTTCGTAAAACGTGTTATCGCACGGTATTGATGATGGAATGCTTCATGAAAGAGTATCTGAAAGAGTAACAACAATTAAATCTGATATTTCAAATTATGATTTTGAACATAATATAACTCATTGAAGATTGCTTGGAACTAAACTAGAATTAATTAATTAATTAATTAATTGGACTAGTAGTAGAGAAATTAGTCCAATATATTCAATTTAAATAAGCGGGTTAATAGTACAATAACTGTAAAACAAACTTATTATTACAATAAATTCATACTGAAACGATATCAGTAATTTTGCGGTGAAACTATCGTATAAGTTAATAGTAAAAAGAACGAAATTAAATAGCAACAATGAAATTATAAAAGTGATAAGTTAAAATATGTTAAAAATATAAATAAAAAAAAAAAACAGCTTAAGAAATAAATACTTTTACTGCGAATCCTACGTCGGTTTTATTCCACAATTCTATTGCAATAGAAGCAGTATATTGCGGTAAACTTTCCTCGAGAATTTTTTCATCAGCAAGTGTAGCTAATAATGCAGCAACTGTTGTGTCATGCTGTTAAATATATTTTAAAAAAGGAAGAATGAAATATGTTAAAACAGTTTGAAATGAAAAAAGTAAAGTAAATTTAGGATGTGACAAATTGACTTACTTAGTATTTTATTAATTCACAACTTTTGCTTGTTTTTCCTTTTTTTTTTTTAATATTTTTAATTGAGTAAACTTTTCAGAAAAGTCCTCAAATAATTTTCAACAAAAAATTTTATGATATTTTTCCTGAATAGTTCTTTCAAAAATATAGCATATGCAAAATACATACTGCTGAAAGGGCGAAATATTTACGTTGTAGAATCCATGAACAACTAGAATTTTTCGGATTCGACAAACATTCTTTCTTCTGGTTTATATTTTCCAAAAAAAGTTTCAATAAACTGCCTAAATTAACAGTTATTTTCATGCATTTCTTTGCACTAACAAAAAAGTTACTTTTCTAGGAGAGTATTAAAGAGTAAAATAAAGTTTAGCCTAGAAATTACATTGTTTTTATTAAAACTTAAACCAATATTTCGCATAAAGTATTGTGATTATTAAACTTCAATTTTTCAATTCAATTTAAGAATTACAAATGATTTTCAAAAAAAAAAAATATGAGAAAAATCATTGAATCATGAGATTATGCTTGTGAATTTTAACTTCAATAATTCATTAATAAATCACAGATTCAGATTATAGATGTAAAATGATAAAAATAAGCATGACTTTCATGTCAAATGTGAACATATGGAACTGTTGAAGAAATCTGAAATGATAGCTATCAAATTAGCCATTTCAATCTATCAGTTAATAATATCAATAATTATTTATAAATTTCAGGAGTGGCTTACAAATAATAGCAAATGCTTTACCTCCTCTAAGTTTAATCAGTTCCGGTAGATATGGTTCTGATATACCATATATAAATTCACTGGTTATCATGGATAAATTACTTAACTTTTTGGAAACATCATCGGTGATCCAGGATGGCTGTGACAGATTATGCATCATCTGCAATGAAATTCATTAATTTATGAAATTCTTTCATTAACATATCTCTTTTGCATGTCTCACAATACTTAAATTTAACACTTTAAATTAATTTGTAATCAATTGGTTACGTTTTGTCACATAAATTTACAGTTTAGTTATATCAAATAATTGGAATTTGTTTCATTAATTTTTATGAAATATAAGTGTAAACAACTCATCGAATTAATTTAGGTAAAGAAAAGGAAAAAAAGAAAGTCAAACCTCTGCATAATGAATATCGTTAATGGTGTGTACATTGGCTAAGTTTACTTTCATACCACTTTTTTTGCTTACATAATCAAAAAAATCCTAAAACAAAGGACAAAAATTATGAGAATTTCCTAAAGAAACGATATTAGTTTGTGTAAAACCTAAAGATGTGATGAAAAATTATGAGAAATAGTTCTTATATCGATTTATGTATCTAATTAGTAATTAGAATAAATAATTATCAAATATAATAAACCATTAAATCATTTCATTATTTACAAGTAATCAGTTCACAACACAATTTGAGAATGTAATAAGACATTTTAGATTTCGAGAATTTTTAAAAATGAGTATGTGAGCTGTAAAAAAGTTGAAAAAGTAAAAGTAAAAGTATGAAGGAATGATAACGACTAAAAATTAGATAACATTTAATATTTTCTTCCTCTCTTCAAATTTTGACAAACTGCCTTCTAAAGCTTTATGCAAATTCTATTCATCAGTTTGTTGATCAATTCTACCTGTTTAGATAAAGGAGTAAAAAACAATTCATCAAAATGATAATAATTAGAAATTTTTGTTTGAATAATTTTTAGTTGATATGAATCTTTGAGAAACTTCATGAATTCATTTCAAAGTATTACTTTATTTTCATCAGCTATATCTCGGTAATGTTTACTGCAACGAATAATAGCTGTTAATTGATCAACGCGAGGACATCGACTAAAAACGTTTCCTACCTTAAAATCATTTTTATTAATGAACAGAAATTAAATGAATTTTAAACCAAAGATTAACTCATTCATTCTTATTATTGCAATGCGTTAGGTATGATATAACTTAGCGCTTAATTTTAAAACTAAAAATTCAGCCATTTTCAAAGGAATAAATATAATTTGACTTTTTCCCGGCCAGCATTAATTATATATTAAAAGCTTTGAAACCATGGTAACTTCAAGTATTTTGATTATCAATGTTTAAAATTGTCCGAAAATAGCAAAAATAAGGATTAAAAAATTGTTTTAAAAAAAAAAAATGAAAATTACAAAATCTTCCTCATTGTCGATAGTATGAATAGGTATGGGTGTCCAATGAGATGGCCATTGCTTGTATTCCGGATAATCCTTTCCAGGTATTCCTGTAGGATACATACCAGCCAAATTAGCCATTGCACTAATTAATGTTCGATTTACATCGGTACTTCTAATATACAACTGTAAAATTTTTGAAATTATTTTTTATTTTTTGTTTTAATTACTGTACTCATTGCATGAATCGTAGAAAAAAAGATTAGCATTAATTAATTAATTAAACGATTTATAAAAAATATGTAGCATTATATTTACTGCAGTTTACTTTCGAATTTTTCAAAACAATTAACATTTTAAAATAATAAACGCTCATTTCTGATCTCTTTAATTCATGAATTTCTTTATTTTATTTTTTTTTTTTAAGTTATAGATTAACGTAATCAAATCAATTCAATTTTTCATCTTCTAGCGAATGATGAGAAAAATCGGAAATAATTAAAGCTTATTTGATAGAAATTGAATAAAGCAAGCAAACTTCTTTCGGTTTATAATTTTGCGACAAGAAATTATAATCTTTTTCGATGTATCGCTGTCGAATTAATTGTCCAAGAGCAAATTGTTGCATCATTCCAAGCTGAATTTAACTAATGTATATTAATTAATTCTGATAATGTTTTGAATTTAAAATTAGTCGAGAAAAAAAAAATTCAAGAAAACATATTTCATATACAATCTAACCTCGGTGAGTTCACCCCAACCGTATGGCCATGCATCTTCCTGATGAGTATCAGTTGGATATGTAAATATCGGAGCACGGTCACCATGACGCCAAACCTGAAAATTTTTAAGAGGAAAAGAGAAGAAATAGCAAATATTTAACAGAGAAATTTACTTTTTCTTTTAAATTGGTTCAAGCTGATAAACCGAGATAAAGTGAACTGATGGCTTATCATAGCAATAGAATTAATTATCACAGTTTATTTATTTATTTTTTCCTCTTGCTTTTTTAATAGCTTCCTTTCATAGATTCAGAATTTATTGATCGGAATTTATGCTATCATTCAAATTGATGAAATAGTTTTGGAATAGATTTCGAGAAAAGTGAATTAGTTTTGATTTTGTAAAGTATTTTCAAAGTAAAACATACTATTTGTATGAAAATTAATTCATCGGCTATAACTGTTGTTGCAATCAAAATAAGCGACAATGCATGAAATGCTGCTATTCCACAAACTTCGAAATGCATTAATTCTACTTTCTAAAGCAAAAAGAAAAATCATAAAACTATCTTCTCTTTTTACATTTAAAAACAATTTAAAAAAAAAAAAAAAGACAGAAAAAGGCTAAGTTAAACTTATCTAAACCAATGTGTTTAGAATAAGTTTATGTAGGATTCAATACGAATTGAATTTTAATTTTTGTAAAACTAAATTCACTACCAAAATATTAACTGTATCCCATTTATTAGCATAAAGAATGAAACTATAACTAGTTTTTGCTCAGTTAGAACTTTTAGTAACGAACTTTTTAAATGATTTTTGGATGATTTTTGAGTGAAAACATCTGAAATAAAACTTTTTAAATTTTGATCTGTAAATTATTTAAAATTTTTTTTTAACAATGTAAGACCATACCTGTAAGCCGTTCGGGCTGCCTTACTAAATGACCGATAAAAAACGATCAACGGTCAGTTAAAGCATTCATTATCTTATCAGTTGTAAAGAGAAGCAATAGTAGCGCTGATATTCTATGCTTTTATCATCAAAAGCAAAAGCATAAATCAATTAGCCATGCAATACACTTTTATCCATTCGATCTTTGTTCTTCTCAATTATCAATAATCATCAATCAGTGTTGTAATCATAAATGGTTCTCTTTTTTTTTGTTTGACTTAATGCAAAATTTTATGATATTAAAAAATGACAAATAATTAAGTTTGAATTTTGAATCAACTAAAATAAAATTTAATTTCATATTGAAATGAGCAAAATCATTAATGTTTAGTATCATTTCATTTGTAATTTAACTTATCAACAATGATAGAAAACCACAACAACAACAAAACAAGAATCAATTATTTATCTGAAAGAAGTGAAAAGGACAGAAATGACAGTAAATTATAAGAGGCAAATTATTGAATAGTTTTATTTAGCATTAAATTAAATATTACTAATTGAATTCAAGCGCTAACAATCAAAGATGTCACAAAGCTTTAAATTTTATAGCTTTTATTAAGTGTACACTGCTGGATGCTAATTAATTTGATGTAATTTAATAAAAATTTGCTAATTTGATCAGAGTTATAATCATATGAGAATTGTTTGGCATAGTTATATCAGTTCCATTAGGAAACAAATTTTCATTGTAGTGCGAGGAATTGTTGGCTTCCTTCCAAAATTTCGTTATCTTAGAAATTATTTGATGAAATTCCATTGGTTTATTTATGGATTTACTTTTTACTATTAATTATTGTGAACATTTCTCTCTTTCATCGAAAGTTCACGCTTATATACGTGAAAGTTTTGCTTATTAGGCGTTTTACTGCTTATCATTTTAAGAATTTAATTCATTTCAGCTCCAGAGAAAAATCACATTTCATACGTAACCTGGACATGATGGTGGAATTCAGTATGTCTATTTCTGTTTTACTTAATTATGTCTAAAACATTATTTAACATCTGTTCAGTATAGGATGTTTTGACATTTATGAAATTTATAAATGTCAACGTGTTTGTATGTTGTCGAATAACAAACTTGCTTACAGGATATATGCTTACGGACGGTTGCTATCAGTGCCATCACTTGCTATGATGGTGGACAGCATTCAGTAACTAGGATATTTTCTTTTATAGACAAATATGTTTCTGCCGGTAATTATTATGGCTTAATTTCTGCAAGCTGTTTTTCTCTCCTGTCCTTGGATTGTTTTAAATCAATTGACTGCCCTCTTTTTTACTCACTTTCTTTCTTTAATTGGGAAGATCCATCGCTCATCTTCTGTGTGAAAGTCTTATCTTTCAGTAAGTTTTGTCTTTTATAGAGATATAAATTTCATTTGAACACCATACCATTTGCATTGTTTTGTAGGACTATAGATTCATTGATATATACTCTTCATGTGGTAGGCAGGCAAAAAGTAGAAAGAAAAAGGATTAAAGAGGAGCAACTATAGGTTTTATTATTATTATTATTATTATTTAGTTATTAATGATTGGTAGTCCACTAAATCCTCGCTGTTTTTAATTATTCTTCAAATAAAACATATGATTCGGTGAAGTATTTTCTTCCATACTCTTTTCTAGATATTGTTTGAATATCATTTTCTATTCTGATCGTTTTCATGTTCTTTGCTATATCGTTATCTCCATGAGAAAATTCTGAGTATGTGTAATGGGATATAATCGATGAGCAATTTTTTATCTCAAAAAAGTAAGGATGACCTAGTATCAGGTTGCTGTTAATCTTCATTTTCTCCTTATCACTGTTTAAGAAATTTCAACTGAATTATATTTAATCAAAGTTATTATCTCACCATCCTTACTCTTGATGAGTATTTATATAAATTTTTAATATTTTTCTAGTATATATGCTTGTCACGCGTATTCCTGGAATTTTATTTATTATTCTCGTCTTTATTATCTCCAGTTGTTAAGTATTTGGATAGAATATTTATCATTCTTACCTTGATTTCAGTTTTGAAGCTTGGCTGTTTTATGACATTTTTATATTCTGTTTGGTTGTCTTCTGATGTATAGTTTGACAGTCTGTTGTCATCTTTCAATCTTGGTTGTCTTCTCATATAGTAACTGTTACGAAACAGTTTTAATGTTAACATTAACATTAATTTTTTGCAACTTTATCAGGCAAAATGTAGAATTTAAAATACATCCTTATATTTCATGTACGACATTTGTTTAGTTTTTTCAGGATGGAAGCGAACATAATTTGCGATTACCAGGATGTAGTAAAAGTGATAAAAATCAGGAACCGCATGTGTTTTGCGTCGTCGGAAATCGTGACAAGACGCTCTTTGTTGTCGTTACCTCATCAATTTTTTACATTTATCTAGCAAATGTCAGCTCTTTTTTTTTTTTTAATTTATAATTTCTTCAAATTGTTATGACTTATGGGATGAAAATATTAAAAGGAAAATGACTGGTTATTGAGTTTAAACTGTTATGTAAGAAGGATAATAAAGCCAGTTAGTTATTCAAAAAACGACTCGTAGTTTTATCTGTTTTGGGAACGTTGGTCCTGTTCTTCCAGTTGTTTTGATATATCGCTTTCGTAATCTTTGTAGAAGAGTAAAATTTTTTGAAACAACTTTAAGCTCTATCATTTTTTAAATCTTCAATTTTCAGTAACTAAGTTTGAAGTCTTTTCTTTTAGCCTCAGCTTTTGCTCTGTTTGTTCAAACGATCTGACGACGATGTGAAGGAAAAGGGTGAATATAGAAAAGTTTATTGGCGACATGACTCCTCTGCAATTTGTTTTACGGTTTGTTTCAACTTTTTTTTTTTTCAAAAAGGATAGTATAGATATCGTAAAAAGGGAATGAATCGAGCTAAATAATTGAACAGCTAACAGTATAGGAGTGTTTTAGAAATTCAATGTTTGTTTATGTCTGATAGGGGATTGCGAGACTGCTAGGTGATACATAATGCCCTGAATTCGGGCAGTGCAGTATTTTTAGAAAAGAGACTGTCATCTCTCCATCGATCTGTTTCTCCTGACTTATTGTGCTGACCGATTTAAAATTCTTTAAACTGTATGTTATTATTTGAAATGTTTCCCGTTTTTTTTTTTTTTTTTGTTCATAATCACAATAGGGAATAGTGAATAGAAGTTATCCTTCGTCTGTATTTTTCAGACTTCAAAAAATTGTTTATTATTGTATCGATTGGAAATATCATCCGACAAACAGTCTTTCAATTTAACTGAGCCACGTGAGGAACACTTAAGGCGTACTTCTCAAGAGTTATTTATTCATGAAAAAAGGCCAACAACTGCAGCATACTTGTCGGTTGTTGCACGACTTAACAGTCCAGCAACATGGTTTGTGTTTCTGAAGTGTTAATTCAGAATATATATTATATTTTACACTGGAATTATATAAATAAATATGTATCGTAATCACATATGTAAGCTTTGTGCGGTTGCTTTGTGTAAATTTAATGAAACCATACATGTTTAGGATCCTTAAATAATTCGAGATTCATCGAAAGTTGATCTTAGATCAGATCTAAGCATATTTTGTTTTTAGTATTGTGCCTTTCCGAGATGACTTATTTGTTTGTTTGCAAGATGGCTGGTTGCATCGTATATCATGGGAAGGTGTTGTTGATAAAAATTTCTCATTCCACTTACTCGATGTTCCATTCGCAGTTGATCAGTTGCAGTCTAAAAGTAAGCTAACACAAAAGGAAGTAAAATTAAGAATTTAATAATTCTTCAAATTTATTTCAGGTTTAATTCAGTCATCAAACTTTTCCTTCATCAATCGTTTTCCGAAATTTCCAAGTCATTTTTTCTTTTTTTCTTAATCTATTAATATATTTTTATGCTTTTACGTTTATTTATTTATTTTTTCAGCTGAACATGTGCAAGAATTGAGCGTGCATGTTACTGATATGGCATATGCTCCTCTTATCGGTGGTTTTTGTATAGTGCTTTCTAATGGTACCGCTGCTTTGCTAACATCACCCTCTTCTCGATTTCTTCCGAAGGTAACACTTACGTTTATCCATTACTATGAATATTCACTTCATCACTTTTTAATTTTTTCTAATTTTTCAGGCGGTGAATTGCTGAATTAGCATGATCTTCTCTCTCAAAATAGACTTAAAGCCATGTTCGAAAAATTGAGATAATTAATTATGAGAAGGCTAAAGTGACTTGATTGAAACAAATGTGATAAATTTATTAAGCTTCTCTTACATTGATTTGAAATGTACTCAAATTCGATTTTTTTTTTTTTTTCAGGAACTGTTGGGAATATGGGCAGTGCAGTTGAACGATGCTGTCTGTACCGCAGCAAACCACAAATATAGATTGGTTGTTTATGGATGTAAAAAGTATGACTCTTAGAAATAAACTACTTAATGTTTTGAAAATTTAAACATATGCTTTGGTTCTTTTATTTTTTCAAATAATATTAACCTTTAGTGGTGATATTGCTGCTTTTCATTTGGACGATACTAATGGCTCGTTAATAAACACATTCCGTGTAACGCTTCAAGTCAAGAATGGACCAGGTAGAGTTGTTGCTTAAATACAGTGTCTTCATAATTCCAGACTCAAAAAATTATTAACAACTGTATAGTCTTCATGATTGATTGTAACATTTATAAATAAGAATTTGAGTCGCATTCGGAAATATGACATAATTCACTGTTGTTCAAGATCATATTAATTTTCTTCATTAATGAAGATTACTGGAATTCAGAGTTATTAAATCGAATGGATCAAGTGCGACATGTGGAATGCTATGCACAAGGAACAGCATTAGCAGCCATTTGGTCACCGTTATTATGCGATGGCGGACATGCAAGTAGTTCGAATACAGTACCTATTGTGGCGATATTTAGCTCCTTTGGTGCACAGTTATGGTGCTCTCTCGAATCTTCCAGTGATAGGTTTCTTTTCATTTTATAAAATATTTAATTTGTTGGGATACGTTGCATTATCAGTAACCTAACTGGCAAATTTATTGAGCGGATAAATATATACATATACTTAGCATGCGATGTCTAACTGATTGCAAATTTGATTTAATTTAAAAATCTTTAGTCTGTTATGTTTTTTTATATATTTAATATATAAATTCTAGGAGTATCTGTGCTGCCTCGTGTCATTGGGTTGATTGGGGTCCAGAAGGATTTAGTTTATGGCTAGCTACCGATGCTGGATTGCATATTTTACCCATTGCGCATTCTGTTAATTCAAATGGCGTCGTGAGTTTTAGATTTTTCCGGACAGCATATGTAAATAAATAATTCAAATCTCAGCTATTGATGAGGTGTTCATCAAGAATGCTTGTCTAACTCCCTATTCGATTTGTTGTTTTCATGATTTGTTTTTTTATTAATTCAGATTTACCTATTTACTTAATTGTTTAGTTTTAGCTATAACTAATTGATAGATTTTGTTTATTTTGAAAACATCAAGACTTTATAGTTTAATTTTAGGAAAGTACGGATAGGATTATGTTTCTTTCAAGCAGTCGTATCTATCTAAGCGCTGCAAAAGAACGAGAGCAAAGTGTTAACGCTCCTCATAGTATCTGGCATGTACTTTCGGTACCAAACAACTATTTATCATTTAACTGGCCCATTAGAGTAAGTGATTATACATTACAAATTCTATAGTTTTCTGATTAAGAAAACCAATTTACAGGTGCTTAAGGATATTGTTAATAATTAGTGCGAGCGTGATAACAGATAAATGGAGAGATTTTTTCCCTGAGCTTTAAAATATCCCGGCTCATTTAGAGATATTTTTATATTGAAATCGAAGGCCTTATTATTATACTGTAATGTTTTAGTTAGTTGAAATGGATGATCATGGGCAGTGGCTTGTTGCTGCGGGTTCTCGAGGTTTTCTCCATTACAATTTAATAACTCGTAAATGGCGCATGTTCGGCAATGAATCACAGGTCGAATTCTACTAAATTTTCATTTGTTTCTTATATTTCTGAGAAATTTAGTTGATCCAGCAACTTTGTTATCTCTTTAATCCTCGTTACCATCGTTTATTTTTGGTTAAGGAAATTAATTTATTATGACCCGTGCTACTTTCACCTCTTTTTGAATTACAGAAGCAATTTATATATAAGTTGGATAAGCATAGTCCTATGTTAAATTCAGGAAAGAGATATGTTGGTTACCGGTGGAATGACTATTTGGGAAGGATATGTGGTGGTTGCCTGTTACGATATTGATCGTTCTAAGGAAGAATTACGGTTTTACCCATTAGAAAATCAGTTAAATAATCAGTTTTGCATAAGACATGCTATTAGGTCACGAATGCTTCTTTTAAGTCGTCGGTAAGTAACATTCTCTAAATTCTCATCCATTTGTTTGATCAATAAGATTTTTTTATAGAATTGATTGGAAAAATTAATTAGTTTAGAATTTAGTTAAATTGTTACTGCTCAAAACTTCTGGATGTTTTTCGTATCCTGTTTGGTGATTTTCCCCTGCATATACCATTTGATTGATTAGAGATATTTCATATATTTGCAGACAAAACAAGTTAATAACTTTTGATGTGGATTCATGCATATTTATTTTCACTCTTTTTTTGGAAAAGAATGTCAAGAATGAGCAGTCATTAATACGATTAGAAAGGTACTTGTTGGGAAAATAATGGTTCTATTTCCATATCGAATAGGGAAATAGAAGTAAAGTGGAACTTTTATCATTTAATCATTTTATTTTTCTTTTATGAGTATCATGTTCCATTTTCCGTTTTTATAGATTTTACTTGATCACATATCCTAGGGATGTTACTAGCTGATTTATTTTCTGCTAATGAAAGCCTAGTTTCATATTACAATATATTGTCACAGAAGGGTTTGACAGACTCGCCAATGGTTGTGTTTTTGTCATTTGAAAAAAAAAATAAATAAATAAAAGTTGGCTAGAAACTTTAGTTAATGAGACAGAAGTCAAATTTTTGTGCAAATGAATTCCAGATGTGCAGAAATACGTGTCCAAGATATAGTACCGCATGCAGCTTGTGTTCTGTCCGTGGAACCAGCATCTTTAAATCATGAGTCTGGTTAATTTTTTGTTGTTGTTTCAACCTTTATTTCTATAGTTATGTTCTACAGTTATTATTGGTAGGGTGTTTTCAGTTTATCGTTACTGGAAATTTTATTCAATTCATTGCAGAAATAAAATTTTGCGACGGTGTAGACACAGTTTTCATAAACGTTTGTGGAAGATTGATAATGTTGAATCCTGTGAAGCGAGATAGTATCGCGAGTGATTCATCCGATGATGATGGATCTTCTTTCCAGGTTTTTAATTTTGTTTTGTTTTTGCATTTCTAAGATTTATATTTCTAATTATTTTTTCTTAAATAGTTGGAAATTTTTTGGGAACCGGTTCTTCAAGTCAAATTTTTGAAATCCTTCCTCTGGCTTAGCTGTTTGTTGCTGTATTTGAAGAACTGCTTCAAATGCTCCGTGAAAACCTAATTCTATTGAACACTTTTTAATTTTTTTTTTTTTTTTTTGAAAAGCGACCGGAACGCTTCTAAGTTAGTTTGAAGAATGGTTTAAGTGACAGTCTATCTTCTCTTCAACGGTTTTGTCAGTATGGGAATTATTTTGTTTATATTCAGTTAAGTCGACCTATGCTAATCGCATCATATGTGGAACAAATTTGGTATGATGCTGCTGATGAAGTTGACAATATCTTTTATCTTAAGCCGCATCTAACACATGCATTGTGGCTGAATTGTGGGGCTAAGGGAATGAAAGTTCGTTTTCACTTAATATTTTAATATCTCTTCTAAATTCATGTTTTTTATTGTTAATAGTAAAACGAGTTGTTGTTAATCAATTCCACCCAGTGAATTATTCCACTTAAGGTTTGGATGCCGTTATTTGCTGCTCGACAGACCAGTGACACCAAGTATAATTCATGCCATTCATTCATCAGTAAACGCATTATGTTACCTTTCGAATTGGGCATCGCTCCACTTGGTTTGTCATTTCACTTCATTTTTCTTGTTACTGCAGGAAATCTTTGTAATGAGCTTTTTTTTTGGAGATTTTTTAAGATGATTATTTAAACACTTCTATCAGCTCTAAAATTCTTCTACACAGCTCCGAAATTCTTCCCTCAGAGTTAATGTTTTGCTGTTGTACAAAATCCTTTTTATAGTTATATGCAGCCGAGATTGCTTAGCAGTTGGTGTGGAAAGTTGTCCAACATATTCAGATCAAAAGGAATCAATGAAGCATCTGCCAATATATAATTTGCATCGTAAAAGTGAGGCAAGTCAACGTTATAAAAGTATAATAACTCTAAGTTCCAGAAGATATATACGGTTTAGGAAAGTGCCAAAAAAATTTCTGGATTATCTTTAAATTTATCGGACAATTTTATTAAATTTATTCGACAATTTAAATTTTTCGATGATTTCCTAAAAACATTTTTTGTTAAGCATCATTTTTTAAGTTATGCAACACTATATTAGAATTTAAAAGTCTAAGAATGCTCTTTAGTTAGGAGTGCAGTTTTCCAGGTTTTCCTGCATCATCTATTGCGACAACTTTTGAAACGAAATCTCGGTGTATATGCATTGGAAATTGCTGCTACTTGTAATCAGTTACCGTACTTCGGCCATGTTTTGGAGCTATTATTGCATAATGTGCTAGAGGAAGAAGCAACTTCTTCAGAACCAATACCAGGTTCTTATTTTTCGTGAAATTAAAATTGTTTCAAAATTCAAGCGAAATTTGCATTTTCTTATAAAAGTTTGTCTATAACTTACATTTTATATTTTAAGGCAAATGATATTATATTTTAAAAAATTATTCTCTCTTTTCCTGTTTCTTTCTTCGTTAATTGATTTTGATTTTTTTTAATAGGTAAGGTATTGGTTAGCAAATGAATCTCATTCAACAAAATAGAATTTGTGCAGCAAAATGAATAAAATAAAAACATATCTTCTGCAGATCCACTGTTACCTCGTGTGGTAGCTTTTATTCAAGAATTTCCGAATTATCTACAAACGATCGCTCATTGTGCCAGGAAAACTGAACTAGCTCTTTGGCCTGCACTGTTCACTGTAACGGGTCATCCACGTGAACTTTTCGAGAAATGCATTAGTGATGGGCAACTTGAGACTGCAGTCAGCTTTCTCATAATTCTGCAAAATATGGAAAGCAGCTCAGCCAGTCAGGAGGTTTGCTACTAAATTTGAATCTTGAGAGTGAGAGCCCATACATCTTCAAATCTTTTAATTTGTAAGTCTTACGGTCTATAATTAGTGTCCGAAGGCAAGTAGCTATAATTGTATGAACAAAGTATAAACGAAAGTGAATTTGCGCAGTATTCTTCCGAAATTTAATAAAACAACTAGTTGAATTTATAATAATTAACGAGAAATGAAGTCCTTCGGAAAAAATAACGCTTTTTCTGTTGATTAGTTTATAACATTGCTCTTTTAAAGCATGCAACAGTATTGCTGGAAGAAGCACTTTCAAAACGACAATGGTTGACAGCACGCGACATTGTTCGTTTTCTTCGTGCTATCGATCTATCCGATGTTGATGATCCACTGCGAACTCCACCATGTCAGAAGTCACATCGCAACGTAGGTAATGTAGTTTCAAGGATCCCTACGTGCATGTCAACAGATGACAGTGACGAGACCGATTCATTCGTTTTTGGCAGCTATACCGGGCCAGGTGAGATCTTACGAAATTAATATTGTTGAAGTTGTTGGTGTGAGAAATTTTTAACAAACTTCAAACTGCATTTTAAAATACGAGTTACCATGTGCAGTAAAATATTTTTTAGCAACTCTTCAAAAATTAAAAAATGGTCCAGTTTCAATTAAATTTCTTTTCACAAAAATACATGGTGAATAAAAGTAATTGAAGGTATGATAAAAAGATCGCGACCTTCACAGCAGGATGGGGCTTGCATCAGTCCATCAGGGCGGAAAGATTCATCTGGAAAAAAAGTTTCGAAAATAGGTTCTTTCGATGTATCCTTAAGTCCGATAAATGTCAATGGTTCAATGTCGACTTATCTTGATGATGTGTTGGATCAGCATGCTGTTCATTTGCTGGAAGATTGCAGTATTCAGGATTTGGGTTAGTATCTTTTCTGTAAGGAATAAAGAAATAGCTGTGTTTGGAGCTACCATTTGATAAGATTTTTTTGTTCAAATTTCATTGTTTTCTGAGGTCTTAAAAAAAAATTCCTTTGATATCTCTTCTAATCTTCACAATCATAATTTTTTTTTTTTCATTTCAGGTGCTTTCGCCGCCTATTTGGATTTTAATTTAGTAAGTTGGCTTCGAGTGCAGCGGCACAGTATAGCACGGATTACTGATTTTCCATTAGCTTTGATGCGATTGCATGCACAGTTCAAATGGCCTTATCCATTGGTCAGTCAAAGTATCGTAGAACAATTAACGAAGCAAATTGAGGGTATTAAAATTTCTTCAAGTACTACATCGCTGGATAGCTTACAGTGTAAGTTGTTAAGAATTTTGGGGGGGAGATGGGGAAGAATTCTTTTTTTTTTTTCAAAATGGAAACTTAAAGCTGTATTGTAAGTATTATTGTCATTTGAACATTGGGTAAACTAAAAGGGCTGTAAGTTTTAATCCGCTGCGTCTATAATGGTATACAAAGGTTTGTCCACTGTGAATGGTTCCAGATTCATTGTTCCAATTATATTTTATATATTTTTTAGCTCTGTCAACAGCCAACAGTAATGCTTCGTTAAATATGGAGGAACAACAACGAACTACATCAGTAGTTTCGGTAGACTTAAACTCGGTATTCGTTGACGATAAGGAAGGTATTACTTTTTACATCATTATTTACTAATTAATATTTGACAAATTGATACATTTATTAATAATGAAAACAATTCTGGACTGTTAATTTTATCATTTGTTGCAGATAGGAAAGAACCACCACCAGTACATAGGCAGTCTACGTTAAGTACAGTTTCCGCAGAAAGTTGTTCAAATTCATGCAGTGATTGGGAAGGTTAATTTGGTTTTCTTGAAACTTTTAAAAAGAAAGGAAAATAGAAAGGACATGCAAAACAAGTTTCAAATGTGTTTTGCAATTTCTGCTAAAAATTGTAAAACTTTCACTAAAAATGTAGTTGTAACAATGTAAGTATGCGAACATTATATTTAAACATGTATACGGTTGTAGGTTTTGAAAAAATATGTGGTGAAGTTGCTGCACGTGGATCACAAGAAAGTGAATTAGAGTTGAAATACATGTTGGATGTTATGTACGAAGCTGGCTGCGCCAGTTGGACATTGTTGGTATGCAATTTTTAGTCAGTTAATATTTTACTTTCTTTATCACTGTATTTGTGAATCTTTTTATGTAGAGAATGAAATCCAACTGTATTCGGTGTTTAGTTTGCATGATCAGAATAGCGAGTATCTGACAATTCTAATGATATCTAATATAGAACAAAGGGAGAGTAGCAGAAGTTAGAAAATGAGCAATAAATATAATAGAGAGGCTCGAAGCATCCATTCTGGAGACACAGACATGTTTGAGTAGTAATCAGAATGGTGTGAAGAATATGTCAATTTTTAGCTCTTTTCAGTTGTGCCTGTTACGACGTGATGTATCTTTCCTTAGTAAGCATTTCTCTCAGAAATTTGTGCAGAACTGTAGCCCAGATACTATGAATGAACTGCATAAAGGTTTGGAGCAGTTACAGAATTGGGCCTCAATTAATTGGTAAGTTTTGGATATTTGAATTTCATTCGAAGAAATGTATTAGGGTTAATAAATATTTCAATCATGGCAGTGTTTTTGTAGCTTATACTGAGTTAGACAGTACATTTTAGAGCAGAAGAGACAAACGATAATGGGATATTTTCAGTTTCGGATATCGAACTCTAATCGATGCATACAAGAGGCATCTTACAGCAATCGGAGACAGAAGTGGGGATCATGTAGTTACAAAAGTATCATCTGTCGCATCTGGTTATTGTAGCAGCAATTTGTTGTCAACCATCAGTTCACAGGTGGAAATAAATGGAAATTCCGTACTACTGGCTACTGAACAAAAAATATCGCCCACGTCAAGTAAGTTCTTTTTTCTTTTAATTTTAAAAAAGTCAAGGTAACGGTTATTTATTGAAAGGTTTCAATATTATGAGTTTAAAAAGTTGTGTTGTAAGTCAACAGCTCTTAGATTCTTAATTAATTTTTTATTAAGAATCTAACATCATTATCCATCATTTCATAGTTTATGATAAATAGCATACGAAATTGAGAAAAATATTTTACATTTTATCTTCGAAATGATGAGTTAGGATGAGAATCTGACTGAAATCCCATCACTTTTCAGTATGTTCTTCTACATCGGATGACCATACTATATCAGAGCGAAATGGTATTATACGAAAAATTAATTCCATGCCAACTCAGCAACTATCAACAACTGCAGCGATGAATTTAGTGAAAACGACGTTTACTCCACCACGAGAAAATGGTGAAATTGGTGATGGTTATGTTGATATAGATAACTGTTCAGTGGTAAGTGATACGGCTGTTGTTGGACATGAACAGTGTAATTTGATGTAATTTAATAGATATTCATTTTCTTTGCAATTAAACCATTCGTTTTTTAAAAACTTTGCATCTTTACAAATTAGTGCGTTCAACTTTTACAGTACTTTAAACCGTTTCTGGCACTCTCTTTCATTCTCGTTATATAGAAAAGTTTGTCTTTTAGAAACGATTATTGAGAAAATGATATAGGTATATAACAAAACAGCGCTCTAGCTCTAGCATTTTTTCATATAAAACCGTTTTTCAAAAGATTCATAGAAGGTTTTGCGTTTTTATCTAATTGTTGAAATCAACATTCTTCCTAATCTACCTGTTGATATTATTTAGAAAGATTTGTTTGTTGTTTTGCATCCTTGTATCGATTGAATTATTACAATCACATGCAAAACAGTAACTATTTAGTGACTTTTTTTTTATTGTTAAATTGAATTCAGTAATTTATTCTATATACCTAAATTGCCAATCTGTACCAGTTGTTGTAATCTTAAGTACATTTCATTTTTAAGTGTTGTGATGAACGTACAGGTACTCTTGCGCCTTAACTATTTACGCATTTAATTTTTATCCTTTTTAATTTTTAAGTTCACCTAACAATTAACCTCAACGAATAGCTTGATATATGTGAAATGTTGTATTGCGCGTATTACTTGAAGCTGACTTACGTGACTTGTTGCATTTTTAATGTAGTGGTTCATAAAAAAAATTAAACGAAAATCCATTTTCATTTTACTTTTAATTTATCATCTCAGAGATTTGATTAACAGAAAAGAAACAGTGCACCACTGATCATATTAAATTTTAAAGCGTATAATTAGTTCCTATTTTCTATACTCATTAAAACTGCTAGAGGTTTCTGCAGTTTACTGCTTCTGAGAATAATGAGCGTCGCATATTTTGTCAGGGTTTCTGTCGCTTGAATATCACATAACCATATCATGTTTTGGAAAAAAAGTTTGTTGTACCTGTCAAATCCAGAAGCGATATTGTGGTCTTTCATTTCATCACTCACACTATAAATTTGAAGCCTATATTATTTTTAATTCAGCTGTTTGTTTCCAACTTTTATATGGATCATTTTTTAATTTATTATATTGAACATGGGGTCAACAAATTTTTGTAAAATATTCCTGTTGTGCTATATATATCTTAGTCTCAGTAGCTTACTTTATCAAGTTATCTTTGTCTGTGATAAATCTTACTGCATGGTCTAAAGCATTTATGTTAATGTTAATTTAATTATATAAAACTTCGTTTCTTGATCCAAATCGTTTGTTTAAGTGGTTGAAGTTGGATTCTGTGTTGTCTCAGGTTTTTCGTACAAAAATTCAGGAACAGGAGAGGATTTTTTCTTCATTTTTAAGGAAACATTCTTTTCATATCTGCAGTTTGAATTTAATTTTTTTTTTTTAAGTGCTCTGGTCATTTTCTCGTTCAGTGAATGAAGTGGTAGCAGGATTGGAGGTTTGCATAAATGAAAGGGTAGGACATATGCTTAAAATGGGAATATAAAAAGGTTCGGAAAGGCTTGACAGTTCCGTTGACAGATAGTTGATCGATCGATATTGAGAAGTCCGGATACTGAGTTGAATTAAAGGTGATTCGGTGAGTGTAGTTACAGTTGATCGGATGGCTAATCGCGTATTTTTGTATGCAAAATTATTTGCTGTCATCTAGGATTTAGTGGATTGGCTTAGGAAGGTATAGAAATTAAATTTAATATTTGCTTGGAATATTTGATGAAATTTTCCATTGTTGACAGCAAATGGGTATTTCGAAATTCAACATCTATACATGTTCTCGACAATGAAACATTGTACATGTCGTGCAAATTATTCAAAATTTCATTAATGCATATGATAAATTTAAAGTATTAAAGGAATAAGTGATATGATATTGTATTGTATGAATATATCACTCTACTGTTCGGTAGCAATTACCCGAAGTTGTCTAATTTTATCAGAATAGTTTATCGGTATTTGTCCAAAACATTTGTTACCAATTTAACGAAAATAATTTTCAAGTTGGAGTTGAATTTCATTAAGATTGCATAAGTTGAAGCATATATTTCTTATAAATTATATGTAACAACACGCTATCATTATTTGCATGATGCCTAATGTTTTAACTTGGATAGTTAACATTTATTATCGTATACATTTTATCATTTTAAAAAAATATTTTATCACTTTCGAGAACTGATATCAGACATGTGAATTATAAGTTGTAAAGTGCTTTGTGTATTTACGTGAAAACTAAAAGCTATCAATGAGAACATTCATAGATATTTTTCATAATATAGCATGGAGAAATTATAGCTTTGTAAAGTAAAAGATAGAAGTTAATTAGTGGGTACATGTAAATAATCTATGATCTCTGTCAAAGTTTTTACAGTAAATCACAGCTGAGGATGAATTATTTATTGGAGTTTATATGAAAATGAAGAAAGTCAAACCATGAAATTTAAAGTTGACAGTACTTCAAAAAAGCTAATTGATGATGAATTTCAATATCAATCAGTTAAATAGTTATGCAAAATTATCTTAAAATGATAAAATAATAATTGGAATAAAATATTGGCATTATTATTATCGTTATTGGATATAAGAAAAAGGAAAATTTACAGAATTGTTCGGTGCTTTAAAAAAGATGAAATTTATTGTCATAATTTCTCTTTTATTTTTGCATTTTAATCAAGGTAAATCACACACATAATTTCTTTAGTTTAACAATATTTTAACTGAAATACTATTAGTTAATTTATTCAAGTTATTAATATATTATAAGATGCTACCATTTTACTTATGTTATACTATCAACATGTATATTTAAAGAATTAATTAGCTCAACTATTACTCTAACAATGTAAAGATAATGAAATGGAATCTTAGAATATGCTATCCATACTTTACTTTTATATATAGTAATAAATTTTGAAATTTATGTAAAAAATAGCAATGGATTAAAGTTATTCAGTTATTGCTATCAATATATCACGAATAGAAGATTTATCACCGAAATGTTTGAGAGAAGAAATTAATCTAACACAAGTGTATTATTCATTTGGTTTCATGAATTCATTTTATAATTTTGTTCAAAATATATGTTATCATATGCAAACAACAATGAGCGATTTTTATCAAAAGGTATATGTCTCGAGAATTATTATCTAATTATTCATTTCCTAGCAAAATTATCAAAAAAGTTATCTAGTAATATATTATTGATGAATTGGTTTTAATAATTAATAAATAAAATAATAGAGAAATAAATTATGAAATATGCAATGAATTTTTATTTTGCAGAAGTTAGTAGATATGATCTTATCATCGAATAATCATTTTCAAGCTGAAAATATCTATCATTTCCTGCTACAGCAAGTTTGCAATTTTGCATATTAATTTGTTGATACTTAATGAAACGTTTCATACAATTTCAAATAATAATTATTAATAATAATAATAATAGTAATGTTAATAATAATTGTTATAATAATTATTGTTTACAAAACAATAAGCACTAAGTAATGTATCAGATCAATAATTTCTTCCTTCTGTAGTATTACTACAATATTTCTAGCCATGGGCAATGGTAGTGCTAATATCAAGTGCAGTTTACATCGTAGTACTACCAATCTGTGGCATTTTGTTCTTTTGTGATTCATGCAGTTGTGCTACTGCTGATTCATTATCATCGTCTGAAGCTTTAGAAATTACCGAAGAGGTAAGTTTTGCAGTAGTAATTGGATAATTAGTTATTGCTGATCGAGTAAGTGTTAATTTTCACTTAAGATAGTATGGAAAGTTTGAATTTGATAGTGAAAATTTCATGAAGTTAATGAAAAGCGAAAGGAAATAAATAAATATTTGAATATTTCTAGTAAGAAAGAAATCAATTGTAACATTTTATTTACATCAAATTAAAGTTGATTTCATACTAAATCAAAATTATATTTTTTTAAGAAAGAAAAATTAAATTTTTGCATTTGTATAAATGAGAAATAACAACAAAGTTTACTTAAAATTTTTATGCACTAAAAAAAAAAGAAAAAACTAACTTTTCAATATTTTCTTTTAAGAGTAAAACATCGAAATATCTATTTGCATTAAGTCTAACAATGATGACAATAGTAATCGCTGTAATTCTAATGCTAATGATTGTTTATATCGAGAGTGTTAGTTATGCTATAATTGGATCGAATGAAATCGATCGATCAATGGATGCTATTTATGCAGGTTATTTTTTAAATTAATAATAAATTTTTCATTTAAAATGGAATATTTGATAATTCTGGTTCCATTCTTTTTTTTTTTTTTTTTTTATCATATAATTTTAATCTCAAAATAAGGATTTTGACATCAAAAAGCTGATTTAATCAGAGCTACATTTGTTAATTTGAAAGGAATCACAATTATGTTCAATCTGTTGAACATTTCAAATCATTTTTCGAATGTTCAAATAATTACAGAAATCTATGCGTGTGTTCTATTAAAATTACTTTTAAGTTATTTAAGTTTTTGAGTAGTTTGAAAAATAATTCCAAGCTATTTCATCCTTCAGTGCAATTCGTTTAGTGAAATAATTGATTTTTGGCAAAGTTTGCAGCTGAGATTATTAAAATATTCATTCTGCTCTATTTACTTTTCCTTTTAAGCTGAATTCAATTATGATACTTCATTTTTTCCAGCTTATTATTAAAAAAAAAAAGTTATTCATTTAAGTAAAATTTGAATTCAAAATTAGCTATTTTTAACAATTAGCATTTAGTTTATAAATATTATTATAAATAGATATCAATCTTCTCACTAATACTACATTCACTGATCTAACTTGCAAGCTGAATGAAACATTCAAAAAATTGTCTGCTCGAATTAATATTTCCATTCATCGATTACCAAACAAAATATTTGCATCACTTAAACAGCACTGTCCGATCATATCACTGCCACAGGTATATCATTTTCATTTTCAATTTTCGTTATTCCCATAAATTAATTTGTGAAATTATGCATTGTCACTCTATAATCATTTCACATATAATTTCAAAATTTTTAAAGGGAAAATTTAATAAGTTCAAATTGTTGTTTAGTGAAAGTTAGACAATTCAAAGTTTGCAAAAAACAGTTTGTATTACAAACTAAAATTAATGCTATTCATGTTAATTCTGTTAATTCTTTTGTTCAATAAACTGCAAAATTAGAAATATTTACTGCATCGAATAATCAGATAATTTAATGTCAATTTAAACTGAATGAAAATCTTGAAATGAAATATCACTGCAAATTTTATTAAAATTCATTAAAATTTTAAGCCCTATCCAAAAATTTATTTCTTTTTTTCTGCTTCAAACATTTACACACATATATATGTAACAAATATTTTTTCAACTTTTTTATTTGATTTTGTCAATTCGTAGAAAAGAGTGAAACACTTGTATTAGATCAAATTATAATTGTAATAGCTAACAAAAATCGAAAACAAAATTTTTTGATAAGATCAAACTTTTTTAAAAAAATGAATTTTTTTAGGTGATTGAAAGATTTCAAATCAAAAATGTCACCAATTTCATAGGTAATATCACACTAGCAATCAAATCAACGAAATCATTGGCAAATAATTTACCGAAAACTCTATATCAGCAATCATCTATGCAAAATATGATCGATACATTAGAAATGATTGAAAATCATTTGATAACTTTATTACAGGTTATTCCTCAAACTATTTGAAGTCAGACATTCTGATTTTGACAAATCGACGTATATCGATGATAGCAAAACTGAAAAAATTATTATTTTGATGCCATTTTTTGTTTTAAAAATAGTATATATGCGTCTGTCATTATTTCATACTTATTTAAATTCATAAGTGCAATTCACAATTCTAATTTCAAAGTACATAGACTGCGATATTAATTTAAAAAATTTAAGCAGTACAATGATATATACAAAGCAGCAAATAATACACGGAATAATGTTGAATTTTATTCGGACGATATCATCAAAATGGTCGTTTATTTCTGTGCTAATTTTGATTTCACATTTAAAATTTAAAAAATAAATGAAAAAAGCAATTTTTGAAAAATTTTCATATTTTTATTCCAATAATTTTTGCCATATAGCTCTTTGAATTTTCAATCGATAATCTAAATTTCTTTTTGCATCTATTAAATTTATTGTGGAACTTATTGTAATTTATCTTTTCAA
Organism: Brugia malayi; assembly: GCF_000002995.4. Taxonomy (NCBI): domain Eukaryota; kingdom Metazoa; phylum Nematoda; class Chromadorea; order Rhabditida; family Onchocercidae; genus Brugia; species Brugia malayi. The sequence continues at coordinate 3,363,802 of NW_025062476.1, read as the reverse complement.
TAGCTTACAGATTAGCTTAACATTAAAGCCATCAAACAGTTTTATTAATGTCACATTGAGAAAAAACAATTTGATTATTATGAAGATGGGACAAATAATTTCTAATTTACATTTCATCATTCAAGAAGGATATCAGAAAATCAATAATTTAATAAAAACACCTCTAAAGGTATTTTGTTTTTTTATCCTGGCATATCAATGTGTTATGATAAATAAAATTGATAATCTGAAATTGGTGGAAATTAATTAATTGCAAATAAATGTAACAGCAAATATTATTATCATTTGTTTATTATTATTATTATTACACTCACATTGTCTTAATGTTTTTACATTATTGGAACTAAATTAATTATAATCACAGTGTACATTTAGTTACAGCATTACCCATGATAATATACCTAAACAAATGTTTTTAGTTATGATCATTATCAATGCTGTAGCACTGATAATTTTCAATGCTAAGGCAAAGTTCAATAAGTTTTTTTCTCTTTCAATTAATGTTTTATAACAGGTAAATTATGCATATATAAGGTATGTCATTTTCAGAATCCAGCATTTAAAGCAGCAATTTTTTCAATTTCTATTTTTGCAATTGTTCCAGTACTACTTGTTATTATACCATCAATTATAGTAATAACTTGTGGTATATATATGCTGATAAGAAAGTATGCTATTGTAATATACCAATTAAATGATTAAAAATTTGTTTGTATTAATTTAATTAATATTGTGAGAGAAAAAATTTAATATTTTTAATGAAATTAGATTTTATATTCACTAAAAATAAAAAGATAGTTAATCAAAAATAAACTTTAATACAAATTAAATCACACATGAAATATGAAATCAAAAAATCCCACAGAAATTGTTTGCTTTGTCATGATTTGTAATTTTTTTTACAAAAAAAAAAAAAAAAAAAAAAAAAAAAAAAAAAAAAATTCCTCTATTAAACTATATCAAATTGTAGTGATAGGTATCGTTTTGCTCAACAGGCAAACTGGAGATGTGCCGGTTTATGGTCTTTGCAAACCGCTGGAGCAGCATTTTTTACCGGATGGATTACGATGTTAATTGCAAGGTTTCCGTAATGTCCTAGAAATAAAATAACTCTAAATTATGGTATTCTTTAGTGATAAGATAGAAGCATTAAATCTTTTAGCTACGTCAAATTGAATAATTTATTTAATTCAACAACCATTTTTCTTTTTCTAATTAAGGAAATTAATTGAGAAATAAGAAAAAAAAGACTTTAAAAACAAATAAAAAAATTATTTTTTAATCTGATAATAGTTTACTAACTTTTATAGCATAACATTCATGGGTGGCTTTAGTGTGGAAACTATTTGTCAACCATTTTTTCACGACAAACAAATGCATTTGTATCGTTCATGGTATTTTAATCGTGCTGTCACAAATTTGATTAATTTCTCTAAATTAACCGCTGGTATTGGGTAATTTTTTCATCCTTCAGCTATTTTCTTGCTAAAAAAGTTTAAGACTTTATAGTTTTCTTGAAAGAAAGAAAAAAAAAAAAGGAAAATTATTTATTTTTCAAAAAAAAAATTCTTTTTTCATCTAATTTATTTTTTGTTGAAAAAAAAAAAAAAAATGAAACTAGTAATAAATTTATTGATTTGTTTATTGATTTGTTTTTAGATTGATTTTTTTTAATTTTTTCTTTTCCTGTAAATATACTAATTTTTGACTAATTAAGCTAGTCGTAATTTACAATGAATTTTATCATTTTGCAAAATTCATTTATCAATAGTCTTGATAATACTAAATTTCTTGCAATATATAATTAGCATTAACTTATTAGCAATTTTGTAGCGAATTTCTTTATCAGTGCAAAAATCACAAGTCGATATTATCAGCATTGAAAATGGAATCTTTCTTGCAATATTATGAACAAATGCATATGAAATATTTACCGAATGCTGCAGAGCATACTAAAAAGCTAATTGAAAGAAAGTTCATTAGGTCAAGTTTATATGAGAGCCAAATCCGTGAATTTAATGTTAGTTTTACTAATTTTTTTTTTTTTTTTTTAAATAACTTTTTTGGACTTATTGAATAACTTCGTTATGATTTGATACGATTTGAATTGATTTGATAAATTTCTATGATTTGATACGTGAAAATTTGCGTGAAGCATAAACATTAGAGTAGTGATAACAGAAGTAATGTTAAGTGGAATACTTTCACTTTACTTCCACAATACTTTTTAGAATACTTCCAAAGAATTGGTTAAATTGAAAGAGAATTTATTCAACTATGTCGTTCCTTTAAGTATCGCTGAACAAGAGCAATTATTAAACGTTTCATTTGCAAATGTTAAGGGTCAAATGATTGAGTTGCTTAAAATAATGACGTTAGTTTATAATATTTGATAAATATGCATAAATTTTAGAGCTATCAATACATACGATAATTTATACAAACTAATATAAATTTTTATAAATAAAATTTTTTTCTCTTGAATATTTCCTCTTATTTATTTATTTACTTATTTATGAAAAATTTGTAGAAACAAATTTAGCAAAATGTATTAGATTTATAGAGAAATGGAAAAAAATGTGATTGAAGTCGTTAAGCGTTCTTTGAATTCTGAAAATTTCACACTCATTGCACAACAAACAATTTCATATGAATATAATTTAACAATTAACGATATTTCTCGTCGCGTGTTGTACGCAAAGGTTGAAATGAAAATCAGAAATTTTCTAGAAGCTAGCAAATTTTGAATTTTTTGAAGTTTAGCAAAATTTTAAAGATCATAAAGACACTATGCGATATTCAATGATTTTTCTGACATTATTTGAAATACTTTTATGCTTCTCTCATAAGCTTCAAACTTTAATTATATTAAAAAATATTTTGGCCTATTTAATTTTTCCCTGAGATTTTAAGTTATTAATAATTTTTTTTTTCTTTTTAATATTGAATTTATTTCAGTTTCATTTGCTAAATGGTTCATTCATATGTCGACCATTTTATGATACCTTAGTTAATGTGGGTACTATATTTTGTAAACAGTTCAGTAGACCAATCCATGGAATTTGGTCATCTGCTGCTATCATAGCAATATGCTTTCTAGCTATTATTATAATTGTTTTATGTATATCAACCTTTTTCTTTTCTTTAAATAACAATTTCGAACGAAGGTCACAAAATGTAATAATTTCACAATAATTAAATTTTATTCTTTTTTTCACGTTTTAAATCTTAAATTTTAGTAGTTCAGTTTAATTTCTTATGTAAATTTGACTATTTATTTAAGCAATTTTATTTCTAATTTTTAGTTAATACATAGTAATAATACAATTTTATGTTGATATGCAAAAGCACAATATGTCATTTTGATTTAATTTCAGAGATATGATCTAAACATAAGGAGAGGTAACGAAAGAAACTTCCGCAACCTTCAAAGAGAGTAAGTTTAATTGAAATTGTTTTTTAAATTAGAACTCTTCATTGATGCAAATCTTATTGACGACAACTTTTTTCTTTCGTGTAAATATAAGTTAAGCATATTAAAATAATTATTGCATTTCAGGAATAACTTTAGTGATACGGAAACAAGTTCAACGATAACATATTAAAAACAGAATTTCTATCGAAAAAAAAATTCTGGCTAAGTGAGCAGAATTTTAGTTTTGATTTTTAAATTTCTTAAGATTTTCATTTGTCTTCTTAGTGCCATATATGCAACGAATGTTTTCTTTTAATATTTTTTGAACTCGCAATTGTTAACGTATTTGAAGTAAAATATTCTTTAATCACTTTAAATTTGAAATGAAAGACGATAAGAGAGCACAACAGTATTAAATAGCTTATTATTTAGCATTATTGATTAATTTATCAATGAAAGGGGATTATAAGAGATACCTGAAATAAGTAAGACTTCTCAGCAAAAGCTTATGATAACACTGATTATTTGAATCTTCGTAACCTTCTGAAATTCTAATGTCTGATACAGTGGTTCTACTTTAAAACTGTGCTGATTCATTTATTAGTAATACAGAAATTAATTTTTTTTTAATACTAAATATTTTCATTGTTGTGTAATGGTGATGACATATAAGCACTGGGTGAAAAAAATGAATTGATAATGAGAGTTATAATTTAGAATGATAACGATGATAAAGTAGCATTAGCTTTCAAATATTTAGATAATTCTTAATAAAGCTAATAAAGAGAAATACATCGAGAAAATTTTTCAAATACTAAAAATGAATGGATTTAAATGTTTGGTGATAAATTTTAAAAAAAGTCCAAAGATATTTAAATGAATTATTTTGATTTCATTTTAACAATATATGCAACGTTATCAATTGCTAACATTAAACACAATTTGAAACTATTGCATATTTCAAAGAGGCGTTTTTAATTTTTTTAAAATTGTTTAAAATAGTAAAAATGTTCACAATTAAATTTTTTCTTATAACATTTGAAAATTTCTTTAAGCTTTCTTTTTTGATCTTTTTTTTTTTTTTTTTTTTTGCTGTATATGAAATCAAATATTTACGTGCGTTGAAATTTTATAATGCAACAATCGAAGATTTTATTTATGATAACATTTTTTTTTTTATCCTTTGAATTATCTTTGCCGCCACAGTAAATTTTTCATTTGCACGTGCCACGTACATAAGTGTTATGCGTGCGTGTGCGTGTGTGTGTGCGTGTGTGTACCTCGGAATGACAGTCCAAAACATTTTTGAATTACTCGTCAAATAATAGCATTGTAAAAGAAATAGCAAAAGAAATATAACAATAAACATCAAAGTATGACTCATCAAAACTAAAACCATTTGAAATTGAAATCATAACAATGCAATGAAAAGGCAAAATGCATAAAATGAGAAGCAATGAAATTATACCAAAAAAAAAAAAAATAAAAAAAAAAAGTTTACGGCCAAAAAATAAAAATTCTCGAATTAAAAAGAAATTATAGGAAAATGGAAATATAAATTTGCATATTTGCTATCTCTAAAAAATGTTCATAACAAAATCTGAGAGATTTAACTTTTATTTTAATTAATTTTTCAATTTGCTCTATGAAATTTCTCTCTCTCCCTAAAATTATGCATTCGCAGTATGCTACCTGGTATTTACTCTCAATTAAACGTGTTAACGTAAGACTTTCCTTTTTTCACGTAACTTTTATTGTAAATAATTACGTAAATGAAACATTGAACTATAAAAATTGCAAGTATAAAAGATATATAGTTAAGGAAGAAATGGAAGAAAAATGAAAAACGAACGTTTTGAAGAAAAGTTTTTTTATCATAATTTTTGATTAATCTAGCATTTATTTAAAACTATTAGAAAATTAAAATAATTTATTTTTGATGATATAACACAACAAAAGTAAATTTAATAATCTTTGATTGTATAAGACAATAAAGTTAATATCATTTTGAGATTTAAAACAAAAATGAGAAATTTTAGTTCGCTGTAATTACTCTCAATGCTATTATTCATTTTTGATTATTCATTCTTTTTTCTTTTTGCTTTTTTTTGTTTTTGTTTTTGTTTTATTGTTTTTCCTTTGGTGCATTTCATTAATAATAAAACATGAATTGAATGAGATAATTTCCGGAAATTTTTGTTTTTCTCTTTTATTTAGTGTTATATCTGAGAAATATTATTCGTTCTGTTTGTATTGTGGCGATGAATTCGACATAATTTAAATTGCTTTTACATTTTAACAATTTAATTTGTAAGTTTTGACATCTTCAGAATATGCAAATATTTAATTGATAGATAACATTACTTGGAAATTGTTTGAATGACAATTATAAATTTGTGTTTGCATAAATTCTTTACAAATTTATGATTTATCAATAAATCGCTTTTCCTTCTTCCAATCTTTTTCTCCTATTTCATACACATATTTTGATGATCACATGATTACTCACAAACAGAAGGCGAAATTTTACAAAATAAAATTTTCATTTTATTGAATGATAAATAATGCATCAGTTTTTTATAAAAATTTTATAATTTTTGAAATGAATTTAATCAATTCATTCTTTTTATGGAATATTTTATTAGTGTGCTAGTCCGTATGACACTGTAATTTCTAATTTAGATGAATCAAATTTCATTTCATCGGGTTAATTAGTATTAATGATTGAATGTTTGATCATTATTTGTATTTCAAATTATTTAAACTTTTCTCATAACTTACAATCGTTCTATATCTTTCCCATTTCAATTTTCAAATCATTCTTAATTAGCTCTCATTAATATTTCCCTTGACCATTTCCGTTCTATTGAAGTTCTGTTCTAAACTAGAAAATTTAACAAATACCAAATGAACTATTTAAATAAGTCTTTCATTTTAATTCTTTTGATTCATTCCATTTTAAGAATTAAGATTCATTTCAAAATTTTTATAGCATTCATTGTTTAGATCTATTTCATAGAAACTAAATTTTGCACCTAATTTAATTTAAACTGTAATTATACCATTTGGCTGGAAATAGATTTCAATCCTTCTCACTAATTATTATAATGTTTTTTTTTTTCTTTTAAATAAAAAAACTCTTTTTAATTGATTTATTTTATACTAAAATGTTTACTTGAGCTTAGCATTTCAATTTCAGTGACAACAAACATTGTTGAATATTGTCGTCTACTCTAACAATATTTATTGAATTTTAGGACTTTATTACACAACGACAAACTGCTAACGGATATATTATTCCTTCTTCTGATAATAATATTTTAAAATTTTAATCAAAGCTTGACATCGTTCATAACTGTTTTGAAATGCATAATTGAAAGTGAAAAAGCAAACAAATAAATCAATCCGAAAATATTTTCAGCTTTTTAATTTCATAACTCTTTGCAAAAACTTTTCCGCTTTTGGCATTCCATTCTTCCTTCTGTTTCAAAAAAAAAGAAAAAAATTCCTTGCTAAAAACCTTAGTAATACTCTTAGAAGTTCATCCTTTCCAGTATGATTCACATATATAAAAATAAGGTGTGATTTTTTTAAAAAAAAGAAAAAACAAAGAATTTGAGAGATTAGATTTTGAAATGTTTTGTTTACTTTTTGCAATCCTTTCATAGATATTCCAAATATTCCATATTTTTGATTAGTAGAAATTTCTATGAAAATTGAATGATTAACAAATTGAAGATGACAATTCAACTATTTTTTAATAACAATTCATAAAACATTTAGCTGAAAAAAGCTAATTAAATCGATCAATTAGTTAGATCACTGATAAGAATTAATTGTGCGAGCAACCAAAAAGTTTGATAAAATTATTATATAATAATAAAAACTATTTGTTTGATTTATTGATGACTAATTAGCAAACTAATTAATTACTTAGCTATCAATTGAGAATAAAAATTTAAAGAAATAAATTAGTAGCACAAGGTTATGATTTGTGAGAAATAACAATTTATAAACTTCAATTACTTCATATCAGTTATTAAGCAGTTGAAATCCTATAAACGCTTATACTCTTTTAAAGGATAAAATATAAAATTATTTTATTTTCGTAATAAATTTTCAAAATATTTTTATTTTTTTTTTTTCTTCAGATGGAAACTTAAATCTTATTTTATAGATAAAATTAGAATTTTTCACCAATTTTCGGTTATAAAATTTTGCAATTTATTTGTTAAAAGAATATATGAAATTCTTCAATGAATAATTTTGCATCCATTTATTGATATTATGAAATGAATAAAATAATAATAAAATGGATGAAAGTGATATGATATGATATGATATAATTTGTTTACTACAGTACAGTAGGGATATCAGAAAATTTCGAATAATTCTGTCAATGTTGAAATGTATTATTTCTCATTTTATAAAAATTTCTCGGTTATTTTTTTCCTTAATTCTTAAATTTTCATTTGTTTTCATCCTTTTTCTTAACAAATTCATTTAGTAATATTTTATTTTCATTTCATATATTTATTTACACACATTTTTTTTGCTTGCTGAAATAATACTTTATTTCTATTTTTTAATATTTTTTTTAATACATTTTTTAATGTCTGTTCAATTTTACAACAACAATATAACTTTAAGTTTAACTTCATTGTGATAGCAGTAGTGCAGTTTAAGCTTAAAAAAATTCTTCATTTCATTCTTTTTATAAAATTAATTATGCTCTGTATTTTTTGTTTAAAATTAGTGGAACTTTTTTATTTTTTTCAAAAAAGTTATTAGCTGTATATATCGAATTCTGAATCGTACTGAATTAGTAATATCATTTACCAAAATTCTGCAAATACATTTATATTCTTTTTGAAATTTTAGAAAGCTAAAAGGTAAACAGAAGCAATGCAATAAATAATAAAGCTTTGTTAAATGTTAACATTGTTATCAGAATGTTGTATATCTTGACAACTTTGCTGTTAAGTGTTAAGTAATATTTATCAACTGTACAAAACTGATAATTCCTTTTCCATCAATGATAATTTTTGCATATTCCATCTCAGATCTTATCTTCCTTTTAATTCCTATATTATTTTTAATGTTGCAAATTTTAATTCAAGGCTTTATATTTTGATAATTTTAACATTTCATTTTAATTTGGACTATTTAGCTATTATTGCAGTACTATTAAGAAATTTTCTTATACAGTAATACTATTAGTGATAATTTCATATGATTATATTTTGAATAAAAATATTATAAGATTATTGTGTAATATTTTTGAAGTTATCACAAAAGCAACAACGCTATTGCCATATTTACTCTAATTTTAAACTTATCATTTTTGTTTCAAAATTTAAATTAAATTTGAGTTTATTTCGTTTTAATTAAATGGAAATACATGTAATAAGCATATCAGAATGTTTTCATTTCTAATTAATTAATTAATTAATATCTCCCTTTGCTATCACACCTAAATAATAATATAATAATTTTGTTCATAAATAAAGCGCTCATTTTTTTGTCTTACAAATACGAATCTATAAAATTTGAAAATGCACTTTTTTTCTTGCATAATTCATTTTATAGAATTTATAAATTTCTGATCAATGATGTCTGCTGAATATTTTCATCTACGCTTAATTACTATCATTTCATATTTCATTATTATTCATGGCCGTTTCCTGGAAAGTAAGTTACTAACTTTTATGAATAGACAATAATAAAGTAAGTTAAATAAAGTAACTTTGAGCATTTATTTTAATTTTCAATCTAATTTAACCATCGATAGATCTATAAGAAATGCAAATTTCAGTTTAAAATTTCATTTGAATTTATCAACTTTGATTTATATATCCATTTTTCCTTACTAAACAATGCTGCTACAATGTCTAATGAAAAAATGTTGAAATCAGGAACCTCAGAGGCCTTAATGAGTGGTAATTCACTGGAAAACATCAATCCGGAACAGTGCCTGAAGAAAACGATAGAGATAACTTCTAGAAACTATTCGTTTGGTTTTATTGATACTTTCTACGATATTGCACAAAAAATATGTCAAAGCATGCAAACCGAACTTAGTGATACTAATGTGCAAGTTGGTAAAGTTATAAGATTTAAAGGTTAAATGAAATAGTCGAAAAGATTAAGCAATAGTAAAAAAGCAAAGTAATCTGTTAAATATAATATGAAACTTACAATGATAATAAGAAATAATAATAGTTCAAAAGGTCAAATAGAGCAATGCATCTCAGTGATTCCTTTATTCTTATAATTTTGGAATTATTTAGGTATCTTTCTGTTTTCCTTCTTAACTTCTCTTTTTTCTCTCTTAACTTTATCGCTTATCTTAGCTTATCAACTGCCTTATTAAAATATATATATTTTGAATAGTAATATTAAAATAGTTAATGATTATAAGCCAGTAAATCTAAATAATTTAGTGATTATAAAACATTGTATCTGAATAATCTTATAACAGTATTCATAAATGTTTATATTTAATTTTTCATCAAAAAAAAATTTTATAATATCAATTATTAAAAATAAAAATTTAATATATTTTGAAGTATTTTAGTTTTTGAAAATGCACTGATTCTATTCTAATAACACATAATATTATATAATCAAAAAATTTTAATTTTTGCTATAAAATGAACTAATCGAGAAAAGATCTAAATTTTAAGTTTTTTTTTGCAGATATTAAGTAATATTATTACTGCACAAACAACTGATGATATTATACAATCTATTTTTCTTGTTTGGCAGAAACAGGTTAAATTTTGTTAATTTGACATTGTAAGCAAAGTAAGAACAAAATTTAGTTATAATCCAAAATTTCTAAGTATAATTGAAAAGCTCTAACTCTATTCCAGTATTATTATTATTATTATTATTATTATTATGTAGTGATAATCAAAGAATTTAATTTGTTTCATTATATTATAAATTTTGTTTTTTATGCATAACAGATTAATGAAGGAGAATTTCTGTCTTTCTTTAATACATACATCATTCGCCTTTTCGCATAGTTTTTCATTAGAAAAGCTAACCAGAAGAAAAACTTAGATTAAATTACTTAAACTTACTTAACCTATACTACTACTACATCATCTTGTCGTATCGGTAATGGACTCAAATTGATATTTAAAACAAATTTGAAAAAAAAAAAAAGAGGTTTATATAAAATATTTTTCAGTTCTGGGCGTTTTTGTCGCTAGTAATTGCTTTTGCATTTATATTTCTTCTACCCATAAGTGGATTTTTCTTCTTTTGCAGTCGATATTGTTATTATGGCAGTGCAAAGCGTAAAAATGTTTGTTAGCTGTATAATTTATCTTTTAAGAACAGTCTTAATTATGTAAATTACAATATTAAGTATTTTAGAAGATCAAAATTTTAATTCCTAAATAATTATTAAATTAAATATTTTGCTAATAATATGTTTTAATAGTAGAAAATAAAATTTTAAAAAATTAGCAGTTTTTTTAGACTAACTCATTTGAAATGCTTCCTTGTGGTTATTTGGCATTATTAATTGGAATGCAAGCTATTATGATTGGATCATTAACGCTAAGCATAGAAAGTATCGATCATACATTTAATAATACAAAAAACATTAATAAATTCGTCCAAAATATTACTGAAGGTATTTTATTGAAATAATTTTAATTATTTTTAATTATTAATTATTGAATTAATTAATACAATTTCATTGAAATAATCAGCGCTATTATGAAAATGTTTCGAAGAATTTCCAATCAAAGCAATTGCAATAATTAATTTAACAAATTAAAATGTAATTTGTGCTTGGCTTAATTATGTTTATTATTTTCTATGGCACATTTCTTCATTTAATAACAATTTCAAAATGTTAAAATTTTTCTTTTTCATTCATTAATAAAGGAGAAGAAAAAAAAATTTTAATTTATTAAATATTATAATTATTATTCTTTTCTTAATCATCTAACAGTCAAAGAATGTAAAATTTCAGTACAAATAGTTGTAAATATATTAATATCAAGTGTGCGACAATTAATTAATTATATAATTAACAATTTTTTAAAATTAATTCTTTGTTTTTTAGATGTCATAAATGTAACAGAAATTATTTTTGATCATGTAAAATGTGAAATGGATATGAAATTACCAAAATTATTCAATAAAATGAAACGTCTTGTACGGCGATTGCCAAGCAATGCATTTAATCATTATAAAGAGAGTGACGGATACATAAATATGCAATTGGTATATTTTGTTAATTTAATTTCAATTTTAATTATCACAAATTTGCAGTAAATACTGTTTTAATATAAAGATGTTAGGTCTATTCTCTTATCAGTTTCAGTCAGATTTTACAATTTAATTTTATCAGATTTATCATTTTCAATTTAGCGCTGTATGGCTTACAAAGACAATTTAGTTCTAAATAGATTAGCTGATATAAGATAGTAAAGTTTATTCTCAATCAATTAAAATTTAAAGTAAAAATTTTTCAAGGCAATCAATAATTTAAAAAATATAAGTTGGACATTAAATATAACTGCTAAATATTTGGAAAAAATTGTATGTGATATTCGCAGTTTACCGTTACCATTGCAAAAAAAATTATCGAATTTAACAATGCTGATTAGTGATATTATCAGTCATGGTTATCAAATAACTGGGGTTAGCATTTTTCTCATATTATAATTCAAGTTGTATTATCTATTCATCCATATGTTTCAGTTATCTTTTATCACTTTTATCTGCCTACTAAATGTTATAATCATCACAGCTCCATCACTTTACATTACTTTCTTATCAGTTTACTTCAATCAATTTCAAATTTTTCATTTTATTAAAAAAAAAAAATTTCCTTTTCTTTTATTGTTCTTTTCTTTCAAAGCATTTTGCTTAATATTTATTATACTAATTAATTTTTGATCAAATTAAGCACTACAACAATGTACAACAAATGAATAATACATGGAATAGCCTCGATGATTTATTGTTTAACAGCAACGAAATGGTACTTATCATATTGCTTTCTAATTATTTCTTATCAAATTTCTACTGATAATAAGTTAATTAATTAATATTACTTGAAATACACACTTTTACTAAATTGTGTATGCATTAATCATTATTTTACTGATTAAATTATGAAAAAAGATAATGATCAATAAGTAATTCAGTAACTGATACTCTTTATCATTTATCATTTTGCCTTACTGATTGCAACAGATTCGAAAAAGAAAAAATTATTATCATTGCTGATGACTTGTTTACTTGTATTTGTAATTACCTTAGAAAGACATCTTGGAAAGCACCGATACATTAATCGATGATGCTGGAAAAGAAGCGATCAAAATGGTTGCAATAATTTATAATGGAAGTGTTAATATTATTAAATTCATCCAGAAGAGTAATCAGAAAGTGGACAATATTCATAAGCAATATATCGAAGTAAAAAAATTATTTCAATATATTTTTATAAATTTAAAAAAAAAAAAACAATAAACAATCTTAGATCTTTTTAAGAGTGTTATTTTATTTCATTTTTTTTTTTTTTTTTTTTAGAATTATGCCTAAATTTTATTCAGTAATACAAATGCTGAAATATTTTGTGATTTAATTTAATTTTAATTTTTGGATTATAATTAGTGAGTTAATTATAAAATTTATTTTAGTCTCGAGAATTTGATCAATTAGCAAATGTGTTATATGCTGTAATAGCGATATCTGCTTTATGTGTTATTACTCCTACTATTATTGTTGTATTTTCTGGAATAACAAAATTATATGCAAAGTAAATTTTCCATTTAATTTCTAATTAAATTATTTTATCTTATTCATTTAAAATATTAAATGCTGTGGAAATATCATTAATTTTTAGCAACTATTAAAGAAATGGTCATATGATTTTAATTATCAAAAAAAAAAAAAAAATTTTGGAATGCAAACATTACTTTTATTATTGGTTCATTATAATATAATTAAAGTTATAAATATGTTTTAAAAAAATGAATTATTCGATTTGTTTGGAAAAAATAAGTGTTTTTTGATAGCTCAAATCAATTCCAATATATTTTTTTTTATATTTTTAATGCACTAAATATTTTTTATTTTTTCTTTTCATTTTTTATCTTTTGAAAAATGAAAAGAAATAAAATAGCAAAGAATGAGAAATTATTACAAAAGCAATTTAAAATACAACGTTCTATTTCAAGAATTACTAAACTTACTTAAATTTACATTCATACACTAAAATATTTTTTAAAAAAATAATTTTAACGTTTACCTTCTAATTTCATTTTTTAATCTTAAAATTTCAGCAGTAAATCTTCATCAAAATGTTCAAAAGTTTTCTTCAATTCGGGGCGCTATTGTGGTCTATTCGCTCTTGCCGGAGCGTTCTTTACCGGATGGATTATAATGCTTGTTGCTAGGTAATTTCTTTGCTTTTTTTTTACAAAACTTTTAAATTTACAATTTAGTTTATTTTCAAGATTCTCTTCTATTAATCGTATCGTTATTCTTCCAGTTATTATGATCTTTGTTCTCTAATTGTTCAACCATTAATTAGTAGAATTAATAGAAAGTTTTTTTTTTTCTTTTTATTGAGGAAAATATAAATTTTAAAGAGCAAAAATGAAAAAATGCTCATTAATGCATCATCAGCTGCCTTTAATTTTTAGCATTTTTAATATTTTTTCATATTTGCTAATTTAAATTTATAAAAATATCTTTGAAATATCTTATAAATATCGCTTCGAATCTTTTTAAGCTTACTTAAATTTTGATTCATATTTTGAAAATCACTTTTTAAAAGATAATTTCAAGGCTTTTTCATTTCATTTTTTAATCTTAAAATTTCAACAATAAATCATCTTTCTTCTTCAAAAGTTAGAGACGCTATTATGTTCCCTTTTCATAAAGAGAGAAAATATTTTCTTAGCGAAACTTTTTTTTTTTTCAGTTTTCCGAATATTTCATTTTCAGTCTAAGTTTTATTTGTGGATACAGTATAGAAGCACTTTCTAATCCGTTATTTCGCGATTCTGAAATGCGTTTCTTCACCATATCACCGCTATTTCAATTTACTATACAAAATCCTATTGACAAGAAAAATTTCACGACAGATATTGGGTAATTATTGAATTGAAAAATTTTAGAATATGAAATATTAAATCTCGTGAAAAGCTAATTTGCAGGTATTTCTCGCAAAGAAATTCTCACAATAATTTTTCCGTTAATGATGAGACATTGATTAGTTGGAAAATTTTAAATATCAATCAAAGAATTTTGAATAAAATTAAATTTTAGCTGAAGAAAGTACACTTACTGTTAAATGTAAAAGATAGTATCAATTATTAATTTTTTTTTTTTTTATTATTTGAAAATTTTTCTAGAAATCTCAAATTTTGTATTTTTTTCTTATAAAATATGAAATATGTAATGAATTAGTTTCAGTAATATTATAAAGTATTGCAAAGAAAATGAAACCATTCTGTCGGCGTTAGAATTTGAAAGATTAATTAATATCGATGCAATTATAAAAAAAATAGATATTGAAGAAAAGGGAGAAAAAGCAATTGATGCACTTAAAAATGTAAATTTGAAGCAATATTTTCCAGAACAGGTTTTTAATGAATTTACGGTGAGTTGGCATTTTCATTCAATTTCTAAAATATTCTTTCTCATTCTCCCATTAAATTTTTCCATTAATATAAATTGGAAAGAAATGAAGTAGAATAAAAATGGCCAGCTTAATAAGTTATACAGTAAAGTAAATCACATAGTATTCTTACTAAAAACGGAATTATTTTTCGGATAACCAGTACGGAAATTTATTTATGATTAGAAATGGTCTTATCTTCCGGAAATGTTTCGTGGATAACAGATGTTATTAAACATAAAAATATTAAAATTATCATTTCAGGAAGATTTTGAACAGTTAGAGAATATGAATACTGAATTACATAATTTTATCATTTCGGATGATATTACAGCATTAAATGAATCACTACGTGATAATTTGAGTTATATGAATAAAAACATATCAAATTTAATCGAAGTTATGAAGTAAGCATAATTTCAAATCTTACTGATTAGTAAATGATAAGCTGAAGTGCTATTAGGAAGTATGATAAATAACCAACCATTACTGAATAGTTTTCTGGATTAAGTTTTTCTTTTCCTGTTTCTTTCATATATCACAGATTAGTAATACATCTGCCGAAAATCTACCGGAAAATTTGAATAATAATTGAAAGCAATCAATCTTTAAAAAAATGAATTTTTTCTTTTTGGTATTTCTCTGTAGCATTTTCTGCTTAACTTATTTATAAAACCATTCTGAGCTATTTTACTAATAGCATTTCTGACATTTTTTAAAATTATTCAATAATTTTAACTTAATTTTAACTTTGTTATTCATTTATTAATAAATAAGTTTTGCAAGGCTAAAAATTGGATGTAAAAGTTATTATTTTTACTTTCAACCATTAAAATTACTTAATTTTAGTTACACCGTTGTTATTACTCAGCAACTAATTGAACAATATTTATATTCGAATGAAATAATTAATGATAGTGCTCAAATAATTGAAAAAGAATGTAGTAATATAGTTGCTAATATCAAGGAATGTATTTATAATAGTACGGTAAGGTTTGTTTTTGTTTGAGAAATTTAACAAATTCGATAAGAAAACTATGAGAGAAGGAAACAACAACAACAACAAATGAATTTGAATTTAATTAGCATAAAAGTAAATAATAAATTAGATAAATATACAAAATAATTTCGTTGTAGAAATAGCAATGCAATAAAAATATGTTGAAAAAAGAGCAAAAAAAAAAAAAAAGTAAGCAAATATTTTAAGAAAGAATTTTAAATAAACCATTTCATCCTTTGATATCTTGAAATTTTTATAGGAATATTTTCGAAAAAATTCATATATCTGTCGTCCTTTTTATGATATTTGGGAAAATACCGGTTTAGCGGTGAGTCAAAAATTAAGTCGGCCAGTTCAAGGTGTTTGGATGTCAACTAGTGTCTTGTCGCTATCTTATGTTCCAGTTATTATTCTCACAACACTCATTATCAGATATCTTGCTAGGACGAATAGAAAATATGATTTTAAAGAAGTTAGTTTTCCTGTTACTTTCATTTTAAAATTTTATGAAATTCCTTTATCTGTAAAAAATTTGCTTTCCTTTATCAAATTATCATACACCTATGAATTATCACTTCCTATTGTAAAACTTAGTTGTTAAATTGAAATCTTAAGCTTTTAAAGTTTAAAATAAATTCTATTATATTTTCTATTGAATGTAAAATTTCAAATTATATGCATAAATTCTATATCTTAAATCCAAACATTGAAAAAAAAAAGAGTAAAATTTGCGCTATAAAAGACGAAGAATGAAATAGAAACAAACGAACCAATTAATTGCTATAAACTATTCTACAAATTGAAAAAGAAAAAAGATTTTCTTCAAAAAAAAAAATTTATTCTATCCAAATAATTATAAAATTCATAACATTTTTTTTTTCAAAAAAAAAAAAAAAAAAAAGAGAAAGCAAAAGAAATCTTCCAGAATTCATCCGAAAATGCTATCGCAATGAGTACAACAACAGATGCTTATCAATAAATGTTTAAAAGGTGTGAATTGATAATATTCCCAAATCTTATCATCTTTTTAGCAATAATTTGCATGCTTTATCTAATTGCATTACCTGTTACTTACTTACTTACTTACTTACCTATGTAAAAAGCATTCATTCCTGCACATGCATTTTCTTCTCTTTGCTATTCTCCTCAATTCCCTTCTACAATATTTTAGAGAAATTATAAGAAAAAATTAATTGATTAATCTATTTTAAAGTGTGAATTATTTTTTGTTTTTAGATTGCTACAAATGCATGCATAAAATTATAATTTATATTTTTCTGTAATAGTACAGAAGTCAACTACGATATGTTTCAAATATTTTATGAATTTTCTTCTTTTAAATCATTTTTTCCAAAATCTTTTAATTCAAATACTACAACATTTTATCTTTTTTCTTTATTTGTTTTTCATATTAAACAAGGAAAAAATAAGCACTCAATACGCGAAAATTTAGTTTTTTTCAATATTACATCCATCCAAATTCTCAATTTTAATAAAAAAATTTCCTCAAACTTTCAAAAGTTAAAGTCAAACATTTTTAGTTTAGTTTCAATCTTAATTTAATGTCACTAGTTTTTATGAGATATCAAATAGTTTACATTTTCTGTTTAACTGATTGAATTGATTTTACTAAATTATTATCTCAAAGAATATGAAGCAGAATTTGCATGAAAGAAATTTCATTGCTTTAATTGTTATCCAGCTCTTGGCAAAATTAATTTCTATCTTTTAGTGATCAAGAAGAAATGATATTTAACTGAATTTTTCAAAGGAAACTTTTCATATTTTAAACATTTATATTTTATTATTTCAAAACAAATTTTTATTAAAATAACAAAAACAATTATTAGTCAAATGTGATAACATTAATAATAATAATAATAATAATAATAATAATAATAATAATAATAATAATAATAATAATAATGATGATGATGATAATAATAATAATAATAATGATAATAATAATCATAAAGAATTTATTAATTTTTGGAAGAAATTTTTTACTTATTTTCCAATTTAACTAAACATAGCATTGCTATTTTATCTAAATAATTATTTCTTTGATAATTTTGCTAAATTTTTTACTAGAAATTCAACCTTACCAACATTCTCTTAACCTGCAGCAATCGAGAACTGACACATTCTATGGTACTATTTATGCTTACGATGCAAATTCAAGAAGTTCCACGTCTACTTTAATTTCCAATCGAAGTGCTAATAGCGGTAAAATATGGCGCAAATTATTTAGAGGAAAACAAATTGTCCCAGTGACCGAACAGTCGATGATGACTCATCCCAATATCTATGCTTACGATTTATGTGATAGATGAAGTGACGACGGTCAGTAATGAACTAATTTTCACATTTATCATTTTCACCTGTACACTTTTACCTTCCTTTGTTCCACCTTCTTACTTGCATGATATTTCAAACAAACAAACAAATATTGTGGTTTTCATTATGAAATACTTCCTTTGTTGACAATAAAATTCACAGGTAATAATTAACCTTTGTCATGATATTCATTTATATAGCATCACATATTGTCACCCTCTTTCTTTTTGTTTTGCTTTTTTGCTTTGTGCTATTTTCCAAAAATTCTTATTGGTTTGACATACACATACACACATCATTAAGTTTGAAGTATTTTACGTTTTCAAATCTTAATTCTACAATGATTTTAAAATATTTAAACCATTAACCATTCAATAATTTTTTTTATCAATTGTTTTGCTGGGATTTCAGTTGTTTGCAAGATTTTTTCTTTTTTTTGCTATATCTAATGATGTAATTGGATTCGAGCGCAGTTTTTAAAAGATACTTTTCGGCACAGTCATATCATTCATTATCACCGCAACAATTCTCATTACGTCTTATGATAGTATATTAATGATAATGATGATAATGATAACGTTAATAACAACAATGATTGATGATACTTGATGAGGACCAGTGATGGATAAATGTAAATGATTTTTCAGTTTACTCAATCTCGACAGTGTTGTTTTCATTATCGATGATCAAATCTCCAGGTTATTACGAGATGCAATGTTATCTCAGATTATTTTATCATACTCACATTAATATGATAATATATCTCTGTTGAGACTCAGTAAACTGATTTAAGTATTTATTAAAAAATAGTTATTAGATGTTTTGTTTTGGTTATTCAATATTGCTTCAAAACAGTATTTAAATCTATGCAAGATGGATTTTTTCTTTTGATTGTTACAATCAAATATTTTTTTCAAATGTTTATTTGATTTATTATTTTGTATAAATAATGGCTATATACTGTACCTGAAATTTTCCACGTCTTTTATACTTTAATTTATACTCAATCTTTATTAGTTACAAAGAGATTGGGAATAAACCATGAAATTAGTCTTTTTATTTTTTATTATTTCTGCATCCTTTTTAGGCAGTTATCCTTTATCATTTATAATGAAATCACATGAGCAAGAGATAGAGTATATCTGAACTACAATCTATTACTTAACTATATCATTGAAAAATTTGTGTAATTGTAATGACCCTGTATTATCAACATTATTATGTTAAAATATTGCTTAAATGTCATATAATATTCAAATTAGACAAATCTTGCATCAGTAGAATTGATGATTAGTAAAGAAACCTCCTTCCTTTGTTTTTATTTATCTATTTCTCTGCACTATATCATTGTATTTTAAACATTATATGCTGTAAATATGTTGGGAACATCTATGCAAACAAAATATCTATGCAAACATTTCTGTAACATTTTTATTGAATAAGAAATTAGCTTCTCAGTGTTTTATTGTATCAACGATTTATCGCTTCAAATATTCCAACTACAATAACTATTTCATCTAATGTATTATTTGTTCAATAAACTGACTGTATTATTATGTAGCGATGAAAACTAAACTATTGCCTTAGCAAACGTTGGGATGAAATCTTTACAAGAGTGAGGATTAACGGACAAGATGGAGTGAACAATTTATAACATTCTGAAATGCAATCATTCACTACCGAAGCACCATACTTTTTTTCTTTGTATTTTAACTCTTTTACATTCGTAAAAAGATCAATTTTATTTCGAAATATTAAACAACACAACAAAGAAGTCAAATTTTTAAAGTTTTCAAAGAGAAAACAAAGGCATTTTGCAAATGTAATCAAATGAAAGTCCTTTAAAAAATACATTATCATTCCCACAATTTTCTCATTTTGCTGAATGCATTTTCAAAGTTTGTTAAATTTTAAAATATGTCGGAGAACTCACAAATTATCAACATATTTCGCAAAAAATTCAAAAAGATATATGATGTGAGGTAATAATGGACTTCAGTCTATAAAATGATAGATCAAGCCAAAAGGAGGTAGAAAATTGACCAAATTCCATGCTAGATGTTCTTGAACAAATTTCACAGAACACCGCATAGCTTTGCTAATTGCTTTATCCAAAAGGTTCTAAAACGCTTCCCTGTAGTCTGAAAGCTTCAACGGAATATTTGCGAAACAAAGGAAATCCACCTCAAATCATGAACTAAGGACAATTTTCTGCCTATTTATTGGCATTTCCATGCCCTCATTAAGTAACTTATTATGCTTATAAGTAACAACCTTGAGATCATATGGTTTAATTGTGTCACTACCAACAAACGTAAAATTAATTTTTAAAAACTGAACTGCATGAGAGTTAGGAAAAAGATATATGTAAAAAGAGAGAAAAAGAATTCAACGAAGAGCAGTGATTAGTTATTTTAGCGCTGCCTTCGACGTCTCCCAGCGCGACGCGGTCGATCACCGTTCAACGGGTTCCTATCCGGTGGACGATAGGATGCTTGCTGTGATGCTGTAGCCGGAGCACCGTAACCAAGCGATATCGAGCAAGTACAACTATCATTGTCCGGTGCTCCTCGATTATAACAGCACAAGTCATCGTACTCATGTCTTCCCTGTCTGCAAACTACTAAGAATAAGATATGAAACAATAAAAACAAACAAGATGCAACGATTTCTGTTACATCCTCGGTGCAATTGCATGACAACCTTATAACAGAATAAGTAGTGAACGGTAGAATCATTTTGTCTTCCTCATTATGAGCATTTGAAGCTTAATTATTGCTATCCATTAGCGGAGCTAATTTTCATCTTTATCTCAGTCAATTTAGCACGTAGTGTCACATTTCCCATTCTCTAAAAATCTACAGAATATTTATATAGCGTTGTTCTTGAATCTGACCGACATCTATTGCTCTCTCGTTCGAAGTATTAAGTTTGAAAACTTGAAAGAAATATACCCAGTTTTAGTCTGTCTCGACGGGTTTTTATTTATTGATGGCCCGGTCGTTGTCACTAAACGATATTGCACCAAATGACTGTTAGCTTTCATATGTTTCAAGTGATTACTCTGAAAGAGAATGTCATAAAGATAACACAATACACCATTTAAATTATCAGAATTGTTGCAAATCGATCTTTAGATCAATAAATAAAAGTCATGGCTGCTCTAGATCTTCTATTGAACTAGACTTTCTACTCCACTCAGCATAACCATTATTAAAAAGTCGTCATAACCAAAAAAAAAAAAAAAAAACTTATTCAAGTTTTTAAGAAAATATTTGGGACAAAAATTCCTTGTTTATTTGACATTTAAGAGTTAAAGAATTGAAAAAAGGAATACCGGACAAGTAGCCCACTGAGTAATATCATAGATTACGCCATCCAAACATGCATAATAGATCCAAATAAAGCCACCGAAACGAGTTTCTGCCCAAATATCATTCTGAAATATGATATTTTATAAACATGATGACCCTACACATATTCTCAGAAACAAACACAAATAATAACCAGAGCTATAAACATGATGGGCCATATCTAAGGTTCCATATTTTGGTGAGTGCACTTCAGCACAATCATACAGTTAAAAACGGTATCATGTTACAACTTGCTTTGATTTACCCATCAATCATTTGAGATATATATAAATCAAAAGATACAGGAAACCATACATGTTTAGCAGGATGACGAAGTTTACATTTCTTACAGTATCGAGCTTCTGAAGCTCGAATACTTTCTAGTGGTATACGTGTATGCTTATTACCACAGTCGCAGTACATAGCATTCCGCGCCTCATTCATCTTTTCACGTAAACGCTCCCATAATTCTTCCATTTCCTTGTGCTGTAAAAGATCAAAAAATCTTAAAACATAATTCCAAAACATGTCGTTTAAAAAAATTAACAACAATTTCTAATAATTTCTGTTTGCAGCAAAATGATATAGTTTGTTTGCATTGAATTATGTGACTGATTTCAGGATAAAAAAAATTTATTTTGTAATTTATTTTTGTAAACCTTAAACAAATGGCGCAATAAGATAAATTTTTTTTATCTACCTAAGCCAAACAAGATGTTCAGAAAAACCATTCTTAACATAATATAGTAATACAAATAGCAATATATATATATATATATATTGACAATACATCTTTACCAGCGGATTTTTATGTAAATTAGCAATATTATATTTGTTCCGAACATCTGGTGTACCAATTGCATCGAAAGCTCTCGAAAGAATCTTGAAAGCTTCATCTGCTCCACTTAAACGGTTCTGTAAAAATCATCAATTATCTAATACAAATTTCTAGTAAACACTAAAAATAATATCGATCTAATTATCATAAATATGAAATATCACCACACTCTAGCTAAATCGAATTTAACAAATATGCACCACATTGAATTTGTAGATGCATTTCACTTATATGTGAAATGCTTACATGTATATGTAGATATGCGAATTAAAAATAAAACCTTATCAGGATGCACTAGAACGGCTTGCTTTTTATAATATCGCTTAATATCATCATCTTTACAGTCAGCCCTTAAACCTAGCACCATATATGCATCACGCCCACGACATTTCAAAATCCGTTCCATTGCTTCTTCGCCTTAAAATAGTTGCTAAATAATATAAATAGAAGAAATGGTTAAAAAATTTTTCAAAATGGTAAAAAAAATTTCCAACAATACTACATTTTTGATTTATTATCAAAAATGTCAAAGATATATATAGGAAACTAAGCAAACTTAAAGAAAATGTTAGGATGACAACTGTCGAAATGCAATCATGACTTTAACAAAAAACAAAAACTACAAAATGAACCTGTTACCGGCAACTGAATATTTTCATTTAGACCCCACTCGACAACTTTTTTCTTATTCGTCCACATTCTTTTTACGTTGAACAAACGAATATTTTCCCAGCATTTTCTGTTCAAAAAATTACGAATATAAATCTGTCTGAACTAATAAGTTATTTTAAATTTAAAACTTACATTAGAATATAAATATATAAATACCTAATCATTTACTTAAAAGATTTCTACGTCTTTGTAGTGTGTTCTAAGGACCATCCATCTCGTAAATACATAAAAATCTGAAACGAAGCTATGAGTTTAAAATCAGTTACTTATGATCACTGATAATCAAGCTCATTACTCATTATTTAAATTCAAATAAAAGTAATCTTAACAAAATAATGAAACGCAAACAACGAATCTATATGCAAAAAATTACCTCTGAGCATCCAACATGGAATACCAGCATAGTTGGATGTTGAGAACAATACTAGTGTAACCAGCGATAATTCTTAAACATAAATTTTAAGTTAGTGCTAATTTATAAAAAAATTTGTGATTTTTCAAAAACCTGAAATTGTTTTTCATTCATTTCTTGCATCCTTCCTCCACCCTCTTTCTCTCTGCAAGACGTGTGCTATTAAAAAGTACAAAATAAATAGAGCACAACTGAGCATGATTAAATTGTTTTAATCTCTTAAATATAAATGCTCAGTTTAAAGAACTCTTCATCTGAGTTTTAAATTGGCTTCACTATAAAATGTTTTCTAATAGCTACTCTCTGAATAATCCACTGCTAAATCTTTTTAACTCATTAAAAAAAAATTATGTAATGATGACTATATAAAAATTCCTTTTCTTACAGTGCAACTTTTATTAATGAGTTATTACATACGTATAAAGAGTGATATCCAACAGCTGCAACGATATATCTGACAAAAGATCCATAATCCATTGAAAAGCATGTTTGATGATAGAAAATACAAGCGCTATCATTATATCTAAAATTTCGTATAGAAACGATATGAAATTATGAATTAACACAAGGTAAAATTTTGAAAAGGGAGGAGAAATGTATGTGATAAAACTCAAAACATAAATTCAAAACGTACTTATATAGTCTGCTATGCTGTTTTGACGCTTTCTAATAGAATTACGCTGTTTTCGGCCGCATCTCGCAGAATCAATCAATGACTGTGTATTCAGATCACGACGAGCGCCAATCATTTTTTTGAATACTGAGAAAAAACTATTATTAGATTCTTTTCTTTCCATATAAATTATTATGCACATTCTGCACAACAGCTTGAAGGTTTACTATAAAAAAAATGACAAAACAAAACAAATGAATTTAGATATAGTAATCCTTAGATATAGTAAAAAAAATTTAGATATAAAAAAAAAAAAAAAAAAGTACGAAGCTATTTTTTCCAATTCAGAAATGATCACCAAATTTTCCTACGAAGCCATATACAATGAAAATTGACAAGACCAGTGAAAACAAAAATATAATCTACCATTACGCTGAGCTGAAGAGAAGCCTGAAGATTTAATTCCATTTTGACTGAATTCCTTAGTTTTAGTCTCAGTTAGTGTGCTGCTGTCTTTATCAATCTTTTCTGTATTTTCTGCAAATTAGTATTAAGCATAAATGTAACGCAGTCCAAATTATCTGTTCATCCATATCACTGTCAAAAAGTGTTTCAAGTATATAATTAGCTGACAAAGAAATGAAAACTAGCTAATAATAATGATATTCAAAGTAAACATCAGTGATTTGTACTTATAGTTCTATATTTATGATTTATAATTTTTAATTTCAGTAACAAAAGAAAAGTCAAGAGTTGGTCCGTAATTCTAATCAGTACTGAGAAAATCTTGCTATTTATTACCTAAATTTTCATCAACATTTTCTAAGAGAAAAATGGTTAAGCATGTGTTTACCAATTTCCCGCTTTCCTCTCATGCAACCCAGCACAACAACCATAATCAGAACTAATTAAGCTACATTAAAAGTTACGTTTTGATAATGGAAATAACAGTGTAAAAAAAACACATCCAGTGAAACATCACCAATTTTTGGTTTTGTTGCAGTTACATCCACCGATGATTCGTGATGAACAACCACTGATGACAAAGATCGACGCGTGACGCGACGTAGAACTGTATTTGTAGCTTGTGTTCCAAGAGACTGTAAAACATCAAAACGACTGGAAGCATCCACAGCCTGATTACCGGCTAGCCCTACAATGATCACGCAACCGCTGGTATGTTTATAAAATGAACTTATCCGATATCTAGGAATAAATGATGAGAATCAGCAAATTTTATTCAAATACGGGTGACTGAAGCCATCAGATATTCAGAAATTACTTACCCAAAAATATTCTTATTAAACCCCGATATAATGTTCAACCTACTATTAAAAATAGAAGGATTTTCCTATGTTTTGAGATATCATTATGCAAATTTACTATTTTAAGTAAGTCATTTATTAAACAATTATTAGTAATAAACTAATATTAACGAATATACTATTAACAGATAAGACCCATACGACTGCATTGATGAAGAGCTCACCATCTTCATCAGTGATCACTTGATCATTTTTGTTGCTTTTGACACCTTTGTTTTTCTTATGAGTGATTTTTTGGAATTCATAATCAGCCTTTTTCTTCATACGATCACATCCTGTTAATAAATTTAAATTATTCTTGAACACACTTAATTCCTCTCGTTGAATAATAATTATACCTTTCTTAGTCGCAACTTTGTTTTTGAGATGGACAGTTCCTTCATTCGGTTCGTTGTAAACATCACTCACGGTACAAGACGATACCACAACTGAGGTTTCATCAATCGATTGGTGATTACTATTGGTGGCGTGTGCTGATGCTATACTTTTTGAAGTTTGATTATCATCATCCTTTCCTCCTAAATTAATTATATGAACAAAAATGCACCACCAATTCTGATTTCATTGAATACTGGCTAAGTTCTGCTTACTGCAACAACTAATAAAAATATAATTATAAGACATCTGTCTTGTAAAAGACATCATTAAATAACTTCATATGACAGGTACATAGGATAGAATAGTCAATCTTTTAAACCTCGAGTGACATTAAGATATTTTAATACCTGAAAAAACAGATGAAGTATGACGTACAGACGCTGGTGGACTTGATACAAAAGAGGAAAGTGCTGAACTTGACACAACATGCTCTTTCTTGGAAGCAGCGTCGCGATAGCTTTTACTCAGTGGTAGAACCACACTTTTAGCTGCTTCCGGTAAAAACAAGCTTGAAGAAACATCTTCTCTGAAATTATGCTCATTAAGTTGAGGAATTATAATATGATTGAAACTAAAAATAAGTGAAAAGTTCATAGAGGTTAATAAATATTTCTTTATACTGCGCATATTCATGATTATGGTTGAATTATCAGAAAACTTTCCGTTATTAGGAAACTTTCTTTTACATCCACAGAGAAAGTTAGCAGAGAATTCAGCAATACAGAAATTAGAACTGTACAAATCATATTCCACGGATACAAATGAAAAATTTACTTACATCGAACTACTTGTTGTCTTTTTAATCCCCTTCGGTGGTACATGTTGTGGTAAGTATGAATCAATATGCACTACGCCACTTTCACCGACGTTAGAATAAACACGTGGTGGAGGAGTTGCAAAAATTCGTGGATCAACTGGAGAATTCCCAAGATGCTGCTGGTGATGTCGGTACATATTTTGATAATGATGTTGTTGCATTTTATCCAAAGTACTATTGGGTGCCATAAGTGACTTCAAAATCTGCAAAAAGGCTGTAATTTCAGCCCTCACATAAATTTATGATTGGAAACAAATTGATAAAACAGCGAGAAATAATGCCACTTGATAAAAGATTTGAATAAATTTCAGGCATAACCGAGCGATTTCAAAATACATGAAAGTAATAAAAAAAATTACAAGGAACCATACCGATACCGTTCGGTGAGAAGAATATGGCATTCCAGTCGACATGTATGCATCCATAGTTGCACTTGGTACATTATCCCACTCGTCATGCTTAACAAACTGATACGAAAAGTTAACCAGAAAGAATGTTAACACTCTTAAAAATAACTTAACACTTGAAAACATACTATATAATTCAATCAATCGCTTTCACATATGAAAATCAAAAATTCTGGAAATTAGCGACTTCAAAATAGATGAAAAATGAACCCTTCCAAAAGATGATTGATAAAAATCAGTGCGCGTTACAGCTGTTGCAGTGGGTGTTTGGCCATAAGGTACGGCAACTGGTGGTGGAGCCAATAGTCCAGCACTTTGACCAGATGATGTCCAGTGTGGTGAGCCAATAGAACATGGACTATACGGCGGTGGTGGTTCTGGCCAGAAGGTGCGGTTTGGAGTCGGGCCAATTGGACCGGAACTTGGTAATACATTTCCGGATGGTACACTACCGCTTCCACTTGTTTCTGGAAAACCAAATATTCAGAAACAGGAACACTGGAATCATAACTGCAAATCAGTAGCTAAAACGTTCAATTCAAAAATGATAAGAATTTGAAATGTCAGTCTTATTTCTACTTTACTACGATGCAGTGTACTTCCCAGAATACAAGCTTTTTTTTTTATTTGAACTTTGACAGAAGGTTATGAAATCAATTAAAAGAGGTCACAGAAGTATATATATCACAAGGTCAAAAATTTGTGAAATTTGAAAAAGAAAACAAAAAAGATTCCAAACGCTGTAAGATTTAAATTTTCCAATTTCGGCAAATCTCTTGTTAACAATAGCAATCCAATCCAAAACAACATACCAATAGTGTGACCATTTGTCTGCCCAAAAACATCCTCTTCACATAAGAGATTACCAATATAGTGGCGTTCCTGTTGATCGTCTAAAGTGGATGTCATATTTGCCATTTCTTCAGCTTAAGTTATAGATTTTCAGTACTGCACTATTACACATTACACTTCAACCAGAATTATTGTTTGTAGTGCACTCTTGTAGAATAAATTTATGCTGCAAATTGTTAACCAAAATCATAATTGAAATTAATCCAACGAAACAGTCAGTATGTTAAATTCATTTTTTTTTTTTTTTCTGATTACACGATGACTAATTAATTACGAACCGACACACGAATTATTTCCCAATTCGTTGCGATGAAGGAAAACGGGACAAAAAAAAAAAAAAAATCTTACATGATAAATATGATGAAATGAAATGACCAGAAGAATTGTTTCAATAGACATTTCAATTTAAAACATTATACATTAGCTTTTCTATTTCAACAGATCTATTCTAACGAAAAAGTGAAACAAACTTTCACACAAAATAAACTATCCTATCCTGATTATAAACAAGAATACATCAGTCATATGTTAGCTTCATCCAATGCAAAAAGCATAAACATCGTGCAAACATAAGAAATTAAATCACAGAAAATTATTGATTTGCGTTACCAATTTCTGCTATAGTTAGCCGTAAATAGCTTTATATATTCTTATTAATCCATTACAATGCGCTACTTCTTATGTTTCCTATCGCTTTCTACCGTCTCCTCAATTAGAACATCTCTCGAGACACATCCCAATCATTTGTCACTTCGAGAACAGTTCTTCCCACAAATATTCTCAATCTTTATCATCTCTCTGATAAGCTATCATTTCTGAACTGTCTTCATCTCTATAATGTAATTTCCACTCTTCGTTCGTCTTGTTAAATGCATAATGTATCTAACGTAAATGCTTTCTGCTGTAAACAGTTGTGAGCTTATCGAAATGAAAGGAATGTGTGAAACTGACAACTGAGATGTTCTGATAAGAGGGAAATGAGAATGGGAAATGATACTATCAATATAAAAGCATCTTAGTGGTATCACGGTGTTTTTATACCTACATACTAACCTTAACACTATCACATAGTACCATTCAAATTTCTTTTTAGTACCAATAAAGGTCATTTGAATGGTACTTCCACAAGACATTTAGTACAAATCGATTATGCTTACCTTCTTTAAGACAAATGCACAAAATGGTAAATAAAAGCAAATTGCTCACAAATTGCTACTTAAACAAGAGAGAAGACTTGCTAATATTCCTTTCCTATCTCATCCATACAAATTCCCTCTCTTTCTCCATCTATCATACATTTCTGAATGTATTCCGTATCTTTAAATCCGAAAATTTGGTAATTAACTAAGAGTTTAAATCATATCAAAGTCTTTCATTTTTTTTTTTCCACTTGTTAACGAACTTTTTAATTCTGTAATCTGTCTCTGATTTTCATCTAAATTAAATCGAACCAAAAGTCATTTGAAGTTTAATTTTAACCCAACTTTTTGATTAGATTATCCAAACGATGTGATCTTCAAATAATTATTCATTCAATGAATAGCCTCCTCCTAATTATGGGTACATTATAAAATCGTAAAGTTATAAAATGCTATATTAAATAATCCTATATTATCCAAAATTTGATTATCTTGCAATCAAATGCACTGATATCATCAGAATGGATCAGTTACTAATAATGAATTTGCCTTGCTAAATGTAAAAACCTTTCATTTTTCTTTTTCTTTTCTTTGCTATCAAGAAGTCATTTTAGCAATAATTTGGTAATTTCTAACCAAACAAAAAAGCTTTCTGTTATTGTCTACTTAAAGTGAAAAGAAATGACTAAGAGTGAGATGATAGTTGATTTCAAATGAAAAATTAAAGGGCGGATGGATTTCGAAATTTAGGGAGCAAGAGAAGTTAAACTGAATACGTGTATACACATACACATACACATACATACACATACACATACATACACATACACATACATACACATACACATACATACACATACACATACATACGTATACACATACACATACACATACATACACATACACACGTATACACATACACATACACACACATACATACATACATTCAATGGTGGTAATGAAGAATTGGATTTGATACAATATGTGCAATTTGAACGGACGGACAGGCGGTGAAAGAGTAACCGGACTGAGGATGGCTTTCGGTTTCGGTGTCTCTCAGTCTCGCTCTCTCTCTCTGCCCTCTCTCTCTGTGTCTCCGTCCCTGTCTGTGCAGTAGTATGAAATCTATTATTCTGTCAATGATTTCGGTTTGGTATGGTTCCGGTGAGAAGAGACGGAAAGAATGAAGAAATATGAGTGTGAATGAGAGGAAAGAGAAAAAAGGAAGAAAGAAAGAAATAATGAAGGCCAAATGCTTCAGTCAATTTTGCGGTAAACAGAAAGATTTCTTGTGAAGAATGCGGGGAGAGAAAAGGGTATGAATTTGGGGTACTTTAAGGGAATAAAACTGGGAAAATTTGCAATATTTGAAAGGTTAATTGATCAAGTGATAACAGTGATATGATAATAGTGATAACGATGTGATAGTGATAGTTTGTTTATATGGGAGATGAATGAATGTTATATGACATGTTGAAGTGAGTGGTAGAATAAGAGAGTGAAGGAAATGGAGGAGAAGGAAGATGGACGGACTGATTGAGGATGAGTAGAGATAGGTACAAGGAATATATTTGAAACTGAACGGATCAACGAGTGGGATAATTTTGTTTAGCCGAATATCGATCGATATCGATTCTATGTTAATGTGAGAATGGTTGGATCGGTATGATCAGTTGATATTAATTCACTTATTACAGTAATTAAATGATAGTATTAAATTAAATATTAAATTCAAGTATTAATTTAAAATGAAATGATAGTATTAATTAATCAATAATTTTACTAAGATTAAATTATAACTTTTTCTCTTTTCTCTTAACACTGTTTTATGTTTAAATTATGCTATATGTTAGCTTAATTTTTTTTTTTGATGAGTGACTCATTTTAAATGTTTAATTAATTGTTCGTGTTGAAAATTTTCTTGCATGAATGCATCATCGATCAAATTGAGATGAAATTAGAAGTAATGATCAAAAAACACAAAAGACCAAAAGTCTTGGGATTATAAAATGGAGGAAAAACAGAAGGAAGGAAGGAAGGAAGGAAAGATTAAGCCGATAATTGTTTAGCATTTGTTAGTAACGAAGGCATATTAATTTAACCATATTTGATTCTTTTTTTTGGTCTTTTCAATATTTCACAAAAAATTAACTTACATTATTATCCATTATGATTTCTATAACTTTAAGAATTCATCTGCTATAATTGAAATGGAATTTTCTCTTTTTGTTTCCAAAATTTTTTCATTACCCTAATGAAATTACTGCTTCATTCATTAATTAATTTGCTTTTCTATCACTCATTAAACAAACGTTACAATATTATCAAATTTATCAAACTGAAATAAAAGACCATCTTTAATGCTATATTTAGTGTTATCATTTTGAAATATTTATGAGATAATCAGTTCATCCACTTTTCGATCATTTTGAAGTTATCATTAGCAAAGCAATGCAACCAGCAATTGTTTCCATCAAATGTTCTGTTTCAGTTTGCTTTTACCTAACCAAAGCTAAAGTTAAGCTAAGATTGTTATTTGTTGTCTCAATGATACTAAATTGTATCGACTTACTTTCATCTTCCAGTATTAATCAGAATAAATTTACTATTGTTGTAAAGGAAGAATTGTAATTATTTCAGGAAAAAAAAAAAAAAAAAATAAAAACCATCTATAAAAAATGAAAAAGATTGTAAGCCATTGATTTATGCAAATTTAATGGTATGACTAAACTTCTTGAAGCTCTATCCTAAAAGAATTAGTTAATCTGTCGTCTTTTCATGCTCCAAGTTGCTAGTTTGAAAGCACAAAGCACAAAAATTGTTGATATGCTTAATTTGAATAAACAATAAGAATACTTTAAATTTTTTACTTCCTTTTCAATTTTTGCTTTTGTGGAATATTGTAGTACCACATTTCATCCTTTAACTTTACTGTCTATCATTAATTGGCGATAAATGAAATATTGAAGGAAATGATAAATACTACTCAACCATATGTATTTGCAAAATTTGAATACTATTTATAAATTATGCATAAGTTTGACAAACAGTTCAGATGAAGCATATCACAAAATCATAGAGTTCAGTTGAGGATGCCACAAGAACTGTAAACAAATTCATTTTGTGTTGAAGTGCGATGGTAGTTCATTGAAAGTGAACCATAAATATATTGCCAATATGTAAACAAACTTATCTTTACAACATAAATTGCTATTCTCATCAAATACAAAAATAAAAATATTTGAGAAATAAAAAGGATTTAACAGATGGAACATTGATTTACTTTGATTTCTTTTGATTCATTAATTTCTTAAATATTCCAATGGAATCAATCATGTAATTTGCATCCAATTTTCAGTATTTGAAAAAAAAATTATTGATTTGCAGAGCAGAAAAGTGAGTTGACAGAAAATTGAAATGATAAAGTTGATTGTTAATGATATCTTTTGAAAGTAATTGATATCTGTGTCTTTGATTAATCAATCATGTTCGAAACAGATCATCATCATCATTCACAGTATTTTGATAAATCATTGAGAAATCTAGTTCTATATTTGAATGCTAAAAGTGAAAGTTGAATTTGTCGTGATGACTTGTCACAACGATTCCTAAATAATAAATGAAAAAATTTAATTATATTTTCCTTAATTGTTAAATATCGCAACTAATTCTGCAAAGTTATACCATTAACCATTGAACAGCTATGCCAAGAAAATATCTAAATGCTAATTAATATATGTAAAACGATCGGTAATCGGTAAAGAGAAAAAGTGAGGTAGCTATTATATTGAAATATTTTTAATTTTTAAATGATTATTAAAAAAAAAAAAAGGAAAAAGAAAAACGAAATTACTAGGATTAGCAAAGGATTTTAGTATGTGAGATAATAAATGAAAAAAAATTTGCAAATGAAATTAGATAGATTGTAATCGGAAATTAAAAACCACAAAAAGATTAATGAATAAAATATTC
Organism: Brugia malayi; assembly: GCF_000002995.4. Lineage (NCBI taxonomy): Eukaryota > Metazoa > Nematoda > Chromadorea > Rhabditida > Onchocercidae > Brugia > Brugia malayi. The sequence continues at coordinate 3,330,613 of NW_025062476.1, read as the reverse complement.
TCTTTAGGCCTTGGCAGAAGAATTGAAAACAGAAAAAAATTTTTCAGAATGGAAATAAAATTTTATAATTTTTGATAATAATTCAATGACCTCATATAATATATATTAAATTTGAAATCATTTGTGAAATTCGATAGGAAATTGCAATCATTATTGAATAATTCTTGATGTATAGGAAAAAAAAAAGTGTTTGATCAAAGTAATAATGTCACAGTGGCGCCCATTTACGTTATTCTCAATTATTTCCTATTCCCATTTAATTACAATATCTATGTGATTTGTGTATGGAAAATTTTTTAACAACTAATTAATAATTCATTTACAACTATTAGTGATAATAATTTATCATTCTCGCAATTAATTAATGATTAGCCGCGGTAAACTAGTTGAAAAATTAATTAATTGTATATGTAAAATGTATTCAAATGCAATTTTACACTTTTATTATTTATAAATATATTAATTTCTATTAATTTATTTAATTTCATATTCAAATGCATTCAGAATGATATTACATAATCTTTTTTTTTTTCACATAATTACATTTTTTATTTTAATTACATAATTACTACATTGATGACACTGTTATGATTCAGATATATATGTTCCCAGATTCGTTATCATGAATTGATCTTGTATGAATAATTTTATCATTATTGTTATCATATCACTGATAATGTTTGCACATAATAACTGAATCAATTATGTAAATATTAGTGCAATTATTGGAAAAAAAAAGTTTTTAACATTAAATGCATTATTCAAGTAAGTCATTGTTAAGTCTTTTTGTTGTGAAGAACGGTGAATTTGATTAATTCATGGAATATGCCCAAAAGGTTAGCTATCTTTTGTTATCAGATTAAAAATTATTGATAACAGTTTAGGAAAAATCCTTTATGACTTCAAATATAATAATTAAAAATGTTCCCTTTTACACAATACAATTTTATTTTTTTATCAAATTTTTTTATTAAATTCCACTTCATTAAATGAATTTAGATTATATAATTGATTTTTTTGTGCAATAACCTAAATAAAAGATTGCGGAAAAAAAATCAAAATTTAAGATTAAGTATTATAATATTAATATAATATTTAATCTTATATAAGAGATTAATAAAAGAAAAGACTGTTCCTTTCATAGTTCACAGTTCAAACTAAACTGGCATTTTTATATAAAACTTAATTTAAACAACAAATCGAACTTTTCTTCCTATCTTCTTAGAAATAATCCTTCTTATGATAAAAAAAATTGATAATGATAAACATGATAATGATATGTGTATATGCGTCATATTTTATTCAGCAGTATATTTGATCGTATGCTTCAAAAACTTAAAATTCAACGTTCTCGTGACACAAAATATCCACCTGAACTTGTTTCAATGGTATTTTTTATATTCGATACTTTTATTTCTTTAATCATAACCATTTTCTAATAAATATTTATTCTAAATTAAAATTTGAAAAAGTGAAACGAAAGTTTATTTTATTCATCTTTCTTTTTTCTTTTGCTTTTTTGTTTGCTAGCTTATATTTTGTTTATCAAATACGACATTAACAAAAATCGATCGATTTTTTCTTAATCAATCAATAATCCATCTTTTAGCATAATTACATATTTTAGCTTTTCTTTTCGCTATATTTTAGATGGAATTGCTACCAACGATGCATGATGTCGCGGATGAGTTGATGACATGCTCGGATGCAATCTCGCGACGATTTCAACTTAAAGATGAGACAACGACTGCAAGCGAGAAACTTGCTTTATCAATCAAACTACTAACTCCAAAAGTTGCTGAACATAAGGAGGTAACAATTTAACGTTTACCTAATCAAAAATTTCAATTGCATCAAAATAATTATGTTCAAAAAAAAAAAAATTAATTAATTGGAGTAAGTAATTGCAAATTGATATGTCAGCTATATGATAAAAACTTGAAATTCAAAAACAACATTTTATCCTACATTTATAGATTCATTACAAAAAAGAATTAATTTATCAATTACTGTCGTGAAACCTCAAACTTGGGTAATTAAACCTTTATTTAACATGAAGCAAATAATAGCGCTTTATACATATCGTACGGATGCTACACCGTTTAACAAACGCGTAAACTATAAAAAATGCAATAATATAAAAATGGTGAAATAACACAAAATTATAAAGCATTAGACGCATCCCAATACCACCCAAAACATAAAGCAAATGATGGTTATGGAAGGATTGGTTGGGTTATATATAAGACTGATTTAACGAATGGAGATTAGATGGGAGGATTTCTCATGGATGAACAAAGAAGATTGTTAACAAGATTAGTTTATATACAGAACTGAACTGACCAGATATTCGGCAGAGGAGGACATTTAAATGATATGAAACAAAGACTGCTAATAAAGGGTTCTGCTAACGAAGGGTTTGCTAACAAAGGGTTTTTGTTGTGTGAGGAAAAGGAATTAGATAAGAGGAATTTGTTAGTTTTGGATATAATAATTTAAATATTTCGTCTTTCACGACAATTACTAAACATTAACTTTTTGTCTGTCCACTTGATAAGCTATTAATTAGTAGTGGAATAGTAGGTATGAATTAATTAAGGTTATCTGATTACAGATTAATTCGTAATTGACTATTAATTCCATTTATTTTTTTTTAATTGACTGATAATTATTTCTTGCAGTATGCAAATTTTTTAAAAGCTCAAAGTGAAATGTATGATATAATCGGTAATATGCAACGCACAATGTATACTGAAATTCAGGATCGGGTATGAATGAGATTTAAAATTGATGTAAATAAATATGAAAATTCCCTCATTCACTTTAAAAAAATGAAAAAAAAATTTCTTAGTAAATCATATTTTATTCATTAAATTATCTCAGTTGGCAAAACTATCTAAATTTCAATTTTTATAAATTCTTTTTGAAATTTAATTTTTTTTTTTTCAACTAAAGATATTAATTAATTACCTATCAAATATTTTGATACATGAAATTATTGAGGTGACAAATCAACTGAAAACTTGGGTTCTATCTGATTATCAACGTATTATAAATTCAATTGAACTATTAAAAGAGAAACGATATCAAATGGATATTGTAACGATGGAAGTTGAAAAGATTGGCTCAAAGTAAGTGTTTGCATTCAAAAAATGAAAATGAATTTTATAATTAATTAAAAAATATTTCAATCAATGATCATAAAGCATTGTTAGAAGAAATGATTCGATGGATAATTGCAATTTGTGATAAATTCAATCAAATTATTTTAAACTTTTATCATTTGTAACACTTTTCAAGAGTATTTCAGAGATGAAAAGACGGAAACAGCTCAAAGCTTTAAGGTGGAACAATCTCGAAAAGATTATGAGATGCAATTAGCTTTGGTTAAAGTAACTTTTACTTTATTTATTTTAATTTACTAACAAATTTCTACATATAGCTGGCAGATGTATATCAATAATAATAACAACAACAAATAAATAACATAAAAGTTTCATTATAAATACGGGAAAATTTAGCAATATTTTTTTTTAAAAATTTAAAATGTCAACTTTGTGTCATTTTATATTTAATTTATTTTTAGGCTGATTTGCGCAAAATTCCAGCAATTCTAATTGATCAAGCAACTTGTTTAAAGCATTTCAACGAATTGATGGCTGACTATCACAAGCAAATGGAGGAAGTATTGGAAAAATTTGGTGCTGGAAAAGTTTAAATTATTTTTTTGAATACAACTATTTTGATACAAATTAAATTGCTACTATTTATAGTTTCTTTTTTTTTTTTTTTTTTTTTTTCGTTTTGATGAAATGTAATTGAAAAGAAAAATTTTGTTATAAATCCACTGAAAAGCACATTGATTATGAATAAATGTGTCAAATACTTTCAATAGATAATTGTAATGTGAAAATTTTCATTGCGACACTTCAATGTCATCCATTCAGTTATTGATCAGCTATTCAAAAAATTTTTTAAATATATAATTTGATAATTTAAAAATTACATTTCATTGAATAATTTACAACAATTTCAAAATTTTAGTTTTGTTTCCATTTTATCACAATTTTAAAGAAATTGAAATCTGACAGAATAACAAAAAGCAAAGATTGAATGATAACAATCATTGGCGAATCATTCATCATTTTCATCATTATTTCATAAACATAACTTACTAAATGTAACACTTTTTCTTTTCACTTCAAAATTTTAAAATTTAAAAATAAATCAATAAATCATATTGTGTCATTTACTTATATAATCAATGACAATTGTGAAAGGAAAATTCAGCTTAGAATTTGATTTTTAGTGATTTTTTTTTTTTTTTTTTTCAAATAAAAATGAATGATAAATGAAAAAGACTGGTTGAATTTATTTTTGTCATTTGTTTGAGTAACATTTTACAACCCGTTTCACAATAATCAATCTTTACATCTCTGCAAACATACAAATTTCAATGGAAAAAAAGAGCGGAACGAAAATTTAAACAATAAACCTTATCATTACTGCTAACAATTATTATGGATGTATTTAGGAAATTTAATTTGTACTTTGCAAAAGAAAAAAAAAAACACTTATTGAATTAATTTTTTTTTTTTTTCAAAATAAATTATTCAATATTTTTTTGAAAGTAAAAATCAAACTTATCTATCGTTTCTATTTTAAGAAATTAACTTTACTGTTGATAGTTTATCAACATGTAATATTATCATTAGACTCAAATTTTTCATAAAAAATTTCTGGGAAAAAAGAAATTTGTATCTAATTTAAATATTTGCAATATTTTGTTAGAAATAAAACAACAAATAAAATTATTTATTTATAGTTCAGTCAAACATGAAGAAAAATTTTTTTTCTTTTTTTTTCTAATCACTAAATTAGCTATTGTATTATATGTTTTATGGTGATCTTTTCCGGAAATATTGTGAACAGTTGGACGATAATTTCCATTGATTCTGAAAGTATTGTGGTGGTGGTGCATCTGCTTCTAAATATGGTACCATAAATGCCCAAATTGATTGATTTAAAGGAATTTGATCGAAATCACCTTGATGATAAGAATACTGTAATTAAATAAACATATGTTTAGTTAAAATTTTAAAAAAGCATTACAAATGCTCAATAGTTGAAATTTATTTATATTTGATTGATAACAAACTGCTAAATATTTTTTTGGAAAAGGAATGAATGATATACTGATAATGAGTGATAAGTCCAGAAGATGCGTGTTGTAAGGCAATAGGCCAATACCACATCAATTGTATAATGCTTCCTGGCCAATAATATACATGTAATGGCCACAAATGTGGCACAGTAACATAACTCAGCCAAACAAAAAAATTTCTTTGGGCAGTATTGTTTCAAAGCTAATGCAGCCATAAATAGTGATATGGTATGTCCTGATACGATCAGATCACCACAAAGCTCTCTGTAAAAGGAACTGTAATTTTGAAACAGTTTAGAATTTGCAGGAAAAAATTCAGAATATAAATTTATACATAATTAATAATTAATTAATTATTTAATGGTAATGATAGAACGTAAATGATATATAAATATTTTCCATTAAATAATATATGTTGCAAAAATTTTTAAATATTTGATGGAAGAAATTGTTTTAAAGTTAATCTTTTACTGAAAAAAATAGTTTATTCTTTTTTGGAAAAAAATTATTAAAATAAATAAAAAAAGAAAAAAAAAAAAAAGGCAATTAACCGTGGACGAAGTTGTTCAATTCCAACTGACCAAAATGTCCTTAAAACTCGACTAATTATTATATTTAAGCTACCATTACTTTTCGGTGCGCAATATGTTTTCTCACTTGGCACAGGTACCTATAATAGGAGACAGTTTTAATTTTAATTTCAATTTTATCAATAACAATTATAAAACAGAGATTTGTGTGAAAAAAAAAATGAGGGGAAATTTTTCTTCATCATTTTTAAATAACTGATAAGTTTTAAAAAATATTGAGTATTGAAATCTCGAAATAATATTGTAATCAAATGCCATTGGTTTAAATTTTTTTTCTCATTATGTTAATATCACATTTTATCTCATTTAATCCTATTTCTATTACTTTATTAAAATATTTTACTGTCTCTTAGGTGTTAACACAAAAAGTTATATAATTTTTTAAATTCATACAACCAAAGCATTGATTGATTTCCTGAATAGTATTGCTAGTGATAATAGTAATATTAACTGATAAAATGATACGATATCAATAATGAGTGCTCTAATAATGATGTAGAAAAGAATGTAAAAGAAAAATAAACTCATATCTTTTTTCAAAAATTTTTTAAATTTATTTAAAAGTTTTGCAATTATAATTTATACCATAAAATTAAATGCATTATTTGCATGAATTTATCAAATATTTTCAATCGAAATTTCTGATATATCATTTGTTTGAACTATAAATGAGCGAAAAAAAAATTAAGCATTTGATGCAAAACAATGTTGCATATTGTCATCAAACATTCTTTTTTCACTTTTTTTTTTCCTCAATTTAATTTTTCAGTAATTAGAAAAATGTGTAGGAAAAAAGTGAAAAAAAAAAAGATAAAATAATTTACTTAATTATAGTAATTTTCATTATATTTTCCATTTTGTGCTAATTATTGCGAGGAATGAAAAACAAAATTTCAACAAACATAAAATTATTTCACTTGTTTATGCAATTTTTGATAAATATCTCAAAAAAAAATCAATGATTTTTATTTTTCAACTTAAATTTTAATTGTTTTTTTTCCAATTGATTTGTTATTTTTTTTGTTTTGTTGAAAAAATTGTTGATTATTACAAATATTTTATGAGATATTGTGTAATAATTGATTATTTTCAACTTATATAATTATTGTGCAGTCAGTGCGAAAAAAAATCAAAATTTTGCAATTTTAAAAGTTAAAAAAAATTAAAATTAAAAAAAGAAGAAAAAAAAAGTGAAATTAAACCTGAAATATAACAATGCAAAAAGCGCGAAAAGTGTAGCATAAAGCGGCGCAAAAAAAAATCCTTCGAATGACAATCCATCGATATTGGTGACAAAATATGACAATAAATAATGCCACAATTAGAGTAATCATTATAAACTCTGTTACTAGGATTGAATTTGTTATCTGTAACAAATAAAATTAAGGAAAAAAATTCACATTTTTTATCATTTTTTTGATTTGAAAGAAATAAAGATTGACAGAAATAAATGATAGTAATTTTTAATTCAATAATTTAATAATAATAACATAATTCAAATAGTAAAAATATTTTTGTAAAAAATGAACTGAATTTAATTCTAGTAAAACTAAACGAATTTCTCACTTCAGGAAATAAACTGAACCATAAATCCGGTAGTGGACGTACGCCATTACGTGGTATTCGATCATGTACCCATGCTAATGCTAATTCATTTGCAAACCATGCTAAAACCTAAAAAGTATAATATTTATTTCAAAAAAAATAGTTAAACTGGATGAATAAATCGGTTAAAATGACTAAAATGAGTAAATCTTAATTCATAAAATTCATAAAATTAACCTAAACTTTGATTTTAATGGCTATTATTAAAAAATTTTTTTAGCAGAATTTAATGATAAAATATTTCAAATCTTAGACAATATTTTGGACAGCAATAATTTTTAAATCTTTCTAATATTCGATCTAAAATTAATACTATTATTATTTCAAAAAATGATAACAAAAGAGAAGTTGGAATTATGAATATGCTATCTCCCATCAAATTGATTTATTTAACTTTAGTAAATTTAAAAATTAAATTAAAAATGGCATAAATTTCCCATAAATTTTAATTATATATTATTATATTAAATTATATTTAATATTAAATTTTTCAGGAACAAATATTTAATCATAATATATCTGATCTTTGATTTATGAAAAAAAAATCTTTTTTGGTTGAAAAACAAAACTAAAATTAAATTTTTTTTTTGACGCATCAAACTTGAAAAATTTATGATATAAAATTTGAATCTAAGTTTTTGTTTTAATAAAAAATCCATTTATTTTATGCAAAAAAAAAGAAAAGAATATAAAGTGGAAATAGTATATAATAAAATAATAAATTTTGCTTAGACAATAAAATTAGTATAATAATAAAATTTGTTGAAATTATAGCTAAAACTTACTAATAGAATAGTTGCAAGAAACGTTGGTCCACGTTTTGATTTAAATGTTTTATCAATTTGAATATCATTAGATGTTATTGTCACTCCGTACATTTATTTATTTATTTCCTTAAAAAGAATATTTAACAAATCGTAAGCAAATTGTAAAAATACGAAATTAATTTCTTCTCCTTCCACAAATAATTAATTAATTAATTATTACTGCTAATGATTAATCGATACTGAATATTAATTTTGTTTCCTAGAAAGCTATCAGATCTATTCGTTACAGCAATAAATGTAAAATTTATTATTATTCAAAGCTTTCTTATATGAAAAAACAAGAAAGAATTTGATATATAATTTTGTTAAACTAAAATTTCATATATTAAAAATTGAAATACAGAAAATTAATTGAAAGTAATTAAAATTTTTTTCAACCATATTGCAATATAAATTGTATAATACAATTTTATATTTAATTTTCCAATTTAAAATTACAAGAAAAAAACGATCGCATTTATTAACAAATATAAAATTTATAATGAAAAATTTTCAATGAAATATTTGAATGAATCATTTGTGGAAAGCGAAATTTTTTTTTTAAACATTTAAATAATTAACAATCATTTATTGTCCTGTATTAAATATATGACAATAATTAAATGATAATATGATAAACTGATAAGCAGATCAATAAAAACTAACAATTTAAAGCATTTTTCCTCTAATCAGAAAATAATTACTTGTGTTATTTGTTCAATGATAAATTAAAAGAAAAAAAAATCATTAATAAAAAGGAACTGAAAAATGTAACTATAATAAAATCATAAATGATAATTTAATTAATGAATTAAGGAAAAATTAATTTGATTATAAAGATAGCAAATTTGTCTATTATCAATGAATAGTTGTTATGTATTATTTATTGAACAGATAAACTGATAAGAAGCTAACACAATAATGATAATAATAGTCGAATGTTAGTGAATGTAAGCAATTATGAAAAATACATCAATCAAAAACTGTAAAATTAAGAAAAACGAAAAAAAAAAAAGAAGAAGAAGCATTTTATTGAACGAATTACTTATAAAAATAATTTGTCATGAAGAATTGAAATTGTTGAAAATGTGAGATTAAATGGAAACTTCCGTAACTTATTGATAAGATATTACTAATTGTATATGATATATTGATAATTTGCAGTATCAAATTGCTATCTTAACATCATCCCAACGAATCAAAAAACGAAATAAATTATTTATTTTCTATGATAATAATATTATCAGTAATGAATAATAATCATACATTGATATAATTTAAAGTTTGTATAAGTTTAATTTGTATATATCAATATTCCATTTAAAAAAATTCATTCTATTTTAGATAATAGATGAAAAATATATGGAAAATTTTTGAGAATAAATTCAATTTTATTTCATTTTACTCGAAACTTATCATACATTTTTTTTTTTTTTTTCATTCAAATATGATAAATTATTATTGCAATATTCTATATTTATGTCTTATTTTCTATTTAAATATTGTAAATTATAAATAATTTTGCCATGAATTATTTGAATTAGATGAAAGGAAGAGATATAATCAATTTTGTTTATTAAAATTTTCTCTCATTTTTTTTTTTTTTTTTTTTATTAATCATCATTTGATGTATGAAAAAATATAATAACATAATAATTCTTTTTTTTTTAAATTCTAATTTAATTTTACAATAAGAATTTTCTCTTCTCTTTCTTTTCCTTTCTCTTTCTTGTTTACTTTTCTTTTTTCCTATTTTAGTATGATTATTGATTTAATATGTTTTATGTATTTTATCAAAATAAAATGGAAAATAAAATTTTAAGAAAAATATTGGTAGCATTTTTGCTTTTCATTAAAATAAATTTCAAATTCAATACAATGATTAAAAAAAAAAAAAAAAAATTAGTTAGACGATTAAGTTATGAATGTAAAACTTCTCAGATACGATAATATTTAAAGATTAATTTTAAAGTGTTCAGTTAAATTTTATTTTGTAAACTTTGAAATTTTTTTTTTTTTCAATAAAAATCTAAGCAATATTTTATTATCTGAAGGATGAAAAAAAAAAGTGTATTATGGTAGATAATTCTTTTTTTTTTTTTTGTTTTCAAATTAAATTTTAATTGCATAATTAATTCAATCTTTTATAAATTAAATAGTTTAAAGTAAAGATTGAAGTTTTATAAAATGAGTAGATAATAGCAGTAGTCGTAAGAAGAAAAATGGAAAGATAAATAAAAACTTAAAATTAATTTGTTTTTTTTTCTCTCTCTCTCAAAATATTCATAATGCGTGATACTTTTATGCATTTATGATAATATAAAATTTATTTTTCAACTGATAATTTCAATGTTTGTTTTTTTTTTTTTTTTCACTAAGTTGTTACCATAGATACAAAAAAAAAAAAAGAAAAAAAAATGAATGAATGAATGAATAAAATTATTTGAATCGTTAGATATTCATTAATTTAACTTAGCTATTCCAAATTTATATATCATTTATCATTAGTGCTTAGTCAGTAACACCCACCAATTTCTCTCTAACTTTTTCCCATTAATGAAGCAATAACCAAACGAAATCGGCAAATTTTCATCGACAAATACAATTTATTTAATTATAGCATGCTTTTTTGTAATTATCAGATACGAATTAAAATCTAATTTGAAAGCAAAATAGCATGAACAAACGAAAATGTCAAGCGAGAAAAATAGAATAGTCGAAGTGTTTAATTTAAAAAAAAAAAAAAAAAAGGTATTAGATTTAGTATTAGTTTATTTCATAATTATTTGTTTTGTTTTCTTTTTTTTTTTTTCTTCATAAAAAAGAAAGATCAATTAGAGAAAAATAATTGGAAATGTGACATGAAAAAATCTGAAAAAATATTTAAACTTGAAATAAATATTATAAATTGAATTGAACAAAAAAATGAAGCGAAATTTGAAGTTGAAAATGAAATAAGGTCATCATGAATGGATGAATGAATGAATGAATGAATGATCTATATATTACTGCAAATTTTTTCACTTTAAAAAAAAATTGAAACATTATGATGACCAAACATGGACATATGATGACCAAAGGCCAAAAACAATATTCAACTATTTAAATCAATTGGCAGATGTAAATTTTGATTGCAAATGTAAGCGGATGTAAATGTAATTATAACCGATAACTTAAATTTTTTACTCTTTTAGTTACTCGTATTTAATCCAAGAATTGCATATTGTCAAAGTAAAGTAAACAAATTTTATATTAGCATTATCTCGGAACATTTTTGTTACTTTTGTTACTAGGCTAGTAGCAGTAAACAACAATAATAATAAATAACAAGTGATAATACTAGTTTAAAGCAATAAGTAAACTAACAAATAAAGGATATTACATTACTAAATAAAATATTAGATCATTCTACTTCTTCACGTACGTTTCCATTTGACCTCATCAGTCTCTGTCAAAATCAGTGTCATAAGTTTTTAATTTTACTTTTCTATAAACAGGTTGAAATTTAAAAACTATTCGTTCAAATAATAAAATGGTATCAGTGCATACTTTCCGTAATCACAAAGATTATAAGTGATAAGGTGATGAAGAACATTACTGCTGATAACTGATAACATACCGAGAGAGTCTGTTCTGAGAAGCTAACTGATACTGTTATATCGAATAATGAAAGAAAATTGGTTCTTCTATCGATTCCTAAGAATATATTCGCTTTATCAGTAACTTCTGCGATCCTTAAATTTCGCTCACATCATTAATGGCATTGTTGCAGAATGAAAATTGAAACTGATGTATGTTTCAGTAGTTTTATTATTGATAAAAGGCAAATTCTGTTAGAGATTTGGTGATAAATTAAATTGATAAGAAGTATTAAATTAGGTGGACCATTTTATTAGATGACCAGAACAGAGTACTACAGAGTTGACCACTGGATCAGATGTGACCAACAGATTGATTAGTTTTGAATAGACATCTCAAAGTGAATCGGTCAAATGAGACCAACTCGTAATAAAGTGCGCATACGCATATGCTACGTGATAGGAACGATACTTCGGAACAAACATACGTGAACAACGTCTAACAGTCGTAAACGTTCTTCGATAACGGAATTTAATAAATTTAAAGCATAGCGATTGAAGATGAAGAGAAATGTACAAATATTGTAATACAGTAAGTGGAAATAATTAAAAGGGATAAAAAAGGTCACAAGAGGTTATAATTATAGAAAGATCAAGGTAGAGGAAGGTAGGAGAAGACAGGAAATTGTGATCATAAAAGGCCAAGAAAAAAAAAGAATCTGTACGAAATAAAGGTAGAAAATGAGAAAGAAGAAAATTAAAAAAAATTATTGGCTGATTGATTGATATAAGAAAAGGATCGATCATTTAGAAGAAGAATAAAAATAAAAGTAAATAGACGAAAATTGCGTACACATTTGAAAGAGCAATGAATAGAGGAAATGGAATTAAGAAAGATTTTAAAATAATGAAAATCGGTAAAGAAAAAGTAGGATTAAGAAAAGGGAAATGACTGTCGAAATAATAAAATACATAAAGAATAGATAGAAGAAAGAGGTAGAAAAGAAGGTGAACAAAGCAATGACATTTGAATATAATACTTTAAATAAATAAGCTATAATCAATTTAAAATAAAATTTTATGAACCTAACTGAAAAGAAAGGTTATAATTGCAACTTTTACATTATAAAAATTACAATCGTGTCGATTAGTTTGCTATATTTACTACAAATAAATTGTAATTAATAAAAACTAATTGCTATTAAAAGTAATTCAAATTAATAAAACTTGAAGCTAGAAAGAGAGAAAAAGCAAAAGAGTATTATGATGATGAATATTTTGCAAGTTGCTTAAGAAAAAAAAAATGAAAAGGAATGAAAGGAAAGGAAAATAATTGTTGAGAGGAAATAGAAATGGGATCAATTTTGAATACTGAAAAAGAAGACAAAAAAAAAAAAATTGCTATAAAGAAGAAAGGAATGATAGGTATTAAGATCAGTGATAGAAACTGATTATCTTATCAGTAACTGACTGTATGAAAATTCATTTCGAAATGTCAATATAACTGAGTTATTATTTCGATACGTGGCCATTTTCATCACAAATATGAATGCAATATTACTTTTAAAAACGATGATAAGATATAATTCAAAGGAAAAAACTATCGTAGAAAGTGACAATAAACATTTTAAAATTAGAAAATTTCAGTTTGAAAATTAGATGAGCGGAAAATTAGATAAAAGTATCTTACATATTTTAAGTGTGATTATTAAATTCTTCCATTCTAATGCTTTTTCTTTTAATTATTGCATTATGTAAAATTTTTTTTTTTTTTGGATTTACAATTAATTGCAATTTTTTTTGAATTTGAATCTTTTCTCTACTAGGAACTTTTTTTTTTTTTTCATTTGGAATCATTTGCATAGTATCAAATATTCTATTATCATTTTGAAAATGCTGTCAAAGTAAAAATAGTAAAGGAAATATTGTGACATATTTTCTCACACATATACTAAATAAAATTACCTCACTGACCTCAAAATGACCTCAAAGATTAAAGATTAGAAAAAAAAAATCTTTGAAACATCAAACATTCACGAATTTTTCAATTATAATGCATTTACCTGTGATAATCGTAATGTAAAGATATTGTTATGGGTAAATTGGAGATAGTATGAATTAATAAAAAGGACGAAAGAAGGATTCAGGTAAGCAACGATGAATCATAGGGAAAGATCGATGATCGATCATTAATGCATGTTTGATGTTTTAGAAGCAGCGAAAACTTATGGAATGCTTCGAGCTGCCATTGCTGGCTGAGTGGTTGAATTCTTTGTTCTGCGAAATGCATGGTTCATACATAGTTAGAGAAGCATTAAATCAAATCAAAATTAAGGAAAGAATTAGATGGAAGGAAATTATCATTATTTATTACCATTATCGTTATTATTATTTATTACTATTATCATTATTATTATTATTGTTATTATTATTGTTATTGTTACTGTTATTATTATTATTTGTTATTACTATTTATTGCTATTATTTATTTATTTTAGCTATTGGTTTATTATTATTATTACTATCATGATTATTGTTGTCATCATCATAATTGTTAATGTTTTCATTATCATTATTCTTACTGTTGTATTATTAATTATTATTATAACCATTATTAATTAAGAAATGACTACACCGCCGATCAAAGTCAGCGAAGGTATTTACAACAATTTCACTAATTTATGATCTGTAGGAGTATAATAATGAATCACCATGTTGAAATATTTGTGGGCCAGCATGACAAGTAAATAAATGTTGTCACACTTGAGAGTAATTAATCGATAGATCAATTAATCAGCAATGATAGTAAATGAGATAATTTAATCATGATTAAAATAAAGGTTTTATTTTATTGCTTTCAATAAAAGACTTATGACCATCTACTAGAAAAGAAAAAAATATTATCAATGCAAATAAAGTGAGGAAAAAAAAGGCAGAAAGAATTATTTCCAGGTGGATGACAATATTTTCCGTTTCAGCTTAATTTGATTCTTAGCAAAAAGAAATGAATAATTTTTAAAGAGAAAGAAAATTAATAATATTGAAGCATTTAACCTTGGAAAAAAAAAACTTACATTTAATATTTTTTGTAGAATTTTAAATAAATCCGGTTATATTATCAATGCTAAGATAGAAATATCTTTGAAACGAAAATTCTAAAAATTATCGAAGTTAATTGCTTACTTAAATGAAATATATGCTAAAATATAAATAAAGAAAGAAGGATCGAAAGATGATGAATTGTAGAAGAATGTTTTTTTGATAGTGAATAATATGTTAACAGTCGAAGGTAGATGATCCGATTATTTATGATAACAGGGAAAAAGACAGAGGCAAAAGCATTCGCTTACCTTGCTGACCTCTAACCTCTAAAGGTCATATTTAAAATGGAATTCTACATTGCTTAGATTGAATTTCTTCAGCAAAATCAATTTTCTAAGAGTAAAAAATTATGGAATAAAAAAAAAAAAGAGACATATGTTAGTTTGAGAAATAAAATTTGAACTATTCAGTTGTTTGTGCAACGAATCAAATTGTTACATTTAAAATAACAAGCAAATACTTCTTAAAGTGATTCCTTCCATTTTGTCTGTGATTGTTTAAGATTGCTTCTTTGATAATAATTTGAAATAAAAGAGAAAAAAAAATTTTTTTTTCACGTGCTATTTTACTTTTATCATCGTTAGCTGCAATAATAAATGAAATATCTGTTAAATATTAATGTTATATTGTAAATGTTAGATTCAAACAAATTTAATTTAATATAAAATAATTAATTTATAAATAAATAAAGCGCTGAAATTTTCCAAAATTTTTTAATATTTTTGCGATTTTTTTACCGTTTTGATGAATTATCAATAAATAAAAAAAATTATTTCTTTGCAGATTTCATAGCTGAATACTAAACTTTTAATGATCTTCCAAACTGATGATCCTTTATACTATTCCCTTTCATAAAACAGAAAATTTTCTTTGAAACGATGAAAGTAAAACAAAAAAAAAAAAATGAAACTAACAAAATTATTTTAAAATATAATTTTGAAAGTGATAAAAAGATTTTTATCGAAGATAAATACACCTGTAATTATGGGAAATTTTTAGCATTATCTTAAAACTTAAAACCTTTTGCGTCACAAAAGAAATTCGATGAATTCCAATGGAAATATTCGTCATTTCTCAAATTAGAAAAGGAAAACAAACATATTTTGAAATGGAATTTTCAAACAAAATAATGATTTTAAAAACTTTGATCACAAAGAAAAGAGTTTACTTACTAATGTGCTAGTAAATATTCCGATAGTAATTATAATAAAAAAAGTTATGGATTAATTGAATTCTATTATTTGGCTGATTTATTTGCATACTCTAATGCTTACAGTGTCCAATTATGTTTCCATGATAGTACTAATATAAATACGTTTAGTATTCCGGAAACCGGTAATATTTATTATTTCAGTAACATGCTGTGTTGTGAAGAATATTTCATGAAATATTTCTTTCTATCATTCCTTGGCATTTCTATAACAGAAACTTAATGAATGACACTGATTTGAAAAATCAATTGGTCACTATTTCAGAATGGACCGAACAATAGCCATTATTCATCATCCAACTTTTATCATCCCATAAACTATCTCAATTTTATCATTTTTTTATCAGACTGATTTTTCACTTTTCATCGTCGAAATGCAAGGATAACTTTTGACATAATTTGGATATTAATCAGTGGTTCTCTATATGTCAGAATCTACAAGATTATAATGGAAACTTCAATAAATTAATTTCAATTTACATTTGCTTAAAAATTGGCCATTTTTTGGCTAATAAATCTTTTCAACATTCTTTAGAAGAAAAAGTTGTAGAAGTAGGCCTAAAGTAAGTTAACTTAAGATTTAAGAGAATCGGAAAAAGCTTTTAGCCATAAAAGAAATCAGTCCAATAGAATTAATATCCATAAAAATTATTCACTTAAATGAATAATTTTTGCATTTAATTTTCAATTTGGCCCTGCAACGAAACCTTTGGTCAAATCATTTCAGTCATTTTTCCATGTGATTTCAATCAAACAAAGTACACTTCCACTTTCGTTCCTTCACATTACTTTCAGATATAAAATCATGAGACTATTTGAAATTTCAGTGGAAAACATTTTCATCAATAAAATTATCTGTGACCGAAGATTCCGAATATTCAGCATGTAACACGGAAAACCACAAAACCGGAAACTTTCTGGCATAAAGTTTTTTACAATAATAACTATTTACAAATCAGTAGTACCAGGAAATTCTAACAGAAATGTCAAACTTAAGAATACCATCAGAAATACGAAAAAGGAAGCGGATGAAATTTGTTATGCACTTAATAAACACTACTCATTCACACTCATACAAAATAAACTTTATAATGATTGAACATTTTTGTAAAAAACAAAAAATACCTCATCTACGACGATTTATTCCAGTCGAAATTCAAATTTCATTTCCATGTCAGTTTGTCAAATTCACTTTTGAAATGTTATGTAAATGCAATCAAAGAATGTGGATGAGTTTAACAGACAATGTCCTTATCCTTATCACTACTTACTAATTGCTTATCTTTATCACTCCTTACTTTTAGTTTATGATACTAGCACACATTATTATCACCCACAGCTCTAGTCCATCTACTTTGCTTTGATAACTGTTATGGTAGTCAGTCATGAATGCACCGCGGAAAATAGGAATTTTCTTGCGGAATTACTGGAATGTTAGACGAATATAACATATTCCTACGCCATAACATATTTGCTTATAGCAAATGAAAAATGAAAAATTTATTGATCTATCATTATACAATATGATAATCAATGATAAGTTGATAAGGATCAAATTTATTGACTATTGAAATTTGGTGTCACATTGGAGAGGAGGCAACAAACTACGGTAAATAATGAGTAAAGATATGAATACAACAAGTACAATCCAGTATCGTAGTTCCACAGACCATTCCATATCGGTATACTTCGATTCCGATCCACCCTCATACATAGCTTTATAACTGACCGGTGGCTTTATATCGTCCATGTCATCATCATCCGGTAACATTGATTCCTGAAACTTTCCACCAATAATGATCAGTTCTTCCCCTAACAAAAAGTGTTAATCAAATTCTGAAAAAGAGAAACTCCTCCACACTTCCTCTCATCAATAAAATTCGTTAATCTACAATTGTTAAATTTGCCATTTTCAAATATTCATACTATCATTTGCATATTTCAAATCTTCAAAGCAGGCAATGGTCGGAAATGTAATCGATATGTTATCAATTCCACTGCAACAAATTTATTTTATGTGTGACTCATAAACACTGATTACCATTTGTAGTGTGCATTAAGCGCCGTCATCGTGTGGACTGGTGAAGGCGGTTGTGATGACAATTCGGCAGTAGGTGCCAAAACATCCATCGTTCACGCTTTTTTAATCTTATCTTTTCACTCATTACCTATTTTACTCAAAAAATGAAATAATCTCTTTCTCATCTTTTTCCTATCCATCATTTTTTCATTCTTAAAACTATATGCTAATTTTTCGAATAATTTAAATTATTTTACTTATCAAAAGCAATTATTATTATTTCTGTCTAAAAAAAAAATAATATAAAGTAAAAGCTTTTGTTTAAAAAATAAAATAAAATAAAGCAAGTTAGTTTCACTATGTTCGCTGATTGATTCTGGAAAATTTACATGAAATTTTGAGATTTTCGTATTCCACCGATAGTATAAATAAAACAGAGCTATGATTTGCTTCATTTGTACTACAATCGTTGACGCTGTTGGGCTGCCTTTAAATTGGTATGTCCGGTGAGATATTTTTTGACTTCGGCGTGAAACCAGTTAAGAAACGGAAAAGTCAAGTGCGTGAAAATCAGGTGGGTTTTTTCTCGATATTTCTTTAGTTTTCATTTATTATTAAAGCATTCAATTGCATATAGTAATTAAATTTTTATCAAAAAGATTCAATGATGAGTTATAGGTGGAATCAACGGAGAATGAGGAAGAAAATGAAAATTCGGAAGTTAGAGGTGGAAGGGAAAAAAATCACATTTGGAAACGTACCGACTATACAAAAGCTAGTGCTGTATGTCTCCGTTATTTGTAATTTCAATCTAAAATAAAAGCTTTTCAATATAATAAACCTAAGATGATTCAAATTGTAAGTTGCGTTATTCAAAAAACTTTTTAATTTTACGTAAAATTTAGGTGGATGCAATGGGTCTTTACAGCAGCGGTAAACAAAATGAAAGTGACAATTCAGCAACGCGAAGGAAAGTTCGTTTATGTATGCTAGAAGTTGAACTTTCAATTAATCCTTACTTCATATTTTTTAGCTTTATTTGCGTATTGTCGTACAATTATCAATGGTCAAATGAGCAAATGATACTAAATAGGTGACAATCCTGTAGGTGACAAAAGTTTGGCAAAAGTCTAAGATTTCTCGAGTAAATTCGTCTACCATTGATGATTCCTTCATTCGGCAAATTCTTATCATTCTTAATCTTTTAACTATATATATATTCCATTTATTCAAATTTTAGTGCGTAAACCGAAAAGGAAATCGAAACATCGGCAAAGAATTCGCGGAAAAGTACTCAAATATTTTGTTTACTAAATGACATAATGCTACATTCTTTAAACAGAAATAATAATAATCGTTTACAAAAAAATAAATAAATAACATATAGTTTCAGGAAAGAAAAGATGAGAAACAGAAGAAAGATGAGGAAGAGATTATTTCATTGTCGAGTGAAATAAGTAAGAGTGAAAAGGATGAGAAAGAACGGAAAAAGCGAAAAAAAAGAAAAAAGAAACGTTCGGATGAGTCAACTAACGGTCGCGAAATTGACAGGAAAGGTCGAATCCTGAAAACGAAGAAGAAACGTCGACCGTTCAGGCCAAAAGATAACGATGATGAGGATGATACTGGATTAGAAAAGCGAGCAGTGACTATTTCGGCACCTGCTGTCCATTCATCATCACAACCGCACCCACCGGTACACGTGGAGGAAAACACGAAGACGGCGCTCTGTGCACCATCAATGGTAATCGGTATTTGTGAGTCACATGGCAAATTGAATAACTGTAGGTTAACGAATTTTATTGATGAGAGGAAGTGTGGAGGAGTTTCTCTTTTTCAGAATTTGATTAACACTTTTTGTTAGGGGAAGAACTGATCATTATTGGTGGAAAGTTTCAGGAATCAATGTTACCGGATGATGATGACATGGACGATATAAAGCCACCGGTCAGTTATAAAGCTATGTATGAGGGTGGATCGGAATCGAAGTATACCGATATGGAATGGTCTGTGGAACTACGATACTGGATTGTACTTGTTGTATTCATATCTTTACTCATTATTTACCGTAGTTTGTTGCCTCCTCTCCAATGTGACACCAAATTTCAATAGTCAATAAATTTGATCCTTATCAACTTATCATTGATTATCATATTGTATAATGATAGATCAATAAATTTTTCATTTTTCATTTGCTATAAGCAAATATGTTATGGCGTAGGAATATGTTATATTCGTCTAACATTCCAGTAATTCCGCAAGAAAATTCCTATTTTCCGCGGTGCATTCATGACTGACTACCATAACAGTTATCAAAGCAAAGTAGATGGACTAGAGCTGTGGGTGATAATAATGTGTGCTAGTATCATAAACTAAAAGTAAGGAGTGATAAAGATAAGCAATTAGTAAGTAGTGATAAGGATAAGGACATTGTCTGTTAAACTCATCCACATTCTTTGATTGCATTTACATAACATTTCAAAAGTGAATTTGACAAACTGACATGGAAATGAAATTTGAATTTCGACTGGAATAAATCGTCGTAGATGAGGTATTTTTTGTTTTTTACAAAAATGTTCAATCATTATAAAGTTTATTTTGTATGAGTGTGAATGAGTAGTGTTTATTAAGTGCATAACAAATTTCATCCGCTTCCTTTTTCGTATTTCTGATGGTATTCTTAAGTTTGACATTTCTGTTAGAATTTCCTGGTACTACTGATTTGTAAATAGTTATTATTGTAAAAAACTTTATGCCAGAAAGTTTCCGGTTTTGTGGTTTTCCGTGTTACATGCTGAATATTCGGAATCTTCGGTCACAGATAATTTTATTGATGAAAATGTTTTCCACTGAAATTTCAAATAGTCTCATGATTTTATATCTGAAAGTAATGTGAAGGAACGAAAGTGGAAGTGTACTTTGTTTGATTGAAATCACATGGAAAAATGACTGAAATGATTTGACCAAAGGTTTCGTTGCAGGGCCAAATTGAAAATTAAATGCAAAAATTATTCATTTAAGTGAATAATTTTTATGGATATTAATTCTATTGGACTGATTTCTTTTATGGCTAAAAGCTTTTTCCGATTCTCTTAAATCTTAAGTTAACTTACTTTAGGCCTACTTCTACAACTTTTTCTTCTAAAGAATGTTGAAAAGATTTATTAGCCAAAAAATGGCCAATTTTTAAGCAAATGTAAATTGAAATTAATTTATTGAAGTTTCCATTATAATCTTGTAGATTCTGACATATAGAGAACCACTGATTAATATCCAAATTATGTCAAAAGTTATCCTTGCATTTCGACGATGAAAAGTGAAAAATCAGTCTGATAAAAAAATGATAAAATTGAGATAGTTTATGGGATGATAAAAGTTGGATGATGAATAATGGCTATTGTTCGGTCCATTCTGAAATAGTGACCAATTGATTTTTCAAATCAGTGTCATTCATTAAGTTTCTGTTATAGAAATGCCAAGGAATGATAGAAAGAAATATTTCATGAAATATTCTTCACAACACAGCATGTTACTGAAATAATAAATATTACCGGTTTCCGGAATACTAAACGTATTTATATTAGTACTATCATGGAAACATAATTGGACACTGTAAGCATTAGAGTATGCAAATAAATCAGCCAAATAATAGAATTCAATTAATCCATAACTTTTTTTATTATAATTACTATCGGAATATTTACTAGCACATTAGTAAGTAAACTCTTTTCTTTGTGATCAAAGTTTTTAAAATCATTATTTTGTTTGAAAATTCCATTTCAAAATATATTTGTTTTCCTTTTCTAATTTGAGAAATGACGAATATTTCCATTGGAATTCATCGAATTTCTTTCATTTCTATTTCTCATTCCATATAAAAAGGATGAAAAAGCCTTTTTAAGGGAATAATTCATTGGCTAATTTATTAATTTGATATCTGTTAGAAATGTTTACTATCAGTAACTTTCATCAACGTCGCAGAATTTTAATATTCGGAAATAAGCTGAACTACCACACCTCTCGTTCAGATATATATCTGTTTCAGTTTGGGTTAAAAATTTTGAAAATTTAACATTCTCAACTACTGCAAGATAAAGCAATTAAATTTAAATAATGTTATCCTTATAGATGAGCATTTAAAAATTTTGTCTCTGGTAAAAAATCAATTAACTATATATTTATATGTGTTTTATCATTTTTAAAATAATTGTTTACTGTGATTTGAACATTTAAATGCGTACTCTTAACAAATTTCCATCATTCATTCTTTCTTTTTAGAAAAGTTGTTGAAGTGGACATTTTCATTGTTTACTTCCGTCATTTTTCAAAATTTCGATTTTTTTATGGATTTGAATTCTTCTCATTTTTTTTTTTTCATTTTTTTTGTGAAATTTTAGCTAAATATTCAGACCATTTTCTTTTGCCTTTGGGCGTAATATTTTCTCATTTAAAATTCTGAATGAAAAATTATAAATGAAAGTGATAATAATCAGCAAAGAAAATCAAATATTGTTTCATTTTTTTTTTCATTCTAATGTTTAGTTGTTTCATTTTTTAAACTTTTATTAGCTGAAACTTCATTAATTAATAATTTAAATAATTTTGAGCATTTTGATTCTAATATTAAAATTGTTTTTATAAGACTGAAAAGCGATACAAAGCTGATGCATTTCTTTTTTTTTTTTTTGTACTGGAAATGAAATTAATTTTAATCACTGATAAGCTAAAAATTTAAAAAGTGAAATATGGAATGCTTTAGGGAAAGTGAAAAATTTATAGCAAATGTTTATATAGAAGTTTTATTCTTTCCACAAATATTGCCATTACAATTATTTTATGTTTTTGTTATTAAACATCAGAAAGAAATACTTTGTTGGTATGACTGAATGAAAACTAATTTCATTTAATTAATTGAAATTAAAGTTTTGTGTATACGTTATGTTTGATTGACATTAAGATAAACTGCAAGTTGCTTAAGACTTTAAAATAAATGATAAAATGGCTGAGAAAAGACTATTTGACTCAGAGAAGAATAATTTTATGAACATATGATTTTATTAAGTTAGTTCACATGGCTTTATTATCTGCTATTCTATTCATATAGACTTATCATTATTTTACTTTAATCATATTCTAATTAAAATATTATTTGCTAATTTAATAAGAATGACTTCTTACCAGTGATTATAATATATAATTTGCAAATATTATAAAAAATTGCAGTGCTGATAATATTTAATTTTTAATCTCTTTATTTGAATATACTTTTTCAAGTTAAATTACTTGAATTACGCAATATGTTTAATTAATTTTTTGATTATATCAAGTTTTTAAAACAGTAGAAATGATTGATGTAAAATGATTACTGAATTATAAATGAATAATTTTAGCGACCAAATAAATATAATTAAAGAAAAAAGTTATAATAACATTTGAACTGAAAATTATTTATGCATTAAATTTGATTAATTATTTACATTTCATTTCGAGAAGCAATAATTTTTTATTCACCAATGTTTACATCAACTATTTAATAACTATTTATTCTTTTATA
Organism: Brugia malayi; assembly: GCF_000002995.4. Taxonomy (NCBI): domain Eukaryota; kingdom Metazoa; phylum Nematoda; class Chromadorea; order Rhabditida; family Onchocercidae; genus Brugia; species Brugia malayi. The sequence continues at coordinate 3,306,984 of NW_025062476.1, read as the reverse complement.
AGTTGAATATTATCAAAATTATCCTGAACAAATCACATAAAATTTGTTGAACATAAGTTGATAAAAACAAATTGTCACTATCATTTTCTTCCTTTATTAAAATATATTTATCAGTTGCATTTTCAAATTTGATATTATCTAAAATTGACATTTGTAATTTCAATTTTATTTATATAAAATTGAATTAATTGATATGTTTTCCAAATGACAATCCATTTTTTTGTTATTATTACAACCTTAATTATCTGTTTGGTAGGAATTAAAAAAAAAAAAAAAAAAAAACGGAAAAAATTTGTCACTTACAATGCTTAAATGATAAGCATCAATCATTTGTTTACATTTATAATAATATATGTTTGTTTATGAAAAATATTTTCATTTTCCCATATATTAATGGAGAAATATACGTCAATCACGTGTATTTGACATATTTAGTCAATTTTAAATTTTAAATGATTGATAAATGGAAAGTGATACTTCTAATTTTAAATTAAATAAATTCTTTTTTTTTTTTTTTGCTTTATTTTCTTCAAATGAACAAATTTGCAAATATTTAAAGATATCTGTCTCATTTCTTTTTTCTCAGTTAAAAAAATTTTTCCTTTCTCATTTTAAATGTATTTTTGGCTGCCTTTTTAAATTAAATAATATTTTCAATTATAAATTATTTCATTATTTCAGCCTTTCTTTTTTCTTATTTTTAATAATTACATTGAAAAGTAAATAGGCAAACAGACAGGGACAGACACACAGAGGGAGAGAGAGAGACTTATATATATAATAGGTATGCATGTCATTTTGAGAAGATTATTTCTCTTCTCCATAAATTCAGTTGGTATAGTTGTATTTTAGAAATTTAACTCTTTGATTTGAAAATTAATGAATTTGGATTGGAAATTAATAAACATTAATGAATTTGCTTAAAACTTAGCTTCAGTATGTTTATAAATGTTTATTTCTGTAATTATTATATTAAACAATTGAAAAATAATAATAGTATAATATGCATAAATATTTGTTTATTTTTTTATTCCTCTTTTTCTCGATAATTATACTATTTTTACTAGTATACTTTATGAGTAAACGATAGTTAATAATATGTTATTATTAGCGTTACTATGGTGGCTAAGTAACAACTTCCTGAAACACTCGTTTAACTTTGACTTCCTTATTTGCTTATTTTGTTGATTTCTATGTAAGAATGTTGATGACTGATTAACTAAAATTGGAATATTTTTTATAACTAACAAAATTGCTTTTAGTTAAATGATATAAGGTCAAATACCTTACCTTACTTCAGTTTCGAAGATTTTTAGTTGTTACTTAATGCTATCATTTTGATAAGTGATAAATTTATTTTGCAACAAGATTATCTATCAATGTGCTTTTGTAATTTTGGTTTAGAATCGTTTAGGCATAAAATTGTTTACAACAAATTCAATTAGCTTCTTATCAATTACTGTAGCTATAATGAATTAATGATTACAGTAGTAAACAGTCATTCAGGTGTATGAATATTTGAGTGATTACGGTATCGCTGTAGGAATAGCTGAATTACAGTAAGCAATTTTTAACATTCTTATAATTTCTACTTTTCTTAAATATTAAAATTTTTTTTTAAGCTACTATTGAAAATCAAATCAACAAAAAGCGCAGATATGGCAATAAACTGAACTGAATATAAATGAAATTGAATAGTTTCTAATTAAATTCGAGAATGTTAGCGGGAAAAAATAATTATGGTGAGCAATTCAAATTGCTTATTTACATTGCTAAGTGACTTTTAGAAGTTTAAAAAAATTTTTTTTGTTAATTCAGGAAAGGAAAAGTACAGAATTTTGTTCAATCATCTAGCAGAATAGTATAAAAGCCTTGGAAGAAGAATAATCATCATTACTTTACTTCTTATAACTATTTTGGCTAATGATCAAAATCATTTTAACTATGATAATTTTATGATAAGTATGATTATGACAATCGTTTACAGTAACTACAATAATTCATATTACAAATATAATTAATTAACCAATTTATTATGTACAAACAATATTTCTTTTTTCTACTGCTAAACATTATTTTGTGTCAAAAAATATAAATAATACAAAATATTTTTAACAAAAACAATCACATCATCATATTATCTTCAGAATTATCGTTGTATGATAACTTTTCTCATTTAAGATAGTAATAATTGATGTTTACAATCATTACTTTGAAATTTAGGAAAGTGTCAATCTTTATAATGAATTTATGATATTATTTAGGATAGAAATAAATGAATGCAATCCATGCAGAAATCTATGACAGTGTGACACTAGAAAGAATGCTAAAAATTTTTCCTTCTCTGATTAAAGTAAATCTATGAATAATAAATTAACGTTAAGTAATAACTTAAAAAATAAACTTATATTTTTGATATTTAATAGTTTTTTTTTTTTTTTTTTTATTAGGAATGTTAAATTTCTTCGCCATTAATTTATGCAATAATGGGAAAATTAAGTAAAATGCAAGACAAATAAAGAAGTAAGAGACATAATTTCCGAAATACTCGTTTTTTTAGTTTATCAGCAGCAAAACATTGAAATGATAAGCAAATAAAAGTACAACTAAGTAATCAACATAACTTAATAAAATCTAATTATCATTTGCAGAGACCATACCAACTGAAAGGAAATATGTCAAAAGAAAAAGTAAAAAAGTACCGTAAATTGAATTTATTCAATATTCAATTATTCATGTCAAGAAACTCATTTTAATACTTTTAATCTATTTTAAGTTAGTTACTTATTCAATTTAAATACTTTAGTAGTTTCTTTCTTTTTTAAGAAATAAGATTAAATAAAAAGAAATGATTAGTTATTATCATTTTTTAAAATATATTTAAATACAATCATCTAATTATATCCAATACAGTGCATTTGGAATATAATGAATTTTTTGAAATTTCAACAACCAAATCCATTAAATTACTTCGCTTGATCAATCATTTGGTTAGTAAAGTTTGTTTTAACTGCTGATCGATTTATAGGAAGCACTAAGGATTTTAATCATTGTACTTTTTATTTTTATATGTGTGTTCAAGCGTTATTGAAATCATTTCATAAGCATTACGGCTGGCTGTAAAATACGATGAATTATTTGAAAGAAAAAAAAAGAAAAAGGAAGAAATTCGTCATTTTAATTAATTTCTGAACTTGTTTATCTCATCTGAAATGATTAATAATCTATTTGATTAAATTTAAAAAAGCATTGAATTGAAAAAGTATTGAAGTCATAAGAATTGCAGTAGTAAGTTACTTAGTAAGTAAGGTTTTTTTTCACTCATATTTCTTACACTTAAAAGAAAAGCTTTACGATTTACTTCCTGTTGAATCGACTAACTGGATATTATAAATTAGTTAAATTGATGAGCTTCTTTTAAAAGAAATAAAAAAAAAAAAAAAAAAACTGAAGGATTAGTTGGACATAAACGATTCTAATTTTGACTAAATATTGTCTAATAAGTTTCAGGTTAAATTAAAATAATTTTTTTTTTTACTACACTTTCTTTTTAAATTATGTTTACTTTCATCGTAAAAATTCTCAAATTTTTTTTTTTTGGAAGCCTTTAAAAACTTTATAAAATTATTTGATAAATATTCCAAATTACTCGCTATAAGTGTTTTTTGAATTGGTATTTTTAAGTATTAAATTTCAAGAAAAAAAAAATTAAATGAATTCATTATTATTCTTTTACTTTACCGCATTTCTAAGTTTCCCTTAATGATTTTTATAAAGCAATGAAGTATTATACCTGCAAAAATCATATAAAATACCTTTACGCATCTAAACGAACATTTTGATTTTAATAAATATGTTTTTTTTTTTTTTTTTTTTTTTTTTTTGTAAATAAAAAATCTAATTTAAAAAACTTTTGTGAATTAGTCTCATTGTTGATCAGTTGATTTTAAAAAGGAAACATTTAATACTGATATGTTCTACTGATCTTCCAATTATGAAAAAGTAACGAAGAAAAAACATACAATTGAACTCGAATATAAAGTTTTATCTGTGTTTTTATTTGTGTTTTAACTGTTGATAATCCTAAATTATGTTTTAAAATTATCTGAAGCAATCTGTTCGATCTTTTGTTTTTTCAGTTGATCTTTTGGTTGAGCTTTTAGAAAAAAATTAAAATTTTGAAATGAAGAAGAAGCAATCAAAATGATAAGTGGAATAAGTAATTCTGGCTTGATAGTAACATATTTAGTTTTATATTCATTTATTAAGTATTTCTACTAAATTTGAATTATTTTAGAATAGTAATGCATTTTTATTGATAAATAAAATGATATAAGGATTAGAATAGAAAATAACCATTATCTAATTGTATTAGCAAAATATGAAATATTATGTCTGATAATATTCTCAATACATTTTCCCTAAAATTTTTAGTCTTAACTTTCCTATTTTAAATTTTAATTTTATCGCTTGATTCAGCAAAATTAGATTCTCTCTCTCCCGTATTAACTTAGCATTTTTCCCTCTTATTTTATTACTAATAGAAATTTATCAGATTCATTCTTGTAAGATAAGTGATGATAATTTAAATGATAAATCTATTTCTACTGATAAATGTCCCAAATGATAAGCAATCAGTTTATTGCTTATCATTTATTTAATTTCTTGACTATTTCATACTCTAATTTTTTTATTGTTTTTTTTTCCTACTTTCTACAATTACTTCCAAATAATTTAATTCGATCCAGTAAAATTTGCTGTTAGCTATTTGATTGCTTAAATGTTATTTTTCAAGTGCGAAATTTTAATGTTCGATTAAAATTTCTTTTATTCTTTTGAATTCATTTATTTTTCTTTAATAGAAGAAAGAAGAAATAAGATTTGATAGGTAAAATTAATAAATACTACAAATTATTGAATAAACTCAATAGCCACGCATATTTGCATATTTCCAAAGTATCATTTACGTCAGTTTTTCTCCTCAAATTGAGATAAAAAAGTTTTAAAAACTAAAGAACTAATAAAAAAAAAATTTATTTTAAATCATAGCAATAATTTTTGAAATTTTTAATTAATATATAATCTTTCATTTGCATATATGTATTATTACATAATATTGTAACCATCAAATTTCTTAAATTACTGTTAGAAAGTAACAAAATTTTTTTTAATGTTTTGCAGAAAATGAGAAGAGTTCATTTTAAAATTATATTAAAATAAGTGCAAAATTTAAAATTATATTAAAATAAGTGCAAAATGAGTTAAAATGAATAATTTTAACTTTTCTTTGCTTATTATACGTAAGAGATGAAATTGCTATTGGTGTGATAGCTAATCATGAAATGCTTCAGAAAATTGCTTCATACTTTTCAATAATAATGCAAATAGCTTAAGGTCACGGAAGTCGTGTTAGCAGGTCATTTCAAATGCTTTTAATATAAGCAAATCCAAAAGCTGAAGTGATATTTCTCATTAAGCATTCGATTGTTGAAATTGTTTTATGAAAAAAATTTTCCATTTTATTATGTATATAATATCATATTTTATGTTTTACCTCATTTCAAATTTATTCTTCAATTCATTTTTTTTTCAGTTATTCTCTTTCTTTTTTCTTCAAGAATTTTCTGATACATCTCGGGAATTAATTACGGTTGATAATTTCGATAAGCTTAGAATAGAAGTGAAAAGCAAAAAAGGAAGTTCTTTTCAATTTTTAGTGTAATATTTTCTGCTTGAGATAATTTCGGGAATTGTCAATAATGAATAGCAAATGGACCAAAATTGCAAGAGGGTGGTGTTTTTCTTTGATCTGTTAGCTATTAGAAGCTAAAGCTCAAAAACTGAGACTTTAAATTTAGGATTTTGTAATTGCTATAATTTCTCCTTAACTAACATTTTTCTATTCAATAGCAAGCATTCCTTTAAAATTTGTTATTTCCTGAATTTTTAATATAACTTTCTTGTAAAATTATATTTTTAAGTATTTTGCACTTCAATTTTATTTCAAGCTCTAGTTTTACCTAATTTTCTTGATATTTTTTTCAAATTATTACTATTATTATTATTATTAAATTGCAATTCCTTTCAGAACAATTAGCTATGGCTTATCATTTCGTTAGCAGCTAAATGTCTTTTAATTTCTTTAAACTTTGTATTCAATAGATAACAAAAATTCTTATTCTATAATTAAAATGAATTTAACCACTCAATGATTTTAAAAATTAAATGGTTAAATGGCAAATATGATACTTCTCTTTGTGTGTAAGTCTACTTCATACTGTACTGATCAAATGAGCAAAAATATGACACACATTAAATTTGAAAAAAAAAAAACTGAATGATTAAGTTGAAATTTTTTAAAATAGCTTATTTGACTTCTTTGATAAATAACATAAAAAATATTTATAAAAATATGAAAACAAATTATAAAAAAAAAAATCATAAATTATAAAAATGTAAAATTAATTTCTTAATAAACTACAAAAACAAATTCTTTTTAACAAATTATAAATAAATTATAAAATTTTATTATTCTTGCTAATGTCATTTTTAAAATCTCAACAATTTTCCTTTTCTATTAATAGTAAATACAAATTAATCTCTTTTACACATTTTTTATTTACTTTCCAACTTAATATTTTTCATAAATTTGTTAGAAATACTTGTTCATCATTTTTTTATAATTGATTTTTGACATCACAAAAAGATTGAAATCAAAATTTAAGCAATCAAAATGGATCTCATTAAAAGATTTGATGTTAGCAGTATGTGTGGAATGCGTCAAGTATGTTTACTTACTTTTAAATTATCGCATGAATTTCTTGCTAACTTTTTTTTTTTCTTTCCTGAAAAAGCAATTCAAATTTTATTTTGTCATGTCTTCTTTATATTTTTAAAATTGAGTACACGTAAGCGTTGATATGACTACGATGGTAACCATCGAGCTAATAATAATATTAATAATAATTATAATAATCACGAAAACTACTGAATTTTTTTTTTAATTATTATATTTATTTATTGTGGTAGTTCAGGTGTTTTTCTAAAAAATTTAAAATTAAATTACGTCAATAAGAGTTATTTTTGCATAAAATATTATTTTAAAATCAGTGACAATAGATATTTGTGTATTAATAGCTTAAAAAAAACATAGAATATGTTAAAGACATTTCATAAATTTATATAAAATCTACAGACTAAAAATTTTTTTTCATTTCAGATAAACATATAAATATATTATATTCTTAAATAAGTCAGTTTTAGTTAATTGAGTAATTAAAAGCTGAAGTTGAAATTCTCAATTATTTTATTTTTTTTTTTGTTTGTTCGGTATAAAATCAACACAAAACTTATGCATAATTAATTTACATCTTTAAACAAAATATATTTTGATATTGGCAGGTGAATTTCATTAACTTTTCTGTTTTCTTAGCTAGCAGTTGTGAATGTCAGTTGTATCAAAATATTTTTGAATTTTCATTTCAATCTAATTTTTAATCAGATTTCATTTTTAAATCATTATTTCATTGTTACCTTAATTAGTCTGTACTGAATTAAGTGAAAAAATTGATAACTGATAAAAAAACTTCCTTAAACTGTATGGTATCTGATTTATAGTAAAATTTTATTAATATTAAATTGTTTTTTTTTTTTTTTTTTTTTTATTTTTATTTTTACTTTTTAAATCAAATGAATGAAAACTCTAGCAAATTCTTATATTCTAAAATGTAGGAATTTTGAATATATTTTCGATATGGAAATAGTTTTCATTTTTTTTTGTGACTAAAATACAAACATTTTAGAATAAAATTATTGTGATTTCGAAAAATACATATGAAATTTGATTATTTTATTGTTATCATCCAAAAGCTCATAATACTCAAGTATTAATGAAGTATTACTCAAGTATATTTAATGGATATGAAAAAGTTAATTTAATTACTGTCATGTTAGCTAATCAATAAAATGATAACTGATAAATTATTATCATCAAATGATTGCAATTGTAGTAATTTTAATTAATAAATTATGTATTTATAAAGTTTAATTTGTTATTACATAAATTTTTTTCCATTTATTCAACAAAATTCATGAATCATATGAAAATGTAAATGATTTTCATGCATTTTCAATGTTAGATTTTTTTTTTTTTTTTGAAAAAACAAAAAAAAAATGGGAAATGTGCTCTTTTCTCATCGATTCTCATTAATATTATATTTAATGATGCATATTGTGGTCATTTTTTTTTGGGCAAATTCAAATTGTAATTTATTTTGATTTGAAATTCAAATGATTATTGATTAACATTTGTATTTTATTGATCAGATTTAGAAGTATTTCCTTAATGAAATTAATTCATTATCTATCAGTAACCTTAAGAGAGTATTATGATACTCCGAGATAAATGGAAGGAAAATAATAAAGTTATTAAGTTATATTACACATAGGTCAGTGATAAGTTAAACTATTGATAACAAACTTGTACATATACAATCATTCAATTATTTCTTATCAAAAACAGATAATTGATAAGTGATATTTGATATTATTAATTGTAAAAAGATAAAACCAATAGTATATCGATAGTACAGTATGTCTTTAGAGAGATTATTGTTAATATTTTTTCAATTATTTTTATTTTTCTCTTTTTTCTTTGAAAGAGAGAGAGAGAGAATTTTAAAATTGGATCTAATTAAAAAAATAGAATGATTCAATCAAATTTGTTGACAATGACGTCAATCACTGTAACTATGAATGATGAATTTATCAATTCAGTCTCTAAGGATCTAAAAAAAAAAAAAAAAAATAGATCGAAAATATCGTTCTGAGCACAATGACGGTTAATTTAAAAAAAAAAAAAGTAAATAAATAAAATAAAAATGTAAACTATAATAAAATTCAAATAAATTTAAACATTTTGAGCATACTGCAACATTTCACATTTCAATTTGAATAATTTCTTCTTCCATTTCATCTCAAAAAGTCGTCCATTTCCTACATTTACTCTCTCTTTTTTTTTTTTTTCATTTGTCGCATACATAAATAATGATGACAAATAAGCAATTTTGTTAAAATTTAACAAAAATTTTTTTGCATATACGGATTGGACAAAGAAACGATTCAAAGAATATAAATGGTTATCACAACATATTTCTTATCAGCGCTTATGCTGTTTTCAATTGCATTGATATCATCAACAGGTGCAGCTGTTTACAGTCCACGACGAATTGTATTACCTGATGATGGTTAATTTTTTTTTCACTTCAATTTTCAATGATCATATAATTTTAAACTGTGACTTGCCTTTGATTATTTCAATTCAGAAAATATAAACAAAAATAAAAAAAAAAAACAGAAACATTTGTAAATTTTTAATTGAGAAGAAAAAAAAGAATTAAGAAAAAATTTATTTTGATGAATTTAATGTGTTTCAGATAGAAAAATTGCTGAGTGAAATAAACTGTTAAAAAATAAAATTATTTCTTGTAAAAAAAAAAAAAAAAAATTAAAATATAAATATGCATTTTCAATTGGAAATTTTGCTATGGAAATTAATTTGTAGATGAAATACAACGAGAAATGATAAATGATTTGTTGCAAAGAGAATATGCTGAGCGATATCGAGAATATCTAGAAAAAAGTTTAGCAGGTAATCTTTTTTTCTATTTTATTCATCTTATTATTATTAATTCCATTAATCTAATTAGTATTGTATTTTATATCAAATTTTTTCTTTTCATCCATTTTCAACTTTGGAATTTAACAAACAAAAAAGCTAATAGTTTTTTTATTTATTTTTAACTCAAACTTTATGCAATGCTAATAAAATTGAAAGATTGCATATGGCAACTTTTTGAGCTATAATTAATTGTGGACTGAGATTTTAGAATAATTTTTCTTAGCAATCACTTAAAGTCTAGAAAAAGATGTTAAAACTTAAGTGATGAAAAGAAATTTAGCATATGATAACAATTTTATTTTATGTGTTGTTCAGCATTTGATAAATTTATATTGTTCGAACATTTCATCTATGAATGTTAGCTGCATAAAAAGCTGTTTTAAATTTGTCATCAATTTTAAGCTTTGCTTTCAAATTTGTTTACAGCAGCTTCAAAGAATAATATGGATGATATTGAGACACATGCCGAACTACATCCATCCAATAAGCGAGGACAGACATTTGTTAGATTTGGTAAAAGATCACAAAGTTCTGTTCGTTTTGATAATTAAAAAAGAGGGGTGAAATTCAAATAAGTAAGTTTCATTTCCTTTTTTCTTCATTAATTTCAACGAGTAAGGATATAAGTAAATATAATAAAAATTAGCGTTTTCTAATTCAAACAGAGTAAGATATTGATTGTAACATAATGTCTTTATCACAATATCTAAGTTCAATAACTGTAATATAAGCAAAGTGAAAGATCAAATATAAGTAAGAGTAAAAGTAAATATAAGTAAAAGATGTATGCTTAGTTGACAATTCTGTGAAATCATTTAACTACTAAGGTATAGTATCACTTATAGCTTATCTAAAGTATGATATATAATAGTGACACTGATAATGATGATAACACTAACAATTTAAGTACTATATTAGCAATAATGATAATGAATGATATAAATAATTTGTCTTTCAGTTACGAACAGCTGAAATACAACCATCTCTACAACAATCTCGACTGGGATCTATTTTATGCGCATTTTGAGTGCGTTTTTAATTGATAAATTACAATTATTCATTTTGATACCATTTAATCTTGTCATTTTCGTAAAATATTATTTGATTTTTGAATTCTGAATCTTAGATTTTGTTCATTAACTTCGATTCTACATGTCATAATTAATGATTGTAATCTTATCATTTGAATTTTTATTCTAAGTTTTCTTTTTCTCCCTCTTCTTCTCTTTGTTAATCATATATAGTAGATGAAATGAAATTGTAGTTAAATATGTCGATTACATGTTAAAAAAGATATTCCCAAATAACATATTGCATACATAAAGTTAATTAAATTAATTAGCAATTTATAAAGAAAGATTTTTTTTTTTAATATTTTCATTAAACTTTATTTTTTAAGCAATAAAAAAGCAAAAAAGCAATATTGCTAAAACAAGGTTAATACTTCAAATTCATTTCGGAAATTTGATGATAGCATGACAATATGGAATATTTAGCTTAGCTTAGCTTAGCTTATTTGACTGTCTAACATGGATGCATTGTGGCAGTTTAGTTCTGATTGAATTCAATCATTTTATTGCATTGAATATGTTTGAGTAAGTTACATTATCAGAAGATTCAGTGATAATCAATCTAATAATGCAAATGAAAGCTTTAATTGATGAAAATAGCATACAAAAAAGAGTGAAAAAAGAAAACAGAGAAAGAAAAAAGCCAATAAAGTAATAAAATAAAAAGTAACGATTTGTTCTTTTAGATTATCAAATTTAAAACTACTCTTTTAGAACTTTTGAATTATGAAATTTGAAACTAAAAAATGAAATGATATAATGAAATGAACTGATAACATTAAAATTTTCACTATTCTTAATGAATTATTCATCTATTAGACAAATTAAACATGAAAAGCAAGTTGGCAGTTCGAATTAACTTTACTGAACAGAAAATAATTCTACTGAAATACATTTTTTGACAGTTATTTATAAAACTTTATGAAGATAACACAATTAGTAGGAAAGGATTAAAGTTCTCTTATTATCATAGAGAAACGATAAGATAAGTAAAGTATGCAATTTGATTTCTGATATATCAAAAAATTCTACTCAACTAGCATTACATTAAAGCTAAGCAAGTTTTGTGCAGGAAAAATTGAAGGAAATTAGCATAGAACGATTGTGATCAAATGTGACTGTCAACTTTGATTGGGTTAAAAAGACAGGAAGAAATCGATATTTGGCATAATTCAACATTTTATTCTTGACTAAACTGTTAAAAATGAACTATCGTCATTTATTCGTTTTTTTGTTTTTTTTATGCCAATCTTATAATGCAAATTTTTGAAATTTTACATTTATAAATGATCTGAATTATTTGAAGAAGTAAGATGATTAATTTGTTTTGATCAAATTCGACTGTAGGTGGTTTGTAGGATAATTTATCTGCTTGAATATGATTTACTAAACTTTTGGATTTTTATTATAGTTGTCACAAAATGAAAGTAGATGACATCTTATGTCGAGTGTTATCAGTGGGTAAGGAAGGTGGTGGATTGACTAAAAATGTGCGCGAAGATGAGTTACTTGCTTTGTGTATGAAAGCTCGAGAGGTAAACACGGAAAATATTTAAAGTTTTTTTTTTCTGTGTAAAATTTTGGAACAAAAAAAAAAAAAATTCATAGTTTTAGAAATTTTCTGAAATGACAAAATATCAAAATATTATTGCTGCCATGTCAAACCACCAATTTTATTAGAAGAATTCGAAATATTTACATTTGCTGGAAGTGACGTCGATTTGAAATTTTAAAAATTCGAAAGGTCATACATAGTTCGAAATGATTTAATATTGTACCTGCAGGCATTTTTGAGTCAGTCTGTATTTATCGAAATTGATCCACCAGTTAGAATTTGTGGTGATACACACGGTCAATATGGTGATCTGCTAAGGCTTTTTCACCGCGGTGGTTTTCCACCAGAATCAAATTATCTATTCCTTGGTGATTATGTAGACCGCGGTCCTCAAAATCTTGTTGGTTCCTTCATAATGTGATCAACTATATTAAAATTATAATCGATAAAATAGTATGAAACAATGTTAAAAAAAAATATCCAAATATAAAGGCTTAATTTTTTGATGTAAAATTTTGAGATGAAAGTTTAAAATAGTATGTTAGAATACGAGATTTAATTAAAAGATTAAGAGCAAATTAGTTAAATAGGAGAAGTAAAATATGAAATAAGGTGGATAGAGTAATACTTAAGTTTTACTGGTACACGATAAAAAACAAAATATTCTACTCATTATATTTTGAAATCACAAAAACAAATCTAAGAGCAAAGTGAATAAGTCTAAGTTTAACTATGAAATAAACAATTATGTCATCTTTCTGTTCTGTTATCTCATATTGTCTATTTCTATCAAAAATTCTAAATTGCCATCAAAAAAAAAAAAAAAAAAACGAAAAAACAAGAAAGTAATGTAATAAAATCCAATACGAATTTTTCCATATTCAATTAAAAATTAACTTTTTGGATTTTAATTGAAATTTTCTCTGCAAATAACTTGTAGTAGTAACTTTTCAGGAAGTAATTTGTCTCTTATTTTGTTATAAAATAAAATATCCGAATAATTTTTTTTTGCTACGCGGTAATCATGAATGTAATACGGTTAATCGAGTGTATGGATTTTATGATGAATGCTTAAGACGTTACGGCTCGAATCGTCTTTGGCAAGGATTTCAGGTATGATAAACGTAACGTAGAGTCGGAATTTGATTATTCCGTTAGAAGCAAAAATTTTTTGCTTTTCCGGAAAATGATAGCTTTTGCATTGTACAGGATGGAATTATCATCTACTCATATTCCTGATTGAATTTACGGAAAAGATTTCTGATTTAGGATGTATTTGCTGTTATGCCTTTATGTGGTTGTGTTGGAAGTCGAATATTATGCATGCATGGAGGTTTATCACCACAATTAAAAGACTTCGAACAGGTTATCATCGTAATCTGAAATTTGTCCGATCGAAAAGTTCGATAATTTTCATGATCAGGAAGATGATCTCAAATCTCAAATCTCTTGCTAGTCTTGTTTTTTTGTAATAAGTGGAAAATTTCTCAGATGAAATGCAAAATTTTTACGGAAGTACTAAAAAAAAGCAAATATGTGCGTTGTTATCCATTATCAAATCTAAAAATATAATATTTTTTTTAGTAAAATAAGGATCAATTTTGCAGTTACGTAATATACAGCGTCCGTTAGAACCGGTTAGTCCATCGCTGGAAATGGATTTACTTTGGGCTGATCCGGTAGTGGGTATTCAAGGTTTTGAACCTAATTTACGTGGTGCATCGTTTGGTTTCGGTGAGGATGTCGTCATTGATGTTTGTAAAAGATTGGATATTGATATGATTGCTCGAGCTCATCAAGTATGAAAAATTGAAATTTTGAAATATTTTCTCGAAGAATGAATATCTCAGATTTTTACACCTCAAATATAACCAGATAGCACTTGAGGTAGTTGAATTCATAATTGTTGAATATTACATGTATCAAATTTCTGGGAATATTTGAAATGAAATGAAAATGAAGAGTGATGAAAATTTTGAATAGAATTGCAATAACTTTGAAAGCAGATCATTTGAAATAATATTGTGAGTTACTGGTAAATACTAAAGACGCTCAGATTTATTCGATCGAATAATAGAGCAAATTAAAAGCTAATTTTAGGTCGTACAGGATGGTTACGAGTTTTTCGGCAATCGCCGTTTGGTGACGGTTTTTTCGGCGCCGCATTATTGCGGACAATTTGATAATGCAGCCGCAAGCATGATTGTTGATGAAAATCTTGTTTGCTCGTTTCAGGTCTCATATATCTCCAAGTTAACAAAGAAAACTTTTACTAGTTCATCTTGAAATTTCCAGAAATCCTTCCTAGAACTGCTTTATCATCTAATTCTTCGACTATGAAAAACTAAAAACTGCTTGTAAAATCAATTTTAATTTAGATTCTACGACCTCAGGCCATGCCAGGGCAAACACGTCTCGTCAAAACTGTACGCAACAAAACTGAAAAGCTTTCTTCCGAATTATGATGCACATATCTGAAAAACTGATAGATCTATCAGTGATTTTAATAAATAAATACTCATTTATAAATAACTTTCTCGTTTATCGTAATCTCTACTTTGCAACATCAAAACATTTTGATTGGAATTTTATTAAATTCATTCGAACATTTTCAATATACATGCAATGCTGACAATAATCATAGGAACTTTTTGTATAATAAAGATTACCCGCAAAAGTAGACTATAATTTTAATGGTAATGTATGGAAAGAGCAAGAATAAATAATTCAAAAAATATGAATGCAACTTAAAATTGAATGAAATGGAAATGCAACTTAAAAATTGAAATGGAACTTAAAATTGAATGGCACTCAAAAACGACGTATTTACCATGGTTATTTGTCTCCCTGCTAACTTTCAGCAGTAACAAAATGGAACAAAAACAGTAAAGCCTGAAATTGATACAGTAAAAACGTAAGAAGTTGAAAGAATATACAATATACAGTCTCCTATGTTAAATTTGTAAGACAAATTATATGTAGCACTCAAAAACTACCCCATCTCATTGATTCATTCACTTATTCCATCATTATTATGAATCCAACAAAAATGATTCAAAATTTTTTAATTTTAAGTGAAAAAGGAATGGAATAGAAATAAATTAATGAGGATAGCTTCAACTGGAAGAATTGAAGCAAATATTAACATAATTAATAAGAATCTTGGCCACTAGCAAGCATTTCCTCTAAGTACTTTTCGGTGTACAACGACCGAACAACTTGTGCAAACAATTCACTCATATGTAGAATGTGATAATTTTGGACTTGAATAAAGTAAGGTTGAGCCAGTTGAGAAGTTGCTTGAAATGGAATATACTGCTTGTGTGAGCAGAATTCCTTGAATGATTGTGTACGACAATTGAGGACCGGTGCATTGATAGTATTTCGTGGTGATTTATTTGGAGCTATAGTTTGCTGAGATATATACAAATTCATCAAATGGCATATGTAACGCATTCTGGAAGTTTTTTTTTTTTTTAAAGAAAATCATAGAAATCCGCAACTATGGAAGAATATTCTATAAAATTTTTCGATACACAAGGTCTGGAAGACAAACAAATGACTCAACAATTCTACATGTTCAAATACAACAGGACATTTCTTCGAATATTCCAAAAACTAGGTCTTAATTTATTAAAATATGTGCTGAGATGGTGAATGTTAAATAAAAAAAAGAAGAAAAACTATTTAAAACTGTTAAATAATTGAAATTTCAGAAATAAAACTAACTTGATGGAATAAGGATGTTTTTTAGAGAAACCAATCAATGAAAAGAATGAGCTTGACTTCTCATCACTACTTACTCGTTCAAGCCATTCCAAATACTGCATTAGAAACTGATTGCCCTGTGTTACAGAATAATTATACTGTCGCAGCAATAATTTCTGCAATTTCTCCATTAAAAGTAAAAATCCTGCTTCATTGGTTACGTATCTGAAATGAAACGAAATTGTTTTGGACATCATCAAGACCCAATTGTTATTTTCTTTCTTCTTCCTTTCCCTTCTACCATACAGTCCTTCCTACGTTAAAATTTGCATTTTATAGATTTTTGAGAAAAAAATTACATAAAAAAAGTTAGGTAGTCAAAAGCAGACGCAATCCTTTTTCTTACTGTCGAAACGTTTATATCAACAACATAAATATTTAACACAAATTTAATTACAATTTCATCAAAATTCTACTATTAAAAAAAGTAAGAGTCTGATTACAGCATTATTTCAGCTTTCTTGGCAAGCAGATTTAGGATAATTTTGCCAGTCGTAAGTGAATCTTATTAACAATTGTGATCTAATCCAGGCTATTGTAACCATATACTGAGATCATGACAGTTACTAATATTTAGAAATAGAGAATTTTGGAATTAGATATTTCACTCACTACACTTTCAAAAGTGATACCTTGGTTTTATGGTTGTTATATAATCCAACAAAGTTCGTAACAATGTATTTTCCTGTTGCAATGATGCAGTTTCCATTGTTGTTAGCGATATAAGTTGTTTCATTATAAATGTATTTGTGCATAGTGGTAAAAATGCATTATTTTCAGAACTGAAATTGATAATCCGAAAGAGAGTTTAAAAAAATAAAACAATAAAAACTATATTTCATTAAAACTTATGTAAAAAGCATAAAATTAAAAAACAATAATTATGTTTTTTCCAAGTAGTGTGATATCGGTGATCCTACTATAGAGTAATTCACGAGCACTCACTAAAATTCCACTAGAATAGTTATGAGTTGAAAGCTATCGATGTCTCGGGATAATTAGAATACAGCGTAACATATCCTTATTTCAAAAACTTTAAGCAGTGGAAGAAGATAGTGAATCAAGCATTCACTGATTAGCTTCGAGACCATCATCAATTTTACAATGATGATTTATTGGCAGGTTGCATAAGTGTAACACTAGATCGACAAAAATTTCATTCATATATGTTGCATAATAAAAGAATCAAGTTTATAATATATATTCAGCAAATAGATTATAGAACCTACCTGGGTAAAGTGAAAAGAACTTGATCGCAATGGTCAGATAATACAGTCCATTTTAGTATAACATCCCATTTACATAAGCCCATTCCTTGAAAAAATCATAGCAATAACTATTATGAAACTGAGAAATAAATAAAACGTAACTATCTGCTCAGATATTATTTCAATGTTTCACAGCTATGGGCTGATAGAGTACTATTTATAAAACATATTTAAATATTTAATAATTATGCAAGTCTTAGGAAGTGAAAAAATGTTTTGCTGTGTTTGAACAAAGTTATACTTTCCAATATTATGTACTGTCTAACCATAACATCTGATACTGCCATATTATTTACGACGTCTAATCAATCGAAGTTTAATTAACTTCCACTGTAAAATAACTACATTGAAAAATTATCAGAAAACATACTTCCAAAATATGTTCCAATACATTTTTCGATAATTTGAAGACCAAGCGAAATCTGATTCATTTTTAACGAATTTGTAGTGGTATTCAGTAGTAATAAAACAGTCGAAGAATTACAATTCTCTTCTAACCATTGCAGTAAAACTGATGAAAACACTTCTAAAAGTTATAAAAATTATTTACTGTCTAGACATCTTATCATCATCGTATTTGAAAACAATAAGCTTCGATTGTGTAAATAATGGTTTTTTAAAGAGTATCTCAGAAGATTGCACATGTTGGCGAGAAGAACAGAAATGATGAAAACTAGCGGAAATTCACACATCGTTCATATGTCTATTCTTCTAGCTAAAAACTTTTCTACAAATTTATTCAGAAATAGTGTTATAGCACAGGGATGTTTCCCTTATTTCTCCTTCCCTATTTTCATCCACACTAACTTAATTTCTAGGATATGCAAGGTCACATGAATGTAACTATCTATATATAAAATGATATATAGCTATCTATATAAAATGATATAGCTAAATTATACGCTAAAATATTCGCACCATTACCTAAGAATTTATTATTAGATATATCAGACCAAAATGACGTCAATTCACGTGACAGATATGCCTGGTTTTCCGATGGCACTCCTGAAAAAAGGTTATTGACATCAATTTTCCTCGAAAGTTTTCTTCCAGTATTCAAATCTCTGTAACTTTTTAGTAACCAAACTTCTATCAACTGTTAAGAAATTAATGACAAATAACAGAAATGGAATACCTGTTGATGAAACGATATTATGAACAACTTTTATTTGGTCTTCATAAAAACGTTTCACCCATGTCCGATCATTTGCATTTCCCAGCATTAAGGTAAGTTGAGTACGAATATAAAATGACTGCTTCTGACAGATTTCTGCAGCCGAGACAAGATCAGCCGGTAATGTTCCAAGGAAGCAAACATGGCGGTATAATCTGTTCAATTAAAAAGAACTATTATATCAAACAATATCTAACCGTCACCAAAATAATTTGTGCAAATGTAACACCGACTTATTTTCAAAATATTCATTTGCACTAAAAAGTTGTTATAACATTAAACTATGGAAAAAAAATTAAAACCTGAAAGTGATAACATAATGTATTCAATATTTCAATGAATGAAGACAAACTCGAAGAAAGCATGCGTAACATCGTTCGGATCAGTCAGGACTACTACTGAAAATTTGGATGCAATACGAGATGAAATAGCATTAAGTTGTTGCACGTCAATTAAGTGCCATGGAAATGGATTCAATGAATTCATCAATTTTGGCAATGAAGCACGGCAAATCTGCAAGGAAATGGTAGCATATCAAAACAAACTATCTTGATTCGAAGTTTTTTTTTTTTCGTTTTAATCTATTGAACAAGTCTAGTAAATCAATTCATCTATCACTTCTTGTAATGACATGAGTTCGCTATCGTTTGACTTTTTTTTTTCGAATTCTAACATCAAACAAAAAGTCATATTTTGGAAAAAAGATCGTTAACCGCACAGAGTACAAAAAGTACTTGTGCGTTCCATGCGATGTTTCCAATTTTACTAAAATCAAAAACGAGAAAAGTCAGTGAATTATTTATTACTGATTCTGATTCACATGTTTTACTATCTATATGCGATGTTAAATAAGCAATTTTCTAAAATTAACTTAAAAAATTTTTTAAATTTCATTAATAAAACTTTGAAAAGAAGCGTACTGTATAATTGGATGGACGACTGATACAACTTGCTAATAGCGAAAATAACAATGAATAAAAAACACGATGCGCATCTAAAGGTTGCTGCACCTGCAATATTCAATAGAAAAAAATTTTTCGGATTGCTAATAAAATAAAATAAAAAACTTAAAATTCTACATCTTTAAGAAATAAAATATTAAGTGGAGGAAAATAATTACAGAAGACAGCTATAAGATTTAACAACATTGCATGAAAATAACCAGTAAATGCTGTAGAAAAACTAGAAAGGGAGATAAATGAAGCATATTCTTGAATTGTGTAACAACTAAGAATAAATGAAAAAAAATAAGTCACTTGGTATTGTATGAGATGAAGCCATGGAATACGAACAACAATTTGAGTAATAAGAGGAGCACTTTCCGGTGCACCATTAATCATAATTTTATCCATTGAAGCAAGATCGTATAAACTTGGCCAGAATAAGTGCCAAGGAATATTAATAAAACGACTTTCCTGTAAAATTTCAGTTCAATGAAAGAAATTTACTATGAATTAAAAGCAGCGATACAATTTAATTAATTTAGTGTCTATGCTAATTACCAAGTAAGTACCGAAGCAGAGTAATATCAATCTTTTGAAGCTTTAAACAGTTCAGTAATGTTTTGCAGAGGACACGCTTAGTCAGTCTCAAAAAAAAAATTATCTTTCAGGAGTCTAGTAAATTAAGTTGTTAGAAAAAATGAATAAGTGAAAATAATTATTTTGGTTTTTTGGCAAAGAATCTGGTTCTAATCTAAGCAAAAAAATAAATTCTCTTAATTAGTAACAAATGTGATAAAACATACAATAATTTGATGTACGTGAGAGCCACCACGTGTAAAAAATGCCAGTTTCTCAGCGTAATAACGCCAAAACAGTGTTATTAAATTTTCAGAACCGGGTGGAAAGTAAGCACCGTACAACAGATGAAGTTTTTCCATCAGTGATATAAAGTAATCTAGAACAACTGTAGCAGTATCGGTATCGGCTGGATTCCATGGAGGAAGACCAGGACCAAATGGTTCCAAAAGTGGTCCAAATACATGTACGCAAGTTCCGAACACTTGTCGTAATTCTGCAAACATTTTTGTAGTTTTTCAATTCAATAATAAGAAGGGAAACATGAGTAATAAATTATACGCTTCCACACGAAAAGAAAAAAGTTTTCGCTCTTAGCTGTACTTAACGTATAAATACTAACTACCAATAGAAAGAAAGATATACTTCAATATATATTCAAATTAAATGCAACAGCAGCAAACTACATAGTTAATTATTAATACGGTCTGATGTAATGTCCTATAACAAATAATAGTTTCTACTCTGTGCTAGTTTTATCATAAACAAATAATAGTTTCTACTTTGTGCTAGTTTTATCTTTACAATTCAAAAGATTTAAAAAAAAAAAGCAATTTTTTCGAAAATCTAGTCTAGTTTCATCCGTTAAACAAAATTTAACGTAGTAATGAAAAGCAGTTGTGAGAAATGAAAGCAAACCTGATTCAAGTTTTGCAGTAGGTAGTTCGGGATCAAATGATAAAGATGCCGCATTGTACAGGAAAAACTGAACTAAATGCAACACTTTTGGTAGATAATCTGCCCAAATACTGTACAGCCTAGTAGATAATTCATTCCTAGATTTTTTGAATTGTATAGCAATTGATTCACTTGCAGTAGTTGCCTGCAATAATTCAATTATCTGTGCAGTTACTGATCTAGACGCTGCAAGTAAAAATAAAAGATATAGTGAGCAGCAAATTGTACGATAATAAGCAATTCATTGGCAATAACAATTTAATTTCATTTACTTTTCAATTAATATATTCGATTCCAATTAATTTAATGTGGTTTGTTAACTTAACAATACAAATTGAAAAAAATTAAATGAATTTGGATTTTCTGGTGATAATTCATTCCAAGCTAATATCATTTAAATTAAACGAAACATGAGAATGTAAGATTTACAGTCATAATATCGATAATATACTCTGGTTTAGTATCCATTATGTTCATACTGTCTGCATTAAGTTTTTTAGCAATTTCATCAAATATGCAGAGTGGTGTACTTTTTGTATCGCACGCTGGAAAAGATATAAAAAGTTTTGTTACGATTAAAAAAATTTCCTGATCAACCCTACAATGAGTTAAATCCTTAGAGGAGAGTACTGAGAACGTTAAAAGAGTTATCCTTGTGGAAAAAGTAAAATGAAATTTTTGCATATCATATCTGTTATTGATAGAGATAGCATTAGCAATGTAAGACAAAAGATTACGCCATAAAGAACAGCTCAAAAAAAAAAAGTGGGACTCCCTGAGCGCATTTCTACATTTTGAACTTTTTATCTTTAGAAAATTATATAAATTACATGAATTACTTTTTTCTTTTTTGCGAAATTCTTATAAATAAATAAAAAAAAAAAAAAAAAAAATGTATAAACCATTCATACCAGAAAGTGAAAGCTTTAAACCATCAATAAAATTGCTCGGGAACCGATGAAAAACGGAATGGATGAAATGTTTTGTACAAACATCATATAGCGGCAGTGAGGTATCTGATATTGAAATCAGATTTTCAAATGCAGCAGGCATAAGCTGTGAAAATTGATGGGGCGGTAATCTAAAATTCAAAAATAATTGCAAGATTCAGACTCTAAACAGTCATAATTAAAGACGGAATGAATCCATCAATTAAAAAATCTAGCAGAAAACTTTTTAAAAACTCATAAAAATGTCCTCAGAAGTCCTCAAAAGATATACAGCTTATTACGAAAAAATTGAAAAAAATGATTTCTAATCATAACACTGTAGTTGACGAATAATCGTGTCACCAAGCTGCACACTGAATATAAATACAGTTTACTTTAATCCTTAATTTTTAATAAAATTTTGAAGAAATGAGGGCCAACCTATTGCCTGCATTTTTTATATCCAGCTGTGACAGTAAAGCTAACGCAACTGATGCAGTGGTTGGGTCACGGACAGCTTTACTTAGAGATGTATATAAATTAAATAATTCATCTGGTGGAACACAATGAGGAGTAAAGTATGGCGTTAAAAGATGAGCTAAATGGGAACCATTCAGAATAACACGCATTAAGTTGTGCTGTTCCTGTGGATTATCAGCAATAAATGCCTGCAAACAAATAATCAATCACTATCAATATTATCTAAAGAATGCTGAAAAGCTCTCTTTTAATAGATACACTTTTTTTAATTAGCTAATTATTGCGTCCAGTGCAATCTTTCAGAAGCAAAATCGAGGAATATGGGAGTGTATCATAAATCAATTGACCATCAGTTCTCATCCTAAGCTTCTTTTTCCGGAACTTCCTAAATCCCAATGCTTTTTTGATAAAGAATAAGTGGAAAATTGCATCCAAAATAGAACAAACTTTTCCAAGTTTCGCTAAGATGAATCCATACGAATCTGCTACTGCCGGGAAAATCATTTCCAATGAGGTGATGGAGGAAGTGGAATGATAAAATAGTATTCGACCTGCATCACGCAAAAGTTTTGCATGCAGTGCAGTAGAAGAGTCAAAACCTTGCATATGACCGTACATTTTACTAAAGAAGAAATCCTTTGACAATTTTGATTCTACTAGAATGAAATAAGATGAAGAAGAAATCAATTTGTGATTTTTTGACATGTATATATATTTGCATTCATTGTGTTCCATTATACTAGACCAATTCACTACACTATATTGTAGTTTCATCTCGAAACTAAATGTTGAATCTAACAAACAAAAATTAATCTGATCACTTACATCACTATATTTTCCAAATTAGCACAATGAAGTGATGTCTGCTCAAACAACTTAGAATAAGTACTTGCTAATTTGTCAGATCTTTTTTGACGATTAGCTTTCATTTTAGCTTCCACAGATGTCTGAAAAAGAAAAACATTGGTAAGAAAGACATAAGCAAATTTTTATTTCTTTTAAATTCTAATCTGTTCTAATCTTTGATAAGTTTTTTTTTTTTCTTTTAAAATTTGAAACTTCAAAAAACAACACAAAGTTCTGTAAAAAAAAACAGTTAAAGATAAACATTGTACCTGATATCGACTGACTGTAACGATTACAGTGGATGTAGTAGGATGCGCACATTTATTACCGAAGGCGGTACCACACTTCAATACAATAGCTAATTCAGCAGCTGATTTGGTATATAGATCCGGATAGTAACCTACGTATTCGTCATCCAGCATTTCTATCTGGTCTTTTGCACCAACAAACACCCTATCATATTAACTAAGTTATAAAACTACTCCATGATAACATAAATTTTAAGTTTCATGTTACGGTTTCAACGAAATTTGCAAAGAATTATATTTAATCTTTTTGAAGAATATAAAAAACCTGGCAGCTTCGTTGATTGCTCTCAAATGTGAAGCGTAAGGCGTAAGACAGTGACGGCTATCACATGCAATAGATAAATCAAAAGGAACTTCTCGTGGCAATGTTGGATGCAACGGTATTACAGGATAAGGCAATGCCTGACTGCGTTTGCCGAATTGCGCTATCAGTTGAGTAAGATTACGTGCCCTGATTACCGGTGGGTTGACCACAAGTGAACCAAGATGACAAGCAAATATGTACAGCTGCAAAGTAAAATTGAAAGTGACTGCATTTAAGAATAATTTAACCCAAAATTTGGGTAAAATATTGTTTTGTCTCATTTATCACAATAAAGAAAAAATTAAAACAACACCTAAAAAAAGGACTCTTTTTTTTTTTACAACAAATCAATAAGATATGCAAACCTTCTGTTCATCACTGATTTTCTTCCGTAGCTCATTTATGTTTATATATTCCAACCAAGGATGCTAAAATGGAGATAGTATTAGTATGATAAGATCAATGATATGACAAAACTAGATTAAGAAAATAGTGTTTCCAAGAATTTACAAATTCCCTTTAAAAAATTAGTGAATCGACCATACATATACATAAAAACTAACAAAATCATTTGCAACAATAAATTGTAGTAAATGGTCCAATAAAAAGTTATCGAAAGCACGAAATGATGCACTACAAATTTTGGGATTTGATAACCACTGAGCAAACGCCTGAAATACGAAGAATTCTTTTTAAAAAATCCGCACGATTCATTATTACAGTGATTAATTAAAATTATGAATAATTATGAGCTCATTTATCACAAGACAAAAAATGTACAGTAACCAACTTCAAAATGTAAAACTCACATCATTTTTAAATATGATTTTGCATTCACCAAATCATGCTCTTGAAATGACTTCATATTCAAAAAAAGTTTTATTTCGATGCTATCCAACCTTCTCACTGAACAGCTTTAATATTGCACCATGAAATATATTAAAACCAAGCCCAGTAAATTTTAAAACATAAACTTACCTTATAAAATAGCGAGACATCCATTTTACTATTATACTCCAACTGAGGTAAAATCTTTTCTCGCAATTCTTCAAATAGAGATTTACTGGATGGATTTGTAAGGTATTTCTCGCCGAAGCAAAATTTTGCTCTATAAAATATCCTACATAAGGTCAAAACAAGAGTAGATAGGAAATGAAAGAGTAGTGGACACTTTTGAGGTTTGTGCACTAACTAGTGGGCTTATATTATGTCTAATACATAATTAGTGACTACTTGGTAGTTTGCTGACATATTATAAATATCAGAAATAAAGTAACGACTGGCTCAATACTTACGCCAAATATATTTTTCGCGAATATAAATGAATTGCCAAATTCTGCAGAATAAGAGGAAAAATCGGATGGTCTTTAATGTTATTACTGCATGCAAATTGTAACCATCGGTGAAAGTGGAGTCCTTCAATAGGAATGTTTACATGCGATTTGGATGCTGCTTTCTAAAAAAGTTAATTTCTAAAAAAATTGATTCCTAAAAAAATCCAAAAATTCAAATACGAAAACTGATTGATGAAATAAAATAACGAAATTTTATAATACTTTAGCAATACATTAAATTGGAAGAATTAAAAAAGGGAAGTATCAAATTAAGTAAACGATATAAATATAAGATACAGAGGAAATATAAGGCAATGTCATTGAAGATACGTATCAGATTTTCCTATATTTCACACACCTATGACACATATGGAATTATTAATGAAATATTAAAGCTAAAGTATAATTAGGATGATTTATCTAGATTACACAACCATAACTTATATTAAATCATTAACTACAAATGTTGCTAATTTCAGTTTGTTTAAATTTGTTTAAAAAATACAATTCAAATTTTACAATGATTTAACTGAAAAATTAGTAATACTGGTTGCAATTTAATAATTTTGAATACCATGTACTCAGTTACTTCAACAAAATCAGGGAAAAATGAAAGCATCATGAATATGATCATTCAATTATCCACGAATTATATACCTTCACGGACTGCTCCAAACTATTTTTTGGATGCTTACTCATTGCCTGGTATAAAATTTCGTAAAATGCTTCATGACTGCGCTGTTCCGCTAATAACAGTGCAAAGGATGCCCATGGTGAGACATCCAAATTTGAAGAATCAATAAGAGAAGGAACACTATCATCACTTGTAAACCATGAAAGCATACTCTTTGATCCATCTTTCCATTGCTGTAAATTAAAGAATATAATTTAAATTTATAGTAATAATTAACTGAAATACAATTAAAATTGACATAGTTTCAGAATATTTTAAAACGTTTTAAAATTTTTAACATTTGTCCGCCTTATACGATCTAACCATTGACCGAATTATACAGATAGCTGTATGGTGAATACAATCGCACTACTAAAACCACTCGATTAATATATAATTCTAGTTTAACAAATAAATTTTTCATGGCAAAACGATTGAAATATAACCAGAGTTTTTAACAAAATTTTACCTGTAACAACACAGCATAATTGACTTTAAGCAACTCTGGAATACCCAATAGTTCTGTTTGATCCCTAACAAATGCATTACGTATCAATATTCCTAACAAATGAAGTGTGGATTTATCGGTGTTCCACTGAGTGGGTCTTTTGCAGCACAGCAACTGTATCCAAGCGCTCAACTGTATTTGCGAAAAATCCGCATTTATATGGTACTGAAATTTGATTTCATATCTGTTAAATTCATCCATAATTTGGATCTTAAAAAAAATTTTAAGATTCAAAGTACAACTTAATGAGAAGTTGGCACTAAAAAATTAGAAATCCCGATTTTTCCAAATTTCATTAGATTAGTGAATACAATAATTGAATACAAATTAGATTAGTGAATACAATAACTGAATACAAACAGTAATCGCTGAGCCTAAAAGCCGGACAGTCGGACCAGGAAATTTGTTGCTGCCAGCAATAAGTTGAACCGCATAGGAGGACAAATCGCATAGAAGTAATCGATCAAGGCATTGCGTGAAGCTGCAAGACAATTCAAAAATTATAAATGCATTTAACTCTGAAAGTTTGCTAAAGTGAAGGGATCTGACAGGAGCAAGCAAAACTGCAGTAAGTAGAACTTAGTATTTAAACTTTAAATTACGTTTCTTGTGAAGTTAAGAGAGTGACAGCATCCGGAAACGATGATATTAGTCGCGCAAGGATTACTACTGATCCAACATAGCAACCCGATGTAATGAGCTCCGACCACAATGACAAGCCTGATGATAAAAATTCATCGACACTAAAAATTTTTTCTGATTAAAATTTTTAAAAAAATTTCGCCAAAATTGCCTCAGTCACACAACCAATATTAAAGGAAGAATATTCCTTATAATATCGTTGTATCAAAAAAAAAAAAAAAAAAGAAAAATTTATTTACTGTGAATTGAAACCTTAATAATGATCGCTGGACAACAGAAACAAAGAAAGAAGCAAGATCGTTGACTGACTCGATGTTTAAAGCATTTACCTGAAAAATGGTTTCATCTGATTTTACCTATTTCGTATTTTGAAATAAGTAGCAATGGACATATAAATCATTAAATTCATATAAATAATTAAAATAAATAGTCAAATAAAAATTAAATTGCCCTGCAACTTAATTATTTATCGATAATGATTAATGCATAATAAAGAGAGCGAAGATTTTAAGTATAGCGTCTCTTCTCACATTTTAGAAATCCAGGTATAAATTTCGCAGCAGTGGTCTTTCTACACTCCTAGATAGTTGTTAAGTAGAGTCTCCACTATATTTAAAACTATTTAAAAAATGGGATTTTAACAAATTTAATGAATCATTTACTGCCTTATAAAAAACAAAAAAAAAAAAAAAACTTATAAAAAATATAAAAAAATGGGTACCTTCAATGGTAATTTCAATCGTATCAGAATATCCCAACAGAAAGCATCAAACTGATGCTCATAATCGGGTACTTTCGATGCCAATTTAGCGACTTTATTCCAGGATTTCGAAATTAATCCATTAGTTGCTTTACACTGAGCCATATGTCCCTTAACTAAAGTATCAGCACAGACAGCGTGTACTTCAGGCTGCAACCAGAGCTTCCCATTTTCATCCGTTCCCCAATTCATGGAACCTAACACACGCCTTAACTAAATCTATTAAATTTGATAAACATTAAAAATTTTTCTTTTATGCTGGATACTTTCATATTGAAATCCTTCAAAAACTTCATAAAATTTAAATCCCTAGAGATTTTAGAAAAAAGCAATTTTTGTTTCTCCTGAATGCTTCAGTTCTAATAATCTTTAAAAATTAAAATGCTAGCCTGGCAATTCTGGACGCAGGGTGATTTGGTGGCCTGTTAATTAACCACTTTCCACATATTATGCCGATGTCATCCACCGATAAGCGACATTTTGACAATGGTGCTATTGATAGCACTTCTACAGCGTACTGGAAATGACTTTGAAAATTTTATTATGGTCTCATCTTCATATAATTTAAATCACTAATGAATATACAAATTATAAATTTCTAGTAAACCAAAAATAAACCAAGAAAAGTCTACATTCAGTAATGCTGGATGATTTCAGGCAAAAAAAAAAAAAAAAAAAAACGATTAATTGTCAGATTAATGAATGTAAACTTCCAAACAAACACTGAATTATAATATCAGACAAAAAGATTACAATATTATTTTTTTCCCAGTCTTGAATGTTGCCAATAGCCAGTGCAAAACTAAGAATTATTACTGTTATCATTAAATACCGAAACTGCTAACTTCATCCAGAGAATCGAGATTTCGGTCAATAAAAAGCAATATTTTCTGAAGGATGTATGGATGCTTGTCGATAAGAATTCCAACAGTTTCAGCACCAATTTTATAGAAATGATCACGCATGGAAACATCAAGGAAGCAAATCTTAAATAAATTTAAATTACTGCATTATTGGTAATAATGAACAATTTGCACTCACTGTCTACTGCTTTTGTGGGATGTGTATATCCGCACTTAAAGTATAGCTCAACCATGGCTGTCGGGAAAAAACAGTTATGAAAAAGAACCGCAGTTCTTACAGAGCATCAATATGAAGTTTTATGAAAAACATAGAAAGTTTCAGAAATGCCTGACAAATATGAGATATTTGAATTTGTAATTTTAAAAATAGCTTACATTTAGTATTTCAATGGCAAACGAATCAATACCTCCATCCGATGCAGAAATAATGGCTGCTAAAGCCGAAATCATATAAATGCGATCGTCACTGGGTAAATCCGGTAATTTATCAAACAAACTGCCAGCTTTAAAAAGCAAAAATTCAATCTTATTAAAAAATTTCTGATCCATTCGAAATTCCGAAATTATTCGGATCCTCTTCATCCAAAAAAAAAAAGCGAAATCGAAAACCTTTTCCAACTAAATTAGGCAAGTCATCATCTGGAAACTCGTACAATTGTGCTACTGTTACTGCCATTTTTCGCCTCAACAATATTTGACAACGCATTCGACATGTCTCACTGGCAAAATCATATGGTAAATCCACCACAAATTGCAAAAGTCCAAAACTAAAACTACTTTTAATTATTCTAAAATTCGCTATATGATAATAAGAAAAAAAAAACTTTAAAAACTAAGAGTTTAGTTCACAGGTGCTATAAAATAAAATATCTCGACAATGATAGCTTATTTCAGAAAACCTGCCGTATTCAACATATGGTCTTCCCAGTAATAATGAGTGCCGATGATAGCCGTATATCTCTATCAACTTTATTAACAGAAATAACGAATCTTTTTTTCAATATTTCACAAGCGATGTATTGTGAAAGGAACTGCACTTACAAATTTTGTATTGTGAGTGAGTTCTGATAATGGCAGTACCATCAATATTCCATGAAAATTTTAATTAAGTGGAACATTAACTTTTTTGTACGACTATGGTTTTCTGGGGCAAGTTTCCATCTTGTTCTTACTGCACTGTCTTAATATTTCAGTTACCTATGATGCGCTATTTCTCAGCCAGTGTTTGCTTTCATAGATCAAACAACAGATGTTTAACAACAAATAAAATAAACTTCTGCTTGCTAACGATGTAATATACTGCATGTAGAATAATGCGATCGAATTCTTTTTGCACTATTTCCGCTTCTTCAAATGATAATAAATCTTTGATGAGTTTCAAAAATTCTGCTGAACATCTGCAATTTATTCATATCAGTGCCGCTGGATTGCTTGAGATATAAATGAAAATTATTAGTATACGCTATCATCATTCCTGAGAATTGTTTTACCACATCATAGCTGCAGTGAAACAACAAGTTGAACATGCTTCATTAAGGAATCTAATATAATATCAAAGATTCTCTCTAATATAATCATTGATAGAGTACCGGTAGAATTTTGACAGAAAATCTATCATGATAAGCAAATCAGATTTCTAATATCGTTCAGCTACTGATACTCTCACACTATAATGAGATGATTAAGTCGAGTTTGTGAAATTTCGCTTAAATCAGATAGAATGTCTTGACCAAAAAATATTTAGGTAATTAATAAGTTATTTAAACCACGATGCACGATTTAAATAAAAATTACATGACACTTTGGCGTAATGCATAACCAATTTGTTTACACAATTGGCGATAGTTGAATGTCCCATAGACGTAGAGACCATCATTAAATATTTTAATAAGCACCAATTCAAATGCAATTAAAGTTAAAGCCTGATTAATTGGATCGCTTCCTAAAAATGTCGATACCAAATTTGAATTATGATGGTGACGTAGTTCAGTGAAAATAAGAAAAGTTTGAAATCCATATACATTAATTCCATCTTAAAAATATGAACAGCAGTTCATATTTTTAAACAACAAATTAAATGACAAAGTAATTTATTAGGATTTAATTTGATTTGTAGAGGCTTACCCAGAGTGATAGCGAAACATCGAATTGCTTTAGCAAAAGCAGCTTCAGCACTAAACTGATTAAAAAATGCGATTAAATCGCTTTCACTTACGGTTAATATAGATCCATCTTTCTGGAAAACACAAACATTTATAATTCTGCTGATGTACACATTTGGAATTGTTAGCTAATAATTAAAATCATAAGTCATTCGAAATTGAATATATAACATTTTTTGTCCTAATAAACTGCAGTGAAATCATCAGTGACACAGATTACCATTGAAGCTATTAATTCATCAATTATGTTAAAGCACAAAAATCACCTCGACCCCATCGTCGTTTATAATAATCCAAGTATTGTTTTCATTTTCAAAATTCATTACACGTCTCAAAAAATTCTCACGACCCCTGTAATATATTAATAATAATACATTGAAGTTCAAACTCGTAAGACTTGATTAATGCATTTTATTTCAACGGGGATGGCACTAGCTATAGACTACAGGAAATAAAAAAAAACAAATGTTGGAACTGCATTTAAGATGTAAATATTACTTGTCCAAGTAAAAATAATAAGGAAAAACTTAACAACAATATGGAAGTCACGTTTAACAATTAGAATTTAATGTGTCATTGATAAGGACTTTAATAATAAGAATCAATAGATTTAATATTCACCGTATCGATGAAAGAAGTAAACTCATCATTACAATGTAATTATCAATAATAAGACGATCATTTGTGCTATCAATTTCGATATATGACTGCAGTAATGGTGCCGCCCATTGAGATACTGGTGAAACTAGACGAAGCATCTGGCACAACAAATATTGCTGATCAGAAGAGGTACATGCTTTCAGAAGAACGGCCACCTAAATTTTAAACTTTCAGAAAATTCCTTGAAAGCTATTTCTCAAAAAACATTCATTTTCTACATGTGAGCTGAATATACTGGTTTTGAATCTGAAGCTAACCAATTCACTGATCCATCCAGAAACGGCAGTAGTGAATCGTGAAGGAAGATCTGGATAACGTAAATAATGGAACAAATCCGAAAGTGCATTACGAAGATTTCGCCTACTTACAGTATCAGCACCATCAGGAAGAACTAAAATTCGAATAAAATCACTGAAATTGTAAGAGAATTTAGAATAAGTTTCAACTAAATGAAAATATCCAAAGATACCTTTTTTTTTCGAAGAATTTTTCTAATAATCCTTATTAAAAATACGTTTAAAGAAAAAGTGAAGGAAACATATTAGGCATTATAAAAATGATTTCTCTTTCATAATATTGCTACTATTCTGGTGGATTTATGGTAGAGAATGATATTACTATGATTTTCTGTGGAATAGAACAAAGATTAATAAACTAACAGCATGGTGGACTATTTACATTGCAACGATGTTCCACCATGAAGGCATTGTTACATTCAACAACATGCCATTGAATTTGTAATGCGAGAGAACGCATCTACAATTTGGTAAAATATGCCTTATTCATATTTAAGTTATAAAAATATTAAGCTACTAATGAGTATCTCAATTTATAAGCATAATGTAGCTAAACTGTCAATAAAGGAATTAAACGAGATTGTTTAATATTTAGCACAAACGTCTGCTTTAAAAAAAAAAGAAAGGATTTACGTAAATTTCAGATATATACGTAAAATATATATATATATATATATAAAAATACGTAAAATTTCACACTGAAATTTTTTCCAGTTCATATTAATTAATGCAGTACTTTGTAAAACAAAAGGAGTTACTGACTATTTAAGGTCGCAAATAATAAACAGTAAGTTGAAGAGACTGCAGAAATACAGTACTTTAGATACCTGAATTTGTAAACTTAATGACGAATCAAGACGAGAAGTTACATCATGCTTCAATAAATGAGACAATTCCGTGGCTTTTTCGGGATGAAATGTCGCAACTAAATAAGTTGCGCTACCTGTTGCATATTTCTGCTCTCCACATCGCCCCTGAAATGAATTTAAAAATAAGTTTCCAACAGATAAATAAAGAGTGATCGCTAAATTACTATTTCCAACATGTTCATAAATTCCTTCTATAAAGCTTTTGAAGTAATATCTGAAAATACTAATAGTATCTCAAAGATTCTTGAAATCTGCGTTTCGCTATCCTAAACTAAATTGAATTATGTCGAGTATTAATTCATTGTGTAAAAAAGCTCTTTTAACTCGAAAGCTTCGTTTTTTTGAGATGGAGAATTCAACAACTTTACTCAAACATGGCAAACGCAGTGGAGACATGTTAGAGGAAGCTGGAAATGTTTTATCACCTAAATCCAAAATGTGAAAGTATATTTACTTAAAAGCTCTAAAGGAACATAATTTAAACAATTTTCAACTGTTTTTTTTTTTTTTTTTTAGAGTTTGAGTAGATAAAGTTTGAAGTGAAGATGTCAGTTTCTTGAAATTGTACGTACTTCTTGCTTGATAAGCCGATTTTCAGCTGTCCATGATGCTTGGGTACAATCTTTCACTAGGCGTTCACAATCCATAACGTCAGTTTCTTTAGAATCAATATCCTCACATACTTTTTTATATCGTTTCAAATATTCGTACAAACTATGCTGTGGAAATTCTTCATGCTATAAAAAAACTTATCAAAGGAATAGTATTATTTCATTTCATTTTTTTTTTCTACATAAAACACATTAAAGGTTCAAATCTAGAAAGTTACTGATTCTGTGATAAAAATTTTGCAAAAAGTTGTTAAATGCACATGCAATAAGGAAGTGAATATATACATACACTTATTTTTAAAACAGGACAGGAATTCCACCTACTTCTAAAAATTTATCCACAAACTCTTCAACAGCTTCATATAATTCATTCTGGTAAAATAACAGCAACTGGTTTTCTGTCAGCAATCCGTATTCATTGCATTCTAGGAAAAGAGACGGATACGTATTAGCATTAGCTGTGTGCTCATACGTAATCTCATTCCTTCAAATATAATTGATAATAAAGACTCAGCAAATTAAATCACTGATTTTCATATTTTAGGTTAGGCATAGGTTAGCATCAGTTATCGATCCATGATATTAAGTACATAAGTAATTCACTTCAACTTATTATTTATGGTCAAACTTTTTGCAATTTGATTTTACCAAATTTTTTGTGATTTCTTTATGTTTTATATGAATTTATCGGACGGCTTTACAACTTCGCTAACTTCCTTATTAAATTTCATTTAAACACACTAATCTCCTCATTGCTGTAGCTCAGTAATTCATTCCACACAAAAAGGAAGCAATGAAATAAAAAAGCTTATACTGAATTTCGGATGATTGTTGCATGCCAGTTATGTCGCGTTCTTGCACTCGTTCCGAGTTAGTTAACGTTGACAATTCATCGATAATTTGGGAAGACGCAGACTTTATTTCATTCAATTGCATAATGGGATAGATACTCGGTCTGTAACTAAAGACAATTAACACAGTCAAAATAAAAATTTTTTAAATAACTAAGATTCTGGCATTTAGCAGTATATTTTTTAGCTAATGTATTGCATATAAGACAGCAATCGTATATTTTCTTTCTGTCTGAACCACTTGACATTGTTCAATTACCGATTTAATTATCGTAACTTCATGCAACAATATAATGGTAAATCAGAATTGATCTATTGATCTGCTGTGGTACTAACGCTATGTTTTCCATCGTATCATCTGTTCTTGTTGCATCTTTGCTATTCATAAGTGAAATGGAAGCAAATGCTGTCGGAGCCGTCGAATATATATTATCTATGGAAGAAACATTTTCCACATTCTCTTCCTTTTCCGTTCCCAATGGTGCATCATGATCCGGTTTCTCATCATACCCTGTCCTGAATTCAATAGTTATACGTGCAAAATTATTCACATTTTTCAGTACAGTGTCTTCCATTTGGTGGCATAATTTCACACACAGAGAACCTCTCAAAATCTTCAAATGTCAAAATGAAGTCTAAAATTATTAGGTTAAAATTATAGCGCCAAATTTGAGAAAGTGTACAAAACTTCTTTTTTTTTTTGAATGACAACGAGAAGTGATAAAATATTTCCTACTTAGGAAAAGATTTCCTCCTAACTATATCTTAAATCTTCTGATTTCGGTGCTGATGACACAATAGCATACGCTAAGATGTCGACTGAAGGTTTTCTAATATCGGAAGAAAAACAAACTCAGTTTCGCTAATTTCTTTTGAACCAATGGGTGATATGCATGCTGAAACAGTGTCGCTAGGTTTCACTTCTAATTTTTCAATATTTCTTGCATTTGTAGATGTCTCATCACTTCCTCTCTCTTTTCCAATGACAGATGTTGATGGCTCACGTTCATCAACGTCTGCAAATCCTTTTTCCAATTCATCAAGAGTTAATATAGATGGCGGCGGTGAAAGTTGACGCGGTTTTGAATATTTTTTTTTTGGCCGTTCTAATTCCATTACTTCTCGTACGAAGAAAACTGGAAGTATCGATGTTGAGAATGAAAATATCACAAAATTAATATAATATTAGAAATTTAATTCGAATGAAATATAACATCCCGACTGGTAACTATCACTAAAGTCCACGATTAGATGCGACTATTGGAAATGATGAACAAACAAAGTGTCCTCGCATTTCATCCTATAATAATTCATTCCATAGAAAGATACATATTTCGCTGCCCTTTTTCACGATGAAATATGATGATATGAATTATTCCCACTGTAATGCCGGCTTTATCAGTAGTTTACTGATGCTTAACAACTGTTGTAAAACGTTATAAAAATTTTTAACTTGCTTTATTCCATTAAAAATGTCCATAACAGTTAAGCAATGCTTTAAACGAAAAAATCAACAAAAAAAAAGGCATTTAAACGCCTGAATTAAGTCTCAAAACTTCGAACAGAAGAAGTACCAGAAGCGACGATCATATCGATAAAATAAATGTTAAGCTTCATCAAAATTCAAAAAAAGTATTGGGGTTTTCATTATTCGGTAATTTATCAGTTATCTAATGATCATTACAATAGTCTAACCAACGAGTGCAATTAACTATTATATTTTGCTACAGCAACTTGCTATAGAAAATAAATACAGAACTTTTTGTTCAAAGCTTATACATTAGCAGTGAAAATGGAAATCACGTTTCTGCAAAGGTCTCTACGACGTGATCAAATATGTCAACAAATTTATAGTTTCAAAATGATAAAAAAAGAAAGAAAACTTCAAGAGAGCAATAAAAAAAAAGAAACTTCACGAAAGCAATAAAAAAGGAAAATGTGGAAAATCAAGAATCAACAACAGGATTTCCACCACTTGAACTAGCGCCATCATGTTTCTTTATTCCTGAAACGATGTCATCGATTCGTAGCAACAATACTCCCGTCTCAATCGCTGTCTTCAAAACTTGCAGGCGAACCGAGAGAGGATCCCAAATATTTAATTCGTTCATATCAGCCTGAAAAAGTTCCAGTCACTGAATACTAGAAAGCGCATATAATGAATAATAAACGAAAACTCTTCAAAGATGTAAGAATTTGACTGATCAACCACCTACGAAATTCTAAATTTCTAAGTTTTAAGAGAGTTTGCATAATCCCAGCTAATGTTTCTAAGAGTACACTTGAATAATGATTTCCACTGATGATGAGTAGTGAAATCGTTTACTTAGTGAAGTTCGAAACCCCATATCATATTCTATAGTCCAACATGCTTGAGAACTTTAAAGGAATGGTTTTTTAGACAAAATATAGGGGATATCAACTCACCAACTGACCGGTACACCCATCAATTCCCCAAGTCCAATTGCTAGGAGCCTGAGCATGCTTTGCTCTCAAAGCTGTTAACTGTCTAATTGTCGAACCACCACAATTCTGCACCAGTGTTCTTGGGATAACTTCAAGAGCATGAGCAGCTGCTTTGTATGGCCACTGACGCACGCCCTCAATTGATTTGCCTTTCTCGTTTAAGGCCTATAAAAAACCAGTTCATGTACGTCAAGTACTTCTCTGAAAGATATTTCTGGCAACCTGCAGCATGCAAACGCTGGAAATCGTTGAAAGCTCGAAATCTATGGAATTTAAACAGAAAGAAACTATTTCGCCAAATGACTACTAAGATTCTCTTTTTACTGAACAGCACAATAATTTAGTCATTTGAAATCAATGAGTCAAATAAACAATATACAGAAATCCGACCTGAGCTAACGCCATTTCTATAGCACCACCACCTGGAACAAGCCGTGGGTTTACCATGATATTACGCACAACATTTAATGCATCTTCAAGATTTCGTCCTATTTCATTGATGATATCCTAAAAATTGAAACAGAAATGAATTAATCATAAATATTAGCTTCGCGTTATGATATATCAGTAACCGAGAATACTGTAGTGAACACTTAGATCACGCATTACAGTAACCCCTAATCATAAGCCAAGCAATTAACATCGATAATTGAGAACGATTTAGCATGGGCTTGTACTAAAACAATAAAAATCAGATGTCCAAGATACACTTAGAGATGAATCAGAAGACGCTTTCTGTTTGGAAAGCAAAACATAAACGTCGATATTTCACAAAACGAGTGATCGTTATCTACCAGTATGGAAATTTTGTAGTGAAAGAAGATCCCGAAGTGAGAGTCTAAACTTGTCGTTTCAAATCGACACATCTTTTGATATTACCTTGCTTGGGCCTCGCAAAACCACGGTTGCAGCAGTAGCTTTTTCTGAAGTAACATAGGTGTAGTACTCATCACCGATTTTCTTGATTTCAAATAAATCAGCATTCGTGCCGACATCTTCTTCGCGAAGATCTTGCGTATCATTAATGATTGTTGCTCCAGTAACACTGCAATGAAGTAATTATTACAAGAAAATATAGATTTCATCTCTTCTCAGGACATATCTTCCGCTAGCCAAGAATCTCATGATCATAATTTTTCCATGTTACTTTTGTCGCTTTTTCTAATTTTTATGGAAAATAACTGCTGAAATTAACAATGTAAACACTTAGGAAATATGACAAGCTCTATCACAAAATATCATACCGAGCCAATCTGTTGTTGTCAGTTTTCTTCAAGCGTCTAATTGCTGTTATACCCGCTTTCAGAAGAAAATGTTGAGCCAAATCGGAAACGCCTTTCTCTGTGAAAACAACATCCGGTTTCACGGCAATTATGTCATCACACATTTTTTTGATTGCATCTTCTTCCTTGAAAGTGTAGTTATTTCAAGTGCAAATTTGACTTTGATGCTTTAAAATGAAACATGTCTCTGCTCTTAACTAGAGATTCTTTAATCTAAATTTTAGTTATTTTATTTCTTTAACATTTCACTAATCAAATAATATATATATATTCGAAACATATGAATGAAATAAGAACATACCTCCTCTAAAACTTTACTAAAATCTTCTTCTTTCATGATTTCTAGTGACATTTGACTTTCACCCTTTTTATATTCAAGGTTGCAGTCAAGAAGTACAACACGTGGCTTTTCTTTCCGACGAAACATTCCCGCATGTGTCACATCTTTATTTAACACTACGCCTTTTATCACTTGCGAATCTTCAATTCGCCCACCCGGTATCTGGAAATGAACAAATATTCATTAACTGATTATTTGCTGATTATATGATTATTCCTACTACCGGATAGCATATGGTTATGGAAATATGATCCCTGTAGAAAGCATTACTGTCAAGAATCAAGAATTTTTCGTACCCAAACAGTAACTAAATATAAATTTTCGCTAATTTCTGACTAGCTATTTCCAACGATATTTTTAGAGAAACAATAACAATATACAATAATCAGCCAAATTAAACATCAATATGAACAGAATAGTCGAACAGAATAAGACTATAACATAAGATTAATAGAAATTTGAGAGTGATCTTATCTGATGCATGAAAATATGCATACCTTTTCAATACGGCAATAACGCTTGATATCAATTTCCTGATGACCATGCTGGACAATTCTAATGGTTCTAACAGCATTCAGAGCTATTTTGACAGCTAAGTCCATCCACTTCGACAACATTTTTGTACCCAAGCATGATTTGATAACAGAGGCGACTTCCGCATCGTTGTTTACGTCAATTTGCTTGCTGAAAAATAACTATATCTGAAAAGCAATTAATGATGAATAGAAACAAGCTTTATTTGAAAAATTCCAAATAATCCGAAGAGTTATGAGGTGAGGAACCCATTTTTAGCAAAGTCTTGTAAAACAACTTCATACCAATCAAACTGTATTAACTAGGAGCAAATTTGAATTTCTATTTCATTCAATGTTTGATAGTATAAGTAACCTGAACTTTTCTTCGGCAAGCACAATCATATCTTCTAGAGCCATTCGATAAGCCTGAATATAAATTTATTCTTTATGCAATCAGAAAATTTTCATTTTCAGTTAATAATGAGCCAGGTTAAAGAAAAACAATCCATGAAACAATGGTTTGGAAACTGGATTAACCTGAATAATAATAGTTGGATGGATGTTCTGATCTAAAAACTGCTGTGCCTGAGACATCACTTCACCAGCTAATATTATAACCGAGGTTGTACCATCACCAGTTTCGTCATCCTGCGTACGAGCTATTTCAATGATTGACTTCGCCGCTGGATGTTTCACGGTAATTTCGCGTAAAATTGCATTACCATCATTAGTAATAACTATGCCTGTAAATGTTTGACATATTAAAAAAAAACCTTTAAAGAGCAAAATGCCTACATCCACATGCCAGATGTTGTCAAATACCAGCTAATGCTTTTTAGTCAGTCGACAACACATAAATGCGTAGAAATTCCGTCTAAGCACTCTTTCGAATTAAAAAAATATATACCTCCCATTGGATCCATTAGCATTTTTAGCATTGCACATGGACCTAAACTTGTGCGAATGACATCAGCAATAGTCTGAAAAACAAAAATCATATTATACATATAAGCTTCTCAGCTCAACTGATACTATTTTGATGAGAGTGGTCGAATAAGAGATATGTCAGTGAACGACAGTACCCCGGCCTTGAGAATGCAATGAAAGAATAGATAATAATACTAAATAATAATTTTCAGGATCGATGATGATAAGAATCAATACCTTAGCAGCAGCAATGTTACCAGCTTGCACCTGATGGCCACTTTCTCTGGTAGTATTCTGACTAAGTACTATGATTGGCGTTGCGCCACCTGCACGTATCATCTCCACTGTATTTCCTGATCACTTTATTTAATATGAGTCAAAGAGCTGAAAAACGTTTATGTAAGACTAACACTTAATTGGGCTAAATTTTTACATGAAAAAAAATGTTGACAGACATACTATGTAAATTTAACTACTCACTCTCTCAAAAATACGATCAAAAATAAGATTTAACAATTAGATAACTTATGCAAAATTTTTTTTGAAACACACAACAGAACTGTTCAGGAAAATCCTAATTAAACTAGCTAACAAGTATGAGAAAATTTAATTCTGTCAGGTAATTTTTAAGCCGATCAAAAATGTTTATTAGTATGGTTTCAGCCAACATCTATACTGCAAAAGGGGACAAAACCTTTTTTACATGGGGAGAACAAAATCAAACAATGGTTTCTGCAAGAACGACTATCTTCAGGTTTTGGTATAACACTGAATAATATATTCAAGGATCATCTATGCACGAAAACTATTAACTATACTGGAAATACAAAGAAGAAAAACAGCGAGGAAACTTTGTGTGCCTTTAACTTATTGAGAAATTTAGATCACTGGAACATGTGCTAATTTGAGAGAGTTTTACTATTGAGACATATCAGTTGGAGAAGTATTTCTATAGAAAACAAAATAGCAAAAAATACTGAGCTGGAATTTAGGTTTCAGAAAATAGTAACGATATTCGAGAATACGATAAGATTGTAAATGAAAATATATTTGGATTATCCCACACAAGTAAATGTACATTTCTGCAAATAAATGAATTCTTTAAAATTTAGATCATATAATGTCATCCAGAGTGATACGATGACATTATATGATCCGTAGCGATTTACCTACTTAATTAACTACTGAAATAATTCGAATTATTTCAGTATTAGGTTTAAACTTATAACTAAAACATTATTTTGTTTGTGTGTCATCGCAAAATTCCAAGCAGAGAAAAGTGCCTAATCGCCTAATCCAATCTATCATCCTATGACCACAAATGTAAGTTAATCCAAGATAATCAGAAAGTACAAAGGAATCAATAACAGACGACAATCCAATAATACAAACACGGTCCTTGGTAATTACCATTGAGACACTATGAACCTTTTTGTTTCAAGACGAAAATCAGGTTATAATTTAGAAAAAAATAAGGACGGGAATGAGAGATCATAGGAAAAGGAAGGTAGGAAAAGGTGGGGACAACTTTTCGAAGGGAATATTTTTAATAAACATGACCTATAACTTTTACTTTACTCTAAGGTTACTTTGAGATAAAGACTATAAGTATTATTTTAAACGTCCCTTCAAATATTATAGAATAATTTAAATCCATTATAAGTATACAATAATTTCCTCTTTTTCCTTTATTTCTCTTTTTTTTTATCTAACTTTAATATCAATACAGCAAACAATTTATTTGTTCGGCTATTTGAGCTTCTTCAGACTAATTCATATTTTATAAATTTCATTGTTATTCTCATTACAGAAATCTTTACACTTTACTGATTACATTTGCTTTCTAGCTTGTTTCTTTTCATTTTATGAAGGTGGCTATAGCTTTCAAATGGATCATTTATAAAATACTTAAAAGTGTTATTAATTCACATCACGAAAACATCAGATATTATTGAAATATCTAAGAATATAATAAGCTGGAATAAAAAAAAAAAAGAAAAAACGTATATTTGATTTGTTCATATATAAGAAAAATGAAAAAGTTCAAACTTGCTGTAGTAGATATGCGCTTTTAAGAATCATAGAAAGCATTTTTTTTAAATAAAATTGAAATTACGTTATTCCAATCATATGATTAATTCATGTTTATTGGATGTTAACTTATTTGTGGATTTGATTATCAATGAACTATCTTCTCTATAAACTCATTCATTACTTCCAAGATGATATTTGATATTACTTGCAAGTGTAGTTTATAGTGCAATTTAATCATAATATGAATATTAATAATTCGTTGAGATGAAAATATAAGTCAGAGCATTGATTCTAAAATTTGAATACATGTAGAAGATGTGAAAATATTACCAAAACATGCTTATAGGTTAAAAAATATTATCATAATTAATGCAATCTGTTCCTATGGATGGTACAGTTTAATTATAATACAAAAATATTATACCTGCAGTTTAATTATAATATGAAAAAAAACATAAGTAAAAGAGAAGGGCAAAAAAATCATGATCAAGGTGCTTTAATTAAATAACAATACTGTTTTAAATTTTTCTTAAGAAAAAAAAAAAACTTTGAATTTATTATTCTTGCTACATTGATGGCATTTTTTGATAAGTTTTTAAATCAGATTTTTTCTTCAACTCCAACTTAAAGAACGAAAAACAAAAATCATTTAATTATTTATTAATGTTACTTCCACTTTATCTTACCTAAATTATTTATAATTCAGGTATAGGAATTGATTATTATTATGATCATCATCATTGCATTATTATTATTATTATTATTATTATTTCATCACTGTCATCATCAATTACATATAGCAATTTTTTTAATTTTAATTACTATGAATCAGAATAAGATTCAAGTGATTAAACGAAGTGTTAAAATTGCAAACTTTTTTCAAAAGAGTTACAACTTCAACTTCATTTAACATTTCGATGACATCAAATTTATCATCGAAAGTGATGCACTTATAGAATTTATCGAAACTCAGATTGTGCTTTCTTTTTAATGAAAACAAATCCGAGTACAATTATCATTGTTAATCTTTGAGACCTAAAATTGCTACTTTTTGCATCACTTTAATGAAATGAAAAATAGAAAAATGATCACCAGCGATAACTGTTATCACATTTATTTTCTTTTTCTTAATGGGAAAGTGTCTTAATTCTGCTTTTCTTAGCTTTTGAAAAAGTAATGACGAATATCTCTTCAATTTATAACTACAAGAGGTACTAATTTAATAATTTCAAGCTTTCATTACTCATTTTAAAACTTTACGTTTAGTTTTTTTTTTTTTTTTTCGCATAATTTATTAATCAAAAATTAATTTAATTTATTTTTTTTTCTCGTAATTTACTGAGCCGAAGTAAGTAATAAATTTGAAATTATGATTATTAATAAAATTAGAAAAGCAAAAATAGCTTTCTTAATAAAGCTGTGTTGCTAACCATATCCAAACTTTGAAATGCTTTTAAATATGGCAAATATGAGATGTGCATTAAAAATATATCCAAGTTGAATTAAAAACAAAGTAATTTAACTGATTGATAATCAATTCAATCACGAAATTATTTGATATAATCAGAAGAAAATTAAATATTTAC
This sequence comes from Brugia malayi, assembly GCF_000002995.4. Lineage (NCBI taxonomy): Eukaryota > Metazoa > Nematoda > Chromadorea > Rhabditida > Onchocercidae > Brugia > Brugia malayi. Next base: position 3,263,746 of record NW_025062476.1, on the reverse strand, counting down.
ACATTCTATATTAATGGAATATTGGAACATTTCTTGAATTTAATAAGCAAAATAATTTTGTTATTTTTGACAAATTTTTTTATTACTTTCAAAAAACACCGCACTCATTTTTTAAATTCTCCTAAAGTTTCGAAGACACTAATCAATCCTATTCTTGTTATTATATTTTAAAAGTAAAATTAATTGCTCTGTTCTTCATTATTTTCATTTTCAATTCAGTTATTTGTATTCAAATATTTTACTGCTTTATTATTGTTTTACAATTTAATGGAAGTAAAATTATATTAAAAGTTAAATTACACAAAATTAATTAAAAACAACAAAACTACTGTTTCTTCTAGATTTATATCTAAGATTATTAGCATAACATAACAAATGAAGTAACAAAAACACGAATCGATTCTTCTGCATTTCTTAATGACAAAACATTCTAATTTTATGCTTATTGATTAATTAATTATTGCTGTTAATTAATGTCATCCTCTGTCACATCCTGCATAATCTTCGATAATATCATTATATTAACTATAAAGTTGAATTTATCGTTTAATTAGAGTGGGTTGGACAAGAATAATAATAATAAAGAAATAATATAAATAAAAGTGTATTCATCGGTTTTTTGATGAAGAAAACAACATTTCACATTTAACGAATTACACACCTTTGTCCTTTCATCATAAGTCATTTGACAGAGAATTTTTCTCTTCTTTTTCCCCTCCTTTTCCTCTTCTCTCTTAATTGACTACGGTAAGCAGTTAGTCTTTTATTTTTAATGATTTTTTGATACTATTAGATAATTAATCATTATAAAATGTAACTTTGAAATGTAACTGATAATGATTTAATTGAAATCAGATTTACTTGAAAAATTTTAGAATAACAAAATTATTTTTTGTTACATATTATACTATATATTTTATTTTCAAAAATATCTTGTAAAAAAAATATTTTAGAAACAAGGATTCATTCTCTGGATAAATAATTGCAGTTTTTTTTTTTTTAATAATTTTAAGTTTATATTGAACAACTTAAATTCTTGTTTTTATTCATTCGAATAATTTTCTTTTCTGAATAGAATTAATTTTGATATTTATTAAGCGATATTTATAGCAATTTAGAAAATAAATAATTAAAAAAAAAATAAAACACAACTGTGATTCACTGATAAAATTATTCGATTTATTGCTGAATTTCAAAATCTTTCTTTTAGTTTTTATTTAATCTTCAAATAAGTTTGAAATTATGGTTATTAATAGACTCAAAGAAGTGAAGTTTGAAAAAAAAAAAAAAAATTATAGCTTTCTTGATATCATTATATGGCTAGTTTTACTCATATCTTAACTTTGAAATAAAATGTTCATGAAAACATATCCAAAATGAATTAAAAATAAGGTAATTTAATTGGTTGATAATCAAATCAACCACAAAATTGCTCGCTCAATAGAATGAGAAAGAAATGGAGTACTTATAAATTATATATATTTATGGAGTATTGGAACATTTCTTGGAAAAAAATTTGATAAACAAAATGATTGATAGCTTTCTTGATATCATTATATGACTATCTTTACTCATATGTTAACTTTCAAATAAATACAGTTTATATCAAAATAATATTCAGCCATTTTATTGTTTATTTTCATCTTTTCAAGTTGTTTGCAAAAATCTTTTGCAAAAAAATTTTTGCACACAAAGATATCAAACAAAAGTGTAATTAGAAGAAAAAAAAAATAATCTAAAATTGAAAATTTGAAAATTCTTCGCATAATTTATTTGATATGTATATCTGTTGATTGACAATAATATTAATTCGGCTAAATAAATTCAATAAGTAACATTTTTCAGGAAAAAAAAAAAAAGATGAACAATTTAACAGTGGTAGCAGTATTTATGGTACCATTGCTAATTCTAGGCATGTTTGGTAATTTGAATTTGGTTTATGCTACTTGGAAATTTAAAGAATTACGGAATCGGAATAGTATACTATTAGCAATTATTGCATTTCTCGACTTTGTAATTTTTTTTTCTCGAGAATTTATTTTTTAAAATATTATAAACTGATTTTCAGAATGGACACAGTAGAAAGATAAATATATGATTCTATAATATTTCAATGAAGCACATAAATAATTTATATTTATAAGCACATCTAAATACTGTAGAATTATATCATAGATGAGATGATTGACTATTTCAAGTGATTTGTCTTATCATGAATTAGACCTTATCAAAGCATTTATCATCATTGCATAAATGATAATTTCATCCTTATCTAATCAAAATGTTTTTTGTTTTTTGTAGATAAGCGAAATACACGAATGGAAGAAAGCAATTGAAATATTTCTTAATAAAGCAATCATGAAACGAATCACTTGTTATCACTCACTCTTCTTATATTGCTACTCTTTCAATATGTCATCTGTTGCAATATTATTTCTTGCAATCGATCGTTTTATTGCGGTACGATCACCTCTAAAGTAAGTATTTTTGATAAAAAATTACATCTAAAGTAAGTATTTTTGATAAAAAATTACATCTAAAGTAAGTATTTTTGATAAAAAATTACATCTAAAGTAAGTATTTTTGATAAAAAATTACATCTAAAGTAAGTATTTTTGATAAAAAATTACATCTAAAGTAAATATTCATGATAAAAGAATTACACCTAAAGTAGGTAATCTTGATAAAAAAATTACGTTTAAAGTAAGTATTCTTGATAACAAATTACAAAGTATGTTATCATTCTGCTTGATTATATTATTGATTGTCTAACTATTCAGAAAATGTTAACGTAAACTAACAAAAATGTTGACAGTATGAATGAAAAATATCAGAAATATTAATAGTTTTACAGTTTTTTTTTTCTCAAATCTCTGAAAAAAAATTCTTACATTCTTCAATTTTAAAAATTAACTGAAAAAAATATTCAATGACAAATTCAAAACAATTTTGTATTATTTTAGATATCGAACAGCACGAAGTACACCTTTTATTGCCTTAGCTATTGGCACTGGCTTTACTTATTCAACTCTATTTGTTATTGCTGGTTTTCTCTTTGCCAATGATAATGTATGATATTTACAAAAAAAATTTAAAATTTAAAAATAAAAATGAAATGCCAATGATATAAATTTAATTAATTATTTTCAGCTTGTAGAACCATGCGATCAGACAATGGCTTACTCACCAATACTAATGGAAATTTGGAATTATGGCTCTGTTAGCATAGCTATGGCTGTTTTTATCATTAATGTTATCGATTATTACTTATTACGGAATGTTGGAAAGCAACGTGAAATACGTACGCTTCTCGTTCATAAAATTAGAAAGATGAAAAATTATGATAATATTTGTTGAAACAAAGAAATAAAAATGATAAAATGCTATCCTTACTATTCAATTTGCTATTGCTATTGCTTAGATTCTCAATAACTGTAAGATATTTGTGATAACAAGATCAGCTAGCAATATTCTTTTATCTTTAGCTTATCAATTTCTTATTTGATCTTTCTAAACATTCCAACAGTAAGTCACTACTATAGCATAAAACTGTAAATTTATATAAAAGAATAATTTCTTTTCTAATTGATTAGTGAAATGATGAGAAACAACAAATTGAGTAATAATTTTTCAATTTCACCTCTCTCCCTGTCATCTGTCATCTTTCTCAAGTAATCAAATTTAGCTCTTTTAATTTTGTGATAGCTAAATTTCCCAGCGAAACATTAGATACTTTTCTTATTCAATTTTGAGATACTTTATTTGATTGATACTATTGCTCTCAAACAATTGTTGGAAAATATTTCATTTGTCAAAACTGTCATTTGTCAAAGCTGTCACACTTAAGATCATAGATTAATATTTGAATTAATTTACTGTAAGCAAAAATAAATAATTCTAATAAAAGCTAATTTTAGAAATGAGCGCAAATGAGTAAGATTTTTTTTTTTCTTTCATTTATCTCTGTCAAATTTTGTTAAACTTCTTTTTTGATATAAACTTTTTTTTTTGTTCTTTGATGACTCAACGTAAGTTGAAAGTGACTGTTTCCACGTGATTCAAACGTGTATCATCACTTTATCATAAAAGTCAGCAGAAATAGAATGGAAAAAAGTAGTTAATGAAATGATTTTATGCTAAATGTTTGTAAACGATTGACAATAATTAATGATACCATTTTCTTAGCGCAAAAGAAAGGCGCATTTTGCTCTGTTTTACAAAAGAAAGAAAATACGAATAATTGTGGTAGATAATGATTATTCTATGAATATATCTTCATTTCACTTTTATTATTAAAGTGGAAATGTTTGAAAATACATTAATTTTATACACCTTGATTAAAACTGCGTAAGCAAAGTTTAATTACACTTGCATTTTAACGTAAGTAAGTAAACGTAGCACCTATAACAGTAATTATATCCCGTTGGTTGTACTTTTTTGGTACATTTACTACAGAATCTCAATTAAATTAATCATGTTGAGTTCACTGAATTCAAATGCTAGCAGTAAATTTTGACGTTCTCGAAAGTAATCATCAATTGCAGATGAACGTGACTATGCCGCTTATCAGCGTCAAAATCAATTTACAACTTCAATGCTTATAACAATGGTTGCTAATTGTTTGACCTCACTTCTATCAGCTTTTGCTTTGTTTGTCGTCAATTTACTACCTGTTTCAACAGAAACCACTGTAAGTTGTTTTTCTAAATTTGATAATTCTAAACTATTAAGTTAAAAAAAAAAAAAAAATTGGAAAAATTTCGGTTTACTTTTTTTTCAGTTATTATTTTTAACTAAGTTTTAAACTATTTTTTTTCAGTCAGTTTCTAAAAACAAAACATATTAATTTCTTAAAATATTCTCAGGGAGACATATCATCTTATTTATGTCTTTTACTACTCTTTAACTACGGCAACAATTACTACATATTGTTTTGGCGAAGTCATACTTATCGAACAAAATTTCTCGAGCAACTTCATTTGATCCGTTGTGGTGCAACTGTTGGATTTACAGAAAGGATAGCAACAATTACAAAAAAGCATAAATGGTTTCATCGATGATTTCAAAAATTTCTTAAATTTATATATATATCAGTTATTCTTGAAATTTTTATATAGGATATTTTGATAAGAGTTTACATTAAAATGATAATATCGAATATTTGATAAAAGGTATAATTATTAATAATTATTATAAAGAGTTGTTTTAAGACAATTTCTAAAAGTTATCATTTATTGATCGATTTAAATTCATTAAGATATCATTTAAAGTAAGAGTTCTTTCTAGTTATTGCTATCGATGTAAGGGAAATAGTATCATAAACTATCTGCTAGATGCTAGAAATATGAAATAAGCTTTATCATATTTCATTATTATCAATTAATCAGCTATTAATAGGCTTATCATCAAAATTTTAATAAATCATATACGGTTGTGAATTTCTGATTCATCTAGATATCATCATATTTCTAATATTAATGTGCTTTGAACATTTAAATCAATTTTATAGTTTAAAAGATATAAATTTTTGATTCTGAAGCGAAATATGTAAAAAGGAAAATTGAAAATTTATTATTACCGAACTGATGTTCACAATTAATTTTATTCGTCTAATTTATAAAAAAGTTTTTAAATGATTGATCGATTGATTAATTAGATTGATTGGTTTACTGATGTCAAATTTCAAGTCAAATGATAGATGTGACATTCTTCCAATATTAAAATTTTCTAGCAAATTACTTTAAAAGCCTATTTCATTAACTTTCTAATTTAAACAAAACTGATCTAAAGTGTGCTGTCTTAAAATATATTTGTGAATGATATTTGCATAAATTACAATCATACAATCATATCTTTAAAAGTTTTTATTTAAGAGAGCTCATTCTGACTTTTTTTTTTTTTTTTTTACTGATATAATCATTTAAAAAATTCGATTGCATCAAGATTTAGTATTGGATATTATCAATTAACACTGTTACCACTTAATAATACAATTTTTCACAAAATAAAGTTTTGAAGTAATAATTTTTTGTTATCATTTTTATCACTAAAGCAATCAAAAATAAATGAGTTAAATGAATTTGAAAAAATAATTTAATCAAACTTTGATTAATCAATTAACGTCAAACAAACGCTAAAAGATTTCTTAATCAGTTGTGCTTAACAATCCGTGCACGTAATGTTTTTTTTTTGTTTCACGTTATTCCGTGTACGTTATCCTTTTTGTTCTTTCATTTCACGTTATCTACCATACTAAACGTTTGTTTGTGATAAAAGAATTTAAATTTGAAAAAATTGATAAGGATTATTTTTATTGATAATTGATAATGTTTGTTTTTCAATGATCAAAAAAGTATTTATTTTATATTTTATAATGATAGCATTATTTTATGTAATATTTCTGTTTTAATATTTTCAAAATAATAATTCAAAATGCATACCGAATTATATTTTAAGCGTGAAATATTTGCTTCTCTTTCATTTCTTTCTTTTTTTTTTTTTTTTTTTTAAATTTTAGATTATTTCTTAAAGAATTAAAAAGTAAAGTCATCCATAGCATATTATTAATTTTCTACTTTAATTATCATAATATTTTGCTAAAAAAAAATTATTGATAATGTTAAAATTAAAAATCAAAAAATTTCTGTCTGATTTTTAATCTCTCTGAAGAAATTTTCTAAAAATTTAAAAAAAAAAAAAAAAAAAAAAAACACAAAATCATTTAAATGAACTCATTTTTTTTTTCGTTTTGATTTTATGAACAAATAATTTATAATTAAAATATTTTTATTCATTAAAAGCGAAAACAAAATGTTTATTACATATTTTCGATTTTGAATGGATTGTGAATAATGAAATGCTTATTTATCTTAATGAATTACAATCATAGTTTAGTCTAATTAATCATATTGAGAATCTTTCTGAAATATGTAATACACATTTCAAAATAAGATTACAAAGAGAAGTACCTGTCAAAAGATATCATTCCTTGTCTATTTTCATAGCAACATATCATTAATATTATCATTTCTAATAAATTTAATCATTTCATTTATCAACTTGAAGAGTAGTGAACAAATAACAATAATATTTACTATTTTACATCAATAAACTATGTATTATATTGCAGTTTAAAAAAAAAAAAAAGAGGAATACTGAGAGAAATTCACTCTGTAAAAGACAGAGAGAGAGAGAGGAAGGAAGGAAAAGAAATGAAGAGAAGAGAGAAGTATCATTTGATTGTTTATTATTTGTTTTTAACTTAGAAAAGGCTTCGCTTCACCTTCTTAATTATATGGGATGTTTAATTACTCATAAAATTTTAATTAAATATAAAATTTTCATAGTTATTTTTATATTTAATTATTTTTGATTCAACTATTTATCAAAAGTATGGTAGTAATAAGTTAAGATTTATTAGGTAATAAATGAATATTATTAATTTCATACTATATTCCTTGTTATATAGGAAAATGCTGCCAATAATTATATTCAACTTTATTTTAATGTTTTTATTTTTTTATTATTATTATTTTTAATTATTTTTATTTTTATTAAAAAATTTGTTGATAATAATTTATTTATTAATCCGATAAAACTAAAATTTTATAGTCCTATTAAATTTGTATTTTATTTTGGAATTTTATAATTTTGTATTATTACTTATTATGTATTCATTTAAAAAAATATCGAAAATGAAAATCTTTATCATTATAATTAATATACTCAATTTTCTGTTTTTCTAAAGTTTATCTTCCATTTTAAATTTTAGTACAAACCAATATATTATCAAAGGAACGAAGCAAATGTTATTTTTCTCTATAATTTGTAACACACATTCCACAGTATGACAAACAAATAACAGAAAAACATAACATTTATTTATTTTGAATTTGAGAGATTAAAATTATTTCCAACTATCAGTCTCTATGATAACGAATATGTGATCAAAATCAAATCACAACGACAATTCTGTGTCATTTTTTCTGATAACTTTAATTAAAAGAAACTGATGTATAACTCTTTGAATTAAGCCTTCTACAGAGAAATCAATCTTATTTCAATTTAAACCATCAACTTACTTTTTTTTAAAACAGAAAAAAAAAAAAAGAGTTTTCTTATGTTTCAATTGTTTTTATGTATTTATCAGTTACAATCACATATTAATCATTTTTTTTTTCCTTTTTTTTTCTTAACTAGATTTACTGATTTATTAGCAATAATGATTAATAAATCGGAAATTAATAATAAATTATTTAAATGTAATCAAAGTTATGTCACTTATATTGCTGTCATTTTTAGGATTAAATGTTAACTAAATCTGATTTTTATTTGGTAAATGTCAATATTTTATCAATTTGCTTTTATAATTAAATAAATAAAAATGAACTGAAATAATTACATGAAAATGCTGTCAAAATATTTGCAACAATCTATTTGAATTATTATTCCTTATATAGTGATAAAATCTTGAATTTTTAATTCGAATAATTTTAGCATCGCTCTGTAATTTAAGTATTTATTTATTTTATTTATTAAAATTCAACAAAATTTTTGAAGTAATTAATGTAAATTTGAATTTATCGTAATGAGATACCAATAGACGAGAAAGTTTAAATAGAAAAAAAAGGTAATATAACAGATAAAACAATGTAAAATGATAAGAAAAGAGTAGAAGAGATTTAGGAAGAAGTGATTTTATCCAAATTTAATTAAATTTTATGATTAGTAAATTTTTCCTCTTTTTAAAACTTTTTTTTTTTTTTTTTTTATGTTGTTTATTCTTTTTTTAGCAAAGCAAAAAATTGAAGTTCAACAGAAATTGAAAGGCAATCATTCCAATCAAACTTTCTTCTCTCTTTTCACTGCTATCATAACAGAAAACATGCATTAATCATTAAAAAATTGCCATATGAACGCATAGCAAAGAAATTAAATTTTTAAATTTAAACGAAATTTCATACAACGACAAAAAAGCAAAAGCAATAATATTTGAGCATTCATAATTATAAATTCATTTATTGTTATTATTAAAATTTTGATAGTCAATAATTATTTCACCATTATGATAAAATTTATTATATATAAGAGATCGGGAAGAAAATAAAATTTCTGTATGAGCAATGAAATTTAATGACATTTTTTCTGGATAACTGCAAATAAGAGAAGTTAAACATTTTAACGGTAACGTTTTAAATCTATTGGACAGCTGCATTATTAAAGAATATAATGTAGTTTATTTATGAGTTTATTTGAGTGGAAGAAGAATGATTGCTAAAAATGATGCTGAAAGGAAATGGAAAAATAAAATTTATTGAAAAATTCAGTGTTATATAACTACGATTAGAATTTCGAGCTCATAACTTTATTAAAATAGATTTTATATTAATAAACATTCATCGATCTCTAAATATAGCGACATTAGATATTAATTGATCATTGATCAAAAACATGATATGATGAAAAAATCGATATAAATTAGAATTTGTAAGTTAATCATTAAGACATTTCAATCGGATAATGAGTATAAATTAATTATCTAATTGTCCATTTGTTGTAAAATGCCGTCGTCGTGGATTTTCTTTTTCCACCGTACTTGCTGCCACTTCTATAGCTCGAGTCTTTTCTAAATCAATTTTTGTGTAATTTACATTGGTTGTTAAGCCAACAGATGCTAAATCGTTACGTGTATTGGATTGATTGGCCCTGAAATTATAATATTACTAATCGATAATGCGGAAGTGCTAAATAGTCATATTGTTTATATGATAAGAAAAGTATGATAATGTATTACTGATTTCTTATTTTACTTATAGATAGATGTTATCGATCAAATAATAATTTATCGATTAGCTTCCAATGTAATCGATTGCTGATCGAAATACAAATTAATACCTGAGAGTTGAGGGTGAACCTTCCTCAGTTATTCCTACCGCTACTAATGCATAATCAAGTTGTGGTGGCGTTGTTTCACGATCACTCACTCCTGAATCCTAAAATTATCAGTTATCAGTTGTGTTGTACGTTATGATAATCTCAAAAATAACAATGCTATAAATACCAAAAATTATTTTTTCTTTCTCATTCAGTTAAAAAATTTCTATAAAACTTCAAATTAAATGTTGTAATAATGTTTTAGACAAACAATTTTTAAATATTAATAAAATGATTTGAAAAAAAAAACAAAGAATTCTTTAGACTTTTCAAAATTCAAAATTACATATATATAAAAATGGCATTTTTTTCATAGAAACAAAGTATAATGATAGCTGCTACGCATATTTCTGAAACACATCAATAAATTCAGGAAAAACAAATATCTTTTTAGCTGAGATGAAAAAGCTTAAAAGTTGGCGATTAATTAGATGATTGCAATGTACAGGTACAGGTGCTGTATCATTCTGAGAGATTCTATTTTGTCGTACAATAATTAGCAATTAAGTGGACAAATAGATAGATGACACAGTATCTGTACAAAATAGAAGATTACCTGTCGAGCATTAACATAAGAATTGAGAGATGGTCTATCATAGGAGCATAGAAAGCCACAAGGTGGATAGCGATGTGACAGTCCAGTGACAGGTGTATTGAATCGTTGTGAGCCAAAGTCTGTCATGCCAAGATTTTGTTCTGTTGAACCACTTAAAAGAAGAAATGAAATGAAAGTTGGATAAAAATTAGTCAAACAAATCTATGAATTGAATATTTCTCCACTATCACTATTCGTATAAAGAAGAAGAAAGAAAAAAAAAAAAACGAAAAATACAAAAAATAAAATTTTTTTTTCTTCATTGAAGGAAAAAGTTTACAAAGTGAAATGGCTGCTGGAAGCAAATTCCCTTAGAACCGGTGATACACATTGTGGTGATGAAGTAGCGGAACGACGTTGTGGAAGAACATTGACATAAGAATGATCACAGGTACTCAATTCGGATGGCTGGCGTTGAAGCACATGCTCACTTCTAAAATTATCTTCGATTGTATTCTTGATAAACTGCAAAGAATGTATCGGATACTCTTACCTAATCTTTTATCAGTAAATAAACTTAAAGTAAAATTTTAAGAATGAGATAGATAATGATGTATATTCATATTACAATTATTGTTCAATGATTTTATAGTTTTGATTTTCTAATAATTGCATACTTTTCAACGAATTTAAGTAAAAAAGTAAACAGTAAGTAAGGGCGAATAATCATCGAAGTTTGCTGTTCCTAAAAAAATATACATATATCAAAATATCAAGGATATATATCAGAATAAATCTGAAAAGAAATTTAAGGAAATTTTATGAATTAAAATTTAGAAATATTCATTCTTGAAGTAATTTTGAGTAAGAAACAAAAATAAGTGATAATTTAATTTACACAATGTTTCCCATAAAGGCTGGTCGATTGAAGCATGATCGAGGTGAATGATAAGATGGTGGTGGCAAAGGCCAAACAGCTGTATGTGCTGGTCCAGCAATGCTTCGAGGTCGTTTCGGTATTTGGAAGAGAAGTTGTCGATGATTAAATCGGTTCAGTGGTCGATGATAATTGGTGATACCACATGCTGAGGGTGAACAATCACCAACATTTGCTGTTCCTAAAAAAAAAAAAAAAAAAAAATATATCAAAGTATCAGAGATACATATCAGAGTAAAACTGAAAAAAAATTTAAGGAAATTTTGTGAATTTAAATTTAGAAATATTCATTCTTGAAGTAATTTTGAGAAATTTCATTATTATTGTATTTAAGAAAAATTTTGAAAAATCCATAAATGTTTTAAAATATTTGAAAGTTTCGTTACCTTCACTAGAATATCGTTGTATTGGTTGAATACGTGTACCAGTATAGCTAGAAGGAATATTATGAACACTATGATAGCTTCCCGTAACCGATTGCGCACGAGCTTCACGTATTGCTATACCCATATTTGCATTATCTTGGATGCGAGATTGTACAAGCTAGTAAAATGAACATGGTAATTTCAATTGAAATATAATTCAGAATTAATTCTTAAATATTTGATTTTAATAAATGTACCTGAAAAATTGCTTCTGCTTGATGTGATTGAAACGTATGTAAACCTTCACCGCTACTACATCTGAAATGATAATTTTTAATGCAAATATCCAAATTTCATTTTTTTTTAATTAATACCACATTTTCCGATATATTTGGTGCTTTTTTATCATTTATTGAGCATTGAAACATTCATCTTTTAATATCAAATATAAATGCTACTTTATTTATCAGATATACTTGTATTGAGTGATTTCAATATTATTTGAAATTAAAAATTTCAAATAATATTGTTATTATCTAATAAAAATTTTCAAGTTAACTAAATTCATTAATTTTCATCTTTATTTAAGCTATTGTTAAATTTTTCTTTTATATCTTCTTTCTTTGAGCTAACTAATCGATACTCATAATTGACAATAAAAAGAACTCTTTCCCACTGGTGAATCTCGGAGATAATCATAAACGTGGACTATTAGAAAAGTCAACTATTTATGCAGAATTAAAATTTGTAAATTACAAAATTTGTAAAAAAAAAAGAAGCTCTAATGGAATTTTTGTTCTCTGAATTTATGCATTTTGAGGACAGATTTTGACCATACAAAAAAAAAAAAATCTGTTAGTTCGAAATAGAGTGATTTTAATTTGAATAGAATATCATTTCTATGTTAAACTGCTTCAGATGAGCTTTCGATTTTGAACCATAATTGCCCTTTGAACTTTTACCATTTCCCTAGTTCGTTTTCCTTCTTTCTTTATTATTAAATCGTCAGAGATCAACAGTGAAATGATTTTTGTTGAATAAAATATTAATTATGTAATTTAGACTATAGAGATTAATTTTTTTTTTTTTTAATTCCAGAGGATAAAATCTTTTTGTTAGGAAATTTATGAAAAGCATTGGAAGCAGTTCAGAAATTAAGCAAGAATATAACACAAATTTTCAAGTAATATGCCAGTTTAGATAACCTAGAATACTGTCATTGAAAAAAAAATTTGATTAAATTTGATTTGTTTAAATTTGCTAATTTGATTAAATTTATTTTTACAAAATAACCGAGTAATAGATAAGTACATGAAATTAATTTAATAAAATAAAAGCTTAGATACCTTCGTCCACTTTCAAAAAAGAAAATTCCAGCTGACGTAAAACCATAGCGACGTAAAAAATGTAATGGCCAATTTAACGTTTCGCATCGTGAACGAATAAAAACAATCTCATTTTCGGTCACTTTTAATGTTCCTAAAATAAACAAAAAAAAAAATTTAATGAATTTGTAAGCTAAAGCTAAATAAGAAAAGATAAAAAGCATTTTGGTTCCCATTATTTTTTGATCCGGAAGAAGAAATAATTGACAGGAAATGAAAAATAAGAAGAAAAAAAAAAAAAAAAACTTTTCAAACTTTAAATTTTACGATGCATATAAAATACATCGTGTATGACTCATATGAAGTTCTTTTTTAAAAAAAAAAAAAAAAAAAGTTTCATAAATCATCTAGAGTATATATTAAAAATGAATTGAAAGATTAAATTATTCATTGGAAAAGTTCGTTTTAATTGCTTTAAAAATATTTTTAAGAACAATTTACTACACTGCTGCACAATTAATGAAATTTGATTTATATCTTTTTTGATGTACCATAAAACATTAGTGGCACTTCTTTATTTTTTTTTTTTTCCTATGAATAAACTTTGTCTCTTGAAATAGATTAAAAAAAAAAAAAAAGGAAGAAGAATTTTTCAATTTTTTATCCATCATTATCAATTCTAAATTTTTATTTTTTATCCATCTTTATCAAACCTATGTATTCATTACACACTAGAATATTTTAGTTATCGTTTGATTATAATGAAAATATTTTTGTCATTAGTTAGACAGATATTGAAATGTAAATTTGAAAAGATAGTTTGAGATAATGGCAAAATTTAAAAGTTGAAAAGAGCATAGTGTGAAAGAAAGATATCGAAATTGTTGTAATTGAAGTTGTTTTTCATTTTTGTTTTTTTTTTTTAGAAAAAAAAAAAACATTTTAACGTCATTACCTGGAATAAATTTATTTCTTTTCTTAACGAATACTTGAAAAGCTTCTGGATCATCATTCATAAAAGCTCCTCCAACTCTTGCTTCACCTCCTCGATTTGCTGCATTTTGGAAATTTTTTAAAAATTCTCGTTGACCTGTTTGACTCATACAGTTACCCATTAGCAATGATTTCTAAAAGAAAATATTGGATAAGTTTTTGTTGTATGTAAAAAATTTCACACAAATATTTCAAAAAAAGCAAAAGAAAAAATGAGTAAGCATATTTAAAGTAATGTTTGAAATGTTTCAATTTAAAGACAAAAAAAAAAATTTTGAATGCAGTAATCATTAATTTTTAAATATATCTATCTTTCAACAACATGTAATCATATCATTTAAAGCATAGAAATTTTTTTGAATTAAAAAAAAAATTTTTTTCAAGAATTAAATATTTTATAATATTCATTCAGCATTTATGGAATATTTTCACACTGTAATGTAACCAATTAATTTCAAATGTAAATTGAAAAAATTTTTTGGATAAAAAACAGAGATTTTACAAAGATTAGCCATTTTGTTTTAGTGTAATAAAAGAAGAGCTGTTATCACATCAAAAATATTCAAATCATTTGAATATTACAACATATTCTAAATTCCTAATGTTAGCATCATTTTATATTAAAATTAAAATTTTAGTATCAGACATTTTGAAGTTATCAGCTAACTTATCAATTAATCAATTATTTATTTTTATCCGTTAGATAGTTGCATTATTTATGGTTTTCAAAAAAAAAAAAAGTTAATTATAACAATTTAATTTAATGTAAAAAATAAAAAGAAATATTCGCTTTTTTTCTTTTTTTTTTTTATTTCTAATTTTTACAAATAATTTATAAAAAAAATTCCACTGACCTCAACAATATGTGAAAGTTTGTTTGTTTTTTTTTAACTTCCTGCGTTCAGTTTACGCTATCAATAGAAATGGATGAGAATCACTGAATGCTTCTGATAATGTTAAATTTTGCTAATCATTCATTCTTTAAATCTAACCAATATTTTTTAACCAATCATATCTGAAGTATTTGATCAAATTTTTGCAAAATGTTTAAAAGACAAAAAAAAAAAAAAAACAATTTGAAAAGCGAACATTGTACTATGGTTAGAAAGCGTTAAGCTAAAATCAATCAAAACTATTGCATACAAAAAAAAAAAACAAAAAAAAAAAAAAAAAAAAACATATTTCAAAAAAAAAAATATTTTCATTTAGGTATACTTTTTCTTCTGCTTCAGTTTCATAGTTTCATACTTTCTACACATTAAAGAAGCAAAAGAAAAAATTATTTATATATCAATTATTATAATTCCTTTTTTTATTAGTAACTAATTTAAATGCTAAAATGTTTAAAAATTTAAAAATTCACATGAAATTGTTAGCTAAATTTTCTTCTATTAAATTAATTTTAATTTTAATTCACATGAAACAACAATAATAATGCAATATTATTACTATTATTATGATGCGTACATTTTTATGCTTACATAAATCTCGATTAAATTAATCAAAAAAGATGGTAGGTAGTATGGCCATCGTCGTTGTCGTTATGGCTTCGGAGATATTTGGGATGGAAATTTTGGAGGTTAAAATAGGATGAGAATAAGATGAAGCAACGTTGCTTATCTTTTCTATCTATTACTATCATTATTATCAGTTGTATAACTCATCTATTCATAAACCATATAACATCCGAAATTCACTTCATTGAATTACAAAAAAAAAGAAGAAGAAATTAAATCAATAATTGGTGGGAAATTTTAATCTCGAGAAAAAAGAAAAGAAAAGAATTTCATTAACAATGAGCAATGAATTCTATTATTTAACTGTAGCTAACAAGTAAACAATTAAGTGATAATACAGATAACAGTAAATGATTATTATTATCATCATTATAGTGATCATAATAATAGTAATAGCAGTAGTAGTAGTATTAATAATAGTAATAAAATTGCTGACGAGTGATCGTGATAGCAATAATGATAACGATGATGATGATGATGATTATGGTGATGGTGGCTGATGAAGATGATAATGATGATCGTGATCAGAAATATCGTCATTATTGTCGTTATCATTCATCCAGTTGGTGCGAGCTAAAGTAGCACAGCAGCTGGTTTATCCTCGAAATGTGTTGTAAACTTTTGGCAAGCAAACAGCAACGAAAATCCTCCCATCTTCGCCAATTGCTCAAAGACATAAGCAAGCCGCAAATTTAAACGAACTGAGCGCAAAATGAACCAATTTTATATAGTGTTAGTTTTAAAATTATTAAATTTTAACGCATAAATGAGGAAAATGAGTGATCAGTATACCTTATGCATTCCTATTGCACAAACTAATCAATCATTTAATAATTTAAAATTATCATCATATCATTAATTATATTTGCGATTTGGATTTCGAATCCAATAAGTTATTAATTAGCATTGCTGAACGAATATAGCATATAAATGTTAGAGGAATAGAATGAAATTTAATAGAGTATGATAAAAATAAAAAAGTTTGCAATGTTAAATAATTACAAAATAAACATTTTAAAAATGTGATCGAAATAAATTTTTAAATTGTGATAATGAAAATTTAGAATGAAATGATGAGAAAATGTTTGAAATAAAATTTTAACATTTATTACAATCAATGAAAATTTCAATGTTAATAAATAATTTTATGTTAACAATACAAAAGTTTGATTTTTCGTAGTTTTTTACCTCTCTTCTCTTTTATTCCTTTCCCTCTCTCTCTCTTTCTCCCTCTTCCGATAATTTTAATAACTTGAAGCAATTAACAATATAAAATAAAGGATCTGATAAGATGGAAGTAAACAATTATAAATTACAAGTCAAATCTTTGAATTAGTTACCACTAAATGAATTAATTAAAAACAATTAAATAATTTTCTTAAAAAAAAAAAAAAAAAAAAAAAACCTCTAAGGTATAAAATTCGATAAAAATAAAAAATAAATTTTTTTCATTTGTTTTTCAAAATTTCATTTGTTCACAAAGTTACTTTCCTCTGCTCTAATTGTTCAAAAATTTTTCCATTTCTTGACGACAGTGTTCAGATTGTTATTCTCATTTGTTGCATCTTTTTTTTTTTTTTTGGTCATAATGTAAATGCATGCCGGATCCGGTTTTGTATTAGTTACACGAACAGTATTTACCACTTCTTTCCTGCCTGTTAGGTAAATCGATCAAATCAGGAATATATATATATACCCATGCTTGATCTTTCCTTTCAATGGAGTATTGTCGATAAATGCACTCAGCCATAGTAAATCAGTGGAAATAAAATAGAAACTAATTCATTAAGTATGGCACAAAAATACCCATTATTTACCCATTATCAATTTACCCGGAAAAAAATAAAATGCCATGATGAAATTTGCTTTTGTTTGGAAGTGTCACGAGTGACACACAGATGAATGAACTAACAACTGCACCGATGGGGCAATCAGGAAAACAATCGATAAATACAGAGATGAATAAATGATGGGAATTGTGGGAATTCCCGGGTAGCGGGGGAAGGGGAGGGGTATGATACTGAATGAGGAGAGCTGCAAGATGTGATTTCTGCAAAGTTTGACTTGCCACCAAGTTTGTGCTCCTTTGATTTTCAAGTGTTTGTTTGAAAGTGTGTCATACGGTAGTGTATACGGTGCTAAATAGAACATTCGAGAACATTCGGGAACATTCGGAAAGTGCTGCAACGGGAAGGCTTGCGGTGATGTCATGCGACGACATATTCGCTAGATGTTGGGTGGTTTAACTTGCATTGCTGTGTGTGCTTGTGGGTGACAGAAGGCTGGGAGGACAGTTGGGTTGGTGACACTGGTGTGTTGCTATTGGAGCAATTACATAAATTAGCCAGTTTTCTGTTTTTTGTATTTAACATTTTTTATATTAGTTTTCTAAATTTAATACGAATTTTTTTTCTTCTGTATGTTTTATATTTTGTTAAATTCATATTCAATTTTATGAATATTTTGCACTTTTTCTAATCATTACTATTATTATCGCTCTCAACTTTTTCCAGGTTTTTTTTATGTTTTTTGTTTTTATATGGTGATGGAACATTAGCAGCCGATGATCGTTTGATTTGGCTTATTTTATTCTTTTGAAAGAAATAAAAGCAAATCCTCGAGTTTGCTAAATTCTGATAATTTCTTCTTAATTCTATTGCTATTTTATCCGTACTTCATGTTCGGTTTTCGTTCAGATCCTGTTGATACTGAAATCGGATAAGTTCTGCTTATTGAATAAGTAGTTTCTGGAAGAGATCTGATGAATAAATTCATTTCGTTAAATTTTTTTTTTTTGTTCATTCGTTATTGTAAACTTCTTATTTCTATCATGTTCTCATCATTTGCTGGTTGTTATTTGTTCTCTGTCGTTGATTTCTTTCGTAGACTAAAAGGTCTTCGTAGACTATCTTTTTTTCTTCACGTTAGTCTTATGATTCAAAAAACTGCATAATCACAGCTGTTTCACATAACCACAAAATCTAATTTTTTTCTTTTTTTTGCTTGATCTCGTTTGCATGATTTGGTTTTACGGATATACCGCTTCTTTGTTCTGTTGCTCTCACTTATCACTAGAATGGTAACATATGACTAATTAATGGCTGTTATTGTTGATAGTGATAGCAACATAATGAACCATAATTCGTTTTGTTTACAAGGAATGAATGTGTTATATTTAAGTAAATTATAATGATCGTGTCGTCATCATTATTGAATTCTATTGTGTATATCAAATTTGTAAATGTTATCCTTTTTTCAGATTTCTCCATTACACAAAGCTTACGTAAGCAGTGATAAACTTTGTTACGCAAAACTCATTACGTTTTGATTACATATTTTCTTTCTGCTGAGAAAAATCAAATACATCATGGGCAAGGATTACTACAAAGTATTGGGAATTGCAAAGGGGGCCAGTGATGACGAGATTAAGAAGGCATACCGTAAAATGGCTTTGAAATATCATCCAGACAAAAACAAAGAACCTGGTTCAGAAGCAAAATTTAAGGTTTGTCCCTGCAATTTATTGGGCAAGAGTTCTGCATTACTTGGTATTATCTGGATTTCAGCCCAGTTCTCATGATTTTCAATCTTAGGAAGTAGCAGAAGCATACGATGTATTGTCGGATCCAAAGAAGAAAGAGATATATGATAAATTCGGAGAAGATGGATTAAAAGGAGGAGAGGGAGGATTCGGATGTCCTGGTGGTGTGCATTACGAATTCCAGTAAGTTCTTATTGTCACTGGTTTTCAAAGTAGTTCATTTAATACTGCTGATAAGTTGAGTGCAAATGGTTGAAAAATATGCTGTACATTTTCAGATGCCGTAAACTTAGTAAATAAGCTTAACTTCATTTCTGTTGCTCTTTTGTCCTAAAGTATAAGTTTCAGAGGAGACCCGATGCAAATGTTTGCACAGTTCTTTGGTGGTAGTGATCCATTTTCTACATTCTTTGCTAGTGGATCCACTACTGGTGGTAGTGGACCGCAACTTTTCTTCTCAACTGGTGGCGATGATATGCATTTCGGTAACTGCATTATTTCTTGACTTAGATCTTTGCTAGTTATCATTAAAATGATATTTGGAGCGGAGAGTGATTTACTTCTCTTGACTTTGTATAAATGAAAAATTGCAAGTAAACGATGCTACAGACTTTCCAGGAATGCCTTTTGCTATGGGTGGTCATTCACGGCGCCAGCGTCAAGATCCTGTTGTGCAGCATGAACTATTGGTCTCTCTAGAGGATATTTATAAGGGCTGTACCAAAAAAATGAAAATTACAAGGTAACTGTGATTTGATTTGTTTTTCAGTTTTTGTAATCTCAATTCTGCATAACTTGTATTTCATGAGGTGCTTTCTGGAAAATATTGTTCCTGCTTTTTACAGGAAGGTGTTAGCTCCCGATGGGCAGTCAACAAGGATAGAAGATAAAGTACTGACAATCAATATTAAGCCTGGTTGGAAGAGTGGAACTAAGATCACGTTTCCCAAAGAAGGAGACCAACATCCAGGGCGTGTTCCTGCTGACATAGTGTTTGTTATCAAAGACAAGCATCATCCTAAATTCAAGGTAACTCTCTATTTGGTTTTTCCAAAAGCTTTTGAAAAATAAAACTGTTTCGGTGTAAGATTAGAGACTATTGCTATTATTTGCTGATTACCATTTTTTCAGCGAGAAGGTGCGGATATCCGATATGTACACAAGCTGGCGCTACGCGACGCTCTATGTGGAACGGTTGTTCATGTACCAACTTTGGATGGTACGACATATCCGATGCGTATCAACGACATCATTAGACCAAATACTTCTAGAAGGTTTGTTTTGTCTTTAAGGTAGCACTTTAGTGATTAGGTTACTTCATGAACAGTACTTTTTGAGTTTTCGAGGAATGGTTTTCCTGCTGTGTTCAAGTGGTCAAATAATTCTATCTGTTCATGACCTTATTGGGCATCAGTTGGAGAAAATGCTCCTAGATTTTTTATTCTTGCGACAGCCAGCAAATCAAATTTTATAACTGCCCTTTTAAACGATAACGGATACTCCCATTAATTTATGTTAATGATTTAATCAGATTTTTCCTCTTCCTCAGCGTGTTTATTTTAAGGTTGACAGGGCAAGGCTTACCGAATCCTAAAATGGCTGGACGACGAGGTGATTTAATTGTTGAGTTTGATGTGAAATTTCCAGATTCACTTCCATTAGCATCGAAAGAACTGATAATGAATGCATTGCCAGCGTGATCAGGTCACAATGTTTGGCAGACTTTATTTTTATAAGCTAAAAGCGCTCCGTATTTTTTCTAATCTGTTTTTAATAGGTGTTCATGAATTTAGGTGATCTGCTTACATCTTGATTGTATAAAACTCACAGTATCTTTTTCTGATTGTGTGAAATAAAAGTTTGGGATGCATACTTAGCTAAGATAGCACTTTGGTGTTTAAAACATATGGTCCCGAAGGATTGATTTTTACTTTTTGGTGAATCGTTTTTGTACTTTACTGTGCTCAAGTCATTAAATATGTCACTAGTCTTTGAGAAAATATAGCTATTATGAATTTAGAAGCTGTTTTTGCTTCTCCCTAATGGAAAGGTAAAAGATGTGGTTCGTTAATATTTTCGCGTTATATATATATATATATATGTTTCATCGAAGTTTGTCGGTTACTGGCTATATATTTTCTGATCTGTTTGAAACAACCGTTTTTCGTTAAACCTATTTTGCTTCTAAAATTGTCCGTAATACAATTTGCCTTAATTTTATGCTTTTGAAACTTCTGGAACATTGTGGAGAGTTCTTTATGTTACGCAATGATGAAAATTGTATATACTAATATTTTGTTTAAGCATGTGGGCTTTTGATCCTTCATTTTTCTTTCTTTTTGTGTCTATTAGTTCTAGCTTTGTATTTGTTTTTCCTATAACAGTTCGGAATTTTCCAGTTTCAGTCTTACGGGTGTTGAATGTATTGAATAACATCCTTTTTTTTTTTTTTTTTGGTAGGAAAATTGTTTGAAATAATCTTGAAGGAATGGTTACAGGGATAGGGTCTGGATGAGAGATGTTTGAGAGTAATAAGCAACCCATAAGTTGTTTTGAGATAAAGTAGTCCGCTTCCTCTTGTTTTTGTTTCTGTAATAAATAAGTGAATGGCTGAAATAGTGTTTTTCTGGATAGTGAATGCATAAATTCACTGAACTTTTAAGAAGTGTGTCAAATCATGAGAAGTAAAAATAAATGCTTAAAGTTATAAGGTTTTTGGTGACGAAAGAATGTGATGTTTGAGTCATTGTCATATGGGACAAAACCTCATCCAGACTTTACACAGTTCTATCCTCAGTGTTGTACAGTGTTTTGTTTTTGAAGCAGGTAAACTAGCGTATAACCTACGATGTTTTGCAAAGTTTGAGGCGACTAAAACATTCTCGGATTGGTATGTAAAGGGGTCAGTGATAAGTTTCGTCAGATAGTGAGGTGTTATTATGGTACCCGCATTGAGGATGAACTGGTTGATGAACTATGATATCCCTGTGCGTGTTACTTGGTTGCAAATGTCGCTCCTATAAATCATCTGAGAACAAAATCCCGTGTTATGATACTGCTGTTACAGAGTTGTCGGACATGTTCATTAGAGCTACATATAACAGGAATAGTAACTGATAGGAACCGTGTTGGTGTCCGTTTTATTCTGATTTTCGGACCTCGTAATCTGGACCTATCAAGTCCCAGAAATTGAAATCCACTGCGAAATCATGGGAGGGTTAACCGAGATTATGCTGAATTCGTTGTGAAGTTAATTTTTATAAGCCAGCCGATGCTACGTAGGTTTCAACTTTGCAAGCATTGACACCTCGTTCCATTTTGAAGAAGCCTTGGTCACCCCACCTGAAAATAGTTTTTATGAAGCTATTGTGTTTCACGAAAATGATATTTTATAAAGCAAGTTCCAGAATTAAGGTTAGTTTCAAATACGTCGAAATTGAAAATGAGAAGAGTGTTCAAAGGAATTTTAATAGGTGATTTCTCACTGTACTCACCATTCACCCCAACTGTTTTTAAGTAACCAATATTTCTTGCCATTTTCGGTACCATAACCGATCACTTCAGCTGCATGGTTCGGCTCCATTGTCGAACATTCATCGGTGTCCGGTAGTACTCCAGATTTGTAAAATTTGTACCGTTTCGGAAATGCAAGATCTGTTAGGTAGAAAAAATTGGAAAAGTTGTGTTGAAGAAAGGAATTGAATGCAAATGTCAAAAGTTTACGACTGCTACGCTAGAGCATGAGATATATTTGTTACGATGCTATTCAATTCTGAGGTAAAATGAATAACCACTGGAAATTTTTGTAAAAGAATTTCAAGAAAGGAGGGAAGTCGTTGTCAAACGTATTTATGTAGACGAGATCTCTAATAATATATTTGGAATGTTTTCCGTAATTTGTTACATTTTAAATTCCAAACATAATTAACTGAAAAAGATCAATGACAGGAGATACTTATTAGTTGTTGTGGTCAAGTATAGGTCAATGAAAGCAAAGGGAAATGTTACATATCAATGAAAAATGATTCAGTCTTTCGTTTTTGTTATGCTTAAAAAATATTAGTTGTTGTGATAATATTTGAATTTGAAGAAGTATTATGTCACTATTAGTAATCATCATTTTATCTTCTAACTAATTTATCTTTCTTTTTATTTACACTGTTATTGTGTAACTATTCGAACTATCTTTTGTAAATAATGCGAGAAAATTTTTGATTCAGGAATTCCATCTTTCGCTTATTGATATGCCTTTGGGAAGATTTGATTGGCATTTAAAAAACATATGAATATGAAAAGAATCATAATTAAGATAGATTTAGCATTCAAATCATTCCTCATACAAAAACTTTTATAATTCTTAAAAGAACGAACTCAATGCAATCGGTGCTACATTTGCTACAAACCAAGCCATTGCGTTTGGATCTGGATCGATCTGATATAATTTATTAATAAAAATTTCACCATATGCTGGGCAAAAATAATTGTTACCCAATAGTGTAGGATAATTCATCGTTTGGGTGAAGCCAATATATTTTCCACGTCTGTAGAATAACATTATTCATTGGAAGTCTTGATAATTTTATCAAAATTTTTAAGAGAAATTCAATTATTTCCCTATGAAGTAGTTAGTTTTTCATAATTTTAATATTAACAGCAATTGCATTACGGATAACATTCATTTAATATATTAAAATTTCGCATTTTTTTTTTTTTTTTTTTTAATTTTTGTCCAATTGATTTATAATGGTACAATTACGCTTTGCTAAATAACAATGAACAGAACAGAATGTTTTATCGATAGATTTGGAAGCTTTTGAAAGGACATTAAGATATAAATGTGTAAAATACTTATTGTATTCGAAATATTTATGATTGAATAAGAAAAGAAGTAATATAAAAAATGAATTTCTTTATTATAAAGATAGTTATTTTCGAGTTTAATTTTTCCAATACTAAAAGATAGTTTAAAAAAAAAAAAAAAAAAAAAAAAAAGTAATACTTAAATTAAGATAGGAATAGAATATCTGTTTTTTTTTTTTTTCAAAAATGGCAACTAACGCCAGTGATTTCATGATACTACCACTCCTACAACCATTGTTGTTATAATCACAATCAAGCATTTCATATTCCGATATGGAAATATATTGCTGATATTTAATTGCATACAATGATTCTATCACTGCTGTTACTGCATATGCATAACATGAATTACATTTATATGCTAAAAGTATCAATTATTGCTATTTGTTTAAATTTAAACTAATATGTAGAGAAATCTTAAAAAAAAAAAAACTAATCACTAGTTGAAATTTTCAACATTGGATTATTTCTTCTATTCATTTCTTTTCAAATTTAAAAAAAAAAAAAAAAGTAATTGAAGATAATTAATTAACTAACATTGTTTTTTTACGGCAGTTACACCACCTTTCTCCCTCCAATCCCAATGCGATGGATATGATGAACCATCTGAGACTATATGAATCCAACCAGCACCATGGTAGCGAAAAATATGACGATCCGGTGGTTCACGAAGTGGTCCAGAGAACTGCAAGTTAAACTTATTTTAAAATACTACAGTAATGATTTCTTTTTATTTTATTGTAACTAATGATGTCCCTGTGCAGATGGTGTATTATTGTTGAAAAGAACAGAAAATTTTTGGAAATAAAATTTTTTTTTTCCTTCAAATTAAACTAAATTCGACTTTTCCTGAGAAGTAAGTAAAATATATATTCGACACAACAATAGTTTTCAAAAATCAAAGTTGAAGGAAATTATAAATTCTAAATTAAATTAAAATTTGAAAGAAACAAAAATTGCTTTATGCAAACCGCATCAAGTTCCTCATCAGCCCAATCAGCAAATTTGGTAATTTCATATTTTGCGCTACTATTTTCATAATTTGATTTCTCTATAAGATGCACATTTTCTTGGAAAATTTTTAAGCGTTCCCGATAGCTAATCGTATCATTATCAAAATCTCGAGGATATCTGGAAATTTACAAATTGGAAAAAAGGAAAAGAAAACAACCAAATGTTTCAATTTTTTTTTTTTTTTCTTTTTTTGATGATTAAAATTAAGACGATGTAATGATAAATTAGAGTAGGAAAATAATTAGATTCATAGAATCAAAGATGATATATCTTATTCATGCAAAACTATTACAAAATGATCAATTTTCTTTTTTTTTTAAAAAAAAAAATTCAATTACTTTTTTAAAATTATAACAATAATAATATTACATACTTAATGAGAAATTTGTCGTAAATTTTCTTAATTTGTGAAGAACTATACATTGTCATATTGCAATAAATGAATTGTAATCGTGTAAGCATAGTTGTCAACAATAAAATAGATAGCATTCTGTAAATGAATGACATTCTTTCAAATTATAAAATAATTTAAAAGTAAATAATATAATTTTAAAATTAATATGAGATGTTGGAGAAAAAAATTATCCAAATTCTGAAATATAAATATATGAAACAGTATACGATAGTAATTTTGCTTTTTTTTTTTTTGATTTTAAAAATTAATTTAAGAAACATTGCAAAAATTGTTTGAGGAAGCGAAGAGCAAGAAATTGCTAATAAAAGGCAAATGAATATTTGTCAAAATTTTAAAACAATCATTTAGGGAATAGTACATTTGTAATGTTTTATAAGAAACTGAGTGCTTAAAGATAGATAGAAAAAAAAAAAAGAGAGAGATGATTTCTTTGTTATGAAAGTTATTTGAATTTTATAAATTTTATTTTTCCATCAATTTCATCAAATAAGGATTTGAATGTCAACAATAAATCGATATTCGAAAGATCAAACAACAAGAATCTCTTCTTTTTTTTTTTCTTGCTTATGTGACAAATGAAATTTTCTAAAACTTTAACCAATTGTTTTTGTAGTTCTTTTTTGGGAAACAAGACAAATAATTTCTTCATTGTAAAATGTATTTAGAATTTCGTAAATTTATAAATTTTCAAATTTCAACAAACAGAAAGCACAAAGAGAATTTCATCGTCCCCAAACTAAGATATTTTATTGTAAAGTAAGATTAAATTTATTATAGGATTATAAGTAAGCCTAATATTATTCATTGGAAATTAATTCCTCAAGAAATTAACTCCTTTGTAATCATCCCACAGAATAAATCTAAATGTTTATTTAAAAAATTTAAACAAAATGGAAGAAAAAAAGGAAAGTTGATAGAAGAAAAAAAAAAAAAAAAATCACTGGACAAGTGATCACCTATTCAATGATAAACTGGTCAAGAAATGAAATTGTAGAAAAAAATTTGTACAAATTTTTTTACAAATAAGGAGCACTTGATTATCTGCTGATAACGTAATCTCCATCACTCATTTTAAAATTAAAATTAAAAAATCGTTTAATTCTTTAAGTTGATGGAAATTGAAATAATAAAGAAACAAGTATTCCCTGTTTTCCTTAAAACTAAAGGAAAACATGGATGTGTTAACTTAAGCATTCAAAGAAATGTCACAATGAATTAAAATTATCTCAACTATGATTAATACTTGCAACTCTCTAACTTCTCTATATAGAATGAATTTCTAGAACAATTTCTTGGCTAATTTTAGTTAGCCATTAAATCTAGAATAGCTAGAAATAAAATACTCTAAAGGATCGATCGATCAAAAGTAGCTGTAAATTTTTGAACAAATAAAGTCGATCATTTGAGTTTCATCGAAAAACACTCAACATTGCTTTTTTGCGAGGCCTTATATTTGTTTTATGTACAAAGAGCTGTGACTGTAGCTCACAATAATTTGAGAAATTGAACCCATCATAAACGACTAGTAGCATTGGTGGCACTGCTAAGCTAGATGTTTTGGGATGATACATTAATTTCTAGCAAAGCTTGTAAAGTTTGAGTATTGAATGATCTAATCTAAATACATTCTTTTTTTCGAGACTTCTCGCTTCGTTGCTTAAAACACAAATAATTTGGACGCATGCAAAACAAGCATGCTAGCAACAAATTTTATCGTAGAAGAATTTAGACAATGAAGTGAAATATAGAAGTCGTACGATGATAGCAATCCTAAATGATGAAAACAAATTCTTTTACGAGTTCTAGTTATGATTTGGCAACAGAAATAATTTACGGAATACGAATCTTGAAAAAAAAAAAAAAAAAAACCGGACAAACGCATAAGCAGCTCAATAAATACATGTAAAACCTCAAATGAAAAAAACAGGTGTCATGAATTATTGGAGAATACTGAAAGGAAAAAAAAAAAATATGCAACAAAGAAATCAAATATTCAAGAAACACTAAGCAACAATAAACAACAGTAACAGTAGGTGTTATCAGTATGACAGTAACAACACAAAAATATTTCGAGAAGCTGATATAGTGAGAAAAGTAAGGAACTAAAACAACCGTAACTGTATCACGGAGCAGGTAATATAACCAAACAGAATGGTTTCGAGAATTATTTGAACCTTACTGAACAGAAAACTCTTATCTGGGCACTCATCTTTCTGCACAATTCTGGGTACTTTAACCTTAGATATCTACAAATACAGATCATTTTGGTTAGAATAAGATTACAGTACTAGTTCGAGGCTTCGAAACAAGAAATAAGATTCTTGAAAATCTGTAAGTTTGCAAATAATATAATACAAAGAAAATGACTGCAGTATGTAATGAATGTATTAGAAGGCAACAGCAATTTAAGGTTGTACGGTTTAGCAGATTCATATCCGGGAAATGATAAGAAATTCCTTTTGAGATAAAAGTAGAATAATCCACTAATCACAACATTCAACAAAGAACGAGATTATATACACTAACTTCATTTGATGTATATTCTGACTTCATTTATTGTACAGCGTCAGAGCTTTTCTTCACCAACAACCCGAAGCCTCTCTCACAAAGAGCAGGCTAAAATTAAATAATACTCTATACCACCAGGTGGTATTGTAGAAGAAAAAAGAATACTGATGAAAAGCCATCGATAATAAAACCACAGTTGGTATATTGTTACCATCAGTCATAATTATCAACTTGAAATCTTCATATTAAGGTCAATCTGACCACCAGCCCCGTCTGTTATGCTTTCTGCATCCAAAGCACTAGGTCCATTGTTCCCTTCAGATGACTTTTCCAAAATATCAAATGCTCCATCGCCGTTCTCAGCAATGCCGGGACTGCTTCCACAATCATTTGAATGATCGAAATAAGATAAACGATCAACCACAATTCGCAATTCTTAAATTATTATTCATTAAGACGAAATGTAAACACAGTTTTAGCTTCTGAAAAATTAAATTATATTCTGCATTAAGTTGGTTGTTCTTTATTATATATTTATTATGACATGTGGATAGTCCCAAAAGAGCACGTACCTTTTTCCCATTCATCTGCTTCTTCTGGCAGATTAATTAAAATATCACCGTTTTCGGGCAACAGCTGTCGAGCTTTTTCTGGAGGAATTGTTCTGCAACATAGAGCTATAAATAAGGAAAATAAACGTTTCAAAAAAATGTTTGGTAATTTTATTTCAACTAACATTGGCACAAATCCACCAGATATTTTATCCATATATGATTTGATTTTTTCCGCAATTTTGGTAAATCCAAACGATAAAGCATCATCATAGGCAGTCCTATTCCACCTATAATAAAATGATTCGTTATTGGATTTTCTATTCAATATCTCATGCTTCCACATTATGATAAGGCATATCTCGCGTTGTGATCACGAATAATTTTCTCCCAGATCATGCTAGCCACTAATTTTGCTCAGACAAGCAAGTTAATATCCTTGACTTCATAAAGTACATAATATAAGTTCATGAATCCAATAGTTTTTTAAAACCTTTTCAAATATATAACTCAATAACACGAAAGACCCCACCGTTAGGAATGGGATCACGTATCGAAATTATTCAAAAAAAAAAAACGATATTTCCATCATTTCGTGCCACTTGACATCTTACTACAAAATTATCCAACATATATAATTTAAGAAAAAAAATTTAGACGAACAGCACACCATACCAATCGATTATATGGCTTTCCCCTGTGAAATCACCACAAATTAAGTACCATTTCTTCAAGGATTTCATATGTAAGACTAAGCAATTCCAAACATCCTTACAACTAACCTATCCCTCACAAGTGGATTAACATGAGCAATGTCGAGAAAGAAATCCACCATTAAAGACTGTCCTTCTGAAGCAGCTAAATGCAACGGTGTGCGACCATCATAGTCTGACATATTCAAATCAATACCACCCAAAAACATTCTGAAAAATTTAATTACAATTCATGCTGATTATCCCACAAAAAAAAAGTTAATATAAAATGTTAATTAATTAACGTGAATCCCCATTTCTAATTTTTCCCTTCAAGCTTTAAATATAAAAAATTTTTAAATCACTGTCCTCCAAATCACCATATACTTAGAGCTCCAGAAAAAAGATACATGATGCAAGCTATCAAAGCTAGTTTATGCCATCGGCTTTGAAACTGCCTTACTTCATTCGGCCATTCAAGACAACATTTTCTTTGTCCTCATTAAAGTTTCTAAGGGATACGTACCTTCGAACATCATCAATGTTGCCTTTCTTAGTCGCAAACATCATTTCCAGAATTAATTCGGATTCATTTGGAACACCACGTTTTCGAGGATCAATTTTCTTGGTATCTGCATGCAGCAAACTGTCATAGTTGTGAAAATTAAAAGTTTCAATCATTTTCTGAAAAATTTAAATAAACAAAAGAGATGTTATAATTTTTTGAAAATTCTTTTGTGGTAAATAACCAGTTAACCTTTTTATATGTAAATAATTTAAAAAATATATACCTTACAGAAGCTTACACCACGCACACTGTTACCCATTTTATCCAAAGGTGGCGACCAGATGCAAATTCCCATCAAATTTGGTACCACAACGACCATCGCTCCAGAGACACCAGATTTTGCAGGTAAGCCAACCTAAAATAATATTGATAGATAAGAAATAGATTATATATTAGATATTTAGGTTATATACGCATAATACGTTATATATTGGATAATGATTTCCGTCAGAAACAAAAGCATTTTAACTTACTTGAAACGCAAACTGGCCGCTGTAGTCGTACATCCCACACGAATACATCAGTGAAAGAACATCTCGACACGGCCGAGCACTAATGCATATTTCGTTGGTAAGAGGACAAACACCTATGGAAAAAAAAAATTACAACTCTCTATTTATTCTAGGAAACGACAATTGAGAAATAATGCACAGAATAATATAATATGATGTACTGAAATTAATTTCTCAGAAGCCTGACTAGGACATTATTTTACGCTTAACTGATCACTACATTAAGTAGAAAAATAAATTACAAATGTCAAGTCTCACCTCCATTAGCTAAAGTAGCTGCCATTACCGCAGCACTTTCACACGTTGTTTCCAATGAACACAACTGAAAATAGAAATCCAGTTCATCCCGGAGCGATATGGAACCAGGGAAGCAATTATTTTCTTTCATGTAATAAGAAAGCGCGTAATTACGGTCTGCAGTATCACGTTCCGATAAAAAGCTGAAAAATGTCTCGTCAAATAAAAAAATCTTTGTTAAGCATCGAAGGTTTTCTTTTATATAACGTATACTTCAGTGAAGATATCTTTTAGAAGCTTTTAACAATCAAATTTTATTATAAAAAATAAACAAGCAGCCCTAATAATGTAAAACATTAAGTGAACAAAACAACATGAACAACAAAAACTTACGTCGCATTATTAAAGCCTATATATCCACCTCCTGCAAGTTTTCTGTATTGGGTTAGCACCTGCAAACATTCTGACTCAGTTTAAATTTCGAATTCAATTAATTCCACCTCTAGTTGAATTCGGCTCAAGAAACATGTTTTTTTCTGAATTTAAAAATAAAAAATGCTCCATCCTTTTGGTAAAAAAGGTAAACTTCTTCAACTTGGAAAACATGGAAGCTATATAAAGAGGGATGAGTTTAGTTCATAAATTATAGTCACCAAAAGTTGATACAGAGTATTAGAGACTGCCACAGGTAAACTTACAAAATCATAACGATCAGCCATTTTATGTCCCATTTTCAGCAATGACGTAACAATAATTGCTCCAGCATTTATGAGAGGATTATGTGGTTTACCTGTCAAATAATTTACATGATTTTAGACCTTGGTTGTTCAATATGAACCAATAAAACAGTCTAGCTTTTCTGTTAGAAAGAAGCTAGCATGAACCACAAGAAAAGATGAAATATTTGCTAGATAACTTGAAAAAAAAAAGGAATATCTCAGGTAACATAAATGCTCACCATTGCAATCCAGACATATTTCATTGAATAATCGCCCAGATGGTTCATGGCCAACATAGTTGTGAACAAAATCTGCTCCCAAATCAGACGCTACTATTGCATAATTGAAAGCTAGAAAAAGGATTTTTCAGCATAGATTGTGACATGACCAGTACGTAAATTATCTTTAATGTCAGTGTCAGAGCTCTAGAAAATAAGTGGTTGCAAAACAAAATTTTTTTTGTAACTTATCTTTTAAATTCTGATTTATTTATTACCTTTTGATATGGACTGAAAACAAAACGGTACACGAGCGTCACCGTAACTGACACGCTGTCCATCAATTGTACATATCGAAAGACCCCATTTCTTCGGATCTACTCTGGCTAATTGAGGAATATAATTTGCTACTTTACCTTCATGAATATTCGCACACTAAAATTAATTTGCTGGAGACTTAAAGGTTAAAGAAACCCAATATCGAGTGCAACTTTTTATAAATTATAAACTTCCTATAATGACCAAAACAGATATTAATAAGTCCTTCGAGCAGAAAGTAATCATCAGAAACTTAGACCTTAGAAAAAAGAATATTTCCTAAAAGCAAACCTCAAAGTTGCCAAAAAAGGGAGACCTGGGCAGTAAGACAAAGAGAAAGTTGATTATTAGAGAATTACAAAAAAGAACGGAATGATGCAAATATAGAAAAACTACTTCATCAAAAATTTCTTTGATCTTGGCAGTAAATTCGCCCCAACATGGAATAATCAAATCGTTGCGAAGCGTTTGGGCAATTAAATTGATGCTTGGCCGAATACATCTACAATTAATTCTTGAAGGTAGCACACTGTTGTACTGAACTTACTATAACCACATTCAATTTTATAAAACAAAAGTGGAAAAAAAAATTCAAGTTCGCAAGGTGCAAAAGCTACGGAATGAAAAACGTTTTGTTTGTTTGAATGATGATTTTTGAAGATCACGAAGTGACGCTAATCTGTAAATTAACTACTAACTCCTTGAACTGTTTTTTATTTAACAAGCAGTGTCTAGTATCACAGTCATCCTCGATTTGCAGTTCATATTCATGCATCTTTTCTATTGTATGCTTCAGCCGTGGATCATCTTCACGGATGCCGAATGATCGCAGTACCTACAAACAGAAACCATTAGTTCTTGAAAACTTCTGAAAGTGAGAACAACAGAGAACTGAGAAAATTAGAAAATGATATTTTCTGATACTAAAGTATTCCTTCCAAGCATGGAAATTTCCCTGCATATTTCTACTAAGAAAAATAACATTATCTTACAGAAAGTAGTTTTCCCAAGGAAGCTTCTTCGGGTTTTTTGGAGCATTTGAAGAGATCGTACGTAAGGTCTTCCTGTGATGGATGTGAAAGCTGATACACATGCTTCAAACCCTTAGCGGTATCGTTCAGCAGTCGAGTGATAGATGATTTTCGGTTGTTTTTCAAAATCTTGCTTACACTATCAACTGTAATGTGAACAAATGAACTTAATAAAAATATTGTAAAGTATTAAAAATTTTGAGGGTAGAAAAAGTCGAACGAAAAGGTCGAGCACTGAGAATAAGTTTCAGTCGATCTTCGATCAGCTCATAAAATCATCCACTAACACATCACTACTAAAAGGTTCATAAAAGCGAACAAGTAGAAAAGAAATCAAACTAAACGAGAAAAACTTCAAATCCAATAGGTCCAATAGCAAATACAGAAAAATTGTATATAAATAAAAAAAATGAAAGGTAGAAAAAGAAGGAATATATTTTCATATTACAAATATAGAATTACCTGCAGCAGAAGCGCATTTATATTCGTCGCCTTCCATTGCTTCACAATTTTTATGGCGCTGCTCTTCAGCTAGCCGATACTGAAAGCACTTCAACTTTTAAAACTTGATAGGCTATCGCAGTATGGAGAATCTTTTTGATGTATTTATAAAAATTTAACGGATGCATCCATGTAAACTGCTAATTTTTCAAATATATCTGTATGCCTAAACAATCCCTCCATTTAGAATACAACTTACAAAAAAGCAATCTGTCAGCTTCCGGAATACACCACACAGCAACTTCGCTTCCCCGGAATATACCTACCCATTCAGGTAATAGGTCAACCCCCGAAACATATCATCACACAATCAATATATGATCTGGAATTGATGCCGGAGCAACTGCTTAAATTTCGATCAGTCGGCACACGAACCTCTATTAATGCGAGTAGTTTCGACAATGTCGCGTGTTTTTTAAAGTTTGTTGTTAAATTTCGTTTGTGATGTTTGTAAGCCTTTTTCCGATTCTGACTATTCAGGTGCAATTCGGAGTTAACTGGAATTAGAGTGCTCGAAGAAACTAAATGAATGAGTCAGCAGTTAGAAGAGGAAGAAACTAATAATTCAAACTGTTGATTTAAAATTTTTTAACCAAAAGAAAAACTTGAAAATTTTGCTAAAAGTTTTCTGAAAGAATCTGAAAAATTTTTACACTATTTAAAATGAGGAAAAAATCTATGGAAAAATAGCTATTCTTGTGTACTCTCCCTTCTTAATCATGCATCCTTTCTCTTTCCCAAAAATCTATGATGAAATTAGTCGAATTGCAGTGTTAGATTGTGTTAGATCCTGTTATTTGCATTAAAAATTTTAAACTGGCTAACCTTAGTCCGTAAAACATTGATCGGCGTTCCACTATACATTTTCACTATACACTTGGAATCAAATCACACCACTAGCGTTCCGTTCAATAATTCTTGTATCCTTTATTCTATTATATATGATTCGTTAATTAACCTTTTGAAAAATCTTTATCATATACTCGTAAAAAGAATTTTTTTTTTTCAAAAGAAAAAATATAATTTTATTTTACTTAAGCATTGTGAGACAAAAAATATGGTGACACTCACGCAGGCATTCGATGAATTAATGAAGGAAGAATGTACTTACAACCACACACAATCGATTACAACTATCATGCAATTCGCTCAGTGTTTTTTTCTTTTTTTTTTTTTACTTTCTATATGGGAAAAAGACGTTTCATGATGGATTATAGGATATTTCGTAAAATATAGTCAAATATCATTTCTGGGTGCTCCGAACATGATAATGTGATAAGTGGGTGTGATAACATTTGATATGAGCATGGCTGATTATGATTTAGAATTAGGTCCAATCTAGTGAGTTATGAGTCATAGAAATAGGCTTAATGGAATTATATAAACAAATTCCTCTTTCTTATACCATCTTACGATGCAAAAACAACCCAAATTCTTGGATGAAGCAACACTATTTATAAGAAATGTTATTAAGAAATAAAAATTCTAAAATTGAGAATTTTCAAGAAGAAAAATTGAAATTATTATTAGGAATTCATTGTTAATGATCCGGAAAATTGCCAGTATGAGTCACCAATTTAATAACTTAATACTGGACAAAATTTTAATGTGAAAGTTCTGTGATTTATTAAAGGAAAAGTGGGTACTGCTTCTTTCTTCAAGCAACATTATGTGAGGAGTGAAATGTGAAAAAAAAAAAATTTAGTTTGAAAGTAGGAAAATTAATGGACGCTTAGACTGCAAACTGTATACCTTCCAGTTCTACATTTTATCACAATGATTGAAAATAAGGTTGAAAAGACGAATTGGTAATTCTTCTTATCATTTAAATAAGCAATTCCATTAATGTGACATTAATATAGCAAACAAAATTTTTAGACCATAATCACATGTCAGTATGCAAATTTTCACTTAAGCATATTTGAGAAATGATATTTGGGAATTT
The DNA here is from genome assembly GCF_000002995.4 of Brugia malayi. Taxonomy (NCBI): domain Eukaryota; kingdom Metazoa; phylum Nematoda; class Chromadorea; order Rhabditida; family Onchocercidae; genus Brugia; species Brugia malayi. The sequence goes on along the minus strand of NW_025062476.1, from coordinate 3,228,511 downwards.
TTCTTCCCTCCCTGCTAATTTTTTGGTGAAAAAAAAAAGTGGAAAAGGCAATATTGCAGAATAATTGCACCAAGTTGATGAAAGTTTGCCCAGAATAATTATACTACATTTCTATACATAATATTTTTGTTGCGCAAGGGTTAATTGGTGATAAAATTGAAAAACCTAAAGTCTTTTAAATCTTTCATCTTTCATAATAGATTAGTCATCTGACCTGAAATTTAATTCAGAAACATTTTAATATAATTCTAATAATTGTTATAAATATAAAAAAATTATACTGAACCCATGAATTATATATAAATTATCCTAACCCTTTGTTTGTTTACACAATCGATATGATTTTGATTAAGCAATTCTCTCTCTCTCTCCCTCTCTTCCTCTGTTTTCTCGCTTATTTCAATCAGAGAATATTAAAAGTGTTAAATTCCATAGTACAATCAATTTTAATTGTTACGGAATTTAAAATATTTGTTAAACCAAAAAAAAAAAAAAAAAAAAAGGAGAGAGAGAGAGGGAGAGGGAGACTACTTAATCATTGATGTTATATTGCAGAATAGCAAAAGAAGGTGCTAGCAAGGAAAGGTCATAAGGTTAAAGAGGAAGACATTTTGGTCAGTTAAAGAAGACAACAAAGTGACATAATAGCAGCATACATCGGAGCAGAATTTCTCACAATTAAACTGTTTCATTTAGTTTCTATTTATCACTAATATTATTTCAATTAATTGCCAAATGTATCAATGTAATATATACTATGGTAATATATCATTGATTGACACATATCATTGACATTATTCATTATTCATCTCTGTTACATTTAATTTTGTTTTTTTTTTTTTTTTTTTTTTTTTGTTTTTTTAAATAAACTTTTCATCGATAGAAGAAATAAATGAACAGAAAATAAATGCTATCTAAAAGAGTAAATGTGGAAATACAAAATCATCTGTGTCATCTAAATCCTTTCTTTTTTTCAAGTTTTTACATCAGAACGATGAGTCAATTTAACATATTAATGTATTGATCAAACATTCCAATCTCAATGTCTCCTTCTATCATTCCAGATATTAAAAATGAAGTTGGGTTATTTTTCAAAGTTTTTTTTTTTTATTTTCCAACAAGTAAATTCCTTGTGAATTTTGTGAGTAATTCAATTCATTCACAATCGAATATCATCTAAATGAACAATACTTGAAAAGAATTTCCTTTCATCTCTTTCTATTTCACTATTATATTTAAATGCTCACTTCAAAATATTCGGGATTTAAACAGAAATTATAAAGAGAGTAAAGGGAAAGCATACCAAAGAGAAAACAATCAACTTTAGGTAGTTGGAATATATAATTAAAATATACAAATCATTTACTAATTTAAATTATATCTGTACACTGTATGTACTAAAAGTTAGGCTTAATCAGATGGATTGATTTGAATAAATTACTTATTTTATAACTTTTCATCCCTTTTCATACACTGATAGTGTAATTTGTGAACTTCTACTTGATAAGTTAATTAAAGTTATATGGATAATTAGGCTTGGTTTAGATAATTTTTATGAGTAAATATGACTTGCATTGTATGAATTAATGCTGTGTAAAATTAGCAAATTCTCTTATGCTTGATGTTTTTCTTTGAAAAAAAAAAAAAAAATAAATAAAAAATCGTAATTCTTTTTTTTCTTAAATTTAAAACATTCAATTTTATATGATCGTTGCAAATCTAAAAATTCTATGCATCTATAAGATTTACATTTGAAAATAACAAAATTTGTTCTAAATAATTTTGGTGGGAAGAAAACAGTCATAGTGTACCGTCAATGCGTGGCGAATTTTAATTGGGAAATATGAGTGGGAGTTAATTTCATTTCAATTTTGTACTTTTGAATTTTGGTTGGGTATGTCTTATTTGGAGCTAATCCATGTAATCATTCTTCTAGATTTCAGATAGGAAGGAATAAGACTAATAGATTGATGTAGAGAGAGAGAGAGGAAGACAGAGAGAGAGAAGAATTGATGCGATAAGATGTTGATTTCTTGACTGATTGTCTTATTGTTAGGATGTGTGCAAAAATTTATAGAAATAATTGTGATATATAGAAAAATATATACATATATATTCTATAGAAAACTTTATTGAAATAATTATATATAGAGAGAAAGAGAATGTAGAAAAAAATTTACAGAAATAATGTGATACGTAGAGAGAAAGAATTATAACAGTACTATGAATTCATGAAGTGTGAGAGTTTATGGTCATAAAGAGATTGATTGGTTGAAACAGATCGTTTCATTTTTTTTTTTTCCATTACATAGTAAGAAAAAAAAAAGCAGGAATTATTAGGGATAAATGATTTTACAGTGTTCTTTTCTTTTTTTTTTGTTTTCATATTTCCATTTTTGCAGAGAATGACTTCTTTATATAGCATCAAAGGAATTGCTATACTGGATCAGGACGGTAATCGTATCCTTGCCAAGGTATATTGAATTAGTATACTTTATTTAGCTGAATACGATACTATTAACTATCTGACTTTTTTAGTTTGTTAAATGGGTCACTATACCTTTTTTTTTTTTTTTTTTTTGATATTACTATTTCTGGTTTATGTTTGCTCCATTTTGTTCATATCTTAAAGGTGTAAAATGATTTAAATAAATAAATTATTAAAGAATTCACAATATGTTAATTTCACATTGATTTTGGAAACATTCCTTGACAAATGTGGAAGTTTTTTCTTTTTAGTATTATGATGATAAAGTATTCCCGAGTACAAAAGAGCAGAAGGCATTCGAGAAAAGCCTGTTCCAGAAAACGTGCAAAGCAAATGGTAAAAGTCTTATCATGAAGTTCCTGTTGTTTTTTGTTTTGAGGGTGTTGATTGAGGGTGTTCGTTAGAGTGTGGGTGTTCGTTAGAGTGTGTAGCTTATTGTCTTGTGCTTTCACAAATGGACAGGCTATTCTGTCTAACTAGACAATCTTTTCAGAACTTTCCAAGATTCCTCATTAATTGGCTATTGTTTTGAGAAAAATTACTGGTTCATTGTAATTTTTTTCACTCAATTTTGCAGCCGAAATAATTTTATTAGATGGAATGATCTGTGTGTATCGGAGCAACGTTGACCTATTTTTTTACGTAATGGGTGATGCAGATGAGAATGAATTGATCCTTGTCTCAGCCCTCAACTGTCTGTACGATTCAGTCTCACTGGTACTGCGAAAAAATGTGGAGAAGAAAGCACTTATCGATGATATGGATATTGCTATGTTGATCATTGATGAAATTTGTGATAATGGGTTTGTGGATTGGTTTCTCTTACATTCGATTGCTTCAAAAGCTTGTATGAATTGTGCAAAAAAAAATCCTGAAGCTGCAGAAAACACTGTCAAGCCTGATTCAGGAATTTGTCGTGTTGGAAATAAACAAGTTTTTAAACTTTTAGCATTTCTAAATAATTGGAGCTTCAGAATTGTTTCATATGGAGATTTAATAACTGTATTAAGAAAAAATTAGAAAGGTGGCTTCGATAGGTTTTTATATTTGCATTTGACAGAAGATGTGCAAGCAACTTTTGAAGTAAGTGAATACTAGGTGGTTGTAAGTCCAATCCATTAGTTTATTCATTCGAAAAGCACGTGAAAGTGGGCTTCCCAATCTCACATTTTTATGCTCACAGCTAAATAATATACCATTTAAAGTCCAAGCTACTAAGCAAATTTAGATTCGATAAATCTAGTTAATCATAATCTTATATCTGTTTTACTTGCAGTGTTTTGATGGAAACAGAACCACAGGCTGTTGTAAGTCGTTGTGCTTTACGAGCTGATGAACTAACATTTGGTGATCAAAGCATCTCACAAGTGGGAATGTCGGTACGCATGTCTTAAAAGCAGTCTTTTCCACTGAATTTATTATTTCGATGTAATTCATGGCAGATGCATGCTGTAATATCAGGAAGGAAGTGTTTGTTATGTACTATTTCTTTATCTGAAAAAGAACTCAAATCAAACGACTGGTTATGCAAGTTAAAGAAATCGTTTGATTTAAGGTCTTTTTGCTATTTTCGCAATGGCCTATTTCTTGCTTATTGGGAGGGTTTTCTTCTTAATGACATAAATTTCCTGTTGCTTTTAATGAATTACATGTCTCAATGTAACCACTTGGAGTTATGGTTTTGAGAGGCGAAATTAAATGGTGAGTTAAATAGACGAAGCCATTTCTCTTCTCGCATTACAAATAGTTTCTTAGATTTTTTTTTTTGGCTTAAACGGATTCATTTCTTGAACTTTCTCATTGTTTCCACTCAAATGAGTATGCTGAGCTTCATTTAGCTCTTCCTTGCTTTACGTCTTGTTAACACTTTTTAACCAAAGCGGATAATTATTCAAATTAAGAAAATAATAACTGGTGTGACTCATCGCTCTGATTTTCATAGAGTGCAACTTTCTGTAAACTTTGCTTTTGACTGTTAGAGTAGCCTGTATATCAAAATTCAAATAACCATTGGAAGAGTTCAAGATATGGCTTATAAGCGTCGATTTGATTTGCTTTTGCTCTTTTGTCCTTACAATCTGTATTTCTCTGTGCTGATTTTATTGCATTTAACACATCGATTATACTGGAAATGATAACTCTACCAAGCTGAGGTATTATAGGCAGTAATTTAAGCGATCTCAAAATCGATGTGCTAGTCGCATGTGCATGTTGCATGTTTTATAGGTGTTTGCAGTTCTAATAAAATGGAATTAAAGTGATAGAAAAGAAAAGGAAAATTTGCTGTGGTCTTGTTTGTTTGGTCTTATATCTACATGACCAAGCATGCTGTTCCTTGTTGTGTGTGAAAAAGAATTTGGATACGGAGTATCTCAAACAATTATAACATCCATTTTTTATTTGATTCCCCTCTATATTTGAAAGTTGGATAGGTTCTATTATTATCGATTATGTTATTCGTTATCGGTGGTCCCATATATGTAATTAATCATATAATGCAATCGTCACTTGAAGTAAATCCATTGAAAATTCGTTCTTAGTATAGCAGTGTTTATATTTCATCTGACATGAAGATGGGTTTCGATCGCTGCAGCTAATGCGCAAAATGTTTCAGTTAATTGGTTCGGCAAAGGAGCAGTTGAAGTGGTCTCTTTTGAAGTAATAAACAAAGAAAGACGGATTTTGAAATGTCAGTGTAATTATTGATGACGCTAAAGTTATTCACATGCATACGGTATCTACCTATGTGTCGATGGTGATGGATTATTTTCCTTTATAATTCTGTTTTCTGATGTTTTGATTTTTTCGTTGGGTTGTCAAGAATTTAGGGAGAATCGTTCCATTTTTCTTATAAAAGTTTGGACACATATGAATTGTTTATACTCTTAAATTCGTTTCGTTTTATTGTCATGAAAATTGGGTAATTCAAGTGATTGAATATTGAGTTTGTTTTCTACGCTTGTTTTAATTAAGCATTAGCCTTGCATATCCGTCCCACTATTTGCAAATAATTTTTTCGAAAATTTCATTTTTTTTTTTTTTAAAGTGCTCGACCTTTGATATGCTATTGTCATCATTTTTCACACGCCAGTCCAGCTGTCCTGCCCTCGCTCCCAAATGCATCTTTTTTTTCTGAACTAAATTATTTTATGCCTCTCTGTTTTGAACTATTATTCAACAGTGATACGTTTATGGTCATCATTTTTGTGTAAATTCTTGAGATTCATTATCACTATATCTTTGACAAGTCTTTGACAAGCACAGTCGAGAAAGTCAGGAAGATTTGATATTTGATAAAGATTTGATATATTATCGAGAGTGATAAATGTTATTTTTTAAATTGTTTGTTTGATTGTTTTTGTTTCAAGTAAATATAAACACTTAAACTTGGTTAATTTCCTGGTTTTTATTCCTTTTCACAAATCAGGAAAGTGTGCAAATCAGATAGTCACGGATTTATCTTTCCTAATGAAATTACGGAAACTTCGGGATAACATTTCGTCCCGGACAACATCGGGACTTGTCTGGGAGGTTTCTCTCCACACTGATTCGAGAAATACTCATTTTTAGTTCTAAGTTTAATGAAAAGAAGTGCGAAGGGAGTACGTTTAAGAAGTTTTGAGCGAAACCGGCAGGGAATCAGTCCCGGAAATGCTCTTATATTTTGGTATCTTTTTGTTACAGAGGAAAGGCGAACACAGAAAAAGCTAGATGAGTTTGTTGTCAAGCATGAAACTATGCAAATCTGATTGGAATTCAAATTTGTTTCCCTTTTTAGCTACACGAAAGTCAGAAATATGCATAAGATGCCTTCGCTGTGTCGAAGTGACCGGCCTTCTGATCGATTATCTTCAGCTGAAGTGTCCCGTAGACAAACTAAGAAGGCGAAGGTATGCTTTATCTGTTTTGTGAAATATAAATGGAATAAATTTTTTTTTTTGTGCCTGTATGTCATCAGTTATGTTATATTTATTTCTGTGTTATATTATTGCTGAATTCATAAGCATGCACTGAATGATTAATAATGTGATAATATCGAACTGATCACAAACTTATGGGAACTTGTCACTGTGGTATGTATAAATAACTTCAAATTAAACAACATTTTAATACAAGGCCCCGACCAAGTAGTATTTGTTCTATTTCATAAAACCAACGAGAAAAAAGTTGATTTTGAATTTTATTAAATTGAACAAAATATAAAGCCTGCACAGAGCTGAACGTAAAAATTGTCCTTTTATGGAGATTATTAGTTTTATTAAATTCTGGAAATCATATTTCTGATGGAGACTATTATTTTTACTAAATTTTTTGGGATCAAAACATGTTTTATATATTTGCTGGGTTGAAATTGATCTGTTGTCAGTAGCAAATTCTCGTCGCTGATTTGGTATTTTTAAACGGGTTAAATTGTAATATAAGTCTCCGAATTCGGTACTTTTGCTCAGTGTTTGCTCAATTTTAATATTTACTTCTTGTACGATATTTATATTTCCAGTAGTCATCCCATATAATCCTTTGTGCCTTTTTTTCTCGTCTCAGAGTTTTGTTATTCCATTCTGGTTTGTGTCTATATATGTGTATATATGTATTGTATGTATGTTCAACAAGTTTAGCTACTTTTTGACACTTTGTGCTTAGCAAAGTTAGTCATTTTTCAATTATTCTCGAACTGATGTGTTTATTTTTGGGAATTTGTCGGAATGCTTTGATCTATTGTGTGTTTCCGTAAATAATGTACTTCAAAACAATACATTAAAGTGCATTTAATGAAAAAGCACTGGACAGAAATGAGAATTGTATGAATGTGAGGGTAGTGTGGCTTCCGTGGCGCAATCGGTTAGCGCGTTCGGCTGTTAACCGAAAGGTTGGTGGTTCAAGCCCACCCGGGAGCGGTCGCTTTTGCAAGCTCTAGAGAGTTTATATGGCAATTTATGTTTACTTGTCTTTCATATGATGTCATTTCATTACTAGTTGTACTTGTTGTACTTCACCCATTTGATTGCATCCCATCTTAATATGAAGGCATTATTATACATGCATTGACGAATTCCGAGAAAAATCTTCGCAAATGAAAACACTAATAAAGTGTGGTAGGTTGAAGTTCACGTAGATTTATTAAATTAAATGCTTTTTAGAAGAAAAATACCAAGAAACGAAATAATGGATCAGTGATGAAAGAAATATCGGTATTGGAGGAGGAAGAAGAGGGAAAAGACGCTGGTGATGGCTTAACAGAAGGAGAAGTGGAAGAACAAAGCGGGAGTTTGTCAGATTATGAGGATGAACTGGATGGATTACTGAGGCATCAAACCACAATCGATAATTACTTCAATCAAGGAAGGTTAAAACCTTGTCATCGAAGTGATCGTGCGCGGCGAAAAAAGTGATTTTTGTGTTTTTTTCTTCTGAAATTCGATAGAATCTGAGAACACATTGCACTACATAAGTTTTCTTTCTTCTTGTCCATAATTTTCATCAAATAAAATGAGATTCAAATCAACTCAAGAATTAGGAGTGTGTACATTGCAGATACCTGTAGGAAGCTTTCCTTCACATTATTTTCAAATTATATATGTCGTTCCAGTTTTTTGACCGAGGAAAATTGAGGAAATTTTTTCTTTTAGTTATGGAAAATGAGAATAGAAACATTCATTCATCGTTCTGTCATTTCTGCAAATATACCTGGTGTATTTCTGAAGAAGCCCATTTAGTGTTATCGCTTATCTAGTTTTATATATATCGTCGTTAAATTTATTATGTGGAGCTATCATCAAAGATGAAATTTTTTCTCTTTTATAGACGAAAACAGGGTGAGGAAGATGATGGAAACGGTCGTTGCAGTTCAGTTCAATGTGATTTACGCTTACTTTCAGATTGGTTTGAAGTAAGTATTCCGATTTTGTTCTATAGAATTCATGAAAATTTCATTATTTGGAATTTTTTAGAAAGGGAAGAATTTAAGCGAAGAAAGATTGACTTACATTGATGTTTATTGCAATTTTTTAAAGTTCCTGCTGAAATCAAAGATTTTCTCGAATATTCAATTTTATTTATTGAGATTTTAGCAAAAAGGATTTTCGTGGAGAATTAATGAAAAGTTTAGTCTTTTTTTTTTCTTTTTGTAGAAATGTGATGGTTATCTTCCACGTGGTGTTATTCGAGAATATACTAATGCAGAGCGTTTGTTTCCCCGTTGGTTAACGTATTTGGCAGCTGGTTTTAATCTGGTTGTAAGTTCAGATTATAATATTACATGCTGATTTCTTTTAGTTTACTATCTTACAGTGAACATTTTATTTGGTTCTATTGGTAGGAATTCCCAAAATAATCAAACTATAAAAATTTTTCCATTAATGCATGATATTCAATAAATTATGGCTGTAATCAGTAAACGAATTATTGTGTTTTGCTAAGCTTCCATTCGTTGACGTTGTTGGTTGACTTGCAGTACTGATAAGGAAATAGAAATGGTTGTATTCTTGTCATCAGTGAGCCCTTTACTTTGTTTTTGTTTGTTCTTTTAGATATTTGTAATGAAATTGCTGTTAATTTTAGATCTTTGGGTTAGGTTCGAAACGGAAACTTGTGCAAAATTTTTGTGATAAACAATTACAAGATTACACATATATTGTTGTTGATGGTTTTCAACCAGCGGTTAACTCACATATTATATTTCAGGTAAATAATTATGAAATAAATGTCATTCACTATTAATTGGTATTTGGATATAACTTCTGCCAGCAGTTATCACAAGATAGTAAAGTAACATCATTCACTATTAGCATTATCACTTGTTAACTGCTTGGCATTCTTTTTTACTTTTGAGATTTTCTTTGTTCTGAACTATTTTATTATTATTTTTTTTTTCGAAAATTTTTTATGAAACTGGTATAATTAAATATGCTAGAAAAATAATAGGTTATGGAGAAAATAAAACGTTTTTGCAGTGTTTGGAGAAAAATCTTTCACTGAAAGTGGTTGTGACGACTAAAAATCAACTGGAATATGCAAATGCCATTGGTCGTGCAATAGATAACAGAAATGAAGATGTTGTTCTTGTATTACATAACATTGATGGACCTGGATTGAGGTTTGTCTGCATTCAATATTGTTTAATACATGATCATCAATCAATGAAGTAGATCTACTTATTTTCTTTTTTTAAAATACTTTTAAGAAGCAGTACTATTTGCAGGGCAACACTTGAACAGTGGGCTTTAGCCGAATTTGCAAAAGCTAAACATACTCATATCATTGCTACTGTTGATCATGTCAATAAAAGCTTGTTATGGACCCAAGTTCGATTTAGTTCTTATTCACATTATTTTCTTGATCACGTTTCTCATTCCTTGTCTTTTTTTTTTTTTTTTAAATATTTAGGCTTACGAAATTAAAGAAATAAAAGGAATTTATTTTTGTTTACATATTTCAGAAGTTGTTAAATGCATTTAACTTTCTCTTCATCAATGTTAATACCATGCAAGCCTATAAAACTGAAGTATTTGCTGGTTATTCGAAACTACTAGGATTGAATCCGAAAGGATCAGGATATATGCATACATTTGCATCTTTGGATGTGGTCTGGATGTCGTTGACAAATAATTCTCGCTCATTGCTTCAACTTATTACCAGTTATTATTATCGTAAAAAGAAACCAGTGGAGTTTTTCGAGCTTTTTCATTTGGCTAGGTGATTTCTCTTTTCTGCTAAAACAGTTCAGTTGTTCATGTTGACTAATACGAAAGAAAAAAGTAATCTATTCCAAGATGGATTAGTATTTGAGTTTGTTTGGTTTTGAGGGATGATTTCTTGGTTTCAACGGATGCAGCATTACGACAGCATCTTAACGAATACAATGATCATCGTCTCATCCTGCGAAAGCGTCATAGCGATGGCAATGAATACATATCGATAGCTGTGGAGGAAAGGGTGACTTGCCTTTTTTAAGTTTGAATTATAAATAATCGTATGAATTGCACATGCCCATAGATTAATTACTCACAGATTAAATACAGTTACTTATCATGAATTATTTATCAAAGAATCGACGTTTAACTGATATATGAGATTGCAGTTGTTTTATTGTCGAGAAATGAACTGTGATGAATAATAGGCTTTACTGGTAGTGATTCTGGAGAATTTATGGATTTTTTGACAGCTTGAGTAGCAGTTTAATGAAGATATCATAACTTAGGATTTGCTTGTTTAAATACCTGAAATCATATTGAGTGTAATGCGATTATTTAAATTAATTTACGAACATATGATCTCTTTTTAATTATTGGAATTTTTTGTTGAAATTTTAGACAATGATGGAATTCATGAAGGAAAAAGGAATGATTCTGGATGATGACGACAGTGATTAACATGTTGATCTCTTTCTATCTTCACAAAAATGCTCTGAACTTAACACGAACTGGAAGGAATTTTTTCAAGTCCTTTTGTTATAAATTTATAGATGCATGAAAGGGAAGAAAAACATTATATTTTTTTGAGTATGTTTTAAAGTTATGGGTAAATTATGGATAAATATAATGGACGGCAAAACTACTAAGAATATAATGATTGAAACTTGGAAAAGCCTTGTTGAACATCACAAAGTAACCTGTAGCATTTTTGATGATCTTAGTTGTAATCTACCTCTTGTAATCGATTAGCGTTTTCTAATACTAGGAATTCAGGTTGTGGAACAAGATTTTCAGTCTCTTACTAAGAAATCTTTGGTATTTGCTACAATTGCAAAGAAAGCTTTTCAAACTGATTTTAAAGTTTATGGGTTGCAAACAGTTTGGAATCAGTATGATGAATTATGAAAAAGAAAAATGATTCATTTTCTGATACTACCTTCAAAATGTAAATTATTGTGTGGGTTGGAAATTTATAGCCATAATCATGCTAAATTCGTTATTTCCTTAGAAAAATTGTTTGTAAGTTTTAGATTGAAGGCTTTCTTTAACTTCTTACCATCATCATTATTATTAGTACTCTCCACGGGTAAACTTCAGAGTGTGAGCAAGATTTAAAAAGAAAAAAAAATCTGTTGCATTGTTGCTTTCTTCCATGTATTTGCTCATTCTATCAAATCCATAATTGAACTTTTGATCTTCATTTTCATTTCCTCAGCAATATTGGCTATTTAATTATTGATAAAGAGTGATGTAATTCGAATTGCTAAACCTTATTCTGCACTAATGCAATGTAGTATATTTTTCAACGCTTTGGTAAATTTTGAACATTTCTTCCAAAAGTATAAAATGGTATAATTTTTCTTCATCTGAAATGACATTGGAATGCTGGATACATTTAAAATTATGTATAGATTAGCTTCACAATGAAGAAGAACAAGTAACAGTAGGATGAGGCAAGAAGCCTCCGCTGTTTTCATGAATTCTTCGGAAGCTTTCATAAAGTACTTCCCAGCATATTGAAATTGCTATTTTTTAAAGTTCATCAATTCTTTTCCGTTGCATCGAAGTAAGGAAGTGAGAGAAAGAAAGAGTAAAGTTTTTGAAATTCGATATTTGTATAGAGGGTAAATTTGTGACAATTTTTTTTGTTATATTTTCATTCAGGTTTAATTTGTATGTTTCATTTCTGTTACTGGTAAAACCGGTCGGTCTTTCATTAGACTATAATTACTATTATTACTTTGCTTATGATTTAAGCATATCATTTCATTCAGCACCATGGGACAGTGTCAGTATGTAGTGGACAGTCTTCCAGCATATACACCTCAATTGGTTGCTTTCTTGATAGCTTTAGTGGAATTGATCATTGTTCTCATCGCTTATATCGCACGAGAAACTCAAAGAAAAAAGGTTGTTGATAGAAATTATGCCAGCAGTGGAAAATGAAATAAATTTGTGAAACTTAAAGCTAAAGAAGATCATGTATTTAAGTGTTCAATTAAGTTATATTCCATTAATTAGGCAAGGTATAATGCAAAAGAATGGGATTCAATGCTGGAACAAAATACAGACTTCGCCGGATTCTATTTCTTCATTTCCTAAATTAATAATTAACACCTAAAGATAATTGGATTCCATTCAATAATTCTTTAAACTGTAATGACTTCACTCATTAAAGTATTTTGATTTTCGGGATTAATGTAAATTCCAAGTTTTACGACACTAAACAATTCCTATGTTTATCTTCCAAACAGACCATTATTATTTTAATATTATATTTGAACTATCTGCTAGTAGCAGTAGCAGCCTGTTCCTCTTGAAGACTTTTTATGGACGTGAAGATTTCGAAGATATTCCAGAGGAAGAGAAAATGGAACATGAAGGAGCTATTATGGGAAAAAATAACGAAGAAGTATGAATTAATCTGCAAACTTCAAATATAAAAATTAAAGGGAAAAGTATCTAATACAAACAAGAATGTCAGAAAAAAAAGATTATATCATCAACAGTTTTCATTATCATTCAATTGTAATACTCTCGAAAATGATATTATAATCATTTATGAGCTAGATAAGCTCATGCATTGCTTAATTTATACAACACATTAACTATAAAATTTTAAAAGAAGCAACAAAGTTTAAAAAAAAAAAATGCTTTATATTCAAAATAAGTATTTTAAGCTTCATATCGTACAATCAACAGATCGAACAGCAGAGGTAGACGTTGGTGCGGTACCTGCATCAAGTGCTGCTGCTGCTGCTGCTGCTGCTAGTGGTGTCAAAGTAATGGTACGACGGAAAAAGGCTATTTCGTTAGTGAATTCTTTCTCTCTAATTTAGATTTGGATAATCAATAAATTCATCATATATATTTATTATAAGAAAATTCTTACAGCGAGCAAACTGATTCGCTGACCAAAGAGGTAACTCCTGCAGATGCAAAAATTATCCGTTTCACGTTGGAAATTGATTCAACAGCTCGAGGATTTGAATTTATCTCTGTGCTTCAGGTATCATAGAATTCGCATACTGTCAATTTTTTCTTTTTTTTTTTTTAATTTATTAAATTTAAATATGTGTAAATGTTTATTAAACTTTCAATTATCTTTATAATAACTGGAGAAAATATGCCTTTTAGTCTTTGAAAAAAAGCTTAACTAATTCATTCATCATCATAGATCTTTTTAAATCGTTTAAATTTGAAGTTGCATTTTCCTTATTAATTCAATTAAGCATATAACATTAAAATCTAGGTGAATTTAAGAATCTATCGAAAGAAGATACAAATGATTATTGTTCCCAAAATATTATGCAACAAAAGTTTACAACAGATTGTTATAGAGCGCCCTTCAAGAAGTCAGTGAATTTAAACACATTCGATTTAAACTAGCCGATGAAGCCCAAGATCGGTTATGTGATTTCCTAGTTCGCAAAATGCGGTCAATTTTGGAAGAGGTTTCCATGTTGAATTTATAAGTTAGAGTTGTAAAAATTGTTAATTTAAGCATCTAAACATCTTTTATAGAAATTACTTTTATGAGCACCTGATTTCTACGTTTAGATTATAAATTCGCTTTCAAAAATTTAAAAAAAAAATAAAATACTTCTTATTGAGAAAATTTGTTTGTTTAATGATGAAGTGCTCCTTATTGTTGATTGGTTGGCATAAACAAATCATTGACTGACATTATACGATAACTGTTGGACAGTATCAAGGTAATATCATAGGTAGGAATCATAGGAGTTCAGATTAATAGAATATAACGAGAGTACTAAGACAAATCGAATTAAATCAAACATTAATCAATAAAATCTTTTAATCACGTTTTATAATGGGCGTTGGCTTACAACAAAACGTATGATTAAAGTGAGTAAATAAATAGTTGTCACTCTTGATTGACCTTTGCCCTTTGTATAGTGGACAGTTGATTTATAAAATTATGTAAATTACTTGTAAGAATGACCTTCGAGTGGAACACCCCTACTTCATTTAGATATTGTAGATAGGATTGCTTTGTAACAAAGAAAGCTAATTGAGCAACGAGCTTATAACCTTTGAACCATCGAATATAAATTTGACTGTCACACTGAGAACTTTTAACAATAAAAGTGGAAGAATCTATTCACAACGTATTAAGCAGTGACATACATCCTAGACAATGCACAGAAGTACAGTTACCATTGAATGATGAATGTTGGATAAATCATTTCTCACTTAACCTATGAAATTGAAATAGTTTTGTTTAATGAATATTCAAATAAGACAACCTTCACATTATAGATTTCCATCTTATATTTAGTATAAAATTACTTCGATATATTATAACTTTCGCGACATATTCAACTTATATTTTGCATCAACAACATCCGATTTTTTTGTTATTGTAGCAAATAATGAATTTCAAATTCAAATTATAGTCAACACAGCGTAAATGGCTGGTGCATGGAGTAATCCACAATAGAACTTGGAAAGTAAGCGGATTAGAGAATTTGCTAGAAAAAGGTGGTGATATCAGAACACAACAGATGCTTCGTATCACTGCGCAAGGACCAATTGCGCCCATTACTATTCTTGCTTATATGGTATGTTAATGCTGGACAAGTTAAATTGGAATATTTTTTCCCAGAAAAAAAAATCAATCGTCACTATATGATATTATAACTCAGATTGAAATTGACATAAAACTGGAACAGATGAAGAAACAATCGACACCATTAATAATCAGTAAAAAAAGAAGCAAAGTACGTGAAGAATCTCCAACACAGTCTATTTCAAGGTAAAGATGTTCGTTCTAAAATAGCATCCAATATTTCCATATTAAGACAAGAAAAATACTTTCAAATTCTCATTTGTAAATATTCTTTTTGTGATTTAAAAGATAACGAAACCAGAAAAAAAGGTGAAAATATTCGATAAGATATAAAATTTGTTTAATGTTAAACAGTGAAATTATTTGAAGAACATTTGAGAAGACACCGCATATCAAAGCGAAACTTTCACCTGTTACACCAAATATCGCGACACCTGTACGTATATAATACAGTGAATATAATATTACCATCAAATGACCTTTAATTTAAAAAAAAGAATTGATAAATTCAATCAATACAGGAACTAGAAATAATAGTAGAAAACATTAACATCTCCATTATTATTTTTAAATGATTTAAAAATAACAACCGTTTCTCGAGAAAAATAATGATAAGTTTTAGATTTAAATGGATGTTTAGTTTAAAATGATATTACTTGAAGATTTCTAAGCGATAAAGAATCAAGTTAAGAAAGATTTTGGAAATACCCAAAGCTGTTCAATATTAGAAATTCCTAAATGCTTTCGTATTAAGACAAATTATCTTACGACATTGCATACAATGAGTACTATACCATCTGAAAAATTGCCTACAGCGATGGATACTTTTGTCCATTCACGGAGCAGCAAGAAGGATACAGGTCATAGTCCTACGAGTATTAAACAGGTAACTAGCTATTCTTTATGGTACTTCTATGTAGTCTCAACATAGAAATTCACAGAAGATAGAAAGAGTTCTACATTGTGACTCGTACAATTCACATTATTTAAAATGTTTTCCTCCTGCAATCCAACTTATACAGTTACTAGATTCGAACAACTAATTTATACTTTTTCAGAAAAGGACGCCGTCAATGTCATCTAGAAAAGGTTCGGTGAGGCAAATACGAAAATTTTCAACTGTCAGATACAGAACAGCAAGTGACACAGATGCTCGTTCAAGATTTCGCAGTCATCGAAGTAGCGAAAAACCACCAACAGAACATACACAAACCGAACAATGATACAGTCTCGAAATTCCTATCTGTCGAAAATTATTGTTCATTCTCAGATTCCTTTAAAAAATGTTAGTTGTACTGCTCAGTAGGTAAGCCACTACAGTTTAATCGCAAAATTAGATTTTGGTCTATCCCAAGTTTTAAGTTAAGATTTTAATTTTTTTCTTTTTTTTGCATTCTTCTTTAATGCAACGTCTGCTGATTCACAGTCTAGTAAATTCGAAGTTTGGATTATTCATAAATCTTACAATATGTATTCTCATCTTCACACATCCTCTTTCATTAATCCCAATTTGTTTGTCATTTTATTTAATGAATACCTCTCTAAACTGTCTTCAACCGGAACATACAACAATCATGTGTTTTTATTGCAAAAGTTATTATAATGCTTATTGTCGGAGTTGAATATTTCTTCAAATTTATCTCTTTAGAGAAAAGTCAAACTATTAATTCAGAGTTTTCTTTAATCAGTACAATAGTTGGCTCAATGATTGCTATACAGAAAAGTATAGCAATTCCCAACATAGCAACTATCTTAGGATGGTGACAGATAACAAATATTGTTCCGTTCAGAATAAGAACCAAACCATACTGTTACACTTATTAATATTGATATCCCAGAAATTGACCGATTTCTGAAAGGTGGAATTTATATGAAGGAATACAAGAATTTAACACCATAAATGGTTTTTTGGTGCGAGGATGCATGAATATTGAAATTCATAAATTTAATATTCAAACAATTCGTTGATTATAACCTTTTCAGCAAAAGACTACTGATTCAGGGTAACGATTACGAACTAGTCATGGATGTATTAATTAAATAAGTCTAATCGGATGAAATAATTAAATGAAATCTATACTATAAAGAAAAAGTATGAGAATCTAGAACTCGTCTAAAAAACTCAAATTTAAAAGAACAATATTTACAAACCACCTTTCTTCCTGGACATAATTTAGGTCCTCCTTTTGTCAAAGAAGCAAAAATTACAGGAAGAGGAAGTTTTACAACTAGAGTAGTGCATTTAGAATTAGTAGAGAATTTATTTGCAGAAAGTTTCTTGAATGTTTTCAGATTTGTTGCACGACACGGTTTTTCAGAGATGATTTTAACTGATACTGCAAATCAATTCCAGTTAGTTTTTCAAACCTTAAAACAATTCCTAACAAAAACGAAGAGTAACACAAATTCCCTCATCGGAATACCCTACTAAACTTCTCCGCGGAAGTGAACGAGAACAGAAGTAAGAATAAAAGGAATTTTATGAAGTCTTTGCAAAATAATGTTTATACTTTAAACTTTGTTTCCAATTTTATGCTTATGCTGTAAACCTTTACACACTGTTTCCAATAATGTTTATAACTCTTAGCTTCAATCTTACGTTAATGTTGTAAATCTTTATATATTGCTTCCTATTCGGTATTTACATCTTAAATTACTACCCATTTGCTTGTTGTGGCTACAAAATTCCACTACTTATACCTCAATTCCTCTTTATAAAATTTATTATAATGTTGTTTCTATTAATAAAGGAATTATTAATATTTCTGTCTTACATTGTATATTAAATACAAGGTATATATATATTAGATATAGGATAAAATCTACATCCAACAAATCTCCGGAGATCAAGAAAGCTTTCTCGAAGTATTATACTCAACCAGAATATATTTTTAGAATATACGATTTCAAACAATAATATTACCCATGTTTAAGTTAAGAAGAGTTTATCGCACTTCTTATCTTTGGTTTATTTGTTTGGAACAGAAAACAGAGAAATCAATAGGAATAAGTTGAAATCTGAATGGGCATGTGAAAATTTTCAGTTTATCGAAAAATAATTCTATTCATCCTGCGTATCAAAATTCCATTTGAATCGTTTTGTCAAGAGATTTTTAAATTTTCTTGCCCTGTCCTTTAATGCAGCGTCCGCTGATTCACAGTCTGCAAATAAATTCAAAATAAAGGTTTTAAATGATCTTTGGATTATCCGTATGCATTATCCATAAATATTATATAAATAAGTTAAGATCCACCAATTCTCAGCTTGTTCTTAAAGAAATCTGAAGAACTTAAACTTGCCGAAATTCTAGTTTGCCTTCCCAGAATTGCATTACTAAACATATCCTTGCCTTAAACATAACATAAACTTTGTGAAATAAATTTATTGCAGCCTTCATTAGATATATCCTTTGTTAAGCTGTCAGCCATCTGGAACCAATTTCAACTCTCCAATACTTTGTTACAATTAGATATTACTAGTACATTGTTTGTAAAAAGGTACTCAATCAAATTTCGCATAAACTCTCAAAATTTAATCCCGAACTCGAACCACGTAAAATGAAATAAATTTAAATCGCCACTTTACTTACCATTTATGTTTCCGAACAGTCGCGAAAGTGTAGTTGTTAGGAAATTATCTCGCGAAACAATATCGACAAAGAATTCTTCAGGGCATTCCTTTAACTGGAAATGAAGTACCGGTATTAATGCCATATACATTTCTTTATGTTCTATGAGTCCCTTCGTACAGGAGCACAACAAATGAATTAGTCGCTTCCACTGTTCAAAACCTTCATAAACCTATAAGTAGTACATATTCAATCGTGAAATATTCATAAATGAAAAGAATTCATACAGTAAATCAGACACGTTATTACCTGTCCCATCAGGAAGCACACGAATGCAAATTGTAACTCTCCAAGAAATTCGGACCACTCTCCATTAAGATCAACAAGAATTTTGTGCAACTGCCAACTTCGATCTAACGAATTCTCTGCATTTGAAATAGCCTAAAATAGGAGTTTTTAGATAATCAACTTTATGGAAGTGAGCTCTCTTATCGAAAAACTCTCTTAAAACAATCTCGACTCATTCTTAAATCACATCATTTATCCTACAAAATTTCTCCACATATGCCTCATATGGATTAGAACGAAGAAATTGAAAAAACTGTCACAGCACTGCGAGGCTGTGAGTTATGAAACAAATGGTCAAATGTAAAAATTTGTACGAAGGAAAATTTAATGAAAATTAGATGAAGTCAAGTAAACAAAAGGCAAATATTTCTATTTCTGTAATATCCCTATAAATGTGATTCGAACAAGGAAGAAAAGAAAAATTATGGAAACAGTAATAAAAGGTTGTACCTACCACGGAATGCAGTGGAAGTTCGGTGAAACGTATTTGAAAACCCTCTCTAATTCTCATAATAGGAAGACCATCTTTATCCACAAATCGTATCCTCGTTGGATGATCACGATCAACACAAGATGACGGATGCCCATGTACCTAAAAATGCAACATTAATCGACTACTTAAAAGAACAATTTTTCTGTAATGGCTACTTCTACACAGTGTTCCAAATAAAAAATGCTAACAAGGCGCCATAACAATCATTTAAAATTAAAAATGAACAGTTTAAAATCAAATAATCCTTCTTCAAATTTGAGATTGTCATTGGCACTGACTAACTATATAAAGATTGGACAAATCACAATAATTATATAAACAGAATTCATTTGATAACAATGAACAGCACTAGTAGACTAAACTTTCATTACGCACACTATAGGTACATTCCCGAATAAAAAGTATTAATTTATGCGGTTCAATTCGAATTAAGTAGAAAAACACGAGTTAAAAAAACTAGACAGCATAAACAGAATGTTAGAGATTAAACAGAAGTTCGAGGAATCATGCGGAATTTCTTAGGATAATAAAACATGGACGATTAAAAAATCATTTCAAAAAATAGACTAACACCCTCTTTTTCCATCATTTCGGTCTCCAAAGTAACTAATTCCGCTTGACTTGTTATACGACTATATTGATTCTCTGGTCGTAATCTCTCGACCGTTTTTTCTATAAAATTATGATATATTTGAAAGCAATGAAAGTTATCTAGTGCAAGTAAGCAGACGCACAAACCTGTAATATGATTGCTGAGGGAAAACCAACTTCGGTATGCTTCAAAAGGATATGGTGCTAAACCATCATCCATTGATTTCAAGTTCGAACGTATTCTCCCTATCTGAAATCCGAAATTCAAATCTGAGATTGATAGATGGGACATTAGTCTTTCACACTACAATAAGCTTTCAAATACAAGAAAATCATTAAGAAAAAGTTCACACAAAGGATTTTCAAGTCATTGCAATTTCATTTAAAATACACTTCATTAATAAAAAGAAGCTGACTGTAAAAGGAGCTTCAAGAGTTTCAAACAGTTTAACTTACAAGTTACGCTGTCTCTCTTTTTACAAAAAAAGGAAAGAAAAAAGAACAGAGACTCAAGATGCTAATTATTAACTAAATACATTTAAACATTAATACTACGAATATCTGCAATAACACTGCAGCAAATAACTGTTTTGTTTTAAAAAGATTACTGACACTGTTTAACTATCCAAATTAATTCAACTCACGACAACCTAATATGAGTAAGATCTAACACAATTACAAATGGATCTCCCAAAATAAACTTATGAATTAGGTATAAATTTAAAAAAATTAAAATTAATGAGACTATTAGATCCGTAAACAGATGATGATTACCTCATCTGCTGAACATGGCTCAATTATCATATCTTCACGTATCGGATCCCATTTACGTAGCAAAATTTCCTTTTCTTTGAAATGGTAGAAAAAACCAATACGTGGTGCCGTTTTGACGCTGAAGAAAATGAAATGAACGCCCGGAGGGATCATTTTTAAACCAAGAAATTTCGGCCCCACATGCCATGACTTGTAATCAATACCGAATTCTGTTGTTTGAGGTACATTGAGGAAAACCTGTAAAAATTTTCATACTTAAATCCATTTATCACTGAACTCTATGAAATAGCTTACGGTAATGAATTGAATCAGTTGAGAACAGTACAAGAACATCTTCTCATTAAAATTTGGCATTAAAAGACGCAAATGAACTTTCTATTATCAAGTAGGATATTAAAACTATTTCCAAAGGACTATAAGATTCATTAAGAGATAGAAAGTAATAAATAGGCATTGAGTAAATCTCTATCTTTTGTTCTTACAGCAAATAAGTATTTCCAACATCAATGAATTCAAACAAAGTATCACTTACCATAAATGCGCCATTTTCATACAAATGATTGGCAAGACTTGGAGGCATATCCGATGCAGATGTTGTACAGATGGATGCTGCAACGGATATTGCATCTGTCTTTTTCTTAATCATGATGAGTCAAGCTTATTATGAAGATACAAGATCCAATCTAGAAAAAACAAACAAATAAATTGAACTCCAAAAAATAAAATAACTTTCAAAAACTTTGCTTTAACTACCACATCTTTTTACTGTCCCTTAAATTTCATTGCTTAAGTTCCTAACCGATGTATCACAGAAAAGCAACACCTGGGACATACTAATTAACCCTAATTAACCGACCGATAACAACTTCCTTGCCCTCCCAACTTATCAGTTTAAACTCCACCAATGACAGTGCCTTAATTAATGCGGCCCACAAACGAAATACCTTGCAATTGCAATGAATTAGATTTTGTAATAATTTATCGTACGAATTTATTTATTATTAGTGAGTGTACAAAATGATAATCAGCATATTTTTCAATTCATCGTATTTCAGGCGAAAATTTGCATATTAAATTAAATTATAAAGTTAAATATAAAAATTTGAAAGAATATGGAACAGTCATTACCGTGTACATAATGCGCTGTTATTCTGTTTTATCGGTGTTTTTTGTGAGTGCTTTTGTAATTAAAATCGCTGTAGCTAATCGACCATTCAATTGTGTAAGTTGTTTAATCTCTTAGAAGGACTAACGATTATATTACCTTACAAATGTAATATTTTCATATGTATCCAAAAAAAGTTATAAAAAGACGAAATAGACAATTCATGCCTCACCTGTGCTAGCATACCTTGTGCTGCATTTTGCAGTTTGCAAGGATATTCTATCTGTTTTTTTTTCATTCATTTATTTTTTAACTATTTTGAATTTTTTCAAAAATCTCTAACTTATTTTAAGAAAGTCGTTTTAATTATAGGGTTAAAAATAAACAATCATATATATCTTCCTGTTATAGCTCACATTTTAAAAACTAATCCATCCGTGCATTCTAATTCTGAATGAATATATTAATTATAAAATTCAATTATCTTATATCAATCATCTCATTCGAAATATTACTTTTAATAATGTTAACTTAAAATACCAACAACTTGACTT
Organism: Brugia malayi; assembly: GCF_000002995.4. Lineage (NCBI taxonomy): Eukaryota > Metazoa > Nematoda > Chromadorea > Rhabditida > Onchocercidae > Brugia > Brugia malayi. The sequence continues at coordinate 3,206,088 of NW_025062476.1, read as the reverse complement.
GTCTCATCTCATAGCCATATTAATAACAAAATTAGATAATAATATCTCAATCAATTGCTATGGAAATGAAAATGTAATGTAATGAAAAACTGAAAATGAAAATATAATATTAATCTGAAATGCAAACAATCGTACATGAACACATGCATAAATCAATTAAATGATCGAATTTGGAATAATTTATTTCAACAACTCTCTTTTTTTTTTCCTTTTTTTGTTAATTCGTTTACTAGTGAATCAGTTTCTCAAGAAATTAATTAATTAATTAATTAATTGTTGCTTAATATTTGTCAGTTGAATTATGAGATTTGATTCGTATGTGAAAAGTACAATTGGAATAATTGCTAGTTAATTTATGCCCAAATTTTTTATTTTTTTCTTGGAAATGTAATTCATAAAACATATTTGTAAAAACATTTTTTTATTTGAAAAACTTTTACCAAATAATATGGGAAGAAAAGTATGATAGAAAACTATTAACTAAAATTATTACAATGTGTGCACTTTCATCTAAAATGAAACATTCGATTTGTTGAATATCATTTTTAGTATTATTGTGATATTGGGATAGTCCGGCTGTAGTCCGGTTATTGTGGTATTGGGATAATCCGGCTGTAGTCCGGTTGATCCAGTAATCTTGTCAGAGAAAAATAAGTGTTTTCTGAGAGCCAATTTGACTAGATTAACATCTCTGAATGTGTTAGATCAGTCTATCATACTCATATTATGTTTGCATCCATTGATGATTTCTGATAGAACTGAAGAGAATGAAACGGATATAAGGTAACCTTTCACCTTCTTTTTATCAGTCTTCCTCTCTCTCTCTCTCTCTTATCACTGATAACATCCTTATGTAATATCTATAAGATAAAAGAACTACATTAACAGTTCGATACAACCAATTACAGCGAGGATATTCGGAAATTGATGATAGAAGATATATGAAAATATATGCAGAGGATGGAATTCAGCCAGGTGAACAAATTCGACTCCTTGTTCGTCGTTTTCCAGATGTTAATGCTGAAGCGTAAGTTCTATCTTTAAGAAATCATTTTAATCTAATTTTTCATCCTTTGATTGGATTAACTTATTAAAACGTTCATTAGCAAAAATGGGCCATTTATTTCAATCTATAACTGCTAAATTTATTTATGATAATAGTCATTTAAATAAACTTTATTATTATTACATTTACATTTATTATATTCATGCAGTTGTAAAGCAAATTTGACAGTAAAGAAGAAAAAATCAAAATAAAGAAGACAGCAATGATTTATTAAGTAACTTTATTAAGTAAAATTGATATGATCGACTTTTCAACAAATAATCTTATCCGATTAATTGAATTTCTGATTAGGCTTTTCTTATTCAAATGTACATATTACTCATTCTATTCAATTTTTCTGCTTGATTTTGTAATATTGCATGTCATACTATTTTATTTTATTTAATCTCTCGTTCATTTATTTCAATTTTCTAAAACAAAAAAAAAAAAAAAAAAAAAAAAAACGAAGCCTAGAACAAGATTTCTGTGTAATAAACCAAAACATAATTTTGTTGAGTTATTTTTCATGATACTAAACAGTTAACGATTTTCTGAGATTTTTGGTGTGAAATTCTCTATACATATCTAATGTTACAGATCTATTTTCTGACCTACAAAAATTATTAATTTGCTAACAGTGATAGTATAACAATTAATTAAGCTGGAACGATATAAAATTAGGGTTTCTATGAAAGTTGTTGAATTCAAATTTAAAAAAAATAAGAAAATTAATGCTAACATTATCTTACAGCTTTGATATAATTCAAATAGGATATTTGGAAAAAGGCAGAACTTTGAACTTATCACATGGTGGCGGCAATTTTTTGCCCAAATATCCGTTTTGGTTTGATCGTGAGAAATACTTGATGTCTATAAGAATCATTCACTGGATATACGAAAAAAGGATCGTAGTGACTAGAAAGCTTTATAATTCGATTGATGTTTGTCGCTGTTGATTTGCTTTTCTTTTTTAACTTTTGTTTACTAATGTTATTGAAGCACTTTGAAATAATACCATTTAAAAATGTATGTTATATGTAATCGTATGTTCATTATCATCATTAACTGATCAATGATTTGATTTAATTATTGATGCTGAAAAATGATAATGCTTATAGTTCACAGCAATTGGTACATTTCAAGAACCAGAACAATTTTTTTATACATATGAAGGATACTACACAGAGATAGTTTATGTTATTGGTTATTCTGATCGAATTGTTGATCATTCTCATTACTTCTATGTTCAAGGCAAAAAAACATTTAAGTATGACGTAAGCACTGGTTAATATTAATTCATATAACTTCTGATTCAAACATAAATTCTTTATCATTTATAATCTTAAAATTTCAACTTGTTCAAATTTAGCCATTTGTTATCTCATTTTCACAATTATATAAAATGTATGATCATATATAAAATATATTCTTTCTTAGCTTGTTAATCAAAGAGGAAGAAAAAAAAATTTCTTTTTGCAACTTTGATGGAAATATTTATTTTAACAATGCCAAATATATTTCTGTCTTTTTTTTTTTTTTTTTTGATAATTTAAAAATGATGAAAATTTCCATGCATGAAATTCATTTTCATTTTTCTTTACTTTTAGCATTTCAACATTCCACGCGATGTATTCAATAGCTCAAGTCCAACTACTTTTAAAAATGCAGTTAGTATACAAAATACTATCGAAGCATATCGAAATTATGTGGGCACAGCAACTGGTTATCATGGTGACACGGACAAACTAATCTTGCAATCAATGGGCTTACCAATGCCATATCATGCAACATTTAACTTTGGTGGCTTTTATATAAGTAAGCTTATCAGTAGCTAATTTCTAACAATATAGTAAGTTAATTAATTGCTAAAGAAAAAAAAAAAACAGATTACTTTATGAATACTTTCTGTTTACTGATCATTTCTTTTAAAGATAGTTCATCCCTTACAATGCTTTTGTTTTTGATAATACTTTTATGTATTTTTTAGTGCTGCTTTTTTTTTTTTTTTTTTCTTGTTATCTTTGATATTACAATAGTAAGTAAGGGTTGCAGATAAATGTTAAATGATGAATTATGATTATTGAATTGTAAAAAAAAAAGAACAGATGTTTCTATTTTCTCGAATTAAAGCCTTTATTTTAGATACATTATACAAATTGAGATTTGTTCCAATACTTTTATTTCTTTTGCTAGAAGAGGGAGAGAAAGAGAAGAAAATAAGAGGAAAGAAAGAATTTTTTTTAATATTCTTTTTTAATATCGTTCTTCTTTGAAATATTCCAAACATTCTTTATCTTATTTTTCTCTTATCTGTACATTAATTAATCTTTTCAGGTCAACGGGCACATTTTGCTGGTTTCTTCACGAATACAGTCATTGCTGAAATTAAAACTGCTTTTAGCACATATGTATTTTATTTGCATAAAAATAGTGTATGTAAATATTTAGCTATTTTAAATAATCGGAAAACAAAAAGTGATATGCCTTTTTTTGTTGAGTTTACAATAGAAGTCCAAGGGAAGTAATCAAGAATAATAATTTATAATGAAATATATCATGTAATATAATATCATAAAGAATTGAAGTAATGGTGACAGATGAACAGATGAGATTGTTTTCTTAAAACTATTATTTATATTTGAAAAGTTTGAATATAATATATATCTTATCAGATCTTCTATGCATAAATTAATACTGCAACGAATATTAATTTTGAAAAGATCAAATATTTTTTAGTTCATATCATCTATTACTTCAAATAGATTTCTTTTTTTCCTTGCCCCCATTTATTATGCACCTTTTTTTTTTGTTGATGGAATTTAATATTATACCAAAAATAAAAAACTAACAAATATTGACTAATTGTCGAATATGACAATGTATATTAAGCTAATGCTGTTTATTTCTCCCTTTTTCTAATAATTTATTAAATTGAAAAAAAAAAAATTATTAAAAAAAAAGAAATTGAAATAATTGAAGATTTTATTACATATTAATTTTATCGTTTAGGTGGTATTCAACAATATCACGATAAAGCTGGAAACAAATCTTTATACAGATGAAGTGTTTGATCAAATTGGCAGTATATCATTTGTAAATGCAGGAGAAGCACTGGCGGTATGTTACTTTTCATTTTCTTTTAATTAACAGTAATTAATTTTGCTTCAAAATATACAACGATAATTTTTCACTTATAAAAGTATACTCTTTTATACAAAAAATTTAACAAATTTTGCGTCCAATTAGAAAAAAAAAAAAAAGAGAAATAGTAATTTTGTTCTTTTTTTTTTGACAGATTGTATATAATATTCCACATCGATTTGATTTTATGCTTATGCATGAATCGGTCTTCTCGAAACAGATAGCACAATTCAACATAAAATGGGATGGACCAATAACGGAAATTATTCTTTCCGATATATTACAAGCAAAAAAACCTGATTCAGGGCATGATCTTGTTTTTGATAGCATAACATTACTTCAACATGTTGATATTGATAATGAATTGATCGAATAATGATCACTGATATAAGTGTTCAATACCAATCATTTAAAGAATGGAAAAGAGTTGAGTTGTGATATAAATTTTTCTACTTGTGATGCGGTTGTAAAATAATTATCATCAACAAATCTGATTACAGTTATTGTTATATGTTGTTTGCTAATGAGTAGGATTTCTTCTACTGATAATTCATGCAGAGATTGATGAGATAATCAAGTTAGCTTATCAGAAATATAAGAATTGTTGATTAATAGTTAACAGCTCTCTTTCTTATTTATTATCATCCAGAAATGCAGGGAATTTCTATATCATATACCATCATCATTCATTGTTAATGAATATTTCTCCATTCATGATGATATTCTTGATGATATTTGAACTTGGCTGTTCATCTGTTTAATTTATTCTAATTCATGCACTATTTTATTTCACATTTTTTCTTTTTTTTTTGTTCCATTATTAGAATTAAAACATTTTTTTGTTTTTTTTTTTTTTGCTTTTAATTTTTATATCAACAATTAATTTTTTATTAACATGTTTTTAAAATTGTGATGAATAATTAAAGTATAATAAAGCAAAGAGAAATAATTTTTCCAAAAAGAATTTTTGAAAAAAAAAAGAAAGCAATTTTTTGCAAGCTCGCTATTTTCCCTGATATATTATGATAAACATTTTCACAGTTTTATATCATTCATGCTCAAATCTCTTACTAATTTAATTTTATGATGGATTAATTAACATGAGAAATTCCATCGTAATGATTTCCGATCGCTACATCGTGCATTCTATTATTTTCCGGATTTCCTGAATTATTTCGTGATATATATATATCATTCATTGCCAAAGTGATGTGTTAATTCTTCATCTATTTTTATAAATAATGTAAATTAAAAAGTATTACAAACTGATTTAATATAAAGTATTACAAACTGATTTAATCGAAATGTGAAAATAATAAGAAAATATTAGAGAATTCTGAGATGGTCGTGAGCTTCCGTGGCGCAATCGGTTAGCGCGTTCGGCTGTTAACCGAAAGGTTGGTGGTTCAAGCCCACCCGGGAGCGTCCAGCGCTTTTTTGCAAGAGCTAAACAGTTGCTTTCATTTCATTGTTTGTATAATTTCTTTGCTTTCTGTACGCCATTTTCAAAACTCAGTTAATTACTGTCCGGAAAGGGTCGGAATCGTTCGGCATTTGTATTTCATTTCAGGAAAACTTGCCCAATATGATATATGTATACTTCTTCTAAAAAGCATTAATTTTTGGGTGTAACTTTACAATTTACTGATGATATATTTGTTGAATTCTTTTCTGCGAAATAGCGATGATACATCAATCATTTCCCGGGATGTCCTTGAAGTTTAATTAATTTTCAACAAAGTAACCTTGAAAATGAAGTTTTCTCTACTGTACCACCGGATGTAGTAATTGTATACCATAATCATTCCAATTTTTTCAGCATTAATAGAATCTTTTAGGTCTTATTTGATATTCGAAATATTTCTTTTTCGACATGGCGATCATTTTTTCGACATAGGGATCACTTTCTGTTATGACACATATATCTCCAGAATTCTGCTAATTATAGGCTGTGTTTTTTTTTTCCATTCCAAACGAACCAATACCAGTAATGAATTTTTTATGCCGTAAATAATCTTCTCCGAACTTTTGTAACGTTTTTCGACAATAGTAAGGGAAAAGCCAAAGGAGAAATTCACTTTTAAATCACTAAATTAATTAAATTATTTCGATCAACTCACTCTCGACATTTAAATCCATCTCAAACATTCGATAATTATCCGATCTTGGAAATAAGTGTGAGCTACTAATATTTTAAATTTTAAAACTTGAATATCACAGGCCATTTAAAATTTACAGATGAGCAGAAAAATCTTGACAATAATAATAACTACAAAATATGGACACGAATAACATTTTTAAATTAATTTTTCGCATATTATTGCTTCAAAAATATCAAGCAGTTTGAGGTTTCGATACGATTAATGCAATTAAAATTACAAATGTATATGATGAAAGTACTCATCAGTTTCAATTTTATCCATTACAATTTTGAAAAATCAATCAAAATAATCAGCAACTTCAATGTCTGGATCCAAAAGACCTTCTTCTACCTGGCTGATGTCAATTTGATTCAAAATAAGGTTTTCAATCGTCTCTTCCAGATCCGTTTCACCAACCAGCACTGCACCTTCAAAAAGAAAAGATCTGATTTTTGAATCACTAATTTGTACGAAATTTCATTCTGTAAATTAAAACTATTTGTTAAGCACTTCATTGTCGTTACATGTTTGGAAAAAAAAAAAGAAAAAACTTCATTTTGAAATGCTTCCAATCTTCCAATACATAATGAAAATATGATGCCAAATTATATAATCACAAACCTTGTATACGTCCATTAGCAACGATAAGTTTCACATATTCAGTATCCTTTGTAATACGTAATAATATGCGAAATGGTTTTTCTACACCTTCACCATTAAAACGGCCCAGAAAAATGACCTGTAAAGGTGCGTAAAGATAATATATGCAAAAGAGTTGTTTAAAAGGTAAAGGAATGGAAAGTACATAGAAATGAAAAAAAAAAAATAGTTTTTTGCAAGCAATTTTTAAAAAAAGCAAAAATAGGCTGAGAAAAAGAAATTTCCTCAATACTCATTTTCACTATTTTTTGCTTGTAATAATGCTTTAATAATACAGTGATACTATTCCTAGATATATATACTAACAAAATTTTTTTTCCTATTCGTAAGTTAACTCATTCATTCAAAATTTGAACCTTGAATCCAAAGAAAGATGTCACGTGGGTGAACATCTCGAAACAAAAATCAAGAGAAATTGCATCTCCTAATACCATTGCACGACCACAATATGCACCCATTTGGCGTGCCTGTGTCCATAATCTCATCTATAAGTTAAAGTTTTCTGTTAAGCCTCAATTCCCGAGATTAATTTACTTTGAATTTTTCATTTATAGATGCATATTCGGGATTAATACGAGGAAATCTACTTATTTTCCATCTGAAAGTATACTTTGGATTAGATAGATGTTCAATACATTTGCAAGGAAATGCTCAAATTAGAACTCGATTAATATTAATAAAAATAACCTGCATCCAATGTTTTGCCCAGGGCCAACTTGCGGTACATACATCTCCACATGCATACACATTTTGAACGGACGATAACATATGTTCGTTTACAATTATTCCTCCATCATTTGCCAAATTCAACTAAATGAAATATATAACAAATACTATCTATTCTTTAATTGTCATTTTAATAGCTAATTCACTACCTATAAATTAAGAACATATCTGCTGAGAAAAAAAAATGTAAGCATCTCTGCCTAAACAAATCAATAATGTATCCTTCTGCATAATAATCCTTTGGAAATATCAAAACTTACTAAGTGACAGTCGCGAGCCCAAAGATCAGAATTTGGCTGTACACCAGTAGCCTCAATCATTAAGTCGCATCCAATTATCTTCCCATTGGTCAATTCAACATATAAAGGCCATACGCCGCTAGAAAAATTAAACCCATCTTTCTGAACGACGACATTATGCGCAGTATCTTGAGACACAAATCCTTTCAGTTCGACTTCATAGATTACATGCACCTGCCGGTCCTTAATAATAGATAATTATGTGTAACGGACGAAAGCAAATAAAGTTTCATTTTATATTCTAAATTTTGTTATTTTTACCACTGCATGTGCAAAAGGAAAAAAGGATAAATTGAAATTATGACTTTTTGTCAAGAACTAGCTATAGAATTCGCTCATGGACAAACACATATTTTCTCTATAAGATGCAAGTAATAAAAGAAGAAAGCCTAATTGAAGCAAGCATATATAAGAGAGGATGGATAAGATATATAAAAAATGTAATATACACTAAGCGCTCCGGAGATATCGGCCGTTGACGCCCATTCAGGTCCAAGTGCACAACCCACGACACCACTTTCCCCTTCGTTTTCCACAGTAAACCGGTATCTTTTTGGTACTGTATTGTTTGACTTTTCTTTTCTCCAACCATGTACGAGCATTGGTTTAAAGAATTCGGCAGCTCCCTCATCAAAAAATGTCGCCGATATTGAAGAATGGCGGATAGCCCATATAATTTCGATATTTTTTAACTCATGCCTAAACAATTGAAATTAAACAATGAACTCCATAAATCGAAAGGAAGTACAAAGATGATCAAAAGATAGGCATGTACATGGCTCAAACGAAGGAACTAGAATACAAGCATGGAAACAAATCGGTTCTACAAAAATTACACAATTTCCGTCGCGATTCCACCATTACCAATTACAAGTACTCGTTTTGCATCCTTAATTCGAGTCCTTAAACGATCCACGGTTTCCGTGTCTCTGATTGAAATAGATAACGCATGTTGAAAGTTTGCCTACAACATTATTTGACACTGTTTTCATCAAACAAAATAGCCCCCTCCATTTATTCATTCGCCTAAAAGGAAAAAATCATCAACATATTTACTTTTGGTCGGCCTCCCGTAGCTATACACAGTTTGTCGTATGTAATTCTCTCATCGTTGTCCAATAAAAGTTCCTGAAACAAACTTTCACGTTCATTTAATCTAATTATAAATTGTGATTACGATTGTGATTAATCAATGATCATAGATCAAACTTGTTATCATTAAGTACAAACTAATCAATCACTCACAAGATGAAAGATTTCACAAATTGTTTTTTAAAGGATTTTGATTCATAAACAGTGACCAACAGTTTCAACAAACGAACAAAAGATAATCTAAACTTACTTTGTTTTTCCAATCCCAATGAGTTACGGTTGCTTTCACGAATGTAACATTAAGACCAGCAAAGACACTTGTCACTTGCTGCTCAGCAATATCAAATAATTCCGTCAACTGACCAATCTAAAAAACCAATTTAGAGTACTAAAAGTAAAAAAAAAAAAAATAAATAAGAATGAAATACAAGGTATCCAAGGATTGGAAGTCCTACTAAATATACCTAAATGAGAAACTAAATGAAATGTTAAGAAGCTGTAAGATAGAGTTAATCAATAAAGGTATTAAATAAATGGAAACAGTAAGATATAACTGGCAATATCAGTATAAATTAATTGCAAATAAAAACAAAAGAATGATTACTTTTTGTTGGTTAACAACAGTTTTAATCAATTGACTACTGGATACGACAATAATTCGTGCCTTGTCATCCATTGCTCGTAATTCTTCCACACATGATACAGCAGCAACGCCACCGCCGACTATTACATATGAGCAAGAAGCCATCAGCTATTACCTGGAAGTGATTTACAATTATTTTTTAATAACAAAAAAAAAAAACTCTTCTACTAGAAATATTTTATCTATTACTAGTTATAACATACCAAATTTTCCTTTGCATTTGTCTCTTCTGATTTCATAGTATTTTCATAAAATTCACTGAAACATCTATCAGCTTTCTCTAGCATCTATCTTTACTTCCTTCCTAATCTTTCAAAATGAACAAGGAATTAAATTTCTCTACATTTGTTTACAAATCTCTCCATCCGCCCATTCGAATAATATTGTTGTTTGGCCAAATGAAATTATTGTTTATTTAAACAACATATTAGATGAATTACCAGAAAACTTCTTTGATATATCATCAAAAGTGTGAAGAAAGGCAGTTTATTTCGCGAGTTTTCTTAAAATAATTCGAAATCAAAATATAAGGCCACAACAGAAGAATTATGCAACATGTATGGAGAGAAATCTGTTCTTGAAACAAATGAAAAAAATAATTACTCGAAGCACTACAAGCTACTATAAGGCAAATACAAACCTTAGAGTGATGATACGAAAAAGACAATAATCTCAAAAAATCGAATTTAACTGAAAAAAATCTGTAAAATGTTTCTTCCAGTTAAACTTGCCAAATAAGGCTGATATGCAATGATACAATAAAGTGAATATGTAAATAGAAATATCACAGTAATACAAGAATGCGAGATATGATATGATGTTTAAATTTCAGTTACTGTTTTTGTTCCAGGTAACTATTCAGATATTCCAAAATAACATTCACCTCTTGATAATATGAGAGATTAAAATATAATTGAAAGAATGAGAAGAAATATATTTTCCAAGGTTGTCATCTTGAGATTATATTTTATTTAATTCGTTGATAATATCATTCAGTAAACTGCTTGCTCCAATACGGAATAAATTCGGTTCAAGCCATTCTTTACCAAGAATTTTTTCCACCATAGCTTGGTATCCCAAGGCTTCTAACGTTGACTTAACACCACCCGCTGCCTTAAAACCGACCTTCTTTCCTAAAAACCGCTCTGTCAACGTTATATCAATTAATTTTATCTAGAATGAAATATATAATTTTTATAGTTTACATCCACTTTTCCCTTCTTGATAAAATATAACATTTTTCTATCTGTAAAATTTAAGGTTAACTTTTCAGTTAAGCCTCGTAGAGCTGTAATTAGAGTTAACTGGGAGCAAGCTTATAAAAACAGACTTGTCACTGAATACGAGAGTAAGGTGCATATGTGCAAGTTCTTAAATTACAATAAACGAAATGAACGAAATAACCTGTAAGAGAGTAAAACTGTTTGATAGCTTGACATATAACGTAAGCATCTTTATAGGTTGCATTCACTTTTTCCTTCCCTGTTGATGTCTTGATAAAATCGCTACCTTCAAAAAAGTAACATTATTACTACTATATATGAAATGACCTATTCTTACTATCTAGAATATGCATAGATAAAAATACAGTGAACAGAAAGACAAATCACTTAGCTTACTAGACAAACATCTTATTACTTAAACTATTCAGTTTGCATTAATTATAGCACGATAAAAAATTATTATTTTAAATTAAAACTTCATCTGAAAGATAATTTATGAGACAAAAATATATTGTCGATATAATAAAGAATACCTGCAAGCATTGCAACCCAACTAGCACGATATATGTTTTCATTAGTCTGTAATTCACCAGTTGCTAGGATTGTTTTCATGCAATTCGAACCACAACACGCTTTCAAAGCAGCTACTTCATCATATACACCTGCAAACTACAGCTATTCATACGTATAATCAACTATCTATGAAGAAAATTCATCATGTTTTATACTTCCAATCTATTACTCTACGCCATCAACTTGGTTATATTTATTCCGAACTATAATGCAATAGAAGATGACAAGTATGGAATTGCTGAGTAGCTCTGAAATTCATTCAGTGTTTACTCAAAGAAGATAAATTATATGACGATAATTGGGAGATAAAATGAGAATTGCAATCATGTTTTTCCAATTATTTCAAACTTAAACTGGATTAATACAGTATATATCAAACTCGACTTAACTATTCTAAACTAAATTGATACAGCATATCTATTAAAAACAATACGAACGTTTCCAATCTTGTTCATTTGCAGCGTCACGACTGATCACAATATCAATTTCATTTGCTCCATCTTCTACTGCTAATTTCACTTCTAATATTTTAGATTCTATTCGATACTGTCCAGATGGGAAACCTGCTGCCACTAAAATAACTTATTTACTAGAGTTTGCATATATCATATGTCTAGATGTATTCGTAACATAATATGATAAAGCAAAATACTTCAAGATATCATAGGTGATACTACGAAATAAAGGAAAACTTGGGATACCTGAACATATAGCTAATGATTGTTGTTGGCCATACTTCGAATGCAGATAATGTTTAGCGCTTGATATCCGTGCAGGGTAAGCACAAACGGCAGCACATCTCGTTTCTGGCTTCTCAAATAAATTCACTATACTATTAGCAACATAATAATTTTAATTTGAGTCATTTTTGACTTAAGAACTTGAATTAATTCAAACAGCGGTAGAAATTTAAGATCTAAAATTGCGATAGCTTAATAGTTTAGTATAGCAATAAACTCCTTTCCCATTTGCATTAACTCATCATCTACGATATAATCCTCACATTAGAATCTTGAAAATTCAATATTTTGTAAGCTTTCGCTTTTTCGCTCCGTTCTTCCCTTTCCATAGCATATACTAGGAAGAATTTGAACTTTCTGACAATTAACGAACCGTAGGATACGGTAAGACAGCTTTATCAATAAGTCGTTCGATCACACTATCCGTATCATCGCTGTTTAGACTAGTTAAGTCGATGAATGAAATCAGTTTCAGTAAATGATCGCTCTAAAAACAGAAACAACATTATGGCATATGCTCATAAGAATACTTTATTCATAACTATTTAACATCAGTTAATTTAAATCACCCCTTACTGCTACTGCTAACAAGATTAACATGGGATAAAGAATACAAGAATTGATGAAATCCAGAATAAGTAATGAGTAAGAAATTACCATGAAATCTTTATCTTCGTTAATTGATGACTTTTTCAGTTATTTCCTGTAATCTATCAAGGTGGTGATAATTCCGATATAATCATTAAGTAATAATAAGAATAGATTGAAGACTAATGAAATTGCCAAAAAAAAAAAAAAAAATGAATTGATGCTTTTTATTCAATTTTAACTTACAGCACCAATCATCGACTGAGCATGTTGTTTTGCAACATCAATCATCTCTGCTATCACTGATGGCTTCAAAAGATGTATATTTTTGGTTACATCACTGAACTTTTCAGCATCAAAATCATTTTCCATCATTGTTGCTAAAATTTATGCATATATTTTGTTCAAGCTCTCATGAAAGCATTAAATTACTCAAATAATTATGACTACTGATAGTGTGGAAAATAGATTATTACATAACACATTTTCGATTATTCATCATCAATCACACTTTGTTCAACAAAACTAAAAAGTCGATGTTATTATTATTGTTACCTAAAATGCTAAAATTTCCTGATAAGTGCTATTAATATGCTGAAATGATAGCACTTCTATGCTTATCATTCGTATATAATAAATAATACATAAATAAAAGTTTAATTAGAAGTATTAATAAAGTATTGAGTTATCCAAAACTAAGATAATCACTATTGTAGATTTGTGTTATCATCAAGAATAATCAAGCTTATTTCTATATTTCCTATTCTTTTTCTATCTTCATATTACTATACTAATGCTATTTCCTATTCTTTTTCTATCATCATATTACTATACTAAGGAAAATTATTCCATTGCTTTTTTTTTTTTATTTAACTTTTTCGTTGTGCAAAGTTTCTTTTCAAATGCTTTAATTGAGTAATACTAGCATCATAAATGATAGCAATTTAACATATAACATTTTTGATATGTAACAACAGGAATATGCAATTTACACAACTGATATACAACAGATTTAAGGTAAATAAAATGAAGTTGATAAATGAAGATGAATAGTTATTTCCAATTAATATCTAAAATTAGCAAAAGAAATGAAAAATTGATGAAAAATGAAAATATACTAACTGTTGGTTAGAGAACTCAATATTACTTATGAAAATATCATATTGTTTATCAAACAGTCATACAATTTCATTCATTACCATCATTTCATTTCTCTAATAAACTATGAATACAACAATGTTTACCTAAATGCTATATACTATGGAATAAAAACAGAAGTAGTTAGACCAAGAAAAAATTTATATCAGTGATCGAAAAAATTCAATCAGTCCGATATAATGCATAGTTCTACTTTAAATACTCTCTCTGTTCAGTACAAGGTGAACATTTATTGGACATGTAATCAATCAGTTGATTCAAACAATGAGCTGTGTAAAAGTGTAAGTGTAACCACGAATTCTTTGAGTTACACAACTACCAAATCTAGAGTCTTCCCTTCTCGTAAACAACTTAGTGGAAATGAGACATCATACAAGAAGGAAAATGTTGTATTAAAAAAAATAGGAGTATTCTTTTCACTGTCCAAAATATTGTACTGTATTGTAGATCTTACGATGAGTAAATACGTATTTTAAATTTATCATCTTTGAATTATGCAAAACAAAAAAAAAAGACAAATATGTAAGTAAGTAATTTCAACAACAAAAAAAAAAAAGAAAAAAAAATCGAACTTTCGATTTGTTACAATTTGTCCGCTTTTCTTTATTTAAAAAATTTTAAAAACAATGAAGAGTTTTCTCAATAATATACATACATAAACACTTTTCCATCGCAAACAAACAAAATTATCTAACAAATAGAGACAACAATTGGACACTTTCACAATATTAGCAAGAAGCCACGAAGGAAATAAATTTCACAAGGAACAACAAAGAAAAAAAAAAGAACCATAGTTAATAAATAATGAAGAAAACAACTTTTCTAATTAAACATAATAGCCAACTAAAAACTATCCGTTTTCAACCAGCTATAAAATATAATTTATTCTTGTCATGATTATTAACTGAAATATCTTTTTCCTTCTTTCATCTTCTGTAATTTCCTGGATTTCATTTCCGATATAAAAGACACACATATCCTTTAATTTTTAAAATCAAAATAGATAACAACACATAGAGTATTTTAACCATGTTATCACAAGAATCAAACGAAAAGAAAATATACAATGTACTGGGAGATGGAAGAAAAAAGTCTGTTCAAGAACAAACAAAAAACCAGCAAATACAAATCGTAGAACAAAAAACAAATACAAAAAAGAAAAAAGAAACCTCTACACCTACATCCTAAATTTGTTAAAGTTGTGGTGTATGGTGCTTCCCTCATCAATAATCACAAAACATCATCCTATCAAATCTCGGTAAATCAATCGCAAGGAACCAGTCAGCTATCCGGTCTTACCTGCATGATACTGCTGGAAATCCTAACCTTTGCGTAACAAAATACAGTTCTTAAAACTTCTCCACGATAATCAACAACTTGATTACTTTTTCTACTTTTGATTCACTTCAAATTATTTACACTTATAGCGACAATAGTAATATCTGATTCAGGTATAAATACGTTACACAAATGATGAACACTTCACAACCTGCTGTATTATTACAATGTAAAGGACAGTTGTAAAAAATAATGAGTAATCTACAAATTTTTTCACTCTTCAATCCGAATCATCTTTTTAAGACAATACATTTACCAGAGATTCTTCCCAAATTTGATATTTTTTCCTTCACTGAAAGTAGATGAACCATGCATAACTTAGGGACCATAACAACTCATGCACCAATGAAATGGACATGATTTTCTCAAGCACCTAACAATAACAACTCCAGATAGTTTTTTGCATAAAACATTAATCCCAATAAATAAAATCATGAAGATTCGAGAGATACACATTAACTGGTAGTTTGTAACATCAGATTAGAAAATTGGTAAATGATATTGTTAATAATCATCATAAAAGATACATATACATCTTCTGTAAACAATTGAATTATTTTTCAAAAATGGACCACAAATGAGTCATTGGCACAAATGAGTCAATCAATGTACAGTAGTAGTAGTACCGATCAAAAAATAAATTAACCAGTATTGAGAGAGAAAAGTCAAAATACAAGTAGTTATACAATTATATATTCATAAATGAAAACGCAGTTCAATCAACAGAATAATAATTAGCAACACGACAGTTGTATTAAGAGCGCCAATAGTAGCAATTGAAGGTGCTTAACCGTAACACCCAAATTCCAGCGCTGGAAAAAAAGCTTCGTAAAGAAAAACAACAAAAGACCGATGCAGGACAAGCCAAAAAAAGTACTAAGACGGAGGAGAAGTTCGTAATATGTACCAATTAATTAACCGTTCATTAATCTCTTCCAGCATCATTGTAAACTAAAAGTAAAAATACATTCCTTGGAGTGGTTCACTGAAACACGTCAATCGGCATTACGTGAAAATGTTACTTGCTGCGTCGAAATATTATGTGTATATATTATACAATTCATGGAGCTACACTTAGCTAACCTTTCAATCCTCCTCTTTACATACGCAGTTCAAACATTCTTTAAAAAAAAAGTCCCACCTTACGCAATCGACTCAGCAAATAACTTTTTTATAGGAAAAATTCTTTGAAATGTTCCAAAAAACATGAATAGAAGCCAAAGGGAAATAAAGTGCCACAAATTCGAAGGAAAAATATTTTTCCGATATGAAACACTAAATTACAGTATGCATCAGAGATCAATATAACATCATAAATTTTCTGTCCACGAAATTTCCATTTCAACAATTTCTTCCCATTGTTCAAAACATCTTTGAAGACACCACTTCCTCAAGACATTTTATATAATTGAGAGCTACCTTATTTCGACAGACTAATTTGCAGACGTAATGACGACGAATAAATAGCTAGCTTTCTGTTGCCTGAATATTTCCAGCAAATCCGGACTGTTCTTCTGCAGGAATGCAGATGCAAAATCACACGGTGGAAAGATGTGTACAATAGTATTAGGCGTCGGATTCTGCTGAAATAGAGAAATGTTACCAAAATATATTACTACATATACAACGTGATATAGAGCAAGCAGTAGTACGATGTTTACAGTCCACAACCAGATATACCAGCTATTTAACAAATCGAAAAAGCCCTATAGGGGGCCTTTTACAAAAAATAACAGAATCCTACAAATAAATTTTTGATCCATTAGATGTGATTATCGATAGGAAAACCAAAAGAAACGAAACCAAAATGAGGAGTCCAAAAACAAGTATTCAGGAATGAAAAGAAAATAGAATTAAATTGGAATTCCGTTTCCTTAATCTCACAAAACGAAAGTAATGATAATTACGAAAACCTAATAATTATACATTCCACTTTAAGAATAATGACAGAGAAAAACGCAAACTGACGTATTAAATGTTAAACGAGAGGAAGTTAAACTGAAACCTATCAAAATCATTTAAAGATATTACCTCGTTGCCAACGTTGCATATTCCAGCAGCTTGTTTTGATTCCAAGTAATCAACAAAACGTTCTTTGAGAAGCTCGGACTGACTTTTTATATCTTCTTTGCTCGGACCACATGAAAGACAAATCAACGCGATGTACGAATGCTCATCCATCATTTTGCATTGAACACCTATAATAGCAAATTGTTTTGTTCACATAAGAACTGTGTTTTGATAGCTTTGCAATCCTTGCAAAAGGATAACTAATAAAGAATTGAATGATAAAATGAACAACACAAACACGCGACTAACTACCAAGTGGTATAAATGGTGGCCAACATACAGTTCATCATCATCATATAAATGGTAATCCAACATACAGGATCCGAAAAGGTGTGAATAGCATTGCATCTCCCATCACATAAATTTTAACTTCAAAATGATAAAATTTGAAACATTTCACTCTGAATGAAAAGAATTTGCATACTTTCAAGCTGACCCGCTTCCATACGCATTCGCTGGTTAATTCTTATTAATGGCATATGATTTGATGTTGTTGTAAATTGATCTAATGAACGTTTGCACATTTCAGCATTACCGCCAACCTGTAGAAATTCATTTATCATTGCTTGTTCGCAAGAGGTATGAAAGATCTGTCAGCTCAACAATCACTCACTAATGTTTTGGTGAAATCGCATGTTACAGTGATAACTCCCATATCGACGCCATTTCTCAAACAGACAGCACCACGGTGTGGTGAAAGTACAAAATAAAGAAAATACAATGTAATATTACTATACTCTTTATTGATTCATAAATTTATAACTTTCAATAAAAATGCCACATAAAAATTAGGATTACCAAGATTTTCCAGCCTGAAATTTTTCCAGCCTTAAAAATCCAGTCTAAAAATAGTTACCTTATGCATCTGCACACGAGTTTCGTTTGTTTTAAGTGCAATTATTCCTTGCCACATTACCGGATACCGCTGTAAATAGATAAAATAGATGACATTGATCATATAGCATGATAAGAAATTAAACACATTTCTTTTTCTTTTTGTACAAAAAACTATGGAATAAATTACGAAACGGCTCAAGCTGAGAAAACATTATCTGGCTATAACTAGGTAATCGACAATACATCTTAATCAGGATCAGACTTTGATAACTGTCATCACATTTCATTTCATCAATTGAATTAATAAAAGTGTAAAAAGTGCAACTCAATATCAAACGTATAATCCATCCGCTTATAACTTAACTAACATTGGCATATCTGCACTCACTAATTAACATAAAGTGAATTCAGAAGCAGCACCGATATAATATTAGGGTGGTACTTTCAGTTTCAAAACCAAACAATAAAGTGCAGAAAAGTCGAAAGAAAAAACTTACGGCGATAACCGATGCAGCCGGTAGACCAGCATAAGTTTTGACTTGCTGCTGCTGCTGCTGCGCTTGCTGTTGTTTCTGTTTCGATGATTGTTTGACATCTTGTTGACGTTGTCCAGCTCCAACATGATATATTCCCGATTGCCCAGTCATCTGTAATTGCACAATCCTCAAACTTAAGTATGTACTAGAGTGCTTTGCTTGAATATCCTAAAACTAGAAAGTCATATTTTATTATTATTTTTTTTTAAATAATACACCAATAAAATGTACCTGCTGTGTAGAGAGTAATGATGACTCGCACGAAATCGGAAATGCACCAGTGGCAGCACCGTAGAGAGAATTCAGTTGTTGAGCTGCAATATTAGCTTGCTGTGGAGAACAAAGTGTAGTCGCTGGCGAAGACTGTTGATACAGATTAGACGTCAAATATTGCTGTTGCTGTTGTTGAAGATCCTAAACAAAGAACTTCAAGTAAATTTCACCTTGCGAAATAGATGAAAGAAACACAGTAACTTTCCAGCATGTATTTTCATTTTTTTCTTTTTTACCCAAATATCCTATAGTAACTCATTTTTCAGCTTGGGTAATGATAAATAGTATGACTGCCAAATCCATGACGTGAAAGATATGGCTTGATAACTAACAAATATATTTGTTCTCAGACGACGAAATTATACAGCCTTATGTGGTGCAAACGATGAAGAGTTTATAATGAATTCAAAGACGAAAAAGTCGCGATGAAATAACCCCCAGATCTTCAATTTCTTTAAATCATTGCAGAGAAAAAGATAAAGCGACTTATTTGATTAAATAAAAAGATGTCAAGTTTATGCTCTTGAAGAGAAAAGTGCAGTAAATAGTAGATATATCATGTTCTAGAAGCATTATTCTCAACTTACTGAGAAACAAGGAAATTGGGCTAAGCTAACCGCTAAATGCGGCTGCTGTTGCTGCTGTCGCTGGGTATCTTGTCGTACAGTACCAGGCAGTACACCTGCAGCGGCAACGGCGACTGCTGCTGCTGTTGGATTATTCGCTGGTCCTGAATAACCACCTGGTCCATATGCTCCTGCTGCCGCAGCTACGTTTCCACCACTGTAGGCACTTGTTGCTGCTGCTGCTGCAGATCGAAACACTAATGATCAACACATAACTCTGTCATTGCTTTTAAATTAAAGTAGTTGTAAATTTCAGTTATTCCATTTACGATACACCGCATCTATGACAAATGTTTCTGTGTAAGTAAACGCATCATTATAAAAATATGTCGTGTATACCTTGGAAAGTATTAAAGAGTGTTGAACGATACATCTGCTGTAAATATTGCTGTTGCATTTGAGTAAATGGTGAAGTTGTGCCAGGTAAACCGATTGCAAATGCAACCGCTTGCTGTGCAGTCGGCGAAAGTTGTTGTTGCTGCTGTTGTTGTTGTTGGTGTTGCACCGTACGATTTATTTGATGTGCAGTATTTGTCGATGCACTTGATCGACTAGCTTGCAAATTTGATGCAGTTGCACTCGAAGGCGTAGCCCCAGTACGTCCCATTAATGGTGCAGCAAGCGGTGATGGAATTGGATGATTGTGGCGCACTTCTGCGGAAACTTTCCCCTGCTGTTGTTGCTGCTGAGTTATTTGAGTCTAAAATGTGCATATAAAGCTATAAATATAGAATGAATGGACCAACCTAACATGAGCACGAAAGAGTGGATGGTTTGTTAACCTCGATGCTGCATGAACAAGAAGTTTCAATGAAATATTTTCCTCACCAAACATAGATGGCTTACCAAAAAAGCATAAATATATACGAGGAAGATATGACGTTCTGTTCATAAAAACTACCTGCTGTTGGTGCTGTGGTTGTGTTGCTCCGGTTGCCGGTTTCTTCGGTAGATTAGCATATAAATCATAGGGACTGCTACTGATCGATTCTTGGAGCGGCGTTGTTGATAAACCCATTTGTTTGTTCAAATCTAGCTGCCTGGATGCAGCAGCTACACTCTGTGCAGCTACTACTGCTGCAGTGCTACATGTAGAACTCATCATAGGTGAACCGTAATTTATCGATTGCTGTTGTTGCAGGTGTGATTGAGCTACCAACTGGGTTGTTTGCTGTTGTGATGGCGTTGCCTGCACAACTTGTTGGCGCGCATCGGACAACTGCGACACAGCATGTACAGCACCAGCACCTACTGCATTAGCTATATTTTGCATGTTATCTGCGGTTTGCTGTTGCTGCAGGAACAAATGCTGTTGTTGCTGTTGAAGCGGCATCTGAGGTGAAGTAAAGCTGGCTGTGCCAGCTTGCTGAACAGCATTTCTACCTGAGTAATATGATGGTAAATTGCCTGTTGCTACATTCTTTGACTGCAGCGGATGTGATTGCTGCTGCTGCGGTATCGCAGTGGTTCCCTGTACTCGCTGCTCGATCGGAGGTAAGTGTTGCTGTTGAAGATATGTCGTTTCAGGAACTTTCATGATCTGTGATTGTGACTGTTGATAAGTCGTTAGACGAGTACCCTGCTGCTGCTGTTGTTGCATTATAGCTTGACCCATGTGCTGCTGCTGTTGCTGCTGCAGTACCATATGACTATTACCATGGACAATATTTTGCTGAAGCTGCTGTTGCTGCTGAGGCGGTTGCGACAAAAGGCCCTAGAAAAGATCATTAAGACAATAGCATATTGAACTGAAAATTACTTGGTACTCAGATACTTTATAGATTCAACTGAAAAATCGGAACAACAAGCATTCCACTACCAATTAATGTGTTATAAATTAACAAAGAAATTCAAATTTTACTTCCTACACGAAATATCACTGTGACCAACCACTACCATATCACTCATACGAACACATGTCACAAATGATACATATAATGACTTATTCTGTAAATATGCCATGAACCACTTCTCCTTGATGGTGCAGAGACAAAGCAGATCTAAGATCTCTAGAACTGCAAGAAGAAGAAGGGAGTAGAGAACGTATGCATTAAGTATGCATGGTAATTTATAGAATAAAGTTACATTTTCAGAACAATTTCAATTCGCAAAAGCGTATTTAGCAGTGGATTGAACAATGTGGTTCCGAATATTTCAACACAAAATTATAATGGTGTCAACACAAGTTGACGCCATTATAATTTTGATAAATAGAAAAATCGACAGGTACGAATGATCTACGATGCTAAGTACTGTAAGTATACCTGCTGCAAAGTTATCTGCTGCGGCATTTGCAACTGGCGCTGTTGTTGTGATTGTTGCATATGATAACCGCTGCTTCCATACTGTTGTTGCTGGGTATGCGACGGTCCATGTGCAGCACTTTGATAATCATATTGCGATGTTTCGGCACCTCTTGAGAAAGTTGTCGACGGTAGAACTTTCTGAGTGATGCTTCCTTGCGTAGACGCAGCCGCAGCTCGTAAAACTGCTTCCTCTTTTGCCTTCTTTGAGTTTATACGCATTAGTTGCTCAGCATCTACTTCCATATACCCACCGGCCACTACGTCATCAATCACCTACAAAAAGTGGTGCAAAAGATTTTTACAGTGCCGTCCGGACATATTCGAGGATGCAAACCTAATCGTTGCATGTACCACAATGCTACCAAGACTCTATTAATCCACCAGTAAGAATTCCAAGTCAAGAAACAGATGAAGTAAACTAGATTTTCACACAAATGATTAAAAAAAAAAAATTGTAGAGTGGAAAAAAGCCAAACTCATGCTAGCACTCGGACTTATTCCATCCCCAAAAAGATTTTTGTTCAACTCAATTTATCCAAAAAGGAAATTAAAATTCTACAGTCCTATGCAGCAAACCATACCAGCTCACGTTACCACCTCTGTAAGCACATCAACCCAACAACGTCTAACAGCAATGATATGTCATTTAAAAAACAGTAGGGATTTTGCACATTTTTGGGCACATAACAACTCGGTTGCATCCATCCAGTAGCAGCACTGTAATCTAATACTATTGCTAATATCTATCACTACTATTAATAAGAAGCAGTAAGAAGTAAAAAAGCATAAAGCGTTAAACAGAATTTTTCCTGAACGAAAAGTAAGAAAAAAGTAAACGAGCTGAGCAGTAGCCGGCGGAAAGATACGGAAAAATGAAAGAAGTGCAGTGCAGCAAAAATATATCGAAGTGCAGTGATAATATATATAAAATCTATGTGTGAATGTATGGATAGTACTGAATTAAATTAAGAAAGATACCTCGTCAAGATGTGAATCACTTCGCTTATCATCTGTGTCCATTTTACTTTTATTGCCATCCGTATCTTCCAGTTGCATTTCCTGTAATAATTCTTTAGACATTATATTCTTAATAGAATGTCTGAAATATGAGAGATTTATATCTCATAGCACAGGCATTAACTACGTACAGTGAAGCCACGATCCATGCACCTCAAGGAATGCTAAATAACCGTCAAAAATTGGAGCCAACCTATTCTACTTTTTTGTGTAGAGATGGATATGAAACAGCTGTCGTCTTCAGTCAAAGATAAAAAGATAACCAGCCTACTCTTTTAATGATTTATACGAAACAGTCACAACTGCCTCTTCCACCTAAAAATTTCCTAAGTAAAATGAACTCCCAAAAAAAAGTCTGAATAAAAATAAAAGTCTACTTTGTATGTCAACTTACTATTACTTTATTCACATCCTACCTGATGTTCGGCATCTGTTGCTAATTTCGATGTAATAATGTCATCACTGTCGACATCTGCATTATCTTGAGAATCGCTCTCTTCCTGCTGCTTATTCGCACTCAAATCCGCAATTCCTGCTGTATCCGTCAGGCTAGCACGTCTCGAATTTGTACTGCCAACACCTTCACTCAAATAATCCATAGCAGCACTACCATCTTCACCGCTATGCTGACTTCGATTATCGTCTAAAACAATCGACTGCACAGCAAATTCGGTTTCCTGCAAAGGAGACATTATATTTCGACCACGTTTTTCAATTTAACTTAAACTGTTGTGTATCAAAACAAAGTAACTCATCTAATTCTTTGCCAACTTATACTTAAAATAGATAAATCCATCAGCTGTCAACAATACCCAACCTTAAGAACTTTGAACTTTACCCTCAACTCGCTATAATTGGCTTAGCTCAGCATTAACATTATTACAATCTCATACAGATATATAGGGCTACCTTAGTAGTGCAAAAACTAGAACGAGCTACGCACGGTTGGAATTCAAGTCTCAAACAATTTAGCAGAAGTTCATGACTAAAACAAACTCAACTTTCTGAGAGTTATAAAGATTAACACCAGATCTTGGGAATTTATTTACACTTAATCCAGAAAAGATAGTAAAAAGAATTTTTCTCAGAAATATGTTTTTCGAAACACGAAAAATTGTGCTGAACCTCCCTACCGTGCTGTGTTTAACCTGAACCGCATTATATTGACAACAAAGTGCAAATGCTTGCTTAGTGCATAAATTTACGTACGTATAAGACAAATTTTTTGCAGTAATTTTCTTGCATGCACAGACCTGCACATCGTGAACATCATCTTGCACTCGAACGGTAGCAATACATTCAGAACCATCCACATGCTCTTCTACTTCCATCACCGTTTCTTTCTGAAGATGCTCGATTTTATAAGTGGATTCTCGGCGTTGTTGTTGCCTGATACCACCAGAATCACTATCAATATCTTGATCCGGCAATGAATCAACATCACCAACTCGTCCCTCATCAATCAATTCGAAACTTCCGTTGGATTCAGCATCATTCACACTGTCTAAAATACTTGCTCCCGAGCCTTCAACATTTTGGGGTTGCTGCTGTTGCTTCACTACTGCATTACTTACTATATCTGCACCATGAACTGTGAGATCGATAGAACATTCAGCATCTGAATTTGGTACAAAAATGACACCTTCGCTGACCACATCACTGGAAAACAACTTCTCTTCGTTTTCGGCCTTTTCAACACATTCTTGCTCCGTAGCACGACTACGACCAGTCTTGAGTATTTCTGCAGATCCCGAAATCCTGATCTTCTCTGATCCTAAAATCTGCTGTTGGTTTTGATCCTCAGGACCATCTTCCAGCTGAGTTTCTAGATTGGCCGATGATGTTGATAACAAGCTTGTCTGGCCACTTTCACTGCTATTCGTTGAAGACACTGAATTTTTACGACCGATGACACAGCGATCAACATCTCTACCTCCATCTCTTTCATCATCGTCGGATGTGCAAAGCTCCTGTTGTTGTTGCTTTGGTTGATTTTGGTTGCGATCCGTGTTTTCCTGCTATAACATAAATGCAATATGTGTTTCCCATGTTTCTATTATGTTTAGTACATCAAATTATCGCACAGCACAAACTAAGCATTTGTGTTTTTAATACAGTATTAGTTTTGTGCTTTTGGAAATATGATTTTCATAAATCTTTAAAAAACAATAAAGAATATTTGCTAAAATGATTTATGGTAACTTCTTTACCAACAGTACTATCACCATCATTCGGGTAAAATGTTACATGTTATAAAAACCTCGAATGTTTTAAAACATAATACACACTACAGCGCTTGAGGTGATGTAACAGTTTTAAGCGTGCATTATAAGCAAAAAGTAGCATGAAAATTATGAAAACAAGCTGGAAGCAATAAAGTCATAAAATGCAACTTAAGACCATCCAGAAAAGGAATATAAGTTAACAGTGTACTACACTAACTAATCCTCGACGTATATTCACATGCATGCATGCAAAATGCTTTAGAGAACGAAATCTAGCTTTTACTAAATTAATCCTCCCAACAAAAAGAATACACAAACATTGTAAACACTCCCGTTCAAAATGCATTTTGATTTTATTTCTTGGGCAAACACACCACGTTGATTCAGAGTGGAATTTATTGAAGTTTTCTCGTTTCGGGATCTCATTCAAGGCATCATCTATTTGAAGAAAAAGCTACCCCTTTTATTCATTCCTAAAAGTTTTTGACATTCCCGTGACTAATTCAGCTTACACTGTATGTATGCCCAATGATGTTTTCCCAAATGAAAAGGTTGAAGAATATATACTAGATTAATATATAAATCCGAAAAGAAATGTTTATTCATTCTGCATTCTTCCGTTCAGGATCAGCGGAATTTTGGCAGCAAGTTTGAAAAACTGACTAGGTGAGAAGAAACATACGTCCTTATCTGTCCAAATTTTGTATAAAACTACATTAGACAGCATTCTCAACAATTAAGGAAAAATCTTTTCAGTAGTCGTTGTTTGGTACTTTACAATTTACTAAAACGCATGCATATTTTGAGAAAAATGGGGTGAATTTTGTTAGGAAAAAAGATGTAAAAAAAGATGTAAACAATGGCAGGAGAAGTTTAAGGCATAATATTACTACAAAGAATAAGGATTCAGAAAAACACATATAAGGAGATAGGATATCCAAATTTTCGTAATCGAGATAAAATTTTTCAAAGGTTCCCACTGCATGTAATCTAATGAAGTGTAATGAAGAACTAATTATCACTTGCTTCTTTCTATAAAATATACCAGACAAAAGTAAATATCAACATGTCTTTTGCCTATCCCTCTGGTCAAAAAATCGATACTTTTTTTTAACTGTACAAAATGTACAAAAATGGAACCTTAGTTTTTTATCTAAAAGAAAATTTGGTAACGAAGCAGCAGTTGCAAACGATGAAGCCAAAAAGCTCAAGCAAAAGGGAAACACTAAACGAAAAACTTACAGGATGTCTGGATACAATATCATTGTCCGCTGTTACTAAGGGTCTATCGGTTTCCAGCTTCTGTTCCACTGAGTCATACTTTTTAGACTGATCTGACTCATCGTGTGAGGTATTCTGAGGTGAAGGATATTCATTCGATGTAGTATGTAAAATTATATTCGTTGCACATTCCTCCGAAACACAGTCCATTTCCTAAAAATTAAAAATATCTATCAGAAAAAGACAAAAATGTCTTGCTCCCCATACATGTTAAGTTATATTAGTAGTCGAAAGATTACTCGCAAATTATGTTGTACCGTTTGAGAAGAGAATTATAAAACTAAAACGCTTATTAATTAGAATATTACATACGGTGTGCTCCATTTCTACCGTGCCAGGCATAGAAGCGACTGATATTTTTGTTAATTGTGGGATATCAGGTCCTGTGTTCGTACCATCGGACGGCAAATCACTTTTACTTTCCGGTCCGGATATATTATTTCTTATATTATTTGCATCAAAATTCTCGGGAGACTAAAACGAAAGTCCAACTTAAATTGTTGTATTTAATAAAATACAAAACAAAAAAAATTATTTCTTTATCATTTATTATATTTAATTCATCAAAAAAAGTACTAGCTTCGATTTGTAAGATTTTCAGCCAATGATGGTATGTTAAAACGTTGATGTCACCGCTATTACCAACCTTTTGCTAAAAACAAAAATTCAAAATAGATCATCTGTAAAAACTAACTTTACTTGATGGTTCCTGCTTCATTACCAACGCATCATTCTTTTTCAAATCCTCATAAGAATCAGAATCTGTCCCAGACATTTCTACTTTCAATGATTTCGGCTCCTTTCTGCTCCTTTTCACTTGTTCTGAATCTAAATTCATGATAAAGGAAACAAAAAAAATCTACGAATAAAAATTCTGAAATCGCAGTAAAAAGACGTACTTTCGGCTCTAAGATGCCTTTTGCGAGCACCTTTGGTACTAGATGATTCATGACTCTGAATAGCTGTTTTTGGACTTCGTTCATCAAAATTAGGTCCCGTACCATCAGTGCAATCACTATTAGCTTTATCCATTTTTTGCCGTTCACCTTCATCTTGTAATCTCTCATCTTTTTGTTTCGTCATAGCTGCTTCTCGTTTCTGTTCCTCA
This sequence comes from Brugia malayi, assembly GCF_000002995.4. Classification (NCBI taxonomy): domain Eukaryota; kingdom Metazoa; phylum Nematoda; class Chromadorea; order Rhabditida; family Onchocercidae; genus Brugia; species Brugia malayi. The sequence goes on along the minus strand of NW_025062476.1, from coordinate 3,178,442 downwards.
TATCGTTCCTGAAACATATACAATCCGAGTTCTGCTTATCCATTATCCAAGTGATTCATCACATGCACCTTTTCGGAGAATTTTTCTTTGCTTAGTTTGTGAGAAAACACTTTCTAAACCAAAACATTGAAATCTATTTCACTGCAACACTACTGATTTCAGCAAAGTATACATCATTTACTTTCAATGAAAAATCCAAACACATACTTTTTGTTCTCTTTTTAACTTTTTCGCTAGTTTCTTTTCAAACTGCCCACTAATTCCAGGTTTCCGATTTTTTTTCTTTTGTTCGGGTGTGGTAGACGTCTTTGCTTTAGTCGTCTTCTTATTATCTTCACGGAACATTGAAATTTCAATCAAAGATTTCTCCTGAAATGTTTTCCATAGCACTATACTCTAAGAAAAGTATTCTTTTCTTTTTCTTCTTCAAGATAGCTGTGTATGCATAAAAAACAGCCTAAAAAATTTAATATAAACAGCTTTTCATCGCGAAATGAACTGCATTACTGCATTTGCTTTTCGCTGAAACAGAACACAATTGTATCTGTATTCTTATTTCCAAGTTACAAGAGGAAAGAACAAATACCACTTTCTGCTTCTTTTTTTCTGGAACTTCTACAGTGTTTGCAATAGCAGCAGCTTCACACACTTCATCATTTTTGCTGCATCGCTTCTTACCAGTAACCTTCCTCTCAACCGATTTTTCCAAAACTTGCTTGCTCTCCACTTTTCGTGGGACAGTCTAAAATAAAATCCATAAATATGAAAGTTTTTCAAAACATTTATTATAATCACTAGTACAATCCTATGCATTCAGTTCCACTCCTATTTTACCATAACGTTCTACTGATTAAGAATCACTCTTTCTGGCGGCTGATCTAAATTAGGTATTCACTATTCTTCTTGCGAATTAAAGGCTTTGTACATTTCCAACTACTAATATATCATGTTTACTCGTATCATGGTGTAAGGAACACTGGATAGCATATTCTTTAAAATATGCATTTTACAAATCAAATGAAAACATGAAAAATGTGCCACGGTAATACCTTTTTTCCTTCTTCACAAGATTCATCATCACTTTCCTCCAATTTCTCCTTTTTGCGTTCTTTCTTTAAACTTAAACGCCTAGTATTTCCCGCCTTCTCTTTTTCGTCTTTTAATTTCTGATTTCCATCGATCTTTGTGACAGCTTTTTTACCTTCTTCTTTTTCATCCTTTTCCTTGTATAGTGATGGGACGATGGAACCTCTGGAATGTTTTGTAGATTCGTCATCCGTGGAATAAGTTCCAAATACGTCATCCAATGACAACGACGTGGTTTTTTTCTGCAAAACCATCACTTTAACAAAGAAAGCACCAAAAATCCACGCAAAAGAATGACAATTATTCAGCGAGTACAAATCCACCCAAAGACATAAAAAAGTTCAACGAAGAACCTACTACTAGAGCTAGTCTATTCCAACCACCCAATATTAACTGATTAATAAAATACACGTACAAATAAACGCAAAGTACCTGCTTTTTACAAGATTTTGATGTTGCTATTTTTCGACTGCGTCTTCGTTTCGAATGTTCTTCCTCTGATTCAGACCTTTCCGAATCCTTGTCAACCTATAGATATCAACGTATAAAACAGATACTGAAGAATTGTAGACTTATTTAAACTCAAACTTTCCTATTTATGTTTCTAAGTGCTATAAGATCATACAACAAATTAAAATTTGGGATGCACAAATTCTATAATCTCAATAATTTTCTTAAAAATCCAAACCCGTTAGAAAACTAAAAACAAAAACGCTACCCCATCATCGTCATCATCATTACACTCGACTTCATCATCAACGAGTAACTTCTTTTGCAGAACCGATTTAGCTTTTCTCGCCGATTTACCCTTCGATTCCGTTTTCTTCTTCTTGTTGCGAACTTTGGAAACATCTACTGAAGGACCCGACGAACTACCAGATTCTTCTTCACTGTTTGACGAATCTTTTTCGTCAGATGATGAACTCTCTAGCTGCACTCGCTTTGGCCGATTCTGAAAAACATATAAAACAAACTAGCATCAACTACAACATCACAGCAGACCATGAACATCAAGTGGTCAAATTAATTTTAAAATCCAAAACTCAAATTCGTATCTTACTTGTTCGTTATTTCGACGACTTTGTGTCCTTTCCTGTAACAACTCCAATGCCCGATTTTTCTTGGCCGTATCATCTGGTTTCGAGGATGAGCGCTGCTTGACTCGGTCGTACATTGATAAACCTAGCGATCCCGAAGCCTCTTCTTCCATGAATAATCGTTTCAATTCTCGATCAAATGACTGGAAGACTAATGTAATCATAATGTAATTTCCGTGGACAATCAGACTTAGCGGTCAGTCATTTACACATTCAAATACAATCTAAAAAAATTGTGAATCTAAGGTTCCTTCCGATTTAAGCTTAGCGATTAACTACTACTTACATGGAGTTCTACTTCCGACGATGATGTTTCTTCGCTTGAACTTGTACTTGACTCTCTTTTTCTCTTTCTCTTCTTCTTCGCCAATTCCTTCTTTCTCTGTTCCTTTTCTTTTTCCTTTTGCTTATGCTTTTCTTGCTCTTGCTACAACGATACATTAAGTTTGAAAATGCTAATTTTATAATCCTTTATAAAAAAAAAAAACTTTATATAATTTGTCACAACGAAAAAATTTAAAGCTTTAGTGCAATTGGTGATAATACTTTAAGTTCCCTAATTGCCACTGCATGGGAAGTTTCAGAAGATTTACATATAAAAATTTCAATATTTTGAAAAAAGATTCCAAAAAAAAAACCTTTTTTTTTGTACGATCTTTCTGCAACTGTTCCTTTTCTCTCTTTTCCCTTTGTTTAGCACTGGTGCAATCTTTCACCGGCTTATTCTTAATGCTTTTTTCCACTGGTCGTTGCGATTTCTTCTCCGAGGTAAGCTCTCCTCTCTCGTGTTCCTTGTCCTTTTCTCTCTGGAACCATATGTTGACGTTGGATTTTTACTGCAGAATTTTTTCTAAGAATGTAAAAGCAAAAACACTGGAAAAATCCAAAACCAATTTTCAAATACTAATATGTATAGAAGCCAGAAATGACAAACCAGTTCCTTTTTTTCCTTTTTTTCTTTCAGCTGCTTCTGGGCAGCGATTTTCAACTTCGTTTCTTGTGACTGGCCCTTTCCATCAGCATGTTTATCTTTCTCTCTCTCAGCTACACTTTGATCCGACTTTTCCGGCAACTATGAACAGTACAATTTTTACTTAAACTAGGTGCTCTTACATCTTCTGTGGTAGCTTTTTTAATTAGTGTCGGTTTTAAATGATTATAAGGAAACTTCCTAGAGTCAACATTATTTTGCTAAGTGATACTGCTAATGATACAAGCACAAAATCTATTTCCTCCTCTACTTCGTCACTGCGAATTACACCAATAGAATATGTAACTACACGTCAGCTATGGTTTTAAGAAGATACTAAGAAAAGTAAAATTCAAATTAAAACTAAAGAATTTAAAGTGACCGAAATTTTAACAATATTAATACTAGTTAAACTGTTTTACCAAAAATTAAAAAAATACTTTTCTCTGTTCTTCTCTTTCAGCTACATTTTTATTCGATTTTTTTGGCAGCTATCAAAAGTAGAATTTTTACCTTTGAGTGTTTCTCTTTCGTGGCCTCAGTTATTCCTTTTTTACTTTCGTCATTCGATTTGTGGTGCGATGCTTCATCACTTTTTTCTTTCTTGATTTTTTTCAACTGCTTTTTAAAAACTTCTGATGAATCTTGCGCCTACAATAAACAAATACGCAAACAAAATCTCGCTTCTGCTCAAGAAAGATAAGGGTGCAGCGTGTGCAATAAATCAATTTACAAATGGTACATCACATTAACTTTTGTTAATGAAATTTTAGTATGTTCCAATCGAGATGAAACAAAGATTTTAGCGCAGTACTGCCGACATTCCAATCATTTCTCAAAGAAATAAAATTCATTAATAGCATGTAACTAGTATTTCTCAATAAATCATACCTGTTGACGGAATAATTCACTCAGTGAAGGTTGTTTGTTCGTAGAATCCTTAGATCCTTTTTTCTCAGGAAGATGCGACTTCGAATTGATTTTCATATGCTCTTTATCTCTCACCTGCACCTCGAATTGAAAACAAAATAAAGCAATCACTACTTGTATCTAACAAACTGTTTACAGATTTTCGACATGAAACGCGAATCTTGCTTCGAATAGTTAATAATAAACCTTATCACTTCCTTGAGTTCGCGACCGCACTTTATCCATTTCTAACGTGGTATTACCAAGAAGTGAACTAGACGTTGGCGGTTTTGTTGTGCTAGGTGCGGAAGAGACTGAGGTTTGTTTCGAACTAACAGCGGAATGTGACGCAGGAGGTGGAGGAGTAGACGGTTTTGTTGTAGTCCTCCAGGATGAAGATTGCGTACTGCTCTGGGGACCAGCGCTACGGGCCAGTGGTTGAACAGTAGACATGCATGATGATGCTGGATCAAATTGGGATGTGCTATTACATATCTGGAATGGAAAATAATTTTCTTCGGTCGATAGATTGTTAGTATTAAAATCCATTCATATGTCTCCCGAATGAGAATTTCGAAAACTGAGCATATTTATAGATTAATAAAAGTGATTTATAAAAGCGTGGAGTGAACTGAAACCCAGATAATTTCCAAAATGTAACTGGGCTTGGTAGTTTTGAATCAGAGATTTTGCTATGAAACCATTTTTTATTTTTGTATTAGTAAACATAGATAAGCAACAGACCAGTGGAGGTGGCGGAGGCGGAGCTGAGATCAGAGAAGCACCAGCTGCAGCAGACTTGCATGTTGTCAAAGACAGTGTCGGAGGTACCGGAGGTTGCGGAAGCGGTGGAGGTGGAATACTGAAATCTGGAGGATAAGCAATACGAGACGCAGCTGCCGACGGAGGTGTCTGATTACTGCCCTGTGTAATGCTCGGTGGCAGGAGAGGCTTCCTAAGTTGAGCGCCGGAAAACTGTGGTGATGGAAGATTGCAGGAAGTGGTGCACGTGGTATAGAAAATTGGCGTATAGGGGCTCGAACTAGTAGAAGTTACAGGAGCAGGTGGCATTGGGATGGAGAGTGAAAGTGGATTACGAATTAACTTCTGACTTTCTGCATCCTTTGAATCGAAAATTGATGTAGTACCACTACCACTACGTACTCTTGTGAAAGAATCCGTGAACGTGTTAGACGTGGAGTGAGAACAAGATGTTGCTGACTGCGAGGTGGCTACCGTTGAACTAGACGATCCAGTTCGTGCTTTTAGTCGTTCCAGTTCTTCCTCGAATTTATAACTGCGTTGTGATGTTCCTTTGCGGTCATAATCCAAATGAGTATTCTGCTTTGTTTTCTAAAACATCAGAATTATGCAAAAAGGAAAGAAGTAAAAGAGATAACAAAAAATGAAGTTAGGTTTTAAAAAAATGGAATTATTAGCTCCTAAAAATGTTCGATTGTTTCCAGGTTTTAAAAATGTGCTGCATAAAAAAAAAAATCACAACTATCGCCGATCTGGAACGAAATCGAGCAGCTGGATTTCGAAAAACATTTAAAGGAAATTGCCATTTATGCCTAATTATGATACGAAACTTATCAAAAAGTTGTTCAAACCCTAACTCTTTGATCCAGCAAATACTATTTTAAAATACATAAATTTGATGGAATCAACCTGAAACTTTTGTTCGATATTTTGAAACGTAGCTCCCAATGCATCCAGCCGTTCGCGATATGCACTCGAGTTGTTGGCAGGCGAAGTATCTCCAAAAATATCTATGGTAGTTGTTATAAGCGAAGGTTGCGTAGTTGAGGGGTCAGGAGAAAGCATCGCTTCACTATTGCTTGATTCCGATCTTGATACCGATGAATGTGTTCGCCCTCTGGACACTTTCTGTGGAGGTGAGTTTTCCGTAGCGTTCCATTTCAAATTACATCCTGTAGAGCATTTAATAAATTTAATATTAAAAATTTAATATTTAAATAAATTTAATATAAAAACATGAATGCCTACAGATCAGGAATATTGGACTCCTCTCACTATCGCTATAATAAGCTTCATTTCTCTTATTATTATATGAATCCACATATTAAATACATCTAAAAGAACTTCAAACCACGACTATGCCAAACTATTTATCACTAAGCCAATCGGTTCTTTGAATGACCTAACTCTGACTCAGTTGTGTATCACTACTAAGCATAATCTGTTCAACATCCAAATTTCAAAAAAAAAAAAACACTCACAATGTTTGACTTTACTTTAAAGAAATAAAAGTGTAAAATCAATGTGCACGACTGACCAGGAAGACCAGAACTTGAAGCGGATAAAGAATTCCTTGGGCATTTTGAATCTTGCCTCTGTTGCTGCGGGGAACGAAATGGATCCGGTATGCTATTCCGACGTGAGCTTGGCGCAGAATGATGTTCATGCACAAATTTTGGTAATGGTAATGAGGTGGAAGCTTGCGACGAATACTTGCGATGACGCGGATCTTTACCTCGATTAGCACTCCCATCCAACGGAATCGCGCAGTGATTTTTAATCGGATCATTTCCTAGAATTAAAAGAAATCTCCAAACTCAAATACCAAATGCTTCTAAAAATATTCTACTTTAAACTTATTTTTTAATTTATATTACCTGCAGCGCAATTCGTTCCAATCCCTTATCGAAAAACAGGATAATTATAAATCAAAGAATAAGACATAACCATACTTATTTTTTCAATTCTAATTCTACATTTTCTCTTTTGAACTCTCTAGAAGCAGTACATGTTAAGATGAAAGTAGCACACACCCCATGGCCATTTGGTGCGTTTATTCAGAGAAGTAGACGGTCTACTGGAATGATGTCTGCTACTGTTGCAAATATCGTCAATAGATCGCTGGATTGAACAAGTCGACGAATGACTCTGATGACTACCACTCATTATAGCCAATGGTGCACTGGTTGTAGTTGATGTAGATGCTTTGGAATGATGCTGCAGTACGTTTACTAGAGTGTTAGCAATTTCTTCAATTCGATTTGACTGAAATTAATATTTCATATCATATTGATTTCAGTACTTTGAAATACTGAAAATTCAAGTTTAATGCTGGAACAGGCATCACATCAAATATGGAAAGATTTAGAGAAATAATTTCCTAGAACATCTTTCCAAAGCTCGTTTCCCTCATATTTATGCTTCAAATGACCTACTAATCAACACGACGCTTTGGCAACTTGAATTTCAGCAGTATGCAAATCCATACCGTAATCGTATTTATTTCGTTTGCAGTAAAATTCACTTCTGTTCCAGAGTTATAAAGCCCACTATCATGTGATTCTTTGTTTTCTAATCGCTTCGAATCACTGAAAGTTCAGATAGGCTCTAAATATTAAAAATAAGGAAAATCATTTAACTAGTAGTAACTAGAATACGTAATTACTTTTCACGAATATTATTCAATTTGAATTCAAATTCAGTACAACCTGTTATATAACTTGCTTCCTCTCTGCTCATAAAAATAATAAATAGTGGGAAGGTCCTGTATGTCTATTAAAACATAGCTGATGACCGTGACAGCTACACTGTACATGGTCTACTCTTTCGATCTAGCAAAGAATTTTCTTGAAAGACGGGAACACACGAAAAACATAAAGCAAAAATATTCTTCATTCTCATTTACATCATTGCATTGAGAGAGCAGGTAGTCTCAATGATCTAATAGAATGACTTACGGCTGCTGCTGTTCCGTTTTCTTGCTTCGCTGTTCTGCAGTCGATTTTCCGTTTCCTTCATGAGACAGTTCACTATCAACTGACAAACTTGATGATGGCGTAAACTGCTGGCGCTTAAAATCGATGCACCTTACATCTGGTTCATTTGTAGTTGGTTCTATTGGTTGGTGATACTCTTGTTGTTTCTTATCGTTTGATGTTGTTATAATAGGATTCAGAATTTGTGCCGATGGCATGGGAGGTGGGAGCAGCTGCACTAAGCTCGCTCTTGAGCTGCTACGCCTTGCAACTGTCTGCAGCGTGTTTCCGATGGTACTGTTAGATTGTTCAGACTTGTTGGAAGGAGAACTGTGTTGTCGTGAACTGGAAGGATATACTGGGGTCTAAAATATTATAATCGATGATAAATAAATTCGATCGAAATGAGAAATAATTCGAGATTTCATAAATTCATTGTGACAAATGGTATATGAAACCAGTATCATTCCTCTCCTCTCTCACACGAAATACCCCTCCGCTGTTCTCAACCACATTATATGTATTCCAGCATTTGTACTGAAGTTTAATTATGTTTCACCTTATCTCTGTGCAAACGTTGGATGTTACTCTTCGAGTGGCCCGTACGTTTCCTATCTGGCGTACTGGAACTACTTACATCAGAATCACTGGACGTTGAAGAGGTTGATGATGACGAAGGCGATATATCATTTCGCCTAGTCCTTTCACGCCGTCGTCGAGATCTGTAGCAAAAGAATCAATAATTGCTAGAAAATCGTTTGGCATCTTAAATTATTTATCAACAATTTGTGCTAACAAAATCAAAAAAAAAGACACACAACCTATTATACGACGAATATCGCAAAGAACGAGATGTTCTACAGCCATCTCGTTCATCACTTCTTCGTCTCCGCGACAGCATATTCGAACTCGACCTCCGACATTCAACCCTTAAGAAAAAATTACTGAACAGATACGATAACAACTGGAAAGTTGCACTACAAGTGGAGAGAATTGAGGATGAAGTTAATTTGAAGTATGCCATAAATTTGATAAGCACATCCTGTCTTGGAAAAATTTCGAGTATTTCCAAGAATGACGAAAATCAAGAATAGCAGACAGCAGGAAATCAAAGAAAAAGTCACCGTTTCCTACTGACACCGAGAATTTATCAAAAGTGAAGGAATATATAACTCAGTCTCAACAATCACGTTAATCTTTAGATGTACCCAATAGTTCAATAATGTTAGAAAGAGTAATAAATCAAAACAGTTCACCAAACCTAGATGATGTGTCACGAAGATGACTTGGTGGATCAGGCGGAGGTGCAAGTAACGATGAAGTAGACGTAGATGCGACCACTGAACCACCGCTAGAACAAGCTGTTGCGTTGTTACCAGCGTATGAACTTGGTCCAGTACTATTCACAGCTATAAAATTTGCATTTTTCAATATTTTATAAAAGTTTTGTTAGTTGAACTTTTTTAGTAAAAACTAAGCATCTCAAAAAAAACCTACGAGCATTTCCAGATTCACCACGGAATTTGCGGTCAACAAAATAATCATGTAGTTTTTCTGAACAGTAATCCACTGGTACGTGAACATCCTTTTTTTCGTCCGCATTCCAAAAAGCTCTGAAATAAATCCTATGTCTTACAAAACCCAGTTTTATGTAATATATTTGCATGTATATGTTAAAAAAAAAAAACGCCAAAATATGCCTAATCCCACACAGTGTGATGTTTCAGTTATCTAGCATTCTGCTTTACCCATTTAATATTAAGTTAGCTCAATAATAAAGAAAACCAAAGATCTCCACAAAAAATACATACACTTGCTTTGTTTTAATCATTGAAAATGCTCTCTGGGCACTGTCATTGTTGCTGAACAAAAGAAGAGCTTCCCGATGACGCGAATCATATATAACTTCATTAAACGTATCTGTGAACGATACTCGAATCTTTTCACGCAAATAATCTGCTGAACAACTAGACGGCAACTCGCCAATCCAAATCTTATTACTAACGATTGTACGTCCCCAATTCATCTGATGAAAAAAGCAATTGTAAATCTTCATATCTATCAAGTATTATTCCTAGCAATTTTCTATCGCAGTTTCTAAAATTATTCCTTTTCTTCCTTAGTATGATTTATCGATCGATGCATCTAGTTGATTAAATAAAGCTAAGCGCAGAACCCATCTAATCGAGTTACTGAAAACCGATCTATTCGAATTACTTGTTAAATACCAAAATATTATTGCAACCAAGCATTCGATGTAGAGTTTAGAGGATCAAGCAACAACATCCGGATAAAAGGATGCTAATGTTGCAATTATGTGCATTAACTTCTAGAACAGTAGAATTTAATTTTAAGCATAGAAAACAGTGGTAACTACCTTTAATTTGCTTTTGGCACTTGATGAATGTGCCGTTTGAACATGAGCATTAATTGCACAGACAACTGAATGTATATCAGCAAATTGAATAAAAGCAAACGGTGATGGACTTTCCCAGTTCTTAACCTCTAAATTCAAATTTATCAGTTCATCGTTTCTGTCAATAAGCTACTAAGAACATAAAGACATAGATATTCAATAACGTATTTTGCTACACATCACATTAGAAGTAGAAAAATAGATGGACTAGCATCTACATCAAGTAGAAGAGGGAAACTTTACAGCTCCTTGTTCTGCAAGTTACTTGTGTTATCACATTTTACAGACTAAAGCAATAAAGAGATTTCCGTTAAAGAAGGTTAAACACAGCTATCATGTTATACTGGAAATATGCAAAAATAACCTGTTTCTAGGATATGCCCAAAACAGCTAAAACGAGAACGAAGAGAATCATCCGTTGTCCGTCTTTCTAAACCGCCCACATATAAAGTTCGAGAAGCTCGGTTAGCGAGCGCATCGACTACGGAAGAACCCGATGTTGAAGCAGCATCTTGAGATGACAAGCATTCCTGTAACCATGTGCAAGCCTGAATTTTTCGAATTAAAGAGACTAACAACGGTGATAAATGCTCAATTCTTCTAAGTTTTTGAAAATTCATGAAAAAAAGTTTCTGCCATGTTGAGAACTGGCAATTCGTATTTTACAAACACGAAAATCTTTACATCGCCGAAAACCTTCGACACTAGAAAGTTTAGGCAGTTATATACTGCAGTAGAAACCGTTGCGATAAGTGAGATTACTTGTTTTAATCAGAATTCTATTAACCTGTCCATTTGTTGTCAGATAAGTGCTGTAAGCTTCTGTGACAGCAGTATGACTTGCAAATCTGATTTTCAACCGCAATCCAAACAAGTGATGAACATCTTTGAGTTTGTCAGCATCCAGTAGTCTGAAAGTTCATGGAATTTGGAACATTTAGTAATACTGACAAACAAACTTCAATCAGAAATATCTACATACGAAATTCGCTGCATATAAGAACACATGAAAATGCCCAGTAATAATACACTTAAGCACAACAAAATTTTTGGATTATATTTCATATCTTTTTTTTTCTTTTTAATTTTGGATTTAACACTCAAAACCAATCCAAACCCCATTGCATTAATACAAATAATACTTGATACAGCTGACTTTTTTTTAATCTGGTCTCATTTCTATCCTACTATTATAGGATACTTTAATTCCGAAAAGTAAAAATGTCAGGTTCCCTAACAATCACATATAAAGTTCTAAAAACATACCTCTGGAAAATGACGAGTGCTCGACGTTGTTCTACAAAATTTGGACCAGACTCCGTCTCAAACATGATATGAACTACTTTGCCAAATTTTTTAAAAAAATTCGTCAAGCCATCTCTCAGAAAGCCTTCTGTACGCGAAGATGGCAAATTGGACACATAAATACCTTAAAACATTATGTATATTTGAATTATTATTTCTAAATAGAAACAGAAGATAAGCTGAACGGTTTGATAAGCCATGCAACGAAAAATAATACAACAAACCTTGAAAGCCCTGTGAGGCACTTGATAGGCTGTCATGGTTACCACATGAAGCAGGCAATTCGTTACATGCATTTGTATCGTTGCGTCGCGAACCTGATGCTCCTGGCTTGATAATTGTTGATTGCACAGTATGAGTGTTGGATGCATAATGATGGTGTCCAGATGATCCACTAAACAGCAGAAATTGGAATGGACTGGAACAAAACGAAAACTATTCAAGTTAGTCAATCTCTTCATAAAGATATCCGGAAGAAAAAAACACTCCTACTTCCCATCATTTCTCATCAGTGCATAATACCATCACCTATTGTGACAACACAGCGTGCGCTGAACAATTCTTGACTACTGATTATCCTTCTATTCCTTTTGCACGTTTTTCACCTCCTTACTGTGTAATGATTACTAATAGCGCTGACAATGAAATTTGTTTCCCCTATATTTGAAGGAAAAAAGATAAAACTACTACACTGTAATGAATGTGAATGTGTGAACAAGCATAAAGACTGCATACGAACCATGTTCACAAGAAAGTCCCTTACTGATGAAAAAATAAAAGCGCAAAGAGTCCTCAGTAATAATTTATACTTTCACCTACTCCAAATACTAAGAGAAATTACATAAACCATAGATAAATTCAACAGAGAACATTAAAAAAAGAAGTTTAACAGAGTAATGCCGATAAAGAAGTATCAAGTAGAAGTTGAGAAAAAGAAGTTCCCAAGAGCCATTCCGTTTAGATTTGAATAAAATTCTGCACATAACATCAAGCTCATTCCAAAAATATATAATCGCTGCTTCAATCATCACCCAAATGAATGCACCAAATGAATAAATAATTTCGATGTGAAACTTCAAATTCTCAAAAATCTCTTTTCTGAGTTGAGCATTTCAAACTTATATTTGACTAAGCATACATTGTCCTCTCGTAATTCCCTTGCTGACATTGTTATTCTCAAAAACCGACAAACCTTGGGCTTCCTGAATCACGACTCGAATCGGATGATGCAGATGCGCGCGGAGAATGACGTGACCGCCGTGAAGTTCGTGAATCGCCACCACCAGCACCAGTCCGCCTAAAATCAGATCAGCAAGTAAGAACACCTACAAATCACCGAACGCTGTATTTTAGTGAACAGAAAATTTACAAATCCAATAAATAACACACATTTCGCTTTCTGGAAGATATCATGTCCCTTGTCGGTGTACTACACAAACTGATCACAACTTACCGATCGTTACTGCCTGAGATCCTGCTTCGCTGAGATCGTTCATCAGTCCTGCTTGAATTTCCCCGCTCTCTATCACGTTCTCGTTCTCGAGATTGTCGCCGTGATGATGACAGTCGATGTTGTGATATCCTACAAAAGACGAAATATAACTCTGCAAGCTTTGCGATCGAAATTAATTAGATGACATTTTATCACACAAATGAACGCAGTAATCTGGAGTTACTGCACAAATAACTTGCCGTTCTTTCTGAATCTGCTTTGATGAGGATGAATTCGGTGAATGGTGATCGGATGAACGCCGATGAGAATCGGTTGTTGTACTGCCACTGCTAGCATTCCTTGCATTCTGAGGCGAGCCAAGTCCAGCTGCGTTACTCGGCGTTGTTGGGTTCACCAAGCCGCTGCAACCAAATAGCATGATTGATGTTACTATGAAAACAGCCTTGACCAACTAACTACAAATTAAAGATCTTTATTTATAAATAATCTACCGAGTTCTTATAAAAAGACCGTTTTTAATATTTAAAGGAAAATGAAATCATGATGAACCGAATGTAGAGCATAAGAACGATAGACTGTAGGCAGGAAGCACATACCAACCACAACTCCCAGTAAGACTATGACGAGAACCAGTCAAACTGAAGGGAAAATGCAAAATCATCATTTCGACAAAAATACGAAAGTTTTCAAAACAACTTGAAAAACAGCATCACTATCAAATAACTTTTTTCCCAACTTCGCCCTCCTTCACTCTCCTTTTATTCTTTTTTCAACATCACTGAGTGGTGGAGACATCGTTTCTACATGTTTGATGAAATGTCTATAACAAAAATAAATAAGTGGGTAAGAATTAGGGCAATTGAGTTTTTCGACAAAAATGACATTGCAATGGAGAAAAAACAAAACAAAATTAAAAAAGGATAATAAGATCTAACAAGGAATTGCCAGTGAAAGAAGCAACTTGTGAAGAAAAACGGCAAAAATAGATGTGCTCAGTCATTAAAATACAACTCATTTTGAAATATATGGTAAAATTTATCATGTGTCTAACCGTATCTTGAAACTTATGTTAGCTCATCAAAGCATATTGTTTTGGCAAGCCCAAAACTTCACTCGGTAACCGCTACGTCATGTTCTCTACAAAACTGCGAAGTAAACTACCTTCATTGAAAAATATTTTAAATTTAAAGTGCTACAAAATGAACTTGCTTCCGAACTCCAAAGAAGGTTTCTTTTTTGTCATAGCTGTCACTACGTCCGAACTACAGGTTACCTCAAATTAGATTACACAAACTTTTAAAATTTAGAAAATCTCAGCATAATTCACAAAGTTACGGGCACCACTAAATTCTACACTACCTCCACTTTTTTCCTGCTTCACTATTATGCAATGCATGCAAACAACGATATAAAAGGACAAATCGCGTGAAAAAGGACGAAAAAAGTGTTGAGGATCATCATGGAGGGAAAGACTTCAATCATTCTGCATTTCTGACGATAAAAAGTGAGGAGTAAAACGAACAAAAAAAAACTCACAACTACAATGGTTAAAATTAGCAGTGCTAGCACTGAAAAAAAAAAAAAAAACCGAGTTTTACAACAGTCAACCAGTACATGAAAGGTTAGCTAGCATTAAACCATCTCAGATATTTCCTAAAATTTTCCCTTGAACAGAAGGAAATATCATTCAACTACAATGCGCAAAAAGGCCAATGTAGCAGTCGTCAATGAGTAAAACAAAGGAAAATATCTCATCATGACAAATTTCCCTACATTTATCATCAATCGGCTAATTACTAACTCGTTAAAGACAACTTTCGTAACAAGGTAACAAGTACTGAAGTGTCAATTTCAATAGTATGTTAAAGACTCTACATTTGTTCATGCCAGTTAAATTCATTCGGCTGTATCCAAGAATAGCTTCATTACCATAGCACACAGTATAAATCCCACTTATTTTTCAATCATTATTCTTATGATGGAAGTAGAAACATTTTATTGGATATTTCAGAGACGAATGAACATCCACACTTTCAGTAAATTTTTTGACTTTGATACTTCAGTCAATTATGTGTTGCGCAATTTTAATAAACTGAGTATGAATTTCAAAAACAGTACGTTAAAGATTCTACATTTGTTCATATCAGCAAAAAAACAACGTCATCCTAGTAGAGATAAATTCCATTGTTAATCAAAAATGGAACTTCTTTTTCCTTGCAATGTGAAATCTGATTCAAGTAACAAATGACACGGTGGTAAGACAAGGTCCAAGATCAAACTGCCGGATAGATGGAAAAATGGAATAAATATAAAAATGATCTAAATGACAAAAGTACCCTATTTTTCTGCGGTTTATAACACAACACCTACTCGATTCTGATATCCAGCTCCACCAAAGCAGACGGACAGCAGCGACAGGAAAACCGATGGATATAGCAGTGGCGTTACATGTCCATGCAAGATTAAATTGAGCAAGACGGTGACGAGAAGTTCGAGATAGATTCTGGAGAAGATCCGTCAGAGACCGAAACAGTTCATAAAGCGGATAAAAATCCACCAGAATTAAATAAGTTAACTCGAACTACAATAACATGTGTGCCACACAGGTTGCGGCACCATCAAAGATATAACCCAAGCACCGAAGGTACTAAGGGCTATATAAAAAAGAACTTCCGTTCGAAGATAGATAACATAGATGTAGATGAAAGCGGTAAGTGTGAAAACTCAGCCACAAAGTGGCATTTGAACCGCAGAAACAGGTAACATTGTAGAAAACGAAAAAGAAACCAAAGCCGAAGTAAACTAGCTTAAGAAAGCTAGGCATGTGGCTCAACAGTCAGTCAGCCAGATAGGTAAGTTGGTAGATAAGTTAGCAGCTGCAGAATTAATTATAGTTAATTCTCATTTTCCACAATAATAGTAATATTTATGTAATCTGCGATATATGTAGTTTTCCGCTCACTTCTTGCTCTGTTCGTGAAATGCGATTCGCAACTGGTGGCCTTGAAATTTCGGCTCCGCTGAATGAGCTTTTTGTGCCGACCGAACATCCATGAAGCTAACCACAAAACCAGTGGTACCCAAACGCTCCACTTTTTGCACACGACCAAATCTGAAAATTAAAAATAAAAAAGCCTTTCAACCATCGAACATCATCATTGTACCCTATCACACAGCTCTCACCAAAACGAAATTTTTATCTCTAGTTATCTTTTTTTGAATTATCAAAGTTAAAAACCAAGAAACAAAGTTAACCATATCATCTACAAAAGATATGTGACATAATTCACACAGAGTCTTTGCTGTCATCTCTCCCATGTTGAATGATGTTGCTAAAGGGAAAGAGAAGAAAATGAATGTTCCGCTGTTAGCGCCACTGACACTATACACACACATGAACTATCACTACTCAACTTTTACATATTATCACGTCCTCAAAGTTTTTTAAGCAAACCTAAAATGGTAACACTCGTATCACAGTGCAAAGTTTCCACTTGCGTACAAATGAAATAGATAAATTACATTACGATTACCATAAGACAAATTTCACCTATCACCACTAAATCCGTAGGATGCAAGAGAGCTAACTTGCATTTTTTTAGACGAAAGGTTAATAGAGTGAAGAAAATTGTCAGAGAGCAGGTAGGGGTATCACGCTCTTTCCTCCTATAGCGACAAAGAAATATCCCGATCTTTGGTCGTCGGAGATTACAATAAATAACTATTAAACCAAGAAATGATGACTAGACGTTTTACTACCCTATTCCGCAAGCTACAACTCATCATGGTACAACATACTACGCGCACCACGACCACACACCATGCACAAAATTTGCAGCCCAACAATATGTGCATGTACGTAGAACTTCAATCACCCTTCATCTTTTTCTGTGGTACGGTTGCAATTTACTAACATCGTATGCTAAGTACCCAACTCCATAAGAAACCGACCACTAAAGAGTTCCGTAAAAGTTCATTTAAATTTAAAGTACCCCATTAGAGTAATTATAAACCAACAAATGCAAACCAACTCCCATTGCGGCACAACGATTTCTGCAAAAAAAATCATACTAAATTTTGCATAAATTTGCAAAATACAAAGAAAAGCATTTTCCACTTCCATATTATCTTAATCGCTTACCATTGTCAACAAACACCTTTATCCTTCCTATTATCATAGCTTTTGGTCAATATTAAAGTCATTTGATGTGGATATCAAAAAGCATCACCCAGAATCGACGACAACCATTCAGTATTTAATTCAAACACTCCCTCGTCATTCAAAATTGAAATATGGCTGGTTAGCTCGCCAGTCAGTCATATTTATCATTTTTGAAATTGAAAGACGTTGTAAAGTCGCCGTTTGACAGAAAAAAAAAAGAAAAAAAAATGGTTATGACAAAATGCTACATTTACTTGCTATCGGAGATCGTCTTCCTCAACTGGCTAGTAACTGAGATGAAGTATTAAAAAAACTGCTAAAAAAATGTTCGGATTACTTTCTTCTAGTTATTAATAAAGCTTTTATGAGTTTACCATGAATCCGAAGGCTTCCTCCGGCGTTACCTTAAACCTCAATCAGCTGATTGAAGCATTTGTTATGTCATAACCACTTTTATCGAGAAATTGTCTTGTATTCAATTTCTCATTATAAATTAGACTATTAGGGCTAACAGGTGTAAGCGTTACGTGTTTTGACTGACTACCATAAACCTGTTCCTAAAGCTCATTTACCTAAGCAACACATTCCGTGTATATTAAGACCAAAATTAGTCGTAGGACTACAAGATTTCGGAATAGAAGCGCGTTAAGATATTACTAACTTTCTGCATGACAATTCTATGGATATTAGTTTTCCTCATGAGATTTGTAGATGTCACCGTACGATACATCAAACAGGTCGCTGACATCACATTTATACTAAATGGTAAATACGATAACCCACAGAAATAGATAAAAAGAACGAAAAATATTGTTTACGTGGAAAAAAATGATGAAACTCGTTCATCCGAAAGACTATCCGGTAGGCCGATTACATGGACATGACGACTCTCTCGGCTCATATCCTGCTCTGTCGTAGTGTCAGGAACAGTTGTTGTGGAAACCGCTGTAGTTGCTGGTATCGTCGTGTTCCTGCTATCAGCAGCAGTAGCAATGATAGAGATATTAGTCGTTGGTGTCACGATAGGATTCGGAATACAGCTACCGATACTGATACTATCAATCAGCACAGTTAATTGTTGCGCAGCTGTGGTAAGATTTGATGAGCAGCAATTCAGCAGCCACTTAGGATGCTGCTGCGGTTGATGCTTAAACCAGACTGCAGAAGGAGTTTTCGCAACCGATGAATTGATGCTACACTCTTGATTTTTTTGTTGCTGATCTTCCTGATTTTCGATTTCGTCACCAGTTGTAATTTTTTCCGTTCCTGATGATTTGTTCTTATTGCCAATGCAGGATTTTGTTCCTTTATTATTATTGTTACCGTTACTACTGTTGTTGCTGCTTCCGCCAACGTTAATACTAAGCACTTGGGCGCTGATAACCATTCCATGGAAGAATTGGCAATACTGCGCGTGCAACTATTGATTGCTTCGTTGATCGCCAACAAATCACAGTTTCCTGGATTGTACTGTGTATAAACAATAATAAGAATTACTGCACCTGTAAAGGCTAATTTAGTTTAATATTCCAATTCCTTCCAACTTTCCTGCTCAGTCGTGACTTTTTCGCTTCTTTCCCTCTTTGAATACTTTCGCAAATGAATCTGAATCCTCCTGATTACAAAGCAGTATTTCATACAGTAAAGGATGATCCCTCATCCGTTATATTCCACACAATAATTGCTTGTTAAACGTATGTCTGTCACACCGTGGTCCTGGAAAACATGAACTAGATCAAGACAACGCAAACGAGAAGAAAAAGAGAAAAAAAACGTTTGCTGAATACTACACAATTATTAATTTGCAAATTATAATCACATAACACAATTTATCAAGCAATTTCATAATCATGAATTATTTCAATACAGGATAACAATAGCAATCACTATTTATATATACTTTTGAAGCATCAACAACCCGAAGTCTGATTGGTATTTGGAAATCTCTAACTTAGAAACTTCTCCCGACATATTTTATCTAACACATTCAATGCCTCAGACGTCATCCTTACTCCTTCTTTAAAATAGAAAATATACAAAACTTAATTTCAATTTCCGAGCCAGAGAACGAAGTCAAGATGAAACCTCATATTTAATGGTTAAGAAAGTCAAATGTGGCAAACAACAAATCGCATCACCAGAATGTTAAACACTGCTCAAAAATGCTTCCATCTCTCTTCCTGAAAACGTTTTTCGATGCTTCCAGTGCAATTCAATCCAAAAAAACGATGGGAATACGAATAAATAGCGCATGAATCATCATGGTTTCCTGAATCCCTTCACCAAAAACTAAACAAGACATTCTCAGTCACGTCCCTATTTCCAAAAACCTTTAATGAATATTTTCACCGGGTAATCCTCATCTTGCCAATAATCAAATGTTTACAACTGCTTTCCACATTAAGTGCAAGTGTGAAATGCCGAATGAAAACAAAAGGTGCTTCACTCGCTTCCACAAATCTTTGACCTATGGCTTGAATCATGCACGTTCTACTCTACTGTTGAAACTTCAGCTAAAATGGTCAATTTATCAGTTAACGTAAATCAGGTAAGAGTGGAAAACTATGTCAGTTTCATCAATTGCAATTAATCGTATATCAACATTACTGACTTCCGAAGTATATTTAATTACTCAAAAAATACTTCTCAATTTCTACCACGTTGCACATTTTCCGAATAAGTTATTCTCCAAAAAGCGAAATGAAGATCAACGTTTCATTTCCGTAATCCAAAAGAAATAAGATATGGTAGGACAGAATTCCAGGACTGAATGAAATAATTGTACCTATCCAACCAGTAACACAGATAACAAGATGATTAGAGGTCAACAAAGATAAAGCTTGAGATAAAACATCAGGAAAGAACGAGCAACAACAATAGTAACCTTGGCAGCAATCAGAACCTTAGCAGCGAATAAATACTAAGAACACAACTGTTGAGCAACAGACTCGAACATCCCTCTTGATATATCATATTTCTTATTTTATATCACCACCATATTCTCTCACATGTATCCTACCGACAATATCAGTCCGAAAATCAAAGAGATCAGTTCTCGTTATGAATAGGATATATCGACACATATCAACTTTCCGTTTCCCACAGTCAAATCCAAGATAAAACAATTTTGAGCCAATAGCAAAAATTGGCAAAAAACACACTGATAATGTACTATTCAAAAACCACTTCATCAAAACGAACTTGAAGGAATCGCTCTTCTTTGCTGAACATTTTTTAACTACCACTGGTATTTGCCGAAACCACTGACTGGTAAAGAAAATATGGCTTTATACCCCTAAGAAATGACTGACCCACGTCATGCATCCATCAAGTTATGGAACTAAACAGCAAGTAATAGAAGTGACCTAACAAAAGAGTGTGGATAAACAAACTATCGATCACACATATCCCCCTGAATGGTCAACCTAAACTGTTCGGAGTAATTATTCGCAACATTAACAGATGGATGGTTAGAATTCTCGACAAAACATGCGCACTTCGATTTGATAGTATTTGCTACACCTCACATATCAACGTTACGGAAAAGCGCAACCAACAAATTTGATCGCAACATCTATCCTATACATGAATTCAATCATACAATCCCACAGAAAGCAGTGTCGAAGGCGAGAAAAATGCAAGGAATAAAATGAAAACGGAAATTCAGTCAGCAAAATGTCCATCCGCCAACGTGAATCTAATTTTAATGCAAAAGGTGAAACACACAGGGAAGAGGGATATGAACGATAACTAACATCTACATATGTGGAGGTAAGCAACTATGATAAAAAGTTGGATCTATTCGGGAATAAGAACAACTAAGAATGGTAATCGTACTCCTTGTCACACTAACTGTAACTGTAATTGTAATAGCTATTATAATAGTAGTAGTAGTAGTCGTAGCCATCGCCATCATCGCCGTCGTTGTCAGTCAGTCAGTCAGTCAACAGCAGTAGCAGTAACAGCAGCAGCAGCAGCAGCGGAATCACAGGCAACCATTGCACTGACGTGGCAAGCACAACAACCCTCCTCCTCCACCCACCCCAGAAAGCACCAAACGCTTACACCCAAAGGATGAGGGAGGGGTCCACATGCCTTTTTCTCTCTCTTCTTCCCGAGCAGAATGTGAAACTCTCTCCTTCCCCCTCACACCCAATCTCTCTAGAATGCGGGGGGTAGTTAATAATGTGAAGTACCGTTTGCCGTTCTGGAACCACCCACCTATTCATCTAGGCACCGCCCATTCAACCTCGTCTACCACCCATCCCATAGCAACCTATTCATTTGTGTGTCGTGTCGTCGAGGAGGATGGTGCAGCGATGGCGTTGGTGGTTCTTGACGACGTTAGTGTCTTCCTTCTGCTTCCTGCATTGTGTGTTGTGATGAAATTCTGTGGTCGAATTCAGATTCGACCAGCAAAGACTCATCGCTATCTTAATTGGGCCTCCTCCTTTTCCCTACATAGAAATTTCAGGATACCTGTAAGTGTAAGGTAAATATTTCCACCCCTTTCCCTTCACACTCTTGTTCCACTCCTCTTCCACACCAAAACAAGATATACCATACAACATGCCTCACCTCTTAATTGCTGAATGCATTGCTAAAGCACCCCCTACCTATTCTACCTACTACCCTTAAGTCCTCCTTAATATCATACTGCATAAGAAATAGTAGGTAACCTAATTACAGCTCTATCCCGCCAATTAGGAAGAGAGATCCCATTTGATTCAACATAGCAGTGCACAATTTTATCGCAGTAAACAACTCATGAAACCAAGGTTTGATAAGGTGACGAGTTACAAGATAATTAATCCTACCCTGTTCTGCTGATTACTTCTATTAAATAAACTGCTGGTGGAAGTTGCCATATTTCACAGAGCTGTAAAAGCTTACAATTCACAAGAAACTAATCGCTATATATGTTTAGGAACGCTTGAAGAAATGAAGCTTTTGTTATGAGGCACAACTATACTCGTTATTTCACATTTAGGAATATTTTGTCACATCATTAGCTACTTTAATCTGATATGAATCCTTATCAATGATGTTTGTCCTGCAACAGCTTCAGGGTGCCAGCCCCCATTTCATATCTTCAGTATGTCATACGATTAAGGTCTACAGTGTACTGGACTGTTGTCAACCATCAAATAGTATGTGGATGTTTAAAGGATAGATGCAGAAATAGGATTGCTATAAATTCTACTATAACCAGTGATAAAGTACTACGGATAGAGGATTGACAACAGTTCTGTCGATGTTCTATAAAGGTCATCAATTCTTACCTGAATTAGGCATCGATTGATGTTTGCCGACTGACAATTATTTGGTCCTGGAAAACAACAACCTTAGAACTCGGTGATTGTTGAGAAAATGTTCATTAATAGCATTAAAGAATTTGCGGTACATATTGTAATGCAATTAAAACACTAACTGAAATTCGCTGATTTCAAAGCATCTCGAATACGTTAGAACGAAATGCTCCTAGTATTTCCATTCATCCTTTTCCTCTGAAATGGTAGGTGCTTACTGTTGATGTGTAAACGAATGTATTTCACAATACAACCTACTTTTCACATAAATTGCGCATAATAAGACTAACCGTATTGGCTTACATAAATTGATATTAGAACACCCAGATTTTCCGGGTATGTGGACCATCTCGTATATCTCGTTATTGCATAACAGTGCTAGACGCAGACGTGCTAGACTTGCGGGGGAGCCCCGGTCGTGGAGGTAGCTGTTGAATTCACCTAATGGAATGGAATAGCGAATAAGTATAATTGGTGGCAGTGACGTCTTGACTCAGGTGTTCTTGTTGATAACGTTATGAGTGTTGCCGTCATACTGTCCCCAGTTTGATTGAAATGCAGCCTGAGAAGAGTTAATTAGTTAGTATGATGAACATTGGAACATCCCTTTAATCTTATACGAGCTGAATATACTGTTAAACCGGGAGACATGACACATTGTATATGTGTTAGCAAATTTCTAAAAAGATCCTTGTTGTTATAAAATACGGATCACAAAGATATGCTGTGCAATCCTGAAAGCCTTCTGGTGACTACATCACTGCTGTATTCTCGAACATTAGTATGTAAGCTTCTTACCACGTTATCAGTACTTCACTGTGCTTGGAGAAATATGGGAATAGCAGCAGCTAACTGACAGTATAAACTCACCACTTAATTGTTCGCATTTTTTGACCATTTTTCTGCGAGATGTAAACTTCATTAAGTTTTTGCATAGTGTTAGTAGTACTAAGTCTAGGAGTAATACACTGGGATTAGTTTTAATGGAAGCGTCGCTAGTGTTGAGTGGTATACTAAAATATACGATTATATGAGTGCTTCTTTCATCGGGACTTATATGCTAGTCAATATTAACAAGCGGTACTTCCATCAAAGATTTAGCTGCTCTGCTCACGGTGGAACGATATATTACAATGAGCCTAAAATGTTTTCCTAGTCTGTTCCCGTGAAACGTTCCCTATAAACTGCACAACGAACCAACCCATATTTCCGTATCGTTCCACTTCCTCCCTAGACTCCATTTGCAATCCGATGTTTACAATCTGGCAACTGAACAACTACCCATCCATTCACACCTAACTGGCAGGTTGCAAAGCATAACAATGGGAGAGAAGGAGAGATTATGAGGATAGACTTTATGATCGTTAATCTGCTCACTTACTTAGATGGGCAAATAGAATATGAAGGCTGCAAGTGACACAAGTAGCATTTCCCTAAAGCGTTGTGCTACACGTTAACTTTACCCTAACTGTTCCATTTTAATCTTTCCTTCCCATCCGCATAAAATGAAATTACATAGCAGATGACAACTGCACACAGGCAAGCAGAGAAAGACGAAGGAAGGGATAGAAAGGGATGGAGTGGGTGAGGAGAGAATTATTGATGGCGCTCGTAAACATCTCAGTCTATTCTGAATTTCTTTCCATCCCGCCAAACCCTCCTCTCCACTCGGTAATTGATCGAAACTCGCCTATACTCCTACTCCCTCCACCTAGTGTACCATCATCACGAATCGATCGTCCAAACATGTGACCTCTCTCTCCTGCCCTCTGATCTGATTGTAAAAGAGGACAATGGAACGCTCTGTGCAACCACCCTGACACACATACCAGAGCAAAGCAGACCCACAGACCCGTACTATAATTCCAGTGGAAGATTAATGACTTTGTTGGCGGCAGTGGTTGTTGTTCATTGCACTCACAAAGGCCATCACACACACATACACACACACACATATATATATATATGTTCAGAGACAAATCCCACTTATACCGCACTAAGGGGGACCAACCTCCTTCACTAAATTAGATTCATCCTGACGAATAATTGTAGCTGGTACAGAGCAGGTCAAGAGCTGGTGTAAGACAGGGGATGAATTGTCGATGCACATGCACACTCCATGCTTACCAGTCATCAGTGTTAGCCTGGATTTAAAACTGAATGAGAAATTCTAAGCACAAACTGCAGATAGCTGTGTTAATGCTTCAACTGAAGAAATCAATTCGTGTCATTTATAGCACAAAATCTGGGGACTCTTCCGTAAAATGATATCTTTGCAATTGAGCTGTTCCATATTTGAGTATTTCTATAATCTGTGAAACATAAACTTTTCTAGGAATTCAAATTCTATTTCCCGTATGTTGGAGGTATATATGTTAATAGTAGTATGTCAACAATAAGGAGGAACTCTTTGATTCATTTCTTTTATTTGGTGAATCTTATAGGTTGCTTCATTTCGGGACAGGACAAAGTCAAATAACCCACCAGTATTGTTTGTTAGGCTGCTTAGAATCCGACTCATCACCATCCATTGTTTGATAATAATTATGGGGAGAATTGATCATGCAATTAAGGGTTGTTACAAAGGGAAAACCTGTCCCTTGAGGAGAGACAAAAGAATACGGCAAGAGTGTGCTCTTTGTTCTGCGAATATCTTGCGGCATCGATTGACTACCCTTCCTAACTTGCAATTATTGGCAAGAAGCATTCAGTCGTGAATGCAACTGCACAATTATAGCCTTTCCATTGATTAGATGTTATCTGATCAGATACGTCTGCTATGTGCCAATAACCGTTCAACTCACAATGAAAGGCGATGGCACGATGGTGTCTCGTCGTTATCATCACCTGTCATTATCATCAATGTTATCACTACCGCTGAACGGAATAGACGAAAACATTTGTTACAACGAGAAAAGAAATATATTCAAGCAACAGTTGTTTTTATGTTTAAGTGCTAGAAGAAAAGGCTTCCCATAAATGTGAAGAGAGAGAGAGAGAGAGAGGATAGGAGAAGTGATCCTTATTCCCTCTTTTTTCCCACTCATTCTTGTCAACCCTTTTTCTCCTTTCATTCTCATTATCTTCCGTCTACTCCTCATCTCGTCATCAAATATCATCAAACCAAAGAGGGGTGGCATAGAAGAGAGAGGGAAAGAAAAACGTCAACAACAAATAATACACAAATGCTTAACAAAGCAATTTGTAAATATTAAGAATGATGCTAGGTAGAGAGAAGTAGGGATGACATGCAGAATTGGAAGTTTAGAAAAAAAGGTGAAATGTGGTAGGAAGTATATGTAGAGTGAGATACTATATAATCTAGAAGAGGCAATATTCTTCAGAACAGCTGTGAAAGTTAGACCTTATCTTTAAGTGTATTGTGTGTGTGTGTGTGTGTGCAGACATACGTCATCGACGTCATTATCAGCATCATCGTTAGAACCACTTCAAACTGCTTCAGGAAAGTTGAAAACAAACAAAGGAATGAGAAGGGATGGTATTGATCTCTTGGACAAGTGATGATGACGATGATAAATGCTTGCTACAATATCCCATTGGGACAACCTTAGGATTAGATGGTTGGGGCAGAAATATGCCCGGCAAGTTGGAAATATGTAGTAATTAGTGAGGAAAATGGAAATAAATGCGTTGGAAGAGTGCTCATTCATCCTTTTGTCGAGAATTTGGGCAATTTTTTACCCAAATCTACCAGTCCCTTCCATACACTTCCCTCCTTTTTTTTTCCCTCTCTCTCTCTCTCTCTTGCTCTCCTTCATCGACTCTCGTGTAAATCGATAGAAAGAGTGGGCTTTGCATTGTTCGATTCATACATACATGCACCATCCCCTCCATACACACCGGTACATCCAGACACACACACACACACACATGCACACACTTGGCGGGGAGCGGGGGAATAGGGTGGAACCAGCCAACATCGACCCCTCTCCTCACACCAATAATTGCCATTGCCGAATAACAATTTCGAGGGACTTTTCTCCAATGCAAAAAATGTGGGAAGATTTCTTTTTTTTTTTTTCATTAATGTAATAATGATTCTGCTTAAAACTAGGCACATGGTAGTTTTCTTTGTTTACAGTTTCAATTTAATTATGCAATTTGTCGTATCGTTCACAGTTCATATGTTATCATTAACTGATATAAGAGCAGACAAGACAATCTATACAACCTGAAAACTACACGTTCACGTCTGCTGGCTTTGTATACAATTCGAAAACTTACTGCACAGAAGAATAAATAAACAGTGTGAAGATTCCGCATACTATGCTCAAAAGGGATGTAAAGCTGAAATTTAAATTGAACCTACCAAATTTAAATTTGACATGAAGATAGAAGGATGAAGGGCTAATAAATGAAATGATAATCCATTCACGTGTATTACTGTGGGTATATTTCAGCTGTGATCACTTGCATACTTAGACTTCCTGAAAAAAGATTTATGATATTATCATTAATTAATTGTTGAGTTAACTACGGTAATTTCAACTTCTCATGAAAGACTTGCCTATTTTGATACAATCTGTCCTCGTTTCCAACAATTCCTAACAAAACTTATATTTTTTGAAAAAAAAAAAGCAGTCACTCTATCCAACACAAATAATTGTATTGATAAAATAGCAGTGGTCGAAAGATCATAAAGTTGTTCTCTGATGATCATATTATCTTTATTGATTAACAGTATAATCGAAATAAATTGAACGGAAAAAAAAAGGAACA
Source organism: Brugia malayi (assembly GCF_000002995.4). Taxonomy (NCBI): domain Eukaryota; kingdom Metazoa; phylum Nematoda; class Chromadorea; order Rhabditida; family Onchocercidae; genus Brugia; species Brugia malayi. The sequence continues at coordinate 3,151,258 of NW_025062476.1, read as the reverse complement.
GTTCATACAGCTATTATTATAAACAAATTATAAACAGGAAAAACTGAATTTAAATCATTGGAAATACGCGATTAATCTCTGACCTTATTCAGAAAAATTCGGAACTTTATGGGTAATATCTCTTTTTTCAATAGTCCAGCAGAACATTTATAGCGTGACGTCATTTGTAGCTGATTCCTAAAATGAAATACTTAAATACACGTTGACTGTCATTGTAAAGTTATTGGGTAATTTATCGGAAAATAAAAGAAAAATTTGCTATACTTGCATATTGCATGAAACAAATCTTTAAAAATATATCAGTTTTTGTCTTTAAAAAATAAGATGTAGAGTATATTTACAGATTTTAAAAGTTTGCAATGTCTTCTCTCTCTGCCATCAGTGACCAAATAACCATATTGCAAAGCTACGCTTATTTACACTCATGCAAACATGTACACTGATAACGTGCAGCAATAAGTTACATCCTCTAAATTTTTACCAATTAAAGGATGAAAGAATAAACATACAGTAAGTTTCACTAAGTAATCAATCAATAATCATTTTACATTATCGAATGAAATGTTGAAGAAAGACTAATTCCACTCAACGTATCGTATCATATCATATCAGTAAGTTAATTACATCACTCCAATGCAGGACACTTTTCAAATAAGCTCTCACCTATGTTAAACAGAATGAAGTATACTAGTATTACGCAGCATGACTGTATCTTTAATCCTACTCAAGCATGCAGCGTGACGCATTTCCATTGCTGTACTCAATTCCTATTCACGTACGTGTAGCATACCGTTCAGCGTACTCTACATAGGGCCGACTGGTATTTCATGGTGAGCCAATAACTCTGCCTGTTGTCATTGAAGAATATGTCAGTTGTATTTGTTGTTGAAGGTGCGTGGTTTTCAGTAGGATACGTGATCCACTGTGTTCACGTAATTTGTTATATTGACAGATCTTTTCTCTCTGCGATCATAATTTTTCCTTTGTTTATAATTTCCTTCATTGTTAACCATTTTTAAATCATTATTTATCTTAGTGTTGTTCGATGGCTACCAAACGATTCACTCAAAGTGCTATCAATTTCAAAACAGTTAGTGATTTGGTTGGCGAGAAGCATGCTAAAGAAGTTACCGCATTAGCAGTGAGTATTTGACTTTCTTTTTCTTACAAAATTATCAGCCGTGCTCATCATGCACTATATGATAATATTTCTTTCCTTGTTATAATTATTACCCTATTTATTATATATTGATAGTTCTTTACTTCTAAATTATCACAGCCTTCCGCCCGCGTTTCTCTCATTTTAATCATTAATAGCATAACCAAAGTTTCATTGCTGTTAAAATGTTAAATATAATTATTAATTCTAATTCGCTAGCAAGGAATGTTTCATCGAATGTGTTTTCAAATGTTTCAGCAACATCATCAACATTACTTGAGTACCGTGATGTCTAAACCTGCGGAACTGCCAAAATATGATTTTGCTAAGTTGAAAAAGCAAATGCCTGAACATGCGATTGCTTTGGACAAGCTGCAGAAGCAATATGAAGCAATCAAAATACCGTTTCACTCAGTACCAGAGCAATTCATGAAAGTACGATTTTCTTTTTTTTTTTGGAATATTTGTCCTTAGTTATGTTTTGATGCAAGACAGGTCATTAAGTTTTCACATTTAAGATAAATTTATTCCTCTTATTTGTGATGAAAATATGAGAATTTTGAGTCGAGAACACTAAGCAATGCTTGCAAGTTTGGGACATAGTACTTTTCGCTGCTGTTTCAGAACATTTAAGTTCATGTTCCTGTATTTAGTATCCTATGTGCAATAATTTCGGTGTTTTTTCTTTTTTTTTTTTTTTTCAATAAAACTCTTTTATTTCTATTGTGATATCCTCGATTCTCACTCGTATTTCAAAAAGAAAAAAATCTATTTAGGAGATTGATGATTATTTGAAATACGTTAGCACAAAAATGGATTTTCTCAATCGTAAGCTGACTGATGCTGCGGAAGATGAAAAAAAAGTAAGCTTTCCAGAATTTGCATTCTTCTTTTTTTCTTCACAGTAGGCTTTGGTATAAGTCAAGTTAAATTATATAGTAAAGGCTACGAATTATATTGCAGTACTTTTTCTGAATTGCAGCTTATCCGATCTTAGAGCGTTACCATTTTGCAATCTCTTGCACAATAAATTCAAATAATAAATATGCAATTTTATCATTTCGTAATCAGAAGATTTTTATTTTCATGCGAAAAATTTCCAGATCAAAGCGAAATATGAAAACATGCCACCGATTGAACATTTTCGACCAGAACATTATGGGAAGTTCTTTCCTGAAGTGCACCGTGACGTCCGCTTGCCAATTGATCGTTTTACGACGGGTTGGGGTAGTACAAATACTCCCGAGCATTTCCAAGAATTGAAAGAACTCTTTAAAGATTATCGATCACGTCCAGTTCCCGAACACTTGCAGAAATGATTGTGTTTACATGTAGGTAGCTCTGTAGAAGGATTTTTTTTCTGTGGAATTTTGTTATCTTTTTGTGTGAAATAATTTAATTCACTAATGATAAAATCTAGTTGCTTTTTATTTAGTTTTTTGTTGTTTTGTCCAGAGCAAAACATATTATTTGTTTTTTCTTTCTCTGTATTGAATTTTCAAGGCTTTACCTCATTTTTACAGTTAAAATACCTTTACGAATTTAAGTTCGATTTCGCATCTAAGTATTATAAAAGTTTGCATGAATATTACTGAATTTAATATCTTTATTTGAGAATTGCAAGAGATAATTCTGAAGTCAGTGTAAAGCATATTTAGACAATTTCGTCGAGATTCAGTCTTATCTTTTGGAAGATGAGATAATTTTTTCCATACTTTTTAATACATTACGTTTTAAACGTGGCTCATTTTAAGCAGTAAAAGCGCAGTTGATCTGTTAGGAGTATGTCGGGCTCGCTTGATGTATTTGTGAAATCAGTTATGGGGCTTACTGTATCTGGTAAGTTACCAATTTTTGAGATAATTTAATCGTACAATATTCTAAGAAGTCGCGGTTATAACTGCGATTCGTTGTTGCATGCCGTTTTGTCACAGATGCTTTCTTAGGAGAACCTGGAATATATGTGACGCTTATAGAGGTTGTGCATCATTGACAAAATGTAAACTATTTTGAAAGTTGTTTATTTATTCATAACTTGAAATCACTATAAGTAAGTTTGTTGTGTCGTACCATCATTAATTGGTCTCAGAAAGTTATACAATTTAGCATCATGGCGAGAACTAGCTGATCTCCACCGAAAAGCCATTTATGATGTTCTGGAACGGAATATTTCTCATTTGGATAGTGTATTAGAAACACTTACTATTGACCGATACTCGATGTCAGTTGTATCAATATTGCTAGTTAAAATGAATCAAATTTATACTGAAAATGTGAAAGACAGGGTCAGATTTTTAAATTATATTTAAAATTTGTCTTTAGTATGCTTTCTTTATAGAAATCATTTTTCTAAAGTTTTCGTACATCATTTTTTATCAGCATATCTTCGGATATGTCGAATAGGAGGCATCATTTTACATTTCATTATGTTGCAGTTTATGTTTGAATCTCACTTTGTTTTTTGTACTAAGAATGAAGATGAATTAGCAAAAAAACCTTCGCTGAAAGTAGAATGGTAATGATTGAAGTTCTGTTATGAAAAAAAAATCTGATTTATAGTTTGAACGTACTTTGTCACAAGTGGAATCAATGGTTCCGTTTTTTGATAGTATGCAGATCTCATTCATTCCTGATATTTGTGAGTTTATGTAATTTTATTTTCATAAGTTGTTTACAGGTTTCCTTTGAGATTCAAATTTAAATAATGTAAATTTCATACACACAAATGGTGTTATGTCCTATCACTTCTATTTTTAGTTGTGTTGCTTTTCCGGAAAGTATACGAATATTGTCTTCTTCAAATTAACAAGGTATATTTAATATTAATAACTATACTATTGGATTTTTTATATGCTGCTTTATAAAATATAGTCTAGATAAAGAGGTATTACCTCTTTATCTAGGTAATAGCTTTTTTTATATTCATATGGCGATATGCTTGGGAAAATTTTCACCGATGGAAAGTTCTCATGGCAAGTGACGACCCACTGAAGTGATTTCCAGAAACTATTTGCCTAATTTCATCACATCACTTGATTTCCTTGGGAAGCAAATGAACATAAGCTTTGCTCTTGCTAGGTTATACATTACACGAACTACAATAATTGGAAGTACCAAAATTATTGAATGTCTTACACTATAACCATGCTGTGAGAATATAATTTTCAAGTATATAATGAAATTTGCAGCCAGCTCGTGGTATTATGTTACTTTCAAATGCAATCAGTGTATTGGTAAAAGAAGAAAAGGACATCCTTACCTCGCTTCATCCATGTCTTTTTTGTTTGTGCCTTAAGGCTCGTATACATGATCCAGCCATACCATTCTTACATCTTGCTGTGCCGAAAATATTTAAGGAGGTAGGCATGATCAATAACACTTTTATTTCCACAATTATATTTACACAGATTGCAATTTCCTGTATAGTTCTGCTGGAATCTAAAGTAAGTGCTTTTTATTTAGATTGATCATGCGGTTTATTTAGATCGATCATTTATTTGGTTACGTAGAAACTTGGTGTGAAAATACGATATATAATCGCTTCTACATGCTTAATATAATATTGTCCTGATTGTAGACTACAAATCAAACAGGGCCCTATATGGATCCAAAATGGGTGGTGTTGTATTTTTACTATGGTGGTTTGCTTTATGCGGTTCTAGGCCGTTATGAAGAAGCATTTGCAATGATGCAGAAAGCGTGCTGCATTCCAGCAATAGCTCCTAGCGCGATAATGCTTCGAGCTTATAAGGTTATTTTCTGATATTAAGATCATAGAGCTAAATACGGCGATTATTATATTGGACGGAGTTTAATCATGAGCATGTAGTTAGATCACATATACATGTTATCCGCAAAGAAGTTTGGGTACATTAATTTTCATTTGCTTTTCATTAATTTTCATTTGAATATCTTCAATTACTTTATTGTCACACTGGAATAGGAATAGTATTTGGAATAGGTATTTGGATGAATTTTAAAGTAAAATTTATACAAAATTTGCATAATTTTCCCATAAATTTGTAGACGTATGTGCTATTATCATTGCTTCTGCATGGGAAAATACTTCGCTTATCTAATTACCGATCGCCAGTGATAACCCGCAGTATTATTCCACTTTGTCCGGATTATTCAGCATTGGAAAGAATATGTGACAATGAAGAAGAGAATTTCGATAAAGCTAGTGCCATACTTGAATATCTGGAAACACATTACGCTACTTTCGAAAAGGTATTTATTCGTAAGTAGTTTTTCCAATGGATTTTGGGGAAAGACAAAAATTGTGTAAAGGTCTGGAATAAACGGGTCTAAAACGGTTGTGCTATGTTATGCGGTGTTACCGAGTTTTTTTCTGCTTAAATCTTTTACTGACGTTAAAGAAAGGAAAACTAACCTTTTAAAGTAATTTAATATTTTTAAGCGAAATCAGTTAAATATAAGTTCGTTATATCAGTTCGAAATGTATTTTCTAATTTATATTTTTTACAGGACAAGACCGTTGGCTTGGTGAAACTTGTAGTTAGAAGTATTCGTGAAAATTCAGTTAAAAGGCTAACTGAGGTTGGTTATTCTTAAATGTATTTGTCGAAATGTAACCAGTTAGTTACTGTTTGCTATAGAGTTATATATCTTCAGGGCATCTTTTTTTCTGCTAGGGTATACTACAAGGAGCTGGAAAATGTTTCTTATCTGAGCTTTCAGAGGTTTCTTGATATTGGTAATGAAACATCGCTGTAGATCAACTGATCTATAGAAGTCCACTTTGGAATTTAGTTAGCAGCATGAAAGAAATGAGATTATGTTGATTATGTTGTTGACTGAATTTTAATTTTGAACTTGATAGGGCTGCAAAACTTTCTTATATTTATTTTAACTCACAAACGAAATTTTTACGACTGCCAAAATATCTCCGAAGTATTAATCTAAGTTAAGTGTTCATTTGAAATTGATTTTTTTCGAAAAAGTATTGGTAGAGTCTTTTCTAGTTCTTTTGAACTTTTGATTTTTAACGGAGTTTTTTTATGTAGTGTTTCATATCAATTTCACTGTCGGATGTAGCACGACGATGTCATCTAGATGACAGTGATCACGCTGAATTCTATCTTCGTGAAATGAATAAAAATGGGAAAATTAATGTGCGTATTGACAAGAAACAAGGCGTTGTTTATTTTGATGAAATGAAGGTTTGTTATATGTTCACTTTTATAATATTGTAAATAGATTAAGATTATTAAGCTAGCATCGAAATGACCAATGTGCTCAATGATGAAAGAGGAATGAAAGAAATATAGAAGAAAATTAAATTTTAATTTCACTAGTGACTTGATTTTGGATCTTGAAAAGAATTATTACTTTTAATTCACTGACGAGAATATTCTTTTAAGACAGAAGCAGATGAGCATAAAGTGGATAAGGTCGCAAATTCTATATACACGTTGGATGCTTTAATGAAACAATTTGACGATCGGATTCGCGTTAATCCTTCCTACATTTCACGCGTTGGACGACCATTAGCACGAGGAGTTCCTGCAGTTCCTCCGGATGAAGGTTTGGGACATCCAGGCTCTATTTTTATGCCTAACGTTAATGTTGGTGATATTGAATCAGCAGCTGGTAGACCCATGGATATGGTTGATTAACTGTTGCTTTTATGAAAATATAGCTCTCTACATTTTTACAGTGTTTATCTGAGTTCCCAAGTGACCAGTTTCAACTTAGATTGCATCACAGTGATCATGAAACATTAAGCGTGCGCTATTTAAGGGAAATTTCGTTTTCATGAAAAGAGACAGACAGCCTTTCCATGTTAACTGTATATGTTTTTTATTTCTCTATTTCTATCTTTGCACTGTTCCATCTTCATTTTCTAATAAAAATGTATTTCAGTTTGGTTGAAGCAAAATATTATTGTATCCATATTTTCTTAAATAGGCTGGTGACAGTTACATCTGACGTTGTATTTGCAGTCATTACTCACTGTAATGTGGATTCTGTTTCTCACACTCCCAGATATATGGATAACATTTGGCAGTTTATCCTGATAGCAAAGGCCTCCTCTGCCTCATCTTTAACTGAGAAGTGAAGTAAAACAAATAGACTCTCGATGGACGCACAATAAAATATCGTAAATTTTTTTGAAATAATGTCCAATAGCACAACATATAATATAACTGGCCCATATAATCTACATTGCTATACTACATATATCTGCATATCCAGAAAACTCCTGAAGTTACTCTCGAGTTTCTGAGAAATATACGAAAAATACATTTAAGAAAAAATAGAGAAATATATATATCTCCACATAGGCCCCTATAAATACTATTTTACAATAGTCATTGGAGAGAGAATTTCTAAACTAATTTACAATAACAACAAAGTAACATTTGTTGTACAACAACAACAATAACATTTGCGTCTTTTTTACAAATTAAAAATTTAAACTTCGGGCTATATTGGCATTTATTGTAATGTTATGAAGAAATTGGCCAGTGTGTTTCAAGAAGTGTTGGCCCCACAATAACAACAATAACAACACAAGGCCATAAGTTATGTTAGATTTGCTTCATAATTTGGCATTCAGGTTACAGAATATTGCAGTGAATTTTCAGAATCAAAAGAGAAAATCTATTTTTGCAAAAGGGATTTGGCATGCATAAAATGGTCCATAATAAAAATTTACAAATGAAACGATGCGAAGGTAGCGATAAAAATAACAAAATAACAAAAGATACATAAGGCAATACCAAAGTAGTACAAAAAAACAACAATGTGGCGATTGTTTGGAAAAAGTTTTTTCAACAAAAAACAATCATAATAAACTTTCCAAACGTATAGGAAGAAGGAGCGAAAATAATATGAAAAGAAAGTGGTAACAATCATAGAAAGTATTTTAAAATCTTTAACGATGTCCAACAATTCTTGGCATCGAAACAGAAGTTTAAGTTTCAATTTTATCAGCCGTTGATTCAATACACATCGAAAAGCATTGCTCATTCGCCAATCCTGCTGTTGGTGCTGTTGGTGCTGCTGGTGCTATTACTGCTGCTGTTGGTGTTGCTGGTGTTACTGGTGCTACTGGTGCTGGTGCTGCACTATGATTGAGGTGAATGTTTTGGCTTGGACGGTTAATATATGGATATGTGGCACTAATTGTATCAGGCCACCAGCTCATCTAAAAATAAGACAAATTAGATTCTAAATTTTTTCTACATTCTGAATTACCCGAACTTCTTTTTTACTCAAATTAAATGCTGCCAACTATCTAATCCACTATTAGCTAACCTGTTCTAAACCCGGTGTTAACGACATACTGTTTGACTGTACTGCTCCGGTACTTAACCAGTGGTTATATGCTTCATTTTTTGAAAAATCTGGTTGTTCCCGATTTATTAATAAATCCAATGGACGTAACTAGAATTGGCTTAATTTATGATTCATTTATTATCCTTTCTCATTTACTATCTGAAATATGTGCCGATAGAAGCACACGTAACACGTAATAGCATCAAATGTAATCTCACGTGACAGCATCAAATGTGATCTGAAGAAACCGAAGATGACTGATCCTTTTTGTTGAAAGAAAATAAATTTTGAAAAATCTAAAAAATAATAAAACCAACAAGATGTGGTGGCAGGATTCTGTTATCACCGGTTAATGGTGTCTCATGAAATGGGGAAAACTGATAAGATGCACTATCCAAATTTTCTCTCTGAAATTATCCTTGTTAAATTTTCAAGAATGTTACTAAACCAAAAAGTTTTAATTGTAAGAGAAAAGATAAAAAGATGAAAAAAAGAACATCAAGTGTAGTTTGTCACTCATAAAATGTACATTCTGTGTAAATTAAAATTTTTGGGAAGAATTATTAAAGAGAAAAAGTTTTATTGGTAACGATATTATTGTTTATTAAATTTTTTTTTTCCTTTATTTATAAAGACATCAATTTTTTGATATAATATTTTCGACAAATTCGTCAGTGATAGCTAAATTATTGAAGCTTTATGCATGCCGTAAATTTTACAGAACATTTATCGAAAGTTCCCCAAACAACTTAAACTTACATATTTTGCATTTACTTCAGGTGAATTGTTGGTACCTGTACTTCCAATACCAGAATCACCGTCTGATACACGTTGCGTTGTACGCCAGCTTTTTGAATTCTAAAATTTATAATTTTAGAATACTAAGATAATTAGAATATCTTTGATATGAAAAATTTTCTAACCGTATTCTCGTGAATCGGAGAGATGCGACGAAGTTTACGTTCATAACCAATTGGTACATTTTGACCCATTGGAGTGATTGTTACAGGTGTAGGTTGTAGACTAGTTATTGGATAATTTTGCTCCAAATTCCAGAAACGCTGTAAAAAATTGAAACTTTTTCAATTTTAAATTTTTATAGCCTTTAAATTTTATAAGTTTTAGAAACTTTAGCATTTTGTAAAATTTTTAAAGAAAACATACACGTGCAGAAGATGATGATAATGTATTATTTGGAGTATTCATACGAATTTCATAATCATACGGTTGTAAACCAGGATAAACAAAACGTGCAATACGAAGTTCATGTGGACCATGCGCAAACCTGAAACTTTACTTTTACGTATTTCTGTTGAGAAAACAAAATTTTAGGATTTTTTATTGAATATAACCATATGATTAATAATAATAATAATAAAACTATTTACAAACCAACAACGTTCACCAAATCGGCATGGTATTCCGGCACTCCAAAAATCGCATAATGCTGTTTTATATAATTCACGATTTCGTGGACTTGGCGTTTTTGATGTACGAAGCTAAAATTACTATGTTTTGTAAATTTTTTTGAATTTTTTAAAAATTTAAAAAAAGTGTTTCATATTTTTAGTTGAAATTTATATGTTACTTACATATTTTATGCAGTAAAATTGAGATATTTATTATTGGATCTATAACGATATTATTGCTACAAATAAATTTGCCCACTTTTAGGATATGAAAATTAGTAGTACATTTAAGTATCATTGTAATAATAGATTATTAAAAGTACTAATAATTACTACTAGAATATTAGTACTAACATGAATTTCATTTGGATAAATTAATGGAGCATTCTGCATTTGAGCTTTTCGAAGCATAAATTCATTAAATAATTGTTTCTGAGTTTCTAGTTTTAGTGCTGCCACTTTTTGCTCTAATGAAGCTTCATCCCATTTTAAATTATAATTCTCATATAGCCTGAAATGCAAAAAAAAAAAAAAAAAACAATAAATTTGTGAAGTAAACAGAAACTTTCACATTGATCAGCTTTAATGATCTATCCATTACAGATCATTATGATCACTTTAATACTCATTTAACAATCTTAAATTTACAGCACAAAAGTTTTAGCAAATCTTACAATCATATACAGCCTAAGAAATTGCACATTTTAAATTTATTCTTTAATAAAATTAACAAATTTTTGCTTTGAATTAATATATAAAATGAATTTAAACTAGAAATTGATTATCAAAAAACTCCCAACTCTAGAATTTAAAATCTATCTCCATATTTTTCTCTTATCCTACATAAAATGATTCACACTTACTACCTCTTACTTAATTTTCGAAGTCTTAAAAGTTTGAAATTTATAGATATACTTGCTAACAATCTAAAAAAATCATAAATCTGTATTCTGTTTTAATCCAAAAATTATTTCTCTAAAAAAAAAATGTTTTGCTTTAAAAAATATCTTTAATTTTTTTGCATTTATTTGAATTCTTTCACATATGAAATATTTATATGATTAATTTTAATGTTTACTATTTGATTTAACAAATATTTTTCTATAATTTTGTCAATATCAACTCACGTTTGATCTGCTAATGTTGTTGACAATGATGGTAGTGTAGTAGTAGTAGTTGAGATGCCGCTTAATTTAGGATAAAATATATTTCCATCACTATTAATAGTAGTTATACCATTTGTTTGATCATGTTGTTGTAAATTGGATAAATTAGACATCGTTTTTTAGACTATACTGATAGTAAATTGTTAAACCACCTACTCTACGACAATCTGAAAAAACTAACACATTGAAGTGGAAATTGTTAAGCTAAATAACTAACCTAATTTATGATCTAAGTTGCAAAATTTTTATATGATGTTATAGATATGAATAAATCAATCATTTCTTAAAACAAAACATTAACCATTCTCGAACTATATTTCATGCTGTAAGCATTTACTTAACTAAAGATTAACTGATAATAAATAAGTTATGCTAAGCTACTGATTTTTTCAAAGCACTTCGATGTAATCATACATAAATAAAAGAGTCAACCTAGATTTATCCAAATTAACTAATTCTAACCAACCAAGAAGTAAGCCATAGGAAAGAATAATGGCTAAACATTGAAAGATAAATAATGATCATATCAAGGCGCTAAGTGTATCCCGCTTTTTCCTAAAATATCTACTTGAATAAATTGGACTAAAAGTGATCAAAAGTTAGTATCTTTTCCCAGAAATCGCTAATTCCAAACTTCCATGCATAAAATAAATTATGCAAATTTTCGATACTTGGTACTTTTCTGGCTTTATAAGCTATGAAGTTTACGAATCAAGGAATTTTAAATCTTTAGAATAGCAGAACTTTTTATATATCTGGTGCTCGACTTTAAATAAATATACCTGTAGCGCATCTGCATGCCAAAATACTTCATGGTATCAGCCGTCTATCAGTTACAGATTTAAAAAAGTTTTAGTTTTTTTTGAAATCAAATTGCTCATTTCCAGCTTTCATATTTCACAGTACTAAGTTCAATATTTGCCAAATTAACCAGTTTGACAAACCTACATACTACTTGTTAATCAATGCTAATAATTCAGTTAGGAAATCCTGGAATAAACATATTGTTTCAGCTAATGACATCTTGAATACTCAGACTAATTCATTTTCCAGACCGAACCAGTACTGTTAATATACCAGACTTTAAAAATTTATGAATTTGATCTCTGATCACTGCTTTGGTAATTATCATCTAAAAAATTTGCTTTACAGACTGTTAAGCACAAATAAAATTTAACCACCGCAATGGCAACCTGAATCTTTTCGCAACTGTATTATGGCTGAACTGAGCAGTTCGTTTTCATGTCAAAAAATCTAACACCTTATAAATTTTTTCACAATATGAGACAAACTTCCGAAAAAACATTTAACTAAAGTTCGAGTACTTTCTTATCCAGGAGTATCCGAATAAACAATAACAGCTACCAATCATGAAGTAACGAACATTGAAAGAAAGCTTCCCCATTTGCAAAAAACAACAGTATACAAGTGAAACTTTAGAATATGCTTCCAACAACTTTGATCCTTCACTAATGATATTTGAATCAAACACCCATGTAATTACAGGAAATCTTCCGAGCCTGATTAAAGTCAGCATAACTAGTCTTAAATTTTGACAAAAACGCGAACTAAATTACAGTCGAGCCAGAAATCTAAGGCGAAAATACAATTTTGAACAGAGACAAAATGAGATTCCTATCATGTTGCTGCAGTTATCAACTTTTCAGATTATCACTGTTATCAGCCTTATTAATCCCTTGAGTCGTTTTCTCCAAATTTTCACTGCTATCAACTATTTTCTTTTCTTGCATCCTTGTTTCATCCAAGGAATTTTTTTGTTGGTTCTCTTGAATGCAGCTGGCTCGAGTTAAAAATCCACGGTATTTTTCATCGTATTCCTTTTTCATTTGCCTAATTTTATCACGATCTTCATCATCTGCTAATCCAGCTTCTTTGACAATATAATCTGTTTGAGGTAATCCGTATAGCTCTTCCAAAGTAATTAGTGTAGACCAATGCGGATATTTTCGCCGACCACTCGGTGAGACGTCTTTTGTAACATCCTGCTTTGCACTGAAATTTGGAAATACAGCTCATTCTTATAATTTGAAAATAAAAAACTTCAAATCAGACATGACATACCAAGCTATGATATCCTTGATATACTTCTCAGGATCAAATGCTTTATAATCTTCCAGCATTTTGTGCATACGATTCCGGAACAAATTTTCTGCCTGTAATTCCAAAATGTATTATTTGCCAATCAGAGCAGAAGAGAATTACCACTCATAATGCAATTTTCCTTATATTTCTTTTTTAATTGGTTGCAAAATATCTGACTGACAATCAACTGAGCGATCTAGTTATAATAAATCCGAAAACTGTTTCAGATTTAATCTCTAAGTGAAGAAACCACTATATCGTTCTGAAAAAACAAGCTCAAAATTATTACTTTAGCCTTCTTCTGCCGATGATATTTTTGATATTTAAAATAATCTCTATCGTAGCGCTTTCGACGCTTATGCTTTCTCATCTTATGCCTGCGAATTTTTAACATACGTTCTCCGGTGAATATCTCAACCATTGGTGACTGTTGAGGTAACCGTAAGGGTATCTAAAATAAGAATGATCAACAAAGCTTACTGTACTGCCTATTTTACAATTTGAAAGTAAAATAAGAAAAATATCTTAAAAAAAAGATTACGAAAAAGAAAAAGAAAAAAAAAAAAAAAAACAACCAAAGCACACACTTGAAATAACGGAAGAGGGTCGAATTTTTTCAAAACTTCATTTACCAATATACCAGGTACGGAGATATGCTGTCGATTCGCACCTGGGAAAGTAAGTACCTGGAAAACAAATATATATATTGGCACGAAATTTGGCGGAACTCCATAAAATGTGATAAGTCATTTCCATCCTTCGATGATTGATAAGATGCTCAATGTTTAATCATTGTATCTTTATTGAGAGATTTATCGATCACAAGGATACGATGTCGAATTTTTTGATCTCAGTTTCAGATAAAATAACTTCCCTAACAGTATCACCCAGAAATTTAAAAAGTAAGCAGCTAAATTATGGAAGAATGACAAACCATCTCTTTTTGCTTACTTGGCAGTTGCCAAGGAAATTTCTGTAAGATCGGATTTAGAGAGAAGATTTTTCGCTCACCAGTTTCAGGATTTTGATATGATAGAGATAACTGATACATATGGGTCAGTTTCATCGTTCGATCCCTTCCTGAAATAAAATGGAGAAGTTTTAACAAAGAAATAATTTTATCAGCTAACCAAAAAATGCTGAGACAGAAAGAAAACTAAAAAAAAGTTAGAAATGCCAGAATTTTCACAAATTGGACAATGGTAATTCGAAGCGTGAAAAGAAGCTATATCTAAAATCGACATAATCAGCAAACAAGAAGACTAGAATCTACAAAGGTATTTACTAATGACATGAATGCTTCAGAGAGCATCAATTTTCTTTTGAAACAATGGCCTTATTCTTAAGTCCATCTGTTCAACTTATCAACTGAAGAGATTGTTTATATGTTTATATAACTGCTAGTAACTTATATACTACTATATAAGATAACAGAGAATACCTTGTTATAAAAATTTCACAAATCCTAATGAATAAATAATGAAGATACCACTGGAACTGGCGCTTTTGAAAGCGAGCTGTGAAAGATTTCTTTCAAATATGGTCCGAAAAATGTTCATCCCGTAAAGCAGCTGATCAGTTTATTGCCCAAAGTAGATCAGAATGATATGAATTATGCCCATTATCGCTTAAAATCATACAACGTCAAATATTTTAATCAATGTTTAACTTAATAACATAAGTCTCTATTAAATGGAGAAGAGTAAAAAGCAATGCCATACCAAATGTTTTAATTACAACACGAAATCTTCATAAAAGAAAGAAATATACAACAAAGATTTGAATAAAATTTGAATTCAACAACAACACCAGATTTTCACTGTTCGGATTCTGAAACTTTATTAACTTCCATAACTTTTAAAAATGAAGATGCCATAGATAATACAATCAATCTATGAACTATATTTTATAATCGATGGACAGTGGCTAGTTGATGGATCGATATCACAAAGCTTTCAAGTTTTTAAAAAATTTTTCAGAAAGAAAAAACGAACTAAAATTAAAATTTGAAACAGTAACAAAATTGCAATAAATAAGGAATCAATCCCCAAGCCCTTCCCATCCTACCATATTTATTGAAACACAATTTAGCAACAACCGTAGATCTGCTTCTCTCAATCAATCTGCAACGGACCAACCTGTATTTTGAAATGAAACTGTCACATCCTAACACTTTTGATACATTATTAAGTGTTGTAATTCGTTTCTAATGTGATAAGCAGCAAATGTCAGAAATTTCCTTTTTTTTTTCTTATTTCAAATTATTTCTGTTCAAAAATTCTGATAATATAAATGTTTAATTATTAACTTTGAAAAAATTACGCAACATTTTAAACAAATTATTAAGCAAAGCGAATAAACAACAAAACAAGATAAATTGCATATGTGTAAGAAAAAAATAATACTAAGAGTAGTAGCCATTCTTTCGAATTGTTGGCGATATCCGAAGTGGTCGATGATATTTCTGATCGTAGAGTTTTGTTACGTCATATTTCTCAATTCTTTTCGTGTCGTATGATTCACGCAATTTTCCTCGACCAATATTTCTTTCATTACTAACACCATTTTGCTTTACATCTTTTGCTATTTTCTTATTATTATTGATATTATAACCAATTGGTTGATTACCGGTACCTTTTACCGGTTCATTACTGTAATAACGTGGTACATTTGTATTTGTATATTCCGTGTTTTTCGATTCAACTGGTTTGCTGTTTACGGCGTTGTATTCGGAAGGATTTTCTGATACTGATGACTCTTTCGGCGGTCGACAATGATCACAACTGCCTGTTAAGTTATCAAATTTAACTTTTTGATTGAAATTGTTCTATGTAATGAAAATTTGGGAAAAAACGAGGTGGAAATGAAAATGCACCTTTGTTTCCTTGTCGTCCGGGAGGTCCTGGTGGTCCCTGTAGTCCTGGTGCACCATCACTCCCTCTTTCACCTTGCTCTCCACGCATTCCTGCAACACCTATTGCTCCGGGATTGCCATCACTGAAAACTTGTTACTTAGGCAAATTTTCACCAGTTTGCAGGAAATATATTCTTTAAAAAAATGATTTTTACTTACCGTCCAGGACTTCCGACACGGCCCCGCGGTCCAGTGGGTCCTGAAAATATATACCTTCGTACTCAATCTATAGGAACTTGTGAGAATTGCGAAGAGCCGCTATAATTGGAATTTGTTTGATTAAAACTTACCTGGAGGGCCTCTCAGCCCAGTAGGTGCTCCATTGAGTATGCGCCCAGGATCACCTGGTGGTCCTTTTGGTCCATATGGCCCAGGAGGACCTCTAACACCTGTTGGTCCTGGAGGTCCTTTTCTTCCAGGAGAACCGTCATCTCCAGGTACACCTGGGTTTCTGAAGTTTGAAGTTACGTTTTATTCATTAAGCTAACTTATAAAAATCTCACTTCTTAATTATTATTTCGACTAATTATTACCATGTAAATAACGATACAGCGTACTGACTTGTAATATGAAAAGCATAACTCTCCTTAAGCAGTAATCCACTTTACTGAATCAGAAAATAAAAAAATATCCTTTAAATATATACCCGCGTGGTCCTCTCGGTCCTCTTTGACCAACTAGTCCGGGAGGTCCTGGTGGAGCTATTGGACACTAAACCATTGTATATCGTAGAATTAAATTAATTAAAATTATATCTCTACTTAGCAATGTTAATTAAAATTTTTCTCGACATTAGGAAAATGCTGCTTGTCGAGAATACTAGCGCTTTCATCATATCATAGCTTTTGAAATAGTCATTGAAAAGAAATTCAAATAAAATCAACAAAATGAATAGTACCTTTTGACAAGTGTTTTCATCACTCTTTGGTGGCATCATATGTTGGCCAGGTTTACCATTTCTTCCGGGTAATCCCGGTGGTCCAACGGCTCCTGAAAAGAAATCATTTGATTCAAAAATTCTAGAATTGCATATCGTGGATTTATTGTCCCGTATAACATTCAAATGTATGAATACTTTTCAAATGCCATCTTTTTAAAATCTTACCATCTCGTCCAGGATTTCCTGGTTCACCTGGAGGTCCAGGTTTACCCTGCTGGCAACTGCAACCTGGAATTGTCCCTCTTCAAATTTATATAAGATATGAATAAACAATTGTTAAGCTATCGATAAAGTAGAAAATTTTAAACAATTTCATAATTTCATCATTCAAAGTAAATTTTGTTTTGAATATAAGTTAGCTTGGTTTGAACATCCTCTCTTTGTCACTAGAATGTACTCTTCTTCATCAATTACTGAAATGTAATGTAAAGATTTAGTGTTACTTAAAATTAAAAGCTATCAAGTCTATCTTAACTGAAATTAATACTTATAATTTTTTTTTAAATTTAAAATTAATATTCAAATTTTGAAATGTGAATTTATTGTCTAAATTTTTCGGGATTGAAATTTTTTTTTTTTAAAAAAAAAAAAGGAAAAGTGTAAACATTTGGAACGTGGGCGATCGTTTGTTGGAACATCGTAAAATCGACGTTTACGCGATTGAGTATTAAATTGCAATTGCAACACATTCCTCCACACATCATTGCTATTAATCTAAAATATACGAATCTTTTATCTACAATTGAATTCATTTAAATTTCTATTTTCTATTTTCATTATTATCAATTAATATCATTTTAGATTCGCGTTGATCTGTGGAATAATCAATCAATCAATCGATCAATCAATCAGTAATTTCATTTATCTACTTGCTATCAATTGATACATCCATACAAAGACACTGTATGTCAAAAAAAAAAAAACAAAACAAAACAAAATTTCATAACTATTTGACAATCGAAATTATCATTTTAGTTTCAAAATTTTACTTACATAACATTTGTAAAGCTCTGAAAGCAGTGCAGTGTTGGAATGTTGAATGTAAGTAAAAAATGATGGTAAAATGATGATGATAAGAAGTAATGAGATAGTTGAGAATAAGGTAGAAAGAATGACCATCAGATGTGATCGTTCCATGATAGCGATTAATTTGCTATATGAAATTTATCAGCAGCAAATTTATGATATGATATTTCAGTAACTAGATGCAACACTTTTAGTTAAATTTGCCAGCATTCAGCCCGATGAATTATATCGATGTGTCGGGCGGTCAGTTCACATATCGATGATACATCGCATTATTGCATTTGGTTGAGATATTTAGGTATATTAAATTTGAAACTGATATTGTCCTAATTTCAATAAATAATTTTATCTTATCATTATTACTATATGATTTAGAGAAAGAGAAGAAAATAGAAAGAGGGATAAAGTTTTATTCTCGTGCGACAATATTTCAACCTGCACTTTTCTTAATGATTAAAAAGGAAATTTTAATGGGGTTAAGCAGCATCACTATTATACTCTTATCATTTATCACTTAATTGAATGCTTTTTAGGAAAGCAAGTCTAATTTACATTTCAGAAAACTGAAAAAGTTCTCGTTTCGTTACTTTAACTTACTAAATCTGAATAATAAAACATTGATGTATTTAAAAGTGTTTCTCGAGCATAAAAATTACATTTTTATTAACAAAATATACAGATATTGAAATTTTCTTTTTTCGTGACAATTCTAATTATCACTGCATAAAAAGAATTGCATTTTTTTTTTTTTATAATGTGGTTCAAGATTAAAACATCAATCAAATATCCATTTATCATACTGTACACTTCTGTAAATGATATCACAGATTGCAATACTACAAAACCAGTATGATAGCATATTTAAATTCAATCTTTTTTGAGCTGTTATTGACTTTTTAAAAATTATATAATAAACAAATAGTGCATAAGTATTATCAGCTTTAATTCTTTCATTTCACTGTTTACATTTTTCATCCGTTTACATTCCTTCATGGATATAATTATGATCAGAAAAGATTTAATCAATAATTTGAATCACTACTATCAAATTAAGCAATGAAATGGTAATGAGCAAAATTTTTATAACATATCAGTATTTAATTCAGTTAACTTTCAAAATATGGTGCACATATACTAAATGATATAATTTTGTTTGAAGATAAGAATAACAAACCCAATAAGTACCAACGTATTTGATAATACAATAAACAAAGATTGATTTTAATATTTTGTCAAAATAGCATTTACACGTTAATGAATCTATTTGAAAGACAGTAAGTACAAAATCCATTGCTGATAATGATAATGATAATGATAAGGAGAACATATCTTATTTCTTTCCTTACATTCATTACACTCTCAAAAGTGTTCAAATCTCAAAAAAAAAAAAAAAAAAAAAACTCAACAAATATTTTCTTTAATTCCTCTCCTGAATGTGTAGAGGAAGCATAACACAAAAAGAGTAAAAAATGAAAAATGAAAAAATAAATATTGATACTTACAATTTCATCAAAAAAAAAAGGAAAAAAAGATAGCATAGAAATCGTTTCATTTCATTTAATCAGTTAAAATCATTCATGTTATCATCAATTTATCATATACCGATTAAATATTTAAAATGACTTTCAGTAAGAATTGTAAACCGATCAATAACTAATCAATAGTTTTCATCTTTAGCTCTTTCTAAATGAAATCAATCAGTGATGACACCGAGGTTTGATTTAATATATGTATGAGAGAGAGAGAGAGAGAGAGAGATGCTTGAGAGATGTTTAAATTTAATATTTAACAAAAGGAACAGCGAAACGACCTAAATGATGTATGGAATCAATAAAAGTAGGTAAATGCTGAATTGGCTCATCTAATGATTGCATAAGTGGGCCAAAAATTCGATATAGGAAAATAAGAAAATCATAGACTAATTTTTGACTGAAATGACTTTCAACCTGTGAAAAACATGAAGCAAGTATACCATCAGCTACAATTGATCCTTCTACGGTCATTGGTGAATAGATACCTTTCAGGTATTGTCTACCCACCTGAAATGAGCATTCCTTGTTATGATCGAATAAATGCAAACAAACAATCAATCAATAATTGATCTCAATAATTTGAATTTCAGTATTACTCATGAAAGGAAGAGTTACGATAACATGAAAAGATGGTAAAATAATAACTGTAACAAAGATACCTTTACGATGCGATCTACTTGTAATTCATGATTTGATGTCATTGTGAATACACAATCACCTATACGTGCTCTATGTGCGAACTTTGACTTCCGAAGCCATTGATCTACAATATCGGTGGTATCAGTCATACTCTCATGCATTTCTTTGCAATCACCGAGCGGAAGAAGATGTAACTCTGTAAGACTTAATTTTCGGCCTGATTCCGTCTCCAATACCACAAATTTAGCTCGAGTTTCCGGTTCTCGATGATAGAACATTTCCACTCTTTCATATCTCATTTGACTTTTACTTACCGGAACGAGAACCTGTAAAGGAAAAACATGTAATTCTAGCTTTATGAAAATTATCGGCTGATAAAAAAGACAAAATCTCAAAGAAATATTCAAAATAATCTCATCTATTTGTATATTTTAATAACAAAATCAAACTTACAAAATCGCCTACTACAACATCTTTCATTGTTTTTTCACCATTTTGAGTGTAAACTTTCGTGTCAGCACTGAAACAGTTCATTGCGGGCATAGGATTAGCTCCTACGTGATGACCAGCAGCTACCGGAATCGCGGGTGGGTCATGACCTAATTCCTGTTTACGAGTTTGATTTACTGGTTTTGATGACTGTGTACTTCCAGATTTTAATTGATCTTTCAATTCACCATGTTTCTTCTCCTTTTGTTGATTTCCTGCGCTTTTGTCAGTTTTTTGCGTCAAAGTAATCTTCTGAATACAGAAATTATTTAGCTTTCTATTTCGAGATTCTTTTTTTTCTTTTTTTTGAATTCCATTTTTGATATTCTCAAGCGAAAAAAAAAAAAAAAAACAATGATAGCTGTTAAAACCATTAATTAATTCACAACCAAAACCTTTTCAGATCCTTTTGAAGTGTTATTTTTATGATGCATCGTTTCATTTGCTGGTAATTTCTTTGAAACTAATTTTTTGGTTGATTTTTCTGCAATAGTTAAATATGTTTATTTTGATAAATGTTTAAAAAATACCTTTACCCTTAATTTCATAATTTCTGAATTTTCAGATTGTAAAAGTTTATTTTTGGGAAAAATAACAAATTCAATTTTGCTCAAAATTTAGAAAATAATTAATACAATGAAAGAAATTGTTGCAGAAAATCATTTTCATCCTTGCGAAAGATTACAGTGCTCAATAATTCATCTATCGAATCCTTGCGTATCCCAAAAATTTTTATTGGTTTACTGCAAATTTAATCCCAAATGACACCAACCAATCGAAAAGTTCATAAGTCACATCATTTGAGTCATAAAAATAAGTTTTAAAATCTGAGAATTTATTGCTAATACAAAAAATTCAGTCAAAAAAAAAAAATGAAAGATTCGAAAAACGGAATTTGACAGCAAACCAAATTAAACTTTAAAAAGAATCACAAATCTAAATCTAACAAAAATTCAAATATGTAATAATAAATAAAAAAAATTAATATAGCTGAAAGCAAAACAATGCTATTGTCAAAATAAAGTTGAGAAATTATTAGCTTAAAATTATTTTGGCATAAGATTCTATGCTAAATGATTTATGCTAGAAATCTTTAAAACGATCAAAAAATCACCGGTCAATGCACTTAAACTAGACTTGTAATTAGCAACATTGAATTTTTAATTCAGGAATAATCTTATTTTAAAGTTATATTCAGAGACAAACGTAAATTTGAAATAAATGTAACCATTTTTCATAGCTTAAAAATGTCAATACCTTTGTGTGATTTCGTTTTTTTCACCTTTTTTGCACCATTTTTCACTTTGCCACCTGCTAATATCTGTAAAATTCAATTGAGAAGGATTCACAGGAAAATATTCATTTAAAGTAAAAGTAAAAGTATATTCGTTATGCTTACTTAATGTGATATATAATTTGAAATAACGAAATGATTGCTTTATCAAAATCGATTATAAGAAGATTATTAAGAAGGATTAACACATAGAGATTTAAGAATTTCATGAAAGAGATGAAAATCTGAAAGTATTGGTGAGGAAGTTGAAGAAAAGATTTGAAAAAAAGCAAAGATGTAAAGTTGACAGTAACAACACTGAACAAAGGTCACACATTTCTAATTTCATTAAAACAGTTTTAAAAAGTTTAAGAATTTGTAATTTAAAAATACCTTCCCAGTTAAATCATCACCTCCTCCTTCTTTGTTTGCATTTGAATGATCTTTCCTTTCACTCTCAGTTGCTTTCGTAGCATTAGCATTATTACCACTACTGTCACCTTGATTTTTTTCTGTGCCTGAAACATTGAGTGAAATTGTCGTACGACTTGTTTACAAATACAATGAATTATTGAAATTAGATGAAATAATTTAGAAAAAACAAAATGGTACCATTTGCTTATAAACCATTTGACAAATTTTCCACTTCCAAATGCTACACAAATATTTTCAGATTGCTAATTTTTCATTCAAAAAAGAAAAAAATGATTGAAAAATTTACATAATTTGAAAAGTACCTTCTTCTATTTTTTTAGTGCCATCTTTTGTTTGGTTTCCAATTTCTCCAAATCGGACAGTAAATAATTCCTCCTTTTTTCCTGTTCCATTTGTTTTATGTGGATCTAATTCGGATTTCATATTTTCCTGAATATCCAATGCAGGAAATTTTCGTTTCTCCTGATTCAACTTTTCCTTGCTATCATTATCAGGAATATTTCCAAAACGTTCTTTTATCTTTCCTCCTTCTTTGGTAACATCAATTTTACCCACTTCTTTACTACCGTAACTTTCATCATCATCATCATCATCACAATCACTAGAATGTTTCTTTTTATGAATTCGACGATGACCTTTACTTGATTCATGAATGGACGTTTTAATACCTTCTGATTTTTGTTGACCTAAAAATAAGTATAATATTCGGATGTTGTCTAATCAATCATCAAGGTATGATTCTTTACCTTTATTATTTGGGACAAAAAAAAAAAAAAAAATTAAGAACGTTTTCTTGTTCATTAATAAACCTTGAAACTAATTTTCTTGTGTCAGAAATTAAATTAGCAAATTGATTTACAGATAATTGTATGAAAAAAAAAGGTTATTCCTTTTAAGGAATTGTATAAATAGCACCTAAATTAACAAAATAATAATACCTTAAACACTCATTTCAATGAAACAAATTACAAATAATCCTAATGTTTACTATTTTTTCTAGCAATCGTTTACCTTTACTTAGTTACTTACCTTTTCCAGTAGCAGTTCCACTTTCACTGTTACTGTGATGAATGCGATACCGATGACCTCTTCCTTTTGTTCTATCTAAATCATTAAATTCGATCCTTCGTTCTGTGCTCCATTCTGACCATCTAAAATTATTTGTTAAATTCATTTATGCAAATGTATTTGTCCTTTTCATAAAGACAAAAGCGCGCAATAATTCATTTAATCTTATCGCATTATAGTAATAATCAGTTGCTGAATAAGCAATAATTTTTAATAGATGAAATAAATAAGTCATTGCAATCATTAATTCAGGAATTTTAGATTTGAATCGATCAGTTAATTTAAAATCATAAATGCTTACTTTATCAAATACTTATTTTAATTGTCCTCTCATTCAATTACTCATTTTCATCTATTAGTACTTATAAATTTTAATTCTGTGTAGAAAAGAGTTCAATTAATTTCTTTTACATTAAAAAAAAAAACTTTTTAAAATTAAATTTTTTTTTTCAATTAGGAACAATGTAAATTTTGAATTAGAATGGTAGTATTAATTGAAATCAACATTAGAGGTAAAATATTTTGGGAAATACAATTTTCTAATTAGTGTTTTTTTACATGAAAACAGCACATGAAATTGCATATTTCGTTGATTTGATTAAAAAAAAAAAAAAAAAAAAAGTGCCCCAAAAAAAGGGTAAAATTATTTAACTTACTTTTTGTAAGACCATTCAGCCCAGGTGGCAATAATCCATTGTCCATCATCTGTTAAGTTTCTTAATGCAAAATTAATTTGATTTAAATTATTATCATTGATAATTGGCTCTTGCTTATTTAAATCTGCGTGCTTTTGATCAGAGGTAACTGCCTTTACCTTATGATTGTCATTTTGGCACTGTATAGTACAAATAGTTACCCGATATCCAACCCTAAATATAATTAATGTTTTTTAAATTTTAAAAGGTTAAAATTCATTTCTTAATTTTAATATTAGTAATTCGTTGTTAATGAAGACATAGATGATAAATTATTTTTGAAAATATGATTTTCGAATTGTCCCACCAAGTATGTTAATTGAAATTAAAAGTTTAAGACAAAGAGAGAGAAATTTGCTGAGACGGATAATATTAATTCGTTAGAATTATTTTCTGAAAATGGAACACTTTTGAGGATTAGAAAATTTTCTATGTATGTTAATTAAATTTAAACGCCTACTCATTGCGTTCAACACCCTTTATCACAAACTGTGACGGTTCCTTTTTACGTAGTAAATAAAGTCTGAGGCGATAACCGGAAAAATCGGTAAACTGTTCCGGTATTTTATTTATATCCTTTAATAATGCATATCCTTCTTTGTCTTTCTTTTCTAATTCTTCAGCTGTTGTACCATTTGAGCCGTCCGGTAAATCATATAAAAAGCAATCATTTCCCATATGCGCTCTTATTTGAACATCTTCATTAATTGTTAAATTACAACATGTATGCATCACACTGTAATATTATTTTTAATTAAATTAACTTTAATTCCGAGTAAAACTTATAATAATAATAAACAATAATAATAATTGTCATAAAACAAGTTAAAGTAATTTCTTAACACTGATCTAAAATCTGAAATAACTAAATTTAGTCAAAGAATAACTATGAAATTTAGTTAAAAATCATTTAAAAAAATCATTCAAATCATCTGAAATGTGTCTAAATTTAAACAAAAATAAAAATGGATAATATTATTTTTTAATATTTACTCTCTTCCTCATTTGCATCCTTATATTTACTAATTTAACCTAATTTAAAAGCATCTTAATAAATAATGGAATGATAGGCTAAAATCAATGTAATGCACAATGATTAACTAATTCATTAATCAGTTTTAAATCTCAAACTAAAATTCTGCAGTATAGGTAAGCTTACATAATAATATGCTAATAATTAATGTAATTAGAAAGTGAACTTACGGCGCAATGGGCGTTAATTGCTGTATGTGAGCAACAAAATTAGTTTTTCCGCCACAGTATGTTTGCAAATGATTGTAATGACATTTCTACAAATATACAACAATATCCAATAAGTTAAAGAGAAATGAAATAATGAAAGGTAAATAGATAGATAGGAAAGGAAGGTGAAAAGAAAACTTTTTTATTTCTCAAAAATTTTGTGAAAAAATTGTCTAAATTTAAATTATTAAAAAAAAAAAAAATTAGAATTGATCTAAGTTTTTTTTCTTCTTTTCATTAACAATTAATAATTTAAAATGTATTATATTAGAATATAATTTTATAAACAAGAATGAATAAATTAGAAAAAGTAAAGAGAACTGAAATTTGAAATTATAGAATAATATTATAAATAAAATGAAATGTACCAAAAATTGAAGACCGCAAAGAATTGGTTTCTGACAATGCATCCGAATAGTATCATTACCAAAACTTTGTACCACAACAATTTGATCATCATCACAACGATAAGTTATCGCTGCTGAATGTTTTATCAGCAGTGATAAGAGTACAAAAAGCATAACTGATCTCATATCTGTTTATTTTATTGTCATCCAATTTATGAGAATTATTTCACCTGCAGTGATTAGACATTGATAAAATTTTTACATTTTGTAAATTTTGCAAGTGTGATAAGCGTAATATTCAAAATAATAAAATACTAGTGATAGTGATAAAGTGGTAAATCATTATTTTAATATTTTTTCAACTGATTTCTTAAAATTAATTTGATTCAAAAAAAAAAAAAAATTGACCATAAAAGAACCAAAAATATTTAGCAAATTTACAATTAGGTATGAAATTCTAGAAAAATGATTTTTCAAAATGTTAAGTCTAGCTAACATAGTGATTGTCTTTATTTTAACTTTTATTTTACTATTTAAGAAGAAACATATCCAGTGATAGTATGATATAAGGTAATTCAAAACTCGAATTTATCAAGTTATAGAAAACAAATGAGTATTTTGATAAGAAATTTATCAGTTATAGAAAACGAATGAGTATTTTGATAAAAAATTTATCAGTTATAGAAAACGAATGAGTATTTTGATAAGAAATTTATCAGTTACAGAAAACAAATGAGTATTTTGATAAGAAATTTATCAGTTACAGAAAACGAATGAGTATTCTGTTGACTATTCATTTCACAAAACTATTAAAATAATTTGATCTTCCATGTAATCCGGTAACGGTTGCTGATAACAACTGAGGCGATTTCCGTGAATTTAAAAGACAAATAATTGTTGGATGGATGTTGCACTCAATTCATCGATCATTTATTTTTGTACTAGGATTGATGGCACATAAATTTTAATGTCCTGCCCTTTCAAATTTGTGCTCCAAATCTTATTCTCGACCTCATCATCTTTTGTTTGAAAAGATGTATTTTAATGTTAAAAAAAAAAAAAAAGAAATGAAAATTCATCCCAAGGAAGATATATACATATATACGGATAATCAAACCGGATAGTTCCAGTTTCGACCTGATTCCCACAGGAAATGAATGCAAATAGTGAATGAATTTGAGAATTTAGTTAAGAAATGCAATAGTTAATAAATCTAAATTTTTCATATAAAAAGTAAGCAGTAGACCTTTTTTTTAAATTTTTGATTTAAATTTCTTTTTGGATTTCAAAAAAAAAAAAAGTGAATAATATAATCTGAATTGATTACATCGAACGGAATGTACTGAATGTTATCGAAATTATGATTAAATATAATTATGATTAAAATATATCTAAATTTCTCTCCATTATCTCTCTTTTCATCCCAATCCATAATTAATAACTTGTAAACATTATTATCCTACACTTGCTATCCTGTAGCCATCTTCCGGTTGCATATACCCTGCAGCTGTCTTCCGGTTGCATATATCCTGTAGCTGTCTTCCGGTTGTTGTTCTATATATCTTACAGCTGTACATATACAACAGACATCCAAAACCGATTTCTGTGTAATCATAAAATGGGACTTTAATCATTAAAGTGTTTTTGTTCTGTTCATTTGTAATTTAATGGAAAAAAAAATTGAGAAATGATTTTGAAATTTTGAAAAATACTTTACAGTACATTAAAAAAATATTTTACAGGACAAAATATTTAAATAAAACTACAAAATGATAACTGTACAATCTACAATCTTCTCCAAAACAATCACTTATCAAGTGATAAATATCCGAGTACTTATCTTATCACAGTTGGTGATATCGAATCTGTTTAATATTAATTCAAAATAAGTTGTAGTGCTTGTGAAAGAGCAAAATTCATAACTTTCAAACTGTGTTCATTTCCTATTTGTTCATTTTTTTGTCCTCTCATTGTCCATCATCACATTTCAGTTTTAATTATTAAATGTAATCTAACATATATTTAAATAGATTTTATATTTAATATTAATATCAGCAAAAAGACATCATTTATATTACAATTAATTAATTAATTAAAAATTAGAATTTATCCATTAGAAAATCATTTCCATATGTTTTGTTTTGTATTTTATGTAATGAAAAGTAGAATGAAAATGAAAAAAAAAAACACTTTCGAAGCAAAAAAAGAAGACCGATTTTAATGTTGAAAATTTTTGTAATAATAATAATAAGCAGTAATAATGATAAGAAATAATAATAAATAATAAAAAAAAAAAACTAACAATGGTACTAATCAATAATGATAATTATAGAAGTAATAATATTAATAATAAGCAATGATAATATTAACTTTTTCTGATTGCAACAACAACGATTATGCTAATTTCAACGATAATTAAAATAATTCAATGATAAGAATTGTTTCAAAAAGTAAAAAAAATAGTAAAAAAAATATCTCCAATGACAAAAAAGTTGAAATAATTTTTTCTTTCTTTCAATCTAAAGAATATCAACAATGATAAATAATAAATAAATTTTACTAATAATAAATAAATTATACTAAATGTGTGAAGGCCTTATTCCTTCCTTCCTTCCTTCAATTCATCTTTCCCTCTCTCTTTCCTTCTCTCTCCCTCTCTCTCACATTTATCCCTTCAACCATTCCCTAAATAGCTTTTGGAATAGGTCAATGTAAACATATCATCATTACTTTTTCATATTTCATCCTCATCTATTCCATCATGTCCTCATTATCCTACCAAATTAGCATTTCTGTCCTCAATTTTAACCAAATAATTATTTCTTCTCTTCACTTACATCTTTAAAATTTACAAAGGTATTTTCCATTTTTGAAAAAAAAAGAAAAAAAATTTTACAGTAAAATTAATGATGAGAAAAAATGACAGCAATGTCATGTATCAGACAAATCTTTTTTTTTTTTTTTTTTGATAAATTTTACAAAAGAGTTTTAAAATAAACAAACAGGTAAAGTGGCAAAAAAAAAAGTGTTGACATTACGCTGTGAAATATTAGAATAAAAATTCCCACTTGAGGTAGAAGAAAAAAAGGAAAGATTTGTCATAATAGAAATTATTAAAAAGAGAGCGACAAGTATGATACAAATTTTTTTTTTTGTAGGTAAATTTGTTGAAATTGCCTAAATGCATTTTTGTACATTTTCTTCGTTTCTATCCATTTTCATTCACAATAGATTCAAAATTCAAAATTTTTATCAAAAGTGTTGGAAATTTGAAGGATTAAAATGTTATATTTTATAAATCATTCACTAAGGGCAAAAAATTTTTAATATCTTTTTCCCTCTCTCTCTCTCTCTCTCTTTTCTTTTTTTATCTTTCTTAGCCTGAATTAATTATTTGAAGTTAAATACTTTTTTTTTTTTCTGATATTCAATAATTTTTAATTTATGCCGAAAAATAATATTCCAATAGTAATTAAACAAATCAAATTTATTGCATACTTTTTTTTTTTTCATTTCAAATATAATTATTTTCAAATTTGTTTACTATCTATTATGTAATGAAAACCGAATAATGGAATTCACATGAAAGAGACAATTTTTAAAGAATTTTAAGAATTTATTTTTACAGAAAAATCATCGGAGGATTACATAAAAATAAGAAAGTGATAAATTTGTTTGATCCATTTTTGTTGGAACAATGTTGAAACTATCGAAAATGATAGTTACGTCATTGTTGGAAGAAATAAAATAATTTGAAAGCTATTATAAAGAATTAATTAGCAGTTTAAAATGATAATTCTATTAAAATTCATAAGTATTTTGGTATTATTTGTGAGTAAATTTAATTATTTGTTCAAATTTCAACCACAAAAAATCACCAATTTCAATTTTAGTAATGTCATCGTTGATCGATGATCTATTAATCAATCATTGTTAAATGTAATTACCATCGAATTAAAATGTTAATTTTATTGAATACTAACAAAATAAATAAATGCATGAATAAATGAATGAATGAATTTTAAATCTCTCTTAAAGAATTTGAAAGTACTGAAATATACAGTGGAATGAAAAATTGGGTAGTTAAATGAGCGTGAATTGAAGGATTTAAGCAGGGAGTGAAAACTAAAGAGAGAGAGAGAGAGAGAGAGAGGGAGAGAGGGGACAATGAAACATTTCAGAAAGTAACGAGAAAAATGTTTGCAAAACTTTATATCTGTAATAAGAAATTATTGCTCTAATTTTTTAAAGAGCTCAAATGGATGAAACTTTTTTAAATGGAAGTTAGAAAAAAAAAAAAAAAAAAAAGGAGGAAGATGTGAACCTATTTTAAATATATATTCCTTCTTCAGATGACCTTTCATAATTTATCTCATTTCAATTAATTTACCATGGATATAAAAAGGTATCACTCAAAGGATAAACGAGAAAAGGAAAGGTCACAAAGTGCAGTTTACTTTCAATTACAATTTTCATATATTGAATTCAATATATATTCATTTATTAAATTACTAAAAAGAAAAAAAAAAATAACTAAATTTCAAAATCACTTAATGTCCACAAAAAGGACAATTGTAAAAAGACGACACTGTATGACCTACTGTGACCTGATTGTTTAAATTACTATTATTTTTTTTTTCCTAACAATAGGACAAATATTGGTTAGTGGGGTTTAATTTGTAGAAATTAGGAAAGAGTGAGAAATTTTAGGGACAAAATTGGATCGGGAATAGTCTCATTTTTCCTTTTTTTTTTTTTTTTTTTTTTCTCGTACGAAACATTAATTTGTTAATGGCACAATTAATAGATACAGCATGTGTTTGAAATTTTGTTAGAAAAAATTTGAAACTATTGAAGTCAAAAAGAGCAAACTGATTGATGATAATGAATGAATGGATGGTATCACAAAGATAAAGAAAAAAAAAAAAAAAAATTCACTGAGAACAAAGAATTCATCGAAATGTATGGTTGAAAAGACGAATGGATTGAACAAATTTGAATGAAGTTAAATAAATATTCTAAAAAAAAAAATATAAAAATTATATTTAAGCATAATTTTTTTTTATGCTTAAGAAAATATAAAAATTATTTTGTCAAGTTTCAATCTTTGAAATTTTACAAAAAAAATAATTAACATAAGAATTTTAAGTAGACTAATGTTTATTTTCAAAAAAAAAAAAAATATTGTTTGAAATAAATAAACATTTTTTTTTCAAAAAAAAAAAAAAGTTATTCTTTCTTTCCAAACAAGAATAAAATTAGTTCTCCAATAAATCATAAATATAAGTCGTTTGAAGCAAATTTCAAATTTTTTCTCCAAATGATTTATTTGCAATTTTGTGGCCAATTCATATTTGAAAAAAAAAAAAAAATCAATGATTTGTATTTTTGTGGCCAATTCATATTTGAAATATAAAATAAGATGAAATATGCAAAAATATGGAATGAGATTTACAAAAAAAAAATTATTTATTCAATAAGAGGAAAAATCACCAATCTATTTGATTAGGAAAAAAAAAAGCATTGTTACATGGATGTCAACTGGGAATTGGTCGATGTTAGTTTTTTGTATTTCAGAAATTGTTGTCAACTGATCTCATTTATTTGAATTTGTAAATAAAAGAATCAATGCATTTGTTTCGATACGGAATATTCATTAATGAAAGAAAGATTAGACAATTTGATATCATTCATGACATAATTAATGAAGAAACAATGCAAATTTCATTTACTAAATTATTTGTCGCTTTGAAATTGTAAACAAATTTTACACATCAAATTTAGCATTTTCATTTCAATGTGATAACATTTAATGCTATCACTAATTTAATAATATCTGTTAAAAGAAAGAGCAAAAATTTATTGTAAGAAAGAGCAAAAAAAAAAATTTTTTTTAATAGAATTCCGGTGATTATGGATCAAACGAAATTAAAATCCGGAAAATATTTGATAAAAGATATGCCACCAACTATCATTGCTCGAATTATGCTTTTTATTCTTTTCTTTCAACTTATGCTTTGCGGTGCTACTCTTATCACTACGCTTTATGGCTCATTGAGATTTATGGAATATCAGTATGTCTATTTGTTATCATATTATCACTGCTATCATCATTTGTTATCATTTTTGATTCCCATCTCATTATTTATTATTGCTATCATTAACATCTATTCAATTTGTAGTAAAATATTGCCAAATTTTATGCAGCGTTATGGCTTATTTTTGGGTGTTTTCATTATCAGTCTTTATGCGACACTTATCACTATCATTGCTTCATTTCAAATTCATAAGTTTTGGTGATTACCTTTCAATCTATCATTATTAAATCTCAATTTTATGAAATTTCTACATTTTCAAGCATTCATTTTTACACATAAAATACATAAATGCATTATTATTATATATATTCTTTTCTTTTTCTCAATTCTACATTTCAGTTTTGTGGAAGCAACAAGATTCTCGGAGAATTTATTAGATCTGAAACTTTTAAAGTTTGAATTACTTACATCCAGTATCGCAACCATAGGATGTGCCTTCATCCTATTCATTTCAAGTTTTAGTTGGCAAAAACCTATCCGAGACAATATATTGTATGCTGTAAAGAATGCTATCAATGACAATGACTATGCCCAGGTAAATTTATCAACTAATCAAAAGTTAATTTTATTCTATGAAATTCATGCTTGATGTTAGATGTATATATTGATATTTGTAGGATATTAATACCATTCAACAAAGATTTGAATGCTGCGGAATTTCAATCCAAGGTGTCGAAGCTCATCTCATTTGGCTCTATTATCTTTCACCTGATAGTGCTTTTCAACATGATTTATATAAGTTAATTTAATTTATTAGTTTTTAGCTCAGATTTATAATGGTAGACAGAATGTCATTTATATTAGCATTAATCAGTATTAATTAGTAGATACAAACAGTTTACATTGCATAAAATTAAAATGTCACAATTAACTTAAAAATTAAACAAATGAAATGAAACAGTTTTGTGTTCAGATTTTTGAATTTACTTATAAAATCAATAATTAATTAATTCCCAAGGAATGTCAACAATTGTAATGAAATAATTTACTTAATTAATTAATTAATTAATCTTTCATTTATTGAATTATTAATGCAATGAAAATACACTGGTTGATCTATTGCTAATATTTTGTTTATTTTAGTGAAAAGGGTTCACTACCATGGTCTTGTTGTCGATCTGAATATAAATCTATGCATTGTGAACAATTTGCATATGAACGATTTGTCGTACCTTTCAATGAGACAACCTTTCTTCAGATACCAAGTTATGCAACTCGATTTAAGAAAAGTTGGGTAAGTGTACTTCGAACACAATATATTTTACTTTATGAACTTTATACAATCTTTTTCTAATTTTCAGTTTCATTAATTTTTTTCAAATTTTAAGAAATTTCAATAAATCATATTGTTCATCAGCTAATGATAGTAACAAGATAGAATAAATAACACTTTAAACTTCCATTTTAAATCTAAATTCTATGTAATATTCTCGAATCCTACATAGATACCTTAGACAAGTCTTTTTTTTTTTTTTCAAAAAAAAAGAGACATATGATAGTATAAAGTTTCAAAATTGAAGCAATCATTATTTCATTGCAATATATTTGTGTAATCATCGCATTTTACATAATAATCGTTTTAAAAATATCATTTCATCTGACAATATAATGTGTACTACTCTATCTTTATTTTAAATTTCATTAATAATTTTAAGTTAAATAATTTCAAAAAAAAAAAAAAAAAACATTCTTCTTGTCATTATATAAATTTGAGAAAAGATTTAAAAAATGATAAAAAAAAATTCCAGATTATCAAAATTTTAAAGATTTTAAAATTAATGTTTGTTATTTTTTTTAATATATTTACTTAGAAATGTACTTCACTAGCTGATTGCAAACAAAAACGTGAAATAGCATTGAATTCGGTATATAAACGTGACTGTTCCCAGGCTTTTTATCAAGCTTTCAAAATAGGATTCTTTTACCTAAATGGTACTATGCTATTTATTTTGGGTAAGTTTGCAGATAAAATTTATATTTCTCGGTTTTTTTCAATTTAGAAAAAAGCACAATTTTCAGTAAAAATTAATTTCTTTTTTCTCGTAAATGCGCTAATGCTGAGAAATAATACAACTGAAGATGTCAGGAAAGTAATTTTAATTTACTTTACTAGAAATCATATCCGAGGTATTCGTATTTTCCGGATATCAACTATACTTTTTGTAGGATTATGTATGATTTCTGGACTAACCG
Organism: Brugia malayi; assembly: GCF_000002995.4. Taxonomy (NCBI): domain Eukaryota; kingdom Metazoa; phylum Nematoda; class Chromadorea; order Rhabditida; family Onchocercidae; genus Brugia; species Brugia malayi. The sequence continues at coordinate 3,117,225 of NW_025062476.1, read as the reverse complement.
TAACAAATCATCTTCAAACAATTCTGAGCAAAAAAAATTTTAAAGCTATTACTCCATTACTATTATAATTGTTTTTCTTCTCTATTATGCATAATATAAATGCCAAAAAAAAAAAAAAAAAAAAAAAAAGAAAAAAAAAAAAAATTTGAAGAATTGTTTATTTGATTGAAGAACAAAATAACAAATTAAGTATATTTCAAAAACATAAACAGGTAAACATATATATATGTACAAAGTTGAAATATTCACTGCAGCTCAGCCATGAAATAAAAAAAGAAAGAATAACGAACATTTTGTTTTCTGTTTTTTTTTTTTGTTTTGTTTTTCTTATCATAAATAAACGAAGAATTGAATAGTGATGAAGTTTCTCTTATGAAAAAAAAAAAAGAAACACTTTTTATTTGCTTAAAAAATTTCAAAAAAAAAAAAAAAAACGAAGAAGCAATGAATATTTTTCAGAAGAAAAATATGAAATTAAACACAAAAAATTAGTTTTTTTTTTTAAAAAAAAAAGAAAAAAGTAGACAATTGCAAGTTAGTTTAGATAATTTGAATGCATTTTAAGCGTTGCATTTTGTTATATTTCGCTTGCATGCAAACATATTATGTAATATTTTATACAGTTTAATGTAAAACAATTTTTTATAGAAACAATCGATTGCTAATTTAATTAATTTACAATTTCATGCAATTTCAACAACTTAAAAATATCATTTCAACCGTATTCATTCATCGCTTTTTTTTTTTTTTTTTTTTTTGAAGAGGAGAACTGTTAAGGCACTAAACATATTTGTAAACTAATTTTCAGAGAGTAATAAAAAAAAAAAAAAAAAATCTATGATCATTTTTACATAATTAATAGCTATTTTATGGGAAACACTCATTTGTTCAGACAAATTTTGAGTAAAAATTACTGAAAATGAAGTGATAACGAAGAAGTCAGTAATGTGAAATATTCTGTAATCTCAAAAAAAAAAAAAAAAAAAGCAGAATGATTTGTAAATTAATTGGGAAAGGGTGAAAAGTGCGCAAAAATTAAAATTAGAGTAGGATGTAAAAAAGTACTTTTGAGTGATAAAAAACATTTTCATTTTTCAAAAAAAAAAAAAAAAAAGAGAATCTCTCTCTCTCTCTCTGTTCCCAGTTCTAAAATGTGATTCATCTAATGTTTTTCATTTAAAAGAAACCCGTTGGTAAGATGCCATTTTATCAATTCTCAATTCTTTTCTTATTTCTTTTCAAACGTAATACACGTATCATAAACGTTAGCTTGGAATATCTTAGCTTCTTTCAGATCATTCTTAGCGTCACACTGAGGTCAATTACTTTTGATGGCAGGAAGATTTTAGCGAGTAACTAAAAAGTAATGTTTTTATAGTATTAATATATGACGCAAAAATATTTTCCTTTTTTTTTTTTTTTTTTTTTTGATTAAAAAGAACTTAAACATAAATTTAACTGCAAATTAAAAGAAATTAATTCGAAGAATGTTATGGCACTTTCAGCAAACCCTGTAAAAGGATATTTGACATGCCAGAATAGATAAATTGGAAAATCAAGTTTACAAAAATAAGGTTAAAAACAATGCCTAATTTTATAGTTCACACCAGAAAAAAAAAACCATTTGAGCAGCAGAAAGGAAGAAAAAAAAAAAAGAATTTTAGAAATTGATAGAAATTAAAACATTCAACAAAAAAAAAGAAAAGGAAAACTTATAAAAAATACTGTACAAGAGAGAGGAAAAAAAAAAAGGACTTCCTTTAATAAGTTTTTCCTCTATTTTCATCACTAATATCACAAAATATAACAATTAATTTCAGCATTAATTAAGCAATTCAAATTATTTTTTCATCCTAAACATTGAAAAGTGTTAAATTTCAAAGAAGGAAAAGAATCTTTTAAAACCTAAGAGCATTTGATGAAAATTTGAATAGCTTACTGTTGCCATCGTTATTTCTCTTCTTAGAGGTAGCATTAGATGATGATGATGATGAAAGAAGTGGTGATGTGGAGTGTTGTGGTCCAACTGTACTAATCGGAATTTTACTAGGAGCATTTTTAACATTAACTTTATGGTGTTGACCAGTTGAAAGGGTAGAGGCTGGAACACTTATGTATTCTGTATTTTTATTAGCTAGCGATGGCGAATTCCAGTAGAACTGATTATTCTGAAAGCATACTTTAACATCATTAAGCAATGTAGCTCGTCATCGATGAATTTAAAATTTAATGACCATTTCGCTTTCCTCAGCAAACGAGAAATGGATGTAAAATTTTTCTCGAATAGAAAGAAAAAGAATTGAGTTCTAATTGATATAAATGTTAATTTTAACCAAAAGCTGCAGATGACTGCCTTTATAAAAAGTTAAATATAAACTAAAATTTTATGAAAAATGAAAAAAAAACTTACGAATTTAAACTTTTTCGACTTCCACAATTAATGTAATACTACAGCAAATTGTGAAAATTTGATTTATTTAAAAAGTTGAAAATCAAGAAGTACAAAAAAACCTCTCTGAATATTAATCTTAGAAAAATGAAAAAAATCTAACCTGCAAAGAATCTTTGGCAATTACTGAAGATGAGTTATGATGGGTATAATTATCTTCAGCATCTGTTCCCATAGATCCATTTACCTGTAAAAAACTTCAGTTTATCTATAAAAAGCTAATTATTGCAGCTTAATTCTCTAAACTAAATTTTCATTTTCAAAATTCTTCATTTAAAAACTTACTGTCAAATGAAACTAAAAAACAAAAAATCATGTCATCACTGCTCAAACTCTTTCGTCAACAAATTTTTAAATCAGAATTTGTGAAATGAAAAATTAGTCATTGGAAAATAGAAAAGCTGCCATTTATGCATATATCACAAATGTTTCGGATCCAAAATTCAGAAACTTTCTGAATCATTGTCATTGAATTATCGGAACAATTTAACTCATTCATTATTCTATTCTTAAAACATATTCAGTTTTATTTAAGCGATCAATAACTGTAGTGTGAAATTTTTACTAATAAATTATTATTTTATTTTAATCTTACAAACCGCCTCACTCACATCCGCATACCTGTATTTCAACAAATGCACCACCAACCCGTCTTTTCACTAGATCATCGGTTTGTTTATCGCTTGGATCACGATTTTTTTGTTTACAAAGTGAAGCCGGCACCGGTAAATAAGTTTTTTCATCGAATAAACGAATCTGAAAAAAATTTTAAGCTGAAATTTAATTAAAATATAATAGCCGATGAAAAAATTTAGAATAGTTTAGGTAAAAATCAAAAAATTGAGTACAAAATATAAAAATTAAGTAATGTCTTCAAGTGAAATTTCATGAAAAATTTTCATGCTATCCAAAAGAGAAACTCAATAACTTTTTTCATTTGTTTGAATAACTTACAATTCCTACCTCACATGGTGGTCCTATCAATGATAAGAGTACTGGTAGAAGTACAAGACCATTAATGAGACCAATTAATATGAGTGCTGATAGTACGATGAAGAAATATTTTACAATAAAATCAAATTCCGAAAACGCTAACATTAATATACCTGAAACAGATTTAATTTAAGTAATCAAAGAATATATGTTAATATTCTATTTGAAAGGCTATATCATGTAAATTATGCAAAAAAAATTTGAAAAGTAATGAAGGATAAACTTTATTTATATAAAATAATTTATGAAATAAGAAAAAGAAACCTAGAAGAGTGGACAATCCGCCATGTATCACAGGAATAAACATATGATTCAAGCAAGCTGCCATTCGTTCATCTTTACTACCCAACGATGTAAGATACACTAGCACAACATGTACCGTAAATTCCACACCTATAAAAATAATTATGAAAACAACAAATATATATTTTAAATAATCTACAGGAATAAATGAAAAAAAAAAAGTTATGGTCAATGTAATTTTTAGTTTACATTCAAAGAATGGAGAAACTTAAAAGATTAGTAAGATGATAACAAGATGATACATTTAAAAGATAATAAAGAACATGGAAAGAGAGAAAAATAAAAAGTTTTAAAAAAGTTTCCGCAATTAATTATTATCAGTTAGAATTTAGTCATAAAACAAAAATATTACTCCTTTGACAATTTTTCCTTTTTTGTAATAAAAACATATTCAAATGAAACATACCGATTCCAACGGCAGCAACTAGTGTTACTGCGCTAACCGGATTAAGCTTAACGCCAGTAGCGCCCATAAAACCGGCTAATTCAATGGTCATCGAAATAACCACAATGATGACCATCATAGCTGCCCATGGATTAAAAATTACGACTGATATAACAATAAATACTGCACTGCTTATTACACAAATAGCAATAAACAGATTCCATCTAAAAAAAAAAAAAAAAAAAAAATGCTAAATCTAAAATTCAAGAAATTTTTATCAAAAACATCCATATCATTCTTAATAAATCTTGCAACTTTTCTCTCATCCAACACTTTTTCGTCGAAAACAAACAATTCTAGAGAAACATTTTTTTGTTTTTCCTTTTTTTTTTTTTGAAACTGAAAATTAATGAAATAATCAAAAAAAAATTCTCATAGTATGACAACCATTCTGTTCTCCCCATCCCTGTTTGCTCCTAGAAAATTATAAAGTTGGCTGACTTTAACCGAACACAATTTTTTCATTCTAATTTTTAGTACAATTTTTCTATTATGACCTCAAACTGAGATATTGCTCCCAGAATATGAATGCGACACCGCTTGGAAAATTCGGTAAGCCTAGTTCTGTGTATCGATCACAAACACTACGAATTTCCTGCAAAAATAATCAATCTTTCATAATAATTTGCTATTCTGAGAATGAAAAGTGATGAATGACTTTTTAATATAAAGTTATATAAGCATTACTTTGAATGTTAAGTTCGTTAGTGTTGAACATTAATTTATGTGACAATTTAACGGTAGAATGGAAATATCACTACGCAGTAAATGAAATACTAAAAGAGAGAAAAACTAGCAATGACAATGTAAAATTTGCATAAATAAATAAAACAAAAGAAATATTTATAAAAAATGAATACATAAATGCCACATTCAAAATCCGATTTCTATATGATCAATTAAGTGTAGCAAAAAGTAACCGAGGTAAAATGAAAAAGAAAATTCAAAAATCATACTCGTATCATTTTCACAATCACAGGAGTATCAATCAGATCGATAAGATAGAATGGTATTTGACTGTAAGCTGGTGGTAATGCAGGAGGGACGACTTTTTCATGCTGAAATTACTACTCATATAGCATTAAATGTTAGGTCTCAAATCTGATTTTTATATATTCGATTAAATGTATTAAAATTAACCGTGGTGAATGACCATGAAGGAGGAACTGGATAAAATGAAGCTTGAGAAACATAATACATCATATTATCAATGTTGTACCATGCAGTCAAATAATTGTAAAAACCATCCGCATTGATTACACCAGCATCATTAACCAATTTTATGGTGCTAATCTAGAAATAAATTATTTTAATCGTTATTAGTAAATAATTTTATGAAATGCATTAGTTCGTTTGGTGTAGGGTCAATTATTTCTATCGTAAAAAACGATACATTTAAATTACATTCAAATTTTAATACTTTTGATAAATGTCATTGTCCAAATAATGTCGCATTTGTAACTAATCTATGTCTGGATCATTTAAGCCATTATGCTAATTCTTTTTTCTTACACAATGAAAAACCCTTTATTAGCAAACCCTTTGTTAGCAATCTTTGTTTCACATCATTTAAATGTCCTCTGCCGGTTATCTGATCAGTTCAGTTCTGTATATAAACCAACCATCTTCCATTATAGTTATTCATTCCAAATTTTTGGGGTAGTTTTCGATATTATTTTAGTGTTTTATAACTATATTATATCTTTCGTTACGCTTTAATTACCCAAGTTTGAGGCAAAATAAAATATCTGGCAGTCAATACATTCCACGACATTTTCTAATTATAAACTAATTTTATGAGAAATACTTTCGAGATTTGACATAGAAACGATTGTTGCATCATATGCTCATTTAAAGAATCAGTTTAAATTGAAAGCAAAATAGCATTTGGGTATATTATACAAATACTTACTCTTCCGGTGCAATTATATTTATTGCCGTACGAGCAAACAAGACGTCTTGCAATCTTCGCTTCATCAGTAATCTTAGTATCAGCTTTCATCTCACCGGTAACTGCATTTATATCACCTTTTTTGATAGCATTATCTAAATGCTTCTGAATTGAACTCAGCCAAGTTCGCATCATCGATAACCAATACTCTTCACTTGGACGACCGTTCACTTTGATCACATATCTTGATTTTGCTAGAGTAATAAAACAGTTAATACATTCAAACTACTACATAGTCGATTGATGAAAATGATATGTAATGTAAGAAAGTTTATGAAAAATGAGAAATGAAAAGGAATGAGACTGCGACTTTTTTCTTCTTTGGAGTTCGTAAAAATTAATTAATAATTTTAAATATTTTTTACCAATGTCCAAACGATACTGTTCGATTTGTTCTTGTTGTTTCGCAAAATTAATTCTACTGCCTTTCAAAACAGCAAACATCGGATAAAAACTGAAGTACTTCTCTCTTGCTCTTAAAAATGCAGCTGGAGGTGTTCCTTCTGGTAGAACATCAGATAATTCCAAACCAAGGCTTGATTGGTAAAGACCAAAACAGCTAATTAATAATACTGATATGCATGTCACGATTACCATCAACTAAAGGTAAAATTTATCATCAGCGTTTAAATTTCTTAATTTTTAATTTCAAAATTTAAAATGACGAGTTTTTTTTTTTCATGCGAAATTGAATTATCTTTAATTTTAATTAATACTAACCTTTGTAAGTGGTAATGTCAAGAAAGGGATGTAATAATATTGAAGAAATCCGCCTAACGTATACCATTTCTTCTCTTTGTCATCATCATTCTTTAGCAACAAAGAAGGTGGTGGACCAGGATAAACGTTGTGACCAGTTACCGATAAACTTCCGACGATTTGTTTTCCCATATTCAATTCTAACGATTCCACTCTAAGCTAAAATGAAATAATTTATTATCTATAAAAAAATTATTCAACATTTATTTTCAAAAAAATTTGTCGTTTCAATTACGTAAAAGATCAAATTGTCCGTCATCTAATTGAATTTTATTTCTATTTTTTTTTTTTAGAAAATAACACAAATAACCTTTTTAGCACTCACAGAATTTCCCATGCAACAGCAACCCATATCTCGTCTACTAGCTCGACGTCTTCGTAAATCAAGTGCAATCATTGCTGGATAGATTACCATGATAGCAATCATATTAAATGTCAATAAAATAGCTGTCTGAAATTTGAAAAAATTTATTTCACATTTTCCTCCTCTTTTTTCTTTAGATTTCAATCATCTTTCAAAATTACCACAAAAAACACACATTATTAACAGATAAATTAAAAAAAAAAAATCAATAAACCGTTTATTACTGTTTTATACCGCTCAAACTAACAAAAGTATTTTCTATTTAAAAAAGAATCTAAAATGATGTCAAAATGATCTAGAACTACAATATTACCTAATCTAGTTTGTTCTTTATTTCCTCAAAAACAAATTTTTGTCGTTATAATTTTCACTCCTTCCTCAGTTTATTGCTACCATAAGTTATACAAATAAAGTATTATTAAGTTATTAGCATCTCGTCGTTTGAGTAAAAGTTTCCAAAAGAATTTTAGACAGAAGATAAAATTGAAGGATGTATGTATGGTAAAGTTATTAAGCTATTAGTAATCATTAGCAAAAATCAACAGATCATTTAAGATTGAAGTTTAAAGAGAAAAAAAATGCAATTGAAAGATGACTTACGGGGACGAAATCATCTTAAAAGAAATATTTTACAACAAATAAAATAAAAATTCATCATAAAAATAATAAACAATTAGTTGAGAGATAAAAAAAGACTTACCTGTGAACAAAATGATTTTAGAGCTGGAATAGGTAGAAGTGTACCAGCCATAAATGCAATTATATTATTTATTGAGGTAATAACAACACTCATACCAGTTTCCTTCATTAGTATACCTGAAAGAATGTTAGCTAAATTACATTAAAAATAGGCTATTTGAATTTAATTTTTTTAAAAAAAAATATTTCTACAAATTAAACAAAAAAAAAAATTTAATTAAAAAAACAACATAGTTCAATCCTATACACTTTGCAAATAAGCAAGATTGAAATACAAAATGATATACCAATTTCGTTATTTTTGACAGTATGATGCACATCCTTGTAGTTATGAAGCAACAAGAACATATCATCAACACCCAATCCTAATGTCAAAAATGGTACAATCTAAATTTATATGAAATTATTCAAAATTAATATAAATAAGAAAACGAATAAATTCACACACAATATTACTAGAAAACTTATCCATTTCAATAAGATCAAATAATTTTGAGAAAAAATTCAAGAATTATACAAAGTTAAATTTTAGATTCACACTTGCAATTTACATTCATTGTAAGATAAAAGTATTAGTGACTCTCTCCCTCTCTCTCTCTCTCTCTCTCTCTCTCTCTGCTGCTAGGATATCTTTTAATTTTTAAATAGACAAAGAAAATTGTAAATGAAAGTGCTACCTGTGTTGTAGCTGCATTACAATGAATACCCATATAGGAAGATGCTCCAAGACCGGAAATACTCGCATAAGTAACCAGGAAAACACCGAGGATACTGAGACCAACTGATGAATTTACTGCAAACCACCAACCATCCCAGTTTAATTGTGACCAACCCGCATAAACAAACTGTAATTTTAATTCAAATTAGTCGAAATGCAAATGACACAGTTATAAAGTAACTATTCTTGCAGATATATAAGTCATAGCTTTAATTAAAATCAAAAATATTTTAATTCGAATAGAAATATCATGCAATGCAATCCACTATTTCTAAAGATTTCATTGATTCATTCATACTGAATGCAATTTCTTAACAATGAATTATTTTACTAATCATTCCTGGCCTTTGTTTTGGATTAATAAAACAAACATTACATATACTTTAACCTCATCAAAGATTAATTAATGAAAATTTTAAGTGAACTGATATCTTTCACAATATTGTCTCATTAAAAAATTAAAATTAAAGAAATAGAATAGCAGAGTATATTATAAAGAATATTTCCATCACTTTTAAAATGTATACTGTAAAATGATTCCCATTAGAATTGATCTTTTATCTTTTAATTCTATTCTTAGAAAAATTATTTTCAAATTGTAGCAGAATTATTTGCATAAACATATAGCGGAATTTAGCTTTTTCGTCGTAAAGTTATAGAAGAAAAAAAAAAAGACAAACCATTAAAAAATATCCAACGAAGATGACCAAAAATTTGAATTGACTAAATTCTTTTAGCATATCTTCTAGAGATGTTGCCGAAAGAGGATGTATCTGACGATTTATCTAAAAAAAATTCTTTTTTTTTTTCTTTTTGTGCTCATTTATGTATTTTTGTATTTTTAATTATGTGTATAACTAATTAAGCCATTTTCAATGATAATAAATATATCACAAATATTATGAAAAAAAAAAAAAAAAAACAGTTAATACTATTAAAATAAAAACAACAACAACAACAAAAGCATTGCATTATGAGGGAATCATTTACAATAGCTACCAAAGCTATTTGCGCCGTTTTGTTTTAGCATAAGAATAATATGGAATAACTATATTTTATAAGTTTTGTTAAATTTTAAAACTTTTAAAGTAAACATTAAGATAACCTCTGTATTCCATCGATGTTCATAGATGTGTTGTGTAAAATTTCGTTGCCAAGCGGAAACAATCTGAGATGCATAATATGGATTCCACGAGTCGACATTCAAATTTGGCTTCAAATCTGATTTTTGCATCTAAACTAGAATTTATTTTTGTGATAATAATAAATAAGATGAATCCATCTGAACTAAACAAATACAGAATGATAACAAAAATTTACCCAAGTAATCACTTTCTTGAATGTTTTCTTTTCATTATATTCTCAAGTTTACAACCAGAAAATAATAGTTAGTCTTAATAAACTTAATCCTCTCTGTTCAACCATTTCATTTGCATTCGATCTATATCTAATTCATGTAATATCGTTAAATAAAGCTAAATTTAAAATGTAATTAAGAAAATGAAGTAATTAACTAATATTATATGTATAATTTTAGTAGAGTTATTTGCATAAACAAATAAAATGAGATGATCTAAAAGTTTAAAAGTAATTAAAAGTGTAAAAAATTAATCAAACCTTATAACGTGAAAAGACATCATTGTCAGATGCAACAAGAAAAATACTTTGGAATGCTTCAGCACTTATTAATTTATGATTTTGTCGTTTGATACCACCAATTATCAAATCTTCCGGCCATACCATTGTATTTCGAGCAAATCCTCGACAACCACCTGTCATTATTTTTCCGTAATCTGGATATACCGGCATTTCATCCTGAAATAAGGACAGTAAAATAAACAATGGACAGTAATCCATCAGTTGTAATTGAAGCAAAAAAAAAAAAAGTAGAGACAGACTTAATATTGTTGACAAAACTGAAAATGGAATGTGTAAGTGTTTTTATTTAACTAAAGTTGGTGTAATCAAAAGTTTTATCACATCTTATTGGGTTATTTAATTAGTGAAATCAATATTGCAAACTAAAAGATTATCAGAAAAAAATATGAAATTCTATTAACCAATGTCAAAAATTCGCTCCATCGATGTTCATTCTCATTTAACCATTTCAAAAAACTTTTACCATAACGTAAGCATTGTTCTTCTTCAGCAAGTTCTTCTTTAGCTATAAAATATTAAAAAAAAAAATTCAACACACCAAACTATCTTAAATTATCATTAAAATAAAAAAAGTTCCTTAATTTTTAAACTGTTATGTCTAAAATTTATTTACTATCTATACAAATATCTACTTTGTTGTCTTCCTACAATTTTTCAAATAATTCATCCTAAGCAATATCATTTGATAAGATCGTTTTGATAATGCAAATTTTATATTATATTTCACTTAATATTGTGTGAAAAATTTTTTTTAATGAAAAATTTTGTAATTATAATAATTAGTCGAAAAACTTTTAGTAAAGGAAAAGTTATTATTATTATTATTAAGTGTTGATAATATTTGATAAACTAAAATAACCATACTTTTTGTAGCATTTTGATTGATACTATAATCATTATCATCATCATATGCATAATAATCTGAACTTTCATCTTCTGTATGATTTTTACTATTTGGTTTAATCGTTGACGACATTATTTCTCGTTTACGTCTTCTTTTACCTATGAAATCAGTTTAACTTTTATATTTCTATTAATAAAATTTAACAAAATAATATTTGTTTAAATAAACTTTTTTTTTTTTTTCTATGATTTATTCTTTGTGCACATTTCTTGATGGATTATAAGAGAGAAAGTCTAAAAAAATGTATCTTTAATGAATGAATTTTTTTTAAAAATTCTAACCAAAAATGTTTTCGAAAATTTGTAATGCATCGTCCTGCAGTTTCGCCTTATCGGTTGATATTGTTTCTGCTTCCAGTTCGATCTGTTTATTTTTTGGCATTGCCATATTCCATGCTTGGAATTTTTTGAAAGCTAAGCAATGATCGAAAGCATTTGGCGCTGTAGCCGGACATTCAGGATCTAACGGATCAATACACCAACGGTCGAGATAAGCAGCTCCTATTCCAGCCTGAAAATAAACCTTATCATTTACAGCTACTGAAATATGATATGCATGGATTAATTTGAACAAATTAAGTTATATTAAAGAGTTAGCTGAAATTTAATAAAATTAATCAACTCAAACATTTCCTCTATTGCTCATCAATATTTACTCTTTCAAAGAAATTGAAGATTGTTCCAAGATCGAAAAGTGTCGAAACTTCTTTCAGCACTGATAAGGGATCCAAATTTTTCCACGTTATATTACCTTTAGGTAAGGAAGTGATGAAAGCATGTATATCAGGCCTATAAACATTTTAAATTTAATAAGTATACTATAACTTTTAGCACTGACTTACTGCTATAAGGAAGCTAATGATGTATAAAGATTTGATAGAAAGAAACGAATTATAAATTGAAACACAATATGAAATATTTCTTTGGCTATTTAACTGATATTCAGAATTTAACATATTACTAATTAAAACATAATAATTGATAATATTTGTGATTATATAAATTAGCTGAATTGATTGAAATAAAATAGATTATTCCGCACTGTTTTTTTTTTTTTTTTTTTCTGATTCATTAAAACTATAAATGGTACTAATTTTCAAACAAGAAAAAAATTTTTAGAAAATGAACAAACCCTAAAGTTAGCGGTGGTGACGGTCCCAGTGGCTTCGATCCCTCCCAGAAACAATCAATAGGTGTAATCCAAATGCATGGAATCAAACGATCCAGCAATTTGGACATTACACCTGCAAGTGGTCCATGAGATAATTTCGGTGATGGTGGCTTGAAGCATATATCAGCTAATGTCCAATTTCTAAAAATAACAATAAATTTTGATAGACAAAAACTTTGTGCATTTCTTTGCAAAAATTTAGAATCTTAAAACAAAAAAATTGATTTAGCTTTTTAATTAGTTTTTTTAAAATTAAAATTTTAAAATTAATTATTTATTAAATGAAATCACATACTCGCCATACATTTCCACCTGAAAATTTGCAATTTCTTCTATAATTTGAACATGTTTAAGTAACGATTCTTTGGTTAAAGCATTAGTTCCTTTTGTTGCAGGTGTTTGTATTACCACCTAGAAAAGCTTAGTTTTGAAACGACAACAAGTAACAAAATTATAGGTAAAAAGTTTTTAAAATTTAATATAATTTCCCATTCACATCAGTACATGAATAATTTTTGTATTAGTAACACTTTTAATGATTATCATTTATCATTTATATGAAGTAATCAGATAACAATACCTGAAATCGACTATCAAAGGCATTATCCAGACTTGCATCTAAACTTTCTTCATCTTTTCTATTGTTCCTCGGTTTTATGGAAACAAAAGATTCTTGAATACCTATAATTGTTGCTATTGTCAAATAAAACTATGCAAGTCTATTTAAAAAAAAAAAAAATGATTAGAAATTTCATTTGATAATTTTGAATAATTTGAAAAAAGATGAGCTAAATAAAAATTCAAAATCGAAGAATATAAAAAACAAAACAAACCTGATTTCTCCAAATCAGCTGAACGCTTTTCACGAACTACATTATACTTATAATTTTGTTGTACGCGTTGAAGAAAGTGTAATTCTTCGTCCAAACGTCCACCTTCTAGAATTTTATGTTAATTTTTTATTAAACAATTATGAGATGATCAATGCTCTAACACTTTCAAACAAATAAGAAATAATCAACCACTCATATTGATGGAAATTCTGCACAAAATAATTCAAAATTAACTTGAAAAACTAGAAATTAAATTTGAATAATAGCAAAAAGATTTAAAAAGCATAAAATAAATTAAGAAATTTTGCAAAAGAAGAAATGAAGAAATATTTGATGTAAAACTTACGTGACACCCATAATTTGATCAAATCAGTTTCAATGTGTACATATTGAAGTCCTAAGGCGCAAATGAAATAAACACTTAAACCAATAATGACAACAGACCAGGCCCAATTTTGTACAAATGAGCCAAGTGTAAAAAGTAATGATTGAAAAAAGGAACGTAAATAAAGTGCTAAGCGATTACCCGTTGCTGTACCCTGCAAAAAAAAAAAAGAAAAGAAAAAATGTGCAATTAATTTTTTATTTTTTAATTTTTTAGACAATTTATTACTTCATTTCAATACCCGCCAGTCATTTAACATTTTACCCAGCGAAGTAAACATTAAACTTCTTTAATAGTTATCAAGTTTTTTAGTTAGTTTTTTTTTTTTCATTTAAATTAACAAATTTTAAAAGTACACGTACCTCAACCAAATTCTAATAAAAAAAAAATTTTCAAGTTCTTCTAATTTCCAGTTTAGAATAACTGATAATTTTCATTCAAAATATGCAATTGCTTATTTTCAAGGTTATGAATGGGAAGAACAGAAGTGAACAGGAAAAAAAAAATAGAGAAAAAATTCATTTGTTTAAATCATTTATTAATTTGAACTAGAAATATCAGGTAATAATGGATATATATTATGTAATATATTGAATCAAACTTAATAAATAAACTAAATATATCAATATTATAGAATAAAAATAATTAATTATTCCTATATTATATTTGAGGTTAATTTGGATTCACTTATTCGTGTTGTACACTCCAATGATGCTTCTATAATTTTCATATTTGTTTATTTTCATCTTTATAAGGAGTAAAATTTATGAGTAAAAATTTATCGTTATGTTGAACTTTAATTGAAGACGTGTATATTTTAAAATTTATTAATCTAAAATAAAAAACTGAAATGAAATTATGTAAATAACATTATACAGGTTAATATAACTATAAAAAATATATAACAAAAGTAATTTTTCAAGAAAATTAAATGCTATTAAATCACAATTACATCATTTATTACTTTTTCCACCATCCCTTTGTATGAACAATCAAATTTATGTTTAATTTATCATTAAATTGATTTATTATTAATTAATTATCAAATTGTAACCAAATTTAATAACCTAATAATCATTGTCATCAATTTATCAATGAATTTTATAAACTTTCTTAAACAATTGATACATACAAGAAGCATTTGAAATTAATTTTAAAAACCTATTAAAATTAATCTTTCATTTTTTTAAACAAAACCTGGTTGATCTGCTGTAATGCCATATCTGCATCACACCATGTTGGCCGTGATGTAAATTCTTGTTTCCATTTCTCTGAATATAATGCTGAATCAGATGATTTCTTCCCAACTAACCATTTATCCAAAATCTAAAAAAAAAAGCAAAAAAAAAAAAAATATTACTAAATATTATGCAAAATATTGTACAACACTGAATTAATTGATTATATATACTTTAGAAATTGTTTAGTTTAAAATAAAAAATTAAAATGAAATTTAAACATAACAGTTTCGTTTGCAAAATTTTCATTGTTGTTTATATCTATGAATTTACAATTGACTTTCCATCAACTAACAAAACAAACATCCATGTCATAGATATGGTATGATTTATTGCTGATAAGGAAAAGATAATAATTGATGTGGTTGAGATGTAGCAATCAGATTTAGTGATAATAGAGCAATGATAACGATAACGATTGTTGATATTTTAATGATAATGCAAAATAAAGTGATGAAGATTATATCAATTAGATCAATGATAATAATGATAATGCTGGTTAGATCAATGATAATGGTGATAATACTGATAGACACATACATAAACAATATGGGCTATAAAATGTCCTCGATCTTAATCATACATTTACGATTTTAATAGCTTAAAAAAGAACTGTAACAATTACAAATTCAAAAATATTTAGTGATTAAAATGGCTTAAATTCTCTTTTCCTTTCTTTTGATTGTTATCTCTAATTTGTTTTTTTTTTTAAAAAGAGAAATTGACAATGAGAAGAAAAAAAAAGGAATTGGAAGATTATATAAAAATATTTGAAATAATTTTATGTCGAAAAATTGTTAATGAGACAAATGGTGCAAGCAATCTAATTAAATATCAGAAATAAAAATCAGTAATTCATATCTCTTTTTCATAAGCCACTTTTTACTTTTATTAATTGACGTAACTGACGTAACATTTTTTGCTTTTATTAGTTGACGTAATTGACGTGACATTGAAATAAAATGTCATTTGTTTGCAAGTTTAATAAAGCAACAACATATATTAAAATCTCCCTTAATTAAGTATAAAATAGAAGGAATTTCTTTTCTTGTCTTAATTAACACAAAGTAAATATTTTGAAAAAAAAAGATGATTGAATAGTTTGACAAAATGAATGATAGAATAGGAATTACAAAAACAAAATTGTTACACTTGAAAATTGCTGTAACCTTGAATCAAATATGCAAATAATGATTACAATAATAGAAATAATCATAAAAATAAGTGGTAATTATGTTGATAATGATTATTATGATGAAAAATTGATAGTTTTAATAAAAATAATGATTTCAATGATCATTACAAGTTATTATGATAAATGTTCACTTTAAAAAAAATCTATGTAATATCTCACATTTTGTTGAATAAGCATTATATCATAAAATTTTCACCTGTACAGGTAGCACTGATCTAATCACAAATGAGGAAGTAAAGAGAAAAAGAAAACATATTAGGACGATTTCAGTGGATGTTTGTGTAAAAAAAGATAAAATAAGAACCCTAAACAAATTACGATTAGATTATTAATAACAAATGAACTTGTCGTCCCTCAATTTCAATTTAGACATTTGAAATTTGATAAGAGATAGTCATTTATTCATCAAGAATATTCGAATTGATGAAGCCAAGAAAGCTTCATGTTAATCACTTTCGGTACAATTATATGGGCTTTTATCATATCCTTAATGATAATTAGAGATGTGATAAAAGTAACCTTTGAAAAATAATAATTATTTAATGACCAAATGATACTTATACTAAATGAAGCATTTCAACTTCGAAATATTGCAAAAATTTTTAATTTTCATATGAATATATTCATTTTTTTTTTTAAATGGATATTTTTTTTCAGTTAAAAAAATCATTAATTAAATAAGACATTAATAATCTTTATCTTATTTAGTTACTTTATTTTTTTTTTCTAATTGTATTATGATTAATTATTTAATTACGTTGACAATCAAGCTAATTCCAATTCAACAGTTAACTTTTATTTCTTTATCAGTTCCCTCATTTGATAAACTGATCAAACGATCATTATTGATTACTGAAAAGTGGAATTCTACAATGATACCTATATGTCTTGTCTCGCATCATAAAAATTCACCTTGACCTATATCTTATCAAAATTTAATCTTTCTTTGTGTTATTTTTAGACCATCCATTCAGTATTTTTTTTTTATCATTTTCTTTAATGTTCAATTAATTCATTCTGTTCTTTTTTTTCTCTCCTTCCTACCTTTTTAATTTCTTTTAAAAAAATTTTTTCTTTCCTTTTTTTCTTTTTTAAAAAAGAATGTCATCAAATGTTTTCATAATTGTCAT
Organism: Brugia malayi; assembly: GCF_000002995.4. Taxonomy (NCBI): domain Eukaryota; kingdom Metazoa; phylum Nematoda; class Chromadorea; order Rhabditida; family Onchocercidae; genus Brugia; species Brugia malayi. Next base: position 3,100,030 of record NW_025062476.1, on the reverse strand, counting down.
AAATGTTTGTACGTATATATTTAACTGTTTATGTGCCATCCAAGTATGGTGGTTGGGTGTGCTACGGAAATAGCTGATTGCATCTTTGTTGACGAATTAAAAAATTTCAAAGAAAAAAAAAAAAAAATGAAAAAAACTGGTCTAAGAAAATTCAGTTCTCTTTTTCTTTTTTTTTTTTTGTCATTCTGCGCCCTCAGAATTGCGCCCCGTTATTTAATAGATGAAGAAAAAATATCGTGGTTATATACGAAATGATTCTCCAAAAAAGAGATCTGCTGACAGATAGAAAAAAAAAAAAGAACAAAACAAAGAATAAAAGATTCTTTTTTAGATCATAAAAAATATCATTGCAACGATAATGCTAAATTTTCAGTAAACTCAATCGATGGAATCAAAATTTAATACTGATAACAAGTTGGGAATGTTAAAATTTAATACCAAGCAATTCGTAAATAGCAAATTTTGAATAAGCTAAAAGAAAGCTAAAGAAAATTTTAGCATTTCCTAGTTCATCAAAAAACTTAGTGATTTGAATCATATCATTCAGAAAAATTATAAATATCGTAAATATTTTTTATGCTATCAGTTATTAGCCTTTCTCAGTGAATGGATCAAATTCAAAATTTTAAATTTGATAATTATGAGAAATTATCCATCTTCACACAAAAAAAAAAAAAAAAAACGATTAATTGGGGTCATAGTGCATTTCTCTTCTGCACAAAACACTATTATCTTCTTCTGTAATTAATTGAAAATAATGTAAATCTACAAAAAAAAAAGATTTTTTTTTTGTTTATTTCTGTGTTTAAGGCGAAAAGAGCTAGAAAAAGACTTTTTTATTTATTTGTTTTCTTAATTGAAAATTTTGAAATGCATATTGCAGAATTGAATTTATTTCCAAAGAGATCAAAACATTAAATATTAGTGTAAAGAAATACTAGGTATAGACGTAAGATAAAAGTAAAGAAGAACTATGAATTTGAATGACATAAAAGATTGATAATAATTATCAGAAATCAACAAATCAAGACATCGAGAGTATAAAATAAGCTTAAGAGCCGTATTAAGCCTATGCTTATCTGATATGATAACTCATTAAATATGCCAAACCATTTATTTTTTCTTTCACCCTACTCTTCTTTCATTTCTATTGTTGATTGTTTCCCATTCCCTACTGTTCTTTCATTCGAAACAAACAAACAAACAAAAAAAAAAAAAAAAAAAAAAAACTAACCTTATAAATAGGAACTGTCAATTTTTGCGCTGTCGTACACCTTTCGGTGTAAATTTTCATTGTTGTTTCTAGTATTGTTTATTTATTATGGACACACTAGTCTTCCAACTCGTTCTCCAGCTAAATTTTTTTAATAATTATGCAAATTTCTTTAGTACATTTTGAATCATTTCGAGAAATGAAATATTCACCGCGTCTTAAGCTTGTCCAGAATTTCGTCAAATTTCAATTAATCTTTTAATGATGATTTTGTACAGGATAATCCCAAATAATGAGGCAGAAAAATGAAAAATATTGATGAGAAGAACCTTTTTTTTGTCCTGTAATTTAATTTAAAATTAAATCTTTATCACAAATATTATCAGTACTGTTATGATATGAAATCGTATGCATCACAGTGCATAAATCTTTCTGAAAATGGAATAAAAGCGAAAGTAAAATAGCAATAATATTATTACTAGTATCATTTACTTTAATTAATTATAACCATTACTATTGCCAGTAGGATACAATTAATTATCAAGTGGAAATAAATCTATCAAAGAGATTGTTCAGGTAAGTAATCATGCATATATTTTTTCTTAAGTTAAAGAAAAACTTAAAACATTTAAATTTTGTTATGATAAATATTTTTTTAAAAAAATAATAATTAATAATTACGTGGTGCTACCATTTAATCAATTACTTTAAGAGTTCTTCAGTTATTTATTACATTCTCCGTTATTTTTACCTTTTTAATTTGTTTCCATAACACTTTCAATGAATTATAACACAAATAATGAAGTGCTAATTATTTACTTACTTTCATTTATGACTTAACTTATTTACTCTTCCTTTCAAGAATTATAAATTACATTTCTTCTATCTTATCTAAGCTTTTGTTTATGTATCATCAAAACATTGTTTATTAGTAAAATGGAATTAATAACGTTCGTTAAATAAAAACTTTAAATTAACTAAAATAATTACTGGAATATTATACAAATTTTGAGAAAGTTCAATAAACGGAACGGAAGATTATACGGCGCTAACAGTGCCAAATATTTTTACTTTACGTCTATTAATTTTTCATGCTAAAAAATATATGAAATTTGATGATCATAATTTTATTCAGCTTCGTTCACTTCTGATAGTCATAAATTCTACTTCACTCATTTCTTAATGATTACACTAATGGAACTGATATCAATTGATTATCAATTGAAATTTATATAAATAATCATTCTTTCTCATTATATTAACACAAAGAAAAATTTGTTTAAATTTGTAAATAATTACAAAAATAAAATATTTAAGAAGAAATTCTAAATTTATGTATTAAAAAGATAGAAGAAAAAAAAAAACTGAGCATCTTTGAGGGTGGAAGTGATATTTAAGTAAACGTCCAATAAACCAGTTTATCAGCAAAACATAACAAAATAGTTAAATTGTAAAAAAAAAAAAAAAAAAAAAGTTCAGAAGCAGAAAAAATGCAAAAAGAGTTCAAGTAAATTTCGTTTTTTTTTTCTTTTTTTTTTTATTCCATTTCATCGGTTTTAATATAATACAAATTAACAAATTGCTTCAAAAGAAAAATATGGTTTTAAAGAAACGCAAGTGCAAGAATAAAAAAATGCTTTTTAAATCATCATTTTCTCAAGAATGAAAAATAAAAAATAAACTTTACTATGATAATTTCAATTAATATCGTAATATTTATTATCTGTTTGTGATTAGGATTATTTACAAAAATGATAAAAAGACGAAATGTTTACCATATTAAATTATATGCAAGGTAGAGGAAATAAATAATCAAAATTCGTCATTGAAATATTTGGTGACAAAGTATGAAAATGACATTGGATAATACATAAATCTAATTCTTTCATTTTTGTCCTTTTTTTTTTTTTTAATTTAATTTGATTTAGTTATGGCTTTACTTCCGGTCAGAGAATTCTATCTATCATTATTGCAATATTGGCATTAGTATTGAAGTAGCATTATCCGACAGTTATGATGATTGTAATGGAAAATAAAAATTATTGATAATGAAAGTAGAAATGGTCGAGTGATTGTCATTTTTGGCATAAAGTAATGAAACATGAAATGATAGTAAAATTAATGAAGGTAAAATAGCAGGTAAAAATGAATGAATGCAAACAGTAAAACAGGTTATTCAAGATCATTCCATTAATTTTACTATCAATGTCTTTCCAATCAGAGAGTGATGTTATCTTAATTTGTTGATATAGTAAACAATAAATACTTTCTTTAATTGAAAAACAATAATATTAGTAGTAACAATAATGATAACAATAATTGCAAGAAAAATAATGATAATAACAATAACAATAATTATTATTAGTGATAATGATAATAATAGCAATAACAGTAATAATAATTATAATAATAAAAGAGTAAATAATAGTAGCCTAGAGAACTTATGTTTTAAGAGATATAGCGTAAGCAAAGTGTAAATTAAAAAAAAAAAAAAAAAATCATGTCAGCATCAAAGTTAAATGATAAAGTCTCTCCAGACATACATATCAAGGTTATCTTCCCAGTACTAACGAGCTACATAAAAAAATTTACTGATGACAATCATATGGCAACAGGTAAAGTGTAAAGAAGAGGAATCGCAAGGTATGTTGAAGTAATAAGTCACCTTTTGTTCTCCTATTAAAGTAATAAAATGAAACATTTAAGTCTCTCTTAATAGATAAAAAATGTAGTAAGAAAGAAGCAAACGATAATTATATCTTAAATAGTTTATAGAAATGAAAAAATTAACCGATTTCAAGTTCAAGTAATGATTAAATCATTAAAAAATTACAGCATGATAGTATTATGAGTAAATGATAATTTTAAGATAGCAATTATGAATTACAGTGCTTACTTACTCATAGTGATAAGATGATAAGAAGTCGAGAAAAGATCAAGCATTCTGGAAAGAGATGTAGTTCAAGTAGAGATACCAGATCAGATAAGTAAAAAATGATTGAATAACAAATTATCATTGAGATATTTTCGGTATCATTGAATATATGAAAAATGATTGTGTGGCGAGAATAACGGAAAATATTAATGAAATGAATGAAAATAGCATCTCAAGTATTTTCTCGAAAATTTGTTTGTAAGATAAATGATAAAATTAAATTCATTGTGAAGCAAAGCTGTTAGTAAATGAACAAACAAAAATGCTCACATCTATTCTCGAGGAAAAAAAAAAAGCAAGAAGAATGAAATATTCCAGAACGAAAAGAAAGCTAAAAGTAAAATATGTAAAGAACGAGAATAAAGGTGCAATATGGGAACGAGAAGAAAATTTAAACATTTTACCTTCGCTGCCTTTCTTTAATTTAAGAAATTTTGCTGCTTTCAATTTTCTGAAGCGAAAGTGCGCATAGTTGATCGAGGCGTTCTGAAGAACTGGTTGATAATATCTCTGTGCTGTGATTTGTGATGTTGGGCGCTGCTGGTCATAGTAATAGTTGCAGTGTTGAAGATGATGATGACAATGATGATGATGATGATGATGACAATGATGATGATGATAGTAGTGATGATAATTGTGGCAATAATGATGGTGATAATTAGAAACGAACGTTTTCATCTATTATCTTTTTTGTGATTTGTTAGAGATCCAAGACAGAAATGATCAAATAAATAGGAAAAATAGGAGAACTGGAAATGAAAAGGAAGAGCAAATCAAATAAATTAGAATAAGTTTGAAACGATGCTTAGTTATAAAGTAATAATAAGTTGAATTTTTTTGATAAGAAAATATTTATTGCAATTGCAAAAATGAAAGTATGGAAGTAAAATGGAGATAAGTAATTAAAGTAAGGAAATAAAATGTTATAATTTCATTTACTGCCTAATTGACAACAAGTATGAAACAATTTTTCTAATCAAACAAATTCAAAGTAACAGCGCAGATTGTAATAATAAATGCATTATGATTTACTAATAATTATTCCTAATCTATTTTCAGCAGATTGAGCGGCGCAAATGTTAACATAAGAAAAATCTTTGAAATGTAATAACATGGAAAATGTTTCAGTATTAAAATTTCAAAAGGATTTATTATAGATAAGGAAAATCATTGGACTGATAAAAGCCGGTTACATCATTATCATCATCATTCATTGCCCATTATTCATCATCTAACGTTATCATCATTATCACTATTATCATGATCATTCAATTATTCTCATAATCTCTTTTCTTTCTTGAATAGCACTACTGATTACGACACGATTTTGGAAAATTTTAGTCGGAGTTTTATCAAATAATAGGCGAAAACAATAGATGAGATGACACAATGAAGGATGAAATGATATTTAATGGGTAGTAATGTATTTACCCGTTCTATCGGGTAAATACATTACCACCAATTCCTATTGATAACTAAAATGTACTAATATTAGGATTATTCTTGATACAAGTGATAATTCTGTTTAATTTTTTTTTTTTATCTTCCTGAAAAAAAATCTTTCGTTTATTTCTTCGCAAACATCTCTTAATAAAATACATTCATTAAAATATTAATATATTTATGAATTTATTTTTTCAAATTAATAAAAGGCAAATTTTTAAGCAAAATTTTTTACAATCAACAAGACAATTTGGAATTATCCATAAAAGACATCGTTGTAACTTTGCAAATTTTCTTCCATAATTCTACATTTTCTACCAATTTTGCGATTTATTGTAATTTTTCATTTCTAAGAAAGCAAACTGCTTTCCATTGTCTTTTTGTTATTGAATCAGTTCAATTCAATTCAATTTATTTCTTTCTTATCATTTTGATGATGGAATTCTCAAACATCAAACATCTCTTCTGCATTCTTAGCCGATATACAAAAGAAATGAATTTTTTTCTTATAAGTGACCCTATTGTTGATATGTGTCACTTTTGTCAACAAAAAGTGATTGTTGAAGTTGTATTAATCATTGACAAATAAACATATATCTCAATTAATAAATCAAAGGTAAATGATAAATGTTTATTTCTAAATGATCTTTTCATAAAATATTTGAAAAAAATTTTGAAACAAAATGAAAACTCTACTACTGCCATCATTTTACTTTCTCTAAAAGATTGTCAAAATGAGCGCTTTATAACTTTTTAGCGCCGAAAGATCATTTGTAAAAATAAATTAGCATATGTAATTAATGAATCTTATAATAATAATTTCGGCAAGCTAAAATGAATACTAAGCAAAAAATTTGATTAATAAAAAATAATCAATGATTGTGCAGAAAATTCACAAAATGAGATGACTTTTATCAGTTATATGTGAATAAAATTGAATTAAATTTTTATCTCCAAATTTTTCAAAATAAAATTTTTATTTCTTAACGATTAAAATTATAATTTCGAACATCAAGAAACAGTTCCAATCCATTTTGACATTAAACGCTTCAGGAAGCATAGAACGATAATGTTAAATTAATTAATGAACGATACGTTGGAAGAGATTTTTGAAATATAAAAGAGATTTTGAGAGTTAATTTATTGCTGCTTATAATTTAAATTAATGATTTCTTCTTTTCTTTTTTTTCTTTTTTTTTTTTAAATTTCTTCTTACTTTTTTATATCCCTTTTTTTTTCTCAATAGCGCCATATTAAGTGTATTTGAAAAGAATCAACCTGTTCTGTGTTCATACTTCTTTTCATCTATGAAATACCCATCATACAACATTTAGCATTTCCTGTGTATTAATTTTAATCAAAATTTTCAAATCTTTGCAAATTTTAATTTCAAATAATTTTAAAATGTAAAAGCAAATTTAACTAGAATCAATAAATTTTTGAAAATTATTACAAAAAGATAAATAATAATTAATTAATAAAGAATATATTTTCTTCATTCATTCAAATTTTGACGAATTTTTCTAAAATAGAATTAAATTGTTTCAATGAAGCGCTTTCAATCTACCAGTAATTTCTATCATTTATTTAATTCAATTGTGGTCAATAGCGCCATATATTGAAATGAAATAAACCTGTTCTATTCAAATGCCCATCATCAACATTCAGTTCAGCATTTCCTGTGAGAGATTTCGGAAAAAGGAATGAAAATTTAATAGTCCAAACTTGATTATGATCTTTCCGACAAAGAAAGAAAAAAAAAAGAAGAAGAAGATCCTGTTGATAGTATTTAAAGGTAACCTTGTATTATTAGGAAAAAAGGAAAAAAAAAAAATTATTCTAATAAGAGAGAAATTTCCATCCGTTTTAAATTAAATATAGAAATGAGATTGCTTTTTTCTTTTCTTCTCTCCTTCTTTTCTAACTTTGAAACAAAGAATTGTAATGAATTAATGCAAGAAATTTTGAAGAAAAGATGAAATTTTGATTTTCAAAAATTAAAAAAAAAAAAAAAAAAAAAAAAAAAAAAAAAAAAAAAAAAAAACTAATTAAAAGAGTTAAAAGAAGAAAAAGTGAAAAATGAGCAGAACTAAGAAGATAAATGTTTGAAATTATTTTCATTTAAAATATATTTTTAATTATTCTTCTTGACAATAAAAATATATTTAGGAATAATAAAAAAAAAAAAACCTTTCACAATAAAAAATATTTCAATATCTTTTTTTATTTTTTTTCTCATAACAAATGAGTAAAACTTGTGTCCAATTTTATTTTAATTTATTATTGATAATAACTAATTAAAAAGCGATAAATTTTTGTTGCAATTTAGTATTGTTAATTAAAATTTTAATCCAATGAATATCATCCATCCATAATGCCTCAGATAACATTATGAAGGAATTTATTTAAATTTAGTGACAGTTGTGACAATGAATATGAATTTGACAAATTTTATAAAAAGGAATACATTTAATCATAATTTTCTTATACTGATCTTATATGATGCTTAAATTTAAAATAATTAAGTTATTAAATTATTCAGCAAAAATGAAATTGTATGAGAAAAGGAAAAGAAAATAATTAGAAAATTTACGCCACTCTTTCTAAAATAAACTATAAATTAGCAAAATTTAGAAGTTGTTGAAAGAAAATTTAATTGCATTAATTACAAAAGATGAAATGAAGTGAACTATTTCAAAAAGCACATCGTAATTAATTATTTTTAAGAATAGTGTAAAATTATCTTTGAAGTATTTACACAATTCGGAAAAATAAGTAATTTTTGAAGTTTTAAAAAAATATTTAATTATTTGTTGTTTTCTATGGTTTCTTAAAAATTAATAGCAAAAACATTTAACAAATTAAGAATATCCTAACAAATACTAAAACAACATTTAAAATCATTTGTTGCAACATAATTATGAGCAGTAAAAACATTCAAACTTTTAACATTTAAGCGAGAAAATTAACAAATAAACTAGTTTTTACCGATTGCAATAATTTTGCAATTATAATCATGCAATAATGACAATAATCATACTTGCATATTGAGGAATAATTAAACTAATTAATAATCATTCTCACATAATACATTTTAAACTATTATTATATATGTGATTATTAATTTAATTATTTCAATTAATTGTTCAAAAATACCTAACCAAATATTATAGGAAAAATGCCAGAAAAGACTGTACCCGGAATGTTTATGTGACATTCCATGTTGACATAAGTGAATCTTGTAAACAGCTGAATATTTAGCCTTCCACGGAAATCTATAATCTAACTTGTTTAATCAATTACTTTAATCTGTTTGCTCATTAAGCTGTCGGTGGTTTAAGCTGCATAGTTATTAGCTATCAAATGGTGCAAACCATAATTCAAACTTATTTGGAAAAATATTTCAGTGCACATTAAATTAAAGTTGTAGGAATAATTGAAAATAATTTCAAAATATAATAAAATATAAATGGAAATGAATGAGTATTAAACAAGAAGCTGAATTTATTCTTTTACAATAACTACTTAAAACGATGTAATTCTAATGATCGCATTGATAATTTAGATGAACGCAGCGCAACTGATAACAGTGATAAGAATAGGAATTAGTTATTAATATAATTACACAACTATCATCATCAATCACCATCAGTTATCATCATTAACATTATCATATCAGCCATATCATTATTGTCATCATTGATATCATCATTTGAAATAATTAGTATATTATTTAGCATATCAAATATATCAAATTTTAACTCAATAAAAGAGACTAAAAGTTGAATTTTTTAAGTCAAACTTTAGCTATTTCAGAGAATTCTAATGAAGAATCAACACATTAAAACTCAAAAAAAAAAAAATATATTTGAGATATCAGTGATGAAAATAAATATCAATGATTTACTAGTTCTAATCAATTAGTCATCTCATTTTTTTTCATAATTTCGTTTATTTCTTCTCTGTAATTTTTAATTTTATTTCTTTATTTGATTTCTATTGTTATTAATCATTATCATCACAATTATCAATCAGTTTTATCCGGATAATTCTTCACTAATATCACAGAAAAATAAAAAAATTGTTCAAAAGTTGTGTCCATCAAAAAAAAAAAAAAAAAAATTTTGTCATTTCACAAATCCTTTTCCTCTTTTATTATTTCCTTTTCATCCTTTTACGGATCTAATTTTTTTTTCTTTCTTGTCTTATTTTTTGCCATCAACAATTAAGTTACATTTTAATTTAAAACATCTTACTTCTTTTTTTTTTTTTGTAAAAAAAATCTTCCGAATTTTAATTAATTTAATTGATTTTTATTTGTCAAATAAGTCAATTATCGGAAATTTGAAAGAAATGAATGCAATGAACAAATAGAAAAAATATATAAGAAAGAAATTAAAAAATATTTATAAACAAATTGAATAAACTTTAAATTTGAACTAAATCTGAAAAATCTAATCAAATTAATTAATTAATTATCGAAAAAAAAAAAAAAAGGACAAAAACAAAACGTACAATAAAAAATGAGAAGTAAACTGGGAAAAAATACATCGAATGGGAGTTCATTGACTGTACATAATTTCAAATTTGACATAAAGGTTAAAATGTAAATAACACTATATGCCTCACAATGTTGTTTCCTTTCCTCATCAAACTATCATACTCTATTTCACCCCTTCTCGTTTTCTATTGCCTAAGGACAAAAAGAAGTGACACTTTACCGAAGCTAGTCTCTTTAATTTTTCTCTCTCTCTCTCTCTCTCTCCATCTCTCTCCCTCTCTCTCTCTCTCCAAATAAACTCAGCTAAATTTTGTCCAAAAAACTTATGTACAATCCACCATACTTTTTAATTAAAACTTCGTTTTTGATAACAATTGTTTAATAAACTAAAAAGAATTTAGAAATTCATAAAATAAATAAATAAAAGCAAATGTAAATAGGAAAGGTTTTTTGAAAGTATCCGTATTTCCATGCATTTGATTTCATTTCTTTCTTTTTTTTTCATTAATTTAAATTTGTAACAATTATACCGAAATAAATTATCAGCTTATCAGTAATAATTGTTTGAAACAGTTAACTTTATCGAAGTAATAATTTTTTCTTCTCTTCAAATCGGCATAATAAATACATTTTCAACGTGAATTAATTATTTATTGTTTATTTTAGCATCACTTTATTATATAACATATAATCACAACACACACTATAATCAGTGATAAAATTGTTTCTATAAATTATCATATATAATCAGTGATAAAATTGTTTCTATAAATTATCATATATAATCAGTGATAAAATTGTTTCTATAAATTATCATATATAATCAGTGATAAAATTGTTTCTATAAATTATCATACTATAATCAGTGATAAAATTGTTTCTATAAATTATCATATATAATCAGTGATAAAATTGTTTCTATAAATTATCATATATAATCAGTGATAAAATTGTTTCTATAAATTATCATATATAATCAGTGATAAAATTGTTTCTATAAATTATCATACTATAATCAGTGATAAAATTGTTTCTATAAATTATCATACTATAATCAGTGATAAAATTGTTTCTATAAATTATCATACTATAATCAGTGATAAAATTATTTCTGTAAATTATCACACTAAAAGTAAAATTTGCTACGCTTTTGTGAATTACTGACAGAAATTTTCGAAATGCTTTGCTAATTTCATAAATAGCAATAGCGAATTAATTCAAAACTTTACTGTAATGTATAAATATAAATCATAATAAATTCATTTTAAATATTTCTTAAATTGTCTTACATCTCTATGGTTTTAAAGTTTTGAATAAATTTGTAAAATAGTTATACTTAGTTGTAGTTATTACCTTTTAAAGAATGAATAATTTATCAAATACGATAATCATGAATGTGAAAAATTTATTGGTTGATTAAAATTTAATCAGTAAATAAGTACAATAATCTGATATACTCTTCTATTATTAGAGTAAAATCACTAAACTCAATTAATTTTGATATCGGTAAAAATATATGCAAAACATTGCGACAATTATTATATTATCATCTCTATTAGCACTATCATTTAAAAAAAAAAAAAAAAAAAGAAACAGTTTTTCTATACCTGAATACCTCTCTTATCATTTCTATCAGTTATAATCAAATTTCATCTGATCCAATTGGAGTAGATGACAAATCAATCATTAACAAAAAAAAAAAGAAGCAAACAAGTTTCAATGAAATTTAATAAATGCATTTGCACACAATCAATTACCCACACTCTTCAGCAGTAAAAGTACGCCTCATTATCGGTATTATTTGATAAATTCTTAGTAAATCATTGATAATTTAAATGTTTTATTTTGAACAATATTGTATTTTAAAGTGAAAATAAAATTAAAAAAGTAGAGTACAAAGGTTAAGTACAAAAAATATGCGAGAAAGTAATGGATAACAAAAAAAACTATGTTTCCAAACAATCTTTATCAAATGAAAGTTGAAAAAAAAAAAAAAAAAAAGGACTGAAATAAAAGAAATAATTTAAATTTACTAAAATATTTCAAATCAGTCATCGACTATAGTCATTAATTATTTGTTCAATAATAATAATAAACAAATGGATGCATGCATTCGTGCATGTAAATTGAATGCAAATATAAATTTCATTGTGTTTTTTTTTTTTTGTTTTTGCATTTCAATAGTAAACTAAATTTCATTTAGATTGGAATTGTCAAATATTCTAAAAAATTTCTAAAAGTATTACTTTTCCTAAATTATTGGATGAATTGATTTGTGGAAAAAAAGTGATATAATATGATCGTTTCATGTTTCAAAAATTTATCATATATTTATAATAGATAAATAGTGTTAACTAGAAAAAAAAAAAAAAGAGTTTGTCGTATTTGTTATCAGAAGTTTACTGATAAAATCATTGAAAATTAAATTGAAATTTAATTCACTTAAAAATACTGAAACTTAATTTACTTAAAATACTTAAAGTTAGTAAGCTCAATTTACTTAATTTACTTAATTAATTTAATTTACTTAAAATACTTAAAAAAGTTAATAAAGTGAGATGCTAATTATTATAGTAAAAGAAGATTATATTAAAATGAAAAGAGTTAAAATTTTGCATTTAAATCAGAAAAGTAATCTAATTATTGATATAACCATATTATTCGTACTCTAACAACTAAAATACTATCAAATTTTGACTTTTATAGTGAAAAATAGAAGAGAGATGGCACATTGTCCATTTGAAATTGGCATATTTGATCGATTTTAATAGGTAACAATAAATTTTCGATATAATTCTTCAATTTATGCACCTTTTAATCAAATTTTTAATATTCTAATATAATTTCTATTCCATATGGTTTTATTTTTAAATTAAAAGCACTCATCGTTGGGCCTAAATTGATGATGGAGAAAATTTGGTTACGAATTGATATCTGAATTAATGATTAATAAAATATTCACTATAAAATGCATAAAATTCAAATATTTACTCTCGAAAAATGAATAATTACAAAATGTGCTCATTTACCTTATATTTTTACAATTTTAAATAAAAATAACTTAGCAATATTATGTTTAAATTACTGCATTAAAACGATTAAAAGATAAATGATTAGAGCGTTATCATTAATTTTACATCGAGAAATTCTTACAAAAAAAGTATATCACATATCTGAGAAACAAAGGGCTTACTTGTTTATCATATCTTTTCACAAAAAGCAATTTTAAAAGACAATGCAAAATAAAATTCGAAATAAATGGATCTTTCTAGTTCCACTGCTAAGCAATCATTTCAAGTTTTAATAGAAAAATCATACAAACAGTAAAAAAATAAATTTTAAAATTGAGCAACGTTTATTGACAAATTAATTTCATAAATTTCTGTTGTTGAAATGTTAAATTGAGAGAATGAGATAAATGGTGACAGAAAGGATGACATCTGATCAGTTTATTGTTTTCCTCTCCACTTCTAACAGATCACACCTTCAATGTCTGTGTGAATGATTCTCAAGAATGTATCTCGATTTCTCGATATCAAAATGAAACCAATTTGGTGTTGTATATCGAAGAAGTTGAAAATCAGGAATTGAACTGATTTTAAAAATTATCAAAATTATAGGAAACAATTAAAGGAAATTTGCCCGTAAGCAAATATAACCATCAAATCTTTTCATATCGTTACATTTTATATTCATCGCTTAATCATTCATTCATTCATTCGTTCAACCGACCAATTATCAGTTTCATTTTATACATATAAATTGAAATTTATAGCATCTCTCCTTCCTCTCCTAAAGTAATGTCAATACAAGTGACAAATTCAGTATTGTTTTTAACAGACAAATAATTTCTCTTAATTCTTTTCTTCCACAAATTTACAAAAATAAAAATTTATAAGAAATTTTTTTTGAATTGTTCAGATGAAAAAAAAAAAGAAAAAAAAAACGCATTATTAAGAATTTAATAGCAAATAAAATTATAGCTAAATTTAGAATAAAAACTAAAGTTAGAATACATTTTCAGGAACAAAATATTAAATTCTAACACATTACGAATAGCTGATGTTTAGGATTAAGTTTGTTTTGATGAAATAAATTTCAGATTAAATTAGTCTCGAAATCTTTTTTTTGCATAATTACAATATAACATGGAAGAAAATCGTTGTTCAAAGATAAAAGAGAAATACCTAATCTGATCAAGAATTATTAGCACAGGTATTTCAATCAAGATGAACAAATCTGCCACTTTTTAATTTAATTAAATGGGAGAAGGAATGATTTAATTAAGGGAAATTCAAGTTCATCGAAGACGAATTCGTTGTTCTTCAATACAAAATATAAGATATATTGATAAATTCAAAAAGAAAAAAAAAAAAAACAGATATATATTTTATGCATTTTTGTAGTAGCAAATATATTAAAATTGTTTATTAAAAAAATTTTATTAAAAATTTATTAAAAAAATTTATAAAAAGAAATATTAAAACTTCTGAACTATTTTTTTTTTTTTTTTCAAACAGTGACTTTACACTTTGAATGAAATATGGAAGAATGACAGAATGATGCTATCAACTTTGTAAATAATGTCTTTTTATAAGTGAAATTTAGAATAGAAAAGTTGTGATTAGTACCGTTGAAGTCCTCAGATGATGAATTTTCGGCGACACGGATAGTATGTCGCCATTTTACATATATCTGATATGACCTGCCTCTCTCACTCTTTTTCATTTTAATTTGCTCAGTTCTACCTTTAACTTTTATCATCAAAATAGCTATAAATTATGAAATCATTTAAAGTTAAAAATGTAAAAAAGAGTACCTACAAAACTGGTAAATTAGTAGGTACAATTGTGTAATAATTAGGAAAGGTCGTAGTCAACTTCCACTGCATTACTGAGCACAATACAATCTCTCTCTCTCCCTCTCTCTCCCTCTCTCTCTTCCATTCCATCTCTTTCAACATTTCATCTCCTTCCTACTTCTTCATCTTAACCACTTTACTGATATATAATCAGTAAAATAATCAGTCTTCTCCTCTTTCATCTAAAGCACTCTTACTATCACGTGTCAATAAATTTCAAAAAATCTAAATCTATTATTAAATACAAACTTATTACATTCGATATTGTATTAGAATTAATTCCTTTAAAATTACTGCGATAAAGAAAGTAAAATGTAGAAATTAGATAATCAATTGATAATAATAAGAGTAGCAGTTGTTATACTTTCGAAGTTTCTAGTAATAATGAATCGTTCTCATTAATTAGAATTTGTTAATTAATCACAAAACCCAATATTGTTTATCTCTCATTTTTTTGTTTTTTTGCACTTGGGAGGAATGTTTGAAATTTCTTATCATTTATCAATAAGTGCATATAAACTCTTGAAGGAATTTGAATGATTCAACAACTATCAAAAATTATTTCTCTTACTAAAGGATGAATTTTTGTCAAAAAGAAAATTGAATTCAAGGTCATACTACCAAGCATATTCGAGAAATGAAAAAGACAACAATTTATAGCGATGGCAAATTGATTCCAAAAAAATAAGCAATGATATTTTTGACATTAAAAATTATGTCAACAATTAATTAATTAGTAATCTTTATTAAATACAAATCAGAAATACAACAAACTCAAAAAGAATTTCAAAAAAAAAAAAACTGAGAAACTAAGAAAAAATGAATTAAAAACGAATTGCACTACATTAAATTTTATAATTTGTGTTTTTTTTTCAATTCAAAATATTATATTTATTAATTATAGTAGTAAAATTAATTGAAATGGTGAACATAAGGAGAAAAAATGAAAACAAATATGATTAGTAATTTATTTATTAAATTAGCGCTTCTCTACCTGTTCAATTTTAATTTCTAAAAAATGTAATTTTTAAGTTTCTATTGCTCAATGATAAATTCCGCTAAAATAATAATTCAAACCATTGTAAAAGAAAAATATTTCAACTTAAAAAAAATAAGTAAAATGTAAAATTGAGAAAAAAAAAATGTGACCAAAACATTCACTTTTTTTCTCAGTTTAATCCAACAAATGTACGAATATTTC
Source organism: Brugia malayi (assembly GCF_000002995.4). Lineage (NCBI taxonomy): Eukaryota > Metazoa > Nematoda > Chromadorea > Rhabditida > Onchocercidae > Brugia > Brugia malayi. Next base: position 3,083,876 of record NW_025062476.1, on the reverse strand, counting down.
CGAGAAATTTCGAAGTTAAAAACTTGAATAAAACAAAACACAAAAATATATTTGAACCAATCCTAGATGGACACTATTGTGATTAAAATCACTTTTATCTATTATCCTAATTTCACACCTTTACCTTTTATCCTAATTCTTAATTCTCATCCATTCTTCTATCTTTCGTATTTTGTTCAAAACTGGCAGTCAGCCATTTTATTCCCAAATTTTTTTTTTTTTTTTTGTTTTTTTTTTCTTTTTAAATTGCCTAAAGTGATAATAATTTCATCGTTTCGTATTTTTACATCAACACTTCAAATCAATTGCCATTTGATAAGTTATTGTAAAAATTTAATTTACTAAAAAATTTTTCAGTTCACAAGAAAAAGCAACCATTTTTGAATTCAAAGAAAATAATTCGTTTTTTTTTTTTTTTTTTTTTTTGTTAAAAAGGGAAAAACTTCAATACTTTCGTTTTTTTTTCAGTTCTTTGATCTGAACCGATTTTTTCAAAAAAAAAAAAAAAAAGTTACAATTTTTTTTATTAATTTATAAATTTTTGCTTAAATTTTGTCTTATTTCGCTATTTCTATATTAGAAGAAAACTAATTCTTTCATAAAATTCTTTTTTCATTTTTCCTTTTTTTTTCTCATTTATAACTTAAAAAAAAAATTTTTTTTTCACTCCTTTCAATTATCAATATTTGTTTTCAATCTTTTTCAAAATTTTAGTGAAAAATATTAAATGTATTAAATTTTCATTCTTTTTAAATTTAACACAAATGCAATTATCTTCCATTCTATATTTGAAAACAAAACCACTTTTCCTATATTTAATTAATTTTTAAAATTGCCGAAATAATCAATTTACAACAGCAATTTCTTTCGCTAATTTTCATTCAATGGATTAAAGCTGTTAAAAATTTTAATGAACAAATTGTTTTTATTTACAATTTAAAATATTTGCTAAAATTTACTCAGAAATTTCAGCAAATATTTTTGTCAAATTAAACGAATAAAGCATAAAATAAATGTTGAGAAGTGAATGCTGTTGATCAACAAAATATATTTTTGAGACATTTATGCAAAGAAATGAAATTATAAAAGAAACTGGTTAATGTTTGCCGAAGAAAGGAATTTTTGACGTGTATGCATGTTCCGGTTATGATAAAGATGAAGATTTCGTCTAATGATGTTGTCTAAATGTAGAAGTGATGCATGCAATGCATGCAAAATGCAAATGCATGATGTAATTTGCATGCATATATGTAAGCTATAATAATTAAATAAATTTGCTAAATGTATCTCTCATACGAACATTTATGCTATTATTGTATTTTGAATAAAATAAATTTTTATTCACTAAAATATTTATTAGCTCATCAAAATATTTGTATAAATTGTTGTGAAAGTCAAAAATTATATATTCGATACAAATAAGTAATTATTAATTTAGTATTATCAAAAGAAAAGAAAAAAATGAAATGTTTAGTTGGTCGGTCATTATTGCTAGTGGTTAAATTAATTACTCACTGAAATGATTGCTAATTGGATGTCATTAATTCTTAGACAATATACTTTAACAAATCTTAATGTAATAGCAGTTTTGTAATAAATCTAATGGTCATAAGTATTTTGAATGAAGAGAGATTAACAATTATTTGTCGAGTCATAAAATTCTGAATGCAAATGGACATATTGTCATCATTGCATGACACTTCGGAACGGCGTCTTTTGAAGTGTCCGAAAAAGATAGCTAATTAATTGGAGAGACAAATTAAACTGTTACAGAATGACCTGTGTGGTCAAGTGGTAATCAATAATGGAATGAATAAATAATAACAAAGTATTGGACAAAGACAACAATTTTTGTAAAAAAGAAAGAAAATGAAAATTATCGTTTGCAAGTTTTGTTATATTTAAATCCTTCCCAATTTTTAAGTATTAATGATTCAAACCAATCAATAAATATCTTCTAAATATGCATATTTGTAAGCATTTTAATCACAAATTGATATCATTAATTAATCATTTAACTAAGAAAAATATTTTGATTACAATTTATTGAAAGAAATTTCATAGCTTTAGTAACGTTTAGAAAAAAAAAAAAAAAAGAATCAGAAATTAATATTATTAATAAATAATATCCAAAATATGAGAAGCAAAGCAGTATTATAGGTTAGGAATACAATTGCTGATACATTTTCCAATGGATACAGGCAATAAAATTAGGTCATTTCATTTCCAAATAATGGACGGATAATAACTATCGAATCATATATTTTTGCTATAAAGTAGTGATTATGAAGAGATCGGGAAAGTAGCATCTTTACGGGTAAATGCGTGGGTAAATGCGGAAAATGGGCAAATTGAACTCTGCTAAAGTTAGTGTTAGAAGAATTATCGGATGAGTCAACAAATAATATGGCTTATGAACAATTAAAGTATGCAATGCTTATATTTTAATTACCTGTCGCTCTATTTTTTTTTTTTTTTTTGTTCTTGCAATCATTGAATATATCAATTATTCATCACAAATACAATCGTATTTATATTATTTTACAATTTGTTAATTTTTTTTTTTTTTTTTTCAAAATTTAAGCTAACAAATAATAAAATATTATCACAATAACAGTTCTTCTATTCTTAATTTTAGAAAAATTTTTGTGAATTTCTATCAAAAAATTTCTTTCAAAGAAAAATTACATTGCCATTATGTATAACAAAAAAAAAAAAAATAAATCATTACATACTTTCTTTTTTTTTTGGATAAAAAATTAAAAAAAAAAGTTACAATAAAATTGAAAAAAAAAAAAGAAAAAAAAAAAAAAAAAAAGACCTTCTAAAATTTAATACTTTCTTTTCTCACATTTTTAAAATACATTTTGAAGAAAAGTATTGTGACAGATGACAGTATTGTTTAATTCCTAAAACTGTTAATGTTGTGATGCACTTAATTATCAATCGATGATATACCATGGGAGTTACTTGAAATTTTGAACTTTTAAGCGATCAAGAAAATTCAATGATCAAAAAAATAAATTATTATTTACTTTCAAAATTGGCGAAGCCTTCACCTGATCTTTTATCATAACATTAATCATTTATCAATATTTGATAAGGTTAATCATCTACTCTAATTAGCACATATCACATAAATCAGTTTTATTTTACTACGAAAGCTATTTTAAACTTCAAATAGCTGTAATAGTTATTTTATTATAATATCGGATGCAAAAGTTTCATATACCAATGTTTCTTCTTTTATTACTTTTCTTCTTATAGCACTGTTTGTCGTTTTTTAGATATTAATTTTCGAGAAAACCTCTAATCTTATTTATTATTCCTTGAAAATAGGAAAATATTGTTAAGCAGTAAAGTATTAATTAATTTAAATGTGCACTGTTTGTCGTTTTTTAGATATTAATTTTCGAGAAAACCTCTAATCTTATACCATGGAGAATTTCTAATATTTTATGGCTAATTGTTATGATATGATAACAATAATCATAACTATTGTTATCATATCATAAAATTTTTTATGAGACAAAATTATCGAAATGTGCAATTTGAATGCAAAAAAGAATTCAATATTTATTGTTTGTTCCCTTTTTTCAAAGTATATGAAAAAGTTTGTTTGAAAATTTGATAAATGAAAAAAAAATTTAGTTTTGTCAATTCATTAGTTAACTTTTTAATGAACCAGCAAATTATCACCATGTATTATCAGTGGTATCATTTTATCATTATTAAAAGAATCTGGACATAATTATCAACAACGATATCATTAACAACAATCAAATGATAACTATTTTAACAAAGAATGTTTCATATGCCTTCTGCTGGAAAGTGGTTAAGAAAAATTTTTATTACCCCGATCAAAGGAGTATTAAACGAGAGGTCAATCAGATTGAATGAGAGCACAAATTAAATCCACAAAAGGATAATAAAATAAATTTTACAACCAGAGAAAGTTAACATAAATAGAATTTAAGATTAGATTTAAATGGATTTTAAATGAGTTTTTTTTTTTTTTAAATGAATTTTAATTTTAACTTTTGAAATGTTTATTTAAAAGAATATTTCAAAAGTTAATCAGTTGATTAAGTCTTTTCAGTTTTTGAAAGGATTTTGTTACTACTTTAGAATTGGTCAAAATTTAAAGGAAATTAACGTAAGCAAAAGGAAAAATGAGCTAATCCAAATAATATCAAACTTTTAAAGTTTCTTACTGCAATACTAATCTTAAATTGCTTATTTCCATTATCCGTTAGACATTATAGTATTTTTAGCTTATCTACGATAGCATAAAACACGAAGAAGCAAATTTAAATTGTAAAGCAGAAAAAGAAAATTCTAAAATGAGGTGACAAAATAAAATTCTTTTTCAAATATTTAAATTTTCAAATTTCTCTCTCTTGGAAATTTCAACATTACGTTTGGAAAATAAATTTCAAAGTACTTAAATTACTTAACATTTCTACTCAGCCATCAAATCAAATAACAACCAATCAGTTTGAAAAAAGTTTTAAAAAGGAATGTTTGAAAGAAGAAGAAAAAATTGTAATAATCAAATTTTGCTGCATTATTACTTTTAATTGTGTTTTCAATCCATAAATACTTGAAATTAAATATTTCTATGAATTATCCATAACTCATTTGTTTTTTATTTTTTGCTAAATTATTGATGACGGCTCAGAAAAAAAAAAGCAAAAAAAGCAAAAATCATTTCGATATGGTAGCAAAATGTTTACTATAAAATATGTTTATTGATGACATTGTTTACATTTAATTTTCATAGTGTTTGATTCATAGTAATCATTCTGCTCATATAAATTTAGTAATTCGTTAATTTTTTATAATAATTAAGTAAAAAATTAGTATGAATTGATAATTTTGGTTCAAAGATACTCGAATAAAAACTGTGAAAAATTAAATACACATTTACGAACATTTCAAATTCTAAAAAAAAAAAAAAAGTTATAAATTTCGAATCAAATTTCTGCATACTCATAGAATATTTGTCATTCACATTAATTTTGACGAGAATTTTCACCTCAAATATTTTTCCATTTTCATTCATTCAAATCATTTCATTTCTTAACCTCTTTAATCTCAATCATAATGCTGGCGACTAATTCGATTTCTCTTTTTTTTTTTTATATTCTATGATGGTTATCAAAGGAGGCGCAAATGGCATGGCGCTTTTTTCTTATTCGATTTTGCCGATCAATGCGACCTATACAAAATGAACAATTGTCAAATGAACAAAAGAAATACTTTTGCTCTTTGGTTTTTATAACACAATCAGATTTTGTGGAGAAAAAAAAAAAAAAAAAAAACTGAAGCAGTTTAATTTAAATTCAATTCACTGAACCATCACAAGGACTAATATCTGATAATTCAGTGCAACATGTTTTCCTGGTGAATGCAAACCGGATTTGTACTATTTTAAGTTTTCCGAAAGAAAAGAAATTCTCGTCGTCAACCTTTGGACTACTTTTGCTTCATTGGTTTGTTATGTGTTATTAACAATTTAACGTATAATGCAATACAATTTATAGACGAATTCAAATTTAACACTAAAATTATCAATGATTTTTATTTTTTTCAAATTGTGCTGAAAATTTCCATCAAATATAGATATCATCAAGGATTTAAAGTCAACCATCAAAAGTCAATCATTTTACAAATTGAGTAATTGCTGTCAAAAAAGAAAAAAAAAATAAAGTAACACAAACAATTAATCATTTAATATTCATTGAATTGAAATGACGATACAACAACACTCAATAAAATATTTCAACAAAATTTTTTCAAATTTTTTTTTAAACCCTTCATTTTTCACCTTTTACAGCAAAAATTTTAAAATAACGATTATAATTTTTATCCATCAATTCATTTTTATTCATCAATTTTTCACATTTTTACGGGGAAAAATTTTTATTTATCTAATTTTTATCAGATCTGTAAACAAAATAACAATGACAAATTGTTGTAAACAATGCAATAATTAGGAAAAATAAATTTCCGATGAAAATGATATTTTTTTTTTTTTTTAGAAATTACTAATTTGTTTTATAATTAAGAATTTTGAGTAAAAACGACAAAAGACATGTCAACAAAGAGAGAGAGAGAGAGATTAATTTGATACTTAATTAAATTGAAATAGCGGGAAATAATATCAGAAAATAAATAGTCAATAGATGAAACAAATCCGATAGTTATCATTTTTTTTTTTTCTCCACCTAGGATGTTGCAATAATTATAGTACATGATAAGACGAATAAACTGAGTGACTGATAGGAATGAAATAACAACAAAATATAAACAAAGTTACTGATAATATTAAGAATAAAATTTGAATTGAAATGTTTTCAAATTAATTGAAATGAATTAAATGGTAGAAAAGATGATTTTGAAACCTTTCAATGGCATCGTATATGTATAAGAATACACTGTAAAGGAAAAAAAAAATTAGTTATTAATAATTTTTTTATTATTAGTAAAAAAAAAATAATTAAAAAAACAAAAAAAACAAAATTAAATAAGCATATTATTGAGGTATGCTAATCAATTCAAAGTATCAACAATTAAATGCAATAAATAGAAAACTTCAAAATTATTTTATTAACAAACTCTAAATCTGATGTGAAATTTGAAGATTCATTTCTAAAATTATGCTTCAACCAAAATTCATTAAAGCAAAAATTTTAAAATTATTAAAATCAAAATGATATTGTATTTACTAAATATTGTATTCAAAATTAATAATTTCTTAACTTAAGGCATTACTTTAATATATTCAAAATTACTTACTACTAAATTTAGAATTGGATGGTAAAATCCGACGATAAAGTTGGATAATAGTAAACTAACGAGCAATTATCAATAGTCAATGATCGTTCCACCATGCTACGATGCCAATATAAACATACTAATAATTGTATCACAATCTAAAATTTTTTGACTCATCGATCAATGATGGATTTTATGGCAGTTCACTAAACAGTTAATTAATTTTAGTAACTATCTGACTCATCATTTAAGTTAAATTAAGTAAATAGTAAGATTTAGACGCAAATGGAAATTTTTAAGTAAAACTTACCAAAAGAAGAAGCAATACGAGTCCAATAAATCCATAAAGCAAAGAATACAACGACCAACTCTGTAAATTTGCCCAATAATCAAACAAATTTTTTAATTGTTTATTAAAGAGGAATATGTAATGAAGAAGAAACCTGATATTGCTTATCAGTAATGCTTTTACCCATTTTTGTACAGTTATTATCATTGGCTTCCTGTAAAGCGCATAATTCATCATCGAATAGAACAATTGCGCCGGATAGATTCGATAAAACTGACTTTCTCATATTACATGTTATAGCTAATGATGATGAGTCATAAAGATTCCTGAAAATAAATTCCAGTAACTTTTTCTTGAGAAAAAAGAATGAAGCAATTCTCAATATTAATTAAATTTAATATTGGTTATTTCTTAAGGAGAAAATTCAAATTATTCAAACTTTGTAAAATATTTGTCTCAAGAATTTGCTTCTAAAAGCTTTAATTGAAGATGGAATAGTTTATATAAATTTTAATATTACTAAAAAGCATTTCAAATGATCTAGATCTTACGTAATAAATTGCTTCGCATTTTCTTCTTCGAATGTATGAATAACGGCAATATCACGTGAAACGCTTAAATAGCGTAAATTAACACCTTCGAACGCTTGTACTGGCGTTCCTTGCTTACCACTAAGCAAAATTTGCATAATACTTTCATAAGGGAAAGAATATAGAATAAATTCATTGTCAGCTTGCTTTTCCACATAATAAAACTGTAATATACAAATTGAAATTAGAAATGTATGATCGATAGTATGAGTAATCCAAAATTTTGATTAACTAACATAGCTGAATTGAAAATTAACTTAGATTTACATGCAAATATCAAATTTGATTTAATTAAAATTCTCTTCACATAATGTAATTTTATTAAAGTTTTTGACAACCAAAAATGTAATATTATTCAAAAGTCACAGAATTCGATTGTGCCATTATTATGATCATATAACTCTTGAGATTAAAAGTAATTTTTTGTTACTGTTTTGTTTTTAATTTTTTTTTTTAGAGAAAGTATATTTTTTTCTTTTTTTTAGAAAGTATAGAAAAAAGTATAGTAAAATTATTTTCATAAAGCGATGAAGGAAAAAAAAAATTGAAAATTGAAACAAACTTTGCGATAATATGGATCCTCCGTCCATAATATTCTGATATTATTATTAGAATGAATATTTCGAAATGCGTTTAATTCAAAAAATTTTAATCTACCGTTTGGCATAAATTGTATGTAAAATTTGATACATTCTAAAGTGAAATGATCATCTGCTAAAGTTAAGTTTCGTAGTACATATAATATTCGTTCTTTGTTGTCAACAAGTGTCGCAACCTGTAACATTTTCCCTTTCAATTTTCATATGCAATCACTGAAATTAAAGGTAATTCAATTATTTAGTGAATTAAATTTCTATCACAGCACAAATAACATTTTCTGTTCTGTGATATAGCAAGTGAAAAGATATTTCATTGTTGGTTAACTTCAGTCAAATCTTAAAAAGCCTTAAAAAGTAACTTATACCTTTAACTAATTTACATCTTATTTGAATTAGATTATGAATGAGGATCAGATGAATTAGAATAAGTCTAACAAATAACTCTCAGATGTCCAGGTCATATCCAGGTAGCTTTAATACCTATGTAATTTCAATAAAATGAATTGAAGATGAACTATTATTGATTACTAAGCGAAGAACAGAAAAGTATAACCGTACTGACCACTTGTTTCCGAAGCAGATTGTCACCAATGTGATTATGTGAACTTTCTAAATTCACATATGTTTTCTCAGAGACATTTGCAAAAATGCGCTTCTGTCTAGGCCATGGAATTTGTAATTGTTGGGCAATTAGATTACCTGGAAAGTTTGATTTTTCTACATAAAAGGCAAAACAGCACAGAAATACAAATTGTACTAATTTTTGATAAAACGTTACTGATAAGTGTCATTTCTAATGTGATAATATACATTCTAAGAATTAAGAAATTTTTTTCTTTTGTTTGAAAATTAGTATTAAGGTGACGTGAGACAAGAACGTGATAAATTGACGGACGTGAGACTAATTGAGATAGATAAGCACGTTGTTAAATACACACCGAACACTTTTTTAGCTCCTAAAATCAAAAGTTTTGGCACTTCGTTATCGCGCAAAATGAGATGTAATCTTAAATGTGGACAATTGGACTGATTTGATATGCCACTGAAAAATAATTCTTCTTCAAATGGAAATAAAAATAATATTAGGAATGCTAAATTTTCTCAATAAATAATATTTTGATAAGAAATACTACTTCTTGCTTTGATGAAAAATGATAAAACGGAAAAAAATTTCTACGATTTTTAAGAGATAACAGAAAAAGGTTTAAACTTTGTTCTTTACATTTTCTTTTATAACTTTAAAATGAAACCATAGTAAATGATATTAACGAAGCAAATGTCTTTTATAATTTTAAAATTTTAATATACAAATTTAATAATTAAAAAAAATTCCCTCACCTCATACGGACAGTATTATGATATGAGCAAGCATTCATTGCTGATATTTCTTCCACTATCAAATGACAATCTGATAAGGCAACGAATAAGAATTGCTCAGTATGAAATAATTTAGCAAATGCTAATTTGTTGTTCTTTAGCGCTTGGCAAACAAATCCATTAGGTAAAACAACAAAGATTAGTAATACAAACAATTCATACATCCTTTCATCATACCGCATCGTGTTTAAATTTCTATAAAAATGACGAGTAAATATAGTGATTTTAAGAGATTAATGAAATGTAATCTGATTATAATTGAATAGTAACAAAATGATAAAGAAAATTAATAATTAATGCCTTATTAAACAAAAGTTATTGATAAGCTATCAAAAGATATTCATAAATGAAATTTCAAGAACTGTTCATTCACAATATCTAGAAAATTGAACCTATCATTGATATATTCTTGAAATCAATTCAAAAAAAATAAGATTTAACAAAATTATCTTTCCTAGGTACTTTCTATTGGTTATTTAAATCAGTAATTCTTATCATTTTATCACTAATTCTATAAACTAAAAATGAAAATAAATTATAGTAAATTCACAACCGAAATGCACACGATTCTACATACTCTCTAAACCTTAATTTCTATCCAATTTCTTTTTGATCTCGAATTAACCAATCTACCGATCTCGTCTACTGAACTCCATTGATCCACTCTGGATATCAAATCTCCCTTTCGGGATGTCCCATTTAACAGGAATCTCGATAAAATTGTTGAAAATAATTCGATTTTATTATTTCAACTAAATTTTAACTTCTGCTTAATTCATTACAATTGCATAAAGTAATATATAACTTACTCATATCTAACATTTAACTTAACTTAATCAGTAATTTAGCATTTCATTCTCTACTCACAAATCCTATCTATTTAACTACTGCAATAATGCAATCCTATCAAATTCTAATTAATCAGCAAAAATTCAGGTTTTCAAAACAGGCCATTAATTCTGTCACCCATCGATCAATTTTCGTATTATTATTCCAGTTTGATTGATCCAATAATGTTACAATAATAATTCTAACATCAATCAATAATATAATTTTTACCATTTATCATCTCGAAGGTTAGATGACAATGTTTTTAACTCTTTCAATTTCATTTTCGCTTCTTGGCTACAAATCATTTTAAAAATTTTTAAATTTTCATAACAACAAAATATATCAAAAAAAAAATTGTGGTCGTATTCTCAAAAGTGATATGAATAATTTATAAAACTCCCTGGCATATATTATCTCAACAATTCATTCAAATCCAAACGAAAATTTCAACTTTTCCTCAAGAAAAAGTGATGAAAGAAAAAATGAAATCATTTCAAAGCAGTCATGAATAAATCAATATTTTATATTCTATAATTTTTATTTTAATCAAAATATACTTTCTTTTGCTTAACTAGAAAATCTTTACTTTTATTTATTATTTTTTTTTTTATTTTTATACTCTAATTATAACTTTTTGTTCTTTATATTATTGTGATTATAGCATCTTTGAAGTTGAAAATGAATTTTTGAATGTTTTTGAATTACAATGCTTTTTCTCTTTGTCAACTTTCTTTCCTATCGTTCATTGATGAATATCTGACTGATTGATAATTTTAGGTGATATGATTTGTTTAACTTTTATTTGATTCGATTGACTTACATTTCTTAGTGTTATGCATTTTAATGCTATTTCAATCATTCTTCAGCATCATTGTCAATTTTAATTTATAGTTAAAAATCTAATATAATAAATAAGCTCATCTTTAAAGTTTATTTTCTTCTTTTTTTTTTTGAAATTCATCGTGGCAATGCAACAATGGCTTTTTGCATGCAATTTTATTCATTCCTTGCATTTTCTGCATTTTGCAAGTTTTCTTGCAAACTGCATCTGTCCGAAAAACCCAATTACAATTTGTTGAAATATATTTTTGTATTAAATCCAATAAACTAAAGATTATCATATTTGAATAAATTTGTTTCACTTTTATATCTCAATGATAAATCATTTACCCATTAATCGTTTACTAATTGTAGCTTAGCTTATTTGCATTTTTTTAAAAATTTCACAGCTTGTTGACAAAAAAATATTGTTAAAAATTGATACCCATAAATTATTAAGGTTTTCCAGTTTGATGGCCAAATTTAGATTTGGTTGTTTACAAGTTTATTAGCTCTTTGTTACTATTTTTGTTTATCGATTCTTTACTATAACATACTTTTGTAGTGATAAGGCAGTGAAAGTTAAATTTGCATCTAAGTATGAAAGAAATCTTCAATGAATTAAATATACCAAAGTATTTGAAGGGATTTATACTCATTTTTCAGGCCAATTCGTCCGGCACTCATTTGCTTTCCTTCAAATAAAACCTTTTTTACAGCAATTTGTCCTTCTTCAGTTCATATTTTCAAATTGCTACGAAATTATCAGCTATAGATTAATAATTGTGAATCGTTGATTACAAATTCATTCCAACAGAATTCTTCTCGACACATTTATCTATACAAACTCCAAACTAAAACCAAGAAATCCCTAATCAAAATACAATTTCTCGACATCTCTTTATTTACCCAAAATTAAAAAAAAAAGAAGAAGGAAATAAGCGTACTGAGCAAGAATTTATTTCTTAAAACAATGAAATCGCAATAAATTGTAATTTCAAAACGATGTAAAATGTTAATGAAAAAAGGTAGATCATTGATTTGTAGATGATTTTATTTTAATTTGTTAGAATATATTGTTTTAAAAACAATTTCTTTATTTAAACAAGATTTTAACATACGAAATTTGTCAGAGATAAGCTATTGATAACACAATTGTGGTTTTGATAAGTAAGAGAAGTTGGTCGATGTTTCAAAATGGCAGCAGTGTTAGGTGAAAAAGCATTCTAACTATGCAAAATATAATGATAAGAGGAAATCATTATCAAAGATAACAATGATAACAACATGTAATATGTGCCAAAATCAAGGTTACTATAGGAATTTCTAAATTTCAAAAAACTGAAATGGCTTTGACCATATTTTACGGGAAAAATCACGAGAAAAACCATTATTTTAAAAAATTTGCGCAGAAAACGATTCTTGAAAAATCCTATTCGAAATTATACTTTAAATTGTACATTAGCATTGTGTTTCCATGCAATTTCATTAAGGATTTATTTCAACCGATTGTTTCTTAGTTTCTTTGGACTATGATCAGAATAAGAAATGCAATAGATAGAAGAATAAAAATTAATTTTTTTAAAAAAAAATAAGATCGAATATCTATGATAGTTGCTGCAAAGCCAATCCTCGACTAGAACGAATTTCAATTCATCAATAAAAATAAAAAAGAATCGGTTGGAAGATTTTCAGAAGGAAGTCTGGAACGTTACAGTATTGAAATTTGAATAGAGAACAAATTGCCAGGTTGGATAATAGATATGTTTCATTAAAAAGTTATCGCCAGAAGAAAATATACTTTGGTCAGTTTTGAAGTTCAGAAATTTCAATCGGATTTGGTCGACGTGAATGAATGAATAGTTACAGCAGCTGCTATTCAGATTCTTTGATAATAAAATGTCTAAATTTAGACAAAACTCCCGAAGGAAAAAGAAGAGAAGACAATATATCTTTTGCGCCCACCACTGGGACAGCGAATGCGACATTTGCCCTACCCACAACTAACACTCGAATAAATCTTTTCATGGGTTTCTTTTAGAGAAATAAATAACGGAGAAAGCGAAGGCAAAATGTTTCTGTTACACTTTTTGTAAGTAAGAGAGTGTTCGATATCTATTAAAATTCAACTTTTACACCTCAAACAAAGAAAAGAAACTTTACCCTTATATAGGGTGGGTAGAGGGATAATAGCCCTCAATCCCTTATAACCTCAACGACAGAAGGGTCACAATTATCTTTTATCATCAAAGAATTATCACTGCAATTAAAATTAACTGAAATGGGGAAGTAAAAATTGAAGATAGCTCAGTTTGATATGAAACACCGGTTGAGGGCTAATTCAGAATTACTGGAAATGAGCGAATTTTAAATTTTTTAAAAGTTGATTTAAAAGGAATCAAAAATTAAATTCCGGACATCTACTACTACAATTAAATTAATTGGTCCAAATAGAGCATGTGTATGTAACCAATGTAAATTTCACTTCAGAATTGGAAAAATTCTGAAAATTGAAAATGACAAGCATTCAGGACCGAAATACTATTAAGTAGAACGGATGACATCAAGCAAATTGGCCCTGGAAAGACTCGAAGCACAACTATAAATGATACTAATGAAACTGTTAAAACTTTAAAATGCATATCAACGACTATCAGTTAATGTCCAACGATTAGCTATGCTACGACATAGCTCAGTTAGTGATGTGACAAAATTTAGAGATACCAAAAATATTCCAAATACATAGAAATTGAATTACTTGATGTCTTGTCTTGAAGAAGAGGATCTAATAGCTCCGAAGAAAAGTTTTAAAAGAAAAATATGGCAAATTCTTTTCAATTATACTTTTACAATGAATTTATGCTCAGCCAAAAGAAATGCTTGAAAATGGAAAGTAATCACTGAAACAATGGAAAAAATTCTGTGACAATTGAATTTAAAGCATTTTAAGGTTAGAAGTTGTCACTGAAATTAAATTAATGCCATGGCTATTAGACAAGGTATATTAATTAAAGAAAGATAAATGTGGAAGTAAGACAATTCGTAGTGCAATAAGACGAAAAAGGTTCTAAAGCTAAACTCTTAGCGAAGAGCCAAGAAAGGAACTTCTATGAGACTAAAAGAGAAGTATCAATCATAGCCAAATTGAAGGGTCTAAATAAAATGATTTTCAGTGATTACGGATTCAAAGAAATGATCCAAGGAAATTTCTTTGGCTAACAGTGCTAGAAGACTGTGCGCATTTTATGTTTTATCATTTATAGTTATCTTTTATAGAGAAAATCCGATAACACAAGCATTTACTAATTAGTTAAATTATACTTTCAAATAAAATTAAAATTCAATTAGCCATAAATACAGAGAAAATTAATCCAGTGCTACTAACGACTAGCTAAAAATTTGTAAATTTTGTTTTAATTTCACTTTTTTATGTCAAAAATTTAATGAACTTAAAAATAGTTTGTATTATGCCTAATTTCGTTATTTTTTTTTATTCTATGTTATATTTCTTTTTGCAAATTAAATTTTGAGCAGTTCGAGAGTTCAGGTAGGGTAATAATCTTATTATTTTTTAAAATCAATTTGATTTATTGCTATTTTTTTTTCGAGCTGCTCAAAATTTAATTTGAATAATCAAAAAATTATTCTTTATGAAATTTATTTATTCCAAACAAATAATAATTATTTACTTAGTATCTGCTGCATAAGAATTCATCACACACATCACATACTGGAATCTATTTAATTTATAATATACTAATAAAGCTTACAGCTTGGAATTCTTTCAAGAATTATGAATTAATAAAGTGAATTTTTATTTCCGGTGTGAAAATTTAATAAAATTTTGTGGAGAATTGAAATGCTTTCTGAGGAATAGAAAAAGTAGCAATTAATTAATTATTATTCAGTTTTATCTTTCATTCATATTTAAGCATTCTTTTTAACATATAAAATTTTATGGTGGATTACTTATGCAATGATAAGAATGATAAAGTATTCATGGTGATAAGCAATAAAATGTGATAAACATGGATGATAAACATTTCATCCTTCTAAAATGGATCCTTTTTTATTTTTTGTTTGTTTTTCTTTTTTTTTTTTATTTTTTGTCACTTTAGGAATTTTACTTTTGTATTTTTTTTTTAATCTTCGAATCTTTTCTTTTTTTTTTTAATTGTTACCTCTAACATTTAATAATATACTGATTTAAAATGTTCTAAAATAATGCAAAAAAAGTGGAAAGAAATTTTGTAGCATCATCTGAGTTTCACTCACAATAAAACACTACCATTTAAATTTACTTTAATTTACTTTAATGATACTTAAATGATACTCGTAATGGTAACATATATACATACAAGCGATTAATGTTAGAATAATAATTTGTTTAGCATTTTAATATTGCATGAATAATTAATTTCAATAGCATTTGTAAATTAATTAACAAACGTTGAATGCATAATCAACTTTTTCCAGCTAATAATAAAAAAAGAAATTAGACGATGCAATTATTTTTTAAAATATGCAAAGAGTCAAGAAAAAAGTTTTTTTTATTTAATAAAATAGAGGGAAGCATTTTGTGTAAATATTTCTTAATACTATCAAATGTCAAAATTAACAAATATTTTTCATGAATGGCACTTTCATTTTGTGATCACTCCATCTTATCAGTTCAAAGGGCAGATTAATCAGCATGTGATTAGATCATATCAGTGCTATTTGCATTCATTTCATAAATGCACCATATACTTTAGCAATTTAAGTTAATAATCAATTTCAAATAGTCTCATTAATGATGCTCTAGAAGAATTCTGATATTAATCATCTGGATATTAGATTTGATAAATAAAAATGTTGAATTTAATTTGTAATATCAAAGTTCAGAGAATCTTAAATTTATAATTTGGAAATTTTAGGAAAATTATTTAGTAATATTGCAGTGAGATGAAACAAAAAAATGGGAGTATTTATTATTGAAGATTTCATTAATATCAAAAATTATTGAACTTTTAAATATATTAATCTGCTGTATCTTATACATAACCAAATAGAAACGGTAAGAAGAGTGATTTATTATTATTATTTATTAATTATTGTTGCTAAATAAATTTAATTGACAGTAATTTAAATACAAATTTTGAGTTTAAAAAATAAGATACTTTCTTTTAACCTTTAGCAACAAAATGTTTAATAATAAATTATTTATCCGAAATTATCAGCTATGACTATGATTTGTTTATAGTAAGCAAGCAAAAGATATCAAAAATTTGACCGGGGTTTCGCGGTATATCAGTGTAATCTGATCTGTCGACATTGATTCATCTAAAATGCATTTGTAATCACTCTTTCAAAATCTTTTCTTTGTACTGACCATGTATTTGAATGCCTAATATTCTAAAATTAGTAAAAATTTTTTTAATATTTTTCAAGAACGAACTCTATCATTTTGTCAATTCATTATTTGTTTTAAGTTCCATTTGTAAACTTAATGAATCGTATCTCTTTGTCCATTTATCATAAATTTTCTGAGAAAGGAAACTTCATGAGTAGATAACACAGGTAATCTTCAATTTTTGTAAACCAATAAATATTTTACCAGCAATTTTATCAGTAAGTATTCCAGTCTTATCAGATGTTATGTATTGTATACGACTTAATTTCCTCGGGATTAGATGGAAAAAGTGACCTGATCCGGATACCATTATGATATCGACAGATTGAGAGTTCTTTCCTGATTCCGTGTTGGTGTGATACAGCTGATGATGGGACAATCTGTTTAGTTTATTCCAATAATAGATAATATTTTAGCCTACTAAGTAGTGATTTTATAATTTTCTCTAGAGAATTTCTTAGAGGGACAAACGGTGTTTAGGCGCATGAATTAAAGCAATAACAGGTCCGTGATGACCTTTCACGTACAAAGTTACACGTACGCTACACTGGAACGTGATGCAACATTACAGAAAGGAAGATATTGGTAACCCAATCTTAGACAAAAATTTTAATTTCTAAAATTCATGAATGGGAAAATTCGTCGAACATCTATCAAAAGATAACAACAATTAGTCGATTTTGCTAACAAACATAAATTATCATTGAATATAATAAATAATGGAATATATTATTTGATTATTATTATTAGCACTGTAAAATATTCAGAAATTTACAGTTTGAATATTAGCCTTAAAATTTTTGCAGCAAAAGAGCCTTAGATTTATGATTAAAGTTCTACTCGTACTGAAATGTTTAATTTTCTAAAATTCTTTCATTCTTTCTTCTTCTTGCACATGTGCAATCGTTTTTAATAAATATAGTCGATGTGATAACGATCGATATTAAATTTATTATCATTTCTCCTGTAGCTATTTATTGATGAATGTTTTTTGCAAGATATTTAAGTTTAATAAAATTTAGTAAAAAGAAAGGAAGTTTATTTGCATTTTAAATTGTCACATCACTTTGTTTACAATTTCCATATAATTTAGTATCATTGTTAATTTTATTAACATTCTTTTGTGATTCCAATAAAACTTACTTCATTACATATGTTAATTTAAAGTAAAAAAAAATCTAAAATAATTGTTATCAAAAAAAAAAAAAAAATTTGAATAAGTTAGATTTTTGAATACTAAAGTAAGCAATTATAGAAATAAAAATTTTGGCATAATTTTTTTTTTGAATGTATTTTTTTTTTTTTACTACCAATCACTTTCCTTATTTCTTAATTCTTAGAATAATGTGATTTTTTTCTTCATAAATAATTGACACTTGCATTTTAGTTAATTTATTTCAATTTTCAATTCTATCTTCTCAATTCATCTTTTTAAGTTTGCTTAAAATTATTGTAATTTTACAAATATCATTTGAAGCAATCAAATTTTGGAAAAATTTTCTCATTAAATATGAAAATTTGTTTTATCATAACAAAATGATTGTTAATATTGCAAAAAATTATTATTGTTAATATATTTATTCACCTTTAATTAATCATTATCACTTCAACAACATCGGTTATCTGATATTTATATGTGAAAGAATTGAAAGATAAAAATGTCAGATTTACCCCCCCATAAATTATTATGGCAGATTTGGGGAAAAAGATTGTAAGAGAGGTGTGGGTTGGGTAGGTAGGAAAGGATGACAACAAAGTTGTAGAAATTGAAATATTCACGACCCATAAATCCCATTATTGTTATAATTGTCCCTGCAAATATGTCGAATTCCTGGTTATTGTCTTACCTTTATCTTCATTTTCACCTTCTCTTCTCGTCTTAAAATTTATCCATCTTCACCGTAACTTTCTCTCTCCCTCTCTCTCTCTCTCTAATCTATTTTTCCTGTTCATTGAAGAAAAAAAAAGAAAACTACTTAACTGCATGAAAGTTCATAATTTAAAAAAAAAAATTAAAATTCACTGATAACCTATTTTTTTCTCTGAATTCATAACAATTTTTTTGGAAAAGTAATAATTTTGGAAAAAAGAATTCTTGTATGTAATCATGATTGAAAAATAATCATTTTAATTTATTTATATTTTAATTGCGATAGTTGGAGAAGCATCTAATTGTTGAAAATGCAAGAAAAAAAAAAAAAAAAAAAAAGGAAAAGTACAAATTTATTCAAGTATTTGAAATATTGCTGTTATCGGTCAAAGTGATATAGTGATCATCAAAGTGACAAAGATAGGTGTGCAAATCACCAATATGGTTATACGGAGAAAGGTTAACAAAGGAAGCAAAAACGGATACATTTCAGTTTGAAGAGGTTAAACATAGTTTGTCAACTTGAAATTCTTTTGAAATAGCAAAATTTCAATGAATACAATGGCATGAGAATGGAAAAAAAAATTTAATAGAAATTTTGAAATGTTTTGAAAGTAAGAATACTTGTAGTTAACTATGTTTTTTTTTTTTCTTTAGTCTTTGGGTAAGATTTAATGCTATTAACTTTTACTAACTTTTAAATGCTTTTGAAAAAAAAAAAAAATTTAATCATGTTTTCATCATTTGAGAAAAAAAAAGTTTAGAATGAAATGATCAAACACTTTCAATAGATTACAAAAAGCCGAATGTATTTCTAAACATTTCTTTATAGCTAGAAAGGTCATTTTAGGAACAGTTCGAAGGTCAGAAAGTAAACAATTTTAAAGTTCCAAAGTGTTTAAAAAGATTCTTTTTTCCGGGTTTATGATTGTTTTTTTATTTATTTTTTCTCAAATCACTTTGATTAGTTGATTGGTTGTCGTTTAAATTGGATTCGTGTAGTTTACTGTTCATCCTTATTCTCGAGAATTAGATCAATTCCTCAAATTTCAACTCTAAAATTTCATTTATTTCTTTCGTTATGCTAACAATAATTTCATCTTTACAGCTGCAATTATAGTAAAAATTTATTAACTTTTATAATTTTACATGCTTATAAAATTGAAAACAATAATTAACTATTACTTACTATTATACTTGCTAGGTTAATTTATCGATAAATTCTCTATCACAATTTGAAATCAAAATATCAACAATTGAATCAACACAAAATCGTTAAATGCTATTGTATGAAAATTTTTAAAAGGTTTCTTTTCATTTCTTAAATGATTTCTTTAGCAAAAAATTTTATAAAATAATAATTTCAAGAATATTTTTACTGCTTATTAAAAGTATTTAATAAAAAATAAAATTTTTAACTTTAATCATAAACTATGATATCGTTGAGTGTCCAGTTATCAATTAACTAAACCAGTAATTAATGATTATTTCATATTTTACAAGCATTTTAAATCATTAAAATTGAACCAAATTATTGCTATATTTTTTGGACACATTCAGATTGAACTTGGCTCATTCAAATGACAATATTTTAAATAAAAATGTGCAAATTTTGGGTTATTGACAAATAATTATTGAGAAAACCAAAAATAATAATTCAAAAATTGGACACGAAATTTATGAAATTATTTTTGATCAATTTGTACAATTTCATTTCAACAAGAAGTTGATTTGATTTTTAAATTTATGTAAAAAGCATATTTGTAACCCATGAAAGACTTACTATCAATGATAATGCACAATTTCATCGATTTGTATAATCAAAAAATATTGATATGTCAAAAGCGGAAATGGTAGTAGCACTGTTGGTATGTTTTCTATTTTAATTAAGAATTAAAATCATTAATCAAAGATAAATATAAGTTTTGGTAAACAACAACAATAGAAACGAATTATCATCCTTTGCGGAAGTTAATTTCAAGAAGTAAAAGACTGGTTCCATCCATTTCTTTCTTCATCCTAAGTTTTACTTCCATAATGGTAGTAATTTGTTCTGTAATGCTTTAAGAATTATCAAATATGTAAAACATAATGACTAATTTGTGATATATTTAATTTAATATTTATTGTCTGAATGATAAAATCTTGAAATTGTGAAACTTCTTGAAATAATTTCTGATTGTGATATTTCGTTCGAATGATAAATGTTGCTATAATATCAAAAATAACTTAATTTTCCTACAAAAGTTTGACTTTATCATTGATAATTTCAAATTAATATGACAATAGCAGTTGGAAAAAACATAAGTATAAAGTTTAAGTAAATATAAATATTAAATACCAAATGTTTATTTCTTATTTTTCCATGTTATCAGAAATTCTAAGTAAAAATGAATCAAAATTGTTCTAGTAAATTAAATTTTTCTGATTTTTAAAAATTTTAAGTATTTATTCTCTAATTAATTGCAAGTATAAATTTTTAAATAATATCCAACTATTTGACAATATCGCCATAAAAGTATACTTTTGGTATGTTGTGATCTGCCCATTTTTGAACAATGTTTATTAGATTTAATCTAAGAATTTTAACATTTTTTTTTTCTTTCGGATATTTCGGATAATAAAGAAAAAGCTAAAATTATTTGAAAACTCAAAGAATCTCATATGTTAAAGATGAAATGATCAGACATGTTAAATTGAAAAAAAAAAAACAAAGAAAATTGAGAGTCAGAGGTCAAAGTAAGAGTCAAAGGTCAAAGTATTCAAATTAAAATGTAAGATTAATTGATCAATGCTTAGTTTTAATTTGGTATAACCGTATCGTATACTTTAAATGTAACATTGTTGATTTTTAAATTCATATAATTAATTCAACTGCTATTAGTCTAATATTAATTACTTTGCATTCGTTGTGTATTAATATTAGTATTACCTGTTCATTTCAAAATTACTTTTAAAAATTATTTTTAAAACTTTTAGTAGAAATTTTGCTAAAAAAGATTTATTGCATAGTTTTTGTGCTTCATTAAAACAAACATTCAGCATTGTTGAATCACTTTTCATCAATCTCAGTAAAATAATTATACTAAAACATCTTGAATGAGAGATAAGTTTACAAAGAATAATATTTCAAAAGTTTTTGATGTTAAAAACTAACTAACATGATACCGGTTGTATACCGGTCACATACAGGTCACATCTCAACATACCTGACCGTCTAATCCGGTATCACAATCGGTGACATACGTTGGATTTGTGTTACATCATGCTGTGTCAAATGAATTTCAATTATTTGATTTCAAACAGAACACTGAAATTTATTACCAATGAATTTTAGATAAAAACTGGGACTGAAATTCGAAATATTCGAGCAAATCCAATGTTCTTCATTTTATATTATTCTTAAATGATTCAATTTTTCTTTTTTTTTTTGTTTTTTAAACCTATAATATTTTGAATTACACATATTAAAAAAAAAATTTACTTTCAATTATATAATTTTGCAAATAAAATTATTGAAAAAAATTCATACTTAAATGTAATTCAATCTGAGATGACAACCATTTTAAAATAATAATTGTACCAGTAAAATGGCTTATTTGCTTATTTGTTTTTGTACATATCTTTGCCTTTACTTTATCTCATCAAAATTTTTAATTCATTTCTCTTCTATTTTCTTCCGAGTGACAAAATTTAAAAAAGAAAAAAAAAAACAAAATGAATTTCTAAATTATCAAAATTTCCAATCACATTTCTGTTTTGTATGTTTTATGTGATTATCTTTTTTTATTGTCCAATAATCTATGCAATTTCCAATTAAAACAAATTCTGATCAATTTAATCACCAAATTATTCCACCAATTACTATCAATAATCAATAATCAGTAATCAATAATCAGTAATCAATATCTTTATTCATTATAATTTCTACAATTGTGGAAAATTTTCCTTTTGTCTTCTTTTTTTTTTTTTTAATCGGATGAGTTATTTTTTTTTAAAAAATTCAAAGTTTTATTATTGTCATTATTTCTTATCAGACGAAGGAAAAAAAAAAAAGAAGTGAATCCTAATTTTACTTCAAAATTTTTCTAAAAAAAAATTTATAACTTTGAATTTATTCTTTTCTCTTTGTTAAATAAAAAGATGCAATGGATAAATTATTTTTCGAAAATAATAAATTAATAAGAAAGGTATTATTCATTTTTAAACTGTTTTTACACGTCATTTTATATTTAAATACGCATTAATAAAGACATTGTTGAAATACTTAACTTATCACACATCCGAAATAATCCTTTGGGTAACTTACCTAATATTTAATTCAAGTTATTCAATTTCATTTTATATTTAAATTTATGTATTATCATTTTATGACTTCGTTTGCTTAAATTGATAAATGCAATATATTGAAATGAATTTTCTATATTACTTTTTATTTTATTATCACATATTCTCAATGTGGAAGGTCAAAGGTTCATCATCTCTGTTTAGATCGAAAAGATAGATCGATTAATGGCAAAGTTAAAATTATTTGCCAGAATTCATCCCATATTCATTTCCTAATTCTAAATAAAATGAAAAAAAAAAATGCCGAAATTACTTAAAATATTCTCAATTATAAATGCCACAAAATAAAATTATAAAATGCATTAAATTTTGAAAAATTCTAAAATTGTTGTCAAGTAAAAAAAAAAAAAAAAAGCGAAGTATTACTTTAACAAAAAATTCAAAATTTTCATTTTCTTTTCAACCATTAATTTCAATTTAAAATTAGTATTTTACAAAACTTTTTTTTCGGACAAAAAAAAAGAAACGAAAACGAAAACGAAAATATCAAATCTTTTTTAGTGTTAAAATTTGTTGTTATCATTGTTCAGAAAAAAAAAAAAAAAAACATACTAATCAAACAAGAAACATTCGAAACAGAAATTTCTTTTTTTTTTTTTTTTTTTTAGTTCATTGTTTTTTGATAAATTTTAATGAAAGGAAAAAAAAAAAAAAAAACAAAGTGTTTTATTTTCAAATTGATGAAAACGAAGCAATGAGAAATAAAAATGAAAATTATTGGTTCTTTTTATTTTTTACCTTTTTACTGGTTGACAATGGATGACAATTTAGGTGAAACCATTTACCATTTTTGTTTTAATTACAATTCTTTGCACTTTTAAAATTGTAAATTTGCTGAATAGCAATTCCTTTTTTTTTTTTTTTTTTTGTTTGGGAAATATTTAAGTAAAAAATAGAATTTGATAAAAATTTTAACAGAACAATTATACACAAATGAATTCAAAGAAATCATTAAGGAATTTTAAAATATATATGAAATAATTTTAGAATGTATTTTTTGATAGTGCATTGATACAAAATTCTCGGTCTAAATCATTCTCGAGGAAATATAACCTAGCATTGTTGCTGATAAATTTAAAAAATGAAAAAAAAAAAAAACAAAGCAATAATTATTTACAAAGATTGATTATTTCGACTAAATATGATTATTAAATTATTGAAATTACTGGAATTTTTGAAAAAGAATTATATTTTTTAAAATTAAATTTTAATTTACTGTTATTTAAAATTTTTTTTTTTTTTGAATTTGAAACTGAAATTGAATTATCATTACCAGGTTGTTAGTGAAATACACAAATTGTAATTAAAAAAAAAATCATTCTAAAAATTTTTAGATTATCAATCAAATTTCTACAATTTCACAAAAAAGTAATTACATTGTTCCTGCGTTACAATTCTAGTACCACAATTATTTCAGGTCATCTTTTTTTCAAACAAAATTTCTTCTCCTCATCTCCTCTCCACTAACATTGTCTATTATTGCCCTTTGAACTTTAATTGAACAATTTTTAAAATGTTGCATAAATTATCGCTTTCCTGAATTATTCATAATATTGAATCACTTTATCACTTTCATAATTTTATAGAATGATGAAATGACATTTGATATGACACAATTGCGAGAAAAAGAAATTTTGAAAGATTAATTTTAAATGAATATGCAACACTGTGAAATATCTAACTGATGAGAATATGGTGTTAGAAAAGATGAATAAAATAAATTTAAATTAAAACAGAGAAAAGAAATGATTTATGATTGTATGAAATAAAAAATATACATCATATTTATTTTATCTTTATCTCAATATTAGTAATTCAAATGTTTCAAATTTTGATTTAAAACAAACTTAGTAATTATTAAATTTAGCTAGTCTCTGCTATTTTCTCTATAAATTATTTCGTCAAAATTTGAGTTAAAATTTAAAAACGAAATTATATGAAGATGAACAAATACAATATGAGAAGAAATGGAAAATTGAAATGTTAGCTGATCAAAGTAAACAGATAAATGAAGAATGAGTCAGAAAATCAATGTACAACTTTTTGGATTGATCTTATATTGGATTGACAATACAGATTGATTGATCATTTTTCTGACTGTCTAAAGATTTATTTTAAAAATGATCTAAAGTTTAAAATTTACTAAACAAATAATATTCGAATAATATACTTACAGTCTATGTCAAAAAGAAGCTAGTTTTATCAAAAGTAAAATCAGATCAAATGCTCCCTTGTTGAATTCATCCATGAAGAATTTCAATTTAAATTTTCAACCACTGAAATTTTCCACTTTTATATTTTTTATGATTTGAATTTATACATATACAAATGAGTGAATAAAAGAGTCACAAAGGATTGAATGAAAAGATAAAAGCATAAAATTGCATTAGAAAAGAGAAAGTGACACGAATGCTTTGTTTATAGTTCAAGTTAAACTAGAAGTGATCAACCAAATTACTTTCCCTTTCTATAAAACTTCAAAATCCCCGCAAAAGTCAAATCAAATCCTTTGATTTGACATCGAATGACAATTTTTGCTTTTTTTGCTTTTTTTTTTTCTTATATTCCTTCTTTGCAAATGTATTTCTGAAATAAGCATCTGACCTTTTGAATCAGTCGCAATATGAAAGAAAGAAAATTACTCCCCAAAAATCGTTAAATTGATAATTCAATATTAATTAATATACAAATTAATACGTTAAATTATTCGCTGTAAATTGATAAAAATTTTTCTGTCATTATTGTTGGAATGATGACAGTGTCCCACCTTTTCCAATTTCCTTTCTCAGAATTTGATAAAGTTTGGAATCCTGATTTTGATATATCCAGTTCAAGAACTCCTTTCTCTCTTTCTCCTTTCTAGCAATCTTTTTTACCGTCTTTCTCCACTTTAAAACTCCGCCTTTTATCAGGGATTGGAAAGAACGATTACATCGGAACTTCCATCCTTCATCCACCTGCATATTTCGAAAAACAGGATAACGATGACCTCCGTTGCTATCATCTATTGAAAAAGGAAAATTGGGAAATTTTAGTGCTCACTATAGTGTATAACATACGCTCAACGCTTATATAAAAGGAACTTCAGGCGTGACAATCATTTGTTGTCTCTTTAATTTGATATTGTGTTTACGAAAAGTTTGCAATCCTGATTATCACTATTATCATTATCATTATTACTATTACTATTTCTAGCAGTCTGAAAGCATAACTTGATATCACTCAAGCGCTGTTGGCACGCATAAACATTACGATATCTCATTAGTTTTGTTGTTTTTTTTTTCGACTGATACTTTTACTGATAACGGTTCTTGCTAAAGTTATAGCTGCTATCACTGATATAATAATAATATTATAAGAAGCAATCATGCACAAACCATTATCACTAATCTCTTTGCTATCCTTGCTTTTCTACTTGAATTACGTATTGGCAATTCCAATTGATAATGGTGTCGAAGGTGAGCCAGAAATAGAATGTGGTGCTGCTACTCTAACAGTCAATTTCAATACTAGAAATAACTTTGAGGGTCACGTATACGTGAAAGGACTTTACGACCACGAAGAATGTCGTTCAGATAGCAGTGGAAGGCAGGTTTGGCTCATTTCTTTTCCCACAAATTTTAATAAAATTTTTTGCAAGTTAAGAAATTTTATGATTTCAAAAAATTTTTGTTTCATCATAATTTTGACGATTACCTTAACAAATTCATTTTCACTTTATCAATTTATAACTATTGGAATTTTGAAATCACAAAATAATTTTAATAAAAATTCATAAGAAATCTGATGAAAGATTCATGAAAGAGTACAGTGATGATATAATTTGAGAAATTTTAATTTATTTCCTTAGCCATTCCTCTTCCTCAATATATTCTATAATACTGTATGTCATCAATTTTGTTTATGAAAGAAGTATCATTGTTATCATTATTATCATTATCATTACTATTACTGAAATTGAGGTCATTATTTGGACAACAATATTGTTTGTGTTATTCCCACTATTTCTTTTATTGTCACAGTAGTTTTACCTTCCTTATTTAAAAGAAGAGCTACAGTACTTTTTTTTTTTTTTTTTTTTTTTTTGCAAGGCTATTTAACTAAATTCAATAGTAATATCAGTTACAGTACAGATTTTTTTGATTAAAAATTATGATTAATTTAATAACTGGTACTTGAAATACCTCATAATTTTCTTCTCTACTGATAATACCAAATTGCTACTAATGTTTCAATTAAATAAATTTCATTTTGTTTAATTGATGCATTGTTCTTTTTCAAGTAGCTTATTAAATTAAAATTTAAAAAAGTTAACTTTAGACATGTATCTTACTGTATTGCGATTGTATTTTCAGGTTGCTGGAATTGAATTACCGCTTGACTCGTGTAATGTTGAACGATCACGGTCCTTAAATCCCCGAGGTGTCTTTGTGACAGCTGTAGTTGTTATTACATTTCACCCGAAATTCATTACTAAAATAGATCGAGCATATCGTATACAATGTTTTTATATGGAAGCTGATAAAACTGTTAGCACACAGATTGAAGTGTCCGAAATGACGACAGCATTTCAGACACAAGTGGTACCAATGCCTGTGTGCAGATATGAGGTTTGAAATTTTTGGAAATACAATTGTTGAAGATAATATTGAAAAAAATGAAACCTATTTGATTATTTTCTCTTGAGCAATTTAAATTATGTTTTAAAGATTCTGGAAGGTGGTCCATCTGGCACACCTGTTCGATATGCAATGATCGGAGATCAGGTGTATCACAAGTGGACTTGTGATTCGGAAACTACAGATACATTCTGTGCACTAGTACATTCCTGTGTTGTGGATGACGGAAAAGGTGATACGGTACAAATCCTGAATGAAGATGGTTGTGCTCTGGATAAGTATTTACTCAACAATTTGGAATATCCTACAGGTAAACAGTAAGTGTAAGTAAAAATAAATGCAATTTAATTGAAGATTAAAATTCAATAAAATGTTCTATTGACAATTTACTAATTTTACAGATTTAATGGCTGGCCAAGAGGCTCATGTTTATAAATATGCTGATCGATCAGAACTTTATTACCAATGTCAAATTAGTATAACAATCAAAGAACCAAATAGCGAATGTCCACGTCCGCAATGCTCAGAACCACAAGGATTCGGTGCTGTCAAATCTGCTTCTGCACCAGCACCAGAAGCTTCTCCGCTTTCTCCTCGATTGCTTAAGAAACGATCCGTTAATTATGATAACACGCTAGATGTTAGCGTTGGTTTTAGCGCAATTGATATAAGCGAAGAGGTTTGTTTAGAATCTGATTTAAAATAATCTGATAAATTGAAAAATATCTTTTACATATTAAATTATCGTAAATTTTAATTTAAAATTTTATTTTTCATGTAACTATTGCTAACTTACATGCAATACTAATTTTCAGGATTCTAATTTATCAGCTAAACGTTTATTGCCAGCTACGACCGGTCGATCAATTAGTCCATTGCATTATCAGTCCAATGGTACTATCTGTATTACATCACATGATATCTTACTTATCACCTTGTTTAGTGCTATACTAGCTGTTGCCTGCATACTTTTCATTGCTTTTATCACTTACTTTAATAATAATAATAATTCTAAATCATAAGATTCTAATTTGTTTTTTTTTACCAATAATATTTACGAGTTTAGAGATTTTAAAATGAAAAAAGAAAAAAAAAAAGTTCGAAATTTTTTCGTTACTATAAATTTGATTGTGCAGAAATGAAAAAAATGAAATTTTCATACATACAGCAAATTGTTTCACTTTAAATTAACTGAAATAAATTGAAATTAAAATTAGTGCCCATTTATAATTAACACCTGTAATTTTTCAAAATTTCTTAGCATATTTTATGTAAATTGTTATCGATTGAATTCAGATATGAGAAATTGGTACTGTAAATGTTTTTCAAACTTAATTTCTGCAACTGGTTGCTTTTTTTTTTCGCTCATATTTTATTTACAAATATATTTTAAGAACACAAAACGCGCAATATTTATGCAAACTGTATTTTATATTATTAAGTAATCATTTATTACATATTTCTCTCTTTTTTTTTTCGTCTTATTCAATATATTATTTCCATTCTATTAGTTCTTCTATTCTTAATTATATCTCTCTATTTCAGATTTAATAATTTTAATCTATCTGAGTTCGATATATTCTGTAATTCACATCTATTATCTTTCTCATTTAATACACAATGAATATTTAATTTCATTAGAAAGAAAAAAGAAACGCTACTCTTTGACATTTTACGATAATTAAATTTATTTCAAACTTCTTAATACACTCAACTAATCATAAAATTAATGGAAATTCTAAATTTTAATATTGTTCGAAGCAATTTGATTAAAAAAAAAATACATTCAGAATTAAGAATAACATTTGCCTTTGAAAAATTAACTACTTTAATCTGTTAATTTCTATTTTATAATATAATTTACTCAATTTTCTATTCTTTTTTTCTAGTTTTAATTAAGTAAATACTTTTAGCTAAGCTATAATAAACCTATGTTCAGATTTCTCTCAAAATGTAAGTTACTTTTAACAATACAAATCTTTTTTAATTATTATTCTCTTCTTGCTTAAGTCAATGATTGATTGATCTTCATTAATAAGAAATTTTAGAATAATATAATTTTCTGTAAGTAATACTTCTGAGATTAAATCTTTATTTTCATTTAGTTTACTTTCTATTGTTTACACTTTGGAACATTTTTTGGAACTATGAATGACAAAAGTCTTTTAGATTCATTAATTTTTAACTCTTTCCCAAATCGAAAACTTTATTACTTTTGTAAAACAAAAGCATTTCAACTTACAAATTGTTGTACTGACAATTCATGTTTTTCATTTTCCGGAATTTTTGCTTCCTGTGATCTCATTTATTTCGTTATTCTTTCATTTCATTTTGCAAAATGTTTCTAGTTTCTTTAAAAGCTTTCCCTCTCTCTCTATATATATATCTATACTTCTTGAGCTTTTTATTCGAACTCAGATAGATTTTTTTGAATTAGTGAAGTTTAGTTATATTTATACGTCAATTGCGTGTTGTGTGTCATACACTGATATGATTAATCATTATTTAATTTTGCAGTTTTGTAAATTTACAAAACTAAATGTTCAAGCGCGAGTTGTGCAATAGTAAAATTACTTAATTTGTGTGCCATTATTCTTGTAAAACGGAAGAAGTTTTGAAATTGTTGTGCTGACAGATAGATGCGATAAAAATTTCGTTATCAATTGCTTTGGAAATTGAATACATATTTATGTCACAATGATATTCAGAGTTAGCAAAGTATTTGAATTCCCGTGGAATTATAGGAGAAAGATGTAATTTATCAGATTAATTTCTCAGATTAATTAGGACTTTTTATAGGATAAGCTTATTAGGTTAAACAATAAATGAACTATATTTTCTTAATAATTATGTTAGCATATTTTCAAAGCTAAAGTATTCATCAGATTAAATCATTATGTCATATTAGATCAAATTCAAACTGATTTGTTCAGTTAATTATCGATTAGATATTTATTCAAGTCAAGTATCACTTCGGTTTATTCAGAATGAAGATATATCATAAGAATTTTAAACCAGCGATAGCATAAATAAAATTCAGAACTGGTTAATATTTTATTAAATTAGAAATAATAAAATTGAACTACAAAATCAAAAATATTCATTAAAAATTAAATGATCAAATAATTTGACAGTGAATGATTAAACCAGATTATTAAATGAACAAATAAACAACCCATTTGATGATCATTTGACAAACATTCCAGGAAAGGCATTAATATATTGGGATAATGTTTAATATTAATTCTTTCCTGGAATATTTGTCAACTTTTCAATAAAAAACATTTCTCTTCAAACTACTGATGGATATTTCTAAGTTCTTTTTTTTTTCTTTAAATCTATTTTCAAAGAGAATCAGCAAATAAAAGTCTGATGACTGCTCACAAAAAAAAGAAAAGAAAATTTAGTCATTTCATAAATTTCACTAAGAATTATTCTCGAGAATTTCGCAAAAAAATTTGCTGTACAACTTTTTTATGTTCGTTCGAGATATTTTATAAATATACTACAAATGTTATATAACATAGGCTTTACTGAATTTCGATACTTTAAATTTAAAATTTGAGTATTCTTTTAAAATTGCATAATAGTATGATGGAATAAACAGATATGAAACAAATGAGCATAAAGTATCCATTTCAAGTTTTACAGATAATTTGTAATCATAATTCGTAATAAATTTTGTTCTTTCAAAGTTTTGCATTTGTAATTTTTGCCATGAAATTCGGTCTGCTGCCGCATTTTTCAGGAATAAAACTTCAGGAACCTGAAACATATCAAGAAGATATACCAATTGCTTTCAGGAAATTGGCTAAATCTGGTAGGAAAATTAAGCAATAGAATAATAGTCTAATAAAAGTATACAGATAATTCATTTCAGGAAAATATATTTCACTGATTGATTGTACAATAATATGAAACACTTTTTGATGTGACAGGAAGAAATATCATTCAGGAAA
This sequence comes from Brugia malayi, assembly GCF_000002995.4. Taxonomy (NCBI): domain Eukaryota; kingdom Metazoa; phylum Nematoda; class Chromadorea; order Rhabditida; family Onchocercidae; genus Brugia; species Brugia malayi. The sequence goes on along the minus strand of NW_025062476.1, from coordinate 3,052,404 downwards.
ATGATAAATGATCACTGTTGCAATGAAATCAGATAATGGTGGGCAAACAAAGCCATTAATTAAGTTATGCGTATCATTTAAATCAAAAAAAGAAAAAAAAAAATCAAAATTTAATTAAATTTAAATGATTGTTGTTATTTGTGAAATATCCTAGAAAAATTCTCTTTTAAAATTGTAATAAATACATTAGTTCATCAATGTTAGCGATGAAATGAAATGAAGAATGTAATATGTAAATAGTTTCCTTGAGAAAACAAACAAATTTCAAAAACAATAACAATAAATTTTATCGATTTGTCTATTCTTTGATACATTGAGAAAGAAAAAGAAAAGCGCTCTAAATTTATTTCATATTAGATTTTTAACTTGACTTTTTTTTTTTTTTTTTTTTCAGTGAAAATTGATAAACTGAAGTACAAAGAAGATTGAAATATTTACATTATCATTCGGTTAATGTAATAACTAAATTTTACAAGAACTTTTCAACTCTTATCAATGATTATTATCAGCAAGTTAACAATGGCAAAAATGAAGAATTACATTCTGAAAAGATATAAGAGATCAAAAAAAAAAAGAAAAGTAAACAAATAGGTTAAAATGAAGCAAATTCTTGAATAAATATAGATAATATTGAAAGAAGATTCTTGTCTTCGAGACTTATTTTATATAAACCAACAATATACTTGAATTCCAATAAAAACTGTCATCAAATCAGACAGTATTATGTTGACAAGTCAAGCTAATCACTACGAGAGCATACTCAAATCAAACACATACTGTCATCCCAGCAAATGCTTTTCCTAAAATTTAATTTCGAATGAGATGTGTTGATCAGGTGGCCGAGTGGTTAAGGCGATGGACTGCTAATCCATTGGGGTCTCCCCGCGTGAGTTCGAATCTCATCCTGATCGCAAGAAAATACAATTTTGTACTGGTTGTTTGCTCTCATTTAACATCATTAAATCTAATATATTGACTGACAACTTTCGGCTTTTTGGATGACTTTTCTTCCGTATGCAACCTCCTGCGTATAATAGCAGTTCGTTTGCTTGCAACCAAACCTTAAAACATTGGTATCAAATCTTGAGCTGTGTCAAATTATTAAATATATATATATATATATATATATGAAGTATATCCCTTTTGATATGATATCTCGAGAAATCAAGCATTTATTGTGTTATCACCATTTTGCTTAATTCACTGATCAGAATTCATATTGGGATATTTGGCACTAATCGGATAGTACTACAATCCCTTTATAGCTTTCTTCAAACAAACAAATATCTCATCATGTATACTTCAACCACTACTTTATTCCACCAAATCTTTAATTTTGCATTATGTATCCTTTTTACCCTTCCACCCACCATCCTAATTGTTTCCTTCTTTCTCTCTCAGTTTACGACATTGGAAGATGTGATTTGATGTGATCCATCACTAAGAAGAGCTGGTAAAATGGGTCAATCAACAGATATAACTGCACCGGTTATTCACATATATGTTGCAAAGCGGAACGGCAGACAGAAAGCTCATTATTTCGACGATATTTTTTATTTTGAAAGAGAAAACATCAATAAACAGTAAAGGAATATGAAACATACAACGAAATTGTTTAGCTTGTAAGAAAATTCCTTTCTTTAATTAACCATTACCTCAGTAATGCAATTCCCTTCAAACATTTAATCGGTCATTGTGACCATGTCCGGAAAGTAATGCATTGAATCATCCTTAACAACACTATATCTTACAAAACTTCTATACCTGAAGCAAACTAATGTTGCAAATGAATGACGTGTATATATTTTATTTATCAAACAAATCAAGTCATAACAAAGTACTTTTCACATATTTACATTGCACCCACATGCGGTACATTTTTACTCGTTTAGCTCTATTTACTATCAATCGTCTATCCAAAACATTAATTTCTTTTTGTAAGCCAACTTCAGTGAATAACCTGTCCAGCTCATCCTGAGTGAAAAAATAAACCAAAGTTCCATCACCACGACGATAAAAATTCTCATCTATCAAACGATTCTTCTTGAACCTCAGTTGCGTCATATCAAGCTGTGCGTAATCTTTCAAAAGTAATATACCACCTGGCTTCAGCAAACTGAAAACAACTTCACTACATCCTACGTGATGTAAAGGATTTTAAAAACTTTTCTTGTACCTATAGTTGAGTTTACTATTCAATATTTTATATAAAATAAGACAATTAGGTATGAAAAAAACGGATATTATCCCTTTCATAATAAGAGAAACAAACCAGTAAAAATTTGGAAAGCATAATTTTTAAATGCGAACAATACATGCTATATAAATCAGAAAAAAAAAGTGTTTTTCTGTTTAAAGCACTGCAAAAGAAGATAGAAAGTGATGGAACGATCTTGTGACATAACAGCTCACCTGGCTAAGTTGTCAACTGCCTGCTTCTGCTTTTCTGGTGGGAGTGCCGAAAGTACATAAATACAAAGGAGTATGTCAAGGGATCCCACAGGTATGACTTCCGTTACTTGTCCTGTAATATCCCATACAAACGGTTTACACCTATCAGACCACTGCACCGTATCCTGCTTCAGAATATCCACTGCCTGTTGTGAATAATCGCAAGCGTAAACAAACATTTTTCTAGATCGTTCAGATGCTTGTAGCAAAGGTATTGTGGCATTACCGACACCACATCCAACATCCAAAACATGAAGTGGATCATCCAATTTCTGCAATAACAAACAACAAATAGATTCTTTGAATGACTGAAGGATAAACCTTGAAAAGTAAAAACGGCACTCTTAGCATTATCTTCCACTTTTTCAATGAAGTTAGCAACATGAGACCATTTTTTAATATTTCATTGTTATATTATCAAACTTTATTCAGAAAAGGAAAAAACGTTATTTAAAATACCTGTCCGTTTTCCTTTTATTTTATATACGTTTGCAATGTACTCTTTCATCCATAACATAATCGGTTAGATTATAAGTAAAATTATTCAGCTACAATTAATATGCTTAATCAAACATCAATAAATTATGCAATAACTAATATAAATCTAAAATGTTAACTTACTCGGCATTCGACATTCAATTCTGGAAACTCGGTTAGCAGCCAATTTCGATCCATAAAAAACTTGCTCCTGTGTGTCCGGTAGAATGTGTCCCATTGTTCAGCAGGATTTTGCAGCAAATATTCAATTTCCTGAGAAGCAACAGGTGATTCCTTCTGAAGAGCTATCTTATTACGTGCTTCTTCTTCCTGTTCCAGTTTCCATTCAACATTATCCCATGCATTATGTCTGAATACTTCCGATTCATCGCTCAAATAACGTGTACCAAATTGCTTTCTTTGTCCTGTCATTTGGACAGCCAGTTGACCTGGAATGTACAAGAAGCACCACTCAACCTGAAAACTACTCGACCGGAAACATAACGGAAATAACGCCCACACAACAATTTAAAACAAAATTTAAAACTTTTAAAATCACAACGACCTTGAATAGCTGAGTTTCAGCGTTAGGAGGAAGCTCATGAAAACTTAAATCCCAGATGGAAGAAATCCTCATATCGTCCTTATTTGGAATTTGGGATGGTTATAAAATAATGTTATCTTCTTCCGGCATTTGTTCCGGAAAATTACTACTGCCTACTCATCATACCAATTTTAGCAGTTACAGGAATAGCAGGATGCATTCCAGAAAATTTTAATCAAATGAAAAGAAAATATTACATATTGATTTAATGTTAAGCATTTCAAATGGTTATCAATGAATTAACTAATACTGAATTAATTAACTCGGAATTAATTAATGATGTTTACATCAATCATCAACATCCTTATTATTTTTCCTGTAAATAAGAAAAGCATAATTGAATTTAGAATGCTTCAGTTAAAGTTAAAAGTTAAAAGTAAAAGTACGGCGCTATTGTCAAACCTATCCAAAAAAAAAAAAAAAAAAAAGAATTCGCATATATTTTATAACACATATATGCAAGAAAAAATTGATTTACAATTTGTTGAATTTCAAATAATGCAGTAATTAGGTAATAGTTATGCTAAAATGATAATCTGATAGTGATCACAATGAATGAATAAATTAAATTAATTAATTAATTAATTAAATTAATGAATAAAATCATTATTGAATGAGCACATTATTGTCCTAATTGAAATATATGCAAAGATGAGAAAGAATCATTTTTAATTGATTATCCGGAAACTAAAATAAACCAAAAAAGAATCAAAAATACCTCAGCTGTTATTGATCATAGAACAGAACAATATCAGATGCAATGATACATAAATCATTCGATGTATGTTTTGAAAAAATACAAATGAAACATCAAAGTTTTTTTTTTTTTTTTTTTTTTTTCATATTTCAACATTTTCTTCTTTTCAATTTAAATTTCTATTCATACCATCCTTTCAATTCAAATTTTTCTTTTCAGCTCAAATTCTTCTTTTTAGTTCTAAATTTGTTTTTCAGTTCAAATTTTCACTCATATTTTCTTTTCAGTTCTAATTTTTCCTTTTTTCCTTTTTTTTTTTTTTTTTTTTTTTTAGTTTCAAACTTTTATTCATTCACTACTGGTCATAAAATACATTGTTTGCATGTATAATTACAATCGAAATGTTTAAAAATGTTTATTTATTGAATATTTTTTGCTCCATAGAAAATTTTTTTCCTTTCCATAATTTTCAATTTTATTTTTGATTTTTATGTTTTCCAAACTTTAGTTTTATTGTTTGATTGTTATAAAATTCGCCACTGATTGTTTATAAATAGTATCATCTTTTATTATTGCGTTTTTCTTTGTATAAATATCAGAGATATGTAAATATCATATTTAAGTTTTATTACATAATTTTTACAATTATACTGCATCATGTAATCAATCAATTGATGATAACTATAAAGAGTTTTAAGAAATATTTTCTAATGTAAAATGTTGAAAGGAGAATATAATCGAATAGATGATAAGTTAGATCATGGTATGTTAAAATTTATAATCAGAATAGATAGTTTAGATCCGTTTAGATGATTATCTCACCCGTATCATCAGAGAATATAAATATCCCTTTGATCATTTGTTATCACATTTTTATCTCATAGGTTGAACTCATCTAACTAACATATATTAATCCAAGTATTAGTCACCTTTTAACTATTCCATTTTCATTTATACCCTCTTATCCAGAGATTGAGGTTAATCACAGATGAAATTTAGTGCTAGAAATAGAAATTTCCTATGTGAGTAATGAAATATACAAATGTTGAATGTATCGCCGCTTAATCTCTTCATTTATTTATTCAGTCATTCGTCGCACATTAATCATAAATATTTCGTCTCATTTTGCCTTTTTTTTTCCCCTATTTTCAATTATTATAAATTATTGATTGCTTTTTTTTTTGTTCAATTTGAGGGTCAATGAAGTATTCGAATATTGGAAATGGAATTGATAAAGTGAGTAAAATTAAATTGTTAAATTGAAACCATTTGGGATTTGTACTTGATTACATTCTTTATTGCATGTACAGTCTGTCTTATATTATTTATTCATCATTTAATTTCGATTATTTAATAAATTAACGTTGACACAGAATTTTTACTTTTCGATTACTTTTTGTTATACATCACAAAGTTAAAGTTCACAAAATTTGTTTATGGGCGACAAGAAAAAATTAAAAGAGTTTGAAAGTTAAATCAGTTAAAACAATTTAACACAATTTTGAATTTGTCTTCAAGAATTTCTGTAGCTAAACCAAAAAGTGCCTAATGCATTTTTGCGCCATATATAATTATGCATGTTGACACATAAAAAATAATAGCTAAGTATAATCTTCTGAGAAAAGTTCAATCAACAAATTATTGCTATTCATGTTATTCAGTCTAGACTCATTTATTGTACTGGCCAAGTCGTTTTGAGATTAAATGAAATTTATATTTACTATAGGAAATTAAAATTCAACGAAATTCAATAAAACATGTCACTGAAAAACGAATGCTACTACTTGCTACTATTTTAAATTTAAACTATTAAAATGAATTTCTAATTTTAGGCAGTTAAATAATCTGATAATTAAGTAAAAATATTTAACATTATTTCGTTTAAATGTAAAAAAGAAAGAGTATTTAAATCATTATTTCCAAATTAAATTAAATTTGAAAGTCTCTTCATATCGACAAATGAGAAAATATATCAAGCTGTTTATTTATTTCTGTCCATTTACTATCTAAATGATTTATTTATACATATACTATAAATAATAATTATAATATTTAACATATATTAGTGATTAAAACATACATTAAATTATTTATTATGTTGGAAAAAAAGCAAATAGAAAGGAACAAAAATCATTAACAGCAAACTCATCTAATGAGGCACCAATTTATTATTTGTACCTATATTTACTAAAAAGGAAAATAATTACCCGATAAGGCTTATTTTAATTTCAAAATGCTCTATCAGTAATTCAAATTTAACAAATACTATCATTGCTCTTTCTTTTCCTCAAACATTTCTCTCTCTCTCTCTCTCTCCTTCATTTTATCCCAGAAAAAAGCTTAAATTAGATTACTATTCTTCTCTTTATACTTTGCTATCATCGTATCGTTATATCTTTATTATTATTATAGCATTTTACTGAAACTAATTTATTTACATTTATTATTATAATATTTAATTTTATTTTATCGAAGAAATAAAACGCTCTACAGCACTGCTAATATTCTGATTTCATTTCAATATTACATTTTTCGGTAAAATAAAATTTGCTTCGTTTTTGAATTGAAATTTCATTTCACGGCCAAATAATTTTAAATTTCATTTGTTAAAAAGGATGATAAGACGATTATACCTAACAAATACGTTTGAATATTTACTTAATTCTAAAAAAAAAAATGATTGAAATGTGTACATACATGCTTTCCTTCTTGTTCATTTCGCTCTTTTAAATTTTTTTTTAAAAAAAAGTTTCATCTTTATTTCTATCATTTATTATACTTTTCATTTAGTATTCACTAGAAAATGAACTTATCATAATCACTACTTAGCATTTTCAACTTATCAATAAAATCTTGAATTCTTGCATCACTTTATATCACACATTATCAATTACTACTAGTCACATTGAATCTTTTCATCCCTTTTGCAAACAATAATTCATTCACTGAAATTAATAAATAGTAAGTTCGAATTTCGTTCCAAATTTTCATGAACCTTTTAACTCAGTACTTCAGTTTATTGAATAAATGATTTGAATTCGCTTATCCTTACTACCTCATATATTGAGTTAAAATTGAGAAAAAAGTGAAGTAAAAAAATAATTTGATAAGTTTAGTTTATGCATAAAAGTTTGAAATTAAAATAATGCTTCAAAAGATTTTTTGAAAAATTTTTTCTGTCAAATAAATTTCTTTTGATTTTTTTAGTTACCATTGAAAGGGAAGTAATTTAAATAATAGATGAGAGGAATCATCTTACAAGCTTTCAATGACTTTCAACTTTAGTCTGAATTTTCATTGCTCCTACCTTCTGCTAATTATTAGCATGTAGCAGAAGGTAGAATGATAAATGATAAAAAGAAAAGAATTGATCTAAAATTATAATTAATAATAATTACTTTTCATATGTACTAATAATCAATCAGCTATAAATTAATTAATCGTTTGGATTTGAATTTTGAATTACTATTGAAGAGCTATCAAACTTCTGTTATCATTCATCATAGTTATCATTATCACTACTTTTAGTGTTATCATGCATGTAATTTTAATCATTTCCATCTGCAAATTTTGCACCAATAAATTTACTTTTTAAAAAGGAAAAAAGTAAAAAAGGATGAAAAAAGGATGTGTTTTGCTATTTATAATTTATACACTGGCACATACATACATTGCATTTTTTCTTTTTTTTTGCTCGTAAAGATTGATGCGTTCACTAATTTTGTGGCCTAGTAAGCATTAAGCCTGATGAGCAATTCCTTTTTTGTGGCCTAGTAAGCATTAGGCCTGATGAGCAATGCCTTTTTTGTGGCCTAGTAAGCATCAGGCCTGATGAGCAATGCCTTTTTTATGGCATTAATTATGTTACTGCAATTGCAGTTAATGCAGTAGCAATATTAGAGTTGAAGAAGAGTCATTGCTATTCATTCATTTCTTTAACGAATCTCTCAAATAAATTTATTTTAAAATGTGACGATGGTTGCTCATTTCGAAATCCTTCTGCTACTTTCATTGCTTCAGCAATTTACAACTGAAATTTCATTTCATTTCATTTCATTTCATTTCTCGATTCTTCCTTCCTTCCTTCCTTTCACACATTTCAATCTTTCTGAGACATAAATTCGTGGTATTTAATCAGTTATTGCTTACTATTTTAACGGAAATGCGCAAATTTCTGTTTCTTTTTATTCAAAGTTATATTTTTTGAATTTGAATGTGCACGAATTTCCGGAAATTAATTATAAAAATGATTGTGATATATCAGTTATTGCTAGATGGAAGGAGCAAATTTAAGCGAATATTAGTAACACATCAAGAGATGAGATGATCCAATGGAAATGTAAGTATATATTAGACGTAGTAGTATAAATGAGTGTATTCTCCGTACGTGTGAATGCTTGTCTGTATATGGTACGTTACGTATCTCTTTTTGTCTTCATACGTACTTCTCTTTGCCTGTGTATGTTGCATTCACGTGCTTGTCTTCGTCTGTATATGTATGTATGTCTGTCTACATGCGCGCGTGTCACACACTTCTCAAAAGAAATTTAATAGTTTGCAATAAAGAAATGAGATGTAAGTCAACCACGTATCGCAATTTATTATTATCGCCTGGTTTTTAGGGATGTATGAGACGTGGGAAAGAGGAGTGAAGAGGGACAAAAGGAGACGAGAGAGGCGGGAAGGGATGAGAAGATAGGATGCGTGGGTCTTTGATAGGATGCGTGAGTCTTTGATAGGTTACGTGGGTCTTTGATAGGATGCGTGAGTCTTTGATAGGTTACGTGGGTCTTTGATAGGATGCGTGAGTCTTTGATAGGATACGTGAGTCTTTGATAGGATGCGTGAGTTTTTGATAGGATGCGTGAGTCTTTGATAGGATGCGTGAGTTTTTGATAGGATGCGTGGGTCTTTGATAGGATACGTGAGTCTTTGATAGGATACGTGAGTCTTTGATAGGATACGTGAGTCTTTTAAGCTTAACTGAAAACCTTCTGCAAAATTATCGATTTGAGAAAACGAAACCAATTTCTTTTGTGCGAATTTTCTTTGTTTTTGCTTATTTTAATGACACAGTTAAATTGATTTAATCGTACAGTAAGCATTAAATATCAAAATAACAAATAATAGTATATAAAATTAGAATGAATTTTCACGTATATAAAATAATTTCACTCCTTTCTTATCTCTTATCATAAGATATAAAATTATAATCTACTTCACGCATTTCCTCTTTATCACTAAAATTATAAATTTCACTACATACTTGGTACGAATATATAGCTTTTACGTTACGTAGAAACATTTCGAACTATATGCGTACACGTAGTTTTGTGCGTTTTTTTCTAACTTATATGATTTACACGTTTTTTTAATCTAACTTATATGGCTTACATGTTCTCCTTTACATGAAAATAACAACTTTGAGTAGCTGAGTGAAATTTACAAGTTTTCATTAAAATATTAATTAGCTAAAGTGAGGCTTAATACCCATCTAATGCTTTTGCAATGTCACACTGTCACTCATTGATCGATATTGGTAATACTTATTTTAAATTAATCAAATATTTGAGTACCGAAAGATATAATTGCTAGTTTAGCAAATATTCCTTTCGCTTTTTTTTACAATGTCTAAAAATAGAAGCATAGATAATCGGAGCTTTTAATTATGGCATACGAATAAAGAGAAAAATTTTTCAAATTTACTAAAGTTCAAGGCTTTGATTATCTATTTTATTACTAACTTTAACTTTTGTATTTATCACATGATTCATTAGTCAATTTAGAGTAAAGTTTTTCTCTGTTAATTGTGTCATTCTTGTCTTATCATTATCATCGGTGAGATATTTTTAACAAGAATGATAAGAATTAAATATAAAGATATGAAGACAAAAGAAAAAGGAAGGTATGATAACTTTACATTTATCAAACTTTGCATTATCGATTTTAGATCCACAAGAAATTTTAATCGAGAAATTCAATATTTTAGAATACCATTTGCCCAATCCTAAAATAAGATTTTAAAAGTTAGTCTTATCCATTCACTCATCTTAACTGACCATTCTTTAGACATTGAATCACTTCTTGCTTGTTCATTCGTTCATTCATTTCAGACAATAATTAAGATGAAAATGTGATATAAATTGTTAGTAGTAATAGCAGCTAGTGATAATAATTAGCTATGATAGCAATTTTTAAATATTTGTTAAAAATAAATAAATTGCGAGTATTCTTCAAAGACTGGTTTTAACTATATTGATGATTATTGTGATATGATAACAATAAGCAGCTTAGTGATAATTACTAGTTTGTTATTATATATTATTTTAGCTCCCACAAATACATATGTGAAATGTTTTAATCTTGCATTCCATATCAATAATTTTAATATTTGATTATATATGTACATATATAATATGGCTCAAGTTTGAGAAGCATAATAATTAATTAATTAATTGCATACATGATAATAGACTATACTTGATTATCCATCATATAATATTGTTTTACCCTGTTCTTTTTCTCTTTCTGAAATTTATTTTTATAACGTAACTTTAAAATATATATATATTTAGCATGTAATTATTCACAAAAGAAAAGAAAGGAAAATTTGCTTTCTTAAATATTATAAAATTTGTGAAGTAATTTTTATTTTGTTTGTTAGTTTCCGTTTATTCTCCCTTCTCTCTCTCTCTCACAGTGATTAAATTGATAAACAGATGTTAATGTGAAATTGATAGTTTAGTGCAGCTGGGAAGGAAGGATTTTTTTGCCTAAAACATTCGTTTTAGATAAGGAAACATTTTAAGAAACAGCCGTTCATTTGCCTTCTTCTACTTCATTCATTCATTCATATTTTTCCTCTCAAATAAAAAATGAATGTAATGAATTTAAAAGTGTATGTATGTATGTGTGTGTGTGTATGTGTGTGTGTGTGCATGTGCGAACGAAATAAGCATAAAGCAGAATATTTAATTAATTACATTATGTTTAGTAAGTACATTAGCACTGCTCACTTTGCTTATTCTATTAGCATATCATTTAAAGGCCTTAATAATTATATGATCGAAATTCGAGATCGAGAAATGATGGCGTTAATATGAATTGCATTTATTCCTACATATTTTGAAATTGTTTTTTTTTTTTTTTTTAGCATCATTATATACTCTAACATTGACCCCTTAAGATTCGAGATCGAAAATATGCTAATACTGATATACTGATATTAAGTTAATCTATTAATTGATTAATTAGATTATACATAATTCTTTTATGCACAATCTAATTGACTGATTTATTTTTTTCAAACATCAGCATGCATTTTCTAGCAATCCAATTTTTTTTTCCTCGAATAAATTTAATTCTTTTATTTATTTGCATTCTTATCATATATATATAATGATGTGATAATTTGTCATCCATTTGAATCCATTTAAACGAAATGTTAGATTAAACAGTACTAATATTATTTATGATAAGGCGAAAGGAGCTATTTGGTCGTTACTCTTGGTCAGAAGATATGAAAGAACGGCAACACTATTCCGATTTCAATTATCCGGAATTTGAAGTGTGGCGTGGACCAGCTGAAAAAGTTTTCTATGCACCATATAATTATACATTGAATTACAATTTGGAAATGAAGTACTGGAATCCCGTAGCAGTACAACTGTTCTTTTCCAAGGTTTGTGATAATTCTTACTTTTTTTTTTCTCTTCCTTACTTGAATAATAACTTGAATATTAAGTATATTTAAAAAATAACTTAAATATTTAAATAAAAGGAAATCTGTTATATGCAATACATATTTGATGCTTCGAACTTTCATTTTTTAGTAAAATTTTGAAAATTTTTTTCCATTTGATTAAACTGTGTTATTTTGACTTACAAAAAGCAGCTGAAGCACTAATGCAAGCTTTTTAACTTTTTCCAGTTGACATAAATATTTTAGAGATTTCATTTCATAAGCAAAATTTAAAAAAATAGAATTTGATGTATAAAATTATTAGTGCTGTTCATTATCAGAAAAGGAAATTGGCCAATTTGAGAATATACCAAGTATTATTGAATATTTCCTGTTGCACTCAAAAATTCCTTTTTTTTTTTTTTTTTTCTGCTTCGTCAAAAAGGCACTGACTTTTCAGTAGTGCTGAAAATTTAATTATCACTTAAAAAGAAGTAAAGTATTGCAAATGTTATTAGTAGGCTAGGTATAATTTTTTTTATTTCTAAAGTTGAATATATATGAATTGTATATTTGTATGTTTCTTCAATTAAATGGGGAAAATTTTTCATTCCTATTTCATTAATAATTCAATAACATCATCGATATTTCATCCTGTCCACAATTTTTTCAAAATGAACAAATGCTCGTCTATATTTCCTTCCCTCTCTCTCTCTCTCTCCCTCCCTCTCCCTTTCTTTCTCTCTCAGTTTATTTATGAAAGTTTCTGGCATTGGTTAAATCTTTTTTTGGTATATTTTAGCACCTATTAAAAACTAGGCAGCACGAATATATAAAATATGCCATTTAAAATTTAAATGTATGTAAAGTAGGATATGATTATTATACACAACCATATTATCTTTAAAAAACCATATCGCTACTGATAAAAAAATAGAAATGATAAATGAATAGCATTTAATTTTTGTTGTCTATTCGAATAAAATAAAGTAGCATAATTATATAATTACTTATTTTCATTCTTCGCTATTAATGTTTATCATGATCATTTGGTTATTGTTTTATCATTACTACTATGATTAACAATAAACAATATTGTCTGATAAGCAAACATATTCAATTGTTTAGCTATGTAAATAGAATATTATTAATATTAAAGTATCATTTAATATTAATATGAAGAAAGAAAAGAAATTTTAGTTGATACATATCTTATATTCTCTAATTTAAATGTTATTTCCAATTACTTCCGATCCAATTAAAAGCAAAAAAAAAGAAAAGAAAAAAAAAATGCTTGTCGTACAAAATAGATTTTAATTTTTAGAAATTGAAGAGAGAGAAAGATTTGTATTGAGAAAGATTTGTATTGTAATTTAATTTTTTAAAACTATATGATGATCTGAATTAGGGTATAATTAAAAAAGAATCTTGTTTTTCATTGGAGGAAAATGAACAATTTGCATCAAAATTGAAGTAAAGTGATGGCTAGAAGGAAGCGGTGGAGTTTCTTAACTTTTAGTTTCAAATTGTAATATATTTTATTAAAACATTTATTTATAGATAACAAAAAATAAATAAATTTATCTTTATTTACTGTTCAATTTTCTTTTCATTTATTGCAGATTATCTGAATTCTTAAATTCAAAAATTATAGCATTGGGGCACTTCAATATATATAGCTATTATTTATGTATGTTTAATTCATGCTTTACAACGTTATCAACGAACTCGGAAAGCTTGGAATCTTCGATTGCCATTATGCATATGGAATGCAATCCTTTCTGTATTCAGTCTTATTGCAACAATCAGGTAAAGGAAAGAAATTAAATTTTTGTATTCGAAATTTTTAAAATCTAAAATAATTGTACTATTTTGAAAAAAAGGGAATAAACACGACAGTTCATTTTTTTTTTTTTTTTTTTTTAACAGGTAAATAAGAAATTTCATAGTTTTTTTTTTTTTGATAGCTTTAACAGAATGATTTTTTGTGATCATCCAACAATTCATTAATTCACATCACTAACAATTTGTTGGTATAAAGTTTATAAAAAGTGACGTTGATATAATTCATTTTAAGAATATTGAAAAATTTCTCTTCACAACTTATTTGATATGAATAGTTTAGATTGTAATAAAAATAGAATTTATAGTAAAAAAGAAGAAATGAACTGATGAAATGATCTTTTTTTCTTTTTATTTTATGTAATTTAAAAAATTTTTTAGATTTGGGGAAGAATTTTACAGTACTCTAACCACACGTCCATTTGTGCATTCAGTTTGCTATTCAATTTCACCTTTTCAACCAGCCGCTGTATGGGCTTTCGCATTTGCGACATCGAAAGTTGTTGAACTTGGTGATACGATTTTTTTGTTGATGCGTAAGAAGCCATTAATATTTTTGCACTGGTATCATCATGCTGTAGTTCTTATCTATAGTTGGAATGCAGGTGAACAATTTTTGCTTACTTTTAATTTTGTTCGTTTTTTAAAATTAAATTATAATTAAAAAAGCTATGGCTATTATTTCCACATGATCTCCTTATCTTCTTGGCTTCTCTTTTTTCGAAGTTTTTTTTTTGTTTGTTTGTTTGTTTGTATCACAACTTTTGAATAGATGTTTATACCAAACTTTCGTCTTATTATCACTAAGCATAAAAAATGTGAGTGATAATTTCACTTTCAGCAATCGAATTAACAGCTTCTGGTCGTTGGTTCATAATGATGAATTTCTTTGTACATTCTATAATGTATGCATACTATTCCATCACAGCATTAGGTATTCGACTACCGAAATTACTTTCAATGTTTGTTACTGTGCTACAAACATCACAAATGCTTGTTGGTGTTCTCATTTCCATAGTGGTACTAAAACAGAAGCTCAAAAATGCTGTAAGTTATGGTATCATTCTAATCTATTAATAAAAGTCAAAACTCGAACATTTACTAATTTAATAAAACTAATTTACTACTTTCAAAATATGAGACTTCTAAGGAGAGAAGAGAAAATAATTTAATAACTTTTTTAGGAAGAAGAAGAAAAAAATAATTTGATATTATTTTTTTTTTTTGCCGATCACAAAAAAAAGAAAAAAGTACCCATTATTAATATAAAAAATATATTTTGAGATAAAAACTGACCAAGTTATATTTTAATATGATATAAGAGTCGTATCAAAGTATATGGAAATTCATGTTTCGAAATTTTTAAACATAAAGTACTATCGGATATTATAACCAATAAATGCTTCGAAGTTCAACAGTAAAATAAAGAATTTGATTCAGTAATTTAATGATTCCTATCATAAGCATTCCTTCTGTAAGGCTAATAATGTACAATGGTTATGTATTATCGTTGTATCAAAAAGTGTTGCTGAAATTCCTGTAAATGCCCACTAATCATCTCCATGGATGTTTTGTTTAATGAAATTTTATTAGTTGAACTTTTTCATTTTTAAAGTAAATTTGAATTGTTACAAAATTTTCATAGATTTGCCAGCAGTCGATGGATAATTTGGCACTTGGTTTTGCGATTTATTCTTCATTTGCTGTACTTTTCATACGATACTTTTATGATGCATATATGAAACCCAAGAAATTTTTACAGAAGAAAATCGAATAGAAATTACTCCAACAAACATTTGGTTAATAATTTCTACTTTATAATTAAAACTATGGTAAAGCAAACACATCAAATAACATTTCCAGTCTTACTATAAGCTAATTTCAATCTTATTTATACTTCAATCAAAAGATGACAAACGAGAAAAGGACTGACAATAATTAAAGGATTTTATGATTTTACGAAAAAGTGCGAAGTAACTTTCCAATAATACAAACCATTAGAAAAGGAAACAAAAAGGTTGACATTCATAATTTTTAATATAACTATGCAATTAGTTTAATATTACTATTAATTTTCATCAACAATAGCAAATATATTTTTCAGGGAATGTCTGAAAGGATACGATAACTCACGAAAATGATACAATTTTCATCTCTTCCGTTCATAATTTCAATCAAAACCAAATACATGTCAACAAATTCCACTGATTTCATTTGTTTATACATTTTTTTTGATTTCATTTGAATTGTTAATTTTGATTTGTTATGATTGCTTTCAAACATTGTTCAGAAATATTTGGATTAAATTCTTTTAGGGAAGCATTTTCCTCTTCAGTTATCATATGTTTATTTCACTTATATAATCATGAAATTGATTTATTATTTATGGAAATAAAGAGTAGGAAGCATATAATGGGTAGTTCCGATAAAAAATTATGTCAAGTATACTTTACTTGTGTAAGCATATGTAAGCTAATAAAGGTAACATTTAAAGCACTACATAGCAATAGTTGTGATACATTTAAATTTTGTATGTTTTATGTATATGTTAATGTTTGAATGTAAATGTATTATTATATGTTAGGAATTGTCAGTCATCTCTCATACAAATATTAAATTTTTGTTTTCTTGATAGAAAAATATTTTCTCTTTAGAGAAAGAGAAGGAAAGATATTCTCTTTCTATAGAGAAAAATATTTTCTCTACAAATCTTCCTCTACTTATTTTAAATTAAAAGCCTTCCATTGCTGAATCATTTCATTATTTCATTGAATTAATTCATTCTGTAACATTCTATTCTATCCAATCTGCTATCCACTTGTCTAACCAGTAATTAAGTATTTCTAAGCTAACTTTCATTGTTTAAAAATTAAGTAAATCAGACATCCGTCTAAAAATTAAGTAAATCAGACAGTTATACAGAAATTTTTGTTAACTTTCTTTTAACTATACATTTGTATCCTCAATACACTTCCTTCTTTGATTTATTTATAAACAACACTGCATTTGATGAAGCAATTGATAGAAATATGAGGAATAATTAATTCCGTATTGTTGTTGATATAAAATAATTTTATGATTGTAATTAGTTGTGATAAGGACAACTGAGGTCTTTACAATAGGCTTTATCTCATTTGCATGTCAACATTTGTGTCACTAAACATCCAACAGATGGATATTCATCAATATCAAAGAGATGAACACTACGAAAGGGCGAAGAAAACCAAACAATTCGAATATTTGATTAAATTATTTATGCAGATTGAAGTTGCTTCCATAGTTTCTTCAAAATTATTCTAATCCTAATTTTCCAACCGTACCAATTCTTTTATCAATGATAGGGGAAGACGGGAAGTGATAAGTAAAAACTGTGGAAGAACAAATTTATGACAGGGATAACCCCTTTTTGTGGATATATGTGGAGAATTAATAAGATCAGATAGTTTGATGTTTTGTTGATCTTTTAATAAAAATTTCACAAGTAGTAACAAGGATATACCAGTTGAATTTACTCAAAACTATTTTAAGATGGCATAAAGATCGGAAAGTAATTGATGATTGTGAACGAAAATTAAAATAGAAATAACAAAAGTAGATTAATTTCCCACTTGAAAGTGTTAACTATTTGATTGCAAAAGATGAATTTATAATAGTAATTAATTTTTTTTTTTTTTTTTTTGAGAATTTGCAGAGACAAAAATTAAAAGAAATGTATAAACTGCAAGGAAGTAAAAATACTACAATTCTGCTCTATTATAATTATTATATTCTAAACCTACTTTTTAAGATATGGAAATTTCTAATCCTGAGAATTTATAAGACTTCAATTAATTCCTTCTGGTTTATCGGAAATTTGAAATGCACAGCTGCGCAGAAAAGAAAGAGAGAGCATTGAGATCTGAATAGTTATTTAAATTATTCCCACTCATTTCAATTCTTATCGTTTTAAACAACTTGGAGGTTCCCACCAAGCAGCAAAAGTTAAATTGGTCGTATTTCTTTCAAACAGAAACACTACACTAACTTCAAGGATAACATTATGCAAATTAATGATTACTTGTACAATTATTCGAGTTTTGATTCAATTAATTTAATAAATTCACATTCTGTCTGACATTATTTTTCATAACTTTGCTATCAAATTTAAGTGATTATCAATACATTGTTGCAAAAGGATTGCATTTACTTCCTCATGAATTTTAGTTCGGGTATTTCGGCAAATATAAAATGAGAAATACATCGAACGAATAATTGATTTATGAATTACTAGGAAATAATGAGTTATGAATTACAAAATAAAAAGAGTTATAAAATCATAATCAGATACATACAATTATTAACATTTTTAAAACATGAGATCTTTAAAAATAGCAAAAATTCAGATCAGATTTGCGATTTAGAAAAAAGAGAAAACGTTAAGAGAGCAATATCATTGACTTAGATGATGAAGCTAACATGTCTGAGTATATATTATTTTTTAAATATCTGTTTAACAATTACGGAAATAAATCAATTTCGCATCGAAACTGCTTTTTAACTAGTAAAACAATCTTTTTTTATTTCATGCAGTTCAATATCACTTCAACTGACAAACAAGAATTAAGTCAAAGTGGATGTTTATAAATCGTAACAGTCCTTATCAAAATCTTCGTCATCTTGCTTTGCCAAAACATTAAATATATACTCCAAATCATCGTTATCTTTACTTTGTTCCAATTCCTTGCTTTTTCCATATAACATTTCACTCAATTCCTCGTAACAGTCTACTTCATCTTGCTACAAATTTCTATTTAAAAATGAAACACGGTCTATGTCAATTAAATTATAATTTTCGCATAATATTACCAAGTGATACTCATTTAGATGATTGCATTACAGATCATGTTCTAATAATATAAATTCTATGACTTCCAATGAATCTATCATTTACAAGTTTAAAAGTTTTACAAAAAATTTACAAAATTTACAAATTTAAAAAAAAAATTTAAAAGCTATTTACAAATAGTACTCCTTTAACCAGAAACAATGATAATAATGTAAAACGTAATCAGCAAGACTAACCTCAAGAAATTTTAGCAGTAAACCTTTCAATTCCTCATTTCTATCATCGATAACTAAGGCAGCACACAAATCGATAACTATACGATGCAATGCGATATCTTCATCATACAAAATTTTCGGTATTACGTCAAGACAAAGCTTTTCCGTTTGTGGTAGACCATTACGTAGTATTTGAGCAGCCTCAATCCTAAAAATTATCCATAAATATAGAACAACAAATACAACAGATTTCAGTTGAAAAAAACAAAATACTCAGAAGAGGGCTAATTTCCGTCTGCAAATATCTCAGAAAGTAAAACCGACCTTGGAGCCGAATCGGAATCTGAAAGTAGCACAGATGCAGCTAAATTATTCAGATCCGTTCGATTTCCAATTTGATTTAACAAAGCCAGAGCTTCGCCTCGGACATAAGGCTCTTCATCATTCTTCACCATATCAGTGATACACGGTATCAGCTCTAGAAAAAAAACAATTAATATTGAGTCTGAAATGACTTAGTCTCAATTTCTGTCATGACAGTCAATCAATTAATTACTTTAAGAAATACCTTCGTTTACTTCATTATCGCAGCATGACCAATACAGTCATTAACAGTTAGAGATCGGTTATAATGGATTTAAAATTTACCAGATCCATTGTATCCATATTTAACTAGCACTGTTAACTGACTTAAGGCATTATCTCTGCATTCCCATTTTGGCAAGGTAAGTTGTTCGGCGACTTTTGAAGCTATGATCGGAATAATTTTGCTATTCCAAGCTTCCGATTTTTGCAGTAATACATTTAAAACCAATGGATTTGTCTGAAAATTAAATTTGTAATAAAATGCAAATAATTTATTTAATCTTTTGAATTCTTCGTCTTCTTAAATTGGAAACTGTTACTACATATTGGTGACAAACCTATAATTGCAAGTAAATACCTACCATATCGTGAAGCTCCAAAGCATCAAACAAAGAACTTAGTGCAGCCAAGGATGGATTTTTAAGGCTTGCGATAAATTTGCAAGCTGATAATGTGTTACGTTCTTCGCATAATATGGACAGACCTCGATCAAAGTAATCTGCAAAACTTGATGTATGATGTAAATGTATAATCTGTAATAAAAATAATGATAATTAGAAATGACGTAGCCATTTTTGTATCCGTGATACGAAGTAAAAAATTAAAAAAAAAACAAACGGATTTGACAGGTTTGAACATGAAAAGTAAAGATGAAACAGTGTAAAACTGCATTTCTCAAGAGCAAGAACTAGAGATAACACTAAGCAAATAAATGGAAATTTGTGATATAAAAAAGGAGAGGATCAAACAATGTAAAACTGTTAAATAAAAAGATAATCACCTCTACCAGAATGATGTCCAACTTCCACCAAATCCAATAAGCGTAAGTTTGGAGTGTCCCATACAGCCTTGATTAATTCTGCATGCCCCCTAAACTGTTATTATCACTAACGCCTAGCAACTGCACATGAATCAGTTAAAATGTAATCAATATTTATTTCCCAAGAAAAAAAAAGAGTTAAATTGTAAGTAACAAAAATACTGCATTGAATTATTCCTGCTTTAACATGATTACCTGAATGACTTCCAAATTTCATCACTTTCAACATTTAGTTTTCATCAACTAATTCAAACATAACGGTTAATTAAAAATTTGTAATTCACTCTACTATAATTACTGAGCTGTTCACTTCATAACTTTTTAATTGATATTTTCATATTATTCAATTAATTACACATTGGAACAGAATTATAACAAAAATATAATCAGTGAAAATTCTATCAAACTAATCATCTGCTAAACTTGAAAACAATAGTGAAACAAAACAGCAATGAAAAACTCACATAGCAATTAAATGCAATAAAATCTCATTTCTGATATGAATGCAACGCCAGTCGTCATCGAAAAATATTTCCATATTCATTTTCTTTTGCTGTCTGCAAGTATTAAATTCCATCGGGAGGAATATTCTTCCATGTCATTCTATCCTATCAAAGACCATTTTGTCATTGAATTCTTTTAAATCAAATCTACTCAATCAGAAGATGAACGGTTTTGAACTTTAATAAAAATGGATATAAATAAGTCTGAAGAGGGTGAGATAGAATCGATTTTTAGTGATGAAAATAGAACTGATCAAAAAAAAAAAAAAAAATAGCAAAACTTGAATTTTTAATGAAGTTTAACTTTTTAATTTCAACACTATGAATTCCTTTACAAAAATATTCTCAAACTAGCTATTTCAGTTCAAAGCAATTTACAAAAAAAAAAAAAAATTCGTGATCAGGGTGCAATGTTTCACTTACACAAGTTCGGCCAAAAGCTTGCAAAAATGGAAATTCATCGATATAATTTCACATTCAGAGACGTTGATATGTTGAGTTCGGTTTTCAAGACTTTTTGCCAACATAAAAATTTCTTCTGATTGCTTCACAGATATGAGACTTGGATCGTGTAATAGCAGTTGCGATAATCTGGAAGAAGAACCCAGATGGAAACCATAAAATATATCAAAAAGCCATTTACAATAAGTGATCAACATTTAATGTTTTTGAAATTGCACAATTATGCATGCACTGTAAATTTAAATTGAAAAAATAAATTAACCTCATGCGCCATGCGGAATCTGATGCTTTGGAACCGCTCGTCTTCAATAGCTCAACAATGGCAAAAGCCCAAGATGTGTTATACTTTCTTGCAAATATTTTGTCTAGATAACTACAAATAACTACATTCAGAGCTGGATCTATACTGTCATTCAACAAGTGAAGAGCTTTCTGAACTATCTCTGAAAAAAAAAAAGTTAGATCAAATTATGGATCAGTAAGGAAACGCTAGTATAGCATATGGATATATATGAACCTCCTAAAAAAGGCTGATTATATTCGCTATTATTTCATTTAAATCGTTTCATTTGACAATGATTATATACATCGAAGCGCAAAAGTCACTCATGCCTATAATTCGCTAACCCAACTTCTTGCAAGCTAAAATACCTTCAACTAGGTATAGTTTACCTCTGATCCAATTAATAATACTCGAGAACTGAAAAATTCGAAAACAACCTTAAGTTGAATTTGGAAGATTCCGTTAACAGATCTTATCAAACCCACGAAATGCACAATACCTTCATCTTCATAAGAAAAATTCTTTTCTTCCAACTCATAATAAAGCGCAAATAAAGCATTCATAACTACTGTCGAACCATCAAAAGTTATATCGGTCAAAATTTGCCGCACAACATTCCTGATAAAATCACAATTCCATAAATCCTTATCTCCACTTGATATTATCTAAAAAATTACTAAAATCTATATCCCCCTTGATAATATATAAGAAAAAAATTACCAATAATTCAAAATACTTCATTACTGCTGAAAAAAAATTCAACTTAAACCCAAATTTGAATAGGTTTACAACTTTTTCCAACTTTTTTCCAAAGTTTCAGATTACATTTGACATATATTAGTTTGCTTCTATTCTGCCTCTTTAATTTAACTTATTCTATACAATGACTATGCAAATATATCACTCTTCACTTTGTCCACCATTCACATAAACCTAACCTCTTTGATTAAACTGAGATGAATGAAATAGAAGTTGCTTTGATTTGATAGTTTGTCGTCTGTTCCAAATTTCAGTGACTCAATTAATGCATCATTTGTTTCATTGCCTGAAATCATTGAGTGGAGTATGATTTTATTATAAACATGATATTGGCCAACTTGAATCTCGAATTTAATTTACTCGATATAGAGTTCAATTTTTTTTTCCAAATATGCCTTAAATTTATGCAATGGCAATATTCTTCCCATTCGTCATGAAAGTTGCTCTTTCATTAAATATTAGTTCATTTAACATAAAAGTGAAAACATTGGTTCCCTCCCGCAAACAACACTTAACTTTTTAACAAATGTAAAAGAAGAATTCTACGATAATCTTAGTGTACCTTTGTTCGCATCTTTTATACGGCAATGCAAATTTTTAAAGTAGAGCAAAATGAACAACCTTTCGGTATGGCCTTCACTAATTTTTCAACCCAGTAATCGTCGTAATCCGCATACGAATCTCTAATTCTCTTCAAAAATTCTCGTAGTTTATAACTGTTATCGTTACGCATTATATCTTAAACAGAGTTTAGAAGAAATCTGTGATAAACTGACACCAACAATGCTTAATTTGAGTCAGCAAGATGCTTTTATTTAAATATGTCATCCTCAAATAATGGCTACACAGGTGACAAATTTACAGCACTAAAGAACAGACTACATATTCGCCCTACACTTCGCTTCTTTATATTAGTGCATCGTAAATCCTAAATCACAATCAGTTGGAAGCGCTAAAACATTTTCTACACACACTGATTCCTTCTGGTTTTAAAGGTTTTAGGAAGAAATTCTCCGAAGTCTTTTCAGACACCACAGCGATTTGACGAATAGAATACAACATTATATTATAATATTAGCGGAATTTCGTATCCAGATATTTTGAGAATTACCTCATAAAAAACATGTTTATCTGTTCAACATTTCTATACAATAAACAATGGAAAACAAACAGTTAACAAGCATAAACTACAATTCGATATATTTTAAAAAGAAAAATCAAAAATATGTATATCGACAGGTCAAACAAAGCTTATTTGAAAAATTCAATCTCAAACGTCCAAATAAATCAGAATCAGTTCCTGTCTCAAGAATTAAAAAAATTTAAGAAACTTATGCGCCACCAATTAGAAAAAATTACAAGTCTTTCCAAATCGGAAAAACTACCTACCTTTTTTTTCTATTCAATTTGAAGTAACCACAGATTATCTCTGAGAGAGATTTTAGTATAAACTATGAACTTTTTGGCATTGAATCCGAGAATTTCATATCATCGAGAAAATCCTTGTCGAACATATCTAAGAGACGCACCTCTTCATCCAATTCAAGTTGTTGTTCAAGCAACTTTTCTTGTCGTTCCGGTTTCATTAATTTATACGTATTAATCAATAACGCATCATCATTAATAGTGCTAATATCAAACTGAGCAATCATTTCGTCGATACTGTACAAGCGGTCATTTTTATCACAGGTCTTCCGTAAACCACGACCAGCTAATAAAAAATTTAAAATTGACAATTCGTTAACTGAACTGTATGTCCTAACATAACTTCTAGCATTATTATACGTCAGTAATCGTGAACCACTGCGAAGCCGTAAATTTCCAATATTTATAAATGTCGGTAAGCACCACTGCAAAGCTTCATAGATGGGAAGCTGTAAAAAATCACGGGAGGAAGAGGCAACATAATGACTAGCACAAAGGGTATGATTATCAACAGTATCAGCAAAAAATGACGTTGGGACGAAATCTGGTTTGAGCAGTAGCTGATCCGTCGCGGGCAAACGTTTAGATGACTCACCGTGCACGACATCCTTATAAAAGTATGCTCGGTTAGGTACTCTTAGACGGACAACATGTGGCATACCGTCGAACACCATACTTTTGGACTCACTGCGTGTCTTCGTGAAACATTCCTTCAAACAGGGAAGTAGTTTTGGACGTTCTTTCTTTACTGGATCCACTTCCTTCCATGTATCATCGCAGCAGAAGCATCGATATGCTAAACCTATGTCAACTAGCCGTTCCACTACATCAGCATATGTTTTTAGACGTTTAATAACCGAGTAGGGAGCAAATGGTCCACCTGTTCCAGGTCCTTCATCACGCTCCAGTCCAAATCGATCCAAAAGCGCTTCAATTTTTTTACCTCGTGGTTGTCTTCCATGTTTGTTTACTCCTAACTGCAGGATAAACTTCCCGTTATTAGCTCGAGCAAACAAGAAATTATACAGTGCTCGTCGTAATCCTTCCAATGATAGATGATCACCACTAATTCGTACTACCAAACGAATTTCTTTGGCAGTGCCCGAATCATAAGATAAACGACGTATCCTGAAGTAATCTTCTTGTATTTATAATTTTCTCAACCAAACAAATCAGCACGCCTCATTCCCTTCTAATAATCAAAAAAAAAAAAAATCTTAACTTTTAATCACTGAAATTAGCAATGATTTGCTTAGTTGCAAATTTATTTATTATAACTTATTGGCCAAAATCGATGGAGCGAGTTGCAATCACATAAAGTTCAGAGTAGAATAGAAAAGAACGAGAGCTGTATGTTATATCTAAATTAATCCTAATAATACTTGATAAATCTCCTCAACAATGATAGTTTACCTGAATCAATCATTAATAGGTAACTCAGAACTACTTCCACAAAAAAAAAAAAAAAAAAAAAAAAAAAACAAAAACAAAAACTTACATATGCATCAAAATTTCCTAATCGAATCTTCCCACTACAATAGTAACATAATTCACAACTTTAGCTGCAAACAAGAAAAAATCGTCAATAGTTTTGATAATTGCATTCATTAGGAAGGCAAAGAAAATCAGGTACCCCGGAACACGATGACGTTATATTAAAGTTTTATTGGTTAGTGTCCTGAATTGAAAATTTGCAAATGAGAAATTTTTTTGCATGTAAAATTAAGCTCTAATACTACTGAAAATATCTGCCACGATAATTTAGAATTACATGAAGAGCAATTAAATACCATACACATTAGTTTTTAAACACTTAATTTTATTTCACCTTACAAATACGAATATCAGCAAACAGCAAAAACCGAAACAACAAATTTATGAAAGCCAGTGACATAACCACATCATAAGCAAAACAGATTTTTTGCACTGTGGAGATAACAAAGTATAAGCAAATGTCTCATATTTGACAGTGAATTTATGTCGTTTACATTTTAAATAGACTATCCACATAAGTGAGCTAGAAACCAATAAAATCAAAGCGCTTTGTCTATAAAACTTAAATTTCAATCCTCACCTAAAAAATCTGCAAAGCCTCAATTTAAAAAGTTGATATGAAGCATTCGGAATTTATTTTTATTTCACGTGAAATTCGACTTACGGAAATTTTCATTAGTCTAGAGATTTGAAAACGTCAATAACAATTATTCACTAACAACTGAGACATCAACAACTATTCACTTGAACAATTTTCAATTAAGTGCACAGAGTTCATGAAATTATCATAAATTATCACATCAACCTGAGAGGGTAAGATATTTTGTAAGCTGTTTAGAACGACTTGTCTTTTTCTTCTTCGGCGTCGCTTCAGCTATATGATTTGTCTTTCTTTTCTTTAATACTGTTCCAGACATTCTTACTTGCAGTTTTCTTTTCTTACCAATTTTTTGTTTCACCTAAACGTAATATCGACGTAATAAGAGCAACAAATTTTCGAAAAAAGAAAAAAAAAAAAAAAAAAAACAATTAAAGGCACAATACAAACTTGTTAAATTTTTTCACCTGAGCTTTTTTCATATTTGCATCTCTTTTTCGAATTTTTGGTCCCAAATAAGAAGGAAGAGGTTTCTGTCCACCAGCCGAAAGATGCTTCTTTGTTTGTTCCAAATCCAGTTTATTCTTATCACATATAACTTGTTCATTACCCTTTTGGTTCTGCTGCGACTTCTTCAGCCTTGATTCACGAAGTCGAAGAGCAACCAGGTTTTCAATAGAAAATTCAACAATGGGTCTCTAAAAATATTTTAAATTAAACGCAATTTATGGACAAAATAAATTAAAAGAATCCGTCAATAGTTTACAGCCTTTTACAGAAATATTTAAAGCGTGGCACTAAAAATGTTCAACTTTTCATCAAAAAGTAATCAAATCGCTACTAACAAGAATCACAAGAAGTAATTTAGAAACACATTAAATAACTTTTTAAATTTTAAATTTTATTCAAAATAGAAATCTAGCTTAAATGAAACCTTTTCTTTGGTAAATATATCCGGATTATTATTTAAATGCTTCATAGCTGATAATGCATCCTCATGGTTCAAAAAGTTGACAAAGCCAAAACCTCGAGATACGGCTTCACCAGACGTACCTAATTTATTTCTATCTCGCCAAATCCGACACTGAAAATATTGACCATATTTAGATGAACATGTACTTGCAAATTAATAGACTACTAAAGTATCTAATTTTCTTCTAAGATGGATAAAAATGCTGAGAAATATTTCAACACAGTAAAAGCTCAAGTTTATGAGTTGAAGAATTAATATAGTCAATTTTTTTTTAACTGGAAGACATACTTCAGTTATTTTGGCATCTGGATTGCCAGCTGCAATAAAGCACATCGATCTAAAGGCTTTATCTGTTAAAGGTTTTGGTAAATTGTGAACAACCAAACGCGTTGGAGAGACAAACCTGCAATTTAGCTTCATAATTGCTTGCTTCTGTAACTTTATAGACATTAAATATTATTCACTTCTTCTTTATCACATTTTATAGCAAGTTAGTAACAAGAATAAACTGAGCTACTGAAATTATAACCTAGGAGACAAAATAACATTTGAGTTTGTTAAATAAGTTTTCCAAAGTCCCTCTACTTTACAGATCAGATTAAATCTAAAAAATCTTTAATTCATAAATAAGTATAGTGAATTACATGTATCTGAAAGAGCACAGAAAAATTAATACAAAAGTCATAAATATGAGTATATGTAAAGAAAAATTAATATAAATCGGGAATAAGATGCCCAAGATGTGCAACATGATTTCATGTTGATACAATAGAACTAAAACAAACATACATGTGAAGATTCTTTAGCTTTTTTCGTGCAACTACTGCCATACGTGCACGCTTCTCAGCATCTGCTTCACTCATCCCAGCTGCAGCAGTTGAACCAGGTCGTATAAAACCAGCACGTAGAAGGAAAAGATTTCGCTTGTCTTTTGGTTTTTTTGACAGTTTCTCCTTTAAAAAAAAAGTAGATATTGACATTTTTTTAAAAAATATAACAAAACAATATACAAAAAAGTATTTCTATCAAAATAAATTGCCAGTCATAAAAGATAACGAAAAGCAGAGAGAGTAAGCACGAATCAAAAAAAATCCACAATATCCCTCATTAATTTAGCTTTTCTTATTAGTACCTTCAATATTGAAGACAAACTACTACGTTGATGGATACCTTTTCAATTCTTGCTGCTTCACTTCTTGGCAATGCTTGATGACCGAAAATTCGACGACCACCAATTAAAATACCAGGAGCCTTAAACAGCGATACTAAAATGTGTGACAAAACCTTAATCAATTCTTGAACCCAATACTAAAAGATGACTATCCTTACCAGAACACTACCAAATCATAATATTCCATAAAAAACAATTTTTCAAATTGCTATCAGACACCAAGAATTTAGCTTCTAGAAAATGGTCATACATCTTACCTGATCAATGGCAGATAAGCATTTTTCTGCCCCATCAGCTGTTTCGAAATGCACAAAAGCGGTTCCCTTTGGGTGCTCACTACCCGCGTAATAACAAAGAACTGCTAATGAAATGTTCCCAAACTTGGACAAGGCTTCCTTCAACTCCTTATCTGTTGTTTCATATGACAAGTTTCTGAAACAAAATTTCTAGAACACGATTTCATTTTTTTTTTTTTGAATCCAAAAGCGCCAGCCCGATAAGTGAGCTTAAAAATTCAACTCGAATACTGCAACGTTGATATCATAACCTAAAAAAAAAAAAGAAATTTCTTCGCGAATTACAATTTCCTTAATTCACTCCTCACCACACTTTTACTAAACTACCATGACTATTAACCTGATGAATACGACACGTCCTTCCAATACTGCTTTGTCTTCCTTGAATTCTTGTGCAGCTTGTTTTTCTGATTTCTTTTCGATTTTGTAACTATCTTCATCAGATAAGCCTTCACTCACTACTTCTTCCTTGATTTCGCTATCGTCTCTTCCCTCCTTCTCAATGATACTGCCATCGTTCGACTCAACCTCTTGCTTGATTTCTTTCTTAATTTCTTCATTCTTCTGTTTTTCTGAAAATAACAGAAAAGGATAACTCAGCAATTCAATTATGAATTGTATTCCATAGCAGGTAGTCATGTAACACTAACTTAGAACTCAAGCGTTCAAAAATTTTTAATTTGAGCTCAAAAGTTTTGATTTGAGCATAAACTGAAAACGTGCACTCAAAAAACGCCACGTTTAATGAATTAATTGCAACAAAAAAAAACCTTCATGTACTACTGTTTCGTAAGTATCTTTCGACAAAGCATAGTCCACTGCAATTTTTCTTCCCAGTACCTGGAAAAACTTCTTGCCTTTATTTTTCTGAAAATATGACAGGATTTTTTACGAGAAACACTTTCGGGCAAAACAAACTATCTAATGAAGGAATATTTTAACCTCAGACATATTTAATTTCTCAATTGCTTCCATGGCATTCTGACGTTTCCGAAATTGGATAAACGCGAAACCAGCACACGAATTAGGGAACCGTTTATCTTTGCACTTCGGCAAAACAATTTCACTGAGTGGGCCAAAGTTGCCAAATACTGTTTGTAGATCTTCCTGTGTCGTCTGGAAATAAAGGATAGTGCTCTCAACATTACATAGTATTTCTGCTCTTCATATATAAGCTTTTCATTAAAAAGGATACACTTTAATGGATCAAATAAACGACGCTAAAAAAGGTAAATTAAATTGAAATGTGAAACTTACAAGAACAATGAAAAAAAAAATACCGATAACAAGCACTTTATAAAAGTCTAAATCATACAGCGATGATATAAAAAATTGACAAACAAAAAAATCAAAAAAAAAAATTTAATTGACAAAAAAATTTTGATATAATGAAATTTACAGGGCTAAAGCTAAAATTTGAGAAACCTACCTTAAATGGTAAATTGCGCACAATCAATCGCCATGATTTGTACTGCGAATCAAGCACAGCAAAAGCACTACTCTGTCCAATAGATTGTTCTCCAACCATTTTCATGCCGGATTTGGATGAACCTAATATTTCAGTCTTTTCATCTTTCACCTCTTTAGTATTTTTAGTATACTCGAAATGTTCCAAATTCTGTTTTTTGTTTCTTTTCGTAATCATCTGTGAATAAATTTTATTAAGTTTATTCAACAGCAACTGAAAATTCTCTAGATATTGAAACAGCAGACATTATTTTATTTACTGTTCAAAATGTCCAATGTTAAGAGCATTTGTTTTACATAAGTTTAATAAGCACCATAACTGTCTCACTTCCACAACCATTATAAAAAGGTACAAGCCTCGTGCATACCTAGTTGAAAGGATTTCAAACTAAACACTATATGAATGAACGCAACTTTCAGTGAAAAGAATTACTCCCCTTGCTCCCTATAAAAAAATTGAAGTTAAGTTAACAAACAAAACTGAAGGTAAGTTAAGCAATAATTTTCAAAACGGATCAAAACGCGACACCTGTTTGGGCCGCGTTATTAGAGAAGTCCTCACGTGAAGGTGAAAGCTTAGCATTTCAAATTGAGAGGTTAGGATGTAAAGGGGTTCGAGATAGGGAGGGTACGTGTTTTAGGTGTGGGAAGAAGACAGAGATTGCTAGAATTCACTCTGGAACACATTTATGTAGCACTGGTGGAAGTATTAACTGGCTAGTATTTCACGTGAAAAATGTTGAGAATAGTGTTGGGTATGACGAGTAATGAAGATTTTTAAAATGTAAATTAGTGTATTCGAATTATTTATCAGTGTTTGTAAAAAGTGTGATCCCAATACACGTAAGCTTATATGGCTTCTGATAAAAAGTTTGCAGAACTAATTTCCAGGCTTTAAACTAAAATGGGTGTTTTAAGCTTGAAGCTCGAGTTTTCTGGTGGTGCAGAATCGTTGTTTGACATGCAGAAAGAATTCGATGTTCAGGTACCAAATGATTCAGGGCCATTATTAATTAGTGATTTGGTGCGGTATATCAATATTAATCTAATACCGGACAAATCAAGGTCTCATCTATTGGTAGATAAGGACGGCGAAGGCGTACGACCGGGAATACTGGTGCTTGTTAATGATGTGGACTGGGAGGTGCTTGAAGGGCCTAAAACAGTCCTAGAAGATGGCGATACTGTTTCATTTATCTCTACTTTACATGGCGGATGATGACTTTCCTTTGTTTTTCTGTGTTTTCTACGCAAACATTTGATTGAATGCATATGAATTTGCACATTATTTATTTTGTTATATGTTATTATGGGTCTCTAATATATGGAAATTCTAAACAGTTTGGTTTATTTGTTGTCATATGTAGCGCACAACCAATATCTTATTCTGGTATAGCCGTACTTGTGTTGCCCTATATATTAATGTACTCGCATATTCGTATCACTACACTGAACTGAAATTCGAAATCGACTCATTTCGATGCTAAGTGTCTCATTTTAAATTTAAATTTATTACAATTCAAAAACAGCGGAAGAATCTCTACTTTACATGGCGGATGATGACTTTCCTTTGTTTTTCTGTGTTTTCTACGCAAACATTTGATTGAATGCATATGAATTTGCACATTATTTATTTTGTTATATGTTATTATGGGTCTCTAATATATGGAAATTCTAAACAGTTTGGTTTATTTGTTGTCATATGTAGCGCACAACCAATATCTTATTCTGGTATAGCCGTACTTGTGTTGCCCTATATATTAATGTACTCGCATATTCGTATCACTACACTGAACTGAAATTCGAAATCGACTCATTTCGATGCTAAGTGTCTCATTTTAAATTTAAATTTATTACAATTCAAAAACAGCGGAAGACCTTTTTCTGTAGTTTTTGTATGGCAGCTTTTTGTTTTTCATTCCAACTTAAAAAAAAAAAAAAACTAGAGATAAAGACGTGTAAATATTAAGAACTGATTACACATAAAAATATTAAATAACTGGTTAAACACAAGACCAGAATCAATTTTATGATTTTGTATCTGAAAGCTCTTCGAACAATTCGACAAACGTACACACGTGCGCTTGTTTGCACAGCCTTCGACTAAGGTTGCATAAAAGAAAGACTCCTGGCATCCGAAAAGTTGCAGGAATGATGCAGAGTTTCAAATTCTACGACGGAAGCAACAGCGTGCTCTGGTTATAGTAATCTTCCAGAATCTTGTCTTAATTCGTTTTCTTGATCTGTTTCCCATTTATCGTTGTTGACATTTACCGCTGTTGCTGCCGGTTTCGGAATATGAAAACCGATGAAGAATTGATATAAATATACGCCAATTATAGCACCCACAATTGGCGCCACTAGTGGAACGAGAAAAAAGTAGTTATGGAATCTGAAAGAATGAAAATTTAGATAAATTTCAGGAAATTTTGAAAGAGCAAATAAGATTGCTCAAATAAATAAGATTGATGGAAAATTAAAGCACTGACGTAAAAAGCTGAGTGCCATAACCAATTAAAGAGGCAAAAATCCGTGCCCCAAAGTCGCTAGCTGGATTGACCGGAGAACCCATATTCAAGCCACAACAAATTGAAATTGTTGTTGCGATTGTACCGAAGAGAGCTGGCATTAAATTTCTTGGTATTTGGTTCTTGGGTTCGCAGCAGAATGCGACAAAAAGGCCAATTAGACTGGTGCCAGCCATCTAAAACTACGAATGAGAAATTGAAATGAGTTATCGAACAAAAAGTAACTAACTACGAAATCGGACAGTATTTTAACTATGAAAATCTATTTTGCTAATTTATTGTTAAGTTGTGATTTAATGAATTTTGTAAACAAAAGAAAGACAAACCTGATCGATAAAAGCGCCAGTATTTGAAAGATAAGCCCGTGGGAATGACGCAAAAATTATTCCCGTCGCATTTGGCCCACTTATTGCCCGGACCCCTCCATCAAAGGCATTTATTGCCTCTGAAAACGTGAAAGTTGTGTAAGTGCCAGGAAGAAGTTATTTACTTAATTACATTTAATATTCAAATTTACTTTACCACTGTAAACTAAATACATTATCCCTGTGCCAAATGCGGCGCCAAGTGTTTGTGCAATGAAATATAGAAAACTGTGAGTGAAAGATATCTTTCCGAGAATGCATAAAGCAGCTGTTACTGCCGGATTCACATGTCCACCTGGAAATTAGTCCAATTGTACATACAATTTCAATAATTCCTAAAACACAAATACAACATTGTGTTGGCAAAAGGACTAATTGTGTTGCAATAAAAAGAGTTTTCATTCCTAAAACTTATGGCCAAATAGGATCGATTTAAAGTGCTAACAGTCCTAATCTGTGGTACTAACAAAGAGCCTAGCAAGTGTTTGTACTTGAAGCAGTATCTAGTTATAATAGTTTTGGTATATAGTTGAAATGGCAGAAATATAAACTTTTTCGGTAAGACATAAATCAGGGATTTATCACTTATCGAACACAAAACAGTCAGAATTTGAGTCTTCATTTTAGCTTCTTTATATGAGCTACACTTTTCCTTATTTAATTTGATGGTTTCAGGTAAAAAAAAACAGGTAGAGAACAACTTCGTAAAGTTTTGTAAGTTACCCGAAGTTTCCCATGCAACATAAACTGATAGTGCGATTGCCAGTCCCCAACCGATATTAATTTGTACCGGAGAGCTTGATGTTCCGGGACTGAGTACGAACTGAGCCATCACACCAGTACCAATGAACTGAATTCTCCATCAAATTTATTTCCTGATCAGACGACAGAAAATCTCCTCGGAAGAAGTGCATTGTATTCTTTGAGAAAGGACTAAGCTTCAGAATATCAAAAAAGTTCAAGGTTCAAATTTCAATAGACTTAAAACAATAAATTGAAATACTAACTCTTAGAAGAGCGGTGCCATAAAATTCAGCAAGCAAATTACGAGCCAATTCTTTTTCTATGCGTCCATATTTTTTGAGGCGTTCCATGTGATGCATTCTGTTTAATATGAAATTTGTATGCAATTCTGAAATGCCTACGAATCTTCAAATCGCAGTTTTAGACAATATTATCCATTTCAGTACTAAAGAATTCGCATAAATACTAGGCCAGAAGGCACCCCTCGAATAAAGTTTGTAGCCAAGTATTCCAGATGAAAACTTGCAGGGCTGAATTGAAATAATTTAATCGTTCTGACTGTTATGTAATCAGTAACGATCCTTTCAATCATCCAATCGCACCCGAAAGTCAGATTTAGATCAATTTTTATGATTATCACAGAAGTGAAACAATCTCAAAAAGTGATTGAAAATAAAAATTATTTCTTCAGACGAGAAGAAGAAATTTCCTTTAAAATCAGTTAAACAGTACAAAGAGAGGTAGTATTTGAAAAAAAAGGGAAAAGAAATTAATGATAGCAAATTATTTGACATTTGTCACTGATACTCTGACTGAGTTATATTTGAACAAAATGTCGGGAAAAGCACAGCAAAGATGCAAACGTTTCCACATTCAACCGCTTAGAGCAATAAAACTGATTTGACAAATAAAAAAAAAAAAGGAAAATAACGTGGAAATGTCGCTTTCATTGACGTTCCGAAGTCTGAGAAAAGTATGGGATGACGATGCTTACATTAAATTAAATTTGTTTTACATATGACAATGCCGCCTTAAGTGCTCCATAATGATTTAGCAGACTGATCACATCCCTGAGATTTCCGGGAAATTTTAATTAATTGATGATAAATTCTTTGGGACACCAAATATAGTATCAAAAGTGATTAATTGGAGAAATTCGGCTGGGACTGGTCGTTGAGTAGAGACTGAAGGATATAAACAAACTATGAAAACCGAATTTAAGACTATTTCAATCAAAACTGCACCTTAGACAATAGCTTTAACCACGTTTTATAGTAGGCGTTGGCTTACAATATAACGTATGGTTAGTGAGTAAATAAATAGTTGTCACTCTTGGTTGACCTTTGCCCTTTGTGTAGTGGACAGTTGATTTATAAAATTATGTAAATTACTTGTAAGAATGACCTTCGAGTAGAACACCCCTACTTCATTTAGATATTGTAGATAGGATTGCTTTGTAATAAAGAAAGCTAATTGAGCAACGAGCTTATAACCTTTGAACCATCGGATATAAATTTGACTGTCACACTGAGAACTTTTAACAATAAAAGTGGAAGAATCTATTCACAACGTATTAAGCAGTGACATACATCCTAGACAATGCACAGAAGTACAGTTACCATTGAATGATGAATGTTGGATAAATCATTTTCAACATAATTTTAAATGAAACCAGTCGTTGGTCTTAAGAATACTCAAACAAGACTGTCTTCAGTTTACTAATTTTTATCTCGCAGATTTAACACAGAATTTCTTAATTATTTTGACATGTAAAATTACTTCGATTTTCTAACATGGCACCAGGTAGTAATTAGCTGATAACAACTGAATTCAAAGTTTATCAGTTTAACTTGCACTTGCTAAGTGTAATTACTTTATTGTACTGAATAGAGCAGAGAGTTTAAATTCGGATACATTTTTTTTTTATCGCTGACTTTATTTAATATCAGTGTTGCTTAGATAACGATGACATTTACTAAAAAGATCCAATTTGTATTTAAGACGATGGTCTAATAAGGTGCAAGTCAGCCTTTCTCTCTCTGTCTCTTAAATTTTACTTACTTTGTCGTCCCGAATATACAGAAGATAATGCCAATTAAATAATTCCTAAGTTGAGTAGAAAATGAATTAACATTCAGAGAAAAAATCTAACTGTTTTGTTCAAAATAAAAAGTCCCTCCCTAGACAGTTCCTCAGGTCCTCTGCAAGCATATTTGAGTATTTCTCGAAATATATGACGTAGTTACGTGAATGGTACTAAAGACTAATGATTATGTAAGCAAAAGTCATAAACGTATAATTACAAAGTTCGACATTGCAATTTATCAGTTCCCCTATCAATGTGATAAAGAAATGTAAAATGAATGATTCATAACAAATTTCTTGTCAATTAGAATGAAACAAAAATTGCTAAGATCAAAATTTATTATTGATGAAAATCAACGGAATTCATACCATTTATTTGTAACTCGAAATTCACTTTGATTGAAGTGAAAAATGTCAACATCTTTACTGGAATGCTGACTGAAAGTTGTTGATATTATTCTCACTAGCCATAATGACTGTATTTCTCTCGTTCGTTCTTTCTTTTTGTATCTAAGCAGCAACACCACTTAACAACTGTACAGCAGTAAAACCTTATAAAAATTACAATTTTCAACAATTCACAACACATAAGTAGCATAACTATAGTCATTCTAATAACACTACTAGCTGAATTAGTACAAACAGAAAGTGACACATAATGTCCTAATATATGATGTTAGCAAAGTGTTAACGATAGAAATCAGTAAAGACTAAAGGTTGAAATTTTGATCTAAGCATTTCATGAAATTTAATACAAGTTAGAAAGTGTATTACTCAAACAAAATCACAACGAGAAGAACTGAAACAGTTGAGTACACAGAGAATTAGTTAAAAGCGAAAGAACAAGCTAAACAGGGCAATATAAAAGCCTAGTCCTTATTTTATCTAATTATGGGTTAGACTTGCATCATATGCATCATATGGGCCAATATGATGCAATTTGATTTAATTGTAACCCATTTCGTTATCCTTATTATAATCGAAGTGAAACCATGATCAATAAATCAGATGAATCAATCTATCAGATTATGCCGTATGTCCAATTCATCATAATATTCCTTTACTCATTCAAATATTTATAGTCTACTGATCTTTTATACTTACTCTAGCATCTACCCAATGAATTTATCTCTCTACTAAATAATGAAAACGATGCAGTTAACAACTTTTTGTACTGATGCATCATATGCTCGATTATAATATATCTGAAAAACATGCTTAATAATCGAAGAAATTCAGACTATAAACATTTATAATTTTTTCATAAAGACATGTCCTGCGTTTCAATCGTTATCCCATCTTTTCGATGTAAGCCATAATTTTTGCATCTAATTTGTTGGTTTCAACTACAGAATAACTTAACAAATATATTACAAATTACCCGCTGCTATATATTGACTGTGGGTAACTTGTAATATACTTATTACTCTTGAATCTATTTTTGTTACCTAAACGAGAGGGAAGTAGAGGGGAAGAGGGAGAGAGAAAGTTGGGATAAGATGGAAATAGGTGCAGGTGCAGAATGATCCCAGTCCTTCAACAATTAGCCTAGGCTAAATCGGATGTATTGCAGCTCATCAAATTACAACAGCCATTGGCTATTTTTTTAAACATGTTTCGTTTCTCGTTGGCATATTCTGTCACTTACAGTATTCGTCTTTTCTTACTTATGGGCTTCACTTTTCGTTAAATGAATTTAATATCGATGAAGGGTATGGTATGGTACATCTGATCATAAATCTGTCGTTTAATTTTAAAAATGCATTGAGTGTTTTATTTGTTTATTAAGATTAACAATCATTTGCACAAGTGTCTCTTAGGTATGTGACGTTTTATGGAATAAATTTTTGTATATGATACTTCTTTATGAAAGAAATTACTGCAGATGTCAAGTGTTGTCCAACGACGAAGTCGTAGACTTCAGGAGAAAAATAAGGTGGAGCTCGATGATAAATCATGGACTACTACGGATCTCTTGAGTAGCTCTGTGGCAAATTACAGTAAGTTATTTCAATGTACTCACTGATTTATGTAACAAATAGCAACATATATATGCAAAGATAGAAGGACTAGTTTATTATTAGTTAAAGATTAATTGGTTTGAATTAAATTACTTTTGAATTCATTGAATTCTAGTTAATTAGGATTATTTCTAAATGCTTGAGTAGGAATTTTTATCCTATGCCATTTATCTTCTGTTGAAAAATAGGAAGCTGTAGAACTGAAATAAAATTGATAATTAAGAATAGGAATACGACAACACGTCAAAAAACGGATAATGAATACCTTAGAAAAAAAAAAACAAAGTGTTATCATGGTTGTTACTTAAGCCGTAACGATTTGATTTAATTTAACATTTGAAATCTAATTAGTGCTTTATAAATTCACTTTAATCAGATTCTACTATTTTTTAGGTATAATAGAGAGAAATACTGCTATTTCTTCTCCCAGGAAGAACACGAGAAAAAGGAAAAGAAATATTTCCACTTCTGAAGATCAGTTACAGAATGTTGTGGTAAAGCAAACAGTAAAAGTTAAAGGTGGTAAACAGGATGAAAAGTTGAAAAATAAAAGTGCTGTTAAAGAAGCAAAACAAAAACGGCGGTTTCCGAAGAAGGGTAGAACTGGAAAGATACAAGGTGAGTTTCCACAGTTCTGGAAAAAATGGTATTTTGAAGTGAGGTTAACCATCATTTATCACTAATTGTGTGCTTATTCAGTATACGTCATGATAAAAATTAAGGACGGCCAAAAATGAAAGTAAAAGCGATCGAAACGGTAGAAGCTCGAAGAGCACGCTGTATAAAGCAATGCAACATATCAACACACTGCTACAGCCATTTACTATGTAGATGAATTTTTGACATTTTCAGATTTCACACCAAAAAAGGAACTAAATAAAAAAGAAAAATGTAAAGATGCTACGCCTAATTTATCATGCGATGGAAATAGTTCTACTTGTTCGGATGATGAGTGGGAAGATGTTGATGAATTCGATTTCTGTAACACTGCTGCAACATTAACTGATTCAATTGAAGTAACAATTAAAAAACCAAAAGTGAAAGTAAAGGCGATCGAAACGGTGGAAGCTCGAAGAGCACGCTTTATCAGGCAACATGTCAATCAAAAACTTCGTGAACGGCTAACCAATTGCCACAAGGTTTTTTTTTTTTCGATACATTGAGTAAAAAAAAAGTTGAAATAATAAAATAAGGAAAACAGGAGCAGAAATTGACTGGTAAACGATATACATGTGATATTTATAATTAAACTAAATCCAAAAAAAAAAATATTATTCTAGCTGAGCCGTAATCAGATATAGTAAAATCTATTTAATATTTTACAAACCACGTATAAACCTATCACAACCCAAATTAAATCTAATTAAACTTAATAAAATAAATAAAATCAAAACCACCCAAAAAACATAATAAAAATTAAAATCATAGCAAATACTTAAAAAATCATAATCAAAATTAAAAAAAAAAAAATCATAATCAAAAAAAATAAAAAACAAAAAAAAAAAAAAACAAAAACAACAAAAAAATAACCATAATTATAATAATAACTACAACTGGAAAGACTACAAAAATAAGTTAACAAAGAAAAAATACCACAGTGTCTTTCGTCACGAATATACATTCATTTGCTTACACTCTTTGCCAAGAACATTCAAATAATTTATATACCTTTTAGATGCACTTGCTTTGTTATATTGCACATTTGCGTATATGGGTAAAGACATTATTGCGCGAACAGCATTTGGTGTCACTGTGTTTATCAGTGATACCTGAACAACTTTTCTCAGCAGCTTGTCCTAATTTCAATATTACAGTAGCAGAAAATTTTCTTCATTGGTTCAAAACAACATATCAATCAGCCGAAAAAGTTTGTGTGGCTAAGGGTGATTTCACTAATGCTCAGGTTTTGTTTTCATAGGCTTAATATTAATTTCGTTATCTAACCCTTCCCAAAAATTGGATATTAAGAGCAATTCATAATCAATGTTATATGCTTAATATTTGATATTAACTTTAAAGTTTTTTAGTTCACTTCAGGAAGCTGATAAGCTAGTTTGAGATTAGGCTTCATTTTTTTCAGCTGCATCGGTTGGAAGAATTAATTGCTGGACAGTTTTATGAGACCGATAAAGATTTGGCATCTGTAAGATTTTTTTGGAAGTGATTTAATAATCTTCTTAATTTTGTATTTCTTCCAATAATTTCTTGGAGATATAACTTAAAAAGTTGATGTACAAGGATTTTCTTTGTTTTTTTTCTTAGCTTTTATATTCATTGTGGTAGTGATATAAATACATCTTTCAGCAATTAACTGATTAACAACCCGATTAGTTTTGATCTAGTAGATGCGCTTGTCCAAAATTCGGAGCTTTAATGCATGTATTATCTTAGAATTACCACAGTTATTTACGTTGGCTTAATGATGAATAATATAGTATTCAATAAAACGCGAAGGAAGCATTATTTCACATTTTAATTCACTTTGACACATTTTCCTTAACACTTCACTTTATTTTGTGGATATTAACTTATTTTCAGCTCTTATTTTTGAATCTCATTGCTCTGAAACAAACAGCTCGCATTTGTCTATCGTGTCAGCCAATGCCGTTCAAACTGGTATTTTTTCCAGTACTTATTATAGTTATCGCATGCATGCAAATTAAAAAAAGGACAAACAAAGAAACTCAACCGCGAATGTTTAATGTATTTTTAAAAAATTTATAGTTATGGTAAGATTATTGTCCAAAAAAAGAAATTTTCAGACAGTGCGACGGCCTTTAGAAGCGGTTCAGTCTCTCATCGATTATTATGGGTCAAGAAAGCTTACAGCTAATGATTATATGGAATGGCCGGAAAAACTAGAAGAGACGGTAGAAAAAATTGTACTCTTTGGCAACGAAAATCAAGATGGAAATGATAGTACGTCGGTTGACAAACTGAATCTGAAAAGAAATTATTGGGTGGAATTTTGGGATGAGAATTCGCGTCGCTGGATATGTAATACTTTTTTTTTTCTAATTCTTTTGATTTAGACAGCACAATTTAGTGAAAATCTTTGACTACATTTTGGTTCTTTACTTATTTAAATATAACTTGGTCATCTTTAGATCAATTATTCTTTTCGTATTTCAGGTCTGGATCCATGGACTGGTTCGACTAATAAGCCAGAAGCAATAGAAGCCAATGCTACCTCACCTGTGCATTACGTTCTTTGTATTGATAACGGCAAATTTCGTCGTTTTTCTTTCTTTTTCGATCAGTTTGACCATATTTCCTAATAGTATTACTCCCTTTATAGCTGTTACGAAATTCAGTTATTTTCATTCACTTAAGTTACATATTAGATAACTTCAAGTTTTTTTTCTCAATTTCTGTGATTTACACTGTAGTTTGATAAATGCAAAGACAAAAATCATATAATAAACAAACAAAATACTAATTATTGTGCGACACAAGAGGTCTATAGTTAATAGTTAAAAGTTACAGTCTTTTTTTTTTTTCTAATCTTAAAATCTGGTTCTGCTCCACTTTATTCTGGTTGTTAAAAAAAGAAAAATTAGAATAGGTTTAGTTTTTATTTCAATTTTATTTTGCAGAATATGGAATGCGTGATGTAACAGCACGTTATTCTTCCAAATATCTGACACCTACTGTTCGACGATTGTGGGTAAACCAAGACTGGTGGAATGATACATTAGAGGTTATTTTTGATTTAAATTATTCATCATATAATATTATAACTATTTAAATTCCATTCTTTTGAAACTAGCACTGCTTTTAGCTTTATCAAAGTAAAAATTTAATGCGTGAGCGACTCGAAGATGTTGCGATCCAGGAATATCTCTTTTCCATACCAAAACCAACGTCAGTATCGGAGTATAAAAATCATCCGTTGTAAGTATATAGTTTTTTCTACAATTAAAGTACAAGCAAAGAAATTTTTTAATTAATGAAGCCTTTGGGTATTCCTATCCTATTCTTATTATATTTTATTGAAACTAAATGGATATCCTGAGCCACGCAGCATACTGTGCTTTTAAATATCTCAATATTTAAACAGAAAGCTATCCTAAATTGCCAACTGATAAGAAATTGTTACCATAATCGAAAAAGAACTTTTCTAAAAAAAACTTTAATTGGAGAAAGTTATAAGATAAAAGTTTCATGAATAGTTTCTTTGTGTATATTCATTTGTTTCTCTGAATATATTGGTGAGTTTTATATCCAGTAATGGAATAACAAAAAATGTAGAAAATGTCAATGACATGCATTGTTTTCCTCTATTACTGGCTGAGACAATATCATGAAAAATTATTGATTCACTTTCCGAAATTTCTTTTTTAGATATGTGTTGGAGAAGGATTTGTCCAAATATGAAGCAATATATCCAGAAAATCTGCAACCTGTAGGTAAAATCAAGGATCTTAATATCTATTTGCGAAGTTCAGTTCATAAACTTGAGGGTACAATAAACTGGATGAAGCAGCTTCGATCTATTAAAGTAAATCAATTTTGCGAAATTCTTTGTAAAATTTACTCCATTCTTTCACATTATATTTCATTGTAATATTTATTATATTATAAAATTTTTATGTTTCAGCCTAACGAAAAGCCATACAGAGTTGTACAAAAAAGGTCCTGCAGTGTCTCATCAGAATATGGTGGACCGAAAACTGTTGATTTATACGGCCGGTGGCAAACGATGCCATATATCACTCCGAAAGTTGTTGATGTAAAAATCTTAACCTTTTATTGCTCCTTAATGGAAACTATTCATATTGGTAAAGAAGAAGAAGATGATTTTTGATACTTTATTACAACTTTTCTAATCGTTGATATGAGCTGTGAATCATGTACCATTTGCCACAGTCTTTTTTGCACCCTTCTTTGCTTTTGTTTTTTTTTTTTTTTTTTTTTTTTTTTTAACGGTCAAATAGTCAAAGTTAAAAGGTTTGAATTGTGAAGATGAGCTGTTATCTTCATTCTGCGATTTTCAGGGTCGTGTGCCTCGCAATGAGTTTGGCAACTTATACGTTTACAAGAGGAGTATGGTACCAGACGGTTGTGTTCATCTGCAGTTGAATGGATTGGTAGCTATAGCTCGCCAACTTGGTATTGACTGTGTTCCGGCGGTTGTAGGATGGAATCACTGTAGAGGGGGTACTCATCCTGTGTCAGTTGTTTTTCATGCGGCTTTAATTTTTCAAGACAAACTGTTAGACAGTTAAACTTAAAAATTAAACTCATTTAAAACACGAAATACAATTTGCTGCTAACAGTTACATTTTTTCTCCTAATTTTCCAAAACTGAAGAGATTTTACAATTTTATTCTCATTATCTGCATGATAAATATTGTTTTATCAAACACTTTTCTTTTGAAACTTCGTAACAAAAGAATCTGAAATTCTGTAACTTTCAGATTTTTTATCATTCAGCTTTTGATATTTGCTCTGAATATAAATTCTGAAGAGCTGTGTCCGTGGTGACATCCTTTCCAGTGGTTGACTAAAACATTTGAATGATTCTTCTGAATTTTGATAAAGATGCAGCGAAACCGGTTTTAGTTGTTACTTTTCTAATTAGTAGTTTCAGTCTCGACGGATGCGTAGTTTTAAAGAAGCATGAAGATGAGCTTCGAGAAGCTTGGTCGAAGCAATATGAAAAAAAGAAATTAGCCGCAAAATTGGTTGGTTAAGTCTAAAGCTATGTCTAAACTTTTCGGCTTAAAAAAAAAGAAATTGGAACTAAGAAGAATCCAGAATTTTGTGAATATGTGATTTTCAGAGGCGAACACAACGAGCTATGAAAAACTGGCGGAGGTTGGTGAAGGGACTGCTAACGTTGAGAAAAGTTCGTGCTAGATTTGCTTCTAAGGATCACCGTTTGTTGGTAAGATATGTTTTTTCCACATTTTCCACTTTCATTACACTGTATTATATAATGCTTTTGT
This sequence comes from Brugia malayi, assembly GCF_000002995.4. Lineage (NCBI taxonomy): Eukaryota > Metazoa > Nematoda > Chromadorea > Rhabditida > Onchocercidae > Brugia > Brugia malayi. Next base: position 3,009,082 of record NW_025062476.1, on the reverse strand, counting down.
TGTTGACAGTGTACTGAAAGTATATTGACGTTTGTAGTATGATCGTTTGTTGCAGGATTGGAAAATTTTTGTAGTTATATTGTATTCTATCTTCAATTTAAAGTCTAATTTAATACGGGTTCTAGCTTTTATTTGATCCTATTCTAAATGTCATGATAAGAAGTAGTTATGTTCTGGTAATAGCAGTCCAAATGCTGTAATACTTCTCTGAAGTATCTTATGATTTTGGTTATCAGGCCATTCTTTTAATCCGCTATCAGATCTTTCCGGTGCATATTCCGTTATTTGGTAATTTTATGTTTTGCAGCTGGTTGACGAAAAATTAGAGAATGATGAAAAAGTTGAGGAGAACGCGACAATGGCAAATGATGAAGAAACACTTGCTTGGCCGCCAACTGTATACAGCTTGCCCGATGTTAATTCGAAATAATAATTCATCTGGTACTTGCTTAAAATGTTAGTGAATGAAATATTAATGAAGATGTTATTCTAAAAAAAAAAAAAGGAATTGGTTTCTTTGGCGAAAAATTCTGAAAGTTCGTTGAATTTCATTTTTAAGATTTATACATCCTTTTTGCTTACATCTTCTAGAATTTATGTGACCCGTTTCCTGCGGTTTTTTATGATATCTTTTTCTTAGCAAAAAGCTAGCTTTCTTGGCATTCTCTTTTAATGTAGACCTCATATGTTCTCCTAATTCATATTACTTTCTCATTTCATTTTCTATAAACTGGACAGTTTTATGCTTCATTTTCAATTTAAGCTATTTCCCGTTTGAATTGCAAATATGCGTTACTGTCTCCACACTTATACCTTGTCCATTCTCAGTAGTTTCATTTTTTTTCTTTTGTTTGGGAATATTCAGGAACCCCGTGATCGTAAAACCTTTGCTTATTTCTTATTGTGGTAATCTTTGCTTGCTTTTCAAATATTTCTGCTCATTGTCTTCATTTTATCATGTACAGTTATTTTTTTTTTTCTTGACCAATATCCATATTTTTATACTTTTGTTTATATTTGTACATTCTTATGGAAAATCCAATAAAACTACTTTAGAAATAAACAACGTTTATGGTATGTGTTCATTTCAAAATTCATCAACAATCCAAATTCAAACTTCTGAAAACAGTAACATGTCACAATGTGCATCCTTAGAATCTTATAAAACTAAATTCCAGGAGCTAAGGATGTCGTAGCAGAAATTTTGAGTTATTTAACTTAGAAAAATTCATTGTTGTCATCAAATTAATGCGTTAAAAAATGACTCAAATGCAAAATAATCGAATGAGAACCTTCCAATTCGACGGATTTTCGCTTCGCAAAACTAATAACAATTTGGGATGTCGAATTGCATGGCGGTTCTTCACCGAATTTAAATTTTTGGATAAATTTCTTCCTGTTTTGCAGTAAGCTGAGAATATTTCCCTGTGAATGGGTGGTATAAGGTTGGTATTGATTTGATTAAGTAGATGAAAAGTTCAACATTATTTATTATCTAAACTTCGAAATTCATATGTTTGAAATATGACCAAACATATTTTCCTCTGAATTCTTCCTACTTAAACTTTAAGTTTTTTTTTTTTTTAAATTTTAAATATATGGTTGTGTTGATTCATTTGTCACTTAACTAAAATTATTAATTAAAAATGTTGAATCATTTGACTAAAATTGTTAGTGGTTAGCAATCGATTGATCTTATCTTATCTCTTAACTACTCAGTTATCTATACGTTCCCTTATTTGCTCATTTTTTATGTGATTCTTTACGTTTACTTTTACACGTTACGTGATTTTCGGTTTTTGCCATTTATGTTTGTTTTTTTTTTTTTTTTTTTTACGTGATCTGAAAGTGAGGTCTATCTAATTCTATGTAATATATAATCCATAAAATGCAGCATAGTTTCAGTACATGCAGAATGGCAAATTTTTCATCAACTAATATTTTACACACTGTTTTGAATAAACAGAGCACTTGCCTAGAAGTTGGAAAGGAAGAATCGGAATTTCTAGTTCCCAAAAGCCCATTTTATGAGTATGTTCTTGTCTATTTAAATTTTGAGATTTTCAATTCTCCATTGATAAAACTATGTTTGTGTGTTGATGGACTGCAGTTGTATGTGTTCCACTACTATAATGTTTTACAAAAGTCTCCAGACCTGTCAAATTTACGTGGAATTATTTCAGCCGAGAATTTCGATTGAGTGACTTCGAGATTGGTAGACCATTAGGAAAAGGCAAATTTGGTAATGTCTATCTGGCTCGCGTCAAAGGCATCAATTTTATCGTCGCTTTGAAAGTATATAATTTTTACTTTAAGTGATTTTCCAGGATAGCTAAGCAACATCGTCAGATATGACGAAGTTTTCTAGACTTGCTTAATGCAGAACTTCTGACTTTCTCTTAGCTTTATTCCCTAAATATATTCATACTCTAAATAACCTTTTTAAAAGATTCTGTTCAAATCGCAACTTATCAAGAACAGCGTGGAACATCAATTACGTCGTGAAATTGAAATTCAAGCTCATTTACGACATCCTCATATTCTACGTATGTACAATTATTTTTATGATGAAAAACGTATTTACTTGATACTAGAATATGCAGCTGGAGGTGAGCTTTATAAGGAGTTGCAGAAGTGCGGCCATTTCGACGAAGAACGTACTGCCAAGGTATTTTTTGATGATATTTAGATTTGAGTTAATTTTAGTACAGTTGTTTATAAGCAGTTTTATGCACTATGAAAAATTTGTGCATTAACGAATACTGTGATATTAGAACTATTTTTAATATAAGGGATGAAATACATTGGGACATCTACGTTTTTTTTGAGTCTGCTTGGAACATCTACGTTTCTGGTGAGCGAGCCGGTTAAATCTAATAATCGAATATTTATTTTTGGAAACTATTTCTTGAAACTGCTACATCATTTTTCGTCTCTGTTTATGCATTTTCGCAACTATAAATTCATTTGTTCAGCTTATGTTTCAAATGGCTGATGCACTGTCTTACTGTCACGATAAAAAAGTTATACATCGTGATATCAAGCCTGAGAACCTACTTTTGGGCATGTTTGGTGAACTGAAGATTGCAGACTTTGGGTGGAGTGTTCATGCCCCATCTTCCAGGTAGGCATAGAGAATTTGCTCATTTATTTTGAAACTTATTAAATTCAGTATTCAGTTTGAAGCTTCCAAGTTTTTTGACGTCTTTTTTGTTTAAGGCGAGAAACGATGTGCGGTACTTTGGATTATTTGCCACCCGAAATGGTACGAGGAGAGAAACATGATGATAAGGTAATTCACATATTTAGAATTAGCATTGTATCATTTTTTTGCGATATGATCAAACAGAAATTTTCCTTAAATGCCTGGAATTTTTTTTATTTACTAAATAAACTAAATTTACTAATTGAACATTTATTATCTGGAATCATTTACTCATTTACATTTACTACCTTGAATGGAAGGTCTTTTTTACGGTTTGGAAGATATTCAGATTCTTTGTCCATTAATTTACTTTTACGCGTCGTCACTACTTATATTCCATTTTTTGGAAGCATAATTGATTATCTATCTCTGTTGGTTCATCGGGCACGGATTATTTCTGAATTTCAGGTCGATCTATGGTCACTGGGTGTTCTCTGCTATGAACTACTTGTTGGTAGACCGCCGTTTGAAAGTAAAACTCATGATGAAACTTATAAACTTATTGCCAACGTCAAATATAAGTTTCCGAGTCATGTTTCTGAAGGAGCCAAGGACTTGATCACTAAAGTTTGTCTTTGCAGCTCGTTTTTTGCGTGTGAAACAAATATTTAGACAACATAAATGAAATATAGGAGTCATATGTAATAAAATTAACTGATACTGATACTCTGACAACTCGCTTGTAATCATTAATATTTACATACTTCCAGTTATTGGTAAAAAATGCCGCTGCACGCCTTCCTTTGAAAGACGTTATGGAGCATCCATGGATTCGTCAATATATTTGCAAAGAATGAAATTTATGTTTTACTTGCAGTTTACTTGGCCACCTCCTTATATTTTGCAGATTACATTTGCATATATGCAATCAAATGTGATACATCAGCAAAAATGAATCATTTTCAACATTCTCTTTTTTTTTTTTGATTATTTATATATATTTTCAGTGTACTTTTTCTCAGTGTCCGTTTAAGCGTATGTATTTTTATGGCAGAGATGGTTCGAAATAAATCATATTAAACATTTGATTGATTATTCAAAACTTTGGCTTCTTTGCTGGTTATGAATTCACTGTGAATCTATCTTACACTTATTTTTTTACCATCTTAACTCGTCAAAACAACTCAATATATCTCTTTTTGTTAAGTAATGCACTAGTAGAGTTATTTAAGGATTACCTCCCGTACAGTTTTAAATATGTATATGATAAATGACTACTAATTTCAAGAAGAAGAACGTAATAGTGGGTTACTGAAGTCGTTAAGATAGATGTTGAAAAGATTCAAGAAATCTTAATGTTTAATAAATTTAACTATAAGGATTGTATGTGGTAGTTATAATTGTGAAAGACCATCAAGCTGATATAAATTCGTTATGACGAAACGATCCTATTTTATTCTGTAGTCTCTTTTATTTAAACAATTTTATTTGGAATTATTGTGAGATATCACAAAAACAGAAACTTGTTTTTTTACTGCTACTGTTAAAATGAAAAATAACTATACAACTTAAAAGAACTGAAACGAAGTGAAAATAAAAACTAATTTGCAGATTTTCTGAAAAAAAAAAAGATCTCAGAAATAGTATTTTTTTAACACCAACGAGTGACCCTACAAAATATTGAATTACTGTCACCCACCCATTTATTAGTTTTATTCTTCCATACTATTTTGTTTTTTTTTTTTTAATTCTTTATTCTCTCTAACTGGATAACTAATTACACATTAATGGATTTAATGCTATTTCTTCAGTTCCACACGTAATTAAAACAATTGACTGCTTAAATGCCGAAAATAATAAAATTTTAATATTTGAGAGAAGATCAATACGCTTCTTAAATTTAAGGGAACGATATAATTTGAGGAATTATTCTTCCAGGAAATATGAAATGCATAAGATCAATCAATCAACTTGTTCATATTGCTAGTCAGTATAGAAAATAGAATTATTATTAATTTGTTAGAGAATCTGATATAAAAGGATTAGAAATGTTGGACGAAAGTTTTTTTTTTTTTTTTTTTTTATCAAAAGTCAAACATTATTCCCAAAAATTTATCTTCACAAAATTGATATTTTAGGAAATGGAACACTAATTCTATGATCACATGATCATTAACAAGATGAAGAGTAGAAAATCCTATGACATTTCATACAATTGTCGTTTCGTAACATTGCTCATTTGAAATGGCTTTGATATCTCAAATTTTATCATTTCAATTTTATATCAATCCTTTCTTCAGTCAGAAATCGAAAGGATTGTTTGAATTTGTGAAAGGGAATGATAAATAATGATTGTGGATTGTACTGATAATGTGTTCGCCGAATTTGGTGAAATCACCGAAATAACAGGTTGAATTTGGGTGGACGATAGATTATTGTTAGGTACGAAATACTGGACAAATGATATTTCCGTCATTGGTGTTGGATACATTATTTGTGATAATGCATATCACATCTTTATTTTCGGAAAGTAACCGAATTTAAAAGAAAGAAAAAAGATGAAACTTTGATATGTATTCATTGAACCGATGCCATCTAATCATATTAATCATTAATGTGTGACATGTCCAATTCTTTTTCATGATTTTGTATATGAGTAAAGTTAAAGATACTTTTCTTGGCTCACTTTTATTTCGTTTTACAGAATTAGTAGTAATGTGATATTTACAAATGAGAAAGATAAACAAACAAAAAATTGTTAACATTTCATAAATAGTTTTTATTGTTATTAATTTAATTTTGATCTGTCAGTGATTCCTACTTTTATCCAATTTAATACATTTCAAATTTACTGCATCTCTCTTTTTGTTTTGTATTCATTTTGTTTCTACCTCTATGCACAGTAATTTGTCATCTTATTTCGTTATTAAATTTATTTAGAAAACTTTTTCAGAATCTCGAAGTTATTGATTTACTTTAGCTTTATTCTCGCATTATTGTCATTACAACGAAGTGTTCAACAAATATATCAGGTCAATTTATTAATTGATGAATAACGATTAGTCAACTTAAATCAATATCAGATCAATGACGACAAAATTTATTTTTCTGTTACTAGTGCTGTTTACAATTATTACTTATGTGGAAGGTTTGTTTTTTTTTTTTTTTTTTTAAAAAAAAATTTACAATTTTATTTCATTAAATTGTAATAACCAATAGAACTTCAATAGTTCAATTCTTGCTGAAACAATTTCGTTTTGATAAAAATTGATTTAATAAGCAGAAGACAAAAAAGTTAGTTACTTTTCGATAGTTCAATTCGGATATTGATAACAGTGATAAAATTATTTTAGCCAAAGATTTTCCATGAATAAATCCTTTGCTTACATCCGATTTATCATTTTTAGTTAAGCAAATATAAAATATAAAAAATACACAATACTATCTTTCTTACCGTTTTTAAATTTTCTAAAGAATCTCAAAGAATTGAGCAAAAAAATTTCAATTACTTTCATCCTGAAAATGAAACATTTACTTACTTCAAAGTAAATCCATCAAATTCGTTTTCAACGCTTTCATCTCTTTTAATTAAAGTAATTGTAAATTTCATATTTTTCACTCAAAATTTTATTTTTTATAAAATCATTTCCTCTTTATCATTATATTTTACATAATTGAAATGCTTTTTCACCTAACACTGCTGCCATTTTGAAACATCGACCAACTTCTCTTACTTATCAAAACCACAATTGTGTTATCAATAACTTATCTCTGACAAATTTCGTATGTTAAAATCTTGTTTAAATAAAGAAATTGTTTTTAAAACAATATATTCTAACAAATTAAAATAAAATCATCTACAAATCAATGATCTACCTTTTTTCATTAACATTTTACATCGTTTTGAAATTACAATTTATTGCGATTTCATTGTTTTAAGAAATAAATTCTTGCTCAGTACGCTTATTTCCTTCTTCTTTTTTTTTTAATTTTGGGTAAATAAAGAGATGTCGAGAAATTGTATTTTGATTAGGGATTTCTTGGTTTTAGTTTGGAGTTTGTATAGATGAATGTGTCGAGAAGAATTCTGTTGGAATGAATTTGTAATCAACGATTCACAATTATTAATCTATAGTAACAATACTAATAATTTAGTATAACTTAAAGATTGTGAGACAAAGAATTGATGAGGAATTTAAGTAAAGAATTTAAATGAATCGAATTAAATAAGTGGGACAGAGCAGCTGTAACTCACTGATACTAAAAACTAACTCAAATAAAGTATTTAAATGCTTACATAGTGGGCACTGACTTACAGTAGAATCTTTATGATATTTATGATAAACTCAACTATCTATCAGAAATGAGTGCTGCATGAGTGATTGTTTATATGAGATAGAATTTGAAATAGTTTTATATTTGTTTAAGGAATATTTAGTTGAGATAATCTTTAATTTTAAATTAATACCATTTCCACATGTTACTATAATTTGGTTTTCTCCGAAATTCTCGATTGAAAGAGATAAAAAATTTCAGAACTAATTAGAACTAATAAACTAATTTAAACTCAGAACTAATTTTTTCGACAGAGTGAGTCAGAGTTTAAAAAGCGTCTAATAATTGTTTTACTGCAAAATTTAATTTTAAGTGACAGAACAAATCTTGTCACAAAGTTATCATTGTTAATATGTTAAGTTACAAAGTTTAAAGCGCTGGAAATTTATATTTATTTTTATATTAATGGAAGAAGAAATAAAATAGAAAGATTGGTGTTTCTTCTTGAAGTAACAAAATCGATGAGCACAGCAATTAATGAACTGTATGGATAATTAACATCAAAAATTCTTTAAATAATCATTTGGAGATTATAAAGTTTACACCAATATTTACTCATCGTACTACTAAAAAATATTCCATCATCTCTAAATTAAAGCAATAATCATTAGATGGTTCATTTTTTTTTTTTCTTTTTTGATTATTAAAGGATAAAAAATTATTATTATTATTAAAAGATAAAAAGTTATTATTATTATTAAATTATTAAAAGATAAAAAGTTATTATTATTATTAAATTATTAAAAGATAAAAAGTTATTATTATTAAATTATTAAAAGATAAAAAGTTATTATTATTAAATTATTAAAAGATAAAAAATTATTATTTTTATTAAATTATTAAGAGATAAAAAGTTATTATTATTAAATTATTAAAAGATAAAAAGACTATGATTTCAGTTAGTCGTTTCTGTTTTATTTATTTATTTATTTATTATCTATAGCATCTTTTTTATTACCTAATACTTTTTTTATCATTTTTCTTTTATTTTATTAATTATTTATTATCTATAGCATCTTTTTTCTTTTCCTTCATTATTTACTCTATCATTTACATTCATCAGCAAAATTTCTTAAGCAAATTAAAATACGCCGCAATTTTGATCTAACTATTAGTGAGTCATAAGAGCCTTTTTAATTTATATTTTATCAAATTATGCAATTTCTTTATGTTACATGGCGAATTTCAAATAAATTTAGGTGCAATTGTTGACGAAAGCAGTGATATCGAATTAGCGGACAATAACAGATTGATTTCTTCGTTTCCAAATCATATAAACAATATGGATAGCAATAATATAGTCAATAAATCCGTTACAATTATTGTCAATGCTACCTCTAATATGGACTCAATTCTGAAAATCTCTTCCACATTCAATAAAATCGAAGAACTGGAAAACAGTACTGTTATATTAAACAATAATACCAAAAACTCAAACAATAAGATTCTCAGTGTGAAACCTGTGAATAATATTACTGAAGAATTGATGAGAAAGAATATGACGAAATCAACAATACGTTCACTCGAAAACTCTCAACCAGTAGATAATGAGAGCTTTCCGGAAAGATCTCAAAGTGTTCCGGAAAGCACATGCCATGATAGTCAAAAACTCTGCACATTTTGGGCTACCATTGGTGAGTGCAATACAAATAAGAAATGGATGGAGTCTAATTGTCCAGTTGCATGTAGTAAATGTCAAAGTAAGCATTTTTCTAACATTTTATCATCGATGAAATTTAATGTATCATAAAATGCAAGGAATGATTTTTTGGAACCGCGGTGTACAGGTGGTACTTAAATGGTACCAACTATATGTTATCACAAGTGATTAGATTGATATCTAATCACTTGTGTCAATAAAATCATCGTATCATCCTTTAAATTGTTGTTCTTTCATTAAGACAACTAACAATATTGTCGCCCGTATTTAGTATTTCCTTTACAAACTTCCCAAAAGATTTTTTCCGGGAACTCTTGGTTAACTGTTTTAGATCAGAAAAGTATGAAATGATATTTCACTAATAAATGCTTTTTTACCTATTAGAAATATTATTAATTTATTAAAATTCTATACTTATCAATTTTACCTTTTCTAAATGTTTTTTTTTTTTCTTTCCTAAACAATTGTTTCTTTTCTTTTTATTCTTCGTTTAAGCTAATTAAAATTATGAGGAAAACCCAATTTTAAGCTTAAATGATATTAAAGTACGTCATCTAACAGTTCAATAGCAAAAAATAATTTACAGTAAAAATATTACTTATATAATCTTTTATAATCATTATTTCTGGAGAATATTTGGCTCAGTCGGAAAGATATTTATTTAAAAAATAACTGAGAAGTCAAAAACTTTTGCTTTCCTTTTTTCATCCATTCTTTTACTTGTTTTGAAGGTATAATTTCAATCATTCAAAACAAAACGAAATGAATATTTATGAGTAATTAATGAAGAAGAATTCAAGAATTTATACTGTTACAGATTTGGGCATATATTATACTCATTAAACTTTTATAGAAAAAATTGATCATTTTTTGTGATCAAAATTGATCATTAAGTTTAAACAAAGTTATCAATTTTTTCAATAAAAATTATGAAATGATAAAAAAAAAATAGTTTAAGCGATGAAGTGATAGACTTTTTTTCTACTTTTTACATAGTTTTTTTTTTTACTTTTTACATAGTTAATTTGGTTAAAATTAAATTTCGCCATTTTTTTTTTTGCTAAATTTATCTGGAATTTGTAGAAAATATGTTAAATTTAACAAAATATATTACATTTAACTTCAAATACCTAAAAATGGACAAAGAGAAGAATTATATGCATAATTAAGCAATAAATTATTAAAATAAAACATACTGAAATTATATTAGTCATTTAATTTTATTGTAAACAATTTAAAATAAAACTTATATGAGATTATATTAAGTATGAAAATTTACTAAAGTTTTTGTTTAAACATATTATCTTTCTTCAAAAAGCCATAAATGTCAGTAAAATTCTCTTTTGTGCATTTCTAAATTTGCAATATTTCTACATAAAAATGTACCATAAAATCTTACCACTAAAAATGCATGCAATTTTGTGTTTTTGTTTGCATAACTTGCAATTTGCACACAAGTTGACTTCCTTAGCTGCTGCAAAATGCATGAATAAGCATGCATTATGTTCATTTTGGTCATCCAGCGGTGAATGTGAAATGAATGCAGTATGGATGCATGTCAATTGTCCTCGATCATGCATGCTCTGCAACGATTCTCACTTTAATTTCAGTAAGTTTCAAACCAATTAATATTTGCTACTTATTAAACAAAATTTAATTTGTAGGTTAAGTTTCTAAAGGAATAATGCTATGCAAATTAGAAAGTTTTAGAAAGTACTCTAAAATAATGAAATTAAAAATACTAACATATTCCAAAGATATATTTTGATCTATTATCAAAATATAAGAAATTAATAAAAGGAAAGAATTTAAGCTGTTAACCAAAAAAAAAAAAGAGTGAGAAATTAAATTTCAAATCATAATAAAACATTATTATTTTACACTTATCAATTGATCTAAATTTTTTGTTTTTTTTTGCAGATCAAGTTAGAAATTTCAATTTTTTGCCACAAAAAAAAGAAGACTGTCCTATTATTACCAAAGAAGGTAAATTATTATAAATAAAATATTTTCCTTTTCCTTTTTTGCATCATTGTTATTGAAAGAAAAACTGTTGTTTTTTTTTTTTTTTTTGATTTGATTAATTTAATAAATTTTTGAAAAAATCACAGATACTTCTACACGTCATACAATATCGATCGCTGATGTGCGCAAAAAGAATGCTCGATTTGGATGTGTTTCACAGCTCGATCGAAATAATTGCAAACAAAATTTATGCTATCATCTCAGATATCGAACTTTTGATGGTACATGCAATAATTTACGATCACCACAAAACGGTGCTGCTTTTTCAGCTTACATTCGTTTGGAATCACCGCGATATGATAATGGAATAAATGCGCCAACATGTCGGTTTATATCATCGCTTTTGATTATGTACGATATATTATGATGGTTTAGTCTCAACAGATGAAAATTTGAGCATTTCAAGTAGAAAACTTGAAATGCTCAAATTTGAAATTTAAAATATGTTTAGCTTATCAGCAAATGAATATAATTTTTGGAAACGATAATAGCATGAAGCATTTGAGCTAATCCGTTTCAGGCGATAAAGTCAAGTAAATATCTTAGAACCAGTAGATTCTATTTGTATTGCAGCGTCAATTCGAAAAACACGACCAATAGCACGCGAAGCATCACGTTTAATGCTCACGTCAGATAAACAAGTTAGAACATGCAAATAGTTCATTTCTTTATAGTTAAAATGACACAAACTTTACTCGTTAAATTTTATTTGATAATTTTTTAATATTATTAAAACTGTGAAATGATAAGGATTGAAATGTAAACATAATTTTAATCATATTTAGATCAAAAAGTTGACACAAAAAAAAAAAAAACGAAATTTTAGTTTTGTTTGATTGGGGACAAAGTCATTTATAGTTGGTTGGTTGACACAAATAGCTGGAATAAACCTTATTGATTGATATTATAGGAATAAAACCAAATATAATATCACAAATGCATAAGTGGTACTGAGATAAATACTTTTAATTGTTTATGTAGTAAGCATTGGATTACAATAAGCTCATGGTTGCAGTAGCAAAGGTAGCAAAGGTGTCACCTTCAGATGACCTTTACTCTTTATGTAGTAGGAGTTGGTCTATATATAACATTATGTCAACTATTTATGTCGAGAATGGCTGTAAGATATTGAGTATAATTAAATTTGCTTTATAATGAAATTAACTGAAAAGAAGCTTACAGCCTTTGAATCATCGAATATAAATTTGACTGTCAGATTTTAGCAATGAAAGTGGAAGAAGCTATTCACAACATATGGCGTGGATGATTTGAAAATTTAATAATTATTTTGAGAGAGATTGCTTATCTCAGGGAGATTCATTGGATGTAGATGTAAATATGTGGGAGGTAACACAGGAATATAATAAGTCCTTTATGAATAGAAACAATAGCACAATAAAGTTGAATGAAAAGAATTGAAGTTGAACTCTCTCTCTGGTTGAACTGTCCCTCTTTGTTTAACAGATTGTAAACATACACTACTGAATGATGAGTGTTGGATAAATCATTTCTAATTTGAGATTTATGTTTGTCTAAAGAATATTACATAAGCAATGTTTAGTTTACAAATTTCTATTCTATGGATTTAGTGTAAAATTATTTCGATAATTTTATTTTGATCTCCTCGACAAAGAGACTTACTTAATCGATGAGAAAAAGAAAGTCATAATTAATAGTTTGAAGCCAAAAACGATAGAAAAGTGATTCTTCACAAATTTTATCTCAATTCTGAACTGAAATGAAATTCTGATTATCTCTAACAAGTATTTAAATACTTTTGTTAATCTTATTAAATTCAATTAATATTAAATAAGTGAAAAATTGAAATGAATCGATTGAAAAGTATCAACTTGATTTTAGGTTACAAGTGATTCGAATGCCTTACTAATGCAATGGGGTCAATTTCTGAGTCACGACATGGCCAAGACAACAACTCTAAACAACCAGGAATGCGCATCTTGTGAACCTAATTCTAAATGCACCAATGTTTTCCTATCAAGACGTGATCCAACGTAAATTTCCTTTATTTCTATTATATAAATATTGCGAAAATTAGAAATGATTGCGCTTTTGACATTTTTGCATTTTATTTATTTCATAGATTAATCCGAACAAGAAATGGAATTTCTTTAAATTGCTAATATTTTCAAAGATTGATTTTAGATTATTTCATAATTTAAACTTCTAATAATTTATAATATTCCAATATTATTGAATGAAAATATCTTAGATTATTTGAAAAGTTTAAATAGATTATGAACTTTTAAATTATTTACGCATTATCAAATGGAAAATAGCAAATGAAAGTGATGAAAGTTAAGATTTCTTTGCTAATGCTAATGTGATTATATCACTGATAGTAAATTTAGATTTGGTCGTTTCCAATGTTTACCGGTAGCTCGATCTACTCCTCTGTGCGGTACCGGACAATCGTCTCCTCGAGAACAATACAATGAAAATTCAGCATATCTCGATGGTTCAATGGTAGAATTCTCTATCACTTTTTGTGATAACGAATGAAATTTGTTAAACAATTCCGTATTAATATTTCTATTAGATTTACGGTTCTTCCGATTTGGATCAATTTATGTTCCGGCAAGGAGCTTTCATGAAGACAAAGATTATTCGAGATCGCGTATTCCCTCCTATCGATAGCAATCAAAATATTATCGCCGGTGATGATCGAGCCAATATATTTGTCGGTTTAGCTGCATTCCATGTACTTTTTGTTCGAGAACATAACAGGTGTCCTACTAAAACTTTTCCATCAATTTTGACCTTAGTAATAAGCAAAGAAACATTACATTTTATAAAATATAAAAAGACGCTCAGTTTTGGTACTATAAATTCATTAACATTTTTCAAAAATTTCAATTCTAAGCTTAAGTTCGATCCTACATATGTAGGATGGGAACGATGACCTTAACAAGGTTCTAAATTTGGAAGGTAATCATAATTAATTAACTGATCATTTCTCAAATCTGATTGAGAATAATGCTAATTTTGTGGAATATTTAAGGATAGCATCAGAATTACAAAGCTTAAATAAAAATTGGGATCAGGATCGAATTTTTCAAGAAACACGACGGATTATTGGAGCTGCTATACAACACATTACATATAAGGTTTATCTACATTTTATCATTATCATTAGCATTATCATCATTATTATCATTAATTCTATCATAATCATCACCACAGTGAGATATTATTTTTAAGAGTAACAATGATAAGTGAGTGATAAAATAATTGGGAATGAATTAAAATCTTGATGTGACATAAAGTTAAGACATAAAATTGAGTAAATTATTGCACATTGCATAATTTATAGGAGTATTTACCTCGTATATTAGGCAGTAAATTTAATGAATTAATTGGTGATTACGAAGGTTATGATGAAAATGTTGATGCAACTATCAGTAACGAATTTACTGGATGTGCTTTCCGATTTGGACACGGAATGATACAGGTTTGACGTATTCCTTCTGTTCATTAGATATAATAATAACAAGTAAAAAAATTTTTATACGAATTTATTTAAATTTTTTTAAAATGTTGAAAAAGAAAGTAGAGAATGAAATGATTGTAATACAATATTTTGGAAATGATATCAATGTTATGAATAGATTAATTTGAAGAATAATTAGCGGTCATCCGGAAAGAATGGAAATTTTTTTTAGAGAGAAATTTTTAAATAAAAGGTCATCAATGCTTTTTTTTTTTGGGGGTTGCAAAGATCTAATTTTTAGGAATTTTATCCATTTCTTGATGAGAATTTTCGTCGCATTGGTGGCATATCGTTTAATGACGGCATGTTCAAAAGTATCCATGTCTTTGCGCATGGAATTGATCCAATTATTCGTGGTTTGATAAGTTTACCAGCAAAGATGCCACAAAGGTAAGTTATAGAAGAATTATGCAAATTTCAATAATTGCAAAAAGAGTACTACTGGAAAATTGAATTTGCTTTCAACTGATAACTGAAGGTATTCTCGGTGAGAAAGTAAATATGTTTAAATTAGTTTTAATGGTAATTATTTTTCTAGGTTCCTTTTCCTCTAAATTACGGCTTGATTAATTAATTAATTAAGCTGATCGAATTCTACAGACTTACTCCAGCAATAACTGAACGGATATTTGGCAATTCTGATCTTGGTTCCATCAATATTCAGCGTGGACGTGATCATGGAATACCTGGATATGTTGTTTGGCGGAAATTTTGTAAAATGTCGAAAGTACGAACGTTCGATGATCTCAACACCACAATTAAAGATCCAATTTTGCGTTCAAACTTAAAAATTTTATATGGACATGTAGGTAAGTGTTACTTAAGTACTCATAAAAGCTTAAAAGTCTTAAAGTAAGAGACTGTTGATATAATTTCTATTGTTTTCTACAAATATGTAAATTTCTTGGGTAAAATTTCAACCTCAAATGTGTCTTTAGAAATAATCTTTATCCTTTCCCAAACCTAACTTCGTATTTCATATTAAGATCAAAAAATGTAGAATGTCTTACTTGCAACATTCAATTGTTAGTAAGGTTAAAAAAAAAAAAAAAAAAAATTAAGCAAAACACTGAAAATTAAGAAAGAATATTTTAAACTTTATTTTAAAAAATTTCTCATTCAAAAATTTTTATTTGCAGAAAATATTGATCTATATGTTGGCGGTTTATTGGAAGACCCACTAGAAGGTGCTTTTATTGGACCTACTTTAGCCTGTATCATTTCTGAACAATTCAGGAGATTACGAAACGGTGACAGGTAGAAGAGTGAATTTTCAAATTTCATTGTTTCAAAAATTTCAGCAAGTTTATTAACGTTTAATTTGTTAAAATAACTCTCATACAACACCTAATTTTGATTATTTCACTTAGTTCCTTAATAATTAATTCACTGTTAAATAATTTATATCTTTTTTTATAGATTTTATTATGAAAACTCGGAAATTTTGACGAAATTTCAAATTGAGGAGATCAAAAAACTCAGTCTAGCAAGAATAATCTGTGATTCGGGTGAAAATATCCGACAAATACCGTTAGAAGCATTTAATCGAAGCGAAGCACTCGACTTAATACCATGCGATAGGATACCTTCGCCAAATTGGAACCTTTGGAAAGATGATTGAAAATGAAAACTTTATCATTTATCAAAATTTTATTATCAATTTCTCAATATTCTCTCTCCATCCCTCTTTTCTTCCCTCCCAAAAAAAGATATGCGATTTTCTGAAGTACTTTAGTGAATTGTAGTTATTTCAGTAAATTACAAAAACGAAGGTACGATTTAAAAAACATATCAAAGCATAGATAATTGTTTCTTTCTGATTTTTTGAGAGAAAAAAAAGGGTGAACGAATCTATCAGTCAAGAAATAAAAATTTTTTTAAAATTAAATTATATAATTGTTTACGTAACAAAAATTGCCATTTCAAATTAGCTAAATATCAAATCCTTGATATTATAAGATGGTTTATGATATAATTCTTTCACAAAATTCTTTTCTTCTAATTTATAAAATCCTTTTTTAAAAACTTTCAGATTCAAAGACAATTTTTTAGGAGATTAATGTTGTTTGTTTTAATTTCAAGGATTTATTTGCTCCTAATCGTATTGTTATGCTTTCTGTTTTATTTACATGTGACAACTAAAGCAAATATCGTTCATACATTTTTGTAATTTTGAAATTTCATCACATTTTCATTTGTAACATTTGACATTAAATGAAAGATTAAATAATTCAAAAGTAATACTTATTGTTTATGCAAATGACAGTAATTATCACTTCACAAACTTGAAATATTCATTTTTGAAGTACTCTGAATTGAACAGCTGTTAGGTATATGTCCAAATTGAAGCATAATGGCAACATATGTGAGTACCAATGAGACAAGCTAAAAGTGAACTTTGTTTAAAAACAAAATTAGAGAAAAATGAAAATGAAATTTGAATTAATGTTGAAAGTTTAAGTGAAAATGAAGGAGCTTATTAAAAAAGAGGAATAATAGATTGATAAGCTAATTTAAATAGCTGAGAATCAGGAAGCTTAAATATGATGCTTTTTGGGATTTTTGGTATGTAAACACATCAAGGATGTGGTTAGGGTATAAATTATTTGAAAGTGGATTACTAGTAGTACTTTTGGTACTTAATCTATTTCTTGGTTACGTTATTTAGATGGCTTAATATTAAATGACTAATATGTTTAAAAATCTCAATTAAACAATACCGTCAGAAACAATTGTCGTGTAACGACGAAAAATCCACCAGCCGTAAAACTTATTTCAGCCACTTGCAATTTATGTACAAACAATAAAAGCAAACACTGGAAAACGCTGTGATTTTTTAAAATTATCTTCAGTACTTAAAGTCAGGATTGAATACTTTAATATATTTTACAGTCGAAATTGTGAATTGAAAATTTTTGATGAAAAGAGCCATGAAAAACTTTAGAAAATTTTCATAAAAATAAATTCTCTATTTTTATACTACCAGATTTAAATAAAAATAAAGCAAGCTATAATTGAATTTAAAAGTTCGAGTGAACAATAATAAAAGATAATTACGTCAAGAAATTGATCACGTCTTTGATTTAATTGATTTTGAAACATTGTAGTAGCAATAGCTATGGTTGCTTGATTCTAAACATGCATGATGATGATGATATGGAAAGAACACGAATTACAGTATTTTAAATATTGTGTCCGTTACAGTACTACAGAAATTAAACTCTAATATTAAGTTTTAATCGAAACAAAAATTAAAAAGAAAAGCTAATACATTTTTCAAATGTAAGGCAGAAGAAGTCTATTTCAAAAATTTTTATACTTTAAAATTAAATTAATTTCAAAAGAAAATTTTTTATGCTATTGAATACGGTAGCATGATGGTTATCAAGCCATTTACTCTACTGTACATATATTTAAACTATTACTCTTTCATAAAGTCGATAAGCAGGTGCAGTGAAAAAAGTCATATGAAATAATGAACTAATAGCATACAGTATACATAATATCGTATCAATCCATGTTTTACTTTCACTTCTATCTTCCAAATAAGTATACAGTATGAAGCATAGTTCGGTAAAGCATAATGCATCGACATATGCTATTGCATATTTGAATTGCTCCTCAATTATATCAGCAGTTTTTTTTAGACCCTAAAATAATTGAATCATATATGTTCTGTTATACCGTAGACAAGTTTCGTTATCCGTAAGCAAGTTTTGTTATACCGTAGACAAGTTTTATTATACCGTAAGCGAGTTTTTTTGTACCGTAGACAAGTTTCGTTATACCGTAGGCAAGTTTTGTTATTGTTTGAAATGTTTGGTACACTTCATAAAATATTGAGAAAGTTGAAAAAATCAACCAATAACCAGTATTGATTATCAATATTCAATAGTCATTGAATATTTTACTCAAATTTTGTTCTTATATATTTCTATAGTATCTTTCTCTCATTATCTGAAATTGCTTTACATCACTTAATGAAAGCTACGCATATTTTTATTGTGTACATCTTTCTCGTACAATAAAGAACAAAATGAGAACTTTATCTACATTTTGCGCTTTTCTTTCCTAATGATAAGCATTATTTTATTTATTGCGACAATGTCACACTTTGACAGTTTAGAATATTTAATATTAATTAGATAATCAAAGTCACAGTTAAAATATGCAACGTTAACCTTTATTGTTCAAATTAGCTCATTAACTTTAATAATTAGTTGGTAATGTTTAACATTATCAACCAACCATTCATTGCTTTTTTTTTTGTATTTTGTTCTTTTTCTGATGTCCTATTCATTGATAAAATATTTTTAGTTTAAAAAAATTAAAGAAAAAAAATATTTGTAAACACCTTACTCGATAACGATGTTTATATTTCAATACATGGTTAACTGCTTGGCTACTTGTCCAACTAAAATTAACACAAGTAATTTTAGCAACAATTAGTCGGTGATACTAAATTAGTTGGATTATATTTTAACTAATTTAAAGGTTTATTGTCACATTTTAGCATTTCATACAAGTTAGAAATTCAAATTAAGCATTGTTTGTCGATGATCAAATATTAAAATTAAACAAGTTGAAATTTAAAGAAACTATGCATAAAATATATGATAAAAAGAAAAAGTGAAATAACTGATAAGATTTACTTACTTATGATCTATAACTATACCATCGTGATGCATGTCATCAATAAATGCATCAAAGCAAACTGCAAGAATATAACACGGAAAGGCGAAAAATACAGACCAACTCATTAACGCCGATTGCGTCAAAAATGCAACGTAATGGTGAATAATCATTAATATAACATTCCAAAGATCACTATTTTCACTTTTAATTGTTTTTTTATGAATCGCTATAATTGCATTTTATTAGTCATAGAAAAAGAAAAAGTTCTGACAAATCGTATGGTTAATTTTTCTATAAACTTTTGAATATGAAAATGAAGAAGTTCTTACCAGCTGTAGTAATAACAGCTATCATAGCCCAGAAAATAGTTAGACCAACCATTATTTTACACATCCGATGAAGTCGTAAGGCATGTTTGAAATTTGGATCATGTATAGCTACCTGTTGTACAACAATTTTAATCAATCGATTGAAACTTTTTCGCATCCAGAAGAGAAATAACGAGCAAATCCCACCACTGAATATAATCTTTTGGACAATGGAGAAAATGAAAAAAGAATAAATTCATGTAAAATATTTGCTTGATATATCATTTCTTAATTGAATGAGTGATAAATGATTACATTGCCGACTGATTTGATGGCTATAAAATAACATTACAATACTTTAAGGTCAAATGTCATCAATGTTGTCCACATTATGTACTAAGGAAACAAATATTCATCAAACATACCTTGCAAGGTAACATGCATGAACAATAGCAAATGCAATGTTAACATTAAATCCAGTAAATTCTATTTCTGTTATAATAAAAGCCGAATAACCATTCTATGAGAAATTTAATGCATTTAAATAACAAATATGGTTGAAATGTGTATAATAATACAGAAATTCATGCTTTCAATTAATTGCAGCCATTAAAATAATTAAATTCTTAAGCTAATCGTAATAATGTATGTTATAATAGTAAGAATTACCATGATTATCATAATCATAATATTATAAATCATAAGTGGATATCGCCATGCAGGATTTTCCGTGTAGGAAGTTAATCCGAGGATACGCATATATACAAAAAGTGGTTTAAGAATTATTTCATAATGCTGATTCATCATTGCTTCTATTTTACGATAACTCCGTTGAGAAGACACTAAAAAAGTTTTTTCTTTTAATGAAATAAGAAAAAAAAAAAAAAAAAAACTTCAGTAATTGTCTATGGATACGATTCAGTAGTATTAGCATTATATTTTATTTTTAGATTAGATTTTTAGACTTATTTGATAAAATGATATTTCTTTACAAGTCAAAACAAAACAGTCAAAAAATTTTATGAAATAGCAAAACTCAATCAAACTTATAAAATATCTACCGCACATTTTGCTAATCATACTAGCATAAATTTTAAGTTAACATACAATTTTGCATTGTTACTAAATTCTTCAATAAATTTTTGAAATTTTTATGATTGTGTCTTTATCTAGTTCAATTTCATTTACCCTATTTGTTATGACTATATTTGTTTTAAGTCAAATAAAACAAAAAATTATTGCTTACCAGAAAGGTTTGAAGAAAAATGAGAAACTCGGGAAAGAGTGGACATTGCAGAATCCTTTCGAAAGGTAATTCGATCTCGGTTTAACTTTGCCTCTAAAGTCATAAGGCATTTGCTGGATGGTATCGATAGTATTGATTTTTCTAATAATCTAAAATTTTCAATTTATTATAATGAAATGGAAGTAACAACAACTATTAAATTCGCTCCAGAAATAATACTGCTTTTTTTTTTTTCATTTTCAGAATAAATTTTACAAATATGAAAAACACAATTCGATAATTTTTGATGCACATTAAGCAAATTTAAGCTATTAAAATTAAAATTTAAACTTGTTTAACATGCAAAATCTTCTAGTAAGTATATTTCAATTTACTTTTCAGCTTCTGAAAGCATTTTATTCGATTTCACCGGGATGCTTTGAAATGACGAACAAATTTAACAAAGGCTTCTTCCACTGAACGCAGAAAACAGCGTTAAATTATAATAGTTTTGATGAAAAAAAAAAGCACTTTTAATCATTTTCTTTTAGATAATTGCGTGTTTCCTGAAAATTTATCTCGAAACTTTCCGAAAATTAATAATTCTTAGAAAAAAAAAAAAAAAAACATTGTTTTTCCATTTTTCACAAATTCACTCTTTCTTAATATCTACATTTATTTAAAACTTCAAAATACATCAGATATTTGGCATTTCAGGATGCCCATAATGTTTTATTGATAAAAAAATCAGCAAAAAAAAAAGCCAAGAATTGCACTTAACTCTTCCACTTATAATTTTCATTTATATACATCAAATTTTTTTTTTCTTCCATCGAAAGTACTTTACATTTAATCTAAAATTCGTTTATACAAGCTTAAACTCTTCAAAATTTTTACATTTTTACAATTTAGGATATACTTAAGTAAATGGGTTTATATGCAGAAAGTAAAAGTTACAATTTTTTTTTTTTGTATAATTCACTTTCGTGATAACTTTCTTCCTCATAATTTATACATTCTTCATTGGTTTACTTTCCTTACTTTACATCATTAGTCGTCAAATTGTCACACCCTATTTGATGTCCCAAAAAAGGTTAAAGGTTCTTAATTTCCGAGTGAAATTTGTTGCATTTTCCATTGCACATTTAAATTGCATAAAAATGTATCAAAATATATATTTTATCGCCAAAGATATTTAAATTTATAAAATAAATTAAAGAGACGTGAACCTTTGATAGATAATTAGAAATTTCAACAAAGCATCCAATTATCATTTATGTTTTTCAATAAATTTAAACATTATGCAATTTAGTGATTAAAATAGCACAAAATTACTCAAATTTTATTTCAGTTCACTTTATCAATTGATTATGCAATACTGATCGAACAACAAACATTTGTACTTCGTACATACATTTAAGATTATATTAGCACCAATAGGTTATCATAGCCTAATAATAGTTTATAGAGTTGATAATAGTTTTTCTGATTAGACTTTTCGAGAATCGCTAAAACTGCTAAATATGAAAGGATAATTTTTGACATTTTCGAAATTTGAAAAATCGTAGAAATCTAAAATTATAATAACTATAACAGCGATTTCATAACTGAGAGCATTCCTTCACTTGCCTTAATCCGTTTTCTTGATCCATTTCACATTTATCTTTGTTGACATTTACCGCTGTTGCTGCCGGTTTCGGAATATGAAAACCGATGAAGAATTGATATAAATATACGCCAATTATAGCACCCACAATTGGCGCCACTAGTGGAACGAGAAAAAAGTAGTTATGGAATCTGAAAGAATGAAAATTTAGATAAATTTCAGGAAATTTTGAAAGAGCAAATAAGATTGCTCAAATAAATAAGATTGATGGAAAATTAAAGCACTGACGTAAAAAGCTGAGTGCCATAACCAATTAAAGAGGCAAAAATCCGTGCCCCAAAGTCGCTAGCTGGATTGACCGGAGAACCCATATTCAAGCCACAACAAATTGAAATTGTTGTTGCGATTGTACCGAAGAGAGCTGGCATTAAATTTCTTGGTATTTGGTTCTTGGGTTCGCAGCAGAATGCGACAAAAAGGCCAATTAGACTGGTGCCAGCCATCTAAAACTACGAATGAGAAATTGAAATGAGTTATCGAACAAAAAGTAACTAACTTACTACGAAATCGGACAGTATTTTAACTATGAAAATCTATTTTGCTAATTTATTGTTAAGTTGTGATTTAATGAATTTTGTAAACAAAAGAAAGACAAACCTGATCGATAAAAGCGCCAGTATTTGAAAGATAAGCCCGTGGGAATGACGCAAAAATTATTCCCGTCGCATTTGGCCCACTTATTGCCCGTACTCCTCCATCAAAGGCATTTATTGCCTCTGAAAACGTGAAAGTTGTGTAAGTGCCAGGAAGAAGTTATTTACTTAATTACATTTAATATTCAAATTTACTTTACCACTGTAAACTAAATACATTGTCCCTGCGCCAAATGCGGCGCCAAGTGTTTGTGCAATGAAATATAGAAGACTGTGAGTGAAAGATATCTTTCCGAGAATGCATAAAGCAGCTGTTACTGCCGGATTCACATGTCCACCTGGAAATTAGTCCAATTGTACATACAATTTCAATAATTCCTAAAACACAAATACAACATTGTGTTGGCAAAAGGACTAATTGTGTTGCAATAAAAAGAGTTTTCATTCCTAAAACTTATGGCCAAATAGGATCGATTCAAAGTGCTAACAGTCCTAATCTGTGGTACTAACAAAGAGCCTAGCAAGTGTTTGTACTTGAAGCAGTATCTAGTTACAATAGTTTTGGTATATAGCCGAAATGGCAGAAATATAAACTTTTTCGATAAGACATAAATCAGGGATTTATCACTTATGGAACACACAACAGTCAGAATTTGAGTTTTCATTTTAGCTTCTTTATATGAGCTACACTTTTCCTTATTTAATTTGATGGTTTCAGGTAAAAACAGGTAGAGAACAACTTCGTAAAGTTTTGTAAGTTACCCGAAGTTTCCCATGCAACATAAACTGATAGTGCGATTGCCAGTCCCCAACCGATATTAATTTGTACCGGAGAGCTTGATGTTCCGGGACTGAGTACGAACTGAGCCATCACACCAGTACCAATGAACTGAATTCTCCATCAAATTTATTTCCTGATCAGACGACAGAAAATCTCCTCGGAAGAAGTGCATTGCATTCTTTGAGAAAGGACTAAGCTTCAGAATATCAAAAAAGTTCAAGGTTCAAATTTCAATAGACTTAAAACAATAAATTGAAATACTAACTCTTAGAAGAGCGGTGCCATAAAATTCAGCAAGCAAATTACGAGCCAATTCTTTTTCTATGCGTCCATATTTTTTGAGGCGTTCCATGTGATGCATTCTGTTTAATATGAAATTTGTATGCAATTCTGAAATGCCTACGAATCTTCAAATCGCAGTTTTAGACAATATTATCCATTTCAGTACTAAAGAATTCGCATAAATACTAGGCCAGAAGGCACCCCTCGAATAAAGTTTGTAGCTAAGTATTCCAGATGAAAGCTTGCAGGGCTGAATTGAAATAATTTAATCGTTCTGACTGTTATGTAATCATCAGTAACGATTCTTTCAATCATCCAATCACACCCGAAAGTCAGATTTAGATCAATTTTTATGATTGTCACAGAAGTGAAACAATCTCAAAAAGTGATTGAAAATAAAAATTATTTCTTCAGACGAGAAGAAGAAATTTCCTTTAAAATCAGTTAAACAGTACAAAGAGAGGTAGTATTTGAAAAAAAAGGGAAAAGAAATTAATGATAGCAAATTATTTGACATTTGTCACTGATACTCTGACTGAGTTATATTTGAACAAAATGTCGGGAAAAGCACAGCAAAGATGCAAACGTTTCCACATTCAACCGCTTAGAGCAATAAAACTGATTTGACAAATAAAAAAAAAAAGGAAAATAACGTGGAAATGTCGCTTTCATTGACGTTCCGAAGTCTGAGAAAAGTATGGGATGACGATGCTTACATTAAATTAAATTTGTTTTACATATGACAATGCCGCCTTAAGTGCTCCATAATGATTTAGCAGACTGATCACATCCCTGAGATTTCCGGGAAATTTTAATTAATTGATGATAAATTCTTTGGGACACCAAATATAGTATCAAAAGTGATTAATTGGAGAAATTCGGCTGGGATTGGTCGTTGAGTAGAGACTGAAGGATATAAACAAACTATGAAAACCGAATTTAAGACTATTTCAATCAAAACTGCACCTTAGACAATAGCTTTAACCACGTTTTATAGTAGGCGTTGGCTTACAATATAACGTATGGTTACAGTGAGTAAATAAATAGTTGTCACTCTTGGTTGACCTTTGCCCTTTGTATAGTAGACAGTTGGTTTATAACATTACGTGAATTACTTGTAAGGATGACCTTCGAGTGGAACACCCCTACTTCATTTAGATATTGTAGATAAGATTGCTTTGTAACAAAGAAAGCTAATTGAGCAACGAGCTTATAACCTTTGAACCATCGAATATAAATTTGACTGTCACACTGAGAACTTTTAACAATAAAAGTGGAAGAATCTATTCACAACGTATTAAGCAGTGACATACATCCTAGACAATGCACAGAAGTACAGTTACCATTGAATGATGAATGTTGGATAAATCATTTCTCATATAAATTTAACTAAGTATTTTGAAATAAATAGTGTCATCTGTTACAACTCGAATTAATTCAATTATAAACATTCCATTGAAAATAATAGAGGAAAAGAAATTTTGTTTAAAATCACTTGAAAAGTACAAAGGAAGTAGTGTTTAAAAAATTACAGTCAGAAGGAAAAGAAATTAATGATAATAAATTAGTTGAAGACAACAAACTTACATCTATCATTGGTACTCTGAAATTTTAAACAAAATATCAAGAAAAGCATAGCAAATAAAAGAACAAGTCCACTTCAACTGTTTAGATTGATTTGATTACTTATTTGTTAGTAACTATTCGTATTTTTCGCTACACATAAACATAAGATCAACAAATCATTCTACTCTTATAAATTTGATTGATACTATAAAGTGTGCAGCAACTCGCTTTATTGTATGAAAATATTTCTTTCATTGGTGTTTTAAAGTGTGAAAATAGAATGGTATAATGACGCTTACATTAAATTAAATTTGTTTTACACATATGTTAGTGTTGCATTTGTGATTTGATAATTAAGCAGTGATATGTGGTCTAAAAGTCTATTAGTTTTAAGTGGATCTAAATTTGTCAGACATAATTGTTAAGTTTGTTATGAATGAAATACTGAATAGAGAAGAATTAATCGTCTAACTTCAAGAAATTTCTATTTCAATTTTTTCATTTTTTTTTTTGTTGAATTTACCCGCCGAATGGATATAAAATTGATTGAAAGGAGATTAATTGGCCGCACAATAATGTCTTAATCAAATTCAATGAACGCTGAAGGCATTTATTTTTACTTATTGCAATTTCAAATTCATTCTACTGGGAACAATTTTCGCTCCTATTTCACATTTTGGTAAATGAAAAGAGCGCAATGAGTTAGAAAAAATTGCAACATTTAACAAACAGAATTTTCTTTTAAAGACATAAAAGAAAGAAATATTTACAAAAAAAAAAAAAAAAAAAAAAAACTTTGCAAGAACAAAGTAATAAATCATGAGATCAAAAGGTTATTGAGTGGTACTAATATTTGGTTCCTTATATTTTATAAAATATAAAACAGGAAGTAAGTTTATAGTGCATACAGTAGGAATTATTAAGTGCAGGTGGTTTAAGTAAGAAGTGCAAGTATGCGTTTATTGGTGTCAAAAAAATTTTCCACACAATCAAAAAGAATTTCCAAAAATTCCAAATCTGATAGATTGTGAATTGCTTTTTTTGATTAAATTTAGAATTATTGACTCAGCCAGTTATGCTTTATAACCAAATGACTCATACATATGTCAAAACGATGAATTAAAACTGTCAACAAATGAGTGTTTGCTTGAATGATACCTGCCTGAAAGTGTATACCTTGAATTGTGTACATGTAATGCCATTCAGTTTTGATGAAAGATTAAAATTAGCTTAGTTAATAAAAGATTACTGTAGAGCCATAAGTTGTGTATCATTGCGCCACTTTGATCATTAGGGAAACAGACTGGTATATATGTATCATAAAACTTGAAATGTTTGATAAATGCTGTTGATAATATATATATATATATGTATACAATATTTTTTATTCCTTCGCTTAGATTCGAGTACAACCAAGAGAAGAAAAAAAAAAATTCATATGGTTTTCGAATTCAAATTTATTCAGAAAATGGAAATTCAATACCTTCGACAACAAGTAATGCCATTCCGTCTTCACAAGAAAACGAAAAAAAAAAATTGTGTAAAAAAGTAGGCTAGCTATTGTATTTTTCTATTTAGTACAAAAATGTGGACAAAAACAGAAATAAAGGCATAAATAGAAAATAAAAAAAAAAAAAAAAAAAACAAAATAGTATTACACTATTACCGGCCAATTATCAAACAATCAATTAAGGTGCAAAGTACTCAAAAAGGTAACTTATCATCACCACAGTTAAACATGAATTGCATTGATAGATGGAATTTTGCTAGGATTTTTTTTTTTTTTTATTAAATGTTTCCAACAGTTGGCCGAGGCAGATAGAAATGTAATATAAATCGCTGATATGGAAAATTAGATGTGCATTTGATGGCGCTAAACTTTTATCTCATATCTGCACTAATTTTAGCTTACGACCGGTCCCTATAGAGAAATAAATCATCTAATTTAGAAATAGTGAGGCAAAATCATTTAATTAAATTGGAATTGGATAACTTTTCAGAAAGAAATCGAATTCTTCATATGCTGCATTTACACTTGTATTTATTTTGTTTATTGGGTTTTTTTTTTCAGCGTTGACTTTATGCAAGATCTCTGAAAAAGAAAAAAAAAAGAAATATGTGAATAATTAAAATTACAAAATTAAAAATGTTTTGAAAGATGATACCAAAACAATTTGAATTATTTATAGTAATCATAAAAAAAAAAAAAGTATACAGTTATGATATTTTTTTATTCAGTAAAGTGAAATTATTAAACAAATTTTGATCCAAACTTAAAGTAAACCAGAATAGAGAGAAGTCAACATACGTAGTTTTCAAAGGAATGCCATCACCATCGGTTTTATTTTCCTTCATATAACTGGGCGGTTGATCTGGAATTTGAAAGCCAACGAAGATGAAATATGACCAAGCTGCAGCAATTGCGCCAAAGAACGGTGCCACTATTGGAATCCAGAAATAGTAATTATGATAACTGCAAAAGAAGCTAGTATAAGATATCGAAACGCTTTTAATAAATATTATTAGCGATCTAATGAGTTACTTTAAATATGACTTTACAAGTTATCAGTACAACAGAAAAATCTACACTTAATAACAATTCACTAAAATTTAATTAACATTAAAATAAATAAACATTAACAAACGATTATCAAAATATCAAATTATCAAACATAGATACTATCAAGCTATACGACAGCTATTCATACAATATAAGAAGTGTCTGTATATGAATCATTTGTTGTGATTATTTAAGAAAAAAAAAAAGACATCAATTCATCATACCTAAAAACTTCCCAACCATATCCGATCATAGCAGCAAAAAGACGTGGAGCAAAGTCTCGAGCAGGATTAATAGGATATCCAAGATTCATTCCAAATGCCATACCAATCATTGCAACAACTAATCCAATAAGAAGTGGATGAATTGCAAATGGAATTTCTAGACGTTTGTCCGTGATCACACATGCAAAAAGAGCCAAAAATCCTGTACCAACAAACTAAAAAAGAAGAAAAAAAAAAAAAAAAATGGATAAAATAAAATATTCCATTTGCAATTTTACAATATATATCTATTCCTTCAATTAAATTTAAATTTATATTTGAAAAGCATATAAAGTGATAGCGATAAGAAAGGCAAATTTTTCATACTCTTTTTTCCTTTAAATTTTAATAAAATTTTATTGATAAAATTCAATATTTTGTTAATAAAATATACATAAGAGGCCAATAAAGTGATCTAATACTGTAATATAAGAGCAAATATTACAAACACATAGAATTCAAAAAATTTTTGGTTTAAAAGTTTAGAAATGGAAAGAAATAAATTTGCATTAAATTACTAAAACTAAGCTTATTTACTACAGAATATATTTATAGTATAGAAGAATAGTGATTACTTGATCCCAAAATGCGATCGTATTTGAGACGTGAGGCGCAGGCATTGACGTGAACAATCCAGCTGTACCATTCGGACCTGCTACAATGCGAAGATCACCCAATACATGATGAGTTTGATCTGAAATCATTTCTTACTCTTTCATATGATATAGAAATTTATTATAAATGATAAATTAAAATAATATTAAATTGGAAACATTACTGAATTGGAATTAATACCTAGATAAACAGTATACGCAAATGCTGTGCCGACAAAAGCGCCAAGAACTTGCACGATACTATAGTAAAAAAAATGTGAGAGAGGCAATTTTCCAAGAGTATAAAACATTAGCGAAATTGCTGGATTCAGATGTCCTCCTTAAAATATCATTGCTGAACTTAAAATATTAATGAATTTAAAAAAAAAAAATAAAATAAATAAAAAGTAGAATATGGAATATATTTCTTCGTAAGATTAAGCATAAAAGTATCGTCACTAAGAGACACTGCTCATTTGAAATGCTAAATATTTTTAATGAATTTATTTTGAAATTTCATTAAATAATGATTTATTTAGAATAACTTTTGAACTTGTACGGAAATTTTTGAAAGCAATTTAAAAAGGAAATAAATGAAAATTTCTCAGCATGTCAGTGTCTTTTTCTTAAATTTCTAACTTATTGCTCTTTATCAATTATTCCCATAAACAAATAAACAAACAGAAGCTATTATACCTGATGTCTTTGAACAGGTATAAACACAGAACATGATCGTAAATCCCCATCCAAGATTGATTTGCATCCATGTATTCAACTGTTTATGAGATAAATCGAATTGATGTACTATACTGATTCCAAGAAACTAAAATATTTTTTAAGTTTAATTAATTTAATTTATTATCATTTGTTATAAGTTAATTTTTTTTCTTGAAAAATACAATTCGTTATTTGACTACATGATTTAAAAACCTAACAGATAAAATTTAAAAAAATTATAAAAGAATAAATTTACTCATTTATTTTTATTAAATGTATTTATAAATACGCTTCTAGTCAATGAATTGGGCTAATTTTTATGAGGACGAAATAAGCAAATCTCTAAATTATTATTAAGAATGTATTATTTCTTGTCAAACAATTGATAGAAAAAAAAAAAAGAAATAAACCATTAATTTTAACTTTTTTTTTTCTTTCATATTTCACTTAATACATTTCTTTTTTCGTTTAACTTTTTTTCACCTTTAATAAAATATTTAAAACTTGAAAAAATTTAAGAACTCAAAAAAACTTATAAGAAATTAAATAATTTCTTTTATTTAACAAAATAAATTGAGGAAGTTTCCTTAACTACAAAAATAACCAAAAATTATCAAAAATTCTCTATAAAAAAATGAGGAAGTTTTTTCACTTTATTTATCTAATTGTTCCTCGGGATAGTTTATAAATTTGACAATTTCATATTGAAAGCTATGCAAACATCAGTATGTGCATCAAAGGTCATTCTCGATGAAGCATAAAATATGCATGGGAAAATATAATATTTTTTGTTGAAAAAAAAAAAAAAAAAACATCAATATAACTCGAATGTTTCAAATAACTGATTGTAACATTACTAAGTTTTCTCCTTCAATAATTATAAATAAAACATTTTTTTAATCCAAATCAAAGAAAAAAATCAAATTTTCTTTTAAGTTTTTTCAGTTAAAAATAAGGAAATCTTTTATAAAAGAATTTATATTTTCTAACATTTTATAGTTAAATAAGGATGCTAATCAAATTGAATTTTCATGATAATAGTAACTATTGTTTAGCTATGCTATTGAGTTAGAATAGATCTTAGTATGAAAGAAATTTGTCAAATCTTACCAGTAATAGTAAAGAGCCATAGAATTCGGATAAACAATTAACTACAGTGCGATTTTCAATGTGGAATATTCGTCGAGCTTTTTCCAGTGGTGAATCCATCATTTTATCGCCCGATAAATTCTTAAAAAAAAAAAAAAAAAAAAACTTTTTAGAAAGAAAAAATTTTGGAAAAAAGAAAACGTCCGAACAATGGGTAAATACTTGCGCTGATCATAATTAAAGTTAATCTTAACATTCAAATATAATTAGATAATGGTAATGAATGATAATAGAGAAATTTGGTAGAACAAAAAAAAAAATTTTATTTCAAAAAGTTTAGCAAATTCTTAGCAAAATTTAATGATCTATTTATGCTGCTATGACAAATGCTATTCTTTAAAATAAGAATGATGCAAGAGATAACACTAAAAAAATGATAACTTATCACTTACAATAAATAGACGATAACTTATCACTTACAATAAGTAAACGATAACTTATCACTTACAATAAATAGACGATAACTTATCACTTACAATAAGTAAACGATAACTTATCACTTATAATAAATAGACGATAACTTATCACTTACAATAAGTAAACGATAACTTATCACTTACAATAAGTAAACGATAACTTATCACTTACAATAAGTAAACGATAACTTATCACTTACAATAAGTAAAGAGTAACCTATAAGTTGTTATTGTTAAAAGGCAAATATAATGAACTCATTGCGAAAAGTATATTTATACTTTGCTTCGTCTCGACCATATCCTTCATAATTTGTACTTTGCTTCTTCATCTTCTTCTTCCACTTTTTACTTTCCCTTCCTTCCAGTTCTATCATGAGGAAGTACACCCTACCCAGAATGACGACATTCCAGAAGAACAACTTGAAAAAAATTCATATAATTTAAACGAAATTCACACGTTTAACTCTAACAAAAAAAAGAAAAAAGAAAAAAAGAAGAAAGATTGGTCCGTCTTTTTTTTTTTTTTTTTTTGTAAAACTATCTTATTCTCTTTATTGAATAATAAATTAGACAAATGTTAGCAATATTAGTTCCTCAAGAAGTACTTCCTTTTTACAAGCAATAAACACATGATTAATTATATCTATATTGACAACTAATTAGTTCTGAAATAATATTCAATTTGAAATTTCTTTTCTTTCTCATTTAGTAAAAATGTTATGGAATAATATAAAGTATTACCTAAAAAATAATGAAAAACTTTTTAATTGAAGTTTTTTCAATCAAACAATTAATTATAATTGTTCCCTAGCTTCACTAAATTAATTTTTATTAATTTTATCAACAGCTTATAACATCTTTTGATGATATTTGAAGAGAAGAAGAACTAACGAAATGAAAAAAGCTAAATGTTATTTATCAAATTGTCTCATTTTCATATAGTTATGACTGATCTTCATTTATCGATTTATTGTATATTTAAATGAAATTTTGATAATTGAAAAAGATCAATGAAAAATGAATTGTACAAACAAAACAGTGCAAAAATTCTTTTTCACATTCATTTCATTGTATCTTCTTTCTTTCAAGTGCTATTTTACATGGAAATGTTTGTTTTTTTTTTTCAAAAAAAAGAAATTTAGCTCAAAATTAAGTGAAAAATTCAGGGTTTATTTAAAATAAATTTAATATTTACTCAAAATTAGGTGAAGAAAATTTTTTAAATTTACACTGAAATTTCGACATGAAATTTGTGCTTAAATAGTAATGATAAATGCAAAAAAAAAAAAGTTATGCTCTCTCCTATAAATGTAATTAAAAGTTTGTTGCTTATCCAAACAGATAGTTCCATCCCTTTCAATTAAAAAAAATAAAAAGGTTTTTTAACCAAATAGAATATGTGATAATTTAAAAACAGATTATCAAAAAAAAAAGAAAGAAAAAAATTCATTATATAGCTTATAGCAAAGGATTTCATATCTAATAACAACGGACAATCATATCCGTTACCATTTATAATATTAAAGCAATCTGTGAAATGTAAACTATGAAAATATATTTTCATTAAGATTTATTTGATAAATGACCATTGGTCACCATGGCGATGATAATAAGTTGAAAATAATATTAAATAATATGAAAAAAAAACAAAACAAAACAAAACAAAAAACAAAAAAATCTATAAAAAATAATGAGAAATGCTACAAGTGGTAGCTATGGTGAAAAAAAAAAAAAAAAGCGTCGATATGCGTAAGTACGAAATGAAGCATAGATGCATCAAAATTTATCGAAGATTTTCAAAAGAAGAATGGGACAAATTAACTTAGCATAATATTGAGAGGATGGAAGAGAGGCGCAAAAAGGATTTGGGCTGGAAGAGAGGCGCAAAAAGGATTTAGCTAAGTTAGAAAGGATACTTTAGCTTATGGCACCTGTCCTTCAAATCTCTATCTTTCATCAACAAAACTATAAATGCTACTGCTGCTAGTGGTGCTGGTGCTGGTGCTGGTGCTGGTACATTTGTAGTAAAAAAAAAAGAGAGAGGAAATATAAGCGCGCACAAAGCACTAAGTCGTTTAGCGCTTAACACTGTTTTCCTTTTTTTTTTTTTTTTCTTCTTGACTAGTACAGGCCAAATTTGATCAATATTCACTTCAGAAAATTGAAATAAAGAAGAAAAAAGTTTCCTTATAGCATTAAATAGTGTAAGCAAAAAAAAAAAAGTAAGTAAGAGATATTATTTTTGGCTCTTAAAAGGAAATTTTCTAATTGCCTCTTTGGGCTTTTATATTATAATGCAATTAATACTGCGTTTTTTTTTTTTTTTATAAAATTAATTATATAATCAATTTTTTTTTTTATTCTTATTTTTGTGCCTAATGTTTTATTCTATTGATTTTTCTATACATTTCCAATTTCTTTTCTTGTTGGTATAAAATTTCAAACACACAAACGATTATTGCGTATAATTTATCATTTTTTTTTTTTTTCTTCTTTTTATGTTCCTTTTCGTCTTTCCGTTTCTTTTTTTTTTGTTTTTTGTTTTTCTTTTTTTTTTTAAAATCCCAAAGCTTAAATAGCAGAATGCATCCACAAAATGATTGGAAGTTTCTTTTCTTTGTTTTTTACCGACTCTGTAAATTGCAGTTGAAACATCGGTCCATTTAATCATATTTTCAAACCTTATTTTGCTTTATAAAAAGACAATTTATTTGTATAAATTTAATTAAACTTATAAAAAACAGGAGTTAAAAAATTTTGAATTACATTAATTGCATGAATAGCAGAATTTTTGAGATTTTAAAAGAGTTTAAAAATATTCGCATGTTATTCGTTCCATAGATAGATATTACTAAAATGAAAATGACAACAACCATAAAAATCATATGTGATAAACAAATTTTTGAAAAGTTAGTCAATGCTTAATGTCATCCCTAAAGCATTAAGTGTTTTATAAAAGAAGGAAAAATCTCGTTGTCAACATGATGTCATGCAAAAGATGCGCAAGAATTTGAAATGAGCATAAATTATTGCAAAATGTATGCAAAAATGCTTACATCAAACATAATATTATACAAAATTTTTAACAGTAAAATAATTTTATGCAAAAGATATTAGCGAGAAAATTCCAATATCATTGCGGTAAATTCAATGTTTCAAAATTGTTCCTTCATGAATTGCTATCTCTTTTAGCAGCATTACTAAATACCCTACGTCACCAGAAGAACATTGGATAGAGATTTTATTGATATTAAAAAAAGATAAAGCTTGAATTCTTTCTTCTTTTTTTTTTCTTAAATTTATTCACAAATCATTGAAACGAACGAATGAATGAATAACAAATGATTTAAAAAAAAAAAAAAAAAATTAAAGTGATGAACAAAATTAAACGAATGGATGCAATTAATCAACATACAATTTTATTATTGATATTGTTATCTTTCCAAAAGATTAAAAAAAAAAAAAAAAGAAATCAAATTAGTAACATTTCAATTAAACTTTGCGTGAATTTATAAACTAAAATTATAAAAGAATAAAAAAATTTAGCATATCAAACATTTTTCATAAAAAAAAAGTATAGATTAGACTTCAAAATAAAAAAAAAGAAAGAAAGAAAGAAACTGTAGTTTGAAAATTTGAAAAAGTAGAAGGAATAAAATTCCCTAAGGTGGAAATAATTTGAATCATACCATTTTTCTTCCAATATTCTCTCTTCATCCCTCTCTCTCTCTCTCTCTCTCTCTCTCTCTCTCGCTGTCATCTAAATATACTTTTTGACTAGATGGCTCTTCATGACTTGAAAAAAAAAAAAGAAATGACATTTTTTTCCTTTTTACAAGCCTACAAATAATGCTGTCACAATGCTATTGTTTGCATTTTAAAAGAGATAACAATTTATCCAAATTAGAGATTTCAAACAAATTATCAACTTTTAAAAACGAAAAATTTTTGACATTTATAAAAATGGTATTTTAATTTATTTCCTAATTCATCTTCATTATGATTCATTATTAGTGAGAAGATACTGTGAAGTAACAAACAAAGCTTTTTGTGCTTTTTTTTTTATCAGAGCTTTTCCCAAGTTTTCTTGTTAAAAATTGATAAGTGAAAAAAAAAAAAAAAAAAAAAGAACTTTGAGTTTTTCATCAATGAAAATTTCAATAGATATTACCATACATAAACTAATTTTTCAATTTAAAAATGTAATAGAAAAAACAAAAAAAATTGCCGTTGAATTTTCAGAAAGATTGGAAAAGTTATTTACATCTAAGATTTTTAATTTTAAAATAGTGATTTCAACTCTGTGAACAAATGCATACAATTATTCCATAGAAAATGCAACATGAATCTTACAAATGTTTCCGGATCCTGAAATTCATACCAGTATCGAAGGAAAAAAAGAAAAAATATGAAATTTCTGGGACAATTAAATCAAAAAAAATCATTTTGCTTATCAAATCTGTATTTTCTATTATAAATTTGAATTTCTATCAATTAAATATACTTAAATTTGATGATCCGGAATCATCCGTGAAATTCATGATGCCTTTCATATCGGATATTATTAATTTTCTCATATATTTGATTATTTTATATTTTAAAATGAAAATCCTATTTAACATTAGACTCTATGGCAATAATATTAACCTCCACTACCACAACTTATGCTATTTTTATGAAACAAAACTAACAAATATTAAAAAATTTAAAAAATTTTTTTAAAAAATGTATTCCATTAATTATTGTTTAAAATATAAAAAAAAAAAAGTTGGAAAACGGATTTTTCAGATATATCATTGAGTAATAATAATCAGATGGGAAAAATAGACGTACTTCTCACATAGCTATGAGAATACAAATTTTTGTATTGTTTAAATGTGATTGATAAGGGAAAGTTTATTAAAAACCGTAATAGAGCCAAGCTAAAAATGAAATGATGGAATAACAGGTAAACATTAATAAGGCTAAACGTATGGGTACTTCATATTTAAATATAAATGTTAAGAAAACAAGCAAATTTTTAGTATCCCTTATTTAACTAGGTAGAATAAGTAATAATTAGGTAATAATCACAGAAAATTAAAAAGTTATTATTAATTACCATTACGCTAAATTATTATTAAATAACAACAATGAAGTATATAATGAATATATTATAAAAAAATTGCTCAACTATATATATATAAAATAGATGAAATAAATAAATTCTGATTAATTTCTTGGAGCTATCTTATAGCAAATGATCTATGAACTATTCTATTTAATTATAAATGAGTTATTAATTAGATGATATGATAAATGAAGAAATGATTCTTTCGTTACAGTTAAAAGAATTGCAAAAAAGAAAACAAATGAAGAAATTAGTGAGAGAGAAAGAGAGAGAG
Source organism: Brugia malayi (assembly GCF_000002995.4). NCBI lineage: Eukaryota > Metazoa > Nematoda > Chromadorea > Rhabditida > Onchocercidae > Brugia > Brugia malayi. The sequence goes on along the minus strand of NW_025062476.1, from coordinate 2,972,271 downwards.
AATATTAGGATATCATTTGCTCTTATCAAATCATTGAATCATTCACGCTTACTTTCTTACTTTTCCGCTTCCATCATTAATTCATTATCAGTGATTGTCAAGCAATAACAATAACAATAACAACAACAACAACAAATCTGATTAGGTATTAACGGATGGAACTGAAATTGTAATAATTGTTCCCTTCTACTAGTCTTCCTTATCAGTATCAATGCTATTAAACTATGGGAGTGGCAAAGAGTATCTTCTGAGAAAGAAAAAATGAAAGATTAGTGAGAAAATGTTTGGTTTGTATTTGAAAAGAAAAGAGATGAATTGAAAAGGTTGCAAAAAAGTTGAGTCATATCATTTTTGTCTCAAAGAATGCAACCAAAGAGTGTTTTGCTTGTTTGTTGCATTATTTATTATTATTATTGTTGATTACTAAAAGCAGAATTGATGTGGCAATGATAAGAAATTGTTAATTAAGAAATGAATAAATTTATAAAATATTTCCTTTCATTTTACATATATTTCAAAGCAATAAATGAGAAGACAAGCTTTTAGAGAAGAAAAAAATTCAAATATTCAAGATATCATCAAAACACATTCAATAAATATTAATTAAATTTGAAAATGAAAAGTAAAAAAAAAAAGAATTTCCATAAAATTAGAGTATTAGTTAAGATTAAGTCGATTAATTTCGTTAAGTTTTTTTTTTTTTTTTTAAAAATGACCAATATAGAAATAGAAATAGAGAAAAAAATTCCATATGATTGATAAGAAAAAATGAAAAAATGATTGATTTCATGAGGGAATATTCGAGAGTCTACTGCACCATATCATATAACACATGCAGTACGGATTGATGATAACAGCTCAGAAGTGGTCGTGTAGAAACGGAAACATTCACAGTTCAAAACTCAGATTTGTTTGCTTTTTCATCCATCAATCTATCACGGAAATGAAACTTGAAAATGAATCGTTCCTAATATCACATAACATTTAAAACTTTTACCCTCAATTTTTAATTTACTATTTCAAAAAAAAATTCAACTTACATTTTGTATGCTATGAATTAGTAAAATTTCGTACACGTGAAAGATAATAAAATATTGAATTTATGAAAAAGAGATGAGAAAAAGTACAATCTAAGAATCAAAAATGATTGAAAAGTTTAACTGAAATTTGATAATTCATAGTTTTATTTATTGCATATGAAAAAAAAAAAAAACGAAGAAAAAAAGAAAAGAAAAGAGAAGGAACGAAAAAACAAAAAATTTGAAAATTTAAAAGTTTAAAGTGAAAAAATTATAGTAGAAATGAAATTGGTGTTAAACTGAAAAGAATTTAAGCTGAATTCATTGAAAATTACGAAATTTATCGTTTGATAAATGACGTGAATGACGAGGAGTGACGATGATGACAATGAAAAGTTTTGATTTAAACAAAGTTAATAAATGCTACTACTTGCTGCCACTGCCAATGCCAATGCTAATGCTACTGCTAATGCTAATGCTGTTTTCAACTTCATAACAATTTGCTGTTTTTGAAAAACGTTTAAGTTACAGATATCATTTGTTAAAAAGAAAGAAAGGAAAAAAAAAAAAAAAGAGAGAGAGAGATAAGATGAAAAGAGAAAAGATTTTATGAAAAATGAATTAGACTTTTTCGTTTTGTTTCTGAAAGATTGAAAAAATAAAAGTGAAATGAGTGTTTTTTTGTTTGCACTTTCTCAAATTTTACTCGCTAATTTTTCCAAACATCCTTTGATTTATATTCCTAAATCTTAAACCATCAAAAAAACAAGCGAAAAAATTAGCTTTATGAATGAAATAAATTGATAATCAAAATTTTCAGCGAGAAAAAAAAAAAAGAAAAAAGTATAAATAAATTTGAAGTTAGAACGCAAATTTTCACATGAAAGAATTGATGGAAAGGAGAAAGAAGGAAATAATTTTGATACCTTCGTTTGAAAAAAAATTGCTAACAATTTTAAAGTAAATCTCGAGAAAAAAAAAACGGATGCATAAAAGTTTCGAAATTCCATATTTACTATTCATGCAAAAAAAAAAAAAAATGCTATAACAATCTTTTTGAAAAAAATTTTTTTTTTAGAGCAATACTTTAATCAAAACTTATTATATTTTTGAGAAATTATTAAAATGATATTTCCAAAAACATTTGAAAAGTAATACACGAATTATTTAAAACATATTTCTTTAGATGATTCCAAATTTCTAATCATTTTCGAGATGAAAATTTAAACAGCAAAATTCTCGAATAACACTAGAAGCATTAGTAATTAGCAAAAAGATGACAGTGATTACTTGCTAGATTATCTTAACCTGTTAATTTCTTCTTCCGGAGGTTTTCCTGAAAACGGAACTACTTTTAGTAGATTCAAATTTGAACTCTCTAAATGATAAAAGACATTTAAGTTAAAATTTGGTTCAAATTGAATTCAAAATATGAACCAAAATTTGATGAGAAAATACATTACATTTATAAATTCTAGGCGAAGTAACAATTTCGAAACAATAAAATGAATGATAACTTTACAAATGCATCTCAGATTTTTTTTAAAATTAAATTTGAAGGATTTAATTCCATCAAAAAGTTCCTCTTGTCGATTGCAAAAAAAAAGGAAGAAGGATTTTCAGAATACTGTTATTAATTCCGGAAAAATCTCCGAATAATGAAATAATGAAAAACTTATGACAGACTAACAAAATATGATTAAAAATTGATATTATTTTATGGAAATTTAGTAGTAAAATAATCACTTAGTCACTTGCATTTAATGATCCCAATTGAACTTTTGTGTAATTTGCATAAATATAAGAAATCTAAGAAAAGTGATGGAATAAATCAGTGGATAATATTGCTAAAAATTTTATTGAATTAGTTAATCTTCTGGAAAATATAACTAGAAAATGTTATTACATCAAAGAATTTACAATTACCAATTAAATTTATGTAAAATTACAACCTAATTCGATAAAACTTAATAAGCTGAACTTAATAAGCAATTTGTGTCATACATACATCTATTGATAAAAGTGAAAATTATCATCCAGTAGTATTGTTAACAGTAATGATAACAAGAAATGAAAGGAGAAGAGAAATTTGTTTGAATCAGTAAATTACTCATTAAATACCTATGATCAGTTCAACGGTACAAACATCAAACACAACAAAAACTGTCACCGACTGTCATTTCAAATGAAACTTATCTGATAACTGACACACTATCACAACAGATAATAGAAATTATCAGCAATAACAAGGAAACGAGTAGAAGGAACTATCATTGATAACAGGAATGAATCTTCATCTCTCACGCAACTCACGCAGTCGTCAATTCGTGTAATCAGTAATACTAGCATAACAGTAAACTAAACTTACGTACGTGACAATAACGTAACATTAGGGAGGAGAAGCAATGATGGTCGAGATTGATCTCACAAGAAGATATTATGGTGAGGAATGATGGGAGAAGGATGATGGATGCTTGATAGGTAGGTACGAAGAGATGTCACATCGCACCGACCGCATGCATCATCGATCGGAACGGTCTACCAGTGATGTCATTGCTGGTTGCTTATTTGTATTTTTGCCTCGTTCCCTCCAATTTTGCCCTAATTTTTCTTCTTCCCTCCAAAAAATATCTCAAATTAAGATTTAGATTTTGAATTAGAACTAATTTACATTGTCACATTTATCAATAAAACAAAAATCAATATTATGTCTTATCAATAAATTCTTATCATTATTATCATATCATTTATTATATCAAAAATGATTCATTTCAATTTTATTACTACGCTTTTTCTTTTTTTTTCTTTATTATTTCATTTTATCAAAATATTAAATAATTATATCAGAAAATTAGATGAAAAGAATAATATAACAATGAAATGATAATTTTTTTCAAATAAGCAAAATGTAAAATAAATTAAAATGATAAACAAAAAAAAAAAAGAAATAAAAGGAACAATTGAATTGTCTTATCATTGTAATATTGTAACTGTTAGCTAATAGTTAATCACACTGTTAAAATTTGATAGATAACATATCATTTATTTATTTATTTTTTTGTTGATATATTATTAAATTTGATTCATTTGTGATTTTTTATTTTATTTTATTAATATTTGATGCAATTTTTTAAATTAAACGTAAAATAAAATAAAATATAGCAATGAGTTATTGAGAAGACTAAGCTAATTTAAACATTCTTAAGCTTTATTCTAGTAATCACTTCAATCAGTTGTCTCTTCTTTTACACAATAATATTCAAATTACACTTCAATGCTATCAAATATTCCATTAAATTAGGCCAATAAACAAGGATTAAATTACTCACATAGGCCAAGGATGTAATATTTGGTCCAGTTACTCACATGGGCCAAGAATGTAATATTTGGTCCAATTACTCACATAGGCCAAGGATGTAATATTTGGTCCAAGCATACTTTTTCATCAAAATAATAAAATGAATTAGTAATGTTTGTAAGGTTGCTTTTTGCTAAACTGGTTGTTTCTAAATTGTTTACGGTTAAAAAAAAATTTTTTTTTTTAGGCTGAAAAACATATTAAATAAATGTCTTATGATTTGTGTCATAAATATCATCAACATCATAAGTTTTTAAAAAATTCCTAATTTTTCATCAAAAAATTTGCAATTTAGATAATTCTTTGATCGAATAATAAAAAAAGAAAAACACATATCGAGCAGAATTCATTTCTGATCTATTCTTATTTTTTATTTCATTTTTTTTTCTTTTTTTATTTTGTTTTTTTTTTGTTGTTATTTTATTATTTTCACATTTAAACCTTTCTTCCTTACATTTTTTTTTCTTTCTTTTACACTTATTCATTCCTTATTTTTCTGTGAATTTATTCATTTGATAGAAGTCAAAATTTATTTGACTAATTTCAACTATTAAAATTTAACTGATGCATTTGATTTGATTTTCATGATTCTTAAACGAATTTGTATAGAAAAATATGGAAGAACGGAGCAATAAATTCAAATATTTAATGCTATATTATTTTGATTAGAAAATATGATATCATTTAATGAAAATAATATATTGGAATTATTGAAAATTATATTTTCTGAAAAGTTTAAATAATAAATAAATATATTATATATGAATGATTGCTACATTTGTTGTAAAATAGATTATTTCAAACTTTTTTGAACGATAGCATTTTTTTTTTCAAAACAAATAAATTGACTAAAGTATGTAAACAAACAAATGAGTAAGCAAATAGAATGGAAAAAATGTTAAAATTTTTCTATCCCATTTTTAACTAATTCTATTCCATTTTTAATTATTTCTATTCCAATTAATTCATGCATATCTAATTTTATTTTAATTTCAATTAATTTTAAGATAGTTGCATTTTACCTTTTGCAACGAATGAATGTCTCTTTTCATGTTTTTTTTTTTTTTATTTTTTTTTTGCTTTTTTCCTCTTTACACTTCCATTTCCGCCTAGGCTGCTGTATCGATGAAAAATGAAATTCATTATTTATTTCATTTTCAGTCTCTCTCTCTCCCTCCCTCTCTCTCTGTCTCTCTCTTTGTATACTTTGTCTTCCTTCCTCTTTCTCTTTTCTCTTCCTAGCACACTAATTTAACATTTGCATAAATAATTTTAAATAATTTTAATTTGAAAAGATGTTCGATGATGATTGTTGCAGTGTATGTATGATTGATAATAATGGCATTGAGGTATTATCAATCAAATTTCACTGAGCAAATTTCATTTCTGTTTTTTTTTTGAAAAAGTTCATATGAATGTTAGAAACAAACATCAATTAATTGTTAAAATATTAAATGAATTGATGATGCTATAAGCACAAAGAAAACAACAAAAATGGCAAATAATATTGATAAATTTTCGACTATTTATCATATTTCAACAAAAAATGAAATGATGACAGTGGAAATAAAAAATTTAAAAAAAAAAAAAATTATCTTCATCGTTTCTTTTTTTTTTTTGTGATTAAATTTTAAATTAGATATCAAAAAAGAAAAAAAAAAAAATTATACTGAAAAGAGACAAAATGAAACATTTAAAAGGGCAAGTAATATTGATAACTTTCTGACTATTTACCATATTTTAATAGAAAAAAAGACAACATTGGAAGTTAAAAAAAAGAGAAAAAAAAAAACTAAAATGATTCATTGGCTTTTAATAATTATTTTTAAATGAAATTATGACATTTATTCAAATAAAGCAATTGCAAAAAGAAAAAAAAAAAAAAACTTTTGCCATGATAGCATTTATTATAATGAAAATGTGCAGAAGGGACAATAATAAATATGAAAATTTTATTCTAAAATTTTCAGATAAGCTTAAAATATTACCCAAATGAAATTCCCAGGTATGAATAAGTGTAAAGTAAAACTTAGATATGAGCGAATTATTATTTTTATTGAGATTTACAATTAGGTATTAATATGTAACATAACCACAATTAAAATTTTTGGTTTGAAATAAATATTAAATAAATATCTTAAAATTACTTACTTAAAATTTGAGATAAACTTATTATTTGCAATAAAAGTAAAACTGAAATAATTGAAAATTAAAAAAATTTTTAATCTTTTGCTTTTTTTTTTTTTTTGTCTTTATTTTTTCATTTTTCTTCTTTCTTTTTCATTTATTTCTGTTGGAAAGAATTTTTTCTTTTTTTTTTTTTTTTTCATAAGAACATTTAATGTAATTTCATTCAAAACTTTTAAAGATGATAGCATTTTGATAAACAATAAAAACGATATATTTTTCTTTCTTTTTCCTTTTTTTTTTTTTTTTCTTTTTGTAACAAATAAAAAACAAAAAAAAAAAGAAATTCAATTTTTTGTTATTATCATTGTATGGTAAAATTGTATAATTCCAAGGATAAATTTTTGAAATAAAATAAGGAAAGAGCAAAGAAAAAAAAAAAAAAGAAAAAAAATTGTTCGTTCGTTGATTCGTTTGGTTGGTTGGTTGGTTGATTGGTTGTTTGGTTGATTGGTTGGTTGATTTTCGCTTCGATGATTAAAACCCAAATTTTACTTTACAACAAAACTTTTAACGTAGTAATAATAGCTCATCTTGCGTTCCTTATTCCCAGTTTTTCTTTTTTTTTTTTTTTTTTTGTTTTATAAATTTATTGATATTTTGATTATTATCTTATGAATCATCAAATCGAAGTTGTTTAATGCTTTTTCAAAAAGTATCACTTTTCATTTTTTTTTTTTTTTTCTTAACGAAATATATCACCATTCATTTTACACATATATTTTGAAATTCTAAAAACTTGAAAAACATTAAATGCCATTAGAAAAATTTCAAATTTAAATCATTACTGTATTAAACAAATGAATTTATTTTAACAAATTTTTATTGGCAATCAATTAATTAATTAATTAATTAATTAACATCTTTTTTCTTTGTCCTTTTTTTTTTTTTTTCATTTTTGATTTTTTAGTTCAAAATTAAAACTAATGAAATGTCATATATGAAGTGACAAAAGAACTGATACAAATGTCAAACAATTTACAGTTTACTGAAACAAAAATGTAAGAAACGATTGATTTTCAATTTTAACATTGAAACTAATCGTTCAATTTTTGCTTACGTCATTGAAATTTTCTTGGTAAATTTAAAAATAACTTTTTTTCTTTTCTTTTTTTTTTTTTTTTTCAAAAGGAAATAAAAGTACAAAAAAAGCATTTAACACTAATCTGATAGATAGCAAAAAAAAAGTGATAAGATTGATAAGAACTGAAGAAATTAACAGATCAGTCTTTTGAATATAATAATTAATAAATTTAATCAATTTATCTTTGTACACATATAATAGACCGAATTTAATTCCTTAATTTCATTTTATTCATTTCCGGAAATTTTATTTTATTCTATTTCTGATCTGACTTATTTCTTTAATAAAATTTTGCAAGAGAAAAAAAGGAGAGAGGAAGGGAGAGAGAAAGAGAGAGAGGGAGGGAAGGAGGGAGGAAAAAAATGAAAAACAAAAACTCATTCACTTATTTGTACGAAATGATTGACATTCAATACACAATTTAATTCCGTTTTTCAGTTTAATTATTTCTCAGAGATATACCGTATAACTGCTATATTTATTATAAAAGAACTAATATTATTATTATTTTTCAAGGAAATTATTTATATTTATTTCTTCAGAGCTTTAAATCACTTAATTATTTTCTTTTTTTGTTTTTTTTTTGTTTTTTTTTGTTTACATCTTATTAAATTATCACATTTCAATGATAGATGGATTACGGTGGTGTAAAAAGTTGAATGATATATACTTCTTAAAATCTAACTCAAATAAATACTATCATAAAATCATTTTTTAATTTTTCATATTAATTCCTTTCTTCTTCTTTTCTTGCAAATGATAATTAATTCAAAAGAAAAAACATACAAAAAAAGTGTGAAATTATGAATGAATTTAAAAAAGCACAAATATTTTATAATTAATATTAAATGTAAGTAAATTAAATGGAGAAAAAAAGAAAAATTTCTTCAAAACCTAACAAAATTGCATACATTACAATAAAATTTGATAAATTTATTTCTTCAGAAAAAAAAAAAAAAAAAAAAAAACGAATGAAATATTAAGTAAAAAATTAATTCTATCTCAATTTATCAAAAAAAAAAAAATTATTCAAAATTATAAAATAAAAGAAAAAAGAAAAAAGCAAATTGATCGTACTTCTTTATTTATCAAATATTCTCAAACTTTTCCGTCTTTTTTTTTTTTTTTTTTCTTTCTCAGACCGGTTAGGTATTCATTATTGAATCGATGTGAGAAACGGAAGAATCAAACGATCAGCAACTTTTTTTTTTTTCCTTTTTTCTTTAGTTTTATCTCATTGAAAAAAAAAAATTATTTTCAAGTATTTGAAAATAAAAAAAACTGAAAAAAAAAAAGTCCCAATAAATTTCATTTTTTCCTTACAAAAATTCCCATTAAATTTCATTTTTTTTTTTTTTGTCTCCCCGCAAAAATCCCCGTCAAATCGCACTGTTTTTTTTTTTTTTTTGTTTTTCGATTTATTCTATGACTAAACCTACGAATATTTCACTATTAGCTTACATCGTTTAAAAGCATATTGATTTGTTTTCTTTGTTTTTTTTCCTAATCATTTCAATATATTCTCGAAATTAAAAAAAAATTTTTGTTGCAATATTTTAAATTTTACTATTCAATTTTTAGTTTTTAATTCACAAAGTTTTTAAAGTGCTAAATTAAAATAAAATGGAAGATCATAAGTCAGCAGAATTTCTAAATTTTTTTTAGATAAATGAAGTGCAAAAAGTTGAATTGAAAGAAAACTTAAAAAAAAAAAAAAAAAAGATATATTTATATAAAAACACAAAAATTTCAAACAAAGTTTTGAGATAAAAAAATGAATCATAGAGGATGAGAAGACATTTGGTAGAATTAAAAGTTCTAAATAAACTATTTCGTATGAGTGAGAGTGAAATGAGTGAAATGATGCTTCTCCCAGATAATTTCTAAAAAGTTCACATCTGGCAGATAGAAGAATTTATGCTTTTCTAAGGAATCAATTGATCAGTTTGACGTAACGTCTATTTACGGAAAGTAATGAATTGTAAATTTCTCATCATGAAATTTGTCCATTGGTTGTTTACTAGCATCAATCAATTTATTATGCTAACCGGAAATGCATACCAAGAGCCGATTTACATTTCTGGTTGATATCTAAAATTCGCTTCTTATCTAATTTTATTTAAAAAATATTGCAAATTCTTATATATAAATAATATGATATTCAGATATAGAAATTATCAATTTAGTTTTCAAATTCATTAATTTCAAGCTCAAAGTTTTTTTGACGCAAAATTCAATAATAATTCTTACTGCAATTATAGGATCATTCTACAATGAGACAAATAATAATTCTTACTGCAATTATAGGATAATTCTACAATGAGACAATTTGAAGTCAAAATTTAAAAAAAAAAAAAAAAAAAAAAAAAAAAAAAACAAAGTTAAAATTTTAGAATTATCAAAATTTGTGAAATTTTCAAAGCATTTTATCATCAAAATGATTACTTACCGGTCCATTAGCAACAGTTGTTGTAGTATTGTTTTCCACTTTCGTTGCTACGTGTTCCATCTTTACCGTTTCTGTGTTATATTTAAGTTAGCTCTTTCTAAAAATCAAAAGAATTGAAATTTAAACTGCTAAATTTAATGATTTTACTCAATAACGAATACGCTTATTTCATCATTAGCAAATTTAATAAAATAGAATCTAGCAAGAAGAGAAAAATTTTTAATTAAGATTAAAATTTTTGAAAAATTAATTGCTGGAACTATTCTGATAATATTATACCTTTTACTCACTCCTATCAACTATTATTTATTTCATCAATCTTTTGTTATAGTGAAATTATTGTTAACTTAATTTTTTAATTTATTTTTCTTACTTTATTTTTAAAAAAAAAAAACTTCTTTTTTTGAACAAACAAAAAAAAAAAAATGTAAACAAAATAACGAGTTAAGAAAATTATATCAGATATATCTGTGATAAAATGCTTTTTTTTTTTTTCAAAAATGTTTAATTTACAATACTTTCAATACTTTTGGTATTTGAAGTAAAAGTAAATGAAAATTTAAAAGAATTTTTTTTAAAAAAAAAAAAGAAAAAAAAAATGTAAAAGTACAAGTTTAACAAACGCAAGAGAAGGAACTGATGAACCAATGTAATAAATGATTTCGAATATTTTACATACTCTAAAGTTTTTTTAATTTATTGTAATAACAAAATTACTGAATGTGACATTTTTATTTCCTTTTGGGACCTTTTATTTCACATTGTCGACCTTAAAATTTTTAACATTTTTCATATTTTCAATCATTTCAGCTAACAGCTAACTAAAAAAAAAAAAAAAAAAAAAAAAAAAAAGAAAGAAAAGCAAATAAATAACATTACTAGTAAAGTAATAAAATTCATTCTCAAACAGATCATTAATAATATTATTGTGAATGTTTTAATCATTAATTAATATCACTCAATTATTTCATTTTTTACTTAAATAATAATAATTCAAATTAAATAATGAAAATGTTATTTAAACATCGAGAAAAATAGCTATAAATGTTTGAATAATTTAATCTTTGAGCATAACTGTTGATATATTTGTTAAAATCATATGATTGAACTGTTATAGTTACAGTATTAAACGACTCAGTGATAAATATTATCAGTAACCTTTGACCAAAATACCTATTTATAGCTTCATTTATTACTAAAAATAACATTTCAGTAAATTTAATTTATTATTTCCTGCCATTTGAAGCATAGTTAATTTAATCGACCAATGCTAGTTGATAATGTAAAAATATATTGAAGAATAAGTGCAAATTAAATTAAACTTCGCAAATGTCCTTTTATTTTAATTAACTTTTATGCAACTCTGTTATTTGCTCTTAATTTCAGAACATATATTTATATAATTTTAATACTGATTAAAACATTCAAATATAGCTATCGTTTAAAAGAGAATTTAAAAAGTGAAAGAAATGAAACACTGTAAAGTAAATTAATTGCACTCATTGAACTGATAAATAATTTTAATATGAAATTTAAAATGAAACATTAATATTGCTTAAATATTAAATAATAACCACTTAGCATCGAAATGTAATTCACAACTAAGAGGATCAATGATTAGCATTTTAGTGCCATTAATTATCAACAATCTTCTTATCTGATAGCAAGCAATCATGAATGATTAATTAGATATGCAATATTTACTTTTATCATATATCACTGATCAATTCTTTCCCATATTCCTTTCTATATAGCTGTTTAATCTTATTAATTAATTCCTCAATTTTTTTTTTTTCTTTCATTTTATTAATTACGAATCGATAAAAACCTAAATATTCGGCACATATAGTTAAAGTAAATAGAAATATGAAACGAAATACAAATTAAACGATTTGAAAAACTTCATCGAATAATGCTGAAATTATCCATTTCAAGTCTTAAAAATTTCATTTAATAATAAATTATAATAACTTTTGAAAATAAAAAACGTTAAAAATGATTAAATTTGAAATTTATGGCAAGCAATACTATTTATAGAGAAACGATTAATTTTTATGATTTTAAACACGCTGAAAGTTTTTGCCAAATCGAAAAGAAATTCAAAAGTTTTTGTAAACATTAATTTAAATACTTCGAAGAGATTTAATTTTAATAGAAATAATTGATTATATTATAGCAAAAATGCACACAGTCAATGATATGCAATAAGCGATAAAAGCGGAAATTATTAATTTCAACATACAAATTCGAATTTCAAATTTCAACAACGTTAATCTTAAATCTTTTGAAGAAAAAAAAAAAAGAAAATTCAGGTATGTTAAAGATGTTTAATACAAATATCATTATATTTGTAATTTTTTACAGCCAGTTATTAAGACTAATTTTCAAACTTGAAAAACCACTGCTGTAGATTTTCAAAAATTTTCCAAAACTGGATTTTTTTTTTTTTTTTTCTGAAATAATTTCTTGTTTAAATTAATGTGGATGTAAGTAGATTGAGTAGATATAAAACATTTTAACTTTTCAATGTTAAATAAAAGTTTACTTCAGCAATACTAACCAAGAAAAAAAAAAAAAAAGAAATTCGAAAGAATCGAATAGTTATCCATCTTATCAACTATTTTATGATAATATCATTCGCAAAAAAACAAACATATCTCTGATAAATTTGATCAATTAAAAGTTTTTTTTTTTGTTCAATTAGTAATTCTGTCAAATAATTATTTTATTTTCCATTTTTTTGTTTTTTTTTTTTTTTTTTTTAGTTTTTTCCTGTGCAATAAGAAAAGAATATCGTTTCTACCATAGAATCTTGTTCGAACAACTATCTTAAATTTTTCATTTAAGAATAGAAATTAAAAAAAAAAAAAATGAAAAAATTTTTGTGACTTTTCAAAAGATTTGACAATATACACTGTAAGAAGAAAAATTAACCGAAATGCTATATGATTTGTAAAGTTTTATGTATATTTAGTGCGAGCAAATGTTGCAAAAAAAAAAAAGAATTAAAATTTTATAAATAAGAAATTTTAAGAAATAAATTAAATTAGTAATTTAACAAGTAAACTTATAGTAAATATGGCTAATATCTGAAAATGATAACTTATAATCCTTTAAAAAGATTATTGAATTATTATTGCTAACAATCAGAAGATAAATTAGTATGATTTAATAAAACAAATCTTTCATAGAATACAATTAATAATGGTAATCAAGAAGTTGCATTCAAATAAATCAATACTTTAAAAAAAAAAAAAAAAAAAAAAGAAATTTTTAACTCTAAAATGTGAACGATACGATGACTATGGTGAAATGGTGTGTGAATTTATAAATAATGCGACCAAACAGATGCTGCAAGAAAATTATAAATGTGTTCTAAAAGTTTGAATATAACTTTTTTGAAAAGGAAAAATTTTGATGATTAAATTTTATTGATTTTTATACAACAATTAAATCATTACATAATTAATTTAATTAATAAAATCGATTAAATTAATTGATCAAAATCAATAGATGCATATATTGACATCTAGTAGAAATTGTAACTTAACGATGGCAACAAATCACAATCATACATTCATCCTTTGGCATTATTACAAACGATGAAACGAATAACTTTTGTTTACACCATTCTCATTTCATTTCATTCATTCATTCATATTAGCAAATATTGTAAAAATTATTATACTTTTATCATTTTGACTATGTTGGTTCGATCACATTCGTCGTTGGTTTATTACTATAATATATTTCTGAATCTGTTGCAAACTATTTTTGTGTATTATCAAATTTCTTTCTATCGAAATACACCTCTTTTCATTTCAATATATCAATTCAGTTAACGAGTTCTATATTTCCGGTGGTACCTTATCCTTTAAGCCTTTTATTACCCAATAACGGTATGCTTTTACTGTCGCATTGATCAAAAATATGAAAATGCATTTTAGCAATGCAAATTCTGATTTATTTGCATAATATTTATCATTTTATTGCTTAAATTACCAACTTATTATTTACAGATGAAAGCTGCAAAAGCAATACATTTCGTTGTTAACATTTGATAGTTCATTTATTCTTGAAATAAATTTCTTATTTAATAATTTATGACAATACATCATTCATTCCATGAATATATATATATTTTCATAATTTCATTGGTGGAAATTTCAAAAAAAAAAAAAAAAAAATTCAATTCAGCTTTTTACTACTTTTCACGTTAAATCCGTGATATAACACATTTGGTTTTTTCTTTTTGTTTATTCCTGTAATTCAATCTGTCATTTGTCACATAAAGATTTCATTCGATTCTTTTACAATTATTAATTATTTCATTTAAAAGAGAAAAAAAAAATTCGATTCATTTCATAATATAAATAAATTTTGCACTTTTATTCTTAATTGACTACTCTTAAAATGTGCTATTTATTATGACAAATGTGAATGGACTATTAATTATCATGAATGACCTAATTTGAGCTGACAGTTGAACAGGTCATTTCCCTACCATATTCTCTTCCCTAAAATTTGTTATTCTTCTAATTGTTCAATTCTACTCTTCTAATTATTAATTCTAATTTATATCAAATCCAAAAAATGAAAAAAAAAAAAAAAAGGAAAATTTTTTGGTGATATGAAAAATTGTGGCAAAACAGAATTCAATAATCAGAAATAGAAATTCATTGTAGATATTCAGTATGAAAGACAATTAAATGTTTCATTTAAAATTTAAATATTGAACGACAACCGAATGAGAGTAAAACTATAAAAAAAAAATTGTCAACCAAAAGTAGTTGACAAAAAATACATGGCCAATCTAATGCTAGAGAATTATCAGTTATCTAATCAATAATTGGAATAAAACCTCTTGAATTGATTATCAATAATCAATAGTAGCATAATTAAATTGCTACTAATAGACGGATAAACAATAAACTATGATAATATTAAATTGAAAGAAGTGATTATTTGAAGTAGAAAATTTACAGAATACGAATTGAAGAATAAATTTTGATCTGAATTTTGCTTGAGCATTATTCAATCGGATTTTACTAAATTTATGATAAAAAATCACTTTGTTGCTTCAGGAAAATCAATTGAATTTGTCCCAGAAAAATAATATAAAATTGTGAAATGAGAAAATTTAGAATTGTGACAAAAAAAGAATGAATGAAATGTATGTTTAACGATGATGGAAATATTTGATTTAACATGAAAACATTAAATAACAATTGATGTCTTTATTGAATAAATATTCCACAAATATTTACATATCGGATTAAAAACTGATCAATGAGACAGGAAAATATTGTCAACCGTATATGGTCAGTAAGTAGTTCAGTCTTCTTAATAAAGCAAACTTTCTAAATAGCGTATTAAAATGAGAATAATAATTGCGAATTAGAACAACATAAAATGCAAATTGGAGTAAATTTGACAAATATAAATTTTACACAAGAAATTTGATACACTGAAATTAATAAATGCATAAATAACCAACTGTTATCTGAAATGATAATAAGTAAAATGATTAGAAGCTATCACTAATTTCTGATTTCAATCATTTAATATTGCAGAAAATTATTAAAAAAAAAAAAAAAGAAAGGCGAAAAAGCAAAGAATTAAGAAGTCTATTATTTTATTACTTAAATATTCAATTAATATTTTATTTTTTAAAAAA
Source organism: Brugia malayi (assembly GCF_000002995.4). Lineage (NCBI taxonomy): Eukaryota > Metazoa > Nematoda > Chromadorea > Rhabditida > Onchocercidae > Brugia > Brugia malayi. Next base: position 2,956,497 of record NW_025062476.1, on the reverse strand, counting down.
AAAAAAGAGAAAATTTGCATTACTATTTTTAGTAACATCAATACTTAACTTTTTTAGAATTCTTCGTACTAGACAACCCAAAGTTAAACCTAAAAACTTTTTGTCATTATTATTAGCAGTATTATTGGTTTTAGCCTAATATTTCATTCCATTTCACATCCTAATAGCTTCTCTTATCACTCTTTTGCATCATATCTCCATTTATCCATCGAAATATTCCAAATTAAACTCTGATGCTTACTAGTCAAAAATTTAAATCATAAATCAAACATACATTCCATTCCTCAACCATTCATCTTTTCTTTTTCTCTTCATTTTTAAACTAATTCTCTTTTATTACTTTACTTGTAACTTTCATTCTAAACAAATATTTATAAAAATCCTTCGTTAGAGCATCTTTCTTTCCGTTTTTCCGTTTTTCCGTTTTTTTTTTTAAGTTTATGTTCTAGTAAATTTTGTAGTTTTTTCATTCATTTGTGAAAAAAAAAAATTAAATACTCAAATTATTATTCAAATTTAGATAAGTGATTATCACTTAGGATAGAAAGATGAAAGGAGAAAATGTCAAACTATTAATCAGCTCGCATTTTTTACTTTGAAATTTAATTAAAGCAATGTTTTTCAAGTTAGTTTATTTATGAGTCATATGTCCTTGAAAAGCTATGATTGATGATTTTTGCTTCTGTTGGTATTTCTCGGGATGAATATCTGTTTACATACATTTTTCAATCCATCAAAATTTCAATTGTTCCTACCAAAAACTCCTTTGTTACAACATTTTTTTTTTTCTTCGAGAATAGTCGAGAAGAATTAGAATAGTGTTTTGGAAGTATCGAAATAATTTTATTGTGGAATTTAATCATATTAAAGTTAGATCAATTTATTATTAAGTTAAACTTAAGTCTAATTTGTTTATGAAAAAAGAAAATGTGACAAAATTTAGCTTTTCAACTTTTTTACCAATAATATTTTGTATTTTTTTTTTTTTTTAAATTTAAGTTTGTTGGGTAAAATTAAGTTTCATATCAGAAGATTTAAAAATTTTATAGCTAAATATTGCTATTATTTAATCGCTTCCTTATAATCTTATAAAAATTTCAAACGATTACACATAATATATCATTTCCAAAATTTTCTAATTTGGAATTTTCTAATCTAATTTCTAATTTGGCTAATTTTTGAAAATTATTGCACTAAAAATGATAAGAGTTTAAAAAATATTTGTTGTTGATTAACTCTAAAATTTCAAATTGTGTCATTTTAAAATTGTCATCGATTGCAATCTTTTTTTGATGGAAGTTTTTAGGACATTTTCCGGCAGTAAATTCGAGAAATTCATGAAAGATTGAAAAGGAATGAAAGGTGATTAATACTTTATTTGGGAAATTGATAAAGAGGCAAATTATAAGTTAATGCATTTTGGGAAAAAGTGCTTGCAAATTATCAAATTTTAATTCCAAAATTTTAAAAGTTTTCCGATTTACTCAAATTCTTATCTACTTTTTACTTTCGTATTACTTATTAAATCAATTTCACATTTAACAGTGAAAGTTTTTAAATAAACAAAAAGAATTTATCAACAATTACAAATTTGCTACTTCACTTAAATAAACATATTATTAATCGAAAACCAAATTTTGGTAATTAATCAATAGAGAATAAAGTTTTTTTTTTTTGATTTTATTTTACGAGTAAACAAATTAATTTAATTTAATCTTTTGTGTTTTTTTTTTTTTTTTTTTGGGAAAATCTAAAAAATTTTTGATAAGATCGATTGAAGAAAATGAAATGATGAAAAATAATGCATTATTTATTTAAGTAAACAATTTTAACTTAACACTAGCAGCTGTTAATTTAAAAATTAGATCAATAGAAAGTAATAACAGGAAGTTATTAATAACAGATAAGTTGCATTTTCCCTTTTTTTTTTTTTTGTTTTTATTGAACATTTAACAATAAGATTGATAGCATCGGATATTAGCTAAGGTTATTGGTGCAAAATTATTAATTTCAAAATAAAAGTTTAATAAAATACATTAAAATATTATAACAAAAAGTTGACAGTAAATGAATTTCTCATTAATAATACAACGAATAGAAAACTATGAAATAATATAAAAAGAAAAAAATTTTACATTCAAAATTTGAGTTAATTAATTGATTAAAAGAGATAAAATATGTTGAAGAATGAAAAAATTTTATTTTTGTCTTTGATAATAATAGCGTTGTTAAAAGTAAAATGATGTTTTTGTTCATAGCTACAAACTTATCGTTGCTAAGGAAGCATTTATAGACATTTCAAATATTGATAACATTTTAAGAAAAATCTAAATATATGCTAAATGTTATTGTTAGTATTGATCAGATTACTGATAATTTGAAATCAAAAAAAAAAAAAAAATATTCCACTGATTAGTAATTTAAATTTGCTGTTAGAGGAACAGATGTGAATCAAAAGTGATAAAAAAAAAATTAAATAATGTAAACATTTCTTTTGTACATTTCATTTTATATTTTCCTTTATATAATGATTGCTATTTGTTTTTTTTTTTTTTGAAAATGTTTCTGTTAAAATTAATTTTGTTTTTTATTCATTTGCTTATTTTATTTAATATTTGTTTATTTATCTCTTTTTGTTGCTATCGTTGTTGAATCATTTGTTTTTTCTTTGTTTGTTTAATTTGAGACTTACTATTTTTGAATTTGTGCGCATTTCATGAAAAAGCAATAAAATTTCCAAAAGTGATCTTTGTGTATGGGAAAAGAAAAAAGTGAAATAAAATTGAAATTTTTTTTGCCGGAAGTGCTTATGGAATTCATATGATCTCATTTGAAATAGAACCATTAAAAAATGATAAATGAAATTTAAAAATTCTCAAAAAAAGACATTGTCAGAATACTTTATTATTTCAGTTTTATTTTCATTTGCGAAATATTTCAAATGACTGTTTAAATTTAAAATGGCAGTTTTAAGATTTCCAGAATTCTATTAGCAGATGACAAATTTTAAAATAAAACAATTGATTCCTAAATTGGTTGAATCTGACTCGCTGCGTTTTCTATTTTTAACTCTCAAAATTTTCTAAAATTCTCGATTTTGAATGGAGATAATTTGAAATACAATTCCTTCCTTACTTGATAAATTCAGTTAAAAAAAGTTTTTTAAAAAGTAATCCGAGTTTTTTTTTTTTTTTTATTTCTTATCAGCGAATTTAAATGATAACCTAAAATTGTACATAAAGTGATGGATACGAAATACATTTCAAACTGAATATAAATTTTCTTTTTTTTTTAAAAAAATGATTGTCTTCTTACAAAAATACTTTTCTTGAAGCATTCTCGATAAAGTAATCATAGCTGAGTAAAATTTCTAGCAAAGTGATAAAGCGTTTAAATTAAGTATGCTTATAATCTCAGAATGAAGATTGAATAAAATTTAACAGTTAAATGGTAGGTCAAAGAGTTATCTTCAAAAATTAACTTACATAATTTCAACTTACTAACTTACATAATCTTTAAAAATTAATTTACTCGATTAATTTTTTTTTTTCAAATTTCAAAGTGTAAAATATTTAAAGAAATAAAAATTTGGAATAGAAACGTTTAACAAAATATTTTATTTAAAATTTATGTAAAATACTAGTAATTTTATTACTGTAATGATAAAACACACATTAAAAAAAAAATGCTGAAAATGGCTTTATTGTTGCAAAATAACTTTATTGATTCAAAAATAATTCATGATAAATGAATTTAAAAAAAAAAAAAATGAATTTCAAAATAATAATTTTCAGAAAATCAATCCTAAAATTTCGGCAATACCAACAAAACAATTTTGCATCGGATTATAATTCATTTTTTAACAAATACAGTTTTCATAACAAATTCCGATTTCTGACTATAACAAATGATTGGTATTGCTGGCACGATCAATTTGACAATGGCACAGATGTAACTTTGTTTTCTTTTTTTTTTTTTTTTTGTGAAATTTTTAAAATTTTAAAAGGAATGTAGCTGAAATAAAGTTTACTAATTTTTGAAATTAATCAGAAAAAATGTATATTGGATCATTTTATTACTTACTTATCATAGCTAACCTTAAAGTAAAGCGCTTTTTGATAAATTTAAAGAAAAATTGTAAAATCTACGTTATTTTGAGTTGAATCCCATTGCTACTATCCTATTTTTTTTTCTTCCAAAACTAACATTTCTTTCTCGAATATAAAATTTTCAATATTTCAAAAAAAAAAAAAAAACTAAACAGCATCCGAAATTAATGGTAAAATTTTATTCCTACACGATGTGGCAGAAGTAACAATTCTGGTTGCACTCCCTGAATCTATATTTGGTGTCACATATTGGAGTACCCTTCTTTCGGACACAATATTATGATCTAATGATCTACCAGCTTCTTGTGCTGATCCACTACTTACATCAAGTCGTAATTGATCTGGATTCAATGACTTTAACGTACCACTGATATTATTGCTAAACCTATCCAACATTGGAACAAAATTTGACTGTGTTCTTTTACTGCAATTTGGATTCTGAAAAGTAAACATTTTTTAGAAAATGCTAATAAGAATAGATTAATTTAATTTATTCTCAACTTTTCAAAGAAATTTTAACTTCATAATTCATTGAATTTTTCACTTTTCACTATTTCTCATTACAGCAAAAGAAAAAAAAATTTTTTTTTTTTTTTGACTAAAAAAGCATAATTAAAATTAACAATTAAAATATAAATTTAACGCTTTCATCTTTTTTCCAATCAATAATTTATGTTTCTTATTTGTTTCAGTATAAAACTTTTTGCTAAAATTGAGAAATAAATTCGAAAAATCTTTCATTTTATACTGTCCAAAAGATTATGAGAAATATTTCTTTCATTTCTTTTATCTATTAATTATAAATTTTTTTTTTAAAAAAAAAAAAAAAAAGAAAGTGCAATTCGATGTAAAAGTCATTAACTATTTAAAGTTTACTTTTTCATCTTCCTCCTCCATCCGTCGTTTTGAAGTAAATGCTGCTATTTCATTGATTTTTACACATTTAACATTATCTTCTTTTTTCCTAAACGGTGGCATAGAACGTCGATTAGTTTCTTTCGAAAAGTTTGATGAAAGTGATATTGCTGGCGTAGTAGACGTTTTTGTACGTGAAGGTGAGTTGCGTGAACGAATATGATGACTTAGTGAAAAGAATGCTAAAAATTAGAAATAAATCAATGAAAAGTTGTAATAAATATCAGTGAATAAAATGCCACCAATTACTTATAAAATATCATATGCAAATTTTAATGAATCAATTTAAGATATTAAACTTACCACCGTTAGAAAGTTTATTTTTACGTTGTCTCATCAGCATAGTACCACTATCCGATTCTTGTCGATATCCAAGTGCAGCATTTTGTTGACGTAATGCTCGATTAGTACGTGTTTGAATTTTCCATTTTGTTATTGCTTTTGTAACAGTCGCAAAAGTTCTGTACAGAAACAACGACAAATTCAAAATTTTATTCTAATTAATAAAATGATTTAATTTTTTTTCCTTTTTTTTTTTTTTTTTTTGTATATTTTAGTATGATATGTCAAGATAAAAAGATTTAATAATTAAATATAATATTTGTACAAACTTTGATGATAAAGGCTTTTCAAGATGATATCGAGCAATATTTGTACCAGCTAAACCATGTTCTACGACATCAGCGCCAATCTGCTCCTCGTAATCTGTAACCCGTATTCCAAGAGGACTTTTACCCAAAATCTGCAAAAAAAAAAAAAAAAAAAAGAAAGAAATGATTGATTAATTTGGGATTAATGTTACTGCATGGAAAATATAATAATTGGAAATATTACGATAGCAATAATATTTTCATTGAATTAAAACAAAGAAACAATAAGAAAAAAAAAAAAAGTAAGGAAATGAAAGAAAAATTGAAATTAAATTACAATTAGGGCAAGAAGTCCGGCGATAGCGCTATAAACGAGAATAGTTATTGTGCAAAGCATTTGTATTGCAAGCAATTTAAAACTTCCCGAATATATCAAACCATAATGTCCACTTGTTACTGCCTAAATTTCAGGTAATAATTTTAATAATAATTGATAAATATACAAAACATTAAGCATTATTACTTATTATCAAACTATCATTGCCTCTTTTATATTATTGAATTATTGATTAGCTTTGAAAATTTAAACAAATTTTTTTTTTTTTTTTTTGAAAAATAAATAAAACGTTGTCTGATGAAATTATACATACCAGCACTTGATCGTCTTCAGCAAAAATACCAACTGCGCACATACCCCATATGGATGATGTAAGATGAATTGGTATAATGCCAACCGGATCGTCAATTTTCAAAAATTCCAGAGCCGGTATTACTGAGATAGAAATGGTTGAACTAATTGCACCGATCAGCAATGCATGCCAGGGTCGTGCAACGGCGCAAATTGCTATATGAAATGAACTGTTTCAAAAATTGAGCTTCCTGTTATTTTTGTAGGAAACATTGGAAAATTTTAATTTGAAATTGATAAATTGTTTTAATATATCTTTTGAAAAAAATTTTTCATTAGAATTGTAAGGAATTTGAAATAAATTTGATCGAAGAAATCAAAAAATTTTCTAATATTTTTGATATTTTTTCTTTAAATAGATTAATAAACTTCAATTTTTCCTTTAGTAAGATATTATTGTTAACCAAATATTATTTTAAACTATAAATAATTTTAGCTAAACGAATAATTGCAATTAAAAATTAATTAAAACACTTTGAATTCAAAAAAAAAAAAACAGTTTTGATAGAATATTTAAATGTAATGCAAAATCAGTAAAAAAAAAAAAAAAAAAAAAATTAACCTGTAATTGCAACTACTGAAGAGAGTAAACCAAAAATTAAATAATTAACTTGTAATTTTCTTGTTTTAGCAAAACTGAATGTAATTGATGTGACACCACCTCCAATTGAACTCATTATTGTTGCCACCGATGCCCTAAAATATTTCTTTCCTCCTTTTTTTTTTTTTTTTCTTTAATTCAAATTGTTCAAATTTCTTTCCTTTTTTTTTCTCTCTCCTTCTCTCTCTCTCTCTCTCCCTCGGTTCCCTATAAAAAAATGTTTAATATTTCTCAAAACTAAATTCCAATGTTTAAATTGAGGAAATGATAAATGCTTTAAAGTAAATTGCTTCTTAGCTCAAAAATGCAAAAATGCTTTCAACACTTTTCATGTTTTTTTTTTTCAATAATTTTACATCTTTCCAGATGATATGATGAATTTATAGAAAAATATTGCATCATTTCCGGATTTGAAGTTTAATCGTTCATGCTGTAGTCATTAGTTCAACTTTTTCTAATATCCGTTTTTTTTTTTTTTTTTTTGAGATAACTGATATTTAACTCTTGATAAATGAAATATCAGATATGAATGTAACCTAGCTGCAAGTCGCCAACGACCATTTGTGACACCCCAAGCTGATCCAGAATTAATTCCGAACCAACCCCACCAAAGCATAAAAGTTCCAAGAAGCGCATTTGTTGGTGAGCTCATTTGATGCACCGAATTTTCATTGAATCGATTTCGTCGTGGTTTCAAATAAATGGTAGCTACTAACCCAATGATACCACCAACCATATGAATCTAAAATTTAATTAAAATTTGACAATATTTTCTCGTCTTAATAATACATTCTGTACAAAGGAAAGTTGATTAAAAATATGATGCGCTATTGACAGAGTTAATGCGCTATTGACTGAGTTAATGTGGTAATATTTGACAATTTTTTCTTGTTAATTCTTTTTACTTTCATATTCTCAATTGTACTTTTCATCAGTTATCCATTGATACTTTCTTTTTTTGCTTCATTTGTAAATATTTTAAAAATTGTGCAAAAGTATATGAAAGTAATTACTACGATATTTACATAAAATTAGTATGTTCTGCACTATACGCAATTGTTCTCACATTAAATTCATATATTTTTGATAATATTTTCAATTGTTGTTTTTTATTTAATAACAATAATAATTAATAATAACAATGATAATGATAATAATAATAATAGTAATAATAATAATAATAATAATAATAGTAATAATAATAATAACAAATGAATTACACATGAGCAGCCAGCAAAGTCAACGACGCCTAATTTGAAAAACACTCCTTGACTGTCCCATACCCAATGAGAAGGTAATGCTTGTATTAGAATTACAATACAACCCAATAAAATATATGATCTGAGTTTGGCACGTTCAGCTACAGCACCTGAAAATTTAAAATTATAATTTTGAAATAAAATCAAAATTTCATCGAAAAATTATTAATTATTAAAGATAAAAGTTTAATAAAACGAAAGATTTTCATTCATTGAATTTAGAAATAAAAAAGAAAACAAAAAATTTGCTCAAAAAAAAAAAGAAGAAAAACTTGTTTTTAGATCTAAATTCTTATTTAAATTAAGCAATTACTAATTTTAATATCACTAAATTTATAGAATTTTTTTTTTCTGTGTTTTTTCTTTTTTTGGGGACAGAATTTGATAAAAAAAAATATATCAACCGTACCAGAAACAATTGTTGATGAGGTTGTTGCAAAACTAAGCTGAAATAGAAAATTTGCATAAGCCCAGCCTTCATCACGTGGGGAATCAAAGTCCCTGGAATTGATAAATTTATATTAAGGATTTCACTTATCAGATAAAAAGTAGTGGAATGATAAGAAGATAGTTTAATGAAAATTTTAAACTTATAACTTATGAATTCTTGAAGCTTTTTGAAATTCTGAAAATTGAAAATTCTGCTGAGCCATTTTCTTCACCTTTTCTTAATAATGAAATAGTTTATAATCAATAACACAGCGTTAACTTTTAAAATTATTTCTTAGAAATTATATTTTAAATTAGAAATTTTTCATATTCTAAAATGCAATGTCTTTTTCATTTCGTCAATTTCACTTTTTTCCTTTCCAATATTTCAATTTTTCATATATCAAATACCGATACATCTTTTTTTTTTATTATCATAAGAATGTGCTGCACAATCTATTCAAATGATTAAAACATATCATTAATTCCTTTCAAAAATAACAATGAGGCATTTTTAATTGCATCAAATATTGATCACATTTGAGGACTTATTTGAAGAAAAAAAAATTTTCTATTTTTAAATTTCAAAATTTTCATTTTAATCAGTAATTCCTTCCAACCTTTTATTTTTGCAATAGGATTTATTATCAAATGATAAGTAGAATGATATGATATGATAAGGTGCGCTATTTATTGTAAGATATGTTATAGGAATAGATAAAATAGAATGAAAACATTAAATGATCACAGATCAAATTTGAAATGATTATTATTGCAAAAAAATTCAAAAATTTATAATACATAAAAATATTTTCATAAGTCTATCAGTTAATTTAAAAACAAAAAAAAAACTTTGCTCCAATGTTTCAAATTGTTTCATTCTCGAATGAGTAAATAATCGCCTGATTGGTTTCATTCTCAGATAAGTAAGTAATTGTCAATGATTACATTCTGTGATAAGTAGGGAATTATCAATTGCTTTCATTCTCGAATAAATAAGTAATCGCTAATTGGTTCCAAAAATGAAACAATACATCTACGTCGATGATTTTTCTTTTTTCGTCTTTTTTTTTCTTTGCTTTTTTAATTTGATTATTATTTTTTTTTTTTAAATATTATAAACTGAACGAAAGTTATTGATTGAAAAAGTAAAACAATTGAAAAATAGTAAAACATTTTGATAGTGAAAAGAAAATAGAAAGTTTTGTTACAACGATAAGTAGTGATAAAAAAGCAGTGATAAAAAAAAGAAGGAACTAAAGATAATTTCGATCTGATCTTCGCTTCAGACATTTTAACATTTTACTAAAGAGCAAATGATTAAATACACAAATAATTATTATAAATGATATGAATTTGTTTTAATAAATTGAATTCTCAATAAATTTTATTTTCAAAAATTTTTATAATTTATAATATAATTTTGTTACAATATACAAAGAGTTTAATTCTCTATTATAAAATTTGAAATTTATTTTGAAAATGAAACTAACCTTTGAGGATTATAAAAAAATTTGCCCCATCCTGTGATGGCATTACTGTATGGTCCGTTACCAAAGCTCAGTCCATAACCAAATGCCCAATAAGCTAAGCCACCAAAGACGACGTCAACAACATTTTTCACCATAATGTTTACTTCATCTTTTGCTGCCACACTACCACTTTCTAATAATCCAAAACCTAAAATAAGAAAAAAAAAATTACTTATTAATAAATTTAAAAAAAATTTTTAACTTTCATAAATTTTATTTTTAACTGGAATTTTTAGCAAGAAATTATAGTTTTAATCTTCAAAATTATTTCTCCCACTTCTTATTTTCTCATTATTTCTATTGTTCATTTAATATTTACAATATAATAGTGTAAGCCAAAGAAGTTAAAAATATTTTAGGAATGAATTTTTTTTTTTGCCACAAATAAAAATATTAAAATAATATTCACACACTTTTATCACATTATAATTTATTAAAAATTAATTTAAATCTATGAAAATTTTATAAAATTTAACAATTTAAAAAAAAAAAAAAATTAATAATTTAAATATGAGAACATTTACCTACCAGAATGCATAGTAAAAATGATGAAACTACTGGTAGTAATCCATACCGCATCATCTTGATATAATTTTTCAACTTCCACACTATATGGTAGTTTAGCATGTAATGAATAATGCTTCGTTTCTAAAATAAAAATTGTAAAAGTTTTAAAATATTATTAATTCTTTAAAAAAAAAAAAAAAATGAAATAGAAAAGAAAAAGAAGAGAAGGAGAGAGAGAGAGGAAGAAACTAAAAATTGAAACAGTAATTAATAGAAAAATTAAAAATTGAAGTAATAATCAAAAGAAAAAAGTTCGTAAAAAGTTGAAAATGAAATTAATAACTAATAAAAATTAAATTAATAAATAATTTTGTAACGTTGGATGCATTTTTTCTATCATAAATTTTGTATCAAATTATTAAGGTATTTCGAATTTCGAATACGTCTTTACAATGTCAAAGATAATTCTTTCATGTGTTTATAAATAAAATTTATTACATCAAAAATTTCGAAAATATATTTATACAATACCATTTCATTTGAAAAACGATAAATTTATAAAATTTAACTAACTCAGTCAATAAATGACCAAATTAAATTAGCATTTAGAATTTGACAAATTTAGTTTTTATCATAAAATCATCCAATGGAATTAAATATTTGATCAATTTTTTTTTTGGGAGGAAATAAAAACTCTCATTCTGTTTTTTTTTGATTGCATTAAAAAGAAAAATAAATTCAAACTTATTTGCATTTGATTTGATTTTCAAAAAAGTTTTCGTAAATTGAAATATTCTAATTTAATAATTTTTTAGCTCTTTTTTTTTTACATTCAATTTCTGTTTCTTATTTTTTTTTTTTTTTTTTTTTTTTTTAAAGGAAAATTCAACTATTCAATTTTGTATTAAAGTATTATGCATGAAAGGTTTTTCTTTCTTTTTAGCTTGAAAAAGTGAAAATACTTTCTTCTTCAATACATTTGCAATTTGTTATGTTTATTCTCAGAAAATATCAAATTTGACGCATGCAAGTAAGTTTATGATTGAAGATTTCTCGAGAGGACAAACAATTATAAGAAGATTTCTCGAGAGTACAAACAATTAGATATAAATTATTTAACTAAATTCATTATCAGTCCATACTAATTATCTGCAAAAAGATTATGCTATTCATGTGTAATTGAAATGCTAAAATTTGTTACTTTTTTTAGCTTTACTTGATTTGATTAAAGTTATTTTTTTGTGATAAAAATTAAATATTTTGATTTTTGCTGCAGCCGAATTGATATTTCTGCAAAAAATTTTAATAAATTTTTTCTTTTCATTTTAATAAATTACTTAATAAAACAATTTTTTTTTTTAATTTTAACAAATTACTTAATTAAAGCATAATTGTTTTTTGAATGTAATTAATGGAATGAAAATTAAAGACTGATTTTAATTGGAGCAATTTTATAACTTTTGAATTTAACAATATTTATTATTAAATTATATAACTTTTCATTATCCTCAAACATTCGTTTGTATCTTTGAATTTGAATAAATTTATTTATATATAAGCTAAGAAAGAACTGCAAGATTTATTGATTTGAAATTAAAAGATTTCAATTAATACAAATACATCTCTTTAAGTTTTTATTTTTTAACTTTTTAATTTTTCATTGAGCTTTTAACATCTGCGAAGGAAGTCATTCTTGAAGTTTTGCTTTCTTTACTGTGAAATTAATAAATTAGTAAATAAACCAACAAATTTAACACATATTTAATATACATTGATATAAATAAGCGATCTTACGTAGATTTAGTTCATTTCTTTTTTTTTTTTTTAATTTAAAAAATTATTATTTTACTTTAAAATTCAAATTCTTGAAATCATAATTCACTAATTTGAATAATAAATTTGTCTATGGTCAAATAATAAACATTGAAACGAAGTTCGCTTCATGAAAATTCAATTTAAATTACAATTTTAATGTAAGTTAAATGAAATAAAGTCGGCTATAATACTTTTTAAAACTTAGTGAAAAGCTACGAAGAGTAAATGTCGAACTTTTTGCATCATTGAATCATCGTTTTTCCGCCGTGGAAGATAATTAGCGAAGTCTAATACGAAAAAACTTTATAGAGTAGAAGAAATTTCAAGATAATATATAAAATTGATTTCAAAAATAGCTGATTCCTTAGTTTTTTTTTTTTTTTTTTTCCTTTTTTCTTCCTTCTACTTCTTTTGCAATGAAAAGTAAATATATGTTTCTATGCAATAAAATTATATAAATTTAAAATTTTTGTTAAACAATTTTCTTTGATAAAATTTTTTAAATTTTCAAATGCAAATTAAAAAGTATGCAAATATTTTTAAAATTTCAAATGCAAATTACTTTCATGCAATTTGATCAGTTGAAATATCTAATTTTAACGATTGATAAATGAATAACAGTAGTAATTCGGCAAACTATTCCAAACAGATTATTAAAATTTCATATTTCAAACGAAATGATTGATGTTTTCTTTTTTTTTAATATCAGCTGAAAATTTTGCTAATTTCAAATATTCAAATAATTATTGAGTGAATAAATTTGAGCAGAAGTTGAAAATAAATAGGAGAAAATTGTAAATTGGCAAAAATGAAATTTTAAACAAATATTTTTTTTTTGTAAACTTTTTTCTTTTCGAACATTAGAAATTTATTAATCTTAGAAAAAATCTGCAAAACTTTTAGGAAGAAAAAAAGTTTCTTTTCTTTCTCAAAAGTAAATTTGTGTAAAATGCACAACTTACATTCATAGATTTGCTTGTTGTACAGAAATATAAATTTCTGTTTGAACCAAAGAAAATGATCGAAAAAATTTTTAAAGTATGAATTTAAATTTTAAAAAGAAAAAAAAAATATAAAAGAGAAGAAAATAAAAGAATGCTTTAAGTGTGTTTTTGGATTATTTATTGAATGAAATTTTTAAATAATACATTACTTTACAATGAGGCAAAAAAAAAAAAAGCTATCAAATTGATGAAAAAGAGATATCAGCGCAAAAGACCAGCTAAAATATATTTTCTCAAATGATATTCCCAAAGAAATCTCAATCGTTTTAATGACCTAAAAAAAAAAAAAAATGTTAAAAATTTTTTTATCAAAATATTACGAGAAAAAAAAAAAAAAGAAACGAAAGAAATAATATGATTAAAATTCGAAATATGTTATAATTTAAATGAGTTCGAAAAAAAAATTTTTATAAAAAATTAAATTTGTTAAAATTGATCATTCTAAACATAATTTCATTAATAAATAATTTCATTTCGAATAAGTAATATGTATATATATTGGAAATTAAAAAATTAAAGTGCAAATTTTATTGCTAAGAATATTTTTACTGTTGCTGGCATAATTGATGGTAGTGATGAAAAGTTATTTCAACAAGTCGAAAAATTAGTTTTAGAAGATTAAAAAATTAGGCGGCAAGTTTTGTTATGTTAGTTAATTTTTTCTTTTTTTAAAAGTTATTTTAAGATTGAAAAAAAAAAAATAAAAGAAGGAATATTTTAAATGTTAATTTGAGGAAAAAAAAGACACAACAATTTCTTTCTCTTTCTCTCTCTCTCTCTCTCTCTCTCGCAATAAATTTAATTTTTTGTTTCTAAAATTTTAATTGAATGGAGGAAAATTTGTCGTAATTTTATATCTCAGTTAAAATATTTCCAATTATTGAAATTCTCTTAAAAAATACATTTCGGTATGTACGGTCCTTAACAGAAAATCATTTTTATTAAACGTAACACTTAACAATTAAATGAAATTTTATTTTATACGAAATTTTATTTGTAATAATTATAAATACGCTAATCAATCTTAAATATTTGTTAAAACATTTATCAATTTTATAAAATTACTATTTCATTTTAAATAAATAAATTATAACAGAAACAAATTTTTAACTTATTAAGAGAAAATATAAACTTACGTATGAGACTGAGCCTGGCGCTCGAGCCATTCATTAGAAAAATGACGTAGAGAAATTTTCTGATTAATCAATATTTGTTAAATTGAATAATCTGAAGTAATCTAAATAAATAAAATTTTACAAAATGATAAAAAGAAATGTTTAAATATATCACGTTTAATACGTTTAATGCCGTGTATTACGTTAATTTCATTTTCTCTTTATATGACGTAAAAAAAAAAAAAAAGAAAGAAAATTATAAATAATCAAAATTCATTCCTTAAATTAAAGTTCATATTTGAAGTTACATAATTGGAATCAATTTTGAAAACATAAGTTACTTTATTTTTATTTTTTATTTTTTATTTTTTGATCATACTGTAAGACAAACAGAATATTTAAAATATGCAATTAATTCTATTTATAACTTAAAATGTACTTTAAAGGATGAAATGAAAATTTTTGTATAATATATTTAATTATCACTAAGCATTTTTATAAAACCAATCAATGCTATTAGACATTACAAACATTTCAAAATAACAAATTTTAAAATAGAATTAATTACATAAAAGATAATAGTGTTTTTTTTTTTTGAAAACTAAGTTTTATTTTTTTTTTTTTTGAACTGCTTAAAAATTAAAGTTTTTTCGAAAGAAGTATCATTTATAAAAAAAAAAAAATTGAATTAAAAGGAATGATTTAATGATAATGCTGCAGTTTAATTAGGTTTATTTATTATAAGTTTGATAGAATTGAAATATTAATCTTAGATTAACATTTTGGATAGAAATGTGAAAAAATGAAATTAGTTTGAACATTTCGATGAGATATAAAATTTAAAAATTTATATATAAGATAGTCTTGAATGAAAAAACTTTAATTTATGATAAAGATAAGGCAAATAAACAAAATTGATAGCAATAGAAGAATGATTACAAAAGTAGCAATTTGATAACTTTTAATATAAACTGATACTGAGATATTTCGATAAATGAATTATAATTAAAAAATTTTAACTGATAAGATATGGATTTTTATTAACAGTTAAAAAATAATAATTAAAAATTTTAAATGATAACATATAGTACAAAAAATTGAAATTTAAATGATAACATATAGTTTTTTTAGTACAAAAATTTGTTAATTAATTAGGTATTAATTAGTTACATTTATTATTATACAATGATTCAACTTTTTGAAAGTTTATCAGACTTAATTGTTTGATCGTTTTATAAATAAATTCAATGCTGGAACATATGTATTATTGATTAAGTTAATTTTGATTATGATAAAAATCATAAAATCTGTTATAAGAATTAGCTGATACAATAAATGATAAGAAATAATTGTACAAGTATCATGATTTGATATTTAAAATTAAACATTTGTGAAGGGATGAAATCGTTGTTAGCAGCATTGATATTAATTTAATGATGATTGGAAAAGATCGGAAATATCAAAAAATTTACTAAAACATCTGGAAGCAATCAGTACAGTATAAAAAAAAAAAATAGCTTTAGTCTAGCAATTTGTATATATCCAATAAAAAAAAAAAAATTATCATTTCATTCTTATACTATTAAATTAGCTGTAAGAATTTAAAAAAATTTTAAATCTGAAGAATGGGATAAGCAATGAATGATAAAAATTGCCATAATGATAAGAATAATTATGATTGTAGTTATTTTAATTTTGATAATTGAAGTATTTTATGATAGATAGCTTAGAAAAGATAAGTTAGCATATGTAGCTAACTGACTAATTATGTTTTTAATTGAAGGATACTTCGATATTTGAAATGTTGTAATAAATGGGACGAAGTGCAAAAAGAACTTTCGAATTGCGAGAAATTAAAGTAAGCAAATAATGAGCCAAATTGTTGTTAGGGCCAAGAAAATTATTGATATCAAATTTTGATTGCTTGGCATAACTAACTTTAGCAAAAATGTCATATATAGTTTTGAAAAAGCTGCCAGTTACTAAGAAACTTCTTTAACATTATTCTTATCTCCTCTCTCTCTCTCTCTCTCTTTCTTTTTCCCTCTCTCTAATATACCATTCCTTTTTCGTTTACTTCAATCAAAGCTTTTAATCGAGAAAAAAGTTTTTTTTTTTTTTTCAAAAGGAAAAAAATTCGATATTTTTTTTTCACTATTCTTCAAATAGAAGTTGAAATTTTATCAAATTTAATTTTTTGAAAAAAAAAAAAAAGATTAAAGGTTAAATGAAATTTAATTCAATATGTATTTGTGTAAAACAATGATCAAAAGAATATGATTTTAATATAATTGTAAAATTAAACAATCGGAATAAACAAATTTCAATATCCAATGTAAAATTTTGTCTTTTGCAATTTTACTTACCAAATAAGCATTTAATATTAAAATTAAGTTTATAATTTTAAACTCAATGGTACCCATGAAATTACTTTATTTACCTTTATTTAAAACAAACAATAATTTACTTTTTAAAGGGGCAAAAAATATTTTTAATACACTTTTTAATAAACAAAAAATATTTTAATACATACTTAAATAAACAATGAAAATTTGAACTGTTTTGAAAATAAATTTGCAATAAATTTGACCAAAAATTAATTTTAACTAATTTAATAGTTATGGGCAAATTCGAGAAATAACTGACGCATATTTGATAATAATTTATAATCATAATAAAATATCAGATTATCATAAAGTTCCGTTTCAATTCCATTTCAAATTTTTTTCAATTTTGAAAATGAAAAAAGAAATGCATAAACAATAAAATTTGAGAAATATCTATGATTTTCCTTTTTCTTTTTCTCATTCAATTTTTTATTATATTTGTCATTTAATTTCTGTTTTATTTGAGAATAACTTATCAAAAATAAATAATCATTACTAAATTTATGGACAAAACTAAATCTTTAGCTTATTTTTCTTCACAATTTTCATTAAAACATATATTTTTGTTTTCAAATCAAATATTCTCATTAGCTTATTAACATTCAAAAAAAATGTATAAACAAAATATAAAACACTGCAAAGAATAATTAGCATTTGATCAATAACAAGAGTAATTAAATTTATAACTTAAATGTTATGAACAAAATATAAACTTAGTCAAACTTTACTACACATAAAAACAATCCAATTTGATATTACGATTATTTACAATTATTTTAATACTATTTTGTTATCAAATGAACTTTTTTTTTTTAATTTAAAATAAAATTTGATGAAGGAAAAAAAAATGAGAAAGCATTAATATTTAACATAAATATCAATCGTTTTTGATATTACTTAGGGAAATTAATTCAAAATATTATAAATTTATTAAATGCAGCAAATTGATTAGAAAATTGAATTTAGATTGCAAAATAATCACTTATCACAAAACAGTTAAATTTTATCAATAAATGAATCATCTGAACCTTCTAACATACAAATATTATCTCTGTGCTTTACTTTTTACTTACAATAGTTTTCAATTTCAAATAATAATATAAATTTATCAGTGAAGGATGAATTTTATCTAATTTTTTTATTTGGTATTTTAAAATTTCAAAAATTATCAAATTTAAAAATAAGTATCAAATATAGCTAAAATATTTCTATCAATTTTAATAATGCTTAGCACATGCATAAAGCGATCTAAGATTTAGCAATTGCAAATTAATGAAGAATTTAAATTGCAAATTATGGAAATAAGAAATTTATTAAAGAAATATTAATAAATGCTGATTTTACATTTGGAATTGTATTAATTTTAATTGAGTGAGTTTTTTTAAATAGAAATAATTAATTGAATTATAATTTGAAAAATGATTGCATAAAAGTACATTTGAGATTTTTACATTATAAATTTAACAATCCTTCTTCTTTTGTTTGCTTTTTTGATTGAATTTATTAAAAAATAATTATGTAAATTAGCATAAAGACATAAAATTACTATTAAAACATTTATACTTAAATTTAACTAACAAAAGAATCGAAAATTTGTAAGAATTTTACGAAATGAAATTAAAAGAATTTTTCAGGAATTTTTATAACTTCTTTAATTAAAAAATGATTAATTAGCTCATTTTGAAAAATTGCAAGAACAAAATTTTTAATTAAATTTAATCTTTCAGCTAGAATGCATTCAAATTTTGGTGACAAATGGGTCTGAATTGTTTATATATGACATTTTTTTTTGATACAATATTGTTTTTTAATTATCAAAATTTGATTTGAAATTTTTTGAACTGACGAAATTACTAACAGTACATTTGTATGTTTTAAAATTTGTAAAATTATTAGTGGCAGCAATATATCATATAATATATCATCTACTGATAATGATAATATCATTCATGAAAATTGGTAAGAAAATACAATTTTAAGAAATTCATTAAATCAATAATTTCTTTTTACATTTTTTAAAAAGTTACTTATAGTTGCAAAATTTAACACAGTTTAATTTATTTTTACCAAAAAAGAAAAATAAAAGTAAATAAATTTTGAAATGTTCATCAGTAAATTTGAAAAGCATACGACAAATGTTTGAAGCATTATGCAAATTGCTCATTTGAATATCTTTTTACATCATAAATTTCATTTAATTAAATTAAAAAAAAAAAATTTAATTCAACTTATTTTTAAACTACTCTATTAATAACTATTATTTGTATCGTTGCTATAATAATTCAATTCTTAATAATCTAATAAATTTAATGAATAAAATATGCAAATAAAGCTAAAAATTCTTTTTTAATATCAATAAATTATGCAAAATATTTTTTTTTTCTTCGTTTTGCTTCAGAATATTAAATGATTGTTTGATGGAATTTAGGAATAAAATTTAACAATTTGATGAATAAAAGTAACAATTTGAAGCATATTTAAATGAATAATTGTCATTGTAGAAAGAGCAAAGAAAAAAAAAGAAAAAACACATCAAAAGATTTATTATTACTTATTTTCTTACTTTTCTTTTTTTTTTTTTTTTTTTTAACTGTGACATTTTTAATTCAAAAAGTAAACAAAAAATTCATTAAATCAATAATTTCTTTTTTTTTTACATTCCTTAATATCTAACAAATATTCCTGAATATTACTTATTTATAAAGTTTTTTTTTTTTTTAAATTGACATGTTTATATTATTCAAAAAAAAAAAAAACACTTGAAAAAAGTTTGCGTATAAATTTGTTCAAAAATTTTTTGCTTTGATCAATTTACCAAAAAATTTTGAAACATTTTGTAATAAATTTTGCAAGAAAGTTTTCATTATAAATTATTTCATATTCCTTATTAAATAAAGAAAAAAGAAAGAGAGAGAGAGAGAGAGAGAAAGAGAAAAAAAAAGTTGTTTTTAATTAGAATTTGATTTTAAACAATAATTTATTTGAATTTGGATTAAAATATAAATCAATTCGTCAAATAAACACGCAAAAAAATTGATTCAAAAATTTTTAATTTAAAATTTTTTTTACATTGATAATTGAACCATTTTGATTTGAATATAAAAAAGATAAAATTAAGATTTTAAAGATATTATGTACATGTTTATATAATAATATTTTACCTATTTACTTCAGTTATTTTTCCTTCCGATAAGACAATTTATCAGTTAGTGTCCACTTCAGCAATGATTATTTTATTTAATTACATTATGCAGAATAAGCTTGAATAAGATATTAATGAAATTTGTTATTCAGCTAAGTCAAATATACTTTGGAATTTGTGTCACCAAAAATGATACATAATTGATAAGTTTGTCAAATTAGTGATTACAAGAAAAAAAAAAAATGTAAAATTTTTGAAGACTAATAAAAGCTCACATTCTGCCAAATTTTCTAGGGAGAAAAATGCTTTTTGAAATGGTTGACTTTTTTTTTTTTTTTTTTTTAAATCTAAATCTATGAAAAAATTTTAGGAAATAACTAAAATAATAATTGAAAATAATTTTATTATGATTAATTAAATCGCAAAATTTTTCTGTTTCAAAAACAAAAATGATAACATTATCATGCATTTTTTAAGCTCTATTTGCTAATTAAAACTTTTAAATCAAAATTTAGAAATGTAAAAAAAAAAAAAAAAAAAAATTCACTTCAAAATATGATTGTTTAAGTTTTTTAAAGATTTGTTTGAATTTTTTTTATTGTTCATATGTTTATCAAATATTTAATATTTTTGTAGATTAATTGAATTTTTTTTATTATTATCTAATATGTTGAAAAAAATCTAGTTAAAAAAGCATAAATTCATTTCAAAAAAAAAAAAAAAAATTAGACGATCTGTCTTTAAATTTTTGAACTCTTTGCTTTGAAAAGTATTTCATTGATATTTTATCACTTTTTATACTATTAGATTTACCTAATTTTTTTTTTTCTTTCCATCGAAAAGTGGAAAAAGTGAATATTTGAAAAAGAATAAAATGAGTAAACAGTGGTTTGGTTAGTAGTTTTACTTCCCCTAATTTCACTACATACCCGTACTTGTCATGATGCCTTCATCACTATTATTCAATTTCCAATTGAATTACCTATGCCTTACACACATGCCTCAAGAGCTTAATGGAGCATTAGTCTTAGAGGGCAGTAAGTAAGCATTAGACGATGTCTTTAAATATTCAACCAGATGGGCTTGACATTAGCTTAAGTACCCTTGTATTTGGTGATCCCTCCTATTTACAGCATACTGCTAAATTTTGCTATAAGCTTTTTCCTCTATATCAAATTCTTTATTTTTATTGCTGCTTTTTTAAGTGGAAATAAAATAAAAAAATGATGACAGTTGATGTTGAAAGTAAAAAAAAAAAAAAAAAAAGAATTCACAAACATTTCATTTATTTACGCAAAAATTTCAAAATTTTTTTTTTAATAATATATTTTGCCTAAAATTAGATTAGGAAAAGAAATCATGGTAATAAATAAAATGAAAAGTTTTAAATAAGATAAGAGAAAAAAAAATTTATAGATGAAAAATTTAGAAAAATTTTTTTTTTTGGATGAGCAATACGGAATTTCAGTTTTTTTTTTTTTTTTTTTTTTTTGGCCGTAAATTTCATTCAACAAAAATGGATGCATTTTTTCTTTTTTTTTTTTGTTGTTGCTTTTAGCAGTTATCATGTACCATAAATTATTTGTAAGCGTATTTTCAAGAATGGAAAAAAAAAGGAAAGAAAACTTTATTTTCAATTCAATAGAAATCATTGCACCAATCAATTCCATGGAGGAAATGTCTTCTTCCATTTTCTATTTTTTTTTTTTTTTTACGATGAAACAAAAAAGGGAACGGGAAAAAAAAAAAGGAAGAAAAAAAGTATATAAAAGAAGTATAATTATATTTAGAATTGGCGAAAAGTTTACTGAAAAGTTTACGAAAAAAAAAATATTATCCAAA
This sequence comes from Brugia malayi, assembly GCF_000002995.4. Classification (NCBI taxonomy): domain Eukaryota; kingdom Metazoa; phylum Nematoda; class Chromadorea; order Rhabditida; family Onchocercidae; genus Brugia; species Brugia malayi. The sequence goes on along the minus strand of NW_025062476.1, from coordinate 2,934,562 downwards.
TATTCACTTCACACTTCGCATTTTCTTTTTTTTTTTTTTCGTTTTTAAGATTAAATATATTTAAGATTAAAATTATTTGTTGAAAATGTAAATTTCTACTTCATTACATATATAATATTACTGTTCCGAATTAATTATACCAAAAACATTAGCATTAATACTTAAAATTATAAATGGAAAGGATCGATTGATTTTTTAGCAAATCATTAAAAATTTCCGTTAATATTATATCTGAAAGATTTTACAGTAACAGATAAATCGCTCTGCTTAATTATTATTGCTTGTGATAAACAGCGGAAACATAAACGAAATCACTATTTGGACTTTAAAATATAAAAAGTTTCAATTTACTACCAATTTAAGACAGGTAGAAGATTAAGAAATGCACTTAAGATGTCAATAAGAGCAAGGGTAATTTTCTACGCCAACAATATTTTGTCTTATTTGCTTACCTTTAAATGAACAACTAATAAAGACTTGTTCTTTGGTGGTATCTTTCCTAGTCTCTAAAATTTATTGTAAAAAATATTGAAAAATATTAACAAAACACTAAAAAAAAAAGGAGAATTGACAATATTAATACAAATGCAAATACAATTAATACATTTAACAATTCTAGACAGATAGAATGAAAATTTCAATAAAAAAAAAAAAAAAATCAAACATATTTAATATACTTTCTGAGCAAATTGTTCAAATGTGGAAAAATGAGACATATGAGCAAGAAGGCAAGAAGTCAATTTAAATAAATGACTCTGTTTGACAAAAATTCATGTCAAGCAGATAAATGCGTGAAATTACTGCTGTACTCAATATGCAGTAACTTTACAAACAAATTTGTAAACTGTAAACTAAAAAATTGAATTATACGTTTGGAAGCTTATCAACTAATAGCAGTTTTTTAGCTTCCATTACATATCAAACATATGTTTCATCAAATTCTTGTAATTAAAACGAACAATATTTACTCAAAATATTGGAAGAAAAAAGAACCATTAAAAAAAAAAAAAATCATTGAATGAAACATAAGAAAATACGTCGCATCCATTTGCCTGAAGAGTAGGTTCAATGTACAAACAAGGAATAAACAGATACGAAAAATATTGAAAATGGAAATTTGTTTATCGCTTATTCCATGATTTAGCGCCACCACGCCCACCACCTCTCGCAGAATGTCGACCACATGGTCCACCTCTTCCCGAATTTCGATCGCGTCCACCGCGAACTGCGACACCCTGACTATGTGCTTGGCCCGAGGTTTTACGTGTTCTCCTTGTTTGTTGTGGAATATCAATCATCAGTGCATCCAAATTCAAATTGTTTGGAAAAATTATGTATCGTATGTTATTTCCTGAAGAAGAAAGGAAAACTCCATGGTCCGGAAAAATCAAACTACCACCTGCCTCATTCACTCCAAAGCTACCTAAGTTAACCGGCCTTTATCCCGAAGCCTGGACAGAAATAATGAATATCTCTGGCAACTGCCAGAATAGTACTTTTGAGCTTTCTATATCTTTTACAAAATCCAAGCAAATTATCTAAACACTGTAACCTTGTGCACCTTTACAGGATACAACCAAAGTTGATAAATTTGTGTATATAACACAAATATTTGAAGAATTTGTTAGTGGTCCTATTTTGTTCCACTTAGTTAATAATTTTCCTACATAACTTAGTGTCATGTAAATCTGACTTGCATTTTAAGCTTTTATACCTATTAGTACCACTCACCATTATCGTTTTTTAATAATCTCTATAGTAAATGTACCTCTAATTGAAACTGCATCCACAGAAGCAGGTTTCTCACTTTTTAACGTCATTGAAACACGGTTTAAATGGAAATTCATTGCTAGATCAACACTGCTAACATAACCCATCACCACCGTACCATTTTTTAGTTCTATTGTGACAAATTTATTACGTAATCTCATCAAAAAATGCATCAACATCATACTGAAATCTGAAATGAAACAGATACAAAGACCACAAAAATTTCTAGTGATCACGTTCCCACGAAAACGCAAAACGTGTGAACCTTTCCTGATTGCAAATTAAAAACAATGGTTCATACTCCATCTTTCATTCATAAACTGTATTCAGGACTATCTGAAGAATCTATTTTTAGCAGGACAATAGCACTCTCCCCATATCATTCTGTACTTTATTGTATCACGAACAAAATTAAAGGGAAACCATTAATTCGACTGATTGATGGCCATTTTTCTGTAACTTGAAGCATAATTACATTACTTCCGCCTTAGAAGACACATCGTCATGCACACAGCGATTGGAATCTACCCGTTAGTACAGGAGATAACAGACTTTAGCCACCTAAACTTCATTACCGCGAACTACGAAACACTTGCCCTATTAAATCCGAGATCACTGTTATTAAATATGAATGTTCATCAAATGTTAATGTCAATTGTAACGTAGCATACATCCATAAATATTTTAAGATGGAATGGCTGAGCAGTGGTGATGTCTTCGTGTTTGCTTAACGCTATCCGGAAATATAACTTACTTCTTGACATAACTTCATCCACCTCCTTATAAGCAAGGAATATATGGTCACGTTCGATGTCCTAGGAGCAAACTTTAATAGAGATCGTAAAAAGTAACAACAATGGACTGTAAGGATAATAATGCTACAAAATGAATCTGAACAATGTGGATAACAAGGATACAAATTTCAAAAAAGTGACAAAAATTCTCAGCCGAAAAGCTTTCCAGCGAAACATAAAATACATTTATATTTCCAGCATAATTCAAAAAATGAAACAATTTTCCAATTTTGAAAAGTATGAGAATAACTTACTCAACTGACGAACAAAACTGAACTACGTGCCTAGCTTCTGCTTACAGCATCATAACATAACTCATAACTGTTCTGCAGCTGACTGGTAATCTATTCCTTTACACAGCCATTAAAAGAAGTGTGAGATAGAGGAACATGAAGTAAATTACTTCTATAATCACTGTAAAATAAACTGCATTATGAAGAGTGATAGTGAAAAAGGATGTAACAATTAATTTCTGTTTCATTCTGTCCGTATAAAATTCAACGCATAAAAGATAAAGCATACATAATAGCCGCAAAAACTTATCGCCCACCCCTGAAACCACCACGACCACGAGGCCCACCTCTACCACGTCCGCGTCCTCGTCCACCACGACTCGGCGCAGATCGACCACGTCCTCCACGTGCCGGCTTTTTGCGAGGTTCATCATCAACCAATAATGTATCCAAAGGAATTGTGTCAGGTAAAATTATATACCGGATATTATTTCCTAAAAAAGATCCTTTGATAGTTATTAGTATTGAAAATTAAACCTTTTTTAAATAAGTTCATTAACCAACCAGCTTATCTAGATTACTCTGAATTTATCACAACGCTGAAATTAGATTCTCAGGAACTTATCCATGCTGTATACAGTACAATACTTAACAGAGAGCAGGACACTTAACTCTAAAAAATCATAAATTTAACCTCTGATGGATAGTGAATCTAGGGAAACGGGTTCTCTATTCTTGAGTGTCATTTTGACGGTCCGTAAATGGGTATTCATTGCTACGTCGACACCAACAATGGTACCTGTTACCAGCGTTCCATTCTTCAATTCTATTGTTACACTTTCGTGGGCCAGTTTCATCAAAAAACGCACCAGCTTCATACTGCAGTCTGAAAAGATAAAGATGTTAGACAAGCGTAAACACGTAAAGATTTCCGTTATAGTAGAAATTTGACAGTGATTTAAGAACATAATAAACGTGAGAGCAACGTGAGAGCAACAAATGAGAGCTAAAAACAAACGTGAGAGCAACAAATGAGAGCTAAAAACAAGTCGCCGAAGAGAAATCTGTTTACTTACATACAGATAAACAATAATCAAGAAATACAATCCCAACAAATTGATAAGCTGAATAAAAGTTACGCAATAAGTATATGATGAAATTATGTCTAACTGAAAACTGATCCATTCTAGCTGTCAACAAATTACACACAATCTATTCATAGCAAACTACGCATCAGAGTATACCTGAATAGTCTTAACACGAAAGTCTAGCAAGATTTCCGATCATAAAATTTTGGACCATAAAATTTCTAAACACTGACATGACAAATTCAGTGCTCTAACACTAGGCTATAGATAAGTCCTAAGGAATCATCGAGCACCAAAAACCTCTCACAACCTCGGGGGACACACCCCACCACCACCCACAATCACGAAATTCAAGACCATGATCATCTACCGTATCCTGCCCTGTTGTTGCATAGAAACAGCTATGAGAAATGCAATGAAATCTCAAATTGACGATTTATAGCTCCCAAACAATACTCCGGATTGATCGTTCGTTCTTACATTTTTCAAAATTTCTGGATATGTGTTCAAATACCATTTCCCTTTTCTAGAAAGTTACATATCATGACAGAAGGCTTACATTATAGGAATATGGTATAAAATATAGTTGGAATAACTGAATCAGATTTTTATTACCACTTAGTTTTATGCTGTAATGCAAAGGTGACACTAAATAGAGAGAAAGAGAGAGAAACTACTCTCGGAAGCTACAAAGAAGCTGAGAAAATAATATCACCTCGTCCGGTTAGTGAATTCATTCGGATAGTTCAGAAGCTGACATTGTCTTTCTCTCCAAACGACACATCTACTATTAACAAAAACCTTCTCTCTCTCTTTCTTTCTCCCTCTCTCTCTCGGTAGAGTAACACTTAATGTTTACGTCACTCTTAATCAATTACGTGTCCCTCCACCATCGTATCTAAGTTTATCATTCATCTCGACGACTCATCAGCACTCCTTACGCGATTGGTGTATGCTACGATGACGTATGGTTTGGGACTGGATGGAGTGTATGGGTACACTGACTTAAATGTAGCGATTACAGTTGTTGCGAGGGGTGTGTTGTGATAGATTAGCAATCGCTCAATAAATTGCTAATTTCTGGATGGGACACTTTGACCTCTTTTTTCAGTTCTTCATGGGGTCTCGAGTTTACGTGGGAAGATTGTCGTATCGAGCGCATGAACGTGATATTGAACGTTTTTTCCGCGGCTATGGTCGCATCACGGAAATTTTACTCAAGAATGGTTATGCTTTCGTTGAATTTTCTGATCGTCGAGATGCAGAAGATGCGGTCCATGATCTGAACGGTCGTTCCTTACTCGGCGATAGGTTTCTTTTTTTTTTTTTTTTTTTTTTTTTTTTGTTGCCTTTGAATATCAAAAGAATTGCAGTTTATTGTTCAGAAAATTATACATTAATAAGTCAATGAATGCTCGGACACCATAGTCGTTCACTAGATCAGTTCTGTAATATAAATGTAGTAGTTGTTGGTTAAGTGTGCTCATTTGGGTATTGAATTTATATCTGATGTTGTTTTTAGGGTAATAGTGCAGAATGCCAAAAGTCGTCCGCGCGGACGGGATATGTATCGAGAACGGATGCGTGAGAGATCGCGTTCGCGAGATCGGAGGCGCAGTCGGAGCCGTGATCGAAAGCGAAGCCATAGCCGCGATCGGAAAAAGAGGTTTAAATTACTAATTTTGAATTATATTACACACACTTTCTCAATTTCTACATTATTTTTTTTTTCTACTATACTTTTTCCTACAAAATTTTCGTAGAACTTCTAACGTTAGAGTATGTTCTTCATAGTAAATATTAAATTCAGGAGCATGACCGAATATCACGGTAGGTTTCTAAAAGCTCAAATAATATAGCTTTAAATTGTCTAATTTCCTCAGAAAATATTAAAGCAGTTTTTGGGATTGACTGATCTAAATTATTACTTTGAAGAAGTTAACATGTAAGAAATAATTTTCAGGGTATCTTCAGACTGCTTTATTTGAATAAAATATAAAAGGTTTGTTTGATTTGGGTAAATAAATTTTAGAAGACATTCATCAAGTGAAAGTGAATCTCCTGAAGACAATCGTCGCCGCTCATCATCAAGATCACAGAGTTTAAGTCCGAAAAAAAGCTCCAAGAAGTCGGATAGAAAACGAAAGCGTGACAGAAGTTCATCAAGTCGTTCCCCCAGTCCAGATGCGAGAAAATCTAAGGACAAGCGTAAGGAGCGGAAATATCGGAGCAGTTCAGAAAAGGTGAACTTAAAGCTTTTACTGATATTTCTAATAGAACATAACTTTGTTTCAGACAACGTAGAATCTTATAAAGTTTTTTTATACAGATTTTTACTTTTATAGAGGTTTCAATCATTTTAATATTAATTCTAATAATCTTTACTTGTTTTATTTGATTTCTGTTATTACAAAAATTATCACTAGTTGGTACTTTAAAATTCTTCCTTGTCGCCACATTCTGAACATTTATAACTAACATACGTTTGGATCATGTTAGATAATATACAATTTATAGCGAAGCCATAGCCGTGATCGGAAAAGTTGTACTTGATTTAATTTCATCTAATATGTTCTTTGAAAAAGATTAGCTGATATTGAATACCAACATTTTACATGATTACCAGAATTTTGGGCTTGCAGGAAGGAAGTTTGGATCGTAGCGGTGCAAATGCATGCAGCATCATCGTTCGTGGTTTTGAAAACAAGGGCAAATTTGAGAAGGTTCAGTTAATATTTCATTTTTATATTTTATCTTCCCTGTAGTTCATCATCTGATGAATTGGAACTTTGATCTATAACAAATCACACTAAACTGGACAGAATTCACTTTTCTTGACAACAGTGGCGCATCTCGCTTTAGTTGACACTATTTGACATGATGCCAGAATTTTAGGCTGGGCCTAGGACATTAATGTTGTATGATTTTTCAATGCCCGTTAAGGACTGGAAAATATCTTTACTTGAGGACCTACTTCGAGGATTACAAAACCAGTGTAGTTATCGAGAGTTTAACCAGATTTAAAAAAAAAAAAAAAAAAGCGTGTAACAGTGTGGTACCACTGTGTTAAGCATTGAAAACAAAATATTCGGATTCAGAAGTTTGATGGGATATGTTTTTATGCGTCACTACTGCTACCAGCGCATCATTGTCCGAGTGGTGCATAAATGTGAATGTTGTGTTACAAACATCTACCGTTCGTTCACGTTCATCCACACAGTTCATGCATTCGTTCGTTCGTTCGTTCGTTCGTATACTCACCGCGCACTCAAATCATCCGGTTCATCCAACCATATCCAAATCTTGCGTGTATTCGTTTTCCATGGCGTGACGTTCGTGCATACATCCGGTCGACAGACTATGCAACCGCCTCATCACGTGGTGCGCTCTGTTCAGGCAACTCGTTCCGTAGCTGCATTGCTCAGCCCTATATTATCGTCCGTAACCATTCATCTGGATTGTTGAGCACACGAAATGCATTATTAGAAATTAGCGGTACGCCGCATTGCTCTTGATTCTGGATTTCGATGGTTCTTTTTAACTTTTCTTCAATTTTTTTCTGAAAATTTTGTCTCAAAATTTTTTAAAATTTGTCCATTATTTCAACAAATTTGTTTTCAGCGTTTAAAGCATATTGCCAAGAAGTATGGCGATCTGACAGATTTTGAAATGCGCGATGACAATACTTGGTATGTTTGATTATTTGGTCCCATAAAAAAGAATTTGATTCTTGCCATTTTGTATTTTTTTTTTTTTTTTAAATTATTGCGCAACATGAATGCAATTGAGAGGGTTAAGGAGTTGTTTGCACATAGAGATTATTGATCTTTTTTTATAATTTTATTGGTGGTGTAACATCACAATTGTTGATTACTTATCTCTTAACGCACAGGCATTTTTCCGGTCTCATCATACCGGCGTTGCATTCCTAAATGTTGTTTAAAAAATATTAAATTTAAGTAGTAGATGGTTATAACATATTTAGATAAAAGTTAGTATAATTTTTTTCCAAATACGTAATTAAGACCACTTGTATTCGAGTTCATAGTAATCCTTTATGTTTTCAACTTTTTGTATAATATTCCTTTCGATATCTTTTCTGGTCAAAGAAGTTTAACCCACTTTTTTTCCCTCTAATTTTTCCATTAGTAACTGATACAGGAAGGAAAGAAGTAGTGTTCAGTATAATTCATTGAGATCGATTTTTTTTTTTCGAAAGATAAAGTAATAATTTAGTTGTTTTATGAGGTATTACGGTTTTGGAATGAAGTATAATACTTTCTTATCGTTAGAAAGGTAATTGTCTTCAGAAAACGGTTAATGATTTAACTCCAACAAAAATATGTATGCATGTGTGACGTGCATGCATGTAGTGTCTTAACGGTTGGTTAAGTAATCGATTGATCCATTTTGTTTCTGTGCAGTGTCCTTGAAATCCACATCCACTGTTGTGAAGACCTTAATGTTTTAATGACCACCTTCAAGGGTCTTAGATTTTTGAATTAACGTTTGAATAATTTTTTTTTAACAATGAACCGCACAAAAATACACGGAGTAGGGATAATAATAATGAAACGTACATTTGAAACCAGTCATCTTAAACTTTAGAATGAGGATGTTTATTCAGTGTAAAAAATGTTCTCTATAATTGGTATGGCGCAAAAATAATTTTGAGTAAGCTAGAGGAAAAATTATTTGGATCAGCCGTAATTTGTCACTCACCTGAAACTTTGATATATCTATTTTCAAAAAATTTTATCTTTATCACTTCGAATATGGCAGTGAATGATTAAAGCAAATTCCGGATTAAGGACTGCAATCCAAAAGGTTTTTTTTTTGAAAATTAATGATATTTAAACAGTATCTAAATATGCTTTTTCAAATAAAGACTCCGGTTTTTTTATTATTTCATCAATGGATTTTTCACCAAATTAATGTTTAGAAAAAGTTTATCCATTCATTTTAAAAGCCTATTCCATTTCTGAGAACAGTTATCTATTTCGACACTTACAAAACTACCATATAAATGCTTAAAAACAAAAAAAAAAAAAAAAAAAACTGTTCTTATTTGAGTAAATTAAAAGTATCAGCAAAGTGCTAATATATTTGACAACGATGAAAAATCTATACATAGCTTATGTGCCGGTAGATTACTATATGTGACTGTTACACTTTTCTTTGAGTTTAAAATAAAAACTGCTTACCTCGTATAGAATTATTTGGAACTTGAAAATTTAATAGAACTTATTGCACTAGGAGAGAACTTTTCTGGATATTAGTAAGATAACTCTCCGAGTTAAACAAAACTGTAAAAACTGACGTTGATGGAAGCAGAAGACACACTTATATCGCAGATGTATTCGTAACTGCTAGCGTATAACTAATTTATCTCGAAATGTGACATGATTTTCAGTTTAAGTATACTATCACTGTTGTGGGGAAAACACTAAGGTTATCTGCTGGTATTGTACTTTGAAAAAATCAATTCGGAGTTCATTTTAAGTACGTTGTAGAGAATGAATGAAGCCGAAAGACTACAAGTGGGATAGTAGGACAAAGAGAATCTTTCCACATTAACAGTAGATTAGAGGAAGAAGGGAGGAATGGAAGTATTTGAGAATAACAGATGAAACAGATGAACGTTGTTTAATCATATGAAATAATTTTTGCGAAGTTTCCATTTTGCACAGTAGGGACATAATGAGGACAGTATTGCACAGATTAATAAATAATGTTTTTATGTATATAATTGTGATTCGAAATGATTCACAAGCAGTTATCTCTTCGTGAAATGTACAACAAGTAACTTGTGCATGAATAATTGTAACTATTTTGCTTAATTCAAAAGATGCCATTTCCTCCGAGCAGTTCTAAAAATCATTGAGTGATTTGTTAGTTACATTCATATGACTTATCACTTATAGCCAACGAGTTAGATCATTGATAGCCAACATGTGAAGTTGTTTGCAGACAATCTCTCTTAGTGTGGTCTGTTGCTAGGCTTTCACTCACAACGACAGCTAAGGCTTTGACTCATTCATGGATTGTGCTGAAGACAAGTTTTGAGACTATATGGCTCAGTCGTACGCTTTTTGTGAACTACATTGATTTCGTCATCTACATGCATCATTTTGTGACACTGAGAGAGAAGCTTTGAAAAGTTGAGGTAATTCCACAATGTGTGAAGAATATAATTAGATGGTATGTCATTGTGCTTGAATGATTCTCGAAGAAAGTGTGTAGGAGATAGGCTCATCATACGTGTGGCAAGTGAGTGGATTTTCTTGTGGAAAAATGAATGAAATAGAGAAAGAGCGGCCTAGTGAAACGGTTATAGAAGCGCGAATAAAAAAAGATGGTGGTGGGAGGGAGGGACAGAAAGGAGGAAGGGTAGGGTAGAAATGTATGAGGTCGGGAAGGTATTTAAAGGGTGGGTGCTTGGCTATGGGTTGGGTGGATTTCGTAAGAGAAGTAAAGGAAGCCTTTGAGGAGCTGCTGGCTGATGCTTCCAAGGGAAGAAAAGGGAGGTATGGGATAGGTTCTGCTTGCGAGGGTGTGTCTGTTGGCTCTGATTCAAGGGCATCCCGTCCGACCTTGCCCAAACCATTAACATCAATGCAGTCAGCGTCGTTCGCTTCCATTTGTTTTCAAAATTGTTGTCAGAAGTGCGACTTCTGCCCGCCATTCTTTTTTACGTTGTTGTGCAATGCAGTCTACCCATGCTCCGGGTATTTCCGTCATTCATCTCGGTCCGAAACCCGATTCAGTTGCTTTACTCCTGTCAGTTGCTCAATGACGACTAATTTTGGTTTATTAATAGGCTATTTGCCTTTTACATTTTCTACCCATCTCTCTGTAGTGAACTTACGCCCTATAACGCTAATTTGGAAAAGACAATGGCCTAGAGGTGGACACGCATACCTTGTCGAGAAATACTTACTATTGATATTTTTTCCTCCTTTTTGTTCTTTCATAGATGGTAGCACTACAGTGCTTGAAACTAATTAAAGTATTGGGCACTTATGTTGCTTCCTTCTCCTTCTCCTTCTCCTGTTGTTTCTTGTTTCCATCAGTTCTATTCCCATAAATCTTTCACTCTTTTTCTGTATCTTCTCATACATACTATTGCAATAAGAATGAAAGAAAAGTTCTGTTTTTGATAGTTTTGGTGGAAGAAAGAAGTTGAAAATCAGGAAGAGCAAGTTCCAAAATGCATGCACGGATGAGATGAAAACGAATGAGAAGAGAAAGAGTAGAGCGCTCCAGTAAAGCTGACGGCCAGTAGTTAACTATCATATCTTACGGGACGTTGAGGAAATGAAGTGGGTTGCTAGTGCTGCTGCATCCTACCATCCGATAAGCAAGCACATTTTCACAGCGAGCAAGCCACCATCTTATCTGTCACATTATCCTTCTTCTTCACTCTTTTGTCTCCATACATTGGCTTCTTGAAAATGAGGCGTACTGTTTCATTTTGTTCATGGTAACTGGACATTGTCTCTTTGTACTCTTCGTCACACCATTGTCTTTTAATTCCACTTGTCCTCACTTGCACTAGCACTATTACTCTAATCACCGACAAGTTTTCCCATCGCTAGATTCTTCGTTTTTTTGTTCTCATCAAAATATTTCCTTTGAAATTAACTGCACACAAAAGTGTACAAATGGTTGTGTGTTTCAATGTTGCATAGGCGTAGTATAATAGGTAAAGGAAATGAACAGAGTAGGACGAAAAGAAATTGAATTTCCTGTTTTCATTGATTTACACATCATTTCGAGTTTGCGTCTGAAGTGTTCCTTTGCATTATTGTGTGCGACATCTGAAGGTAACTTTCTCGTAATGTATTTTTTTGGATATTGATAAGGTTCTATGGCAGCGCTTGCTAAATGGTAAGGAAATTTGTCATATTAGCAATATCTGGTGACAGGTTTCATCCGGTTCAGATCAATCTCATGTGATAACTTGAATTTAATTGACATTCTGAATAACCAGAGTGATCAGTTAAAAGGCTTTTTTATCCGTTCAATAACTAAATTTTCAGAAAACAAATAAGGGATAAATTTTGCACATTAGTTGAAAAGTTATATTTATTAAGGTTACGAATCACAAGTTGCTTTGTTTTTCCAAACACGCATGTGTTTATTATGTCGGCAAAGAGGTGAGCAAACAATGTGATGATTCTTTCACTTACTGTAGTTGTCAAATCTCCCATATTAGGAAGTTGGAATGTACCGATAATCAAATTCGACTTTGCTTATTGTCAATCCAGTGTTATTAGCAGTTGCATGTTTGTGCTATATTCTAAAGTATTTCCTGCTCACAGCGCAAGTTCTACTGTTTTTTACTTTGACGTATTTTCGACGTTTTTATTGGAAGTAGATTTCGTCTTGCCGTTTCTTTCATTTTTCTTAAATCGTGTGTTTAAAATTGGTGGTAATATGTGCTTTAAATTGGAATTACTCTTGTTTGGATACAGTTTATAACTCATTTAACGTTTATAGTCCAAGTGGAAGAGATAATGGAACTGTAGAATACTCGATTCACTTGCCGCATTTTCTGAAGCAGCTCTTTTTAGGATTTGTTTATTCTTTAAAACTATTTTTGCTAAGATGTGCATGGGTATTTTATTTCTCTTAAATTAGGTGTTCACATAAACAGGAAATTTTCGTCATTCTACTGCGTTCCTGTTCAAATGACCCCCGACGTGTATACACATTCTTATCGTTTTGTACATTACACACTAACAATGCATTTGAATCAAAAATCTAAGCAGATCTGCTTTCACTTGTTTACTTCTTTCTGGATTCCTATTTCTTACTTCAGTTTTTGCTGCACTTCCTTCCTTCAACAAATCTATTACATGGTGGTGCTCTTAGATATGCGTAATTTTGAGAAAAACTGAAATGTAGTGTTCACATTTCTCCAACTGTATGCATTTTTCATTTTTCATATTCGTCATGCTTTCTCTTGAGTATATGGAATGGATGACTATGTCATGGTTTCATCTTTTAAAAAGTTTTATTGGAGAGAAAGGAAGCAGGAAAATGACGGTTGAAAGGGACGGGGCTATGGATCGATTTGAAGAAATGTATCGAGGACGTTGCCCGTTTGTAGCTCCTTCCCTTCGACCTTTTCGTATTCTTTGTGAAGGATTGACGTATCGTTGCTCTCACGTTCTATTTAGGATGTTCATTTTAATTGACCATATTTTATCCTTTATCGCTCATCGATTTCTCTCCACTTTTAACGGTGAAAATAAAATCCAAAAACAAATCAGTCAGGAAGGATTTGTTTAGTTGACTTTCTGATCCCTAATGCATTTTTAATGCAACTTAAACGTATAGTTTCATATAGTGAATTCACACTGGCAGTTTATTTCAATAAAGAAAATCGAGTAGAATCTATTTGCCTGTGCGTAATGTTTCCATAACTGTGTATTTCTTTTTTAGTCAGTTTCCTGAATTTTATTGCTTCGCAGTTTTTACGTTTCCGAAATGTTTCGTATGTTCTTCGTATAAATGAGTTATATATTTTCATTTAATAATTTTTTAAGTAAAATTAGATTGACATCCATGGATGATATACATAATACTTTTCTATAGTTAGTAGTTGGTCGCATGTTTCATGTTGAACTAAAGGAAAAATGCACTTAGTATCGTATGCCACGCTTTTTCTGTGTGCTGCTGCCATAGTTGCTTTTGCATATTTGTGAATTTTATCATCTATAGATGGGAAATTTAATGAAGCGATTAGGTTGGATTAGGATATAATTTATTGCTATGCTGTGTGATTTTGTTAGAAGTTTCATTGTGACGTGAAGGTATTATTTGTAGGTATCACCAAAGGTGAAAACTTATCATACTGTCATGGATTGATATGGCAGTTTAGATTAATTTCTCTTTTTACTGTTTCCTGCTGAATATGCTCTTTATTATCTTAAGTAATTTGTTTGATATTAGATTGTTAAGAGTTACATACAAATATTTGATATTCACTAAAAGTATACTCTGTTTGTAGGCACCTTGGATGTTTCCCCTGGAAAAACCCTCCCAAGGCGTCGAAGTCTCGAAATAACAGTTTTAATTGTATCAACTAAAACTGTTATTTCGATATTATCTGCTGATAAATTTATAGAATCTTGATCCGGATGATTACGAGTGCTTTTCTGTGTAATATTAATTATATACAGATTAATTATTTTCAGTGTCATTGGGTATACCTCTCGTGAAAGCGCAACAAAAGCACTTGAGAAAATGAGCGGCAAAGAAGTGGATGGACAAACTGTGCAGGTGTGTGACATTGTTCATTATCACTGTGCGTTCCGATGCTTGCAATGCATTTTTATTTATTCTGCAACTGCATCTGAATTGCATTTGTCTGCACGTACTAAAGGGTACGGACACGTACGTATATGTCCAGAATCCAGTCAACCTTATGTTTGGCCATCTTCCAGGTTGCTGCTGTCGAAGAAAAGCAGGCAGGAGCGGGGGGAAAGCATTCGGAAACCACGAAAGAAACTGAACGAAGCCCATCTGAGGAGAGAAGGTTTGTATAATGAGAAATTGTCGTTAGTTTTGAATTTTTGTTACATTTATATATATTTTTTTTTTCAGTCTTAAATTCTAAGTCAGTAGTAGATCCATATTACTAGTTATGGATTCTAATATCCATCAGCTATGTATGGACTGAGTTTTAGTTTCTGTATGCCTAATAAATTTTCGATTACCATTTTTGGTAACTTTGGGAATCCTTCGTGTTGTGTGTGTGTGTTTTTTCTATCATCTAATTTTCTTCGTTTCCGGTTACAACAAAATGAATTTGTAGTGTAATATCATTTTGTATAAGCTTTCTTCAGTTCATGGCAGTTATAGGTGGATATTACTGAAGTTGACGTACACTAGGGTCATCATATTTTAGAATTATTATGCTGTTGGGGTATTTCTGCATCCCAGTTATTTCTTAAGAAAAAAAAAAAAAAGATTTCTTGATAGTTTGTAATGGTTTGGTGATAATCAGGTAAGCTTAGCTGTGTTATAGCTGCGCTCTCTAGGTAGACAAAATTTTCGGTTCAGAATATGTTGATCTCGATGATTTGTAGTCGATCGCGTACCAACTCGGGCTCATCAGCGGCATCGGGTGACGAAGAGAAGAAAAATGGCAGTGTCGACGGTAACGAACATTCAGGTGTAGCAGCAGCTGTAACTGATAGCCACAAGAAAGCAAAGAATGGCGAGGAACATACTGGAAACGCGGTTACTGCCAATAACACAAGAAATGTTCCTTTTCTTTTAAATATTTCAAAAGTTTTTTGTGCTCAAAAGAAGAAAGATATTTGTTACGAATTTCAACTAACTTTTAGCTTTTTCTACTCTTCAATTTTTTATTTGGTTCTTAAATCTTATTTAATATAAAGGGATGTCGATTGGCGGGAAAATATAAGCGTTGTGATTTCTTTCGGGTTTTTTGTTTTTGTTTCGTTTTATTTTTTCATTTTTTGAAAACATTGAAGACATTTGCTTACTAAGCATTTGTTCAACTTCTCTTTAATTTCTCAGTAAAAGTTATATTTAAAAGGAAGAGCCATTTATTCGATGGACAAATGTTTTATTCTGTCAGTTGATTATCTTTTAATTTGAATTGGAATTTTAGAATCGTAAGCGCACATCTGGTGCAAATGATGACGGTGAAAAGAATGGTGACGATTCGGAGACCAGTAACGATGCTGTCACACCGGAACTGAAGAAAAAAAAGAGTGACACAGAGGAGGTTGGGGTTTTTGCTTCTTGCAGTTAAGTGAAGCTCATGAATATACATAACATATTTATGTTGAATAGAAATGAACGAAGTAGGTGTTTATTATAAGCATTCATTTCCTTTTTTAGTATGTTATGTTGTCCTTTTTAGATTAGATGGAATTTTTTAAATCTTGCAGTAGGTAATCATAGAGGTGATTTTTTCTGCTAGCAACACAATAATGGGAATTGCTTTGGAAAGTAGTGTGTTTTTTTCAATGTTTATCTACATTTCTTCTCTTCAGGTTTTAAATATAGTTTAACATAGGCCAAAATTTTTGAATGGTCTTTTTCTCTTTTTGTTCAAAAAATTCACTGAATTATAGTTCTTTTTTTACTATTGTTTTCAATGGTTTTAAGGTCAAAATTCTCTTTTTGTATCTTTAGACTGAAACTACAGAAGTCGACTCTACTGCAACAGTTGGTGCTGAATGAGCTGTTTCTTGCATTGATTTGGTTGATCGATTTAAGAGAAAAAGGAGAAGATGGAGCAAAGTTTTTTAATTGTAATCTCTTTTGTTGTTACACGCACCTCAAATGCTAATTTTCATATTCACTGAATTTTCTGAATTCCGTTTACACCTGCTGCACTTGGTTTAATTTATTAGATGCAATGTCTTGGCTAAAAATAATATTCAACGGTATTTCGTTTTCACCTACAATGAATTCTCATAATGACGATATTTTTTGTTTAATCCCACTATTCCATAATATAACAATCTATATTCATTGTTTACTCATGAAATCCCTATGCCTATTCAATCTACGTTTTCGCGGGCGTGATTTTTTTTTATTTCATACATCGTTTTCTTGTATACCTAAAAGTGCGTGGTTTGTTCTGTAGTTCTTAAGTTCATGGTGTAATGTTCATTTTTTTCTTTAAACTTAGTGTTGTCCTAATGTAATTGTTGTAGTAGGAAGCCAAGTCATTGTTGTTGCTGTTTTTTATAACTAATTTGAAATTTAATTTCAATTATGGATTTCTCTTATTTTTATCACCATTTGGGATAACTTGCAATTGGTTAATTTTTCTCATCTTTCCAGATTTTAAAGAATTGAGATTTCTAGTTATGCAAGAATCAGTTTAGCTTTTTGTTTTAAACTGTATTTGTCAGTTTTCTAGACTTGGAATTTAAAATTTTGAGATTTAAATTATGTTACTCTGTGCATCGTCTTTAAATAAATGAATGTCCACCGTTACCTATATTTTGATATCGTTACTGGCAAACTTATTATTTTTCCGTTATGGAAAAAATAGGATGTGATAGAAAAGGGCAACTTTGAGGAAGGCGAAAAGCAAGGGTTGCTATTTCAAAAAGAAAAAAAAATATCGAGAGATGTCTGGTATATAGACTCAGTGACAACAAGTACATTGCAACAATGTTGTTACTTAGCTGCCTTGATCTCATTGGCTCTAATTTTCCATCGTTTGAGTGCGTTACTGCAAGTCATAATCGGTCGTTGTTCGTGATCGATGTTGTCTTGAATTTGTTACTTTAAATTCATGTCAACTTCACACTTTTCCTTAAAAAGACTTCCATTAGACTTTTTTCTTTTGACTCAAAAAGTGGATGAAATAAGTGAAATGAATCTTTTCTTTGTGTAACGCAGTTATACTCCAATAAAACGGTGGGATTTCAAAATTGTTCTGAAATCATTAAGCATATTTCAGGTTGAAAGCATTACTGAATAGGTATACCATCATCATAATGAAATGATATAGCTTCTTTTCATCTTTTTTCGTTTTTATTTTCACTTTGATCAAAGTTTTGGAAAAAAGAACTTTCAAAAAGTCAATATAATTTCAATTTATTTTCCTTCCTCTTCCATCCGTTTCTCATTTATCTACCAAATATCCATTCTTCTCAACATTTAATAATTATTCATCAGCCAATATATATCTCATAGCACTTCATTTATCCAACATTTCACTACTAATACATTGTAATTGAAATTATGAGTGGTAAATATGCATAAAATATTTATGATTAATGAGAAAAACATTAGCTATTAGAGAAATATTTTAATAATTTCTTGTTCTTATTTTCGTTTTAAATGGCTTCTTTTATTTTCAACAAAATTCTGACAAATTTGATTAACCATTTTATATTAATTGACTTGTTAACATTCAATTCAGATTTTATAAATGGCATAAAATATCGTTGTTTATTTGTCGATGAAAAAATGCGGAAATATCAAAAAGCTAAAAAGTGACTGCATGCAAATTATTTGTACATAATTGTACTCGATGAGTTATTGAATTTAAAATTTAAGCGATTTGAAATGAAGAGGCTTTCTTGTTTTTTCAGAGGAAAAAGTTTATGGCGAAAGTTGTAATGTAAATGGAATATTACATAAATTTAAATATCAGAATTTGAAATTCGTAGATCAAAGTTCACATGCATAGATGAGAATAATCCAAACAAGTAAGAAAGATTTTTATGATTAGATGAATTGAATCTTTATAATTTGCTACGTTTTTTAGTTTTGATATATGAAAAAATCAATAAGCATATGGGGGGGGGGGGGGGGGGGGGGGGGGTTAAGAATGTTGACAATTGATGCCACTTGAGTCATTCATTCATTATTAAACATTGAAATATAAGTGTCACAGCTATAATGACAATCTTTTAGGCTCATAGATTTATTAATATCAGATAGATAATCCAGATCTGATGATGAATGTAGTAATAATTAATTTGATTTAAAACCAGAATTCCTCGGTTTTTTTTTCACCTAAAAGATAAATAAAAGCAAATTAGCGCAATTGCTTTTTCTTTAGAATTTTAATCTACCTTTAAAAAAAAAAAATTTAAACAAACAGATGTTGAAAAATATAGATTATCAGCAGTATATATATATATAATTCATAAACAATTTTTATTTTTATTAATAAACAATATGCAGTAATTTCAGTGAATTTTCAATACGATACTTTTCCATTGGTACTGAGAAATTCGATCACAAAGAAAAAAAAAAATAAGAAAAATAGGAAAGAAAGTGTTGTAATTAAAGAAGATAATTCAAAAATTCTTTCAATAATTTGAAAAGGCACTTCATTTCTTTCATTATAAATGGTCTTTCAAGAAGTATGAAAGATTTTTAGAATACTCAAAATAGATATGCATAAAGCAAATTTCAATCCTATTGAGTGCTTCTTACTGTATGTAACAAAATATATATATATATATAATATGAAAGTTTTCATATTTTGTCATTAGCTTATGATAAATTAATTACATTATTTATTGTATGAATTGCTGCTATACAAGAATAATAGACTTTTCGAATTATTGAAAATTTCAAAGTAAAATAAGTTTTAGCTCACAGAATTCTTTTAGACTTACCGAAGAACTAAATTTATCAGTGCTAAAAATCCAACTAGATGACATGTCATTTTCCGTTTGCTATTATTAAGAATGAAGTTGACAATCTTCTTTGTTAATCTTGATAAAATCTCGATAAAAATTTTGTTGATCATTTAAGATAAGACTGAAACATTAATCACTTTGTTCTATGACGATACAGTATCGTTTCGATTAATCAACACAATCATTAAATGTGCCACAAAATCAACCACTAATATGTTTAGCTTACAGTTAACCATTTCATTTGTATTACAGTATACCGAAATTGATTCATCGATCATTGAAATATAATTTCAAGTAGTCACTGATTGCATACAGTGATAAGCGAAGAGAAGAGAGTAATACGAATGATAATGATATGATAAACATTGCAATGACATAAAAAATAGGCAAACAATAAATAATTTAAAAAATATTGCAGAACCTTTTATTTTAAAAGTTAATTGAAATTTTCAACGTATCATTACATCTATTATCTATTCTTATGTACTAATCTTATACCTTAAAATAATGCTTGGTAATTAATTATTAGATGGAAATAATGTGAAAATTAGCAATGATAGGATAGGAAATATGAAATGTTCAGAAAATATTTTAAATTGACAATTATAACAAAGTGTAATTTATATAGCAAAATGTAATTTATTGAATTTTAAAAATTTCAATATTTGCTATCAAATTGACTGAATGAATGCAACTAACATATCGATTGTTACTTAAATGTTAAACAATATGGTTGAAAATATGTCTTTGATAATATGTTTACGATGAAAATCATTTCAAAAGTGTTTCAAACAATTTAGATGGATGAAAAAATTTTCTCTTTTACAAGTTAAAAATAATCAAAAGATATTTTCAACTGTATCACTTAATTTGATTCGTTAAATGCATTTAAACAATCGTTGAAAATGTTAGTTATTTTATCAAATTGATTGAAAATTTTAAAATTCAATAAATTGATTGAAATTAGGATTATCCATCAACAGAGATCGATCTTTTAAGATGGGGGAAAAAAAAACATGTTTTTTTTTTCCCCCATTTTGAATAAACAAATTGATTGATTCTTTAAAATCAATAATTATCTTAAATGGTGACAAACTAGACTCTCACTTAAAAAAATTAGTAAGTGTATTCAGAAAAGCAAACCAGGATGACACCAAATGGCAGAATATTGATATTTTGAGGAAAGTTGAAATGTGAAAAGGAAATGAATGCAATTCAGTTGTAATCAGATAAATAAACCAAATTTGATTGTTCGGAGGGTGAGTCATTTCTGCTGATTTTTTGCATTCAAATTCATCAAATTTAAAGTCGAAAGAAGAAAAAAAAATCCTAAATTTCTTCAATCCTAAAATTTATGCTCCAAGAAAGATCACCTGGAAATCTTAAATGTTCAAATGCGCTCTTTATTTGTCATTTTTTTTTTCATTTAAATAAATTGATATCTATCATAACAGTTTATGTTCTTAGTTTTAGATCTTCTGAAAAACTTCTATTTGGTATTAAAATTAAAATCAATTTGGTAAATGTAAAATGTAAATACAGGTAGAAGTTACTAGTAAAAGTAAATTGCTTACATAATTTTTCCACTCTGATAAATATTATGACAATCAGTAAATGCTTTTCAGTGATAAATAATTTAAAAATATGCTGTATAAATAAATTGCAAATAGCTAATACACGTAATGAAATTACGCTTAATTTCAAAAATCTAAACTTTTGGGAAGGATTTACCTGTGAAATTAGAATTCATTAATCACTAGCAAAATAATTTAACGATTAATGACAAAAGATTATTTTTGATTTATCGATTGCTAAAGAAAGAATAAACAGATAGTTGCAATTTTATTAATTTAAATGCTAATTTAGTAAAATTGAACTGACTTTATTTAATATAAGTGATTATGAGATTTCAACAATGAAATTTTTCCTGCAACTTTCTCCGATAATACTTCATGGAAGGAAGCTCCGATAGTAATATTAAAATATTTATCAATCTTTGATTAAATTTTTAGAAATTATTTAACAACTAGCATTATTATACGTTAATAAATGACAAATGTATTCATTGGAAAGTAAAACTACAATGAATTAATATGTTATGAGGTGATAACAATGAAATGAGTGATAACATATCCAAACAATTACAATAATTTTTAAATGCTTAATAGAATTGCTAATAATTGCTCAGATATTATTTACAATATTTTTCAATTTTTTTTCCAATAATATTTTTTCAATGAATGTTACTATCACTGAAACAATAATATTTATTGTAAACACAATTTGTCACTTCAACCTTTATTTGTTTACAAAGCATTTGTACTTCATTTAAACAAACAATGTCAAATTGATTAACTTTCTAAATCATGACAATAATATGATTCATCCAATTTTATTACTAATTTATGCCAAAATATGAATCGCATAAAGTAACTCTTCATAGCAAATATATTTAAGTAAAATAGTTAATTATCAACTAGATATGGATCAGATAGGGTAGCTTATTTGTTTAAGAAATAGTTTTTTAACCATTTAAAAAATAAAGGATTATTGTTTTATATTGAAAGTTTAAATAACATAATACATTTAAACGAAAGAAAAATTGAGAAAAAAGAAAGTTTAAGAAAAAGGAATGAATTTTGCTTAACAAATAAGCGGAACTTATTGTTAGAGTTCAAAGTCGATAAGTAAAAAAGCTTATTTGCCTAGCAGAAAAAATTTAAAATTGTATCACTAATTAGGGAATATTTGCAACATATTACTTTTTATGCATTTATTACATTCATTCTGCAAGTTATAATTGCAATCTTTTTTTTTGTATAAGCAATTAGCATAATATCCTTATCACATAATATTAGCAATGTGAGCAATTGCGGTATTTGCAACTTTAATTATTTTTATTCCAGAAAAATAATATAATAATAAGGTTAGCAGAATATAAAAAATAGTTGTTGAATTTCATTTGTAAGCGGAAATGTCGAATTAAGCTATTCATTTAATTTCTGCTAATTTTTTTTTTTTTTGCATTCCAATTATTTTTTCGTCATTATGTGGAGGTTGTTTTCATTTTCTTTCAAACAAAATAAAATATATTAAAAAATTAGTATTTGATATTAATAGTAAATTTGATATTTGATAATAAGTAACAGTAATACTAGTAGAAATAGTAGTTCTATTCCAATTTAATTAAGTAATTTTCATCAATAGAACGGAAAATAAACTTCAAAAACTAATCCATAATAAACTTTGATAATTTATATAGAAAAGATGAATTTACTACAATTGAGAATAAATCAATATTTCATGAACAACTGTTCTCCAATCCAACCCTATCTATTAGCAATTCTTAGTGTTATTATTATTTCGTTTAAATTTCACATTTTTCAAATATTTTCTCATCATTTGAACAAATATGCGTCTTCTTGGCTTCATTATTTTTATTCTTTTAATGGTAATATCAATTGCTGAAATTCTGGTATGCTTTATAAATTAAATTTCAATAAATCGAAAAAAATGAAAACATTTGAGAAATTTCATATTTCACATATAATTTATGCCTAACTTGTATGCAATCATATTGGAATATATAATTTTTAAACACTAAAATTCATTCATTTTATTAAGAATGATTAAATACTATTGTTTAATTGATAATATTATCAGTGCTTCATTTAATGATACATACATATTATCAGATGTCATACATATATATAAATCTACTTTCTCTCTTAATTGATAAAAGCAATTGTTAGTTATCAGTGATTAAAATGTTGAAAATGTAGATGAAAAATATGCCTATTAATTATTCATTTGTTATGTATTTGCTAATTTAATTAACATAAAATTTTATTTTATAAATTTTTTTTTTTTAAATTTACTTTGTTAATAATGCAAATTTCAGCTTAATATCCATTATTTCATATTTTACTGAAATTTAATTTATAGATCCAAACAAAAGTTATTTTTAATTAATTGACTAAATCTTTTTCCGTTCCGTTTCGTTCCTTTCACTTTTTTTTTTTTTTTTTTTCTTTTGAAGAAATGCAACGATATAACAACACGAAGAGCAATTGAGAAACGCGGACGACAAATTAATTTAAAATGTCTTGAAAATAAGGAGCAGTTGGAGAAGTGTAAAAACCATACAGCTGTCGATATTGCCTGGAAGAATTTTGAACAAATTAATGAAAATTACTTTACGGTTAGTGTAGAAAATTTCATTAGAATTGAACTAATTTGAAAAATTTTTCCTTTCATTTCTCTTCAAATTTAAAAAAAATAATTGAACATATTAAAATGTAAACTTTATCTTATTTTTATCTAAAGGCATTGGATTCTTGTAAGGAAGGAAGACGTAAAAAGCGACAATGCGCATGTAGCAGCAGTTCATCAAACATACATCATGATGATCCTAACTTAAATCATGATTTTAAATATTCTAAGAAATTAGAAAATCGAGTAAGACGAAATGTACATGGTAGTAGTGATAATAAACATGATCAGGTAAAATTAATCATGTATTTTATGAGATTTATGTTAATTAAATCACTTTGCAAACAACAAATTTAGGAATGATACCTTTCAAAAAGTTTATATTTCTGAAATTGTTTACTTCGTTCTTTTTTTTTTTTTTTTTTCTTCATTTTTAGGAAGTTGACAATGATTACTCCAAGGATTTCATGCGATTTAAAAGAAATGATTGTTTGAAAGATAGTAGACGAGAAAAAACTCGTTTGCTTGAAAAATTCGCAAGATCATGTAAACCTGATACCCTGTTAGTTTTAGTTCATTATATTGACAAATTTAAATCTTAATAATACTCTTAGAAATTCAAGAATTGCTTCACATAACAATTATTTATGCAAATTATTTTACAAAGAAGTAAGAAAACATTATACATACACTTATTCTAATTACTTTCTTAATTACTTGTTAGAATTTTCATTTCAATGGCTAACCCAATTTATTATTTGAAATACTATTCACACCATACGTAAGCTAAAAAAATTCAAAAAACTCCCCCTGCTATTATGTTTAAAATTATTAATTCTAACTTATTTTCTATCCTAATATAAAATAGACTTCAAGTATTAAATAGGCTTCTTCACACAGATTAACTGGAAAATATCAATTTCACATAATTTCAAAAATCTACAAAAAGACTCTGGCAATATAAATAAAAAATCCTTAAGTTCTTGAAAAATTTTTCCTCTTATTCCTAATTTTTTGAAATATATATATATATTTGTTCTTTCGAAACAAGTAACAATGATTAAAAATCAACAGTTTAACTTTTGATATATTTTACGAAGTGACATTTACTAATTATCAATTTGCTTAATTTACAATAACAAATGAGCTTACCTTCTTTTCAGATACGATCGAGATAAGATAAGTAAGACCTGCAAAGATAATTTGAGCAAATTATCGAAAGAAAGACACAAAGCTTATAGCAATTATGTGACATCTTTCCGAGTTTGCTATGGTTCTATCAATTAAAGTTATTTATCACATGCAAATAATATCTATTTTAACTAATATAATTTCGTTGCCTCTAAATAGCTAATTGCAAATGAATTTTATTTCAAAATGTATTATGGATCATTATCTTCTCTTCATTTTATAATTCATTAAAGTTGAACATGTCTAACATCAATAACTATTCGCAGAATGTCAGGTGTAAAGCTCTGGCAATATCAAATACTATGTAGAAAAATACAATGAAATTTTCATGCATTTTTTTCGTGATATGATTAAGAAAACTGTTCTTTTATTAACTCAATTTATTACTGCTTAGGGAAAACACCTAAGATATAATTGATAACGAATCGAATAAATTCGAAAAATCAAATTAGTTTAGAAAAATCACAAATGATATTGGCAAAAAAAAAAATGCACTGCAAGCATATAATTTAAAGAATAGAAAGTGTAATTTGGATAGCATTCTTCAAATAAAAAAGAAACAGTACAAGAGAAAAGAAGAAAAAATCATTGCAACGGATTAAACTACAACAGATGATTTAATTTAGTCAATGAAAAGAGGTAACACAGAAGAAATAACTAATATACATAGTAAAATTTGTGACATAAAGTAGCTACTCCTACGTTATTCTCATAAAATCGAGAAAATATGAAAATAAAAATGATAACAGTTGTTTATGATAACAAATCATTTGAAAAATGATCAAAGTAAGCAATATCATATTGACATGACTAGTTAAATTACATAATCAATATGGATAAAAAAGCACAAAACTAGATTGACAGTGTAAATGTGTATGGAACTTAAAAATTTTGCTTTAATTTTGAACCTCTTCCTATACCGAAGCAATAAAGCATAGCAATGCAGATAAATATTTGATGTTAATTAATAATAAATTATAATTAATAATTTTTGTAGAAATTAATAATTTAAGTATAAATTAATAAATTATAGATGAAAAGCTGAAACTAATAATTTTAAACATCTAACATAAGTAATTTCTGACCAATAGAAGAAGTAATTGGAAAAGGAGAGAATTTAATGAAAACAGAATATGAGTGAAGAGAATAGAGAGAAAATGCGAAAGCAGATGTACATTATGCATATATAAACTTCACCGCCTTTTTTCATTGCCACCGTTTTTATTTCGAGAAATACTTAAAATGAATCAAGAAATACGCTTTTCGCCTACTCTTTCCAAAACAATAGCAACACGGCATGGAACATATACGCAAAGATGATTTCGTCGACCAGCATAACCTTCCGGGAAAGTAAAATAATGCTGATTTTTATCCAATCGATTAAAACCACCAAATTCAGAGTCATCAGTACTCAATGCCAGTGCATATCTTAAAATATTTTTCACCTATCTGACACTGTCACATATTATTTATATTAATTTCAATTTTTTGAATCGAAAAAGTTCTTAAAATTAAATTGCTGTTTGAGAAGTTAGTAAAACTTTCATTATGACCATATTTCTACTTCTATTTCTTCAATTTCACAGTAGCCAAATTCAAAACGCTTCTATTGATAGCTCGAGTAAGCTCCCTTCCTTTCCAATTTTTCTTCCAACCATACACATGGACAATTAAAAAAACTGAAGAAATGCAACAGTATATATTATAAAAACTTACTCTCCTGCCACTTCGATACCAATTTTGTAATCCGAGAAACTCTTGTACGTATGGAAATTGAAAATAAAAAGAAGGCCAGCACGTTCGAATGCTATAACTTTATCATCCTGATGCTTCCACGAAGTATATGCCTATAAAATTATATACCATAGTTTCATTAAAAATGATTATTCATTTACAATGCAACTGAATTCAATGAATCAATTGTTCTTTATAGAATTTCCCTATGATTATTAAAGAATTTATTTATACCGGCCCACGTGATAAGAAATGATGTTTCTGTTCCAATTGGTTCATAGCACGATCAAAATTATTCAAGTATTTGTATCGAAGAAGCTCATCATCTACTAAATTCCATTGCCTACGGCAGTAATAAAATGACTCGTTGTTACCCAAACGTGGAAAATCAAGCCATTCTGGGTGACCGAATTCGTTACCTGAAAAGGAGAAACTAGATGAGATAAAGTTGTGAAGTGAAAATTTAAAACCAATAATAACTATGCAATGTTATAGTGATTGAGCTTGTCTCAGTTCTTACAGAATTTATTTATGGAAGACTGTATAGGATTATCACTAAATTTCATGACAACTTTCATCTATCACATACTTTTTGGGAATTACTATAAAATTTCATCTAGTTTTTGCTGAGAAAAAATAAGGATGAAAGAATTTCTGCTCGGAAATTAAACGAATGAATTAAATAAGACAGTTCTTAATGGTTGACATTAGATAACAGATGATAAGAATGATCAGATAACAGGATCAAATTAAAAAGATAACAAGCATGTGTAGTACTTACAAAAATTTATCTTTTAGAAGAAATTTTTTGCCACAATTAACTTATTATTATCAAATTTGTTCTAAAAAATTTTTGTCACTGAGATTTTTTTCCAAACAAAAAAATATTGACAAATGTCCCAATTTCTTTACAAATAATTCATTTGAGAATTTCAGAGTTTCAAATGTTTTCAAGAAAAAAACCGACAAAGCAGCTAAAAAAGGACCAAATGTTTAATTCATCCTATTTTTTCTTCCTGCTGAAGTAACTTTCTATCAGTTAATTTGTTACTACAACAGTCATTAGATGTTTAAAGCGTTGTTTAATAGGAAGAAATGGCTAAGGGATGTTAAACAGTAAACATTAAATATATAAGGTTGACATATAGACCACTTATACACACAAACAACTGTTTTTACAACCAGGCATTGTTGGTGCCGGTGAAAAGAGAAGCATAATTAGGGATTTAAATCCATCAAATAAGTATTAAATTTTAGAAAAGCACAATTTTTTTTTTTTTTTTTTTTTTTTTTTAGAAAAGAAACTTTACCAATGAAATTCAACCATGCTTCGCCACCTAATCCATATGTGATAAGACGAATCATTTTATGCAGTGCTATACCACGCTCAATTATAGGAGTTAATGGTGATGTATCAGACATGAAATCGTACATTTCTGAAAATTCGCTCCCTGATGACTATTAAAAATTATTTTTTCCCCTCCTTCCAATTATAAGTTGGATTTTTTTTCTTTTTGAATATATCTTATTAAGAAATCATTCGAAATGTAACATTTATTGAAGAGGAAATAATTAACAGAGTTAACCTTTATCCATCAACCAAAATGCAATCGTCTTATCACCAACAAGAGCCTGATCGTGTGATTCAGCATATGCAATATGCTTCTCAGCGTATCTGAAATTGGTTAGCAACTCTAGAGATGTTGTCAAGTAACAAAGAAATGTTGCAATAACAAGGAGTAATAACAAACAAAGAAAACCTTGAATCTTGTCATCACCTTCTATTTTCCAGCGTAAATACCAAATTAGAAATATCCCAGTCTTCATCAGAGAAATGTTTGAGAAGTTTAATCCACAAATCCGGTGCTGCCATCGCTAAGCGATAATCGAAACCTTGTCCACCTTCTTCAACTGGTCGACATAAGGCTGGCATGCCACTTACTTCCTGAAACGGAAAAATTATTAAAACCTGAATGCACCGTTCATACATTGCAAACAACAATTATTCGCATTGTAAGGGAAGAATGTAAATAGTAAAGGATGTGAATTTTTTCCATTTTTGAATTCCAAGGGAATCTGATTTTAAAAGAATGAAAGAAATGAGGGAGAAGATCCTTATTTAAATCGAAGATTTAGCGCTATACACTAGATATATAATCCTGAAAAATAGACCAAAATAATTCTAGCAAACTGTTTATTAACTGCACAAAAAACGTAAAATATTGGTTTTATTATAGCACCAACGACCATATCAGTTAAGATTTGAAGTTTAAAAATTGATCTATGTTTATGTGTATATGTCTGCATGCAGTGATGATAAAAATTGAACTAACTTCAGCAATTGTCACGACATTGGGAAATTTACGGTGCAAAAATGAATTCGCAAGCATTAAATAAACAAGTGAGTCAGTATCAACATTCAGACCGAAATACATATCGTAACCGCCATCTAATGCATCGGCTGAAATAAGAACCTTTTTTTCTAAATTATTAATGAAATCTGATAATTTTAGCGATTATTTGATCTAAATTAAAAATTCGAAAAATAAAATAACTGAAGCTAAAAACACAGAAAATTTAAACGGTCGATAAAAAATATAAAACGTTGTTGGAGTGAACTTTCTTTTTCTTGATCGGAAAAACAAAGTACACTGAAACATGACATTATTTTGTCACCGACTAAAAATGAAATTCGAAACAGCGGTGGAAACAGTCATTGAATCCCTCTAGTATATCTGAAGAACATTTAAAATTTCGCCTCCCTAACTTGTCCGATAATAAACTTTTTGTTCGCAGAATTAATCATAACTGTCTAAAGCTAGTTACAAATTGCTAACAAAACTTTCTTACAGATATATAATGGTTCACTGCTGGAAACAACAATAACACCAATTATACAGTTATTCACCAAAATTATATACCGAAAACACGGTTTAACGTTTTTCAGGAAATCTCTCTCACAACACAAGAAACTACTCCATATTAGCGTGCTATACGATTAAAATTAGAATAAGCCTGATGTGAGCCATTCTTACCCCATACATATGGTTGTATTCGAGATACTAAAGTATACTTCGTATCAAGCAAAATTTTGGGATGGAACATATAAAAAGAGCATTTCCGGTCACTAGAACTCATAAATTAACCTCTCGTTTTTCATAAAATTAATAAGTTATTTCAGTTTATCATTTACCAATTCCATGAGAATGGTATAACATCGATGTTACACCATCAAATCGGAATCCATCAAAGCCGTATTCTTCAATCCACCATCGAAGATTGGAAAGTAGGAAACGAAGAGTTTCAATCCTGAAATAACTTTTCAATTAAAAAAAAAAAAAATCAGAATGTCCTCTAGTGATATTGTTATTAGTGCTTTTATTAACAATCTTCAATTCGATTAATAAAATTCCAATTAAGGAGAGATTTTGACAAAGACTTCAAGAACTTTCTGTGTGTAATCGAAAAGTCGTGAATCCCAAAGGCTATGATATCCACGATTATTGTCATGAAAATAACTATTCTGAGTACCATCCCATTCATTCAATCCATCTTCTACATTCTTTGAAGCATGCGAATGTACCACATCAAGTAAGATTAGAATACCCGCTTCGTGTGCTTTATCCACAAGATATTTCAGGTCTTCTGGCGTTCCGCAACGGCTACAAAACATTGCTCATTAAAGTTTTCGAATTTTTTTGAAGACAAATTTGTAATTCACAATATTAGTAAGCTTAGTTAGAATAATCACCACTTCTTCTCTTCTGTTCTCTATATCTCACTTAAAATATAAGCTCCTAAAAGGGTAATTTAAAAAAGAAACCTTGATGGTGCGAAGAAACTAGTGACTTGATAGCCGAAACTAGCATAGTAAACGTGTTCCATAATAGCCATTAGCTGAATAGTATTATAACCTGAAACATATTACTTGCTATCCGCAATTGAAAAATATCCTTTGAAAGGGAAAAGAAAGTACCTTGTTTCTTGATTCTCGGGATAACATCATTTGCAAAATTCTTGTAGGTATTGACTTTTCCTTCCGAACTAGATATTCCAACATGCGCTTCATAAATCCGTAATGATTCAGGTTTTGATGGTCTTGGATGTTTAAAACGATAACACTCCGATTCAGGTGGGTTATAGAAGGGCTATAAAATGAGGGAACATTTCATTTGATCCTTTGAAAATAGCAAAAATGAGGGAACATTTTTTCAAATATTCATTTGATCCTTTGAAAATAGCAAAAAAAGACAAACTAGGAAGTAAGAAGTAACTTTTTAAGCTTCATGAGAATTTTTTGCTTTTTGCTCTCAAACTTTTTTGAACTTTATTTTCACACTTTCAATTTATCTTTTGCTTTAAACAAAATGAGGAAAAAACAAGGAAATCGATAGTTTACCATGTGATAAACTGTTGTTTCTTTCGGCCGTGTAACATAGTGTGCCCAAGGAGACAGTTTAAAATGAAATACGCCATTTTTTTTTACTGCGACCTAAAAATAGCAAAAAATAGTATCATTTATATTATAACTATTTAAGTCATGCATCATTCATTCATACAATTTTGAAATTGGAAATATTATCAAAAAAATTGCCTATTTCACCAATATAATTGCACTATCAATAATATTGGGAGCATACGATTAATCCTAGCATATCACTCTTAATAACAGAAAAGCACCTTGATAATCGATCCATGTTTAATCGGACAATTACCATCTTTATCAGCTGGAATAATTAATTCCCATTTGCCATATTCTAGTTTCTTGTATGGATGAGATTCAGTGTTCCAATCGTCTGCAGCAAAAAATAATTACATTCATTAAAACTACTCATTCTATTACTTGCATTTCCTTAACTTTATTTTGCTTGGTGCAATTTGCATTTTATTAAAGATGTAGTGAATTTCCAAACTTACTAAAATCTCCCACCAATGATAAAGCTTCTGCTCCTGGTGCCCATTCCAAACAACGAACTGAATTATCCCTCATCACCACAACACCATATTCTCGATAAGCTGTTGTGAATGTTTCCCATCCACCACACTAAATATGAATCGTGATTGACTATCACCAAAATTTAATTCTTGAGAATTAATGTAATGAAAAGAAATATACTCTTCCAACCAACACAATGCTATTTATCAAACGAAAACAGCAAAATATTCTAGGAGATCCAACTTAATAACATACCTTTAAGAATAATGATTACTGATTCAAGATTTTGCTATATGGCATTACAAAATCTTAACCTCTTCAATTCTCTTCGAATAATCAAGGAAAACTCCATATCTGCGACATATTTCAGTCTGATAATTCCATAGGTATCCATCCAACTTCAACAAATTGTCAAGTTGAGGAGGTCTGCTACTGCTGCTACTCATCGATGATTTCCTACAAAATGTTACCTGTTGTTTATATTGTAATAATGAAATTCTATATCATCAAATTTTGATCTCTGAAAGGACACTTTTCATTACGAAATCAAAAGGACAAATCACAGTGCAAAAGAAAAAAAAAAATCATAAATAAGCCTTTCAACCTTAACTAAAAATACCGAAGTAAGAGGAAAGAAAGAAAGAGAAGAAGAAATAACTTAAGCGAAAAGAACTCTAACGAAAGAAATATTTTAAAATATCGATCAATTTATCTAAATGCTGACAATAACAGATTACACTATCTCGAGAAAATTCTCATCACACTACGAGAAATTCTCATTATTTTCATATTACCAATACAATGGCACTATAAACAACCAAAATCAGATAATTTGAAAAGCTTTAAGACTTAAACATTTGTTGAAAAAAGAGAGAAGAGAGGAAGTGTTATGGAAAACTGCTGGGAACTTCATGAAACAATCAGAATGAATTTTAATATTGTAGAATAGCTAACATACACATACATACACACACACACACACATACATACACATACATACATACAACTGTTGATCAATACCACTGATTGATAGCTAAGTAAAAAAAAATACACACACACACACACATACATACACATACATACATACAACTGTTGATCAATACCACTGATTGATAGCTAAGTAAACAAACAGAAAATGAAAAAAAAAAAGAGAGAGAGAGGGGGAGAAAGTAAAAAGGAAGATGAAAGATAGATCCGCTCTAATTCTTAATGGTTTCGCTTGGCAAATAGCAGCATACCGTCATTTGCTAAGGTCGAGAATTAAGTATTGAATATGGTCGAAATGAAGAATTGAAATAGTAAAGTTTAGTATGTCTCATCTTTTTTTTGTTTTGCTTAACCGTTCGAAATTGTTTTAATCCACAATAATGGCAACAATTTATGCTTTATTTACATTTGTTTCATTCAGTATTACAATTACAACCACTAATCTTCGTCCATCGTTCTCACTTTCCCTCTTTCTCTTTCTCCCTCTCTCTCTCTCTCTCTCTCTCTCTCTCCCTCTGGTTGATTCATCAAACTGAGAAGAAAAAGAATTTTTTTTTTTTGAAAAGAATGTAAAATTGCAGAAATGAGACCGAGTGGAATCTCATTCTCAATGATATCAATCTCTTTTCCATTTTGACAATTTAATATCACTGAAAATAATTAGCAATTCAAATTAATTTTGTAAATTCAAATAAATGAAAGAAAACGAAAAAATTAAATTAATTAGAAAAACGTGCAAAAAATGCAACAAGAAAAATATAATTACTAATTACAATATGAATATAAGTATTGAATGATAATAAACACTAATAAACTTAATCACTTTTTCTATCACATTTTGATGCTATTTTGTTATTGTTATTATTATTATTATTATTATTATTATTATTATTATTATTATTATTATTATTATTATTATTATTATTATTATTATTATTATTATTATTATTATTATTACTATTATTATTATTACTATTACTATTATTGCTACTATTATCATTATTATACGGGATTTTTCTCTAATTCTCGCATTGTTGCATATATAATTTTGTCCAACTTTTTTATTGCTATTTTCTAATTGAATTGAAATTTAATTTCTTCAATCTAATCCTTTCCACTTTGTTTATTTGAGTAGCTAAATTTGCTTTGCTTTTATATGAAATTTCAATAATTATTGGAAGACTGTGTGTTGCATTTAATCTGATAAAATCACTCCATAATTTATCGCTGTAGGAAATAGTTAAAGTTTATTAGCATAGCTGTTCAATTCTGAAATAACATTTTCAGCTTTAATAGTTTCAGATCGATAATGATTTATTGGAAGAGTAAGAAAAAAGAGCTATTTTCCAACACTAATTAATCACGAACTTTTCGAACTAACCAATGTCTTGCCTTGCTTCAATAATAGATCGATCTGTTATTTAGATTTACTTCATTTAAAAAAGAAAAAAAACGAACGAAATTTGGAATTGCTTTAAAATAAATGAAAATTTTTCTTCTTTTTAAATAGGTTTTTATATTTGATAGACTTTTGCCTTTTTTTTTTGTTTCAATAAAATGTTTGTAAAGTGTTAACTTGAGGAGTATTAGAAATAGAAAAGAATTTAAAATATTATATTCAGAAGTTAAATTTTAATTTGATATAAATAAGAATTATAATTTCAGCTCAAAGTTTTAAATGTTGTAGAGTAAGAGATGAGTAATGATAATCAAAACATTTTTGTTTATTGTTCAACAATTTTGATTTATAATGAGACTTCTCTCGATAACATCAACAGAAAGCGCTATAAGAATTTGAATTTAACAAACTTTATGCGTTGATATGTCGTTTGTCCTTGCTCTATTTTCATTATTAAACTTTAGTAAAATCTTCCTGTGAAATTTCCATCGATATTTCATATTTTTCCTTCTAAATTAATACTAACATTACTGTTACATAGATGAAATAACTTACAAATTAAACAATGTCGGCTTAGACTACCAATAATAGTTAATTTGAAATTTAAAAAGTGACATTTTCCTAGTTCTGATCATTTGTCATCAATTTTAGAGGTGCTTAAACGTTTGACAATTGGAATTTTGATATTTAATTTAATAATACTTGAACAATGAACCACAGGAAATATTTGCATTTACTACTAGAATATTCGTTTATCAAAATGCAATGATAATGATAAGTAGAGAAGAGTATAATGCTAGTTTCTTAGCTTCAGTTAATTATTAACTAGCTTAACTACTTTGTCGACGCTGTATTATAGCATTAGGGAAATATTAATAATGACTAATACTTTTAAAAGTAATCAACTATGTCTATGAAGTACTTAGGTATTTAAATATATAATCAAATTAGTAGATTGTAAACCATAATTTATTGAGGCATTGTTAATGCTTATTTCCAACCACTGTGACTTTATTTGTTTACTTTGTTTGTTTGTTTTGTGCTTATCAGTTTAATCACAGAATGATTTGATGCATTAATGGTCGAATAAAATGTAAACTTTTTAATTTACGTTCTTTTTTTTTTTTAATCATATCATATTTTCGTTTAGAAATTTCTTTAACATTTCCAAGTTTATTCATTCTATTCTATCGATATGAAAAAATATGTATATATATATACATATACATATGTACATAGCAATTAATGAGAAAAAAAAAAAAATGATGTGAAATAAATACATTAAATTTGCTGGAATTTTTTAAAAGTTCAACCATTTTATTTGTTTGGTTTTCTTAAATTTCCTTTTTTTTTTTCTTTTGTTCCTACAAAACTCTTTGTAATTTTTGCTGACAAAAATCAAACATTTGAATTAAATTTTATAATCGTATACATAATATATAGCAGTGTAAATATTATTAATATGAAAATGAAAATTTCGCAGTTTTCCGAATCTAATTGAATGATTTCACATAAAAGTTGAACAAATTATTTACTGAATAATGTTTACAAATGCTACTACCACGCAATGGTAAACGTTCATTCAGCAAAATGTTTACAAGAATGATACGATTATTTCCAATCATTTTTATCAATCAATTAATTCATTACTGATTCACGATCTCTTGTCTTATTCATTTTGTTAAAAATGACAATCGATATTTTCTCCATCAATCATCCAATCTTTCTTTTTTGTTAATTTCATGTTCAATTTTCTCTGTGTAAAAGTTCAATAAATTAATCGTTCAATTGTACATATCGATTGTCTTTGCATGTCTGTATGTATTGTTCTTAATATATGTATCAGTATCTATGCATCAATCCCTCCATCTATATACTCTCTCTATGTATATTTTTGTTAATTGGTTAAAATAATTTCAAGTTTTTTTTTTTTTTTTTTTCCAGTTTGGATGCATCCTACTCCTACTGTAAATGAATATTTTCATTTTTTTTTCTTTTCTATTGTATTTTATGAGAAGAATGAAAAGAAATATAACTGATAAAACATTTTAAAAGAATTTTAGAATGACATTATGATGGTATTTTTAAGCAAGTGATCACTTTTTCAACTCTTTCTATTTTTCTAGTTTTATTAAATAGTAACAAAGCTTAAAAAGAATTAAATGCCATAGAACTTTCAAGCAAAAACGATAAGGGAGAAAAATCACAAACCAATCACTGTTGTCAACTGGAACAAAATACAATAACTGGAACTGTTTGTGATTAATTTGTTATTAGCCTAAGCAAGATATAATGATCCTATGTACTCGTGCCGCGGCCGTATCTTTCATTTCTTTTTACTTTTTATTGATGTTAACAAGAGAGCTTGGCGGGAGTTGGTGCAAGAATAACCTGTTCTTAATTTGGTGGAGAATTCTTGTTTGAAATCTATCAGCATTATATGTCTCAGTTAATCAATCACGTTTCGCCATGTTTTCCTACGTTACGTGATAATTTTTTTTTTATTATGCGATAATATGTAATACGTGATGCATATTACCTCAAACATGAGTTTATTCATAAATTTATTATTTGAAAGAATATGAAAGGTGTTGAAAGCATCACGATTAAAGATTATGCTTTATTGCTTTTCCCTCTCTCTTTCTTCTCTTTCCATTTTTCTTTTTCCCTATATCTTAATTTGATTTACAATTTAGTTTCTCAGTTTGAATTTAAATTGAAATTTGGATTAAAAGGCTCTTAGTAAAAATTCAGGGATTGAACATTAAGTTATTTTTATAGTTTCATATTCTTTCTCGGAAACATATATTTGATCTCACGCATGTTGAATATTCATTTTACTAATGTGATGATGTTTTAATCATATTCTTTTATTTTGAGAATTTACAATTTGGCATTAAATGATGGTAGGGAGGCAAATTTCGCATGGTTTTATTGATCTAGAGAGATGATCCTTTCCATTACAACAGCAGTGCATATTATGGTAAACTTTTTTCAAATTTTTGTGTAAAAATTCCAGACTTAATATAATTCCAAAATATGAAGTGTAGTAATTAAGATTCAGTTGTCTGAGATTACCCCATATAAGACTTCGTGCTTCATAAACTTTGTAGCAAAAGCCTCTTTATCTTCTTCCGAATAATATATAATTTTGAAGACCGTTGCATGAAGTGTAACGGTCTTCAAAATTAATTGTCCATGTATGGTAAATATATTTTGTGGTTTCCATGAATATCGTAAAATTTTATATTATGCCAGGAAAAAAAAGTGTTTTTTCTTAAATATGGGAATAGAAGAACTGCAGTTACGTAAATTCGTAAGCCATCACATTAACCATCGTTTCTTCACCAGAGAGAACAGTTTATTTTGCTATTCTGTTATCAGCAAAAGTAGTCCCGGTAGTTGAATAAGCAAATATTGAATTATATCCAAAGAAATGTTTATGCAACGGCAGTCTGTGTGATGTTCCTATCAGCTTTTACGCTTAGTATACTGTCTTTGTAAAGCAAAAAATAAAATAAGCAAGCAGTCCATTTGGTAATTGTTTTTATCAAACGAAAAGAAACCACATTTATCATATCACTTATACCAAGTTCTCATAACAAATACAAAGTATTTACTTTTGCACTTCATTATACTTCGTTATATGTTTACAGTTTAATACTAGTATTTCAGATCAACAACATTATATTTCTACCAAACCGTCTACGAATTTGCAGCCACTAATCGTTAATGCTGTAAAACAGAATGGCAATAAAATATTTACATTTATCAATGAAGCAATTACTCCTGCTTCTTGCAATGGCAACTTGTTCTTATTTAATCATTGGTAAATCAGTCATACCAACAAGGTCTGCTACCGCATTATTTCTGAATAATAAAAACGGTCTGTGCTAATATAATAGCTCTGATTAGATTGTGCATATGTTTATGTGTTTCATGCTGATGCACATGTGTGTTTGTATTTATATTTCATATGTGTACAAACAAGCATTTGCAGCACTAATTTGTTTGTCCATTTGCCCAAATCATCATATTTCAATTTTGATATTTCATTTGTGATGAAAATATGTCTTATGTGGTAATATGGTAAATCCGTAAACTAAAAAGATGGTAGCGGATAATATATTAAACAAATGAATGACATTTCAATGACTTTTCAGATTGAAAACCACAAAACCGCGTGACATTTTAAGTATCGAACAGCAACAGCAGAATACGGTTAACAAAAAATCACTAGTTCATAAAGAAAAAGCTGAAGGAGATGAAAAAAGCGTTGTTGAGCTTGTTCAGAATGATCATGAAATAATACTGGAACGAATAAGGTTCATTTTTTAGTCGCTTATTTCTATTAATATTGCTAAATTCTTTGTCATAATTTTTCCGATGTTTAATTTCTGTTAAGTTAACTAGTATATTATAAATAGAGATTTTTATTATATTTTTATAACTCTCCCAAAAGAAGAAATAGATAATAACAAAGAAATAATTACCACTGAATGTTTTTTATATTTTTTAATTCTTGTATCCACTAAGACTAGCAGACAGTATAGGAGGAGATATGGTGAGGGAACTAGAATCCTGATTAGTGTATGAGTAATTTTTGTATGAATGATTATCATAAAATGCATTTGCTCTTCAAAGTTGTCTTTTTTTCTAGATCACCGGATATTGATATGCAACGAAACGGAACATCAACCACGCTAATTGTTAATATGGATGATAAGCCACTTGCAGAAGATATTCCATTATTTGATGAACTTGAAAATCGCTTGTTAAAAAACAGGTCGGATGATCTAAAAAAGATATGTCCAGATCCAGAAGATAACAGGAAGTTGAGTAAGTTGTGTAAATTAGTTGGAAAATTTTGTTTTTTTTTTTTTTTTTTTTTCTCCATATAACTTTTATAAGCAAACTGTACAGCTGTAATACTGTTTTTTTTTCTTTTTCTTATTTAAGTATGAATTTTAGTTTGTAACCATATGTTTCCTTTAACACATCATCCTTTCAGTTGGGCAATTGCCACAAGCTGTGCTTTTAATAACAAACTTAAAAGAAGCCGAAGTAAAGAAACATTATCCATATTTAAGACCTGGCGGACACTGGAAACCAGAAGATTGCATGACTGAACATAAAGTTAGTTGATTGAGATTTGAACTTGTGTGAAACAACATGCATTTATTTTTGTTTTCCATATTCAGGTATTTTTTAATTTAGATTTCGTTTTTTTTCTCTTTTTTAGTGACTCCTTGTTTAATATGAGGACTTCAATACTTTGTAAGAGACTAAGTAAACAGCAATTTCATCTGAAATCTTAGCATTTCTTGTAACCTTGTGGAAATCATTAAGTGCTATAAGAAGAGAGGAACTGTACATAATTGTTTTTTTTTTTTTTTTTTTTTTCCAGATAGCTGTGATAATTCCATTTCGAGATCGTCAAACACATTTGACCCGTCTTATCGATTTTCTTATTCCAGTGTTTAAAAGGCAGGAATTGGATTTTCGGTTTATTGTAACAGAACAGGTATGGTAATCTAGCTAACTTCAATATACATTCAGTGTGCAAAATTCTCAAAAATTTCAAAATATGTCTGAAGACATTATCACATAATTTTCTGAACTTTTTAGTCCTTAATGCTGTACGTTGCATATAAATGCTGTATATAAAAGAATCATTCAACATAATTTCGTCCATATGATTTGATGTGTTTGACTAGCAAGCAAGATTTTTGTTTATTAGTTGACGTGAAATTCTAGTATTTGTGAAAGTTGATTTTCCAGTATGGC
Source organism: Brugia malayi (assembly GCF_000002995.4). Classification (NCBI taxonomy): domain Eukaryota; kingdom Metazoa; phylum Nematoda; class Chromadorea; order Rhabditida; family Onchocercidae; genus Brugia; species Brugia malayi. The sequence goes on along the minus strand of NW_025062476.1, from coordinate 2,895,267 downwards.
AATGGTCTATTTAACAAAGGCCGAATAATGAATGCAGCGTTTCGCTTAGCTGAAAGTCTCAATGTAAGCTGTGTTATATTTCATGATGTTGATATGTTTCCACAGAATGATCGTAATTTCTACGGTTGTCCACCAACACCACGTCATATTGGTGCTTTTGTTAGTAATCTTGGATATCAGTAAGTTTTTTTGAAATGTCATTACTTTTTTATTATTTAATACTGTCAGTTTCTGATTCATTTGCAAATTCTTATTCTGTAACAACTGTCAGTCCGATGCTTAATATTAACACTTATACTTTGCTAAAATCATTACGAAACGTTCCATTCCAAAACAGCGCTTAAAGTTATATCAAAGTCAAAAATGATCGTTCACAAAATGAATGTCTATTTTTTTTTTTTTAACTTCCCTAATTATTTCCTTAAGCAGCTGTGTCTTTTTTGATTCTCCCGTGTCTTTTGTTTCGAAGTGAATTACAGTATGATTGCATACAGCTATTCCATATTGAAGCTTACAGCTTTCTTGGAAAAAATATCTGGGAAAGATAGTGATTCGGTATGACAAAAATTATCTTTTGTAGATTATGGTATAAAGAAATAGTTGGTGGCGTTCTAGCAATTAGCATGGATGATTACCGAACAGTAAATGGTTATTCGAATATGTATTGGGGATGGGGTGGTGAAGATGATGATATGGGTTAGTGTTAACAGTTTTGCGTCTTACTGTAAATCTTGGAACTCTAGTTTATGCATTTGAATTTGCGACTGCATTCATAATTTTATGAAATGGTTAAAGACAATGTCGGAAGTCTCTTTCAAATGGTTGTTGTGCCGACATGCAGGTGCGCTGCAAAAGAGCGTGTTGTGACAAAAGCTATAGTCTTTATCAGAAATGGTCTTAAATATGCGAAATTAAAAGAAATCACATGCTTTAACTTACTTTGGTTTGCAGGGAAACGAATAATGGCACAAAATCTAACCATTGAAAGACCTGATGTTACCACAGGTCGATTTACCATGCTGAAACATGTCAAGAGGAAACGAATTGCACCAAAATTAGTGTACGTCTCATATTACTACCCTTTTTCCATAGCCATATATTTTTTTATTCACTTGGAATTGTGGAAATTCGAAACGAGATTCAGCCATGTCTAACACAATTTAGCAATTAAGATAAATGATATAATTGTTGATTTGTGTCTTATTTAATATATTTTAAATATTTGAATGCGCAGTTTCAAGTAGATTAAATAACACGCTACTTACTACCATTAAAGTTATGTCATCTTAATGCAACAAGCGGTTATATTTAGACAAGCAAAATCCTATTCTTTTTTGCAGATATAAATTGTTAGATGATGCTGAAACACGCTACCGAACTGATGGTCTAAATGTTACTTCATGGAAAATATTAAAAGTTTGTTTTCGATAATTCAAATAACCAGGGGCTTTTCTGCTGTTTTCTATTTAAATTTAATTTTTTGATTTGAAGAAAAAGTTTTCGTTTCACAATTTCATAAAAGCTGGCAGTTGAGTTATTCCTCTTTGTTTCAAGCTCTGATTAGAACTTAATTCGGAAGTGAGTAATTTTTAATTTTTCAGGTTACATTACGGCCATTATATTATCACATATATGTTGATGTTGGTAAGCCCCCATCAGAATGGGTATGAAAGTTTTTGGTGCTCTACGACTAGGAATATTTTTTCATTTTGCGAAGTTGTATGGTCTTGAAAAGACTAGATTCTGCTCGTTATATAATAACGCTAAAGAAAATCCGAAGGTGGGCCAATATTCTAGCGAAATGGTAAAATAAATTTGGTCCATTAGACGTGCAGAATTGACCATATACTTTTTTTTAAACATTTTTTTTTTTCAAAACAGTTTTTGAATTCATCACATGCTGAAGTGGTATCTTGTCATTTGTCGGATGAGCTTGTTAGTGGATTTGCGTCCAACTCAGATCTTCGTCACTTGTCACGAGTTTCTGTTTTACTATACATATCTTTTTTTAAAATGCTAATCTAACTTATTCCTCTGAACAATTCACGACTGCGATTGCTTTTGTTGAGGACATGTTAAGGGCATTATAGTTGTTTTGCATATTTCATGGTACAGTTTCATATATATATATATATATATATATATATGTCTCGAACATAATGTGCAAAGACCAGACTTAGTGATTTCAATATGCGCATAATACTAGTTTTTTCAAATGTTTTTCTATCAGTTTTGCTGTTCCTTCTGCTGCATACACTGTAAGACATGGTAATACATTTGTTTCCAAATATTCGAAATATGTATAACTGGTAAACATGCATATAACTTCAGTTGCCATTAGCCAGCTCTACGTCGTGAAGCTTCTTTTAACCTAAGCGATTGAAATGCACAAGTTATTCACAGTCAAAAAAAGATGTTCTAATTTTGCATTGACTTTGTTGTTTAAATACTCACCACTCCTATGTTCAATTTCGATTTTTGTCGCAGGCAGGGAAGCTCTATCAATTTTCTGATCATATATTGTTGTTTACTATGAACTTCATAATCCGTAACTGATTTATTATTTTTGATTTTTTGCTTCCAAATTTCCATTTGATCTCAAGGCTATAATTATTGTCCTTATCTTTAGATTTTTCCGATTCAATTTTTCAGTTGATCCCCTTTTAACTTCATCTTTATCCCTTTACAAACGACGATGATAATGGACGAAGTATGCAATGACAATGAAATAACTGATGTATCTCAGAAAATATATTTCACTGACATTCATCTTTCTTCCTTTGTTAGCTTTCCTCCAACCCCCTATCGTCGATGACAGCATATTTGTTATCATAGTGATATTTCACCTCCATACTGCCTGAAATCAAGAGGTTATTTATCAATATTTAACCATGTAATTATCGGATATTAATTTTTTTTTTATAAATAGTAGGTCAAGCAACATTTTTTTTTTAATTCTAAATATTACTTCCGTTTTATAAATAATAGGTTAAACGACAATTTTTTTATCATTATAATTTTGCGATATTGTAATCAATACATCTTTTTGTAATTTTATATAAATTCTGGTCGAATTGAATGATAAATGAAGTAGCTAAGATGTGATAAAGCATCGTTTGCTATTTCATGTAGTTGCCTATATCAATGATTGTTTTCTTTTTTGTTTTAGACATAGTACGAATTTCTTAGTTTAGCTCATAGAACTATTCTATTGTTTTATATTTCTCCCCATTTTTCCATCATTTTAGTGCTACATTTGCTAATTTATGTTAATTTTGAGTTTGGCATATTCAAAAATTTCAGTCATAGAGTAATCCAAATTCCGTGTATAATTTCTGTATGAAAAGATTTGCTGACAAATTTCTCATATTTTTTTTTTATGAAATTTTAAATTGAAGCGGTACAGACTTGAAAGAAAATATTGATCATCCTTGTGTCATTTCAAATTGTTCATGTTTTGTCGATAGCTCAACTTTTCAAGCATATTCAGAAACACACTCAGGTAAGCATTTGTGTAACTGGTTTTTCTTTCCAGAATTGAATTGATCGGTCCATTGAATTGAGTGTTGCTTTTAATCAGGTATTATTTCCATCTGTTAACTGATTTCTTTTTTCCTTTGATGAGTACTAGTGTTGGAAAGCGATTTCATACCAGTAAAGAATACATAACCGGTGAAAAAAAAAAAAAAACTGCTTTCCTCTCGTGAAAATGTGTATTTCTGTTTTTAGTTCTGCTCTATACTTGATGTAATTTATAGGAATTTAGTTTTCTTTTTATATTTGATGATATTATTCTGAAATTTGTTAGTCACATTGCATTCGGAGCTTGTTTGAATTCAATTTATAAGCATGTCAGCATTTCAATCTTATGTTTTATTTATTGTTACTACGTAATATTTATAAATTATTGCAACATAAAACTGCAACAATAAGATTTTTTTTACTTTGTATCAAATAGAAAAGGGGTTTTAAGAATTCTAAAGTTTGTCCTATATATACTAATACCCTGTATATCCTATTTATCATTTGGTTGAATCATGATAACAATCCTGAGAATATTAGTCCATTAGTTTTAGTTTTGTTTACTATGTTCTGTTGTGGCAAGGGTTGTTTTAAAAAGGGAAAGCCATAGGTGAAAAATCGGATTTAAATTGTGGAAAGTTCGAGAGCGAGAGACAATATGCAACCAAAATTTCATTCGTCGAAAACCGCTCAGTCAATAGGAGATGGTGTATTATTTTACTAAAACAAATGATATATAGCTCAAAAAAAAAAAAACCAAGTTAATAAGCCGGGGTATTAAGCTTTATACTGGAATTATTAAATTAAGCTCAATAAATTCGACAGTCAAGCTATATTTGGCTTAAGCTGATACTTATTGAGCTTATTTGACATTCAGTGGAATGGAAGTCTCGTTTGAATAGAGTAACTTCGTTCCATTATTGCCAGAAGCTTAAACTTAAATACCTAAGGATTGTCGCGTCAGATTGAAATTTTATACCTAAAAAATTTAGCAACGTCAAAAATTTTATAATTCTTTAAAAGATTTCAATAGTTTTAATCATTAGTGTGCTATCCTTCAACACAACACATTATTTTAGATTAAGAAATGTCAATTCTAAATTTCTTGGCATACTTTTTTTACTTTTTAATGGATAGCAGAAAGTGAAAAGATAAAACTTTCAAATATCAGTCAAATTATTTGCCTTCTAATGACATTAATAAATATGTTGCCATTTATAATATCAGACTAAAACTTTACATTATCGGTTCAATTTGATTTCTTGTTAGCAAAAAAAGAAAAAAGAAAGCTATGTTTTATGTTTAATATCACTTCAAGAAGTTAAGAAAGCTAATCTAATTAACGATAACTATTCGTCCGCCAAATGATAAGGAGTTCAAAAATTAAATTCAAATAGTATTACTACCACTAAGCTTGTTTACTTATTCAGATTATACTTAGTATTTGGTATTTTATATTAGGTATTATAGACAGTTAGAAAATGTTGGAGGACAAAGTAATTGACATTAAATCAATCAATGCAATTCTTACATTATCATCAGTGACAAAATTGGATTTGCAACTTTTCTAATTTTATGCAAATTTTTTTTTTTTAATTTTTTTTTTTTTTGAAAAAAATTTGATTTATATTCACATAGATGAATCACTGATATGTAAACAAGATGACATATAGACGGTGCTGTCGACGAAATAATATTTTAATTGTGATTGTGTTCGATTTTATATTGTTGTTTATTTATTTTGGCAACAAATATGCGTGCGTTTCGTAATGAAATTTTAAAAGCAAACTTAATTTTTAAATTGATTGAAAATTTCCTTTTTTTAAATATGCTAAATGAATGGGAATAAAATGATAAAAAATATTTGCTAGCATATATAGTATTACTATTTGCAGAGAATACACAATCATTGTAAAAATAACAGTAATATAATAAGTTCAAAAAACAACAAATTTCAATTTATTAATCAAACTGTAACATATATGGAGATCTTTAATCTTTAATAATTAGGGCTAAAGTTCACTTTCAAAAATTCAAAAATTAACAGAATATATTACTACGATACTAATTAACAATATAAATGCTAATTAAAGAACGAAATTGCTTTATTCCTCTTCTTTTTTTTTTTTTTTTTTTCATTGAATTTAGTCTTATAAAAAAGAAAAAATTTTCAAAATAAGTAATAAATTTGCACTATGGAAAAAAGTAAATTAGATAGAATTCATGAAATAAAAGATATTCATTAAATTTTCAAATTTTTGTTAATCATGTAAATTTAGAAAATCTCATGAAATTGATTTTAAAAAAATACAAAAACTCTCCGAGAAATGAAGACTTTATATAATTTAAAGTTTTTTTTTTTTTTTTTTTTTTTTTTTCAATAGAATCTCTGACAGTTGCTTGGTAAATGATTTTGGGAATATTTTAGTAAAATACAAAGTGATTACATGGTGTATACGGAAAGAGAAATTTTGAAAAAGGAAATGAATAATGAAACTATGAAAATGTTTCAAAATGAATCGAAAGCTCAAACAATGCTAGTATTTTGGTAAAGTTAAAAATGAAAAAGAAAAAAAAAAAAGTAGCATATTTTTTAAATTGTTACAAAGATGGAAAAGGACAAAAATATGTTTTAAAGAATGAATAAAAGAATTTTTGAAATCTTTCACTATGAATTTTTTTTGCAGATTTTGTAGTATTATTGATAAAAAAAAATATTTTCCAATGAATTTTTACAGGATTTCAACATCAGTACTGAGACAGAAATTTTTAAAGCTTTTATTGTCATCTGTCATCCATCAAACAACACTATCAAACTTTATAAGACATCAATTTAAAAGGCCTTTCAAAATTGATCAATTTAAACAAAAAGATTACATGAATGCTTCCAATTTCTGTCCTACTTTTGATGAAATTACAGATTTCTGTTAGTAAATTATTTTTGATGATTTTTTCGCTTTAGCAATTTAATTGCAAAAAGTGAAAGAATTGAAATGGTGCAAATGTGTTTGCTTCATTCCATTTTAATCAAAAATTTTTATCAAAAAAATTTTTTTATGATAAATAAGTTTATTATATGATAAAATATTGCTATCTTCTATTATTGCAAACTTCTGATATGTTGTAAATAATAAAATTAACATAGACAAATTTGACACTGATCATAAGCACTCTTTTAGCTGGGCCATTATCAATGGGTCCATTATTGATAAATAATTTGAAAGAGCAAGAAGTAGCCCAAAGACATTCATATATTAAATCAGGTGGTCATTGGAAGCCAAGAAACTGTCTAGCAAGACATAAGGTTACTTACTTTTGCTTTTCATTCAATTATTCCATAAACATAATTATTAAATTTTAGAAATGATTTAAAAATCGCTTATTTAATTGATCCTACAAAATATCATCTTATGACGTGTTTCACGTGATGAAAAGTGTCCTAATATGTGATTGAATGTATTTACACTTTAGATATTAATTTATAAAATTATGATATCAATTTGTAATGTTTTACAGATAGCAATAATAATTCCATTTCGTGATCGACAATCACACCTAACACGATTGCTTGACTTTTTATTTCCAATTCTGAAACATCAGAATCTTGATTTTCGATTCATCATTACTGAACAGGTTAATTACTCAAAGTTTTGCTTACCTTTAGATTATAAATATGCTCATTCATTTGTCACAATTTATTCTATTAAATTATATTATCTAAATTATATTTACTTCCTCATACATTTTCTTATGACAAGAAAACAGAAAATCAAGTTAAAATCAACGAAAATAAAATCTTAAAAAAAAAAAAAATTTAATATTATAAAAAGTTAACTCTAAGAATTCTAGAAATAAATTTCACTTATCTAAGCAAACCTACTACTTATCTCGTTTAGGTTCATTCATCATTTGTTTGCATACTTTTGTATAAGCCTACAATAACTCTCGCATATAGTTCCTTTCAAATATTATTATTTACTTACCTTTTTTTTTTAGTACGGGAAAGAATTGTTCAATAAAGGCAAATTAATGAATGCAGCATTTTCCTTTGCGGAAAAACTAAGAGTAAATTGTGTAATATTTCATGATGTTGACATGTTTCCAGCAGATGATCGTATCAATTATGGTTGTCCGGATACACCACGACATATCGGAGCTTATGTAAATACTTTGGGTTATAGGTTAGCTCTTTTAGTAAACTCTCCTCTATCTGATATAAATTGAAAATTATGCATTAAACATTTATTTACATACTTTTGCCATTTCAAATTATATCTGTGAAATATGACAGTGCCAAGTTTTTTTAAGTTTGGGAAAAGAACTTTGTTACACTACAAAGATTCTAACAAAAGATTTTAAGGTCTTATATTTGGGATGCTTAGAAATTACTTTTAAGAATATTTGAATGTAATTTTTGATATTCAAATCCGTTTCCAGAGTTTAAAAAAGTTTAGAGTTTGTCAAGGTTCATCTTCACTATCAAAAGCTAGTTTTCAGGACTGAAACATATATATGTTTGTATAATAATTCTAATTTAAAAATCATTTAGATTAAAATATAATTTATATAAGCATCATTTGTTTTTTTATATGTTGACATATAAAAATAAACATATTATTACCTTATTCATTATTCGAAGTAATTATTATTAAATATCAGAGAAAATAATGATAATACTAATAAGTGAGTTTAACAATTTTAGGTTAATGTATGCTGAAATAGTCGGAGGTGTACTTGCAATTCGTATGAATCATTTTCATGCTGTTAACGGATTTTCAAATGAATTTTGGGGTTGGGGAGGTGAAGATGATGATATGGGTTAGGAATATTACAATTTCGTTCATTCTAATTCTTGTTTATTTTGAAAAAAAAAAAAAAAAAAAAATGTTTGATGTTAATGAAATATAACTCTGTTTGACTTACATAATGATTCATATGAAAATATATAAGTCTTTATATTGTAATTTTGAATAATTTTTTATTAATTATAAATTATTCAAAATCAACTCCATCTAATATTTGATTTGTTAGTATGGGAATTTGCAACAAATTAAGAAGTAAACGTTCAAATTTTTCAGGAATACGTATCTTAACGTTAAATATGACAATTGAACGACCGGATGCTCTTATTGGACGTTATGTAATGTTACGGCACATCAAGAGAAAAGATTCTAATAATCAGCTAATGTTAGCATATTTGTTTGAGTAGAAAAGCATCCATTAAAATTTAACACTCACAAGAAAATTGACAGTCATTGTATTGTAAACATTAAAATGAAAAGAATTATTTGTGTAAATACCTCTCTCTCTCTCTTTCTCTCTCTCTCTACATATTTACTATTTAATAGTTATTGAATTATTCAAATAGAACTAATTGAATTCATTTTTAGTAAACGTATGCTAAAAACTTCTCACATTCGTATGCAATGGGATGGTGTGAAGAAGCTAACGTGGACAATTCTTCAGGTATGCATTTATATTCGTAATTAATTACATTTAATATAGTCTAACAAAGTTATTTAGTGTGAATTCTGTAAATTTCAAATCATTCTATTATATTTCATTCACATCTATTTGTCATTGTAAAAAGTAGCCAAAAGTTATGTATTATAATGGGCCAGAAAAATGTAAGCCAAAGAAAGACTTATATATAAAACTTTATTGTTTTTCCTAGCAAATTTGTGCAATTTTTATTTGAAAATTTTTGAAATATTAAAATGTCAAATTCCAGGTTGTTGAACGCCCTCTGTATTATCATTTGTATGTTGATGTAGGTAGGCCACCACCTGGATGGCATTGAAAATCTCAGGAAATTTAAAATGATCTCTTTTTATTTAATACTTTCTGTTCTTCATTTCAAGCTGTCATAAAGTGGATAGCAATGAATGAAGTAAGCTGAAAAAAAAAAAAAAAAAACGTTTTTTAATTGTCATTTTAATTTTTTTTCTTTTTTTTTTTTTTTTTTTTCAAATAAGATTGAATCAATCCTTGTCAAAATTAAATATGTTTTGTACAAAAACAAAAAAAGGCAACAAATTCAATAATATGATAAAATTCATTAGGAATAAATGACAATCCTCATAGGATCTCATCATTTTCAATGAATTTGCATTTAATTTTTACAAGAAAAATCAATTTTCCATTAATTTGCACCTCATTTGTCTTTTAAATTTATTTTCCATTCTAAATTAAAGATGATGAGATTGATAAGATTATATTTAACTATTTACTGAAGCAAAATCGATCGTATATTTGGTATTTTTGAACACATATATATTAATAGATGATGCCTTTTTTCCGTTTAATGATAGCAACGGAGAAATGAAAATTGGCAGTTCTTTTTGTCGAATTTGCAACTTTCATTATAAATAATGAAATGAGAAAAGATAGAAAGACGAATGTGTAAATTAATCATATCAAATAGAAAATGATAAAGATAATAAAGAAAATAAGGAAAATAATCGGAAAGAGTAAGCGTGAAACAAGATCGATGCCATGATTGTGCTTGAAATTGGCGCATTTCGTATCATACGCAACTTCTACCGTCTAAAAATGATTTATCAAAATAATTAATCTGACCCTATTATCACTAATTCTTTGTTATGAATTTTTCATAACTTTTAAATTGTTTCAATCAGTTAAGAAGGATCGAATTATTACTCTCATTTTTTATGCGATTAGAAGAAAAAATGGAATAAAATCTTTATAAGACTCAAAAAAATTATAACTAAATTAATCAATCTACAAGATGAAACAACGGGATAGGTAGAAATAAACAAAAAATACCTGAGTAGGTAAATTAAGTGAAAACACTTACTTCTCTAGTAACAGTAAGAGGAGATTCATCATCTTTCATGATCTTTCCATTTCTGTACCGAATTGTCCTTCTTATTCCGCAACAAATAACGATGAAATATTCCACCAAAGATGCGAATGTCAAAATTAGACAAAAAAGAAGCCATATTTGTAAGCTGCTCACACCATATACTGATAGATTAGGCTGTGGATAGAATACCTATAAAATAGCCTAGTTGATTTATTAGGTGCAGTAACTAAAGGCTTTATGAACATTCATCATTTTCAATCGATCATTATCATAGTTATCAACTTATCAATATGTTCTGAACAACACACAATGCTAATTTTGATACATATGTACATATCTACACAATTATAATTACAGCTAAGATAACATTCTTTGCAATGATTATGATAGCACTTAAAAATCAATTAAAATTAACCGTAATAGAAGCAAAGATGAAGAACGGCACCGCAGCACTGATTGTTCGTGGAACTGACCATGAACCATGAACCCAAAAATGAAGCCATGATGCTAATATCTGTAAGCATAATTTAATTTTAAAAAATATACAATTATAATTAAAGATCAGATTTGTTAGTTTAATATTTATACAAGTATGCTCAGTTCATATTTTGCATAAAAATCTTCCATTCCATTACATTTTTCAATGTTTTTTTTTTTTTTTTTTTTTTCACTTTCAATAGATTAAGTCATCTAACATTAAAATATGCTTTTAATTTTTATAAAACGCTAATGCTATATTCTTCTCTTTGGATAAGCTGACATTATATAACATTATTTTGTCTATCGAATGAAGTACCCCTAACATTTGCTTAGATTTGTTCATAACAAAATTCCTTCCCACAATTACTTCTACATATTCTCGCAAATGGATATAATTTTAAAACGGAAAAAAATTAGAAAATAATAAATTCATGATGACTTTTGTTTGAAAAATTTTCCTAAAAATATGAAATTTTATTAAATAATTATTGTTCATGTTTAAAAAAGCACTTTTTTATGTTCAATTTTTACAATAGCTAGGAAAAAAAAAAAAAAAAAATCAAAAAATTTAAAATAACATTAGAATACGTAACATTCGAAGAAAAGATGAATTACGATCGTGAAAATATTCAAGAATTATAAAAAAGATTCAAAATTTTAAACTGAAATAGAATTCCAGGACAAAATGATAGTAAGCAAATTAAAATATAAGACATAACAATTTGACAAAGTTAAACACTCTCGATTAAAGTATAAAAATTTTTGCATTAATTACCTATCAAGAAATATCACCATTATTACAGAAATTGAAATTTCTAAATGTTACTGTTATTACTTTTATTAATTGAATTTGTAAAGCTTACCAAAAGTATTGATGGGATGAAAATACGCCAAAATGCTTCGGATGAGGCACCAGTGAATGTTATGAGAACATCAATACAAGAATATATACCTAAAAAAGTTAAATCATTTGATCGATAAACGACAAAAAAATTTAGCTTTCGTTGTTGCTTTATCATTTAAAACAAAAGAACAAATACTTTAAATTAGCTGATAAATTGATAAGTTCAATGCAACAATTTTACTTTCATTAAGTGATTAGACGAAGCAAAAATGAAATCATATTCTGTAGAAATTAGAACAAAAAATCTCAAAATTAGAACTCTTGAAAATCACACATTCCATAAAAATTTGTAAAATGAGTTATTTCAGGAAATTTTAAATAAAATTCAGTAGAATTACACGGAAGAAAAAATGAACAAATAAGCTAAATTCATGAAAACTTAAAAGAAACTAACCAACTGTATAATTTCCAGCGCAATCTTCAGCTACCGCTTCTTTAAATTCATAGAAGCCACTTAGCAATTCTTGTGATACTTCAACCGGTATCACTGTAGGCGGTGAATTTGCCCATAAATAGACAATGTCTTCAATTGGATATTTATCTGTAAGTAGAAAGGTTAACATTCAGATGCATCAATTACTGCGGCAATCTTTCAATAATTTTAAATAAACCAGCAGTTGACCTTTCAACTTTCTATGAATCAAGCATAGCTATCAGTAAAAATTCATCCCTGTGATATATCCTTGATAATTTATTCTATGATATATCCGCAAAATCAGTTCAACTTTTTGTCATTCTCGTATTTAATCATATATGAAGTAATTATGAATACACAAAATGATTCATTTGTGAAGAAAAGTAAGTAAGAAAAGTACCAAATTTACAGTTTACAGATGTACCAAAAGTACCATCTAGCAAACTTACCCAAACTGATTCTATTAGCTTAGTAAACAGATTAGATTTAAATACATTAGTGAATGGTTTATGTAATTATTACTTATTTTAAAGAAAAAAATCATTAAATCATTTATTCCAAGTATCTTTTTTATCTTTTTCATTTATTTTTATTTACTTTCATTTTTTTTTTTTTTCAATTTTCATTCTCTTTTATTTTATTTCATTTTTTCATTATTATACAGAAGATGAACTTACAACTTGATAATCTTAGTTTGATCATTCGAGTGTTTTCAAATGGATACTTGGAGCTGTATTCCACTGGTACTGTCACTGTACGCCTTCAATTAATTCATTAAAAAATTGCAGTAATAACAGGTAATTTGAGTATATTAAGAATTTAAGAAATATTCTTAAGTATAAATGCATTATGCAAAGTAAACAAACGTTTATAATGTAATAATAACGTTCCAAATTGAAATGACTTGAAATGTTTGAAAAATTATTTTCTTTTTGAGATACTGTCATACGTAATTATTATTTATTATGTATTCCATAACACTAAACAATTACTTTTTGAAACAATACTGAGATGAAAAATATCGAAAAAAAAGAAAGTGCAAACAGTTTTGTAATCATTTGTTTGATAAGTAAGAAGGAAAATAAAATTATCTATTTAGTGTTTTTTATTTTGTTGAAAAATTGAAAAAAAATTAAAAAAAGAAAAACTTCAAAAGAACAACCATTGTAATATCAAAGGTAATATCTTAATTACAACAATTAATATTTTTTTAAATTAAGAAAAATAGCCTCAAAATGAACGTTAATGTCTCTCTCTAAGAATATTACTTCAATTATGACTTTAAAACTTTACAAAAGATACCGTCACAAGTAATTGTTATTTATTATGTATTCCATAACACTAAACAATTACTTTTTGAAACAATACTGAGATGAAAAATATCGAAAAAAAAGAAAGTGCAAACAGTTTTGTAATCATTTGTTTGATAAGTAAGAAGGAAAATAAAATTATCTATTTAGTGTTTTTTATTTTCTTGAAAAATTGAAAAAAAATTAAAAAAAGAAAAACTTCAAAAGAACAACTATTGTAATATCAGAGGTAATATCTTAATTACAACAATTAATATTTTTTTAAATTAAGAAAAATAGCCTCAAAATGAACGTCAATGTCTTTCTCTAAAAATATTACTTCAATTATGACTTTAAAACTTTACAAAAGATACCGTCACAAGTAATTGTTATTTATTATGTATTCCATAACACTAAACAATTACTTCAATTTATTAAATGTTAAATTAACATTTTGTTGTATGATAAGGGAAAAATAGAAAAATATGCTTAGCTGAGATACTAATTTTAACTATCTTTCAGCTTTGTAATAAAAAAAAAAAAAACTGAGATCTGAATTGACAAATGCAAAAAATGGCAATTTCCATGTTGACCATTTCTGAATACGAATTTTTAGCATCCTCAAATGAGATCTTAAATGAAAAACTTATTGTCACCTTATAATTTTATTTTGCTGATACATTTGAAACATTTAAATGTTAATTTCAACATTTTATGCTTACAATGCTTTTTCTTGGCTTTACCACCAAAATATTAAAGCATCAAAAATTTTAGCTAAAAGTAAATAATAACATTTCGGAAGATCGAACATATCCTGTTGGTTCGACAACCGTTCGATGACGTTTTTCATGATTTACATCATGAGCATTCGAGAAATAAGTATCAGGTATCCAAATTCTTCTATTATGTGGCACGACCACCTCTTCAATTCCATCCCGATCGTCTACTTGATATACAAGTCGACCATCTTCCCACTGTTGTCGTAGGTATAAATCGACAACCTAAAAAATATTCAAAATTAAATTATTTATAAAGTGGAAAAATTTAATTAGAACTTAAGAATTATTTGATTCAAAAATTTAGTTAATAAACACTAATTGAAATGTTAAAAGGTGAAAAATATAAACCGCTTGGTGATCGTGCCATAAGATGCGGTTGATAAAGATCGATGCGATCACAACGATTGCGGAATGATCGGCCGAGTCTGTAAAGCATACAATGAATGGAATAAAATAAGATTTAAGTGGACAACCCCTGACTGGTGGTCGTGTCTGTGGATCGTATTCCGAGAGGATCCTCGACAGCACCTGCCCCTCGAGACCAATTTGACGTGATCGTAATACTTTCGGTGATTGTCCACGTACTGATACAATTATACCAATGCTGAAAAGAAGAAAGAAAGTAAAAGACTTTTTTGAAATTAAATAATAAATAAAAATAAATTAACGAAAGTTTCCCACTTGAATGATTCATTTCATTCATAATATACTAAAGATACTGAATATTAATTAGATTTATATCATTTATCTTTTCTAATTCTAACACAACGTTATTACATACATATACACTATATAAAGCTTATCAGTGCTGATAAAGTATGAACCGTATCTTTAGTCTAACGTATCTATGTAAATTTTTGAAAAGAAAAAAAAATTTGTTAAAATTCAAAAATAGTTATTCTAAATAAATAAAACTTGAAGATATCATCTTTAACTCAAAGATTAAAAATGACTCAAAAAAAAAAAAAAAAAAAAAAAAAAACTCATTTCTTTCAATCTTTCCCATTTTTTTTTGTCATTTTTTCATTTTATTTAAAATATTTTCGTTTATTTTAAGATGCAACAAAAAAAAAATTACACAAAATCACTTGATGAATGCAAATAATGATGAAGAGAAGAGGGAAATTTCCTGAAGAAAAATAATTTGATGAAAAAAAAAAAGTTGAACGAACGCGGGAATGGGAAGAGATAATTAATAATAAAAGAGAAAAAGGATTGAAGATTGTAATTTTGAGAGAGATTTAAGATTGAAAGATTGAAAATAAACACAAATGCTAAAAGTTTGTGTTATCTTTTCACATATTCCTCTGCTATTTTCAGGTTTTCATTGTTTGTTGTTGTTGTTGTTTTTGTTTTTGTTTTTCTCTCTTTTTTTCTTCTCTGATCATTATTTTCACTTTTTGTTCCTTTCTTAAATATTCGACTAAGAAGAAAAAAAAAATTAACTTCTAGAATTTTATTTATTTTGTTTTTTTTTTATATTCGAAATCACTGATTTATTTTATCATTTACATTATGTCGAAAAGTTGAAATATTTCTTAAAAGCTTCACATATCAACTATGAATCATTAGTTTTACATTTTAAATTTTAAAAAAAAGCTGGAAATTAAAAAAAAAAAAACTGTTTCTTTTTAAATTTTATTACGGTTGCAAATTTGATCGCATCTGTATTTATAGTTTCTGCATAGAAACTATCAAATTAGTTGATTTCTCAATTAAAGAAATTTTTGATTACAGCTATGAATTTTTTTATAAATTAACGATAATTAGAAAAACTCATTTAATCAAAAATTTTTTAGCATTTTAAAAGGCATAAAAAATAATTTGAAAAGTGCGATTCAAATTTTTCATATTTATAAAGAAACAGATTTGTCGCTAGGATAAAAATAAATTGTAATTGCGAAAATTTGAATTTTCAGGTAAAAAAATATGCAGCACTTCTTATTCTTTACTTAAATCCTAATTTGAAATCAGGACATTACTGATCGTGTCACATCAAATATCATCCTAAAACAACTGATGATATGATAGTTGACAATTGATAGTGACAAATATCTCGTCGTAAGATTTAGAGAAAATTAAAAACAATTAAAATATTTAATACTGTCCGTACGTACTAAAATATTGCAAAGAATTTAATTTTGCCATTATTTATTAAAAGATTTAAACCATACTGCCAACTTTGACTTAAAATCCACAAAGTTTATGCTAAAAAGAAAGATAGTATAATCGATTGCAGCTTTATCACTTTTATCACTTGCTGTTATCATTATTATTACTGAACCATCAAATTATTCACTTATATAATAATAGACTATAATATTACTATTATTATCAGCTCTACATTATCAGTGTTATCAATCTTACTATTTGTTATCACCATTATTAAGCGTTACTTACTGCACATAATTACGTATTTAATCACTATTCTCGACATATTTTCGAATTACTCATTGCTAAAATAGTGCGAATTTCATTTTTATTCAAACAAGAATGAAAAATTTTTATCAGGAAGAGAAGAAAACGAATGAACTATTAATCAGAGTCTTTGATAAAACAAAAAAACAAAAAAAAAAAAAAAAAAATCAGGTTTAGCACTATTTGTGCTATTAAATTCGTTTCGGGAAGTGTACTATTTTCCAACTGTTCTAATAAAACAAAGATAAAATTCTCTAATAGTAAAAGAAAACTAACTAAAATATTAATCAAAGCAGAAATCTCATCAAAGAAACAATTTATTCGACTTCGAAAAATCTTTAGCAAAAATATTTTATAAAATTAAAAAATTGCATCAAAATTTTGGCATACAAATGCGAGTTTAAATTAGATATGAGACAAATTTAAAATATGGCACGGAAAATTTTCCGGTTACTTTAAAAAGTTTGTATTTACAAATAACTGGAAGCTTAAGCTTAACAATGCTTAAATGGTATTTTAATAAGAGTTTTTAAATTATTCAAAAAATACTTGAAAAATGAACCACGAAGAGATATATTTCAAGCGGTAATGCCTTTTTTGATCATTCAATATCGAACATTTATAGAAAATAAGGACGAACATATATTTATTTGTTAAAATATTATTTTTAATTGGATGAATTACAAAGTATTCAAGAGGTTAAAGTTCACAAAATCAATCAATAATTCATTTATAAGAAACAGTTCTCTTTTAGATTTGAAACTGAATATGTAATTTTGTTCTTTATCAATTAAATGGAAAATAAATTGAAAGATTGTATTGTTTGAAAGTTTTCAAACAAAAATTTCAAGCATTTCGCATACTTTGGTGAGAATTTTTGAGAGACAAAAATAATTTAAAGATAGATTATCTTGAAATCGATGAAATCGATGTGAAACAAAGATGAAATCATTACTATCCAATAAGATAATAACCTAGTATCATAGCTATTCTTATCATAATTCAAGCATTATTTGATCTTTCTGGATAAATTATTAAAATCACTGATAATCCTGATTACAAGGAATACCTTTTAATTTAATAAAAACTGATAAGATTTCTATACTTATTTCGGAAATGAAATTTCGGAAAATTATTTTTTTATTAAATTGATAATTTTCGGAATGTAAAAAACAAATAACATTATATTATACTTAAATAAAACTGTCTAAGTTTATTGAAAACATAAAAATACAAAGCTCGATTAATAAACTTTATATTCAAATATTGCATATCAAAGAAGGATTGAAAGAGAATTAGCAATATATACATATTTTTTTTCATTAATTGTATTACATCTTATTTGCATAATAAATTGTTTGTTGAGAAAAAGAAAAAAAATTTTTGCCAAAAAAAAAAAAAAAAAAAAAAAAAAACGATTCCAAATTAATTGTAAATTGCTGTGAAGTAAAGATAAAAATTTTCAGTGATAAGAAAGAGAAATGTAAAATAAGCAATGAGTGATTTAATCATTTTGATAAATGGAACTTCTAGAAATGATATCAAAGTGAAAGAAACAGAAAAACAAGCATATATTTCACAATGATAATATATCATCATCAGAAATGTTATCATTAATAATTCAGTCCAAAAATAATTTTCAAATGTTAAACATCTTTTGACATTTGAATATTTCGAAAAGTATGAAAAGTTGTTGAATTTAAGAGTCATTTATATCACATCATTTTAATAAATCTAAAGAAAAAAAAAAAAAGGAAAAACACCAATTTTTGCATTATTAAATTTGTAGCTTTCAATTTGAATATATTAGCGAAATAAATTATTTAATTACGCACTATTTTAATATTCACTTCTTGTTTATTATTCAAAATTTAGCAAAGTTTTGACTTCAGTTCAAAGTTTGATTTTAGGTCATAAAAAAAAAGATTCGGCAGAAGCAATTCAGAATAACAGTAATGCATTATGTCTAACAATTGATAATGAATGCACAGTGCAATGGTCATTTAAGAGAAAGTAAGAGGTATAGCGATTGGCTATCGGAAGCAGACAATGACCAATACGGGAATATCAATCATTCAAGCTAATCCTTTTATAATTAATTGTGTGAAATTTAACGTTAATTAGCTAATGGTTATTCAGATTTGAAGTAATTTGAAGGTTTAATTTGCTCATATTCTATGTAGAAACAACGAATTACTTCTCTACCTGATTGCTGTATATGATGAAAAGTAAAGTATATATGACAATCGGTAGGGAAACTGAGTGAGAAAAGGCGGAGAAAAGGCATTTTTAAAGGTTTCAAACGGAGAAAAGGCATTTTTAAAGGTTTCAAGGTCACTTCTAAGGCTAACGCCCAAAAAAATATTACGCATATTATCTGTCCATTTGTCAATCTATTGCTATTAAACTTTTCAAATCGAAAAAAATAAAAATAAAAATCTCAACGAATCGATAGAATATATCAAAAAAAAAGCAATATTTTCTACAACAAAGATAACAAATACTTTGAAAGTAGAAGAAATTGCGCTCTGAAATTTAATCTTAATCTTATGTTAACTGCTATTATTTTTTTAATAATCCTAGCAATATTATACAAAAAAAAAAGAGAAAATATTTCCATAATTAATTAATAATATATTCAAATTTCAATTCATCGGATTTCGGAATATGGCTTTTCTATATTTTACAGCAATAAGTAAGCTAATTTTCTTGTTTTTTTTTTTTTTTTATTTTTTTATTATTCTAATTAAAAAAGCTTTATTTTAATCTAGCTTACCTATGATAATTAAAATAAATTCACAATTTGAAGAAGTTAAATATGCATTTTATTTAATTATTTAAGTAATTTACCTGATGAGTAATAAAATCCAAAAAATCCGTGGTGCAATTGTTGACCACAACATAGCAGCTTTTGTTGTTGTTGTTAATAATAATAGTAACAATAAATTGCTAATTGATCGTAATGCTAATTGATGCTGATAATAGAACAAC
This sequence comes from Brugia malayi, assembly GCF_000002995.4. NCBI lineage: Eukaryota > Metazoa > Nematoda > Chromadorea > Rhabditida > Onchocercidae > Brugia > Brugia malayi. Next base: position 2,875,643 of record NW_025062476.1, on the reverse strand, counting down.
CTGTGAAATGACAGATAATAATAATAATAATAGAAAAATGAAATAGAAATAGCACCAGCTACTAGCAAATGCTTCAAATTCAGTTTAACTCAAACAGCTTAATGATATGAGAGGAAGTGATCGAATTAGAATGAATTGCTTCAGCAATAGTAACTTTTTGAAGCGCAAATGTGTTATGCTTGTTGAAGGTGAAAAGAAAACCCAAATTTACAATTTAAATCTTTTCTCATTTTCAACCAACAAAAATAACAATAAATGACGAAGAGGAGAAGAAAGAGAAAAGAGAGAAGAGAGGAAAGAAGATGACGAGAATGAGAATGGAAATGAAAATGAAAGTGGATGATGATGATGATGATATATTTTAATTTTAACTAACTTTTCACGAAAAACAAACATATGTTATATAGTTTGAGCAGTAAAGTAAAAGAAATATCTTTCTCCTAAATTTCATCGTTTTTGCGAATTCATTTCCTCTAAATGCTCCTTTCCTCTTTTTGTTACATTTTTCAATTTCTTTTACATCTTATTTTCATATTTATTCATTCTATTCTGCTAGTTTTCTACTACATACACACACACACACACACACACACACACACATACATACACACACACATACACATACACACACATACACACACACACATACATACACACACACATACACATACACACACATACACATACACACTTCCGCACTTATTGTGTAATAAAAATAGAAATTGCTATTTCTTTTTTGCAGATTTACTGTAACCGATAAGTGATTAGTTTAAAACTTTCTGTTTGAATGGAATGAATGTATTACACTTTATTTTGTTTTGATTTAGAAAAGAATGTGAAATGATCGAAGGGAATGTTAAAATATAGTAAAAATATATGAATAAAAGAAAGTAGTAAAGGAAGAAAAAATTATTTCAATTTTATTAAATGTTTTCAAGAAGAGTAAACGAAATGAAAAAAAAAAAAAAAAACATTACAAAACAGCTTAAAAAGATTCTTTTGATAGAAAGAGATAGCATAGGAACAGGTAAACTAGTAATTTAATAATAAAAAATGAAAGCAAAAAAAAAAATGAAAAATTTCAGCAGTTCACGAATCAATTTGTACACTTTTATTATAGGGGTATGTTATTGAGAATAGATATTATGAGTTGACAAAAAAAAAAAAGTTGAATGGAGCAAGTTGAAAGGTCAGACTGGAGATAGAAGAAAAGAATGGAACAACAACAACAAAAAATATGACATTGCAGAGATGAATCGAAAGTATCGGTTGGTAAAAATGTTGTAATGTTTGAAAGTACTTTTTAATAAATTTCAAATGTCAGGTAAAACTGCTGAAATGCTAAAGGAATGAAGTAAAATAATTTGGTAATGTTGACTGATACTGATCATGTTTAATGAGGTAGCGGGAAGATGACAAGAGACAAGAAGAATAACTATTTTGACTAATAAAGGAAGTGATGTAAGTAATTAAACTAAAAAAAAAATTGCTACTCGATAAAATGTTTTTTTTTTGAAAAAAAAAAAAAAACTGTAAATGAAATATGTAATGGATCACTAGTTAAGGGGTAGTTAGTTTTTCAGTTATTAGCATCTAATGACAACATGATTGATTGATTTATTTATTTATCACTATCGAATTCCACAATGTTAATAACAACACTATGACATTTCCGACAACTAACAGTGCAATGAAATTTCTGACTGAGAAAAAAATTCTATTTACATTTACTAAACCCATAGCTGCTCTAAACAATTATTTGACAATGCATAACAACAAAATTTGAAGGTTAAAATGAAAGGTTACCTTATTGATGAATGACTCCACTGTACTACTGAATACCTTACTTTTTTTTTTAAAAAAAAATCTTGCTTTATCACCAAAATCTATTCAAAAAGTAATCAATGTACCCTACTCAAGAAAGATTTAATTGTCTTCTCGAAAAGCAAAAGCAAAAGTTTCAAGGCCAAAATAATTTCAGAATCGTGCATGTATAGGTAAACTCAAATTTGCTTTAAATGTTTAAATCGTATACCTACAAAGATCAGGGAATATGTTATAACACGAAAGTTATGCATATTTGTATGTCTGCCTGTGTCAGTCATTTTAATTCAGCATCAGATTTTACCAGTATTTCCCAAGTAAACAGAAAGAAATTATCAACAATTCAGAACTGTTCGAACCTGAGATGAGATGATTGTCAGTTCTGATACTAAATTAGTAATATGCACAGAATTATTAGAATTTATTAGATATATTAACCTGTAATAATATACCCACTACAAGAATGACTTATACTCACAGTGAACTGTGTTAATTCACTCGCATGGAAACATTAATTACATCAAATATAAATAGTGGTGCAAGACCAAAAACCAGAAATTACATTACCCGCAAATTCACACAAAAGACAATGGCACGATGAAAAACATAGTAAGTTTGAACAAATTGAAATCAAAATACATTAAATTGGAATTCGTCTACAAACAATTATTATGCGTCTCCATATTACCTAAATATCTTTTCCAGCAATTTAAGATAAAATCTAACTTGCTAAGTTAACAGATCAAAATGTTTGTACAACTGACACCACAAACTATTTCTTGAAAGTTGATGTAAGACTCTGGCACGCAGCAAGTGGCTGTTTTGAACAACAAACAATTTCAATAATTTCAAGCTCTTCGAGGATAAGAAAGTGATAACAAATAAATTTTAAGGTAACATATAACTAATTATGCTTTGCTCTGTGACCTGTCGCATAAGAAACCCATCGATTAGCAGTTACATTAAAAAACTCATCCTTTGTAATGATATAAAGCCATTTCAATAAATAAATATGCACGGAGTGATAATCCCAACGCGCCAAATTTGGTGCCGTTTTTAGACCCAAATGTCTTAAATCATAAAAAGTTCCACTTCCGGTATCAAAAAGAGGTAGGAAAATTCGCAAACTTTCTAAACCGGCAGAAAATAATGCAGCTGAATCGTTGTCACTATCATGTGAATTAGAAATTTGTGCAAAGTCATATAACCCAATAAGTGAATACAAAAAACCATTCAGCACAAACGTGCCTGGCGTAGTTGGATATTCTTCAAACCATGGATGACCGAAAAGTTCATTTAGCACTCCACCTTTTGAAGCTTTCTATAAAAAAAATTTTAGTTGGATAAATCTTCCAATTCTCATGAGAATACTAAAACAATAAAAAAACAAAAGATTTTATTACTTTGAAATGAAAGTAGCACTCTTAAATTATAGCACGAGAGTAAATTCCATTATTGGACATTATAACTAGAAAAATATGAAATTCACGCTAATTCTACTAAAGTTAAGTAAATTTCTTACTCTTTCTGAATGAAAAATACAGCTTAGCACCTCATTAAATCTTCCTTAATTAGACAGTGGTCAAGAACACTTGCCCAGTTAATTCTTCTTGATTAGGAAATTTAATAATCCTAAGTAATGAAGACGCAATTAACTCACTATTTTAAAAAGTTGGAGTGCACGCTTTGCACCCTGAAAGTACTTCATATCATTTGTTACAACATAAGCTCGTGTAAGCACACTTAAAGCATGCCCCTGAGCCATAGCACTATACCAGCCTGCTGGCAAAATCAAGCGTTTATCGGCAATTGAGCTGTAAAAATATCTGAATCATGATTACTTGTATGAAAATTTGAAATGAATTAAAATTATTGCATTTTGTTCAGTTCATCATGCTTATTTCAAAATAGACATAAAATCTTTTAGTTCAAATCTTAAAACTTACCGTTCAACAGGAACTGACCAACCACCATGTTCATCTTGATTATTAGTTAACCAGTCAGCTGCTACGAGGAAGTGTTCAAGATGTGCAGAAGATCGTTGTTCAAAACTACGAATTACCGAATGTCCTCGAAAAGTAATCGAATCCAAAATTACATCTCCTGAAAATCATCCTCGGTCACCTAATCATTTTTCACTTAGAAATAAGTGGTGCACAGTAAAAAACTTAGTCAAAGGAAAACACAAATTATCTTTGAACTGTAAAAGTGCAAGCAATGTTATACCACTAAACATTAAAAATCTTCAGAAAGGAAGAAAATAAACTGCAATTTCTTAAGCAGAAGTATCCCTCAGGCATTGTATTCTGTTTTACTGCTGCAATTTCAACTAAGTAAATTCATTTTCTTCACAATTTAAGCTAGTCACTTTTCATAAATTATTCTATCAGAATGTATCAGAAAAAGAAAAAATAATAGAATGCCTGGATGTAGAAGGATGGTTTCTTTTTTTTTTGAAGTTGATGCGAGAGCACGACCAGTATCAACCAATAAATCACGACAAATCCAACGCCATTCATTTGGATTTGGTTCTGCACCCAAAGAATAATTATACTCAACCTGAAAACTGATCTTTACAAAGTAATAACACAGACTGTCATCAGAAACGTAATACATAGAAACTGATTATTATATTATAATTAATGATTTAAAATTCACCTTTCCTTCAAAAAACCTCTAATAATAAAAAAATTTATAAGAACTCTAAAAGATAATGAAGGTTTTCTCTTAAGAGAAAGTAGTACTAGTACAACTAGAACAGTTTAATAAACGTTTAATAAGTTCTTTAACATCTCGATAAAACACTTTTAGACAAGTCATCTTTTCAATGTTCAATTATATATATATAAAACAAACTTTGCTTGTCTTCTTGTTGTGTGAAACACACTGCTCATCATCGTTATGAACGTAATGCAATAGTATAGTTTTCTGACTCTGCAAATGAAAAAATACTTTATCATCTCCAAGTAAATATTAGATATTAGATCCAGCTTAGATATAGCCAAACCAATCTATAGACTTACTATATGCATTCAAAAATTTTAAGCGCCGGAATTTATATTCCCACAAAAACTTCCATACATTATTTTCTAACGAAAAGAAAGTTGATGATTACATAAGCAAGCTTCAAGCTGATCGTAAAGGAACCATCTACGTCAGCCAACCAAAAGAAAGACAGTACTGAAAATGCCGGATCACCATCAAGTACCAACGAAACACCATGATCTATAATCTTAAATAATCAACATCCTTCGAAATAAGAACTAGCAAAAAAAATAAAATAAAATTAATTGCCTAAACAACACAGAGAGTGAAGAACAAACAGACCGACAGAGTTAATTTCAACCCTTGTAGAGTTCGCTTCTTTATCAAAACCTAATTTGAAACCATTTCCACCAAGCGTGTTGTCATTCCATTCCTCCGCTATTGTGCCTTTTGTAAATACAATCGATGATGGAGCTGGAATTTATAAAAAAAAAAAAAAAAAAAAAAAAAAAAAAAAAACTAGCAAATTCAGAAACTTCAAGTTTCATTTCACAATTACAGATTTTTTGTTTCGAAAATCTGAAACATTTACCAGTTTTGAATCGACTGTAATGCTGCAAAGCATACTGGGCGATTTGTATGGGGTAGAAATAAGGAACCGCTGACCACTGCGTTGACAGTGGTACACCTGAAAAAGAGTTGAAAGAGAGAGAATTCGTTATTATGAGACACAAATACACTTTTAACTCTTCATCCAACTAGTTAAAAACCAACCGTACTGAGCACTAATACAACGTACGCGATCTCTAGTTTCTACGCTGTATGATGCGAAATGACCAAAAACTCCATGGTAGTCATAGTTATTAAAATCTGGAAAACGAACTCGAGCATGTGATGTTGACCATTCAAAATGTCTCGCTACCGAATCTGAATATTACTAAGGAAGAAATTTTCAGATGATTTCTTTAAAATTTCCAACAACGGATCGCTTTACAATCCTTCATCATTGTCGGAAGACTCTTTTCTAATAACAAAATACTGGAAAAATGGAACGAAATAACGCTCCAACCTTTGAAAATCATTCCAGAAACATCGAAATGTTTCTTAAGAAAAGCATTGAAGGGAAAATACACTTCATTTGTAAATTCTTCTTCATAACATTGGTATGTTTTCTCGTTATCAACTGTACAAGAAATTTCCTTCAAAGTAGAACTTCTACTTTCAATTTCCTCATTCTGAAATCAAACAAGGAAAATGAAATAAGCTGAAAAAGAATGCTAATATCATAAAGGGCATGTGTCCTATTTTTTGTTAATAATAAGTAATGAGCAGAACAAAAAATGAAGAATGTGTTAATTACGTCCTATTGATATTTTTCACCACTGACTTTTAACAATTTACAATAAATCGTTCGCAGCAATTCTCATTTATGCATAATGCTTGTTCTAATTGTAAATTTCATGTATTTTAGAGAAGGAAAAGAGAAAAATAGCAAAGAATTGTTCATTAATCCTTGTGAGAATTCCGGAATTATTCAAATAAAGCAATTAATAATTGGAAGAAAGCTTACTGCTGCAGTACAGCATGGTTGCAGAGTATCGGAAGAAACAGTTTTGCGAGATGATTGTACAATCCAAAGAATTGAAAGTGCGAAAACTGTAAGTAGAATGGTGATAATATGTCGTAATTTAAATCTTATCATAACAGCTTTCGTCGTCGGGTAGCACCGTTAACGGATATGGATATCCTGAAGCCATCAGCTTATTCCATTTCCGTTGAAATTTACCTGTTATCCTCCAGCTAAAAATTATTTATTTATTATTAAGCATTCTTTTATTTTTATTTATTAGCCAATTTGGACATGAAATATAGCAGAAATGAATAGTTTGTTCAGCATACGATAAAATGAACAGTAAGTAAGTCCTAAAACATGATGAAAATTCTCTTTCAAAAGAGAGTCAAAGTATCGACACTATTATACCTTTTTTTTTTTTTGGTTTATACATAAAACGCTACATAGAAACCACAACTTATAAAAAAACTGATCAAATAATTCAAAAAAATGAGAAAAGCATGCTAACAAAAAATTTTTTTTCCAAAAATTCTTCCAAAAATTGAAAAAGCTATACCTTTTCTCCACAATGTTAGCATTACCAATGACCTTTGATCGTTTGCTCTAAAAAATTAAATGAAAAAACAAATAACCACACTGATCTTTAGTGAAAGAAAAAATTCGAGAAATAACGTAGAATCATAACGAAAATCCTTTTCCTACATGAAAATCAAACCTTCGGCTGTTTTCGATCAATAATTGATGCATAAACAAAAATAAATTAATTAAGATAATTTCATTTGTAATTAATAAGCTTTTCCTTGACAGATATCACTTCTCAACTGTCTTTTAAATTAAATTTTTGTTGTTTCCTATGTGAATCGCTTTAAATGATAGTATAGTGCTTAGTTTTAATGTTGCTAATAAAAAAAGTTTTATATCTTTTTTCTTCATTAAAGTTATTGAGTTAAAAAACTGATTAAATTTCTGCTTAGAAAATATCAGAAATGTATTGAAGAAGAAAGATTGAATTGATCGTAAACTACTAATCTCTTAAATTTTATTTTATTTTTTTTTTACTTTTAAAAAAAAATTTTTTTAAATTTAAAATCTATCAAATTTAAATTGAAAGAATTTACGGGAAAATTACTTCAAATATATCAGTAATAGATATTGGTAATTGTAAGTTGTTGTCAATCTCAAAAATTATTGTGATAATATATATACATATATATTTGAAAAAATTTTATATCTAGTACAAATAATAATTTAAATTTTCTAAAACTTAAAAACCATTTCATTCAATTAGCAGAAACTTAAACCTTTGTTTTAAAAAAAAAAAAATGAAAATATAAATTAAATTCTAACTTTTTTAGTTTTAGAAAATTGATTAAAAAGTTAGTAAAAGGAAATGGAAGGACAGATGACACATTTAAAAATGCATGCAGTGACGATATGATATCAACTGATACACTTATATTGTTGATAATGAAGTACTGATAGTATCATTAATATTATCAGTTTCATTTGTCTGAGAGGATTGATTAGACGAAGGACAGTGATATGCACGGAATGATTTAAAATTTGGCCTTCAAATTTTACATTTCATTTACACTTCTCATCTATCTTTGGTTTCCTTTTACCTAAAATTATATGTGTTACTGTTAAATGATTAGAAAATTTAAACAACAATTTGGATTAAACACAACTTTTCATTTATATTAGTTTGAAGTAAGAAATTAAAATTTCAAAAAATGGTGAAAAATGCTGCTATTGGAGATAAATATGTGTAAAGTGCTCTATTAACTGATAACAATTGAAAAAATTAAAAAGGACTTTTAAGCAAAAAAAAAAAAAAATTTGAAATGAACTGTAAAAACGATAAACTAATGTTAATTCTATTTTTTTTTTTTTTTTTTTTTTTTTTTTTTTGTTCATTGACACTTTTTTTTAATAACTGATTTTAAAGAAGCTCTATCGCCATAGCAATAAAAATACGTTGCCATGGAAGTTTCAATTTAATTCAACAAAATGAAATTTCAAATTTCTCAGTATGATTTAGACGGCAGTTACAGTGAGGAGACCTTACCAATTCGCTATTATTTATCAGACAAATCTAAAACTGTCACCAAATTAGACATTAATACAAATAAGGCAATCAATCATCGGTTTTGATTCCTACTCTCTCTGATTTGAATTTTCTGCTAAACTTTTTAACAGAGCTTTCAAATACCGCATAAACAGACGATCAGCATAATAATTATGATATGTAAATTTGAAATTTGAAATTTTTGATAAAAATTGATTTTCAACTAAGATTAAAATTTGTAGCAAATTAATGATAAGCTTAAAACTAGAAGAAATATATACATGATGGTGCTTCTTCGACAACTAATTAATCAAAAGTTTATTCTTTTTCGACTTTTTTTCAATCAAGAATTACCACTCAAATTTAATTAATTTTTGATCACTTTAATAAACGAAAAATATTTATTGTTTTATCCTCAGCTGATGGAATCAAAAATAAACAAAAATTTACCCTATTCCTGGGCAATGTTATTTCAGTATGCAAACATAGTATAAAATAATTGCTTTGGTGTGCGTTTGATTTTAAAGGTAATGGTGAAATTGATGTTTTCATATTTAGAAATTAAATGAGCTATAAATATTGTTTATCAGTGATAATACTGTGCATGTGTGTATGTCTGTATGTGTGCATGTCTGAATATCTGTGTGTGTGTGTGTGTGTGTGTGTGTGTCTGTATGTGTGTATGAGTGTTAAATTTAGATGTTTTTATTTTCGTAAATATCCTACCATTGATAATAATGATATCATTTTTTTTTTTTTTTTAAATTTATTGAAATCCATTGAAAAAGTTTTTATTTCATTTTTATTATTTTTGTATGATTTTTTTTTTAATGAAAGAGATTGTTTATTATAAAATTGATCGAGTTTGTTTTATTTACAAGTTTTTTTTTTTTTCTGTTTTGATTTTATTAAACAGAAAGAAGCTTCATTGAAATCAACAATGGAAATTAAAAATGTGCTCATTGGTGCCATCGACCAGAGTACTTCATCTACTCGATTCATCATTTATCAACTGAATTCTCAAGCAATTATCGCAAGTCATCAGGTATTTTTATTTCTTTTTCCAATACAATAAAATAATATAATTAAAATAGCATCACTGTTAAATTTATTTTCTCTAAATTATGACACAAAAGTTTTCCTAATAAAATAATAACATAAAAATGTTTCAGATCGTTTAAAAAATTATGAGACGCATCAAAGTCTGAAATTTATTTCACCCATTTAAAAAAAAAAAAAAAAAATTGTTTCTTGAAAGATAAAATAAACAAAAATTCTTGCTTGTTTTTTTTTGTATATTTCTATAACACCTAAGATTGCAAATAATTTATTACTGGTACGGAATTTAATAAATAATATAATCGGTGTTTTAGATTGAAATTCGGCAAATTTTTCCACATCCAGGATGGGTTGAGATTAATCCTGAAGAAATAATCACAACAACAATAAAATGCATTGATGAATGCTGTAACATTATCAAAAAAACCGGTTTTGATATTAGTGGTATCAAAGCAATTGGGATTTGCAATCAAAGAGGTTGTTAATTAAGTTTAACCAATAATATAATTTAAAAATAGATTTTAAAAGATGAAAAAAAAAAAAGTTGCATGAAAAAATTTGATTTGATAGCATTTAGTGTGTTTAATTTTTAGAAACAACAATTTTATGGGACTGTAAAACAAGCAAACCTCTTTATAATGCTATTTGTTGGCTTGATAATCGAACAACTGATCTTGTCAATTTGTTTATTGAAAAAACAAGTAACAAGTAAATTTTTTGTTAAGACATTTTCTAATTAAATTTCAACAACAAAATTAATAAATAATATTGAATCTTATAAATATTCTATGTAGACACATATATATGATGAATACGGTAAGCTTATGAGAGAAGAAAAGGTAGTTAAAAAAAAAAGATTATTTTAAATCTCAAATTTAGAATTCAAAATGATTCGAAAGGATAAAATGCTTAATAACTTACATCACTCAGTTTATTTACCATTAAGTTCCATTTTAATAAAAAAAAAAAATTGAAAAAAAAAAATAAAAGAGTTTGTCAATCTATCAGAAAGCTTAATTAATTAAAAAAATTTCTCCTTTTTTTTTTTTGAAAAAAGCAAACCACTACATTCTAATCTTACAACTTGAAAACTTTGCTAAATATATATCACATTTGAAGAATTAGTAGAAAGAATTTTTAGTGTTATTTTTTTTTTAACATTTTAGATCAAGAGAGCAATTTAGAGAAATGACGGGTCTTCCAATATGCTCATACTTTAGCGCCCTGAAAATTCGTTGGCTTCTGGATAATGTTGATGATGTGAAAAATGCTTTGAGACAAGGTGTGTTTTCTTTTTCTTGCATGAACAATTTAAAGAAAAACAAAGAAAAAATGTGATGATTCATCTTTTTTTTTTTGTAAAAAATAATTGACAAGTTAAAAGACTAGTTATGATAATTTATTTAGCTTTCCTAGCTATCAATTTATCCAATTGTTAGATCTATATAATTTGATTCTAATGAAACAGTTTCCTTTTTTTTTTTTTTTTTTTTTTTTTTTTTAAATTCAATTTTTAAAAAGTATTTACTGGGAATGCATTTCAGTCAAAGGATTCAAAAAATTGACTGACAGTATAAATCAATGACATTAGCATTTATCATTGACATAACATCATGAAATTCCATGTTTCTCATTAAATGTTTTTTTTTATGAATAATTTGAAAAGTTGTTGGAAAATTTAGTTCTTCTAAGATTTACTTTATTAAACTGAAATGCCAAATTATCTATAAATAATTAGTAGATTATGATAATGACATAATGAACGTTTTTTTTTTTTTTTTCTTCTAATTTCACAAATAAAAGATTTATATTAAGGAACATTGATGTTTGGTACCGTAGACTCTTGGTTAATTTATAAGTTAACCGGAAAACATATCACCGATGTAACAAATGCTAGTCGCACTTTGTTAATTTCGATGGAAACGTTAAATTGGTCTGAAGAGCTTTGCAATTTCTTCGAAATTCCAATGAGCATTTTGCCGAAAATTCATTCTTCTGCCGAAATATATGCTACAATATGCTTAGGTTACAAAATTTAAAAAAAAAAAAATAAAATAAAAAGAAACTTATAAAACATTAAGCTAAAAGCAATAAATAGAATTACGTTATATTATGAATTCATAGCAATGTACACTTAGAAATGATTAAACAGACTAAGTTTCACTTTTATTTGACCTTATCAGTAATTAAAAAAAAAAAAAAAGAAAAAAATTTCTTTCCAAATAATTTAAATAACTTGAAATTACTAAAACACTAGGAGTGATAATGAAGCAAAATAGTCAAATAAATCAAAATTGATTTGATCTGTGCAATGGAATAAAAAATCATTTTTGAAATTTATACTAAGAATTATTTTTCATTTTCATTGATGAAATTTTATAGATGATAGTTAGTGTATAATTTAGGTTCCCTCACAGGAATAGCAATATCAGGTTGTTTGGGTGATCAACAAGCTGCTCTGTTCGGTGAGTACTGCTTTGAACCAGGTGAAACAAAATGTACCTATGGTACAGGCACATTTATGCTTACTAATATTGGCAACAATATGATCATCAACAAAAATGGACTGATAACAACAGTGGCTTATCAAGTAGCTAAACATTTCTTGTTCTATTTGTATACTATTATATAATAAAAAGCAGAAAAGCGATAAAGAATTATCAACTTGATAATTTCTTGTAAAGGATTCTTTGTTCGTTGATCTTTGTTTCATACAAAATGAAGAAGGAATGAAAAAGAATAAAAAAGATAATTATAGTATGACATTTTATTCCTCAGCTTGGTTCGGAAGGAAAAGTCTGTTATGCATTGGAAGGTTCCGGTTCCATTGGTGGAAATGCAATTCGATTCCTTTGCGATAATTTACAACTTATCAACGTAAGTGCGCTTTTTCGAGGACATATTGTAAAAGTGGCTTCATTAATTACTTTTTTTTTTTTTTTTTTGTTTTAAATTTATCAATGAATATTTTAAGCTAAGATATATTACTACTAGAAGACTTCATTATGCTTAAGTATGAAGAAATTTAATTTAATTAAATTTTGCAGAAAAAATTTCTTAAACTTTTCAGGATGTTTCCGAAGTGGAATCAGCAGCAATTTCAGTATCAGGAACAGATGGCGTCATATTTGTACCCTGTTTTACCGGTCTTTACACTCCACATTGGGACTCAACGGCACGTGGCATTATATGCGGACTTGTACAGACTACCAAAAAGGAACATATTATTCGAGCTGTTCTTGAAGCTATTTGTTTTCAGACGGAAGAAATGATTGAAGCTACATGCACTGATATGCCGTATAATCAGAAAATTAAAGCTCTCAAAGTTTGTTCTTTCTATTAGCTTGTAAATTTTCGAGATTTAAATTATTTTTATTAAAGAAGAAAGTGTAATATAGATTTTCCTTCGAATAATATAGAATTTTAATTTTAGGTTGATGGTGGTATAACGGTAAATTCATTATTCTTGCAATTACTAAGTGATATTCTTGGAATAGATGTGATCAAATCACCCAATGCTGAAGCTTCTTCTTGGGGTGCTGCAATGGTAGCAGCTATTGGTGCTCAAATTATCAGGTTTAATTATAAAGGATAGTAACTAAAGCACTTTGAAAATGTTTCCTCGTCAATTCATTATGAGATTTAAAGAATTTAATTTTATAATGTATCAAGTAAAGATGAAATTATAACATAAACAATATCTGTTGTTGTTTGATATTCCAGGTTATGAAGTTTACTGCGATACTTTGATGAGATAATTAATAAGTATAGCTTGCACAGGTACAGGTAAATGTAAATTGAAGAATGAATATAACAAATAATATAAATTAGAAATTTACTCTTAATATTCATAAATAATTTTCAGTTTCAACGAAATTAGAAAATATCACGCAGAAGATGGAATTATCCAAAAACCAAACTTAAGTAACAATCAACGTGAACTGATGATTCGTCAATGGAAAAAAGGAATTAGTAGAGCACGTGGATGGCTTCAAGATGATTAAACAGTATAAAATTACGAACTGTTCTGCAATAAGAAAAAAGAAGAATAAACGTAGAATTCAACTTTTCTACAATCGAAATGAATATTTTGCATTGAAGCAATGTCGAATTTAATCATATGAATTTTAAATTTCAAAGACTCCCAAATTAATATAACTTATTTTCAGAATTTGATATCAAATCTCACTAGTATACTATAGGATCTAAAGCAAACAGAAGTTAAACACGTTCCTGACTGTAAAATTTAAATAAGAACTTGAATCGGACTTAATTTTTTAGTAACATTTTAATCCATTTGAATAACTGTTATTATTGAAGACTGTTGTTTAAAAAACTCTATATTAATTGCAATAATTAAATGGATTTAAAAAGAGTGCTATAAATAATAAACAATAATTTATTGCTGCCTAATTTGTTCTACTCTTTCAAATCAAATTTCCTCACAAATTTGATCGCCATAATAATTTGTTACCTTTATAGCAACAAATTTTTGAACTTACTGCTTAATACATCAACATCAGATTGATAGGAACAGAAGTTAAAAGTGTACCTGCCTTTGTTTACTATTATTTCAAATGAATCATTCATTGAAAATAGAGTGGTAAACACATGAATCAGAAATTAATGAGAGATTCTTCACCTGGCTTATTTTCTGTACTATTCATTGAAAGCTACTTCATTATGCTGTTCATCATATAGCAATTCAGCAATTTATTCCGTAAAAAGGTTACATTCATTTTAAAACAATTCAAAAAATTACAATTTAGAATATAACATATTACATTGTTAACCGATCTAAAAAAAGATCTCAAACAGAGATTCAGCGTTTGTCGTGCAGACGGGCAAAGGCAAGGAAACTTACATATATGAAAATAATATAGCAGAGCATGCCAGTAAGGTAGATGGCACAAAATTTCAAAAATAAAACGGGAACAAGCAATATCTACAAGGGAATCCGGAATGATATACCGTTTAGCAATTAAACGAAATCTGTCAATCAATGCCATAGATGGATCTACTAGCTGAATTTGTGTTAATTTCGTATTTTGTTCTAAAAGTTAATTTCTGGTTATAGTATTTACATAGTGATACCATCAAGAAACAGAAAAAAAAAACCTCTTGAAATTATGTTAACATAAAAAAACTATCACATATGAGATTAAGTTTTTTAGTGTTCAAGCTTTTCAAACACTATTGCTTTGCTAAAAATTTTAATCGATTCAGAAAGACATAAAAAACTATTGTTCAAGAAAAGAATTAAGCAGATAAAACAGCAAAATGAATTCGAAAAAATCGGGAATATGAGCAACGTAAACTGATGGAATGTTAAGGGAATAATAATTAGTTAAATTCGAAAAGATAAAAAAGCCTCCTATCATGCTTGTTTCTCGTTTTTCCAAAACAGTATATTTACCACATTAGATGGTATAAAGAAGCCACTATCAATTCAAAAATAAGACAAAATTTCAAACCAATGAAATAAACTATTTAATTGCAGAAAGAAAAAAAAAAAATTCGTCTTGAAGGTAAGGTGTTATTGTCCGAGTATATGTGATTTTCTGAATAATCGCTTTTTAAAAACTTTGCAATGCTGAATTTCTTTTCTAAATCAAGAAAAATTAAGAAAATATTAAAAAAACACAAAATCGAGAAGGCAGAAGCGAAGGGAAAACATATGAGGTATGCCAAGAGGCAGTAAAATAAAACTGTTGGGAACATTCCCTTCTTTTCCTAAAATATCCCAAATATTAAGAAAATTCACCTTATTTCAGATAGAAGAGCATTTGATTCCAAAATTCTTTTTCAACTTATAACAATTTCAGTAGTATTAGTCAAATAAGAATGACTTCAGATTCTCCCATAAAATTCCTTTTGCAATACTAGCTTTTCATGAAATCAATTTCTGTGAAGAATAAATTATACAAAAAAAAAAAAAAAACAGATCTAATTAATCGAATTTTCAAAGCTGAAAATATTTGGTAAAAATAAAGCGACAATATGGGTGGCAGTAATAATAATAACATAAATAATAAAACGGCATGAAAAGTGCTGCAATATTTGAAGTGAAAAAAAAAATCAAAGAAAAATTTAATTTTCCTTTAAAAATCAGTAGGAAGCTATAGAACATTCATATTTTAGCCAAAAGGATGAAGAAGTGTAAATAGGACAAAAGAAATTTATCCTTAAGACTTTTTCTTTCAATTTAAATTCGAGCAATCAAAATCTAGGCAAACAATTTTAATGAATTATTCAATTTTCTTTGGAAATTCTTTTCTTACCTAAAACCAAATATGAAAGTCTCATAATTTAGAAATGAACATTTTTAAATTGCGAAACAGTTTTTGATCTTCTCCCATGAGAAATACTACTATCACTACCATTTTTTGGATAATAACGCCTTTCAAACTCCGGTGATGATGCCCCTGATTTCTGCCTCTGCTGTTGCAATTCAATCAAAGATGATGGTAGTAGTATAGGTTGTCCAGTACCTGGCAAACTTCGACTGCACGTATTTGGTACATTACGACGGTATAACGGCGCTGATCTACATGAAATAATAGTAACTTCGCTCGAATCCTGAAATCAGGCAAGTTAGTTAAAGACAAAGTTAAATTAGAAATAAATAACTTCGAATTTATCTGGAAAGAATGATAAGAAACAGAAAAATAAAACCTGCACGGAAATAAGGGAAGGATAAGAAATTTACTCCTATAAGTCTATTACACAACCATGAAAAACCTGTACAGACTTACGTAGTTATGTATAAGTATCATGTCCTCGGAAAAGTATTTCAACGCCGAGCATGACTATGCTTTACGATTCTAGTCAAAATTATAACATAATTTTGTAATGTAATGAACTGAATTGGCTATTCCCCTATAAAAACCAAATGGAAATTTTACAAAACATACTCGTTCCTTATTACCACTCTCAACGATTCGATTAGGACGTACGTAATGAGTACGCCAAGAACGTCGACGAACGATACCACCAGCTATCCTAGATGTTGGAGACATTGCTGGCTGTGTTGCTGCAGGAAGTTCTCCAGATACATTAATTGAAGATGAGGTGATTGCTCCTTCGCATGTTTTCTATAAAAGTTATAAAACTTTTTGCAATGTTAGATTTTTGAATCTTTTTGTGGCGATAACTAGAAATTCGGCAAGAATTAAAAAGAAATAGTTTTTTTTTTGAAGTCAACAACTAAATTCATTTAACGTGTTTTCATACATAATACTTGCCGATAAAGGTAGTTTTCGAGTGACATTTATGAGACATTCATCAGCATTATCTGAACTTTCCGTGCGTCTCTCACGTGACCTCACTGTTGAGTCATCAAACTGAGAATACGGTTGAAGCATGCTAGTAGAGGAAAATTCAGAAGCACTTAACTGTGATGTGCCGCTATTTTTTGCTGATGATGCAGGCAAAAGGAACCTAAAAACAAAGCAATTAATTCCACCTCCATAAGAATATCAAAAACTATCTAGATTTTAATCCATAGAATCGGAATTTTAATGGATTTTTTGAATTACTGTTAACATATGTAAACAGTATGACATTTTGTTCTAACTTCTGAGCAATTAATAAATGTTGCAAAGTTATGGAAAAATGCACTAACCATTCAGACCGTGTACGCATACGTCTTGTTTGCCTTTCATGTACCCATTCAAGATAGGTAAGTGAATGAGTACTTTCCAACAATCCACTACCATGAACTACATTCAACGAATATTTTTCATCATCATCACTATGCGAATGTTGAACCTTTAATTGAGATGAAATAATATTAAAAAACAAGAAACTGCTTTCCAGAGTAAGTAAACTACGACTTTTCTTTTACTGGAAGTAATAAATAGAAAAGAAAAAAACTGGAAGGAATCAGAGGTTTAGTCACTGATGAAAAAATTCAACAATATTTAATTCAAATTCTAAGAGATTTAAATTAAAATCCTAGGGAAATTATTTCATCTTATATATTTGATGCTAAATATTTCTGAAAACAAAAATTTCTACTGAAAAAATCTGTTAAAAATTAAATCAGAAAATCGAAAAAGAAAATTGCGCGTGAAAAATTTGAAGCACGCAACTGCTGTGTGTAATTTCAAGATCACTTAGTCTTGCAAAAACTATTTCATATCACAAAAGCAAAATTTCCTCAGCATTTAACCGACAAATTAAACAAATTATACCTCTGCAGCTGAGCTGCTTAGTCGTTTATATCTCAGTCCGTGATGACTTGTTGATTGCGTTTGTCGACGCGAATAACACCGATAATTCCGGTCTACCGCACTTCTATCATCAATGGCATCAGCACTCATAAGTACCATATCGGATTGACTGTGCGATTCCGGCAAAACTATTAAATAAAATATTATTAGTTTAATCGTATTTCTTTCCGTTGAAATGAATTTGTATAACTTTAAAACATTATTGTATTTCAAAAAGAATGAACTTCAGTTTCTTTTTAATTTTCACTTTTTTTTTTTTTTTATTTTGAAAGCAACACAGGCAATAAATATTTAGCAAAGATTAAAGCTCAACACTTTTTGGCGTGATGAGAAACCAACTGACTTAAAACCAGTAAAGGATTAAGGTCTTAAAGTCCTGTTAAGATTAGTCTTCGTATATCTTAGAATGAATAAACAAATTTCCTACACTATACAAAAAGCAACATCTTCGCCTTCTAGTAAGCTTGGCTTCATTGAAGTATTAGGATCAATCGATCAATCTTTCCTTCTTCTTCCCCTTTTGCCCTTGGTCCTTTTTACGATCTGATATTTGGATAGGCCCAGTATCCACACCACATGCTTATGACACTGCTGAGCGAGAATTCCTTATCTAATCATTTTGCAATACTTCTGCTCTCTCATTGTCTTTTAAAAGACCCACTTGCTCTCACAAACTTATTTACGCAAAGAGAAAACGAGAAAATGTTATTTTGTAAACATTCATTCATGACAGTTATCCGATTGAAGTAACATAAGAATAAAGCAATGTAAGCAAACCGGAAAAGAAAAAGAAAATTATTTTGCAGTCAATAATTAGAGATTTCATTTTACCAATTGCTGTAATTCACACAAACACTGAAAAAAGGGAAAAGGGAAGAACGAGCTAACACTTTCAATTATGTCATTTAGTAGGTCACATCATATACTTTCAAGATTAATTCCAAGCTTTGCCACAATACAAAGACTATTCCATTAATGAATCAACAAGCAAATAAGTATAAATTGCACAACTCTATTATGTGATATATTTTATTGATCGGTTCTTTTTTGAGTTCAGAATTATCATTCCTAAACAGTATTTCGTCAGTATTGAAAGAAAATTAGAAATCATAAGCAAAAATTTTGGACTTGTGCAAATATCAAAACACATAGTCATAAAGCTTTACAAGCATGAACAGCAAACTCGAATAGGCATGAGAAGAGATAGTTTTACAAATAGGCAGAAAACAACATCGGATATGGTTTAGATGAGAGTATTTATCACATTGCATCTGTACTCCTTCACAGTGTTATATAAATAGCGTTGCTAACTCACGTGGGATGTAACTTAAACAATGTGGTACTAGTGCAAATTTGTTTGGTAAGTATATTCAAAGTAATTGAGTGATTCAAAAGCAGAAAGACACAAATAGGAAATCTGTAAAACGAACAAAGAAACAAACGAGGTATATAGCATTCATTCCTTATCTATTTGCTATGCGCTAATGTCAACGGATTCCACACCACATGAAATCAAACATTATCATGTAAGTATCAAAAAGTCAAAAATAATGGATTGGGCAATAAGTTCACTGTAGGGAAGGAACTGATATTTCGCTATTTATCAACTGAAAAATGTTTCAAATTTTAGACTCTTAAATAAAAATATAGCATCAAGATGAATACAGGAAATTTGTTACACGAATTTAAATTGATATAGCGCATGCAGGAGGCAAGAAATGAATTGGTAAGTAAGCTTAAATGGAACTTACGGTTGAGAACTTAACTGAAATAACCATGGAGATTCTAAATTACAGTCTCTTCTTATAAGCCATAAGTGAAGCAAGACGAAGATATGCAGTACAAAAAGCATAGAATTGATGTAGCTTACATACAACTACAAATATTGCACCAATAACTGCGGTTCGTAAGAAAGAAGAGTATTAAAAATGAAAGAAACGAAAAACGCTTCTGCTGAACATAAATAGTAAAATGCTTCTGTTAAACTTCAATGGTCATAAATAACAAAATTAGAAATGAAATTGGTCAAAAAATAAACTCGATTACCAATGAAGAAATACTTGAAAATTTAATTAGAAAAACATTTGAAAATGTAAAAAGATTTATTTGCTGAGGTCATAAGATTTCCAAATGGCTTGGAAGAGGAAAACGACGCCAAGAAATAAGTTGTAACAGAGACAAACATAAGAGTATAATGCAACTTATTTGAGCGAATGATTATTACAGAATGAATGAAGGTGACAGTTAAAATTGTTACATATAGCAATTTTGGTAAAGAAATAGATTTAAATCAGCTGAAACTAAAAGTGAAGGAGTTTACAAATATAGTCAGAAAATATCCTAGATTACATATATAAGATAGCTCTAGTTCACTATTTATTATACTAAATAAACAAATAATGATCATTTGTTGTCATTACTTTCCAAGAAATAATAAGAAATAATCGTCAGCAGCAAAATAAAATAGCCCATGAACAATGCTATCTCGATGTTCACATTTCATTAAATTGTATATATTTATTTGAGCACCCACAAAAAAAGAAGGGAAGGACTGATATTTCGCTGCTTACCAACCGTTGTGAAAATTTAGTCAATTCTTCTTAATGATAAACTGAAATCGAAATTTAACTAAAAAAAAAAAAAAAAAAAACAAATAGAGGCTAAAACAATAAGCAATTATTTTTGTTAGAATTAAGCTAACATGTCACAAAACACAATTCTCTCCCACTTCGTGCATGGTTATTTTTGCACTCACAAGTTAAAATTGCAGAAAAGAAGAGTGAGAGAAGGAAACAAAGATGGAAATTATTGTGGATTGAAATGACAATGCTGAAGTAGGGCCCGCAGCCCTTAAAAATTGTAACTCCTTAAGTTGCGCAATTATACACCCAAAATTGTCGAAACTTCTGTATTCCTCAGACAAGTCGGTAGCGTTTGATGTTCATTTCCAAATGCAGTGGTAATTTCACTATTTGATGTTCTCAGGACTGGTTTCTGGTTTTTGCTTATCAGTTCATCGTCAGCGATCGTCGCAACTGTGATATGCTGAGGTCCAATTCCGAAAAATGTTCGTTTACAATCGGGTGCCGCCATAAGCGGATAACCTCTAGTTTGTGGTCGAGATTGTAGATTTGTAACGGATGTTAACAGAGTGGGTTCAAGTTCATTATCATCCACAGCAGTATCAACAGAAATACAATGCTTTCTAATGGGATGATGTATTGTTCTCACATTATTATTTCCGTTAACTTTCCCTGTTTCTCCCTTATCTCCTAAGCATTCAGTTCTATTAGCTGCCCAAACTGAAATATTTTCAACATTTTGAAGAAATTTTTGTTGATGATGATCGGAGTGCCTACCACAGTTAGAGCTAATGTGGTCGATCGCTGCAACGGTACTCATCGAGTATCTTCCAGCACATTGGGCAGCCATAATCGAGTAAGTACTGGGCGATGGTACTGGCCAATCGTGTACATCTAAAAGAAAAAATGAACCAGACAAAAAACGTCTTAAAAATACAGGATGTTCAGAAAATTAAAGTACATTATCTGAAAGAGAAACATCCCGGAAAAAACAAAAACCCAGAAGCATTCCCAAATAAAATTTCTAAATTAGTGCAGACAAGCTGGTGCTTTACTAGCTTCTTAGTACGGATTACAATGACTACGAATGAACTGGGAAAAATATGCTACGAGAAATAATAAATGACTTTTTTATAAAGTAGATGAAATGATGCATAACTAGTCTGCAATTTACGATAATTCATTCAAATCTAATAAAATAAACATACAATTACGTGCCAAAAAGCAAGATGTCACAGTTAATAGATGTTAAATCATTTTAAGTGCAAGAAAATTTGTTAGCATCAAATAATTAACCCTTGAAACTCAGTACCAAATGCCAAAGGTACTGGTCGAATATCAACACATCAAGCAATGTGGCATCAACCAATTCAAAGCAACATATGCAAAAAATCTAATAATGTTTCAAAGAAAATAAATTCTTTAAATGTCCCATCAAAATTTTTCGACGAGAAGCGATTTGATTATCCTTCTGACCAATTTAAGCTTCTTTATTACAGAGAAATCTATCTTTAAGTATTTTACTGAACCTTTTTTATCTTATTCCTAAAAAAAAACAAATAGGGTACAATCATTATCTCTCTTTTCCCCATACCAAAGTGATAGTGTACTGAGAATTTATAAAACTATATAAAATTATCCTAACTAAACAAATATTCTTTTAGCGATAGTTGCCTCCCATGAGAGCAGGTATATTTAATTCCGACTAAAAAAATTTTTTTTTTGATATTTTGATTCGCTTTACTCCTGAGTATTATCAAAATGTTTCTGAACTATAAAATAGAAAATAATTCCATCAACTAAAAAACAAACTGGACTGATATCTAATAAGAAAAAAAAAACATTCTTAGCAATAAAATAATGTCATTCAGATAATATTCAAGCTTTAAAGTAAAACGATGACTTACTAGCTGGTGTAACGAACCGTAGTCGTGAATCATTTTCATCAAATCGTAATGTTCGTCCAGTTATACGAGCATAAAATTCGTAACTTTCTTGTGGAAAAAGATTTGTATAACCAAAATTTTCAATAATTCTTGAGATAATCTCGGAAGCAATTTTGAATCGTATCACATCTTCTATCTTTGCCTTAAAAAAGAAAAAAATGCGGCAATGAGAGAGAATGATAAAAACTGAATAAGGAAACTGATAACTTACATAGTCTACCTTTCAAGAATTCCACTTTTGCAATGATAGCAGCATGCTTTGTCTCTAGTGTTGTGGAAAAAAAATCCTAACAATTGATTACTCCAAAGAATAATGCAATATAAAGTTTGAAATTCAACACAATCAATACGATAGCACATATCAAGCTATACTAAAAGTTCTATTGAATCAATTGATGTAAAATCGGAAGACATAAAATAAAAGTATACGAACCCGCTGCCCGTCATGAATGCATGAATGGAAAAGTGAAGGCGCTACGGAAATTCCAAGAGCTTCCGTTGTCATTCTTGAGCCAAATGAATCGGCTGACTCTGAGATCATATAAAAAGTGCCAAAAAGTAGTACAAGTAAGTGTTGTGATGGAATCGGTAAACTGCTTAATACTCTGAAATTGAAATTCACTTAATTTTTTCCACTTTAATAACTGAGTTTCAATAAAGTCAAAAGGATCATACTCCTACAAAGAACAGAAAAGTTGAATATTAGTGGTGGAAAAAATATTTATGTTTTATAAGCAATCCTTCTCTAGTGAATAAAAAAATTAACTTTTTTAACTAAAAATGTAAAAAATTTCATTTTTTTTTAACTGGAAAGTGAGCATATAATTTGCATCAAAGAAATTATTCAATATTAAAACTTACCGACAAAATGACTGTCGCTGCAGTTCAAGATCTGATGATATATTATACAAATCAAAAAGTTTCTGTTCATTTCCGACACCAAATATGCCACCAGGTAATTTCGATAAAAACTTCTAAAACGAAAAGATTAAAAATTATGGAAAGGAAAGAAAAGGATTGGTCAAGCAATTTAGTGGCCATATTCTGTGTATGGCTTTTAGAATTTAACTGCATCCTAAATATAATTTATATCCAAATCCAGATCCATACTTGAATCGTACGACTTTTAATGAATTTATTAGGTTAAAAATTCCAGTCCAGACGTGACTAATCGAAAAAATTAGAAAGATATTGCGGAGTAAAGAATAAAGAAATCTATACTTAAGGACATTAGAGCTACCAATTTAAGGACAACTGTAATGATCTAATGAATAATGATCTAATGAACACTGGAAAACTATAAGCAGTATCAAACAACAACATGCAATCGAAAAGATGAATCTTTCATTAATAGTTCATAAAAAAGCCTACACATCACCTTGATAACAGATGCGGCAGTATAAACACTGAAATTCGCAATATTTACAAGTCTTCCGTGTTGCATGATATGTGAAAGCTTTCGTACTTGAGCTTGATTACCCGGTGCACGCCAGATATCCTTTTTAGCAGGACCATCTTTATGTACTTTTAATAGCAATACCTGAAAAACAAGTTTAGTTGAAAAATTTTATGTTTAGTCATTAAATAGTAGTTGGCTTTGAACGATGAAGTATAAAAAAGAGCCTAAAATATCGCACAGTGAAAAATAAGCTGGGAGAATACAGAGAGCCCCAGCAATTTCTTTTCATTTTCTTTTCTCTTCATGCCAGAATATATTATTTTTGTACCAAACAGTAGTTAGCTTACTGATTGGACTTCTTATATTCAAATACAAGGAAAACATTCAGTAAGTAATAAAGAAGAATTTAAACAGTCTATCCAATTAATAAAAACAAATAAATTAAACTCAAGCTCATTAAACATATCCTGAAGCACACAACATAAAAATATGACTTACTAATAAAGTAGCGGGTATATCATGAGCAAAGGCTTCCTCAATTGGGACTCCAAATTTGACCCTGCAATAATTTGAAGATACTGAAGCAATGAAATCCTCCGTGCAAAAATGGTAAAAATGTCGTAAATTAGGAAAATAACAGTAATTT
This sequence comes from Brugia malayi, assembly GCF_000002995.4. Taxonomy (NCBI): domain Eukaryota; kingdom Metazoa; phylum Nematoda; class Chromadorea; order Rhabditida; family Onchocercidae; genus Brugia; species Brugia malayi. The sequence continues at coordinate 2,851,327 of NW_025062476.1, read as the reverse complement.
TTGTATTTATAAAAACAAGTAAAAATAATGACGATGAACAAATGATATTAATTATTTCAAACGTAAACTATTGGTTATCAAAAATCTAAGCAATTCTTTTGCGAATCTTCAGTACCCCTGAAATATGAATAAAATAACCTTTTTATCATTTCAAGCATGAATGTCATTGGTGACATTTAAAATTTAATTTCCATCTCATCAATAGAAAAAATGGAAGTGAAGAAAACTGGAGTAAAATGATCAAACTGTGATACCTCAGACTGAATAGTATGGTCGTCCTTAGTCTCTTGAATAATGAAAAGAATGGCTAAGATTAAGAAAAGAAGTTAAAACTCTCATACCAAGCCTACTGCACCAATCCTTCCTTATTATGATTACTCTGGGGAACAACTGGTAAATAAATCAAAATTCATTTGATAGCTTACCAACTTATGTTTTATTTGAAAAAATTTAAAAGATAGGTTCAATGCACTGACAACTTTCTAGTAAATTATGAAAGTAAAATCACGAGCACATATTTATATAATTACTTGTTGATAAATTTAGTAAAATAAACAGGACTAACTTTTCGATCCGTCCTCGATACCTATGTTGTGGATCATCACTATTGCCACAAATGACCATCGTGTAACCTAATGTAGCCACAGTCATACCGCTCTCCTCCGCTTCTTCGCGGTATGTTATTATCACTTCTTCCGTTTCCTCCGACTTGTATTCCAATATGTCGAAACGATCTCTTCACTGCTCGCAACAGTTGGTATTTCTGCCTTATCACACTTTTAACAGTAATAGAGCTAGTGTACTTATAACAAAGCGTTTGCTTTAATATAATGTCCTTCTCTTTAATACAGTATTAACTAAATCAGTTAACCGAAACAGTAAAATAGTCGTCAGTATGAAATCCGTTGACAATATCCAAATTAACGAATGATACGACAACCATTCAATAGAAAATAAAAACAGACAATGACCAATTAAATGTTTTTTCGAGTAATAAGTTACCGCTAACCTCGCTTGTTCGAAATACCTGAACTTCAATATAAATGAAACGGGATGACAGTGTAACGAAAAACATAAATAATAGAGATAAAATCTCAACTGAATAAAACGACAAAATCCTTGATTTATTATTAACATGTTTAAAGACAAATTGCTGAATGCTTTCACAGATAAAAAAAATATTACGCAAACCAAACAATTTCAATACTTAATATGGCACTGAACACAGAAACAATATCAAATTAATGACAAATGAAAATTATGGAAATTATTGTTAAATACATATAATATTAATATGTAACATCTATATATTTTATTCTTACTTTATGTTTAATTGATCATGATAATCGATTAGATTACCTATTTAATATACAAATACTTCGATTTAATTTAATCAACCTTGTCAATGTGTGCTTACTTTCATGAATTATAGAGAGGGAGAGAGAAAGAGAGGGAAAGGGATGGATGAATATTTACGTGAAAGTGTCTATCATTCTAAAAGTATTCATCCATTACTAATGAATAATATATTACAAAGTTACATTAGGAAAATTAAAGAAAAATCCCATTCCCTCCTATTTGCAAACACCTAGCATATTCCCACCGTATGTCGTACGTGAATTTTACAGGTAAATTGTTCGGATTCGACGGCTACAGACGACGGTTAAACAGTCGCGACATCATTTTATTGTGGTGATGGGTGATGGTGGTACGACTAATGTTGGTTGGTTTGTTTATTACATGGGCTCCCAAAAAGATATACGTAAGTCTTCTCACGTCATTCACGTTAACTGTACGATTACTATACTGATTGCGATAAGAGGGCATATAAAATGATAATGATAAAGCAAGGGATTAGAGCATTCTTGATATCGTAAAAAGGAAGTGTTAAAATTAAGATCAAAGACAAAATCAAAAAATAATTAACACAGACAGACAGTATAAAAAAAGGGAGTCAAGTAAGAAGTACAAACAAATATATTAGCATCAATTGATAAATTGATGCTAATGCTTATGTGCTAAAATACTACCTTTAAATTTATGAGTAAGTCTATCAGATGCTCTTATTTCAATCTTCCTTCTTCTCTTCATCAATTAGACTTAATTAAACCTGCTCATATCTAGCTAGTTCATAGAGTTTAACTGTATGAAATGAAATAAAATTTGAAGTCATTCATAAATTTGTGAATATAAGAGAGAAAAGAGTATGAACATCCTTTGACAGAATAAGCTTAGTAATGCTTCATAGCTATTCCCATATTTCTTTTCAAATAGGCTTGTTCAACTTTTTTTTTCTTTTTGTTCTTTCATTCTCTCAACACTAGAATTTATATTTGCAGTATAAATAAATAATTGATACAAATTATGAATGTGGATAGTACATTATGCAAAGAGAGAGAGAGAAGAGGAAGAGAGAGAGAAAGTGAATAGGTACATTTTGCTAAAATCAGAGATATGAAGCACCTCAATTCTTTTCGAACTTCTGAAATACATAGTCTTCGAGATGGTCATTACCGTAATACCTTCTCTATAGACCTTACTTTTCAGTATTTTAGCTTTCTCTGTTAGTTAACACAATGTGAAATACTGATTATAGGTAAAACTAATACATGTAATGATGATAATGAGGATAATTATTGGGTTAGAAAGTAGTATAATTATAGAAAGAGTAATCAACAATAATAACGCTCTGATAGCAATGATAAGGATAATGAAGAAGAAAGCGTTTGTCATCAGTAACTTATTATAATTATCCCTCTATCCAGTAGTCATTCTCATTATCAAGGATGAAGTGAAAAAAGTATTGCATATTTCTTGTATGTTTTATCCAATACTGATGTGTTATTTTATAAGCTGTCATTTGTTTGGAGTGTATTGGAAAAGCTTATTCACACAGAACCCATAATTTTGCATCATCAGAGTAAATTAAAGTTTCATGGATTTCTAAAGTTCTGTTTCTTCAAATTCGAATTATTTGGATGAACGAAAGGGTTCAATGAATCAATTGATAGGCATTTTGATAACAAATGACGTAAAAGGTATTAGCATAAGTTTACTTTTCTACTTCTCTTTTTTTCGACATTTTTTCAATTCAACTCATTTTATTTTTCTCGATGATTAATAGTGCTACTATTAAATGATGATGTGAAGAGTTCTTTTACGTTAAAAGATTTAAAAGTTATTAAAAGAAATTTGAAAGACTTTCATTTGAAATAGGAGCCATTGCAAGATTATTATAAAATGGAGTGTGGAAAAAACAAACTAGATAATTTGAGTTCAATTCATTTTTTTTTTTATACCGAGGATTATACTACCGTATATAACGAAGAAAAATTTGAAAATAAAAACACCAAAAATAATCATTCAGAGATTGTCATAAATAAATTAGTTAATTTATTTCTTCATATTATTCATTACCTTCATTTCATTCTAAACGATAAAATTTTCATAGTCATAATAATAATAATAATAATAATAATAATAATAATAATAGTAATAATAAGTAACAATAGTGTAAATAAATTCAATAGATATTTTCGAATTTTCTTACATCGGACGAATAATGCTTCTGAAAATAAAAGCACCAGAAGTAATTATTCGGAGATGAATTATGCATTGATTGAAATTTGGCTAAATTTAGAGTCATGAAGCAATGCTTTTAGGTGATGATTGATATGAAAGCAAGAATGCAACGTAATTACGATAACAAATGTTGTCGACGAATATGCGTACATAATGATTAAGTGTCAAAATTGTGAAGTAATTAAGTCATCAAGTAAGTAAGTTAAGTGAAAAGTAAAGAGAATTGCTTGAATAATTATTATCATAATTATCATTATCATCAACAACAACATAAATTAGAAATGTTTGTTACTATGAAATAAGAGTAACTTAGTGAATAATTTTGTGTTACTGCAGTTAGCTTTTTTTTTTTTAAATTCCAAAAAGCATGCATTATTGATAAATTATGAAAATTTTAGAAAATCTGGTATAAAAATAAAGAAATTTGAGTGGTAAATAACGACAATAAAATTTATGTAGAATTCATGATATCAGAATTGGAAATTATTTTATCAGCTAAAAGCCTTAAATTGCAAGTTAAAATTTACATCAAATGTATATATTTGAAACTAAAATTTTTTAAGATCGAGCATACATTTCAGATATCACTGATAGCTCTGATCAATTTATGTGCAAACATTTCATTTTTTCTGTTTATTCCTGAATGTTAGGCACATTAATCAAAATTTTCTCAAACAGCAGGAAATCTTGAAAAAATTTTTGTAATTTTTTCGATTAAGAATCAATTATCGTGCATGTAAGATAAGGTAAAATAAAGTAAACGATCAGTTAGAAAATATTGGTTCGACTTTATGTAAAAGATGATGTTAGAATGATAAAAGTTTTTTAAAGTTAACTAGACCAAATTGCTCATTAAATAGATAGAGTGATGAGTGATAAAGCTAACAAAAGTTGCTGATATCACATGCTAAAATGCGATTATGATGCGAATTAACCGCTCTTGAAGATTTCTTTTAAAAAGTTTTTTTTTTTCAATCTTTTGATGATATATTGAAAAAATTTTTGATAAGAACTATATGGTCATGATAATCCTGTCGTTACTGATATATTGTGGTCCAATAGAAAGATAATTTCAAACACTGTATGTAAAATTAAATAAGAATTTGTTAACGAATTAAGCAGAATAGTGCATTGTTGCAATCAGAATTTTATTTTGATTTCATCTTTATTCTACGATCCTTAAGTTTTGTTGTTGATGAAATTTAAATTTGTGAGAGGGATGAATTCACACAATATGATGTTTGAATGGAATAAGTAAATTCTGAAACGTTTAGAAACAAAAAAAGAAAAGAATTCTCTTCTTTAATCTCAAAACATTAGTAGGAACAAGAAAGGATGCAATAAGCTTGCAATTCTTGTCAAAATGAAATTTAAAGTTCCAAATTTCATTATAAAAGAACAAAACAAAAAAAAAAAAAAATTTTTGCTTTGCATTTGCAAAAATCCATCAATATTGAAGAAAGAAAAATGAAAACATTGTTTCACATACTGATTACATATATAATAAATGATATTCATCTTAAAAATATTATCAAACGATAGAAAGTGATAGTAAAGTAAAGTAAATGTCAGAGGTCAGCCGAATGTGTACTTATGACAGAAAATCAAATTATTATTAAAAAAAAAAAAATCTTTCAATAAGAATTATATAATTTTTTGCATCTTAAAGATTTTTTAATTTAAAATATATGCATACATTGGTTTTGCACGACAAAATGGTAGCAAAGAGGAAAAGAAAATTTTAGGTTGGCGAAAAAACAGGAAAGATTGAAATTCGTACAGTGGCCACAATTATCATTAAATGATCAATTTATCAATTTATAATTTCGGCATTTCGCATACAAAATATGAAAATGAAAAAAAAAAAAAAAAAAAAAAAAATTAAATGACGAAAAAGGAAATTGTGACCATTTCAACAATGATGGATGAAACTGCCTTTGCATGATGAATTTAAATTTTAAACGCATCACTCATCATAAAATTCATTCTTGTTTCTGCTGTTAGATCAAGAGAAGAAAGAGGGAGAGAGGGAGAGAGAGAGAGGGAGGAAGGGGAAAAGAAAAAAAGCGAGAAAGAAATTTCAATTGTTGATGAACTAAAATTGGAGTATTTCGATTTTCAACAGTGTCCCAATCATTTCTGTATCATAAATTTAACCAGCTTAGAATTAGAGGTCACTGGAATTGATTACTGGTGACATTTCAGGGAAACTCACAAACAGTCGTCAAAATAGTAATGAAAATTAGGGAAAAAAAGAGATAGAGAAGTAAAAGAAGGAGAGAAAAAGAAAGAGAGGGAGAGAGAGAGAGAGAGAAAGGAGAAAGCGATTTACATATCACTGCTAAATTTATAAACTCACGAAATTGACCTCATATTTACAAGAAGAAGGGGACATCGATAATGATGATAATTGTCACAACAGTCATGTATGTGTGTATGTTGTATGTGTATGTATGTATGTATGTATGTGTGTGTATGTGTATGTGTACATACATATATATTTATGCACATGCAGAATAATAAATGATTGTTTTAGAAGAAAGATAATTCAAATCAAAATATATTCCTAATTAAATTCATATACGATTTTAAAATATTTCCGTAAAAGTATTTCATCTCATTTTCCCGTTTAGTTCATAAACGATTTAAATTTAAAAAAAAAAAAAAATTTGTACATTTCAAAACTGATTAAAAGAAAAAAAAAGAATATTATCAAAATCAATGGGAAGAAGTAATCTTTGAAACATTTAAACAAAAAAAAATTTTTTTTGTACAGTCTGTAAATTTAGACATTCGATACTTGTCATTGTCCTACAATTAATAAGTAATTTCTATGCCATAAATAAAATATTAACCCCAATTTGGTATTTCAAAACTAATTTAAATCAACAATAAAATTGAAATTCATTTAAAAGAATTCGAAATTCGCAAAAATCTGAAACATTAATGTAAGTGTAAGACAATTAATAAACTCGGTAAATGAATTTATGGAAATAGCTGCGATGATATTGAAGTTGAAAATTATGTTCATTCTCGATGTAATTATATAAAGTGATTTCTCGAAATTGAAAATGTTCATAAAATTATTAATCTATGGTTGAAAGATTCTTACAATATTTCATTGAAATGAATCTTTCATTCTTTCATTTTTTTTCCAAGTAAATTTTTCCTTTAAGAAATGAAAAACTATTCACAGTTTGTTTTTGAAAATAAAACAAAAAATAAAATCTTTCCATAAAATGCTTTTTTTATTTCTTTTTCTGATTTTATCAATGATAACGAACTATTCGCTTTTTTTTTTATTGAATAAATAGAATTAATCAATAAAGATGGAATAAATTTAATTGAATAGAATTAATCAAAGCAATTCATAGTGACGGATCATTGACATTAATTGTACGAAAAATATTTAATTTCTGAATTTATCTTACAATGACATTGTGACACTATCATATTAATAGACAAAAATATGTATAAGTAAAATTTTCAAAAGAATTTTTTGAGTTTCTTTAGAAGCTCAGAAAATTGTAACCTTTAAGTAAGTTTATTTAATTAATGTATCGAATGTAATTATCAATGATTTCTTTATGTTTATGATAGGCCACTTTATCGTCTGAATTTGCTGTAAGAATTCTTTTCGGTCTCATTTCAAGTTTTTAAAATGCTCTACGATAGCACTGAAAATTTAACATTATTATTTCATTTTGATGATACATTCATCCATTGTTTATGTTTAAATATATGTTTACTCTATCATTTATTTCATGAAGTTTTATTAAATATAAAAATGCATTTTTAATTAAATTTGTGCAGTATGAAATATTTCTGGAAACTGTAACGTTAATAACGTGTAAAGATGACGGAAACTCCAAATTAGTTGCATAACATTATATAATTTATAATAAAATGAAAACGTTAGTAATTTAATAATTATGAAATTTTACTCACAACGAATAGTTAAATTTGTTTTAAAGTAAGTTAATACAAATAATAATTATCATATATACATTCATAAGTCAATTTTCTTCTAAGCAAAATTTTTTAATGCTTAAAGTTATGTTTGAAACAAATTAGCTAACAATTTCCTTGCTAATTTAATAATTTTTTTTTTTTCAAACAAATTGAAAAAAGAGGAATCGGTTGAATTAATTAGGATGGTTAATGTTGAAAAAGAAAATTTAAACAAATTCAATCAACATTGTGAAAGAAATGGTTAAAGGAGCTTAGATGACATTTTATATTATCATTCAATTCTAATTCTAAGTCTAACTATTTCTTTCTTTTTTTTTTTTTTTTTTTTTTTTGAAATTTAAAAGGATTTTGAAAATTAATAAATTTGTTGATGAAAATATTTTATAATAACTTTTTAGAGGTATAAACAGGTGCTGTAAAAATTATGCAGCTGAATTATTAATTCACAAACCACACGGACTAGTAGTATCAGAAAAAAAAAATGTGGATGAAAACCTAATGTTTAATTACTTAGTTCTAATGAAATTAAAGTGGTTCTTAAATTATTACTATTATTATTATTATTATTATTATTATTATTATTATTATTACTATTATTATTATTATTATTATTATTATTATTATTACTATTATTATTATTATTATTATTATTATCATTATTACTAGCAATATTATTATTAACCATGTCAAATAAATAAATAAATAGATAATACAAATGGTAAATAGACAAATAGATAAATAGCCTAATACAAATAATTGAATTCAAAAAATTGAAATTTGGTGCTATAAGATTTATTGGTCTCATTAAATTAGCTAATATGTATGAAATAAATGTAAATGAATGAATAAATGCATAATAAAGTGCTAGGCTAAGGTAAAGGAAAATTTACTGAACTCAGGCAAAATCGTTGGTTTATAAACAATTTAATTTTGAAATCGATTATTGGCCAAGCTTGCAAAAGATTAGAAAGAGAGATTATTTGATAAAATTATTTGTGATTAAACTATCAAAAATAATGGTTCATTTTTATCATCAATTAAATTGCTAAAATTTCAATTAAAAAAATGAAAATTTTTGTGGAACATTTTTGAGATAGTGGAGTTTTTCCTTTTCTATTAAAGTGATAATAGTTATCAGTGATTATGATCATTGATAACAATTGCAGATGCAATACCGGATATTAATGATGCATTAGGATAATTTGTTAATGTTATCCGGTTGTTCATTGTTTAATATACGGTTTAGACTAGAATGAAAAATTTGTGTTATAAAATAATTATAATTACGATTAAACTATCAAAGTATTACTTACTCTAACATTTGTAACTAGTTTAAACTTATAGTATTTATCAAATGATTATTGTAGCTAAACAATAGCTTCTGGCTTAAAAATTAGTGTTTTTGGTTGTGGTTTGCAAGATATGAAGCATATGCAAATTTATTGCATTATTCAGTAGGATGAAATAAGTTAGACCTACTTGTCAATGTCTAGGCTTTCTAGAAAAGCCTAGTTAAGAAACTAGGCTTTTCTTTTCATTCATTCATCTTTTGCTTCATTCCGCTTCAAAATTTCTACTTTTCATGGTGCTAATGTGTTTATTTTACGTTCTGAAGATGCATCAACAAATATGATGTCAGTTACTAGTCATTTAGCGCAAATAGCGGAAAAGGGATGAAAAAGTTTTAAAGACTTTCTTCCTAAAAATTAAACTTTGACTTTCATAAATTTCTTAAACTTCACAAATTAGTTCGAAAATTTCAAAACAAAAGAAAAATATATATATGCTGTAAAAAAAGAAGCAAAATGAATAACATATATTGTGTAAAATATTTGTATTTCAATTTGCAAACTTAAAAAAATCTATAATTAATATAAAATAATAAACAATAAATTGAGAATTTTTTCAAACATTTCAAATTTTAAAATGAAATTTCTATTAAAAAAATATAATTTTACAATGAAAAAAAAAAAAAATTTTTTTTTTCTCTTTTTGAGATAGTTTTAGTGTTTTGTGAGAATAATAATTTTTGCTTCTGAAATTTAATAATTTTTTCACTTTTTTTTTTCTTTCAATTTTTCTAACGTTTACAAATGAAATTTCAGTAATGAAAATGTAAAATTTATTATGGTGACATTAAGTGACAGAATGTTTTTTTTTTTTTTTTTCTCTCATTTTACATAACAACATATTTTAATGAAATAATGTTGGAAAAGAACATTAATTTAAAAATTTTATTTTAAAATCGAAGAAAAAAAAGTGTTAATTTAAAATGGAAGAGATTTTAAAAGTGACATTGATGAAATAAATGAAATTTAATCAATTAAAATAATAAATTTCCAAATAAAATAGACAAGCAAAAAAGCTTAGATGCTAATGTTCATTCCAGTGATCTGTTTCCTTTTTTAGTGATATGATCGATCAAAAGAAAACAGAAATGTATATAATTTCATTTAGTCATCCAAAACAATTCCAACCAATAACATTTCTCTATTTCCGTTTATTTAAGAATAGCAATTCTCTCGCTTAATGCATTCAAAAAAATAAGTTTTCTCTTTTTTTTTTTTAAAAAAAAAAAAAAAAAAGAAAAATAAGCGCTAAAATGTATTTTAGCATTATAATTGCTTGTAATTAGTTAATGAAGAAAAATGATATATAGCAATAATAAATATATATTTAGATGCAATGTTAATTTAATTATTATTATTACCATTATTAATAAATTTCAAATATCATACGAATCTTTTTTGAACGTTGACAAAACTTTTAGATTTTGAAAATGTAGCAAAATTTAAAGTTAGAATTATTTTGGAGTAAGTTTACCTAAAACAAGGAGAAAATATACTTAAGTATCGAATGTACTAAAATAAGTGAGAAAAATATAAGTATCGAATATCGTGATACTTTAGAACTTCAAATTATCACTGAAAACTTTAACTTTTCATTTCCACTTCGGAATTTTAAATTATTATTATGTTTAAAATAACACTTTAGAACTGTAAATTGCCATTTATTATTTATTGTTATAATAAACAATAACAGTAATACTAATATTATTTTTATTAATAATAAAAACAATTTTTCATATTTACATTAATGTTTAAGCTTTTTATTTCTGTCATATACATTTCATTAGAAATTTGCCATTTTTAAATTAACATTTACTACCTTATTATTATTATTATTACTATTATTATTATTATTATTATTGCAATCTGTTATGTTATTATTATTTTATTAAATTGTATTAAACTATTATTAAATTATTATTGCATGCAATGAATAAATAAATGCAATGAAAGGATTTTTTTTAATTATGCATATAAGATATTTTTAGCGTTCCGAGATTGCATCAGTATGGAGAAACGAAGCAAAAGAATGAAAAGAAGAAATTAATCACTTTGAAAGTAAATTACTGCGTCGCTCTGACGTCAATTCATCTCTTCTTGTTGTTTATGTAAACATGTCTGGTCTATACATACTGTCGATGCTAACAAAAAATTTGTACAAAATAAAAAATTGCAAAAATCTTTCAGCCAAGAAAAAAAAAAAAAAAAAAAAAGAAATGAAATGTGATTATGCTAGAAAGTGTGATTAAAAGCTGACACAAAGGCACATTAGTAAAAAAAGCTTAGACCAAATTAGACATAGAAAGCTATTTCAATGATTAAATGACAACTATCAATTTTAATGAATCCAATATTTTTTACACCAAATTCGAATATGCCTCATTTTTTATATTTTCCTTTTGTTTCAAATTTAAATTTAAATAGTAATCATCAGGAAGTCAAATTTATATTTAATAAAGTTTATTTGTAAAAAATTAGATGAAAAATTATTCTATATGCTTTTTATCTTAGGAATGCAAAATCTTTCAAATTATCAAATTAAAAATAAGCTAATTGCTTTAAGAAGATGATAGATGCTTTTACTAAACAGTCTTAATTATTAGAATTAATTGAAAATTTATTGCCAGTCTAATTATTAACAAAATTTTTCGTAATTTTGTCAAATTTAAGTAACTTAGAAAGATTTTTTGTTTTCTTTTTTTTTTTTTTTAAATTTTTGAGAAAAAAGTTCTAAAAATAATCAAAAAAAAAAAAAAAGAAGAAACTAACGATGGAGAGATTCATCATTGTCCGATCATCAAAATTGCCCAACTGCTAATACACAATCTGAAGGCATCGTTTAATCCGAATAAATGAGATTACAAATTGGACAAAAACGCCAGGCGATTGATTCATGTTTGCTCTTCGAAATTTATACCAAACGTACACAATGACGAAAATTCAGAAATTGAGTAACTTTAACGGATATTTTCATTGAAAAAGCAAAATGAAAAATATGACAGAGTTTGTTAGCTAGCAATGAGAGAAATAGAAATAAAACTCTGAGTGTATTTTCATTGGCGACTAATTTGGAGACGAATGTAAATTTTTATAAAATATTATTATTATTTCAATGGGAGTTGACATTTTAACAATATATGCTTGAATATCTTAGAAAAAGGAAAAGAAATTATCACTATAATTTTTATTGTATTTTCTCCTTTCGATACAAATTTTATGATTGTTGTGATAATTTTTAGGTAAAAACATTTCAACAAAATTTTGAAAAGAAATTCTCCAATTTCAATACTCAAACAATAATCGATAATGAAAAGTAGATGGAGAGCAATTTTTTTTTTTTTTTTTTCTTTTTTACATTAATATAACAAACTTTGGTGGGAAATGTTTAAATTTCATATTTTAAAATTGATGCAATTTTTAGACTCTCTTTCTCTTTTTCTCACATTTTGCTGTAAATATTTAAATTATCCCTAAGGATTTTTTTTTTCCTTTAATTTTTGCAAATATCACAGTTTTGAGAATAGGGATAGCTAGAAAGAAGCAATTTGAGTGACCAAATCTGAAGCTAACTTTTAAATAAACAATTAGCTTTCATGCTATCACATAATCATAAAATAAATTTAGCACAAACATGCTAAAAAATATAATTAAATCTAACTTCTTATCGCTTTTTATCACAAATAATTATCACTATCATACTGTTATCATCATCATCAAATGAGCAATAAAACCAACTTTAAAATTCATTTCTTATCATATTATATAATTCTAGCAGTACTTTTTTTTTTCTTATCTCAAAAAGAAGAAATAATTTAAAGGAATTAGAAAGCTTTAAATGAATAGAAAAAAAAAAAGAAAAAGAAAAACGGAAGATTTAATAGAAAAATGAAAGAAATGAAAACGGATCGATCTCATTGCTTTATTTAAAACATTTCCTATTCATATTCAACTTTTTTTTTTTTATCTCACTTATTCTCATTTTATCTCATCAAATTTTGATTATTTCACTAGCTTTGAACGTATAAACCAATTAAGAATTTAGCTTAAACTTAGTTACTACTACTACTATTAATGGTAGACTAATCCTTTCTTGTCATTTGTCAACTTTTTGCTATCAACTTTAAGCAGGAAAGAAGAAGTAGAAAGTTATCACTTATCATTTCTCTGATAACTTCTAATTTAACAAATATTTAAATGAATGAAGAAATTAAACTTACAGTTGTGTGTACTTCAACAGTACACACACACACACACACACACATACACATATACATACATTTAAGTATAAACGAGAGATTAAACAAATTTATGGCCGAGATAGAAAGAGAGAGGAAAAGAGAGAGAAGAAGAAAAAGTATTTTTATTATAATTTTTTTTTTCTCTTTTTTTAGATAAATATGGAAAGAAAACGAAGAATTTTTTTAAATTCAATTTGAAAATAATTTAAAATATGCTGAATTAATTATATATTTAACAAAAATGATATAATATCATCCGAAAATTTCTCAATTTCTTCGTAATTTTAATAACTATCAAATTTATTTTGAGAAAATATCAGTTGAATTTTGCTAAAAACATTAATTTTAAAATTTATTTTTATTCTTTTTAAAAAAAAATTTTTTTTTTCCTTTTATATTTTCAATCTTTCCTTTCTGATCCTTGCAAAATTATGAATGAATTTTTTAAAAAATTAAATTTAAAAATTATTTTAACGACTTTATTGTCATCATCATTATCATTATCATTATCATCATAATCATTATCATCGTTATCATCATTATCATTATCATCGTTATCATCATCTTTAACATCTTTCACACTTCTCTACGACCATTCTATCCTCCCAAATTAACCCAGGAAATTGCCTTAAGAAAGAATAGGAAAAAAAGAGAAAAAAAGAAATAACTGAATGATTTAAAGAATGAGATAAACGAGGGCATTTTCCGGGTAATTTCTGCTATTTCTAAGTATATTTTAAATTTATTGACTGTTTTGTTATGTGAATGAAAATGTAATACTAAATTATATATAAGTAGAGAAAGAGAGGGAGAAAGAGAGAAAGAGAGAGACTTCGTAAAATAGAGCTTATTAAATCGTCAAAGTCTCGAAAATTTTCGTTAAATTTTAAAAATGACATCATAGAGAATTATAAATTGTGCAAAATTTAAATTCCATATTTTTCGCTTCCATTACGACCAAGAAAAATGATAAAAATTTTTAGAATTTCAACTAGTACTATATGTAATAAAAATATAAATAATACTAAAAAGTTGCAAATCAAAGAATTTACAATTTTCAAAATTCGAAACTAATCGCTATGTCAAACTGATCGATACGTCAAACTGATCGATATGTCAAACTGATCGATACGTCAAACTGATCGATACGTCAAACTGACCGATATGTCAGACTGATCGATATGTCAAACTGATCGATATGTCAAACTAATCGATATGCCAATCTTTAAGTATTTTACTTCTTTTCTAAATGTTATATAATGCTATGAAAAGCACAACTGACACATCCACAAATCTTTTTTCAAAGCAGATATACCAGTTACCTTTTAAAATTGAATTTTTTTGAAAATTACTTTTTCAAAGTTGTTAATTATAAGATTTTCATATTATACAGTCAAGATGATGTTGTAAAAATAAATTAAAAATAATTCAAGAAGCAATTTTTATTGAAAAATTTGCTCCAAGAATAATCAATACATTTTGAAATGCATTTTTGAATGATCAAATTAATAAATAAATAATTCAAATTCAAGTATTTCATTACTACTCCTTTCAAATAATATCAACGTCAACATTTACATATTCAATAATTAATGAGTTTATGAGATCATTTATGAGATCTGCTCTTCATTTACCACTTATTTTCATTGAAGGTTTATATTTGGCTAGCTAAATGCATCGATGATGAGAAATGATAGCTTCATGAATGACATCATTAGCAATTGAAAATTTCCCAATTTTTAATCAAATTCAAATTTATATGAAAGAATGATTCTGAAATGTTTGAAAATAGTTGTGAATAGATTGAGATGAGTTTGATGCTATCAAAAATAATAATATTATCTTTGTTTAGTTATCATTGCCAAATATTTTGTGCTGAGAATACATGAAATTTTCATTAACATTACTTAATGCAGAGATTTTGTGGCCTAGGCTCTGACTCTTGAAGACTATTCTTTGTCCAACAATTTTCATTGTCTTTTCCTAGGCCCTTTGATTATTGGAATTTGTCCCTTTCGACTATTGCAAATATAATAACATTCATTTATTATATCAGTAAAATAAATTCTGATGTTTTAGTTTAACTAAAAGTAAGAAAATTTACGCAAAATTTTCAAACTCTCAACTTCCTGTGTAAGCTAATTTAATTAATGACATAGAATATTTTTTTTTTTTAAACATTAAATTTTTTTTAAAGAATTAAAATTCATTAATTATATTGAAAATAATCATGTTTTTTTTTTTCCGAAAATGCTAATTCTCTTGCAATCAACATTGCCTAACACAAATCATAGCAATCACACATTTCAATTAATTAAGCTCAAATCAATTTTTTTTTTTTAGAAACAAAAATATTTACGATGAATGTAAAACAAGAAAACATTATATTACTTGAAGGAATGTCAAAAAACAAAACTCTATGAAATTCAAATTCAATTGAACATTGAAGCATTTCTAAGGTAACCAGACATACCTAGACACCTTCATAAATTGATAAAAAATAAGTTAGTATTATTAATGAGTATATATTGCTATAACTAATTAAAAAATGAATGATACTTCTAAAGTAACAAGTAAAAACCATATGATCTAATTTGCTATTGTATCCAAATACAAGGAGAAAGCGTAGATTGACGTGAATTTTTCTTCTCAACACGGGTTTCACGTGCACTCTCGACCTACCCTAATCATACAGCTAAATATAACAACAAATGTTGTGCAGCAGTTAATCTTACATACGTAATAAGTGGGCGTATCACTGCTTGAAGAAAAAAAGAAAAAAAAAAATTTGTCTGTTTCGAACTTTTTAAATTCACTTTAAAAAAGGAGTAAGAAAAAAATAGAAAAAAGAAAAAACGATGAGTGAAGTTTGAATAAAAGCATAGTTCACCTGTTCGCCTTTTTTTTTAAAAAAAAAAAAAAAATAAATTCAATCTGATTTGGATGATTTCATGTCAAAAAGAAAAGTTGATTTCCAATAAAAGTTTTGAGATGTCTCAATAGCTTCTTGAAAAAACAAAAAAAAAAAAAAAAAAAAAACCGACGAAACTCAAAAAGCATTGAAACATTTTGGTAGTGGCATAAAATCGAATGAATTGAATAATTAATTTTATTATAATTTTTACTTTCATTTATTTAATTTTATAATACTGAATTCTTTTTTTTTTTTTTCTTTTAACAATTCAAAAATATAAGAAATATATGCAAATTAGTTTAAACATTTTCTTTCTCATTTTTCAAACTTATAATTTCTTATTTCTGTTAATTTTTACTAAAAGAAAAGATTTAAAATGAACATTCAATTTCTAACTGCTATTTAAGAATAATGAGAATACCTTTAGGCATATTATAGTTTAAAAATGGAAACAAAAAAAAAAAAAAAATTCAATCATTAGCATTCAAAGTATTGCTTTGAGGATTAAAAAAAAAAAGAGAGAGAGAGAGAGAGGGAGACATAAAGAGAAGAAAGGGAAAAATAGAACTAATTAACTCTTTGCGTTTTTTTTTTTTTTCTCTTTTCTTTTCTTTTCTCACTGAGAAATTTTTTTATCTTATATTTAAACTGTGTTATAATTTTAACTTTCTTTCTCTTTCTTATAATTGCATTTTTAATTATTTGTTGTAAAAAAAGAAAGAACTCATTAAATGGCTTTTTTTTTTTTTTTCGTTTTCTTTTTTGAAAATACATAAAAAGAAAAAAAAAAAAAAAGATTTAAATTGTGAATTGACGTATGACGTAAATGACGTATAAATGAGAAGTCAATAATATTTAAAAAAAAAAATCAACAAATTAACTAGCATTCTCTTTTATTGATAATGTCGACTTAAAATACTTGAATGATTAAAAAAAAAAAAAAATGTATGAGGATGGCAAATTGTGTCATATCTAATCTGTGTGCCTCAAACAAGTATTAGGCTTTTTTCCTTTAAATGGAATTTTATTTTATTTTATTTTATTTTTTTTTCTCGATATATCAATATAAATAGATAAGTCATGAAGTAATGAAGCACTGATGAATATCTGTCAAACTTGAATTACATTCTAGACGATGCTTGCATGAGATTAAACTTTAATTTATAAAAAAGCTAATTTCATAGCTCGAAATAGATTTGAACATTGATGAGCAAAATTCGAATATACTGAAAAGAACAATTATTAGTTTAATCTTTGGTTAAATTTGCTATATCTATTAAAATAAATGAATTATGTTATGTCTTCCTCTCAATAATTAATCAAATTTATGTTTGCATTAATTTTAAAATAATAAATTTTAATCTAACATATTAAACTTATCATAATCGTTTCATTCAACTCTTCGATTCTTCGATTAAAATTCGTTTGCTGAAATGGATGTTATTATTAATTTGAGAAACATTTAAAGGTAAATACATTGGCACATTTTTGACGAGTGAAAAATGAAATCAAATGTTTAGTTTGAACTAAAATATATTCTTTTATACTTTCAAACTTAATTATTAAATCTTATCAATAATTAAATAAATGAACGAATGAAACTTTTAGTGAATGAAGGAATGACACAAAGAAATTTCATTAAAGATTTGAATTTCATAAATAATACAAAAAAATCTTTTTTCTTTTTTTTTTTTTTTTAGCTAAAGAGGATAAAAATAATATTTTCCGAATGTTCTTTACCTCAACTTTTTGCTTTTTAGTTTTTTTTTTTCTTTCCGTCATTGTTTATTGAAAAGAAGTTAATATCAATGTTTTTTAACTTTATTATATCTGAATTTTTTTTTTTTTTTTCAACTAACTAAACTATCTAAGAAGATGTACTTTCACAATTTCAAATTTAATAGTTAATTTTCAGTTATTTTTTAATTTTTTATTTGCTCCATTTCTTCTGTTTTTTTTCTTTTAATTTTTCAATACAGGTAAATTTATGAATCTTTAAAAAAAAAAATAGGAAATGAATATTGACTAAAAGACCTTTCTATCTGACTAAAAGAATAGTTAAATTCCTATCATTCAATGAAAAAATATTTGTAATTTTATGGAACAAAAAATGATTAAAATAAAAGATAATTAAAGAGAAACTCTTTGCTTCTTCCTTAATTTCCATTCTAAATTGTATTAGCAATTGAATCAATAAAAGGAAGGAAATTTTGGAATTAAAAATATAATATTGTGAAGAGTTTGAAATGTTTGAAGTAAGTTAGATTAATTAGCATATTCAAACATTCATTTCCATAAGATCCTATTTAGATATTTATTTTGATTGCAGAATTGATTACTTCTTATTACTAATGCACAATTCTGGAAGGCAAAGTTAAACTAAGAGTATCGGTTAATTTAATCTATGAAGGTAAATAATTAAGCTACCTATTCGAGAACAATTTCCGAATTATACTATTGCAAATGTGAAAAAAAGAACAATTTTTTTTTTTTTTTTTTAAATTTCTAATTTATGAAATAGTATGCAAGTTTGAATTTAAATTAAATTGTAGTATAAATGATTTGATTTAACAGCTGCTAAAACATTTGCTAGTGAATATCATTGCAAGTGGTTGGTTTATTTTGAAAAAAAACCGAATGTAAGTTGTAGAATTTCTAAAATTCTTTCAGAAGAATTATCATAAATTATAGAATTATTGAGAAATCATCAATTCTGAATCGTATTTTATGTTCTGTTCGAATATTTTGTGTGCTGCAATTTGTATTGGTGAAAATAAATAAACAAAATAAGAGAACGGTAAATAAGATAGAAAGGAATGAATGAATGAATGAATGAATGGGAAATAAATAAATAAAATGATAAGGAAATAAAATAAAAGGAATTTTGCTTATCACAAGTTCCATCGTCACGTTTACTACAATGTATACGTCAGATCAAATTTAATTATTCATATTTAGTGGGAGTTTTTACGTCATCAGTGTGTTTGAATTTGAAATGAAAATATTTCTGTAAATAATATATATGTAAAGTTTTATGCAATAAAATGATGTCAACTAATGAATTATTCAATGTTGACATTTTATTGCGATTTTTCTCAGAAAATAATCTCTTGTGACATTTATTTGTCCTCTTGAACTATGCTTACTCCCCCGCACTTATTATTTGCTTCGTTACGTAATATTAAATAAATAATCATATCTCAAATAAATATGAAATAATTTGCAGTTTGCATATTTCAATAACTTCTCAAAATAATTTGATAAGATTTAATTGATAAATGCTGATAATTCAAGTTTAATTGATAAATGTTGATAAATGAACATTTTTAAATTCAAACAAATGTTCGTGAAAAGTTTTTCAGTTTTTCAATACTGATAAAATATGGCAGGAACAGTTTTTTGGGGTGAAATTGAAGAGAATGTAGAAAATATCTGCGGTGTTATTGATTATGATAAGCATGCATTCTTTATCACATGCACAGAAGATGACCCAATAGATCGAGAATACACAACACATCAAGTTTATGATGATAAAGCGCCTGATACTGTACTTTTTATTTCTTTCATTTAATGATTGAAAATTTTACTCCAAACATTGAATAACAAAATTAACGCTATTTTAATAAGTTTTCAATACAATTTTGTTCTTTTTTTTTTAACACTTGATATAATAATAATAGCTACAAATCAAAATTTCAAGGAAAAATTTTTAAATTTTCGAAAAAAAAATTTTTTAAAAATTAAGCTTTACAAAAGTTTTTTCTAAAATTATTGCTCTGCTTGATCACTAAGCTGTTTAGTGACTAAGTTTAGTTTTTTTTTTTTTTTTACTTGCTTTGTTTACTTTATTTGCTAAGCTTTGTTTACTTGCTAAGCAATTTAAATAGATTTATTTTGTTCAGGAATAATTTTCTCATTAAAAAAATTTATAGGTAATGCATATGTTAATTGCAAGACATGATAAAACAAGTGATCGGAAGAATACAGCCATACACCGAACTGTGAAAATTTTAGAATTGGTCAAAGGTCGCTCTGTGCATTTTCCAAAAATAATTTGCTATGGCCGTCTCAGAAAGGTAAAATTTATTATAGATTTAGTAAGACAATTCAAAAAAAATATCGAAGATAAATAATTTGAAATTTTATAAATTTAGGAAAAATTTAGGTATTAGTTTAGATATTAGTTTTTTTTTTATTTGATTTAGGAAAAATTTAGATATTAGAATAAATAATTTGTTAAAAAAGTTTTAATTATACGAATCAATTACTAATTAGATGATATTTGGTGAAAGCGGAGATCAGGATGCTGAACGGGATCCGGAATGGATTGGACGACCGTGTGCCATTCTTGAGTATCATGCATCGCTGGTGGGTTCACTGCTATCATTATCACCTACAGGTACTGTCCCGTTGGATCTAGCATTAGCCATTATGATAGGATATGTTCGAGCTCTTGCATCACTTCATCGACTCGGTTATGTTCATCGTCAGGTCTCACCGTACAGGTAAATCATAATTTAGTATTGATTGAATTTAATTTAATGGTTCATTAGTGCCATGCCATTCTCTTAATTAATACCTTTAAAATTGACAGTTGTATATTAATTTTTAAATAAATTTAATTATAGTTTTGCATATCGCAATCCAATCTCCTATGATTCCATCGAATCACGCATGCTAATCATCGATTTAAGCTTAGCTTTGCCATGGCCTTGTAAGCCACGTTCATTTGTACCATTTGTTGGTACAATTCGGTACAGTTCGGTAAGAGCTCATCGAGGACGTGAACAGGTGAAATGATATTCTGAACGATTAAATAAACATAAAGAAATTTTGATTAAATAATCACAAAGAAAATTAACTTTTTTAAGGAAAAAATAGAAAAAAAAAAAAAAAGGAAAAGGAAAAAGAATTGGAAACAAAAATGGAAAGAAAATAATAAATTGAAAAATAAAAATCAAAAACAAAATAATAGTATAAATTAAAGGGTCCCTCAGATGATATCATAGCTTTAATTTATGTGATTGCTGAAATGATCTCGGGTAAACTACCATGGCGTTCGGTGTTTGATGAAAAACGAGTATGTGATATGAAATGTTTATTTTATCGAACTATCGAATTTAAACGACTTCCCAGAGAAATTCGATCCCTTTACAGGTAAATGCTATTGTTCATAGGTAAAAATATTAGGCATTACTTTGGTCAGTGAATAAATAAAAAAGCCTGGAAAATGATTTTACTTTAAGTATTACAATGAAGTCTAATTGATCATTTTTTTTCACTCAAAATAAACAAATTAAATTTAGCTTTTTTTTCTTCTTCTTCTGGAAATATTCATATCAATCTTATCTCTCACACATTTATATATCAACAAACACTTTTTATCATATGTGTTATCATAAAAAATTTTTTCAGATTAATGTATATGACATTGTCACCTTATCCAATAGATTATAAATTTATTATTGAACAAATTCAAGCAGCTCTAAAACGTCGTTATCCAGGCAATAAACATGAACTTCCATCATGGCTTGCTCTACCAATCACTGAAGAATAATATTATAAATATATTATCAGTTTATTATTATCATTTATCAATCTTTTCACATAACTAATCAATGATCTCATTTATTAATTCAAATATTATACTTTCATCAATGCGTGAAAAAAAAAAAGAAAAAAGAAATTCGATTATAATTTTCGTACTTTATTTGATTCACTTTTATTACCAAATTAATATTTGCTCATTTCTTTTGCATGAAAAGATTTCACTATCATATCTTTTATCATTTTTTTATCTTCAAACACTTCTTACTTTTTATATAAAACAGAGAAAAAAAAATGGAAGATTTCATAAGAATTATTTGGTGCTACTCATAAAAATTATGCAAATTTATTAGCAAATTTGTAATTTTAATCTACATATACTCAAAATTTGGAAAATACAAAAACTTTAAAAAATTTTTAAGCATAAAACAAAATGTACAGAATAACAGAATTGTTGAAATACAATTGAAATTGTCTGTTTATGAATTGTCATGAAGCGATGTAAGGAAATAGAAGAAATGTACAGTGGTTGTTATGAGTGACCAGATGATTCAAGACGTGGCAATGCGCAATGGTCACACTCACTTCCGCTACCCTAAAGATAATCTGTATATGTGTAAGAAATATTATATTTAATACTTGCTAGCATAATTTCGACGTATACTGCTCATGTGACTGTCACATTGTCACTTTCTTTAAGTATCTTCGAAAGGAAATATTCTATTTCATTTGTAATTCTAACAATTAATTGAATCAAAATTAATTAATAATTTGCTACATTACTGATAAAAACATTTCCATTTCTCAACTCTTTCTCTTCTTATTCAATTACACTTTGATGGATAAAATTAAAAAAAACTTTATTATATAACATATTTGCAAGTTTATTTTTTGTACACATAAAAAAAAAAAATTTAATTGGAAAGTATGAAAAATAAAACAAAACACAATTACCTTTTTGCCAGCAAGACCATCAGAACCAGGTGCTCCTCGTCGTCCTGGTGGTCCTGGTGGTCCTCGTGCACC
This sequence comes from Brugia malayi, assembly GCF_000002995.4. Classification (NCBI taxonomy): domain Eukaryota; kingdom Metazoa; phylum Nematoda; class Chromadorea; order Rhabditida; family Onchocercidae; genus Brugia; species Brugia malayi. Next base: position 2,828,699 of record NW_025062476.1, on the reverse strand, counting down.
GGGAGGACCCTGAAATTTTTAAATTTCTATGAACTAACAAAAAACGATCGCGCTATAAACTTTTCGTTTACATATATATATATATATATATATATATATATATATATATATATATATATATACTATTTGCAGTTAATGAGTAAACACCAATGAAGGAAGTAACGGACCGGTGGTCCTCGATGTCCATTTTGTCCATCAAGTCCATTCTTACCATCAGGTCCCGGTGGACCGGGTAAACCTGGTGGACCCGGTATTCCTTTCCTGCCCGGCATGTTATGAATCTTCCCTGGTTCACCTGCTTGTCCTCTTAATCCAGGACTTCCACGAGGTCCACGTCTGCCTGGTTCTCCAGGAAACCCGATTAGTCCTGCAAAGCAAGTTCTACTAACTCAATAAATAAAATTTATGACTTTAAATTGAGTTTAATTCAAAGTACCATCAGCTCCATTCTGTCCATCAAGGCCTCGTGCACCACGTTGACCAGGAGGTCCCTTTGGTCCTTGCAGACCAGGAGGACCAGCTGGTGCTGGTGGACAATCGAAACACCATTCCTGATAGCGAAAATCCAATCCTTCAATTGCATCTGGACCTCGACGACCATTTTTACCCGGCAACCCATCAGTTCCTCAAAGAATACTTTTTACTAACACTGATTTTATAATGCGATAAACCTACTCGAAGTTAATTTCAAAAACCTGGATCTCCTGGTGGTCCAGGTGGCCCTACTTCGCCTGCTTCACCAATTTTGCAACTACAGCATACAGAATTCTGGTACACTTCTGTTTGCGGTATTTCAGGTTCCAGATACGGTCCTGGAATATCATAAACACCTGTTTGCACTTGCGGTAAACCAAGATTTGAGTATGGACCCTGAATATCATAAACCGTATGTGCCTGCATTACTCTGGGATCCGAATAAGGTCTTAAAACATCATAGGGTGATGTTTCTCCATTACTCATTGGTGAGTAGTAATCGAAATTTGTTTGACGTGGACTACGCCACGAACGTTGTTCTTTGACGTTTAACATCTGAAAATAGGAAATTAGTCGTAAAATTTGAAAATTCATCAGCAAAATGTTTTACTGATTTTATTTTAATAACTACTGATTCTATTTTCTCGTTTTTTTTTTTTTTTTTTTTTTTTTAAAGATAGCTGTTGAGTTAATTAAATTTTTAAGATTTTGGAACAGATTTTTCAATTCATCAACTAATGAATGACATTAAATAAAACTAACCTCCTCAATATTTGCATATTCCTTCCACATATTTTTTGAACGTTGTTTACAAAATTCAATTTCGTTTGTCAAAGTTGTTTGTATAATTTGAATATAGTAGTAAAGAAGTGGTGTCACAATTACACTACATATTGTAGCTACTGTACTAAAATTTGAATTGATGTAAACAAATTATTTCAAATCGATAAATAACATTTCTCTAAATATCTTCACAAATTTAATCTAATAATATTTATATAAAATGCACTTTATAAATACAATTTTTTTTGCACTCAATTTTACGATAAAATTTAAAACTTTTATTTCTAATAGATAAAATAAATATAATTAATATGTGTGATAATTCTAATAATAAAAATTTACCTAATTGCCACACCAAAAAAAGCAATTTTTTTGTAATGTTCAACCTGTTGTTCCGTCATCAATAATATTTTTCGTACAATTAGCAAAAAGTTCTCATCGATTTTATATATAGAAATTGTTGATCTTAAAAAAAAAAAAAAAATGTTTACTTTCAACTTATAAAAGATTAAATTTATTATAATATTTTGACACTCATTTATATAAATGATATAAATAATTGAAATATTGATTTAACTTTTAATTTTTAACTATAACAGTGTTACTTACAGTTTATTTCATTAAAATCAAATATGGTTTGATATATCAGAAACAAAAAGGAAAAAAGATAAATTTACAATTTCTGTAAGTATTTTTTGCAGTAATAATATTCTTTTATGATAAGAAATTGTAGAAACTAATTAATATAGAATATTCCACTTAAAAAAAAATGTGAAAATAAAAGTTAGAAAGAAATGAAAAATATTCGAAATGTATGAAAGTGGAAAATAATTGCGATTTTTTAAAATATGAAATACAAATTGCTTGATTTAAATATGATCTAATAAAAAGTAAAAATATTGATCTTTATCTTATCATCGTTTTCTTTTATCTTCCATTATCATTTTCATTTCAATGATTCTCTAAGTGATGTAATATTGTGCTATGAGAAATGTTTTGATAAAATTTCATTCCTTTTGAACTAATTTTCAAATTTTTGGATATTAATTTCCTAATAATATTTTTTTTTCCTTAGTATTATAAATTATAAATACTGAAAATTTTGTCACATTATTTTACAATAGAGTTTTTGATTTTACTTACTACTCAAGAATGATTAGGAATTTACTCATACTCCTTATCTTATTATGCATTATCATTGTATCATACTTATACTTATTTATACACTTATTTATATTTGAACAAAAGTTTCAAAAAAAAAATACGAAGCTATTTATAATTCCAGAATAGTTGTATACTTAAATCCAGAATTGAATTTCCGGTCAACTACAATGGATAAATATATAATAGAATGTGTATAATATGCCTCTAATAGATATAGACAAATCCAGTATTCCGAAACATATTCGGCAGGAACAAACCGAAATTGAAAATCATTAAAAAATACTTTACCAGAAGCAAGAATAGATACTGAAACAAAATTCTTTATGAACGATATTTCGAAGAAGAATGAATTTAAATATTGTTATTATCAATTAGGCCTTTCATACATCACATTGTCATTTGCGCCTATTTTTTTCATTCCTTTTTTTTTTTTAAAAATACTTTCTAAAAATATCACTAAAGATAATTCATTTTTCTTTCTTTCTTGACATCCAGTGGAAGGGGAAACAAGAAAAAAAGAATGAACACAGGTATTCTCGACAGGTTTTTTTGATAAACGTGATAAGATAAATGATGTCACATTCATCAATGTTATCCGTTAACCTCTACCCTTGGTGATTTTTTTGTTCATGAAAATTCTTATTTTTGTTAAATTTTTTATTTATGCTTTAAGAAAACAAAAAAAAAAAATATTTTTTTTTTTTAAATGAGATGCTTAATTATTTCTCGAAATAACAATCCTCATTATTTCATTTGCTTATTTAAATAACAAGTAATTATATTATAAAGTTGATTCTAGTTACAAATTCATTTTTAATAAAATAATTCATTTTATAAAAGAAAATGAATCATTGAATGAATGATAATTTCTTTGATTAAAACACTAAAATGTTTCGTTTTTTAATTCGAGAAATTTAAACAAAATATGAATTTATGACACAATCGGAATATTACTGAATATATCATTCGGAAGTGAACAAAAAATGTTTAAAGAGAAATTAAATTCAATTAATGGAAAAAAGGCAAAAAATATTAGAGACCAAATAAAATAAAGCAAAAACTGATAAAGTTAGAAAAAAATATTTGAAAAAATGGAACAAAGATGGAATTAATGACAAATAATTGCTCTAAAAAACAGAGCTTTTTTTTTAAGTACAATTTAAGGAAAATATTTTGTTTTTTGTAAATATGATTTATCATTTCTCAGTTTATCTATCAAAACAATTTGCAATGAATATTTGTCACACTTTGGGCAGATTTATATCTGTGCAATTTCATTATCCTTTGAAAAGAATTAGATAGCCAATATTGCTTAGCCCTAGAAATAATACTTAATTTGATTATTACCCAAATTTAATTCATTCCCTCAATATCAATCATATGAATGAAAAGTGTAATGCAATATTTATTTACATTTAATTTGGCAAACAAAACTGATATAACTATAATTGAAAACAATTATAATGTCCATCAGATGGTCATTTGCCTCCCTAAATTATTTTATAAGTTCTTTTCTGGGATATATAAATGAGACATTTATTCGATTTTAAATTTTTGTTAAATGTATTACATATAGATGAAAAATTATGTTTGGAATGAAATTTGGTACTGAATACAGGTGTGACATACATTACATCTGGTATTGACCACAAACATGTGTTGTCACTCTCGACAACCTTTCCTGCATCGAAATAATCGCAAGTCGGCAACATAACAACTGGAGGACCAATCCTCTCTCTCCCTCTCTCTCTCGTTTATGAGAAGTACTGCCTTGGCTCTTTCTTATTTTTGTCATACGTAACTTTCCATCTTCTACTCTTATCACACGTAACCTTCTCTCTTCTACTTTTGTTACACGTAACTTTCCCTCTTTTACTTTTGTCACACGTAACTTTCCCTCTTCTATTTTTGTCACACGTAACCTTCTCTCTTCTACCTCCTTTTTTATTAATCTCTCTCTATCGTTTTCATAATATTTCCGAATGCTATTTGCCATATGGATATATTTTTTTAATTCTTCCTCTCTCTCTCTCTCTCCTCCTCTCTCTTTCTTTCTCTCCCTTTCCCTCTCTCAACGCTTCAGATGAAATGTTCATGATGTATTAGGATAATTCCTTGCTAACGATGTAATTTTATGAAATAAACTAAATCAAACTGATCTTTGATGTTATAAGCAGAGGATGCTAACATAGTATCATTCACACAATATTTAAATTAATTAATAACAAGTAAACTTCTCACAATATAGAATTTCGAGAGTTGAAAAGTACTTCTATTTCTTCCTATTTACCTACTTCTAACTTAGACAAACAGTGTTATTGTCCTGAAATCAAAACAATTGGAATATACAAATGATCAAACAAAAAGAATTAGAAGCATTATGGAATAAATGAATTAAGATCAAAATTAAAATTTTAAGCAGAATGATGCAAGAATAGAATGAATGGAATTGGAATAGATTAAATTAATAAGTGAGAACATTTTTATTACACTCTCTTACTTCTTTAGATTTATTCGTCTTTCTAGTGAAGGAATTTAAAGCATTTCGACGAAACGATGCGTGTCGCTGCTAATTTAACGATGATGTTTCATGAGATGGATATGCTACAAAAGTATTAATTATTTCATTTTAATTAATTCATTCATCTGATGTAACATCAGTTCCAGTTGAGAAACGAACAGTAAGCAATATAGAACTGTTCATTCTATTTAAAATAGTAAATTTACTTATCTTAAAATGTTTAAGCAACAGTCCTTTATTAAATAAAAAGAATTATACTAATTCGAAATTAATAATTTTAAGTTTGATTAAGAATTATTAAATTATCCACCTTCGATAATTATCCAGAACAGTTCATGAAGATATGGAAGAGCAGCTGTACTTGGTTTTCAACTTGTTGAAGTATCGTTGCCATATGGATGGCCAGCTGAGGAATTGCTACATCAAGCCGAACGTTATCATCTCAGACATATTCTTATTAATGCACCCGCTGGTATAACTTAGTTTTTTTTTCTCTTTTTTCAATTTTTCTTAAAGTATATTCCTTCTTTCGTTAGATATTTGAGTTAATCCAATGCTATTTTTTTCATTGTTTTTTCATTTTCGGTGTTTCTCACTGATAATTTAGTTTTTTTTTTTCTTTCTTCGTATATATTTGTTTCATAAGGATTACAGGTAATTGGTCTGAAGGTTTTCGTGGTCTTGCAGCGCTTCCAGAGCAAACATCCAAGTATATAGAATCTTTGGATATCGCAATTCAATATGCAAAAACGTTAAATGTGCAAAAGGTTTCCTTTCTATACGTGAATTCGTCATCAGAATGTTCTGAAATTTTTAGAAAATTCTTATGCTTCCAAATCACTTATTTCTTCTTGCATTTTCCAAAATTTTATACATTTCTTTGTGAATTTAGGTCCACGTAATGGCTGGTATAGCTGAAGAAACGAATGAGAACTTCGATGTTTATGTTAAGAATATTCGTTTGGCTTGTCAACAATTTAGAAAGGTTTAAAAAATAATATATTATAATATATAAAAATATTATATTACGATAGTATATCATAAGTCGTTTATTTATACAACTTTGCAGATTTGCCCCAGGTGATGATATTAAGAATGTTTTTTTTAGGAATCAATAATTTGTCTTATTGAACCGATCTGCCAAGCTGCCATTCCTGGCTATTTCATGAATTCCTATTCGAAAGGTGCTAATCAATTTTACATTTTCAATTATTTGTCTTTTACCAATTTGCATGCTATTATCATCTCATTTATAGTAGTGATATAAAATTAGAATTTTGCTATCATAGATTTATTTCTAAGCAAATAATAGAAAGCATATTGCAGCTGTAAAAGTTCTAAAGGAAATCAACGAACCGAACTTGCAGATCATGTTGGTGAGTGCTGTGCATTCTTGAAACAAAATTTCATGCTAATCTTTCATTTTTTTTTTCTTGTCGTTTTTGCCACTTCCATAGAAGTGTGATTTTGTAGGATATATTTCATGTTCAACAAATTTGTGGTCAGCTTACCACTACTATTGAAACACTGGCACCTTTTGTAGGTAAGTTAATTGTAAACTTCATTTGCATTTTCTAAAATTATTATAATCATTGTTATCGTAGTACTATTTGCTAGCAAATCATTAATACCTCTAAGGGAATCAGTATTTAAAAATTCATTTTACTGTTCAATTGCTGCATATTGGACAGATTTTGCTTTAAATTCAATTCGTTCATACATAAAAAATCCAGCATATATCCAACGAAGGAGTTCTAGAAATTGAACCAGTGTGTGATATTTCCTGTCTTCATGAAATTATTAATTACCAAATCTCAGGACATGTTCAAGTAGCTCAAGTACCAGGTCGTCGTGAACCAGATACAGATGGTGAAATAAATTATAGTTATGTGTTTGACATACTGAAGAAATTTGGTGACTGGGATGTCGGTTGTGAATATATGAGTAGTGGAAGCGATCATCAATACTTCCAATGGGTACATCGTTATGGGCTTACATTCTGATAGCATTTATGCACTTTATTAAGTTTTCCTCCTATGCTCTTTTCTTATACGACTACCAAATTTATTTCTTAACATGTTGTAATCAAAATTTCCGATCTCACTGAACAGAAAACTGTTGAAGTAAAAAATAAATATATATTTGGAAATGGAATTGCTCTGTTATTAACTATCCAGTGCTTGTACATTAGCTTCCAAATATTTTTTTTTTTTTTTTTTTTGATCTTTTTAGGTTTTTCCAAGTGCAATGACAAATTTTGTCCTTTTTTTTAAAAAAAAATAGACCTCACTTTTTAACTCGTACTCTTTTTGGTATTCTGTTCTTTCTCTCCATTTCACTCATCTTTTAATGTAGCAGTACATAATTTTTTTCTGGAATGTCGAATCAGGTGTACAAATATTAAAAATTTCAAAATTTACTGAATTATAAAACAATCAATAACAATACTAATCAATAACTTTAATACCAAATATTTTTTCTTTCAAAAATTTCGAATCATTTATGATATCTGCGTCTAATGTTGAAAAACTTAACGAACCTCACCTATCTGTTTTTAATTTTATTTTTATAGCAACTTTTTTTCATTCGATATTTGATGTTGTAAGAAGTTTAGTGTGGTTCTCTCGTGTCATCATTATCAGATCATTATTTTATTTATTTTTTTTTTTTTTTTTTTGTTTTTTAATATTGCATTAGTATTTTCCTCTAAAAACATATTTTATTAATCAAGCCACTTTATATTTTAACTTATTTATTGCACAGAATTTCAGCTGATGACATGAAGCAAAGAAACATTAAGTTCAAAATGCTTCTCACCTAGACAATTATTTAACAGGTTATCAACTTTCCAGTTTATTTGATAGGTCTCATTTTTGCACTAATATATTTAAGCTTACATTTCGATTTTTCTTTAAATAGTTCCAGAAGATTATTTGAATCGAATTAAATTTGATGTTCAATGGGTATGTTATTCGCTTTTTGAAAAATTATCGTTTCTGTAAGTGAGGAAGAGAGGTGATGTAGGGTGGCACCCTGCGGTGCTAAGAGTTTACGGTAACGGAGAGACTTCATGAAATTGTCCGTTACAAATGTAAGATGATAAACTAGCAATTAGTATAAAGTCTTCGTTTTAATTATTGATAATAAATGAAATGATGGATCAGAGCAAGGTCCTTTACCCAGTGACCGATCGTGTTTGCTTATCACTCAGACACAGCTCGGTACCACAGGGTAGACGAACAAGCTCAAAAAGATGGGTTGGATAACGTGTTGATCTGATTTGATTGCTTTTAAAAATTCTTAATTCCATAATCATTGATTTCTCTTTTTTCACTTTGCAAATTATCGATTACAATCTGAAACACAAAGAATAATAATCTTAAAATAATCTTTACAAGTTACATGAAAATTCTGAGAAAATGAATAAGATGATTTTATTAAAAAAAAGAAAAAACCACAATTTGATATATGAACTCATTTTGGAACTAAAATTAGATTAAAATAAAAATACAAATAATGAAATCAAAAAGAATAAGCTGAAATATTCACAGGATGTGATTATATAAATTAACTTAAAAATACAAGTAAAAAATTAATTACCTATGTTTATTAACTATAAAAACTAAAAAATGCGGATAAAAAATTCAATTACTTGTATTTATTAACTTTATAAAACTAAATTATCAGACAATAATTGCTCAAATTCAAATAGGACACATCTTTTCACAAAACATTATATAAAATATTGGCTATTATAAAAGAATTGCAAGAATGTAGGCTGTCAATTGTTAACATCATTCAAACTTTGATATTATTAGATTTTGTTCCTCATGCAATTCATATGTTTCAAGAATTTTTTTTTTTTTTTCTTCCTTCCCTAATTCTATGTCTTTTTTTTATAAGTCACTTTAAAAGCTAATATATGTATATAAAATTTACTTTTATATTATTATAAGCAGTTGATTGCTGTTTCACTTAAACATCATTGTCGTATTTTACATTCTGAAAAAAAAAAAAAAAAAAATTTAAAAAGAAAAAAAAATTTAAAAAGGAGCTTAGAACATATGATTTATTCATAAAGAATTAATCGATAGCATTTTTAACAATGCTTTATGATGATCTATGAGAATGCATTGAATTAGATCATTAAACAATAATACAGTAAGTAATAAATGCAATAAATTAAAATGCTTTTAAAATAACTTACAAATAATAACTAAATTCATTTTTCTGGTATTAGTGATATTTTAGAATTTTAATTATTTCATATTTTTGAACATTCTGAAGATTCATAAATGTTTTTATTTGATTATTTGATTTTAAAAATAACATCGGGTAATTGAAATATCACTAATGTAAGACTATCAGAAGTTGGAGTACGGTATGTTATCTGCTCGATAGGATTGTAAGATATCGTTTTGATAAAAAATTGCTCGGAGAAGTGAAAAATTAGTGAAGTGAGTGATGTGTAGATATTTACATTCTTTTTCAATTATAATAATTATCTAATTATACTAGTTAGGATGATAAGTAATATAAAATAATAATGATTAAAAATAGTAGTTAGTAACAATTGAGAAAAGGTAATAAATTGTGATCTCGAGAAATTATGATATCGTAGATTTGATAGTAATTTAATATAATCTAGATCTAATAATAAATTAGTCAAAATAATTAAATTGAATGTTACTAGCTGACTAGATAAGCTAGATCATTCATTATATTGTTTTTTAATCTTATTCAAATGTTTATCAATGATCTATCAAACAATGCTCAACATTTCACACAAAATTGGATCACACTAAAGTTTAAATAAATCTAAATAAATGAATCAATTTGCTATATCAGGAATTTTATCAAAACTTATTTGCATACCAAAAATTTTACTCATAGATAAGAAAGTGTAAAATGACTAACTTATTTAAATAGCACAAAATTCTATGAATATTGTCGTAAACATCGATCAAATCCATTATGGTCGTATCAATTAGATGAATGATTATGCTATCGAGCAGAGTAGAAACCAGAAAAGGATCACATAGCTATAAAGTATATTTTTCAATAAAGTTTAAAGTATTGAAGTAATAATTATAATCACAGGTATAAAACGTTTAATTACTTTAGTTGGCTTAAGTATATACTTATCACTTATCTTTTCATTGGATAGTAAAACCACACTGATGAATCGTTACAATTATCTGTGTTTGTCATAAAAACTCAAATTAAAAATGAAAGAGTTTAATTTTATCGTTAATTAAAATGCAATCATCTTACAAGCAACCAACCAACCAGTCAGACATAGAAACTACAAAACAGTAACTTTATATTACGATCTGTCAGATTATTGCTCTAAAAGTCCAACCTCCTCGATGAAATCTTCGGAGGAAGAAAAAGAGTAAAATTCCATCCCATGCACAAAAAAAAAAAAGAAAAAAAAAGAGAAAAAGAAAAAAAAAAACTTTTACTAATACTTATATTAATATTGTTGACAGTATGATTACTGTAACGATGATCACAAATTATGTGACAATAACAAATACTTAATTAGTAGTGGTAAATAAAATTTGAATAAAAATATACAATGAATGAATAAATTTCTAATAACAAAAACGGATCAATCATTTCCATTAAGTTTCAATTTCTTGCATTAAAAAAAAAAAGAAAAAGGACATTTTATTATTAAATTATTAACTTTAATTAATAAAAAATAGTACAAATAATAGTATATAACAAGAAAATTTTAGTTTATTATAGTGTAAAACCTGAAATATATGAAAATGAAAGAACAAAAAGAATGTAATTTAGGGAAGAGAAATGAATGGAAGGTTATTGCTCTGAGAGAAATGAATTGAAATTTATTTCATTTTTTTTTTTTTTTTATATGCAATTTGCCTTCCCTTTGTACAGGCATCTTTTTCGATTGATGCTAACCCTAATGTTTGCCGACTTTATAAGTATCCGAAGAACACAGTAATATAATAAGTTCTCCTCTCTCTCTCTCTCTTTCTCTCTTTTTTCTCCCTCCTTGTTTACTTTTTTTGAAGATTTGCTCAATATTTTTAAATACAATTAAGAATTGAAATTTTGCTAATTCATTCCAATTCAATTAGTAATGCTAAAATTTATTTTAATAGCATAAGAACCAGAAATCAGTTAATTAGAAAACAAAAAAAAAAATTTTTTTTTCTAAATCTTTCTCTTTGATAAAATTTTGCTTTTAAAAAATCATAGCCAATTTTTTGCCACTATCAATTTAAAGAAATATAATCAAAAATTTTTGTTAAAAACTATCTGTGTACCTGGCTGATTTCTAGGTACCTGAGATTACTTATTGATAATAAAGCAATGGTATGATAAGATCAATTGCTGATAATGGAATGGAAGTATTATTAAGAGTAAATTAAATATTTACGCAGTTCACATCAATTGTAGTAATAATATGAAATCAGAATAATTTCGCTATCATAAATCAGTGAAATATATCTGAAGTGCGCCGTTGTTATTTGATAAATAAGTAAACTTCAGATTTCATTGAAATTTCAATAAAATTATGCTCAACTTCATCTCACTTTTTTTTTAAATCAATAAAAGCTTAAACTATTAACAAATTTGTTTATATAAAACAATTAAATACACTTAGTATTCTCTATAGTTTTGATCCATTGTAAATATTTGATCAAAGTATTTTGCATTCTTAAATTGGTGATGCTAAGCTGATAGAATAGACAGTTTTTAAACTTAACTTTCAATTCTTCATCTGGATGTACGAATACAAAAATGCATTATTTGAAAAATTAGTACGAAAAATTTTTGTCAAATTAAATTCAAAACAAAATTAAGTCTACTAACCTTTTAACACTATACCATGAATACTAAATAGGAAATAAAAATATTTAAAAATGAAATTTATACCTCATTTTATGACAGTAGTGACCAATTTCGAATGAATCATAATGTTGTGATAATCTTACAAAAAAGAACGGTAAGTGAAAACTTGTTTTATTTAAAAAAACAAGTTTTAATTTCACTCGAAATCCATGTTTCAAGAAGTGCTAATCCTGTAAAGCATTTATCTAATAGCTTCATCATGATAACTTTAATTTTAATTATTTTCACAAATTACCAAATTTAATTTAATGAAGTACAAATATAAATTTGAAAAACATATAAACGATGAAAAAAAAAAACAGATGAGAAAAATTTTCAGATTTATATAAGCATAAATCGTTCGTCTGTGAAAACGTTAAAAGAATGGAAGGTTAAGTAAGTCGGAATTTATCAGATTTTATCATAAAGATACAATTACTTGAATGAAAAAAAAAAAAAAAATGATAAGTTAAAAAGTAATGATTAGTGATTTCTAAATTTCGAGAAAAATTATGACTCTTTTGATTTTTTCTGTAAAAATTTTTTTTTTTTGTATTCTCTAAAAAAATTTTTTTGAGCATTTTTTCGAATTCACAAATTTTTTAAGACATTATTGAGTAGCAAAATGAAATTTAAGATTTTAAATGATTTAAATATTGCTAATACATTAATTGTTTTGCATATTAATTTGAAATAAACAGCACTGAACAGATCGTTCTTTTCAATAGCAAAACTGAAATACCTTAAAGATTCTGATTAAAAATTTTTGAGTAATATGTATGTAATGACTACTATTACTCAAAATATTTAAAAAGAAATATAGGATTAGCCATTGATTATTTTAAAGTACGATTTTGAAATGAAATAAAATAAAATTTCAGCTTATTGAGAGAAACTTAACTGAGGGAAAATGCTTAAAAGAGTAAAATGACACAAATGAATACTGAAAATAAAACAGAAGTCAAACAATGTGTCATCTAAAAAGTTAACAAAAAAATGAAATATAAAGTATGGAACAGCTTAATTAGCTTAATTAGTAGATATAATGCACCATCAAGTAACTATTCATTATTATTATTATTATTATTATGATTTGTGTTTTAGAAAATATTTTGTGATTGTAATTTACTTACCTTTTCACCTGTAATATTTTGGAAAAGAAATTTTTCCTTTGCTAATAATGGCAAAGATCAAATAATATGCCAATGTATGCATGCATGCATTTTTGCATGATTGAAAGTAAACTTGCAGCATAAAATGGAGATGCAAGGATCTTTAGATAAGTGCACAAGTTGTCCTAACCCAAATGCAAGAATTATTGTCATAAGTCTGAACTGAAATAAAATTTCGATTTATTCAGAAGCCTAAATTTAGGAAAAAGCAGATCACTTAATTGGTTAAACTAATTATATAATCATTTTTAGAAATTGTTGCAGTGAAAAAAAAAAAGTTAACAAATGCATGGAATGCATGGAATATTTGTCATTATATTTTAATTTTAATTTATCATTCAAATGTAACTAATTTAATATAATTTGTTGTTCATAATTCTTCTAGTTGAATTTTTTTTTTTTTTCATAGATTTTTAAAATCGTTTTAAATTGGGAAATTTAGGAAAAAATGTTAAGGAAGTCAATAAGAAAACTGTCAAAGTATGAATACCAAAAAAATAAATATCTTAAAGTGAAAAAATTTTTTTATAAAAACTTTCGGAATGATATTAAAACTTGATGAGAAATTTTAAAATTCATTTAAGTATTATTTTACTTACCTATGGATATGTTAAATTTTTGATTAGCAAATGTAGCATATTCGTTCTCAAACAATATTTTAATTCTTTATTACCTGACTTTACCTTACTTTAATCTTACTTTAATTATTACTTATATGTACTCAGGAATAAATTATATGAATATGAATTTCTAATTTTTACTTATTTATTCAGCATATACATATATTGTTGATGAGCTGAGTGAGTAATTGATGAATTTATAACAAAATTCCATAACATTTCAACAATTTTTTTTTTCCCTTCGTCCATTACGCAAACATTTGAAAAAATTTTTGCAATTTTCGTTAAAGAGTAGCAGCATAAAGTAGAAAAACGTTTCAGCTCGTAAATTATTTCCGGGATGCCGGCCATTTCTTTGATGCAAAAATTTACGATTCGCATAAAAAAGAAAAATTTTTCTAAGATAACAACTTCCCAAAATCTTTTGAAGATTTTATTTTCAATCTTTTGTTATCTTTCTTCTCTTGTAAAGAAAAAAAAAAGATATTAGATTTCGTTTTCTCACCTTTCTTAAAAAAGAGGAAAAAAAAAACAGGAAAGGAAAACAACAACAACAAAAAGACATAATCAGGGTAAGAAGAAAATGTTACAGAAGTTAAAAAGTTTATTTGCTCAACAATCATATATCCATCCGCAAAAAAAGGAAAAAAAAGGAAAAAGAAAGAAAATGGAAAAATCCAATCAGAAATTGTGATTTTGTATATGTCCTCGACAATTTTTTTTTTTTTCATATTATCAAGAAAGATTTGAAAAATAAAATTTTACGACTTCCAATTTCATCGATAATATTTGTTCACAAAAATGGAATTTGAGGAAGTGAATGAAAAGAAGGAAAAAAAAAAAAAGGTGGAAGGATATTAGACATACATATATATGTATATATATATCGGTCTAGAATACGATACTTGAGGTCGTAAAAAAAAGTAATGAGATGGTTGGATGGAGATTGAAAGGCCATCGATGTGCGATCGTTGACGGTTGACGATTGTATTTCATTCGGATGGATGAATTTTCATCTTTTTAGTAAAAAAAGGATTGTAGAAGAGAAAGAGAAAATTTATTGAAAATCATATCATGAATTCTAGGTAATAGTAATAATGAAATCATTTTTTTCTAATTCATCATAATAAAAATGAGAACGGAAAATGTTTAATAAACTGGAAAGATTTCTTTCTTTCTTTTTTTTTTTTAAATTGAATTGAAATATATGATATTTGCTATTTTTTGATGCTTATTGAATCAAAATTCTAAATTTAACAGTAAATATTTATGATTATAGAATGGGAATATTTTTTTATTTTTTTTTTTTGTGAAAAAAAAAAAATATATTTTTCCTTAAATTGTAAAAAAAAAAAATTAATTTATTGTTGTTGTTATTGTGTAAAAATTAATTTGTTGTGTTAATTACTCAGAAAAAAAAGGACACAAAAGTACAAGAAAATTTTTTATAATTTTTAGAAGTCCAAAGAATTTTCTCTAACCTTATCATGGCATATTCATAACTTTATTAAGTGTAACAAAAAAAAAAAAAAAAAAAAAAAAAAAATGGATTATTTTGTTAAATTGATCATATCTATGCTGGAAAAATTTTACGATAAATCATTGACGTGATATAACGTATTACAGTATACGTTATATATGTTATGATATAATGAAAACGTGATACATACGTGTACAGATAAGCGTAAATTAAGGAATAGTTTTGTCCTGGATCTGTAGTTTCTTTTTTTTTCTTTTTTTTCAATTTCTTGAAAGAGAAGAAATAGAGTAGGTGGAATTGTCTGTCCTTGTGCGCCACTATATTTTATTTTATAGCATTTCAGATAAACGAATGGACCACACATGGTGAACAGTATTTCCAATAAATTATATGAAATAGAAAGATGGAAAAAAAAAAAAAAAGAAAGTCGGTGAGATAATTGTTGAGGAAATTTTTTTTTTTTTGTTTCTTCAGGCAAGTAAATAATGGTTTGGGAAAATTTTTTTTGGGAAATAAAAGTATTAATATGTCTAAGTTTTATGTAATAATCATTAAATTTAATATTTAAAATATTCATAATTTTCAACAATCATTTAATTACATTTAGAAATTTGCTGTCTTTTTTTTTTTTTTCTAAACTATCATTTACTAAAGTAAAATCAAGAATAGAGCTATTCCTTATTATAGTTTGTTTAAAAATTTATGAGCTATGTTTGGAATTTATTTGTCTTTTTTTTCAAAACCAAATTACAGTATTCTCAAAAAAAATAGTAATATGATTCAGCGAGGAAAATTTATGTGTGAATTTATTAATGAACTGACAAGTTTGTTTGTTTGTTTGTTTGTGCTAAGGCAAAAAAGGCAAAAAGAAAATTGGTAATAAGAAGCGTGAAATTTGAATAATTTCCAATATTAATTATTTATAATTTTTTTTTTTTCTTAAACTTAAATAAGTATTATATATCATTCCCATTTATAAATCTTATTAATGTGTACTTTTGTCTGTAATATGTAATAATATCTTATATGTCTGTTGTGAATTTTCAAAATGTTAGCATTCATTTTTTGAAATGCTAATTTTAATCTATTTTCCTTTTTATATATTTCAAGCAAAATTTAACATAGAGAAAAATAAAATAAATTATTAGAAATAAAAGTATTTACAAAAATTTCAACCGATATACTTACTCAACGATTATTTTAAAAATTTTTGCAATTCATAAAAAATACAAGCATAATTGATTTGTATATTAGTACGGTTAAGAAAGTTACAAAAAAAAAAAACAAAAAAAAAAATGAATTGAAATTGAAATTTAGATGAAATTAGCAGTAATGTTTTTTTTTTTTTTTTCTTATGTAATTTTAGTATGAGTAATTGTAAAGTAATAGTAATAGTATCTTTTCATCTTTTCAGTATTTTCAGTTTTGTTATAATAAAAAAAAAAAAAAAAAAAAATGATTCAACACTGTAAACTAAAATTGTTACTTAAATTAGTAGCAAAAATAAATCTGTAAAATGGATTTACGATATCTAACATCAGATCATTAAATTTAATTAGTTGATATTTTAGACCAAATGTTGTTCGCTGAGAAAAATCTTTTTGGTGCTTTGTAGTTGTCGAAAATATCTTTCCAACATTTTTCTGCATTATTTAACGACTGACACCTGAAAGTCATTATAAACCTAATTGAAATATGTAGGAGAGAATGCAATAATCTAAAAATTTAATTATCAAATCTTAATACTAAAAAGAATTTAAATTCTGATGCAAAAAATAAATTTCTTTCTCAGAACTAAAATTCGTAAAATAATGAAGAAAATGAAAAAAAAAGAAAAAAAGAATTTTTAATATTAGATATGAAAAAAGATGGAAAATAATTTCGCTGATTGGACTAAAATTTCAAAAAAGCATTGAAGGATAATCACTCTGATATAAGACATTAAAAGTGATATAATGGCTAAGTTTTAGGATGAAATTGTTCAATTTTCTATTTTATGAGATAAAGTTCCATCAACTTTTGTCTTTGAGATTATTTATGATATATATAATCTATTGCAAATCAATGAAAACCAAAAGATCTTTCTTTTTTTTTTCTTTTTTATGGACCACAATTTGACTTATGACTTAGGACATAAATTAAGAGAAACTATCAGTTAACCTCTATAACCTTTGCTGTTGACCTTTGCCATTAATGAAGTGAAATGAATGTAAGAAAAGAAGAAAATAACACAGAAAGGAAAAATTAGTTTTAGATTTTAACTAACAGATAAAAATGAATGGAAATAATGAAAAAATAGAAATAAAAAGAAACATTAAAGATACACACAGACAGACATATCAAAAAATGAAATATCATTTTCCCATTGATTCATAAATGAATTAGTCACTAAATAAATATTTCATATTTTCATCTATCCATTAACAAAGTTGAAATTAATCAGCGATTGTAATATGTTAAGGAAAAGAAAATTCTTCCTTATCGTTTTTTAAAATAATATTCATAGATATCAAAAAATAGTAGAAATTATTTAAGTATTGATTTGTTCTAAATTTATCATACAAACAAACAAAAATATTGCTAACTGTAAAATTATTTCCATTTAATCAATTATTGTTTCGATTATTAATTATAAATCAAATTACAACATAAAATTGCAACAATTATTTTATTTGTTTAGTAAACAATTACATAAACATAAATATTAAATTATTTGTGAAGTATTTGAATGAAATAATTAAGTCATTCCATTCGTCTAAATAATTTCAATCTTTCATTTTCAATTTGATATTTATATGTGTGCTCGTAGTATGGTAAATTAATGAATTAATTTATTTTAATTACAAAATATAAATAAAAATGGAAGTGAAGAAGAAAAGTTTAATAATAGCTTTTTTTTCATTTTTTTTTTTTCTTCTCTTTTACTTAGTAAAAAAAATTCATTCATTTAACTTTCTTGCTATATCTTAATGGAACAAATCCATACATACACACACACATACATACACACACATACACATACATACACATACATACACATACATATACATATACATATATATACATACACATACATATACACACACACACAGCTATTTTTATTCGAGAAAAATACGACACACATACACATACATATACATACATATACATACACATACATATACATACATATACATACACATACATATACATACACATACATAGACATACACATACATATACATACACATACACATACATATACATACACATACATATACACACACACAGCTATTTTTATTCGAGAAAAATACGAATGGTTTAAAAAAAAAACACACACACTCTTCGGGTAAGATGAATTTTTTTCTTTTTGTAGAAGGAAAAAGCAAAGTTTATATATATATAAGTAAAAGTAAGTAACATTTATTGTGGGCAAGGAATAAATACAGCAATTTATGAGGTTTTTTTTTTCTTTTTTTATTTTGATAAAAGGGTTGATTTGATAGAAAAGGGGAAAGAAAGGAAGGAAGGAAGGAAGAAAGGGCAAGGAAGCGTTAAAAGAACGAACCCATAATCAAGCAGCTCCAATTTTTTTTTTTGCTGACTTTTCATTGTTAGCAAAAAAGACGGATCGGAAGAAAATGGACTGATCAGCTAGACGGCGGTTAAACATCAAAGGAATGACTTAACAATTTAATGCATACCCTTGCTTCTTCTCCCGTTAGAGTCACATTTTTAAATGGTGCTTTTACTGCTGCTTGTTGCTGCTGCTGCTGCTGCTGTTGTTGTTGTTGTTACTGCTAAAAAAGTGAAAAAATGAAAAAGAAAATCATAAAATTTGGTATAACTTACATTTCTATTACTTAGATTAGCTAAGTTACATTCAAAATACTAATACATTGCTAAATAATTTTTTTAATTTTATTTTTTCAGCCAATAAATTCTAACAAATGTTAATGTGACATTTGACCTTGATTTAATCTTTTTTTTTTTTTTTTTGATTGGTTACTGTTATTAGAGAAAATTTTTTGTATCAAAAATTTTTTTTTTAATTATCAATGATAAAATGTTATTATATTTGCATATACATTTGCAATTATCTTCAAAATATTAAACTAATTTTAATTAGTAAGTCAGGATGTAATTACAAAATTAAAATTTAGATTCGATACAAAAATGATGAATAAAAATTTCTTTTATTTACTGATATATGATAATTAATACATTCCAACCAGTAAAAATATAATGTTATTAAAATTCCATTATTACTATTTCCGGATTGTAATCAAGATAAACTTCTTTCGGTTATATTCAAGATAAACTTCTTTCGGTTATATTCAAGATAAACTTCTCTCGGATATATTCAAGATAAACTTCTTTCGGTTATATTCAAGACTAACTTCTTTCGGTTATATTCAAGATAAACTTCTTTCGGATATATTCAAGATAAACTTCTTTCGGTTATATTCAAGACTAACTTCTTTCGGTTATATTCAAGATAAACTTCTCTCGGATATATTCAAGATAAACTTCTTTCGGATATATTCAAGATAAACTTCTCTCGGATATATTCAAGAAAACTTCTTTCGGATATATTCAAGATAAACTTCTTTCGGATATATTCAAGATAAACTTCTCTCGAATATCATTTCTGCTTGGATGGAAGGAAAGAAAGGAACAAATTGAAGGAATGAATTGAAAATAATTGAAATAAATAGTTAGAAGTAATAAATGGAATATTTCTTTCTTTTCAAACTATCATATAGTACTAAAATGCCAGTGCATTCACAATCAGTGCAATGATGAAAAGTTGTGTAAATGAATTTGACAAAAACTTGCGTTTTTGTTGCTAAATAAATAATATTGAATCAAACTAGGAGAAATAATTCCTTTGAAAATTCCCGCATTTCAATCCATCACCATCAACCATTCGCCT
The DNA here is from genome assembly GCF_000002995.4 of Brugia malayi. NCBI lineage: Eukaryota > Metazoa > Nematoda > Chromadorea > Rhabditida > Onchocercidae > Brugia > Brugia malayi. The sequence goes on along the minus strand of NW_025062476.1, from coordinate 2,808,703 downwards.
CTTTTCACCTTTAACATGGTTTACTAACTTTTTTCTCTCTCATCTTTTTCTTTGCCCCTCTCTCTCTCTCTCTCCCTCTCCCTCTTCTGCTATAAATGTGCATCACTTTATCAATTCCTTTCATTCATCCTTTCTTTATATTCATGTTTTTTCTTTTTTTTCTTCTTTTTTAAAATATATGGCTACAAAAATTTATTCATCTAAAGTATACATTTAAATTTTATAAAGAAAAGAGGAAAATGAAATTTATTTACTCAAATTTAATTCACATAGCTAGCTAATTAGCACTATATAAAGAATACTAACTAGCATATTGAAATTTTTGTTATGAATAAAATATAAGAAATAGATAGTATGTTTTGAAAAATTTTGGAAGAAATATACTATTTTGAATTTGATACTTCTAATTGATAATAAGAAAATCAAATCAAATCAAATAAAATCTGAAATAAAGGAACGAAGAAGAAAGATTAATGTGAAATTTATCACTCATTGACCAATGTAAATGAAAATAGAATGATTGGACAGCGAATAGATGGATGGATGGATCGAGAATCATTACTCATCCGATACATTTATCATTAGTTCATTCATGTCGACCCACACATAATATCACCAAATATACATTACAGTAATCCTATCTATGGATCATCCTAACCCATTTTTGAATTAATTTAGCACCAAAAAAAAAAAAAAAAAATGAAAGAAATTCAAAATTTTGTTTTTTAAAATCATTGATCTGATCAGAAATAAAATTTTTTGAACATCAATCAACAAAAATATTTCATTTTTTTTAGCATAAATAAAAAAAAAAAAAAATATTGCAAAAAGAAAAAGCAGCAAAGAGCTGTATAATACAAGCTTAATACAAATAGATATTCATAGATTAGATAATTATGGAATTAAATATCATAAGATTTACGACTGATAATTTCAGCTTCAAAATGATTTTTTGAAATTTTTAAATTTTAATTTGAACATTTGCATCAACAATCACTTTACAGCAATATTTAATATTGTTGCTATGGGTTTTGCTGTCTTCGCGTCAATCATTTACAATAAGAAATCAATTTCTGCTATTCCATGCAAATATAAAAATAGACGAATGCTTTTATCTTATCTTATCTTATCTCATCGACAGTAAATAAAAAATGATTTTGTAGTTTTCAGATACAGCCAATGCTTATTTGTTTTAACTTCTTTTGTATCTTTTAGCCAACACAAAATAATGTTTAGCATTTTCGCTAAATCTTTATGTAATCACAAAATCATATTGAATAATTATCTGAAAAAAAAAAAAAAAAAACTGAAAAAACTGAAATTAATAATCATGTTAATTTCATTGAGAGATTCTTTAATTTCCTACAAAGTAAAAGAAATAAAAATTTTTATGTATGAATGAATTACTTTTGTCATTACAGTTTCTAAATTAATGTACTTTTTTACGAATCTTAAATTAATGTATTTTTTCCAAAAAAATGTGATCAATTTCTTTTTCCATGTTTAAAGAAAAATAAATATTCTCTAGAAGAATTAGAACCATCAGTAGTAATTGTTTTACTTTAAAGAATTATTGTTAGTTACAAGTAATATGTTCATTCTGTTTCAATATCTTAATTCATGTTTCATTATACACTCAATAATTATTTTTTTTTTTGTCAAGAAATGAATAAGTAATAAGGTAAAATTCATAAAAACTTCATCCTTACAAAAGTAATGAAAAAATTTTCTTTTACGCAAAAGATGCATTCAAACATTAAAGTGTAACCATTTAAAGATGAAAAGTAATTATAATTAGTGATAATTTCAAAAGATAAGTAATGACCAAAAAAAAAAAAAGGAAATAAAGACTATACAATAAATAATGTCTCTATTGTTAGATATGAAATTCGAGCAGAATTATTGTCGTTCTTGTGTCAAAGTATCATTCTTGCAATATATTTTTTTTTTAATTTTGTTGCAAAAACGGTGGGGCTGAGCCGGTGATCGAAACCGGGACCTCTCGCACCCAAAGCGAGAATCATACCACTAGACCACTCAGCCTTGGCATACTGTCTTCTTAAGAAAATTGTAATTTGAATTTCTTTCAATAATCTTTTGTTCACTATTGAATTTAAAAATATTTCAAAATGGATGATACTAGTATTTACTAGTATCATCCATTTTTGTTTATGTAATTATAAGACATCAATAAGAGTAATACACAACAATAAACAATGTCGAATGGTACTTAATGACAAACAAAAAGTCATAAATACATATACAAGTAAATATATGTAGACATTTAAAGTTAAGTTTTGATAATTTAAACTCCTACCGGACTGCATCAGCAGTTATACATTCATAAAGAATTGATAAAATGATGTAAATTGAGCCGTAAATTTGTAGATCGGTGATAAATTAATGAGAAATATAAATAATATAACAAAATAGTAATCCATTTGTAAACTTTTAAGATATATTGTTCCAATTTTTTCAATGTTTTTGATTCAATTACTAGAAGAAGAGTACTGTTTATCATTCACATTCTACAAATATTATAATCAGTAATGAATAAAGTGGAATCAAATTTCTCTTTATTTATTCATTAATCATTCCAATGCTATCTACGAATACCATAAAAAATGAAAATAAGAGAGGATAAGGCGGAGCTCTCTACATTTATTGGTGTATTGAAATTGAATTCTACCTGAATATTTATCTCCTTTCATGAGACCGTCTCATTGATCAAGCCAATTTCATTGTTTTCTTCACAGCACTTCCCTCTCAACCACTTATCCATTTATTCATTCATCCCTTCAAGAATTCTTCATTTTATTGCTTCTTCTTAATATTCACCAATAATACAGTTCCAAAAAGAGGCTGTCAACTTGTTCATTTGCCTCATTTGACAATACCGTATACCTCGCTAAGGTCGTTTAGTGGTGAATTCATGGATGGAACAATGCAAAATTGATTAACATCATCATTTTAATTTACATAATACACACATGAAAAATACAAATAAAAGCTATCAATTCTTTGCTTTTTAAAATCTTATAAACGTACTCATAACGCTTTACCATATTTTACCCACGGAGATAACCCACAACTAAACGAAGACAATCAATTCACTCTAAATCTTAAATAGCAGTATAATGACAATGAGGAAAAAGAAAAAAAACAAAGCACTTTAATAAAATAGACCGATACAAATTCCCTTTCTTTTTGTAATGTAAACAAATGAAAACAGTGTCACTGACTAGTTTTATCTGATTGCAGTTATAACTCCTTTTTCCCATTATATATAAAATACAAATAAAAACATAGTGCAAGAGAGAGAGAGAGAAAAAAAAAAAAAAACAATTTTTAGCGAAACACGAAATATTTAATTACAAAGTATAAAAAATAATTTCAAGAATACAATTAAACCTACAAGAAATATGAAGATAAAATCAAAATATCGCAGTTGCTATACAAACCACACACGATTCTGATTCAAAGTTAGATAAAACATATGAAATAATTCTGCTAAATATATTAATGCGGATCATTCCCTAAAGTTTCTGTAATAATTAATCGAATATAATAATGCCTAAAACACGACAAGTATTGAATTTGAATGGTCGACTTTATATTTACATGGAACACAATGCTTCATAATAAAGCTTAAGTATAGTGCGGTGATCCACTTCTTCTAATAAATGGTTCGCTATTTTCGTTAATGCAATAATTACTGAGACAATCAATATCATATTAAACAAAAAAGAAATACACAGTAAATTACTGAACTATAAGTCTAATCTCAGACAGCGAAGACATTGCAGACATTGTACAAACTACAAATGGAAATTTTAAACACAGTAAAGATCGAACAATGTCAGAGTAATTATTTTCTAGCTTTCTTCTCCTATCAGAAACTTCTAAACGGATTTGTAGGCAATGTAATAAATGCTGTTTTGAATGAATGAAATGCAGTACACCTTGTAGTAGTGTACCCCACATATGACCTCCAATCAAGAGAGATGTGTTGAAATGATAGCACAGAAGTATATTGTATAAAATATCTCAAAGGCTCGAACATTGTACTAAAAGGCTAATGTTTTGAAAACTGTCTACTATTATCTATTAGAGTTCTTTAAAATTAAGTGTAACTAATTGATAAGGAAAATATTACAAGAAAGATTCTACTACAAATTGAATATTTGCCCTTACTAGTCCTATTTAAAAATGTATCTGTACAGCAGTGAGCAACCGCAGAAACTCTCTATAGATTTTTCGAGAAATACAAAGATCCAAATTTCTCTTTCTTTACTGCTTCTATTTTTTTGCTTTATCCAAATGTAGTAATATGGAGCAAACAAAGAAATTAATATCAAAACGACGTAAATGACAGTGTTGATCTCTCAAGAAATGTTCTCACGGGAGTCAATACCGATGACGACTTGAATGTCTGCAATAAAATTCAAAATTAGATTTAATTTTGCTAAAGAAACACATGTAGACATTAGAAACTTCTTACAATTGAGATTAAAATTTTTATTTCTGCAATTTGTTTGTTTGAAATGGTTTTACGGTATAAATTGATTGTGCACCTCAATAATTTCCAGTAAAAGTGAGATAATCCTACGGAAATAATTAAAATATTTGGTATTCTATGATAAAGCCATTTCGAAGAAACTAAGTTTTTTTAAGAACAACAAGATACATGAAATTCATGAAGGTGAAAAGTTAAAAGTTAGATGTGTGTAGCTACGCTAGAAAGCACCAACATATTATTTAACTGTTATGGCTGTGCATTATGAAAAAGATCACTGTAAAGCACGAAGCCATAGTAATAAACACCAAATAAAAATTTTCATCAAAAAATTAATCCAAATAGGAAACCTTACTTCATCACCATGTATCTAGAAATTAGTTTCTTGGAAAACGTTCAAAATATTTAAAACAAACATTTGGAAATATCAGTATTCTTTATTACCTTCGAAATAATTCATGCTCTTCATGAGAACTGTCACGCCAATTACTTTTACATGAATTGTGACCCGAGTAGGAATCATATTTGTGTCCTGATGATCGTTCTGAGCTATGTTTTTTCTCATGACTGAAATAAAAAGAATATAGAAAAGCACATGAAAAATGAAAACTTATTTCGATGATTTAGAATAATGATGACCATGTATCAAAAGACGGCATTTCAGTGATAATTAGAAATTGAAAACTCACTCTGCTGACTTGGAATGATGACGATGCCTCCGTATTAAAGGACGGCGCTTCGGCGACAACCTTTTTGGCGATGGCCGACGTTTTCTCAGGGATGACGACAAACGAGAACTGTTATGTGAAGGATACGAAACCGCAACATCCATAAGGGGAAGTAGTCGAGAAGCACTCTATAAACATAGACAAACGATACCAAACATGTTATATGACTTCTATTTCTAAAGCCAAGAAACGAATAAAACAATTTTCATGAACTACAAATAAAAAAGAAAGTCCTCTTGAATTTGATTAGCTAATAATTTAAACACATACATAGCTTTCCGTTCCACAATTCATTCTGCTACGGCTACCATGTCTGCTTGAAGATAACAGCATAGCAGGAGGTCGACCTTCCCTCAATAACTCTTTCAAAGTTTTCTTTATCGGCAAATTTCTGAAACTTTCTACAGTGTAGGAATAAAACATTTCGGTTGTCCTACTGCAGTAGGATCAAAAGAAATATGCATACAATAATTTTTAGCTGCATTTTTAAACAAACAGAAAATGCTGATTCCCACTACATTTTGACTATGCTATGATGCATTTGCACATGTGCAGAAAGTATAACGAGCAGTTACATATTCCAAGTTTTCCTTTTTTCTTATTAATAGCTGATCTCTATAACTCATACAAATGAAGAAAGATGAGGCTCACAAAAAGCATTTTTCTGGGAGAGTTTCATATGCGTAATTCTGAAACCAATTAAGAATCTAGAAATTTCACGGTTTCTAGATCATTTGATTCGCACTCTTAATGGAAGGACGAGAAGACGTATGAAGACATTCCTTACAAAACAAATTTCCTTCAAGAGACATATTTCATAACAATTATGAAGAAACTACCTCTTAGCATTTCTAAATTCTAAATAAGATATTTCAGTTTCCAATAAAGACGGCAGTTTTTGTGAATTGTCTCGAATTTTCAGTTTCAGTGTTTTCAAATCAACACTATCATCAAATGGAAATAAGCTGCAGAGTCGCTGACCCGCAGCACGCTGTATCTCACAACCATCAGAAGCAGCATATATCACTTTTTCTGAAAAAAAAAAAAAAAAAAAAAAATGCAAAAAAATTCGGAGGAATAAATTACGAACAATACTTTCGAAATTCCATAACGCACTTCATCTCCAACTCAAATTAGAGAAGAGGAGGGGGAGGGCAAAATTGGAAATCTAGAACAAGTTGAATTGTTTCTTTAATAACTCTAATTCGGATTCAGCAGTGTTCCAAAATAACGTAAAAATTCTAGCACTTGTACCGCAATACCTTTCATATAACGACTGTACACAGATATATTCATAATTGAAAATATATTCAAAACTCGAAATTTTACGGCACTTGATAAATACAAGTCATTAGGAAAATTTTGACAAAGTATACAAAATTTAATATTAGGCCTTTATTTCATAAAAATCTATTGAAAAATTATTCGGGAACAAAATGTTCAAGCTATTACAATCCGAAAAAATTCACATCCGGAATAGACAGAACGACTACTGCAGTAAAGCAAAACATTTCAAAAATTGGTTTTTTAATGGAAATAATGTTAAAGAAATAAATGGTACCTTTATTGAATGGATTCTTAATATGGTCACTTGCGCTAAGTGCAAGCGGACACTTTGTAATCCATTGCAGTTTAATGTTACCACCGCCTTTGAAATCAACCCATCTCATTGCTGGCTGACTTCTGTATAGCGCTTCCGAACACATCCGAGCAAAACCTATTTAAAAAGTATCAAGCAAGGATTCAATATCCTTTGTTTCTCAAAAAATTTCATCAATCATAAACTATATCAGGAATACAAAGTATTACCGGCAAAATGATCCGCATTTCGTGCAAGAAAAACAAGTATCACAACCGGAGCTCGCCGATATGCTTCTGCCAAAAGCTTTTCGACGAATGGATGGGTTGTCCACAATGAAGTTTCCATCGCCAACTTGATATTTTCTTCGCACGCTCGTGCCAGAAAAAATTGTGCACGATGCATCAAACACTCTATTTCGACTGATTCTAAATGGATACGTGCTTCTACCGGTAAGTCATATCATAAAATATTAGGGCATAAAGTCAGATTATAAAAAAGAATAAGAACAATTGCAACAAGATCACTGGCATCAATTTGAAAAGTACCTACTTGCTCAAGATAATATACAACAAATTACCTGCACAAATGACTGCATCAGGTCGCTTATATTTATATGATTCTATCGAATGTGCTCTTTTATATGTTGACATATCTTCTTTTTTCACCAAAGGTACCGAATTACAGCGGGATGGCTCTGATGTCTCTTCTGAAAATTCAAAGAAAAAACTGACCGAAACCGATATGCCATACGCAAACACTTCTCCAATACACAAGTAACGATATTTCTCAAGAACGATATTTTCTATTAAATTTCAGAATAGTACAGCATAGTATAAAGTTTAAGTAAAGAGGATGGAACCGTTTCAGAAAGTGGCCTGAAAACAAGCATGATTTTTAGGTACCTGGAAAAGCAGAGAATTCAACTTCATTTTTTTGAGAAATTATTTAAGCTCAATTCTGAAAGACTTACAGTTTTGATTTCCAGAAATATCTATAGCCGTTTTTAACACATTTAAGAAAAGGTAAAGTCAGAGCCGAGCCAGAGCCGGCTAATATTTTCTTATATTTAAAAAAAAAAAATAAAATATTTTTTAAATAAACTTAATGCTTAGAAAGTTATTTTTTTGCAAAATATATGAAGTGTATTTTTATATGAATTTTTTAGACAAATCTCGGCAAGCTCTGCATACTTTAATCCTCCTTTTCCTACTGATGAAGAAATAAAAGAGCTGAAGGTCTATAATGCTGAATCTAGTTTTTTATCCGCAAATGAAATACATTTAAAGCTAGATAAATGTAACACAAAAATAACCATGCGTTTCGTTGCATTCATCTCGCACCACTAAATCCAAATCCACATCGCCTTCATCCAACTGGTCAGAATGATCGCCCACAACAACGACCACACCATCATTACTGACAGTCTGTGCTTGACAATATTCGATTTTGTTGTCGCCATCATGACTTTTTTTGCTAGACTCAGAAGAATTACTCTGTCTGCTAGTGTCGTAATTGTCGTCGTTATCATGTTCGCCCACATTCTCTGACAGTCGTGATTTGATACCTGGTGCTGTTCGATCACTGCTGGACGGATTTGAAGAATCGTCATCTACAGGTGGGCAAAGACTGCATTTTTAATCTTCTTTTGGGCATGTGGTGCCGATTCAGAGTTTAAGGTTCGAGGAAGACATGGCTTGCATGAGAAGACATGGCATGAAGCGGTGAGATGAAGACATATTATAATGACAAGGACTCATGTAGTTAGCCAGGTAACCTGAACTGACGGTTTTCAGTAGGCAGTTGCTTCCCAACATCATAGCCAAAGTTAACTGGAAAAATAGGAATCTTAATGGGAATAAGGTAATTAAAGTCATAGAAAGCAGCGTTTTCTAGTGAGTAAAATAGCTCGAGCTGTCGGTAGCTTTTTATCAGCTTGGAGAAAGACTGGCTGGTAAACACAAATGCAAAATCAATGCAGTACGAGAAATGGTCTTGTCCCAGATCAAATTCTGATAGGAAAAGGGTAGATAACAAATGGAACGGTCAAAGGTAGCTTCATAGATGCAGGAATGGTAGTGGTTATCGATTTGTATTTCAACACAACGGGGGCAATAATCCCACCGAAGAGCAAAGCTGAAAGAAAAGAGCAGAATTCTTTTTTTTAAATCAATATTCAAAATTTACGAATTTGAAAAGTCCAAAACATTGTTCAAAATCCGCAAATGTTTCAAATAAGGGTAAGATGTAGTAAAAAAGTTAATACTGCTAAACATAAGATTAACCATTCTATATCACTGTTACTGCTTTATAATCAAGTTACTATTATGAGACAGAGAAACCGTATACCCTTTATTAAGAAAAAATCGAATTATTATGATTCATACTAATCTTTTCATGACTACTATTCCAGTGATGATATCTTCGTAAAAAATAAAGCAAAAGACAGTAGGAAAAATAATCTTACGAAAAGAACATGCTGCCATGCATTATAAAATATGTATCAGTCTTTAGCAAGCATAAGTAAGCACTACTGAATATAAAACAGATCACTTCCTAAATAATATATTACAATACAAAATGTGGCCTATATTCACTAGCACAATGTCGCGCGTTTCTAGAGATAATATAGGTGTATTCCAGACTCATCTTTAGTTTTGAAGCATTTAGTTTCGGATCTATTTCTGGAAAAGTTCGGATATTGGATCAAGCTCACTAATTTACACCCGCAATAGTTCTGTCAAAAAAATACAATTAAAGTTGCTTTGTTATATGGGTTTTGAAAAATGACATTTTGGAACGACTGACTAAACATATCAAATTCCAGTACTAAAACATCGCATGTCACTCGATACTTTTGTCTCCATTTTTGTCAATTAATCCCCCAAAATATAATTTAAAGGAAGAACTTGAACTGTCAAATATCAAGCTGAATCGGACCGATCCTAAGCATACGAAACAGAGTAAAACAAAGGAGAAATTAGCGTGTTAAATGTGGGAGGAAGGAAACACTTACCACGACTAGAGAAATCTGGCGAACCACATAACGCATTATTCTCGAGTTCTGCCATCAAAACCACCTTTCGTCTGAAACCTAAACTTAATTTAGACTTCTAAAACATTTCTGAAAAGTGATTAAAATAGATTGTACGAATTAGTCCGACTTATTTTACGTAATCGATGAAAAAACCAGAACTACATAACGCAGTGCAGAAACTACCAATTGAAATATAAATTGATAATGCTTGCACGCATAAATCTACTTTTGACAGAATGCTTCTATAATTGATAAAGTCTCATAACGAAAATTGGTTAGGAATTGATTTGCAAAAAGTTATGATCAAAAACTTTTTATATAGTACATTTTTTATGAGAGGCTGAAGAAAAGTAGTAAGAGGGAGCAAGGACTAATTTCTCTTCCTCTTATACACTATTTCTGCTTACCCTTAGTGTGTTTAATTAGTTATATTTCCATACTAACGAGAATTTCTATGAAAAGTTTTTTGATTTATCCGAAATTTTTATTGAATTCGATTAATTAAAACTCATTTGCTTGATAGACTGATTTCTTGTTCTTTCCTTTTTCTCATAGCTAATCTCGCCATCGTTACTTTTTAGTATTATTTCAGTTTTCTTTTATTCTCTTCTTGAATACGAATGTCTTTTCTGTTTGGAGATGATGTGGAAATAGTCGGTGGCATAAAGGAAAAGTAAAGCTTCATAGTATCAATTCTTGTGTTTCCATGTATTCAATAAAAATTCTAATCCCATTTAACTTTTATTTCATTTTTTTTTTTGAAATTTAGATTAAATTTATTTGTCAAATAAACTTAAGAACATAAATAATATATTTCTTTCCTTAAGGCAAACCTTATATTGCTCTTTTCTTCATTTTCAAATACTTTTATTCAACTACACGCAATGATAGAAATGGATGAGCATTAATTTTTACAGATTTCTTCTTAGTTTCTTTGTTACTGATAATTATCTTTTTTACTTTTACCTTATTCACGTGCGTAATGTTACGTGGCTCATATATAACTGCATGTATGTTTATGAGAAATTGACGCGAAATGATTAGAAATAGATAGTTAGATGAAAAATAGATATTGCTTACGTTATGCATTATGACTTACGTGAATAGATGTTGTAGTGAGTAGCTACATCTCTTCAAATAAACATTGTATCGATGATATTTGATAAACAAAAGTATCTTTTCGGCTGTCAACATCATAATGTGGAAACTAGTCTAACAAGTTTCGACAGATTGTGTGCAACTTACAGACTTGAACAGAAAGTCTCGCTAACCGGTTACTCATTAATCGTACTGCTGTGTCACCATACTTTTCCACTTATCTTCTCAGTTGTTCCATTTGTTCTTATTTTTTTTGTCATTTGTTTGATAATCTTAGAAGTAATCAGTTTCAAAATAATCTCACTTCGTTAATTTGCCATTCTATTCATTTTGGGTTAGTTTCGATGATTATTAAAATTGCTACCTCTAAAGTCAGTAGCACAAATCTTATGCAGATAGCATATAGGTGAATTTTATTTTTCAAGTACATAATCTCAGTGTTCGTCAGTCAAATGAATATAATAATTTAATAGACAATGCGGATGCAATAATTATCTGACAACAAAACTTATTTGGAAGTGTTAATGTTAGCGACTAGGTTCTTTAGAATTATTTCTGTTTGAATTGGAAGTCGCGTTATTTTTCAAATTTATCAGATAGTTCTTTTAATTTTTCACTTTAGCAACAAGCGCAATGTATATTGAAGAAGAGGAACGAATTCGACACTAACAATTTATTTGTCTGCTTGTATTGAAAGAATCTGCTCAAAAATGGGTACGTATCTTTTAGTTCCTCCTTTAAATTTCATTTCTTGATTTGAAGCAGTTGCGCATGTTTTCATTAATTCAAGTATTTGTTATTTCATTGATTCTCTATGTGTAACTCCTATAAATTATTTGTTAGCTAACCTGTAATTTCCATTTCGAGAAACCTCCTGGTTTCTCGTTTAATTGTTTTTTTTATGCTTCATATTTTCGTTGTTAAATAGCAATCTTTTTAAAGCTTATAGTATTGTTGCTACATTCTTCCCATCATAGCAGTAGTTTGATAAAGAAAGAAGTGAAATTAATTGAATATAATTTTCGAAATTTTTTTTTCAAACAAACAGGACATAACTGCTTCTGTAAAATAAGCTTTTAGTATTTACATGCAACTCTCTTCATTTCATTTACCATTCATTCTTAGTCACGCACTGATATTTTCTACTGATTAAATCACTAATGCATTTCATTTCTTGTTGTGTTCAAATACATCATAAAATTTTGATGTATTTGTGGGGTAGAACTCGTTTGTGTATCGTTTGTTTAACAAAGACTTGTTATGTTTCAGAACTCCAGAATGGCGTTATAAAGAGTATGGTGCGGTATTTATTCTGTTTTAAATGCCATTATTTTTGCATTCTCCCAGGTGTTATTTTGATTTTTATCGTTTATCAATGGTTATTCACTCTGCTGTTGGAAAAGAGTACTGTTAAGGAAAGACCAGTAAGTTAATGAATGAAATTCGGGTTGTTATTGAGAATCTTATAGAATTTAATCTGCTTTTCTGCTACATGCCTTTCAGTTAATACAGCTTACAACGTATCGCATCAAAATAGAGCTTAATATTCAGATTATATTATTTTTTATATAACTGTTGAAACTGCTGCAAAGGACATCAATTTCTCTCTTTTCTGCAAAATTAAAGGTTATGTAATATCTTCATCGTTTTGAGATTTTATTAATTGGTAAACAATAAAATTCTAGCTTCCATTCGTGCAGAAATATAGAATTCTGGAGATATTTTTAGTGGTGATTGAAGCGCTGAGATCTCATTTCTGTAAATGAAATGGTTGAAAAGAATATCTAAATCAGAAATGCTGGTAAATTGCAGTTTTTCTGCTGATGATATGTATTTACTAAATATTTATTTAACTGATAGAACATTATAAATTCAACTATGTTAAAAGGAATTTGGGCCAAACGTTTTTACTTAAATCTCCAATAAGTTTTGATAATGATAAATTCTCTTTCATAGTAATAATTAAACATCAAAGGCATACTCATTGGATAGGTCAGAGAAAATGTTTAATAATTAGTTTTATGATTCTATTTTAGAACATTCACTGTGATATCGACATAGATCCAAAATCAAATAATTGATATTTCGTAATTTAAAACCGAGTGATATAATCAAGCAAACATAATTTAGCTGGTACTTAGCATTATTGTTTGGTATTATATAGTCTTGCTTGTTAATAATTTGTTTCAAATGATTTTTTGGGTGCTTGTTAGTGGAGGTTTTCGATATATGTTGTTGTTAATTATACTTGAATTTATGAGTTATTTGCCAAATTAATTATTTGATAGCCTTTTTTTTTAAATTTGGATTAGCACTCTCTGTTGCTTCTATGTCACGCAAAAGATATCTTGCGTCGACTGCAACTAATTTCAAAATAATTTCATTCTCCTGAAACTTTTATGAGACTTATCGATCAAAAAACTTTATCTTTTTTTTTTTTTTTCTTTTATTTTTACTTGGGAGAAAAAGGAATATTGTAAACAAAGAAAAGTCTACTAAATTTTTTTCTTCCGGTTTGATATCTCTTCATTTTTCGTGCTACTTAAACCATTTAAAAGAAAATAGAGAGATTAATGCTTAACTATATTTTCTTTTGTAAGAAAAGTGCTATACTTATTGACTGGATTCTCATTTCTTACAAGCACAAATTATATAAATTATTAGTTATTTTTATATTTCTTTTGATGAGGAAATGATTGTAACTGGTTCTCTGCAGTCATTCAGTATGATTCGACTTTTGAATATGAACATGAAAGAAAGGGAGATGTGTGGTAAACAAGATTTCTCTAAAGGAGATAATTAGACATTTCTCGTAGCTGTTGTTTATTTTGCTGTTTTTGGTTTAATTAACATTTTTTAAGATTCTCAACCATATTTGTGATATAATTAGAGTGCTATCGAGATCCCGTTTATATTTAGAAAAATAGCTAGTTAATATTGGATGAAATCAGAAATGGAAATTGTTTTGTTTACTTGTGAGATAGAAATCTCTCTGCCTTTTAACTGTTACCTTATAGTGCGAAAATAGCATTATGCAGTCATTATCACCATATACTTTCCTTATCTTTTTTTTTTTTTTTGAAATAACTTATTTTTCAACTAATGTTTTCAGGTACTATTATCGTTTTTCTAATAATTGAATCTGTCAAAGCATTTTTTAATTTGCTTTATAGTTTTAATAGCAGTAACTCAACGGTTACAATTTTTTAATTAACATTTCTGATTTCAGTATATGAAATGCAGAAGATTTTCCCGACAATTATAACAAATCTATGGATGTAGAATATTTTCTAGAATTAATTTTATCAAAATTTCAATTTCCATTCAAGTTCTATGTGGAAAATTTTTTAAAAAGTTGAAAAAGTTTTGTTTGCAAATATCAAATAACAGATTTTCAAAAGAAATTATGCTTTTTCAACTCACATCTTAATATACCCTCATAAAAATCAATTTTCCTCTTATATTAATTAACATCTTTTTCTTCACGTTTTTTTTGCTTGAAACCAACTAAATTTATATCTTCTGCTTATGTTGGAAAGAATTATTTGCTCTTTATGTTTGACTGTATTAACTGTACTAATTTAACGCTTCACACAATTCTTCCAACTTGTCAATTCCGGTAATTACATTGAAACTTGACCAAAGTTTTAAAGGAATTTTAAATCTTTAAGACATAAAGAGGAAGATATTTATGAAAAAAGGAATTATATAAATTCCTCCGAAAGCTCAGAAGTAAGATCAGAAAAGAGAAAGAAAAAAAGTTTTAACCCAAAAATTAAAATTATCAGAATATTTGGATCAAAGCGAAACCAATTCAGCTGAAATCGAAGGTTTTTGAACAAGTTTTTCTTTTTTTTTTTTTTTTTTTTTTCTGGCATGACTTTTCATCCTTTTTTCTGGCATGACTTTTCATCCTTTTTTCAAGAAGTGCAAGTGGATGATACGACATCTTAAATCTGCCATGCTGATTTCTTATCCTCTGGGATCAGTGTTTATTAACCATAAAATGATTTTTTTTTTCTTCTTTTTCTTTTTCTTTTTTCCTACATAGTCGCAAGTCGTTGAAGATATTTAAATTTTTAAATACATAATGGCATCAATGACATCACCTTCATTTTTGTCAAAATAACAATGCTAGGAAATTTTTTTTACTATAGTAAGCAAAATATCCAGTACTGAATTGAAGTTTAAATTTGTCAGATGAATGATTCTAATCATTAATCATTTTCAGTTAATTTCAAACTCTTGAAACTTTTTTTTTCTTTTTTCTTTTTTTGCTTTCAGCTAATAAAACTGCAAACATCAGAGGCCACCATTGGCAATATAGTAAAATTAGCGGCATATATTGAAGCGCAATGTCCAGATACCTCGCGCTTTGTTCACCAACAGCTTCTACCAGTATGGCAAGAACTATCTGTGACAAATAGGATTACACTTAAAATTGTACCTTTCGGCAAAGCAAAGTGTGATCCAGTGGGTAATGACTATAGGTAATTTCAAAATATATCTTAAGGAATGATAATAATGACTTTAACATATGTGCATTATATATTGACTGCATGAATTTGGATTATATTTATTTCTGATCATAATTAAATTTTTTTTTTTTCTACAATTTCTTATTCTTGATAACTTTTTTTATTTGCATTGAGGTGTGGTGTCATTAAAAGAAATATTTGCTATGTGGGATATATAGGAAAATGAATAATGGATAAATAAGTTGGTTTGCACTAAATGATAACTTTCTTAGGTAATTAACACTGTTTGTCGGTCTTCCTATTTTTTTAGTTGTAAATGTCAGCATGGACCACCAGAATGCGAATTGAATCAGCTTATGAACTGTGTAATTGAAATAGTTAAAAATCCACGTCAGTATGTCCCAGTAATATCGTGTATCCAAGGAAAACGTGATCTTCGCTCAGCCGGATTAAAATGCTTGTCCAAGCTTTCCGTATCCAGTAAAAGGTAATTTCTGCTTATGCGAGGTGAAAAGTTAAGTCTTTACAACTATTAGAAGACTGATTGACAGAATGTTTTTCTGTTAATGGTATGTTCATTTGATACTTGTTCAACACCCCGTTATCAAGTTTTTATGTGCTTGTAATGATCAAATGCGATGATTTTATGCAAGTATACTAAGTACACTTTTGTATACTTTTGATGGAAATAAAAATTTCTGCTGTTACAGAGAAGATACAAGATATTCATTAGCTAAGCATTCTGTTGTTATGGAAAATCCTTTCCTATTCATCGATTCTTAATCATAAAAATTGATACATTAATGTCATCTGAGTATTTCAGTATTCTGCGATGTGCTGAAGGAGAAGAAGGAAGAAGACTTTTGGCAGAAGCAGGTGTAGAAACAGAACGTTTGCAACCACCGCTGAATTTCGTCCCTTGGATTATGATTAATGGAATACGCTCCAGTGATGCATTTTACGATCTGAAAAAGAATCTTTGTGATGCGTTAGATCCTGTACCGGACCAGTGCAAGAAGCAGCAATGAATAAGTTCCGTTCCCTTATGTTTTGTCGTCATATTAAAATTTAGAATCAGTCATTATTTGATATGGATTTCTGTTATTATCATTCCTTGTTATTTTTCTAAAAAAATTTGAACACAACTGTTTTAGGGATGCATTTATTTGACAAACAGAATTTAACACCTTCTTACAACTACGGTTTAATTAAAATAAGGGAATATAGACATATTTATAGAAAATGTGCCCGCTCATTATAATTATTTGGCTATACTTTGGTTATTAAGCAAACAGTTTTGTGAATAAGTATAGTTTTAAAGTGACTTCGACCTAATTTCAAGTTTTAGACTGAACATTGTATGCAGTTAACGTGTTAACGTATTATTATGTTTTTGTTTATCAATTTAAATTCTTTCGGGGGAGTTATAAGAGAGCCTACAATCAAAACTTGCTACACAACATAGATTTTATCTGAGTGCTTCAGATCAGACAGAAAAAGGAATGTATAAGTCCTAACTATCTATCACTTGTTTGTTTGAAAACTTTCTTTGCAATTGTTAAGGATGATGGTCTTCTCATGTTTCTGTAAAAATCTAACTTTTTAGAATATTAGCTACTTAACGCTTGTATTTCATATCTGTAGTATAGATGTTAGTTTCTAATTATCCAAAAACTTTTTACTTTCACTTACCTCTACGGTCACTGTGATCCTCAGTCACTGTGTTACAGTTTTCTTTTTATTTATTATTGCAAAATAATTTGTAAAATATATAATTCATTTGCTTTACTGGTTTTCTTCGCTCCTTTCACTTTTAACTTTTCACGTTTTCATTGAAATTTAAATTCTTTGTACTTGTTGCCTTGCAATTTTAATATGCATTCCTACTGGTTAGTTCACTACGATAAGAATAGACATTACTCTACGTTTTCTTCATTTCAATTGATTATTCATTTCATGGATAATTTCATCCTACATATAAACTATATATTCCAGCAGTAAGTTTTTTCATGCAACAATTTAGGCGCACTGCTTAGTAAATTAAATTACTATTTTAAGGATTGTTAGGCCTTATTTTGTATTATAATAACTAGTTTCGTATATTCCAATGTAATGGAAGAATACTTTTGCATTAACAACGATAAAGAAAAAAAAATTAGTAAAAAAAAAAATTATATTTTGTTTAATCATTAAAATAATCAAACCAAACTCCCTGTAGTGTGATAAAATAACTTACTGGATATACATGTCACATGAGAAGCTTTGAGTTACACAATTCTGATGAACCTTGAAGAATTCCTTTATTCCGTGCCACTCATGCTGGCGAAACTTTTTGGGTCATCTAGAGCTGACTCATATAATAGTTGAATTTTATGAAATTTAAGTTTTGCACAGGAGCAGCGTTGCGTTCGCACCGCTTCAGTGCTTGGAGAGCAGTTTTGTGCTACATTAGGTGATGAATATCTCGTGCCGAATGATAGGATACGGTAGGCGATGACAGCAATCTGTTGTGGTCTCGTGAAAGTGTCGAGATCGAGAGATGATGGTGGTAGGAGATTTGGTAGGTTCTGTTTGGTATATGTATTGTAGACTTTGTTGTTAATGGAATTCTGGTGTTTCTGTACATCTAACAGTACTTTACATCTTCATTATTTAAGTATTTGCATGCTAGTCATACATTTCAAATGAATGAACTAAGGAACAACTAGTACATGACATCTCTCGTATATGCATTTATATTCTTGCTTATGACGATTTCGTACTTTATTCCGAGTCTTTTTTTTTCTGCCATCTTTTCTGAATGGTTGAGAATCAAAGGTTATGTTGAACTGTTATAATTTTGAACTTGAAAAGTACGAGTTTGTTGTCCTCTTTTTTTCATCACTTTAGCATCATATAATTATTTGTGTCGCTGTACAGTTTGCTCACTTTTGTAGAAGTCAAAGATCATGCGAGCTACTTTGCATTGTTGGTTGTTTTAGTTCACACTCATGTGCAGTGCTTTGAATCCGCCCACTCTAATTTTTCCCCTCGATATTTGCCAGTCAGAGTGACTATTTATGTAGACTGACTATTCATCTGAAATTAAATTTCCTCAATGAATTTAGGACTCAAAACAGATTAGAAACGATGTTTCTTATGCGCATCACTATCATGTTCTCATTAAAGTAAGCGGAAAGATCTTGTTTCGTTCTGTTCTATCTTTTCCCCAGTGTATTTGTAAAAAAAGGTTCGCATTGTTTCCACGTCTTTTTTTTTTTTTTGTTCGCAGTTTCTGATCTTTCTCTTTTACCTACCTACTATGTGAAATTTTAGTGCGACTCAGAAATCAAAAACCAAGTATCATTCTTTACTATCGGAACGGTTATCTTTGTTATCTGTAGAGTGTTGATTCAAAATTCATTGTGCAAAAACAAGTTTTTAATGTATCGATATTCTCCATATGGATTAGCATGACACAAAACTCGTGTACGTTCTTTCTTACTTATGAAACCAACCAATACTGTCCAGCCACCACCTCTTCCTTGGCTATACTGACAAAGACTAATATTGGCATGTATTTTTCTGAGTGAAAATTCTTCGATACGTATGGTGGCACATGTAACTGCTGGGCTGAGCCAGTGCTATCTGTTTTTTGCTGGTTATTTCGATTATTTCATTGCTAATGCTTTTACCGGGAAGAAGAAATTTAACCAATAAAACTTGTAAAATTAGTATTGAAAGTGGCACACTTGGTTTTTTTGTTACTTTGTTAATCAGTTTTTCGAGTGAAAACTAAAGTTCCTTTTCAATAAAATTTGTCTACTCAAATGTTATAGAATATTAGTTACTTTTTGTTGGCCAAGTGTAAATACCTCCTGCCATCCAAAGCAACCGTTCCGCAGGTTTTCTTTATCGTTTATTTATACGATGGTGTTTTGCAAAAAACTCCGATAATTTTGTCAGAAAGGTTTAGAATGTTTTCTTATTGAAAATTCTGTGGTATTTTCTCATGTATGTGCTGGTGTTATAATGGATGCATACCTGTTAGTCATGTGAATTTGCGAATGCGATTTTTCCCCAAGTCATGAGGATGAAATGGTTTCCTATTATTTTGTTCCCTGTTATTTTGTTCTTTGTAAATAGGATTAGGGTGCTCTTCACTGCACGTACATTTAACGTAAATCAGTCGAGGTAATTTTAACAAGCGACGTATTTCTGTTCATGGTTTGCTTATCGATTGTGCGCTATTTATTCTTGGTTTATTTCAAACCTTTAATCGTTGAGGGTGTTCATGAGCCCAGTAGAAGTTGCTCAACAAACGCATTAAACGTGTTTTGCTTAAGAACATAGTTTTGGAAATTAAGAAGCATTTATACGTGGAAACTAGTTTATGCTATGTTGTATAATCTTCCTTTTGCGGCAGAGAAAATATGTTTTAAAGAGATATGAAATGATAATACTAGTAACTTGTATCAACCAGTATTAATTGTCTTTCACTTATAGTTGAGTTCGTATTGATTCAGTGGAAGCTTGTTTACAAGTTCACATGCAATCATTATTGTTCGGTCTTTTTTTCAGATGATTTAGGTTAATGACAGCATTAGCGTTTTTTTTTTTTTTTTTTTCACATGAGGAGATTGTTGTCTTACATTTTCTTTAAAATCTTGTATTAGAATTTTATTTTTTTCATTCTTTGTAATTTCAAACTGTCAACGGTGAACATTGAGTAACGGAAAAGATAAAGATTTTTGGAACTTGCTAATTTTGGTGTTCACTACGAACTTTTATGGCAAGAATCGCTAAATATTTCACAAATTTCATTTCCAGTACGTCTTGTGTAAAAGATTGTTGATTTTTAAATTTATTAATGCTTTATAAGTATTTCAGTTTGTTTACGTAAATTTACCACAATGTCGGCACCGGGTGGTGGTCGCAAAAAAGCTCTTCTCAAAGTAATTATACTAGGCGACTCGGGTGTTGGCAAAACATCACTAATGAATCAGTATGTAAACAAGAAATTCAGTAATCAGTATAAAGCAACGATTGGTGCTGATTTCCTGACAAAGGATATATCAGTTGGTGATCGGACTGTTACTATGCAGGTTGATCAATATTTATTTATTCTTTGAAGATTAATTTGGAATCTAAATTTCTTGGACATGACTTTAAGTGAACAAGAGTTTGTTTGAAATATTCCTCTTCAAGGCTGTGTGACAAAGTAACTGAAAGTTATTTGGGTCTTTTTAAAAGCATGCATATCATTAATTTAAAACTGTTCGCTTTTCCGAACTCTTTCGTAATTGGAATTTTTAAAACTGGTTATTTGGTGTTTGTACATTGGTATCTTTATGCTTCTACTCCTTCTGTGTAGTTAATTGGTTTAATAATCAGGAATGCTAAACTAAGGAAGCTTTATTTAGATGGATATTTTCATATTTGTTTAAAGAGCAGAATCGTTTTGGAGAGTCTCTCACGCATGTAGGACGGCGGTTATTCAGATGCTACCTTTCCATTTTATGATTATTTGTGTCACTTACTAATACTTCCTTATGTCATAAGATAACTAGTATTATTATGTAAGATATAAGCTAAATTGCTGATTTGTACGTTTGGAAATTACTAAATAGATCTGAGTTGGAAGTTGTTGCTTTTTTACAGATTTGGGACACAGCTGGACAAGAACGTTTTCAATCGTTGGGTGTTGCTTTTTACAGAGGAGCGGACTGTTGTGTACTTACTTATGATATCACTAATGCCAGTTCTTTTCGAAGTCTTGAATCATGGAGAGACGAATTTTTGATTCAAGCAAGGTTTGTTTTCGACAATTTAGCTCCACACAGTGATTTTCAGCTGAATCTGAGGTATTAGTGTACCTATTTTAGCTTTAAGGAATGTGTTTTCTATGTAATTGGTAATATGCTACATTTATACATTTTTTTAATTGTAATATTTTTATTTGGGACAAGTAGATTTATTCTAAAAAGGTATAAATGATTTATGGCCTTATGTTTCCAAGAATTGTCTCAAAGGAAGGGAATTCTGAGAAGGTCGATTATCCTATTTAGAAGAGTGGGATCTGTATCTCTTTGCAACGTATGGATTTTTTGTTTGGTGTTTTATTTATAATATTAGCTTTTAATCAAAAAAATATTGTTTGTCAAATGTTATTTCGTATGGGTAGTGCAGGATTTTGTAGCCATATCATGAACAGCGTACCGAAGAGTTAGCAAAAAAATTTTGATGCAGCTTGGAGAGTTAATAATAATATTTGATTTTCAGTCCACGTGATCCGGAACATTTCCCATTTGTATTACTGGGTAATAAAATTGATCTAGAAGCTAGACGTGCCGTTAGTGCCAAAAGAGCGCAAGCATGGTGTCAAACAAAAAATAATATCAAATATTATGAGGTTAGTCATTTAATGGTTTTTGTAGAATAAATACTTAGGAAATATTACAAATGCTTAGCAAAAGTTGGGATGAGGATATTGTTTTTCTGTCGGATGTTTATTGCAGATTGTTACCTGTTAAACATTTCCTATTCGTATTATTGGGTAATAAAATTGATTTATGTGTTTTTTCTAAGTTTACGTTTTCCTTTGCTTGGGTTTTGGGATAATTGCCTTTCATTAATGTGAACTGATTTGTTTCGCATTCCAGGTATCAGCTAAGGAAGCCGTAAACGTAGAGCAAGCATTTATTGAAATTGCTCGTGATGCTTTAAAGCGCGAGGCGCAGGATGTGCAGGATTTTCCGGAGTTTCCCGATCAAATTCGCTTGGATCATCGGGAAATAGCCCAACCTAATAGTGGCTGTAATTGCTGAGGGTTTGAGTGACCGGAGTTTGCATTTAGACTTAAATATAAGGAAGAGTTTTTTTTTGTTTAAAGTATATTTGCATACTTGGATATAAAATTCGAACATTTATGTAATTGTTTCTCTAGTTTCCAGTTCACCTTGGAGACTTTCATAATATTGCTATCAACTTATCATAGTTTCGATTATGTGACACGTCCGTAAATGAATATTTTTCAAATTGCAAAATGCAGCCATAATGCGAACTTCTCTCTCGAAGCGCTGGTTTTTTCTTTTGAATACTAAAAGTGGTCCGTTATTCCCTTTATAAATTAATGCCTTATAAAAAGTTTTGCTTTTGGAGGAAGTTCTAACTTTTCCAAATGTAGAATTTTTTAAACTGTTCATTAAATGTTAATGAAATTTACTCTTCCTCTCTCTCTGTTTATCTCTCACTCTCTCTTTCCTCTCTCTGTAACAAATTGTAAAAAGTCAATCTTTCGAAAAGATTTGGAATTGAGCAAAGTTTTATACTTTTCTGTATCCTGTTTTCCTATAAAGCAGTTGAATAAACAAAGTAACGCTTTATCTCATTGTGATTCTTCAAAGCTTTTCATGTCCACGTTGAGGGAGGCTGATGGCATGTTTTGTGCATTGTAAAGTTATGCAACATGCCTTTTCGCAGAAATGCATTTTACCAATAATTTCCCTTTTCAGCTGTTATTTACACTGCTGTGTAACGTAATGAATAATAATTGCATCTCCAGTTGGTTCAATGCATTTCTGCTAAAATTTTTGAAATGGAACAAAATCCGTTACTTCCTACTCTTATTAATTCTGAGGTTAGCATATTTGTTGGTGATATTAGCAGTTTATTCGTTGTATTAATGGACAGAAATTAGAATATTGCAAGATGATAAGAAAAGTAGTCATGTGCGACTATTTTTCATTATACAATAAATTTATAAATAGTGAATCATCAATGCCATCCTTCATTGATTTCTTTACAAGGGAAAAGTGCAAAATTTTCTACACTTTTATCATCTCATCTTTCCATATATTTCTTATCACTTTACCTTTCGATATTTTTACTACCTTTCAAGTCATAAAAATGTTAAGTGAAACATTTAAAAAGTAAGTATCTGTTCAGAAATTGCAATACTGTTTCAAACTGATTTCACGGACATGCTATTGTCCATTACACATGCCGGTGTTTGTCCGAGTTGAATCATCAGGAAAACATAAGTGAGCATGAACGAAACCAGCTTAGGATAATAAAACATTTGTTAAATTAGATATAATTATATTCAAACAAGATTAAGATTAAGGTTAAATTAAAAACTCTTTTGAAAGCAGGAACACACTCACTGTAGGAAGAAGTGAACGTTTGACAACGAAGAATCCACCAGAAGTGAAAATTATTGGCATTGCTTCAAGTTGATACATAAACATTAGCACTTTAGTCTATAAGTGCGAAATCAGTTAAGCTAAAATAACATTTTACCAATAAAAGTTTGTAATCCTAACCTAAACTAATCATCCGATTATCCGGTAATTATTTATAGGTAAATTAGAAATGAATACTTGTGATCATGAACCATTTGAGAGCTATTATCTTATTACCAAATATTAAAGATCAAAAGTATGTTTTCATTTTTATTTTCAAACTCTAAAATTCTTTGCTTTTTAATCCAAAAAAAAAAAAAAAAATGAAAATGATACACTAAGAAATAATTTCCCTGCGAAACTAACCGCTAGCACAACATTTGAATCTTTTTGCATTTGTTTTTCGAACATTTCCGGACATATTTCCGATATCTTTTTATTCTGTAAAATATTGTTTTGATTAAAATTAACAAAAAAAGAAACGGAAAGTAATGTCAAAAAATTAATAAACACATTAGTAAGTAGTATTACTCATATTTACTGTTTACTTATTTATACCTACTATAACAAACATAAATGGAACAATTACAAGAACTATATATCAAAGGATGATAAATAATATCAATATCAAAATTATTTCTTTAATCATTCAACAATTCTTTTCTTTTTTTTATAATATCCAGCAATTGTATTAATCATTTCAAAAGCATAATTACTGGTAATTCTTCCTCTTAACAACTTAATAAAGTATACAAAACTTTCTGACCATTAAAAGTTTCAAAAAAAAAACCATTAGTGCTATTATTATTTTCAAACCAATTTGAAAATTTGAAATTTTTGCACTAATAAAATGATAGCTGTAACTTTTAAGAAATTATTCTTAAATGTATAAGTAAATTTCAATATTTCACTATTCCATTTATTATCCTTTAGCACTGTCCAATCTAATTAGATTACAAAATTTAATTGTAATAATAAGTAGAGAAAACCTTTTCATAATTGAGATATGCTGGTACTATAAATGATAACATAAATGAAGTGATTTGAATGACGAAAATGAGAAATAATATTGTATCAAACCAATTCCAATTTAAATTTTGTAAATATGCATAAAGTAGACAGGATAATTCAATTAAACAAATCGTTTGCACATAGAATGCGATGTATTTGAAATTAAATTCGATAACATTAGCGGCTTTTTTGAGAAGCTGAAAATTTTTAGAAGTAATTAAAGATGAGAGAAATTGAGGGAAATTGTAAATAAATGAACAAATACAAAGAATTTACAAAATATATGTAACATTTAAGAAAATTATCAAATTTTTGAAAGAAAGAAATAATTTAAATTAGTCTAAATCAATAATTTTTTTTTTTAAAGAAACAATACAAAGTGTTAAAGAATAGTTTTTTTTTTTTTTCATTCTTATCAATTAGATCGGAAATTTTGCAATATTTTCTGAATAAAACAATCATCTTCAAACTGATCCATCCATCCATCTCAAAAGATAACATTTCATGATTATGAATTCTTCTAATTATCATTTGTTATGTCTATCATCATACAATACAATCATTCATTCACTATCATTATCACCACAAGCAAATAGCATTTTTAATAGTGATAACCTGATATCGCTTCTGGAATGATTCCAGTTTATTTAGAGCATTTTCAGATGTCATCCTGTGAAAGACCTTTATTATTCATTTTATTAGTTATCATTTTTAATCAAATATTTGAATGAATAAAAAGTATTTTACTGTTTTATTAAATTATCAACTTTTCCCTTACTACTATCACTTCTTTTTCTTTTTTTTTACTTCACTTTATTTAACTTTGTCAACTTAAAATTTTACTATTCCTAATAATAATAATAATGATTCTTGTTAATAATTTCTGATAAAAATCGTCTTTGTACCATTATTTTAACACTTCTTTTAATATCAGAGCTTTCCTTCATGCAAAACGATTTCAATTTTAAATTATAATATGAAATTTAAACAAAAAAAAAAAAAAATAAATAAACATTTGAATGTTTCACACAGAAATATTGATGATAACATTCACTCATTGAAGGAAAACAAATTCAAATCATTAAATCTATCTGACATTTTAATTTGAATTTGAATCCTTTTTTTGAATCATGCTAAAGATCATTATCATAGTGATAAATATGACTTAAAACAATTTAAAAATCAAAATCTTAAAAATAATCAGAATTGAAAGCTTAATGATTACATATCTTATCATATTTCTCATATTATTCATATATTATCATACTTATATTTGATTTGATTAATTAAAATTTATTAAATTTAGAAAAAAAAATATACTTTAAAGAGAAAAGAGAAAAATAAATTAAATAATACTTACTCGCCATCAAGCATAACTCCAGCATGATACATATCATTTATAAGCTTATCCAAACATCGTGCCAAAATATAGTTTGGCAAGAAATAAAGTATTGTACAACTCATTAAAGCTGATTGCGCCATAAATGCGACGTAATAATCAACAAAGTAATAAATAGTGTAAAACGTGGAAGTTACGTGATCGTTAGTTGTTACTTCAATACGTTGTACTACAAATTTTTTTCATTGATATATAAATGTTTACAGTAATACAATTTATTACATTTAATATTTGATTGTTGTTTATTTTATTCAAACAATTAGTGCAAAATATTTTATTTCATTTTATCAGTTATTTTAATTATTTTTTTACTGATAGAAAAAAATGATATAGTTTATTTCATAGTTTATTTCAATTTATATCCCAATGAATTTGATTTTTTTTTTTTGCCTTTTTGAAGCTAAACAGAGAAGAAAAGTTAAATGTAAATAAAAGTTCTTTTTTTTTTTTTTTTTGCAAAATTCTTAAGCTAACTTCGAGTGTAAAGCATTCATATTAATAGGATTTTGTTTATAATAAGAATTATGAATTAAATTACATTTGTTTATATTTAATTTAAGCTTTTTTGGTGATCTTTTTCCTCCCGAAAGATAGTGAAAATTGTTTAGAAGAACAGGGGAAAGAGATAAATGCAACAATTATTGTTTGAATATTTGCATTAATTAATTAATTAATTAATTAATTAGTTAATTACTTAGTGATTACTGCATGAAACATTTCAAATTGATGTAACATTTTATGATAAAATAAAATAAAATAAAATACAATATATATATATATATACATATTATTATAATTTAAAGTTCTGTTCAAATTACTATTATTTATTTTTTTTTTTTATCAATTACTAATATTTCATTGCTAATTTTAAGTGGAAATTATTTTAATTTTAAAATAATTTAAAAAGCAACTAATTAAATTTTATAATTTTGTATTCTGAAGAAAGAAACAAGAAGAAAAAAAAAAACAAAACAAAACAAAACAAACTGCTATCAAAAAGGACGGTAATACAAGAAGAAACGAAAATAACAACAACCATTAATTTACAAAATTTTCGTATTCTTTTCGAGCAATAAAATTTTTCATCAAATGATTCTATCTGACTGATAACACTTTCGTTTAACATTAACAGATTTTTTTGCATGAAATATAGAAATGATGCACAAATGCCACCACTGTAAACAATTTTTATTTCTTAAATTTTTGATTTCAAATTTATAAATTAGAACTTTCTTTTTAAAAATCGACTATTAAATTTTTTACATTTTTACTCTAACATTAGTTTACAAAAAAAACAAGAGAATTTTTTTTTATAGCAATTAAAAATGAAGCAAAAAAAAAAAAAAGCGATGAATGAAAAAAATGGAAAATTTATTTTAAAATTTAAAATGATTCAAATAAATAAAAAAAATTTTATATGCGAGAAGGAATAATTTTCGAAGTGTTATAATTTATAATTTATTTTATTAATTTTACCTTGCTAAGAAGAGTGCATTTGCAGTTGTAAATGCAAATCGTACCGTAAATCCATCATACGAAAGGAACAAAAGTTTGTGTATTGCGTGATAATTATGCAAATAATTGTTAAAAAAATAAAATATATAAAAAGGAAATTGATAAAAATAATTTATTCAGCAAAATTTAGTTATTCTTATAGCCTTAAAATTAAAATTTGCTATTAAACAAATTTATTTGGCATAAAATTCATCACTATTAAATGAATTTTAAGCAAAGAATTTTGTTGTTTTCTTGATTTCCAACTTTGTTTATAAGCTAGAATTTATGAAATTAATGTGACAATTTATTTATTTTATCAATTGTTTCTTGTCCTAAAATTTTATCAGAATTATTCAAGACTGCTATCACTATTTATAATCACTATTCAGAGTTATTCAAGACTGCTATCACTATTTATAATCACTATTCAGAGTTATTCAAGACTGCTATCACTATTTATAATCACTATTCAGAGTTATTCAAGACTGCTATCACTATTTATAATCACTATTCAGAGTTATTCAAGACTGCTATCACTATTTATAATCACTATTCAGAGTTATTCAAGACTGCTATCACTATTTATAATCACTATTCAGAGTTATTCAAGACTGCTATCACTATTTATAATCACTATTCAGAGTTATTCAAGACTGCTATCACTATTTATAATCACTATTCAGAGTTATTCAAGACTGCTATCACTATTTATAATCACTATTCAGAGTTATTCAAGACTGCTATCACTATTTATAATCACTATTCAGAGTTATTCAAGACTGCTATCACTATTTATAATCACTATATTCTAGCTTATAAACATTTGTTTCCTGTTTTTTTTAATATTACTTATTATTGTTATTTTTATTAAGTTATTATCATTATCATCACAGTAACATTATCATCATTATCATTCCCTGATTACAGCAATTCAAATACACTTACCAAACAAATTATCACCAAAATATTGTAAACTAGTAAAGGTTTCTGTAATCGATCATTATTTGTTATATTTGTAAAGCCCAACAGTCGCATATATGTAATTAGCGGTGATAGCATTGATTCCATCGAATTTCTTTTTTCTTCTCTTACATTCTTTTCATCTTTTCCGCCCAATTCTTTGTTAGGCGCATTTGTTCCTGTCACCAAAATGTCTGACGCACCTTCTATAAGAATGTGTCATCAATTCAGATGACAAGAAACACATCACATTTAATTGAAAACCTACCCGATGAAGATGAAATGTAATCTTCCGGTATTGCTAATGGAACCGATATAAGCGACATTGAATTTATTTTTTGCTAAAAAATAATTCGCATATATTGTAGAATTTTTAAATTCAAAATTTTTAAGTTAAAAATTAAAAATCTTATTTATCTGTTTAATAAACACACAAAATTATATTTTTTAGTTACACTTATTGCTCGCTTATTTATAAAATACTTTGAAATTATGGAATCATTACTCAATACCAATTGAAATTTTACATCGTTTACCTAATTTTACAATTAAATCAAATTATCACAAATTATCTATAAAAGCTGTTTTATTTACTTAATTATATCAATTAATTAATTAATTATCAAAGAGATAAAATAAGCTAAATTATTCAAATATACGTTGAAATGTTCATTACATCATCCTTCATTTATTTCAAAGAATTCCCGTATAAAAAGATGAAAAATTTGATAGCATAAAACAAAAATTGAAAAACATAAAAAAAAAATATAAAACTTTTCGATTCTACTGGAATAATTCCGAAATGAACTGAAAAATGAAAAGTATGCAAAATGTTTAATTGAAATTAAATGTACAAGAAAATGAATGATATGAATAAATTTGAAATGTAAAAATGTAAATTTTATAAAAATTATTAATTTTTAAATGTGTAATTCATGTCTTATTAATTTATTTAAAATTTCTCATTTAAAAAAGGTAGAAAAGTATTTGAAAAATTTTCATTATAATTAGACAGATAATAAGAAAAGAAGGAAAAGCAACAGAATATTAATTTCAAACTTAAAAAAAAAAAAAATTCATTTGAGAGAGTTTTAAGTTTAAAAGTTATATTGAAGAGAAATATTTGAGCAAACATCAATTTAACATAGTTTATCTGAAAATTAAGAAAAGCCATAAAATGAAAATTGTTGAAAGATGCGTGAAAAACTATCATAATCAGTTTGAAAGTAATCAATTTGATGTGTGTATAATTTATTATTGAACGAAAGAAAAAATATGCTTACACTTTTTTTAAAATTCATTTTTAAAAATTAATTTCTCGAAAAAATAATGAAAAATTGGAAAATGAAAATTGTCGAAGAAAAAAAATTTTTTCATTTGACAATATTGTTTTAAAGAGAGAAATTTTTTCTTTAATCATTTAGCTTAAAATTTTTATTGGAAAAAAAGAAAAAAAGATGTGATAAAATAAGTTTAAATGTCTATTATAATTGTAAAAATAAGTTTTACTCTTTTATTTGTTTCATTTTTTTTTTTTTTTTTTTTTGCATCCAATTAAAAATTATTAATTCATTTTTTTATCAGACTGAATACTTTCTAAATATTACTTTTAATTTCAACAATTAATCTGTCGCTTATGTATAATTCATTTTTTTTTTTAATTTTTATTGATATTGTTAATACTGTAAATAATTCATATCATTTATCACTTTTGATTGATAACAATTGCTTATCAGTATCATTACTGATAATAATCAATCAATTTAATTCATTATTTAAATAATCCAACAACAATTACTGCTTCATTTCAATTGCTCACCTTTTAATAGGTTCTCGTTTTATTTATAAATATAAGTAAAGAATTATTCGTTTCTATCTTTTCATCAAAATATTGAAATTCAAATCAGTCATTTAATTTTAACTTAAAATAGCACACAATTTTCTTTCAATTGTAATTATTTTAAATTCATTTTTCTTAAATAACTTATAAAATAACAACTATACTAAAATAATTATTAATAAAGTAACAAAGTATAAGTAAAATATGACAAAAATAGTACGAATTTGATATGCTAATAACATTTGTTTCGCAAAAGAATTTTTTCCGACCATTACGATTCATCGAAATTTCAGATTCTGATGACATCTCATAAACTGCGCGACATCTGAACTTATAAATGATAATGAGGAATACAAAAATAATTAATTACAAATTAGTAATAAGCACAATAACTTATGCCACTTTTCCCCTTTTTTTTTTTTTTTTTTTCATAATACTTTTAAACGATTATACTTTAATATTAAAAGTAATAATTACTTTTTTATCACTTGTAATTTGTAAAATGATAAACAAATTTGAAATGGTACATTTTCTGCTAGTTTATGATATACTGCAAATGATCAATCATTTGAAAAATTCCCAATTAGTTGTTCAGTGAAAAATTTAATTCAAATAAATTCGAATATCTAATTATTAAATAATCAGAAATATTAAATTAATGATAAGCTATCAAAATTTGCTTACTAATTGACATTCTATTTTCATTTATTGTATTTGCACACATTAACGTTTGCAAATTTAACTTAAAAAAAATAAATTAAAATGTGTAATTTAAATTTATTTTGCATTTCAGTTAATAAGAAAGTAAAAAAAAAATCCAATTTCAAAAAAAAAAAAAGAACAAACTTAGTACGAAGTTTAGTTTTAATATTTGTATTAAATGCATGCAAAGATATTGTCGATTTATTGGGAATAATTTCAGAAATTTCTGTCGATGTTTTCGCGATTATTTTTGCTGATAACGGATCACAAGTTCGAGCTCCTAAAAAAATTTTTTTAGGTAAATCTTTTTTTTTTTTTTTTTCGAAAAAAAATTGAAAATATAATTTTGAAATATTAATTAGCATATTTGAATAGCTATATTTACTAAATGATACCTCTTTGAAGAAAACAACAACATATGTGATAACCATCACCATAAAAGCAATGATTATCACTAGATGGCTGATCATTTATCAGCAAGCAGTATCGATATAATTCATCGTTAAAATGTCGATAAACACAATGATATTCGGTTATATACTTCATCATATATTTATTATTTATAGACTAAAATAAATAATTCTTAACAAAAATAAAACAAACTAACATTACAACTATAAATTTAAATTATTTCAAAAATTTCAATTTAAATTATTTAAAAAATTTATTGTTTTAACAAAATTAAAGAGAAAAACTTATATATTATTGCTTTTTGTTTTTTTTTTTTTTTTTGTTTTTTCTTTGCAATATTTTAAATAAATTTTGAAATATTTTTCTTGCAGTATTTCATATAAATTTTAAAATATGAATACTTGAGATGAAATCATTGTATAGTCTTCATAATTGATATGTACAGGTTGTACAAATATGACATCCCTCTCGTTCTCGTTCTCGTTCTCGTTCTCGTCCTCATTCTCGACTCCTTCTGATTGTTTCGTTTGATTGTATTCCGTGTAACTGAGACATCCAATTGGCGCACCTTGACAGTAAACATTATTGCAGATGACTGGTTCAGCAGGTGCTAATGTTGCTGTAAACAAAAGAGCACATTGAAAAAATTCATTTAATTTTCTTTTTTTTTTTAAAATTATATTTTAAATTATAAATTTTTTAAAATTATATTATTAATAAATAGTCATATCAATTAATTTTCTTACAAAATATGCTTATCACAGTTTAGAAAGATATAAAATAATTTTTAAATAAAATAAACAAAGATTTTTAATTGTCATTTCTGTTTCTGTTTTTTTTTTTTCTTTTAAATTCTCAAATAATCATATTTAATTTATTAATGTAAAGAGAGAATTAATTAATTAGCCAATGAAAAGGGAAGAGAAAAAAAAAAAAAAAAAAGAAGAACTTACGAAGAACATTTTCATTAGAATGAATAATTTTCTGAAGAAGATAATCATTGATAGCGCAACAAAATTTTATTCTCTTTGTCAATAATCGTTGTAATTTATCATCATTTCTCTTATTCAAATATCTATCATCACTTTGTTCAATTAAATATTGAATAAATTTAGGATTGAATGAAGAAAGCATTATTTCTCGACAACGTGCCTGATCATCACAATATTTCGAAAATAATAACTAAAATAAAATTAGCATTGATATTAGCGATTATATATTCATAAATTTTAATTATGAAAAAGTTTTATTCTGAATCTTTTTTTTTTTTTTTTTGCTACTTAAATTTTAGTGAACAATTTTAGCAATTTCATTTGTACAAAAGATTTTTGTTTTAAATTTAATTTTATTTTATAAGATGCAAATAAATATTTTGCAGTTGAATTAAACTGCAATGATTAATTTTAATTTACAAAGCACAAATTATTAAACTTTAATTAATTGTATTGTAATTGTTTAATTATATGTTAGTATTGTTCAAAAATTATTTTAATTTTTAAGTGAGAAGAAATTATAAGACATTTCAGTTATAATAATGATTGATGATAATCATTTAAACTGATAATTGTTAACAGATAATGCTACTCTATCCTGTTGTAATCCTAGTTATCAGTTTTTGTTTTTCTTCTCTTTTAATTTAAATTTCTTTGATCTAAAAAAAAAAAAAATATTCGAAATGATTTTTTAAAAATTAAATATGCAATATGTGAACCTGTTTTAGCTCATCATTATCATCATTATCAGTAATAAGAATACTGGAATCGATACATTCATAGAATGCTAACAGTTCTTCCTTATCTCCTGGCAAAAATATTTTTCCGAATTCGAAATAACCGCACGAAGTGCTGGATGATGGACATAAGGATGGAACTCGTGTTTCCGGAATATGTGATTGACCATTACGGCAGTAAAGCTGAAATGAAATGATTTATTGACCGGCTTCTATAAATAAATATTCCAGATGAATGTTTATAGCGGTCATTTTTAATTTTCTGTGATATTTCTGAGATTTTAGTTTTTTCAAACAATTAATTTCAAAATTTCCCAGATACTATCCTAATTTATCAGAACCATTTCATGTAAAAATTTTAAAAGTTACTTTATAATTTTTAAAAGGAAATTTTGTATTCATTTACATACCAATTTCATTTCTAGCACCTGTCAACTAAACGTTTGCACGTCAAACGTGATAAACACGTTCAAAGTTTTACGTTTTATGCCAAATGCAATAAGAAGAGTCTTTTTTTTTTTTTTTTTGATTTTATGAAAATTAAAATATTTTTACAACAATTTTTTCATTTACTTTAATAATTGTTGCCATCAAATAATTTGGCACTGTTCCTTTATCATTCTTTCCAATTTCCCTTTCTGCTTTTCTCTCTCTCTCTTTTTCTCTTTCTCTCTCTCTCTTTACTACATACCTGCTAACTTTTCCTTCCATTAATCTTATCAATTCTTGACATCTTTCTACTGATAATCCTCATTTCTTCATCAAAATCACTACTACTCCTTTTTCCAAAATATTTCATAGATTGTACCTTCCTGTGCTATCCCTCAAAATATATTTATCATTTAATTTTTTTTTTTTTTCAACTTTCTATTTATTATCATTCAAATCTTATCAATGCTTTTCCTTAATATTTGATATGAATAATTTATCAAATTAATTACAATATCAGTATGATATCATACTGATATTCAATTTAATATTTTAAAATATTTGAATGTTGTTAAATGCATTGAAAATATATGAAAAAGTAAATAAAAAAAAAAAAAAAAAATGACAGAATTCATTTTAAAATAAACTTTGTTACTTTATCAGTCAAAATTTTTAATTTAAAATTATTTTTATGCATGCATAATAAATGGCATAGATGATTTTAAATGTTTAAGCAAATAACAAATTTCCTCCTCGGAAAGCGAACAATAATTAATTATTTATTTGTGTTCCTTAGCAACTTAATGTTTTTTCTTTTTTTTTTTTTCAGGGAGAGAGAGAGAGAGAGAGAGAGAGGAAAAAATTTGGAACAGATGCTTAACAATTTACAACAAGAAGTGGAATAATTATTGTGAAAGGAAATGATTTAACAAATACTTTTAATCATTATTGTAAACAAAGCAGTAAAATTTTTTCTTTTTTTTCCTAATATTACAACAAATAAAAATAGCGCAAAAAAAAGAATTTGCTATTATTTTGTTTATTTTTACCCTTTTTTTTTTTACTAAGTTTTATAAACAACAAATATTTTAGTTTTATTTCTTCTGCAAGAAATGTCATAAATGTAAAGATGTGATTATTTATATGTATGTATAGCTTATATGAATGAATTCTTTAACTGTTTGATAAATTTATTATCTTATTGATCACAAAAATTGATAATGGAACAATTAGACATTTTAAAATTATAAATTAATAGTAAGTAAGATTATCACCTTTAAATTATATGATGCCAAAGGTATATTGCTAAGGCATTCTCCATACCAAACGATTGATATAATAATCAGACAAACGAAAGCAATCATCTGAAAACCCTAATTATATCCATTAATTAGTTTCTAATTAATCAATCAGTTGATGATATAACAGAGAAATATGGTGCATATGATATGATATGATATAGTGATATGTGATGGTGTGACGTGTGATATGTAGTGATATATGATAAGGTATGATGTGATATATGATCATGATTATGATAACGATATTATGTATAATATGATATATAGCATAATTATGATATGATATGATATAATCTAACATATATTATGATTATGATATGATATGATATAATCTGACATATATTATGATTATGATATGATATGATATAATCTAACATATATTATGATTATGATATGATATGATATAATCTGACATATATTATGATTATGATATGATATGATATAATCTGACATATATTATGATTATGATATGATATGATATAATCTGACATATATTATGATTATGATCACATACGATGATATATGATGATATGATGTACGGTATGATACACGATGTAATTATGATCATGATATTAATTGTGATATGACATGATATGATTTATGATATGATATGATATGGTACGATGCGATACAATGCATTATATATAATACATCAATACATGATATGATATGATATGATAAGATTATTTGATAGTTGATATAAATACAATAAAATGAAAAAAAAGACATTATAAAAGCAACAAAAAGAAAAACAGTTCACATATACTATGGATGAAAATGATAAATTTAAATAAATTGATTGAACAATGGCTGTGTTATTTAAATTAAATTTTGTAGACAATGAATTATTTATTGTAATTGCTTATATTAATTGCATTAATTATATTCTTTTTGTTTCTCAAATTATAACAAATTAATCAAAAAATTTACATTCATTCATAAAAATATGACAAATTAATTAAATCTTAGAAAATTAATTTGTCCAATAAAACATTCCTAAAAGAGTAACTAATTTTCATCAAAATCAATATGCAACTATTTTGATTATCTATTGATGGATAAGAGAGAAAGAAAATGAGAAATTTTTAATAAAATTATCAAAAAGACAACAAAACTAAGAAATTTTGAGCAAAAGAAATAAATAAATATAAGACGAAATGAAGAGAAAGATGACATTAACAAAAAGAAAAAAAAAAAACTATTAGAAATTATATTCTTTCAAATAATTTAAGCAAATTTCATTGAAAGATTTTCTAACCTAATTTTCACATATTATCAAAAACTTTTATAATTGAATCTTTTCGCCAAACAAAAAAATATATATATATATATATATATATATATATATATATATATATATATATATATGTTGATTTCAAAAAATGATACTTAAAAATAATTTTAACAAAATAAACAACAAAAAATGAATGATAAAAAAAAGTGAAAGTTTAAATTTTATGATTGCAATTCATTTGTACTTTCTAACATTTCAAATACAATCATAAAATGTTAATTAGTAAATTTTACGTAAACAAATAAGAGAGAAAGAAGAAAGGAAAAGATAAAATGGATTACACATTGTCGTATTCATCGTTCCTTTGGATGGAGTAAGTCGATCGGATCGATTTATATGATAATGTATCAGTGGATGGATGATAAATAAATTGATAGATAGATTGATATTAACAATAATAGAAACTAAGTAACCAATAAAATGAAACATTTCAAAGAGATTAAATTAAATTAGAACATATGAAAATTTATGTGATATTTCAATCTTAGCTTCATAAACTTTTACTTTTTTTTTTTTTCCTTTCGCTTTCTCATTAACTTTTGTTAATTTAACTGATTTAAACACATTTAACATTATCAACTATCAATGTGACAAAATTCTATTTCTAATATTCTTTTACAAAAAAAAAAATTTTTTTTGCAAATTTTTAAAACATTAATTTGACTAAAAAGCGAAATTTTAAACTGCAAACATTTGTAATGTTTAAAGTGAATACTTTTTCTTTCTTTTTGTTCGAGAAGTTGAATTTTTTCTTATTTTTTTTCATCAAAGACAGCATAGAAAAACTAAAACAAAAAAGATTTTGGAAAATGAGAGAAGAAAATTAAAATATTCAGAAAAAAAATTAAAGATGAAAGTTTACATTTGTTTCTCCATTAATAAAAAAAAAAAAAGAATCTGTCATTTAGATGTCAACGTAAGAAATTAAGGCAAAAGAACCTTATTGAATAAATAAATTTCTGCTAAACACTTTTTAATTAAGAATTAATTAAATTAAATATTAATTAATTAATTCATTGATAATTTTTTTTTTTTGCTTTTGAATATTTAATGACAAGAAGAAGTATGCATATTTAGGTAAACAAAAGTTACTTTTTTATTTTCCATAATATAATTCAATGTCGCATAATTAGCATACCATAACGACAATAGCAATAATCGCTTCTAAGCGCAAAAGTCACATAATATTAATGAGATCAATTATAGCATATACATACTACTAAACAATTAATTACTTTTAATTTTGTTTTGAAATATTATAATTATTTTGTTTATTTGTTATTTGTTGGTTTATTGTTTGTTTTTTGCTGTTTTAGTTTAATTTTTAAAAATTTCTACTTGGTAATTGTAATCAGTTTGAATTTGTGTTTTTTTTTTTTTTATTGTTTTGGTGTACTTACCTCACTCATTAGTTTTTTTTTTTTTTTTTTTTTTTTTAAATTTAAATAATTTATTTCTTATTAAAACATAATTTATATACTAAAATTTTATATGAAATGATTCTTTCTTTAGCTATTGTGTATCAAATAAAATGAATAAACAGATATGATAATATGATAATTTAAATGTATCATATAAACAACAAACAACTTTGTAATTTATTTATTGTTACTGAAACATTAAATTAATTGCTGAATTAATTGAGTTAATCAAAATTAGCAATGAGTTCAATTTATAACGCTTCAATAAACAACGAAAAATTTTGTTATTTAAATTGATAACTTCCAATTCTGTTTGATTTTTCTTATCATTTATAATATTCTTTTTTTTTTTTTAACATTTTCTTTCTCTTTGTAATAGAAATATTCTATTTTGCTATGTTCCATATTATAAACATTTCTCACATTTATCATTTAAGGGAAAATATAAAAAATTCGACAAAAAAGAAAGTTTGAAATTACTTAAAAAGTTAAACTTTATATTACTTAATAAAAAACTTATTATTACTACTTGTATTAATTGATGAGAAGCTCTAATCAGTAATGCAGTGATATGATAACATTATCAATGTATAGTTAGTATAACTGATATGATAATATCATCACTGTGCTTGTTTAATTAAACTTATTCTAATGATTTTGAATGAAGCAAATTAGCAGAATACAATCAGTCAGCTACTTTTAATCTCTGATCATTTATTCATAATTGATCTTTAAGATAATGTTCTTTCTTCACATATAAATAATACCTGTCCATTTATCTGCAAAAAAAAAAATGATTGAAATGAAATAATGTTATGGGTCATAGGTCATAGTTCAACTATGCTTATGGTTAAAAGCTCATAGTTATTGGTGGTTATATGAACTAATTAAAATGCATACTTTTGCATAAGACACTATTTCAATTAAAATTTAATACTAAATGCAAGCAATACTACAATGCAAGTAAAAAAAAAGATAGCATAAATTGACATTTAATTTTGAAATTGATTTAAATATAAACAAAGTTTATATTTTATTCGCTTTTATCACTCTCTCTCTCTCTCTCTTTCTCTCTCTCTACAGGTGACAAATATTGAACAAGTTTGACAATTTTGTATTAAAGAACCAATCAGAACATATATACCTTCTCTTTATATCAACATTTCATTTATAACTTTTCAATTTGATATTTCGATTATAATATATTGAATTTAA
This sequence comes from Brugia malayi, assembly GCF_000002995.4. Taxonomy (NCBI): domain Eukaryota; kingdom Metazoa; phylum Nematoda; class Chromadorea; order Rhabditida; family Onchocercidae; genus Brugia; species Brugia malayi. The sequence goes on along the minus strand of NW_025062476.1, from coordinate 2,769,896 downwards.
TTAAATGAAATTAGATTGCAGACTCATTGATTCCTGTCATTTTACTATCTGTCATATTTGCATTATTTTCTTTATAATCAAAAGTTAGATGAACTGCTAAACGAAAATGATTGATCTTCTGAGCATTTTTCTCGATTATTCTTGATGAAAAATGTGAAAATTAGTTTTTTTGAAATATCGATCTCTCTGGGAAAATTTGTCATTAAATCAGATTAAATGTCACATTAAGCCTCTCTCATGTGGCATGCAAAAATAAATGTTACATAATAATTTTAAAATAAATTTTATCGATTAAAATCAAATAATTCAAAATAAAAATTTTATCGATTAAAAGAAAACATAATAATTTCAAAATAATAAAAAAAAAAATCAAATCAAGTGACAGAAATAAATAAAGTAACATCATTTTATTGATCAAATAAATATATAAATGATCAGATTAAAATGATAAAGTAAATGACTTGAAATCTCTTTTTCCTTTTTCTAATCAAAATTCTCGATTGAACAAGAATGCAGCAATATAGAAAAAGATGCTTGAAGATGATTTTATTCATTCTTTGTTCACTGAATTTCTTTCCATTGAAATTAAATCTTGTTGAAGAGGAATTTCTTTCTGATTTCCTTTTGATTAAAAATTCTTCAATAAACTTATCAGCAATTAATCACATATTCAGATTATATAATTTGATAATAATATCATCATCGTACTATTTACCATTCATAGAGCAGTAATTTGATAATGAATGAGTGCACTGATATGTAATTTTCCAAATGATGCATAAATTTAAGTTGTAGAATTGTTAAATAATATTACAGTGCCAGAAAATCCTTTTTTTTTTTTTTTTTTAAAGAAGACTAAAGATAGAATAGTGACATTGATGCTCGAATGCCGAAAAAATAAACTTAATTAAGGAACGGAGAATCATCTAAAGCAAACATTTCATCTAAAATACGGTGTAAAGCATATTTAATAATCAGTTCAGATAATAATAATTGAATTTAGAGGCAATTAATAAAGTAATTACTTAGACACCACTCTTTCTTCAATAATATCAACTGTCAATTGTCAAATGGATTATTTGCAATATGTTAACTAATTATTAATTATTACTTTCATCCTAACTGATAACTATCCTATTATTCACTTCAATAAAGTATGTTCAATTTTAATTCAGGTAAAAAACAAAACTTTAAAATGAACTCAGTTTCTTTCAATGTTAACTGCATTATACATAAAGATTTAAGAAAGTACCATATCGGACATCTTCCGCCTCAATATGCTTCAATGAAAGTATACTTATCTCTGGGAATATATCACGTAACAGCAATATCACGTGAACACCGTCAAAAATACCCTTGAATTACAGTACACGCAGAATACCTAGAAAAAGTACGACCATCTTTAAATTCTAAACACGCCTCCTCGAAATGGTTGCCAACGTAAATGTTTCTTTCGAACTACCAACGAGTCTCAGAGCAATTTAAAACACTTTAGTCGCCTATTTCTATGTTCAGAAACCCTACTGCCTGCTTCCTCGAAAGTTTCCCACCACTTTGCGCCCAAAACCTACCCATTCTCTACTTTTCATCCCCGTAGCGTAAAGAGCAACTCTAGGAAGACCCCATGCTGTTATTCAAAACCATCAGAACTGCAATAAAATCCGAATTCTTTCGCAAACTAAAGGACCATTTTTGTACTCTCCCAAAACCGGAAATTCATTTGAAATACAATGAAAATTCAATTATTTGCTGCCACAGAATGAGGTTACTTTTAATACTCCGAACAAAACGGACACGCACACACGTACATACGTACGCACACACATACAAAGTAGAACGCCTGCAAAACAGTAAAACATTCTCTGACATCATACGAAATAATAAATCATAACCATATCAACAAACAATACTTCTATTTAGCTCAGAAAGTGGCGCCAATCCTTATGTGAGCACGATAAACCAAAGTTATTTAGAAATTATTCCAAAGGAGAGGGAAAATCGTGACGATATTAATACACGACAAAGTCGCCTCCATTGCCATTGCGTGTGTGTGTGCAGATAGTCTCATATACATATAATGCATGGTGCAAACAAATCATGGTTGCTGCTAGCAGTACAAAAAAAATGAAATTCAGAAAAAATCCAGAATTCCATGAACATGCAAATTCTTTCCTGAATTAATTAAGCGCATAATACTACTGTGAGTAATGTACTGCACCTTCCACAAATTCAACAGAGGGCATAAAATAGATATACATAGAATTAAGAATAGATAAATGAACAAATCTGATTTTCCTCGCAAGACAATTTCAAAACTAAAAGAACGAAGGAAAGGGAAATGAGGGGAAACATAAAAATGCCAACAACATTTTATCTAAACATATAATAAATAAAATATAAATCAGAAGAAAAAAAAAACAACGTAATAACAACAATTTCTTTAAAGTAAAACGAAAATCCCAGTCTCTACATTTTTTTGAGGAAATGCAGCTGGGAAGTTCAAAAATTTTGCCCGTTCATTTTTCGAGTGACGAACAAATTTTCAAATATTTAAATAAACTTTTATGACAAACACCATTATAAATAGCAGAAAACAAAACTATAACAGCTAAAATTTCCTCAAAGAGAACAGTTTGGAAGGACCAGTTCACATTAAGGCAAAAAGTTTCAAAATTCACTCAAAAAACAAACATCCCCAAAACTGCATCTTTCTCCGCAGTGTGTTACAGGGATTAGAAAAAAATCCTGAAAACTTATAACTAATAATCCCCAAACTGTTACCTTTAAAATTGAACTGTCCTTCCATAAATTGTAAGATCAGGATTAATAAACGGACGACAAAAAACGGCAAATAGAATTTGCAATAGGCATCAACATTACTATAATCATTACTCTTCGCTTTCTCCACCTTCTTCACCTTCCACATCGTCATCATCCCCAAAATCACCCCCTTCACCATCGCCTTGGCCGTCGCTTTCCTCGGATCCAATGCTCGCCTCATCGTCTTCGCTACCTCCATCTTCCTCATCACCTAAACTTTCATCATCCTCACCACCACTCGATTCTTCAATACCCTCTTCACCATCCGCTGCATCCTCACCATCTTCTTCATGTTCGCCATCATGATTCTCATTTGCTGTCTTCTCTTTATTTTCTGCAAAATCTTATTTCACATTTGATTGACCAAGATTATAAGAACAGCGCGTGCTAACTATTTGCACAATATAACACATCTAAAAGTATGCCCTGAACAGCAATCCCCATTCAAATAATAATTAACAAGCTCCAGTTTTCTTCAATCAAGTTAATTATCTACCAAATCTTCAAAAGCTAAATTAAAAAAAAATGTGATCCAGTAAAACAATCAATTAAAAAGCGAAGTATAACCGCATTAAAAGACCTTTCAATGAGGAATTCTTGTCTTGTTTCAAATCTCTGACCTCTGCATCACCTGCTGCCTGAAAATGAAGACGTCGACAATTCAGTAAGACCACCACCATTGAGTAAAATGTCAAACAAAATAAAGTGCTATTTTTTGGGGATACAAAATTAATGAGTAGTGATTTATGATGTTTGGACAGTTTCAAATGTCAGTATCATAAAAAAATGAAGTGCAGTTGTCAATGTGAATATCTGGATCTATATGATTCAAAAACTAAGCAAAACCTACCGCAACGATTCCATTTTCAACTTTGGCTCCTTTAGCGGACACACCATTCTCAGTATCCTTTTCCTCCAATTTCCTTTTCTCAGCAACTCGTTCGTCAACTGCGCTCATCTTTTGATTGCTGTTATCTGGATTTTTCACAATATGATTACACTACTACGGCAGTACGCAACTACAACGAGAACCTGCAACGCACATAACAACTTCAATAAATTATACACTAAAATGATCTAACAACAGCAAATAAAATCACAACAGCAGTAAGAGCAACGGCAGCATACATATGTCAGCCGAGAAATGCAACAGTGATGTCTCAAACTTTCGAGTCAATACATCAACCATTCTCAAAAAAAAACTATCGATCTATGGGATAAATAAGCTAAGGAATGGTTTGGGCAAATGCTTAACAATATGACATCACACTCACCATACACAGCCTACTACAAAGTCACTCTGATTACAGATGTACATGTCACCACGTCCACTACCACAATACGTACTCAACTTTGACACATGCATGCATACATCCCATGCACTCAAGCACACACACACACACACACACACACACACACACACACATACCCACATACATATACCCCATCCATAGGCACACAGAACATACGGAGACGAGCAGCATGCAAACATTAGAAATCAGAGCGGGTCGCACGCCGTATGCTGCTCGAGTTTCACTGCTGTGGAAGTGAGAGAGGCGCAAACTGCAGTGCATAGGGAGAGGGTAGGGAGAGCTCAGAGGCGCTCCATCCAATCTTCGCACAGACACTTCCATCGATAGTTCGGATCGTCCTAATGGCAACTCGCCAACATATCTTCAGCTGCAATGACCATAAACCTTCACCATTAGCGCCAAAACCACAACCTCGCTCCTTCTCTCACCCTGCATCTCCCATTTGGCCTCACTCACTCTCACACTCTATCAGACTGCCTCTCCGAATTCTTCCCTTTCACTATTATATTGAATTGCTATGCTATGCCACCACGAGCGCTCCGCTCATCGCAGCGCTACCAAACATATGCTATAACTCGACCCTAACCTAACTACATGCACCGAGCAACGAGAGGTCGCACCTCGAAACCACGAGCTTACGAGCTGGATGACTGGTGTGCATACTGTCCGCACAATGCATGCATGCCAATAGGTACTCAGCACTCAGCTGCCCATCAAACACTGAGTTACCATCACACTGAGTAACCTAACCTTTGCAGTTACCAACCCACCCGACCATACCCATTCATCCCTCAAGCCATTCCGGATTCATTCATATTTATGAAGAGAGGAAGAAAGGTAACTCACTACAACTTACAATTTCCTTCTTACATCACATATATCCATCCAACCTTCCCATACGCCACAATCGATAATGCACCTCTCACATGGTTTATATACTTAGCACCTATGTACCGTCATCTCCGCAATATCTCAATTCACACACACTAGTCTCCCACATGCTAAATGAATTTTAGATGCGTTTCACTAGTATATTGGTACTGATTAGGAATGCAATCTTTGAAATGAGCGGGAAGTGACTGCAAGAGAACAGCTGACTTTCTGTAATTCAGTCTAAAAAAAACGACAGCAAAATGCTAGAACATAAAAGGGGAAGCGAAACAGCGATGAAAAAGTGAACTCGGCTGGAGACGAAGACGATAAAGGAAAGGGAGAGAATATACAGGCTCTTAGATTTAACTTTGCATTCAGATATGGCACAGCTGGTACTGGAAACTATGACGGTAATGATCTGTCCCAGATAGTGCTAATAAATGAAATGTTCAAAAAGAAGAGATCAAATGACACGGGATGACAATTAAACTGAAACTGAAATAGCACTAATGCCAGACAAAAGTTCTGTTGCATTAAAAAAACAGTAACACAAATGGGAGGGAACAATTTCGTCCCTGATTAAAGTCAAAGATGTGGACAACAAACTGAGGTATTTCCATGCAAATTAAACACTTATATGATGGATAAAGTGGAACAAAATATTCTAGAACAAATAACTATCACTCAGAAAGGTTGAAAGGTTGATAATAAACGGAAGATGAAATATTAAAACATACACTTGTGAAATTAAGAGCAACACAACAAGACCTTTCTTTCGTATATGAGAAATATGAAAAAGATGCATCCATCAATAGATGCTATGGACTAAGACCGATTAGTGACTGAGCTCAAATAGCCTTTTCATTAACTGATGACAATCTTACATTCGAAAACTGACTTAGCTCCGATTATGGCATATTTGCAAAGAACGTAAACGAAAGCTTAGCGTGAAGTACAAGAATGAAGTTAGAAGGGAAACCACAATATGTGATACTTCTAAACGTATATATTAACACTGCCAATGAAAACATACTTAAGCGATGTGATGAGGAGGAACGATAAAGAATAGAAAATATTTATTGTAATAAATGGAAAGTCAGCAATCAATCTTAGCACGTGAGTGAGGGATACGTCGAAACCGTATAACGGAATGAATGCAAACGTTGGTTACGTAACTCACGAGTAAGTAAACCTAAGATGAAATTTTCCAGTGAGAAATGGAGAAAACTGGCTGACATCCAAATAAATTACGGCCCAACACTGTCGGTCGATATCATTGATGAATGTAAAGAAGAGGAAGGGAGCGACGCGTCTCAGTGGGCGGTCAGTTGCACAGAGAGACGAGTGATCGAATGGGGCGGAGTGGAGCGCTACCGCGTCGATATTCCACGGCACTGAGAGATGCTGTCGTGGCATTCCGAGATACAACAGGCCGTGTGTGTTACCGACTCGCAGACACAGACATGCACACGCACATACTTAAGTGCATGCTGCTGTCTGTACAGTACAGGACACATGTATTTCTGTGCACTTTTTGTACGGGGAATGCACGCACATGCATGCTCGCATACATTCGTAGCTGGCACGGAGGTATAGGTAGCTGTAGGTTATCGGGGAAAAACGATGACGACGACGACGACCCAAGCAAAGCAGTGAATTCGTCGGATTGCAGCTGATGGGTGCAACCAACAACTGAGTGGCAAGCAACCACCGAGGGGCGGGCAGTGCTCGTGGGGCGGGTTGGGCTGGGGAGGTTAACTTGCGGGAGCTTTCAGTCATGCGAGCGAGTGCTGCAGACCCCTCCCCTCCATCACTTATTGCTGGTGATGCACTGCACTGCACTGCACTGCACTGCAAACGACAGACATAATGTATATATGGACTGCATGCAGGTACAATGCATGCTGACGAAAGATGAGGCAAGAAGGTATTTCCAGGAGTGGTGACATCCCGCGATATGATTAGCGGTAGGTAAGTCAACTATTTCCTATCATTGCGGAATCTTCGTCATCTCTGCATCTATACATCACTTCTCGCTGAGATTCTTGTCAAACTCCTTGTCAACCACTACCTACCATAACCATTCCCCGCCCTTCTCCCAACATTCTTCGTCACACCTGTGCAGCAATCCTCCAAACACGATTTAGTGACATATCCTAGCGATATATCTATATAGAATTTATTAACAATTAATTAATTATACTAAAACATAATGAATTCACATGTGAACACACTCACATTCTAACAGCAGTACCACACGAAAATGAGAGAAATTTTGGTTCCATGCAATGTATAATATACAGAATGACATTCAATGTTTAATAAAAACATTAGAAGGATGGATGGTAAGAATAAATGGTAGTTAGAAGGAAGCAAATGGAAGACAATCACATTTATCTAATGACTATATTTATGATGGACCTCACTGTGATAGCAGTTTAGCCTCATCACCCGCTATTTGTATACTGGTTGGGATATTACTTGTTATAAGAAATAAGAATCTTCAATATTTCTTCGGCGAAATCACCATAGTTATTTAAACTTAAACCTCACCCAACTTTGATCGCTTAAACAGTCGTTAAAACATGTGATACTGATTAGCATGAAGAGCATAAATTTACATGATTTAACAGAATTAGCGCTGAAATGAAACAGTGCAGGCGTTAGCGGAATATTGATCTTCAGCTAAATACAACTGAAATGAAAAGTTAAGTGCATTCCTCACCCTTTCAAACTACAGTGTTTGGCGCATGGTATCCAGATCCTGTTTTTCTGTTTTAGTTTCCTAAGCTCTTAAGTATTCAATATCAAACAAAACATTTAAGCAATGATACATACATACAATAACCGTAATATCATGAAACACAAGGTTAAATAAAATTCAATGATTTTCATTGAATCTGTGATCAAAAATTCTGATAAACTATCTACAGAAAGCATACTGAAAGAACGAACGGCAAAAATGTTTAAATTATAGTGTCAAGAAACGAAGATCGCCTTGCTTATTTAATTGCTCTTCCGACATGTTACCACCTTGTTTCCGTCCCCGTTTTTCCTGTTGCTCAGAAGCTGTCAGCTAAAACATTAATAGTGGGTAAGAATGTAACCTCAGAAATTTTATAAATACCAAATTGGTCTGATTTGCTCCCGAAACTACGGATATCATTCCCTAAGCATAATATTTTTTTTTTTTTTTTCTTTATGCAGTGGAGATTCAGAAGATTATAAAATAAGGCTCAACAAATGGAAAGGCATGATTCAATCTGAAAACTTGTTCCCGGCAAAAGAGTTAATAATATTACCGCTTCTCTTTACTTTTTTTTTACAAGAAAGCAAAATTCGGATACTGAAAGCTACTGACATGCAAAGTGGATAGAATCTGGCTCAGTATGTCAATTTTACTGATTGATTTATCGGAAAGACTGCATAACAATTAAGTACTCCATGGCCTAAAATCTTCTTATTCATATGAAATAACAAAAAATACCTCAAAATCGGCACGAGTTGGACAAGCTGGTAAAGTACGATGCCTGCTAACATCATTATTTCGGCCTTTCAATATTCTATGTTCTAAAATATAGAAAAGTACAACAGCAATAACATAACAAATTCTTAGCGTCATGAAAAGAAAGAATTTATTAAGTAATGAATTCCATTAAAAGAATTTTCTTAAAAAAAGGATAGCAAAAATGTTCCTAGGAATATCCCTTGTCTTGCAAACCAAAAGCACCATGCCAGCTTTATTTCAAATTCAACCTTATTCCTGTCCGATTTTAATTAAATTTTGCTGTTGGGTAGTTAAAAAAAATTCTAATCAATGAATCAATTCCAGAATTCAGATAAAGTAATCAAATCTACCTGTCTTTTCCATATCACTTCGGTTCATCGATTTGGAAAGATTGCTATCACCATCAGGGGTAACGAATAATGCAAGTGAGAGCAGGTAATCAACAGCTTGATCCAAATCTCCCGAATTTTCTATCAGTGCCTCTGTAGCCAAAGCATCACAGCACCCAGTACGATTCATCACCTGATCAAAAAATCGAAATAAATTATCACATTCAGGAAATGAAAACTGGACAGAATTTTAGGGATAACACTAATAAAAAGAAAAGTGTAAGTTATTTGAAAACATAATATTAAACAATTAATTTTCGTTTCTTTTTCTTTTTTTAGTTATATCAACATTTTATATGTGAAGTTCTATAAAACCTTAATTTTATATGAAACATACAAAATGTGCGTTAATGAAAATAATCAAAGAAACACTTTTAAAAGCCATGAAATGTACTTCATGAACTAAGGTAGTGAATTCGTCTTTCTCATAAAAGTATGTATTAACGGCTCCTTCATTTGAAGCATTTGTATTATGTTTATGTAAATTTGCTGCAGACTGCTGCAAATTAGCAGAATTTGCATGAGAGGTGAGAGGTTTCGTAGATGTGTATACGCTGTGCGATGCACAACATGGAACAGTAGTTGGAGCCTGCAAAAGCACAAGATAATGACAGATGTAAAAGTTGAAACAAAAATTGTTATACATATACATTACATTATTAAATAATACTTACTCTAGTATTACAGTTTCAGGAAATATATCGTTTTTTCTTCTTAATCTATTTTAGAAATTTAAAATTGTGCATCACTTACATGTACTTTCACACTAATCAAGTTTACAATTCTATCACATAGTGTTCTTGCGACAGGTGTATGTTTCATTTTTGAAAGTGACCCCCTCTGCCTGGATAAGTATGCAAAAAATTTCCACATTTTGGAACTTGTACCACAAGTACCGAGATAGAGGGAAAAGGTCAGACCTCAAACTTCATCGAACAAAGTGCCGTTGTCTATAAATTTTACAAATTTTGTACATTGTTTTTGATTTCCTTTTTAATTTTCAATATTTTCAGTCACATTAATCATCACTTGAAAGACAGAAGTGAATTTTAAGGGACAAAACACTACATATTTCAATAAATGCAATTCATGTTTCCTTAGATTAGAGATTTCTTTAAATATTTCACAACAAGATAACAAGCAAGTAGGGTTCTCAGCAAGTCTTCATTAATGAAAGGTGGAAAAGATACAAATTAAGTAGATTTTGTTCCAGAAACAATAACTCAGTACCATAATGCGTATTCCAGCGGGTGTATTTGCGATATCACCGAAACGACGAACACTCGAATAATGCTCACCATTATGATACGAAAGATGAAGCTCAGGAGCATTACTATCTTCAGAACCTTGAATTTTCCATAACGGTCTATTCAGCTGATGTATGATGATGTTTACTTCATGTAAACGCGCAAACGCCACAAGTGCATCCTGGCCAGCATAAGTACCGGGACGACTCAAATCATTTACTGTAAACATTGTAATTAGTAAGAAATGCACAAAAAATTTAATTTAATTCCATAACCCAGAAGACACCAAAATTGACCATTAAATTCGTTTCGTACTCCATATTAAAACTATCCATTATTTAGTGAGTATCCGTTATAACACAGTCGTTAGCTTAATCCTTGCACTAAAGAAGTTAGTTAGAAAACAAGAAAAATTGGAAATTTGTAATTTGATTTTAGGCTAGAAAATCTAATCAACTTAAGAAAGTTTGGAACGAATGAGTTATAATTAAATCTCAGTATTTTAAAATATCATTCCTATTTGCACCTCATACAAGATCGTCATTATAGTTGAAGAATTACGAAAATGCGAGTGGCAAAAAAAATAAACAAGCTTCCGAAATGCAAATAAAGCCAAAAAATCCTCTAAAAAGTTAGGAAAAAAAAATTCATCCAAAAATTTTGAAGAACACCAACCATAACGATCGAAAGGTACATCGATGAACGGTTCAAAATGACCACGATGGTTTATCATATATCGGACCGTATCGAGTCGATGCTTCAGGTGATTCCCTGTGTGACCGTCCAGTTGATCGCCCAAAGCCCTGAAAAAAAAAAGAACTTCGATATGGTGAAAATTGAAAAGTAAACAAGAACCGAACATTTTTTGAGCGATAAGAGTGACCATCTCCTAAATGTTAGCAAATTCAAGTTCAAACCATATAAAATAAGAAAAACGAAAGAGGTACCTGAAAAGACAGTTTCCATCTCCTGGAATATCTCGAACAGTTAAACCAAAAGATCCGAGTTGTGCACGCAAGTCAGCAACATCGTAAACATTCCGTACGCTTGTTCCCGGATATACAACCTGCAACAGTGTGTAACACAAGTTGTAATCTTAGTATAAATTGAGAGATATTTCGCAAAAATTTTTCAGTTTCGATTCATTGTAAATAAAAGTTTAAAGTTTTTACGTTAAAACAATCAACCGCAACAACAATATCTTCGAGATCGATGGACTAGCGACCATTCTAGGAATCAAAAAGTTCGAATAAATCGTGTTAAAATACTGATAAGGCTTAGTTTCATTTATGGAAATAAGACATATAAGCTTATTATGTACCTCTTTCCGTTTCGAAATTGGATTAAGTCGATCTAAGTCCATTTCACATTGTGCATCATTCGACATATCATTTTTCGACGTGCGTTTCCCACCGCTACTAGTAGTACTATTTGCATCAGCGGCCATTCCGCTGTATTCCTTCTTCCGCGCCATAAAATTCACGCAACACAAGCGGCTGTTCCTTTGACCAGACAAACCAAAGCAGCAAGTAATGAAAACGTTGTTTCTATTAAAACGGGCTGCAATGTTCCAAAATAATACTCTGAAAATTTTTGAATAATATAAAGGATAGTATCGAGAAACAAAGAAAAACCGACAGGTAAAGAAGTCGTTGTAAATCGTGTCAAGTTTGACAAGTGTACTATGGTTCCTAAGGGTTAAGCGAAACCAATAAATATATCACTTTTAAGAAGTAAGATGCATCAATCATTTTGTTCTATTGCAATTTAGCAAATTATAACTAGTAGAATGCTCAATCGGAAAGATTAGTAAACTGCCAACAGCAAAGAATAAGATAGTCAGAATTTTTAAGTCATATTAAAGAAAGCTCTCCTAGAGAATGCAAACATACAATTTCGTTAAGAGTGAACCAAAACAAAATAAAGTGGGACCTGCAACCACTGCAAAAAAACTTTTTGCTTACTGAATGCAAAGTTGGGAGAAAATTGTGGAGATGCTGCTGGAGAAGCTACAGAAGAAACATGCGGATAACAAACAAATTCATTCCCCCAAACTTTAGAATAACCGTGAAAAAAGTTTAGCAATAACGCTCAGGAGATAAAGTGCAGTGCAACATTCCCTCAAGTGGAGTACTTTCTCAAAAATTTATGCTAAGCTGATTAATAGCCGTGTGAAGATAACTCACAACCAATCATCTCAGTTTTTTTTTTTTCTTTCTTACCACAGTGAGATAGCTCACGTCAGAATTCACCTTTTTTCGTTTAATTCCATTTCTCTGCGTTGTTTGTTGCCCGAGATTTCCTCCAAAATACATCGAAATGCACTTTAAAACTTGACGTACATACAGACACAGATAGACACGCATGAAGACACTCATACACACACACACATACACACATGCGTATCTATCGATATATTGATATAACTGGAAATGCTTGTCCACCAATATTTAAGCTTTTTGTGAGGAGCTGTGGTAAGTTACAAATTTAGCTAATTCAATTTCATTCAAGCAAACACTGGATATTATTTCCGGCAGCATCAATACTGAACCAGAAATCAAAGGACCATTTCAGGGAAGAAACGGAATACCCAGAAAACATTCATCCTGAACACTTCGGCCCTTACTCCCACATCTCATTCCCGTAAAATGCCCATGCATCATACTTAACTCGTAAAACAAGAGGCGATATGCAACGACTCATCCCACTGTATCATAATATATTACTATTATTGTATGTTGAATTGTTTCTAGCTTTTAATTCCTTAAAATTCAGTACGGTTTCTTTTTTTTTTCGAAATTTAATACAATTGACCAAATTTTTAGAAATTGATGAGAATAGTTTGTATAAATGCTATTATTTTGCAAAAATTTTTAGAAATTCAATTAGCTTGATGAATTTTTAAATTTTATTATAAAATACATTTTTTCCTATCCCTAATGTTTTATATTAAATTTCATCTTTTTTTTTTTTCTAATGACAAAATTCTGAATTCCAAATATCTTGTCATTAGTGTTTGTCCATTTGTTCAGTACATGAAAAATGAATTTTAACACTTTTCACATTTTATATATCTATACCAAAATAGACAGTTAATGAATTGTCTAATAAATGTACCAATTCAAAATGCTGTAAATTACATGTTTAATTTGATGACGATTAATATGACCTAATGAATTTCATACATAATTAAAATATTCAGAAATGATTGAATTTTTACTGAGCAAAGTGGCAAGATCACCGTCCAAGGTCAAAATGATTCGATGAGTGGTGTCATTTTTAAAGCAATCATTTCATATTTTTCAAAAAAAAAAAAAAAAAATTGGACAAGCAAACAATTTTAATTCAAATGCAACCTAAATTTTATCAAAATTTTTAAATAAAAGCTTTTGAAGCGATCATAAGCGTTATATTAAAATTACAATATATGATATTTGTGCAAATAATCTTTGCAATTGTAATTTATAACTAAACAAGTATCATCTTGACCTATAAAATTTCCTATACATACCTGTAGTTACTTAATACTTAACCTTTTGGAGATTTTTTTTTTTTTTTTTTTTTTGCCGGCATTTAACGATGCAATAAGTCTTCTTAAATATAAGTTTCTTGCTTTTTTTTTTTTTTTTTTCTCCATAATATACCAAAATTAAGAAATATAAAATTGAACGAACTTATAATAATGAATTGAAATATGAAAATACTTCTAGCGCTTTCTTCCTTTTATATTTTACATCTTTCTCGATTTCCTGAAAATAGTTAATAATGTTTTTTCTTTTTTCATTTGTAGTAGAAATACGTAAAAGTATTGTCAATATGATTTCAGCAAATACATAATTGCTTAAGGATACTAACATTTGATGATTAAATAAGATAAAATTTTTGGAACTATTTATCATTTCTATTTATATTTGAGAGAAAAATACATTGGGAAAGAAAGAGAGAGGGAGAGAAAGAAAGAAAGAAAATGAATGAAATGGAAGTATTCAAAAATTTGCTATCATTCATACCAAAACAAATGTATGAAAATTAAGTATATTTGAACTTATCAGCAAGAATTTAAATTAAATGATCGGACGGATTACTTAATTTAATTTAATTTGATTTAATTTAATTTAATTCATGGTAGAGAGTAAGTGACAAATGTAATTCAGGATTTTCGATTATTTAATGCAAAGTATTTCCGTGTGATGGCACATCAATACACTAAGCAAGGTTATACAAAATGACCTGTCATTGATGCTTACAATATTGTCAACCTTTCCGGTTAATTCTTGCGTAATAAAACTTTTCGTAATTTGTGATTTAATTGCCATTTTTAAAAAATTGAAAATCTTAAATTATCCATTAGTGAAATATTTTTGAATAAAAATCGGAGTATATGATCGATGATCATTACATATACTAATGGAAGTAAAAGAAGGAGAGTTGATAAATTTAATAATTTGACAAACTTTTCCTTTTTCTCTCTTCCACTCTCACTTGCATTTTACTATTTCTTTCTGCATAAATTATATAGTTGCAATTGTTTAATAGAATAAGTAAAATGAATTACATATTAAAATAAAATTTTATGAAGCAAAATAAACTTTAAAAAATAAAGAGAAAAAAGAATAAAGAAATGAATGAGTACCACTCATTATTGCTATCATTCATTTTATATCTTTTTTAAAAATGAACTAACTATATTGCAAATTGTATTGACATAATTTGAATAAAAAAGCTCGATGTGTTTGAAGTAATTATAATGAATGAAGTAAATAAAATTTTCCTTTTAAAGTTTATAAAAAGTTTAGTTTTTTAATTACAAAAATTTCGGAGACTTCATCAGTCAATAGAGAATAATTAAAAAGCCATTAATGAATGAGACATTTATGGAAAATTTAAAAACAATTTATTGGGTGATTGTGCAAATGGAAAGATGTTGAGAAGAAATGCAAAAAGGTGTCAAGATGACAAATATCGGTGACAAATATTTTAAGTATCAAGATTTTCATTTTAAAGTATTAACTCTTCACTTGAGATTTCTCTCAATTGTTCTTCATTCTCCTCAATTTTCTATTATTTCATTACTTTAATTATTATCATATCGATAGATTGATTCTGATTTTAAAAATCTGATCAATCAACGAACTATCATGCTAACCATAGAATTATTATGGAAATGTCAAAGGTTAATGATTTTTGGATGATTTTAATGATTGAATAGTTGATAAATGATTACTTCAATAATTACTGCATTTCACCTATAAATCATTGACAATTAAAAAACAATGAAATGAATTTCAAAAAAATAAAAAATAAAAAGAAAAAGAAAAAATTGTAGAAATAAATGAGAATTAAAATAATTCCAAATACATTTAATTCATCAATATTTGATAAAAAATTTGGTCATTGCATTTTCTTATCTGTCTTTTTGTTACATAAGACCTTCGTTTAGTATAATTTTCTCAGTAAAAGTGATAAAAATTATTACATTATGATTATGTAATTTTATAAATTTTATAATTTTTATTAACTATTAGAAAAGGATATGATTGAAATTTCAAATTAAAAATGTTTTATATAATATCAGACGATGAGAACAATGTCATAAACTATTATTATTACTGCGAAAAGATTTTCGCTTCTTAAGTATCAATTAGTAATTCAATAGATTTGCTATTTAAAAAGCGAAAATGTGATTCATTTTGTAACAATTACAAAAAGAAAAAAAAAAAAAAAAAGAATGGCATGTTTAAATTTCATTAAGTATGAAAAATAATTTTATTAGATGCAAATGAAATATGAAATATCAATGATGAATGTAAGATTTGATATTTTTTAAATTTTAAAGCAAATCAAAAGCGAAATTATCAAGCAATTAATGACAATTGAAATTAAAATTTAAAAAATTTTTGTTAACAATTTTATTATTTAAAATTTATTAGCATTAATATACTCCTTTGTAGCATTTTTTTTTTTCGTTTCAATTTCATTATATTTTTTATTATGAATTAGAAAATGAGTAAAATATTAAAAATATTTGTTAATCCCATTGCACTCTTTCTTCATTCAAATTTTACTCAATCAATTTTAATTTCAATTTTATTCGCTACTTATTGTCTATATCTCAAAAAAAAAGGCTAAAACTGATTAAACCACAGTTAATAAAACTTTTCTTTTTCAATTTATTTCATTCATCTTTTCATGTCTAATGAATTGTTATATTAACTTATAGCTGCAAAATATAAAATTAAATTTAATCAATCCGAAATTCAATTTCAAATCAGTTAAAATACTACCTTTTTTTTGAAAATTTTATTCGTTGTTTTTTTTTTTCCTTTTCTTTTTTTTGTTTCCTTTTTTTGAGAAATAAATTGATGACATCAATTCACTTTACAACTGCCAATATAAGAGACTTTTGATTTTTGAGAGAATTAAGGAAGAAATAAAGAGGTGTGATCAGATGGCATAGAAGATGATAGATAGATAGTAGTATCATGAGGGAAATATGATTCGTATAATAATAATTAGATGAAGAATCAATCTATTGAAAACCTTAAGACTGTCATTTTTCCTCCCTCTCTCCTCTTTCTTCCTCTCTTCTTCTTCTTCCTTCCTTCCATTCTTAGAAGTACGCCTTTCATCCTTTTCATGAACCTTTGCATCCATCATTGGTCGGAACAGTCTGATGATCATTGCCATTATTGATATTGGTTTATTTGTAGTATTACTTTGTCCTTCTCTTCTCTCTGATCTTTCATAAAATTTACAAAATATATTTATTTATTTATCTATTCAACTAAACCATCATATTTGAAATCTTTCGAAAAGTACTAAATCTGTATTATTCATTCTATTTTACAATTGTTAATTTCTCCTTGTAAATAATTATAACTTCTCACATTTTACTATAATTTTATGATTGATTGAAAAGAAAATGAAAGTATCTTTCTTATTTTAGAATGAAAAATATATAAAATGATTTTATCAACTATTATTTTAGAATGAAAAATATATAAAATGATTTTATCAATTTTTATTTTAGAATGAAAAATATATAAAATGATTTTATCAATTTTTATTTTAGAATGAAAAATATATAAAATGATTTTATCAATTTTTATTTTAGAATGAAAAATATATAAAATGATTTTATCAATTTTTATTTTAGAATGAAAAATATAAAATGACTTTATTAATTTTTATTAATTGTTTATAACATTATAGATATTCTTATATTTCATTTTATTTTTAGCATTTACAAAATGTTCAACACTTTCTCTGTTATTCTTTTTTACAATAAATGAAATTGTTCCTTACAATTTATCACTTAAATTTCATTATCTTTTTACTCCTTGCAGTTTATCACTTAATTTCACTATCATTTTGCATTTCAATTTATTTAAGCAAACTATAATTTTATTCATTTCTTAACAATTAATTAATTATCACTACAAACGAGCATTCTTTTTGATCAAAAAATTATCTCAAAAATTTATACTGTTGGATTAATGGGCGCAAAAATATTAGCACTTCTCATAAATGTCATGCATACTAAAGAAGGAATAATGAAAGAAGAAAGTTCTTTTCAATATAATATTCAATAAAGTACTGCAACGAAGGTTAAGTCTTCAATGATCGGTTGCTGATCATTTGCGCATCAGTGATTTTGAAAGGAAGTTTCATTCTTTCTAGTGACATTCCAACAAGTCAATTTTTTAGATTTTTTGAGCAGAAGAATTTTTCATAATATGAAGCAAATATTTAGATTTTTGCAAATTTGACAGTTAAAAGGTTTATCCAACTTCTTATCTTATCATCATTAGCAGCAAATAGCGCCAAATAATTAACATCAATGAGTTTGTTCCTTTTTTTCTTGTAATTATTTCAAATTAAATTTTGAAACACAAACCAAGAATTTGATACTTTGGAATTTTAAATAGAAAGAATCACAATAAAGTAAGATAGAAATTTAAATTCAAGGAAAACAAAGCATTGTAATTAAATAGAAATTCATCAATTATAAAAAATATCTGTTTTAATAACTTCTGAAAAGTTTAAAATGAATCAATCACACTCTTAAATAAACCTTGTCATATTAGGAAAGAAAAAATTATATCAGAATATTTCAATCATAATAAGATAATATTTGCTAAAACGAAAATTATATTATTACCAAAAAACAATTCTTTTGCAAAATTTAAATAAAACCATTGAATTTATTGTTGAAATTCTAAAAATAGCATTGAAATTAATTCCAATCATTATCTTTTGGAGGATTTAAATTAGAAATATTTGTCTTTGGAGAAAAATTAAAATTTGAAAGAAAGATTGTACACCAATATTTTTGTCATAAATTTATTACAATATCAATCTGATATAATAATTTTTTATTGTCTGTGATATAATACGGTATTAGTTTTAACTAACATTTAATTTTTCAAATAGATTTCAAATTAACAGCATCGCATCCATATCTGAACACTTTTAAGAGTATTTTATTTTCAACTGACACTTCGGCTGATAGTAACTATTTGGCAGTTTATTGATATCAAAACTCTTTGTTATACGACATATTCGTATTTTATTGTCCCTCATTAAGAATCATTTATGTGAAGGTTAATTGTGCGGTCTTTTCTATGTACAAATTTCTCTCTTCAAAAGCATCCTTAACATCACATGAACTACTCATCTAAAATGAACTTATATTCCTCCTCACCTGTTCTCCTTCTTCTTCTTTCTACTCTTTCCTTTTTTCTCTTATTTGTTCTCTTCAAACTTTCATTCTTTCAGTAATTTTAGCATTTGTTACTGAAACTGAAAAGGTCAGTTGAACCTTTTGTGATTTATTTACTGCATAGGAAATAATATTAAATTGATATTAGAAAATATTCTTATCCTTCTCCTTAATATATTCAACTAATAGAAGAAGACAATACCAATGCAAAAGTACTCATAAAATATTTCTCATCATACAAACATTATTTATCGCTTGACCTTCAACCTTTAGTGGCTACTGTCCATTTGTTGAATATTTTCCATTTGAATTCACTATGCGAAGGTTAATTTTTCGAATGTTGTTTGTTTTATGATTATATGGTAATATTAAACTTTAGAAATGATGAAAATAACATTTGTGATCATTCTACAGTTCTTCTCTTGATAATATTTAAATGAATTTTTGAAGTTTTTAAAATTTAAATTGCCACTTTTTTTAAAATGTTTTTTATTGCAATTTAAAATTAATATTTAAATTAGAAGCTAAATTTCTGAACCAAGCAAAAACGAAGCGAAAAAACGACGAAATCAGAAAAATGAAATGAATAGATGTGGTGTGTACTCCGGAAGTAGATCTTATAATTAATCATTTCTATAAATGGAAACAGATCACTTTCCTCTGCATCATATCGTTTCTTTTCTTTTCATTTGACATTATTTTGAAAAATGTCATATATTATTCCTATTGTGCAAATTTGCATTTTTAATAATCGCTTTAGTTTGATTGAATTTTAGATTGAATTTTGCCTTTCTAAAAAATACATCAATTTTTGATTTAACAATATTAAGTCTTGAAATTTAAGTGATTCGAACTTGAAATTTTTAAAACGCTGTTTTAAAAATTTAGAAATTTAGTATTTAAAAAGTTCGTTTTTTTTTTTCTCTCCGATTTATTGATTTAATCTTGAATGAACATTTTGTGTAATGCATCTATTATTAGCTACAATAAAGTATTCTATTATGATCGAAAGTTTTCCAAACTTTTTGTTTCAGTTAGGATATTAATTTTGATTACAAAACAGAAACAAACAATTGATAAGTAATATATTTTAGAATGAACTCCGATTTACTAATATATTTTAAATTCAACTCCGAATTACTAATATATTTTAAAATCAAGTTCGAATTACCAATATATTTTAAAATGAACACCGAATTACTGATCCTGTGGAATATGCAAGGTTTATGATGTTTTCCTTCTAAGTCAAATTTTATAGATTATTTCCTTGAAACTGTATAGTGCAAATAATAATTTTTAGTAGTAATAGAATAGTTTAAATAAATTTTCAAATGTGTTTTAATTTTTATGATTTCACAAATTAGCTAATTATCATTTCCTTCAATTAATTTCTTCCGTTTCAATTTTTCTTATTTCATTCCTCTTTTCAATATTGTCCTTTTTCTTCCACACATAAAATAATGTAAAGTAGTACAAGGTTGAGTACAAGGTTGCAAATCTGTTTCCAATTTTTTCAAAGAAAAAGGAGGAGTGAGAGAGAGAGGGAGAGAGAGAGAGAGAGAGAGGGAAGTAAAGGTAGATAACGAAAAAAAAGGTGGGTCTTTTCAAAAATCAGCCCAAATTAAAACTAATTTTGACTCGGAAAACTTTATAAATTTTCATGCTATTTTGACTTAAAGTTATTCTCGCATTTGCTGATGATAAAACTTCACTTCTTATACTCTAATAAAATTATTACAAATAAAATTGTCCATTTTTTCATTATAATTTTCGTTATGATAACATCTTTCAATCACTTCACTTTTTTTAATTTTTTTTTTTTAAATTTTATTTTATTTTGATGCAACTTTCTATTAGTTATTTAAACTTTCATTTTTACATTTAGCTTACAGCAAGGATTGATTGATTTTAATTTCAAATTTTAATTATTTTCCATCTTAATTATCAATCATACTCTTATTTTTAATTATATATTCATATTGCTCTTCCTTAATTTTCATATTTGCTTCGACTTGAAATGAAAAGAAAAATGATATTGTTTGATCTTTCATATATTTATCAAACTTATATCAGCAGTACACTAATAAGAACAATCATTGATTAGTATATCTAGAATCAAGCGTGGTGAACGTGAATCACGTCAAAGAAAAACACGTACTACATTGATGATATCAGATTGACATCGTACTCAATGAAAAATATTAGCATTTAATAAATTAGCAGCCTTACATTAATAAATTTTTTGTGAAATGCTTTGATTAAAAAAAATAAGAAGAAACAAGATTTTTTGTTATTGCTTCAGAATCTTATTATTTCCATTCTTATTGATCGTTTTTAAAAATTTGTAAAGTAATTCTAAAACAACAATTATAATGAAAATAATGAAAATAGGAAATATAAGTAAGTAATGAAGCTTTAATCAGTGATTTAAGTATTAATTAAGAACAGATAAAATTGATTATAAACAAAAGGATGAAATATCTAAATACTTCCTTCTAACTTTCTTAACTTTCAATTTCAAAAACTGCACTTGTCAGTGAATAATATTATTTCCAAATTAATTATTTCAAAATGGGTCATTGAAATTTCTTGCAGTTTAGTGTTTTTATGTATTTCTTTATGTTTTTACAACGATTTCAATTTGTCACCTTCATTTATAATCATTATCATTATTATCATTACTCTATAAATGCTATTATTGTCTGCTAAGGTATTTTTTGCAGATTTCTGAGCTTTAGTAAATTTAATTACAGACCAAATTCTAGGAAATATTTAGGACAAAAAAAGACATTTCAAGCATTTAAAATTACTATGAAAATAAATGAAATAACACATTCAGTAAAAAAAATTACTAATATCAAAGATCACTACCGGAATATTTTTATACCGTACTTACCGTATTCTCATTTCTGTACCGTAATAAAGATAAACAAGGTAGATACTGTAAATAATAATATACAGCTGTAGATCCATGTATCAGTTTCATTTCATTATCATTGATTAATTGATTTCTCAATTTTTATCTTGGATTTTAATGCCCCAATTTAAATGTAATTTAAATTCTAATTAAATAAAAAACTTAGATATTTGTATGATAATTTAATCGTTCATTGAACAAATCATCAAATTATTTTGTTTTCTGTTTCAAAAAAAAAATTGTCGTTGTTAAAAGAAAAAAAGAAAAATTTCAATTTTTAGAAATGTTAACGGCTCTATTTGTATCGGTAATCGTATCACTTATTGTTACGAGCGTACGAGCAACAGCTTCGGTGTTCAATAACGCAATTCAAGGTTGTTAACTTCACAGCTCATTAAGTATTCATTCCTCAGTGTTCGATCGTTCCATCTGTGTTTTACTATTTTAAATGACAAATTTAAATGGGATGATCGTTTGGATGACTTTTACTGAATTTCACTTCAAAAGTATTGTTACCAAACAAAAATTCACTTGCAGCTATGAATAAAAAAAAAAAAAAAAAAAATTAAAAAACCGAAAAAACCTATTATTTCTTTGATATTTGTGTACTTTTAAAATTCAAATTCTGAAATCTTTAACAAAATTTACAAATAATTAGACTGAATTGTCAAAAAATGCTATAAATTCAAATACAAAAATTATAGCTCTAAGGTACAAATTTGTGAAAAAAGAACAATTCTGACCTTCACATGCATTCAGCAACAAAGGCGCATGATATTAAAGCAATGAGAAAAAATAAATAAATAAATAAATTGAAAATTGAAAATCATTTTGCTCCTTTTGCAATTTACATAAATTTTTTAATTGTTTGCTATAGCATATATGCAAAATATAAAATATATATTGGGAATAGTACATAACAAATATTATTATTTTGGCATAACTAAAATTTCAGTATTTGTTTAACACTGAAATTTCAATGTTTTTTATTAAAAAATTTGACTTACTTTAAATTTTTAATCGATCTAAATTATGAACCTAAATATATTTCATTCATTGATGTGATATATTGCAATAATTATTTTAATCATTTCTATAAAAACCACTAAAATTTTATCCATTGACCTTGTGATTACCTTTAATTGCTTGGTTTTTAAAAAAGTTAAAAATGAACTTAAAATGAAAAAATTACACATTCTTTAAATTTTTTAAAACGAATTAGTTAAGTAATTCTCATATGAATGTGGCAATAGTTTTTGCAAAAGATGTTCATGCCCCATAGCAGGCTCGAACTGCTGACCTTCGCATCTCTTCGTTCACTTATAAGTACGACGC
Source organism: Brugia malayi (assembly GCF_000002995.4). Taxonomy (NCBI): domain Eukaryota; kingdom Metazoa; phylum Nematoda; class Chromadorea; order Rhabditida; family Onchocercidae; genus Brugia; species Brugia malayi. The sequence continues at coordinate 2,746,772 of NW_025062476.1, read as the reverse complement.
GCTAACCGACTGCGCCAATGGGGCCGCGTAAGATTGTCACCAAATTTTGTCCCATCAAATTATTTCTCAATAATGTTTGATTAATATTTGAAAAGATTTGATATTTTACAAAAAAAATTAATGAACAGAAAAGAAAAAAAAAGCTCTGAAAGATTTAAAAAATAAAATTTTATGGCAATTTTCCAACAATTTATTCAACTATTGAATTATTGAAGTAATTTTTCTTTCATAAAACTTGAAATTTTTACGAATTGCTACACAAGAAGATTTTGGCTAGTAATTGAGGTTTAAGTTTTAATAAAAAATAAATTGATTAAATAAACATTGAGAAATAACTTTTTTTAAGTTTTCATAAAAACCTATTAAAAAAAGTGAGAAATTTTTGAAATTAATTTTAGATCAACCAGAAGTAGAATGTGGACAAGGTACTATAGCAGTACGAGTGCGAACAACATCCAAAAAACCATCGTATATCTTTGCCAAAGGTCATTTTCACAAAGATGGTTGTCACTTCAAGCAAACCGATCATGCAACATTCCATTTTGAGCAGTGTGACGTGAATAGGAAACGTGAAGTACGTAAGCATAATCATTAAAATTTCTTTAACAATTACATTCTCAATTTGAGATTTATTAACAGCAATGGAAAATATCATTCAAGAAGTTATTTTAATTTGCAGGTGAATCCACGTGGAATGGCTTATTCATTTACAGTTATTGTACAACTTCATCCGGTAAATTTCAAATAGATTTGCAAAAAATCAGAAATAAACTTTAAATCTGAATCTAAGTCTAAGATTCGAATAAAGTAATAATAATAAATTCCTTCTGCTTATGATAAAATGAAACTTTGCAGTTATTTATTACAAAAGTGGATCGAGCTTACAATGTTCGATGTTTCTATATGGAAGAGAATAAGGAGGTTGATGCTGAATTAAAAGTTAGGTATGTATTATACTTTTCTAATTAAAAAAAAAAAATTCAAAATTTAATTAAAAATTTAACAAAATCTAATCATTTTATTTTATTTGAAATTAAAAAAAAAAGAAACAACGAAATAGACAAAAAACTTATATTCATACAACACAATAATAAGTTTGAATAATTTTTTTATTGCAATTAAATTTTTTCAAAATAATCCTTCATTTAAACTTATTTATTTGGGTATGAAAAAATGAGGACAATAATTCGTAAATATTAGATTGAGAGAGGTCAAAATATAAAAGATGTTTTTTTTTTTCAAATTGTTCCAAAATAAACATTGTCCTGAAAAGGAAACAGTAGGACCAAGGGAAGTTGACATAGTAAATGTGGCAAAAAATAAAAAAGAAAAGAAATTGTTACATAAAATTGACAGAAGATTAAGAAAATAATAGTCTCGAAAATAAGGAATAAATTTTATATTTTTTTTTTTTTTTTTTTTTTTGGAGTAAAATTTATGAATTTCAAAAATTAACGAAACCTTGAAAAACCATTGTGCAAAATGTTTTCAATATCAAAAAAAAGTAATTATTTGAATTTCTTGAATGAATAATTCTAGTTTATGATCTCTAATCAAATTGCATTAATAATCTTTATTTGTTGGCATTTTCAGTTAGAAAAAAAAAAAAAAAAGAGAAACAACTTAATTATTTATTTTAATAGGAAAAAGTCAAAAGATATGAGACAGTTAAACATATTATTTTGTTTTTTGTCACTACAATTCTTTCTTTATTTTTTTTTATTTATTTTTTATTAGTTAAAAAAAAAAGAAATGCATTTTATTTACAAGAAAAATTACCATAAATGACATTAAATTATTTCTTGTCATTGACAAATTTTCCATTTTCCTTTTCTTTCCTTTTTTTTTTTTTTTTTTTTTCCATTTCTTTTTAAAAGTAAAAATGATTCAATTATCTTTCATGTAAAGAAATCATATAAATATTCTCACAATTTATACTTTTTATTCTTCTTCTAATTTTTCCCACAATAACCTTTTTTTTTTTTTTTTTCAATTTAATACTTTCAGTTTAATTTTCAAATAAAAATTAGAAAGTTGAAATTTGTTAGAAAAGAAAAGGAAAGAAATGATTTGTAATTATAGTAGATATGAAAAACTTTTTTTTTTTTCTTTTCTTTTTCGCAAACAAAAATTCAAAATAAAAATTTATAAATCAAAATTTTTGATGAAATTAATAATTTATCTTTTTTTTTTTTTTTCTTCAGCGATTTAACCACATCAATGCTTGAATCAGGACATGCAATGCCTCAGTGTTCTTATACGTTACATCGAGATTCCCCGAATGGACCGGTATTACGATATGGTCGAGTAGGTGACATCGTATTTCATGTTTGGGACTGTCCATCGGATGTTTATGCAATGCTCATTCATAGTTGTTATATTTTGGATGGAAAAGGCGGGGAGCATCAAGTTATCAATGAAAATGGGTAGAAATTTTTTAATATTTAAATTTTAATTGCTTTAATTGAATTTATTAAAATTTTTATAAGTATTATTAAAGATATTGAATGTTAATTGAAACCATAAAAATACATTAACATTTGATATTCAAATTGGAATTAAATTTTAAGTTCCAATTAATAAGCATAATTCTTTAAGAACAAAATGATTTTCTTTTTTTTTTTTTTTTAAGTTGATTAATGAATTTTAAGTAAATATAAGTTTTTGCAGATGTTCAACAGATGATTTTATCATTCCACAATTGACATATTCTAATGAACTTACTCGTAGTTTTGCGGTTAGTAGAATATCTATATTTTTGTATTCATTTTCTTGTTTCAATTAATTAATTAATTAATTAATGAAATACTAAATGTTTTGCATATTCATTTTCTATTTTTATTTCGATTGTAATCTCAGATCGATCAACATTTTAGTTGACAATTTTTCCTTCATTTAATAACTGCTATTTTTTTAAGATTTCGAATAACTTTTACCATATTTCAGGGAGCTAGTGTTGTAAATCTTCCGGATCGAGAATCGATTTATTTCAGTTGTCAAGTGAAATTATGTTTCAAGAAAGGAGATTACTGTACCAATGTGACGGTAATTTAAAATATCTTTTTTCTACTCTCTCTCTCTCTCTCTTTCTCCATGGAAAAATTCAAAAAATTCAGAACATTTTTATGCTAAATCTGTATTTATTTGATGATTTGTTCATTTAATGATTCCTGCAAACGAAGTATTTTTTACAAAGCTTAAATGTATTGCTATTAACTTTTATTTATTGTTTATTGTTTACTGTTTATTTCTTATCATTCTATTTTATCATTAATTAATTATTTACTATTTTATTGTCAGTTCGACAAATGGAAATAAACTTTTACAGCCACCACGTTGCGATGATCAAATTTTCATTCCAACAAATTCGAAAAATGAAGCAAATCATATCGAAGATGAATTACAAAGTGACCAACTTCTGTACACAACCACTGGTCCATTGGCCACATCGAATACTGTTCGAATTGTCCAGGGCACTCTGCCAGATGTGACAATTTCTCCGTCATCCAAGAATTCATCTGAGTTCCAAACTTTATCCACCACTTCACTATTCACTGATCGTATCACTGCTACAGTGAAATTATCTGATGCAAAATCATCAGAAATTTTTTTGGATGAAATTCCGAAGCAAAACAAATTTTCGAAATTTCGCATACAACAAAATGAGAGTAACAAAGAGTTTAGTTACGATATAGAAGGTTAATTGTTTCTTTGTGTTATTTATTTTTACTATTTGGTTAAGTTTTTTTTTTTTTTTTTTTTTTTTTGCGAGCCCACTTTTCTTAGCTAAAGAAATAAACAAACACAGAAATGCATTTTTTTTTTTTCGTATCTTTACTTGATTGATTAATTTAATTAGCAGTTGAGTGTCGAATGATACAGGTGTGAATTCATATATGATAAAAATTAGAATTACATATTTGCGAAGTAGTTTGCTTTGTGTTTGATTTATGGATTTGTACAAAGTTTAAATATTTTTTAGATTATTTGTGAAATAGATTTGTTGTTTACAAGTTTGTTGTTTACAGGTTCGGGTGAAAATGAAAATTTGTTAAATGTAACAAATGAACGAAGCATAGCTATTCCTGATATTGTTCTCACTAACGTTGGAAGTTCAACTAAAATCTTAGAGACAACAATGATAACAATAACGACAACAACAACAACAACAACAACAGCAACAACAATGCCAACAACAGCGTCATCATCATCATCAACAACAACAACAGCTGCAATGACAACTTCTGGGATTGAAATTATCAAAGAAATAAATTCGACGAGAGGGCGGCGAACAATTTCTGAAAATAATTATAATATTGTTGACTTGGATGTTGCCACACAACAGCTAAAAATTCTCGAAGAAGGTTTTGGTAAGTATTAATTCTTCCGAAATATCATTTAGCGATTTTCAAAAATAACAAAATTCGAATACAACTGTGTGTGTGTGTGTTTGCTTTTGTTAACCTTTTGTTGTTGTTCATTGAAGAATTTCAATAATTATTCCTTTCTGTCATATTTGGTCTTTTGTTAAAAATTTCAGGAAATTAACAGGAAGAAAAAAAAAAAGAAAAAATTGAGAGAAGGTAAAAAAGGAAAAGAGGGAAAAGAATGAGAAATGTCATTTATGCGACACTTTGACAGTTGCACTTTTTCATCTTATTTATCATAATTATCATTATTTTAATTATTCATTAATTATTATCAATGCAAAAAGAAGAAAAAAAAAATTTCAATTTACAGATTTACCCGAACAATTAACAAGATCAAATTTAATAAAGGATCACAATGAAGAAAATGTATGCATACCAGTGTTAAGCATGTGGATTCTATCAGCATTTTCATTATTGTCAATATCAATAGCTATTGCAACAATTATTTACTCTAAACTTTCTAGTCGAAAGATGGCATTATTTTATCATTATTAGGCTAATTAACTCATCATCTCTCATACTCCAACATTCCAATTTTTTTTAGGATATTAATTTAAAAAAGAAAGCAAAAAAAAAAAAAAAAAAATTAAAAATTAAACACAATTCGATTAACAAAATTTTTTTTTCTTTTTAAATTGATACTGCACTTTTTTTAAACATCAATTTTTAATTTAATTTATATTTGATTAATATCATTTTCATTTGGTATTTAACTTTTGCCTCTGAGACTAACATTTTATCTAATTAACTTATTATAATGCGACGTTTACTCTTCCTGTTAAGCTATACATGCAGTAATTACATCTAACATTCCACAAAATATACTTTATTTATTTATTTGTTGTTTTTTCTTTTTTCTTTTTTCTTCGTTACTTTATTTTACGTTATTTTTTACTATTATAACGTTTACTTTTGTAGTTCAGCACGTCATGTCATTACGGATTAAGGAAAAAGTGGATAAATACTATGTAATAACAAAGATAAATACATGGTACTTACGTGCTAGATAATAACAAAAGTAAATACGTGGTACTTACGTGCTAGATAATAACAAAGGTAAATACGTGGTACTTACGTGCTAGATAATAACAAATTACTGTAATAATTTGTAACTATCTTAATAGATACAATAAAACAGTAAGACTTAAAATTAAGTTAGTTGAATTTAAATGAATTAAATTCAAAATTGACTTTCATTGTAAAGGTTATCAAATTGTATTACAAGGTTATTGTCAACCACTTTAATTTAATTCGTTAAAAGAATCATTCCTCATACATTCCTTCTTAATTACGGTTCATTTGATAAGTATATTTGAAAATATTCAGCTTACAATGATAACAATGCTATTACAATAGCAAATAATAATAATATGATAATAATAGTAATAATAACAATATAATAATAATAGTAAAACAACCATAATAATAATAAATAAATGAATAATATTAACAATAACAAATAGTAGCAATAAAAACAATAATGATAATAAAATAATAGCAGTAGTGTTAATAATGTTTTTTTGTCTTTTTTGTTGTATTTTGTTGTATTAACAATGAATTATAACTTTTGTTATTAGCTAAGAAATTATTTTGTTATAATAAATTTTACATAAATAAATAACTAAATCTTCTATAACACACAATGTATGCTGCATATTTTAATTAAAGATCAAATTAAAAAAAAAAGACTACTGGGAATAATATTTATTGATTGATGTCAATTAAGCTTCTGGTAGAAAATTGATTTATTGACCTCGCAAATATTTTTTTTTTGCTTTCTTCTATTATTTGCACACAAAATTAGGTCATAATTTAATTTGGCATAATTTATTTCTTTGCATTATGGCGACAAGTATTTTCAAGGACAAATATAGTTAATGTCACAAATGTATAAAATGACCAATCATAGATTTCTGAATTTGGAAGACTATCGAATAATAACAAAGTTTTTTGTTGTTTTGTTTTTTGTTCAATGATTCGTTGGTCACTTCAGAATGCCAATGGTCACTTATTGAACAAAAGATCTAAATGTCTCAAAAATTATTTATTCTTACACCATTTTGTTTACTAATTGTTCACTTTTTTTATGAAAGAGAAAAATAAAAAGCAATTTCATTGAATTTAACAATTCAGTAAATTTGAAATTGAATAAAGTAATATACATTTTAATTTAAATCTGCTGCTAATTAATCAAAAATACCATAACAATTTCATTATCTTTTCAGTTTTTTTTTTTTTTTTAAAAAAAAAGGAAAGGTATTTTTCGGCGAAAAGTTAGCAACCATGAAAAGATAGTACTAAAACATTGGCTGATGAGCCGAAAAGTTGACAGTGTGAGGTATTCGATTCACCATAAGAAAATAGGAGAAGTGGATAGCAGTAAAGAACACATTTATTAAAACCATCAGTACAGTCTGAAATTAGATTTAAAACTTTAAAAATGTTACCAAAATTTGCTTAAGTTTCAAGAATATAAGTTCAAGATCAAAAGGTCAAGATCAAGAGTATACTTCAAGAGCCAAGTGTCCCGACAAATACCTAATAGAAAACCAAACGTTCGCCAAAGATATTGTCATATTCCAATAAGAATTCAGTAAATTGAAATTAAATAAAATAATATATATTTTAATTAAAAAAAATTTAAAAATTTCAATCATCAAATACTTTTCAATTAGAACTTAAAAATTTCAACACTATGCGATATTTAGTTTCATAACTAATTTTATAGGATAAAATTTTATAATTATAAAATGCGGTAAAATATGGGATAAACAAAATCTTTGAAATTTTAAAACATATTTAAGAATTTTTTTAGAAATTGAAATATGTACGCACAATTTGCCTATGAACTTATAGTAAAAAAATGATGAAACTTTGTTAAAATACATCCAACATAATCATCAAAAAATAACAATTCTGGTACAACTTAAGAATAAACGTTAGAATAAATTTAATTTCAATTAACCAAAATTTTTTGAAACATTTTTAAAAATTCAAAAAAAAAAAGAAAACTTATGCATTCAATAGAAGTAAAATCAATAAGATATAAATAATTAATAAGAATACAATAGCAGTAATAATTTTTATGATTTTGTCGCTAATTTTATTTTGTTATAATTAAGATTTTGATTTAATTTTCTATTCCAAGTATGTATATATTTGTATATTTGTGAATAAACAAATATATGCATATTTGTTTATTCATTTGTTTATTTAACTGATTAATCATTTATTTTGTTTACTCACTCATTCATTCATTTAAAATATAAATTTGCAATTTTTCTAGGTGAAAGCTGAATTTTTTTTAGGACAGATTCTTGATTTAAAAATATTCTCAAAGTACTTTGCGAGTAGATAAACATTATGGAATTTCGGCTTTTCTTGATATTTTTAATTCAACCACCTGCTCATGAATTCAAAAAATTAATGACTGTAGGATTTTGTAAATAAACTATCGCTGAAACCATTGAAAAATCAATACCAAAACATTAAAAATATAAATAGCTGCAACAATAACTCTTTATCAGTTATCATAAACAAAGACAAATGATAAGTTAACTTTTTTAAATCTATGTTAAGTGTTAATCAAATTTGGATTAACTTTATTCCATTCACGGTATATTTATAAAACTTAAAACTTCTGAGACAGTTTTATAACTTCTGCGTTTTTAATATATCTAAGCAAATGCAGCAATTTAATCATTTAAATGTTAAACTATGCTAAACTATAAATTTTAATGTCTTATTTAATTAATTAAACCAATTTTCATCCGAGCTAATTAACAAATTTAAATAAATCTTCCTATTCTGTCAAATCTACTACACCTTGTTGAAAATTTGATTCAAATAACAAATATCTTTAAATTAATTATGCATTCATTCCTTTTTTTCAACCAAATTTTGATAAAAATTTACAATCAATTTTTGTGATACTAATCCTTCATTTCTCTAAAATTAGGAATTTTACTTCTTTCTCCTCCAAATTTCACATTTTTTTGTTTACATATCTTAATTATTGATTGTTTACCTTTTCTACTAACTTTTATCTCCTTTTTAGTTAACAACAATCTAATTTCTCTTATTCTATTTGAATAACTTTTTTTTCTTTCCTGGGAAACCAAAGAAAAAATTGGCCCATTTGCATTTCTTCTTAGTCATACACATCGACACTGACAACATTAGCGCCTTGAATCATCGATATGTCATTTGCGCCATCACCAAATTGTTAACACTTTCCCATGTAGGACTTTCTTTACGGTGTCAACAGGTAACAAAACAGGAAAGACTTCTATAAAAATGATAAAATTTGACTAATTTAAAATTCAGTTTAAAATTAATAGTACATACAGCAAATGACTAAAGATTTGTTAATAGAATTAAATACCTTTGAATGCAAAGTTTGTCATTTTGGAATAATATTAATTGATATTTCAAATTATTTCCACATATATATTAAGAAATAAAATACGAATTTAATTTCATTAATTTCAATTTTGTTTCATTTTTAATTTAAATGAAAAAAAAAAAAAAAAGAAAATGAACCTATGTATGCAATTTTCAAGTTCATTTTTGAAATAAATTTTTTTAACTTTTCATAAAAGAAACATTTTTACAAATCATATTTCAAAAAAATGACATTTTAAAAAGAATTTAAAAAATTAAAGGACTTTTTCTTAATTCTCAAAGTTTAATTTTTCAGAAAAAATTCCATTATAACATGAAATTGTTGATAGGATTGGTATACAATTAAGTAAATCAAAACCTATTAATATACTATTTTAATCTTACGTACTAAGCGTAACAAGTTGTACCTTATAGCGTACAACTGGAAATTACGTAGATTACTTGTTGAAAAAAATTGTTTACTGCAGAATAAATACGGATGAGTTACGTTGATTTGATCGATGCTATGATGTTACGTGATTGATGTTATGATGTCACGTGATTGATGCCATGATGCTACGTGATTGACGCTATGATGTTACGTGATCGGTTATTTTTAGGCTGTTTAGTTCAACAAAATGAACCTAATGTTATGCATCTCTAAACTTCATTAATTTAAACATTCACCAGTTTATTTTACTTGATAAGAATATGATGATAAGATTCATCTATATTTAGTGATTTTGAAAGAATATGAAAAGATCGATCAGATCAATAAAATAGATCAGAATTCTAGTTCAGTGATCAACTGGAACAGAACTATCAAACTGAATGATTTGTTTCATGAAACTGTTAATCTGTGTTAAAATTAATTAAAGTCTCATGTTGGACTTATAGCACTGTGAATTAGAATTTGCAAAGTATAGTAAAGGAGATAGGATCACAATAAGTTGTGATGACTTTATCACAAACTAATCAATAACAATCAATCAGTTGAAGAAAAAAAATGATCGTTTAATTAGCTAATTAAGCTAGAAGGGAAGACTTTAACTTCATTTTAGCATTGTTAGTAATACTTAAGAGATATGGATGAGATAACTTTTAAATAATTTATCAATTTCAAATATATTAAAAATAATAAACAGTTTTTATTGTCGTAGAATTTTTGAAATATTTAATTCATTTGTATTCATGTTTGTTTGTAATATATAAAAATTTCATTTCTTTTTTTTTCCAAACTTTGTTTATTTTCAGATTGGATAGATTTCATTTTTTCTTTTTTTTTTAAATTTTTTAAATGAAATAAACATTTAACTGTGCAAACAACAAATGATATAAACGTTACATATCATTGTAATTGATAAAAATTGATAATTTTATTAAATATGAAAGAAGAAAAAAAAAAAATGAAAAGAATGTAATGACTAATTTTTTTTTTTTTAAAAAATGATTTAATAGCAATAAAAATATGATAAATAGAGCTATTAGTCGATTAATAGCAACAAATTATTATTAAAATTATTGATGAATCAGTCACTGAGCATATTTCTATCCTAAAAAAAAATGCTCATTTTTGATTTGAAATTTAAAATTTTGTGCAGAAAAAATTGATTAGAATAAATATGCAAGTCTAAAAATAATTGATTTTTAAGCAATACATTGCATTTTTCTTTGTTTTTTTTTTTTTTTCACTCTCGAAATATTTATTATATTTTAATTATTTTTCATTAACTTAATCATACTTAAATAATCGACGATAATTGTTTGAAAAGTAAACGAACAAAAAAAAAAAAAAAAATTAAGGATGTTTTTATATTTTTGATTCTTGTGGATCGTCCAAAAATCTCTTCTTGGCTTACTTGTTTCAGTGCTAGTGAATAATAGAACTATCAAGGATTTCATGTAATTATCAATTGCTTCAGACTGTTAATTTTTTATCAATTATCAACCCATTCCATCCAACTGATTGCATTTGCATGCAAACTGCTATCAGCTAATCAACCCATTCCATCCAACTGATTGCATTTGCATGCAAACTGCTATCAGCTAATCAACCCATTCCATCCAACTGATTGCATTTGCATGCAAACTGCTATCAGCTAATCAACCCATTCCATCCAAGTGATTGCATTTGCATGCAAACTGCTATCAGCTAATCAACCCATTCCATCCAACTGATTGCATTTGCATGCAAACTGCTATCAGCTAATCAACCCATTCCATCCAACTGATTGCATTTGCATGCAAACTGCTATCAGCTAATCAACCCATTCCATCCAACTGATTGCATTTGCATGCAAACTGCTATCAGCTAATCAACCCATTCCATCCAACTGATTGCATTTGCATGTAAAAGTTAATCATTCCCGCATCCAACAAATACACATGAATAGCCTTTATTCTTTCAGATAATTCAATCAAATTTTCAAATCTTACATTGAAATTTATAAAAATAACATTAGATAAATTGAATTCATAGATTTATGCTTAAGCAATTGTTACCTCTTCCTTAAATTATTTATCAGTCAGTTATTAAATTTTCTCAAATTCTCTTTTTCGAAATCATCGTTGTTTTTTTTTTTTTTTTTTTTTTTTTTTATTTCTGAAAAGAAAATGGAATAAAATGAAATTTAGTGAAAATTTTGCATCAAATTTAAGAATGATCAATTGATCAATTAATCTTTGATGACAGGGAGAAGTGCTTATCATTAGTTGTTGTAATTTATACGGATATCATAATTTAGAAATAAACATGATAATACTAACAAATGTTTGAATCATAGATTTCAAATGTCACAGAGTGGCTTCTCTGTCGTTATCATATCATTTAATACATGCAAGAATTACATTTTATAGAAAAAAAACAGTGATAAGTGTGACATATTGGAGAAAATTATCAGTTTATGAAATGGAATAATCAATAAATTATCAGTTTATGAAATGGAATAATCAATAAATTATCAGTTTATGAAATGGAATAATCAATAAATTATCAGTTTATGAAATGGAATAATCAATAAATTATCAGTTTATGAAATGGAATAACACAGATATCAATGAATTTGTTAACTTTGATCAACAAAGTAAAATTATCTAAGTAATCCAATTGATTTGATAATTATTGTTTATTAATTCTATTATTGTTGTGCATAAAGAGTAAACAAAAAAAAAAAAATTAATAGTTCAAAATTAAACTTTAAGCAGACACGAGTAATTTACACAAGCATACTAATTACTTCAAATTTGAAAGCACTTCAATTACTAAATAATTAAATACGTACACGTATCACACGTTGACTGAATTTCATTTACAGCTTCTCAAATAATCGATCAGTTGAAAAGTGTGCGAATCGGTCGAAAAAATGTTTTACCATTCAATTTTCTTAAATTGTTTCAAGAATTAGACGCAAATTAGTGTAATATAATTTTTGTTGATTTTTATTAATAATTAATTAAAATATATTTTTTGACATAATTTTTTTTTTTTGTAGCTTTTTGTCAAAAATATGGTAAAATCAAAATTTAGAAATTATTTTCTTTTATAAATTCATTATTTGAAATGATTCAACGCTACTTGTAAATCTTCTAATTCAATTTAATATAAATTACACTAACAGTGACCCATCTTACACAAAAAAATTTAAATATTTCAAATTCGTTTTTTTTTTAAAAAAAAAGATACCAAAAGAAATGATTAATTAACTTACGAATTAACAAGCATAATAACAAAAGTTTGTCGATATTTTGAGCTTAAGAAATAATAAGTCATAAAACCAACGTAACAATTAATCAGTGATAATAAATCTAATAAATTTGCCAAATTTCTATACAAAATGCTATGCACATCATTGGTATGCAAAGCATTTAACATTGCTAAAACACCTTGCGGTAATTCTGTCACCTAAAAATTAATATTTTCAATTATAAAATTAAATTATTCCAATTCTAATTTACACAAATGATTAATTTTATTTAATTCAAACAAAACAAAAATCAATCAAATAATTTTTTTTTTTTTTTTTAAGTTTACATTTATTTAAATCAAAATTTAGTATAAATTTTAATAATTAATATTAAAATGGAAAAAAAAAAAAAAAAAGTAAAGAAAGTAAAATTGACCAAAAAGACAGAAAGCATAACGACAAGTGTAAGAGTTGTTCGATCATAATTTCGTTTACTTCTCTTTGCAGCAGCATTACTATTACTTTTTTTACTTCCAATATCATCAGTAAAGTAATACTTTCGAAAAAGTAAATTTTGTCGTCTTTTTAGATTATTCCTTAATCGAAATACTAATAAAATTGTGAAACAGCACAGTAATAAACAAGGTAATGCCTGAAAATCATTTATTTATTTATTTTTAAACATTGTTTACTTCTCTTTGCTATACCATTATTATTACTTTATAAATTTTCAATAAATTATTTCAAATAGTTTTCAACAATTAAGTAATTAATTCTTCAGAAAAGCATAAATTTGTTTATAAATTATCTAATAACTTTGTTCAAATACTATTTTCTACAAATACTTTTAAAATATTATATTGCTTTAAATGTGATCAAATATAAAAAGTTTTTGTAAATTTAAAATTTCAATAAAACTTGACAAATAAAAGGAAAAAAAAAGGAACGAACCTTTAAGGCAATACCTAAAATCCATAAATTAAGTTTGAAATATTTGCAACTATCATGTATTGCCCAATCAGATATATCAATAGTATAAAATAATTGTTCACCAGAAACCCTGAAAAAAGTCTCTTAATGAAGATAAGATAAGATAAGATAAGATCATTAATATCACTAATGATATCTGATTAACTATGCATAAATTTTAGTAGGTCATTTATTATTTACTAGCATTTCTTTCTTAAATTAATTATTCAATATTTCAGTAATTATTTTATATCACATTCAAAAAGTAAAAGATTTGCTTCTGATTCTCTGAAAAAATAATTTTTCATCTTTTTAAAGTGTCAATTTTATTAACCATAAATGAATTAACGATATTTTATCTATTTAAATTCAAAATTTTATATGAAAATGCTTACTCACTTACCATACAACTTTTATTTCATGCACCAAAAAGGTTGGAATGCATATGGCTGACACAACTATTGCAATAATACCTGTTGCACACCTTAATGTCAAATTTCAAGTATAAAAAAAGCATTTTAAAAATTTATTTTACTTACTATAAGTATTAATTTTACTTACATTTTTTAAAAAAAATAATTTTACTTACTTTACTTACTTTTAAAAATAATTTTACTTACTACATTTCAATAAAAAGATTTTTTTTGAAATGTCATCATGAAAATATATATATATTACTGACTAGAAATGAAGTGTTTATGAAGAGAATTTAATTTTAGTAATATCTGAGAGTGTATATGTTGTAGAGTGGAATTAATTGAAAAAAAAAAATGAAGAGTAATTGTTATCAGGAAGTAATGATGATAAGGATGGATAGAGAGCTGATAACTTGATAAGAATTAAAAGAAGGATATATGTAAATGAAGATGAGAAACGAATGTTGTTTGTTTGTTTTTTTATCACACTGAAAAATTTTAAAAATCAGATTTAAAATTGAATTATAAAATTTGAATTTGTATGCTTTGTCATCTTTTGTCAATTTTCATCCATATTTTTTGGTTATTTTCTTTTTTGTTATTGTTGTTGAAAAAAGTCAAAAAAAAAAGTTTTTTTTTTTTTTAATTTCAACATTTTTATTTCATGAAAAGTTGATCGAAAATCTTTTAATTTTGATTTCAATACCATTTTTTTATGTCACAAACAAAATATAATAAAAAATGTTTTTGTTAAAATTTCTAAGAGCAAACAAGCTTGAATGCTTCGAGAATTCTCATTTATACTTAATTGAAGAAAAAAAAAAATAATTTTTTTTTTCTAATAATTCTTGAGAAAGATGTTTAGAAAAATAACTAAATTGAAAATAATTAACATTCTATAAATAATTTTCATACAATTAATTAATTTTTAAACAAAGATCACAGATTAAATTTGACGTAATGAATTTTCTAGAATGTCCAAGATCGTTTGTATGACAAAGAATTTTAGCAAATCAATGGCTAAGAATTATTTTTTTTTTAAAAAAGAAAATTTTTTGAAAAAATAATTTTAAATGTTTTTTTTTTTTTGAAAATTTTTTTGAAAAATTAACTTTAAATCAGTTATAATAATATTATTTATTAATAATTTTAAGCATTTAATTAATTATCAAGCCAACCATGAAGTACTAGGCTGAAAAAGTGAATTTCGAGATTGTGCCAAAGCACTCCAACGAATAATAGCCAACGTCACGCAACAATACAATGTTATTCCGTGAAGTGCTATAGACGTTACGGCATGAATTTTAAGAATTACTACCCACATATAACTGAAATGAAATTAAAAGTAAAAATAGCAAATATTATTAAATAGTTAGAAACTAAAAAAAATTTCTATCTCATTTTGATTATAATAAATTTTATAAGATTTTTACAAATAATTCTTTTAATAAAAAAAGAATCTCAGCAAAATTTTCAAAACTTACATTATTTAGCTTATTAAGTTTTTTACAGTTTAAATTTTAAAATTTATTCTTCTATCACTTTTTATCATTGATTCTCTCTGTTAGAATTTATTAGTACATCTGTTTGTAATTAAAAAATTTTTCAATAATTCGAAAGTTTTTGAAATATAAGCAAAAAAAAAAAAAAGTGAGTGAGTGAGAATTTTGGAAATTACTATAATTTAAATTGAATTTAAATGAATTATATGAGAATGGGAAAAATAATTATCTCTGTTAATTTTCATTATTTGTTTATTAGACATTTTAATAAATTAAATTAGTTAATGCATTACAATGTGATATAGTTTAAATTTAAAAGAAAAAAAAAATGCTACAAATTATGAATTTAATAAATTACAAATTAAAATTAATATTAATTGTTAATTACTTACCTTACTCCCATACCTGATATTGGCATAAGAAATTTAAATTTAACAATATATAAAAGATATGAACTCATCGTAATAATATCACATACAGCAATGACAACTAATACACAATTAACTGCTGATCGTAGCATACTTGGTCTGGTTAATACCAAAATATGAATTATATTTGCAAAAATACCCGCTGGGCAAATTAAAAGGCATACATATGGATGTAATACATCGTATGTTCTGAAATATTTCAATTAAAAATTTACCCAATAATTTGGTAGAAATTATTTGCTAATAATCATTTAATGAAATGTTAATTTCTGGAAAAGCAAATAGTACCACAATGCTATTTATTTTTTTTTTTTTAATTTACAAATATGAAATTTCAAATAAATTCTAACATTAATTAAAATTAGTATTTTTCAATTATATAATAAATTTCATAAGTTAAATGAATTTTATTTATGCAAATAATATAACAAAAATTTTTGCTTAATTTAATTTCAATTAAATTTATCAAACATTTTGAATGGATTATTTACAATTTACAATTATCAATGTTAAATGAAAATGATAAATGATACTTACGATCGAAATTCATAAAGTGTTTGTTGCATTACGATGGAAATATTTTTATCAAATAATGGCGGATCATTCTCACAAAACATTTTTCCTTCTTTTCTTTTCACAATGACATGAAATGAAATGATTTATTTTACTTATTTCAGTATGGGTAAATATTTCAATATTGGGTAAGTATTTCAGTATGGGTATTTAATTTAAAGAAAGAATGCAAATTTAAAACGATGAGAAAAGAGAAAGTTTTTACCTCAAAAGAACAAAAAAAAAAAAAAAAAAGAAAAAAAAAAAAAAAAAAGAATGAAAAAAAATGAAAAAATAAGTAGAAAAAAAAAAAAAAAAGTAAACCATAAAAAGAATAATGGAAATGCAATAGAAAAAAAAAAAAAAAATGTCACTTTGATATCTTTTGGTGACAAAAAAAGGGTGACAGTTTTTTTTTTTTTTTTCTGGAATATTATTTTATTCATAGTACGGCATCAATTTCCCGCATTTCATTCAAATGAGTGTTATTTCCTGTTTGATTCAAATGAAATATAGCATTTTCAATTTGAAATGAAGCGATAAAACTAAAAATTAATATTGAATATTTTGAACTTTGAAGTGGGAAAAAAACTACTTTTTTTTGCAAATAATTTTTTTTTCTTTTAATAATATAAAAAATCATTGTTTAATAAAAAAAAAAGTTTTTCAGTATTTTCTGTGTTTTTTCAACCTTTAAATTTTTTATTACGAATAAATGCATAAAGATCTGTTCAAACTTTAACTAAGAAAAAAAAAAATTTATTAATTAATTTGTTTCTTAATAGAATCAGAATCAATCAATGATAGTTGTTTACATAATATTTTGATTAAATCAAAATAATATATCTTGAAAGTCACAAGTGAACTGCTTCAATCATTCATTTTTAATATTTTTTTTTTTTAAAAATAAAAAAAAATTTATAAAAAATTAAAAATTTTTTATTTCTAAAAATTAAAATGCATGAAACTCTCTGAAGTTTTAATCATTTTTATTTATTGTTTTTTTTTTTCCTATAATTTTAAAGTATTTAAAGTTTTATTATTTGCAAATGGCACTGTCCACAAGGACATTGCATCTAAATGTTATATTTGAATAGTTTCTAAAAATCAAATTAATTAGCAAAAAAGAAAAAACAATCAGAAAATTTTGGCGTAAATGGTTGAAATAGTTTTTGCTGAAAAAATTTGAATTTAAATTTTATATTAAATCATTTGGAGGAATGTAATATAAATCATAAATGATAGCTCTTTTCAAAAATTAGCAGTACTGTTCTATTTTTGTCAAATTTCTGAAAAATATCCTTTCCATTACTTTTACAAATAGCAAAGTTTTTGGAATAATTAGGCACAAAAAAAAAAAAAAAAAAAAAATTAGAATTTCTAATCATTTCATTTGGAAAATTTTTAAAAATTACCAAATACAATTTCAAATTTAATATTTTATAAATGTATTTTGTGGCAATAATTGCTACTATTCATCGAAATAACATAAATATATGATCAAATTAACAATTTTATTTCTATTCCATTTTCAAATGCATAAAAAAAAAAGAAATAAAAATAAAAAAGAAACTTTAATTTTTGATAATGAAAAAAAAAAGCTAAAAAAATGCTATCATATTTTATGAAATGACTTTTAGTTAAATGCATCAATGATCATTTCACAAATATGCTAAATTATTTTCGATAATCCATTTATTATCTCATATTTCAACATTACTGTGCAAATGCTTTCATTAATTAAAATTTAAAACGAAGATCAGTTAAGCAATTTATAAGTTTTTAAAATGCAAACAAAAAACAAAACTGATACTATAAAAGGGAGTAATTGTAAGAGAAATTATGTTTACTACTCGTAGTAGCATTAAGCTTAATGTTTATTTCAATTTTCATAAGTGCAATTTAAAGCGGATGAAGCGCAATATTCACGCTAATGACAAGTTGAAAAGTAATTGTAATGCTAATTTAATGCAATATTAAAAAGGTATGCAATATTTTATGGTAAGTAAAACGATTTATCTTTACAAGTTAAGTTAGTATTATAAAAGAAATTAGTAATTTAAAATGGTTCCATTGGGATTTGAAAATTTTGATGGCGCAAAAGAATGGATAAAATATTGAAATAATTTGTAAACATGTCGAATATGAAGAAAAATTATTGCTACAATTTTAGTTAAAAACTTTTAATGCAATAATCAAACCAAATTTTTTATGTCTAAAAACGAAGTATTACAAATTTAGAAAAGTGTAGGAGAAAATGAATTTAACATTATTTTACTAATTTATTTAGCAATCTAAAATAGGCTATTTTAAAAATTGTAAGATTAAATTTTACATCCAGAAAATGACAGCAAATTTCAAATAATTAATTTATTCTCTTTTGATTTTTATTTTCTTTTGAATGAAAAAAAAAAAAAAAAATTTTCAAAATGTAACAAATGTTTTGCTATTTTTTAAAAACAAAAAAATATATATGAAAATAAAAATTAGAATCAAAAAAAAAAAAAGAAATAAGGAAGTGATTTTCTCTTTTGAATTAAAAAGGAAAAGCAATAATATTACTTAAAACTTTGAATGAGAAGTTGTAATTGCGACAAGCTAATTTACTAAGAGAAAATCATTTTCATTGGCAAAAAGTTTTTACAAAGAAAAGAAAAAAAAAAAAAACATTAAATCTATTTCGTTGCAATAAAATTAAATTTGATGAATTTAATTGATCAAATTTAAAAGATAAAATTTTTGATTAAATTCATAAAAAATATTAAAATATATTTCGATAAAAGTTAGTGTAATGATTAAAATATAAATTTTAGTTAGAACGAAATTTTTGAATAAATTAGGCTATGAATGAATGAATGAATGATTTGTATGAATTATTAATAGCTCATAACAATGAATAAAAAATAATATTAAATTAAATTTTCAATTTTATGCTAATATTTTTATCAATTTCCATGCTCAATCATATTTCTTTAAAAAAATTTCTCATAGTATGCGTTGCATTAAAAATTAGAAATAGTTAAAAAAAAAAAAAGTTTTTTAAAAACATTAAAAAAAAAAAAATTAGAAATAGTTAAAGCGTTAAAATTAATTATACAAATTTAAATTGAAAAAGTGCTCTCATATAATTATGTGAAGCATAAAATAATAATTATTAAATGTACTTTACCTTCATTTTACACTAAAAAATTATTGGAAAATGATTTTAAAAAATCCCAAAACATTGGGAAAAAAGAAACTTTAAAATGTTTTATTTTTATTTATTATCATTTAACAATGAATGCTTTTATAATAAATATTTAATAATAATTTCATTTTTTTGTAAATTTTTAAATCTGAATGCGAGGAAATATTTGTAAACAAAACGAAAAACATTACTGAATTAATTAGTTCCAACTCATTAGGTATATATGAAAATTAGTGAAGTGTTAAACTGAACACAACAAATCAAACATTTTCATCTCTAACGAACTTTTTTTAATTTTCAAATTAACAAATTTAATATAACTACAAAATCTTTCATCGATCTATCATCATTTTTCGGTTTTGACGTATAAATATAATATGATCTCTTTAATTTTAAAACTATTTGTCGCCAATTTGACCTATTACCTTTTCTATAATTTGTGTTTTCATCTTCGATGACAGAAGCTAATGCTTTATCTCGAATAAGCCAAAAGAGAGAGGGAGAAGAGGAATATTTGATATTCAATAATAAAATATTTAATTCAATTTCCTTTTATCACTACCATTCGATCATTTTTTCATGTCATCATGACAACAGACTTTCTGGCTCTAATTAGCCATTCAGATGTGCCGAAAGTTCCAAGTTCCAATGATAGCTTAAAATCAAAGTAGTATTGCTATTCGCTTCTGTGACAATTAGAAGAATTAAAAGCAATGCTTATGGAAAAAAAGATAAAATTGTTTTTTTTTTTTTTCAACGACAATTATTGCTTTGAGCATAAAAATAATTCAAAAGAAATTTCAAGTTGAATATTTGATATGTAAATTAAATTTTTGAATATTTAATTGAATGTTTTTCAAAAAAAAAAAAAAAAAAATTTCTGGGAATACTGAAAGAAATGGATATTTTAAGAAAATTAGCCAACAAAATTGGATAATCGTTTAAAGTTTACTCTTTTATTCCTTTGTAATTATCAATTGTAATTGTATTTTGCAAAAAAAATTTTTCTTGGCAATATTCTAATTTGTTAAAATTTTGTTAAAAAAAAAAAAAAAAAAAAAGAAAAAATTAGCATTGGATAGTACATTTCACATTATTTTTTTTTTTAAAATGAATGAAACGAAAAATACGCATTTCGATTAATTTTAGTTCTCATTCATTTCACTCACTTGAAATTCTCTCGAGAAAGCGACATTAGAATTGAATTGAGAGCGCAATATTCCAAGCGAACAACAATTGAAATAAAGAAAGTAAGAATAGAGGAAGAAAAAGGAAATAATGGATTGATAGAAAAATTTTTATTTCTATGAAAAGGAAAAAAAGCGAAACTGAAATGAACTTAAAATGATTGTAATAGTGAATAAAAAGAAAAAAAAAAATTATATTAAAAAAAAATTTATTGCAAGTTAATCGCTCATTTATTAAATCAAACAAATTTCTTTTTTTTTTTTTTTTTTTTTTTTTTTTGTATGAAAAAAGAAAAATTGCTTTTTTGATTGATAAGAAAATATCATTGCATGCTTTATGAATTATCATTTATCATTTACTATGTTCATAACCACTGATTAATTAATGTTAATTTTAAATAACTTATTCAAATGGTTTATATTAGTAAATGATTAATGTTTAGCAAAAAGCTAAAATTGATATTTTAGCATTATAATTATGAGAATAATAACATAAAATTCCTTTTAATATTATAAAAGAAATGGAATTTGTTAATAAATAGAAAAGAAAAAAAAGAAATGAGAAAACGAAACGGAAATTATGAAATGTATAATTAGAATATGTGCTATAATTAACTAAACAATAATTAAATTTATCAATTTAAATAATAAATGAACATGTGCTCGGGTTGCTCACAAAGATTTCTTTATATTTTATATTGTTCAACTTAATTTTGTAATCAATTTGCTGTGCCTTATATGTATGGATAATATCATTTGTTATAACATATGTAGTCAATGATATTAAAAGTACACAAAATTTAAATTACAAATTTAATGCAAAAAAAATATATATATATTTTAAATTTTTTTAAAAAATAAAAACTAGGCATTAAATTAATTCATAAGAAATATTTAGTGGAAAATATTTATTATTATTATGATAAAATAAGAAAAAGATTTGTGATCAAAATAAACATTTTATTAATTGAATGTTTTATAAGCTTTGTTTATTAATTTAATTAGTAGGAAGAGAAAAACAATAACAAAACAAAATTAATACAACCAAAAAGAAATAAAATCAATGTGAAATTGTAAAACTTATTTTCTTGCAGTTAAACTTAAAAGAAAAAAAAAAAAAAAAACTATGGAAACAATAGCTTGGATACAGCAAATGTCTTATCATCTTGTCAAAATAATCTTTGTAATGATGAAGTTCAAGCATGTCTCGAATGAATTATCAGCATCTGTCATTATGTCTCGAATGAATTATCAGCATCTGTCATTATCAGCATTGCAAGATGATCGATCAATCTCTAAGACTAAAATAGAAAACAACACAAAAAACACAGAAAAAACATGAATAAAAGTGACAAGGATAAAAGAAGAAAAAATCAACGTTGGATAATTTGAAAATTTCAAAAAAAAAATGGTTCAAAATTTTTAAAATGATAACTTTTAAGAATTGCAAAAATTTTTAAAAATTTTTTTTTTAAGAAAAAAAGAAAAATTGAAAAGTTTTATTAAATTAAAAAAATTTTTAAGAAAAATTTAAGAATCTAATCATTGTTATTTTTCTTATTTCATACATTACATCTAGAATGAGCATATCATTTTAAAATGACAAATTTATTTCAATATTTATCTCCATTTTTTTTGCAGTCGAAAAGTATAACCTTAAAGTTAGATTAACCCATTACTATCAGTTTATAAAAATTTTTTAAACTGTCCGGTAGAGTGACCAGAAAAGAGATGAGAAAAGAATTAAATTATTATTGGGTCAAATATTATCTACTATATGAGATCATCACAAAAACTAAAAGGTCAAAGAATTATTCATTATTATTATTATTTATTATTACTAATATTATTATTATTATTATTATTATTATTATTATTCCAAAGATAATTCTTGTAAAATGGTTTTTTCCATTTTTGCTTCACATACGAATTACCAATAACTCTGTGTATTTATTTCAAACGTAAATGTTATAACGTAAGAAATTTCTATCTCAGTTAACGTCAAAAATTAGATAACAACTGAGCAATTATATCATCACAAAAATTATTAGTATCAGTGAATAAAGAAAATGAAAGTATATGTGGAGAAGTGTACTTCTTCGATAATTTATGTTATTCCCAGAATGAATCGAAGATTTTAATTAAATTGTAATTTGAAAAAGCAAATTACATGTCTAATTACATGCAAGTAATTTCGATTATTTTAAAAATGAACTAAAGTTGTAATTTAAAATGGAAAATGAATGAAATGCGAAGAAGGTAAATTCGATAAGATAAATGTGTTATTGCAATTGTGATGTATGCATTTAAACGAGTAAACAAATATATGTTTGGTTCATTTAGTAGTAAAATTTCTAAAAAAACAAACAAACAAAAAAGATAGCAAAGGATAGACTTATTGTTTTACTAATAAAAAACAAAACAAAACAAAACAAAGCTTACAAGGGATTATAAAGGCGGAAGATGAAAGAAATTTCATGAAATTTAGAAAAATATTATATTTCGAAAAAGCAATTTATATTAGCAATGACAAAAGTTTCATCGTTTGATGTTTCATTTTTCAGTGCAATGATGTAAAAGGCAAAAATAAGTGAATAATGAAAATAAAGAAATAAATTGTTTTCATTTTCAAGACGTTATAATGAAATTTACAAGTGGCAATTCAAAAAGTTAAAAGAAGCAATAAAGGAAAAAAAAAAAAAGGAAAATTGAAAGTTAACAAATGCTTTTACATAAAGCTAAAAGTTAAAGCAATGAGAAAGATGAAAATGCTTAAATTCTTCGCTAATATAATTTTGACTAAAAGCAAAAAAAAAAATTTTCCTTTTCAAGTTTAACAAGAAATAAACTTTTGATTATTATATTCAATCATAAATTAACAAATAATTTGTAGTTTTTTTTTTTTCAAAAATTATTAAAATAGAATATTAACGAACAAATAAAATTTCATTGAATAATTCTTATTTAATGATCTTTTCTTATTCATTTGCATTAATTTAACATTCTAAAAAAAAAAAAAGCTAGAAAATAAGTTAATTTTGTAATTTGTTTGACAAATAATTATGTAAATTTATAAATGGATTATTTCGAATTGAAGTTAAACTTTTTTGAAAAATTATTTTCATTTTTTTTCTTCTCAAAATAATTCTTTTCATTCTTCTATTTTTCACATTTTACTTTTTGTTTTAGAGATTAACTTACTTAATATTTGCTTTTCATTAAATTATGATTATTTAAATAGATTGAAGTTTCAAAAAGTTAGAAATCAATTAGTAAATTCAATTTGTAAATAAATAATTTTACATAATTCATGCAGAGCAGTTGCATCCTTCAATCAGTTATATAAATTTATACAAAAAAAAAAAAAAACTTTTATCAATCAAACTTATATTTATGAATTAAAATTATAGTAAAAACAATCTGTTTTAATTTTTTTCAAAACATTTTTAAATGTTAGCATTCAACAATTTTTTTTTTTTGTTAGATAAAAAAAAATTGTTGCGTGATTAGAGCTAATCTATTGAAAAAATGCTTTTCATTTTCAAATTTTTCATCTCATGGAGAGAGAGAGAGAGAGAGAGAGAGAGAGAGAGGATTGACTAAAAGTATTAATAAATTAACTAATAACACCAATAAATTAGCTAATAAAAGGATTTTAAGCAAATGAATTTGGTTTGATAAAAAGAAAACTCACATTAATTTTTTTTTTTTTTTTAAATAATTGAATTTCTTTTTTTTTTAAATTTATTAATTTGATAAAAGATACAAAAGCAAAAAGGGAAAACAACAACTTATTGAGTAATTTAATGATACTTTTTCATGTGTAATGCCAAAAATTTGTAAATAAAATGAAATGCTGCACGAATTCAATAATAGCTTTTAATACAGTTAATTTCAATTTTAACTATTATTTGTTGCACGCTATGACAATTCTGTGTTTCTTTCTTCTTTTTATTTTTATTTTCCTTTTTTCTAATAGACACTGTATTAATTACATTAATTAATTAATTAGTTAATTAATTAGACAAATAATATAGGTATAAATAATCACCTGAGATATTTAAACTAAGATTTAAAATAATCACAATATGTTAAATGAAATGAAACAAGAAATTTGAAAGTAAAATGAAAGAAAATATTTGGCACTTTTTTTTTTTTAGTACAATTAAATTAATCAATATTCTACTGTCGTGTCAACATTCTTTTTGCAATTTTAAACATCTTAAATTAATAACTTATTTATTAGTGATTATAAAAAATTCTACATTCTTCACAAAAGCTTTAATATTCTTTCCATTCCATTTTTTTTTTTTGAAAGTAATAAAAATTTTTTGCATAATTTTTCTCATTTTATTCAAATTTTACTGCGCAAAAAGTTAAAATTTTATTGAAATTTTAAATCATTTGAATCGATCTTATCGGTAACTAAAATTACAATTTTCGATACTTACTTCTCTCCATTATCTTCTATAAATGACATGTATTTCATGTAATTTTTATGAATTTTATGAGTGCATTTGAAATGTTCGCTACTTTCGAATTGTTATTTTTTAAGTTATCAAATTATGTTTTTTAATTTTTTTTTTTAAATTTCAAATAAAGTGGATGCAACAAGTAAGTAAAAGTAAAGTAAAGTATATTAAATATGATGATATTTATTTGATTGTGAGAGATATATTTAAGTAAATGACAGAATATTTATTTGAGAAGGAATAATAAGTAATGTTTGGATAGGTATATAGTAATTCTATCCCATTAAAATTTCAAATAATTTAGAAATTTGATGAGTAGTGACAGCATCAAAATATAATCAACAAACGAAGCAATTTGATCTATTTTTGCTTAGTTTAGAATAAAAAAAAAATAAAGAAAAAGTATATTTTAAGGATTACTTTTAGAAAAAAAAAAGTATTATAAGGTTTTTCAGTTCTTAAAAAAAAAAAAAATTTTTTTTTTCTAATTCTAATATTTTGGATGAAAAATGAACATACAAAAATGGAAAAGAAGAAATTTTTAACAAATAGAAGCAATGTTAGATGAACTTGGATAGTATAAAGATTGAAAGTATCCAGTTGAAATACGAAGGTGACAGGAAATACAAAACGGAACAGAACGGATTCGAAATTAAGTGACACAAACAGATTTGAGATCATTTGATTTGAACTTCAATATTTTGCGATCATTTAAGCGAACATTCTATCCATTTCATACAAATCAACTATTTACCGAAACAGAATCATTCGAACCGTTTCATCTGATCCAGTTTATTTTTAAAATTTAAAAAAATAAATTTTTTTACAATTTTTAATTAATTAAGTTTTTAATTTTAATAGGCAATGTTTCTTAATTTATAAAACAAAATGATTATTTCGTTTCTTTTTTTTTTTTTTGAATAAACAATTAAAACTTTTAAAATTTAATGATTAGTGAAAATTTTTTTTTTTTTTTTGCAGAAATGAAAAAGATTCACAATTTCAAGTTTATTTTTTTCAAAACTAAAAATTTTTTGCAGCATAAGACAAAAATATTTGATTGAAATAAACCAATGTGACATTGCAAAAATAATGTAGAAAAAAGTATTTCGAATAGCTATCTTAAAGTCAAATTTAAATTGCAAACTTTCTTATCTCTTTGTTTTTCTCGCTTACCATCTAATTCTAATCATTTTTTTTTTTGTCAACAAAATGCAAGATAATTTGAATTTTAATAAAATTTGTTAACTCTAAATAACTTTAAGTTTTTTACAAAAAAAAAAAATACATTTAATAGATAATTCATCATTTAACTTTGAATAATAAAAATTCATCTCTAAATGTGCTATTGGAACTATTTTTTAATTAAAATATAGAATTTAAGCAAATTTTAAATTTGTATGAATAAAGAAAATTAAATCAATTCTTTAAATCTATGAATACCTTTGCATTCGAATAGATTAGTGTAAGTAATTGGCCAAGAGATAACATTAGGCCCAGGGTCAATAAAAATATATATGAAAGTATTTATTGGTATTAGCGTTATGCAAAAAGAAGCAAAACAAGCCCTATTATTAAAATATAGTGATCTTTGGCTCTTGTAGCATATTTTTGCAAAAATATATTTTTAAAAATGCAAAAAGGAAATATGCTAGTATTAAAAGATAGTCAGCCAAGATAAGAGCAAGCCTTAAGATTGCTGCTGCAAGATTAGGCAAGAATGTTATTGAAGCCAAGAAATGAGAATTTGCCTACTTTTAAATATCAAAATTGAACTGTGATATTAGAGAAAAAAAAAAAAAAGTATTGAAAATTTATTCAATAAATTTATTTTATAAAAATAATGAGCAAAAAATTAAAAAATTTTTTGTTAAAATGATAAAAACAAAAAGTAAAAAAAAAAAAAAACAATGCAATTTTATTGAAATAATTAATGATAACAAATAAGTTTATTTCAATTTAGATTAACAAATTATAAATGAAATATTCAAAAAATTATTCAATTTTTCATTTTTTCATTTTTTTGTTAAAAATTTTTCTCAAAAAAAAAAAAAAAAAAAAAACAAATTGAATCATAAAAATTTTAACAATTACATGGATAAGGATGAAATAATTGGAAAAGAAGAAAAATGAGTTCCATTTTTCCTTTTTTTCTTTTTAACAAATTTTCGAATTCACAATGTATCTTTAATGGTTCCTTAAATTCATTTTAATGTTATTACAGTAATAACTTTTTCACATTTCCTTTTTATCTCTCACTCTTCTTTTTTTTTTTTCTCTTCTATAATTTTATTCTGATAATTTCCATATTATTACTTTACTTATACTAAATTTCATATGTTAATAAACAGAAGAAAATTTTGCTAAATGAGTAATTTAAGTAAAACCTGAATTAGATTACAGTAAATGCCATAACTGATAGCAAATATTGGTAAAACAAGTCGGATCAACGTTTTTTATACTTTTCATAAAACCGATAAGTAATCAGGTTTATATTGAGACATAAGTAAATAACTTTTTATCTAACTTCTATCAATTTTTAGCCTAAAAATATGACAACATACGGAAACTGACTGAAAAATGATTTCAGAATATCAAACAAAAAAATTTATTTTTGCCGTAATATTTTCATACTGATATCAGTGTAATGTAATATTACATAATACTATCAAAATACATAAATAATAATATAAAAAAATAATTATCACAAAAAAAAGCATAGCAAAACTTCTTTCACAATAAAATTTCAGCTTTCCGGTTTGATTTGCCTTGTTAAACCGTATGGGGTCATACCTTTTTGCGAAGCGCATTTATTTGTACCATATTGTAATGGAATTACCATCTCACCACGACGTATCACTGATTCCGGAAAAAAACGAGGACGACCCTGGGAAAGTTTAACAACCCATGACGGAAATGGTACTGGGGCATTTTTTGATTGAGCCTGAAAAAAAAAAAATAAAATCATTGTCTTTTTTTTTTTTTGAAAAAGATTAAAACGATATAACTTTTAAAATACAATTGTAATCATTTAAACGTTGTAAAATTAAGAAAAATAAATTATAGTAGTTGGAAAACTAAATAAAATTAAAAAATTTTATATAAAAATAGTAACAATTAACTATGTGAAGTTAATAAATGATAAGAAATAATCAAAAAACAATTAACAGTTTGATAAACTTAAAAAGTAATATGTGTATGCAACAGAATAATTGCTAACAGTAAATTATCAAAATAAAAAGATGAACGATTGATAACACTTATCAGTTGTTTTCTTTTTCTTTCTCATTTTCTCGGAAGAGAAATTAAATTTTTTTTTTTTTTTTTTTTTTAAAAGATATTTTGGAAGCTTTTAGTAATTGCATAGCTAAAAAAAAAAAAAGAAAGTTAAATTGTTTAGTTACGAAAAGAAAATTTAGACTTTGTCTTGTTGTATTGATAAATTTGTTAATTTAATCATTAATTAATTACAATTACAACAAAAGGAATTATTTGAAATTTTTTTTATCAATTATGAATTTATAAAGTAAACAAATAGATTAATAAATTATACCACAGCAGCTAATGCTCTAAGACATTCGATTACTTTGTAGCATTGTTTATTTTCATACAAATCAACTGTTTGAAAACATGAAATTTCTGGTACACCGTACGATTTAATTGCATCCAGAAAATTGCTTATATTTTCCATCTGTAATAGTCACAAAAGTATTTTTAATTTTTTTATTTTTTATCAGAATTAAATTTTTAATTTTTTATCAGAATTAAAATTAAATGGAAATTAATTTTGCATTTCATTAAATTAGTACTAAGATATATATCATTTGATCCTATTAAAATATCACAATAATTTCATAAGCAATAAATTATGCAACAAAATTAATAATTTCAGCAATTATTTTTATTTCTGGATAAATATTTTTACATATTTTTTATTTTCAAACATATTTTAAAACAAAATTTCTAATAATTTACTTTATGAAAAGGCATTTTTGGTTT
Organism: Brugia malayi; assembly: GCF_000002995.4. Lineage (NCBI taxonomy): Eukaryota > Metazoa > Nematoda > Chromadorea > Rhabditida > Onchocercidae > Brugia > Brugia malayi. The sequence continues at coordinate 2,717,564 of NW_025062476.1, read as the reverse complement.
AGCATTGTATGGTAGCGCATTTGTCTTATCCAGTAATCGATTCATTAAACTGAAATTAACAAAATTAAAAAAAAAAAAAAAAGAGAAATAGAAAAATATTTTGAAATTTAAGGAATTTAAGAAACATAAAAAAAATGAAAGATATGCTTTTGGATTTATATTTGCACCTAAATATTTCGAAGAGATTTAAAAATTTTGCATTAATCATTTCAATATGTTTTATATTTTGCAAAATAATAGCATTTCAGTGTCATTTCAAATTTTATTCCGCAATACTTTGAATAGTTCAAATATTAAAATTTGCTTAAATTTGAAATTTTAAATTTGTAATTTAAAAACTTACACACATAACCGAGTGCCATCCTTCAATGCATCGGCAACATCTTGAGCTGTTTCAAAAGTTGATGGATCTTTATCAAATTGCATATTTGTTGCATGCTCAATCCAAAATAGCACTTCTTGCGCTTCTTCGATACTGAAGCGTGCCTGATTCTAAAATTTTCAAAATTTAATTGCAAATAATTAAATTAAATTATTTTTTCAATTGAACAACAAATATTAATAAAATGCTTTTTTTTTATTTTAAAATCATTGCTGTTTTGCTTTTTCATCAATACTTTTTTTTATTTTTATTTAGTTTTTTTTATTTTCTTGCAATTTCATGCATAAATTTCTCTTTTCTTATCAAATTTAAATTAATTGTATCACATTAAATGCATTAATTATTTATGTTAAATTGGCATAAATTATTTTTTTACACAAATATATTTAAGGTAAATTAGTAATTATTATTGCACATTGAATATAGGCCAAAATTATAATTCTTTTTATTCAAATTAATGCTAAAATTGATCAATTCAAGTTATACAATCATTTAAATTATAAATTTTAATCGTTTCAGATTAAGAGAAATATTTCAGTTTCATAGACTCATAAAATCTACCGAAGCAATAATGACCGATCAAACTATACTACACATACAACTATGTCATTTCAACAAAAGTTATATTAAACTATAAAATTGAACTCTCATATAAAGATGTTAATAAATTATAAATTAATTATTTAAATATAATTACTAATTTTTTTTTCTTTTGATTTCAAAAAAAATGATTAAACATTGAAAAAATCTTCTTTGTTTTATCTAATAAATAAAAAAAAAAAACATTAATCTAATCAATCAAATATTTCTATTAAAATATTTAATTGATTTGAAATGTAACAAAATGTTTAACAAATAATTATCATTTGTAATTTAATTATTATCAAAAACTTTTGTAGAAAAAAAAAAAAATTTTTTTTTTTCTTTTTACGAGAAATGTTACAAATAATTATTTTATATAAGGAAAGAAATAAAATTTATTTGATGAATTAATGTATGAAAGAAGAAAAATAACTTTTTCGTTAACAAAGAAAAAAAAATTTTTTTTCGTTCTTTTTTTTTTGAGAAAGAAATATTTATTATTTTATTTTATTATATAAATGATAAGAAGAAATATTATTAATTAATGGAAAAAGAGGAATAATTGCCATATTATACATAATATTTCATTTTTTTTTTCCTTCGTTTTATTATTTGCGCAAACATTAAAAAGAAGAAATTAAAAAAAAAAAAAAAAAAAAAAATGATAAATAATTATTTACACAGAAAAAAACGATGCGATTTTCTTTTTTTCCTTTTATCAGTCAAAAGCGCTTCGAATCAAACAAATAATTAATTCTCTTTGCTATATTTACCATAAAATAAAATGTAAATATTGTAATGAACATCTGCTTCCCTTCACTCTCAAATATTTTTAAATTATTTTTTTTTTTTTTTTAATGCAAATTGATTTATAATAATTTAAATAATATTTCCTCTTTTTTTTCTTTCTTCCACTTTCTCTTCTCATTATTAATATTCTATACAAATAGTTTTATTAAAAATAAAAAAAAAGAGATATTTTTTTTTCTTTCATTTAAATGTGACAAATAAAATGAATTAATATTGAGGAGTGAAAAATTAAAACAATGAAAAAGTTTATTATCATTTCGAATTTTCAAAATTCCAATTATCATTAATTTTTAACTGTACATATTTGCTGGACAAATAAAATCAATCAAATAATTACAAATTAATTTAAAATCATTTCATTTTCATCAAGATGGAAAGAAATTTTTTTTTTTTTTTTTGGTTTCTTTATAGAGTAAAGAACAAAGTAACTTTGATGAAAATGAGTAAAGAACAAAGTAACTTTGATGAAAATGAGTAAAGAACAAAGTAACTTTGTTGAATGAAATGTTTAATTTTCCTTTCTTCCATTTCGAAAAATAAGAAGGTTTACAAATCAGTTAAAAAGAGAATTAATTTTTTTAAGTATTGCATACCTTTTATTATTCTTTAGAATGCCAAAAAGAAAAAAAATAAATGTAAATACCATTTTCAAATATTATCCATCCACCATTCAACAATTATTTACTCTTTTTTATTTTCAAATCTTGATCACTTGATCATGTTGATCAAGTGATCAATACTTATCAGCGTTATCTTTTCTCTCTTCTTTTCCATTTTTCCTTTTTCTTTTTCTTTTTTTTTTTTTTTAGATACTTTAACTTTTTGAAGGTGAAACTAAATTACAATTACAATTTGTTCGTTTAAACGTTTAGGCTAATAGTTTTGACCTTTCTTTTTCGTTCTTTGTTAAAATTTGTATGTATTTGTTGGTTTGAACAAATCTGTTCACTGTATTATTGTTGAAAATGTGACAGTAAAATGAGCAACATAGTTGAGAAATGAGGATGAAACGGCTGAAGAAGTGGTAAAATTAACCTTGACGGAAGATTTAAGATGAGCGGCGCAAACCTACTACAAAAGGGTCACCTATTCTTAACCTGCCAAATCAATTGTAATTATTTTCGTAATGTTGTTTATATTCTTTTTATTAACCATAGTATATTGCTTAGATGGAAAAAGTTTTTTTTTTTAGTTATTCCAGGTTAATTTTAGGCTTCTAACGATTGAATTACCATATTCAAGTTGTTTTTTTTTTTTTCTCTTTCTTTTGCCTGGAAATTTATATTATGAACATTAAATTATTTGGTAATTTCCATGATAATTTGATTTTTTTCGTTTTTTTTTTTTGGAAATTTAATTGCTTGAAACATTAAGTTAATTGATAATTATCTACAGATTAATGAAAATAAATAATAATTTACAGTAAACATATGGGTTCAATTTTAGTTTATAAAGTTTATAAACTTATCACTAAATAATGGATTATGTGAGTAAGTGTTAAAAGATATTGAAATATTTGCATATATCACAAAAAAAAAAAAAAAAAAAAATCTTTTATAAATGAAAAAGGAATTTGAAAGACTAAAGAGAAAAGATGCAAAATGTTATAATATTATTAAACATCAAATTTACTACTACTGTCAAATTTTTTCACCTCCTCAGAGTTCACATAATTTTTTTTTTTTTTTCTAAAATCTAAAATTTTATTTTCTAAAATCTAAAATTTTATTTTATTTTTTCAAACGAAAAAAATTTTATTTTTCAACTCAATCAGCTGGATAAACACTGATCACATCATTTGAGAAAATTTAAACGTAAATAAATTAAAAAATTACATCGATAAATTTAGAATAATTCATGAATAATTGTAATAAATAGAATCGTACGATCGGATAGCTTATCAATGTTAACATTAGTGATCGATTTCTGATCTAATTATTTTACATTAATGAAATGACGAAAATGACGTACGTAATAGATATAACACTAAGATAATACATAACAGCTAATATATAATAGTGAACATGGATTAAATATGTTAAAATTACACAATTAAAAACAAAATAATAGTAACATTAGGAATTTTAGTAATACTTATAAGTCAAGTTAATTTTGAATTTTATAACTTTGATATGGCATTTGAAAGGTTTTTTAAGATAAAGTATTGAATTGTATACGTACGACATTTCATCACTCATAAAATATATCACAACTAAATTCTATACAAATTTTTAAAATATTTAAAAATTTAGCGGAAAAATTCTGGAATATTTTTCGATCGTATTCATAAAATATTTTTACATCCTAAGAAATAATTTTCTTTGTTTTTTTGAATATTTATATCATATCATAAAAAAAAAAAAAAAGAAACTAACTTTCCTTTCCAATTCTCGGCTAAGGCCATAACTTGGCCCATGATTGGCCATGATATATTGATGATATGATAGCACAGCACCGATTGTAATAATTAGAAAAATATTTGCTTAATGAATTTCAGCAGAAAAAAAAAAGAAAAAGAAAAGAAAAATTAACAAATTTTGAGCATAAAGCTCATATTCATTGGAGTGTAGAACGTACGATCGTCGATTTATTATTGTCCACTAAAATAGAAAGAAAAGCATTGGAGGAGTAACAATGATAGTAGTAGTAGCACCACAACCGATCATAGAAGAATGCGATCATTACAAACCACAGTGGACGATCGGGTATGTAAGGTATGTCGGATGATGAACGAATGAATGAATGAATGAATGAATGAATGAATGAATGAGTGGATGGATGGATGGATGGATGGAATGATCGAATGAATAAATGAATGAAGGATCGAATGATCGAATGAATGAATGAACGAAAGGTGAGAGGAAGGAATAAATGAATAGAAGTCACCTAAAGTCACCTGCCTTCTTCTTTCGAAGAAAGTATAAAAACACTGAACACTACCAATCAACAAATCAACCAACTAACCAGTAACGATCACAATACATGCACAATCTATCACTCTATCTATCAGTCTATCTATCTATCAGTTCATATACCTATCAGTCCGTCTATCTATTAGTCTATCTCTCTATCAGTCCATCTATCAGTCCATCTATCTATCAGTCCATATACCTATCAGTCCATCTATCTATCAGTCTATCTATCTATCAGTCCATCTATCTATCAGTCCATCTATCTATCAGTCTATCTATCTATCAGTCCATCTATCTATCAGTCTATCTATCTATAAGTCTATCTATCAGTCTATCTATCAATCTATCTATCTATTTCTGTATATGTCTTCTTTTAGTAATTAACCAAAGTTTTACAAAATAGGTCAGAATATCAATGTTATTTTGCACCATTTTTACAAAATTAAAATATTTTCTTTAAATCTTTTAAATTCTTTTCGAAATTTAAAGATGCGAATAATTTTATTTTAAATAATAAATGGTGCAAACAAAACATTCTTAAAAGAAAATACTTGTAAAAGACATAACAATAAAGGGAAATTTCATTCATTTTTTCATTTGTTGGTTAAATTAAAATATGGCGTATTTGTCCTAATAGAATAGTAAAAGAGAGAGAGAGAGAGATAGAGAGGGGGAGAGAGAGAGGGAGAGAGAGGGGAAGGAAGGGAGAAGAAGAAATGGAATGCTGAATATATGATCTAAATTAATTTTCCGTCTTATCTGTATCATGATATATAAATAAATAAATATGCAATTAAGTAATTAAGTAAATAAATAAATATATAAATATAAATTTGAATGGAGAGGAGAGAGAGGAGAGGAGAGAGAAACGGAAGGAGAGAGGAAAGAACAGAATATATAATAAAGTTTTGAATAATAATAGTTGAAATGTTAGGAATTTCATATCTAATACTCTGCCAGTTATCAACAAGCAATATAAAATGTTGATATTATCTAAGAAAATATTTCGAGCAAATAAATTATATAAAAATATTTCTGTATATCGGTAATTTTTACATGATAACAAGGATGTTTTGATATTTGATTAGTGAAATTAACTTAACAATTCATTTGGTTGGATTAAATGATTACAACTACCGATGAAAAAGAATCAAAGAATAAATTTATCAACAGAATAATGAACTGATAATAATATCAATTATTTCATTTGTGAAATGAAAATGAAAAAATGAAAAAACAAAAACGAAAACTTTAGAAAATAATTTAGAAATGATTTCCTAAAAAGAAGTTAAAATTAAAGTAATTACAAGTAGTAAAGTGAAAATATTTCACTAAAGATTCTCTTTATTTGACTAAAAAAATACACAAACACAATTTTATCTGTGAAAAAAAAAAAAAAAAATTCTTTTTATTCTGTTGTTCGTTGTTCCAATATCGTTTTTCCATTCTATGAAATTAGGACAAGATTAAATAAATCTGAAAAATTTCGTTATTCTGAAATTATAATGAGATATTAGGAAGTTGAGAACAAACCAAACAACTTAAAAAATTTTTAGTCTATACAATTCAGTTCTTAAAAACTTAAATTTCATTGATACCTTCCTTTAAAATAGGTAATTAATGATAACAAGTATATAATTATAAAGTGAGTAAAAAAAAAAAAAAAGAAGGAAAATCCTGATTTCAAAGTCATCTCAGTAAAATATTGGATGTGATTTTTTTAAAAAAAAAAAAATGTAAATAAATTATAGTAACTTTAAATTTTGATAACCTGTTATTTTTCGATTATATTTCTAATTTTTTCACAAGTAGTTATTTAAATTTGTGAATTGTGTGATATTTTGTGTAAAATTACGAATCAAAAATATTTCAATGGAAAAAAAAATGAAAAAAAATGAAAAATTTAATTTAAAAAAAATTAAAGTTAAATTATTGTTTGTTCAAACAATAAAAGAACCTGTTGACTCAGTTAATAAATAATACAGATTTTATTTACTGAAATGATTTTATCGAAATTGAAAAATCGAAACTTCAACTGTTAGTTCTCTCTCATAAGTGACAGTCTGTGTATTTGAGTTGTGTGTACAGATGCTAAGAAATTCAATTAAGGAAGTACTTTTTCATACAAAGAGTGCGATGAAACCAGTCGCATCAAATTTTAAAATTTCAATTTAATAAAAGAAATTTTAAATTTCTACAAAAACCACTAGTCAGGTAATATATGTATTTCTTTGATTTAACATATCGTGTAGTGTATTGATGTTAAATTACTATCATAATCTATTGAAATGGAGTGGGACATTTCACTGATATTTTATTGCGACTATTTATTCATTTGTCATCAATGACATCGATAGTTGGAATAAATGACAGTCTGCGAATTTTATATTTTAGTGTATGAAGTCATTGAATTTCCACTTTCAGCATTCATAGCAAATAGTTATAGTAGGAGCCATTTCGGGATAAATGAAATTTGTAAGTAAAATATATCGTATAAGTTAGCAATTGTTTCATTTATTTTTAGCACTCAAAATTAAATTGAATACATGCCAAAGGTTTCTGACTTTCAAGAGATTTTTCATATAAACCCAGCGAAAGTTAGCAAACAAATTATAAATGAAGTAATGCATTTATGTCTCATAAAAAAATTTTTACAGACGTCGTTTAATTACATAAATAGAAATAATTTTCGAGAATAGAGAAAATAAAGACTCAAGAATTGACCCACAGACACCATGTACATTTAGCAGAAATTTTTTTCTTGTGGTAGTTTGATGGAAGCGACTACAATTAGTCAATGGTTATATATAATAAATAGCAAGCATACATTTGTTGAATTAACTGGAATTCGAGATAGGATTAGAAAGAGAACCGCTCTTAAAGGTGAAACATTTTACAAACTTCGACACAAGAAATGATTAATTCCCGCGATTTGAAAAGACCCTACTTGTTCATCAAGTTCTTTCAAGAATGAATAATGGATTTAAAAGAAGAAGTACAACGAGTTAGGAAAATTGAAACCCAGAAACACAACATAAAAGAAACTAAATAAGCTCGATTAACGTATCAGGGATGTTTTTATCCGTAAAAAGCGCATTAAAAGCTGTTTCTGCAAAATCCGCATAAAACATGCAAGCACGGTCGCAATCGGGCATGAAATTCCCTTCGATAAACGAGACACAAATTTTGCGCGTAGCAAAATCTGAAAATATAAAATGCATGTTAGCGGAACCGATCAATAAATCCATATAAAAAACCAAATTATTGATGTAACACCAAATTGGACAATGATGAATCTCATAAAAAAGAAAAAGAAAAAATAAAAAAGAAAACACAAGTTTTTTGATATTTTCAAGAAACATTATCAAAACTGAGCTGAACTGAAAATTATTTAAGTTCAAAAAAAAAGAAATCTAATCTAAATTAAAAAGCACATTCAAAATCAAGGCAGGCGAATTGAAAAAACTCAAAATTCTCATATGCTATTGAAGAAAACAAACCATCAGAGTCCCATTTCAACATTATATCCATTCCATACATTGCTCGAGACTGTGCATTTGGGACAATTCCGCGTGGAGCTTTTTCTCTGAAAAAAGAGTCTGCTATGAATAATTCCTTTAAAATATTAGAAGCCAAAAAGCAGAAGTAATCCTTGTTACTTAATCTCCTCTTGCTTTATTACTGTTTGACAGAAGGTCGAGAAATATTGTTAAATAATCATACTTAGATACAGTTTTAATAACATCTTTGATAACTTCATTGATTTTTTCTTGTATTTCGCTCCACTTTACAGCATACAATTTCTCCCATTGGTCAATAAAATCTTCGCAGTGCATCTTAGATGAAATAGAAAACATGGATTTGCATAGAAAATAATATAAATCAATTCCATATGTAGCATTATCATTGTTATCATAAATTTTAAAAAAAGAAAAGAGAAAATTAGTTATAGTGGAAAAAATTTATTCATAGTCAAATCAGCTAATGTTTTGTTTTTCGATAAAAAGATGGAAATTCAGAATGAAGAATAATTGAAAGCAACTTACATTTAAAACATTGTCACCTTCAGAATAATTGAAAACTGTGAAATGAGTGTCACGGTCATCCAACTGGGAAAGGGAAAAGTCACTGAAACTCAAATGTTTAAACTCACCAAGTAGAAAAAAACACTGTAATGAAACTAAAATTATGTATATACTTTAAGATAGGAAAGCTCATCATTTTCTTGCGATACATATTTTGAACAATACGAGTAAGCACGTACTACTGAAGGCTCAGAATGATAGCCAAACAACCATTCTGTTTAAACCGTTAACAAATTATATATTCGGTTGTTTCGGCCTCCTCGTACCGACTCTCCAAGTTGTAGTAATTCCTTGATAGAGCCTTCAGAGTACCGCACCAATGAATAATAAGAATGTTTAATCGTTTTTACTCCTACATCATGACTGGAAACGCTTATCAAATTGCAAAAGAAAATGATTTTTAAACAAATACTTAATTCTAAATAAACCTACTTGATTGCAAATCGTACCCAAAAATTTTTGCACAAAAATAACTTTAATGGGCGTAAACAACGCAAAAATATGATATAGCGTAAATCAAATTTCACCATATTACCGTTGTCAGGTCTTCGAAAGAGGACAGGTCGATGAATATATTTGCACGCGATCTAAAAAATAAGAAAATTATTTTGCATATCGGTTGATTAAGTTATAATTCTGACCAATATTTGCAATAAAATTAATATATTCCACTTACTATTTACCTTAGGTCCACTTTCGATAAGACGAATAATATAGGATAAATTATCAGTCACATGTATATCTAGACCTCGTGCAAGATTCCATGGTTTTACTATCCATGTATTATCCATATTCCTGAATAAATTAGGAGAATCATTTTACTATAAAATTCGAACCATGCTTCTGTTAAGATGGAGTTTAGGACGAAATATTGGGCCTGGTTCTTTAAAAAAAAAACTTTAGTATTCGTAAAAGAAATTAACGATGAACTTTGAAATTGGTATCAGCTTATCTTCATTTAGACGTTACAAAAAAAAAACTGTTATCCGGGTAGTCGGAAATTTCTAAAGGAAGAAAATTATGGATAAACATCGGTCAAGATCTGCCACTTAGATAAAGCACACAAGAAAAAAAGAAAAAAATGGAAGAGGAAAGCAAACTTGCGAGCTCGTTGTTGATAATACGCCACAAACTGTGGCAATTCAGTCTCAAGATTAAAAGTAGTTTCGAACCACAGAGGCTGCCAGTGCATCAGTTCTGGATCTATCACACTATCACGATATACTGATTGTATTGCCGCTGTCAACAGATCTTTCACTGTTAACACGCTGTCGTAAGGGTACTGGTTTACCAAAGCTTTCGGATTTTTCTCATACAGACTTCTGGAAGTAAAGTTTTCCTTTTCAAAAATTAATTTCGAGAAAGTCCAAATTTTTGTTCATTTCCGGAGTACAAACTATCATCTGATTACACAATTTCCGATAATTCCAATGATTACTGATATATTTAATACTACGACTGTAAAACTTCCCGAATACATCTGGATTGACCTTCACAACCGTTGAAAAGTGTAATAAGAATTAGTACCTAATAATTTAGACGAAACATTTTAATCGTTAAGAAGAATTTTGAAAACAAATTACTTGTAATCACTGAAATGCTTCCGCATCCAAATGAGGTCAGCATCTTCAATGCAATTAACTTTTACAATCTCAACTGTTTTTAGATTTGAAAAAAACTGCAAATCGTCGCCAAATACATGTACTTTCTTTGATGATAAATGAATACCAGGAACAACATCCGGAGCATTCAGTGGAAGAATGTCAGGAACACAAGAACGCTAAAATATACTAGGAATGATGTAAACCAATTCACTAAAATTCTTTTGTGAAAGCATATGTCAACACAATTATGTTAAGTTTCTTTCACATTCAATTTGATGATATTTGTTCATTTTTCAGAAGGTATGAAATAGCTTTACTGTAAAATGCGAATCTGGAGCAACGATATGTTCAAGCCTTTCGCCTGTTAAATCTACAGGAATCCATGGATGCATTAAGATGTGACGCCATTCTGGATGAGTTCTCATAATCATTGTATCAACGTAGTCGCGAGTAACAGCTTCTGTAATTTTAATATTTCATTTCTGTTGATGGATTTTAACAAAACACAGTGAATAACAGATTCTCCAATCAAAAACTAATAAATACCTTCAATTTCCACATTCTGAATAGGAAACAACAAATTGTAGGCTATATTTTCCGGCATATGAAAGATAGGTACCATTCTACAGTTAGGCAAATGACTATGGCCAATTCGAACACCAAACTCATCAGGCATATACCACAAGGGCATGTCGCACTCATCCGGTTCCTAGAAAGAAATGCTTTAAATCAGAAAGAAGTTGATTTCAACAAATTCTCGTTAGATTTGTCGGAAATAAAAATCATTACTTTGCTGAAAAATCAAAAAATAAACAGTTGAAATGAAATTTGGTGCCATGCAAAATCTTGAGTATTTTGAAAACCTTTTCTAAGAATCGCATTGTATAGGTATGAATGTAACGCCACATATGATGTAAAACTTCATTTATTCGGCGTTCTTCCTCCGAGACGGTAGTAAGACTTCCTGACATTGGGGTTCCTGTTATGCTTTCCGGAAGACTGTTATGACGTTCTGAAAAAAAAAAAAAATAGCAGTAGTTTTATACAGAAAAATTTGATAAGCATACCAAATTCGTGCTGAGAATATTTGCAACGTAATTTTTACCTGTGTTGTCCTGTCATTTCCGACCAATTATGAATTAATAAACATCTTTATTTTAGTGATCGATATTTCACTTAAGGCTAAAAGCTATGAATATTAATTGACACTCACACAAACTACAAATGAAGATATACCTTTAAAATTACTTGGTCCAGCTTCAGCATCAAGTTTAGAATTATTTGATCCGGCATTACCATCACATTTATTATCATTATGCTTTTTAAGACTGTCACTATGGCTCATCGATTTCACTATACCTTCGTCCTCATTACTTCCAGTTCGCCAGTGCAATCCACTAGGAATTTGTGAATCGTCACCACTACCACCGTAATCCGAATGACTTTCAGCTGTACTTCTTTCTTGATCCTAAAATAGATAATTTTAAACTGAATGATAAGAATGAGACCTTTTTAACTAAAACTGAAATCGAAGAGTAGCTTCTTATGGTGTTCATATTGTTGGATATCAAAAAAATCCCAGTGCACTAGCAACTAGAAATTTGAAATGTAAAAAAGCAATATACTGTGAAATAGCCCACAGTCTTTAAATAATAATGCTATCGAACAATAATCGAATCACTAATTACATTACATGTAAATTATGGTATCTTGTTACATAGTGGTCCTACTAAAATAATCCAACATACATTATTAAGTCAGTATTTTTCATTCCAAAACCCGCTGATTTTTAGAAATACTAAAGATTCTTGGCTTCTCGGTGTAGGTTATAAGCATCTGAATGCTACAGATTATCATGTCATTCTCGAAGACTAATAATGAACATTAATCTCTCGCCTAATGTCTGACTATCAATGACTCTATTTATTAAGTGATATGAAAAACATATATCATACTTCAATATTGAAAACATTACAAATCCGATCCAGAAGATCAGGAATTTCACGTAGTTGTCTTCGTGCGATCTGTGGTCGAAAAGTCCACGCATGATCTATGAGAAAAATGCTGAAAGAAACAAAAACTGAAATACAAAGATATCAAATTTAAATAATAAATTCTTGGACCAATTATTTATGGGAATATGCAGCGAAGGTGATTCTCACGACGTAATTAATATAGCTTGATTTATCCATCTAACTCATATCTATTTACCTTCTAATAACAGCTCTTCCCTCCTGCATTTTTCTGTTCGTTAAGACCAGAAATGTAATTTCTTCTAGAACATACATCCCAGATATGAAATATGGCTTCAACATCTTATAGTTAAAGCATTATTGACAGGAAAAAAGCATAGTTAGATGGAAAACTTAAGTGAAGTTGAGAATACAAACTTCATTCAAGTTTATTTTTTGAATTTTTTGAAATTTGAAAATTTTTGAATATTTTTTTTTCTGATTTAAGTTTTTAAATCCCTTAAATAATTTAAGATGTTATTAAATCTCATTTACCAGTTGGGATCATCCATTCTCAACTGTTGCAATGCCACAACTGTATAATGATGCTTGCCATCTTCATTAATTTCTTCCAAAATTTGAAAAAAGTCACCCGCATCAAATATTTCATTGACAAGCTTTTCATGTAAGCGTCGCCAAAAATGTTTCGGTACACCGGCTGCTAACAGCTGCTGTTGATGTCTCGATTCGAAACCTTCATATTTATTATCATCAATGTTTTTCGTTCCCATTTCTTAAAATTAATTTTGCATCAAAAATCAACAAGAAAGAGAAAAGAGAAAAAACAAAAAAAAAAATTCGGCAAATTAACATTTTGCAATGATTATAACACTCCAACAGTATAATCATAATGGTAATTATGGATTCTACATGGTATTAATTAATTAATATTTTCACAACAAATATGATAGAACTTAAAAATGTAAATATAATTTGAAAATGTATAAATCAAAAGGTTGCCAATCCTTCTAAAAAGTCATAAATATATGAAAAGATACGGAAAAGCTTCCCATTTTTCATCAATTTTAATCTTCGCAAATAGAAAAAGCAATACCAAATGTCCTCTCTGCTTCTTTTTCATTTTTATCAACCTGTCATATCTCGTGTATTTTTCATCGATCTCTGTGCTCTCCTTATTTGCTACATTCTTTTCTTTACTCTCAATCACTGCCACAAGTATAAAACGAATTCTATTTTCTAATTATTTCCGTTTCCTCTCTTTCACACTGTTTTATCCTCATGAGTATAGTCTATTTTTTACATACAGTCTACTGAGCTATGCTCTATTTTCTATTTACTCTCTATCTCTCTCTCTCTCTCTCTCCAACAAATATGAGTCATTCATAAATCCGTTCCTGAACTGTTCTATTTGTGGTCGAAAAAGAAAAATGAATACCTAACAATTATTAGTTGTCAAACAAAACAATAACAAACAATAATAACAATAACAATAGTAACAACAACAACAGCAACGATAACAACAATAAGTAGGAATAAGAAGAGTTTTTAACAATAAGGATCGCAACAAATAACAACAATAAATAGGAATAAGAAGAAGAGTAACAATAAGGATCGCAGCAAATAACAACAACAACAACAATAACAACAACAACAACAATTATTATTATTATATTATATTAATTTAAAGATAATCAATTCTACGAGATGTGCTCAGTGACGAGAATTCCGTCAATTGCAACAGTTGCAGGTGACATCGGGTGACATCATTTAATGGACCGAGAAATCGTATGACTCAGCGATATATTATCTATCGAAGAGAGAAAATGCATTTCATTTTTCAGAATTATATAGAAGGATGAAAATGATAACAAACGGATGAAGATATTCCATTAGAAATGTCTCTTTTTTTTATTGACAAAATATTCCGTTGAACAAAACTCTAATCGATATAATAATTGATGTGTCATTTATAAAAACTAATTATTATTTTTTAGAGAGAGAGAGAGAGAGGGAGAGAGAGAGGGAGAAAAGGAAAAAGAGGACGTTCTTATTTATTTATTTATTTTTTCTCTCGTTCAGATTAACAGGATGGTATAATTTAATGGGCAAATATGATGTAATTATTATCGTTATAGAAAAAAAAAGAGAAAGAACTTTTTTTTTTTTTACTTTAATTTGTTTTTGAAAGAACTTTGATCGAATAAATTTCAATTTGACAGGAAAAAAGAAACAGATTTTTTTTTTTTTTTTTAAACAAATTGTTGGTAAAATATGAAAATTTTAATATTCAATCTTAATTTTTCAGTTTGTCCTTCTTGTTGGATCAATATTTTTTAGTTAAAAGAATGATAATCTTACTATAATTTACTATCATTATCATTATCATTATCATTATTGCTACAAAATATCATCGTTGATATCTGTGTCATAAACAGAACAATTTCGCTTAAAAAAAATAAAATTGTGATGAAAATTATTCAGAAAAACATTGGCAAATTTAATGTTAACCTATCAATAGCCATAATTAAATATTTGTTTATTTTATTTGCTAAATATTTTGAAATTAAATTCTTTTAGATGAAAATTACTGCTCGCGTTTAATGATTAAAACAATTTGCATCTCATTCGATCCTGTTGAATTTTTTTTTTTTTTGAATTTGAATTTAAAGTAACATTTTTTTTTTCAGAATAATTTTTTTTTCAGATTTTTTCAATTTTGAAAATTTTTTTTTTTGAAAAAATCGTATAAAGCATAGTAATAGACAAGTTAATCAATCAGAATAGTTCCAAATATTCGAAGCTATAAGATAAATATCAATGATTAAGTTCATACCTGCTATGATTTTATCTGACCTTTAGCTCTTTAACTATAACGAAATTAGCTCAAAACGAAATTGGTTAAAAAAGTTTCTTTTCCATTAGATCAATTAAGCTTGATCTGATCAATTATGCTTGATCTGATCAATTATGATCTGATCAAACATTAGATTAATTATGCTTGATTGTTTGACAGTGTGACAATTATATCTGCCTAATATCAATGCTAAGTTATTCTTCTTTTCAATTGATTTCCATACATTCATTCGTTTATATGTATACATGCATGCATGCATGTATGTGTATGTATGTATGTGTGTGTATATGTATGTGTATGTATGTATGTATGTATGTATGTATGTATGTATGTATCTTTGTGATAATTATTAGATGAGCTGATGATTTTATTCATGGTTTCTTGAAAATGAGTCAATGATGTAAAAGGATGATGACTGGCTTTGTGTGTTTTATTAATGATACTTCATTCTGCTTCCTCAAAGCTCTTAATAAATGGATTTGAATTTACTTATTATCTTCTTGAGAATCTCTTTTGAGTTAATCAATACTAATTTACCTTTTCTTTCAATTTTTAAACAATACCATTTATAGTTTTATTAAAATGCAAAAATTGTAATTTTTTGTCAAAAAATTAATTATTACTCAAATTTTCAATTTGTAATTTTCTTATTAGCCAATGTATTATTTCATTTAATGCCGCAAAAGAATTGAAAATAATTTAATTTTTTTTTTTTTTTTTTTGCTCATATTTCATTATTAATTAATTTAATATTCTTCTTTTATCGGTATGTTTCTTTTTATTATATTAATTGAAGTGAATGAAATTTAATCAACATTTTCTCGAGAAAAATATTAGAAAATTCTGCTTGTATTCATTCAATTTGCTCTCTTTCTATTCTTTTGACTGCTCATTAAATTGCTTGTAGCATATATGAATAATTTCTTAAATTGAGTGATTCAATTATAAAACAGAATATTATAATGCATACGAACCTCTTTCAATCACTATTTTCAGAGCATTTCCGTATGAAAATGCATTGAAATTCACAATATTGACTCTAATTTTCTTGCCATCTCTAACGGATTTAACTGCTAACTGATTAATATGCTATCTCTTAACAAATAATCAACTAATGTTGCTCATAACAATAGCTAGAATCAATATTGTTGGCAGTATTTTCATCAGTATTTTTATTTTTATCATTATCATTACTATTACCACTATTCTATTTTTATTATCATTAATATTATTATTGTTATTGTTACTATTATTATTATTATTATTATTGTTGTTATTATTGTTATTATTATTATTATTATTATTATTATTATTATTATTATTATTATTATTATTATTATTATTATTATTATTATTATTATTATTATTATTATTATTATTATTATTATTATTATTATTATTATTATTATTATTATTATTATTATTATTATTATTATTATTATTATTATTATTATTATTATTATTATTATTATTATTATTATTATTATTATTATTATTATTATTATTATTATTATTATTATTATTATTATTATTATTATTATTATTATTATTATTATCAATGATGGTCAGAATATAATTTTAATACTAGAAAGTAGCAGCAACAATATTTATAATAATATACCACTATTCTATTTTTATTATCATTAATATTATTATTGTTAGTATTACTGCTATTATTATTATTATTATTATTATTATTATTATTATTATTATCAATGATAGTCAGAATATAATTTTAATACTAGAAAGTAGCAGCAACAATATTTATAATAATATGCCACTATTCTATTATTATTATTATTAATATTATTATTATTATTACTATTATTATTATTTCATTGTTTTTGTTGGTATTATTGTTGTTATTATTATTATCAATGATGGTCAGAATATAATTTTAATACTAGAAAGTAGCAGCAACAATATTTATAATAATAAAGAAGTAGTAATATTTGTTGTCATGTCATTGTTGCATTCTAAAATGTGATAATCAAAGTGACAGCCACTTTCTTGTCCTCCTCCTACCTTTCTGTCCTTCATCGTTATATTTATTATTATCATATAGCACTCACAACATTGCCAATTAATTATACAATTATTTATTTTCCCAGCATGATGCAATTTTATGCAAACTTTATTTTTCTTTTCATTGCATCTGTCGAGATTTGTATCATCAACAAATCATCAAAACATTTCATCTGGCAATCTATCTGAGATTTTTGAAGATCTTTTCAGATTAGAATTGCATAATCTCTTCAAGCTTTCCTTGTTATGAAACTTATTTTTAACGAAAAAGTCATTAATATTAAGATTAAGCATATATATAATATATTTTCATTTATTTTTGGCAAATTTTTTTCGTCTGATAATCACTTTTATAGTAAATTTTATATATTTTTCTAATTAATATTCAGAAACTAATTGAGAAAATAATTGGAGCAATGAATTAATGAAAGAGAATGAATCTATCACAAGTTAGTAGTCGTTATTTGGCATTCAGACGACGTTCAACTAAGACTGGGTTCATCAGTGCACTAAAATCACGGTAAATTTCTCTTTCATCTTTCATTCTTTTTGATAGAGAGAAAAGAAACTGACAGGTAATTTATTCAAATACCTGCAAAGTGGAAAATTAAAGCTAGTAACAGTAATGATACAATGTTAATTTCTCGAGGAAGTGATATCAAGGTAAGTATATTTTTATTTTATCCTTACTTTCCTCTGCTTATTAGAGCTAGTTAGTTTTTGGAGTATTAATTGCAATCATTTTTGATTTTTATTTTTCACTGAAAATTATTGATGGAGAATAATCTTTAAATATTATTCTTGCATCTTTTTGACATTCGAATTTACAAGATGAAACTTTTACACATATTTTATTTTATGCCAATCAAATTTAATTGCTTCCTTTCTTCTATTCTCCTTGCAATACTTGAAATGCTGATGAATATTATAAAGGAATTAATTAATGTACCGTTGAGAAAATTAAAAGATTTCAATTAAGAGATTGAAATAATGCTATTCAAAGGATAACATTAATTGTACGAAATAATTATTAATATAATTATAAAATAATTTATTACGAAAAAGTGCTTTTCATTTTATTTTAATAAATTTTTTTTTCCGTAATATTAAAATAAAAAAATTTTAGTTTACGAAACACAAAATATAAAATTAATATTTTCTTGTTTATTGTAGTATTAATTATCATTACACATATTTAAATAAGTTAAAAACCATAAAATTTAGAGTTATGTACAACTGTTAAAATTAAACACTTAGCTAAATATTTAAATCAAACTTTTTCTTATTTCCATATATAATTACATACACAATTAATTTTATATAATATTTTTCCTTTGGTGCATTTTCATCGGTAAATATTAATTTGCATCAAAGATACATGTAATCAAGAGAAGAAATATGATTTATCGATATTATATTAAAAAAAAATTATTCAAATCAAATTGTTTTATATGTAAACATTATAAGCCAATGAATTAATATGTAAATAAAATTGACATATTTTGAAAAAAAAAAAAAAATAATAATTTTTTCAAAGTTATTCATGGATATTTATTATTGATTATTATATTTAGTTTTCCTTTTTTTTTTTTTTTTTGCTTAATTCATTTCAAATTTAATTTATAGCTTTTAATGCCACAAACAATTTTTTTTTTTTTTTGACCTTTTTGAACGCATATTAAAATTAATTCTATATTGGAGATGAAAAATGAAACTTACTAAATACAAAGGGGGGTGCAATTTTCTTTTTCTTTAAAACATTTTTCTTTTCAAATAATGACAGTTGCAAATTTCATATTACTCATATTTCATTAATTTTTAAATACATTTTGTTGTTTTAGAATTTCGAAAATAAACGATGTTTTCATTTAAGAAATATTTCTTAGACAGAATGAAGAAAAAAAAAAAAAAATTGAATCAGTCATTGCATTCATTCATATAAATTTTAATAGCAATTGATATTTGATATTGATAAATTCATTAAATTTATTATTTATCAGTAATCATAGACATTTGAAAATGCGATATAGCACTTCAATATAAACATTTTCTTTTCAAATATTTCAATTTGTTAAAACATGCGGTAAAATTTTTTTTTTTTTTTTATTCCCATTTCTCTTCACGTATGATAATTTATCATTAAATACCGTTTAATTATAAAGTTAAAGTATCAGAAATACCTAAATGCGGAATTTTCCTGATATCTAAACCGAAGAGAAGGTGAAAAAGTAAATAAGAGAGAAGATGAAAGAGTAAACAAGAGAGGAGGTGAAAGAGTAAACAAGAGAGAAGATGAAAGAGTAAACAAGAGAGGAGGTGAAAGAGTAAACAAGAGAGAAGGTGAAAGAGTAAACAAAATGATTACTAAACTGCAACGTTTTATTTTCATTCTCCTTATGATTACTACGACATTTATAAGTTAGTCCTGCTGAGCTAATTTTAGTTAAAGTAAAAGGAAATAATAAAAATTTAAAATGAATGATTGATCGACAAATATAAGCTATAATTTGAATTGAATAATATAACAAATTAAAAACAGCATGGTACTTCTACGTATTTATATTAGCATACTGTTGTTTACTGCCAGTTGAAATGCTTGAATTATGCTTATCAATTTTATAGCTTTGAAAAAAAATAAAAAGAAATGAGTAAAAATTTTTCAAAACGATTCAGATATTAGTGATGGTCAATTCTAAAACTATAAATAGTAGTAATTAGAGTTATAAAAATGTTATTATAGTTATAAGACTTATAGTTGTTATTCCTAATAGTAATTCATATTAATAATAATGAATTTAATTTTTTCTTTTTTTTTTTTTTTTTTCGGGAGGGTAACTTTTTAATTCTTTGACTGATAACAAGCAGACAATTTTAAAAAAGCAATTTTCTTGAAATTAGTTACTTTTTTAAAGTAAGCTAACAATAATAACTAAAATTGCACCAACTAAAAGTATTGCATTATGTGGAAAAAATTATTCCTCCTTAACTTAATTTTATTCATTTTTAATAATTTTCAAATTGTTAATTTAATTATAATTAATTTTCTTTTTCGTAAACTTTTAGGCGTAATCGCTCAGCAAGTGATTCAGTTGTTCATCGGAAACTTTTTTGCAATTATGAAGAAAAAATTGAGATTATCGTTGAACTTCGGCAAGTTCTTCCAATTTTCTTATTTTAAATAATATTTGTTTGTCCCTTTACCGTTTTTTTTTTTTAAAAAAAAAAAAAAAAAAAAAAAAAAAAAGAAAAAATTTATGTTTAATTAATGTACATTTTAAAGAATACATTCAATTTTCAACAATTTTTGCATCAAACAAAATTTTTCTTAAGTGTAACAATAGCGCCACTTTGAAATTAAAATAAATTTCCTAAATTATTTATCAGAATTAAATTATTTAACAAATTTATCAGAAATTTTTTTTTTTTCAAAATTTCATTACTTTAATTATTTTTCTTATAATCGTTATCAAATGATTTTTTTTTTTTTTTTTGCGCTTTTTAGAAATTTTACTGATAGATTTACCACATCAAGCAATAGCTATGTCTTCAGTGTCCTTTATGAAAATGATAATGAAAACGAGAAAACATGGCTGTTGGTTTGTTTTTTTTAAGTCTAACTTAGCAACCATTTCAATATTTAATTTTAAATTTAATTTCAACAAAAAAAAAAAAAAATTTTAAATGTATAATGTGTTTCTTTTAGTTTGGATTATTTAATACTAACTATTGTCATTGCTATTATAATAATACAAAATGTACAGAGCAAAGTTCACAAATGCTATATGAAAAAAGAAATGAAATAACAATAACTTTTGACTTACTTTACTTTATGATTTATTCTAAAAGTTACTCTAAATTCGTATCATTTGTTTGGATTTTTCACAATTAAATAAAATTTTGAAAATATTTTTTTCACAGATTAAGCAAAATTGAAAAATCACTGAGATATTTTTTATTATACACAATCATTGCTTATATTACAGTTAATTATATTTTTAAAATCTGAAATTTACAAAATTAATATTTCGACTTGTTTAAATTTTAATTAATATAGGTCTCGAATTTAATCTCGAATTTATTTTCAGCATTCAACAAGCGAACCAGAATTGCTATGCTCTAATCATATTTCTTTTAATATGTCCTTTACTGTTGACTATCTCTTTGAAAGAGTACAGCTAATGAAAATTGAAATGTAAGCTTTTAATTTGCATATTTACATAAATATTTTTATAAAGGTTTAATTTTAAAGTTATAACTTGAATTTTTCCTTCCGATTAAATAATTATTAATACGGAAATTTTCATAATCACTAATTTGACTTTTCAGTAAGAGAATTTCAAATGAATGAACTTTTTATCTAATTTTATCCGAAAGTGCATTGGTGCTATTAATCGTTAAATCCTAATGATATGAACTTGGTGACATTTTGTATATTTGATCGGAAAACTGTAACTTAAGTACTTGTAAAGTAAGTTTAGTAGGTAATGATCACCGCGGGAAAAAATCCTGAATACAATTGATATGAATGAGATGTCGCGGGATTAAATACTGACAGTGACAGAATTATAAATAGAATTAGATAAAGAGTGATTGTAATATTATTGTTTTATTATCATGGATTCATAAATTTTAAAGTTTTTTTTTTTTTTTTTTTTTTTTGTAGAAGAGATTTTTCGATAGATACTTCACATAAAAATACAATTGGTAATGTCATTGGTAGTTCCATATTCAAACTCGATGAGTTAATTGGCGCATTTGGTACACAACTTCAGTTACCGCTAAGGTAATTTTTTTAATTAATTTGAAAAGTAAATTGATACCTAATATTACTCTTATGAGTACCAAATAAAAAAATTCCATTTTTTTGTTTGCTTTAGCTTTATATTTTTTATATGTTATTTTTTTTTTATATTTTATATATCTTATTTTATATTTTACAGTACAATTTAAAATAACAATCAATTTTCAGTGCAAAAACATCATCAATCAGTCAACTTGATGCGGTACCACAACAATCATATTGTGGTTGGATTCTTGTCTCTGCTCGTTTACCTGAAAAACCAGCACCTGTAATATTGCAATTTTCCGGGAAAAATTTACAAAAAAAGGACAAATTTTTCGATGAAACATCAGTTTTCTTTGCAGTAAGTAGTAGTACATTTAATGATTATCCAAGAATTACCTCTCAATAGAATCATCCAGGTAAAAAAATATATTTTTGCATAGCAGTCGATAACAAAACTTAACACCTGATAAAAGGTAATCAAAACGATATTTGGTATATTTCAGGCTACCTGTCGAATAATTTTTAGTTTAAACTAATAGTTCGATTTAATCTGATCCAATCTTTTTAAGTACCACTCAAACCCTGAAAAACCAGCACCTGTAATATTGCAATTCTTTTTTTTTTTTTTTTTTTTTTTTAATTAACCTACTTATTTTGATATTTTACTTATTAGATAAGTAAGAATAAATTTTTTCTTGCAAATTTTTTTATTCTCTCAGATATATAAAATAGAAAATGATAAAACAAAAACGGAGTTGTATCGAAGCGAACATATACGAGAACATTCTCATCCTATTTGGCGACCATTTAATTTACATTTGAGGAAAATTGCTGATAATAGAAACAGGTTTGTTTATTTTTTTTTTTTTTAAATCTTATTAATTTTGTCTCTGTTAAATGTTTAAATTAAATTATTTTACTATTATAGAACATTTTGCTCTATTTCATTTTTTTAATTTAATTAAAGTTTCATTTTAATTTAATTAAAATTTGATAAAATAAAATCTTTGTAATCAAATAAAAGTAAATGTCACCCTTTTTTCACATTTTTTGTGTGCTCACCTCTTGATGAAATCATTTTGATTTATTCAATTATAGTTATTTTATCACGAACATATCATTTCTTATCACTTCATCTTCACATTATAAAAATTATGAAAAAAACAAAATTAAGTTAAGCGAATAAATTTACACAAATTTTTTACAAATTATTTTATATTACCTTTCAAATATTAAAATGTAATTTAAAACTAATAAAAGATATTTTAATTAATTTGAAAAGATATTTTTAATCGAAATTAATCCTTTCAGATTGCTAGAAGTATCTGTTATGTATCGCGATGAAATGAATAAAATCGGCCTAATTGGTTCTTTTTTAACAACATATGCAAAAATGAAATATGGTCCAGGCGAGGAAAATGTTTACAGTTTAATTAATCCTAAAAAAAAGTCAAAAAAAGGATATTTAAAAAGTGGAACAATGGAATTGATTAAATTTAGCGATGTATCATTTTACACCTTTTTGGACTATATCACCAGTGGGTCAGTTGTTAAATTTTTTCAATTGAAAAATTTAAATCTAGATCCATCCTTATCAAATTTAATACTTTATAGTAAAAATATAAATCAATTATTGTTCTTATTATTATTTCGAAATTACCAAAAATCATTTGAGATTATCTTATCGAATTAAAAGTCACAGTACAAATTAATTAGTAGCATTAATGGTAATTAATTATTAAAGTAATTAATTCTTTTGTTGTCTATCATTAATAGTAATTAATTATTTTTGTTGTCTATCATTTTTCATTTCAAGTAATTAATTCTTTTGTTATCTATCATTAATAGTAATTAATTGTTTTTGTTGTCTATCATTTTTCATTTCACAAAATGAAAACTTTTAAATTCATCCAGAACTCAACTTCATCTTGCGATAGCAGTGGATTTTTCAACTAATTTAACTGTGAACAAACTGAACGATACACATATATTTGACAATGATTTCCATTGTGCTATTAAAGGTATCGCTGGTATTATTCGAGACTACAACTCGTATGCATTTATAATATTTAAATTAGTTTCTTTTTTTTTTTTTTTTTTTTTACAAACAATTTTGATGAAAAATTTAATAGCTAAAATAAATGAATTTTTCCAATAAACTCTAAAAAGTTTTTATTTATTGCTATTTTAAATTGCTTTTTAATTCTATCAATCATAGAGATTTACTTTTATTTTAAACTTAATTTTATTTCTAATATCAACAAATTTAATTTTATAGAAGTAAAATGTTTCCGGCATTTGGTCTTGGTGCTAAAATTCCATCAGCATTAAATAATTCTCAAGTTTTTCATTTGGTTAGCATTCATTAATATTTAATTCTATCTTTGATTGCTGAGCTTTCATTACCAACTTAAAATGAATATTAAAATTCTAAAATAAATAGTACTATGCTAATTACTGATTTATCAGTTTACTAGTTATAATTATAATATTGCAAGTATTACAATAACTTTGTCAAATTAGTAATTGAAATCAAATACTTAATTATGTGTTTAGTTGTACTCATCAATGAAATGAATTTATAAATATTAGCAAAGAATTAGAAAAATTTGTGATGAAAATTATGTAATATGCAAGAATGTATGAAAATAAGAAATTAAATACTTAATTATTATTAACAATTATTATTATTTCTGTCATTTATTGAGGAGCGATGGCTCAAAGCTTTTTAAAAACTTAGAATTAAATTTCAAATTAAGTTATAACTCAATTTTTACTTGTTATTTGTAGAATTTCGAATCAAAACCGTATTGTCGAGGTATTGACAGAGTGTTGGAAGCATACAAAAATGCTAGACGAAAAGTGATGCCTAGTGATCGAGCCGAATATTCACTTGTTGTTAATGCTGTAGCTAAGTATGTCTCTATGAAATAAATTTATTGACATTTATTTGAATTTATTTAAAACCGAACAAAAATTTATTTAATAATCAGTTAGAAATAAGAAAGAAAAAAAAAAAGTCACAAAATATGTAAAATGGTTTGAAATTTATTTCAAATAAAATTTACTTCAAATTATTTCAAATAATTTCAATGAATTCTAACTTTTAGAATGGCGCAAAATGAAGGTAAACTTGGATTGCATTATTTCCTTTTGCTCATTTTTGCATCGAGCAGTTCAATTGTTAATTCCGAAAAAATGATGAATGCTGTAAGAAATATGACAAAAGCGCCAATTTCGATTATATTTTTGGGAAGAAGAGTGACAGAATTGAATACATTTAACAGTGTCACAATTTCTAAGAAAAGTGAACTACCGGGTGATGATGTATCATTGAATTCTGATTTTGTTGAGGTTTCTTAAAAAATTTATTTCTAAATTTATTATTTTTTTTCTTTGCTTATCATTTGCTGAGCAAATTAATGAAATAATTTAATGCATTAAATTTGCAACAAATTATTTGTTGCAATATAAATTACATAAAATGGATGTGATTACTGATAAAGTAATAGAATACGTTAAAATTCAAATATAAAATGAAAAATCAAAATTTTTACTAATATCGAAATTTTATAAAGGCAATTCTCTTTTATTTATTCTTCTCAACTTTTTATACTAAATGATTTTTTAGATTGCAAATAAATTTTTATTGACTGTAAATTTTTTTTTTCAATTTTGATTTAAATTAAATTATAGTTTATCGATTTAAATTCGATAATGATAAATGAAGCAACACCAAAGCAAAATGCAAAACGAATAGCTGAGAGAGCTCTACGTAATGTTCCATGGCATTTGATAACTTATATGCATAAAAATAATATTGCTGCAAAACCACCGATACAGGTCCGTCAATAATTTTTTAATTTTTTTGTACATAAAATTTTAAAGTGTCAAATTGTCGTATCAAATTAAACCAAAATTTTGTAACAAAAAAAAAAGAAAAATTAATTTTTAGATCAATCGATCATCAGTTTTCCATTCATCATGTTTAATCCCACATCGACCATCACGATATGAGGAACAGTTATACCGTGATAAAAAGGAACAGAATCGTATCAAGTGTATCACGTCAACTACACCACGTAAGTATTCAACTATACCACGTAAGTGTTCAAAAATTATTAGAACAAAATATTAAAGGTGTAGAAATTTTTGAAATGATGTTAATCAATCTCTTTTCTTTTCACAAATATACTTCCTAAAATTTCATCCTTTCTTTTTTTTTTTTTTGATACATTTAGTTGAACGGAAATCAAATTTTCCAGTTATTTTCAGGAATTAACTTAGTTAAACAGTTTAAAATTTTTCTTCTTTAAAAAAAAAAATTTAAAAGATACTTTACAGCAATATTTCGCTCGCAATCATTAATAAATGATATGGATGATGAATTAAATTTAATAACTGATCATCATTCATCGAAATATCCTCCCCAGCGATATCCAAGACGAATTTTGAGAAGACAATTAGCTATTTCATGACTTTGTCAAAAGAAACCTAAAGAGAGGTAATTAACAAATTAATTTCAGTATTTAAATTATTTTATGAGTAATTAATTTGCTAATTTTCAAATATTACTTAAGTTCAAATTATAAATAACCTAAAATTATTACCTGTTCGCAGTTAGTATTATTTTATTTCATCGTAATTAAACTCAATTAATATTTAGGAAGAATTACAATATTCTCATAATGGAATTATTTTAAAACGATAATACCTGAAGTATAAACTCGACCAAATGAAAGACAAAACTGTTATTGCAACAAAGAACACATGAAAACACATTCATATGAAAGCAAACAAACATAAATTAGCAATTTCAAAGGAAATTTTCAACTCACTCCAACAATTCAATTAATTAAATTTTTTCATAAATTTTATCGGCAAATTTAATTTTATGTTATTTTTGATTAATGCAGCGATGCTATAAATTGTTCATTAGTTATTTGTACCAATTCGAAGCCTTTATTTACATCTTCCATACACATTTGCTAATCAAATTTTCATTTTTGGTGATTAACTTTATGCTTAATAGAAATGATAACGATAAAAATGTTTGCCTTTTGATATCTTATCAATTGTAAAATAATGTAACAATAAAGTGGTTAAAATGATCGAAATGTATGAATGAATTAATTAAAATTGAATAAAAATTTATTCGGTCTGTGTTTTTCACTCTCAAATAAAATAAGCTTTTTTTACATTATGGTCAAATGAATATTTTTGTCAAGTAGTTTGATAAAAGTAGAAATTAAATGAAAGGTAAATTATAAATATTCGAAAATGAAAAATTAGCAATTATTATCATTATGGAGCGAATGAAATAAAATAAAACAAATATGGCAATGTCTACAAATAAATAACAAATATAATAAATTTATAAAAGATAGTATAAATATGTTGGACAATAATGTATAAGCAATTAGTTTTAAAATGTTATGCATAAGAAATTGAAAGAAATTTAGTAAGTAATAATTTTGCTCAGTATTGAAATAGAAATATAAATACTGAAATTTTATCAAAAATTTATTAATTTTATTGATGTTGTGCGTCGTAAGTCAAATTGATCACTTGATGAAATGATTCTTATCTTATCATCTTTTCATTAATTGATAAATAATTCTATAAAAATAGTTTGTATTTTCTAAATTTCTTCAAAAAACTATTTATATTTTTTCTGGATTCAAAAATATTGAATTCATCAATGATCCAAGTGTAATACACTTAGTTTTCTTTCTTAAAAATTCATCTTAAAAATAAATATCTAATTCAACAACTTGACTTATTATTATCATTGATTCACAATCATCATTACTGTCATATCATTCTTTAAAATCAAACTTTCACATTACCAAAACGATCGTACTCAACTATTAAACTCTTGCACTTACCACCCACCAATAATCATAACTTTTGACTTTTTGGGTGATACTTTAAACAATTTTCTTTTCTTTCTTTCTTCTTATAATTCCATCTTTCCTAGAAAAAAATTAACATTGTAATAACATAACAAAAAAGTTTGTAGTTCCGTTTTGCTGATCAATGACAATCTTTGTGACAAATATTTTGCTATCAACGCTCATAAGTGTAATCAACTATGTGCTTGAGCAATAATTTACCGTTTGACCTTTGACACTGAATGAAACAATCATATATATACTATATAATTGAGTTCCTAATTTGCCCACTTTAATAAAAGTAAAAATTAGCATATAGCGCGGAATGGATAAATGTTTTTAAAATTTAAATCTTTTCTTTAAATTTAAAAAATTTTAACTACAACATAGCAAAGGTAATGTTTTTTTAATATTCAAATCCATTTCAGGTTGATTTCAGGTGAATCATCTCAATACTTTCTTTTACTGACAAATTTCCTTTCTCAGTCTAAATTCATAATTTTTGGAAGTTTTGTAGAATTTTGAAATTATTGCTCAATTTTAAAAATTTTTTAAATTCAGAAATTCTCATAGAGGCTAATAGAAATCTAGAGTGTCAATGTTTGAAAAATGTTTTTCTTTTTTTTTTTTTTTTCATTTTAGTATTGAATTTTTAAATTCAATTCTTTTGGGTAGAATTTTGAATTGTTTTTTGAAATTTTATTATTTCAACAAATACAAGCAACAATTAATTTAAAACAAACTTCAATCGATAATATTCCAACTTCTCTCACTTCCATTCCATATTCCACGTCCATGTTTTCAATGTTTTCAAAGGAAGATATCAAAGCAATCCAACCATAAGTAACTAACTGTAAACACGTACGCCACGCCTACCAGCACAGCACTTCCGTCACGTGATCCATCAATTTGCACGATTTGAGAAACACGGCCGCCTCGTACATTTGCCGTTTGCACGTCTGCTCTTGCTGCTTTTTCAGTTTATGGCTAAAGACTCTCTCACAGATTTTTTCATTCTGCATCCTCAAATTCCATTGTCTCTTTCCCTCTCTCTTTCTCCCTCTCACTAATTGTAATACTCTACGTCTTTTCCTATTTTTTTGCTTTAAAAGTTAAATAATTTCTTCTTTGCTTTGTTAATTTTCAATTATTGTCACCTGACCTAGTACTAATAGTTGTTAGATACATTAAGGTTAAATGAAAGATTCTCTTAACTTAATTACTTAATGAATGATTTTCTTAATTACTTATATTTGGGATGAAATTACATTTTTTAATTTTTTTTTTCTATTTTTCGTTAAACTTGATAACATTTTTAAATTTCGTAAGCAAAAAAATCATACAGTAACTATCGAAGGATGGTAATATTACTGGATGATACCTTTTGGACAGTATTGCGATTTGTCGATTCATCCACAAACTCTGAAATTGTTAAATCAACAAACTCCGAAATTCTCCAAAATGATAAGGCAAATGTTTAATCTCGATTTTAATTTCGAGATTATAATCTATCACGAATTCTTATCAATTTTATTATTGTATCATTCGTTTCTAAAGTATTTCATATTATTTTTATGCTATTATTATTATCTCTTGGGAATAAAAAAACTTTATGATTACAATTTTGGTTTCAGCATTTCAAAAGACCAAAAAAAATTCAAATATCATTTGTTTGAATTGTTGACGCATGAAAAGTAATGTGAACTGTCATTCTTATGCTATAGTAATTTGTAGTTGTGAATTGTCATAGTCGTCATAGTAAGTAACACTTTCATGTAGTAATGTTTGAGTAATCAAGGAATCGTTTTGTAGTTTGTGTTTTAAATATCAATATGACATGTTTTAAGTCATCTGTTTTCAAAAAAAAAAAAGATTCATTTTTGAAATGATTAATTTTGTTGGGAAAAAGTACTTCATTCTTTCTTTTTAAACATCACAAAGTTTTAAAAACG
The DNA here is from genome assembly GCF_000002995.4 of Brugia malayi. NCBI lineage: Eukaryota > Metazoa > Nematoda > Chromadorea > Rhabditida > Onchocercidae > Brugia > Brugia malayi. The sequence goes on along the minus strand of NW_025062476.1, from coordinate 2,687,705 downwards.
AAATTAATTAACTTTGAGATTTATATATATTAAGTCTTTAAGAGAAAAAGATCGATGCTCGTACTTTATTGGCACGGCGTTAATTTTATTCAACATTTATGTAAATTCTTGAGTATTAAGTATAAGGGTAGGTAATCAATATGTTAATTATATAATATTGAAGTCTCATGGAATTTTCAATACTGATTCGGTCAGTTACTAAATGTTTACGAATTATTGTAAAGTTGCAATATCCCAGTTTTACGTTTAAATTTAGAGTCTCATTTATATATGTGTTTTTGTCGAAAAGTTATCTTTTTTAGGGTTCTCGAAGGATAACGCTACAGTTGTGTTTTTGTCTCTTCACTGCTAAAGATTTATATGAAATTCAAAACCCTGGATATGGAGAACAAAAATAATGGAGCAGGATACCAGCTGGAGGATGTGTACATTATTTCAGCTGTACGTACTCCGATAGGTGGTTATCGTAAGATGTTGAAGAGGTGTTCACCGGTATATTTAGGAGTTGTCGCGGCAAAAGAAGCAATCCGAAGAGCTGGTTTAATTTATTATCAAATTAATTTTACCAAAATTCGTCCTCAAAAAGCTTGGAAAGGATCTAAGGGAGAGATTATAACTTCTAATGCTAGCTTCTTTTCTTGTTTCCGATTTACGCATAGTTTTTTTGTTAGTGATATTTGACTTTTCTAATTACGATTTATTAATTATTCCGATATTTAAAAAAAAGGTATGGTTTATAATATATTATGAAAGTCTACGGAATTCATTTTTGAGAACTAAATTCGCAGTAGCTGCATGTTTAGTTTGTTTGTTTTTCAGTTAGATCGATCATTACGTATGATCTTCAGGAATATCTCCTAGTGAAATCGATGAAACAATGGTCGGTTGTGTGCTTACTTCATGCCACGGTCAAAATATCGCTCGACAGATTTCAATTAATGCTGGTGAGTAGTGTATAATTCTTATTGAAACTTTCAAAAAATATTGAAATTAACAGGATTGGTCAAAATACAGCTTTCATTGCTCATTTATGTACTAAGTTAAATTTAGGTATTCCGGTGACGTCGCCAAGCGTGACTATCAACAAGGTGTGTTCATCGAGTATGAAGGCAATTATTATGGCTACTCAAGCAATTCATCTGGGTGATCGTAATGTTATCCTGGCGGCAGGTGCTGAAAGTATGAGTAATGCTTATTACGGGGTGCCTCGCGGTGACAACAACAACGACATGAGCGGTCCCTTTGTAGTAAGATTTCAGAATTTAAATCTAAAATATTGACTTGCTCACCTTTTAAGTTTCTTGAGTTATGTGCTTACATTTGTGTCAAATTTCTATTTTTTTATTCTTAATTATTGGTAATTTTCAGGATAGTATGTTTGAAGATGGTTTAAATGATGCTTTTACAAAATTAAGGATGGGTGCTTGCGCTGAAAAGACCTGCTCTGAATATTCAATAAATCGAAAAGAGCAGGATGAGTATGCACTGGAAAGCTATCGGCGTGCTCATCATGCCTGGAAGGTAATATTTTTTACTTGATATTCTATAGTTTTAGCTTTTGCCTTATGCATCATATTTTCAGCTTATAGAATTTTTGGAAAATTTGTTTAAAGGAAGGTTTATTTGATGAAGAAGTTGTACCAGTAAAGTTTCTTGATTCAAATGAAGTGTTTCAAGATGAAGAATATAAAAGACTGGATCCTTTGAAGGTAAACATTGATCTTCCTTCCACTTTATTGTTTCTATTTGCGTTTGCAAGAAAAAACGCAATATATTTATAACTATTTTACAACGGTTCCTCTCTTTTGTTTATTTCACTGTAAAGTGTTGTTAGATCATTCCTTGTTATTCTTTACCGATTGGTTAACTTTACTGTAGTAAAAAATTACAATTTCGAAACTTTTGAATTAGGTTTCTTATTTACAGTTTACAGTTCAGCATTTCTAGGTGCCTTGCCTGAAACCTGCTTTTATACCAGATACAGGAACCATAACTGCAGCAAATGCTAGCGCTATTAGTGATGGAGCAGCTGCACTATTGATTGCAAGCAGTAGTTTCATAGCTCACCGAAGTTGTCAACCAATAGCCCAGATATTAGGTTACGCAGAAGCTGCAGTTGAACCTGTGGAATTCACTCGTGCACCATCTTTTGCTGTAAAAAAGGTTAGTTTATATTTAATATAATATTAGCATTTTTACTACTCTTAACATTACGCTCTCATTAGTTCATATCTCTTTGTTTAACAGGTAGAGAATGAATATTTTACACAACCGATTTTCTTCATAAAACTTTTTGAGATTTTTAAAGTTACTTTCGAAAATTGGAATATCGGTGGAAGAAGTTTCATTATGGGAAGTGAATGAAGCATTTGCTGCGACTGCCATTGTTTTCTTGCGTGATATGAATTTGGATAGCAGCCGCGTTAACGTACGTGGTGGAGCTGTTTCACTCGGCCACCCGATTGGGTTTGTTATTGCTTCTAGTCTTTTTTTTCTTTAAATCTTCATTGTTCGGATTCCTACAACTTCAACATAAATAAAGTTGAATTAAAATAATAGTTTGTAGAAGTGTTTCTTATCACTGACAACATGCAGTTTTAAATAATTCAACCGATAGAAAATATTTTATAGTAAATATTCGAGCACTCCAAATATTTTTCCTAATGTGACATTATTTAACTTGATGCATTTAATCATTGTTAGTTAATTTGCTGAGCGTTCAAATTATTAGCTGAGTATTAGGTTTAATTAAAATATATTGCAACTAAAATTAAATGAAATAAAATGACCATTCGTTCGCTTCTTTATAATTCTAAACTTGTACGGCTAAGCACTTTTCATATTTCATGATATTTTACCTAACTCAGTCCTGATTACTTGTTGTTTGTTACAAATTAATATCATTTCTTTGCAGAGCATCTGGAGCACGAATAGTTGTAACACTTTTGCATGCTCTTCAAGTCAATCAGATTGGTATCGCAACGATATGTAATGGTGGAGGTGAGTCGACTGCTGTGGCAATAAAACGGCTATAAGTAGAAGTAAAAAAAGTGAGTCATGTGTGTATCAGAATTCACTTAAATCTCACTGAGATTGAGAAATAATTTTTTTTGATACCTATCATTTGAATGTTGCTCGTTGCTGTATGATAGCTTTTTGGCCCCTTATTCACTTTTACTGGTTTTGTAAAAATGCAGTAAACATTCCCATCTAATCGATATGATTTTTTCTAGTTTTTGATGTAAACATTTATACATTGCTCAGTTGAAATCAGTGTATTTATGTGATATTATTTTGTTGGTGTAATTTGAATAAAATAGTGGAAATCAATGTTTATGTTCAGATATAATTCAACTAGAATCTGAATCTTCAAGAAAATGGAAAACGATGTCAAATTTTAATTTAAATTGGTGGATGTATGAACTTCGTTCTATTGTGAATGGAATCTGTTAATCTTGTAGTGAAAATCACAGTAAATCGAGTGGTATTTTAAGAATGAATTTCCAAACGATAAAATGAGGCTTCTCTTAATTTTAATAAGAAAAAATTGGAATCTAAACGCTTAAGAGGTGTTATATTTTTAAAGAAATATGGTATGCATGATAATTGGGAAATGACTAACAGTGAGGTATTTAAATGAAAAATTAGCGAGTACAATAAAAATTTGTTTCGGAAAAGCCAATAAGCTATTAATAAGAAATGCATGCCTTGGAATGACATTAAAATACATTTTATAGGTATTAGGCTTGATTAAACAATCGTCTATGCTAGGCTTGGCTCATTTCTCCTTCCTGAAATTCACTTTTCATTTATCGATTCCGGTATTTATATATATTGTTTTTTTTTCTGTCTCCCGAAGGAATATCATTTTTAATAGTAAAAAAGCAAAAATGTTATTCTGTAAGGCTTTCATTGCTTTTTTTTTTTTTCCTCAAAAAATTAACAATGAAAGCCTTAACATTATCACCGACTAATGCAGCAGAATTTTTTTTTATTTTTTTGAGCAATGAATGAGTGTTTCTATTTAAGTTAATGGTTTAGCTGCTTTATTCAGTTTGTTGACCCCTGTAATGACCTTTTCAAATTTCAATAGTTTAAATAATTTCGAACATTATCTTTTTTTTTTTTTACTTCCTACATCGTTTTTCATTTTCACACTCTCATCTATTCTATTTCATTGTTTTACTTTTTCAAAACGAATATAAAGTTCAAAATTAATATATGATCGGCTAATTAATTTCTAGATTTAATTTAACAGTAAAAAATCTTCACACTTATTACAAAACCGTTTTGATTAAGCAAATCAGGAAATGTACTATGAAAAATGTTGTAAACATTAATATTTCTATATGTCATATTATTTCGTTTAATTAAACTGTTGTCTTAATTAGATGACCAAAAAGTGTGACATCGTTTTGAACCATTTGTATACAGATTTCAATATCGTTTCAATATAAATCAATCATTAATATACATGCAAGAAAAATGAATAAATCAAATTTTACACTGAAATTTAAAATCATAAAATTAAAAAACAATATCGAAAAGTAGAAGTTAAAATTCATTTTAGTACGAAACTTCTGCTATTCTTTACAAAAAGTGATTAAATCAATTTTTGTTTTCATTTCTTTCTTCTAATTTTTAATAATGGAAATTATCTCCAATACTTTTTACTTTTTCAAAATGAAAACTTTCATAAATATAAAATTCAAAATTAGCATATAATCGGCTAATTAATTTCTAAATTTAATTTAACAGTAAAAAATGTTCATACTTATTAATTAAATAAAAGTTAACTAATAATTTTATAGAAAAATTGAGAGGAAGAAAAAAAGAAAATGATGAATTAATTGTTTGTCACATTCAATATGTTGACAATTTTTTGTTCCATCAAACATTCCATAATTCTTTTTCGTTTATATAATATAAATAAACAAAATTCTTTCAATCAATACTTTCATTTTTAGATATAATTGATAAATTAGTTAATAATTTCAAAAAAATTTACAAATTAAATCATTCTTGAAAATATTTAATTTGGTTGCATTAATCAATCGATGTAAATATAATTTATTTTATAGCAACGATATGAATTATATCACAGCATTTGATATACGACTAAGTAAAGATGTTTATTATAGTGGTGACAATGTATCAGGCAATGTCATTCTTGAAAATTCACGAAATATTCATATCAAAGGTTTCAATTATCAATAATTTAATTAATCAAATCAATATTAGCAGGACAATATGACTTTTCGTTCAGTATTAAACTTTTAGATATTCGTGTAATTCTTCGTGGTAAAGCTCATATTAAGTTAAATAAAACAGGTGAAAAACGTACCATTCAAGATGATCAATACATATTGAATGAAAAATTAATCTTATGGAATCAAGGCAAGCAGTTTTTTTTTTTTTTTTTTTTAAAAATAATTTAAAAGTTCATTTTTCAAATTTTATACAAAAAAATAAAACTTTTATAAATTAAAAGAGGAATATGTTGAAAAAAAAAAGACAACAAAAAAATTAATTGAAAGTTTTATCAATTAGAAAATTTAAATAACCGATTAAATGATTGATAATATTGTTGTTTTTTTTTTTTTTTTTTTTTTTTTTTTTGATATTATTACTCCATTAGAATGTGTGTGACAGTTTTATTATAACCAAAAATTATAATTTGTAAGCAAATTTTACATAATGAGAGTTCATATTTCAGAACTTAAATTTTCCAATTTTACATTTTAAAAAAGTTTGAATTTGATAATTTTAAATTGAAAACTTTTAAAAATTGAAAAACTATTGCTACTGTAAAGTAAAGGGGAAAAAAAAAATAATTTTTTTTAGGAAAATTCGATGAAAAAGATGAACCAATACTACTTTCTGGCTTACATCATTTTCCATTTCAATTTCAATTACCAAATTGTTCAATGCCATGTTCATTGGAAACAAAATTTGGAACAATACGTTATTATGTTAAAGTATGAATGAATCAATCTGCACATTTAATACTATAAAAAAAGAAATTAACAAATGATAATTGATATGATAATTGATAGCAAATGATACTAAAGGTTCTAAACAGATGTTTGCTTACTTTAATTTCGGGCATTTTAATACTTTAGTGTAATTTTTAGGTAATCATTAATATTCCACATGGTAGTATGCCACAAGGTATCAAATATTTCACAATTATTGGACCATCAACAGATTGTATGGATGAAAAATATTGTGTTCGTTGCATTAATTTCATTTTTTTTTTTTTTTTTCATTCTTTTTATTTTCAATTTTAAAAATGAAATTCAAATTTAAAATAAATTTAATAATTTAACCATTTTACAGTGTGCATTGCTTGGACAAAATAAAGAAGTAACATGGCATGGATGCTGTAGACGTGGTGCTTTAGCATTAAGGTGACATTATTGTTGACAAAATTACTAAATTTAGTAATTAACCATTGGCTATTAAGTTGATTAATAGGAACGATTAGATAATTAATAACTAATTTTATTGTGTTAATTGATTAATTATTTTTCAAGGAATAATTTAGTAATTCATTTCTATGCAAAATTATTGCCAATTAATAAATCAATGTAAGTCTCAAAATAATTAATAAATTGATGCAATTATTTATTCAAAAATTTTTTATCATTTTTAACATTTGTTAAATCAAAAAATTTTAAATTTTAAAAAATATAATTGTTGTAGAGTTATTATGGATCGTACAGCATATTTATGTGGTGAAAATGTACGAATTTTAGCGCATGTTGAAAATCGTCAAAATGGAATAGTTTGGATTGTAATGCGTTTAATTCAGGTTTTGTGCTTTTTTTTTTTTTTTTTCACAATTTCAAATTTATAAAGAGTTTTTCAATCTCATAAAAAATTTGAATTTTATAGAAGATTAATTTCAATAACAAATAAAAAAGTTCATTTAGAACAAACAATTTAAAACGGTGAAAAATATCAGGATAGTATATTATCATCTTAAATTAGTGACCAATTTTTTATTTAAACATAGTCACAAAAGTAAAAGATCACAATTTTTTTAAATTTTTAAATAAGAAATAATTTTTTTAAATAAGAATTTTGGATTAATTCCAAATGTAAATTTTAATAATTTAAATGCTAATTTCAGCATGTTGAATATTTTATGGGAAAAAATGTTGGAGAAAACAAACAAATTGATTGTGTAGTTTTAGAAAACAAGTAAGTTTTGAAGTAATAATTTCAAATTAAACAGAACTTTCTATTAATTTCAAATCAATTCTTATCATATCATCAGGACATTACCTGTCGAACCGTATACACAAGGTAAATTTGACACAGCTCAATTGCAATCATTTGTCATACCTGTTGTGCCACCAACATTGATCGGTGTTTGTAGATTGCTACAAATCTTCTACGTATTCCAAGTAAACACTTACACATCTTAACTTAACCTATACTTTTTAGAATATTTCATTTTCATTTTTTTCATTTTTTTTTTGCTAAAGAAGTCTTCATATTTCGAAAATTGCCAAAATTTAAAAATTATTTCAAATGTAGCAAAGAGTAAATTTAGTGACAGGAATATGACACAGCCATGATAGCTCAGTCGGGAGAGCGTTAGACTGAAGATCTAAAGGTCGCCGGTTCGATCCCGGCTCGTGGCATCCCTTCCCTTTTCTCAAATTTTATTAATCATTGATAGGTGATAAACCCTTTTTTGCTTCAGAAGAAAAAAATAAACCATTACTTTCCATTGAAAAAAGATTAGCAATCAGAATTTAGCATGCAAATTGTGATAATCGTTAATTCAATCAGAAATCAATGATTCATTTAAAATTTAAATTTAGGCTTGCATAGAGGACGAGAAAGGTAATGAAACGCTACAGATGGAATTCCCACTTACAATTGCTACATTACCATTTCTGAAAGCAACAATGCCAAAGCCTATACTTGATTATGGTGTGTAATTGAAATTTAATTAATTAAAAATTATCAGTTGGAGAAAAGATTAAATGTTTGAAAATTTTTTTCAACAGAAAATAAAAGAACAAAATATTAAAATAAATCATTCAAATCACTTAAAGAAAAACTATAAAAAAAGAATTTTTCATATATTTAGTAATATATAATCAGCTTTATCATCTCTTTTTTCTCCTATAAAAATCATCTAAATTAATAAATTAATTATGTTCATGATTTAATTAAAGTCAGTTTCATTTAAATTTTACTTCCAATAATTGTTAAAATCAAAAGCAGGAATCTTTGAAGAACGATTGCTTAATAATTTTATTAAAGAAATTGAAAATTACTGGTAATTCAATTTATGAGCCTTTTCAATTTATGAGCAATTTGTAAAATTTCAATTTTAACTTTGAACAAATTCTTTTGTCAGAAAAGTTAAAAAGGGCAAAAAATGGGAAAAATGTTAAACATGAATTATTGTTTTTTATCGTTATTACTCTTTAAAATATGATTTACTTATCCTTTGAATAAGATATTGGATTAGTTAACTGTTTGTTTATATTTTATAAAATAGTAGAAAGACTATAATTGATCTAATACATAGCCATGCTAACTCGATTGTTTTGATCATATAATTCAAATGTTCTAGAAAGTTTGATCTCAGCTTGTATCATTTTTAGAAAACTTATAAATATCTTTCTAGCTGCAAACAAAAACCTCCTATCTAATGATTTTCACTTGAAATTAAATTCAAATCAGAAATGAAATACTAATTCAAAGGATTCTGTTTAAGTTTACTTATTAAGTACAGAATTGTTTGATCAAAATAATTAGATTATAATTTTAAGTGTTAGTTATTTTCTACAAATTAATGGTAGAAATTTGTAAAGTAATTAGTAATATAGAAAAAGTTACTATTTTGTTTAAAAAAAAAAAAAAAAAAAAAGAAACAATTTCAAATATTTAGACACCTGTTGTCCACATGCAGAAGGTGGTCGTTATATTTCACCTGAATTTCAAATTGGCCGCATACATGATGGAGAAAATTTAGGTTTGATTAGTATTTATTTTAAAAACTTTTTAAATTTATTTTATCAGTACGTCATTTTGCAATTTATTAAAAAGTTAAACAATTATCTAGTCTAAATTTTATTTTTAACTTTTAATTATGTTTTAACAATTAAATTAATTTATAAACATTTTTAGAGCAATCAATTGATGATCACACTGTTCTTTATCGACCACTTTATGTTTACCTTGTCCAACAACAATCTGACTTAAGCTGTTGCGATATTGATACACAATATCTTGGCCATCAAGTCATCTTTTATTTTAACAAAATAAGCCTAGCAGTTCAACTCAAAGACTTGAATTTTATCCACAAAAATCAATGATCAATGATAATTTTCCGTTATTTTAAGATCAAGAAATCTGCATCAATGATTAGCGGAAGCGTTTCACAGATGACCATTCCGGAAACCGAACAGTATTTACAGAAGGAATCGATATCTGATGATAATAATTCTTCGTTTGATAAAACTGATTACCAAGAACCACTATTATCATTTGACTACTCTACTCCATCTCTTTAGTGAATTTCAATGTTTTTAATCACACAAAAAAGTTTTATGATTAAACGATGAATGATTTAAGCTATAGAATTTTAAGGATAACTTTGTATGATTCATTGTTGGTGAAAATATAGTCTTCTTGTTATTAAATGTTTTAAAAAATGAATTTGAGAAGGCAATTGAAGTATTTCAGAAAATTTTCAAGAAATTGCATTTTCTTAGTTTTAAGAAGTTATATTTAAAATTGTATATGTCACAATGTATGCGACAGCAAATTTATTTTTATTTCAAATTATTCAAAAGCATTTAAAATTTTCAGATCACTTCCAGACTTAATGAACAATTTTTTAGGCTTTCGATATTTTATTAAATAAAGAAAGCTTTTTGATTTCCTGTTAAACACATATATGCTTTCATATACATTTATACATCATAAATCTGATGTAAAATGCTCAATAAAATCGAGCGCAATTGTCAGCTGCGCTTTATTTCTGTCAGCTAATACATAAAATTAAAAAAGTTTGATAAAACTATTCATTATACTACTATTAAACCAAAAAAAAAAGAAAAAACGTTTTTCAATTGCACTTTTAGTGATGAGATAATTGAAGCTTAAATAAATTTTAAGAATGCTTAAATGTCTTCAAAATTCTGCTGTAAAAATTTCATTCATTTTTATTTCACTCACTTTTTATTCATATAAAATAAAAAATAAACAAAAAAGAAAAAGAAAAAGAAGAAAAATTGCGCCAATTATTGCACTTGAAAAAGCACAGACACTTTTTGACAAATTTTCTGCATAACAAATTGTTAATTAACATTTCTATTTTAAGCATAAAATACACATTTCTTAGAAATATTCTAGACTTTAAACAAAATATATAAATTTGACAGAAAATTAGAAAGTAAGAAATGGATAAATAACAAAGAGAAATGAAAGAATTGGTGATGACATTAAATTTTGCTAATAACAAATTAATCATTTGATGAAATTATTATGCAAAAATATTCGTTGCTTTCGTAAAACAAATATCAATGCTAAGACAGAGATTGAAAATGTTATCACAGTGATAACTATTAACATTGTCAATCGAGCTGAAATTTAATAATCTATGTGAGATTTAAAAAGTAGAAAAATAAAAAGTTTACTTTTAATCCTTTGTTTGTTAATATTATCATAATATTATCAATTGAAATATTATGATATAAATGATATATCTGAGCAGTTGGCATACTTAATTTCTTAATTTATTTCAAAAATGAGTCTAGCAGTTTTGCCTTTCATTTTTTTTTTTTTTTTTTCAAAATGGCTCTCACAATTTTTATGATAATTTCATTCAAATCAAATTTCTATCTAAATTTCGTTGGAGAAAGGAAAGTTAACTGTATACCTGTTGACAAACATGTCCTGGTAGTTGTAATTGGATTGAGTAATCGATTTAAATTTGCTGACTGTATTTCTCCGTTATCTAAAAATATTTCATTCAGTAAATGAGAGAAAAAGAAATTAGAATTGAAATTTTATTGAATTAATCAAACATCCTGTTATTCATGAACGAAAATAGTTCATTGTAGAGCAAAAACAGGAAGAGTAATTTTAAAATGTATGATTTACTTTCATCATCGAGGTCAAATACAGTTATGCACTGTTCAGGAAGGTCAACATTTGCAATACGTAACTTTGGCCGTAATATAGTCGTAGCATTAGATGAGAAATATTGATTGGCTATAATTTTTCATAAATTAAACAATTTTCGCTTATTTAAAAGATGCATTAAATAAAATTTTATTTAAAAAAAAAAAAAAACTAATTACTTAATAAATATTAATAAATATAAAAATTTTTCTAAATGTTTTTTTTCTAATTTTCAAAAATTTTCTAAAAATTTCTAAATACTTCTGAAATATCAACAGAAATTGATAAAATGAAAAATGTCAAATTGTTAATTTTATCAGATATCGTTGCTATTTTGTCTTTTGATATTATTTTAATTCTTATATCAATCAATATAACAAATAGACTAGGAACTCCAATTCAATTTTAATTAGAGTTCGTTCAAAATTTGCATACTTGAATTTCGTTTCCTTCTGATTAATCGCTTATAAGCAATTCCTTCCTCATAAATCGCTGTTGTTTCTCGTGGCGGTAAATGACCGTATTCTTCTGCATTTGATGGCGTAGAAATATCCTTAAAATATTACAGAATCAAAAACAAATTCTCAATTATTGTAAAATTAGACGATAATTTGAATCAAATCAAAGTTGATTTTAGCAAAATTGAATTACTGAATTAATTTAGATGAAATTAAATTAAATGATGAATGAAACTAAGATTACAAACTCAAAATAAATTATTCAATCTTACATCATAATTACTATCAATAGAGTAGACTGATTTTGGCGAAAATCGAAAATGCGATGAATCAGATGATCGAGTTGGAGGAGCTGGTGGACCAGGTGGTGGCGCATAGACAACTTCATTACTTTGATACGGTGATTCATTACTTTTGTAGTCAATATCAAGTGGATCTGAATATTTGAAAATGATAAAAATTTCAAATTTAACTTCATTGATTATTTTTTTCAAACTCTTTTTGTTTTTTCTAAATTGAATTAATTATAATTATTACTTGGATAACTTTGTTCCTTATTGTTGTTTTGGTAGATAGGTGCTTGTGTTCTGAAATAAATTTCAAAAAAAGATTATCATAACTTTTGAATATTTTAAGAATCATTTTTATGCAATAATATTATATAGCTCACTCTTCTTCCGTAGCAGCAATAGATTGCTCATAACTTTGTTCTGATGCTTCCACTCGAATTTGACCTTTACAAGTTGGTCGCTAGAAAATATTAGTATGCGTAAAACTTCCTCATATATCAGTAAACAGTGTTACAATTAATAAAAAAAAAATTTTTTTAAAAAGTTAAATAAATAAAATAAAAAACAATTAAAGTAAGAAAATTAAAAGTTAAATTACTTTTTTTGCTAAAGATTAGTTAATATCAAACCTCATTTGCACATCCCAAATGATGATCTTTAGTGGTCAACTCTAGTTGACAATTGAAATAAAGTGCTGGACGATCGGCAAATTTGAAAACATATGATTCTTGTCCAGCTGTTAGATCATCTATATATTCCAAATCCAGCAATAAGTATTTATCTACTGAACACCTGTAAAATTATTTAAATGTAATTTAAGTGCTAAATATGATTATCTTTTTGCATAAATATTATTTAAATATAATTTTTACTTTTACTTCTTAATATTAAATTAATTCTCAATAGTTTATTTCTTTCATTTTCCTGAATTAACTATAAATATATTATTTTATTTTCATTTTATTCAAAATTCAGATTTTTTTATTCTGTAATCTTATAACTATCAATCATAGAATCACTTAAATTATCAGTAATAATAGATAAATTATCCTAAAAATTAGTATAACTGTAATCAATCATTCATTCAATGATATTTTCATGTATCTAAGGAAGAGGCGGTAAAAGGCAAAAGGAAAAAAAGGGGCGGTAATGAGAGAAATTTAAATAATTGTTTGCTGTAATTTTCAATGTGTCAAATCAAGGATGACAAAGGGTTAATTTTTGATCTAATAGATATACTTGTCTTTCTATTTACTGTGTATGCATGCATGCATGCATGCACATGTGTGCATGCGTGTGTGTGTTCACCATTTCAGTTTTATTCACAACAAATATTAAATTTCTCTTTTTAACCAAAAAAATAAAAGAGAAAAAAAAAATTTTTTTTTTTCATTTTTATCAGAAAGAAATGTCAAAATTAATTGTAATTAGCAAAGAAATTTTTGTTTTTCGTTTTTCTTTTATCTTTTAAATTAATTTTTAATTTATTTAATCTTTCTTAAAATTTTAAAATTTATAAAATATATGCTAACCCTTTTTTATCAATAACTGCTACTGCTTCACCACCTTGTCCATCACTTACAGTGCATGTATGAACTCTCATACAGTACAGACCTTTAGTCTCGGATAAACATGTCCACCTGTGATACACACTGTCACCAACTTTTGCATATCGTATTTGCATACCTGTTGCACTTCCACCGAGAATTTCATATCTGAAAATATTTTTTTTTTTTTTTTTAAATTAAAATCATTCATATTTAATTTTTTAAATAGTATTCAAAAATGTTTACATATAAATCAAACTTAGTAAGCAAGTTTATGAATATTTTTTTTTTTTTGAGTTGTTTAAATTTCAATTAATTTCTAATAAATAAAATTCTAAATTAATTATATAAATGTAAATTTTTGTTTCTTTGAAAATTTCTGCTTATACCTGCAAATTGGCATTTGCGTTTGACGTTGTAACTCTTCGGTTGCCATCATGCTGTAAATGAAAACTTTTTTTTGCAACATTTCATGAAATTTACATATTTTGTCCGATTAGTAAAATTATTAAAAAGTCTCAGATTTATACTTCTAAATTGATCAAAATTAAACTTTATTCAAATTATAATTACGATTTAATTAATTGATTATCAGATTTACGCTTCTAAATTAATCTAAATTAAACTTTGTTCAAATCATAATTATGATTTAATTAACTAATTATCAAATTTGTTCATCATAAAAAAAAACTGCTTCAATACCTAATTTCTAATTGTTGAGTAATTGTCTTTGATGATTCCAAGTAAAAGCAATTGAGTCGATATGCTCGATCTATTTTGGTCAGAAAAATCTAAATTTATTCTTTTTTTCTTTTTTTTGTTGAATATTTTAACAAATAATTATAAACACAAAAAAAATTAATTAAAACAGGTAGTTAAAGGTAAATTTTGCTAATTATTATGCAGAATTGATCAAAGTAACCTAAGAAAAAACACAATATGACGAATATAAATATATTTTAAATATTTTTAAATGAAAAATACCGGATGAAATGATACGATAACCGTTGCTGTAATCCGAATGCCATTATACTGAAATGAATTATAATAAGTAATAGTATTGTCAAACTTTTCTACTTCTATTCTTTTTACAATAAATTGTTGAAATTAAACCTCTCGAGAACGACGTAAACCGCACTGATTAAATTTTATCGTAAATTTATGCTGTTCATGATGATTTCCAATCTTAAAATAATTTAAATAACAAAGAAAAATTATTTTCCTTTTCATATAAATATTGCAGTTAAAATTTTTTACTCTTAAATAAAAATTTAAAGTGTTACTTTAAATTTAAATTTTTATTTTTCAGAATGTAAAAAAAAAAAAAAACATTGACTAAACTAATAAAAGTTAAAAGTTTAAAAAAAAATTTTTTAATTCGAAATGATAGTAACATAGAAATTTCTTATTATTTTTAAAATTTCTTAAAAAAAATAATTTAAAATAAATTACCTGAATGCAATTTCTGTCTTGAATATAACCTTTAACAAATGTTCGACCACTAAATGGTTTCAACGTTGAGAAAATGATTGATATACTATCCGAATCGCATTCAATGCTTGGATTTTCTGCATAATTTTCACTTTTTTAATTTTCTTTTTTCTTTCTTTTTTTTTTTTGATGAATGCAAATTAATTAGATTTATATTTGAAATTTGAAAAAATCTTAAATTTTTATTGCATTCATATTTTCAAGTTAATAATTTTTTTCAGAAATACCTGAGACTGAATTATCGATTGGAACACCGATAATTTTCTGTAAAACCTGAAATTTTTTCCGAAATTATCTTTTCATTCTGAAATTCAAAATTTTAATTGAAATTTAAATTCAAATTAAATAAAAGAAAAGTCTTAAATGCTATATTTTAGTTAGCTGTTTGAATAGCATTGAAGGAGCAAATTAAAAATTATTAATTATTACTTCAACATTTTTATGCAAATATATATATTTTCAATTTTTTGCTTCGTTGCTTTTTTCGTTTTATTCATATTTATCAAAAGATTTGCTATATTTTTGGCAAAAAAATTCTCAAAAAAAAAAAAATGAAAAATGAAAAAATGTTAAATGCGCAAGAATTACTCTTTTTGTTAATGTTTGTAACTTATGGCAATGACAATGACAGGCAAAGTTGACAAATGAAAAAAATAGGAAAATAAACTTTTTTTGCTTTTTTTTTTCATTTCGATATTATTTATAAGTTAAATAAATTGTTCTGTAAAAGTACAGTGATACCATTTTATTATTGTTTTTTTTTTTTTTTAATTTTAAATATAATTTATAAATTTTTTTTTACTTTGGGTATTAATAATCCATCAGAAAGGAATTTTCTGCCATTGCAAATCAATTAGTATTTGTAATTGAATAATGATAATATTGGTAATTAAATACTTAATATAAGTTTATAAAGTGAAGGAATTAATCAGTTACTAATGAACGCATTAGCATTTATTATTGTTTATCAGTTCTTTTTATTTGATAATTCCTTATCAACTATTGAATTCAATTGTTCCATTTTTCTTTTTCGATTAACTGATAATGTGACAATGTATTTCATATAAATTTTCTTTTACTTAATGCTTCAATGCCAAGGATAAATAATACTTCTTTACCACTTTTTTTAAATTTTAATTTACTCTTTAAATTATCAAATCAAAATTTTACGCCTATTAAATTCAAAATTATATGGTCAAATAATTTTTTCCTTAAATTCAACTAGTTGTATGAATAAAAATTATGCATAAACAATTAATTAACCGATTGTAACTATTATAACGGTATGAATTAAAAAGCAAATCTTTTTAATTTCAGACTTACTAAGAGATAATCTTAAATTGTTGTAAAATATGCAAATAAAACAGTTATAAAATAAAATTTTATATATCAAACTTTATCATTTATAAATGAAATTTGTAATATTATGCATTGCATACTTTTATGCATTAATATTTACGTATTTTTTTAAATTATAAATTTAAATCATAAATCTTTTTATTAATATTATACGCATTGCTAATCGAAATTTGCCACTGAAATAAGACGTACGTGGCATTTAAGTGTTATATGCGTGACTGTAATGAACAAAATTAATTTTCCGTAACTAAAAAAAAAAATTAAATAAATATTTGCAATTACAGCATTTTTAACTTCGCTATTTTTTACTAATTTTATGACAATTCAATTGAATTATTTCAAAAATGTTGTCATCATTTTTTATATTTTCAAATTATAATAATTTTCCATAAGTAAAAAGTAAAAAAAAATAGAATTAAATTGAAATGACAATAAAACATGGAAAAAAAACCGAAATTATTAAAAAGAAAAAATGCAAAATATTAAAAAAGTATCAAAAAAAGAAGGCGAACTAAAATGTTGAAAAAATATAAAATATAAAATTTTAAAAAATATATGAGTCCATTCATTGCATGCATAATTTCTAGGTGTTCAAAATTTTAATTGAATTTCTGATTAGTTTCATCAATTATTCATAAAAAATATAAACAATTACGAATGAAAATTGTAGCATTTGATGACAAAATAGATTAAATTAAAAATTAGATAGAAGAACTGTTGAAATTTTGAAAAAAAAAAGAAAGTTTAATAATGAATTTAGCATATAAATTTATTGCAATAATTAAAAAATTAAATTTTTTTTTTCTATTTTTTCAATCTTTTTGTTGTTTTTAATATTTTTTTTTTCGATTTTTCACATTTTCATTGTTGGCAATTTGTTTATTTTTTTACTTCTTTAATTGAACAAACATTTCATTTTCGTAAACATAGTATTATCATTTGACATTTTCTAGAGCTCTTTTTTAGTATTTTCAAATATTATATTAAAGTTTGTTTTTTTTTTTTTTTTAATTTGGAAGGAAGAACGAGAAGATAATTTCAGCAAAATATGTATTCTCTGTTCATCTCAAATCATCTGGAAAAAGAAAATTCGATTGTTTTGGCAAATGGAATAAATAGGACAAAAGGTATAGGTTAATAGGTCAAGATGAAATCTTTTAGATAAAACTTTTTGGCGACATTTTTTTTTTTTTTTGTAAAATAAAAAAAACTGGTTGAATAGAAGTTTTTGTCAAAGATTTTGTGATTGAAACAGGTATTTGAAGATATTTATATATGCATGTGGCGCAATAGACCACCCGAAAATAATAAGATAGTTTAATTTTATTGATTTAATCCTTCGGTTTATTAGCACTCATTCTCCTTTAACATTAAATATTTTTTTTAAAAAAAAAGAACAAAAAAAAAAACAAAACGAGTAGAGAATCATTCCCATTTCGAATTAAACCGGTTCTAACTTTAAGAAAAAAAAGAGAAAAACTATTCAGAAGACAGGTTTTTGGCCATTCAATGAAATTTTATAATTTAACTTTTTTTCACTTCATTTTTTAGCAAATATTAAACTGTTTATTATTTTGAATAAAGGTCAACATCCTCCTTTGGTAAAGGAAAATTTAGGTTATTAAATTAAACTTAAGTCAATCTTAACTTATCGTTGAGCAATAATCCCAAATAAACAAAATTTCCTATAAAATATTTGTTTTTTTGTTTTTTTTTTTTTTGTTTGGTAGTAATTTGTAAAAATTTCTGAATAATTTCAGCAAAATGTATGAGCAATATAATTTTTGAATTTAAATGCAAAAATTGAGCTTTAAAACTTCTTCATATTAAGATTGCAGATGTTTTACTCTTAGTATAATTACCTATTAAATAAAGGCAAATGCCAACTTCACATACCTGTGAAAGTAGAAACAATAAAAGTATATACTGCGTGTTATTCATTAGCTGAAAATTAAACTTAAGTTAAGATTAAAATAAAATTCAGTGAATTATCAACATGAATTAACAAATATTTGCATAAAATAAAATTTGAAATTTGAAAGAAGAAAACAGTACAATAATATTTCCTAACTGAAATGCTTCTGCTAAATGTAAAATCTCATAACATTTCCGCATTTCTTGGACAACAAAAAAAAAAAAAAAAACAGGAAAAAAGAAAATGAAATTTAAATTAGAATAAATTAAGTAGACAAATAACCTTGAAACTTTGATGATAGATTCCGTTAACTATACAATAGAAAAGGTGATGAAAAAAAAACGATAAAATTTATATTTAAATTATAAAACATTTTTGAACAATAATTAGAATTGAATTGAAAAGAAGAAAAGCAAAATGAATTTTAACTTTCCCTTTTTATTGAAATTTTTCTTGCAAATTTCAATGAAATGACCAAAACTCAAGCAAAAACTCTTCTTAAATAATTTCAAGGTAAAAAAAAAAAAAAAAAAAAAAAGAAATGAAAATGAAAATGAGCCATCAAATAAAGCAAGTTTTTAGTATTATCATTTTTGAGGTGAAAAAAAAAAATCCATTATAAATTATACAACCTGAAAGTAATTCACTCTTTTTTTTTTTGTGTTCAGAAATTACTAACCAATGAAAATTTTTTTGTTATAAATTAAAAATGTTACAAAATTTTTGAAAATCATTATGAACAAAATACTATTTCTAAATTTATTCCAATTTTACTACATACCAGTTTTTATGAAATAAATGAAAATACATTGCTTTGCATAAACTTTTTTGGCTTTTTGATTAAATTTGATTAATTGCAATTTTCAAATTCTTTTCATCTTTCTAAATTTTTGTTATTAGCTCTGTAAAAAATCATTATTTCTTTTACTAAAAGAGATAATAGTGTTCTTTTTTTTTCATTTTTAAATATGTTTTTTTCTATCTTTTAAACTTTTAAAAGTTAGCAAAAAAAAATGCTTAAAAATTTGTTTATCAATGTTATCATTATCATTGTATTGCGTTAAAACTAATCACATATAAAGAAATGTTACATAATGTTGTGTAAATAAAAAATTTTAAAATTTTATAAATACATAATATAATCTATGCTAAGTACTGAATATAAGAAATTAAATAATTAAATAAAAGAATTGAATGTAAAAGAGACAATCAATTATGCAAAAAGCATAATGAAAATTAAGGAATGATATGTAATTTTTAATTTTTCTAGTACATCTAACAAATTAATCAGTAATTAATTATAACACTAATTTATTAGCATGCTGTTACATTTATCAATTATTGTTTTTATTATTCTTATTATGATTATATTTATAATCTTATTATTACATCTATAATTTATGATTACTATCGTCCGTTACTAATACCATCCTACTGTTATTTAAAAATTTAAAATTGGTCTTACAATTATTCCTCCCTTTATGCGACAAAAGAAAAGCATAAAAATAAGTGACAATCAATCATTGTCATTTTTAACTTTCTTTTACTTCGTTTTTACTATTCATTTCATTCTGGACAAACCTAATTTTCAAGTAAATTTTACACTAATGAGTATAACAATTATATTTGTATGGGAAATATTCTATTTTATGATTACAACAATTTATATCGAATACGAATGCATATTCAACACATTACATAATGTTTACTATCATGCAATAATTTTCTAGAACAATAACAATAATAGCGATAACATTAACAGCAATGATAGTCATAGCGTCAAAATTTGGAATACTTTTATCTTCTCCGCTTTTTTGAATCAATTATCTCACATTTATATTTGTATTAACTTTCATAAATTTTAAATTTTTCTTTCCCATCCTTCCGTTCACTCTCTCCCCTTAAAATATTATAATTTCTGGCTTATCGGAAAGGAAGAATTTCTCCTGAAATTAATTTAGGGAATTAAATTAAATTGCTTTATGGTAGCGATTGAAGAAAGTAGAATGTATTTTAGGAAATAGCAAAGTTTGCGGATAACGTTTGCGGAAAGTTTGCGGATTAATGCGCTTTTCTTCTTTCAAGTATAAATTTTTTAAATTTACATTTTTTTAAAAAAAAAGGAACATTTTAAAACGAACAAATTATGAAGAAAGAGAGGATAAAATGAATAACAATAACAGTTTGTAAATAATTAAAATTTTGAATGGATTAAACGATAACTTCGAATATTATAGGACACATTTCTTGTTTAAAAATCACATTAAGCAATACTCGAATACTTAAAAAATGAAATATTAAAATAAGTAAATATATTAGAAATTGAAATAGAAACTTATAGATGATGTGACCGGACCGGTTTCTACTACGATCAAAGTTAGCTGATACCTGGATGCCACTTGAAATGTTGGTGACAAACTGTTGATGACAAATTTCTGTTCTTACTATTCTTCCAGTAATAACTGCAACTGCTCCGCCCAATCAATTGAGCAATTTGTCTGCGAAGTTGAATAAATTAGATAGTAAAATGCAAATATATTCAAAAAATAAAATTTTTGAAAGTTATATCTTTTTAAAATTTTTTTTTTTACAATTATTTTCATATGGAATAAATAAAAAAAAAGTGTAAAATATGAAATAAATCATGTTGAAATAAAGAAATGATAATGTCTGATACTCTTTTTTAAAGTTATTTTAATTAAATAAATTATTTGAAACGATCAATCTTTCAATGATTAACTAAATCCTTGACAATTCCATATTTCAGTTTTTTTGAATTCATAAAAAAATATAAATTGACAATTAGCTTATCATATTTTAAAATCCAAAAATTGAATTTATATGGAATAATCAGTATTTATAATATTATCACTATCACTTTGATATTTCTATTATTTGTTCATTCTTTTCAACACCGAAATGCAAATCAGAATTCATTTTTTAAGTGTTGAAAAAAATTTACAACTTTCCATGAAATCGAATTAATTTCAAAAATTCATTGACAAAATCCAATTTATGTCGTCAAATCTTCAATTTTAAACTGATATCTAGATAACAATTTTAAATTGATAATTTAGACTTAAATCAATTCTTTGCTTTTTAAAAATGATTTTGTTTTTGATAACAGAGATAATATATTAAACTCGAGATTTGATAATTAATTCAAAAGGCATCACTACCATTGTATAAATAATTTAGATTCAGTTTTAGCAAATATAATTATAAAATTAATTAACAAACAAATAAAGTGATATAATGAAAAAAAGATTTAGTTCGTTTGTACGAATTGCTTGCATTGTTTTCGATTTATTACTAATTGAATTTGAATCTGAATTTGCTTTCTAAATTTTTTCTGTCAACAATTCTTGTCGAAGTGACAAATTAAATTGAACAGTTTAATTGTTCATTTTGAACATTCAATTTTGAAATCTTCTCAAAATATCTTAATTATAGAACAAATAAGAACTGAAAGAGAAGAAAAAATGATTGAAAGTTTATTTTTCAGCAGAAAAAGCAACTTGAAAATTATAAGCATAAAAACAAGCAAATCTTTGTCAACAAATAATTAATTAATTAACGATCGATAATTTAACTTTAATAAATCACAAACGATGCTAAAATATATCTAAGAAACTGTAAAGGTTAAAGTTCAATTCAGCGATCTTTATTCATTTGTTTACAAATATCTAACTCGAAAAGCTATTGTGAAAGTAATTTGAAAAAAAAAGCAAATAAATTTGTAAAGAAAGAAAAATTAAATATAAGAAATGCCGAAGACTATTTGAGAAGGAACACAAAATTTAATTTAAATAAAACAGTAAATAACTTAAAATTAAAAAAATCACAATGACCTTTTTTTGTTTACTAATATTAGCTTATCAATTCGATGAATGCTTATCAATTCGTAGTGAATTTTTAAGTTGAATAAAATAAAATTTTATTTGATATCAACATTTGATGTGTTGTTGATAAGAAGAACTGATGAATAAATGTATAACAAATGAATATTCAATTTAACAAAGTGATAAGATAAAATTATATCAACAAAATAATTATTGCATTCATAAAGTACTGATAAAGAATATATTTCATTTCCTCATTTAAAATTTAAACTTACTTCTACTTTTGTAGAAATGAAACCTTCGGGAAAAATTTAATTATTTTCTGGTTAATTTGATCATACCATTATTTGTTATGAAGTTGTTTTACCTTTCTTTTTAATGAAATAATTAAACATTTCAAAAAAGTTTTAAAGAGATAAAATGAGTCAAACAAATGATAAAATATTGAAATGATTACTTTCAAAAAAATAAATAAATAAATAAATAACACATAAGATGTAAATGGTTTTCAGGATTGGATGGAATTTTAAATTCAGTTACCCATTTTTCTTTATACAATTATTTCATCTCATTCACTTTTTTTTTTCTTTTTTAAAAAAAAAAAAAATTAAAAAAAAGTTTTAAAAAAAGATTTTGTGCCACAAAAATGGAAATAATTTAAAAAACTATATCGATATTTTATGACTTTTTTTTTTTTTTGAAATTATGTGATATCTTTAATGTTAAAAATGTGAATCTTCGTGTTCAAAAAAATAACATACATAAAAGGAAATTTCAATTTAATTATTTATTTGTTAATATTTTTGTTGAATAAAAAATTATTAATTTTAACGTAATGTGATTAATGTGCATTGGGATAATAATAATTATATGATAAATTCAAAAAAGTAATTTTAAATCGAAAATTTAATCAAAAAAAATGACAAAATTCTTTACTTCCTTAGCCAAATTTGCAGATACAATTTAGCTAACAAATTTTAAAACATTTTAAAACAGTTTTTATATATTAAAATTAAAATTTTAATTCAAAACCCAGATATAATTCTAGAAAATTACCTTTTACTGCTTAGTTTGTAAGTTTGTTTTTTAGATTTTATCATGCTTAAATTTTTTTAAGCTTTAGGATTTTTGTTAAACTCTACTTTTACTATTTTCGTTTTCATAATTAGAAAAGTTTAATTTATTTATTTGCAACATTTAAAACTTAAACATCCACAAAATTGAAAAAGTTTAGTAAGTTCGTTACTTTTCCTTTTTAAATTCTTTATTAAATAAATTTACGATTATGCAACTAAATATGCAACTTTTCAAAATTTGATAAAATTTGATAAAAAAAAAAAAACTTTTAGAATTTATTTTAATATACAAACTTTAAAATGGTATATCTCTTTAATTTTTCGCTGCTAAAAATGTAAGTTTAAGTTTCTATAAGAAAATGTAATTCCTACTGAGCGAATATTATCGAAATAATATTCCTAGTTTTATTTAATTTAAATTTTTCAATTTAATTAATTTAAATTATTCATTTCTTTTTTTTTGATCTTTCAAAATTTATAAAAGTTGACTTTAGCTATCTTTCTAATTTTGTTCTAATTAATAATGACTAAATATCTTTTAAGTAACATATAATTTATCATTGAATAATCATATATTTATCACTTTTTAATTACCTGTAATTAAAATTTCAATAATAATTTCTGTTGCTAATTTTCATTAAAAAATTAAAATTGGTTATTAATTTTTGTTCATTGGAAAAAAGAAATCGCCAAAGTTTTTAGGTTTATAGAAAAAGAAATTTTCAAATAAATTCTAATTAAGTCATTTATTCCTACACTGTGAATTTAATCTTCCATTGCTTAGTTTATTACTGATCCTAAAATTTAAAATTTTCATAGTAATTTTTCATTTCCTCGTTAATAGTTTAATATATTTATACAACTTTTAGCATTTCTTTTTTTTTTTTTCGAAACTAAATCTCAAAATATAAGTAAACATATACTTATACCATTATTGTTTACTCAAATATAAATAATAATTTGGATTAATCTTATAAAATTTAAAAATTACATCTATGAAAACTTTTTTACCTATTGCAATAACAGTACCTTTCATGGCAGTAAAAGTTTGAAATGAGAATAATATTGCAGTTATTTCGTTTTCCTTTATAATTTAATACATTTTAAAGTTTTCAAATTGGTTTTGTATTGGGATTAAAACGAAGAAAGGTGAGTGACCAATGAGTCGCCAATGGCAATAACTGAAAATGTCCATTGGAAATGTTTTTTCTTTTTTTAAAAAATTACTATCAATGAATGTTTGGATGATTACATATCTCAAATGGCTTTTTTTTCTTGCCATTTACAGATTATATACACATAAAAATATATTTTAATTACAAATTTCTCTGTACTTTCCGGGTAACTTCCGGATTCTGAGATATCTCGGGTATTTCAAGAGTTGAAATAATATATAGATAAATAAGTGATATGAAATTCAATCAGATCAAATGGAATACAAAGCATTTGTCTAGCAAATCAAATGCAGTGCTTTCTTTTCATTAATTATTTTGGAAGCCTAATTTTTCAACTTTTTGCTGTCATATTCAAATTCTAAATCAAATTTAATTATAAGTAGAAGATCTAATCAATGGTAGACACTTTGCTGAGTAGAAAATGTGACTGCAATAGGTAATTTTATGAATTGAAATTAAAATTAAATAATGGATTGATCAATGAATTAAACTTAAGAAAAAAATCTGTTGAAATAATATTTGATTTGGTCACAACAATTGGAATGGTCAGATGATACGGTCACAGCAACTTTTATTACGATTCTCGGAAATGACAGTGATAGTTTGAAGTCAATCATTAATTAATTATGTGACATAATTAGAATGTTTAGATTTTTGAATTGGAATTGAAAATAAAGTTAACAATTTGATTAGAAATATTTTAGCAAAAGTGCAGCAATGTTTCAGAAATTAACTGATGAATTCACTTTATTGTTCAAATATATCACAAAAGAAAAAAAACAAAAACAAAAACCACTGATCAGTTTTAATAACAAATATGCAAATTAGTATTTATGAGATCTCATAAATTCATTAGAGTAATTTGAACAGTTTAAAAGTAAAAGAAATTTTAAAAAATTTCTTTTTAAACATTCCAATATTTAGAATTTTGCTTAAAATGATACTTATTTTAAAACACAATGTTCAAAAATTAAATTAGTAAAAGTAAAATTTTGGAAATTATTGTCGCAAATTTTTTCATACATCTTATAAGTTCATTATTTCTGAATAAAATTATGATTACTTTTCATATATCAAAAAAGAAAAAAAAAAAAGAGTACAACTACAAAAAGTATGATAATACCCTAATATTTAAAATTTTGAAAATTTATTTATATTTGCAATTATTCAAAAAGTTTGGAGAAAAAGTGAACATTTAAAAGTTATTTTTAAATTCATTACTTTACTAACATTCTCATTTGCTGTATGAAAAATTGACATTTCAATGCAAAGCTAATGAAAATATAATTTTAACAAGCTTTTTTTTAAAAAAATTTTAGGAATTAGTAAAAAAAAAAAGTTAATAGAATTATATAGGAAAACATTTAATGAAATATTTAAAAAATTAAGTAATAAAAAGAAATGGTTAGTGAATATTTTTAGTATATTTCAATATTTGAGATTTTTTTTTTCTTCATTCTTAAGTATCATTTCAGTTAAAATTTATCAAACAAAACATTTCAAATATTCACAAAGTGAATTATTTGTTTAATTCAGTTTAATCATCAATAAAATAATTGAAATATTTTTACTTTTTGTTAGCTATTTGGTGGCTTACATAATTTTCAAAAAATTTGAAGCAGTGATTTTGAAAATTTATTGAGAATTCAATTCATTCAAAATATTATTGATATAAAATTATTAGTTTCATATCAGTTTTGAAGAATAATTTTTGCACTTGAAAATAAGCTTTGATTCACTTTCATCTTCAAATGCTCACTGATAACTTCTAACAATCAATGAAATTTAATTTTTGAATTTAATCGATGAACTAACTTAACAATTTGATGGATTTCTGTTGCTGCAAAATGACATTTGCATTTTTTATTCTTGCATTGATCTATCTTAAATTATTGTAAAGATTTTAAATGAGTTACTTTTTAGTTTTAATTTTTAGTTTTATCTCGATCAGCCGACAAATTTCACTATGTAATAGTGATGACATGTGAATATTATTGCTTAAGATGTGAAATAAATAAATGATTTAATCGATTGATTAGAAATAAATGAATGATTTAATCGATTGATTAGAAATAAATGAATGATTTAATCGATTGATTAGAAATAAATGAATGATTTAATCGATTGATTAGAAATAAATGAATAATTTGATCGATTGATTAGAAATAAATGAATAATTTAATCGATTGAATAGAAATAAATGAATAATTTAATCGATTGATTAGAAATAAATGAATGATTTAATCGATTGATTAGAAATAAATGAATGATTTAATCGATTGATTAGAAATAAATGAATGATTTGATCGATTGATTAGAAATAAATGAATAATTTAATCAACTGATTAGACTATCAGTGATAACTTAAATATTTTTGACTCTAAATGTTGTCCAGTTTGTTAAGCAATAATATTTTCTTAAAGCTTTTTGAAATATTATATTGTAAAGAATCTTTTATCACAATGTCCAAATATAATTGCAATATGCAATTAGATCATTATCTGTAATAAATTTTAATCAAATCTCTTCAAATAAATTTCAATTTTGAATTTACTTTTTGTTTATTCAATCTAACTTTTGTCATAATCCAATTGAAATCGATGATATCTGAGTGGAAATTGTTATTTTAAGCAAAAGAAATCTAGAATTTTCACTTAATTTTGTTACATTTCCTAATCATTCATGTGTGCAACTAACAATATTCTTTTATTGGCGCAAATGTTATTGCTGTTGTCATTTGTCATTTGTTACTGCTATAATTAGATATTTGAAAATTACGATTAATTTAAGGGAACGAAACCTTTTCTGTGCTAAAAATTTTATTCAATTAATAAAATTAAAAGTGAAACAAAAAAAAAAAAAAGAAAAAAAATGACAATAAAATATTCTCAAATTAAATCAAAACTAAATACAATTATTTAATTAATTGAAAAACAACAACAAACAAACAAACATTTCAGCTTTTTCTTTTTCTTTT
Source organism: Brugia malayi (assembly GCF_000002995.4). NCBI lineage: Eukaryota > Metazoa > Nematoda > Chromadorea > Rhabditida > Onchocercidae > Brugia > Brugia malayi. The sequence goes on along the minus strand of NW_025062476.1, from coordinate 2,660,418 downwards.
TTTTTTTTTCAAAATAAATATTTTTTTTTCAAAAAATTAAAAAAAAAAATAAAATATATAGTTTCTATTTTTATTAAAGCAATGAATTGCATAAATCTCTCTTTTATTAAATAGTCATGTTAACCTTGTCATGACCAACCTTTCATTCGTGTTTTATTTCGTTTCAATTTAAAGTAAATTTAAACTTAAATTGGAATTTAAAAAGTTTATAATTCACTCGAATAAATAAATTATTTTAATCATTTAAAGCAGAGCAAACAGTTTGCTTTTTGGTTAACATATAATAAATATGCATAAAGAAACACACAAATAGTGAATGAAATTGAACAAAATTAAATTTGATAATGCAGAAAATAGGCATAACAAGGCGATTATGAAGTAAGCTAAATTAAATTTAAATTTAATAAAATCAAAATTTGTATCACAAAAGAAAATCATGATAAATATCATGATAAACATTGTTAACTAACATGTTACTCATGCTTTAAGTAATCATCATTACTAAAATAACATAATATAACGAAATTTAATAGCTAAAGGTGGACAATTATATTTATCTCTGATGTTATTATTGGAATTAAATTTTTTTTTTTTTTGCCACACAAATTATGCGAGAAATTTAAATAAATTTCAAAATGTTATAATATTTTTAAAATGTTTAAAAGTAAACATTGTTATGAATTGGTTTATTGATGATTGTAGCTGCCATCAGAAGTGTTTAAATCCTGAAAAAACGACGTAGAAATACAATTCAGTAAACAAATAAGTCAAATTTTTCATTTTTACATCGCTTGTTCGTTGCGGGTACGTCCGTGAATTTAAATATTTCACTGTACGTCTTAGATTGTGACGTACGTCAGCTGTAAATTGAAAAAACGTAAGACATAAAAGCTTTCGTCAAGCTAAAAGAGTGTGGAAAAATGTAATCGATTGATCAAAATGAGTAAATAAAAGTAATAAAAGTTGTTTCTTTTCTAACTGTAAGTATCATTTCTGAAAAACAGATCAGTAAATTTTTTATCTTAAAGTTTAAAATTAGTAAAATCAGTAAACATTAGTAAAATTAATAAAGTAATTTAATAAACAATCAATTTTTAAAAATTTTTTTTCGGAAAAATCTTAACACTATAACTTTACAGTTAGAATAAAATCGGAAAATGTTGAAGATAATTTTAGGTTTTGTGAAATTTTTGCCCGGAAAATTTGTGAAGTGAAGAAAATTTGCCCCGGAATTTGAACAATTTGCAGCGATTTTACTTGGGTAACCATTATTATCCAATGAAATTATCTAAAGTAGTGTATAAAATTCTTATCATTTTTACCAATTTTTTATATTTCAAAAAAAGAAAAAAAAGATTGAACTTGTAAAAAAAGCCAAAAAGAATTGAGAAATAACTATGTTTTTTTGCTCTTTTACTAATTTTAAAATGAAATGTAACAATTTCAAAATGTTCATTTGATAATTTCGAAAAAAAAAGTTTTTAAAAAATTAATTAAGTTTGATAATGAATAGAGCAAATTTCAGGATGTATTAGATGAAAATCTTAAAAATTAATATTATATCATAAAATATTCCTTATTTTAATAATTCAGAATTCATTTCTTTTCTTTCTTTTTTTTTTTTGATAAAATACCGATATCAAATTTTATATTAAAAAATCAAATTTTCACTCTTTCTACTCTAAATTTTTCGTTTAGTTTTACAAAAAAAAAAAGAAAGGAAAATAAGAATGAAAATATTTAAATTAGAAGAAATAAGAAATTTCATATATGCTTTAATGTGAAGCGGTTGACATCATTCATTTCAAATTATTCAAATAGATATTAGAATGTCACCAACATCATCAAGAAGAAATGCTCAACATAATTTATCAACATCCTTATTAGCATCATCTTCTCAAACATCAATGCTTTGGAATATTCAATATTTAGAATCGTTGATGAAATTTATCAATGATAGTCGAAATTCACAAACTATTAAGGTGTTTGATTAAAAAATAATTTAAATTAAAATGTTGCATATTTTGTAATTTATTATTTAATTACTAAATAAAAATTATTAACTCTATAACAATAAGTAACTTTATTTCTTTATTGATTAATAATTATTTTTTTTTAAAAAAAAAAAAATTTCATCCAAATTTTATCAGTGCTATTAAAATAACTTTCCATTAGCTCATTTATTTTTTTTTTTTTTATCCTTTCTTCTTTTTTTCCCTCTCCCTCTCTCTCTCTCTCTCTCTCTTTTCTTTTAAGTCAATTTTCATCCAATATTGAATAAATTTTTAGCTAAGCTAATAACTTCGTAGTTTTGTGTAAAATGTTGAATACTTAATGAAAGAATTGAAAAGAATATATAATACTTAAAATTGATTTTTTCCACTTTTTTTTTTTTTTTTTGAGTAACTTTTAATAACTTTTGTTTCTTTATTTTTTTTTTTGTTGAAATTTTACTAAATTTGAATAATCAATTTTATTTTGAATAATTATCATAAAATATATTTAATAACTATTATAGCTACAAAGTCGTATCAATCATTTCAATTCAAAAATGTTTGCTAAAATTGAAAATATGAAAATGGAACGTAATCGTATACTTTATGAAAATGAAACAAAAATGAAAAATTGAATTAATTATGCTATTCTTTCATTTATGATAATACATCAAATATGATTTAAATAATTTGATAAAATAATTAATTTAATAAAAACTTCTCACAAGCAACAATTGCTATTTTTAAATTTTAATGTTTTCGCGAAAAAAAATTTTTTTTTTTTCTTCTAAATTACTAAATGACAGATAGATTAATAATTTAATTAACTATCTAAAAAGTGAAATAAAATTTTAGAATAAAATTACAAATATTTATTTTATGCTATTTTTGTTATCTCTGTGCTAAATGCAAAATGCATGAATAAAATGACAGATTAAAATTTTAAAAAAAAAAAAAAAAAAAAGAAAAATGTTATCGAATATATTAATTGTAATTTTCTATAATTATCTTATAGCAATCAAGAATCTGCAATATTTTTTAATTAGCTTTTTTTTTTTTTTTTTTTTGTTTCTTTTCAGCTACTAACTAAATTTTTTAACTTCAAAAAAAAAAAAAAAAAAAAATTTCTAATCAATATTTTTTGAAGAAAATAAAACTTTTTCAGATTAAAAGTTTTTTTTTTTTGTAGAAAGAAAGTTTAAAAAAAGTTTGATGAGAAATAGAAATGAAAAATTTTTTTTTTTTTCATTTTTCTCTTTCTATGTTTCACTTTTTTTTTTATCAGAAAAAAAAAGAATAGAAAATTCTAGGAATAAAAAAAAAAAAAAATTGAAAATGGAATCATTTATTTGCATGTCTATGAATTTTAATGAAAATACTTGCATGTGTGGTTTAAATCGATCTCATCCTCTGTCACCTCATTTTTCTCGTCTCTTAATAAGACGTCATTTAATATAAGTAATAATGAATTTTCACTTTTAATATCATATTCAAAACCATTTTCTACTTTTTCTTTTTTTTTTTTTTTTTTTTTTTTTGAAAAAAGGAAGAGAGAAATTAAAAATTTTTTTTAAATGTTACATATAGTTGTATAATTTGATGTAAATAGCTAAACATTTTAAAGTTTAATTATCTTAGTAGTTCTGTTTTTTTTTTTTTTTTTTTTTTAAATTTCATAATTTGTAAATTTTAATGAATTAATTTTCAGTAAATTTTTATTATTTTTTTTTTTTTGTTTGTTATTTCATATAAAATGCAAAGTTTTCGTGATTTTTTTTTTTTTTACAAAGATTTCACTTATTTTAATGTAATCTAAAAATAATAGAAATGGATTACTTTATGTAAGTAAGTTAAAGTAAATAATACTTTGCTCAATCATTTTGCTTATTTTTCTATTTATAAGAAAATGTTTTGTAATTGCAAAGGAGTAATTATAAAAAGAGCACTTTGATAGTTTTACTTTATATTCATTCATGCATTATTATATTTTGTATTAAGTTTTCATTTCCTTTTTATTACTTCCATTTTTTTTTCCATATTTTGTTGTTTTTTTTTAATTTCAGTCTTTTTTTAAAAAATCTTTAATTCAAATTTCAATTGTTGGTATTTTTGATTTTGAAATTTAAACATTAATAAATAATTGTTTATTTTAATTGTTTATAATTAATTGTTTATTTGTACCATCTTTGATAGCATCTTATAAAAGAATTTTGTCAAATCATTTGCTTAGTTATTTTAAAAAATGAACTTACATCATCAAATGTCCATTTTAATTCTAAAATTTTAGAATGAAAATAATTGAAGAGAAGAAAAAAAACAAAAAAAAAAAAAAGATAAGAATGTTTGAAATTGGGTATTTAACGACGACGACACCCTCTTCATTTATCCAATAAAACTTTGAATAAAAAAAAACATCCATTATCGAACAACAAATTTTCAAATCTTAAAACATTTATTCAAACTACTTTTAACTGCCTTTGCTTAAAACTAACTTCAACTTTTTCATCTCTTTTCTCTTTTTGAAAAAAAAAAAATAAAAGCAAACAATTTTTTGAAACAACTTTCTCTTTTTTCTACTTTTTATTTTTTTGTAGGATGAAAATACATTTGAGGAAAAGAAAAGTAAAACTAAAAATTGAGCACTTTCAGAGAATTATTTTTTTGATAAAATTGAAACAGAAAAAAAAAAAAAAAAAACGCTAAAATGATTTTTAATAATTTTGATAAAATTGAAATTTTATTTTTGAGCATGAAAAAATTTGAAAAACAATGATTTATCCTATCATATATAAATGGATAATTAAAGAAAAAATATTCGTCATTAAAGATTATTACTTATTAAATAAAATTACTGAATAAATGTGGAGAAAAAAGTTAAAATACTAAATATTGTCAACATTAGAAAGTTAATTTTGATACTAATAAACTAAAACACTCAGAGGAAATCTCAAATACTATCAAGAAATCTCGGGTTATTACCCTGCGATATCGTGAATTCGCCTTTCTCTTTTCAATACACATTATCATACACAGTTTATAATGATTATTTAATCAACAAATATTATCCTAATTGACTTTTATATTTTTATCATTCAATTCAAATTATTAATTACTAATTGGAAATCATTATTTGGATACCTATTCTTCCCTTTTTAATCTTATGAAAAATTAATGGCATTGGTAAAAAGAAAAGTTTTAAAAAAAGTGATTTTCTTTTTTTTGAAAAAATAAAAATATTTTTCTTTTCGTTAAAATTTCCTTTTCAAAATTGGAATATATTTCATCGAAAGATGCGATTAATATTTATTAATACTTTAAATTGTTCAGTTAACAAAAAATTACATCCAAATTTTTTGTTTTTTTTTTAAAAAAAAAAAATAAAGAAAGAGAAAAATTTGAAAATTATAAGAATACAAATTAAAGGATTAATTTAAAATTAAACTTTGCAAAGTTTCAAATGTTTTCAGCACAAATAAATGATATCTTTAATGAGAATAACCCAATCATTCAGCATTTATAGTAGATGGATAATGGCATAAGGACATGCTAATGCCATAAAGTCTGTCAATCAGTCATTTGGTGACAATTCCGTAATTAATTCAAGCCAATTCATCTCTCTTAGTTGTATCTTCAATAACTTTATAATGATAAAAATAAACAAATTCATTTAATATCGTAATTTTATGATTGTTCTTCTTGCTTTTTTGCATAATTTTTATTAATAATAAAAACAATTAACAATTAAAAAGTAACATAATTTATAGTTAATTAAAAAATTTCCCAATTTAACTGAAATTTTTGGAAAAAGTACTGAAGACAAAATAGAACTATTTGTAATTTCTTTCTTTTTTCTTTTGTTTGCTAATTAATTATGCTAATATTTTATTAGTTAAAATCAAAATGAAATTTAATAATATTTTCCTTCGTTTGTTTGTTAATTATACTAATTAACATCAAAATGAAATTTAATAATATTTTCCTTTGTTAATTATACTAACATCAAAATGAAATTTAATAATACATCAAATTTATAATAAAATGTTCCATTTGTTTACAATTTTATTTCATGTTTAATGAATGTTCAAAATAAAAAGCAAAAAAAAAAAAAAAAAAAAAAAAGAAGGAAGGAAAATAATGAATGAATTGATTGATAATAATAAACGATAGTAAATGAGAGTAAGAGAGTAATTTAAAATCACTTCACGATTGTCCCCTTTAGGTATTGACACTAAATCAGCAGCATCAGTTGAAGAATGCTAACAAAACAAGTTAATGATAAAATTGTTAGGCTAATGCATAGAAATTAAATTGAAAGGTCATTTTTGCTGTGTCATAGTAAAAAAGCCTATTAAATATCTCATTTTTACGAGTGATTTCACTCTTTTCTACTAGTAATTTTTTTTTTTTTTTTTTAAATTGCATTTCCATTCATTTTCTTTTCTTAAAACTTAAAAAATAAAAGCATAAATAAGTTTTATTCTGATTTAAAATTGTAAAACCCTATTATCTGTCTGTCATAATAATGTGAAAATTTAAAAAATTCTTTTATTTTTTAAAATATTATTTAGACATTAGTTTAGGCAAAACTGTTTTAATCTATTGGTAGTGCAATATAATATACAGCTATGAAAGAATCGTCTATCAACTATCATGCTTCTTATCACTATTATCAGTAATTATCTTTTTTTAATATCATTTTAACTATCAGAAATAATATAGCAATTTATCAGTTTATTTTATGCTTTTGATTGGATTTTAGTATTTTATTATTTTGATTTATATTCAAAAATTTAAATACTCAATGATATATTAGTGAGAAAACGATGAAAAGAAGTTGATCAAAAATAAAAAAATAATTAAAGGATTAAAAAGTATTATCATTTATGCAACAACAATTATTATCGATCATCTGCTATTATTATCGTATACCATCTATTGTTATTATTATTATTATTATTATTATTATTATTATTATTATTATTATTATTATTTTATTATTATTATTATTATTATTATTATTATTATTATTATTATTATTATTATTATTATTATTATTATTATTATTATTGTCATAACCGTTTTTTTACTATTTTTATTATCATATATTGTTATTGTTATCGTTATCACTTTCATTCAATATCTTTATCAACAACTGTTATCAACATCATTATCAATACTTCCTTCATTTCGTTATTATTGTCACTATTCCGTTATTAACATATTCTGTGGTATTATCGAAATCGTTGTTACTGAAAATATTTGTTATAAATAATTAATAATGTGAATTGCATATGATGCGATTTTATATAATAAAAAAAAAAGAGAAAACGAAATAAGAAAGAGTCATAAAATAAAAATAACAAATATATTAAATTGATAAAAGATTAATTGCAATTTTTTCATTGTAAAAATTTTGTTTTAAATTTGAAAATATATTCTTGAAATAAATAACCTAAATCATTCCTTGGCTTACTATAAATTATTTGAAAAACAACCCTGTATGATGGTCATTCAATAAATTTTGAAGTTTTTCAAAGAATATAAAAAGTTTTGAAATGGCAAACTATAAATTGATCATCAGAAGTTAACAATGACTAATTCAGGCAATCATTCAAGCTAATCCATTTTCAATTAATTGAAATTGTCGAAAAGGATCTAACATAGCTATTCAATGATCATTTACTATTCAAAATAAATTGGAATCATTTAAAAGCTCAATAAATAAGCTAATCGAAAATTAAAAAATAGTACTTCAACCCTTTAGTGATAGCTTTTCATTCCATACAACAATCAATCAAATAAAATTTATGATAAGCAAATCGATAAAATAAATTAAAGCAAATGCACTTTCTTCCATCAACCGAATGTTCTAATTTATCCAACAACCAAAATTTTAAAAAACAAAAAAAAAAAGAGTTGAAATTTTATTTATTATATTAATATGATCATAAGATTCAAGATTCAAAACATATTTCAGTAATTTCTTGAATAAATTAAACTGTAAGCATTATTAATGAAGTTATTTCTTACTTGCAAATTAAGTTAAATGCTTTTTTTTGTTTTGATTAATATCAAAGCATTAATACTTATTAATGACTTAAAAATGTAGTTACCTGAGTGGCATTTAGGGTAGGTAAGAATGGGTAAGAAAATAATATTTAAGTGAATAATTCCAGTATTTAGCAATGCTATGTATTATGAATTTGTAGCTTTACCTTTAATTATTTATAGTCAGAAATGTTAGTTTATATAAATGAGTTTCATTAAACAAATATTTACATTTTCTTTGTGCTATATTAGGTAAAAATCTCAAATGAAATTAATATGAAAGTTTGAAACGACGAGAAGAAAGAGCTTTAATTAAAAAGTATGAAAGAGAATTTAAATTTATTCAAATTAATAGTTTCTTTTGCTAATTCTAATTTGACAATTTTCTTGTGTGCCAAATGATTTTGATCCATCTAATCTTTACACTTTTAAGTAACAAATTTAACCAGGTACAGATATTATCCGAAATTATTTAAATTTCATTTTTCTCATTAACTTTAACCAATGGTTTACTACTTCCTTTGCAAGATAAAAAGATAATTACAAGATAATTTTTTAAGATAATTTTTGATCATAAATTTTATTATGATTTTATTTTCAAACATAAGAATGAATTAGAAAGTTTTCCGGAAAAAAAAACCGGTAACATGCATTTTTTGTTGTCTGAAAGTTAAACTCATTTCTATTCTCTCAAATATTATACAAACATTTATCAGTTAAAATAATATCACTTAAATCGATGAAGTCATTAATAAAAATAATTGATCGTCTTCTTCTCTTTTTTTTTTCCTCCTTTTTTTTCAATTTTTAATTTAAATAATCTCTGTCAAATTGCTTCATTTCATTTCTTTATCATTTAAGATATTATTTGATTACAATATTTTTGCACTTATATCTCTTCAATTTCCATATTTGTTGTTGTATCAATTTGAATTCTCCACTCGAAAGATTCTTGTAGTTTTATTAATTTCCATTCCTTTTATTTAGATTTTTTTTTTTTTTTTGTTATAATAATAGTATAAGTTGTTTTCTATTTTTATGAATTTAAAATCCTTTTTTTTTTTCTCTTAGCATTAGCTTTTATTTTTGATTAAATTGCTGAAAAGTGAAATTATTTGACTGATAATTCAAGAAGTACTTTTGATCAACTCTCGAGATCAATGAATAAAGTTCATAAATCGACACAGACTAAAACTTTCAATAGGTAGAAAAAACAATTTCAATTATTACTTTTTCTACAATCTGAAATATAAATATTATTTTGAATAAGACACGTTTCACGTAGCTGACGTTTTTTTCTTTTCAAAACTAATTTAAATTACTTTTATGCAATGTTATAAAATTTAAGTCGTTTAATTTAAATTAGTTATAAAATGTAAATTAAGTTTTTTTCGTCAAATTTGTTTCAAAGTTTTATATTTCTTCTATTTTCATTATGATGAGAATTGCTATTCAATTAATTGATATTCGCACTAAATTATCATTTTATTAATTTTATTTTTTTGCATTATTAATGCAAATACCATTTAATCATTTCTATCTTTTTTTTTTTAAATTTTCAATTACCATATTCATGGAATACTTAAATAGATACTTTTAAAAAAGTAACCAATTGAAAATTAAATTTATTACAAGTTCATTTCAAATATTACTTCTTAGATACTGTTTTCGATGATTATTTTAATCAGAAAAGTTTTTTTTTTTTTTTTTTTTTTCCGACCCTTCTTTTTTCTTCTATGCTAAAATATAAATTTTAATAAAATGGCAAAAATATTTAGCAAAAGTTAATATTCGAATATCATTTTCATTAAACATTTCTCTCTCTCTCTCTCTCTTTTTTTTTTGTTTATATTTTATAATCTTGCTTAATGTAAACGAATATAGTTAGCATATGTATTTGTTAATGAAATTTAATCCTTAAAGTAAAGAAAGAATGAGGGAGAGGGAGAGAGAGAGAAAGATTAGAAAGAGTAGAATTGATGACAACTTATTCCTTTCTTATATTTTCCTTTTCTACTTGATCACCCAACCGGATATAATTTATGTATATACTTCAGTTTTTCTTCAAAAGCAAAGAGTTTATTTCTTCAATATTTTAAAAGAAAATTTTCAAACCTGTCATATGGTAATTTCTATTATAGTAGGCAAACTATTTCAACTTAAAATAAACAAACTATTTCTAAATCAAAAACGATTAATCTTTACAATAATATAAATCGATAGCAAAATTAGGCAAAATAATGAAATTAAATCAAAATCGAGATTTCATCTATTAAAATGCTTGATAACACTATTATAAATTATTCTAATATTTTCCAAATTTTCCATATTTCTCGTTATTCTTGTCAATCATATTGTAAATTCATTTAAATTACCTTACCTTTTTTTTTAAAAAAAAATTTTATCATATTTTTGTTAAAATAATACCATAAAAATGATAAAACTTTTTCTAAACTTATTTTTTATTTGCTTATTTCCTCCTTTTTTTTTTTTTTGAAGAAAAAAAGAATTTTTTTTTTAAAAATGCAACAGTAATGGTTATTTGATAACATTGTTTTATTTATGATTACTGTATTTAAAAAAAAAAAAAATGAAATTTAAAATTATAAAAATTCCTCTACGTTATTCGATCTTAGTTTATCTTTATTCTTTTCATCTTCCTTATATTTTCCCATTTTCAAATAATTTTAAGAACGATTGAATAAATATAAAAGTTTTCTTCAAGTATTTTAGTACTCAAGAAAGTTTTTCTTTTCAAATTCCCTGACTGAAATATTATAATTTTATTTTTTTCAATAATTAATAACTTCTGACAAATTTTCAATTATATTTTATTTGTTAATATTTAGAAATTTAATATAATCTTTCCGTGATACTAATATTAGCAATGATAATCAAACTTTTACTTTAAAGTAAATACAATATCAAATTCTATCTAATCAGTTCATATTATCAGGTGGTAGTGATATTATTCGATAGTAATTGAACGATAAAATTTGTCAATTTTTCTTATCAGAAATGATTTATGCAATATTTTTCGCTTATTATTATTGATGGTAGATGATAAGTTACTGATAAATTCTTCATAAATATTTTTAAAATGATTTCTTCTTTGAATAGAATTAGATTCAGTTACTTTGAGTTTTAAGTAAATTTTAAATGTCATAAATTCTGAATTATGAAATTAAACTTTTAAAAATTTATCCCTCTTTGTACATACTGAAAATTTTTAAGTTTAGAAACGAAATTGACACTTTTTCTTGTCTTTTATTATATTTTTGTTGCATTAACAAATTTCAAACTATTTGTTCAATGATTGTTAGATTTTATTTGTTAGAATACTTCTTTACACTTTTTAACAGATACTTTACAATTTACTTACAAATTTACTACTTTACAAATTACTTTTCAAATTTACTCTTTCCAACTTTTAAAACTTACAAATTTACTACTTTATAAATTACTTTACAAATTTACTCTTTCCAACTTTTAAAACTTACAAATTTACTACTTTATAAATTACTTACATATTTACTTCTTTTAACAGATACTTTACAAATTATTAAGGCATATTAAACGATGCTCTCTAAAAGATCATTCAAAAAGCATCCAAACATGTTTTCAAAGTTTTTTTTACAAATTAGTATCAGAATAAAGAAATCATACCTAATAAAATTTCAGAAGTGTGAATAATATCAGACTTATATTTGGTCTATTTTGGTTTGTACCCATTCATAAATCACTAAAATTGATATGATAAACACATCTATCAATAATTAATTTTAAATTTGTATATAGCACTTTCACTCCAATTAATTGAATTTTTTTTTTTTCAAATAATAAATACCACATTTTTCTGAAAAAATTAAATTACATTTGAACAATAAATATACATTTTTTTTGAACGTCTTATTTTCATTCTATCTGCTTGTTTACAAATTTATAAATTTTCTTTTTTTTTTATAAAACTTTATTATCCAGCTTTTAAATCTACAATTACTTCCTTTTTTAGAAGTATGAGTGTTGGTGTGCGAAGATCAAAATCACTTCTTTATCCTAAAGGTTTCTTTTCTTTTTTTTTTTTTGCCATTTTTCTGCAAATCAATTTAGGAATTTTTTGAGTACTCAATTTTAAATATATTTCAATGCATGAAATATATATTTCCATTTTTTCTTTTTTTTTTTTGATAAAAGAATTATCATTTTAACTGTTTTATTATAATTTGCAGCTGTGAGAATGAACATTCAAATTCTTTAAAATTAAATGATAATTTTTTTTTTCTTTTTTTGCGATCAAAATAATTCTAGCAATAAATTTACAGTATTTATTTTTATACTTAAAATTTTATACTTTTAAACATTAATTTTTATCATTAAATTAATTCTAGCAATAAGTTATAATATTCATTTATTAAGGAAACTCTACAAGAAATTTAAATTTATTAGAAAAAACGGATTTGTATGGAAAATATTTAAAGAAAAGCAATATTGAATTTAAAAAAAAAAAAAAAAATATTGAAAAAAAAAATCCAATATTGTATATGAAATTTACTTTCTCACGCTTCCCAACTTTTTATTTTATTAGCACTCTCGAAATACTCTTTCTCAATCTATTCCATCTTGGATGAATAACAATTATTTGCTAGTATTATTGTAATAAAAATCTAATTTCTGAATTTAAAATTAAATGAACGATTTTAATTTTGTTATTAGTTACATCATTTTACATAAATTTAACCCATAAATTTAAGGTACTACAAGAAATATGAATACAGCCCGTAAAAGTACCAAAGAAAGATGTCGTTCATTACGAAGACCAAGTGGGTTTTTGTTAGTTCAATTATTTCATCCAATCTCTTTTTAATTTTCTCAAAATTTGGCCATTCCATTTTTTTTTTATTGAAATTTCATATTTTAATTCGTAGTTTATTGTATATATTAAATGTTTGAAATATTTATTGTATTAATCATATCTGAACAATAGTAATAATAATAATAATAATATGTCCTCGAAATTAAACTTTCTTCAGCCATTCCATCAAAATTAACAATTCATCAACAACAAGCTTTGCTTACATCTTGGAAATCGTTACGACCTATCATTCAAACGCTTATGCGTAAAATATTGAATAATTTGGAAGAAGAAGTGCCTAAAGTTAAACAGGTGAATTTCATCTTATGATAATAATTCTGTTTCTTAATTAGACATGAAATTATCTTTGATTAATAAGCGAAATTAATATTGTAATTGTAATTTGTAAAAGATAAAAGAATTTGAATGATTCATTTGATTCAAAGATTTTTGCTTCGACAAATTTTCATATTAAAGAAAAACTTTGACGTATTGCCCTGATATTAGTTGACTTTTAGATTGTTGCAGATTTTTTGTCAAACAGCAGTGCTGGATGCTTTTAATCGTGAAAGTACATCAGAAAATCCGGGTACTTTAGAGGAACATGTAAAATTAATGATAGAGTATGGTTTATTGATAATTTATTCACATATTAATTTTTGATTTTTTTAAATCGAAGAAAGTAAATGGTTGCAAAAAGTTAAGATAGCTTTTTTATTTTGAAAAAAAAAAAAAAAAAGTTATTTTTATTTGATATAATTTAAATTCTGCACTATAATATAGATAGTGCTTTGGAAGATAAAACTGATAAGTAAATGGGTTAAAAAGTATGAAAATTTTTTTTAATTTTTAAAAATTTAAAGAAAAAAAAAAAGTTTAAACATTTCAGATTTTTTGATGATTTAGTAAATAACGCACAAGATGAAGAGAATATGTCAAATAAAATTAGAAAAGTTGGTCAATGTCATGCTATTCTCACTCAGTGCTCATTTAGTGCAGATATTTGGGAAAAGCTTGGTGAAATTACAATGCAATGTTTTAGTCGACAAGATGCTGTACAGGTAAATTACTCATTAACTTATTAACTCATTTAATTACTTAATGATTTACTTTTTCAATTAATAAATTTCAATTTTTAAAAAATAGCTACTACGCTTAATCCTTTTTGCTTTTCCACTATTTAAGTGGAATGTTACTGAAATCCAAAATAAGGCGTAGATAATTTTTTTATTTTACAAAACAATTAGAATTACTTTGAAAAAAATTTTACTTTATATTTAAAAGTAATTTTTAGAAGACAAGAGAAGCTGGAAAAGCTTGGCGTATATTAATTGCGTGGGTTACTGATGAATTGCGTTGTGGTTTTGATGGTCGAACAAGATCTAACAATAGGTTAGCTATTTTGTAGCATCATTTACCGGATGTTTTATATCGAAATTTCAGGAACATTTTACCGGAAATGAAATATTATGTCTTCAGAATGGATAAGTGGAGTAAAAGCAATTTAAACAAAAAAAAAAAAAAGAGGAAGTAAATAGAAAAAAGAGAAGAAAGGATGGAAGGGAGAGCAACTAAGGGGTTATTGCTGATTGTTGTAAATAAAAGTTTCAAATTCTCATTTGTACCAAAAGTATTATTCCTTTATTTACCTTTGACCTATCATTTTTGATGATTACCGATTAAAAAAGTCATTGTCACTAGCTTACCAATTATTTCATCATAAATTTTCAAAATTTCATTTTTGAAATTCCTATTCAGGAATAGAAAGTGAGGTTATCTTTGTACATGTATGATTTTCTGTGAGACTACTATCTTCTGTTTTCATTCTTTAAATGCTTTCAAAAAATTTGCTGCAAAGCTCGAAATGTTTCTTCAAACAAATGCCTGTGGTAACTGTTCTTCCAGTTTTCTGTTTTCGAAGTTATTCAGTTCTTCTAGCCATTGTAAGATCGATCAGCTCTAAAATCCAATATGTTTGTTGCTATTTTGACAATTAATTAAATTTGTTCCGAAGAATTACTCACCATTTTATGGCTATCAATAACTAAATGAATGGGAATACATAACATTTAACCAGATGGAAAGATTTTTCAAAAATGAATGCTAGCGTAATTGTTTAATTTGGGTAATGAATAATAATTTGAATGCACCTTTTACTCGATTTGATTATGAAGTACTCAATTATAATATGATTGATAATATGATCTAATTATTAAATGCCATATATGTAAACAAATACTTAAGTACTAATTTAGAATTGCTTTCCTAGTTATAATAATGAAAAAGAAAGAATGACATTCCATTTATCAAATAATAATAAAAAAATTCATTTCTAACACTTTACCAGTTGCATTCCACTAAATATTATCAACGATTAACTGACAGGAAAATGTCCATTTCAGGAATCCATCTTTGACCACTTCGGAGCAAACCTGTGAACGATCAGGACAACATCGGTATAGCTCGGATGTCAGTACACTTCAACAACATTTGCAGCATCTTAGATTTGAGTACGAACCCACCGTACCACTGTAATAGATTGTTGCACCTCTATTTATCCAATTTATTTATTATTTTTACTTTATCTTTCTCTAATTTAAAATTTATTGAACAATGTATATCACATCCTTAATTTTAAATCTGTCTTGATTTTTTCACAAATCCATATAGTCAATTTTACCAATTTGCTATTGCCATCATGAATGTACAGATACCTGACATTCCATTATATTTATATATTTCAAAGCCATAAACTGAATCTTCAACAAAGTTAATAGCTTTGCATAAAATATCAAAACCTGAATAAAGATATTTGAAGACATATTTTAATAAAATAATCATAAAAAATACATAATGAAGGACGTAATTAGATGATTAACTGATATTTGCGACTGTGTACTTGTGTAATTCGAGAAATTCTATCGTATGAACTTTACGGTGTTAAATCACATTTCGGAAGATTTCCAATATATTACAGCACAAAAGTACAAATTTAAATTAAAAAAAAGATAAAGATTAAGCTTTGCATAAAGAGGAAAACCATATACAGAACACATCCAGAAAAAGGAATCCGAAACTTTAATAACAGCGACTGATTGACTGACTGAGTGAACAAAATAAAAAAATAAAAAAAAAAGAAATGACAAAGAAAGCAAAAGTGATAAATACATTTTAGTCAAAAATATTTCCACTTTTTAGAAGAAAAAGTCAAACGATTAGCGATCAAATTTAATCAATCCTTGGAAGAGGTCTAATGCCACTTTTACCAAATTCTGGATTTCCCAACAACCTGTTAAAAGTCATTGTCAAGTCCATAACATGCATACCGCTTGTTCGAAACAATAACTTCTTACCATCATCTGTAAAAAAAAAAAAAAAAAAAAAAAAAAAAAAAAAAAAAACGCTTATATTATTTCACTTCATATTAAAAAATTTGATATAAAATTGTCATGAAATTGTTACTTTTACATTGCAAAAAGAAAGAAACAACTGGAAATATAACTTATAACAAATGTGCTTTTCACTTACTTAAATTTGCACAAAAATAAGGTGGTTGCCGATCATTCCTTATATTGCAATCCATTGTTGTCATTGGATTTGTCCTTCGAACATACGGTGAACTAATAAGAAACCAAAAATTTCTGAAAATTCATATTTAAATTTATATGCAATAATTTAGGCTTAATATTTGAAAAAGAAAAAAGTGTATTACTTAACTTTATTCTTATGACACAATTTGAAATTTTGGAATAAATAAATTATGTGTTGTAGTTGTTTAAATTTTTCTAAAAAAAAATGCAAAAATGAATGTAATGTATTACCTTAGAGATTGACAATCACCATAAAATGGATTAAATGAAAAGTGAATAGATTTGACATTTTTTAAGTCGACTCCTCGAATTGCTAATGCTGTCCTTTCAGCAGTACGCCATCTGGCACCGAAACGTATTCTCTCCCACATCTTACACATTATTCGTCTGTTAAATAAATTGAAATCAAAATGAATATTTAAATGATGTGGAATTCTAAAGCAAGTAATCAAGTCCTTCTACTACTTGACAAATTACTCGACTACCTTACTATATAATAAAGAAAAGTTAAATTTGAATTCGTGAATATGCCGTGGAGTATTTTCCTGTATTATGAGAAATCTTTTCTCACTATTCGTTCCACTTCTCCAATTTGCACTTATTCGAACCGATATAGATGTTAGTTAGATAAAGACAGTAAACATAAGTAAGTCTCGAAAATATGCAATTCAAGATTGTGAAAATCCTAAACCATGACAAGGAACTTGTGAATTCTCAACGGAACTTTATTTGATACTAATTACATAATAAAACACAAAAAAAGATCGGAAATCACTGCTTTTTCCATTCCGAAACTAATTGGCATATCCTATCCAAATTGTAAAACATCTCTTCGACTGTTTCGTTTTGTAATTCGTAAACGATTTTTTCCTAAAAATAACTTGCTTTTTTTTAAAAAACTAAGGAAAGTTTGAGTTCACTAAAAAATATCAAAAGACTATTTTAAAAAAGAAATTGGTATAAAAATGAATAACTATTGAAAATATAATGCAGTTTCATTCCACATTTCAGTAAGTTGTATTATAAAGACCGTTTATCTTTTGTTTTTGTTTTTATTTCATTTTTTTTTTTTTTTGCTTTTTTTCTTTATTATTTAACAACAAATGAAGAGGTTGCGAATAAAAACAAATCACAAATTAAACAGATAAAATTTCATTAACAAACAGTATACTGAGCTAGAGATTATTCATATTCGTGTTATCTTCTTATAAGACAAAAATTGTAACAGAATAAAAGAAGATAAAAAGATTTTCAAATATAATAAATATGATTTCATAGTAGTAATCTGAATAATATTCAAACTAAAAATAAACAGCTGGATCACTGAGTATCGAATTCTTGAAATCAAACTAAATCTAATTCTTCCATAAATAATGATCCTATAGAAATTAAAAAACAACTAACATCATATGAATCTTTCGCTTCTTCCAGTAGTGATCCGAATATTTCACATTCAATATTTTCTTCAATTTTCTTTTTATTATAACCACGAGCAGAAAGCCGATCATAGAGAAGCGTATTGTTACATCGTAAAACAAAGACAAAATCGAACCATCTTTCTGGGAAAAAATCGGAACCATGATAATCCACTATATATCCTCCACTTTCCGAATTCATCCTATCCTAAAGTTTAATATTAGAAAATTCGTACCAAGTATTAAAAGCAAAACTCATGGCAAATAATAAATCAATTAACAAAGAATAAAAATGAAACTGTGATTACAAGGATCAGAAAATATCAGTTTCGATAATTTTGCTTTTCATATCCCAAATTACAGCAAGAAAAATAATGACATTCCTAGACTTATGTTGTTCTCTATCCAAATAACACTTTTCGAAGTTTTAGATTTAGAAAAGCCACTCCTAAAAGCTCTATCGCTTATCCCAATATATGAAATGTTTTGAAGACAGAATGATCTTGATAAGCGCCATTTTTAAAATAGAATCGATAACATTTGTTGAAAAAATCGAAAAAATTATTCTCGTTATTTCATATAAATAAAATTAATTAAAGGAGAAAACATTAAAGCATTACAAAAAACATAAAACATTAAAGCACTCGAAATATTCAAGCACAGAAAAAAAAAAAACATACTTCAATATGATCCAAGAATTTGTCTTCATCAAGTATATAACTACCAAACTCTTCGTCATATTCGACATATAAATTATTCTCAACGATTTCTTTACCACAATTGATATAATCAAAGCCTGAAATTTCGAATTTAATTTCTCAACCAATAAATATATTGTCCCACATGTCACAGATAAACATACATTCATTAGCTTAGATCATTGCAAGATTAGTTTCAAATATATAATCGAAGTACCGCATTATTTTCGGAGCTAAGGTATTAAATCCTTCTTTACAATATGAATAGGTAAAAATATTAGAGAAAAAAAAGTTAATTGTTAATAACTTCTGTTTACGCAGGATCAAATAGTCTAAATTTACTTAAAATATTATTGAAAAGAAAAAACAGCAGCAAATTATGAAATTTATACTTACTTAATTTTTCTGACAATGTTTCACAAAGAGTAGTTTTCCCAGTACCAGGTGTACCAGTTATCAGAAGATTTGGCTTTTGACGAGTTTCAGATGTAGACATTATAATTACTGCTTAAAAATATTAAAAACAAAAATGTAGTTCCAGCAACAACAAATCTGAAACATTCAGAAGTTATATCAATGATGTTGGGAGTGAAAAGCTAGGCCATCATCAAAAGGAACACAAAAGAAATACAGCTTCATGACATCCAAGGTAAATATATCGCCTTAAAAACACAAAATATACTATTTTGAACAGTATGATTTATCTTGATGAAAGTTCGATAAACAAAACTCCTCATCCCAAAAAATCACGGAAGAAAATTTTGAAATAAAAAAAAAGGGTTGAATATTATACATCGTTCGGAAAAAAAGAAGCCGTTCGAAAAGAAAATAAACCGTTTTAAAGTAATCAATCGACAATTAAATAATGATTATGCAAAGTCTGAATTAGCAGTAAAAACAATCTAAAAATCTTAAGGCTCATTACAATAAACTTCCTGCGCAATAATAAAATAAATAAATTATGAACAAATATGACCAAAGTGTTGCATAATAGCACAAAGAAACAGCAATTCCTTAAACTGTGGCTTTTAAAAATATTTTACTCTACTATGGAAAATTAAAGAAAACTGAATAAAGCATAAATATTACAAAAATTTAAAAAGCCGATATTTTCTTTAAAATTAAGCATGAGTAGGTGCAAATTAAAAAAAAACCGGAAATCAGGGGAAAATAAAGATGATGACAATATAGAACTAGAGTCCAACTTTGCCAAGTTTTTTATCAGTTTTTGGATCAGCTGTTAGTTCTTGAACTGCAACGATAGCTTCATTAATCTCAGTTTGAACTTCACGCAAATTCTCTAGATGAATTAAGCGCAAAGCTCGTATAGCAGCATCAATGGTACCATTCTTACTGGATATCATGCCCATATCAAAACGGCTCAATGGCATTATTTTCTGTGAAACGAAAGTAAAATTAAAAAGATAGCGCGAAAATTAAATAACTGGTTTATTAATGCACTCGAAAACTATGAAATTACTACTAATGAAGTAATTAAATAAGCGAATAAGTTTTTTACGCGATTAAAGATCTGATAAACTGATTAGTTAATCAGTCATTTAGTAAGCTAATTGATGAAATGAAAGCTATCACCTTATCTCCTCACTCTATATCTTGGATCTTACCTTCTGATTTCGTGTCTCTTTGTTCGCTACCTGGATTGCTTCATCAGAAAGATTGTCCGTAATAAACTGAAATAGAGAGGTTTATTTCAAAAACTTGTTTCATTTTTGCTGTATTCATTAAATTTATTAAAAAGACAGGAAAGAACATAACCTTACAACAAGCTCTGAGAACAACTAAAGGGTCAGGATGTGCCGTTATACCCAAGGTGATCCTGAGATCTTCGATACCTTTTCTTGCTTCTTCTGTAGAGACTAAAAAAAGAAAAGTGTGTAGTTCAAAAATAACTAACTAGCAAATAAATGTTTTCGTTATATCCAATTTAAAGATGTCACAATAAGCAATTTTAGTTGTGATAATAAGTAAAAAATAAACATGGAAATTAAAAAAAAAAAAGAAGAAAGATATTATGACATAGTAATAATGGTAAAAGTACTGCAATATAACTAACCAAATTGTGATTTATTTTTCCTTTTTTACACAGAAAAATAAGATATTTTACTAAACATTAGCTAAATGTATGTTTTTAATTCTGCTTGGAAAAAAATCCAAAAGTTGTGAAATTATGTGAAACTTACAATCGATAGCACTGAGAGGATCGCTAGCCTTTTGTTGTTTTTCTTTCTCGGCTTTCCTTTGTATATAGTTATCTGCGGTAAGGTTCTTTCCTTCCGCTACAAGAAATTCAGAATACATTAAATTAATAACTAGGAAAAAACTGCATAAATCTCGGCAATCTGATCACTAAAATGATGCAATTCGCTAGTCTGGTGCAAATTAGATGAGAAGTATAAATCTTTTAACGCGGTCCCATACAACTACCAATTTTCCTACGACGAAAATATGCTAAAAAGCGAAAAAAAAAAAAAAAAACATGAATAAAGGAAGAGAGAAATTACGGAAGATGTCCCGATTAATCGCCAAATATTTGGTTGGAAACAGAATAAAACAAATAAAATAATTCAATTGTTAACTATTTTACAATGAACTGTCATTATCATATTATCTGATCAAATACTGATTACCAGTTTGTTGATAACAGGAATCTATCGCTCGAGTAAGAAGCCAATCGACTACTTCATGCACTCTGTCATAGGAAAGTGGACACTTCAAATCGGTCAAATACTGTAATGAGCAAAATAATGAAACTATAAGTGATTAAGGGAATTATTTTAAACCTTCCAAATGGAGTCGCGAATAAGATTTCAATTTTGATTTGGCATCTGATTTAATTTATTTAGCAGCATTTGCTTTGGTGAACGTTCTATCAATGCAACATAGCAAAGTTGACTAAAAATGTTGACACAGAACGAAATGTTATGCTACACTTCATCTTTACAACTCAGAATTTAACAAAAAAAAAAAAAAAAAAGTAAAAATAAAAGTAAGGAAACGAATTTGACATTTACATGTTAGCATTAGCAATTAAAGAATTGCTAACAGCAATAATCACTTCGTTATAAATATTTATTCCATCCATATTCAATATATGATGACTGTAACCATCTCTCTCCTTTACTTTGTAAGGACTATGTTGGCTTTCCACAAAAAAAAAAACAGCAATTAGATTTTAATCCAATGTTTTAATTTATAAATAATTTAAACCTGAAAAACGGAAATACCTTTGAGTAAGATTTATTCCATACTTCAACATCTGATGACTGTAACCCATCTCTATCCTCAATTTTATATAGCCTGATATGTTGATGTTCCAGAAATAACACTAATTCTTGTAACTGCTCAAAATCTGCAAAATACCAAAGAAACCTGCTAAATATTGTCGTAAAATGTTTGCAATACTCTCACTACTAGCATAAAAACTGCGGAAGAAAACAAAGAAATTACTTTCATAGTCGACCGTACTTGCAGGATATCCAAGTAGAAGCAATTTCTTCTGCGACATAATGAATTATCCTCGAAAGAGAATCGAAATAAAATTAAAAGAGAATGAGTTACCGACTTTGGAAGAAGAGAAGTAGGAAACAAATAAAATTAAATTTGAAATGATCTTCTCATTCTGTGCAATGTATAGTATTATGTTAAGAGAACAGCATTATAATAAGTAGAACACAAAGAATGAGGAATATTTATTCAATAAATTTACAATCCAGAAGTACCAACCTTAATGCTTGAAAAACCACTTAACTTTTTAGGAAAAAATGATTTCTCATTGAATTTTCTTATCGAGATAGAAGGAAATGAAGAAATATAATTAAAGACAAAAACATATGAAGCGTATGAAATCTAAAATTTAAAATATATCACTAAACACCAATATAAAAATGATATTACCAATATAAGACATTATCATGATAACACTAATATAAAAATTCTTACTACCATAAAGTAGAGTATTCTGTTTCTTCAAATTTATCAATTACAAAACCAAACTGTCGAAAAAATATTCACGAGCATATTTTATGTAGACTGAAAACGAAATGCAAATTTTTACATTACGGTAAATACACAAAGTTAAAACTTTAAATAATACTTTCTCTATTATTGCTAAATTTATATCCATTTACCATTATTACATGAAAAATTGTTTTGGCTCAGGAATAAGATTCGATTTACAGCAAATCAGTAATCTCAAACAATATTTCCCAACTGCCTAATAACAGATTGGATTGATCAACAGGATTTGCCTTATAGTAAACAAGATTGTTTCATTTAAAGAAATGTCGGAAAGTATGTATAGAAAAGTATAAAAAATTAATTTGCTTCGATAAGATTATTGACAAGTTTCACATTATAATTCCAATAATCTTTTCGTATTGGATCCAGCTCTTTCAATTGTTGGAGTACTTGCAATGCTTGTGCAGCATTCTCCTGAAATTACAAAAACGTTTATTTTCAAACTCACTCAAGACGTTTATCAATGATTTATACCACGATTCGGATGTTATGTCTCTTCCGGAATGTTCAAAACCAAGTCAAAATTTACTTTAACTTCCATTTTCTTCTCAATCCTTTCTATCAATATATCCACCATGAAACTAAGACAAAGTGGTACACGTTTCTGTTCGCTTAGTTCAAGGCAAAATTGCATTATATCCGCTCGAGAAGAAAATCCTTTCTGAAATATTGAATTTAGGATGGCTAAATGTAACATTTCAAAGTTTTTTTTTAAATATATATCAGACATACTTCTGTTTTTACTAGTAACCACTAACACTTACATTTTGGAAAATCAGTCAGATTAAGCTCATAATGATAAATATTAATCGAAAGTGCTAATTAATTATTATTTAATTTATTAAAAAATTTCATAAAAAAAGATTGGGCCAATTAAAAAAAAGAAACGCACATCAAGTAATATTCCAGACAAGAAATTCCATGCGCTCTCATTATTTGGAATTTTTCTGATCATAGACTGAGTCATTAAAATTTCTCGATTTAAAACGGTGGGATCCTTAAAAACAAGAGAAAAGATTACAACAACACTCAACTGAAGTGAACCATTTGCAACGTAAAATCCATAAATAAATCAGAAGATGGTTGAAAATTCTACACAAGGATTCTAACTGAAAACACCTTTAATGTATCCAATCCTTGAAGTATAAAATACCGGTAGTTCCAGGCCGAATTATTACGCATGTCTTCGATCAAAAGTCCTGCGCTATAATTCAATTCTTGCTGACTGAATAATTTGAATTTTTCAACGACCCATTGACGATGCTGCCATGAATGGTAGTTTTTGGCTTCATCTTCAATCATTCGCGCTGTGAAATCAAGCTCTCGACTGGCATCATTTGTCCATTCCACTAGTGTTCGACGATGATGCCAGACTTAACAGTATCAATTATCCATAAACAGAAACATTATGAAGTCAAAAATCATAACAACATTAGTAAAAGTATTACATTTTATATTAAATTAAAATGAAACAATATAAGTGTTCGAGAGCAACACTAACCCTGATAATTCTTAGGATTTTCTTCAATCACTTCAGCAATGAAGTTGAATTCCTCATTCAGATCTTTATTCAGTGCTTTCAGAAGAGAACGACGATATTGCCAGAGAGTATAATTAGCAGGGTTCAAATCAATACATCTGCAAAATCATTTGAAGTAAATTTCAACAAATCCATTGCCAAAATTTCAATATTTTAAATATGGACTTGTTATTCAAATAAATTTTCTACTTCTGTATGAGGGCTTCTGAGTAGTCCAAGAAAGTTTCTCAGCGTCTTAAGAGATTAATTCTACTGTAATGATATGTAAAAGATAAAAAGCTGCAACTTGGTGCTTGTTTTCCAGTACATAAACAACACAAAAATCTCTACGATACCAAGCAATAAATAACTTCAACTTACTGCATGCAACAATAAATTAAACTCACTTAACAGTTAATTTAAATGCACGTTCTGACATTTCATTACTGAGTACAACAGCTCGTAGATACATAAATGCATCATTAAAAGCATCACTAGTTTCAATCCGAACAGCTGCTTGTTCATCATCTGTGAGTGGAATAGGGTGAACATCATCCCATTCTGGATCATCCCGATATCGCTGAAATTCGGGACCATTTTTTACTGCTTAATGAAGAAATTGTAAAAAAAGTTAATCTTAGTTGAAACTTTAATTTATAAATGTTATCACCTCAGCCTGATAGTACTCATTATTCTAATAAAGAATTTCGAAGTTTAATTTTGTGACCAAGTAATATCAGTCATCTGAACACACAAAACTCTACCATAAAACAGAATGTAAATTTCGAAAACCTTAAGTGTATCATCAGTTACATACCCATTTTTATACTAGAATAAACTTCTACATACCTCAAGTTTGTCCATAATTCCAGAATTATAACATTGATTCAGCTGCAACTTCTTGAATGAAAGAAATCAAGTGGAAACAAATGACATAATTTGAAGTTAGAATTAGTCATAACATTTTTAGTTTCAAAATTTGACTAATGAAATGACAACGATTGAAACGTACTTTACTAAGCAGAAATTGCAATATATTTTATCAACGTAGATAATTTGTAAGCATTAAAAAAACATTCATGAAACAACATGATGCAGAAGAATTCTCCCTGGAACCATTGTCAAATATAATAAAGTTCATTTCTCTAAAATTGATTTTGATTCATTAAAGGTTAATTTTAATTCTAAACTTTTATGTGTGAAACCGAAGCATGTTTAGTAATAAAAAGTTGGAATAAATAAACTGCAAATTTCAACACTAATACATGTGTAATTTAAACACATATACTTTAAAATCTGTTAAAAAGCGTACTGAAAATCCAAAAAAGTGCCGCTACAAACAGTTGCTGGTCAACATATAAACCATACAAAAATAACAGTTACTAAGTACAATAATAACATTAACGTCAGTATTTAATGTTTGTTGGTTAAGCAATGCATCGTGAAAGACAAGAATACTTACCATAAATAACAATTATTAATATCATGACATAATATCACTATTACTGCAGCCGTCAGCAAAGACTTTTAGCATTTTTGTACGAATTTTTTCTTGCTTCAATTCCAAAGCATCACATGTAGGCCGCTTTTTAATAGGTACATATGTTTTGGTAGAAGTTCCATTCGGCCTCAGATAGTCATTTAAACCGCTATAGTCATTTTGTAACACTGGTGCAAGTAAACCGATGCTTTCAGCCATAATTTGTAATGTCGCTGACCTGAAATTATTCCAGCCACTTCTATAGCTTTTGATTTTCCGCCCAAATGTATGTCAGTTTTCTTCAACTTTGGAAATAAAAGAAAACCAATCATTGATCTGAAGCGATTTATATCGTTCTTGCACAGTTTATTGTTATAGTAAATAGCAGCACTATGAACTGCTTGCAGGTGTCAAATACAACAAGCACTGTGCAAGGAAAGATTTATAATGTTTCTTGTAGTATTTATCAAAGCTAATGAAGTATTGGAAATAAAACAAATAATTGTGATGAAAACCTACAGAGACTGGTAATGAGCCCAGGTTTTCAGGACAAGTTTTCTGATAGATTTCAGTGAATTAATATCCCATCTCCAAGGAAGCTCCGAACCTTCATATGAGCAATCAAATAAACATAACGGAAATGCCGGAGCTAATCCATAAATTGGTTTTGACGGCATAAGTCTGATATCGAGAAGTTCAGTGATAATCTGCAAACAGAGTTGAGAAAATAACACTATTGCATAACTGTTCAACTTTTGTATTTAACTACCGTTTACATCCGGTCATTTTTAAAGCCAACAGCATAAAATAAGGTTTTTATAAATGATTACTGATTAAAACTCACGGTTCCTTTTTACTGCTTTCAAAATATTATTAAACCAAGACTTACATCTGGTTTCTCATTACCGAGGCCAATTTCACAAAGCAAAGCCATTATACAGCGAATCTGATGCCAAAGAAAACCTTTTCCCTTGATAGTAAGTTGTAGGAACTCATAATGAGTAGCTTTATCGTTTAGCCTCATCGATGATGACATTGAATTATTTCTTAAAAAAGAATTCTTACTTCTAAATTTGTTATTCTTAATGCAAAAATCAAAAACCAGAAAAATAAAATGAACTCTGAATATGTCTTATGTTTGCACACTAATCTTTAAATAGTTCCTTTCTTATTCCAAAGACCATTAAAACTATACGATATGAATGATATATCAGCATAGGTGATGGTGCGAATATAATTCATTTCCACTCGTTTCTTGTTCATATCGATGCGACAGAAATTACGAAAATCGTGTTCGCCAACAAGAAATTGACAAGCTTGCCGCATTGCCTACAAACTATAAATAAGAAAAAACCTAAGTCTCACTAAAAATTTCAGAAATATATATCTGAAAATTTTACAAATTGTTTTAAAAAATAGAAGTAACTGAGTCAAGGAAAAATCACAAAGATTTTAATTCGAAAAACTGACCTAATTAAATGAATCATTATACGAATCAAAAATGATATTGCTCGAAAGTTTTTTAAAAAATAACCTCAATATTAAAATTGGTTCTTGGAAAAGCATACGTGTAAGTACGCTGGGTGCAATTATATCTGGCGCTGAAATTTCGAGGAACTGGAGCCCAAGCTAACACCCGAATATTAGTTGGTAATGTACTATTTAACATTTTTACGTACTGAAGTTCTCCTTTCATAGCAGTTTCAGAAGATGCATGAGCGACATTAGGCCAGAAAACACCTTCGCCTTCCGGTTCATTGGACCTTAAATTTGGAGAATAAACAGGCAAATTAATGTATGACAAATCATTTTATCTTTTTTCTGAACTAAGGCAAGATCGAAAAAAAAACTTGTTACTGAAATAAGGGATCAAATAATTTGGAGGCTGAACTCTACTATTAAAAAAATAACAGAAACAAACCTTACAATGACAGAAGCAACCTGTTTAAAAGCAGATACTCCCTTATCAGTCCGACCACTTCGATTCCAACTGCAGTTTTCCCAATTTTCGACGAGTTTTGTCTTTATCAAAGCCTTCCTCATTTCTTCCTCAACCTGTAAACTTTGAATTAAATATTTCTAAACTTTCTCACACATTATTATGACATTTTCTGCAAATCGAAAATAGACACAATTTCATCTGGAAGGTTTGATTTGTCTATTTTAATATTAAGTAAATATATAACAGCAAGGTTAATCATGCGCCACTAAGAACAAACACTAAAAAGTGAGAATTAAAAAAATTGAAAGCACATAAAGTCTTCCGGATCTACTTTACTAACTAACGATACCCTACAGAAGATTAAAAAATAACAAGATTAAAATAATCAAGCGACGACTGGTCTAACAGCACCGCAAACACAATCATTTTTTCAATGATGACTTATGATATATCAAATTAATCAAATAATATACTTTCGAACTTCATGAACTGTCATTATAAATTGACAGAAATAGCAATTCAGTGTTATTTGATCAAACTCACATAATTCAGCATAAGTAAATGTCTTCAGCAAAGGAAATACAACTTACAGTTCTAGCAATTTCTCGCTGTTCAACCAGTCCATTATATTCCCAACCAAAGTACATAAACATTAGAGCAATCCGTCGTTTTGGATGCTGCGAAAAATCAAATTCACGTTTTTTCTTCACTTTTTTATTGTTCGATAAAGAACCAATGTTTGTTGCTTCATCCATATCGTTAGCTGCAATCTAAAAGTATGAAAGTGCTAGTTAACTACTGGGAAGAGATAACAGAATAGTTCATTTCAATTTTTTAGCTGAAGATTTAAATGCTTGTCTTTCTGCTTTCCTCATTATTCACCCACTTGATTGTTTTATTAAATTTTTAAAATAACGTGTGATATATCACATCAATCTAATAATATACTTTCGAGCAATTCAATGGTTACTTGATCAAATTCACATAATATAGCATAAGTAAAATATATTTGGATGTCTGAATAATAAATCTCTAGGATCTTATAGTTTAAAATTTGATATTACTTGGAATGTTTCTACTTATTAAATCTAAAATAAAAAACAGATTAAATTAGTAAAGCCATTTATTTCTACAATCTATGAAAGCGCAGTACATTTACACATTGTTATGAAAACTTTAAGATATATTTTTAAAGGAAAATAAATAATAATGGCAAAGAAAATGGATAAGAAGAAATAGCACGTGAAATTAAGATGAAATAAAGATTGATAAGATTTTACAAGAAAGTGAGTGAATAAATGATAACGAATGGTTACGAGAGAAAAAGAGACTTACAACAATGCATAGACAATACCTGTGTATTGGTTTGAATTGAATATACAAACCAGGTGGTTTGATTGGTGGTCCATTGTCTCTGAGAAGGTTAATGGAATTAAAGTAATTAAAGCAGTAATAACAAGTATAATTGAGTAAGTAATGCTAGTGCTTATGTGCATAAAAGTTAATAAGTAAATGTATTATACAAATTATTAGCAAAACTTTGGAATTTTTAACTTTTGAATTGCTTTTTTTTTTGTACATTATTTTGTTATAAATTTTGCAGAGCCAAAGAAAACAACAATAATTTCATTTTTTTTTCCTTTCAAAAGATCTATCAACCACTACCTTATTTTTGTCAAATTTAACCTTAGAAAATATTTCAACACTGTACCAGCAGTTAATATACAAATAATGTTCCTTCAATTTCAACTAAATTATTTCATATAATTTTTATTTACAAGTTAGTTTGTTTATTGTTTACATGTAGCATAAGCAAAAATACATTAAAACATTGGGGAACTTTTTATTAGTTTTGGAATTAAACTTCAAAAAATGATACATGCTAGCTTAGAACTAACACATGTAGCTATATTCAGAATTAACTATCAAATATGATGTTATGTTAATTTCCGTATTATTGAAAAGTTCGAAATGGATTATATGGCTTTTAATCGAATTTTCGCAACTATACTTTTCAATCTTTTTTTTTGGATTTTTTGGCAAATGAGAAGTTTTTGATAAAGATTTCATGATAAGTTTGAATTAAATTTTTTAGTTTAGTCTGAATTTAAGCTTTGATAAATAGAAAAAATCAGTCACCGTGGTCAAGGTAATTGGAAAAGTATTTATTTCAAGATAAGTAGTCGAGACATTGTCAAACATCGATGAAACATAAATTTGTTGCTTTTATAAATTTAAAAGCAATGCTAGTTACTGGTCACTAATCATTTTAGCGAGCATTTTTCATGATTTTATAAAGCAATTGCTGCGATATCATATAAAAATTCCATGAAAAAAGATAGAAAAAGAGTTTACAACTAGAAAATCAAATTCTAAAATCAAAAAGAAATGAATAATTACAGAAAAAAGAGTATTCATCATTCTATTAATGAAAATATAAAATGGACTTTCAGATACAATCAAAATTGTTCCTAAACCCATTCAATTATTTCTTCCCAATAAATCGAACAGGACTAAATCTTCATTTCAATAATTTTCTAATTTTCTCCTCATTTTAATCATATTTCACCTCTGTTACTTACTTACTAAATTGAATTTCATAAAACCAAAGGTCATCATGCTAAAAACACTCCAAATAATTTGCTAATTGATTAAAATCATTGAGCGCACTTTTCATCTGCGCATGGAATGAATCTATCCAAGATTTAAACATTTCAATGAATTCACGATATTCTGAGAAAGAAGTTATTTTTGGAAATAGAACATAATGCTAAATTGGAATTTGGGAGCATTGGCGGAATAGCAGTTCAACAGTGATAATTTTAAATTTGAATGATAAGAAATTTCCTCTTTTGTTTTCTTTACTATTTATTCTCGATTATATACTACCTTATTCAATTATGGCTTATGATTTAGCCAATTATCTTTATTGGCTATTTTATGGTATTTCATGAAATTTGAATTGATTCAATGAACTATCATAAAAAATACTGCTATTATTTCAAGATTTGTAAGAATTCAATACTTGAATAGTGTTGATTTGTAATTTAATATCACCTAGCAACGATAATAATTGCAGTAGATTTTTAAGGAGACACAGGCGGAAGGTGAAATTGTCGAAGTGTCAGCGGAATTTCATATTTTGGATTAGTAAATTCATATTGAGAATGAAATTATTAGCAAAGGAAGATTTAGATGATTAATATTGATAATGTAGAATTTGAGGAAATGGATGAAAAATAATAAATTTTCGGATAATTTTTGGTAATACTTTGCAGTAACAGAAAATATTCCGGAAACGGTCAATTTGTTTGTCATTGAACGACTTTCTTGCAAAGCATTTTCGAATAAAACTAATTAATCGGAAAAACTCTGTGCAACGAAGTTTAACATGCAATTGATCGAACATTGATCGACAGGTATCACAATATTCATTAATATTTGTTTCATATTAGCTAATCAATCTATTGCCAATTAATTAATTTCCAATATTCTATTATTAGTTAATACCTGAAATTCTAAAAATATTCATTAATATTTGTTTCATATTAGCTAATTAATTTATTGCAAATTAATTAATTTCTAATATTTTACGATTAATTTAATTAATCAGAATTCTAAGTTCCTATTTGCAACATTAAATTCAACATAAAAATGCTTCCCATTTATTCTGTCATACAAAATATGATAATTTGAAATAAAAATTGGAAATGAAATACTTCTAGTTGTACTTCTTAATCATAGCCAATTAGTACCACTCATATTTATATCATTTTAAATTGCCTTCAATAATCACTGATTAACACAAATATCAATCTGTTCACGTTGGATTATTTATTACACAACGCAAATTTCTTTTCTTCACTGATTTGTAATCTTCTGACCATCTGATTGATTGATCGGTTGATTGATTAATCTATTGATCGGTTGATTAGTTGACTGATTGATTGGTGATTAAGAATGGATATTCTGATTTTATCATATCTAAATATGTGAAGCGTACATGAAAAGACCAAACAATTTGTTTTTTAAACTTTGTTATTTACATTATAATTCATTTATCATCTTTTTTTATAAAACGGATACCAATGAACATTCTTACCTGTCGCTGTTTAATTTTTTATTATTATTATTAATCAGTTTTTGTCGAGAACATTCTGGAAGAGACTGTCCCAATGACTAATAAATTAAAGGTTTCCAGAATTACTTCTGCTATTACAATGATATTATCCATGTTTAATCACCTAAAAGTACATTTATTTTTCATCATTTTCTTTAAATTAATTTATCAACAAACTAACATTCATCTCTAAAGCTAATTTATAAATCCAAACTATGACATTTCGTTGACGCTTCCATAACTTTGCTTCTCGAAAAAAAAAAAAAAAAAAAATCAAATTCCCATAGCGAATACTAATTAGAAAAAAGAAAAACCATACCTAAAGAGATAAGATTAATTAATTAATTAACTAATTAATCAATTCTTTGTAATGAAAGGAAATCATTGCTATCATTTTATAGCTAATCAATGAAATGAGTTAAACAAGTAATATCTTATCTTCATGGTTGTGCTATAAGTACTGCTTTAATAATGGATATTGACAAAGACTCTAAATTCAATCAAAATATCAAAGGATTTCTTTAAGGTATATTCTGGGAACTGTAATTTATCTTTAGCTCAAGTCTAACTGATATAAACAAAAAGCTTTTTTTACGTAAAAACTTTACTTTTACTATAAATTCCTTAATTTTAAATTATAAGCAGAATAGCTAATTGATAAATTAGCCTATTCAATTCTGTCTTGGCTCTTTTCACTACTCATATTAAAAGCATAAGATTGCTCCCAAATTCATTGTTTCTAATTATTGTTGTTGATATTCCTAAAAAATATCTGTCCTGAAATTCATCCAAACAATTAAGCCTTTGAAATTGTATTTCCTTTTCTACTCTCTCACTAATTCTTTTTTCATCAAAAGCTTTGCGAATTAATTGTTTTCATCATTGAACGCAAATTCAGATCCATTTGTTTTCAAAACTTTTTGCTTATGAAAATTCCTTTCAAAATAGGAATCGATGAGAGTATCAGTAATAGTAACTGAGTTTCTCTTCGAGAATCTCGAGAACTCGGCAAAATTCATCTAATTCGATTTTACAAATAGAATCCAGCAAAATGTCATAAGCACCTGGTATCAGTAACTGAGTTACCATCATTAGACCGTAGCTCTGAGAATTTGTATGATTCACCAGTTTATTAAATTCAATCTATCAAGATTAATTAATTAATTAACTAATTAATCAATTCTTTGTAATGGATTCAATCTATCAATTTTAAACATTCCAGCTTGATTATTAGTCAGAGTTAGTTGCTAATATTATCGTTGCTAACGTTTCTGTTATCATTCTTTTATCAAATGATTATCATTTTAGATATATCCATTGATTATATCATTATTTGCTTTGTTGTAATGAGATTTAAATGGATTTGAATTCTTTTTTTTTTTCAGTGAAATGAACACATAATTAAATACATATATATATTATTGGTTGTCTACTTAATTAAAGTAATTAATTAGTCTCATAACTATTTGAAAAAAAGATTTATGATTTATGGAAATGCTTCTTTGATTTAATATTACTGCAAAAGCATTGAATTTGAGATCGATGCGAACTCATTCTCAAAAGGTATGTAACATTTATACTCAAATAATATACAAATAAATTAAGAAATTTTGAGATATTTAAATTATAATTGTATTTCTCAGATTTTTTTTTTTTGAAAATTTTTCTTTATGATTGTAACAAATTGGAAAATTAATTTTTTGTAGCTTCGTGCTGCAGCTGTACACATTGGTATTATTAGTGGTACAATAACTTATGTTTGCATTGGTGCAATTTTATTTTTGTATGTTGAACGACCGATCGAAATTAGATCACGTCAATATCATCTTAAAACTTATGAAAAAATTAAATCTGTATGTAAATTTGTATGAAATTCTCTAATTTTACTCAATAAACTTTATTCTAAAATTGTTAACATTTTTCAGTTATTAATGTTATTAAGCAGATGTAATTTTAAAATTACTTAAAAATTAGCTTTTTTAAAATTTTAATATTTTAATAAAAATTACAAATGCATTCAAAGCTGATGAAAAATTAAAATTGCAGAAATTTCTGCATGCAGTGGTAGCGGATAATTTGACAGAAAATGATTTATATATTATAAGTGCTAATTACATTGAGGAATTGTTTGATTTCTACAAAGATTCACAAGTAATTTTAAATTCTTTAAAGAAAAATTTAATTTTAAAATTTAATTTTTTTTTTTAAATTGTTTAATATTTGAATTTTTGGAGATTTTGTAAATCTTTTATATACTCAATTTTTTTTTGCAACTATTTTATTAAAATTTCGTTATAAAAAAAAAAAAAAAATAATGAAATTGTTGAATTATTGAATGCATTCGTTTTTATTTGAAATGAAATATAATTTTAAAGTTAGAATTTGATATTTTCTGAATTTTGCTAAAAAGTTTTCATTTTTTAGCAAATTATTTAAATGGATAGCTATATTAATGAATTATCATATGCTTTTTACTAGCATTTTAAAAGATATTTAAAGCTATACAAATAAGATCAAAGAATAGTGTAGCTAACAAATAACTAATTATACTTAATTGTTTGAAAGTTATCTTTGAGTAAAATCATTGATCTTCCATTTTTCAATAATTTTTAGAGCGAAGTAAATTCAACTTCTGAATTATCTGTCATAATTTTAAGCAAAAAAAAGAAAATAGTCATAAATGGATGAACAAAATTAATTGATGGCTTAATTAACAATTGAAAATAAACAAAATCAAAGATTCCATATGATTGGAAGTCAAGAAATTACCTTAGCATTTCACTTTATTCATGAATAATTGAATATTACTCCTTTGATTATTCTAGAAATTAAAATTTTTTTAAATTCAATTGATTTTAGAATTAAAGTTTTTGAAGTATAATGCAAAATTAGGAAAAAACAACGACTAAGGATAATGTGAAAAGTTAGAATTATTAAAAATTTCAATTATTGCATATTATTTAACATATCATAATAACAAAAGTAATGAAAGTTTAAGCAAAGTAAATTTCATTATGATTGTTACTGCTAATAATTGAATATAATTAATTATGAATTTAAAAAAAAAAAAATGAATTATATTATAACTTTTAGGCAGCTCGAGTATTTGAAGCATATTATTTAAATGATAGATTAAAGGAAGATCAATGGACTATAGCTTCATCTATACTCTTTGCTGCTACTACTGTTATTCCTGTTGGTAAGAATAAATAAACATTTTATTTGTTATTAAATAGTAATTTTGTTTTTTTTTTGATTTAAAATTAAATTATTAAAAATTCAACAATTAATTTTCATCAATAATAACTGAACAAATTTATTTATTTGATAGCTAGCTAAATGAATATATATTATTGTAACTGTAAACATTTAACAATAAATGTTTAGGTTATGGTTTTGTTACACCAATTTCTAAGGTAGGACGATTTATTGTTATTATTTATGCTCTTATTGGTGCACCATTGGTACTTGTTACAATAAGTGATATTGGTAAATTTATTAGTTTTTATTTCATGCGCTTTCTTCCTGAGGTATTCACTTATTATATTAATTTAATTTAAACAATTTAATTTTTTTTTTTTTACATCAATTTAATCATACTTAATTAGCATAAGAAAACATATGCAATAAGCGCATTGTTTTTATAAACAATAAAGTAAACTTAAGCGCAATATTAATGTTAATTGCATGCTTTATAAAGTTATGAAAAAACTAATATTTCTTCAATTGACCAGTGATCGGTGACCAATGACCAATGACCAACGTTGCTTTCAAATTTATAAAAGTATGCATATTGCAGTCAGTAACAGGTTTATGTTTTCTTGGATTTCTGATAATTTATTTATTTATTGGAGCTTTGCTATTTTCATTGTTTGCCCGAATTACTTACCTTGAAGCGACATACTTCTCCATCACATCCGTTTTTACAATCGGTTACGGTGATACAGAAGCAAGTTTCTTATCCTTTTTTTTTTTAAAAAAATTATTTATTTGCACATTTTATAAAATGTAAACTAGTCGCTAGCAATTTCTATTTTGTATTTTAAATATATTATAATTTTCCATATAAATATATATAAGATACAAATATTTGTTGTCACTGTTTGTCAACAAAAAATCAAGAAATCTTAGTATTGGAAAAAAAAATTCTACAATTTTTTCCACAAGAAAGCAATGCTAAGCTTTCCGTATGTTCATTCCGGATATTAAGTTACTCTTTTTACAACTGTTAAATAATTTGAAAGCGTAAAATGCTATGTTTTGATATTTCCGGAAAATTTTTAGCATTCCATTTTTTCTTTTTACTGAATACATCTCGAATAATTCCTTTCACCTGAATTAGCTATAATTTTTTTTTTTCTCACCGGAAAAAATCACTAAAAGATGAAGCGTAATTGCTAAATCTTTGATTTGTCAACCTAACTGTAATCACGACATATTCTCGAAGTAAATGCGACAAAGCTTTCAAGAATGCTTGACACTTTTCACTTCACTGATTTTCATATTTTCTCTACGGATTAGTGAGCATAATAAAATGCATAAAAATGTTTTTTTATAGCCATTATTTGGCAATTTTTTGGAGCAAAAAATAAACAAAACTCTAAAATTAGAAATCGGTGTAGTACTAAAAAAATATAATTAATATAATTTGCAATGCTTTGATCAGTTGTAATTGATCGAAAACATAAACAAAATCGTTAATTATGCAAAATTTGTTAATGATAATTAAGAATATTGCATCATATGTTTCATTAATTTATAATTGTTTGAATTATTTGAATTTGCAATTAATTTACTCAACTATTTGAATTTGGAATTAATTAATTCAATTATTTGAATTTACAATTAATTTACTCAACAATTTGAATTTAGAACTAATTAATTCAATTATTTGAATTTACAATTAATTTACAATTATTTGAACACAAACATTTTAAACTGTTACAAAAATTCTGATCAAACTCTGAGTCATAATCAATTTGAAATGAAAATAAATTTTGTAATGAAATTTAATTTAGCCACCAGTTCCTGTGCCATATCTCATTTTATATATTATAATTGGTGTAATACTAGTAACAATAGCAGTAGAGGTATTGGCTGCTGAAATAATTAATCATATTCATTATATGGGTCGTCATGTTAGTAAGGCAAGAAAAATCACTCGAAAATTTTATAAGGTTTATTTCAATTTCTGTACTTTTTTTTTTTTAATTTAAAAAAATTTTGAAAAAGCAAAATATTTTGTTTTTGTTTTTTTTTTTGTTTTTCATTAAGAAAATTTTATAAGATATTTTATGTATTATTTTATTGAGAAAAAACAAGAAATAAGATAACATGAATAAAGATACTTTAAAGTAAATCAAAAATTTTAAAAGGTAAAGGAAAAATTGGCATTTCAAAAATGTATTTTTTATATGAAATATGATTATTATTAAACTTTTTGATGAGTTATTTGTTACTTAAAATTTTGAATTTAATTATCAAAGTCATTAAAATATTACTCTTAGAATTATTTTCAATTTGACTTACCTAAAAATACTAACTTTTAAAATTGTAGATGGCACGTGCAATGGACGTACGTCGTGGTTTCAACAGTGGTTTAATGCAAATCGAATCATTTATTCGTTTTGGTTTAATATTTGGAATGATGAAAACAGATTCAAATGACGAGCAAAACGTATTGACACCTTGTAACATTAATTCAACTTTTGAGCCAACAAATGATGATATCAAATTCGCTGATGATGACGTATCAGATAGACCTTTACACGTGGATCGAGAAAGACGTCAATTCAAATGACGTGAAGACTAGTAGAATATTATGGTACCTCTTGTACGTGATTTCAGTTTGAAGGGAGGAATCACGCAGCCTAATAAACTCGTCATGCGCCTCTATTGACTAAGTTAGCATAAATATTTTGCTAACTATTTTTATATGATAAGTAAAGTTTCATACCTTATTTTGAATTGACGTCTTTCTTTCATACCTGAATTGACGAGTAAAACGGATGACCTTTCCCCTTTCTCTTCACACCTGTAAATTCCGTTTATGAATTCCTAGCAGCTTTTGTGATATTTATTTTGTGCATATTGCAATAGAAACTTATAAATAAAACGTTTAATTTAATCCAATTTTTTCTTCGTTTTCACTTTCATATCGTTTTGTTCATCAGAAGAAATAGTTTCTCCGACAAAATTTTTTTTTGTGTTTCATGAAGATATCCAGATGAAGCAATTGTTGTGTCATGAAAGTGATTTACAATCACAAATTTTCTGGAAAAACTTTGTGATGCAAACTAGATGATTCGCAGGTATAATGACCATCGGTCATCTCAGTACTTGGTATAATGACCATCGATCCTCTCAATTCTCGGTATAATGACCATCATTCCTCTCAATACTCGGTGTAATGACCATCATTCCTCTCAATACTCGGTATAATAACCATCGATCCTCTCAATACTCGGTATAATGACCATCGATCCTCTCAATTCTCGGTATAATAACCATCGATTTTCTCAATTCTCGGTATAATGACCATCAATCCTCTCAATACTCGGTATAATGACCATCGATCCTCTCAATTCTCGGTATAATAACCATCGATCCTCTCAATTCTCGGTATAATAACCATCGATCCTCTCAATTCTCGGTATAATGACCATCGATTCTTTCAATTCTCGATATAATGACCATCAATCCTCTCAATACTCGGTATAATAACCATCGATCCTCTCAATACTCGGTATAATGACCATCGATCCTCTCAACTCATTCGTTTTATTTGGTGGATAACTTCAGATGCTGCTACATAATTTGTCATAAATTGTAATATTTGACCTATACTCCGATGACCATCAAATTTGCAATGACAGATCGGTCATTCTATCAAAGATCACTGCAACAAACAATAATTTTACTTTGCTAGTAATTACTAGAATACAAATACATAAAAGAAATATCAGCAATTAGCAAAAATAATTTTTCAATTCGTAAGTTTTATCACTAAGTCTCATTTCTAACAAATAACTGAATAAATATGCTAATCACTGAACAATTTATATTATTATTTCTTTTAGATAGCCAAAAGCGCTTCTATTAAATTACATTTTGACATTATTCCGTATCTAATATTTCTGATTTATTTTATAAAATTTAATATTTCAATTTCATTATATAAAATCCAAATTATTAATCAACTATTAAATTATCCTACTTAAAAAAAAAAACTTTTTTGAAAAAAAATATATCATTCAAAAGTGTATTTTCAGGAATTTATTATTTGAAAGAAAAGTTTGATTAAATTTAATTTTATGTCAACAATACGATCAGTTTAGTTTATTCCTGCATAAAGCAGAATTAAGCAATCATCATTGCTAATAAACATTGTCACCTTGTCATCATTTTGGACTAAACTTTTTTATTTTCAACTAATGTTCTTCTTCTTCTCTCTTTAATATTCATTTGAAAATCAATTTTATATTCTTTTTAAAATTTATCACTGATAACGGAAAAAATAAAATCAGTCAATTCGTTTTTAAAATTTATGTTTTTAAAATTATTTTCCTTTTCTTTCATTGCAATAGCAAATTGTTGTTTAATTCGAAAATTTATTTTGTAAAGTTTTTCACTTTCTCAGTTTTGTTAGCAATTTTTTTTTAATCTAAATAAAGATTTCTAAATGTAAAACAAATTATAAAATCAATTAGTAATAGAAATAACCTGAAATATTTTAAATTTAATTAATTAATGAATATTTTAATTATATATTTAACTCTAATTGCAAATGCTAAAAAAAGTAAAAATGGTGGTTAGATATGACATTATAAACTAAAAGGTTATGCTGAGTAAAATTAATTTTAATTTAAGGAAAACACAGAATTGAAATATTTTGCAGTATGATTTTCAAAATGCTGTGATAGAAATTTTATATAGAACTACAATTTTTATATTTATTTTACTAGTAGATATTTCAGATTATCACTTATTATATTTTAATTAAAAGTAAGAAAATGATAAAAAAATTTAACTGAAAAACTCTGTCTCAGCTTTAAAAAATATTTTATTGAAAACTGAATTTTACCCAATTTAATTTTCAAGTGAATTTCTTCATTCATTGTTGAAGAAATTATCATTTTACTGAAAAATATTCATAAATCATTATTTAAAGGATTATTTTTTTTTTTTTGTCCAAAAAATTGCAAAATTTTTTTCACATTTAAAAATTATATTTTCTCTTTGATAGAACCTTTAAAATTTGAAATTATTTCTTTTTGAACTGTCAAATTATCATTCAATTTAACCGACAAATTGAAAAAAATTCTTCTTCAACTAAGGTAAATTTATTTATTAAAATAGCAAAGTTTGAAAAAAAAAAAACTTTTAGGAAAAAATAAAAGAAATTGAAATGAAAAACTCAAATGTATCTAAAACGATTTACTATTCTTCAAGTTACTTAAAAAATAAAATATTTAAATTACTGTTATTTTTGCATTCTGCTACAGTATTAGCTTACAACCACTTGTCATTTGTCATCTTAATTGTCAAAGAATTTGTCCAACTAATATCACAATTATTGGAATTTCAATTTCTAGAACTTTTGTCTACTTTAGATGACTTTTTATAAAGTTCAATTTTAAAATCTCTTCAGAAATCGTTTTATTTTTTAAATTTTATTTTTCCAAAAAGTATTTATTTGAATAACAATCGATCATAATTGATCTTTGAAGCGATCGATCTATTCACTTAAAATTTTGCCTAATCAAACAGAAAAAAAGAATCAATGGGTATCATTGATCAATTAAATTTATTTTTGATAATCATTTCTTAGCAGATTTTTGCAAAGTATAATTTCATATCAATAAAATAAAAAAGTTAACTAAAATTTTCTTTTTTTTACATATTATTTTTGAATTTTGTAAATAATTCTAAAATTTTCTATGGAAAATATTCTGTTAAAATTTTGCTTTGTTGTAAATTTTTTGTCATCAATTCTCGTTTTTTGAATTAAATTATTTTTGAACTAATTTATTATTAAATTTCAAATAATTACATACTAATTTAATTAGAGCAAAAATTTACTTATAACATAAAAGAAATAAATATTAGATTTGAACTTGTATATTAAATTTTTACGATTTTAATAAAATTATAGATCAAAGAACGGATAGCAAAACTATACAAAAATTTTGCTAACCAAATTTGATTCGAGTTCAAACAATCTTTGGTTTAAACAATCGTTGTCTCAAATGCTATGGCATGGATATATTTCTCATAGTAGTTTTTTGCTCTTTTAAATGCGAACAAATTTTATTTTATTTTATTTCTAAAAAGTAATTAACTCATTTTATTGAAATTAATTTATTTTCTACTCCAAATCGATAATACTTTCTTACATTTTAAACTTTTTATTTATTTCTTTTTTTTTGTCAAAGTGGTAAATTAATAATATTAATTAAGGTAAGTTTGTCATTAGCAGTTTAATTTATATTTGAATAATACTATAATCGACAATGAAATTTCGAGAAAAAAAATTATGTTTGTTGGAAAACATTTGTTTTTTTTTTCTTTCAAATTTTAAAAATAAAAATTTAATGATTTTTTTTTTTTTTGTTGAATTTATTTTATGATAAATTTGAAAGCAGCAGAAGAAAGGAGGAATATTTTGTTATTAGTATGTATTATGTAATTAATTAATTAATTAATTAATTAACAATACAATTTGCATATTGTATTTTTGGAGAATTTAGTTCAGTTTTGTTGATATAACTAATATTTTTCAATAAGTTAGAAAAGAAATTGTTCGTATATTTTATGATCGGTATTTGCCTCCCTGATACAGTGACATCAATAATTGTAGTATAGGAAATTGATGGGATAGATGGTGACAACAGAGACAGAGGGATGGTTAGAAAATTTGAAGGTATATTGAGAGAGAGAGAGGTATACAGCAAAATAGAAATTACTATTGAAGTTAAATGATTGAGTTGACAATTTGAGGGAATTTCCAAATTTCCATTCAATAATATCAAGTTAAAATACCAGTTTCGATTGAGAAAAAAAGAAAAAAATCGCTTGTTTATTGACCTATTTCAATCATTTTGAATGTACAAAAGTGGATAGAATTATTTATGCTTCAAAGTAATATTAAATAGTAATTGTTAAGTATGCTTACTCTAAGCATTTTTTTTTTTTTTTCATTTGAAATTTCATTTTTAATTATAACTTCGATATTTTTTTTTTTTTACCTCATATTGACTATTCTAATTCTAATTCTATTTTATTTTATTCCTAAATTTCAATTAAACTTTTTTAGATTTTAAGATGGATTATTATCAAATTGGAAGTTTATTTCGTAAATGCAAATGTCACCATGAAATTGAATCAAGAATGATTTGTGTCAAAGAGAATATGATGAAAGCACATTTGGAAGTGAAAAATCAACTAATTTATAGTTTAGAAAATATTATCGATGAGCAAGAAGGACGAATTCGAACTATGGATGATTATATTAATGGTATGTTAATTATTAAAAAATTTAAATTAGTAATTATTAAAATTAGCTTTTAATCTAAATATTAAATTTTGAATAAGAAGCAAAGA
Source organism: Brugia malayi (assembly GCF_000002995.4). Classification (NCBI taxonomy): domain Eukaryota; kingdom Metazoa; phylum Nematoda; class Chromadorea; order Rhabditida; family Onchocercidae; genus Brugia; species Brugia malayi. The sequence goes on along the minus strand of NW_025062476.1, from coordinate 2,618,120 downwards.
TTAAAAAGATTACTTTTATAATTTTACATAGTTTTATAACAGAAATTTTTTTTTATTTTTTGTGTGTTTGTTTTAAAATTAATATATTTTAGGTCGAATTAAATCATTTAGTACACAACAAAATAAAATTCTCAAAGGTATCTCTCTGCTATCACTTGAATTTGGTACTTTAAGTGAAGAAAATTTGGCACTTAAAGAAGCGCTCATCAATGCACAACGCTCAATACGTCTATTACAATTAAAAATAGACAATCCTTTATTAACTCAGGTTAAATTTATGACAAAAAAATTTTTTTTTTAAAAAAAAATTTTGAGATTTTAATTTACAAAAATGTTATAAATAAATATTAAATTAAAAAAATTAAGATTAAAAATTGAAGATCAAATAAACAATAAATTCATGTAAGCTCTCCAATACTTCTTATATCATAAATTTTATTTTTAAATTTTCAAATATTTAAGTAAAAAAAAAAAAAAGTTTTTTTTAATTAGTATATTAAATATTTTTATTTTATTAAAATATATCTATTACAAAAAAATTCTAAAGAAATATATTTATTATTCTATTAAAACATTTGTATTATTAAATGTATTTATTTTTATTAAAGCTATTTTGGTGTCATTTCATTTTTGTCACTTATATTATAAAATTAATTAATTAATTAATTAATTAAGATACCGGAAAAAATTGATAAAATATGTCAAACAGATGAAAGAAAACAACAGCAATCTTTGAATTTTCATCTTCAATTGCATACTGCAAAAGATCACAAAGAAATTGACGCTGAAATTTTGTGTGAAACAAATAATAATAACCATCGATTATTCTATGATCAACAAATAATAGCAACGTTACAAGAAAGTGTGAAACAATTGATGAAAGCAAAGGTTTTTTTTGGAATTAATATCATTCGAAATTTTAATAAATTAAATTTAAATTTAATTTTAGGAAATAATTTCCTTCCTAAGCTTTTTCTTTCCATTTCTCGTTTATTAATAATAATTTTCTTTTTTTTTTTCATTTATCATCAAATATTTCAGATGCATTTAAATTATAATTTTTAGATTGAATTAAGAAAATTAGCAAGTGATATTCAACTAACAATACGTGAAGAGTTACGTGTAATACGAAAAGAAACGGAAACACGAATTGATTGTATCATTAATTCATTAATGAAACGATATCAAAAGGAAATTAATGCTCGAAAACGATTGCATAATAAATTAGTGGAAATGAACGGTAATTTATCGATAACGATTAATTGATTAAATTAAAATTTAATAAAAATTATTAACGAATCTTTTTTTTTAAATAAAAAACAAAAAATTATTAAGGTAATATTCGTGTTTTTTGCCGTATACGACCAGCATTAGAGAGTAATTATTCCAAATTATCATTGTTCATTGATCCATTTGATAATGGCTCAATTATCATTGATAATATCAATGGTGATCGAAGGAAATTTAATTGTGATCGAGCTTTTAATGAAAAGCATACACAATCTGATGTAAGCATAATTGTTATATAATTTCTAGAGTTTTAATATAAATTATTTTAACATAATTTCTGATATTAAAGTAAAAGTTACTTTAAATTTGAATGATTAACTTAATTATTAATTTTTACACGCTAATTCTTTAAGTTTTTCATCTAAAAGTAATATTTTAATCAATTTTTTTATTCAATAAAAACAATTTTAAATCGTTTAATTTTTGCATAAAAATTTCGGTTTTTTTTTTCTTTTCTTTCTGTCATAAATGTAAAAAGAATAAAGGAAAATGAATAATAAACAAACAAATAAAAATGTTTTATTAAATAAACGAAAGCAAAAAAAAAAGAAAGAAAACTAAAATTAGTAATCAAACAAATGTTTAAAAAAAAAAAAATAATAATAAAAAAGAAATAAATTTGAAGATCTTTGAAGAAATTTGTCCAGTTATAACAAGTTGTATGGATGGTTATAATGTGTGTATATTTGCATACGGACATACAGGAAGTGGTAAAACATATACTATGGAGGTTGTTTGATAAGTTATTTTAATTAATGTTAATTTAATTAGAGAGGAAGAAAGAATTTGATATTAAATTTTAGCATGAATTACTTGTAGTATTTTCATCATTAAATATTTTATATTCAATTAGATTATCATTTAACTAATACTTTTAAAGAAATCAATTAAAACTTTTTAGATTACTTTTAAAGGAATTAACTATAAAATTGTATTTTTTTTTATATGTTTAATTGAAATTTATTAATTTTCTCATAAAGCAAAGATTAAAATCGAAAATTAATTAAACTAATTTTAGGGCTTACCAAATGATCCGGGAATATATCAACGATCATTAATTCATTTATTTCGAATAGCGAATGAGCGATTAAATGATATTGATTATACAATTTCAGTATCAATGTTAGAAATATACAATGAAAAAATCAGGTATATTTTAAATTTATTTTTTAAATTTACAAATAACAATTTTATTTTATTTTTTTTTTTTTTTTTTTTTTGAAATTAAAATTTGATATAAAATTTTTAGAGATTTATTATCAAATAGTAAAAATAATCTGCCAATACGAATTGGTAACGATGGTATGTTAGATATTCCGGGCTTACTTGTACTTAATGTAAGTACGTTACAAGAAGTACAGGAAGTATTGAAGAAAGGACAAATGAATCGGGTAAATAATAATTTTCCATATATCAGTTTGTTTATTGAAATTGTTTATTGAAATAAATTGAAAGTAATGGACCCATTCAGAAATGACTGTATAATTGTTGATGTCACCACAATCTTAAATTTATAACAGGCAAGTGCGACTACTGACCTAAATGACCGTTCGAGCCGTTCACATGCCATTGTTTGTGTTCGAGTTCGATCAGTTAATCGTACAACAAATGATATTTCAGAAAGTAAATTTCAAATAATTCATCAAAAATATGAAATTTACTTTTAAGTGAAATTTGACCATTGAAAAGAATTAAAATGTTTGATTGTCACATATTAATTTTGAAATGGTTATTGTTGTTATTAGCATATGTAATGTTATTAGTATCATATAGTTTAGTCTTACATTAACAATGATTACGGATCAGATTTGAAATTGAATATGAATATTGAAATACTGAAATTAGTAGCATTTTGTATACAGTTCACAAATTTATTTATGACTTTCAGGTCGATTAAATTTAGTTGACTTGGCAGGTTCAGAACGTGTTAGCCAATCCGGTGCAACAGGTCAACAGCTTAAAGAGGCACAATGCATAAATAGGTCATTGTCAGAGTTAGGTAACGTTGTTAGTGCCTTACGACAACGACAGCAACATATTCCATTCCGGAATTGTCAACTGACACGTCTACTTGAAAATTGTTTGAGTAAGCTAGCAACTGACTAATTTGCTAATTAAATTTCAAATATTTTTTATATCCCCAAACTATCTAAGATTATCATTATTTTAATTTTTGGATGAATAATTGCTAAATCTAAACTAATGTCATAATTTCATCAAATTAATAATCAAAAATTTTACTGTTCAGATGGAGACAGTAAGACGTTAGTGGTTGTGCAATTAGCGCCAGATACAACTGCAATTCAAGAAATTCTTAGCAGCCTGAATTTTGCTGATAAATTAAGTAAAGTACAAAGGAGAAATCAAAGTTCGAAAACATCACAAATTAGCATTGGATTGTTATCAACACCATCCAAACATGAAAGGCATTGTAATTCTAAAGTTTTCAATAACTTGTATATTTGTTCTTAATTAATTTTTATTTTGTTTTATTTTAATTGATTAATTGAATGATTTGTTTTAATTGATTAGGATGAATTCTTTATGCTTTGTTGTTTAATTAATTTTTTATATTTAAAATTAATTTTTTTAGTTTCAAAATAATAATCTAATACGGATATGTGCAAAAGTAACATTCTTTGTGGGTATGCATTTTTTGCTTTTCCATTTGCATACAAAGTATTTCAGGTCACGTCTGGATCCTGGCTTTTTACGTTCTATGAGCGTACGTGTGAAGAAATGAATGTAATCGATGCCACAATAATATATAAAATGTATTGGTAGTCATTAATTATATTTGAGTAAAAATATGTTTTTTTTTTTTGAAATAAAATTCTTGATTTCTTTTCTGAAACAAACAAAAACAATAAAATGAAATTTAGTCAAAGCATAAACAATTGTTTTAACAAATAAAATTCGAAATCCTGGCACCTGAAATAGTTTAACTTTATTTCAACTGATTATACTTGGACAAGTTATTGAAATCATTGTTGTTTTAATCAACAAAAATGAAAAAAAAAAAAAAAAATTTTTGAAACTTTGATATCTTTCTTTACTGAAGTAATCAATAACTTTATTTCTTAACATAACAAATAATCGAAGTAGCATTAAGCTAAAGTAAACAAATTCAGTTATCCAGAGAAGATTACCATGGTAACCAAATGACATTGATATTTCATTCTTTAAACTATTTAATCAATTTATTTAACATTTAGTATTATTTTACAATTATCAGAAATTCAAATACTTTTTATAGAAAAAAGATTACTTAAAAATACTTAAATATAATACTATGTATTATATTTAAGTATTTTTGCTCATTAAATATTGCATACTATTAAGGAAATAATTTAATTCAATGTTTAATTTTTTTTGTTATTATTAATTTTTAAGAAATTTAAATTTTTAAAATTTAGGAAATTTTCAAATTTTAGTATGAAAAAAAGTGAAAATAGTAGCAGCAAATGGGTATCAGCTCTACAAGCCACATCTCTTGGCCTTAATACCCTTCCAAGTTGTGTTTGTTTGGCTGATCTTTATGGTGATGGTGATTATAAATTAGTAATTGGTGATTTTGGCACCGAGAAATATGATATCCAATTGAAAGTGTTTCGAGGTTTACAAATTATTGGCGCAAATGTCCTCAGCGATTTACCAGCTGCCTTAGTGTCATTCAATAATGAAAATGTAAGTATTCAAAAATTCATATTATTTCTATATATATTTATTAAATCTCAAATCTTTAGAATTTGATTTCAGAAATTTATTGTATTTACTTGTGGCATATTTTGATAGGTTTAATTTTTGCTATTCCTAATTGTAAAATTCATTTGTTTTAATCAAATTCATTATAGATACAACCTAGCTTAGCATCACTCGCGGTAGCTTGTGGTTCATCAATTTTAATTTACAAAAATTTAAAACCATTTTACAAGTTTACACCACCATCATTGGAAATAAACGCAGATGAAGCAGAAGCTTGGCGACATGTTAAAGCTGGTCACATTAATACCTCACAACTTCATGCTGTACTCATCAAATTACTTCATCAGGTTCTATCATTTTGTTTAAAAATAAATTAAAAAAAAAAGTTTAATTTATTGAAGTCTGTTACAATTAAGCAATAAAATTTTTTGAGAAATGCAATCAATCATTTTTTTTTTAAGACTTTTTGATTTAAATGATAAAAAATATTTTAAAGAAATGAGATACTGATAAAAATGATAAGTAAATTTTATCATAGCTTGGTGGCATGGAATTGACAACTCGTTCGCAAGCATTTTTATGTAGTAAAGAAAGCGATCGAGAAAGTATACTTCAACAATGTCTAAATAGTAAACTAGTCCATCAAAGTACCATAACTTGTATGACAACAATGAAACGATCGAGCGCAGAGCTTAGCGCCATCGATTGTATCATTTGCGCCACTGAATATGGATATGTTTATTGTATCGATACACAAGCATTTACCATTTTAACTCAATGTAAAATACCAGGAGTTCCTGTATTTCTTTATGCTGCAGGTTAATATCAAAGTATATTTAAAATGATAAAAAGCTAAATTTTAAATTCTCAATTTTTAAAAAATACATTTTGATTAATAAACATTAAGCAAATATTTGATTAAAATTGCTATTTATATTGTAAAATTTAAGAATATTACTTGTCGTATTTCAGGTTTATATGAAGTTGATTATCGAATATTTGTAAGTACAAGAGATTCAGAAATTTTTTGTATCAAACGAGATATGAAATCAGTATTGAATCCAATTATCACTATGACAGCTGATATTATTGATATGATTCGTGTTGGAAAACAGGTCAATAATTAATCGATGATATATGTCAAATAGTAAGATATTAGAAGATAATTTATCAGGAATTTTTATAACACTAAAATTAGATTAATTATTGTTTAACAAATTAATTAGCAAAAATTTTCTTTCAAACATTTTTCTCAGTAATATAACTTTTTCTTAATTAGTCTGAAAGTGTTGCATATATCATTGACAAATTTAAGAATTTAAAAATTTAAGAATTGACAAATTTAAGAAATTTAAGAATGAACTTAAAAAAAAAATTTTAAGTCTGATTATTTAAAAGTTTGTCATATAACCTAGTTCTTAAATAATTTTATTTAATTTTATTATTTATTATGGTACTATTATTGGTACATTTGTCATTTCTTCTCCTTTCGGCATATTATTTCAACATTTAAATATAATCAGAAAGTACCAATAGATGAATTCATCTTTTCTTTTTTTTCAAAATTTGTCATGAAAATTTTTGTAACTTAAATGAAAACCAAGTATGAATTTCATGTTAGCTAGTGGTAGCATGTACCGATCAGACAATATCGTTTTTTTCTGCCAATGGAAAATGTCAAAATAAAATAAAATTGGATGAAACGATATGTGGTATCGATACTTTTACTTATGAACCTAAACAATATGTTTCTCTCTTAGTTGCACTCAATAAAGAGGTTCATTTTTATTTTAATAAAAAAAAAGAAAAAACCTAAATTTGAATTTGTATCTAAGCATTAATTTAATTTCATTTTAAAAAAAAAAAAAATATATTGTAAGATAGAAATTTACAAACAAAGAAATATCATCCATCACTATCATTTCACTTTTTTGATAAGTGATAAATTTAGTTGATCTATTCATATAGATGCTTAAAATTTACTTTCATATAAAATTTATTGATCTTAAAGTAAATTTTCAGGTGAGAATTTACAATGAAACATCATTAGTGGATCAACAGGTAATTAATGAACCTATAAATTGGATTAAATATGGACAGTTGGGGCGTGAACAAGGTGCACTAATTATTGGCACAATATGTATGTTTAAATTTAGGCCTTTTATTTATTTGTTTATTTGTATTAATTACTTACTCATTAACTCATTTAGAACTTACTTACTCATTAACTCATTTAAAATTTACTTACTCATTAACTCATTTAAAATTTACTTACTCATTAACTCATTTAAAACTTACTTACTCATTAACTCATTTAAAACTCATTTACTCATTAACTCAAAAATTTTTTTTGATTTCTATGCTAATCATTTTTCAATATTTTTAACATATTCAAAAAAGAAATATGCACATATATGAAAGAAAAAATAAATTTCAAGAATAAAAATAAAATATTTTTGCAAAAAGACAAATAAATAAATTAAAATTTATAAGCAAATGAAATTGGAACTTAAATTTAAATTTCATTTTTCATTCCTTTTTCTGTCCTATAAAATATTCATTATAATATACAAATGGAAAAGAATGTCAGAATGGATTTAAGTTAGTGCTAGCATTTATTTACTATTATCGTTTCTTTAGTCTCATTGTGATATCATACTTAAATATTTAATAATTTTTGATATAACAATAAGAAATACTTTTTTAAAAAAAAAAAATTTTCAAGCTGGTGGCTTAATTGTCAAACTTTTCCGTCGAACAGCAACACTGGAAGAGAAAATTGGAGAAATTGGCCCTGTACAAGCACAATTTCGTAAATTAAACATACCACGTAGGACGCAAATTTACGTCGATCAAACAACACGTGAACGTAAACATGCGCAACTTATGCATCAGGTATTTAGCATTGTTAGTTTTACACAAACTAAAATGAAAATCATTTATAGAAAAGATCATAAGTGTATTACTAATTGAAGTTTCATTAATTAATTAATTAATTTGAACGAATAAAATTTGTAAAAATTCTTATTCAAATAATTTTTAAAATTATTTGAATTAATAAAAATAAATTTTGCAATGAAATTTAACCTGGATAATTTATGTTAATCTAATCTTTAATTGATTTTTAATTTTCATATATGCAATAAAATGTTGCATTTTCCATTTGAGTTTTTTTCGTTTGAAATTCAAATCCTTAATTTCAATCTCTTCGTTGTTAATGATATAAATATCAATCGGGTAGGTAGATAAATGATAAATGATAAACAAAGTTATTATGCGACAAATTTATTTATCCTAAATTATTCTTCGCTTAGAACAAAGAAAACGATTTGCAGCCTTTTTTTTTTTTTTTTTTTTTTTTGATCTTTTCCTTTTGTTTTGCTTATTTTGTTGTATCTCATTGATTTCTACTGATTTTATCAAATACAATTAAACCTTTTGTTCTATTATTGAAGAAAATTCCTTTTTCAAATTCCATTCTTTCTTTTTTTATTACTAAAGGAAATGTAGCAAATCTATGACAATGAGTAATGATATTTGATTTTCATGATAAAGACTGATTGTAGATATCAGTGATAATGATAATGATTATAGCAAAATGTGATATAGACTTCAATAATAATAATTAATAGCTTAATAATTGATTAGTTTCTAACAATAATAATTGCTAATGAATTTAATATAAATTTAAAATACATTGTTTAGGTCTTTCAAAGGGATCTATTTATGTTACGATTATCAGTTACTAAAGCTTTTGCAAATTTAACACAAAATTCATTAAATTCAATATCGACTAAAAAAAATGAAGCAGTAGAAATATCCGTTGAAATTAATGGTTTTGGACCAATTTTCCGGATGATTGTTAAACTTCAAGCTACTTCGTATGTTTTTTTTTTTTTTTTTTTTAATAAAGAAATTTAATTTTGTTTCGTTTTTTCTTTTTTTTTTTTTATTCAATCTTTTCTCTTTGTAATATAAAATAAATTCATTGGAAAATAGATTTTATTTGTGTGAATTATTGTTAAAAGTAAACAATAATAAATATTTTTGTTATTGTCATTCTATTCTTATTTGTAGACTATTTATTTATTTGTTTATTTTTAAAATTTTAGATTCATTTCAAAATTAATAAAATAATTTATTAGCAAATTAATATTAATATTAATAAAATAATTTATTAGCAAAAATTTGCATGCATCATTTCAGCCAAACACCTCTTCAGCATCTTTATTTGATGTTTCACTACAATCCGGATTTATATGAATTTGAAGATTCATCAATTCCGGTTCCAGCATTAGTATCTGGAATGACATATGTATTTCATATTGTTGTGCGTTGCCTGAATCCGGAAAAGGGTATTTCGGATGATGTCCGGATAATTTTAGCTGATAACTGTAAGATAATCGTTGCTGCATTGGTTACTATGCCTATTAGTGAAATGAGCCTATTAGATTGATTTGTTTATTTAATATTTTAAAAATTGAAATTGAAATTTGTATTATTATAAAGTAATTTTGTGATGTACGTTTATATTAATGTGTATAAATAATATAAATAGTAAAATAATGATTGTTACTTACTTACAAGTAATTTGGTTCATATACTTATCATTAAATTCTTTCAAATTTGAAAACAAAACAACTTTTTGCTTAAATTACAAAAATCGACTGAGTAATTATAAATTATAAGTAATTGTTTTAACTATAAAACGTAAAAAAATCAGTTGAAATAATTTTTAAAACATATTTATAAATTTGCAAACTTTAATAGCTATTAAAAGTATAAGTAAGTACAGGTCTTCTCTCATTTGCTATATCATTTTCTCTATATTAATATGTATATTTTAAAAATTGAATTCAAATTCGAATCTGATTTTACTAAAATTATTTAAATGCAATTAAAAGTTGAAATTTGGAGAAAAAAAGTTTATTATAAAAATGATAATTAGTTTTACAAAGGATAAAATTGGCGAAATGTTTAAAATTTATTTTATTGTTTTAATTTTAATTGAGCAAAAAAAGAAAGAATTATCATACTTTTATTTTCCAGCATTTCAAAAATTTGAATTTTTATTTTACAATAAATTTAAATGCATTAAGTGATAAGAAGTGATAATCATTATCACATGTTAACATTACATAAATAATATTCGCTCATTAGAATTACACAAAAGATAAAATTGAGGAAATGTTTGTATTTCTTTAAAAAATGAAAAAGTTTTCCTAAAAAAAAAAAAAAAAAATCAAAAAAAAAAAAAAAAAAAAATCAAAATATTTTAGAGTTTCAAATTACAAAAAAAAAAAAAAAACTTTTACTAAAATGATAAGAATTGAGTCGATTATTTACTTCTGTACAATTTCAGATTATAATTTAGGATTTTGAAATTACATTCCTTTAAAACTGCATTTCTTTAAAAAAAAATACTTCCAAAAAAAAGAAATAATTGCAATTTTATTGTAAGAGGTTGTTATTACTCTTTCTTTATCATTATCACCTATGTCCTATCACTGTTATCACTATTATCACTATTATTTATGCACACGACATTCTGTCATCATTTCAAACTAATGAAATGTCATCTAGACTTACTGTCCTTCACTCAGTGTCTCTTTTTTTTTTTTAAATTTGTTTTGACAATATCAGTTATATCTTATGAAGTGTTAACATTCCCACATTAAAATTAAAAAACTGGAAATTCATTGTCAAAATTTTGTTTATTTTTTTTTTTTTTCATTTTTCGGAAAAATGCTGTTATCAAATGTTGAGAATCGCTTGAAAGAACAAAAAAAAAAGGAAAAAATAACACATAATATTGTTTAATTTAAAAGTTGCAATTTAAAAATAACAAAATTTATTTATTATTTAATATACTAAATTCCAATTTTTAAATTTCTATTAATTCTTATTTTTTTTTTTGCTAAATAATTAGTTAATCAATAAATTATGCTAATATTACATTTATTATGTTTAATTTTTTTTGGCTAATTGTTATCATTAAGTAATCAATTTTGAATAAATAATATGTAAATGATAACAATGATAACAATGATAATATGCTAATTGGGAAGAAAAAAAAAAGCACAAACAATTATTAAATGTTAAGTAACAGATAATCCTTACTTTAATCCTTATTTTATTACTTTTAAAATTTTTGAAACGATGTAGGAATTTAAAATCGATGGATAACATTGAAAAAAAAAAAAGGTGTAAAATCTTTTTATAGTTTATTTATTTTATTTTTTTTTTTTAAATAACATTTAATAAACAGAAGTGTTTAATGTCTTTCTTTTTTTTTTTTTTTGTATAAATACCTCAAGCAAAATTCTTTTGAAAAAAAAAAATTGAAATTTGTAAATAGCATTTTTCAAAAAAAAAAAAAAACTTTCTACTTTGTGAAGCACAAAAAAAAAAAAAAAAAAACAAGATTGTTAAATATGATTTTTCCTACATTTTATCCTTCTTCCTTCTCTTATCTAAATCAAAAAATTTTATCATAGCCAGTCTACTATTTCAAATTTTCTTTTTTTTTTTTTTACAGAAACAAGATGATAAGTGAGTTTAAAAATAATTTAATTTTATTCAAGTGTTATTTCTCTTCACAATTTTTCAAAAACTTGTCACTTCTCTCTCTCTCTCTCTCTCAATTTTTTTTTTTTTTTTAATTTATTTAATTGACAATGTTTTGCATAAATATTATTTATGAGTGAGGAGATTGCAAAAGACACAAATTGTTAACGAAAAACTTGTTGATAAAATTGTTTTTATAGCGTTTATTTCAATAAGTTATATTTAACAAGCTTATTTGTAATTTCATTTTAGTAAATTATCAATTTAAAAGGAATATTTGGACCAAATTTTTGTTTAACTTTCCATTTCGTATCACTTATGAGTAGTAATAACAAATTAATGTTTATTTATTTTTTTTTTGAATTAATGACATTAATGTCGCAAAATTAGATTACTTTAAAATTAGACCTATTGTTCGATTACTTCCTCCTTATTGTTAGATTATTTTGTTATTGTTAGACTATTTCATTATTGATTTATTAATTAACTAAAATTGCTGTCTTTCTATTAATATCACTTATTCATAGTAATAACAAATGACATTAATGTCGCAAAATTAGATTACTTTAAAATTAGACCTATTGTTCGACTACTTCCTCCTTATTGTTAGATTATTCCTTTAAAATTAGACCTATTGTTCGACTACTTCCTCTTTATTGTTAGATTATTCCGTTATTGTTAGACTATTTCATTATTGATGTATTAATTAACTAAATTAATTAATGAAGTATTGTTGTTAATTAATGAAGTATTACAGCCATTTTTTTGCATTTATAATATGTTCGTTAATGATTGCTCAATTATTTCATTAAAAGTGAAAGGAAAAATTTAGCAAAAATGAAATTAGTCAAAGAATACTAATTTGATTTGATTAAAAATTATATTTGTTTAAAAATATAATTTATACACAAATGTATAATGCACAAAAAGAAATTTTTTAAACAAATATAACGCAAAAAAAAAAAATTCTTCGATGCTAATTTCATTATTAAATTATTTTAATATTTTCATAAGCGAATTAAAATATGACAGATTGACAGATAGGTAGGAATATTTTAATTTGATGTATTTTATTTCATCAATTAAGTCCTAAATTATTAATTTATAAATAAGATTTAAAATTATTTAACATACCGAAACATGGAATGATTACTTGAAAAATTAATATTAATTATAAATCAATCATCATTAATCGTAGAGCATAAAAAAATTAAATGATTTAATGACTGAGTAAAATATTTTGGCTAAATTTTTTTAATTAATTAAACAAGACTAACATATTATAACTGATGCTAATAATATTTCAAATTAATAATAAAATTTTATCTATTAATAACTATAAATATAATTAATTAAATTTACATTATTGATTGTATTCACTTTTACTAATTAACAAAAACTTTGAAAGTGTAAAATTATTACAAAGTTTCAAAAAAGCTATCAAATTTATCATTTAATTATCTCTTAATAGTGATTAAATGTCAAAATTAACAAAGATTATTTTGCATATTCCAAAGAATTTGTTCAAAAGAAAAGAAAAGAAAGGAAGAAAGGAGGGAGGGAAAAGAGATATTTGTTAAAACTATTTGAAAAAAGATGTGAAAAAAAAAAAGCAGAACCAATCCCATTTATCATTATTTCTCTTTTAGAAAAAAAAAAAAAAAAAAAGGAAATATAACCTTCACTATTTACCTGTATACCTTTTTTTAATTTGAATTTTGCTTGGAAACAGGTAGAGACACCTCCTTCTACCTCCATCTCTTCATTGATAGTAAACAAAATTCAAAAAGCATTGCACAATTGTGGTTGGAAAGCAAAGACGAGAAACCGTTTCACTTCTCAATTTCGGTAGCTCTTACGGAATTGAAACAGGAATAATTCCGTTTAGAATAAATATTGTATCGATCGTATACTATTCACTTTCTTACTATTCATTTTATTAATGACATTAAAATTTCAAACTAATTATAGTATTGTCACAGATTGAAAAATGCATCAATTTGCTTAATTAATTAAATATTTGTATTTAAATTATTAATTTTTAAATTATTAATTGATACAACAATAAAATCAAAAATCGATAAAGCTAATATTATTTATCGTAAAGGAAGAGGAAAAATTATTATTATTTTAATATTCTTCGACGTATTTTAATAGCTCATACTGTAATTTTGCTTCTTATTAATTATTTCAATTTTACAAATTTAATTACAATTTAAATATTTCAATTTTTCTATCAGTTCTTCCGAAATACCCGAAATGGTAATTTACTATTCAACGTCTGCAATCTTAGCTCTTTTGTTTATTCTATTTCAAGGTTAGTTTATTTTTTATTAATTTAATTTAATTTAATTATTTATTAGCAAAAATATTAGTGAATGAATAAGACATAAACAAAGAGAAAGGTTAAATAGATAGTATACACAATCTTTGGTAATATCAAGGTTGATTTTCAACAGTAAAAAATTATTTAAAAATATTTTTTAAAAAATATTTATGGTATTAATTATAAAATAAATTAAATATTATCTTCCTTTTTCTAAAAAAAAAAAACTTAAATTTCGTATATTATTCAATTACAAACAAAAAATCAAATTTCATTTCTTTTTTATTTGAAAATCAAAGACTTTAAGAATTTATATTCTTTTAATGTAATAAATTTAATAGTTCGACAAAAAAAAAAGGCCAAAATGTACGATAGTGGAACATTTATTGCCTGTTTTAATGATAAAAAAAATTTGGTTTTTAGATATAATTTAAATTTATAAATTACTTCTGAATTTCATATTTTCGTTGCATTTTCAACTTTTTTTTTTTTTTTTTTTTGCTCAAAAATTTCATATAAAAGTTAATTAATTTTGACAACTTTCAGAAAATATGAACCTAATTTTAAGAAAAAATTACTCAGAAGAAAAAAACTACTCAATTGAGATACTTAAACTCTTAAAAGTTTCAACTGGAAATGAAAAATTAGCAAAAGTGAAAGAAGAAATAACATTAAAATTAAATTTAAACGATTTTAAGACCTATCAACTTTTCGAAAATACTTTACCATTTTCTTATATGATAAACAAAAATTTTAAAACCTTATCACTATTTACTTTTATCATTAAATTTATGCTATTAAATCAGTAATGAATTTATTGAGAATGATTATCAAATAAATACTGTCAATTGAAATTTAATTTCAGGAGTTAGTGGTGATGACAATAATCCAATCACGAGACGTTTCAAGTGTCGCGATGGTTGCTGCGACGAACATGAATGGTGTCGCTTCTGGGCATCCGCGGGGGAATGCACCGCTAACAAAGGATGGATGAGTGATAATTGTCAATTAGCTTGCAACACCTGCCACAAAAGTATGAATTAGTTCTGCTGACTTAATTAATAATGCTAATTAACGATAAATTAAAATGAAAACAATAGGCAAATTGCATGTGTGTATGTTTGTATGTGTGTATGTTTGTATGTGTGTATGTTTGCATGTGTGTATGTTGTGTATTTGTGTGTCCATTTTAATTGTGAAAGATTATTTTCCCCTTGAAGGCAACGATTCGGAAGAAACAACCTCTTCCATAGCGCTTCTCTTTTAAGTAGGAAATAATTACCCGCGCTGCCCGGCCACTTTTCCCGTGTCCAGTGGCTATTCCTAAACTGATCCTAAAATTATTCACATTCCGACAATATGGATAACAAAAATGATGTAATAGTGATTATTTTTCCCTCATAATAACTACTATCACTACTGCTAATAATAATGATAATAATAGTAGTGATAATAGAAATAACAACAGTGATACCAACAATGATAATAATAGTAATAACAATAGTGATAATAAGGATAATAGCATTAATAACAGTGATACTAATAATGATAATAATAACAATAGTGGCAATAGAAATAACAACAATGATACCAATAATGAAAATAATAATGATAGTAATAACAATAGTGATAATAATGATAATAGCAATAATGATACTGATACTAATGATACTGAATACGAACAGTGATACTAATAATGATAATAATCTCATAATAATGATAATAAAATAGCAATACTGATAAAATAATAACAAATCTTAATGATGATAATAGAGTAATGATAATGATAAATTATATCAACTGTATTGCTATTATCTATATCACAAAAAACTAATTTAGTTAGTACAATAAATATGCAATGACAATAATCACAACTAAATTATAGTAATTATTGTATATGTAACGATGATTCTTATTGTTTGTTTAATTAAATTGCTACTCATAACAATTAAAATTTGATAAATCATTTGCAAATTCGTAAATTTACTTACTGACTTATCAGCCAGTCTGTTAATCTATTTACTTTAATTGTCATTTTAATTAGATACTTTTAGTTTCAATTATTTCAAAAATTCTTTCGAACAATTAAATATAAGTTATCAATTGAAGTGTTAGCATTTCATTCCTTTTTTTTTTCATAATTTTAAATTTTGAACGATTTCAAAAGTTTCATAGTAACTCTCAATTTTATCTTTCTAATTGTTTCATTGACTTTTCTAATACTAAGCAAAAATTTTTTAAAAATTATTCTTTTTTTTTATTTTCATAATTTTTTTTTTTCTATGCTAACAATACGAAAATTTTAGCTTTTAATCAAAGAAAGATTGTTCGAAAAAGAAATTAAATTTGACAAAAATTTTAAATTTGAAAAAAATTTTTTAACATAATCTTTCATCTGAAATAATCATTTGTGATAAGTAAACCATTAATTAAAATTTATTCTTAGTTTGATAAAATATCTAAAATTGGTCTCTTTAAAACAAAAAAATAGAAGTTATGATAGATAATTAACAATCATTCAATTTGACATTGATAAAATTCTTAAAGAAATTTTGTAGATATCGTTTAAAATGAGATCTGTACCATTTCATAATTTTAAAATAGCATTCGTTATCTTATCAGTTATGATATCATTGATAATTTTTAATTTTATGATATAAGATTGAATCATCGACATTATTCGCTATCGTTTTATCTTTTCTCATTGTTTTTTTTTTTTTTGAGATATATTTTATCATTCTATAACTTTTTTTCCTTTTTTAAAGTGATTCTTTCCTAATTAAAAATAATTAAATTTTAGAGTTTGATTTTTTCAAATTTTTGTTAAGCTCTCATAATTTTACTTCGTTCATTAAATTCGCATTAAATAAACAATTAAATTATAATATTATTTATAATAATTAACTTTTAATACTTATTATTGAATGAGAAATGATAAAAAACGATGATACAAATTGATAATTTCTTGATAGCCAAAATAATTTTTAGTTCTCAAATAATTATGATAGTACTAAATTGATGAGTTTAAATTTGTTAAAAAGTTACATATCAAAACGATCGTTCATTATTTTCCAACAAAAAAAAAATCGATAATTTTTCATAAAATAAAAACTTCAAATCTTTTTTTTTTTTTTAAATTAACAAAAATCTTTGTAAAATTGTATTGCCATTTGGTCACAATTAAATTTTTTTTTTAACAAAATAGCAAAAAAATTTCATTTTTAAATTAAATTTATTGAAATAACAAAAGATAAATTTGCTAAGATTTATTTTATATTTTTGTTGAATTCACAATAATATGTATGCAATTAGTTTACCCAAACAAATAATTCATTAAATTTTATTTTTCCCATTAAACGGAAACATTTGCGCAATTGTACGGTGTAATTGTCCGTTCCAAAAAAAAAAAAATAAAATAAAAAAGGGGGAAGTAATTAGTTTTATCATCATTGTAAAAACACGTTTTTCCAACCTTTTACAAAAAGAAATTTTATCAAAACAAAAAAAAAATTAAAAAGTAAAAAATATTTTATCTCTGTGATTTTTATTAAAAAATTGATTTTAAATTTTCATTAAAAAAGTAAAAATGAAAATTAGCTTTATTTTAATGAAATCTCACTTCCTCATTTCTTTTTTTGAATGAAAAGTCTTAGACAGCTGATTGTTCATTTGGTGGAAATTTTTTTTAAATTAAAAATTGTGACATTGAATATAAAATTACTGAAAATTATTTCATTGCATATTTAAAATGATAGAATAAATTAAACTTTAATAATTAAATAACTGGAACTGACCAACCAATTTTTAAAATAATAATGAAATTTTATTTGGAAAAAATAGAAATGAAATGTCATTGAAAAATTTATTTTTTTAAAGTTAATTATATTAATTTATGATTGTGATTAAAATTGTCAAAAAAAAATTAGGCTAATAAGTATGTGCTATATGCTAATAGTCAAAAATTTTTGACAAAGTTTAATTTAAAATTTAAAAAAAAAAAAAAAAAATTTGAATTAGACGACAATTCATTCATCATTTCACTATTACACTGTTTCAAAACTGTTTTTAAAATTTCAGATGAAGAAAAAAAAAATACAAAAATTGACGGAAATATAGGAAAAGTCTTCCAATTTAATTTATTAATTTTAATTTATTTATGACTTTTAATTTATTAATTAGCAAATATTCGATCAATTTACTATAATATTTATTCAGCAATTTAATAAATTATATATAAGAAAATATTAAATTATTAAAATATTATTAATTCTAAGCATCAATATTTTTAATAATTTTGCAATTATTAATTAATGAATTTTTAATGATTCAGAAATTTTTTTAGATTTTTTAGAAACTTTGAAACCTTTAAAATTTCATTAATAAATAATATAAGATAAGGTGAATCTAACAATAATGAATGGATAAAATAATTAGTCTATGATAAATTAAAATTTTATAAAACATTTTTGCATATATTAAATTTTATTCGGAGTCTCACTAATTTATAAATTAAATTAATTGAAATAAGTTATACTCATTTACATTTTTAATTGATAATATATTCCGAATAAATTGTTAAAGAATATATTTTTGTTATATAAAATGATTGTAAATGAGTTTTTAATTATTTCTTCTTTTTTAATGAAAAAGATTTGTAATTAAATAATTTTATTTGTAATTAAATAATCAATCAGTAATGAAATATGCAAAAAAAAAAAGTTTTTCTTTTTAATGTTTTTAGAATTGTATAAATAATTATAATTTGAAATAGAAAACAAATTTGTATAATGAAAAAAAAAAAAAAAAGAAATGAAATTTGTTTAAAGATTTTGAATAGCAAATTAAAACATATGAATGATAATGATGGAAAAGAAAATAAATGAAAATTTCAAAAGATTTCGCTACAGCAAACGATTTTACTTTTTATTAGTTAAACTGATTGATTTATTGATTTATTGATTTATTGTTGTTGCAACTTTTTTTTTTCTTCATTTTCTCTATTTTTCTATTCAAAATATATTTTTAAAATTGTATTAATCACCATAAATGGATTTGTTTTAATTATTGAACATTATTATAATCTAATTTTTTTTTTTTAATTTGAAATTTTATTTTTAGAAATATCTCTAAAACTTTTCATTCAGTAAATTAAAATGCTTTCATAAGTAATAGAAATGATGGATTAAAATTAGCTGACAGAAAGAAAATAGAATCAAAAATGTAATTTTGTTAAATATGAAAATGCATTAAAATTTATATTTGCATTTTCTGGTAATTAAAATTTTAATTTTATTCGAAAAAAGAAAAACTGAATGTTTATTTCTGAAATTACAGGTTAAAATGCAATCATTTTTATAAAAATTTATAAAGAGAGACAATTTTATTTGTTGAAAATACTAAAAATTGACAAAGTGAAAATTTTGAAAATTTTAAATTTTTAAAGTAAAAAACAAACTTTTCTATTTTCTATTTGTTCTTTCAAAATTTGAAATAGGCAAATGGATGAATAAATAGAAAAGTTAGTGAAAATAAGAAATGGAAAGTGTTCTTGTCACTGTTGAAAATGTCACAATGAATATTTAGATGACATTGAGAAGATAATTCTGTTTACCTAAATAATTTCTAAAAAACAATCTAACTTTCTTCATTTAATTAAATCGAATTAATTAGTGATTGTTTAGATTAGAACTTTCCTCATTTCCAAATATTTTAATAGAAAAGAGTTAATTATGATAGCAATATTAAATGAAAAATTGATAAAATGTAGTAAAAGTATTTATTTGAAAATGTGTAAACATTTTTCAAATTGGAATGACTCATAAATTAGAAAATGAAAAAGGATTGATTCGATAACATTTTTAGCCATAATAACGGTACTAAATGATAATTTAAAAACAAGTTTTGAAAAGTTGAAAAGAATTAATATTAATTTAATTGAATGAATAATTTAGCAAAAATGATCAAATATTTTTCATCTAATATAATAATTATAATTAAACTAAAAATAATTAACAATTATATACCTTTTTATAGTTATAAAAGAATAGTTACTAAATTTTATGCTACCATTCTAATAGAAATTCTAATTTTTAATTTAATATTTCGTCTTTTGTTTTAATTAAAATCTTTTGAAATTCTTAAAATTACAACAAATTTTATAAATTTTTCTTTAATAGTGAGTTTTACATTTTAATTAATTTTTGATGTAAAAGTTTTATAATCTTCTTATTTTTATAATTAATGATTATGTTACATGCAACATCAGAATTATCCGAATGAATGCGCAAATGTCGTATAATCTGTGTAATTGTGAACATACTTTTTGGATCATTCATTTCGTTCTCTGATTTCTTCTTTTATATTTAATTTCATTCATTGATTTACTCAATTAGCTAGAATAATTTTTTAAATATAAATTTTTAAAATGAAATTTTGTGATTGAAAAGTGAAATTAGCAAACTAAAATTAATTAAAAATGTAGCGAATTATGTGTTAACATAAGGCGCTAAATAACATTAGCGCCATTTATTAGAATGAATGAAAAATAAGAAATTAATAAATTTCACTACTGAAAAAAAAAACTTGTTATCGTCAATAAGAAAGCTTTATTTACACATTGTAATAATAGAAATATTTGATGGACTTTTTATTTCTCTTTTCTACACATCATTTTAAAATACTTTTTAAAAGTAACATTAAATTCAAATTTCAAAAATTGAATCTTTTTAACTTTTCGATTTCTTTTTTTAAAGAGAAAACTAACTTTGGGATAAATTTTTAAAAACTACTTTAATCATCTTTAATGGCATGCAATGGCACAGCAAAGCAAATGATAATATTGCAATTGCAAAAATTTCAAATTTTAAATTCAAACAGTTCTTTGACCAAGAAAAATTATTTGAGAGTGATGTAACTTAAGACTGACAAGTGATATGAATTTATAATAACATTTTAACAAATGATTGTTGGTTGATAATTTTTTCCAGTTCGATTTATGTTATATATTTTTTTTTTTTTTACTTGAATAACAGATATTCATTTCTAGTTTCAAACATTTATAAAATTATGGATGAAAAGATAAGTCATTAACAAATATTTTCAAATATATACCTTAAAAAAAAAAAAAAAAACTTCAAAATCAAGAATAAATTTGAAAAAAAAAGTTATATTATTTGAAAAAAAAAAAAAAAAAAAGATAAATAATATCTTTTGACAGTTTATTTATCATCTTTTAAGCTAATTTAAATAATTAAATAAAAGCATTTAATTTCACATTTAGAAGCATCACGACGATCACTTCGTAACAATCAGCAGCGTCGATTATCCACCATTGCAACACGCAATTCTCATCGATCAAATAAAAATAAAAAGATTAAAAGAAAGCGCCTTCGAAAAAATAAACAAAAAAGGCATACATTTATTGAAATTTGTTTAATTAAATAGACATTGAAATTGGCTGCAAAATTAAATTTATACTTAAATTTTCATCTGATGACATTAATTAAATAGCAATGATAGCATTTAAAATTAAATTATTACTCTCTAATTTACTGAATTTAAACTACAAAAGTTATTTCTAGGCCTTTAAAAAATCATCACCATCGGCCAAGCAATCATTCAACTGTCACTTTACGTTCACACACACACAAAACTACAACCACTCGACGATTAACAGTTTTAGATCGATGTAAACAGATTCAAGCAAATCCTTCAAATGCAGCTGAAATTTTACTCCGTGAACGACTCATTTTCTCAGTTGAAGGTTAGTGCTAGTTTTATTAAATTCAAATAACAATCTAAATGGCTAATTTAATCTGACATGCAGTATGCATATGCATGCATTATGATTGAATGCATCAAAGTTAACATTTAAAATAAAGTTTATCAAATTCCATTTTATTATCAGTTATTATTATCAGTAATCAATAAATCAATCAATGTTACCGCCGTTTTCTTTAACTTGCAATACAACAAAAAGCGCCTAATTCTAGATGCAAATATATTTAAATAATTAATTAGCAATTTTATTATCAGTAATCAATAAATCAATCAATATTACCGCCGTTTTCTTTAACTTGCAATACAACAAAAAGCGCCAAATTCTAGATGCAAATATATTTAAGTAATTAATTAGCAATTCTATACTTTAAATTACAATTAAAATGCAAATATAAAAATTAGATTAATTTAAAGTTCATTAAAGCCACTGTAATTTACAATATGAATATTACAGATTTATCAGGTCGAAGGGCATTAACTCAAGAGGAAGTAGTACGATCGAACATGGCCTTTAGCTGTGTCCCACGTTTAGATGAAGCAGAATGTCAACGTTCCCTCTGTTACAATCTTTATTATCGTACAATGGATGGTACATGCAATAATCTTTTCCGTCCGTTACGTGGCGCTGCGTTTCGACCTTACAACAGGTTATCATTAATTTGCATATTTCAAATATTAATAAATTGAAATATTGCAAATAGTTAGTATAATTTTATAATTTTGAATGAAAGTTAAAATATTAAATTATTATCCTCCAGTTTTTTTTGAAATGAATTCATTGTTAGTAATACCCATTAACTTTTGATATGTTCAAAGATATATTATATATTTCAGATTGCTACTCCCAGAATATGATGATAAACTTTCAGAGCCAGTTGGTTCGTTTTTTTTTTTTTTTTTTAATTTTTTTATCTAATTTTACAAAAAAATTTTTTAGAAATTTTCAACGAGTTTTTAATTTTTTGAAAAGTGTCGTATGAGACATACATTAAATAGTTTTAGTATTGGTTCGTATTAAGTTTAATTAAAAGGATCCTAAAGTGAAATAAAATAAAATTTTATCTTTAAAGTAACCATCGAGAAAGAATACCAAAATAAAATAACAGCTTGAATTTTTAGACGTGTATGAGTAATCAATTTAAATTAAAATCAAAAATAAAATCAAATATTTGAATTTGTTTTCCGGTTCTATGCATTCAATTCGACCAAATGCTCGTGAAGTTAGTCGTTTGATACTTTCATCTCGAAAATCGGTACAACATGGAGAATACAATGCTTTATTAATGCAATGGGGACAATATCTCATTCATGAGATGGCCAAAACAACACTTGTTCCATCGGCCAAGTGCAATATTTGCCAGAATATCCGTGGCCGATGTATGGCTGTGCCTATCTTACCAAAAGATCCAAATAAAACGTAAATATCATTTCATTTATCTTTTTTGTATTTTAATTAAACTCTCTGATAAATGATGAAAATATCTTCTGCTGTTCTATTCTATTCTTTTTTTTTTTCAATTTTAATTTTAATTTTAGTTTCAAATCTAATAGATGCATTCGAGTGTCACGTTCTAGTGCCATATGTGGTTCCGGAAAACAAAAACCACGACAACAACTTAATGAAAATACTAATTTTATTGATGGATCACCAATTTATGGATCTAGTGTTGGAGTAAGTTACTTTTGAAAAAAAAAAAAAAGTTCAATATTATAGAATAGTATTTCTAATATTTCTTTTCAAATTAATCTTTTCATTGATAAGGAGCGCAAAATAGTGAAAAAAAATGATATTAGAAAGCGCAATTGTCCAATGCCTTTTTTTTTTTTTGTCTATATGCCTATGAATATAATTTTAAATTTTAGGATTTGCATAAATTTCGAGAAGGTAAGACAGGTTTTTTGAAAACAGTTTTCTTTAATGGATTCCGTTTGCTACCATTTGATACAAGAACATGCCGGAATGCTGCATCCTGTTCAGCTATTTTCATCGCCGGTGACAGTCGTATAAACTTATTTATAGGCCTTAGCTCTTATCACATTATCTTAACACGAGAACATAATCGGTATGTTTCTATGTTTCAATTAGTAAAATTCCAAATTTCGAAAAAAAATTTTTAATTTTATCAAAAAAAAAAGAAATTATATTATAATATTAATTTATTACAAAAAAAAAAAAAAAAAGTGAAATTATTTGTTATAATTATTTTAATATTTAAAATTACTAATAATAATGTTATAATAAAAGAAATATTTAAAATATTACTAATAATTGTGATAAGAAACTATTAACAATTTATAATAAACTATCGTTTTTTATTACAATAAAATATTTTATTCATAATTTTTTGAAATTTCAATAAAAAATTCACTAATCTGGAATAAATATATTTTTTATTCATACCTTTTTTTTTTCTAGGAATAGCATAGTGATAATAAAAAATTTCCTATTGTTAGCTTTAATTACTGTATCAGTAATTGCTTTATCAACAATTATTGTATCAGCAATTTCATACTTGTATTATCATTATTTTAATACAAAAATGTATCCATGAAATAAGGCAAATTTATTTATTTTTCATTTTTCATATAAAATTTATCAATCTGTAAAAAATTTGTTACTTAAGTCAAAAAAAAAAATATATATATATATTTTTTTCTTTAAGCTGTTGTCTTATATCGCATTTTTATCTGCGCTAATAAGCTGATCAAATATTATTTTCATAGTATGTGAATGCAACCGTTTAAAATGAGTATTGTCAACGTAAATCACACGTGTAAAAATCACGTTCACGTGATGCATCGATTGTTGACATTTGTTTTGATATGACATGAAGGAAAGTTTTCCCAATAACCAAGGATTGATTTTAAAATTTTTGTTTTCAATAAGTGAATTTGTGGAGCTTTCATTTAAAAATGATATTTTTTATTTTAGAATTATAACATTATAAATAATTAATTAACTTTACAGCTATTTTTAATTGCATTTAAGTTTAAATAAACTTTTTTTGACAGATTGGTTAATGGCCTACGAAAGTTAAACCCGCATTGGAACGGTGATCGATTATTTATGGAAGCAAGAAAAATTGTTGGTGCAGAAGTTCAAGCTATCACTTATAGGTTACACATTTAGTTTTACTTTTTCTAATAATAATAATAATCAAAGATTTTAGTTTAATTAATTAATTAGAAGTATTGAAATTAAAAAATTTGATAAATTTCATTGAAGAAATAAATTGTTCATCATTAATTGAAAATTTCATTGAGCCAATATTTCATCCTAAATTTACTTAATAATATGTTGGTATTATTTTCAATAAATTATCCATTCATTACAAAAATTTCCTGCTAATTATATAATTGTTACACCTAAATGATAGATATTGAAATTAAAAAAAAAAAAAATTATTAAAATTTGATCCGTTTGCAGAGAATTTTTACCCGCAATTCTGGGAAATGCATTTGCAACAACAGTTGGTCACTATCGTGGGTATAATCAGAATGTTGACCCTACTTTGGTCAATGAATTCAATTCAGCAGCTTTTCGATTTGGTCATGGAATGATTCAAGTATGCAAATATGAATTTCCACTCAAAATTTCTTTTTATTTACTTTCTTTTTTTTTTTCAGCCGAAGTAAAAATTAATAATGGAAATGAAAAAAAAAAAAAAAAAAAAGCCAAAAAATTGGTTTAAATATTTGATTGACTACAAATAATACAAATGATAATACAACTGATAGAAAAAAAAATCAAATCATTGATTGATTGATAATTGGTGATTTCAATTCTTTAAAAAAAAAAAATCAAATCATTGATTGATTGATAATTAGTGATTTCAATTCTTTAGAAAAAAAAATCAAATCATTGATTGATTGATTGATAATTACTGATTTCAATTCTTTAGAAAAAAAAAATCAAATCATTGATTGATAATTAGTGATTTCAATTCTTTAGAAAAAAAAAATCAAATCATTGATTGATTGATAATTAGTGATTTCAATTCTTTAGAAAAAAAAAATCAAATCATTGATTGATTGATTGATAATTAGTGATTTCAATTCTTTAGAAAAAAAAAATCAATTCATTGATTGATAATTAGTGATTTCAATTCTTTAAAAAAAAAAAAAAAATCAAATCATTGATTGATTGATTGATAATTAGTGATTTCAATTCTTTCATCTGCTAAAGATAATTAACATTTACTAATTTTCCATTACAGTGATAAATTTGTAGTAAAATTTTAGGAAATTTATCTACGCTTAGATCAACATTTTCATAACACTTCTTTGGGAAGTTTTTCATTTGTTGAAGGAACACTACATACTGATCGTTTGATATTTGGTGTAAGTTTACATACATCGAATTCATTTGCAATAAAATTACGTAGAAATGATTTTAATGAGTAAATAAAATTAGCTTTATGAGTAAATAAAATTAGCTTATAATAAAATTTGCTATAGAGGAATATTTTGTTTGCATATAACTATGTAAATAGATAGATATTATAAATATTTCTTTTTATTGATATATAAAAAAATTGATAAGTGTAATTAAGATAAATTTGATAAATAAAAATTTATTAGTGAGCAGAAGTTATGGAAATGCTTAGGGTGGCATTGATCCCATTTTGCGTGGTATGATGATATTACCTGTAAAACGACCACAACGACTTACGAGATCGATAACAGAAAATATGTTTGGTAATACAGACCTTGGTACCATTAATATACAACGTGGTCGTGATCATGGCTTACCGTCATATACGAGATTTCGACAATTTTGTGGACTTTCACGTGCTACCACGTTTAATGATGTTTGTTTCTATTATTTCATCCAAATTTGCAATTGCTCATCTATTTGATTAGTTTAATTTAATTCTTTTTTTTTTTTTGAAATACTGAATAAATACTAATTAATTTTAATTTCTAAGACATTACAAAAAATGTTTGCTAATTACCTCAATAATTTTAATTATAAATTTTGTTGAAGAAAACAAAGATTATTAGCAAGAATGGTACAATGTACATTGTATGCACTAATTTAAATATTTAATTATTAGCAAAAGTTAACAGCTAAAAGCTAATGAGAATAATTTAGTTAAATTTTAAACTTTATTTAATCTTTGTTTGAATTTTTAGTTTTCACGCGAAATTATGAATCCTAAAATACGAGCAAAACTAAAGCAAGTTTATGGTACACCAGGTATGATTAACTTTTCAAAAATTAGCTAAAATTTCATTCATTTTCTCATTGAAACTTTTTCTTTCTTATGCACTAATATTTTCATATTTTTAGTAACGAAAATAAGAATTTGATTATTTTTAGTAAAATGTAAATTTTTATTTTAATAAAGTTTCAGATAAAGTAGACTTATTTGTGGGTGGTTTACTAGAAGATCCTGTCCAAAGAGGTTTTGTTGGACCAACTTTTGCATGTATAATTGGACCACAATTTCAAAGGACACGAGATGGTGATCGGTAAAAAAAAAAAAAATCTTTCAAATTTTAACATACCTTAGTTTTCTAAAATTTAATGACAAAAAAAAAAGCCAGTGAATTTTTATTTAATTTAGAATTTATTTTATTTTTTTTTAACATATGTTAACATAATGTAACATATTAGTTTGGAAATTAGATAAAAAATGATATGTCAAAAAGGTTAACTGATTAGCTATTAATAGGATAATTAATTACTTCAATTAAAATACAATTACAGGTTTTACTATGAGAATCCAGGTATCTTCACGCGAGCTCAACTAACTGAGATACGTAAAAGTAGTTTCTCTCGTTTACTCTGCGATAATGGTGATAATATCAGTAAAGTACCACGTGAAGCATTTCGGATTGGTCAGATGATATCATGTGGCCAGATATCACAAATAGACTTATCAAAATGGAAGGAATAATTGGAAATAAGAATGATAACTGATCTGATAAGAATGATAACAGATCTGATCTTTATTTGAATATATAATAAGCTCAAGTGATCTGACTGCCAAATGTCACATGAAAGGAAAAAGCAATTAAATGCATTTAAAATTTAATAATTTATATTGGACTACTTTGGAACCATTTTTTAGATAAATGATTTCAAATAAACTTTTCATACCATTTTATGAAATCCTCACATGAAATTAAAATGGAATTTAAATACTTATTAAAGACTGAAAAATTACCTTTTTATTCGATAAAGATTAGTTATTGATAAAAATATGTCGCATCACTAAATGATTATATAAGTAAAACTCTGCCTGAACTTTTTCAATTAGTTTCAACTTGTCGAATTTGAATTGATGAAAAGATTTACTAAAATATTACCTCGTCATGGAAGTTTCATCAAAAAAAAAAAAGTTTTAGTTAAAATATTCATTACATTTTATTTGATATTATTACTCAATAATATCATTTAATGATTTCATTTATGAATGAAAAATTATTTATACCCAAAATTCCGTGATTTCATCAATATTTTAAAATGTTTCTTAGCTTAAAACATAATGTATCATAAAATTTGTGATATTATTGTAAGATTTGAAAGTTTCATCTCATCAAAACATTTTTGCCTTTATATTTTCACTAACTAAATTTCTTGAAATAAATTATGATAAATAGAAATTTTATATGGCAGAGATGATTGTGTAATAATTAAATAGGAAGGAAAGAGAATTTTCAACAAATTATTAAATTATACTAATACTTTAATAATTCTCATTTATTTATACTTCACAAATTTTCCACAAGATAAAATCAATTGTACAATATTCATTTCTTAATTTGTTAAGCTGATCATATCATTTATCAGTAATGCAAACCTTTTTCCTTTATAGAATACACTTCATGAGACTAAGATCAAACTGTGATTCTCAACTTTCCTATCTATCTACTGATAATACAGATGACTAGTTGCATAAGTTAGTGATATATTGATAAGATAACAATTGTGTGGCAATTCGATTTTATCATAATGAGTGGATGAAATGAATTTTTGATTTATTCTGCTTATTAGTTTATCTTTCTAAGTAATTCCTAGCTTAATTTATTACTTATTAATCACTTACTTACTTATTACTTATCAACTTACTTATTAATCAGTTTGAATATATTTGAATGTATTGATTAGCACATATGTATATTGATATTTCATTGTTTATCACTAATTTATTGATTAGTTTTTTTTTTTTTTAAATTAATAATTAATTAATAATTATTGATTAGTTTTAATTAGATGCTATAACGCAGTATCTAACATTTAAAATTGATTCATTGCAATAAAATCCTAATCAAAATTAAAGCAAATTTATTGTAATTCCAATCGAAATTTTCTCTTCTGGTATTTTTATTTTAGTAATTTAAAAATGTTCAAAAAAAGAAAAAAGAGATTAAAAAATTTGAAAAAATTATTGAAAACAAATGCAAAAAAAAAAAAAAAAAAAACATCATATTTTCAGAAATTTTAACATATCATTTTTATTATAATTTTCAATTGAATTCTTTAAACAAAATATAAAACATTGATTAATTAACAAAATTTATACTTATAATACCAGTTGTTAAAAGTTTCAAAATTTTTGCACTTATCAAAATTATAAACAAATGAATTTATTTTATGAAAAATGCCAACAAAAGTGATACGTCATTAGTTGAAATGACGCAATTAAAAAATTTACGTCTAACTTTTAATTAAACCTTTATCCACTTTTATCTCTTAACTTAACTAATTGTTATCATTTGACATCACAAAATGCTGCATTGTTTACCTTAGTTAATCTTATGTTTACCTTAGTTAACGGAAATGATTTCATCTTAGATAAAATCTCAAAGTATAATATCAAATTACGGATAGAATTTATTATTCAAACATTCACTGCAAAAAAAAATGTAATATTATCCAAATTTCTTTTCTTTTTATGTAAACATTATAAAGTGTGCATCATATCTAATTCAATATTTGTTTTACATTATTTCAAGAATTCAAAAAATAAATTCCGTAATATTTTTTGAATAAATTTTCTAAAAATTTTAAAAAAGACAAAAAGTAAAACTAAAGAATGAATGAATATTGATAAAAAAAAAAAAAAAAAAAAAAACACTGTAAATAATTTATAATTGCTTTAATTATTAATTAGCAATAAATTAGGAAAGTAAATCATTCCTTTTCGTAAATTGTATCGTATTTTTTAGGTCATATATTAAAAATTTGGGTTCAAATATTAGCACTAAAATTTTCGTAGGTTTTCTTGCTTTATTTTTAAAAAAAATTTTTTTAAGCTAAAATTTAATTGCAGTAGTTGATGAGATACTAATCATGCAAATTTAATTTAACTCAAAAAGTTACATTTGATTCAACAGGAATGATCAGTAAGACAAATTTGTTTACTTAAAAAGTTTTTTGATGCTGAAATTATCTGTATCAACAGTAAAAAATTTGGCTAAATCAAAGCCAAATAAAATTTTGAATCTGTGGCATTCAATTTCATAAAAGGAAAATAACGATTTTTTTTTTTTTTTTTGAATTTTATAAAAATGAAACAATTCAAAAAAAATGATCAGTCTTTAATAAAAAAAAAAAAAGATACTCATAAATTATGAAAAATTCAAGATTTAAGATGTCTAATATGATTATTGAATGACATGAAATAACAATTAATTATACAGTTATTAATTTTCATGAAATGTGATTATCACTTTTATTTAATCATTATCATCTTTACTTGATGAATATTTTTTTTATATAAGAATTATTTTTATTTAAATGCATAAACATTGCTTTTTCTTATTTTGAAATAAAACTTCTGCATTTTAAATTTAATTAAACATTATCAATTTGAGGAAAATAACAGTCATTCGAATCAAAAACTGTGAAGAAAAAAAATTATGCTAAAATGTTGCTGATATGAAAATAAATAAGTAAATAAAAACCATCTAAAAATAATAATTTTGAGGTTAGAGCTTTCGCCGCTAATTCAATTTAGCTTTTCATTATAATTCTATGCCTGTGCGTTTCATGTAGACACCAAATTTCATTGTTCTTTGCATTCGGCATCGATGCAACAATTACTCTGTGTAATTGTCTTCCGGAATAGTTATATTTCCGGTTTCTTCTTTTTTCAGTAGTTTTTTATAACGTATTAGGTTGAGAGAGAAAATATGGAAAAAAGAAATAGATAAGCACTGATACATGTAATTAGTACATGTAAAGTGTCGTGAACAGTAGAAATAGTATGGGATCGTTGATTGAAAAGATTGATAAAAATGATAAGAATTATTATATAATGCGTAAGTAATGAGTAAGTGCTATTTATAGTATGTAACGTCAATAACTTGCTAATTCTTCTTGCTGATTAGAGTATTCGTAGTTGTCACGAATGGATATACTTATTAAAATTAAAATTGTCTTGTTTCTCCTACTTTTTTTTCCACTAGTAGTAATTATCGAATAACTCCAAAAACAAGTTGATACTATTATGGAATAGAAACATAAATTTGTTTACTTATTAGACCTTTTTCCTTTTCTTTATTGTAATAAATTCAGATGTTACAGTGAAAAATACCGATTCATGTGTATTTGAGAAATTATGTTTGAAGAAGTTATTTTTAGGGTATGTGTTACTAAACAAGTTTTTGTTTCTTTAAAAACTAACCCGTCATGAGCAGTAACTCGAAGGGCCATGTCACGAATCGATTTGAAAGGTTTTGGTGGAAGATGTCTACCAAACGATTTTGATGATTTTAATTTTGATGTTTTGTCTGAAGACGATGTTAGTTATTTAGATTTTCCTTTTTTTCTTTTTTTTATTTTTTTTTTTTATGGTAGCAGAGTTAAATATGTTTTAGCTTAAATATGTTTACTTTATTGCTTTCATTTTTCGAAATATTTTGAAGAGGAGAGGTTAGAAATTTGAGAATAAACGAACTTACTGAAAGTTGGCTATATCGGAAACATGAAGGCTTTGTTAATTTCAGGATTTGGATGGTGAGCAGCCAAATGATAACATCGATGCAGTCAATGATGAAACTTTTGGGGTGGGTGTTGACGACAGTGTCTTGGATGATGATCTTGAACAATATTCGAAACAAGTAAAAATCTACTTACTTGTATATGTGAGACCATGCTAGGATATTTTTCCCTCGTTATTGTAAGGTGAAAGAAAGAAAGTCTGTTGTTGCTTACTGTTAAAAGAAATTTTTATGTCAAGAGTTTTGGTTACTAATAGATCCAAGTTGGATTATCCTTTGGATTTTCAATTCATCAACTGATATAAGGAATAAAATTCTAATCAAATCAGTTTGCAGACAGCAGGTTTACAACTGGATGATGAAGCGCCGAAATGGTTTGATGAACCTACCTGTTCGGTATCCGCTCCCCATCCATCTGAATTACCAGCACCTCCATTTGGATTTAACTCATTTCCTACAATGGATGTATCTTCGTTTCACTCAAAAAATTTCGGAGATTTCAAAATGCAACTCGTATGTGAAACATTATTTCCATTTCTGCTTGTTTTCGGATAGATTTCGGAAAGTTTCTGTATTTGTTACTGTATGAATAGTGGTTTTTTTTTTTTTTTTTAAATTCTGTAACTGCTTAGTTTTAGTCTAGTAATAAAGCTTTGTTAAAATATACTGAGTTTTGTAGGGGACAACTGATACGTTGTGGAAAAATGTTGATTCTACAACATCGTTGGGTTGGAGTGGTCCAGAACTTTCGACACCGCAGCAGTCCTCCGCATATGACTTCATAAATAAGACAGTCCCAGACCAGTCCCAGAAGAGTTTTCTAACGGTGAAGGTACTCGAAATTCTTCTATACCAATTCTTAAATCAGTAATTTTACATCTTCTAAGCTGACTTTAAGAAGGCAGTTCGAGAGTTTGATCGTCGAAGTTGTCTCCGATGATCAAACGACGTGCATATTGTGGAAGGTGTTTGTCGGTAATGTAGTTATGTATTTAATTTAAAATGTAATATGTTCCATGTAAGCATGATGATAATTGATGTGAGATATGTATGAAATATTAGCATCATTTACAGAATATTATACCGTCAGAAGGGTGTTCTGATAAAAGTGATGGTGTTCATTCACTAGCAGCCTTACCAAAGAATGCACTTACTCTCGAAGAAGTTGAAAGGAACCACGTCATCAATGCTACTAAACCAGCAGCAGATGCAGCATTATTGCCTTTACCATTAGGTTCATTATTCTAATTTATCTTTGTGTGATCGGTCTTTGTGTGTTCAGAATTTCCATTCTTTGATTAACTGCAATTTTTTGTCAGCTGGTGCCGTAGCACTGGTTGATTTGGAAAGGCAACTGCTAATGAGATCATCAGGCCAAGTAACAGTTTCTACTCCCGATGTTGATCGATCTGCAAGTGCTTTACCACCAGATTCACGAATCCCACCGATGATCCCCCCTCTGCCACCGCCACCTCTACTTCAGCGCTTGCCCTACCCTATGTTACCTCCTTTCGCCATGCAAATTACAAGAGGTATGTTTTGTTTATTTTTGCTTTGATTAGCAAACAAAAATTGAGACACAATCACAATTCTGATTCATAAACTAATGGTGGCTTGTTTTTTGAAGTAATATACAGTTGGTGAGGATGTACAATAAGAATAGTATTGAGGATGGGATTGATTATAGAAACTAATTTCTTGTTTATTCATTTATCGGTTTTCCATTTTTGCAATCAAGTTTTAATATTTAGTGTTTTTTTTTAGCTCATCTGCTCGGTCAACTGCCAGAATTACCACCTGGTTTTCCTCCGATAACACCACAAATGCGAGCAGCGATTCTTTCATTAGGACCACCACCTATGATGCGAATGCCTTCACATCCAATGCTTCCACCGTTTCCTTTCATGCAACAACCTTCCCATATAATGTTTTTTTTTTTTTTTTGAAGTTTTCGCTTTGCATTGCAAGATCAAGTTTTAATGAGCTACTCAAAGTCTAAATTTTCATGAGTTCATTTTCAAGATAATCTTTATCAAATTTACTCTGTCTGCATTAGTTATTTTTGAAGAGTCAAGATGCTAACTCACGCCAGGTGCAGATATTTTGAAAAATAATTTTTAAAAAAAAATTTTTTTAGGTCAGGTCGACCAGCACTACCTTCATATTTGCCTTGTCCTCCGCAAGCTCAGATGCAGTCACATATTCCTCAGGTATCCCACCACAACATGAGTCACAGTCGAGAACGTTCGAGCAAACTTACTGGTTTAGTATCGAATAAAACAATTTCTGATTTTGCATTATCTCCTTTTGCTGGCTTCGTTTCAAAGAAAGAGCGCAGTTGGCTTATCAAAATTCAGCAGTTGCAGTGCCAGGGATGTGGCAATCCATACGAGGATGATTTTTACTACACAGTTTGTTTTATGTTTTAATCAAGTTTTCTTTTTATGCTTATCAGTTAGCTAGTACAGATCATATCTGAGCTTTATATAATGTATCCCAATTGGTTCCTGGTCCATTTACTGTTTATGACAAACATACAAGGATTTCATAGTAATATTTAATATTCGTAATCATATATATATATATATATATATATATATATATATTAGGAAATATGTTGTAATCAATTTTCAGTTGTCTTTTTGAGTTTTTATTACTTATTGTTTTATAGTCATGGAGACAAAAGAAAATGTCATTGGAGAAGCACAGGCAAGAATTGAAAGCGGAGAATCAGGAATATGTGTGGGCCACAACAAATTTGCACCATTATCATTATGTTCCGCCAACATTTGCTGGTAGTTTAGGAAAGCCAACACTTTCCACTGTTAATTATCCGAGACAGGTATAGCTTTTTTCCTTGAGACTTGTTGCTGGCAGTCTTGCTTGATAAGTACGCAAAACTCGCAGAATCCAATCATCGGCAGAGCTTAAATCTTCTTACTTCCTATTTTCCTCTGGATATTTGCTTATCTTTTTATCATTTATATATGATGCTAAATTCATGTCCTAATGTACATCTCCTTTAATTAACAAGTTAGATAAGTAAGCTTAACTGTCTATGTTGTGAGCATTTCGAAAAAGATTTTCAAACTTAATTGTTTCAAATACGTCGCACTAAATCTGGCTGCATTTACATATGAATATTGTAAAATAATCCCTTTTCGTGAATATGCTTCATTACTTAGATATATCTATTACTCATGACCTTGGAAATTATGTAGTCTTGATTACAACAGTAGTCTTTTCTGAATTTCAGCTGATCGATCTGTCAAGTGACTCACCGGACGATGATGATAAGCTTTCAGTGAAGAGTAGTACATCACAGAAAAAACTGCGAGCACTTCTTTTGCAGCTGGAAAATATCGCGTTATTAATTATAGAATGTGATGATAGACATCGAATACTGTGTGCTCCTTCACTTTCTCAGGAAATTCAGTAAAGTTTTGCTATTTTATCTCCATTTTTGTTTCTCTAATTGTAGTAAGATGACTTATATCCACATGACTTTTAATTTTTACATATAACTCTTATTTTATATAACACATAAGGCTTCCAATTTATTAGTTTACTTTATTTCATTTCACTGCTCCTGTTTGTTTACAGGGAAGAATTGAAGAGTGATGTCGAAAGTCGTATGAAAACTATAGTACATACTCTGTGTTTGAACGGACGTCTGCAAGCTGTTTTGCTAATTAATAAAGGACGTCAAATATTTGCAAGAACATTGTCATTTGCTAGTGAACAGCAGCAGTTGCATCTTCTTAAAAGCTTTTTTGCTGCTTTATCAACGCTTGTCAAAAAGGTTCCATCAAATGAGGTTTGTTTTCCTTTCACCTTGTGTAAATTGTGATGTTAATTCTAAGGATATTTAATTCTTTACACAAAATATTTTTAGTTTAGAGCACTAGCATCAAAGTTATTTGTCGGGTTATACAAGCATTGTCATTAGTTTCTCTTTAACAGGACTCTACTAAATTTGAATTCGAGCTATTTTTTTTTTTCCTTTACATAATGCGGAGATTTAGATTTTTTCTTTCCTAAAGATAAAAAACTGGTATTTCAGATGAATGAATCATTGCTTGTGCCAATATTCAAGACATTTTCTCACTTTTCAAAAAATGCACTCACCAGTTTCATTAATGACTCGAAATTGGTTTTTGGTAGCGATATAACTGTGAACCTGGTATAATTATTTTTAAGATGTTGTTTGTTATTTATCGAAATTTTTTTCCCTCAAATCATTTTAGATTTTTTTTATATCTATGTTGCTTTATTTGATTGAGAGAAGAAAATCTCTTTGAATTCCTCAGTCCTTCTGCTATTAATGGATTCCCAAAAGGAGTACTATGCTAGTAATCGAATTTCCAGTTTAATTTTTAGATGCGTACTGTTAGATTTCAGAAATTGGGTAATTGAATGAATTTAATTGGATTACGCGTCCAGTACTTTGAAATCCCAAATTTTGTTGGCAGAGTAAATAAAAATGAATAAATTTTGGATGCTGCATATTAAATTTTAATTACGAAGTTTTATAATTATTCTATATCCAAAAGTTATTTCAGTTTACGACAAATCTGCTCATTTCATTGTTGGTTTGTTGTTCACGTCAAAATTGCTCTTTGGATGCCTGTTTTTGCTCTACTACTTTGTCTTCACTAATCCGACCATGCTCACAGGAAATTAAATGTTCTTTGGAACAGTGTATTGTTTTAACGTTAGCTGATATCAAAATACTTGATGCCTGGTCAGCTAGTAATATTACCGGTTATCATGGATCAGCTGCAGAGAAACTTATCCAAAATTTGCAGCTTGCCTGTAGACTTCAGGGATCGAATAATTGAATGATTTTTCTTACCAAAAATTTCTTTTGAACTTAGTTCAAAGTTTTGCTGTCTGGATATAATTCTACTTTGACTTTGTTTTTTCATTTTATATCTGCGCGTGGTCATATTTTCTTATTTTTGTTTTGTACCTGTTTATGTCTTTATCTTCCTCTCAGATAATATTTTGGTTCTATTTTATCAGCAGTTATCGTGCAATGAGCAATTTAAGAATTTCATCAAGTTATTTCTCTGTCATTATCTTACCAGAATCTGTATTGTACTTTAACGATTGTACATAAACGTCGGTGTGGGCTTCCGACTAATTATGCTATTGTTAAAAGATGATGAAGTTCAAAATTTGGACCTAATTAAATTTAGTTAGCTTTAACTGCAGCTTTATATTTTAAAGCATTGGACTTGGTTTTTGTAATTATTATTGTCTGTACTAGTATTTCTTAATGAACAATTTCTATCTATAGTTTGGCTAGGAAATGAGGTTTGGTATGACCGCAGAGCTCAGAGCAACGTCAGTGTTTGTGTCTTACGAAAAAGACGTGTTTTTATTTTATCAGTTAGTATGAAAAAGGAGAGTTCTTTTTTTTTTTTTATTTTGTATCTAGACTCGTACATTTTTTATTTTATGTTCTGTTACTTTTGACTTTTTCCATTGTACAATCATTAAATTTAGTGATCCATCCCTTGCTCTATGCACAATTTTGGAATAAAATGAACTTGAATTAAGTCGGCCGAAAAAAGGAAATATTTTTATAAGTTGGGATTAATTTTTGCATTCAAATACAAGTAAGAAAGTTCATGTCATTTATTCAGTAACTATTGAATGCTTTTCCACAAATTTATCTCTCAGAATCCTTCTGACGTATATTTTATATTGATTTACACTTTTTTAAAGTTACATCCTTAGCTTTAGGAGAAGTCTCTTTTCTGTTCGATCTTTTTTAAATTGGCCTAATTTAAAATTTCTTTTGTTTTTACATGTATCATTATTTTCATTTTTGCTCTTTTTCTTTTGCATTTCTTTCTAATTTTATATTTCTGTTGTTCTTGTGATATCAATTCTCAAACTTACACATTTATTTTAGAAACAAAAAAAAAAACAATGTTGTTGTAAGATTTTTTATGTTTGTTGTTTTTTATATGCTGTCATTCTTTAACGTTTAAGTGCTAATTTTGGAAGATTGAATTTTTTTTGATGTCTCAGGTAGTTCATTAGAATTTCAACATTCGAAGTTGGGAAATACATGTGCACATTAGTTTCTAGATTACACACTATTGTCATTGTACGAAATATATCGATTGTCTCCAACACTTCGTCTTTTTGCAGTAGGTTAATTGTCCAGGTATGGCAATAACTATCTCATTGCAATTTTTGTTATTACTTTTGATATTGACGAGTAACAGTAATGCGTTCCATAATATCGAGGTTCAATACTGTGCACGTTTTGATACCGTTAAGTAGAATTCTTGATACTAATTGGATTTTGATCGATGAGGTTGTTATATGAGTGTCATACGAATTCCGGTATTCGTATTTAATGGTATATTAAAATTTGATCAGTATAAATTGTTGTACTCTTTAGTTCTAGTTACAAGAACAAGTTCCTTGGGTTTTTTTTTTTTTTTTTCTTTTTTTTTAGTAACTTATTTACTCATTTGCAGCATATAGAAATGCTTGCTACTCTTACAATTAATTGTTGGTTTCAAATCTTTCAGAAACTGTTGTTTGTTATTCGGTTGGTTAAGAATGATTTACACTTATAATTTATATAAATAATGTTAAGTGAAATCAGAAACAGTTGGAGTTATATAGCATTGACTTGTTTAAAGTTAAATTCAATTACTTGCTTATTTTGGATATATTGTGTAATGTTTGTCATGCAGTTAGAAGTATGAGAGAAGCATTATTACCTGAGAAGAAAATTTTTAAATGAGTTTGAAAAGTGCAATGAAATTAGTAATGGAAGAAATGAAAAATTATTGTTCTTGTTCTAGTAAAAATCAATCCTGACAAAATGTTTTCCATAGCAAAATTATTGATAAGTAGTTAGATAATTTGAGAAGGAGAATAGTAGGTGAGAAAGGATGTAGATTTTGAACTCTTATTTTGGCATTTGCAATTAGAAAACATGCTGCTAATTACTTCCAAATGTTTCTGCAACATTGTTTTTTTCATCCCTTAATACTTGGTCTTCTTTGATTTTCTTAATTGTCTTCTTTGTGACCTTTTAGTGACTTTTACACAGCTCCATATCCATATTGATAGGAGTAGTTAAACTTTCCTAGCCTTTTTTTTTTTTTTTTTTTTTCATATCATTCTAATCATTTTCTTTTTTTTGGAAGTCTTAATGTTTTTAAGCAATAATATTATAAAATTTCAAAGTGTATTATTACACTTTGATTTCTATGCTTTTGTTTCCTATGATTCCTAAGCTAACCAATTCCAGTTATGTTTTTTAACTTTTAAACATTTCAGAGCAGTTATGCTTTTAAGCAAATTTTGATTTTGAATTGGTTAGCATAATTTGATGATGATCAGAATGATTTAGTGAATCATTTCAAAAATTGTACAGGATTTTGATTAGACTACTATATTTCTTATATTTCTATTGAGGTTTAATAAAGGAATTAGTTATGAATGGTCTCCAAGATTCACTCAAAGATTGCAAATTTTTAAAAAGTGCTTCTTTTTATAAGTGACATTTGATGATGTCAGGAATTAAAACTAATATTTTTAGAAATCTCGAACTAATCATTTCTTGACCGAAGGAAGGAAATTAATTAAACATTTTTGAAATATCTGCATATTATTTGAAAGTTATATTTCTTGACATCACCTTATTTTGACATGAGACATAAAATTTTCCAAATTTTTTCCTTCTTGTTAGTGAAATTTGAAATAAAATTTCTATTACTTTTTTAAATCATACCTATATCCCTTTATGCTATATAGTATACGTTTAATTGAACTGAAAAATTTTTGTTCTTCACTTGTAACAATTAAAATTGATACTTTCTGAACTATTTTGAACAAATGTTTTAATTTACTTTTGTGAAAGAGAAGCGATAAATGTAATAATAAGATGTAGGTGAGAAAAAAAAAAATGAAATAATTATAAAATTGGTTTGATTTCTGATATAATATGATAATGAATGATAATTGTTTTATGAAAAAATTCGTCGAGAATTAATCGCTTTGTAAATTAAATTGTAGTAAAAATCAACGTAACAGAATGGTGGTTGAAAATTGTTCATTTGATGATTTATCTTTTATCAAATTAAAATATATCACTTAAATAATATCATCATATTTTGTCTCATATCATACATATACCAGTGAAAAAAGTCTTTGAACTAATGGAACTATTACAGTTACTATTCAAAACTTTTTAGTGTTCCTTGTTTGAAAGTAATAGTATGTTTATATACTTAAACTATTTTTCTTATAGATTTTAATTCATTTTAGGTTCTGAGTAATTCATATAAATTTTAAGTTTTAATGATGAGAAGAAAGGAAAGTTAAATTTTAATAATATTGTGATTTTATTAAAGGAAACAAACATTTCGATGAATGCTCTCTATAGGAATGACATATTACGTATGCAAAAAAAATTTATTATAATTCATAACGAATGCAAATTATGCATTATTATTAATTTCATATGATAATTGAGTAATTCATTAATGATATCATATTGTTTTTATATTTGAATACTATTAATCATATTTCAATCATTTCGATATATAAATATGTCAAATTATTGTATTTTTTTGCCATTTATGTTGACAGTGCTATGTTAAGTGGGTTCTATCAGTGATTATAATAATGTATGTTTATTTATTTCAAGTATAATATAAAATGAATGTGAATAATTTTATAATGATGGAGAATTGTTTCATTATGAATATTTTCCTCAAGAGAGAGAGAGAGAGAGAGAGAATTTAAATTTTTATTATTTGGAATAAATTTTTCATTTAATACTATCATGTGAGTTTTAATTAAATTAATTTATATTATAATACTTATGAATGTTTTTCTGTCTTTTTTTTTTTCATCCTTTCTCTCTTTTTAAAAATATTTTACTGTTTTTTTTTTAGTTGTAGATATTAAAAATTATATAACTAATAAATTGTGATTTATTTTAGAAAGGTTAATTGGTTAAGAGGCGGTAATGTTTAGTGTTTATTTATCTTACCTTATACATATATCATTTCCTTTGTTTTCTTTAAGTTTTTTTTTTTTTGAGCTATTCTTGATAATTTAATTTGCATAATGAATTTTGATAGTAAAAAAATGATTGTTACATGCAGGTATGAAAATGTTGTGATTAATGCAAATTTCTGATTTCTACTTTATTATTTCCCAGACCAAAATTTAATTAATTATTGTTGTAGGAGTAGCAATAATTATCATAAATAGTTTTTAGTCGTAATATAAATTAGAAATTTAATACACTGCAGTGTTATGCAGAAGTAATTATTGGCTGAAATATTAATTTTACAACAATAAATGATCAATTTTTTGTATTGATAACAAAGACATACTCATTTCACAATGATATTTGATAAGTTCGTGGAAATGTCATTTGCATAAAAAGTAACACTAATT
This sequence comes from Brugia malayi, assembly GCF_000002995.4. Classification (NCBI taxonomy): domain Eukaryota; kingdom Metazoa; phylum Nematoda; class Chromadorea; order Rhabditida; family Onchocercidae; genus Brugia; species Brugia malayi. The sequence continues at coordinate 2,577,052 of NW_025062476.1, read as the reverse complement.
CCTCTTACTTGTTACTTCATTTGTAAAGTTTTTAATTGTTATTTATCACTTATTTTATCATTGCTAATATTTGTTATGAATTATTATTGGTTATGCTATCTGATTAGCATTTTTCAGGTCATTATGATTGATAGTTAAGAGAGAGTGCTCGGGAGGTGAATGAATTGTCAATCAATGGTTCCACCAAATACACCAGTTATTGACCCACGTTCCTTTCGTTCTTTTTGTTTTCGAGGTGAAGGTCGTGCCAATTTTGTGATTAGTGCAAAATGTGAAAAAACAGGTTTAAGGTATGTTTCTGCATTTTTGTAGTTTTTTTTTTTCTTGTTGTTGTTGTAGCTTATTGTATGATGAAGATTTTGCCATTTTGTCAAAAAGATTTACAGCACAAAAATTCTGTTCCATTTTTTAAACTGAGAACTGAGAAAAAAAAAAAAAAAGCAGTGATTTATGTAATTTTGTAGGATAGCCTGGAGATTGACAAAACAACGCAAATCGGGAAATGTAACGACGAAACCAAAATGTCATGTTGTTATTGCATATTTGGAGAAGTTAATTGTGCCTTTCCTTGGTCGACAGTTTCTTGTTAAACCTAAAGTTGTTGAAATTGACACCGAATCTCTGCATCATCTTGCCAAAGTGAGTGCATAATTTAACCTCTCCCGTGTTTCAGGAAAACAGCATAAAAGATTTTTAATTAATTATCGGGTAATCATAGCAGACAAATCTTTGATGTTTCAAGTATAGGACAGAAAAGAATTTTGTTGGCGAATGTTGTGTAATTGTGTAGACTAGCCATTTTTTTAGTAGGTTTTCTAAACGGAATAACTTGATATCGGAATACATTTATTGAATCAATAAATTTGATTGCATGTGAATAATATTGCTAATGATCACATATGTACTGCCGTTTGCAGTTTGCAGTTGCTTGTACAGATAAGTAAATATTGACATGCATTCTAGATTTATAAAACCAAAGAGAACTAAAAAGGGATCGAAAGTTGTGAATGCGTTTATGTCTTATAATTGCACACGGTACATTGAAACTTCGCAGTAATTTGTGTTACAAGAATGTTTAGTTTAGCTATCGAATGTTTCTTTTTTTTTTTTTTCAGATCCCTGCCCTTCCGTTCAATTTAAAGATTGAAACATTTGATGAATTGTGCGATTCAAAGAAATATCCATCCACGATGAGCTTCTTTCCGTCTTGTTGTCCAAAGAATATTCGTTATGTGAGCATTTTGCAAATGATGGATGCTACAAGAATTCCGAAATGTTTATCATCACGCTATTTTGGTCCAACAATTACGGTGGAAATTAAGCCCAAACAGGGTTTTATGCAGAATCATCCTGGTATCAGCGTACCATACTGCAACAACTGCATATTACAGGTATTCTGTGTTCTGGATACTTTAATAATTATATATAATTTAGGTCGTAGTCTCATTTTGCAGTATATCTAAGTTTGCTTGTATTACTATCATATGATTAATCGTATGATGTGTTCTATCAAAATATTAATCTAGATGAATTTTGACAGCAAATTTACCAAATTGAAATTTTAGACTATGCTTATAGCTGGAAAAGTGCCATTCGGATGCCTTCGAACAGATGTACGATTTTTGTCCGTTGGATTTGTTCAGCGGTGATTTAAAACGAATGCGTAAGGCACTTAATTCATTGTTCGTCGTACCACATCGAAATCTACGAATTTTTCTCGATGGAAGTTTAATACATTCAGATGAAAATCAGTTGACGAGCGAACAACTTCATGAATTACTTTTTCGTGATACTTCTGTGTCCGTTCAACAGTTAATCACTGCCGTGAGTTATATTTCTCGGCCTTTTTTTACTTATTTCCTATACAAATCTTTGCAGTATGTTTTTAAACTGTTTTCATCTGTTGAATATATTTCATATTCAGTTCTTTATTTAGCAATTTAGCAAAAAAAAAATTTGAATACTCTAATTTTCCTTGATTTCTTGCATCACTATTATTGCCCACTGTAAAGAGAATTATGCAGTAGTGGTATTCTTCTCTTTGACTATATCTTCCCAATTGATTCATACAACTTTCACTGTATATTTGTTACTTCATCCTGTTTCTCTAGAAATATTTGGTCTTAATGAAATTTGTTTCTTCTTTTTTTTTATTACACAGCTGGATATTTGCAGTTATGTTGCATTTTGGTGAATGCACCATCGGACGATTTATTTGCTGTGCATGATTCAGGTGTTCTCACTAAGTTACTCAATGGACAGCGAATCGATACGATTGGTATAGTTCGTGCTTACCAAATTTATACAAACCTTTCAGAAACAATGCAGGTTAATATGGTTGATGTTTTCTTTCATTTTCAAGAATCAATAATTTGAACTTTAGAAGAAAGTTGTAATAGGTTTTTTGTATCACTGCTATTTTGATCATTATTTTCAGTAATTTTTCGAAATATATTTAAATGCAAATTAGGAATCTTTTAATCAATTTAGAAAAAGCAATCATAAGTACTTTAAGCAGCAATCATAAGCTCTCATAAACCAATCATAAATCTATTTTAGTCATGGTTTTCAATAATTTTTCAAAACTTATTTAGATATATTAACATCATTCTTTCATGTGTTGTGTTTCTGAATGCAATCTTGTTACAATCGGTGAATTTTCTTCATAAAATTTTCATTTTTTCATAAAAATATTATTTCTTGTTTGCAGAAAGAACTGCTGGATAAATGTTTGCTACCAAAGAAAGATGTTACATTCCTGCATCAGAACACAGATCGTGCTCTGGTTGAACGTTATCTCTTAGCTGCCACAATGAAGGATTGTTCGTTGATGATTAGTATGCGATTAGTTGATCCAGTTGCTTTTGCCACTCAAAATGTTCAGTCATCCAGACAGCAAATTGTGCGAGTTGTCGGATCTAGCTATACCAGTTTTGCATATTCCGTAAAAATTGTGGATCTTGATCCAAAGTCACCAAAAAATTTGTTAAATGCTTATAATCGTTTTATGGACGGTGTTAGACTAATAGAAAAGACACCTAATTTACGCAGGCGACCATGTGTTCCTTAAGTATTCTTTTGTCGGAATCGCTATTTTACATTCCTTTTTCTTGTCATTGTTTCATTTTTCATCTCGGTTTAAGAAAAAAAAAAAAATCAGTGGATTTTAAATTAAATTCGAAACAGATACTTCCTTATCATTCCTGAAAAGTTAGCCTTTCGTTGAATATCTTTGGATTTTGCAATCAAAAAATGAGAAAAAATTGTTTAGCATAAGCTAGATTAATTAAAAGTTAATAGTGTTGGGTGGGAAAAAAATTGTGAATGTGTGATAATTTTTTTTTTTACATTTTGCCAGAAAGACAATAGTGCAGGAAGTAGTGATGTAACAAAAGAAATTATTTCAAAAATTCAACAAATTTTTAGAAATCATTTGTTTGTTATAGGATATAACTTAATGTTAGTTATATTTTTTTATCATAGCAATAGTTATGCTGATCACTTTGATCTTTATTTCTGTGAGAGTTTCACTCATTTTTTCTAGGAAAGATTAATTGATTTAAATTTTTGTGATAGATCATTTGCAGTTTAATAAATGGAATTAGTCATTTTCGTTTCTTAGGTAACTATGTTTTAGTCTAGTTTTCCTATTTTATTTAGGGAAATGTTTGTAGTTTAATAGAAATTATTTCAAATTTCTGTATTTGATTATTTTCCGACATAGTTTGCAACAAAAAAAAAAAAAAAAAAAAAAATTCCTTTATTTTTCACTTTAAAATTATTTTCCTCCTTGTTCATTATTTTATTGCTGTTGCTTTTTGTTATCATTAACCTTTTTTCTTTTTTTTTTTTTATGTTCAGCGTTCGTTGATTGTTCCATTACATATTTTACAAATTTAATTTCCTTTATTACTACTGAAGAACTGGTACATTCCATATAAAATGAACGATTGCTCTTTACACATATCAAAATTATTATGCTTAAATTAATCAATATTTGCCATCTCATTTGATAATATTAATGATAATAATCGATCAAATGATTTCTGAACACGAATAGAAGTTAAAATCAATGCAAAAATAATATCATGCAAACAGAAATAACAATTGATTTCAATAAATCTTTGTCATCATTTAGTAACACAACTGTTGCTACAACAACATACAAACAATTATTGCAATCTTAAAAATATGTTCGAGCATCTTTTTTTTTTTTTTTTATTAAATGTTTATTTGTAAATAATTTAGCGTAAAAGTAACGGAAGTTTACTTTATTGTTCAATGAACCAATAAACATCATTCAATTTTATCATAAATTATTGCTTTTTTTTTTTTTCCTCCTTCTCTTTCATTTATCCTTTCAATTACTTTTCTTTTTTCCTCTAACAATATTGCATTATCGTATTATTATTATTACAAATCATTGATTCTCTCTCTTATTCAAAATCATTAAATGAGCTCTCTCCATTAATTTTTAATTTCTATTCCTACAAAACGTGTATTATGTTTTTTTTTTTTTTTTTTATTTGTCTATTTCTATGTGATGATTAAATTGAGAGAGAAATGGTTGTTTGTTGAAAAAAACAATAAAAGTTTAATTTTATGCTCAAACCACTTTAAAATTAATAGTTAAAAAGTCTTATTCTTTCTCATCATTCAATGAATTTAAATTATTTCTTTCTTACTTTCATCTTTTCCAAGTTTATTACTTCCTCTACTGCTAAGTTAGCTTTTTAAAAGCTAAAATTTAATCTATTCTTTCCTATTTTGCCTGTAGTTTTTGTATTGTTTTGCTTTTTTTTTTCTTCTTTCAGAATCGTTTATTTACAAGATGTAAAATTTATGCAAATATATGAGACTTTTTTGAGTTTTTAATTAATTGAAACTTTTTTTTTTTTTTTTTTCGTAAAACTTTTTTTCCACCGTAAGCATTTTATTACAATTTAGAAATAGCAGTGATTGTAATTAGCATAAAATATATTTGAAAAAGAGGAAAAAAAAAAGGGGGGTTATAATATTGTATTCTTTTAATTGATCAGAGATTGACTATAAAAGTTTAATAACAATTTCAATCTGTCATTTTTTTTTTCATGAATATTTTGAATCTAATCATCCTTTTGTGTTTTCAAATTTAAAATGTTAGTCATATCAAATTTAAAAGTAATAAAAACTCTGATAAAAGTACGAGTAGAATGATTTTAAGTGTTAATTTAATCCGATAAAGCATAGATTCGAGATGTAATTGAATCATTTTCAAATCGAAATGCTATTCTTCTTGAATAAGATTTTAAACTATGCTATGTTTCAATATATATACTCATAAATAAATAATTGATTGAAAGTAATATCAGTGACAAATGCTCTCGAAATTATTTTGAAGATATTGTTGGATTTTTTTAGAAACAAAAAAAAAAAAAAATAAAATAAAATCATCCTTAATGATGAGATTGTTATTTGTAAAAATTCACAATTTAAATTTGACGTCAAGAAAAGAATTATTTGTTTGAGTAGTTTTTTTTTTTTTTTTTCTTTTTAAATTAAGTGAAATGAGATAAAATGAAGGAATTGATTCTCGATATTCATTAATTGTCATAAAAAAAACAAATTCATTCATTTAAAATCTAACTAATGAAAAATTTTATTGAAAAAATAAATAAATGCAAAAGATCTTTGATATTATATTATGATACTACATAATAGAAAGAAAAAAAAAAAACTTTCAACCAATAATTAGTCGTATTTCAAAGTTGATCTTATTGAGAAGAAATATTCATCCATTTTCAATCAACTAATTTTTCAATTTTTCATTTTATATAGAAATAAAATTCGAGAAAATTCTCGTCATTTTTTTTAACTATTATTAATCTTACTTCTATTTTTCATACTAATAATTTAATTTTCTTTTTTTCTATTTGTTCTTACTACGACGAATATAACTATTCAATCATGATTGTAATCATGATTATTCGAGAAGTATTACTTCGAGAAGCATCTGTAAGCATTATGCAGTGTAATTTATTCTTTACATGAACTATCGAATATTTTGAAATTAAATTTTTCACTAATACTTTTATTTGTACTTTGTTAATGAAATATTACAATTTCATTTATTGTGTTATCTCACTTTAACTTCAAAAATTTCATTTAGTTTAATTTAAGTTTCATTCATTCAAATACAAATTCATCTCTCTGGTCTTGTTTAATGAATTATTATATTTCTATTCTGTTATGCTTCTTAATAATTTATATAATATATAAAACAATAAGCAATCTTAATAATTTCTCAATAAAAAAAATAAAGAAAGAAATTACTGATAATAAAGACTTAGTCGCACTTTTACATAGGCAAAAATTGATAAATCATCAAAAGTTAAGTTACAAAATACTGGTTGCAAGCAGTAAATGTTAGTTGAAGTATGATGGAAGTTGACATTTGACAATTTTATGAATGATGTGACAAAATTCCACAAATTAATTATAACTGAATTGCTAACGCATAGTAGAACACATAATAGAAGGTTACAATTATAAATTCAAATTTTAAAATATTTCGAGATGGAAATTATTTGGAAATTTTGCTATTGATCAGTTGAAGAGAAACAATTTGAAAAGAATATGAAAGAGCAAAATTTCAATTTAATTTAATTTAATTTTAATACATGCAAAGGAAAAAAAAAAACAAAAGAGAACACATAAGCAATTTAAAAATAATTTAAACATTTAATGCATGATTTCAAATATTTTGAGATAAGCAAAATAACAAAATTTGGTTAAATTTTTTTTTTCTTTTTAAACAATGCATATTAGCCAAAAAAAAAAAAAAAATTAGTAATTTTTCCTGGTAATTAATTACTTGATGAGACTTTAATAATTGTTATTACTATTATTTGAATGATGAAAATTTAAAGAAGCATTTTAAATAGTTATCTGTAGATGTGATGTTTGAATTAATTCGGCAAATTTGTTCATTTCTATTTCTTTTGATAAAATTTTAGCATAAACATAAATGATAATAGGATGAAAGATGATAAAACTAATAAAGGTTAAATTGTTTTATTTAAAAATTTAATTTAATTATAGTTCAAAAATGTGTTTACAAGAAATTTTTCTGCAACCTGCAATGAGTAAAGGATGTAAATAAGGTGACAGATGAATTCTTCGCGTACTCAGCAAATAGCCATTGGTCATTTGTGACATCTATCCTCTTGGATATTAATATTAATAGAAATAATTAAATTTTCACATACATATGGCATTTCATGTCAATCTTATTAATTTTAATTACTTTTTTTTTTTTTTTTTTTCATCTTTTATTTCTCATTTTTGTGCTTTCTTCGAAAGATCAATAACAATCTATTTATGATGTGGAATTTCTTGACAATTTGCACTGCATGCAAGCTTATGCAATTCAAAAGAATGCACTCGCAGCATGCAGTGCAAATTGCGCAACTGCAATTATATATGATCAAAATGATGAAAAATTAAATTTTTTGCGAAACAAAAAAAAGAATCAATATATGGAAATTCATATTGATAGATGAAAGTTAAACTTAAATGAGCATTCATATGTTTATATTATTAAATCCTACAGCGGTTATTTTAGAAAAATTAAATTTAATTGAAATTGAAATTTTGCAATAAATTGATTTTTAGAGTGGGAAATTATTCAAGAAGAAAAAGAGCCCAGTAAGCCCAGTGCAATAAATGTGTTAGCTATTTGTGAAATTGCAGTGCGGAGAGAGTTAGGAAAACAACCGGAAGTAAAGATAGACAGTTTAAAAAAGTTATTGAAAAAGTGAAATTTGTATGAGCAAGAAAATTTATATTATTTTTTGAGCAAATTATATTGAATTTATGCTATGCTCTACTTATTTAATACAAATATAGTTAATATTGTTAAGGTCTATCTCTTACCTAAAAGAAAAATGTCATTTTTCTTTCATTTTGCTTTTAAATTTAATTATAGTACTCAAAATTAGGTTTAAAATTTTAAATTCAATCGATAGAGTGAAAAGACAACATTCTGTGATTTTATATAAATTTAATATCAAACAATGTCTTTGAGTATCATTTCAATGACTGCACAAAATGATCGCTATGGCTAATATTGAATAAATAGTAAAAGTAATAAATAAAAAGAGTAGAAGAAGAAAATTCGAAATAAATTTTCAATTAAATCAATCAATGTTGTTTTCTGAAACTTTCTTAGCAGACGAGTTTATATAAACAAATAAATAGTAAACAGAAAATGAATTTTACTTCTTGCTAATAGTGAATAAAACAATAAACAAGTAAACAAACAATGAAATGAATTAATAAATATTGCTTACCATTTTTAAATATTAAATCACTACTATTAAAAACTTACTAAATATATGATTATAATGATTAATATCTTATTATGGATGCAAATTTGCATATAAATGAAAATATTCAAATATGAAAATGCTAATGAATTATTAGTAAACATTGACCAGTGATAGCAAAGACAGCTGACCAAGGCGAACCAATCGTAAACAATTCCATAGCATTTCCATTTAGCTTCTGCTGCTGCTTCTGCTGCTGCTGTCCACTTTTCATAGATATTATTGTTTCATACTTTGATAAGTAACTTATAATAACTTTAAAAGGTAATAATTATTAACCTAAACTGCCAGTCTAATCACTTATCTTTTATATTTTCAAAATATTCTCGCATAATACTTTAAATCTTTCTCTTTTACTAATTCCAACTTTTGCCAATATTTCCTTACCTTTAATATATTTATTCAATAATTAATTTCTGTTAACTTATAATTAACTTTAGTGATAAATATTACAAGCTGATCAATATGACTACAATTATATGATGCATAAGTTGCAGCTATAACATTAATTTATTTATTTATCAATTTTATTGCATTTATTCTAAACTGATTCATTAAAATCATACATTATATTATTTTGCTATAAATGTTCAATTCTGTATTGAACAAATAGTTTTTTTTTTTTTAGCTTATTAAATTTTGATTTTAAAAATTTTGTTTTTCTTTTTAAATAGAATAAATTATTTTTTATCGTGTACTGCTTGCCATATGTTAGCAGTGTAATGAATCTCGAAAGTTTCCTTCTCAGTTTAATCTTTTAATTCTTGTTTTTTCTTCTTTCTTTTTTTTTTTTTTTTTCATTCAATTTAGCAATCCAAATTCTTTTACCATTAATAAATTTATCTTTTAGATTTTTCATATAATTTTAAATCATTCAGAATCATACAGAATAGTTTATTTTCACTTTTAATTTATATTTATTTGAAAATTTCATCAATATTTTAGTGATTTTATTGCAATCGCAAATAATGAAAGTACGAACAGAACAAACATTAAAAGTTATTTTTAGAAATATCGAAGGACACATTTGCGCTGCAACTGCATTACTCGAATAAGATAATTAAGTTTAATTGTATTCCACTTCTAATTCAGATCTCAGTTCTTACCGTCTTTCTATAGCAAAAGTTCCTAAACCTAATTATCATAAAAAAGACTAGTTAACAATGAATTACTATATTACTATTATCGATATTATATTACAATGGTAATGATAGTGATAATAATAATAATAACTATGATTATTATTACTATAGTAATTATAGTAATTATTATTATTATTATTATTACTATTGTCATTTCTTTTTCCTTCTATACAATCATTCCATTTAAAATTCCTTTATTAAATGCTCGTATTAATTGCAGTTGACAATTACTTTATTTTATTTCATTTTATCTTTCATTTTTGTTTATAATTGAAATCATCCAAATATACCTTTTCTACGGATATTCTACTCCCTTCATTTTCTGTTTAATTTTAATTTCGCAAAAATTTTTTGTTCCAAAATTCTTATAAAATGTCATGCACCAGTTGTAAATCATTTTAAATGTTTGTGAATTCTCTTTTGTTAAAAATACGAATTGCTTTTTCCTTTTTTTTTTTTTTTTTTAAATGAATTTTTTTGAAATTTTGTATTAAATAAAAGTAACAATTAAATTTTTCAAACAAAAGGCAAATATTCGATTTGAAATATAGATTTTTTCCATTTTATTTTATTCTAATCAAAATAAATAAAAAAAAAAGGCAGTAAAAAAAATAAATAAAAAAAAAAGGCAGTAAAGAAAATTAAAATATCTTTGGGAAAATTATCAAATATTTTCTCCATTTTTAGCATAAATATGTTATCCGTGTATTATATGTACTGCAAAATTAGCATGCTTAATGTGACGTATTTGCTTAATATGACGTACGTTTAATGTGACGTACGCTTAATAATGATACACTTTTGGAAAGTTCCATAAGTTGCATTGATGTAATTGGATATTTGGTCAGAGAATAAAATTTTAAAGGAGGAAATAGCATTTCTTTTCTCCTCTATCAGTCATTCTCCGCTTCTGCTCTTTTGTCATTACTTTTACTACTATTCTCATCATCATTTTACATTTTATAAAATCATTTTTAATACTTTGTGAATTTCTAAATTTTTTTTTTTTAATTATAATTTGAATAAAATTTATAAAAATGCTTCTCACAGTAATAAATGTTAAAAACTTTTTGTTCTAACAAAATTAAAATTATTTACTTGAACTTTTAGCATTTAAACTACAAATGTTATTTTGAATTAGAAGTAATAATTAAAGATTGAACTTTTTGAAGTATTATTTCTTATCGTTTCTCATCGATACTTCATCATTTTATTGAAAGATTTTTTGAAACTTTCAAAAAAAAAAAAAAAAGAAGAGGAATTTAACTTTGTAATATTTTGTGAACAAATATTGTCCTTTGTTATGTTATTTTATTTTTTTTTTTCATTTTTAAACCATTTTTTCATGATAATTATTTTTAAAACAAACGAATAACTTAACTGATTGTCTCTTAGCAAGCAATGATTTCAATTTTCAATATGCTTAAATATGTTCCATTAATCATTTCAACAGAATGAATCCATAAAAATATATATATATATAAGTTAATTGAGTAAGAGAGAGCATTTATCAAATTTCCTCTTTTTAAAAAAAAAAAAAAATTCTTAATAGTAAATATTGATTTTTCAGCTATAACATTTGTCCGTTATGTGTTTGAGAAAGATTAAGTTAAATTTAAATTTAAATAATACCCCCCCTCCTCCCACCATATTCCTTCTCTCCTTTCTATCTCAATAATTTCAGGTTATTTCTAGTCATTTATCATTTTTTTTTTTTTTTTCATCTATTTTATAGCCTTCAAAGTTTCTATTTTTGAAAAAAAAAAAAAACTTTCAACTATATATGAAAGTTTAAACAGAGGCTAAAGATGCTTAAAAATTGCTGGAAGCAATATTTGGACATGAATCATTCCATCACATTGAGTGAAGCCTAAATCCCCCCCCTCCTCTTCCTCCCCCCCCTCCTAATCATCCCATTATTTTTAGCTCAGACTTTGAATTTTTCTCAATTTATAATTATAATTCCTTACTGAATGAAACTATGAAAGAACGAACTAAATTAATCGCATTTCTAATAAAATTATTTCTTTTTAAAATTATTTAAATTACCTTGATTAGATTAGATTTTTTGCTTGTGTTAAAATTGAAATTTGTATTATTATTTTTGCTATATTTCAAAAAAATTTTTGAAATGTTTGGACAAGAGTAATAATACTTTGCAAAAATATGATATAGGAGAAGTTCATATCATTTTATCTGATATCTATTTTGTTGTTTACAGTTATTGTTGTTTGATCAAACTTTTATTTCTGCAATTTGTTTCTCATTGGTTTTCTTTCTTTCTTTCTTTTTTTTTTTTTGGAAAAAGAAAAAATAAAGTAAATTTGTAAATAAATTAAATTAAACGGATCAGATAAAAATGGAAAAAAAAGAAATAAAAGAGAAAGATATCATTTCATTTTTTTTTTTTTTATAATAAAAGAAAAAAGCGAAAAAAAAAAAAAAAAAAAAAAACGACAATGATTGATTGAATTGTTAAATTTTCTGCTTCATCTGATATTTTTTGATGAAATTTTCATGATTTTTCCTTACTAAAAACGAAAAAAACGAAATTTTCAATTTTCACATTTGCGATTTATATTATTCGGTTTTATCTTTAAAAAAAAATATCTAAATTGTTGTATGTTAATGGAACAGAAAAAAAAAACAAAAAAATTATATTAACGGTTTTTTTTTTTTTTTTCATTTTTTGCTTTTAATTTTTTTTTTTTATTCTTTTTGAAGAGAAAATACTTTTTCATTTTGCCTTTTTTTTTTTTGCTTTTTGCTTCTTTAATTTTTTTTATTTTATAAATGAAATAATTAATGAGAATGATAAAAGTTTGTCATTGTCGTATTCATGTATGTATATTTTTCTCGTTTTTTTTTGTTTTGATTAAATTTTTAAATTTTGTAATTTAACTCAATTTTGATTGAAAATGTTTAATTTTAATATTTGCAAACAATATTGCTGTCTATTAGAATTCCAATCATTTTTTATTCATTTCACTCATTTGTTATTGTCGAGAAATTCTTTTGGTATCACCATTTGTTAAGGTTACAATTTCAATTTTCAATAATGATTCTATCGTCAGCTGTTATCTAGTTCGTTTAAAAATATTTCGTAGTTACATTTCAAAATTGGAACTAAGCTTTAGACTTTTTAATTTTATTAAATTTTTTGATATTATTTATATATTTAGCATAAATATTTTGCAAATTAATACAGTTTCTCATTTGAAAAATTTTTCTAAATATTTTTTAGTATCATATTTGTTTTACTGATACATTTTTATTCTTTTTACATTAATTTTTAATTTTTAATTACTTGTTAATATTTCTTTTGCAAATATTAATTTCAAAAAACAATTAATTATTGTAATTAATCGTTTTTGATATTGATTGATCAAATTAAACCAAATATTCAACTAAATTATCTACAGTAATTAGAATTGAAATTGAAATAACTGTAACAGTGATTGCAATGACAGCTGAAAATTTCCATTTTCATATTGACGAAATTAATATAATAATTAGTAATAATAATAACAAATAATAATAATAATGATAATAAATGATAAGTGGCAATAATAATAATAATGATAATAAATGATAAGTGGCAATAATAATAATAATAATAATAATGATAATAAATGATAAGTGGCAATAATAATAATGATAAGTGGCAATAATAGTAAATGCTCTCTCCCTGTTCCTCTTTACCTCTTGAAGTATAATTTAAATACCAATGCTACCAATGCTTTATACCCATGGGTGCACTCCCTCCCCCCCCCCCCCCCACCCGTAAAAGGCTAAACTACTTTATAGCAACTAGTTTGTTTGGATAAATAATGAAATAAATGATAGTTTATTTAGGCCCTATCCTTCCAAGAATAGCTTATTTTTAAAAACCTTTTCATGCTTTGCTCCAAATAATCTATTATTATTCATTTGAACCATTTCCTTAGCATTTCAATGCTATTTTCCTAACCATTTATCGTCATTATTATCAGTGAAATTTTTGTTGACACTTTTCAAGTATAATCATTTTAGAAAAAACACAAATACAATTTCATATATTGAAAAAAAAAAGAAGAAAAGAAAAGAAAATTGTTAATTAAAAAAACGCTAAATATTTAGCCCTGAAAACTTTGGCATTTCGATCTGTTTATTTCTTGATCTATTTATATGTGACATATTTCATCCATCTTATTGATGAACATTTGTCCAGAGCTTTTAGTTATTTATTTACTCATTTACTTCTAAAATATGCAACATCCCAATTAGCATAATGGAAATTTAATTGCTTTATATAAGCTTAATAATCTCAGAGTATTTCCATTTCCGCTATTTTAATATAACTTTTGGCCATTAGCGCCAATGCAATATCAACAATAATGATGAGTGCTTCTATGTCCAGCTTATTGGTTCCATTTTCCTTGCTTTCAAAAAATATTGTCACTCTATAGCCTGACGACTACTTTAATAATTTCAACAACACTGAAGTATTTTTGTTCATTTGCGCTCTCATTTCAGTATTTCAAATTTGAATTTCCTAAATTTCTAATCTTTAATTTGTCAAATTCATTTGCTTACTTATTCATTGCAAAAAAAAAAAAAAAAAAGAAGGAAAGAAAAAGAAGAAAAAACTTCCGACAAAAACATACTATTTGATATTTTGCAATTCTTTGCTGAACTTTTTCATATAAATGATTGTTAATTTGAAACGGAAACTTTAAAGGAGAAATTCTTTAATTTCTTAACTTTTTGTAATAAATTTTCAGACTTCTTTTCTGCTTTTATAGCTTTTTCAAAAGTTTCAATATGTATACATATTACTTATACTATGAAAAGTTTTAATATCTTTTGCTGTGAGGAAAAAATGGAGATGAATAAATGAAAACAAGAATGAACCGGAATGAACCGGAAAATGAAATGTGTTACTATTGATTTTCTTATCTTTTGTATAAAAGAAATGTTATGCAGAAAATACTTATCTATAGCAATCCTGAATTCCTGAAAAAATTAATTGTTAATTTGGAATTAAATTTACATATATTAGTTTTACAATTTATTATTTTAATAGTTTGATTTTTTTTTTTACAACTTATTATTTTAATAGTTTTGATTTCAATAATAATTATTATTGATATCAATTATCTTTATAATATATGATGTGATCGCTGCAAAATCTTACATTTTTGAGTTTTAAAAAATTTCTCAAATAATTTTTAAGGTTATCTGTTTTGTTTTGTTACCCTAAATGTAACATTCATTGGTTTTGTTGATGTTTCTTTTCTTTCGTTGACAATTACTTAATAGTGACTCTTAGAAATTTCATTTAATTCAACAGTTATTGATTTAAATATTTCATCTCAAAATGTGTCCTCTTTTTATTTTTTTTTTTTTTCTATTTTCTAGAAGATTTAAAAAAAATTTCAATTGAAGTGTTAAAATATTGGCATATATGTTGCAGTTATAATAATGTCATTGCTGATCGGTGCTGATAATTCGAATATTCCACATCCCGGTACATCGTTTAATGAGCTACCAACCATAAACCGTCATCATTATTCCGAATCGGTTGCTACCACTGCTACCACTACCATCAATAGTAATAGAAATAGCAATCTGAAATACCATGATAGTAATGGTGATGTAATAACGGTACTTACAAACAATCATGCAGCAGGTGGTAGTGATATGTCACCACGAAGTTTTCAACCTAATCACATTGATGACGATATGGATCCACAGGTGAATGAATAGAAAATATGCATCAAATTATCTTTTTTTTTTTTTTTTCACATATCTTAATTTGATTATATCACAATTTCATTTTGGTTTTATCACAATAGCTCATTCAATCATCAATTTTATATGCTATTAATGTTATTGAAATATGCAATAAATTATTCAATAAATGTTTTTAAATCTTATCATATCAGTGTAATAATTTATCTTTAATTTCTACTAAAACAAAAATTTCGGACAAATTGTTAGTTTGAAAGAATAAAAAGAAAAAAAAAAAAGGAAAGCTAGTAAGAATGGAAGTATAGTGATGTTAGCTTAAGTCCTTAGAGATTTAAAAAAAAAAAAAAAAAAAGTGAAGATAAAATTCAATAGCTGCAAAACTAAATGTCCAATTTTCATGATTATTCTTTCTTCTTTCAATAATATTCCATCTTTCGACATTAATTATACTCTTTGATTGATTTTTTCCATCGGAAATATTCAATAATATCGATTGGTAACATTAAAGTTTAACTTTGATCAAGCATCATTCCTCAATGAAAAAAAAAGAAATTGACGCTATCATCAGAAAATGTAATTTAAGTATTTTAAAATGTAATTTGAATAATCTAATAATTGTTAAGTAATGCTTGAGTTATTATTGATTGTAAAAATAGCGAATAAAAATTAGTTGAAAAGTTTTTACAATGAAAATTTTGAATGAATGACAAATCAAATTTGCATTATTTCTTTTCATAAATTAGTCATTATTAATTAGCAATATTAATTAATTCTAAAATATGCACAAAAGTTCTACAAATGTTAACAACAGAAAAGTTAGTCATCTTTTTTTTTAAAGTATAAGAATTTTTAACATTTTAAGTTTTTCGTTTTTGAAGAAACATTACATTTATAAAGTTTCAAAAAACTTTTTTCATATGATATTAGATATAAAAATATTTTTTTGGTAAATGTTTCAAAAATTCGAAAATATGAGAGTGTAAACATCGAGATGATTTGAGTACTCAAATAAATTTAATAATTGAAAATTAAAGAAGAAAAAAAATTTTTCCCTTCTTATTTTAACTATTCATTTCTATGTTGTAAAAATATATTTTCGTAGGCATCGTCAAATTTTATGTAAATTTTTTCTTTTTTGAATTGGTTATCTTTTTTATTAGCATTCTAAATTTGAGTATTTTTTGTGTAACCAATAGAAATATTATTGCAGATAATAATTAGTTTAATCTATATTAAAATTTTGATTTAAAAATATATTAATTTAAAATATATTGAAATTTAATTTAAAATATTGAAATATTGAAATTTAATTTAAAATTAAACCTTTTTCAATTCAAACTATAAAATTTCAAATTGAATCTTAATTTAAAAAAAAAAATTTTTTTATTTGGAAGCAAAAAGTGGAATATGCACTATTTATTTATTTTTAAAAATCGATAATAAAGTTTCATTTTAGGAATTGGCAACAATACCACGTAAATATGAATATTACTTCATGCCAAATAAATCACAAGTACTATTTTATTTGAGTGATGCATCACTGCTAAGGATTCGAAGAGCTGGAACTGAATTACAGGTACTTAATTACTCAATTAAATAATTTTTCATTTCTCATATTTTTTTGTCCATTTATTAAATTCTTAATTTTATTCATTTCAAATATCATCGAATTATTTCAAAAAAAAAAAAAAAAAAACCTTAGCATACTTTTAAATTACATATAGCTTAGTAAAATAACTTAAAATTGGTTTTTTCAATTAACTTTTCTATCGTTAAATTTTCAGCTACTAAATTTATTCAAATGATTCGCAATAATTCACAATAAAATATATTTCAAATGTAAAATTAAATTCTAATTTCAAAGACTATTATAATAATTGCTACTGCTACTGTAAATCTAAGGTGTCAGGTAACCGATTCCATCGATTTTCCATTGTTTGATATTTGGGAAGAAGTAAACTGTGATAAATCAACAATGATTTTGGAGTCATACGGTAGAACGGTTCTACTCATATCGAAAAGTTCAACTGTTGGATGTATTTCTAGGAATAAATCAGAACCACCTTTAGTTGCTGTAAATGATTGGAACGGTGATTTATTTGGTTACTTTGTGCCTGGTAAGTTTGTCAGTTTAAAAAAATTAATTTTAATTAAGAAGTAAACAATTAATTATCTTTATATTTATTATTCTTCTTCTTGCTTAATCACAAACATTCATACAATTTTGCTTCATTTCTTTTTTTTTTTTTTTTTTTTTTTTGCTTTTTTGCTTTTTTAAAATATTTTGTAGTGAATAAGTAATGTAAGAAGTAATGCATTAATTAGTCATACTTTTAATTATTCATATGATATAATTAATCATAAATATACATAAGTTCAGAGAGATCTATCTCTGTATCATATCTTTATACTTCACAAATTATTTCAGGTGATCCATTTCTGATAGAAGATAGTGATAAGCAAACGGTTGCAAAAATTTTAGCTGCTGAAAGTGCATACGGAAGGTTATTTTATAATTTTACATTAATTTTAAGAATATAGTTTAATGTTATTTTTCAAAATAAAATTAATCCAATGGTTTATTTACTAACTGATCAAAAGGAATCCTTCTTTCTCTTCAAATTTTAAATTTAACTAATTAAAATACGAAAAGGGAAATTGCGCTCATTTATTGATTAAGCATTCATTAATATAATCAACTTATATATTATAGACTAGACTAATTAGTTAGAAAGTAGTAGCATAGACATTCATAATTTATGGACTGATCTATGACAATTTTGAAGTTACTAAGGAAACGGTTTGTAGCTTAAATAAATATTAAACGATTGATAGATGAAAAATTAGCTTGATTAATGAAAAATGAAAGAAAAATTAAGTGAATTTAATTAAACACAAATTAATTTACGTATTGTTATAATAATAATAATAATTATAATTATATTCAAAAGATTTATATACATATATCAAATTTCTATAATTTTATTTTTTATAGATTATAAAATTTCAGAATACATTATCAGGATTTCTTCTTTGAAATTAAAAACAAAATGGAAAATAATTGATTCAAAATAAAATAAATTTTTTTTTTCTTGAAAATGATCATAGTACTTGCAAAATTTGACGGTTTCAGGGTTACCGTATGGATTTGTGTATTAGAAGGATCCGGTCAAGAAATGGCTCGAATGGAGGAGTACAGTACAATTTATTTTAGCAAGAATGTTGGTGGTTTTCAATTAAAATTACTAGCTTTGGCTGCATTTGCCCGTTTAACCGTTTCGGAATTTGTTCAGCATCAATCCTGTTGTGGCGCTTTCTTTTCAATGTTATTCCGCTGCTAATTGTAATTTATGCGCTCTAATAAATAAATAATTTTTCCTAGTAAAAAAAATTTTACACATTACCGGTAATAGACTATATCCGGTACAAGTAAAAAATACGTGAAAATTTACGTGAATACAAATGGAAATGAACATAAGTAAGTGATACTTCTGAACGAGTCAATTTGTCATTTAAAATATTAAATGTTCAAGTAAAACTTCAAGTTGATATGAATATTATTAAATTTATTAAAATATTAAAATTATTTTTTTATAAAAAAGAAAATTTTTTTTTTTCATGCATGAATTATGCGTTCAAATTAACTTGCAAAAATTTTCCAAAACATTTAGAAATGATAGTATCAATAAGTAATTTTAGTATTGAGATTGAAAGATACTGTACATCAATTTAAAATTTTTTAATTTTTAGATTGTACAATTAATTTAGGCTTAAAAAATAATGAATCTTTCATTTTGATAATATTACTGTTTAACTATTGTCAAATCACTCAAAAATATTATTTATTCAGAATGTTTATTTTAATTCCATTAGAAATTAAATGTCTAAAAATAAAAATAACAGTTTAAAATGAATTAAAAATAAAAATAACAATTTAAAAATGAAATATTTTACTTTATTTGCTCTTAAAAAATATCCATTGGATCATTAATTTATCTGAACAATTTTTTAGATATTCAAAAAACTACTGGGACGGTTATTAGGAAGAAAAGAAAAAGATTAGTAAAACTATTAGGAAATTTTACCTGAAATAAAATGATAATTTATTAAATTCAAAATGTTAAATTATTTGAAATTCCTTTACAAAGAATTGGATTGAATTAAATCATTTGATCATACTATAGAAATAATAATTTGAATATTTTAATTAAAATAGTTTTGAGGAAAAAATAAATCAATTAATATCTACAATATTAAATCAGATAAAAAAAATTCAATAAATTTTTTTTAACTGAAATCAATTTAATGTCAGTAAAAATATGTAAAATTAAAGTTATTTAATAAGATATGTACGAGAATATATGTCTAGAAATGTAGAAAATATACTCAAATATCATTTTTGAAATATTTAGTATCATTTTATCTTATAAAAAATTTTTGTGTAATTTTTGTCTAATAATAATAATAATAATAATAATTTAGTATCATTTTATCTTATAAAAAATTTTTGTGTAATTTTTGTCTAATAATAATAATAAAATGGCGGTGTATTGCGCTAACTTAAGCGCAAATGGTAATGCATAATACAAGTATTGAAAATTTTTTTCATCATATATCATTTAAAATCATTTAAATAATAAAAAATTTAAAAATCATTTAAAAACGAAATTTTATTTAAATTTAAAATCATTTAAACAATAAATTCTTAATTTAATTTTAATCTTTTCAAACTTTTAAAAATTAAATAATTATTGCAAATTTGATTCAAAAATTAATTCACTATTAGAATACATTTGCTTTTTTTTTTTTTTTTTTCAAAAAAAATTTTATCTAAATGATCATAAATTGCAGTGCAGTAGTAGCGCATTACACACATTGTCAGACATTGCTACAATTTATTGTTTCGTCTATTCTCGAAATTTTAAATTTAAAAGATAATTATACTAAAAAAAAATAATTGCCACTAATTTCATAGGCTTTTATCATTTGTAATAATAAAGTTAATAATTTAATTTTCAAATTGCATATAGTTAGCACAATGTTTAACAAACATTTTTTTTTTTTTTTTTTATCAAATAAAAGAATTTTCTTTCAATAAAATTCCATTTTTTTAGAATTAATTCCTATTTGATAATTTAAATGCACTTATTTGCTTCTAATTTTAGTTATGTAAAAATATCAAAGTTAATAAATTAATTTGAGGAATTTTTTTTTTTTTTTGCAATAAATAAGATTTTTATTATTTGTTATTATTTTATTATTATTATTATTATTTGTTATTATTTGTTATTTTAAGTTGTTTTTTTTTTCCTCCCCTCTAATTTAATATTATATTATAGAATAAATAATGAAAATTTCAATGATCATTTTTGATCATTGAAATTTTCATTTGAAATAATTTCCCTTTCTTAAATATATTATTGTTTGCATAAAAAAAAAGAAAAAAAAAAAGGATTGAATAATTTTTATTTAATTGAATAGAAAGGCCCCAAAAATAAAATCATAATTTCACTAAAAAACATTGATTATTTTCAATTTTTCTTCTTTCGTCTTTTCTTCCTTTTTTTTTTTTCATTTTCATTTTCATTTTCATTTAATCATTTCATCATCAATGAAAAAAAAAAAGAAGAAATAAAATTTGAAAAACGAGTTTTATTAAAGTAACTTGAATGCTGTTGCTATCATCCTTACCATTGTCACAAGAAATTAACTCGAAAACGTTGTGCTGAAATATTCTATCTAATAAAATCATTGAAATATTCAAATTCAAACTAGTCTTTACTTAAAATTTTTCAAAATATTTTTTTTTTAGTTACAGCAAAAAAAGGACAACAAAAAAAAAAAAAAAAAAAAAATGAAAACAAAAATTTGTTGCTTATAATTAGTGTTAAGTATGAATTAATGAATTTATTTATGTTTAATTTTTAAATTTAACATTATCATTCAAGCAAAATTATATCTTTCTAAGATACTTTTTCTTTTCTTTTCTTTTTTTTTTTTTTTTGATTTTATGATTTAATCTTTATTTTCTTGATTATTATAAATGTGTAATATATTATTGAAATGAAACTAAAAGTTTACATCCATTTTAGCTAATTCGAATTAAATTATTTTATTTTCAACTCATCAATATCTAAAAAAAAAAAATTCGAATTAAATTATTTTATTTTCAACTCATTAATATCTAAAAAAAAAAAATTCTTTTTTTTTTAGTATAATTTGCAATTATCGAGAATTTTTTCTCTTTTCACAAAATAAACGTATAAGCAAGTATTAACAAAAAAATGTTAAAAGTGAAATGCTTACACAGCTGTTCAAATTTTGCAATCTATTAATGTAAGCTTTTATTGAGAGATTTTAGCTGTTAAAATATTCTCTGTAAAAGTTTGCAACTTTTTTCTTCTTTTGTTAATTTTAACAAACTACTAGCAATCATTATTAATTACCAGTAATTAACTTTAACTTAGTTTAATGTAATTTTCTTTTTTTTTTTTTTTTTTGTTAATTAATTAAATGTTAAATTAATTAATTAATTAATTAAGATATGTAATATAAAGAAAAGATATAAAATATATTATAGAAGTGATATTTAATCTTATATTTGCATTTGTTGCATCAAAAAAAAGAAAAAAAAGAGTGACCACAACCATAGGCTATTATTGGTCAATGGTCATTTCATACACACACATACATACATACACACATACAAAGGGTAGGGTAAAATTCAATTGCTCATTTCCTTGGGTAAATTTATTTGAGACATTCCTTCATTGCATACCTTCTTTCTTGCAATTTCTCACCTCGCAAAAGTCTCATTTTTCCTGCAAAACCACAGGAAGCACTTACATTTGACAATGGCGCCTTTCCCTCCTATAATGAAATACTCTGAATTACTATGCCCACTTATAATCCTACACTCCTCACATACACATACATGCATACACATACATACATACACACACATACATACATGCATACACATACACATACATACACACACATACATACATGCATACACATACACATACACATGTAATAGCAATTTCGATTTATGCAATGCATATCGATAAAGCATCATCATCCCATGTGACGTCCAGTTGTGGGCACAATTTTTCGTCCCTTAGATAAGAGAAATGGCTAGTTTGAAAAATCGATTTAACTATAATGGAGAGAGAGAGAGAGAGAGAGGAGGAGAGGGAGAGGGAGAGAGGAGAAGAAAGAGATTAGTATGATAAAATGGATGGATAAAATAAAGATGATATGTTGATAAGGAGAGCGAGAAAGAATATGAAGATTGCTTTCGAAATGATAGAAGAATAGATGATGACTAATACAATGTTAAAGTGATAAGACAGATCGATCTTTATTTTAATTGTTTGATAAAGTGATAAGAAAGATCGATCCTTATTTTAATTGTTTGATAAAGTGATAAGACGGATATTTATTTTAATTGTTTGATAAAGTGACAAGGTGAATTGGAGAAAGTTTGTGCTTTTGATAGATGATAAGGCAGATTGGATAAGTTTCTCTTTTGTTCCTAATTGTTTTAGTAGTATTTTTTTTTTTTTTTTTTTTTGAATATTTCATTTAGAGTATTGACTTCCTATCCGTTATTTATGATAAAAATTATCACATAAAGATCATTTTATCATAGCTAAAGACACTTCTACTAACCAACAAATTTGTGCACATACTTAGCTTTCTCAAATAAATGATAACAAAACGTCCAGCTAAATTCATTTAGAATAGACCTTTCATTTTAAAACAGCTGCTTGAAATCAAAATCTTTAAATACTGTAATCATTTATAAATACTGATGGTCGATTTATCTAATCTTCCAATTCTTGAGATATCAATTCTTCTCGAGAATTAGTAATAGCAATATTTTTTTTTTATCTTTTAGATTTAAATTCTTCATTTATATGGATAGTTTCATTTCATAATCTTTTGATTCATTAAGTTGAAAATAATAGATTAATTTTTTTGCCAACTTAAAAATGGAATACTTTATATCATTTGTAAATTATGATTTGTTATAGTAAGATTGAATTTAAATTGTAAAATTATTTTAAAAATAAATTATCAGTGAGATTTGTCACTGATGCAAAAAAAAAAAAAAAAAAAAAAAAAAACTGTGAAATATTATTTGAAATGATATTAATAATTGATGAAAGGTATTGCTAAACATCTTTACATAAGGTATATTTACATATATTTCTGTTTTATTTATTTAATTTAGTTAAAGTGAAAATTGGTTACCACACAAAAAGATTTTGTTTTGATTAGAAAAGAATTCAAAGATTTTTTTTTTCCCCCCCCTTCCCCCCTACCCCCCCCCCCTCTTGTAATTAATAATCAAATATTTGAACTATTTGTTGAAAAGGAAGAAAGCATAACTAAGCAGCATATTGTTGTTCAATTTGCTATTCTTTCCTTTCTCTTTTCTTTTCTTTTTTTTTTCTTTGGTGAGAAATTTAGCAGAAAAGTTTACTTTCAATTTCTTTTGCTTCAGAAAAAAAAAAAAAAAAAAGAAAAAAGAAAGAAAAAAATTTGTCATTCTAATAGAATTTTTTTCCTTTCAATAAAAAAAAATTCTTTTTTTTTTTTTTTTCTCTTTCTATGTCATTTTAATAGTAATAATTTTATTTTAAAATACACATTTTTATCATTTTTTTTTCTTTTGCTATTGATATTTAAAGTATGATAATAACAGAAATGATAATATAATAAGCAATGATAAAAAATGATAACGATGTTGACAATGATAATTCATCGTCATCCATAGATGACAATTTTTACACTAATTAACACGAGAAAATGTTGTTGACATAGGAAACTATGTGTTAGTGCTAAAAAATTTTTCTTCTCATTTAATTACTTGTTATCATTTTCTAATTAATCATTATTTTATTTCATTATAAAATTTTCATAGCAAATGTATTAGTTAAGGAAGTAAAGAATTTTTCGTATGTAATTTCAACCTTTTAACATTCGAATTTTTTCCTTTCATTGTATTTTGGAATTTTTTTTTTTTTTTCTTTTGATGTTAAAAGAGAAAAAAAAAAAAAAAACCTTTGAAAGTGCTCAAATATGTGCAAATTTTTATCAATGATTATTATTTGTATGTTTTTGAAATACAAACGAAATGCAACAAATAATGTATTTTGGAATTTATTCTTTTTTCCTTTTTTCTCGAGAAAGCTAACAATTTTCTCTTTCTCTCGAGAAAGCTAACAATTTTCTCTTTCTTTTTTTTTGTTGTATAATCAACGTATAAATGTAAGTAATTAATGATTAGCTTATTAGTATAACTTACTTTGTTGAGTTTTAATAAAAATTAATGATTAGCTTATTAGTATAACTTACTTTGTTGAGTTTTAATAAAATCAAATTTATCAGTTGATTTAATTAAATGAACTGATAAATTTTGATACTTTTATTAACGATTACAAATGCGGAAATGAAGCAAAGCAAGCAATTTTTGTTATCAGTTCAAATAAAGAAAAGAAAACTTTCATTTTTCGCTTCTCTCGAATAGTGCTATCATTACAGGGACAATTAAAATATAGCGGCGGAAAAGGACAGATGAATGATTAGAGTGGCGGAATAGTAATTATAATTTATATGATAATCAAATATCGAACAAAGTCTGATTGTTATATTTTTTTTTTTTTTTTTTTTTAACAGAAATGATAATCTGAACGATTTTGAGAATGGTTCATTATTTTCATTTCTAAATTTTAGTGTAATTTTAAAATTCTTATTGGATTATTTTTGTCATCAATTTTTGTCAGTTCATTTCAATTTGTCAATTTTGATGTTTGCAAAAAAAAAAAAAAAAAAAAAAAAAAAAAACGATTGTATTGCTAACATACAAAGATTATTGTGTTAGATTTCTTTTTTATATTTAATAAAGAAATAATTATTATCAAATTTTTAAATTATTTAGCTTAGCAAAATTTTTGTAATTTTTGATCAAATATTATAATCAATATGATCATTCAATGACAGTAATCTTTTTTTGTATACATTAATGATCTAAAAGCATATTAAAATTTCGAAATTAAAAACTTATAATTATTTATCAAGAAAAAGAACAATCTAATAGTTATTTTCATTGATAGAGTTTAATTTTTCAATTGAAATTTCAGATACTTATTTTTTTACTAAAATAATAAAGTGATTAGCTGTTATCAGTGAAATTGAAAATCAATGTTAAACTGATAAAATTGAATGATTCATCAATGGAGTTTGTCTTGAGAGATACACGAATAAATTTCACTCTGTCTTTTTTTATTTTTTACATCAATTTCTAATTTCAAACTATATTATTACACAAATAGTTGCTTTCTAGAAAAAATCAAAAATTCAAAGATTTTAATTCAAAGATTTCTATGATTTGTCCCATTCTTGAAAAAAATTGAAAGACTAATAGATTATCGGAGTGAAAATTTTGAATATAAATATTTTTAAAAATGATGAATGGTAATATTTTTCAATTTCTATAAGAGATTTCCATTAATTAGACAGACAATATTATCTATCATTTGTCCCATTCAGACTAATCTATGTGACGCATAAATAAATTTTCTTTTGTTCAAAATACTTTCATTGATTCACTTTTTTTGATTGCTTGCTTTTTTTTTTTTTTTTTTTTTTTTTTGAATTTAAATAAATGCATTAACTTCTACTTTTAACTTTTAGATTTCATTTTTGAACTGTACACTTACCTATTCCTATAGGTATTGCAATCTTTTAAGTAATAATATAAATGGATTAATGATAATTAAAAAGAATTTAAAGAAGTGAAAAAAAAAAAATAAAAATTATTCTATCGTTTCCGACTAGCATAGAACAACTAAAGTTAAAGATAGCATCAGTCATTTGAAAGTATTTAAAATTCGCTTTAAGTTAGGAACAAACTTTCAACGAAAAATTTAAAAGCTCATTTTTTTTTTTTTTTTTGCAATACACTGATAGTTTTTATGTTACAATTTTAATGTATATTCATACTTTCTCTTTTTACTTTCTATTCAATTGTAGTTTCAATTTTCTGTTTAAATTTGATTTATTTCATTCACATAATCACTATAATGACCAATAAAATCGAGATTTTGTAAATTCTTCCTACCGATAAGACATTAAAAACACAATCTTTTTCACTTTTCTCCTCATTACTTACCCGAGATATTTCAATTTATTAGGAACAATTAACCAATTCCTATATTATAGAATAAAACACTAACTCAGTTGGCTTTATTGAAATATTTTGAAATTTTCAAAGCTATAACACCTGAAATATTCTCAGTTATCATTGCATTCTCGAGAAAAATGAACCAGAAGTAAAATTTTCGGGAGTAAGAGAAGCTAAGTATTACATCATCAGAATCCATGAGTTGTCAAATCTTCAGAAATCTAACGTATGGGATGGACGGACGTGGAATGCGTTATACTAATAGCTAAAGCTATTTGGATCAGAATTCTTTGTAGTTTGAAATTATCACTATTTCAATGATCTTTAAAGAATATATGCTTAAGCAGAAGAAAGTAATATATTCATTAAATTTTAGACTTCATCAAATGTTACTGCTTTTTAAAATCATTACTATAATAGAATAGAATTTAGTCTGAAATAAACAAATCATATGTGTTTACATACAAGAAATACTAATGTAATTAGTGTATCTCTTATAAAAGCTTTGTCGTCGTAGTCTTCAACTGATATTATTTTAAAAGACAGAGATAATTGTGATAAAAGATATATGCAAAAAAGATGGATAGAATTTAAATGAAAACTAAGAAATTTCATTCTATTAGGTTTATTTTATTTATTTTTCGCTGCTTATTTCGCTGCTTAAAGATGAACGCTTATTTTATTTATTTTTCGCTCTTTGTTTACATTTAGAAATAAACGAATCTTCTTCCAGTACTAATCAGCTTTGCAAATTAACTACTATTCATCGAATTTAATCCATAATTTAAATTTATGCTATGAATGAAATTTGAATTTTTGAATAGTTTGTAGCATTGTCTTCGTAAAAATTTTCATCATTATATTATCAATGATAGTAGTAGCATTTGGCTGATTGAAAATTTCATTTTATTGAAGGTATTTCATGTTGAGTGATTATAGACCTATGTTACCTTACTAATTAGTGTAATGAATGTATTCCTTGGCAGATGTACAAAGGGACGACCATTTGGCAAATTTTAACAAATGACCCATCCATCCATCCATCCATCTATCCATCCTCTCTACCCTTAGGATTATTGCATTTGAAACTTTTAAATGAAGCTAAAAGTTATAGCTAACCCATTTCTCCCCCTAGATCTATCTTCTAATCCAGTTTCCGTTCTATCACTTTGTGTTATGTATGGCCCAGCACTTCTAACGATCACTACGACTGCGGGTAAGGCCAGAAAGAGGCAGGCCACGGAGACTAACCTTCCCCACGAGCCTTACTTATCACATCCATCCCTCAACAGATCGATCCTCCAAGCCCATCCACTGCGCCACATGTCGCTCCCCGCCTCCTTTCCACAACCGCCCCACAACCATACAATCGTCTCCCTTCCATCCTTTGGGATTGGCACCGATCTTCTCCCCATCTTCACACTCTGTTCTGCTAGTGCTTCTGCTAACATTGCATATATCTGTCATTGTACCCAACCCTACCCTAACCCTACCCAACATCTTATCCAATCCACCACTCCACTCTATCCTCCCCTAATCTTTCCACCATACTTTCCCATTATTTTATTCCTTTTATCCTACTACCTACTTCAACCACTTCCCCCCCAGGTCATCTGTTACTATACCATTTCCATCCTACCAAAAACCTCTCTCTTCCATTTGCCATAAAACTATAATTACAATTCCTAAACATTGAATATTTCTCTTTCAAAGACCGACCATCTTTACATCACGTATGCCACCACGTCTTCCTAATCTTTTGTATTCTCTTTAGAGTAATTTCTGGGCAAGAATTTCCCCGGTATTTCCATACCCATTTAGTGGTGTACACCACCTTTGTCACTTTTTTGTTTCTCAGTGCTTTAGTTGAGCGGTAAATTACCCACTTTGCCTGTCAACGACCCTCCCGCCTACATTTTACCCTTCGAACTGTTCATTTTGTCTTTTTGTTGCTGAAAGAAACAATTTATTAACATAGAATGTCATCTTCAAAGCTTGTAGTAAATTAATCTTAAGTGTGACCAAAAAGGTACGAAATAAATATGAATTATCGTTGGAATCATTTTCAATTTCCTCCAAATATTTTTATAATAATTGCTGTTACCTTCTTAGATATGTATGTTTTCTTTTTTTTAAAAATCCAACAATTATTTTAATATTAAAATAATTTCCAACAATTATTTTAATGATTGTTGATTTACTTAGAAACATTATATAACTGACCGATTGCTTCACTGGTCATTTTCATTTCTTGAAATAATTATTTGGAAGATTAGGAATATTTTTGAGATTAATTTGCATAATTTTAATTATTATTTCACATGCTATTAAAAATATGTTTAGTGGGAGAGAATCTGAGTGAAGAAAATGATGAAAAAGATTGGGAAAGAGTAAAATTTAGTAGAGAAATTTTTTTTTTTTTTTTTGATTGCCGTGCAAATATTATGGATAGATCGAAGAGTGAAAAAACCTGTTTGATGTGTTGAGTCCTGTTTGGGTAAGTTCCTACCATTTTACTTACCTGAAGTTTTCATCAATGTTTTTATCATAATATACCTGTCCCATCCTAATAATATCTCTTTCCTTCCTTTCTCTTTTTCTCCTTTTCTATTCCTCTTTCTTTCATCTTTTCCTCTATTTTTTTCTTTGTTATATATTTTCAATGAGTTAATTGTATTTTACTCATGTAATTGTCTCTTTTCTCGTGCTTTTCACATGTTTAAAAGATAGTTTTAAAAAAAAAAAAATGAGGAAAGGAGAGAAAAGAGAGAGAGAGACAGAAAAAGAGAGAGAGAAGAAGAATACAATCAAGAATACTGTGTCGTAGTGAAAGTGACAAATAGTAATTCTCGTTGCTAACCAAATTTGTCAAATGCTTTGTCATCTATATTGCTACACTGATAGCATACTAGAAAGAGATAAGATAATGTTTACATTAGTGTTTTCTTTTTTGATTTTTCTTCTTAAATAATTAATTGGATGATTTTAGATTAAATTTTCAATGTTTATATGCATTTATTTCTATTTGAAGCGAATACTTTCTTTTTTTTTAATTTTGATAAAATAAATTAAAATAAATTTAATCTAATTTGTATGGCTTTGTTAATCAGAAAAAAACTTTCTAGCTGCCACTTTAGTGTGAATAAATTTTACATTTATTGAAATAATGCAACGATTTTTTTTTTTCCATTTAATCTGCATAATATCTAAATAATGCTTTTGTGATTGCCCACTTTCTAATTTTCAAATTTTAATATGCAAAGTTATATATGAATAATACTCTCATCATACATCATACAACACTACTAATCTAAAAGAATTCAAATTACTCAAATTAAATGATGATCAAAAAATAAATTTTATTTTTAAATGAAATTATTGTCTTCTCTTTTTAACTGAAATAAAATGCTTAAATTTCGTCCTTTTTTTTTTTTTTTTTCTTTTCTTTTTTCCTAGCACATCAATCTAATTTATGTTATAAATTTTTTTAACATAAAAAAAAAAAAAAAAAAAAAGAAAAATTTGTAATAACAAATTTCTCATTTTATTCTATCTTCCCCGTTCTTTCCTCCCTTTTTTTCCTTATGTATTAGTGAAAATTATGATGTAATGTCAAATTAGTGATAAATAAAACTGCTATATTATTATCATTGTTATTGTTGTTGTTGTTGTTTTCTTTATCATCATGTTCATCACCACTGTTGTTGTTTTGTTTATCATCATGTTCATCACCACTGATATTTTGCTAATCATAGTGATTTCTAATGATGCGCTGTTGTTCTATGTTCCGCCTATTGGTTGTTTAATTGAAAAAAAAAGAAAAAAAAAGGAGGAATTTTCCCTTTCTTTTTCCATACCTACTTTTGAAAACTTACCACACACATCATTCAAGTATGTATGTATATATATAACACACATACACACACACACACACACATACACACCATATGGTGACATTTTCATTTCATTTAATTCTTTCAACATTTTCATCCCTCAATTACCATTTTCTATCTCATTTTTTTTGCTGTGATGCATGCACATGCAAAATAAATTTTAAAATATTATACTATCTGTGATGCATGCACATGCAAAATAAATTTTAAAATATTATACTATCTGTGATGCATGCACATGCAAAATAAATTTTAAAATATTATACTATCTGTGATGCATGCACATGCAAAATAAATTTTAAAATATTATACTATCTGTGATGCATGCACATGCAAAATAAATTTTAAAATATTATACTATCTGTGATGCATGCACATGCAAAATAAATTTTAAAATATTATACTATCAGTATGATTTCAAGAAAAGAAAAGAAGGAAGAAAGGATGCAATTATTTACAAACATTTGTATTTTCTTAAATAAATATAAGAAAAAATGATGAATGAATGAATGAGAAATGAGCGCATTTTGTTTATATAAAAAAAAAAAAAAAAAAGTTTGAAAGAATTAAAATAGAAATTGTAAATTTTTATGGCTTTAATACAAAATTCTTTGCAATATTTGCAGAAGAATTATTGCTTAATTTTATTTTTGCCAAAAAAAAAAAAAAAGAATTAAGTTTTAGAATTTGCTACTTTTATTCGTTTTCTTCTTATCGTACTTCTTTTCCTTCCTTTTTTTTTTTTTTTTACTGTTTCAAAATTGATTAGAGAATGTGAGCATTACTGGTTTGATTGTTTGATTGGTTAGATGACGACAAAAAAAAGAAAAATTGATTCTATCATTTTAGTTGTGAGATTTCATGTGAAAGATAAATGAATGGAAGCAGTTTAGAAGTGTCAAAATATAGAGTTTTTGCATGAGAAATGTTTGAGGTAAGCGCAAAAAGCCCATAACAATTTAATCTTTCAAATAAATTTTCTAACAAATGATTGAAATAATTGGTATCGTTCCAGTTTAATTGTAAAAATTTTTTCTTATTTTTCATTTCATTAAAAATAATGATAATTGATGATAAGAAATGATGAAAAGCGAAAGTTTATAAAATATATAGCTTAAAGTAATTTAGCATGAAAAATTTTTCCGTGAAATTTCTCAAATTTTTAGATTATTTAGAAAAACTAGAAATAGCACTTAGTGACTCTTTCATTTGTTGTTGTCATTCATACCTCCAATGCAATTATTGTTTCGGATGAAAACGACAAAATTGACACTAACCAGGTGTTTTTTAATACTTCTATTCCTACTTTTTGTTTGCATATGTGGGTCTGTCTGTTTACACAATCACATACACACACACACACACACACATATAAATGATGTGTGTGTGTGTGTGTGTGTAATGCATACTGTCATTTCCAAAAACAGGAAGGCAGTCGAGAATTGTTTTAAGAAGAAGGCCAACCAAGTATAAGAAAAAAGTGAACGGATTTACTGACAGTTATTATTATTAATATAATAATAAAATAACAAATAATATTAATAATAACAATTAACAATAATGATAATATTAATAATTGGTATTAACATTAATAGTTAATAATACTAATAATATTAATAATAAAAATAACAATAATAATAATGAGTAATGTTAATGACATTAATAATATTAGTAATAATAAAGTAGTAATGATATGATAATGACAGTTTGTAGTTGATAGTAGTAGTAATATTAATAATAATTATTATTATTATTAATAACATTGACAATATTAATAATTATTATACTGACAATGATAATAATTAACAATAGTAATAACGATAATAATATTTTTAATATCAATAATAAATAATATTAATAATGAGTAATATTGATAATATTGATTAATGTTAATTAATAATAGATAATAATTAAGTAATAATAATAATAATAAGAATAATAATGAAGAGTTGGAATTGCTTCGTACCTTACGTGTAAGGTACTTCCCATTTACTCTTCAAATAATAGATGTTTTCTTTTTTCTTTTTCTTTAATCAAATACTTCATTTGATTATTTTTACATGTCTTACCATTGTTTATTTTCTGTCAGTTAATTACTTAATTAGCTAATTGTTATTTTATTAGAATTTTTAATTGCTTTTATCTAATTTAAATGAATATTTATGAGAATAAATGAAATTGAAATATGCTATAGCTTCTTAATTGTGAGTTTTTTTTTTTTTTTTTTTATAATTTTGAAAGAACAATCAAAATTTTTTCTTCTTCAGATTTAGTTTCTTTATTTTATAGTTTTCATTAATGATATTACACTAATATATATCAGACTAGAGTGATAATAAAATGTATTTGTTGAATAGCACATGAATGGGTGACTGTCACAGTTATTATGTGAGATGGTTACTGATTATCATTACTGTTATTATCATTATCAATGATAATAATTGTTTATGTTATTTATTTAGGTAATAATTTGTCATTTATCTTAGTTTCTAGTAAATATTTAAGTTAAACAACTTGACTAGAATGTAAACTTTAAAAGCACTTTTCTCTTCTCTGTTTCAAATGACTTACTTGTTTTTTGCATCTCTGCATACATCATTATCATCATCGTTATTGTTATCATTAGGGGAATAAATTCACTCTCTCTTCTCTTCTTTCTTCTTTGTCATTTCTGTGTTTAATTTCTTGCAGGTATTTTCTTCTTGGCGAACAAATTTATTAATGTCATCGTCATTGATGACAGCAATGAGATGATGATGATAGTGACAGTGATGATAAGAGTGATGGTGATGATGATAATGATGACGATGACGATGATAATGATCACACTGTTTGTGGATCCTTGTTAATGCATACCCTCGCTCTCTTTCTCTCCCTTTCTCTTTCCCTCTTCTCTTTTATTAATCTTCATCTTTTACTTCTCCTTTCTGTCCCCTCCTCTTTTATTTCACTCACATTTTTCTCTTCTTGTCTATTAAAGTCGTTTTCCTATAGTTTCTCATTCTTTGATAATACTTTCTCCTCCAGTAACCCTCACTCCTCCCACTCTTCTCCTCTTTTTCTCGACCTCTTCCTTTCCCAATCAGAAAACTCATTTTTTGGAAACTTTTTTCTCGGCAGTTGCTGTTCGTCCCCGCTACCCCTATCTCCTACCCTACCCGACCACTTTACCCCGCCACTTACCATATCCTTTCCCCCGTCCTGCTTACCTCATTTCTCCCCCCGAAATTTGTGTGGCTTTTTGAGTTTTTTCCCTGGTTCATGTTATCAGAAATGATTTGTTAGAGGAGTTGGTTATCAGTTGTACCTGTGCCTTCTTTCATTTTTTCATAACATTATCACTTATCACTTCTAGTTTATATATAAATGGAGTATCATCACCATGATGCAGTCTATTTACAAAGCAAATAAGAAAATTTTAAGGTCTTTTTATTACCAAGTAAGTGGTATATTTTGTGAATCATTTAATCATTTATCAGTAGAATCATATTTACTGGGCATTTTTATTTTAACAATATCATTTGCATGCTATGATAGCATTATATGTTTTGCTGATCATTAAAAAACTCTGATTTCTTAAAAATGTCTTGCATTTGTGATCGTTTTAGTTATTTGCATTTTGGAAGGAAGAAGGTTCTAATTGTTGTTATCAGTGATTACAGGGCAATGGACCTGGGAGAGGGAATGTGTATGGTATGTGGTGATCGTTCGGCTGGTAAACATTATGGCGTGATGGCATGTTACGGTTGCAAGGGTTTCTTTCGACGAACCATCCGTTCCGGACAATCATACACTTGTCGTTTTATGCAGAAATGCTCTATTGATAAAGGTTGGAGTTGCTCATTTATAAAAGTAATTGATTAGCAACAGTCTTATTTAAGTGTAGTATATAATCATTGCAGGTCTCTTATTAGTGTCAATTAATATTTTTTGAATTATAATATGAAAGACTAAAAGAACACAATGTATTTTTCGTCATTATTTTCATTTTTATAGATCAACGTAATGCCTGTCGATTTTGCCGTTTTCAACGATGTCTAGAAGTGGGCATGGAACCTGATGGTAATATTTTTTGCTGGTTCATTTGTAATTGTCCAAATAAATATTTTTATAATCTCTGCGAAAATTACAAAATAGTAGGAATTAGACGAATCATTTTCTGTCACACCAGTGATAGTTCTTGCATGACATTGATTGTTTAGATAGTGCTGTACTAGACAAATCTTTATCTTTGTTATTGTATTGGATAAATATTTACTTTTACTTCTCATACTTCAGCAATTCGCCCTGACCGTGACATCATCGGAAAACAGAAAAACCCACGGCGAAAAAAGCTGAGACGTGAAGATAGTTTATTACCATCACCAGGGGCTGACTCACATTGGTAAGTTGTTTTTTCGAAAAGTTAATATCATGCTATAATGTATGTAACATTGAAACATATGGTGCTGGAATTATTTGTAGTGTTGATAGTAGTCTTTATACTGTTTATTTTTCAAATTGTTAATTCATGTGTATGTAAAATTATGGTCGCTATTACGTTTTTGTTCTTTTCTGTTGGACCTCTCCAGGAAGATAGCTTTATGTTCGTAATTAGAAATTTTGTTGAAAAATTAAACACAAGTTTGATTTATATTGCTATATCGATGGATTAAAAATGCTGCTGCTTATCTAGATAATAGCGCTAATCGATTTTAACTAGAGCGTTCAAAATGTCCTGTTGAAATTGCAAATGATATGTCAGAATTTGAATGAAGTTGTTTTACTGAGCGTCAGTTTCAGTTCACAACAAGAAGATGCCTTACTTACCTACCTCCTCGACACCGAACTGCAAGCAATGAGCTCGATTAAACGGCTTTCGGTGGCAACACCGATTGGAATTGCGAGGGTTAAAGTTGATCCAGATTTGGAACTGAGTGGAATTTTTCAGAATAGATATGTTTTGGATAGCGATCGCTTCGATGTAACTTTTATTGTTGCAGGATCCTTATTTTATCAGAATAGGGATAAAAATAAGGCACACAACTCTTACTTTTTATATATCGATATTATTTTGCAAATTATTGGTGATATTCTAGTAGATAGTGCTAATAGGTAACATATATTGAGAGAGTGATATAAAATATGAAGTTTCAAATACAAGGATATATTCCTAAATTATGACCATTTCTGCAGATATGTTATGAAGCAGGACGTACGGCGACAGTCGAACAATTATCTCAAGCAGTACGACGGTATATCGGTGCAGCGGTTGATTGGATTGACGCGCTGTTCTCACTCGTCAATCTAAGTGAATGCAATGAAAAAGTAATAATATCGATAATCTACTACTCATTTTTTTTAACAGAATTAGTAATTAGTTTTGAGAATTTTAACTGAATCCGAATGGGACATTAGTTCATCTGTTAAATTAACTTTTTCACTGTGCAAATCACATCATGCATTAAGGATTGTTTGAGCAACAATAATCAGTACATTGTGAGTTATATTCCAGATACTGAGAAAATTTAGTATTTTATTTATCACTAGTTAGTACACTGAATAGTTATCTCTGAAAAAAAATTTCTTAAAGTCAATCCAACTTCTAGATTTAGGTTAACTTGGAAAGAAATGTAGGAACAAAAAGAAATATACGCAGTTTAAGAATAAACGTCATTTATGAAGCAAAATATTTGTGAATTAGGATTAATAAGAACTATCCTATACAAAGATATCTACAGGTAAAAATTTAACGATGTACTGAAGAATACATAAATGTAAGCAGAAAAAATAAAGAATTGAATATAGAGAAAACCAAACTAGTTATATACATTTATTTAGGAAGTATTTAGGAACAAAACATATATAAATTACTTGTATGGAATACGGAAAAACATATAAAATTAAAATTAAATAAGTCGTCTATTCTGTTCTTTAGTCCAATTCATTTTGCAGGTTTTTGTGTTGAAAAGTTCATTTGCCGCATTTTGTGCATTCACACAAGCTGCACGAACGGCACAAACGACATCCGATCCAGATTTGTTGTGCTTGTGCAATAGAACTGTAATTCCGCGACAAACACCTAGACATCTGCTTGAGAATAAGTAATATTTTCTATCAAGATAGATAAGTCAGAATTTCATACGACATCTTTTCTATTCTTTTCTGTGTCTTTTTTTCATTTTTTATTTCTTTAGACTTTTTGAAATTTATAGAAGAAAGTATTTGCTACTCTTTTCCAGTTATTCAAAACCAGCTGTCTGATAAATTGCTATAGTTAGCTGCTGAAATACTTATTGTGAAATTCGTAGTCTAGCCAGGATACATGATTGTAAAATTTTTTTCTTTTTTGAATCATTACTGGAACAAATAATTATTTCAATAGAAAAGGAAAGGAGTAATTGCATTTCATAAACGTGGATATAACTGTTTGTAGCAGATGTCGTAATACATCAAAGATTGTCAGGAGCAGCTGTTTCACAGATAGAAGAATTTTTTTCCTTTTTTTTTTTTCTGGGAAATTACTTTTCGAAAAAAGAAACTTTGCTAATGTTTCGTAATTATATCTTCTTTAATATTAATTGTGAAAAAGAAGGAGTCTTTCAAATCTTTGATCCTGTCTTTCGTTGTTGACTGACTGCTCATAAATTACGTACTGTGGATTTTCTATTTGCGTATGGAAAAGAATTATGGTGTTTCCAAGGAATTATTTGGTGTGTTAAGAATCACGTAGTATTGGAGTGGTGGTTTTATATTTGCTCTGTTGGAAAAATCTCAGTTGTACAGTTATCAGGTATATGATAATCATGAAAGGGTAATTATTTGTTATAGCTTTTTGTCGAACAATATGGCTGCTCGAATACTGGATGAATTGACACAACCCATACGGAAGTTGCTACTTAATGAAGCTGAAATTGTCTCACTAACAGCGCTTGTTCTGTTGGATGCCGGTAATTTTTTTAAATTTAAAGTTTCAAAACATAGGTCATCTGAGGTTTTACTAATGTAATGCGCAATACGTCCTATTCTCTGTATTTCTTATTCAATATTTTATAGTCCTGATTAATCGTAATATTTTATTGCAGTATTAGAGCACTGTTATTATTTTCCATATGATCATATTAAAGATTCTTTTGATAACATAGTTTATTTCAGATGCACCAGGTTTAAGCTTGGAAACATCGCAAACCTTAGGAGCACTACGAGATCGCGTTCAGCATGTATTATTCCAAATGATTCGCGATCGTGTAAGTTCTGCGGAACAACCAATTTCTGCTGCTATATCGCGTTTTGGCAATATACTCTTGTTACTGCCACCATTAGCGGTAAGGAAGTTTTTCTTAATGAAAATTGAAAGAAAATATAATTTAATGATACATTTGTGAAGGTAAAAAGAATGATATTTGGTGTCGAATTATATGTTTTCTGGAAATTATTGAATAATGAACATGTGTTTACATTCAACAGAATTCATCTGGCATTTCGAACAAATTAATTAATAATTCTAGAAAATTTCTTCGATTTTGTGCGAGAATGTGCAGTTTGCTCGAATGTTTGGTTGTCAGACGATAGATCCGTTGTTGATCGAAATATTCGTGGATTCACCTGGCGAAATAATTCCATCACCAACAGCTAGAGAGCGTGCCGATGTTTCTACACAAACTTTTTTGCAAGCTTCGCCACAACAGCAGACGACATCAGCAGATGTAGATGACTTAAGTTCGGTTCATCTAACACCGCCTCCGACTGCTAATTTATCAACGTTATCACCTTTATCAATACCCAATCCTGGGTCGGTGATGCATGGTCGTGTGCAACAACAGCAAGTAATGTCTGGTAGCGGAACGTCATCATCACCTCATCAACCTCAGCCGCAACGTGTTACTCCAATCATTGTACCGCCTGGACCCAATACCTCATACAATTTTTATTTCCCATACTCAGGGCAATTCTCAGTTTCAGGCACCTATCCAAACCATGCCCAACAGCCACCGTCTGCTTCGGCTACTGGCACCTATGTTTCACAAGCAGGAATATTTGATTCTGGTCATTCTGCTAATTCTGCTGATGTCACTAATACTTTCCGTTATCTTTAAATTTGATGAGTAGCTATCCCAGATAGAAAAGTTTGCGGCAATCTGAATTTTAGTACCGATTGAATGACTTGTTTTGAACATTAAAAATTTGTTGTTTATCTGGGTATATTTAGCTACGCATTCGTTTATCCTTGAAAAGGAACGCTTAATGTAATGTCTTCTTTAATGAATTAGATTTAGACCATCATCAAGAGGAAAACTAAAGATTTTAACTTGATTATGTTATTCATTCACAGCTAATATGTCTATCTCTTTTTTCTCCTTTATCTTGATGCATTCGGTCTCTTATAATTTCATTTCTTAATCTGTGGTTATTAGAGGATCAGCTCTATGCTTAAAACGCCTAAAATATGAATGTGAAAATGGATAAAGCCATGTCTTGAATTGGAAATCAAAAGTTATTAAAGTGGTAGTGGATTCAGTGGGATGTTTTAAATTTTTCCAATTTTCTTTCCGCTTCCAAAATATCTTCCAAATTTCACTGTATTTGAATGAAGTATGACGCGATGAATTTCTTACATTTCATAAGTCTTAATTTACAAACTTGAGAAAGTAATAGCTTATTTTGTTATCAAAGCACAAAATACATATGCGACACATGTCTGTTCATGTGTGTCTCTGATGTTCCACATTTTTATTTTTCTTTTAATTTCTATTTTATTGGTTGAAGTCATTTTTATGATGTTGCTTTTCATCATTTTTCCACTCACGTACATGTCTCTTGGTATATACAGGTGTGCAACTAATCCGGTGAAGATTTTTTTTCGTTATTCATGTTTATTCAATTGTTATCATTATTAGTTGCTATCATTATCATTACTTCGTCATATTGATACTGGTATGAATGAAATTTTGACAGCTGGAATTAACCGGTCTGTCCTGTACAAGTAAAGTCAACGAGTGAGCAACGTTTATCGCTTTTTCCCTTCTTATCTTCTCCATTTCTGCTGTTCTACCTTACAGTTTTTCATGCTTATGTTTTCATATGGTATTTTGTGTAGTATTTAACTTTGTATTGTTTTAAAATTTTCCTTTCACTGATTCGCCCAATGCGTGGTCCATTTTTTGTTTTCAACAAAATATATACCTCAATTTTTTCATCGTTTCCATTCAGCTTGTGTTAGTGAAATTGATTTTTGTAATTGTTTTAGACGTCAAATACATTTGCCACTACTCAATTATTTGTATTTAATGTTTTTTTTTTTTCTCTTTTCGATTATTGTTGCCTTTATTTTAACTTCCTTTTTTGTATTGTTTGGAAGGGGCTCTGACAAAAATTTCCAAAACTTTCGCTTCTTAAAAGAGCAAAAAGTTCCGTTATATTCTTTTAATTTTCATATGTTTCGTATAGTGTGGAAGATAATGAAAGAACTGGTATTGACATTTTTTTTCATTTTCTGTGTGTTATATCAATCGACAAGAAGGAAAAAAAAAAGTGCGGATACATTTGCCGTTGTCATTCTAATGTGGTTGATAATGATAACGAATAACGAATGTGAAAGGGGTGAGCAATAGTGTCATCTAGTTGAAAGGGAAAAGGGACGAAAAACTCGAGTATTGTTAACTTTGAAAAAACGGCATGGCTAATTTTTAAAAATTTTTAAGAAGGATTCTAAACTTTTGTCTTAAACTCTACACTGGCACCTAAACTTGGTAATTTTCTTTCGATAATTATTGAGTTGAATAATTTAGTCACAAAATATGTGGATTTACTACAAACCTTTTATTGTTCGTATGTAGCATCTGAATGTTAATTCGCAGAATTTCCAACGTGGAATCCAAGTCTATCTGTTGCGATGCTTTCAATAAATAAGTTACATGAAAGATAACAAATTATTGAGAAGTATACTGATTACAAGCATTAGCGGTTACATAGCAAATATTACTAGAACAACTAGTACAATACGGATATTGAAAATCTCGCAATACAAACCTTCAGAGATAAAAGAAGTACAAATACATTCCATCGGTACGAGATTTCTCGACAGCCCTGTTAATTTCGCTCCCCTTAGCCAGAATTGGACAGTGTTATTCCCTCTATTATCTCTCAGGTTTTGTAGACTCTCTATACTTATGTTGAATAGCTTAAGTACTTTTTCATTAAATCTTTCTAAATTGAAAACCTTTTTATTAAATGAGGTAAATCTAGTCTTAATTAAACTCTCACCTGAGAATTCCTCCTCTCCCAAAGCTGCTTCTGCTACCTTCCTCGATACCTGTCTAAGCTTGACTGGAGCAGAACATTTTGGATGCTGCAACGATGTGAGGGTCGCTGTGAAAAATTATCATACAAGGAAGACATCATATTTTATCTCAGTATTTTAGCAGATTTCACAGGGATCGGTGATTTTAATCTTTCTCAAATTAGATACATTGAATCTTCCTTCAGAGACTTTTCGAGACTCACTAAGGTGCTAATTTTTTATCATTGAGAACTATTCAAGTGTTATCGTATGGTCCGACCACATTTGATTTAAATACTCATCAAAAAATGAGAATTTGATGTTGAATTAAGTTTACGTTAGTCAATTAAGACGATTGTTTACATGAACACTATTTGCAATAATTGTATGAATATCATTGTCAGTACTACTAAAATATAATGTATTTTCTTATCATTTGTATGAATAGTCCAGGAATTTATCACTTAGGGAATGTTTAATTGCAGGATTGTAAAGACTAAATTTTGTTTTTTTTAATTTCAAGAAAGTTTTACAGAATCTATAGAATTCAACGAAAAGATCTGATTTACCTTTCGTGAATGAGCGACATAGACCAAGTGATATGAATTATTTATTGTTATTCTTGGTACTGTCCTTATATTACATAGATGGAAAAATTTCAACAGAAATTGAAGATCCGTATCAAGTTTTGGGTGTTTCACGCAAAGCTACCATCAAAGAAATTAAGCATGCTTATAAAGCATTAGTTAAAGAATGGTAAATTTTTTTTCTCTTTGTTCAATCCAACGAGTGATTCCTTTTGAGAGATATAAATAATTCCTGAATTTTGGTATTAAGTAAAATATTTATATAAACATGCATTTATGAAGGATATTTCTAGGCACCCAGACAAGAGCGAAGAGCCGGATTCACACGAGAAGTTTATGGCTATCACACATGCTTATGAGGTTCAAATTTAATGTTCTTAATTGTTATTTATAGAAAACAACGTCTTGAAGGCTTTCAGAAACATGATCAGAAATGAAATATACATATTATAGTCATTTGTTCGTTCATCTTTACATTCTATGTATAACTTTTTAGATTCTCTCAGATCCAGTGAAAAGAGAACGCTATGATAAATTTGATTCATTCGATGACCCACCTTCTAGCCATGCATATACGCATTATTCATCTGATGATTTGGTAAATGATTCTTCATTTTTTAAAGATAATTCATTTTTTAAGATAAGTATTAGAACTCGAGAACCATTCTTCCAATTTATTTAGAAATAGATTTGACATTTTTGCTTAATATCTCAACAAACGTTTACTAAAATATTATGTAGCTGACCTTATAAGGAATTTCTCATCATTCGCAGTTGTGATTAGATGTTTAATTGATTGATAGTTTTGAACTTGTGATTTCATCATCTGAAATTTGAATTATGTGTCATTTTTATAATTTTATATGTTATGTAATTTGGAAAATACTTTGTATAAAATGAACTAGATTATTATTCATAAAGCAAAATTGGACACTAGAAATAACTGAAGGTATTTCTTCGTTCGTTTTCCTAATGTACAGTCATTCATTTGTTTTAGTTTGGCTTTGGTTTTGGTGGTTTTGATAACGGCAATTCTTTTTTCCAAAAACACCGTATCTCCATGCGGATATTTTCGCATGCATTGATGGGACGTAGTTATTTTCAACCAATTATAATATTTGCATATTCCGGTTATTGCCAACTTTGTTTCCACTTGGAACCTATTTGGCAAAGTGTAGTAAACGATCTTGAACCGCTTGGTAAGATTCTCCATTATTTCATTCCAAACAATCTTTTTAACTTTATTCTCCTTTGCTTACTTATAATTATCTGGTACTCATAGAGATATAATTATCTGGTACTCAATAATACTCATAGAGAAAAATGTTGGAGACCTTTCAATTTTGCATGATATTTTTGAAATTTTGATAGCATGTTATAAGTATTGCAGGCTATGGCATCGGTACAGTTAGTGCAATTACTGACGGTAATTTGTTGGAAAAAATGCGGATCTCTCGACTGCCATCTATTATTGTGGTTGTCGAAGGACGAGTTATTCATTATCGAGGCTCTATGCAACGTAAAATATTGTATTCTGTTTTTCTTATTATTTCTCTTAAGAATATCACTAATATCGCATTTGCAGCACTTTCTGCCAAAGCTGTCCGTATTTTTGCACGTGATGTGATCCCAAATACTTTCTTACTTAAAATCACAAATCATGATGGCTTGCGACGTTTTATTGATCAGTGGCAGACCTCAAACAAGGTACGTTCCTTTTGTTTTTCTATGATTCTTTTAATGGAGATTATAGTTTGATACATTGTTGCTCTGTGGTATTCATTCCTGATCTCTTTTTTTTCGTTCTTATTTTTATCAATGAATAGAGCATTTTCTAGCACAGGATCCATATCCGCAGAAAAATAGAACTCGTATAATTTCCTAATCTTATAGCTTTTTTTTCTTATCTGATATATTTGATAGTTACATTTACTTCTGCAGATTTCTGTTGTAATCTTCGGAAACAAGGAAAATCCTCGAATTCGCTATATGCTTACTGCAATGAAATACGCAACTTTTGCACGATTTGCTTATGTTTATCTGAATGATCAGAGCACAGAAATTGTAAAAATGCGAGAGGCTTTAGATATTACATGTTTCAAATGTGAAAATATTTTAATTTTCAACGATTTCCCACAAGTAAGTTGAAATTGATGGAAATCTGCTATCTTATTTGATTAAAAAAAAAAAAGAAAAAAAAAACTTTGACATGAATTAGTTGTTTTGATGGTTGAACTAATTTACAATTTGAACAAAATAGCATTGTGCTATTACAGAAAGGACCGATTGCTCGTCTTTCGGTTGGTAATGGTCAACAATTCAATATCGACACTATGGGAGAATTTATTGAGCGCAATAAGTATCTCACTTTGCCAAGGGTATGGATTTCTTTTTCAGTTTTTTTTTCTTTTTCATTTAGGGAAAATTTCAAAATTATAGTTATGTCTTTTTTAAGCAAATGATAAGGCCGCTTGCAAGGAGATTACTAATCAGATTTAGATGGTATTATTCTATATGTATCTTTATGTAAACGCTTTGTTTTTACCACTTGTAGAAGTATTTGCAGCTTTCGAGTCAGTCGTATTTCGATGATCTTTGTCCGATCTCATCACGAAGTTTGCGAAGTCTTTGCGTTATCCTCATGACAACAGATTCATCCAGTGATCTGTCGCAGATTGCTTCACTTCGCAATTTTGTTCACAGTCGTGGAGCCAATTTCAAGAACGAAAGATTGCGTTTCGCATATGTTTATGTCGGCAAGCAAAAAGAATTTGTTATGACGTTCTTTGATGGATTATCGCCAAGTGAGCGATCCTCTTTGCAGGTTAGATGCCTTATGGCAGTATTTAAATTGCAAAAACAGTTTTCACTCTGATGCACTTATCAATTTATCTGGCTCACAGAACATCATAAGAACTAACTGTTCATAATATGTTACGAAAGAAATATTGAAAATTAATCTTTCATTTATAAGTGAAGAATTACCTAGATTCTTTTAGAATATGACGACTACATGTTTATTAAAAAAGAAAACAATAATAAAAATTGGGTTGTCAGTGTTTTGAAAATTGCTTTTGTAGGAAACTGGACATGGTTTACTGATTCTTTGGCGTTATGATCAAAAGAAAG
The DNA here is from genome assembly GCF_000002995.4 of Brugia malayi. Lineage (NCBI taxonomy): Eukaryota > Metazoa > Nematoda > Chromadorea > Rhabditida > Onchocercidae > Brugia > Brugia malayi. The sequence goes on along the minus strand of NW_025062476.1, from coordinate 2,532,750 downwards.
TTCGTTTTGCTTGGTTGAGTAATTGGTCAGTAGAGGAAAGCGTTAGTGAAAATGACCTTCAGTTCGAACTGGACGCATATATAAAAGGAGTCAAAAAATTAGAATATCAAGCAACTCTTAAACCAGTGGTATATATTTCTTTGTTTTCTTTTAGTGGTGAAATGGTCAGAAAAGCTTAAGCAATTGTATTCCAATTAAATATTCCAATTTATTATTGTTTTGAGTTATGATCCACTTTGCTACTTCTGGAGCAATGTTTTTTCAATTATCGCTTCTTATCAGTACTATAAAATCACTTTAAACCGAACTTCCTTTCTTTTCGAAAATTACTGGAATTTAACTAAACTTGATGGTTTTACTCTCTCCTCTGTTACAGTTAGATGAATATCGGCCGTCGTGGTTTACTCGCGTTTCACGTGCTGCTGTACGAATGTTTGAAGCTATGTGGTTTAGTCTAACTAAGGAAGAAGCTTTACCATTATTGAGTGCTATAGGAACATTACTGATCATATTTTTCATCGGTTATGGATTAAGTTATGCAAATGCGCTTGAAGAAAAATCTCGTAGTCACGTTTCACAGGTTTGTTGATTATTCTTCCTCGATCATAGTGTGAGTCGAAAAAAAAAACTCCGTATTTTTTTAATGTTTTCTTTTTTTTTTTTTTTTTTTTTTTTAAGCAAAATTAATTATCTTTGTCTTATATTTCAGGAAATAAGGAAAGAAAACAAAGACACTGTTGATGATGATGATCAGTGCCATCCTGAAGATCCGCGTGTCGGGCCTAGAATTAGCAGCAACCGACCACGAGTGCTTAAAAGACAACAAAAGTGAATTGATTTCGTTATCTTATTACCAAAAATAAATTGGTTCCAGTTTAGTTTTCTCATAAGTTTGGAATAATGTCTTAATTTAATTTCAAAAAAGCCTTTAGTCGTGTCTCATTTTTTGTTTAGGATTCTTTGGGATTGGTTGAGGGATTTAAAGTTCTTTTTAGAATAATGCGCGAAATGGAACCAATGATGCATGAATTGAGAGCAGAAACATATTTTGGAATGATCAGACTGCTGAAGCCTGGATGCCGATCGATCGTAGTTCTTGTTGACGAGCAATCAAAGGATATTTTGCTACCACAGTTTGCCAAACATATTTGGCCATTTAGAAAGTAAGGCTTTGTTACGTACGATGTTTGCAATGTTTTTGTTATATCTATCTATTACTATTCTCTCGTTTGATAAGTAGAATAATATGTGTAACTTTTTAGTAATAAAACATTCTCATTTGGTTATTTAATGGTAGAGAAAAACCTTTCTTGGTTCCGTAAACTTTTGGAGCATACATTACCAGCTGAAAGTGGACAAGCACATGAAGGTTGAAAATTTCTTATGATACTCTTTGTTTTAAATTCTTTTTGTTTACTTTTGTAATAGAAATTGAAAATTTTCATATTTTAAACATCGTCATTTACAAAAATGTCTATCATGGTTTTGTGTTATGTACTTTTACTGAAATCTGAGACGGATTAAGATTTCTCTTTTCTCAAAAAAAAAAGAAAAAAACAGAATATGATAGTTCGAAACGGGAATTATAGAACTATAGCATATTAGTCCGTTTGTTATTTTTCATTATTTCATAAACTGGGACTACCAAATTTTTTTATAGATGGATCATCAATGTATGAACGCTTGAAAAATATAAATCCTCGTAAAACACTGGGAACTGTGCTCGTGCTGTGTGGTTGGAAATTATATTTTAATATGTATCATCCGATGCACACACCGCCTGGAAAAAAGCATTTTCTTGGTTTTGATGATGATGGTAAAGACTGTAGCAGCGAAGATTCTGACGCTGACAAAGCAACTCGAGAGGAGGTTAGAATAAAGCTGACGCTGCAATGCACAACATTTTGTTTGTAATTCAAATATTGTGTAGTTTAATTTTCCGAATATTTTCAGTGTTTTAGCGGTATCATTGATTTCCTTAGTGTGTGTGTGTGTGTGTGTGATTGTTAATTAATTACAGGTCCAGACCTTGCGTAGAGGACAACATCTTAAACTGGAAGATGTGCTCAATGGCCTTCCAAACTGGTTGGATCGTTTGGTAGAGGGTTCTATTAGACGATATTATGTACCCGAGTGGCCTAATAATCTCCGATGATTTTTTTTTTTTCTTTTTTTGTAAATGTTATTCGCCAAATGGAATATTTTCCATCATTATGTGGTAGGTAAATTTAATTTTTTGCTTAGTAGAGTTCTTGACAAGATTCGATATGTTTTTATTTCTTCGGGTTTTAAAATTATTTTTTTGGTATAGAATTCCATCGGTTATTAATATTTTGTTTGTGATTTCTGTGACTAATATCGACTTATTAAAGGAATAAACAATTCGAACCATTTAAATAGAGCAAATAGCTTCTTCATGAACAAAATTTTATCATCTTGATAAATTTAAATATGTTAACTTGTTAATATTCATTACTGACCGATATGAAGTCCTTCTTATTTGAAGTAATTATATTTACTCTTTGAGTTTTTAGTGACGCTTTGTTTCACGATCTACTGACATTCAGTGAACCATTAGTTTCTAAGTGTCTATTGTTTAAGAGAATCTCATTTGTTTGAAAATTTTTGGTGCTTTTCGGATACATTTATCCGTTGTACTTTTAATAAGATACTAACTTTTACATTTTAAGATGTTTAATGATTTTTACATTATGATTTTGCTTTCGCACAATTTTTTGCTTCGTGTAACTTTTATTTCCTCTGCTGTATGTATATCAATATAATAATATGACATTAATTAATTTGTTATGTTAATATTATATATACGTACGTAGCTATGACATGTTACCGTGCTGAGCCGTTAACTTTTCAGTGCTATTGTAAGTTCTTAATATTGACAGACTGCTATATGTTATACTTTTAATTTTATCTTGGTTTACTGCTCTATTTCTGCTATTCATAGACATCTTTTAGGACAACGATTAAAGTTTCTTAAATCCTTTCCGGATTTTTTTTCTTGACCTTGATTTTATAGTTTACGATAAAAGAAAAATTGGTCATTTTCAAAGTGAGAGTTAAAATAATTCAATATTAACTGAAAAAGCAAGATTTATGGAATAATCTATACCTCATTTAAATGAAGAGCAATGTATTGTCGTTTATTTTGTGATAAATTTTTAACTAATTTGTGTCCTGTGACTTGTAAAACGTTATAATTTAGTCAGCTCTATTTCATCAGTTCTGTAAAGTTACCTCAAAATTTTAAAGTATCTTTTTATCAGCATACATTCTAGAAGAGTATAAGAAATGCGATGTCATTATGATGTGTTAGAGGTTGATTGTAATGCCGATGATGATACGATCAAAAAGGCCTATCGAAAGTTGGCTCTCAAATGGCACCCTGATAAGAATCCAAGTAATGTGGAGGAATGTACTAGGTAAAATTGCAGGTCTAGATTCCAAATTTCATTGTTATGAAATTGAAGAAACATTGGTGAATTGATTTTCCTTAATAAAAGTTGTTTCCATAAATTCGACAAAATGGTTCTATTTTGAAGTGCTTTTACTTTCTATATGACAAAATTCCTAGGTATTTTGCGTTAATACAACAGGCATACGATATTTTGAGTGATCCACAGGAAAGAGCTTGGTATAATCGACATAGAGAAAGCATTCTGAAAGGAGGTTATTTTCTTAATTGAATTTTTTTAAATACAAACTTTACTAGTACTTGTGGGGGAAGAATATTGTGTGGTTGTGAAGCCTGAATAATAAGTGGTAATGGGATTCGGCTGATTTTAACTATGCAATACTAATGGGAGTTATGGCATTAAAGTTTGGCTCATTAAAGTAAAACTGGTCTCATAATTAGGTAACGATTAATTACGTAAACGAGGTAATAATTGGTGTTACTGTCATCTTGTGTCTCGGAAAGCTATTATTCTGTAGTAAATTTTCTCTGGCAGCGCTACAGCCATACAGTATTAACATTTTAAAAGATAATTGTGAAATGAGTCATCGAAACTTCTCGTTCAACCATAATTTCGATTCATTCAAAATATTTCGCCATATAAATGTTCAGGAATTGATGAACATTATGAAGACAACAGTCTCAATTTATTTCCTTACTTTACATCAACTTGTTATTCCGGTTTTGATGACAATCATAAGGTAAGTTTCTATTCTGAAAGCCAATTATAATTCTATTTGCAATACTGTCCCACCATAATAACAGAACAAATGTAGCAACAAAACGTTAAGGAGGAAACATATTATAATATGCATAACTTCTTATGACTTAAGTCTCCCAGAAGTATTCTAGAGACAGAAATTTTCTAGCATAGATCAAATTTTAAATTTCTCATAAAGAGTCTAATGTAGAAGAAATAATGTTTAATATATTATAGCTTTAAGTGTTGCAGAATTTTTATGATGTATATAGACAAGTTTTCGAGACCTTGGCATCTGAAGATTATGAATTCCTGGACGGAAAATTTGAAGAATATCCAAGCTTTGGTGATGAGAACAGTACTTATGACGATGTATGTTTAAAACATGACCTTGTTTTATATTTTATAATCATATTTTTACAGAATTATTTGTCTAGTAATTCATAGAATCAGAACTAACTTCGGAATATTAGGAATTTTTTTCATTTTTAATATTGTCCATAAAAATATTTAGGCCCCATTTAATCAACTATGTGGTTTTATAGGTAGTTGGTCCTTTCTATGCATTCTGGGGAAGTTTCTGCACCGTCCGGTCATTTGCATGGCTAGACAAATTTGACATACGTGATGCTTCAAATCGTCGTGTCGTTAAAGCGATGGAGAAAGAAAACAAAAAATTAAGGGAAGCAAGTAAACGTGAAAGAAACGAAGAAATTCGGGTTATTTTAATATGTTTTCAAAAATTTTAAGCAACTTTGTAAGGATTTGAAATAGTTTGAAATGTTGAGATTAATTCACATTTCATTCTATTAGAATGTCGAAAATTGCCTTTCTCATTCATAAAAGAAGAAAGGTAATGTATATAGTTCTATAGCTTGCAATGGCAGATAAGGATTTAATGGAAAAATATATATTTTTATTTTTTTATTTAAGGCTTTGGCTGCATTTATACGAAAACGAGATCCGCGAGTTCGTGCACATAGAAAAGAGCTGGAAGAGAAGCGGTTGGAACAAGAAAGAAAGACAGAAGAAAATAGGAGACTGAAAATTCTGGAACAATTAAGGTAATTTCAGAAATCCGACTAAAAATTCTCAAGTTTTTAGATTAATTCGATTCAACGTGAAAAAAAAGCGTTGGCAAAAATTAACATTCAAGCGCTTTGATAGTATTCATACTTTAAAGTTATTAAAATTATTAGAAAGAGCATTTCATTGGCTATATTTTTTCTCTTTATCCATCCTTTTTTATTTTCAAGTCAAGCTAAGGAATATAAGGAGTCGGAAGAGGTACGACAGTCGCAGCTAGAGAATTTACGTGAAATTGAGGAAGCTTTGGATGTTGAATTCGGAAGTAGTAATGGCAAAAGTAACATGGAATTTCATGAAGAATCGGACTTTTACTGTGTATTTTGTGAAAAGGTATTCAAAACTGAGTAAGTGACTAGTTTTTTTATAAGAAAAAACTTTCGTTCTTCCGGAGGTTAAAGTCTGCTGCACTTTTTATGTGACTCCATTATAGAAAGGCAATGAGCAACCACAAGAGATCGAAAAAACATAAGGATACAGTTGTACTGTTAAAGAAGCATATAAAGGTATTCAGGTTTCACATTAAATTCCTTTAATTTCCGATACCATTTTGCATGAAGTGTTTTTAGTTGAATTTAAGAAGTTTATTGTTCTATATAAATCCGTATTATTCAGTGTTACCTCCCAGATTAAAATCAGTGCATCATGAAATATTTTGGGATAGGATAAAACCTTTCATTCATCAATTGTTAAAATTCTTTAATTTCAAGGAGGATGATGCCTACATATTAATGGCTGATGAAAAAGATATTGAAGATGAGGAAGCCGAAAGTAAAAAGAAGTCAGGAAAGCAAAAACGCAAAGAACAGAGAAAAAGTGGATATGATTCTGATAAAAGTTGGGTAGATGATGGGTAAGATTAACGATCTTTTCGGACTTGTAATTTTTCCGCACTTCATTTTAATAGTATTTTTGTTTTACTGTTTCTATTTAACTTTAAATCAGCGTTATTTGAGAGGCGAGCCAGGCACGTCGGAGAATGAAACGAATGAAATGTTTGTTAAAAATGATATTGAGTCGAATGGCGAGAAATATGTTGCAAACTCTGATGAGACAAATATATTCTTGAAAATGTCCAAAGTTTCAAAAAGATCGCGACCTGACAATAAAGGTTTTTATGTTATTGGTTCTTGCATATTATTTGTTTCGTGAGTATTCATTTACCACCTAATTCTTTATTATTAAAAAGATGAAATGTCCTTTATTCTCTTTGCCGTTTTCTATTAATTTAATTCTTCTTTTGTACTGCTTATTTTTTCGTAATTTAAAGTTGATGATTGGGCAAATAAGAAGTGTAATGTAACGGATGACACTAGTTGTGAAATTTTAGTAGTAAAGCAAAGCTGAGTGACTTTTGAATGGTATTAGTAAGACTTTCAATTAAATTTTAATTTTCAGTTAAATATATGCGAATTGAAAGAAAATATTTTGCACTAAGGACATGATTTAGAGAATGATAAAAAAAATTTCAGCTCGGAGATGTAAAGAAGGAACTGCTAAAAGTAATGCGACGGAAGATACAAAACCAAAAAAATGTACATGTGATTGCTGTGGTGAAATTTTCGAATCTCGGACAAAATTATTTGCTCATTTGAGGAATTCCGGTCACGCGACACTGAAATCACTTCCTGTTACATCTTCAGCAAAAACTAAAACCAATAGGATTAAGAAAAAGTGAATTTTATAACCAGTCTTTTGTTTACTTTCGAGAATTCTGCCTCTAATAAATCTTTGAAATAAAACTCTATTTTTTGAAATTGTCTTGAATATGCGATAGTATATAAATTGTTAAGTATTTTATGCGATAGTTCCAAATATCAGAATATTAAAAAGTAGACAAAGTGAAATTAAATAATTTGTTCATCCTAGCTTTAAGTGCGCACAATGTCAGACTTTTAAAGACCATTTTTTTTGCCTCTTCACTTCCTTGCTAGATTGATGTAATTTTGGATTACTGCTTGAGGTATTTTAAGAAGTTGATGTTCCATCAAAAGGAAATAGCACTGTATGGATGAATGCGGAACAATTGCTCATTTTGTCTAATTCGATCGATCACTCATGAAATTTGCTTTATAGAATTAATGAGCTTTGTCTTTATCTCTTAAAATCATAACTTTAACTAATATTTCTGGACGTCAGTGTTTTGTTTATCAGTATGGAAATTTTCAAAAGCTGAAAATCTTTCCGGTCTATATAACTGTGTTTAGATTTGATATACATTTGTAATCAAGTCTTTTCTGGATTATTATCCACTCATGAAAACTTCCTTCTTTAATTTACAATAGTTTTAAATGTATCTATTTGCAATAGATACATCAAAAGACTTTAAAGTTGATTGACAACATGTGACACAATGCAGGGCAAGTTTATAGTCAACTTGTAGACCTAACAATTGAAGTATATTTCCAAATTTGAAGTATATTTTTTTTAGATGCTCATATACGTTCATCTCGAAGGTTTAAGCTGTAAAGAAGCAGTAATCTTATATTTGTTTACTTTTTCTTCATACTTCAAATTTTACAATAGTTCGCCTACTTAGTTCACCTAAGTCGATCGAGTGATGCCTATCAATCTTTCGTCGTTCCTTGATGAATTTTTCATGGAGTAATATGCCATCTTCTTGTACTGTTTCAAGCGACCTGATGATATTGATAATTAATTATTACATTGATAGAGGAAAGTTATGAATGAGGGGAGAAGCTTTAAGCAGGAACTAACCCAATTGTCAGACGATCATAACGAGATTTTCGTTCGTTAATACCCTGCAAATTTCACAAAAAGTTACCCGATAGGAGAATTTTTCAGTTGAAATAAATATGAATATACTAAAATAAAGAAATACCTGTAAGGAATAACCAATGCGCTTTTTCACGGAACAGCGACCTTTAAGCAGAAAAGATGATCGCCTTGATAATAGTTGATTTTCCTCAACAGCTGTTGATATCAAGCTATCGAGATCTCTCAGTACACTCTTCAGCTGTCGAGGTGATGCCTGTAATTGGTCATAGGAGCTATGTCAACTGAATAAAATTAATTCTTTAAAATTTGACTATCCATGTTTTTAATAAAGTTCTCCAGTGAGTAGGAGAAGGAACGAGATGCATCCATCCATTGTTCATTTAATTAATAATTCATTCCTTTTCGATTTTTGATTAACTTAATTTGAGGTTATCACATACTACAGTTAAGATTACTTTTCACTTAATTCTTAAATTAATATGAATTCTCATATATTTGATTACTTAAAAACGTTCAGTATTTCTTAAGCTTACATTTAATTCAGCTGCAACAATTTCAAGTAGTTTCGATACTTTCATACTTTTACCACCAAACCAAACGTGCACATCACGGGCTCCACGTAACTTTCGTCCCAAGTAGTGAATCTAAATTTGAAACTCCAGTTTTTAGTAATTTTAGTAGAGATTATTTCACATTTGTGTATCTACGGGTTATTAATGCTATCATCTATTTTAATACCAAAAATTTTAAAGCAAAAGAGAGTGATTTATTATTACTATTGTTATTTATTGTTTATTATTATTTTTATTTATTTATTTATTCTTTATTATTTACTATTATTATTATTATTATTATTATTATTATTATTATTATTATTATTATTATTATTATTATTATTATTATTATTATTATTATTATTATTATTATTATTGTCATTATTAGTATTAATTATTAATTATCAATTATTATTATATAAAGTAATGTGAAGATTTCAACCATCACTGTAATCACTGTTACTGCTATTTGCAAAGGAAATAATGATAATTAATTTAAAAGAATAAAGACGTATAGTGAACAAATAAGATACTGAAATGTAAGCTTAATAAGGAGAAAATGTGGTGGATGAATAGTGATTAAATAAAATATTTAGTGGCTAATTTAATTATTTTTCAATTTTTTTTTTCTTAATTTAAAAAAAAAAAAAAAAGAAATGAAATGATATATAGAAGTTATAACATACCGTTCTCAAATAGCTACTTACGATAGAAAATGTTGTTGTCATCAGAATCATTCCCCATACCAAATAACAAACCATAGCAATTAAGCGTAATGGATCATCTGCTGTTGGAAATTTATCACCGAATCCAACGGTAGCAAAACTGATAATACTTAAAAATTCCTAATACAGTATTCGGATAAATTGCTAAAGATAGAAGGAATGATATCAGTGTAATCCGGTTTACCTGAAATATACGTCATCCATCGAAAAGCCTCTTCCTTTTTGATAGAACAGTATCGAACCAAATGCAAATGTTATCAGGAATAGAATGATAATTGTCGGTAATGGCATCTTTGCATTCTCACATGGTCGCCAGCGCATTTCCTAAACAATTATCAGGTTGAAAGTTGAATGACTAGCAGATATCAGTTGAGCTTTTATTTGTAAACTTAGTTACAACTCATCTTTAAGCTCATTTCTTTATGATTCAAATTTGATTCGAATATCACAAAGTGATGGTAATTGTGATTTGTAAATAAAAAATGAAAAGAAAACTTTTCTACCTGAATTTGTTCCTTTTTTTTTTTTTTTTTTCAAATACATTTTATTTAATGGTTACTGAATTGATAGTGAGTCTAGAAAAAGTAAAAAAAAAAAAATAACTGACCTTACCAAGGCAAACTAATGCCATCCAATAACTTTTTGTTAGATATTTTCCAAGATTCGCTAATGTTAGCAAAGTCATTGGAATGCCAAATATTGAAAATGCTATACAGAACAATTGCGCCCATGGCGTTGATGGTGTAATATTGCCATAACCTATAACTGATTAAAGTCGAATCTTAGAAAATACGATTCAGATGATCACTGCCAAATGTCGTGGCATCAAAATAAGGTGACACTTTTATGTGATATTTGTCAATGAAGTACTACAGCGAAGTTAAGAAACCTATCGTAGCAATAGTAGTAAATGAAAATAGAATAATATCTGTGAAATTTTCCTTGGCTAAATTGTCATCCAAAATGACAAACATTGCTGAACCGAACAAAACATATGCAATAAGTAATATAATTATGAGCATTTGAGGTACCACTACCCGTAAAACCTGAAAATAAAAAAAAAAAATTTTGAAATTGAAATTTTATTAAATTGACTATTAAAGGTTTCTACTTTTTCTTTCTAAAACATTGTGATAAAACAGAACTTATGAAAATAAGTACCGCAAATCAGATTTAATAAATTTTTGGTATTAAATAAATTTTATATAAAAGATATTTGACAAGCTTTCCACTTTTAAAAATAAATTCTGTATTAGCAAATAATGTTGACTTGATTTGTTCTAATAAATTTATCTAAAATCAATTAATTTAAAATTTCTTATACACTTTATAAACTAGAAGAAGATATCATATGATTCGATTTAGCAATATATTTTTTGATTATTGTAATGAACAAATGAGAAAACAAAATGGAACTACAAAAAGCAATAAATAAATAAATTGGTATACTTAAGCAAATAATGTTCCATTCTTTTACAATTTAAAATTTTTGATGTTAAAATTATCCAAATTCATAAACAATATTATTTGAAATTTGGATTGAAATTCCACAAAAGCATTAAAAAGTTCAGTTTTTCAAGTAAATTTCTAACTTGAACTTAATGAATACATTCTAATGTTTCACTTTATGTCAAACAAGTAAAACAGGATTTCCTGAAATATTTATAACTGATAAAATTTGATTGTTCCATATATTTGCTCATCTGGGATGTTATCAGTAATTTTTTATTGCAAACTTTAAGTCAAAATTTGCTTAGAAATAGTTAAACTGATAGCGATAGATTATTATGAATAAATATGAAACGAACCGTGGAACCCCAAAAATCGAATTTCAAAATTGATAAATTCATAATTGCTCCTTCTTTTTATTTAGCTTTAATTCCATGAGCAATGTGATCGTATTCTTTTACATCTAATTTTAAAACAAAATATTCTGCGACATGCCAAAATTATATATTAACAATTTCGAATTAACTGAAGGATAAAAAAGTACTCGTAGATTGAATTAATACTTAAATATATGCATATTGAATATGAAATATTTTATAGTATTTAATATGTTTAGTTGAAAAACAAACTCAACGCAGTATAAGAAACCTATACAAAAGTAAATTAAAAATAAAAATAAATTCATTTCTTTATTTTTCAAAAATCAGTAATAATTAATTAATAATAATAATACTAAATAATAAAATATTTTTGAAATTTTTGAAAAGGGTATCATGTTTACATAATCAATCCTTTGTGTCTAATTTAATCTACAACGACCGTAGCTCATTTCTTTTTTAAATTTTCCAAATTTCTAAATCAATTTAAAGTTTCTAATTTCAATTATTACCTATTAAAATTCAAATAAAATTTTGTTACTAAAAAAAGAAAAGAAAAACGCAAAAAAAAAAAAAAAATTGCTACAATAGTCAATGAATGATAAAAAGGACAGGAAGGTAAGAAGATCAATTTTGGAAGCAACGTTTATTTAATTTTAATAGATCGAAAAAGAAATTAATGTTCATCACATCAAAAACAGGTTAATGAAATAAACTGAGAGAGAGAGAGAGAGAGGGAGAGAGAGGGAGAGAGAGAGATGTATGAGACAGCCTCTTTTTATACTTTACATTTCAGTTTTATCAGCTGATTGATATGATTCATACTCGTTTAAAGGTATAATGATACCTGGAAGACAATTATGGTATCATTTGTTATCTAACAAAGTATTTTATGATGTTACTCGAGTTTTTATTTTTATTTTTATTTTTATTTGCTTCGTTTTAAAATTTATTTTCTGGGATTTTTTTTTTCTTAGAATTTTGCAAATTGTTTTGAAAGTTTCAATTTGCAGATGCAATTTGCAAACAAATATTATTACATTTGATTTAAAAATTTAACCACTACTTTAATCTAAATATTATTTTGAATCTTGAATTTAATGTGCAAATATATTATAATTTCATTTGTTGATACATTGTTTTAATGATAACCATTATGTGCACATATAATGACACAAGAAGATTTGCTGATCTAAAATCGATTGTTTATCAATTATCGATTAGTGTTTATCAATTATCGACAAGAAGATTTGCTAATCTAAAATCGATTGTTTATCAATTATCGATCAGTTCAGAAATAAGAACTTATTTACAAAAGAAAAACAATATTTTAAATCTTACACTCATATTTTGTCTTACTTTTTCTCTTTCCTAATTTTAGTGAAAACGTACGATTCCTGAATTAAATTTGCAACTGAAATATTTTCTCTTTTTTTTTTTTCATGAATTTCTCATGAAAATTTTTACCAGAATTTCATATCGAATTTTATTCATATATTATTTATGCTTGTATTCAATCACTAGTATTCAGCATGTCTTTAACAAATTTTAAGGAATAAATTCTGAAATAAATAATCTGAGAGAGATGCACTCTGTAAATTGTTACAAGCAAATTTGTTAAAAATTTCATCAACTGTTGACAAATTCATCACAACACAACTTATCGATTTTTAATTATTTTTCGTTTGAATTTTATTCATATATTATTTTTGCTTACATTTCGTATTTATTTCTACAAATTAACTAGTTTATAAAGTATACAATTTTAAAATGCCTTATAAGAGAAAGTACTAATGTCACTTAGAAATCTTATAATTAATTAATCTTTCATATAATATATTATCTCTCATATAATATATTAATCTTTCATATAATATATATATATTTCATATATAATATATTTCTTCATTTCCTTTTTACTACATTTATGGAAATTTCATGTGTATTTTACATATCTCAGCTTTACATTTTAGAAAAAATATGGAAAATTTCCAAATACTTTTTAAGAAATAGAAAATATCCATCAAATTAACAGTTGCAATTAATAATGGAGAAATTGGATTGTGCTGAAGTTGAATAAATTTCATATTCATATTATATAGCAATAGTTATGTTTAGACCAGTGATAAGTGACAAGTGATAAGGTAACATATTAAATTACCATATTCCTCATTAAATACCATTGAATGTAATATTATTACAAAATTATCTGATGTTATCTGTTCGAAATTGATAGCAATGTTGACATTAAGTTCAAAATTATCAACTTAAAATGAGCTTAAGTGATAAGAAAGTTCCGAAGATTATGAATGGTTAATTAATGACAACTATTGTATATTATCAAACCTTAAAGGATTGCTATAGTTCAAATAAAGTAATTTAGTAGTAAATTTAGTAATCGATGAAAATAAAGGGAATCTTGTCAGATGTTAATTGTATTGAAGAATATTGGAAATGTTTAAAATCAGAAGTGGAAATGTTTAAAATGTTTAAAATCAGAAGTGAGCACTGAAGTACTGTAAATGCATGAATTGTAACCATTTTGAAACAATGATATATTTACTGGTTTATGTTGAAAATGAACGAAGATGAAAGAATAATTACAAATTCATAAGCAATTCAGCATGAAAATTTGAAAATCTATTTTAAAAAAACATATTTGACAAAAGAATTTGAATCTCATTTAGGTTTGCATTATTTTAATTGATCAAAAAGCCGGATGGTTAAAGATAGCATTTCCATAAATTTCCATTAAACCAATGGAATTGATAAATAGCAGCTAATTTTAAAATCACTACAGCATGCTTGCTTTTCTTTTCTTTGTAATCGAATATTGCAAACAAACTTATCCATAATCGATTTATCGAAATCGGAAAAAAAATTAAAAATAATTTATTCAAGTAACTTATAACTTATTTCCAAAGTATCCAATCATAAATAATAGAAATTTTAATCATTCTTGTCAAATGATCCGATAAATATGAAAATATTTACTTTCCCTGAATTTTCATAGACGGAATTCTACACTAAAACATAGTAACTATATACTGATATCTGTTGAACACTTTTTTTTTTTCGTACTTTTCTAGAACATATGTTGAAACTGAATGAAGAAAGTTGACATTTCACCTGAATTCATTCTTTACAAATTTGCATTCTTTGAGAACTTTTTCAGCAGGTAAACAATTCGAACAACAGTGAAGCAGGAATACTTAAAATAGTTTTAATCTGTTAGAAAACATGTGAAAATGGTTTAACTCTTTCCTCCAAGGAGTAAAAAGGTTGGATTAAGAAGTATTTTATTCTTATAACAGTTCACTTAACCCTAATAGATATTTATTAAATTGCAACTAGATGTATAAGTTATAGACAACAATCAACCTTAGATTAAAGCATTTGACAGTACCGTGATGCTATCGAGAGCACTGAGAAATCGTTTCACAGACGGGAATGAATGAAGAAATTAGCCAACTATAAATATGATCATTTTTACCATTTCAAACTTTTTTTAATACTTCGGTTACAATTTGGAACCTCTTCTCCCTAATTTTATTGATTCCTCATAGAAATCAACAGGTTTGAAATAAATTTCACTGGAATTTCAAGAACAAAATCATCAAAATTTCGTTATAACTGCAAGCATTAGAATTAATGATTTAAAAGATCGAGAAAATTCTGTAGTTTCTCGAGAGTCGTATAGTATAGCTTCACATATATTTATAGTATAGCTTCATTTTCTGAAGTATTCATTTTTATTACATAATAGTGATATGCTTCAAGATTATTGGCCATATTTTTCATATAATACAAAATATATCGCAATAATTCTCATAAAAAGTCTGGAATAGTTTAAGAGAAGGTAAAATGCGCTCATTTTTCATTTTCTTCATCATACATAGAAGATACGAATCTGTGACGTGCTTACCAGCAAATTATCATCGTAAAAGCTCGTCTCGATTACCACATTGCCACTACAACTGTCACATTTCAAAGAACGATGACAGAATGTCACTTTCCGTTCAGTTTTGGAGTAAGTTAGCAATGCATTCTTTAGTATTCAATAGAATGTACAAAATGGAACATAGAGAAAGATTGCATGGTATGCACGCAAAGATGTATACCATCCGTTATAAGCAGCAATTTACTTGGTATTTAATTTTTGACTGTTTAAAATATAATTAAAATAAGAACAACCACATCCTCATGGATTTTTTTTAACTTAATATGTAATTCAAGAAATAAATGAAAATATATAATCGGCAACAGTAAACTTGCCTTAACAATGATGCAGGCAGCATCTGTGCCTCTGGTGCGGCTTCGATTAAACTCTGCCACGTATTTGTTGATTGTGGTATTACAAATCCAAAATCAAAAAACCATTCTAGAACTCTTTTTAAGACAAAGTGATTTCGATTAAAATAACTTAGAATTTTGAAAAAAAATTACGAATAAACTGCGAAGATTTACTCAATTCTGGCAATGATTTAAATTAACAGACTGTAAGTAAAACTCCAAATGGTGCTTAACCTTTTATTATACGGACAGTTTCAGTCCGTATAATAAAAATAACCAGTAACATAGGGATTCAGATCAAAACATCCTTCTAAATTAACAAAATACCTTCAATAATATCGCCTTTCAGGTAAACACGTTGCTCTAATCGAAATTTATTTATTTTTTCGGCCGAAGTGAAATTTATTTCACGCGACACTGCCCGACATTTCAAGATACTTTTAGGTACACGAGCTGCAATATGTTATCGAAGAACTTTGTAGGAATTCAAGCTAATTAACCATTATTTTACAACCAGTGACAAATACATCTATGCATTTGTTCCTAATTCCTAACATCTAACTTAATAATGGTATCTTTAATCTATCACCTATTTGAAAGAACAGTGATTAACAAACCTTGATGTTCTTTTCCTGGCAAGGCGAGATCCTCATAACTTTGCCATAACACTTTTCCACTTTCCGCATCACGTAAACTCATCCAATTCCTACAAATTCATATGCCAGTTCACCTAATCACCACCGATATTATATAACTACGATAAAAATGTAAAGTTTTGCATTCTTCGTTCAAATAATTGATGCTTAATTAAAATAAATTATTAAACCATCAAGTTAATTACAAGCTTAAATTGTTTATATTGCTATGTTTTTCATGTACTTTCACAAAAAAAAAAAAAAAAAGTGCATAAAAAGTATCAAAAAAGACAACAATACGCACAGCTTGAATCCTTCCAAAATTTGCTGAGCTCGAGACATAATACTATATGATACAACAGCATAAAGAATATTCTTCAACACACGGTCTGTATTGAAAGATTCATCCTGGAAATTAAACAAATTGTTTTAAAATCAAAAAAAAAAAAAAAGATTTGCTAACAATTTTTGAACATTTAAAATAAATGAAACTTTCAGGGTAAAGTTTTTATTGATTGATCTACAAGATCAGAATATGACATAAAGTGTAGAGAAAGAATGCGATTTTTTTTTAATCCTACTCCAATAGAAATCTATTTAGGAAGGAATAGCTATCCCCGTAATTTAATATTTGATAGATGTTTCAAGAATGAATATGGCATGCAGTGGCAAAAGCTCAAATCTATGCTTATTTCATATCGAATCGACTAGAAATTTGAGAAGCATAGTCCATTAATGTTATAGCTTAGCTTAAGATTATAATAGCTTAGCCAAGAATGAACGATAGGAAACTGAAAATTTTTTCTCAACTTTTTAATTAAAATAAGATATAGCGTGTAATGGTCTCAGATAGATTTGAAGCATGAAATTTACATAGCAGTATAATATCACTTAGTGCAAAATGAATAGAGTGAAGAAGAAATGCAGGAGAAATCGAGAATATTTTCAACGAGACAATCCGCCTAGAGGATCCGGTCGCTAGGTGACAAACGCTGGAACAACGCTCTCATTCATGCATCATATCATATCTTCTAGTAACTTAGAGATGAAAATCTTATTATAATAAATAACCATTTAAACAATATTACATAAATACCACAGCAAGTATCATCAAATCCTTAATCGCTAACATTTAAATTAAATTTGAAACTTGAAATTTCACAGCGTGTTTAATGGGGGACTGCATTATCTGAAGAGGGTAGCCTTGGGTAAATTTAGTAAAATCGGGAATGGGATTCGTTGATTCTGATGATTTCGTAGAATTTGTTCCAGTTCATTCTTTATCTGATCATATATATGTAATATGTTAATGTTGCAGTATAACTTTCTATTATCCTATGGGATCATCTCAGAGCTATGAAGAAAGCAACCGTTCCGATGATCTTCCGAAGGTACCGTTTGTTTTTTTCTTTTACTTCTTGAAAATTATTTTCTAATCCTAAAATGGTTGTTTACTCGTTGTATGAACGTCTATTATTGATTTGATAGAATAGGAATATTTTCACCTCCAATAATTTTAAGAATTTGTGTCTATACATTGTTGCTATTTCATATTTTGCAGAATTAAAACTCTTGTTATTAAATTAACCTATAATAAATTAATTTAAGCTGCGATAAGAGTTATTTGATTATTTCGCCTTAATTGTTTGTGAAAGCTCTCATTTTCAGGTGATAAGAATCGAGCGAAGTGAAATACCGGAAGAATATAGGACAGTTGCGGTATCACATGATGTTGTTGATCAGATCCTAAATTTGGGAAATCCGGAAAGTGGGATTGTCAATGACTTGAGGTACTGTTTACTTTCAAATTTTGTTTGGAAAGTTTATAAAGTTCTGATTTACATATTTTTTTAGGCACTTAAATGTTGTATTGCAATAATTTAGGAGGCAGTTGGCCGAGGAACACCAAGATAATCTCAAACTGCGAGAACAAATAAAAAATCTTTCAGAATCAAAGCTTTCATTGCAAAAAGCTGCAGCCGGTTAGTTTGTATTTATTTATTTTTCTATTTTTAGGCAAACGTCATTTGATTAAGCTTTGTTCGGATGGAAACTGCTTGCAAATTAAACCTAAGATATTTCAAATTGTGATTAATGGTATTTTTTAATTATTGTAAACTGTATTTCAGTGCTATGTGATGGGAGTGATTAATGATAAATTACTTGTTCCTTATATATGAATAGGAATGTTATTAGTAAAAAAATGAAACCTGTGGTGTGTCTGAAGATTTGAAATCTACTGATTTTTTAGGAAAAATCTCAGTAACTGATTTGCAAGCACGAAAGGATGCATTTGATGAGACAGTGAAACGGATTGAAAAACAGTACTTCTCTTACCAGCCGGAAAATGTTTGTAAAACGTTTGAAAATGTAAGTTATTATTTAATATTAAGTAGTAATGGCTAGCGAATATTTCATTTCCTTTTCCCAAACATTTGTTTTGATACTTTCTTCCCACGTACGTTTTGATAAAAAATCATATCAAAAAGTTCGTTTAGAATTTATCAAAAGTTAATGACGAACTGACTTTTAGTTACTGATCTTTTCTTAATGTTTTTATTGTTCGTGGGCATTAAATGGTAGATGATAGAACTGAAATCGTTCATTTCAACTCTTCAGGATTTAATGGAATGCATTATGAAAAATAAAAACAAATTACTAAATTGTACATCGTTTGCGGTGGATATGACGAAATGTGCCAGTGATTTCCGAGAAAAAGTTTTGAAAGAAGTGCCACATTTATAACATATTCTATATGTTTATTATTTGGCTCTGCTATTTTTATTTTTTTTATCGCTAGCCAAATTATGTTAATGTAGTTTTATTCATTTCACGTTTCATTACAAAAATTTTTTCGTGTACGGTGCGAAGGGATGGAATATCGGTATATGAAATAATCCTGAAAATGGAACTTTTTTAAATTATAAAATCTTATTTACTTTTGAATTATCTTATTAACTTTTAGACTTTTTATTTATCTTGTTTTTAAATCTTATTTAGTTTTGCAAATCTAAAACAAGAATACTTATGAATATAATTTTTTAAATGAAATTTTGTATTTCTGTAAATCGACTTTTGTTCTTTACAGAATGTCCGTATACGTTATGTATTGGTCTTATATTTTATTATTTACTATGTGTTCAGTATTAAGTGTTAGGATGATGTTACTATTTCGAAATGGTTCTACTAGGTGCTTTAAAATTCCTTTAGATTTTTAATAGAATGTTAGTTCTGCCAAAGTTCAGTTCTTCAATAGTTCAGGAAATTCACTTTTCTTGCTGTCAACTTAACCTCAATGTTTGTTACATTCATAACTTAATTTATATAGTGTTTCTTTGAATATATATAACTGATAGTTTATGTTTCGTGGTTTTTTATTCTCTGGTCTTGATTTTTTTTTCTTTTTTCTTTACGCGTGGTATTAATAAATTGCTCAGTACTCAGAGATTTGATACATTTTGTTGGATCACAATTATCAAATATTATTTCGAAAATTTTCAAACTATAGTGAAAAATGCTGTAGATTAGGACAATCGCGATTATAATACCTAATGGATAGATTAAACGGATTGGTTTAACTGCTGCATGCGTAACTACAAACCTTTGCATTTGAGTTTTGGTGGTTTTCATAGCTGACCGCTTTTTAGGTTTGGTAATGGTTCGGCGAAGGGGGTATGCGTTCGATCTTCCTTGTTTTGAATATTTATGAGGAATGCGATGCAGCTGCAGCAGAATTGTTGTGCTGTTGGCTACATTATTTCTTGGAATTGCATTGTGGAGTTTTAACAATAAGAGACGATACCAACAGATTTTGGAATACCAGATTTCTTCAGATGATATAACAAAATTAGAAAGTGGCAAAAACTGTACAACAGATACATGTCTCAATTTATTGTCATGTTCACTTCATGACGGTCAGCTAACTGTCTTTGTTGAACCATTCATACGGGTCATCGATGAGGTGAATTATTTTTTGATAAATGTTGGAAGAGAATAGGAAATCGTAAAGATTACTGGATGATAGAATTCTAGTGAAATGGAATACGATGTATCACGGAGATAATCCGCAAAGCGATTTGGAATAAACTGTTTTGTCTGAAGTTCTATAATGTTTCAGAATGGCAAAGATATAACGCCGTCACCTTCAAGCGAGTATCTCGAGATACGTTCAGTGATTGAACGATCCAGATACAGAGTTAATGCAATTGAAGATGCCTGCCTTGTTGTGCCTGGATTTGATACTCTTAATATTTATCGTTTCAATGACGATGAATCATCTTTTTCGAAAAATTTCAATGCAGGTGCTCGCCTGAACAATCACAATGTGCTCATATTTGCATTTGCTGGTGCCAGTCTTCTTGATATTAATGCTATTATTGCAAGGTTAATTCTTTTCAGAAGAAAACATGCTCTAATCTCTGTTATATACGGCAGAGTATGCAAATAAATGATACCTGGGTACTTCTCAAGCATTATCTTGGGCATATGAACTGATAGATCTCTTTACAGGACCGGATCTCGTCGTAAAACTTTTCGACGTGGCTTTGATTTATCGCTGCCTTTATGGAACCCCTATGTTTCACCATCATCTTTCTTATCCTCTTTGGAGAAATTTTCATATTTTATCGTTGTCCCGATAAAATTTGCTTCACACAATGTTAAAGTATTATTAAAAAATTTATTCAACGAAAATGATTGTCTTGTCTTGGACGAATGCGATGTAACAGATGGAAATTTCTTATGCGACAGTCGTGGGGATGCCCACAATTTGGGAACAATTGTTAAGGTTCGGATTTTCTGTTAACAAAAAAAAAAAAAACCTTTTATTCAAAATCAGTAGTAAATGAAAAAATTTGTACTCATAAGTCAATTTATATATAGGAATACAAAATTACATTTTATTTGGATAAAAATGCTGAAGAGATCAGAGGAAATGGTGTCGCACAAATTAATAAATAAGGAAAGGGACGTTTCGGGACTTTCAGCGTTAAAGGTTTCGAGATCATACAAATATATTTATTTCAAATAAGAGTTTGAAAAACTTTCAGGAAAGTCAGTTCACTTTGATTGATGATCGAGTTGCTGGGTCTGAGCTGTTATTAATGTCAGCTTTACGTGTTGGCTCCATTCCTGTTATTATCTCTGATTTTATTGTTTTGCCCTTCAATGAAGTGATCAATTGGGATTTGTTAGTTGCTAATACGCGTAAACTCGGAACAGATAATATACAAAAAGAATTTCTACTAAATTTGTCGAGATAATGTCCAGTAATTCAACGCATTGTTCTAGCTGTAAATATGCTGTATTGTATATTGTATTATGATATTGCATACAGATCCTAAAGTAAAAATTGAAGTATTTTAATTCAAATTAGTCCTGTCCTTTCAGATTGTCATTGACCTTTCCCCGAAGTCGTTTGTCTTCTGTTCTCACATTCTTGCGAGTTTTATCATCGGAACGAAAACAGCGCATGAGAGAACAAATTTCTTTCGTTTATAGTCGTTATTTTTCTTCACTTGAAAAAATAATCCTTACGACTTTAAGGATCTTGGAGAGACGTATTATTCCAAATTCATTTACAACATACGACGATTGGAATTGCAATTCTTCAAAGGTAGAATAATTTTAGAATCTGTACATTTAAAGCTATTATGCTTTCATTTTAATCAGATGTTTTGTACTCTGCAATTTCTGAAATCAAAATTCTACGTGATTCGCTGACTTGTCTTACATTTGTATTACAGAATTGTTTTGTTCCATCGCTCTTCCATCCTTTCCACACTTCTGCTGAGGGCTTCACGGGTGTTATCTTGACATACAATAAACTGAATTCATTATTTGTTATTATACGATTGCTTGCCAAAGTAGCCAGCTTGAGAAGCATTGTCGTTGTGTGGAATCATGCCGGTGAGCCTCCTCCAAGTAAGAAACTTTTTTATCCATTAACTTGTTAGCTATTTCAAATCTAGCATATTCATGAATATTATTATCACGATTGTAATAATATGCGATATATGAAGAAGCAAAAGTAATCAAACAAACAAACAAAAAATTATGTTTATTTTACGAATTTAATATATTCTCAGTTAGTAAAAGTGATTTTCTGTCCTTTTACAACAAGTTCCTTTTTCTTTACGTTATGGAACTGTTTTTTCTTTATGTTATAGAATTATAAGAAACGATTTTTATTCTATAGTGACCGAATGGCCGCATATAAATCAACCCATTCATATTATCCATATGGACAAAAATATGCTGTCCAATCGATTTATTATGTTTTCGGAAATAACCACAGATGCAATATTCTCGCTTGACGAGGATACAGTTGCTATGAACATTGATGAAATCGAATTTGGCTATCAGGTATCATATCAATTCAGAAGTTTCAGAACACAAAAATTTTCTGCAGTCAGGAATTTCAGCAGTAATTTTTTAATAAAGTAAGTCTACAGCATAGAATTATTTTGATTCAATTTATACGCAAAGACATTATCATCGTTGGACATCCAATTAAACGTGAAAATATCTGTAGTTTTATAATCATTGTCTCAGACATGGCGAGAAAATCCGGATCGTTTGGTCGGATTTTTGCCGCGAGCTGCTGTTTTCAATGAATCTACCAGGTTATATGAATACCACACGGAGTGGGCAAATTCGATGAATATTATTTTGATGGGTGCTGCATTTTATCACAAGGTTAAGTGAAACCTGTTTACTTTCAACTCTTTTTTTTTCTGGGAATAAAGAGAAGCAATTTTTTTTTGGCATATCATTAATTTTCGTAGAGTTTCATTCAAAATTTGAAATTTGATTCGTGTTTTAAAATTCAATTGAATTTGTAAAACTGGCAATTTTTGTTCACTAATATCTAATATCGTAATTTCTTTCTGCAGTACTATGGAATGTTATATCACGAATTATTACCATCAGAAATAATCGAGTATGTGGAAAAGAATAGAAACTGTGAGGATATTGCGATGAATTTTTTAATTAGTAGTGTAACTGGAAAAAGTCCACTGAAAGTTACACCGCGAAAAAAGTTTGTTTATCCAAGTAAGTATCCATCTCTTATTGGATATCACAATGGTTACTTATTTCATATATGTGCTTTATCGCATATTTAAATACAGATAAAAATTTTTCATGTCCTAAGTGGCAGAACATGCAGTGAAGGTCTGAATGAAACTTCCATTAATGAATGAATATCTTTTTTTTTTTCTAATGTGCGTCTTTCAGTTTTCTGCATTTTTATTTGAATTTGAAAGTGTTCAAGTCACAAAGTTAAAACCAAAATGTACTGCATGTTTTTGTTTTTCAGAATGTGTTAATAGTGATATGTCGACAAGGAATGTTCAATGTTTGCTCCAGCGTTCTACTTGTATTAACCTATTTATTTCATATTTTGGTTATAATCCACTAGTTACAAGTGTTTCAAGATATGATCCCGTTTTATATAAAGTACCTTTCGGAGGTGTCACTAACCCATACAGTCAGGTTGGACCACTTTGAGAAGGTGCTTCATATTGTTCTAAATTGAAGTTCTTACTACTATTGCTCATGAAATATTCATAGCTTACAACTTTCACTTCTAGGTTTAGTTTCAACATTTGTTCACTTAGTCATACTGTGGATTGAAGTGTAAAAAAGTTAGTATTAAAAAGGAGTGATGCATATAAATTGGCCTATAATGATCTGATTCGTGTAAAGAATGATATCATATCCAAAGATAATACATCTCCAAAGAACCAAAAAAAAGACAAAAGGGTCATAAATTCATTCACGTAAATATTTTGTTCCTCGCAGTGCTTAATATGCTGCTTGATTAATGATATTTTTTAGGCATTATAAAAATTTTTTCAGACTTTTTTCAAAAAAATTTTTTCAAATTTTTTATATTAAGTCATAACTCGTAGGAAAGTTACTTTGAAAACTTTGCTAAATGTTATTATCGATTTATGTTTTCCGCATATTGTGGTGCTATCTTTATAATCATTGTGTATTATCAGTCTGTGCCTCTGTTTCATATTGTTTTATTTAAATTATGTTGCTCGGGTTTGTTTTTTAGTTCTTGAAGTTGATTGGACAGTGTTGTTTTGAGAAAGGGGAAATCTTGCTTTTTTTTTTTTTAGCAAAACTTTTTGGAACACTAACAACCGTTTTCGACCATGGATTTGCAAAGGTCGAATTTCCTCTTTTTTCCCCACTTCGTCTTTTGTCTCTTCCCCACTATAGCTTATATGATTGTGCTATCATTATCTTACTTTTTTCTGTGATTTCCAAATACATGGCTCTACTTCATTTTGATTTTCTCTCTGTGCTGAAGTTTTGCTGCTATTGGTGATCTCATCTATTCTAATTTGTCGAATACACTAATTTACTTAAAATAAAAATTCACTGTAATTGTAGATGGTTACTTTCTATTCTTCTTCACTGGATGGAGTTTTTGCTATATTGAACTTTTAGCTTATTTGCATAAACATTATTTGTACTAGATAGAATTCTTTCCTTCGAGAACTTTGCACATAACTTTATGTAATTTTTAAATTCAAAACAGTACAAAGAGTTTTAAGAGAGAACAAGGAAAAGAAATACATTATTTGATATATATACATGGCTTTATTATCAGATCACTTCTTCCTCATATGGGTAAATCTTCTGTCATGTAATTATTCATTTTAGATACCTAATCTTTTTTTGTTGCTGACTTCTGTTTTGCAGCTGCGAACTCTTGTTTATGCTGCCTTTCCAGATTGATGGAAGCAAAATACTCGCGTATATTATAAGTTATAACGGGCAAACCTCGTGCTCGTAATTTGGCAGCAAATACCAAATCACCGTCATCATATCCTACCCATCTGCAAAACCATTGGTGCTACTATTGCAATTCATTAAGCGGACTGGATTTGCTAGAAAGAATTTTTTTTTTTCGAAAGAGTATTTTACATATATTATAGAGATAAGCAATTCTTCTACACATCTAGCAGAAAATCAAATTTGTGTTATTTCTTTCCTATAGCAATTAATGGTAACTAAATGGTTTAATTTCCTAAATGATAGATATTTAAGGTAACATTTCTTCACATTTTCATGCTTTCATTGAAAGAATGGAAATTCCCCAAATACTGGGCAGTATATGATATGGGGATTTTTTTTTTTGCGTATATTGTTAGTTGATAACTAACCTTGAATAGCATCAAAAGTAAGAGCTAACCGAGTGCTGAAAAACTTATGTGTCCTTCTATGAACATACCATCCAAAAAAATAAGTAAACGCTGTCAAAAACCACAGTACTGTAAGGACAATGTCTGCAATTGAAATTAAATTATGAACTTTGGGAACAGTATGCGAAAACTAATTCTAATTTGCTGTTCAGACAGTCTTAGCTCTTTAGTAGATTTGAATGATATGATAACAATAGAAGTTTAGCTTAATTTGGTCTATATATAACCAAAATAAATGGAAATTTAGGAAGTTAAATTTGGAAGATCGAAATTTCTTTTAAGGTCTATGAAATGTTCAATACAACTAATCTAAAGAATCAATATCTTTGACTAAGAAATAAATTGATCAGGACGATTTGATTATTGAATTATAAGTATCATTCTCGAAGGGTCTTGCATATATCAATGAATTTCCCGTACTGAATATCATAATCATGAGAATCCTGATAACTAACCTAGGATAGTTTTGCGCTCACCGGAATTGATGACCATCCATATTAAGGCAAAAAGGAACATAACAGCAATTCGGTAATAATATAATGCTATAAGAAGCCGATGCTGGAAGTTTTAGAAGATTTACATTATAATATATTTTAATATATTATAATATATTACTATTATTATATCCTCTTACCATTTGCTTTGATAACTTGCGCTAAATTCATAAGAAATTGAAAAGAACTTAGTAATCAAACGAATGAAAAAAATTTAGCTGAAAATGCTGAAAATTCAATTCAAAAATTTCAAATCAAACTTCAAATTCATGAATTCAAAATGGATTTTCTATTTTTGTTTTCTTTCTCTAAATTACATTTGTTTTTCTTCATCCTTTATTCTCTTATTTGAAAAAAAAAAGAAAAATAGAAAACTTACACCAATATATAATCCGACAGGTCCTGAAAGATATGATACGAAAGAAATATAAAGGACGAATAGTGGTACTACAACTGGCCATGTTAATGGATCCTGAAAATATTCATTGAATGTTGCTATCAAAGTTGTAATTTTAGTTGCAAATATCATATTTCAAAAACTTATGATAATTTCAAATATGCACTTAAAATATTACTGAAAATTATAAAAAAACAAGAAATAGAGTATCAATGATTTAAATGCAAAAAATGTACGGAAAGCGATAAAATTTGCAAATTTAAAAAAAAAATTAGAGATCTTAGATTTTTCAAGAGAAAATTGAAATTGCAATTCCTTTATCCACAAAAAAAAAACTGAAGAACTTAAGGAATACTATAACTTCGGGTTGGCATTCACACCTTTAATACTTGAGGAAATTTTTAGAACATTTCACGATACAAAAAGGAGTGTTTTTTAACTTTGAAATTTAAAATTACAGAAGAGAGCATAAAAAAACAACGAATTATTACATATATATATATTTTATTATATTCAGTATAGTCTTTATAGAAATTTCAATTTCAATTTTACTTTACATTTCTCTTCGATGACCAAATCATATACCTTACAATCAATTTCTTTCTTTCAGTGACCTCTTGAACTACATTTAACTCTTCTATTGACAAAAAATTTCCATGCACTTTTAAATTTGAGGAAAAAAACAAAAGTTAGAGAAACACTTCTGTAGAATAAATTTTTTTTTTCAATTTAAAAAAAAGTTTATTTCATTTGCGTGAATTTCTAAAAATTTTACATCATGATAATGAAAAAAAGCAATGAGGAAGAACATTGAACACGTTGACCAGAAATCGATGATACAAAAAAATACACTTGCCACATATGAATGTAAAGCTCCACAGCAAACATCATATTCATCGCTGGAATTTTTTTCCTTAAAATTAAAATTGAACAAAATTTATTGATCATTTCAAATTTAAACATTTTATTAATAATTCATTTGATATAATATATGCTTGATTTGAATAGTTTATTCCATTCACTGACAGACAGATATATTTGATTTTTCAACTTCAACTTCTCTGACACAAGTAGAATTAAAGGTCAGAAGCTAAAAGAAATGTAATCAAATTTGTCATCCTAATTCACCTGTCATCTTCGCCAAGTTCCGGAAGACACATTGGAAATAGAAACTGTTCAATTGAAAGCAAAAATAATGAAATGACATTAATTTGAACGGTTTCTTAACTTTATACACTAATAAAGGTCGCATTGCAAGTGATTAATTGTTGTTGTAATCATTCCATCAAAAATTTGATATCTTCAATTTTAGAGTTTTATTTTCAAAATTATAGATGAGTCTACCATTATATAGGGTCATACACATCTCAGGATGATGAGTCGTTTGATCAACAGTAAACAAAAATAAGTGGAATTTTAAACATGTTTACTCGAGTCCTTCCACTCTATTATCTCTCGAAAAGACTAACCAATGAAGTAACTTCTTAACTTTTCATTTGTCATGATTAGGTTTTATGCTTAATACTGACAAAATGAAGTATTTCTGAAAGTATAAAATCCTGGGAAACACAATTTTTAATAATTGAATTTTTCTACATACGAAAAATTCTGAAGAGACATCAACTTGTCCATTCCATCGAGAAAATGACTCGAAACAAAAACAATAACTTGCATGAGCAAATGAATTATACTTTTCTATTAGAATGATTCAAGATTAGCAACGGAAATGAAATGTCAAAGTATGCAATGTGCTAAAGTACATGTAATTTTATTGCAGTAAAACATTAAATTGTAATGTCAAAAAAAAAGAGCGAAGGATATATTTTACTCATCATTTAAGATTCGAATAATATACTTAAACAGAATCCTAATAACAGAATTTTTTTTTTTCACTTTTTTTGACTAATAATGAGTACTTTTGCTTAACTACAAATAAAGATAATATATTTGAAGGAATTTTTCTGTAGGAAAGGCTGGAACAGTGATTATATACATCTACAGAATTAATACAGTATTTGGTATGGAACAGGTGCAAAAAGAATTAAACACCATAAATGCTAACAAAGAAATTATTGTTGAGAATGTACACAGTTAAGAATGTTAAAAGTAATTTTATATCATAAATACAAGACGCGAAATATGCACATCGATTAACAAGTGACAGCTTTTTCACTAAGAAATAAATACAAATGTTGAATGGATAAAATTCTGTAAAATTTCCAGCTTAATGTATATTTTTCGTTTATTAAAGTAATTATAATTCAAACCAATATTAAAACTGTTGATAAAGTGTTAACAAATTTATATCATTCAATGTCCCTTAAAACCGTGCTAACAGTGAATTTAGAAAAGAAATAATTTCAGGTTCGATTGTTCTACCTTCTTCATGCATGCCGTCGAAAATACCATTTGACATTTCCGAAGGCTGAAAAATTGTTGCTTGCAATGCACACCTTTCAATTTGATAAAAAATTTCCAAAGGTATATAATATATCAGCCTATAGTTTTGTTACTTCTTTGACCTCAACTCGAATGGAAAAAATTTTGTAAAATGTCTAATTTAAAGCATTTTTCCTCGTTTATTGTTACTCAGTCGTGATTACCTGCTGAATTTAAGCATATAACAGCAAAGGAAAAGTATATGTAATGTTATTCAAATCTTGAAATACCTGACGCAATTTTTATGAACTGTACCTTTTAAGGTAATTTAGCATCAATCATGCTCAAAAAGTCAAACCTCAGGTGTCCAATTAGGATCCTCATTAGCAATCAAAATTTCCCCGCATTCAATTCGCTCCGCTTCATTAATTAGTAGTCTCGAATCTGCTGCTTTTTTGTCTAAAATTCCAGATTTTTAATTTAAAAAAAAAGCAATATGGTTTCCCTTTTCTTCATTCCATCAGCAGAGATGTCACAAAATGCGTCTAAATCGAATTAATTGGTTAATATTAATAATTTACACAAAATTTTGAGAATAATTTGACACCTTACTCTTACAGCTTATAATTGCTGCTATTTATAAATTTTTTTAATTATCTAATCAATAACCAGTAAATATTCGCTTCCTACCTTCATTTAAACTTCTCCCCGCTTCTTCAAAATTACTAGTAACAAGATCTGGTGATTCTTTTTCAACAATTGTTTCTTTGAGTTTCTCTAATAAAGTTGTGCCATCAGAGAATAAAATATCAGTTATTTGATAGCAATTATCCTGAAAATAATAGAAATATTTAAGAAATTATAGAAGTAACAATAATTTTTGAAATTTGAAAAAAAAAAAGCACTTGTCTCCAAATTTTCGAACAATATATGGAATGCATTGTGACTTACAACGTCTCAATATCAATCATTAAATGTGTTGTAAAAACGTACACCACTGTACTCAACAAGAATGACTTTAGCTGGTCCACTTGTTGCACTACTCATTATCATTTCTTTGGATTTCTTATCAAGCAAAATGTCAGTGAGCCTAAGCTGCACTGACAAACGATGGCATGTTCGTACCAAAAATCCGTCAGAATCACCTGTAATAGGACCCAATTCCTCATGTACGGAACTGTGTTCTACCAAAGACTTCATATGATATTCAAAGAGAGGCTTTTCATTAAATTTTGGAAACTTCTATTCAGTGCATTTTCGAAATACACTAGTAGCCAGCAAGCTCTATATAAAGCTTCAAGAACAATACCATGACACCGAATCAAAATAAAATGTCCGAGCTTTGTAGAAATAATGGAGTGAAGAACTTCAAATTAACAACAATTTAGTACAACAAAGACAAAGACTTTAAAAAAGCAACTCACATAATTTATCAGTGCCAGAAAATTGTATGGATGTTCTTTCAATAGAAATACCTTCATCAACCAATAAATACTTCGTCGACGTCTCATTATTCGTTGAGGAGATCAACATTGCACGTTTATTTTCGTTGTTCAAAGAAATTAAACCAGTAGCTGCATCACTTAGAAGAGGAACTGCTTCAATGTTAGCAAGTGCCTAAATTAAAAAGATTGGAAGCTTAAGTTATTTTAAATTTCAAAAACAGAGTATATTTTGGCATTTAAATATTGACAACATGAAGTGTTAGTAATGTACAATAGTGGTAAACTGAGAAAAAATGAATATGTTTGCAGAAAGAGCAATATCCCGAAAGTAACATACAAATTGGTTAGTAAAATAAGTTAACTAACATTAAATTAAGCTAAATATGAGACTCAAAAGGTTGAACAAAACTAGAGCATACGAACGGAAAGACCAAATCAATAATCTCCATAACATGCCTTCTTCATTTTATTATATTGTTCAACAAAAACATATGGCCGTGCACGAATGATCTGTCCATCGACTTCTGTGATGAACATTTCATATTCATGTTCTCCATCGGATAACAAATTCTTCACTGGATAGTCTCGCCAAATATTCTGCATTTCTGCATAACCCTTTGAAATCAACCAGCTTGCCAGTTCAACTTTATCATTTGCGTCATCAGTTTCACCATTTCCGATGTCACTTTCTTCATTCAGTTGATTTTTGAGTACCATGATCTGTTACTATCGGTTATTTTATTAGTTTTCAAAAACCTTTGAAATTTTCTTGTACGTGTCTCTCAGTCATGATTCTTTAAAAAACGATAGATTGACTGATATATACTGAAATATGTCCCAATGTACCTTCTGTTCTAGGCAAAACTAACCCTAATAGGATAAACTCCATCTACACTTGGACTACCAGCAACAGCTTCAAATGAAGCGGAAGGAGCTAACAAATTGTCGATGCATTTCTGTACTTCTTCAGACCACTCTGCCTTACAATTTAAAGGTCGTACACCATCAATTAGGCATCGGAAACCTTGTCGAGGAGTATAAATTATTTCCTAAAAAATAAAAAAAGAATTAAATGAATATTTGCATGAACATAGTAAATAAATCCAAAAATCACGTAAAACGTTTACTGTCTAATGATTTATAACACTAACCTCAAAATTCAAAGTAATCAAAACCACAAAATAAAAGTGTTCTATAAGAATATCAGACAGGTATAAAATTAAATACAGTTTTTTACGAATCCAATCCTCTATTTCATATTGAATACATCAAATAAATGTGGTTGAACAATATTATTCTTATATATATTGTTCGCTCATATTTCGATTAATAAAGCAGTGTTTACTGTAATTCGAATTTCACTTATACGTATATCAGATATACGTATATACATACACTTATACGTATATAGACAGAGAAAGAAAATTTAATGAAATAAACAAATTTACATCAGGTTGCTGATCCCTATCCAACTCGAATAATTCTTCTTTACTGCATATGCTTTCATTCCCATAATCAACATAATGCACACGATATACTGTATTACCATTGTCAATTTCAATGGCAATGATTTCTGCTCGATACGGTGATTCCTCGAAGTATGAAATAACAACATCACCAATTTGTGGTGCTTCCATTATTTTTTTGCTATCCACATATTCATTGTTTAACTGAAAATTCGAGAAGAAACTATTAAAAACTTATTTCATTTTTTCACAAGAGATGTTGCAGTTCAGTAGCACTATTTGGTTTTTTTTTTTTTTTTTGTTCCATATGATAATCTATACGAACTGCACAATGATGGCTGAAAAATCTACTGATGTGAACTGGTTCGTATTATCTATGTGCTAACCGTACCGTTTCCAGAATCCGTTTCTAAAAAAATCGATCACGAAATTATTTCTTTGCAATTGCTTAGCGAAAAATAAAAAATCCGAAAAAAAGGTGTTTTCCCCTCCTATATAATTAAGAAATTCGAAATCATAATATAGAATCTTAACCGTGTAAGATAACTTTAAATTTCCTAAACATTCACATAAGTTTTAACTCACCCGCTCAAGCTGTGAAAGGCTATCTGATAACTGAACAGTAAAGACAGGATGAACATGATCAAATTCGTCGGATCGAAGAATGTGCAATGTTTCATAAAGTGGAAACGACGGTCCAATGCCCCATTTGAATGGGACTGCGAAACCTCTGGAAATATTAAAAACACATTCAGTAACAACTTGAAATGCCAATAACTTATAGAAAATCAAAGAATTTCATTCTCAAATATGCACCTTGAGATCAGGATATCGGAAACGATGCGTCCATTACTGAGCATAATCGTTACTTCATAGATACCTTTGACTGACTGCTGTAAGAAACAAATGAGTAGCTTCTGGTCAGCGATTAATTCCGAGAATAATCTCCGAGCGTCTGGGTCGAATGTGTGCTTAAAAAGAAGCAAATTAGATTTATATAATATATATATATATATATTATAAAATTTCCAAAGGAAAGAAAACTGTAAGTAGTAACTCTCTCGAGAATCACACCAAATAAGAACTATTTTTGCAAAATCGTTCAAATTTCGCTTTCGTTTCTCGACATCCTGCCATCTCACTTCGTATAATTGTCAGTTTTATTGGAGATTCTCATAATGTTAGCTATAAAATTATTTTCATTTTATCCAGGTGAGATGCCAATCCATAAAGCTGCTGATAAATAGTAACTCTCTCGACAATCAGACCACATAAGAACTATTTTTGCAAAGTCGTTCAAATTCGTTCATCATTTCAGTCAATCAGTAATTTTTTCAGATAATAAAGAGCACTTTTTCCGATTACTTAAAGTTTCATAATAAAGAGCACTTTTTCCGATTACTTAAAGTTTCATCTAATAATTTCGAATTGCAAGAACATTTTCGGTGTGGAAGAATGGAAAAAAATAGGAAGAATTTATGAGAGGAAATAAAAAATTTTCTACAATATTTGAAAACCGAAAGCATTTATTAAAATAATGTTAAAAAGTGTAACTTCGTAATTTCGAGTTATTTGAATAAACGAATTATGAAACAGTTGCAATTATAATACTGGTTCTCCTCAGAATGTGACACATTTGAAAAAAAAAAAGTGTAATCTCACAATTACTACTAAACTTTCAGCAGTAAATTCCTGAAAAAAAACATGACTATTTCAATAAATGAACAAACTGACTTTATAAGCTACTGGCATAACACCATGCAACCGGCAATGGAATGCCATTCTTCTTGACGTATAGAACTGCTGGGGAAGGGAATTATTGATAACATAAAGCATAGATGCATCCATATATTCCACGTTACCATAATCAACGAACAGGATTTTTTTCCTTTAAAATAAATATTTTTTATCTATTTGTTTACAGCTTATTAAATGAGTAAAAGGAAAAAAGTAAAACTGCTTGATGAAAAAAAGATTGCTTCCAAATTCCACAGTAAGCTTATAAAAAACATATACTAAATTTCATTAGCGATTCAAAAACATATGCTGAATTTACGGAAAAAAAAAATTACATATACAGAAGGGCTAAATCACATTCAACGCCTCAGCATGTTGTGAAGTATGTAAGTGTTACAAATGTTTTTCTTCAGGCAGAAAAAAATGAAAAAAAATTAAATGATTGATCTTAACTATTGCTTTGTATTTACAAATACTTTCGTTAAGCAAAGGAACAAACTAGTTACTTATAATTCTAATTTTTTATGCATATTTGGATTTCTTATCAACTTCATATAAGACTTGAAAATATACTTATTATTTTCTTCGCCAATGATCTCTGCTCGATAATAATCTCCCATGAAGAGGGCTACACAAGCCTGAGAAATTTCGAAAGAAGATAGATTTGGAAGATTGACTGGCAGTTCTGTATCCGACAACATCAAATGCTCAATGTTATTCTTGTCACGGTTCAACTGCACAAAAAATGATAATGGGTCAGGTTCCTCCTAAACACACACATAAGTAAAAAAGAGTGTCGTAAAATTTCCTACCAAAACTTTGATTAAAATTGAAAACCAGTAAAAAATTAATGAGCCACGGTAATTATAATTGTAAGTTTTCTTGAGTTTGGGTCAAGCTACTTACTCCTTCTGCTTTGAAATAAAAAGCCAGATACAGATTTAAAAAATTAAAAAAAAAAAAAAAAAAAGTGATATGCACACAATGAATTCATAAAAATTCGAAAAATCTATGACTCATGAAAATATACAAAATCTCACCAAGTTATCTGAGAGAAGACCATCAACGGTATCACCGAATTTAATTTCATCAAGGTTTGATGGTTCGATACGATTGAGTACAACTGATGACAATTCTTTCTAAATAGGATTTTTTCAACAGATTTGAAAAAAAAAAAACAACGATAATGAAAGCACATACCCGTTGTTTACTTTGCCAGTTAAAAATCTTCAGGCATATTATTGAGTTACGGAAAAAACAATTATAAAGAGTGAGTCAATCAAGAGAAAAATAGATAAGAACTATTAAGTAAGAAGATGAATCACTCAAAGTGAAGAAAGTTTTCCTAAAGATAATATAAGCATTATAATCTTTCTCATGGACCGAATAACAAACAAAAAATAAGAATTTAGCACCACTGCTACTAAAATTTATGATGTTACCTCTCATGCTGTATCTTCCCGTTAAGGTAGAAACAAAGAGACTATTAAAGAATGAGAAGATCCACATTTCACAGTCTACGTCAAGGAATAAAGATCTCCATTAATCTCTAAAAAGTTTAGGATTTTGAATGCGAAAAATTTTTTCTTAAGATTTCAGCAACATACGCTGTTTTAGTTCCAAGTCACTCAATTTTCTATCCGATAGCACACCTATTACTGTTAGTCTCTTTATCTTTGTTCTAACTAAAAAATTGGGTAAAGACAAAAACGAAAGGAAAAAAAAAAATGAACAGTGCAAAAAGGAGATTAACAATAATATTAACCATAATGAAATTATAGAGAAGTAGGAAAAATGATCCATTAAATCTTAGCTAACTTGATCATAATCCATGGAAAAAAATCGTTTCCAACGTAAAAAAAAACAGACCAAACATATATCTAAACCAAAATGAACGTCCTCTCAAATTGAAAAACAATGTGTAGAAGTGGTTGCAATGCTTTAACAGTAATTTGAATTGAATTACCTTATTGTTTGAAAGATCTTTATTAGCTATAGTTTTAGCACCATCGGCTTCTTCAGCACCAACTTTCAAATCAAATGACACTGCAACCTCAGATGCATTTGTCGGCGAAATTTCAGAAGATTCAGCCGATTCGGTATACTGAAATCTTTAATTAATTGGGATCTCAAATACCTGAGACCAATACACTGAATTAGAAATTATTAGAACAGAAAAAAAGATGAAAAAGCATTAATGATTCACTTCTAATTTTCATAGCGACTATTAAACTTTGAGATTTACATGAAGAACCGCTGTAAAGTGTGTTCATCAAGACCCTCTGAACTCTTTGGTCCACTAGGATGGTACTCATCCTTAAGCTGATACAGCAAATATATCAGTTGAACTCTTCTATAATATCATTCTATCTCACTTAATTCTTCGCTGATGGTCGGTCACTCGGCTTCCTAATCTTCTTACACAGCTTAACTCCATTTGCCAGACTTATAAAACAATATCTGCTTCTCACTTTCTTGCTACTTCGCTTCATAAAGAAACGTCGTAAGGAAACATAAGACGTGTAAAAGTAAAAATAACCTTGAAAAATAAAAAACCTTATAGCCTAATCATACCTAAAAATATTAAAGAATGCATGTAAATCCCAGCTTCTATGCACAATAAAAAAAAAAAAAAAAAGATTAAAAGTAGAAAAACTAAAGAATGTATGCATATGTATCTCACAGAATCTGCACTTTTGCAGTTCCCAGCATCGATAAAAACATCGTGTCCTGAATTGACCGTAGCATTTTTTGATATTTCGATTTGATCCCCATTATTGACAAGTTTGCAACTAGCATTATTTACTTCCCATGCACCTTCATTCACAGACCAGTTCTGCATATTTTTCTTTGTATGGACCTTTTTTTTGAAATCATCATTTAAAAAGCACTCCAGTTCATTTTTTGCCACATTTGTATCAGATGCCATTACCCAATCACCCGACTTCCAACCGCTTTCGTCAGCAGAGGTATCATCAATCTACAAATGAATTTTTTTTTTTTGTTAACAAATAAAAATTCGAAAAATATGACATAAGCTGATATGGTAGGAAAAAATATATGGAATAACAAACATTAATATTACGGTCCAAAAAAGGACGAGGCGAATGATTTCTTCTTTCTGATATATGACGGCTTCCTGTAAGTTTTGTTAAAAGTTATACGAAGATTTTAGTGTCTTATCTACCCAGAGTTAAAAATTTTAAACTTGTAATATTAGCTTACTAAAAAGCAACCTTACCTCTCGATTCAGCAAATCCTGAACGAAAGCTAGTATCACCATTACGTCCTTTAGTTCTGCTACTGCTGGAACGAGAAGATCCAGTATAATTACTACTACGCATGAATCTTTCATTATCTCTTTCATCTTTAGCAAAACCACTTCTACGATAAGTCGAATACTGACCAGCTTCTCCGTAATTACGATATGCTGCAGAGATACCATTAAATCCCCAAAAAGTACTTTCATAAAGCTTTCATAAAAAAAAAAATTTCATAAAGCATAACATAACATAATTCTCTGCAATTAATCCACAATTAATGTGACTATGATGAACTTACTTCTATCACCTGTTCTAGCAGCATTCTCACCGCTGTAGTCGTTAAAATTGGGGCCGCTGTTACTGCGAAAATTGTTTGAAAAATTTCCTGCTTTACAATTACTCTCGTAAGCTCTCTTCCAGTTTTTATCTTCAAATCTTCTGTTATGATTACTTTCAATAGCTATGCCTTCCAAAAACTTATCAATATTAGCAAAATTATAAATAAAATTGTTTCGTGAATCTTTTTTGAATAATTCTTGAATATTATTCCTATTAATGAGTAAAATTTGGAAATCCACATGTAACTGTGAGAAAATTTAAGCTCAATCAAAGAATGACGACTTACTTTGGCATGTATACTCCACCGACTCGTTCTTAGCACTCCAAAAACTGTCAGTATTAACCGCTATAAATTTTTTGTAATTTAAATTCGAAAATGAAAAAGTGGAAGAAAATCACCCTAATGTCAAAATAAAGAGCAATCCGTCAGAAAATAACAAAATAGAACTTTTAACGCTGGGACGATGAACTTTATTCAAAAATTCTGTATTTAAACTGTGTGACTTAAGTAATACCAATTCAGCCAAAAAACTATTTCCAGATGAATGATACAAAAATCTAAAAAAAAACAAACAATATTAATTGATAAAAAAACCGACGTTTTGGGATAGGCAGCGTTGGCGCTGGTCTTTCACCGAGTATTACTTCCGTGAGGTTAACAATTCTGTTTTTCTCATCTTTCACAAACAATTTTGCAACAAATGATTCTCCATTCCCGCTTACACTATCTAAAAAGATGAGTTGGTAATAACACTTTAGACTATGGTAATGGTAAGTTTTATTGTAGGGATATAAGCAGGAAGATTAAGAAGGAATACTTTATAATTCAGGCTCGAAATAAATGACAAAGACATTAAAATTTTGTAAAATGCAAGAGTAAATTCCATAATCTTTCCACTTTTATACAAATATTCAAATAAAAATCAACTGAATTTATAAGCATAAACTCTTATAAAACTAAACAGCTTTTATGTTAGTTCGACCTACTAAGGGTCTATTTGTCAACTCATAATCTTAGTAGCTATAACATAATGTTTGTTAGGATCAGTACTTTTTATTCTACAATCATGTTTTAGAGTTCTATAAGATTTTATGGATTGGAGTTTTTGAAAAGAAAAAGACGTACTTATCTGTGCATCAGCAGTCTGATCAGTGAGCAAATTTTTGATCTGTTCCAGAGTAAGTCGAGGTCTCGTTACATCTTCGATGATCAGTTGTACAGCCTGTGGAGGAATTGATAATAAATATGCATCTTCCAATACAAAAGCGTCGTTGATGTCGATAGATGCCATATTCCCGTAATCAATGTAAAAAACCTCAAAAATAGAAATGAAAGGATTTGAAATTAGCCTACAAACTAGTGGTGCGCAATAATGACACTATTATTACTTGAAACAAATAAATGCAATAACTGTTCTTTCAATGTTATATGATACAAAGAGACAACGAAAAACTTACAAGCACAGAATCAATGCCTGCTTTAGAGCAAACAGAGGCTCGATAGTAGGAACGATCAGGTGAATATCTGGAAATATCTCTTCTGATTTATATCATTAAGAAGATATATGAAGAACATGTTAAAAGCAAAAACTATTCACATGAAATGAAATATTTCAGAAACTCATTTTTTATGCAAAACAAAAAGATTTACAGTGCTGCTATAACGGTACCACATTCTGGATTGCACAACGGCTTGTGTTTTTGTTTTGCAAGATTTCTAACTGCTTCATTTATTTTTATTATTGTTCGTGCATTATTCTCCAGCTGCACAAATAGTCTATTGGAATCTAAAATGAAGAATCAACATTTAAGCAATCGATCAACTCAAAATGACTAAAAATAATTGGTCAAATATAAAAATCAACCAGCAACATATGAGATACGAGCTCGAACATATTCTTCAGCAACTGCTGGTAATAGCAAAGGTGGTAAATTAGACATCTGGATCCGTGTAGCTAACGCCATCCGAGTAGGTTTATGAAGTAAACCGAAGTCATCCACATCCTTTGATATATCTTCTTCAAATAAAACATTATGACATCCAAAACTTTGTCTTTAAATAAAAATGCAAAAGTAATTAAGCATTTCCATTATTGAACTCAGACAATTACAATAAATTATGTTTGTAGGCGATAAATTACTAGTAAGCGTAATATTATTACAACGTTAAGCTCCCAATACCTTTCAGTTTCAGTGACCAATCTAATCCATAAAACAAAATTAATAACTTACTAAGAAGACATTTATAGAAGAATCCTTTCTGAACATATCCTTGCACTGTCGAAACTGGCACTATGTCACGATCACTACGTGTAATCCACTTGTCGCCATTTGTTTTATACATTCTGAAACAAACAAACAAACAAATGTGTTTATTCGATAAATAATAAAGGTTCTAACTGAATGAAACGGTTTATAAATAATAATAAAAAGACAATATTGACGGTGTAAAGAGATAATTGAATAATTGATTTTTTATTCAGTTAGAACCTTTACGCTATCTGCGAGAGCTGTAGATAACAAAGACATAAGCACTGAAAATAGAATCAACAAAACACGGCCTTTAAGTATTAACCAAACGTTTCATATTTCCATTAATTACTTTCCCATACGGATGCTTTTTGCTTTCTCAATCAGCAATCTTTTTTTAACTAAACATAATAAAGCAAAATTTCGTGAAAGAAATTAATTAAACATTAATAATTAGAGATTAAAATTTAAAAGTTACATGAATTTAAAAAAAAAAAAAAAACTTTTTTAAATTAATTTGAGATTAAAATTTACAGTTTATATGAATTTTAAAAGATTTTTCCCTTTTTTACAGCACAAAATCATAACAAATTAAACAAATGTTAATCTAGATATGCACAGAAAGAACGATAGTATCATACTTGTTGCAAAAGATAAATTTTGATTGGGAAAGTTCAATTTTTTTTTAAAAAAAAGATGAGAGTAAAATATTATATTATTGAGTGATAAGAGATATTACATATGAATTATAGGGTAATATAAACTTAATAATACAATGGATTTAAGCTAGCAAAATATTTTAGAACGAATAAGACAATCGAACATTGTTAACTGAGAATAAGAGCAGAACAGATTATCGTCTCCCACAAATCTATGAATGAATGAATGCTAAACAGAAAAGCTACACAATGACAGAACGTAGTTCATTGTTTGTTTGTTATAATTCACGGCCATCTCTGTGTCCAGCAATTTCCACTTTTTGGATTGAAACAATTGTTGTACAGAAGTGCACACACTGCCATTCAATTCAGTTCATTTCCTTTTGATCGTTTCTTTTCATATACGATTCTGTGATAATCAAATATTCATTAAAAGTTGCTTGTAAAGTATTATCACAAGAACTCATCTCTTAAATTTAAATTTAGGAATTAACGTTAAACTACCATTAGATACGTACGATCTGGTGGTTAAGTGAGGAATGAACACGAGAGGTTATCAAATATTCTAGAGTCATAATGCAGTTTTCAGAAGAAATCAAATCAAAACATTTCGATAGATACTCAAATATCACGTTTATTGTATGTGTTTTACGTTTCTGCACTTGGATGATCGTCGGCTAGAGATACCGAAATGAAAAGGTGGCGTTGAAGAACACGTGTTCGTAATGTATGCGTGATCGCACGTGACTGGTATGTTAGCAGCAAAGAGCAACAAAGAGAATAGCTCGCACGAAAACGTGGGCTAAAATTGCACCTGTTGTTCACTATACACAATGGTAATGAACAGTACAACGTAACAAGCGTATGCCGAATGCAGGAATCGGACCTGCGACCTTCTGTTTACAAGACAGACGCTCTAACCACTGAGCTAATCCGGCCACGTGACAACTTTTGACCTTTCCTCATTAAAATAATTTTTAAAAAATTTCATCTTTTGACAGAAATGTATTATTTTCACTCGCATCACGTAATGCTATCATTTCATTCATTCGTTGTGATATAAAATTCATTATCACTTTTTGATAATTATGTTAATTTTGATTTTGTTATAAAATTGAAATGATTGAAAAATCAGTGATCGAAATGATTTGAGGGGCGGAAATGAGTTTTTATCAACTTAATGTAACTTTATGAGGGGCGATTCTGTCGCTTCTGCACAATTTGAAGTTTAAAGTAAGTATCGAAGAGTTGATTGAATTTATTTCTGTGAATGCATTCAGTGATATCCGAATTATTGCAACAATTGCTGGAAAAAAAAAAAAAAAAACTTATTTTTTCTACCAAAGTAAATCATAAAAATTTGAATTTGATTTAGCAACATATTTTAGCACTAATAATTATTTGCTACAATTGTTAGCTCAAATGAACTACTCTCGATGGAATGATATTTAGGTCAACTTGTCATATTTCTGTTATAATTGCTTTTTATTCTTTCAAAAAGAAACATTTGTATTCGAAGTATAAATAGTATATAGTAAATTAAAAAAAAAAAGAGATTACATTACCTTCTGATTTATTAGATAACTGTTAGATTTATATTATGTAAATATGAAAAATCGAAGTGGAATTGCTATGAATGACTAAAGTTTTGATATTATAATGACAATTTTATATTCTAATTATAATGTGTTAAGTTAATGATATTTCTAGAAGTAATAGGATGCAGTAAAGTAATCAAATTATCATCAATTTCGAACTAAGAATAAAATTGAATTGAAAGATCGAATCCTACTCATTCCAATGTTTATTCATCATTTCTACTGGATCAACCATTGAAAATTTGCATATTTTTTTTTTTCTGTTCGTTTCATTACTTGCACTTCTGTTCAACTTTATTTCTAATCAGTGTTAGGAATGTTGTATTTCGACTTGTCAATCGTTTGAATGTCAAAAAAGATTCAGAAACGAATTAATTGATTTAAATAACTTTTTGTCGTCTTACTTTTCTGGAAGGGTTTTTTATTTCTTCAGGGAAAGTGTTAAAATAACTAATTAAGGATGCTGCTTGATTGATTCAAGAA
The DNA here is from genome assembly GCF_000002995.4 of Brugia malayi. NCBI lineage: Eukaryota > Metazoa > Nematoda > Chromadorea > Rhabditida > Onchocercidae > Brugia > Brugia malayi. The sequence goes on along the minus strand of NW_025062476.1, from coordinate 2,490,992 downwards.
TTCGAGAATCATTTATTCATTTCAAAATCAGGATATCAGTAAAAACATCTCAAAATGTAACCTTGACTTGAAATATTAGAGATATTAGCATAGGAAAATCTCAAAGCAAGGTAAATCCAAAATAAAACAATCTAACACTTCTTGCTAAAGCGATAAATAAAATGTTCTTGTGGGCATTATCAGTGTCGGAATCTCAACTGATTGTCATATCAATATAATAAGGAATCCTACTCCCTATAATAACCGAAGGTACACGCAGTACACGTTTTTACGTCAATGTGAGTTCACAAAATAGTGTGAGTTTACTCAATGAAAAATACACTGATCATTGCAGTTTGTAAGATTATTAAGTAATTTAGCAATGATGATGTCAGATGTGTCATAAGTGAATGAATGAACCTCTCTCATAGCTCAGGAAAGTTCATGAAGAGGTCACTGCTAATATCATATGCTAAACCGGAAACTATCACATATTGTGTCACATTGAAATATCACAACTATACCCTCCCCCCTTTCAACTTATTTCGTTGCAAATGCCATCTAATTCATTCCAATCAATCATAGCAATAAACAGAAAAAACTTTATTTGCTTCTGATCATTGAACGATTAAAAACTTTTGGTAGCAATTATGTCACTAATGGGATTATTTTTTTATCAATTTGAAGGCCAATTTCAAAATTATTGGAGTAATCAGAGGTGATAAAACCTTATACAAATAATAATTTGACATTCCTTGTCATAATTACTTCAACGCAACGCAAAGCTAGCTTCTCTCTTCAAATTTTTAGTTTTTATTGTCATTTTCGGAAACAAATTTTTTTTTGTTTTCATAGAACACATTTAGCAATATATGAAAATGAAAAATGAAACTAAACTAATTCAATTTCTTATCATATCTTTACAGGTAGTCTGTTATGGTATAATTTCAATTATCATTTTAAGAAAGGTTAAGAAAAAAGAAATCAGAGTAATAAAAATGACTTAATATAATTTTTTCTCTTAAATAAAAAATTAAAAAAATCCTTTGAATAATCACTTTCTGATGAAATTTTGACACATAATTTATTCAAGTAGCTATAAGATTGGCATTTAAAAGCATTTTTAGCAATATTGTCATAGCTAAAACTGATATTCTGTGTAATAAATGGAGAAAAAAAAAGTGATCCAAGTGATAGGAAAGAATTCAAATATTACGAATTCAAGTAAAATGGGTTTATGTGGTGCAATTAGCTATATTATTGGTAATATTGTTGGTGCTGGTCTTTTCATTACACCTACATCGGTGCTACAGCAAGTTGATTCGGTAAATTCGTCTTTTTCTTTTTTTTTAAAAACAGTTATTAACCGAATTATTCATGATGGTGTGATAATGACTATGTAAAAAATTGAACTAAAATTTAGGTGGGCTTATCACTGATTATTTGGTCTGTTGCCGCATTGATATCATTGCTTGGAGCATTTTGTTATGTGGAATTAGGTACAAGCATACGTAGATCAGGAGCTGATTTCGCTTATCTTTGCTATGTGAAGTGGTGAGTGAGTAAAAAAAAAAATTGTGCAATTCATAAAATATAGTTTTATTTAAATAATTCATAGCAATAATAATTATCAACTGATATGATAACCATTATCATTTGTAGGTATCCGATAGCATTTGCATTCATGTGTGTTGGTTGTTTTGTCATTTTTCCAGCAACACTTGCAATTCAAGCTGAGACATTTAGTGAATATTTGATCAAATGTTTCCGTTTACAAATATTCGAAGATACCAAAAAATTTTACTTAAAAAAACTTATTGGTTTTTCATTACTGTGTAAGTTATATTATTTTATCTATTTGAACTTTTCTGAACAGAAAATACGTCATTTACGAGCTACTCTTAAGATTTTTTCCTTTTTTGAAGTTAAAATGTATTAATCAGTATATTTGTCTTTTTTAAATTTATTTCAGGGCTTTTGATGATGCTCAATTTTTTCTCTTTGAAAATATTTGTATCACGTTTTCAAATTGTTGCATCATTTGCAAAAATAATTACAACAGCTATTGTAATTTGCACTGGGTTTTACTTTATCATTTTTAAAGGTATACTAATTACGTGAGAGCTGAGCGATCTAAAATAATTCAGTATTAAGAAAACATCGAGAAATGCGTTTAGGAATTGAATAATAACATAATTTTTAAATTTATAAAGAATTGATGACTAATTTTGCTACTCTATTATTCTTTAGGTGAAACTCAAAACTTGCAAAATATAATGGATGGAACGCAAGTTAGGCTTGGTCATATAATAGCAGCTTTGTTTGCTGGTTTATTTTCCTACGATGGTTGGGATGTTTTGAATTTTGGCACCGAAGAAATTGAAAAACCGAAAAGGTACATTTTTTTAGAGTACTGAAGTAGTAGGAAATATAGGGTGAATATTTCAATGCATAAATCTGTACAATTATTTTCATCAGTAAAGTAGGATAATAAATGTGTAACATTAATGTACTTCAAGTTTTAATTAGTATATGTTTTCTTCCTATGCTGTATAAGGAATAAGTTATCTTCATAATTTCATTTCATATCATTCAAAATAAATTTATTGTCAACTGTGACAGGAAATACACTGTTTCCAGAACAATGCCTTTGGCGATTATAGTTGGAATGTCATTAGTAGCATTCATTTTCCTTGCAACAAATATTTCGTTTTTCGCGATGCTTGATATAGATCAAATGAAATCATCTGTTGCTGTGGCTGATGTTAACTTTTTTATCTAATTATTAATATTATTAGTCATTATTACTTAACAGTTGGGAGGGAAAGCTGTTACAAGTTCCTAATTTAGTTTTTTTTTGATGGAATTAGGCAAATTTATCTTCTTTGGAACCGATTTTTTTGTGAAACATTTGCGATGTGATCTTTCTGAATAATGTATTCCTAGACTAAGATCAGATTTCTGAGAACTAATAGATTTCAGAATTGTGTTTTAGACATTTGCGGCAGCAAAACTAGACAAATTCTATTCTGTAATACCCTTTCTGATATGCATTTTATTGATCGGCTCCATGAATACTTCACTTTTTTGCGCTAGCAGGTTTGTCACATGTAAATACTTCTTTTATTCCTAACCTTTAACCATAGTTATATCTGAAAAAAAAAAAAAAGCACTTATCATAACAGTTTGCACATAATTTCGGTAAAAATGAAGAAAAGTTGTAGTGCTGCATAAACATCGTGATTTAATTGATGTTAGAAAAGCTCTTACACTTGTGTAGCAAACATATAAATTAATTCATTGATTTCTAGATATTTGTATGTTGCTGCACGACAAGGTCATTTACCTACTTTCCTAAGTTGTTCCAATACAGAACATAACAGTCCTCGAGTGGCTATATTTATTTCTGTAAGTTGACACTTTGAGTTTAAAATAAGTTTAATGAACCTTCTTTCATTTTGAAACTGTATGTTTTTATTCATATGTAAATCACCAAAATTATCAACCTTAGTATTGTTTTATACTGATTATCCTTTTTTAGAAAAAAAATTTTCTTTCTTTTTTATGGAATGGTCTCTTCAAAAACGAAATCCTATTATAATAGTTCAAGTTTTCACAAGATTTGATAGCCAACATTATGAATTGTAAATTCCTGGAATACTATAACGACAAATGAAAAGTCAGATTTGATTAAACATTGAAGGGATGAAAAGATTAGTGAAAGGTTAAATTGTTTTACACATCCACTATACATGACCATATTTCAGGTTACACTTTCCTTTCTACTTTCATTTACTGGTAATCTGTCGCAGCTCATTAATTGCGTATCATTCTGCCAATGGCTTCAGCGTATTTTCACAATGCTAGCTCTACTATGGATTCGTTTCCACCATAAATCAATTCATCGGGATGCTATTCAGAATCCAATTATTATGCCTATCATCTTCATGATTATTTGTGCAACCTTGGTTGATTTTTATATAAATTCCAAAATGGAAAGTCACTTTTGAAGATCAGAATGGGAATTAGATGAGAGAAATGTAATTGATTGTAAGAAATTATTACAGTAACATGACACTTAGTTGCAAATGAAGTAGACTGATGAGCAAAAAATTAGTAAACTATCACTGAAATGTTCAAGCAACGTCTTACTGTTATTATTATACGTTAGTAGAAATAATTTCGAGATCATCCGTTCTACTAATACCTTTTTACACATTATAGATCTGTTACTTATATCAGCCTGATCTTCTCTCAGTCAAAAATTTCAACATCTTTCTGAAACTATATTCACTTGTTTTGATACAACCTAACCCTTTATCATTGTAAGGCATTAAATTAGATTTGAAGTGAATTTAGAAATGTTGATTATGTTGCTTGTCAGTTGACAATTTATAACAACAATGATTTTCAGGTGACGACAACAGTAATTACTGATACCCATATCTGCAGTATTGGTGGGTCAGTTGCACTAGGTGGCCTTGTCTTCTACTTCTTGTTTTTCTACACTCACTTACCATCAGCTGTTGAAGGATTCAAGACGTTTGGTTGCAATGCAAATAGTAAGTTTACCTGCCATAGCCTAGTCGCAATTGCAAAGATATCGAAACAACTTTGTACTGAATCGTTTTTCACCGCTTTAGAATGCGAGAATTAAAATTCTCGTATTTAAAGTTCAATCAAATATTTTTTCAGATAAGATCACTATTTACACACAAATAGTGTTCAATGTAATGCCTCCTGAATTTAGTGAAGAAATTACCAGAACTTGCCAAGTAAATTTATCGCCTACTCCCGAAGCGAGTGGTAATACTGACTCCATTACTAATTTTGAGGGCGGAAACAACGCAGTCCAAGTTTTCTGAAAAAGAAGTAAATCAGTTATCATCGGTAGCAATAACGGAGTAAAGGATATCGGATGAATGAATAGTAGAATTTAAAACCTAAATTTTAAAAATTAAATCAACAACAATTAAACAAATAATAATTGCATGAAACCCACACCATGTATTACCCTGCTTATCCGAAAATTAATCCATAACTTTGCTCTCAAAATTATTTTAAAAGATTTATATAAGGTTTATTATTATTATTAATTCCTGAGATTTTCAAGTCTTTCCCTAAATTAACTGTTCATGAATACAATGTGTTCAATGATTTTGTCTTTCTGCTGTTCACCCAAACATCTACAGTGTGACACTTATAAATAATCTGTCCAATGTCGTCTGTGAATAAAAATGAGAAACTTAACTGGAAGAACAATACTCGTTAAGAGTACTATTTTCTACATAATTGGATCACTATTATTTAAAGTGATATTTTCAAAATAATTAAATTCTTATTCGTCTGCTCATTTCAAAATAGTGAACTCCCTCCATTAATTTCAGATGAAAATGATCAAGTTTGATTGGGATTAATTCAATTAATTGCGGAGTTCAATTTAAAAATGAATCAAAAATTTGCAAAATATGAATACCATAAAAATGTTATCTCTAACAGCAAGAAATGTTTTTACTATTGCGGATAAGCGATTCACTGAACTGAGTCCAATACAAAAAACCGAAAGCAGCACAATGTATTGCGCAAATAATGGCAAACAGAAATATATTCATACATCTACAAAATGTGTTTTCGCTTTATCCGTAATTCTGTGAAAAAAAGTAAATATCAGGAAAAAAAGAAAATGTTTTAACGAATCATTCACAGAGAACAATTTACTTGAAAAACTTTTCTTGGAAATGAAAGGGAAATAAATTAACATAACTGTAAATAAGCAATGGAGAAACAGTAAAAATAAAGACTCGAATTTCTTCATTACAAATATTTGCTAATAGCGCTTGAACTAAGTTGAGGTTGGGATTGAATAATTATGGAAATTATATAAAAACAATGTAAACTGATGAATATGATTTTCCCGTGAGAAATAAAATAAAATGACTATGTTAGATGAAACATCGAGCTACTGTAGGATGAAATTCCTGCAACAACATCTAGTTTCCAAAGCTATGCTATAACATATTGAAATTATAATAATGATACAAATGCTTTTCTTAATGACACCGAAGCATGTTATCGTTAAAAATGTCAGCATAAACAGAAATTAATGTAAGATTGACAGTACCACAAGCGACTGGTGTGAACTTTTACAAGACAGATAAGAGATTTTAGAAATAATGATAAAAAAAAGTCAAAACTGAAAAGAAATACAACAAACATAGAATGAGATTTTAATAAGGTGAAGAGCTGACACAATATGCCTTATAACCTGAACGAACAAAATTTTAGGATGCAAAAAAAAAAAAGAGAAATGCTTTAAAATGTTAATTTTCACTCAAACGAGTTCCGTTTACTGAGGAAACTTCTCTCCTTAAATAATGAAACTTATTTGCTACTGCTTTGAATCGAACGCACAACTTGTGAAATGAACATGTTGCTTGGTAATACTTCAAGCAATATCCATCACCGTTACTATGCAAGAAGCTTCAAATTAAAAATCAGAGGGTGCGTGCAAGCTATCTCAAATGAAATAAATTACTCAAGCACTGAAATACATATTAATTCTCTTTTGTGTAGTACTAAGGTTAAACTATTTAAAAAGCAAGGAGTTCATATCAGACAGCCAATATAAAAATCATCAGTTGAGGAAATAAGTTATACAGGATTCAAGGAATGCTTATTACTAAGAAATTCTGCTTGAGGTCTGCACTGCTAACAATTTGAAAATCTACTTTTCCCCTAGAAAACAATTTAAAATCAAAACAAACAAAAACAGGAACTGCGCAAAAGAAATGAAGGACAGAAGTAAAGCTCGTTTTAAATCAGCATCTTTCTAAAATATTCAAATGAAAAACGAAATTGGTTTCGCATAATATATAAACAGAAAAAGAGTACATATATACCAAAGATGGAATGAGAAAGTTTTAATTTTTAAAATTGAATGCTCCAACACCTGCAAGCAAGAATTAAGAAATAGCTTTAAGCGTGCCTGCAGGTATATTGAAAGACTTTCCAATCATAAATGTCGGAAGTAATGTATGACGGGAGAAAAAAAGTAAGTGTTGTAACTATGTAAATGGGAATGAGCTCTAGACATTTCGGATATTATTGAGAATATGAAAGTTGGGACGACTCAGATTTGAGTCTGAAAATTTTCAAATAACAGCAACTTCAGATATTTTTTCATCGACCCGAATAGAATGAACCCTGACCTTCCTCCTGAAAGGTAGATTGTAATTAGCAAAAAACAAAGAAATAAAGACATCCTACTATTCCTGCTTTTCATAAAATGTCGAATTAATGTGTTCTTAAATAAAGAGAGAACAAAAAAATCGGAAACTCAGAAATCACGCAAAAAAAACAAACCCTATAATAACACATGCTTAGAGGATATTATTACTCACGGTAAAATGAATGGATAGCAGATAAAATGGTGATTTAAAAAAAAACAAATGATGAAAGGACTTGTTTACTAATTAAGGGATAGACTGAATTATTTCAAAGAGATCGTTACAGCGTTTAGTTGAGATTCTGGCAGCACAATAACTTACAAGCAACATTATTTAGAATACATGTTAAAGTGGAAGAAAGGAAGGATCTCACTATGTTGTGCTTTCGATTTAGAATATCAAAAATGAGGATACAAAAGTCCAGCTCAAATATATTGAGTTATATAAAGAAAAATATTCTAATATATTACTCTCTTCCTCCTCTCACACTCATTTAGTTACTTCTCTCTGAATGACTGGAGTGTTAGGTCCTTGAAAAACCCGAACGATGAGGTTCAAAAATATTAATTTGAATATATGATAGAATACACAAACTGATACAGATTATTAATTAATCTTCTAAAGAAAAGTGATTAATATGCTAATAATTTTTGAGAAGAAAATCTCAACCCATAAAGATCATTTTTTGCAACGGATAACCACATATATAAGTTACTCTCTGGTAAGATTGGTACCACAGATCAAAAGACAAACCTGGTTGCCTTCTGCAATACCCAAAACAACATATACAAGTTACTCCATCCTACTAAAAAAGGTGTCGACAACAGAAGTAGGCTCTAAATACACAAAATTCAACAACGACGGTATTCAGAATTATTAGCTTACTTTCTGAAGAGTATAAATAAGGATAGAGTGTAGAAAAAAGAAAAATTTGTAGTACACGCACACATCACTGCATACAATTCGCATTATAATTTTAATTAAACACGCTCCGAAATTCACATAATTCAGAACTTACATGTCTACTTCTACAAGTTACAATGCTTTAGAAATGCAAGTTGTCTCGAAAGTGGATTTTAAAGTCTAAGAAGGAATTGTACAATAGTGCACCAGTTCTTCGGGAGAAGAAAAAAGAGTGAAAAGGCCTACAAACAAAACGATTTATAAAAATGATGATAAAGTAACTGTACAAGGTGCCAAACCTGAGACAATAATAAAATAGAACAGGACTTCCAGGTGCTTACAAGAAAGTACCCCACTTTTCCAACAGTTCAGCTTTCAATTCTGCACCCATCTGACGATAATCTTCGTCCGCTGCAAGACTACGAAATACATCTATAGAAATAGAATCGAACAGTGCCTGTTTTATTTCACACATTCGATACTGTTCTGCTAGCCGGATGGCATGCATCACTGATGATGAAGGCAACTGAAAAAGTTCAATCACAGTAATAAGATTTTAAAAATGAAACTAGTCCGCGCATAAACACATGATCCAGTTAAGCACTTAATTTTAAATATCCAGCTTCCCTATTGCAACCTTTTCCGTATCATGGTCGAAAATATTCCGATGAGAGAATGCAACTGAGCGAAACAATTAAAAGCATTATCCATAAAAATCGAACGTTTACAAGAGTAAAATCGACGTGAATCAAAACCAAAAAGGAGGAAATGAACAATCAAGCTTACTTTCTCGGCGATAAAACGCTCGCATCGATCGTAAAGAGGTTTAATTTTAAACTTATCTGCCATAAATAATATACAGTCAATATTTTTGCCTAAAAAAAGATTGACTTTAACATCGGATTTAAAAGAGAAAACAAAGATTTTCATGAAACAGTAATAACAATTTATTATAAAACCAAATTACTACAGTAGTATAACATAACTGTTACTATAATATATTAGTGAACTTATATCTCGCTTTTATTTTCTACACCAACCCAAACTCTAACATTTCCAGAAGCTACCAAAATGATCAGCAGTTCTTATAATTTGCTTTTTTAAATGTCTAAGAAATCAATGGAACAAACTGAAAGGAACTGAAAAAAACACCGTCAAGTTGCAAACGACCCTTAAATGCTTCCACAGCTTGATGAAATGCGATGGGATCAACAGGGACCGGTAATGGAACATCGCTGTGATTTTCATAATATTGAAACAAAGATGAGAAATATGTTGAAGCTCTTGAAAGCATCTAAAATAAAGATAATATATTAGTGATCTTACATTCTTTTTTTGCTTTCTACACAATCCAAACTCATATTTCCAGACGTTTCGAAACTGACCAATAATTTTTATAATCTGCCTTTTTCAATCAACATTAAGATCTTATAGGGTATTTTTCATATACAATGTCGCAAAAAAATTACCGCTCTCGGAACACCAATTCGAGATTCACCGACAATTAAAGAGCAGTCATCCACCCATCTGGTGCTTAGAGTAGTCTGAAACTGCAACAAATCCACTGGTTCCAACTTTGCCAACCTTGAATAATAATTTAGTTAATTTAGTTTAAAAAAATTAAACTACTTTGACTATAGCTGAAAGGAAAAAAAAACTACATCGAGAAAATCCATTCTATTACTCACTTCACATATTCAAACTTTATGCTCAGTGCTCATAACGAAGTAACACCACAATATCATACTATACTCTAACAATGTCTAATTACATGAACTAAGCTCTAACAACTATAACTGAAACGTTCCCTTAATTTTTTAAAAATAATTCTAAAATACTAAAAGCTAAAACAGTATGTGTTCTACATTAGTCATTACCTTGTTCTCTCATCAGCAATACTTTTTAACCGTTTCATATGCAGTGGACAACTTTCTCGTCTATGCCTTTCCAAATTCCATTCTGACGAATAATATTTCCCGCATGTCTGAAATTACACCACTATACACTAGAAAATCTAAGGGCCCCTTATACCTGGTTATTTAATTGAAGACTGATTTACTTCCTTTTTTCTCTAATGCAAACAAAGAGGATATTACTTTGATACCTGACATAAATGCCGCCCACTTTTAGTGCTGAAATAACTTCCGGACTCAAGAGAATCCGAAGACACTCGCTTTCGGTTTGCAGCAGTAACAGAGTAGGGACCGGACGGATTCAAACTCACTTCTGATGAAATTGCCGTGCTCAACATTATTGATCCGGATGGTAACGATGTTTGCTCAAATCTGTAACCGATAAAATGTATTCCATTACTAATGGTCCTTTTTTTTGTTATTATTCAAATGTCCATATGCTAGCATAGTAGGCGAGAGTAGGTACTGCAGGTATTTATGCACTTGTCATTTAAAATCTGTAAATAATTATTAACGTTTGGGGTACGGTTGTGCTATCTGGATCGGCAGCAACTGGATGCAGTTCATCGCAGTGGCGATCAAATTCCCGCTGTCCAGGTAACCAGCAATCACAAACACGACACAACACACCATTATCCGCGTCTTCGTCATACGAATATGTCTGAGATAATATTATATCAGTATTCTGAAAAAGTCCAAGTAATTTACAACAATTCACAACAAAACATAAAAATTTTTGAACTTAAAAAATTTAAAAAATAGGTGATAAAAGCAAGAAGCCAACCTTAGCAGATACTGGAGTGAGCTGCTGGGAAATCCGTAATTCTGAATCCCTCGGACCGTAAGATGAAGTATTTGTACACTAAAACAAAACAATATATCTAAATTTTTTAAAGAATTTTTGAAATGATGATTGTCGTTATTCGAAAAAAATAACATTTCAATAGTCAATTGAATATTGCCTACCAGCACTCATTTAAATGGAATATTTGAAAGAAAAATATATATACTATTTCAAAATAATGATAATGAATTGTTTTGTCAAAGATTAATGAATGAAATACACAATGGTTGCAAAGATTACCGAAGGTTCTTTAGCTATTGGACCATTTGAAAGCATCGAAGAAGACGATCTCGAACTGCCGGAGTCATTATAATGTTCTGACTGTGTTTTTGTGCTGAAAATTTTTCACTGAACAAGACTGCATTCATATCTTAGCTTTACGCTCTTTTCTCTTAATTTGCAACAGGGATATAATTGCGAGAATAAAACGTGCTAATAAAGAAAATTTTGTTAACAAAAATATTAAAAATACATCTCACACTTCAATAAAATAATAAAAATTGAAACACTTTTCATTCATGATTTTCTTCCTGTACAGTAGACGAATTTATGTTAGTAAATGAATTTATTAATAATTAGCCCATAACAACTTCCCTAAATATTCTAAAATCTTTTTAAACTGGTACGTCTTGCCTACCATTCATCATTTTGCAAGTCTGCATCAGAAGTTACAGTATCCACTGCTTTTGCTGCAGCCGCAGCTTTCGCTTCTACACATGTCGAACGATGTCGCTTAAGGGAATAATCTGATGAAAGTGCCCTTAAATTAGTTACACGACAATTTTAATTGTATAAGCAAACAGCAGACAGATTACACTGAATATTTACCCCGCAGACATTTTGAATCATCTGAGCGCTGGATTTTCTCGTCAACATTATACACATGACACATACAGCAGTACAAGTATTGAAGATATTGATATTTTGATTTGTTTCTAATAAGATCATGCAAATACACAATATTGAAGAAATATCCCCAGAAGTAATAGGAAGGATGAAAACAGAGAACAGAGCTACTGAGAAATGTATTTCATTTACGAAAAGTGATGCTCGATATATTAGCTATCTACTTGCTCATATCTATAAATAGTCCTATAATTTGTAATTTATACTTACTTCTCGAAAAGACAGAAAATTTTCTCATATTTAAAACAGCAAAAAAGGATGAACCAACCTATTACAATCGATGCAAATATGTTGCTTTTGCTTTGGTGATGAATGAAAATAATTTCGCATCGAGGGAGGCTTTATAGACGGGAGGTATTGAGAACGAACAACGTTCGCTGGTTTCGTGAACACAGCATTACCACTCATCGATAATGGGTTTAACGTTTGACCTGACAGAGCTTATTAGTGAATATTGAACTATGGTAAAACTTTGAAATAAAAGAATCAACTTATGAATTCGATAGTGAAATTCGATGTAAATTCTGGATGTTAACCTACACCTAGAAAAAGCATAAAAGTTTCTTAAGATCATTGAAAATCTCATTCAAAAAATAACAAACTTAAAAATTATTAGATCTCCATTAAAAAAAAAACAGTATTAAAGGTGAAGTAGTTACCATTCAGAATTGTTTTTTGAGCGATAAGCGGCAAAAAACAATACAAGTCATCAAAACTAACTCTCATTTGATGAGATACACGATTGAGATTGATGGTATAGACCCCGATTCTGCATTACTGTCATTTGCTGCGAAGAGTGAGACGGTGACACAGGAGGTGGAGCTTTAATCGGCGGTAATTGTGCCGCAAAACCACTGTTTTCTGATATAACAGAAGATACTTGAGGAGCCTAAAAATTTGCAAAAATAAGGGAAACCGTTAATAATTGCTAGTTGTCATAAACATTCATTAATCTGTATGAAGCTAATTGAACATATTACATTTACGTGGTTCAAACAAGAATTTTAGATAGACTGTTTTCTAGATTTCATGTCTCTTCAAATAGAGAATTTAAAAAAATTTGAACAAATTAAGGATTTATAAAGAGGTGCTTCCCTACATCCGTGTTAGTAGAATGCTAATTACATGGAAAAATATTACTAACCATAGGACTCGTAATGGGATAGTTTGATGAAACGGAACTGTTTGAAGGAGGATTTGATGGTGGTGACACAACTCCGCCATTTGATGACAGTGATGGCGGATGTAATCGTCTAAAAACAAGAGTGATTAAAAATTTTGTTACAGTTTGAATTCAATTCCATTATGCTTAGTCGAAACATTTAAAACATAGCTTCATTCCACATTATCCTGCAATCTGAAAGCTATTTGCGTAACACATAAATAATCAGATTAAAGATAAGAATTCGTAGAAATATTGTTGTTCTGTTAGAAATAAGAAACTACTGTAACATGTTCTACCCAATGCTGTCTTCATATTCTTCATGAAAAGTTGTATCAGCCTCTGCTAATTCAGCCACTGGTCTCCTGTTATCCGATTCACTATCTGCTTCGGTCTAGAATACTCCAATTTGAAATAGAATTTCTATAAAATACCATCTACATATGCTATATTTCAGATGCCTATATCTTAAATTTATTCTTCATGTTTCCATTAGACAAGAAAATTTTAAACTAATATTCATCCAGTTACAAAACAAGGACTTATTTTCAAAACAAAAATTGAAGCCTAAATTACACTTTTAGTCATTCAACTATATATTACCATGTATCAGATATTGCAAAATCGAAAATGATAGAAAACTTACCAGTTTGTATTCTGCAGATCGTTTTAAATCCTCCTCAATTTCAGCCAGTTGTACACCCTCTTCTTCACTTAACTGATATGCACCAATATTCTGCGATGTTGGTGGCGGCATAGGTGTAATGCAAGATCTCCAGCTCGTGCTTACAGGTATTACTGATGTTACTGCAGCAGAACTTCTACAGTGATCAGGTCCTGAGATGATTTGTTGCTGCTGTTCCTGAAGTTGTGTCTGTTGGAGTTGCAGCTGTGATTGCAGTTGACGTTGATGAAGCAGCTGCTGTTGCCGCTGTTCTAATTGAAGGTGCATTTGTTGTGGTAACATAACATTTGGTACTGAATGATTTGTACAGTTTTCAAAGTCAGAAGAATGTTGTTGCTGGTGGTGCATATCTGATTTTTCGATAGACAGTTTCGGACTGCAAAAAGAAAAAAAAAAGAAGCTTGAGTTAGGAAGATTTAGATGTCTATAGCGTTTAATTTCCGTGGTTAAATTAAGTCGAAATTGACATTATAACTAAATTCAGAGAAAATAAAGTTGCTCTTTCACATTTCCATGAATGCCTTGAGGAGAGAAGACTGAATTGTAATACTTTTTCATAATAAAGAAGATAAAGAAATTGCAAGAATAAAGCTATTCAAATTAAGCAGAAAAGTTAATAATACCTTTTGATACTCTTTAATTCGGTAGTTTGAAGTAATCTCAGTTGTCGCTGTCGTTGTTGCTGCAGTTGTCGTTGTTTCTGTTCACTATCATTTGTAAGTAGCACTCGTATAGGCTCAATTTTGGCCACTTCTTCAGGTGTCAATTTATGTACCGCTATACGATGTCTTTTGACGTTTTTCCGACAAGAATAACTGAAAAGTAAACATGAATTAACCGAAACTCAATAAATTTTAAATTAATTTGGGGAGAGAAACAATATTTCCTAACCTAAAATTAGGAAAATTCTTTATCAAAGACTAGAACCGACGTAAAACCACGAGCAAACAAAAGTGAGATGACAAGTGTGAGAAATTTTAAGAAAAAAGTTATAGTTTAGTCTGAAAATCAAAATATATTGGAAATTTGGAGTGATGGATAGATCGGATATCAGAACGGAAATAACAGGTAGAATTAACAAATAGAATTAACAAAGAATTAACAAAATAGAAAAATCAACAAATAATATGCATGAAATTAACAAATAATACAGAATATTTGTCTAACATGCAACTAATTAGACACAAATTGAAACGAAACGCATGCAGGAACTTTGTTGGCTTATAGAACATACTGAAATATTGGGTTTTCTCCAATAACATTCCTTAAAGATGATAACGGAGGATTGTTATCATTGTGATGACATGATTAAGCATTCACTACTTCAGGTGCTAAATTTTACAGAATCTACATGTGATAGCAGAGTAAAGGATTTAAAGAATAAAGCAAACTTCAGAAATTGAAACTTAGAATGCAGGGTAAAGACACAAAGCTACAGTACACCACGACCACAGAAAATGAAGTGCGAAGATTTGCAGCAAAAATTTTACACAGATTGAGCAACAACCCGTCTGGCACGCTCAACCGAGCAACTGCCCGATCGATCAATCGATTGACTAATCGCATCTTCAAAATTCGAGCTATAAAAAAACAGTTCGTCCCAATAAAAACGGAAAAAGAAACACTCGCTGGGGTACACATTGCTGATTTCCAACAATAACCAATCCTATATTTTAATACTAGAGACTAACAGAAAAATCAAATTTTTAAGTGGCAGATCGCATGATTCATCTTGCTATATAAAATAAATTAAACTCTTGTGGAAATTTTCAGGATACTATTCATTCATTAGATATCAACATGCAGTGCAAATGGGTATTGAACACATGCCTGAGCTGTTATATACATTGATTGAATGAACTATGCAGAATTTTGTTCTTTATGCGTACTCGGGCCATGTGAATTGCTTGCTACATATAGTGAATTGTGTTAAACAAAATAGTATTATGTAAAATGTATCACGTAATAATTTTAGGTAATGTTATACGACGCAACATATAGTATGGTTGCTTACGTTTTCTGACATTCAGGACATTCATAACGATAATTATCAGTTGCGGCAGATGATATGTTTTCACTGCTCCGATAAAGTGTTGTTGATGAAGCTGATGGTGTTGGTTGTTGCGACTGCACAGTGTCACACACCACAGGTGTAGTGAACACTGCAGAGTTCGCACTCTGCTGCCGTTGAGACTGATTTGAATCAGCTGCAGAGCATGACCTTGAATTTGAAAAAAGATTTTTTTTTTTTATGATACAAAAAAAATCCCAATTTAAACTTTGCTCAATCCAATCTACTTGCTAAGTTCAAACTCTTCAGCTTCTAATCATGCTCCTTTTTTTAACTAGTAAATGACATCTATTTTGTAATCTACGAATTTAACGAACTAACTGCCTAGTTAGCCAAACCAAACAGTATTGTGATAACAAACGTGGAGAGTGGTGCAGTGGTGATAATACTTGCCAATGGCCGAGCTTCATATTTCTCATTTTTTGGCAACTGTGCTTGTGTCGTACCAGAATAATTACTTGGAGTAGTGGAAGTTGTTAGAATTGGTGGTGCTGAGGCACGTGCAGATGTATCATGGGGACTGCAATGTTACTCGTTTCGGTAATTTATTATCAACGTACTAAAAGATTTTGGATTTTCGTTATAAAATTCCTCCTTCTTTAAATAAGCATTTTGTTTATCTAAAAAATAAAATAAAGACTCGCAAGTATTTAAAATCTCATTCCTCAATTTACCTCAATAATGGTTCCATTTTAAAACTATTTCTCCTTTGTTGCTGATCGTAAGTACCACAAGTGATAATGCCACTAGTACCATCATAATGTACCCTTGTTGTGTAATAGGACATCTGTCTTGGAGCGCTAAAAAGGATCCCTTCAAAAATGACAGTATCTCTGAACGTAAATTATATTAGATAAGCGAAAGAAAAAAATATGTCACACAGAATATGTGCTACCCTGAACCGTTTCATTTTACAAAACTCCATAAATATAATGCATGTTTTACAAATTCATAGAAATAATTCTCACTAATCATTACATAAAATTTTGTATTCCTAGAATTCTACTTGACTTACTTTTAACTCTTTTTAATCCATTTTTACTAATTTTTCAAATCCAATTTCAATTAATAGAAATATTTGCTAATTTTGAGATGATTCAGGTATTTGCTAATTTTGGGGTGACGTCAATTTCCATTTTTTCCGATTATTCTTTTGATGAAAAACATGAGCTTTTTGAAATCTAAGAATCAAGTATGACTGGTATACATTATTTTGGTTTATCAACTAACTTATGCTTCAAGGTCATCGAGGGCTGGTCGTCATTACTGACATTATTCTCATTGTACGTCAATACAGAACTCGGAAGTTGCTGCCGTAATCGGGTTGAAATACTTTCTTCAGTATAAGCAACAGGCGTTGTTGCTGCCTGCGCATAAGTGCCCAATGCTTCCGGTACATACGGTGTGGTTAATTCGCGTTGTCGCTGCATTTCTATTATTTGTTGCTGTTGTTGTTGTTGTTGTTGCTGCTGTTGTTGTTGTTGTTGTTGTTGTTGTTGCTGCTGCTGTTGTTGTTGTTGTTGTTGTTGCTGTCGTTGCTGGATGATACGTTGATTATGTCGTGCTCGCAAATGTTCACCAACAGTTATCTTCAAATAAATATGATTCAAATACATAAACTGCATATTTTAATGAGGAAAAATCTTCAAGAAAAAGTCTGGATTTTCGAAAATGAAGAATTTAGTAAGAAACAAAAAATATTTGCAAATATGCAAAAGTAAATCTCCTAAACTTTCATAGACAGAAAAATGACCCATGGTTTGGCTTTAGCAGCTCCGAGTTTCAGTGATTCCAGCTGCGAAATTGGCTGCACTTCAGTTGCAATCTGTTGTTGTTGTTGTTGCTGTTGCTGCTGCTGTAGTGACATTATATTAGTATCATATGTGATATAAGTAACCGATGCATCATTGCTCAACCGTTGCTGTGCTGCATTTGCGGTTGCTTTGGAATAATTAGCAGTGTCGATGGTTGCTGCAGCTACAGCTACACTTTGTGCCTCTTTTGTTGCAGCAAGCATTGCAACAGACGAACGATCAGAGTTTGAACGTTCACGTTCGTCAACTTGACCGTTTTTATATTGTTGCTCTTCCCTACGTGGCTGTTCTACTATAGTGCTTAATGAAGTCGTAAGAACAGAGGTTGAATGTCGATCCTCAAGTTTGTTGTTCCCGGGTCTGCAAAAAGCAAGGAAACAATTGAATAATGAATCATAAAATTGCTTGTATATGATTCCAAAGTTTTAGGAAGCATAATATAAACTGCAATAATTGGAATAGCATAATTTAGGGCGAAGCCCACTTCTTGAACCTTCAAGCAAGTACACAAAGATCATTTTACTCTCTAAGTTCACTAATGTTAGTGTCATGTTCAGTATTAGTAATAAGAGATTTTAGACCAAAAAAGGTAAGATTATCACTTTTTCATTGAAAATTAATCAAATCTCTTTAAAAGCTTTGAGAATTTGGTGACTGATAAGACCTACTTGAACACGGAAGCCGCTTTACATGTCGCGCGATGTCGTTTCAGATTCGATGCACTACATAAAATTCGGTTACAATCCTCACAAACATTTGCACTGACAGATGTGCCAGCTGTTGCTATACTATTATTATTTGTTCGATTTTGTACTAGACTACTTTCCACACTAAAACAATTAGTATTACAAGCAAAATCGACCAATCTACTACATCACCCGCAGTCTTCGACAAAAATTTCAAAGTTTAGCAAGTCTATCAAAAACAATAAAAGAAAAAATCGAAATTTATCAATTGATTAATTCTAGGATCCTAGCTTATTCACCTTATACCTATACAATTCTGAAATGTTCCTATGATCTTTACCGTCTTTTTACGGATTAAATTATTGGAAATAGAATTTAATACAATAAGTATTTTTTTTTTACTAAGACTTATATTATTAAAGTACAGTTCAAAATCTTGATGAAACTAATAGAAGAATTGGACTTGGAATCAATCATGCATTTACAGAGGTAATGTAAAAAAAAAATCGAACTAAAAAAATCTGACAGACCTGGAGATTTGAACTTCTGGTTGAATCTGCGCACTACAGGAAGCCGACGAAACGGTATTATTAACGATAGGCAATTCAGTAACAACACAGGCAAGAGATTGTCGCTGCAACAACAGTTCCTGTGAAGACGATAATTCAATCACCGACTTTGACAGAAGTGGTTCACTGAAAAGCAAATAGCATTACTGAAACGCAATATTGAGCAACGGAATCATACATATTGACAAATTGAACGCGGAAAGCATTTCTATATTTAGAGTGCCTAATTATATCATCTATATATTGAGAAAAAGGAGTATTTCATGCAGTATACAAAGCTCATTGTCTAACAAAGCAGATCAGAGAAAAAACGAAGAATCAGTTCTCATGCAGTAAATTCAACACAATCTTTCATTCGCTAATTTGAATGACTATCATGTCATATGACAGTCATTCAAACATTACAGCTAAATCTACCTAATAGATGG
Source organism: Brugia malayi (assembly GCF_000002995.4). Lineage (NCBI taxonomy): Eukaryota > Metazoa > Nematoda > Chromadorea > Rhabditida > Onchocercidae > Brugia > Brugia malayi. The sequence goes on along the minus strand of NW_025062476.1, from coordinate 2,471,806 downwards.
ATTAGTGGATCAAGCTTTGATACCCAGCCAGTAAGAATATATTTTTAACTTGAAAGTACTAAAAGATGTTATATAGAACAGAAAGAGGCATTTCAAATTAAGCTTCTCAGAAAATTTCCAAGTGGGTAACTTCCAAATGTGAAGCATTTGCACTTGAATTACAAAAACATTCAGCAATATATGTACCACCAGAAAAATGTAGTATAATTAGAAGTTTATTGGAAGAAAGTGCAACTTTTGAGACCATAATATTGTTGTCAAAATTAATAAAATATATTATTTATCAAAATTTGTAATTTACTCTATTTCCAAAGATCTAAATTGAACATCAACATAATCTGGATCTTAAATTTGAACAAATTAAGCGGAAACATATTACAAATCTACTTCGCGTAAGAACGTAGATTTTCTTTTTTTCTCACTACAATTATCTAACCTTTTAGGAACCGCTGTGGAACTGGTATTATCAGATGCGTTTTCTCTCAATTGCCCATATTGAAGCTGGTACTGTTTACAGGTGCTACGATGCCTTTTCAAACTTCTGCTCGAACTGACCGTTTTGTTACATGATTCACATCGGTATAGCTGCATTGAATTACTCTAAGGTAAAAAACTACCACTAATTATCTTTGAAAAAAATAATGCATTGGTGCAGATTAAATTAAAAGAAGTGAAGAATCGCTTCAGTGGATTTCATTTTTATTTCAGATATCTCACCTTAGACTTGTTTCATTCACTTTCAATGACTTGCTTCATTAATATGAAAAGTTTGCTGATAATAAGCGCGAAATTCTTTTAAAAAAGACATACTGATTTTTTGATTTGCACTGAGTGTTGTATAAAGTTAGGAAGATTAACTGGTTCATTGTTCGATGTTTGGATAGGCGATTGAAACGGATGGGAATCATCCATTGCGGTTGTAGCTGTTGGCAAGGATATCGTCGAAAATGTATGGTCATCTTCATCTAACAAGCTTGAAGCCAACCTAAAATTTATTCTCATGATAAGAAAAATCAAATTAGAAAACAAAACAAAACAAAAAGAAACAGATTATAATTCTTCTAAGAGATACGAACAAGCGCAAGCATTAAAAAATTCAATTTGCTAACAAGCTTGAAGCCACTGATTTGGAATTTATTCTTCTCACTAATTTTGGAACCTGAATAGCTATGTCAAAATTGTCCCAAAATTTTGTCATGAATTTAAACGCATGGTCCCGAAAAACTATTTCTTCAAAAACAGAACCATTTTCTACAGCTTTGTTCTAGATAAACAATTCTTTCCACATTTTTAAAATTCCGAAACTTTTTTAGACAGAATTTCAAGCATCAAAAAAGAAAAAAAAAAAATAAATGTTAAATCAGAAAAAAATAAAAACTATTTGATTTCGAAAAAGTGAAAGAATTATCAAAACCGCGGGAGTGAACTTTTTTCAAAAAATTTAAGCAAAGTAATTCACAAAACGAAGAAGAAAAAATCATCGCCTTCGGAAACCGTCGAAAAACAAAGACACATCCCTTTTCCACTAGTTACAGTCTTTTGATCTCATTTTCCCTTCTATTTGAAAACTTTGAATTCATTGTTAATCTTGACATCATTGTTAATCGTTACATTTCGATAATGGATAAATAAATTCCTTCTTTTAATTCTTCCAAATCAAATGTTCAAGCATTTTTAACACCAGTTACTTTTTCTAACAGAAAAAGCGTAACATTTCAGGTTTGCAAAAAGAATAGTTCAAAAGTAAAATTGAATAAAATAGGATTAAACAACCATGTTTGCAAAGTCATCTATGATCACCATCTTCAATGCAGAATGCTTTATTGCTTATTATAATTTAATCAGTGAAATAATTTCTTGCTAATTAAATATTGTCACATCGAGAGAAAAAATTGGCTAATTCCATGATTACCCATTTTATAATTAATGCTTATAGAATTTATTTTTATTTAAGCAACTGTGTTTAAATTAAATTAAAGTAAAATATGCATTATAGATATTTGAACAGCAGGAAAAGAGTATACCTTCCAGCAGTTACTGTGTTTAAATCACCATTTCGTGTCATCTCTGCTACTGCTTTATCCAAATATGAATCTTCACACACTGGTCTCAACCTAAATCCTTTTTTTTTTTTTTATACGAAATTTGGGTAGTAAAAAAAGATCAAGGTTAAATCAACATTAATGGAGCTTCGGCACCAGTTAATTGTACTATAACCATTTTAATTAACAACGCCATCTCATATTCTTTAAACACTGTTCTCGTTAACAAGTCCCAGTGCATATGTAAAAAAAATGGAATTTTTTCGAAAGGAACGATTTCGTACTCCATAATGTGTAGCTCTAAGTAAAACTAAAAAATGCCGGAAAACAAAACCTTTCATCCGGAGTAATCATTTCCGGTTGAGGGGTATAAATTTGTGCGGTTCGTTGACTGCTAACCGATGAGACATCAACGGTACCACTAAGTGACTCGGCTAAATTATTGTTATAAGATACAGGAACAACGTTTGTCACTGGTACTATTCCTGATGATGAGACTGAACTTGTTGTTGCGCTATTCATACACCTCTGATCAGTCGAATATGCATTTGATAATCCATTAATCTTCAAATTAACAATTACAAAAATTATGTAAATCATTAAAGAGTTCATAAAAAATCAGATTTAGAATAATTCAGTTTCAATAATTCAATTTCCCATATTAAATAATAATACCAAACTATTAATATTCTCGGTTGCTGCCTCTGTTAGGATGATATTGAACCATTATAACCTTGAAATAAGCTAGACATAAACATATCACATTACCTATCCTATCGACTTACATATCTCATAAATGTCTTACAAATCATACTTTTAATTTAGAACCAGCACCACTTTTATATTTCATTCCTTAATTCTATCTTTAGTACGCTTTTCAAACAAATAATTTCAGAAAAACAAACTTGTGTGGAATTTAAAGGCATGGTGATAACAGTTGCTTGAAGTTGTCCAGCGCCAGCTGTCATCGATTTTCCGGAATTTGACGATGCCTGCGCTAATTTGCAGGACATCCGATGACGCTGTAAATTACGAGAGGTGCTTACAGTTTTATGACAATCAACGCAAGTAAATGATTTCTTAGCTGTTGCTGCAGAACACAGTGATGCAGTAGTAGTGCTGCTGGATGAGCCATTTACACCTGATCCTCCTGCTGTTGACGAAAAACCTGAAGTTGCAATTCTGAGAAAAAGGGAATGTTCTCATAGAGATATTTAGCGAAATTATGAAAACTATCTATCTATCTTAATAAGTCATATTCTTATAAATAAACAAGAACAAATATCAGATGAATGCAGTACAGTCACGTAATGAAATTATATAGTAAGGAAAACTAGAAAAGAGTATGTATAAAAATGATTAGAAAGAACAGATAAGCACAACTGTCAAACTAATATTTCCCCTCAGCAGTCCTTGTTCTTATTCTTTCATTTTCCCTAATTCTTCTAAACTTTCCAATATTTTGAAACTGTAGCCACTTCACTAGTTTTTTCTTCTTAAGTTCAGTAAAATTTAAATTACTGATAGTGTAAAAAATATGCAAATTTGAATTTTTTTGTAAGTTTAATCTAATACAGACAAGCAATTCTGAATGGAAAGCTAATTCATGACATTCAAGTAGTGATCCATCTAAAACATGAAGTTAGAAATTAGAATAGAATACCTATTTACGAACTATTTAAGTGAAAATTCTGAAGGATGGGTGACAAACCTGATGATGACTTCTGATTCAGTGATGCGCTTAGAATCTGCGAAACATTCCTGAAAGTACGAATTTTCGTGACACTCCCCACATTATTATCGAATAAGTCTATGCCACAAAACAAAAAACTTGTAAAAATAATTTTCAGGAGCACTTCTCATAAATTATTACTCAAACAATGAAAATTCTAGCAAATTTAATTTGTAAAAGGGGACAAAATTAAAGATTGAAAAAACACACCTAGCCACTTCTTCTTCAACATTCTTTGGATCCATTGGTTCTTTTTTGGACGATGAACGATTTGACTTTCGTTCAGTTGTATTTGACGATCTAAAAGACATAACATATACTGTACTTCCATAAAAAATACACCGCAAAGAAAATTTTCCTTTTTTTTCAAATTTCTAAAATGTGAGTTACAGTTTTGACTATTTCTTGTTCATTTTAAAAATATTAGCTCTTCAAATTCTGGATAAGCAATAGAATTACTAGAATATATACTATCGTCTTTCTTTGCATAACTCAGTGGAATGTTTTTAAAAAAATCTTTTGCTTATTCTTTGAAACATCTTAAAACTAATTATTACTGAAGTACTTCCAATAATAGCCTATCGAGATAATGAAGTAATCCCACCAAATAAGTAAGAACAAAATTTTGAGCGGAATTGAAAGCTAAGCAAGAAATGGATGTCAGCTAAAAAATATAAATCGAAATGTAAACAATACTGCTACATCGAATGGAGAAAGAAAAAGAGACAGAGGAAAGGACGTCTTACAGTGTTGTATTTTATAAAAACATTTACACAACGAAACAGAAACCGATGAGTTTACGAAAAAAAAACCGTTTTCACAAAAATTTTTCCTTTGCATAACGCCTTCCACCATCTCACCTCATGAATGCTACGGCTCAGCCGTTCTATACACAACATATATTAGTATTTTACTATCCTAAGAGCTGCCACAAATATTGCATCTTTTTAATTTAATAGTACATCAAAAGGAGAGCAATGAGTGCAACAGCAATAAATAAGGCTTATATACTAGATGGAAACGAAACTTAAGTTAAACCATGGATTTGATCACTAGTGGAATCGGACCAACTGGTCTTGACAAGTAGAAAACTTTAGTCAACAAGTAGAAATGTCACTTGAATCAAAGCATTAATTTTCCGACCGCTTTCTGCTTCTTAGGATATATATTGCTAGGTCTCAATATTACCTCTTCGTTCTATGTTAATCACGACGACAAGATAATATTTCAAAGCGAGCTAAGACATGCACTGACCTGAATGATGATCGCATAGGAACATAATGCTGCTGCACTTGATAGCTATTTCCTGAAGAGGTATCATAATTTTTTGACATATTCATTGTATCTATTTGCCTTCCGCTGCCATTGTTATTGCTTCTATTGTTACTGGTACTACCAAGCAAATAAGTTCGCTGACCCGTTATTACTGGATCGCTCACTCCTAACGCACCTAAAATACTGACAATTTTCTGAGGAATATAAAAAGATAAATAAATCCATAAACATCAGAAAATGTATTCAAACGGTTTAAGCACTAGAATCGTAGAAAATTTTTAAAAATTAATGAAACAAAAACAGTAACTACGTAACAGAACCGCAGAAGAGCTAATCTGGTAGAAACTTCTAATAAACGAAGGGCATGCTACGATGGGAAGGAACAGGTCACGTTCAGATATGTCTATTCGTACCAAACACTTTATATAATATCAATTTCTATCTTCTGTTTCGATTCATCATTACAAACTTTAATTCGAAGTAAGATTCAAATAAAAAACTAATTGTAATAAGAAAACTAAAGTGGCATAGAGTGATAAAAACACATGAACACACCATAAACACTGGACAGATTGAAAAGTAAAGCTTATCACTTTTAATGTCGTAGACTTAAAATTACCTATCGTGTCAAAATGAAGGTAAAGGATGACAGATTTCTTTCATCATTTCTAAAATCTCGATATTACAGATTATCATTCCAACAGTAACAACGTTGGCAGTCCCAGGAAATTATGTGCTATTATTGCTTCCATAGCACTTTTGTAAAGTTACGCCTTACTACTACTTTCATCTGTAACTTTGCGTCCTTTTCTCTCCACTTCCTTTCTATCTCTTCTCTAATCCAGCTTATTTTATCTGGTAACATAAAAAAAAAGAGGGAAGATAGCACAGAGAAATTAAAACATCAAATTAATGACGAAACAAAGCCAAAATTCTGCAAATTAATGATGACAAGAAAACCAACTAACAGCTGATTAAAAAGGTGAGGATGAAGCATGATTAAAGTATTAAGGATTTAGAGTTTAGAAAACAGATTATGGTTTTTCCTTAATGATTACTATGTTGTGTAAAATGTATGAAATTTTTTCATCTAATTCATTTCTTCTTGCTTGTCATCCGAAAATCTAACGTTGCAAAAAAGTTCATATTCCCATTACGCATCAATTATATATAAAAACATATACCGCAATCAACTTAGTATCAAATTTATTGGCAATTATCTAACTCGATAGTAGGAACGACGATCCGTGATGTTTAAAAAATGTCTATATACACTAATTGAGCGGCTCTAATCGTTGTATATGTTGCTGAATAATAAAAATTTAACTTTAGCAAGAAGTACTGGAAGTTTTCAATGATACAATTACATATTTAAATGCACTCAGGAAAGCATAAATTTGCTTAATAAAACTCCGTAATGACATAGTTTCCAAAAATGTTGCAAATAAAATGTAATTTCTTACGGTAATCCATGGACAGGAAATATTCTGCTTACCCATACAATTATTTTGAATGTACTTTGAATATGTTCACCTATAACGTCGATACATTTACATTACTTGCAGATAATACTTTTATCAAAATAACCACTTTTACTTATAAGCAGAATATAAGAAGGCTATTTTCAGCGGGATATGTGGATTATCAATTCATGAGAAGTGGTAAATTTTCAGAAGTTAATCTAACTTTAAGTCTATAATACCACAATTCAAACTATTGAGCAGCTTTAGTTTCACAATATGAAAGAATTATATCAGTTAATTTAAAACACAACATAGAATTTGACCACATGAAGTGGTGCTGTTTCAAATAAAAATCCAGAAAAATAAATGCCATCTCTTTAAGAGAAGAAAAAAAATCGGTTCTCAAACTAATGAATCAGCACAAAATTTAAGAAAAATTATTAATCCTTAAATTAAATTCATTCAAACTCTTTTTTCAAGAAAAGTAATAAAAAAGGGTGATCTCACATAAACCGGGCGCAAAGATTAAATGTAGGACAAATGATATAAATAAAAACCAAACGCAGAAAAAATGAAAAGAACCCAGAATTTTAAATTACTTTGCAGATATTAAGATTGTTTTCAACGTGCAGCATCTAATTTAACTTTTTATTGAAGATAGGCTCTCCAATTCTGAATTTATATCCACGATTCGTGACACATTTTAAGTGTTCATCTGCCTCTTCTCAGCACAAAAAAGAATAAACTAATACTACAAATATCTTACTCGAAAACGAAACTACATAAAATTTAATAAAAAAAAAAAAAAAAACAAAAAACAAAAAACGAACTACATACTAAAGTTTAATAAAAATCAAATAATATAGTACTGTGAAGATTACTTTATTGTGGCAAAATCTTTGATAGCACATTAAGATCTCCTGAGAAAGCCACAGGTCTTACACGGTAGTAGCATTAGTTACAATAAGCGAACGGACAAATCTCTAGGCAGTTGCAGACCTTATAACATTCCGTGAGCTGGTGTATAACACTGAAGTTTTGTTCCATCTTCATCAATATCTCTATTCGCTCCATTAGTACTACCATTATTATTATTAAGCATACAGGTTATACGTAGTACTCAAGATGTTTTGCATTTGTTACCAACGAACCTGTACCTTTCGAACATGGTATCACACTGTTGATATTGCTCCCACCGTTGCTTAAACTAGTGTTCAGATAATCACAAGTACTAACAGACTGTTGCTGATTCACTACCATGTACGGTCCTGCAGATAATTACTCGATAACTTATTGTTTTAAAAACTAATTAAATGTAATTACTCACATGACAAAGAATAGTATGTGCAGCACATCTATAATATGTAAGTACAATGTCTGCGAAATGGGACATGCAGACATTCAAATCAGATGTAACTGTTATCAGTATTCTGCACATGTACAGTGTTGTTAAATGTTTCTGCAACAGCAAATTCGCATTATTTCTCAACTTGAACTGATATCACAAAAAATTTAAATCAGTTTCACCTGCCCCACTGTTATGGTCAGTTTCAGTGGCATTGATAAATTGACAAGTTTGTCTTTGTAATCCAGGTAACTTTTCCGCCAATGTTGCTGCATTTCGTGTGTTCGTCAGCATCTGCTGCTGAGCTGAAATAAAGAACAAATTTACACAGATCACAGAAGTCGACAGCAATGAGGACAACAAATAGGAGAACATGTCATCACTACTCCATGATCATAAATATCTGTATTCCAGATGAATTAAAGAGCGTATCAATATTTTCAGAAATTATGTGGAAGAGATGATAAGAAATAATGACAAATCCAAAAACTTGAAAATTAAGCTCACAGCTTTGAAAGATACATAAAAAAAACACCTAAGCCAACCAACTCATGTTGTTATCTTCTCCAGTACTAAATACTAGCAGGATGCTCATTAATTTTTCCTTCCTAAATATCCTAGTATTACTTCGAAGTATCAAGATGATAACTGATAATTCTTCCAAGCCTAATGGAATCTAAATTTTGAATCTAAAAAAAAAAAAAAAAAAATATTGTAATTGCCACTCGTCACAGTTCTTTCTATACTTTATCTGACGCAGCACTTTACGATGCCAAATACTGACTAGTGAAAAGGGTAATATTATAAGATTCAGAAGGATAAAGCACTTTTTGGAAAAAGCTTTAAAAAATGAAGTAATCAAAAATTTAGATATACATAAAACGTTAGAAGTAAAAAAATGATAACTAATACAAACAAATATTAACGACCCCCACGTTCCTTATCACCATGGTGATGAATTTACCATTCCAGCAGTTATCCACTCCAACTACTGCCCAGTTATTCACTCCAACCACTGCTACATCAATTAATAATCCCCATATACATCCGGAAATATCCATTTGAAAGGTCAAAATCACTTTTTGCATATTCAGAAGCTGAAATGCGCAGCAATATAAAGTAAAAACCCGCTAAATATACCGCAATGAATATTTCCGATCTTTTCCATGACCTAATTCATGAATTTCTGTAACACATTACTGGCCGGTAATCCTAAATATCTTTAGAAAGACCTAATCTCAAAGTCCTCAAGGTTCACAGCCTTATTAGTTATTCACAAATTTATTAAAAATTATTAAACTACTGTCAATATAAAGATATGTTGCAGCATAAATAATATTATTTTTAAGAGAGCTAAGGTATCCAGACTTCTTATAACCCAACTAACCGTAATTAGATAAATATACAAACAGTAAAACTTGTAAAAATTTCGAATAATAGTTTCCCAAGCACTCAACAATTAATATAGAGAGTAATCACCCACATCCGAGGCTATCAGTAACTGTTTGGTGGAAAATGTACAAATTGGAAGAAATAAGTGAGGATAAAAACCACCCACAATTTTCAGTCTCGAAAAACGAAAGGAAATCGCAGCTGACTGCTAAATGAAACAACAACTAAAAAAATATTTTTTAAACAAAATTAATTGTAGAAAAACCAAAGTATTGCATTATTTTGTCAAATGCAACAATGAAACAGAATCAGAATCAGATCAAAAAGACTACTCTACCTCCTCTTCCCGCAGAGGGAATGAATAACGAGATTATATCCGATATGCCTGCAGCAAATAACTCCCCAAATCTTTAAAAACAGTGTAAAAGTTCAGAAAATACAAATATAAAAATCTTTTAGAAACTGAGAATTAGTTTAAGATGGACACGAAATCAAATAAGGTGTGTAAGCAATGAACACACTTAAAAAAAGGCTATTATTACATATTTAAATTGCTCCATCATTTTTAAGGTATGTTTCACTTTATAGAACAGAAAATCAATAAAGCTGTATTGCCAATATCAAATACTGCACTTGCAAAAATTATTATAGTGCAGTTTCATTTCTTAAGAAGATATGAAAAAAGAATCTTAGCTTTAAACAAATGAAACAAAATAATATATAAATCCACTTCTTTTTCGAACATACATCACACAGTGTTCTGCAAAATATTGCTGATATCACTGTGCTGACTAATCAGAAATGAAGAATTCATTGAATTCTATGATAATTTTCCCCCAATCCATTCTTTAATTTGACATATGTAAAATTTTTTTGAAAATTCATGAAATTAGAACTTACAAAGACCGGATGGAGTATAATTATTATGTATAAAATGTTGCTGAGGACGCGAGCCAGTCGTTGCTGTATAATAGTGCCGTTCATCAGAACGATCATTACTGACAATGCTGGTCGCTGGTATCAATTCCGCTGTTAAGTCTGCAATGCAGTTACGCTGCATTTTATGTATATATATATATATATAAATGAAAAAGATTTGAAAAGAAAATCTTGATTCCGTATTTGTAAATCTTGACTCCATATTTAAAGAAAAAAAAAAAAAAAAAAAGAACACAATACGCTTTAAATTCGTTAAAAAGAGATTAATAAATCTGATGAGAAATGCAGTTTAATCTAACTAGCCAATCTTACTTCACCAGCGGCACTCATTTCAATCAGTGTGCATCACAAAGTACAAAATAGAAAGAACTGAGATTATTATCATAGGTTCCTTTTTTTTTTCAATAAACTGAAATTTGAAGTTAAAAGAAAAGATAGTAAATATCCAAACGAACCAATGCTAACAAATTAAATGACTTTTTGTTAATAATCAGATAGAATAATTGTTTTTAAAACATATTCATTCTTCAAAAGTTTAAGTAGAGTATGGCAAGTAAGTTTAAATAAAATTCGTCACTTCAAAAAATATATTGTAGACCGTACAATCAAGCCGTACAAAAAATAATAATCACTACAAGCATATACCTATGTTGCTTATATTGAAATTTGTTAATGATCTGATAATGTAATTAACATAAAAGCATAGATGCAGTACAGAAAGGATCAAAGATCAACGACAATTACTACATAAAAACAGTATATGAACCTTGATGATACGAATTCATAGCATTAGGTTGTTCCGTTGTAGCAAGCTGTCGTCGATTGTACATACAATCAGCATCCGATACCATCGCCGTAATTTGTTGCTGAGTGTATATTGTATCGCTATTATCAACATCACTACTAACACCGGAACAAACATCCTGCATGACAGTCGTATTTTTTGATGTACCAGATGGTTGTGCAGTGATATGTTGTTGGTTTCGCTCGAAACTATCAAGAGATCGTTCCACATCCGTTGATGTCATCTGATTTTGAAGACGATGACGATGACTTCCAGGAGCCATCATATCATTCAATAAAGACGAAGGCTGACGAAATGACGTTAGTGTTTCATGAATTGGAGGTAGAAGATCTATAAAAAAAAAAAAAAAAAAAGAAAAAAAAAAGTAATGCAATGGAAGCGTTAAATGATGAGAAATACAGGACTTTTAAACAAATAAAACTCTACACTTAAAACTGTAAAATTTCAGTCATGTTCAAGAAATAAATTACCTATTTCATCCAACTCATGCTTATCAACTTGCTATCCATAAAACATAAGAAACTAACGTATAACACCGGAACAAAACTTTCTTCATAGGATAAATTTTATAATTGAATTTAAAAACTTACATAATAGGGGAGGGAGCGGAGAGGGAGGGGGAAGGGAAAATATTATGTTTTCGTATGCACTGTTTACTTCAAGTATTCGGAATTTATTTACAGATGAATCACTTCATCAATTGGTTTCACTCAGCTAAGGTAATGTATTCTTTGTACTTACAGGCGAAGAAATATCGGAAATTCATTATTAATCAAAAGTTTATTAGTTCATTTATGCCTGTTTTCAATATTTTGTAGTTAGCGAATGAAATTAGAAAAAAGCTTCCCAGCTGTTTTGTTGCTGAAGTGAGGAAAAAATACTCTAAAACGGAGCGCTCTATTCATAAAGCTTTTCAATGATTACCAATAATGATAAAAATAAAATTTTTGTAAGAAATGTTGAAAGCTGTTAGAATTTATATTGAAGAAACCACAATATTTTTCTTTTGAATTTCAAATTTTCCTTTTTCCTTTGTCCTTCCTTTGACGTCTGTAACTTTTACCTTTCCTCCGCACTTCTCTGCGCTCAAGCATATAACAGTAGTTCGATTTTTAGAGGAATATTAGGTATCTTAGAAATTTATGTGTTAATTAAGTTTCAAGTTCAACAGCACTCCTAGTTTACCTTGATATACTGCTTTTAAACATGTTCCGATTTGAATGAAATGCAGTAAAATAAAATCAAGCCAGTAATATTCCTATTATTCCCATTCCTCATATCAACCTATTTCTGTTTCCCTTCACTGCCTTAATTATTCACATTTTTGCTATATGTAGTTAATGACCTTTTTCAAAAAATACATTTAGTAGATCTCTTTTTTATTTAAATGATTCAACCTTTCTCCTTTTGCCAGTGTTTTGTGGGAAAGATTCAAGCTTAGATTCCTTTTTTTCACATCTTCAAGTTTCAACAAACTCTAGGCTCCCCTCCCCCCACATTGCCACACTTTCTCAATATACTAAAAACTTTGCTGCCACAGCCGAAGATGATACATGCTAAAAAGGGCCGCTAAAAAAGAGGAGGTACAAAACAAAATAATTATCAGAAACATAAAATATATATATATATTTCAGAAAAAGGAAATGAAAAGAAAACAAACTTTGAGATAGGCAGACGCTTTGAGAGCAGTCGGTTGGCTGTGTCATCACGAATGGATGAGATCCTCTTATGAGATGCTTTTTTTGTTTAAATGTTACCACTCCGACCGCTACTTTATTAGTTTCCTGAAAAATAAAAAAAAAAAACTAAGAAAACAAATGGATAGTTCCATAACATTTCCTAAATAAAATACTATCCTAGTCTGGAGTACAATAAATCTGAAATGGTCAATCTCAATTCCTCATCTTTATCATTCAAAAAGTGAACCTTTCAAAAAAAAAAAAAAAAAATCTTTACCCATTCAGAAAAAAGTGCAATATTTCAAAGTTCCAATTATGGTAAAAGTGTAGTGTTTTCGAAAAATTAGAACTGTTTCAAATGTAGGCATTTTTTTGGAGATTCTAAATAATGGAAACAGCATTCGTGGACCTTACTAAGCTTTCCAGTTCAATTTCCAGTTGAAGATTCTCATTCATCATTTAAAACTTAAACATAACCTGTCAGGCGAAAAATTTTTTGCATGTAATAAGTGCATAAGAAATAAAAGAATGAAGCATTTATAAGAAAATGTAAGGGGTTGGTTTTTATTATAAATTGGCTCGATTTCAACTAAAAATTGTAATACCTTCTGAGCATTCTGCAGTACAACTGCTGAGGACTGTTTTGAATGAGTGATGTTGTAGGGGATGGTAATCGATGTCGTCACGTTGTTATGATAATATTTTGTTGGAACTGTACAAAGTCTCTCACTGCTATTGTCACTATTTCCAATATCGTATGTACTGCTAGTTCCGGTTTCCTTACAAGATGATAAAGTATTATGCCGTAATGCTATTGGAGTTAAATATGATCTGAAACAAACTGTAGCTTGCAATTACTAAATTACAAAGGAATAAAGAGAAAACAATGAAGTGACATGAAGTGAGCCAACCAAGGATAGTTCCTATGTTTATTAAATCTAATGTTTTTCTGGAACAACATTTTCTGGAACTTCTCATTTCTAAAATTTGATTCCACTAAAACAACTTCAGAAATTAGTTTCCTCTTGAAAAAACTAATGAATTGTCCAAAAAGCAAAATCTATCTACTCGTGGATTTATTTCCTCTAAAAAATATTTTCGAGTTTCTAAATTCAGATTCAAATCAGAACCATTATATGATACTATAACTAAATAAATATATAACTTATATTCGTAGTTATCTATTTTCGCGATCCTTCTAAACTACTATTTAGAGCAATAAAAAAAGTTATCGGAAATTATTCGTAAGAGAAATCCCGAGAAAATCAAAACAATCTGGTTGACCAAAATATTGATGATTACATAACAACAGTTTCTCTATATTTCAATTTAATTTTATATTTCATATATTTTGATGTGAAATGAAGAAAACTTCTGATATCGATTTTGTCATTTCTAAAAAGCGCCATTTCTATGTTCGGAAACATTTACTAAGTGCTAAAGCTTACTTAATTACTCATTTCTGTGAGAAAAAAATTTCAAAAAATTCACTTCACATAAAAAGTAGAATTAATTTTCAACATTTTAATTGGAATATAAAAAAAAGCGATTCAGTTTGTGTCTTTATAACACAGATGTAAATTAAGTGGCAAAGTAAACGTAATTATAAAAACAGGAATAGCAGCTGTCATGATTGGTTATGACTATTGATTCTATTAGGATTACTTCATAATTTATAGTTATTGATTTATTCAAGTTGAAAAAAATGAATAAATAAGACAGCAGCCTTTTATAGAGAGTAAATGGTTATCTGGAAATAGTTGCAAGAAAAGCAGCAGTAGCAAAAACGAATTTTTGAGAAGGGCAACTCAACGTTCTATCCCTCGTTCCACTCTGTTTTCATATATTCATCAATGCATTTGATGGTAGTCAAATGCCTCCTCCGCTTGAAAACATGTGCATACATACACATGTAGAGGGGAACTTATCGGGACGAAATTTTCTGGAATGTGTGTTTTTTCCCCAGAAAAGTTTTCCTTTTATGTAAAATATACCAAAGAATAACGTAAAATGTATCAATCGATGCATCATTTCAACTGTTGTCCGACATAAATCGCGCATGAGGCATCTCAGAATAATAGCTTTTCTACACTGCAGTAATTTCCGCCCCAAAACATTTTTATACATTATAAGTTCATTTCCATTAAAGGAAAAATATATTATCCAAATCTCAAAATCAAACGCCGAATAATTTCAAATGAAATTTTATTATTGACATTGTTTTCTAAAATACCTGCTCGTGATGAATACTTAAACACATACAAAGTTATAAATTATTAATTCAGTGATTCATGCATGAAAGCTAAGTCTCACTTCTCATGATACTGCTTATAATTCTTATTTAGCAAGAAATGCTTCTCGTAAAGGTGCATGGTAATTAATATAGATAAACACATCGGTCTTTTAATAGTAAAATGGTTTTTAAATAAAGGTATCCTTAACTGTTGTGTTGATATTAGCAGAACTTAAATTACAACTTTTAAAATGAGAGAGAAAAAGCAGGTTTTTTATTTCCGAAAGAAATAAAAAATATTAAAGAAACCAAAATAACATGCTTATATATATATATGTTTAACACGCTTAAATACTGACTGTCGCACTATCAAGACTGCATTTTGTCCATCAATTACCTTCGAAAATCAATCATTTGAAATTATTTTTCAAATCTGCATATTTCTCGCATGACATGTAATTCTGCTGATATAAAATGCGGCCTGCATGTAAGGAATCTTATTGATTTTACAGAATAAGAAAGCACCTCAGAAACTTGTAAAATTCTATTAAAAAAAAGTAATATTATAAAAAAACTGACGAGTAGGACTTCACAAATACAGCAGTGAAGCTATGTATTTTTGGCCTCAATCATACGAACAAATGAAAATCGTTCACTAAATTACGACAGATTTTCTAAAAACTGCAAACAAAAAGAATGATGATAAATTAGATATTATTTAACAAATGGAAAAACAAAACAAACAAACAAACATAAAAAGAAGATGAAGAGAATACAGGAAGATCTAATATTTACATCTGTAAAATAATTTTCAAAATTACTTTTCTTATTTAAATTAGCTTTAACTGAAGACAATTAAATAATCAAAGTAATAAAGAATGAACGAATCTATATTATTGCAGTCAAAATACATAACATAACATCTTTTGAAATTTCTTCGTGGATCTGACAAAGTGCCTGAACAAAACATCGGAAAATACCATGGATATCCCCGACGGAATGTTTATGCAAGCAGATTCCCCTATCCACGGAGATTCAGCCAAATATCCTCGACTTCGGATCGAAATTTACCCGTGCATATTACGTCATTAGAGAGTTCGATGCTATGAAAAAAAGTCAACATAATCAGCTTTTTTCATAACAACCAATAAGAAGATGGGAATAATTTAATTTTATATTTTCACTTTAATTAATTAAAACCAAGAGAAAAAATAAGCATGAATTTTACACGAAAAACTAGCGAAAAAATCTTAAATTCGATTAAAAAGGAACTTACTTTCCGTCCTGAAAAAGCGAAATTCTCCTTTAATTTGTTAAAAAGAACTTCAAAATTTTTTATTCAAAACCTATTTTTCAAAAACTACTCTCGCTAGTTATCTTATTTTTGCCATGTATCACATCCGGCATTTTTCAATCTATACAAAAGCATCAGTTCCGAAATTTTATATTAAGCAGAGCTATAGACTCGAGTATTGTCGGAACTTTATCCAAACCTTTCGGAAATTTTTTCACATTTAAATTCAAAAACTTAAGTAACTTTAGCACAAATTTAACTAACTTCATTTCAGGAAAGCATAAAAAATGAAATAAAGTACAAATACAGCGTAGGAAAAATTAAAGCACTAACAATTTTCCGATATGGCCATCATTTTACGACATATCAAAATGGTCAAACTTTTTGAAAAAAGATCCGTAATCCAAAATAATTCATTAATTTATGTTAATAAAAGACACAGTGATATGAAGCAGAATAAGAAAATTTTCCTTATAGAAAAGATTGAGAAAATAGTTGTTAAAGCTTAATTAACGAATAGATTTAAAAGGAGTGACAACTGACAACACCCTCTGCTGCTATTATTTTACTTCGATAAGAGCATAATCCTAATGATAACAAAGAGAAGTAATCACTATAAAAGCTCTGGCTAAATTTACGAAGTTAGACATTTCAATAACAATTAGTGACGATACTCCGCTTCGTCAAGTTAACAAGATAGTCTGGCCAATTTCATTTTCGATGATAAATACTCTATTGTATTATAACAGCAGTCCCTAGTTCTCATCAATTTGTGTCAAATGGCCTATTATCGTGGCGATGGATTGAAACAAAATACATTCTAATTTTCAACAGGTATAGAATAATTAATACCGCAAAATGCAAAACTGATATAGTGTACATATCTACAAAAACACACTATGAATACAGTGAAAGAAAAGTATTATTATTCTGCAAATATTTCATTTACATTAAATTATCCATCCCTCTCACTCACATTATTTCTCAATAATCAAATCAGTGTACCATGTGATATCTAAAACACTACGGGCTTTAAATAAACAATTGTAATAATCATATGCTTCCCATTCAGAAAATTTTAAACACGCATACTCTATATCCATACTGAAATGAAACTTAGATTCTTCACTAACTTCTTCAGAATTTTTTTCCTAAACAAAATACTCTTTTCTATGCGCAAGAGCAATAGGAAATTTTTTAATGAAGTAAATGTATGCACCATATCTTAATAGATTAATTCGAACTAAACATCTATAGAGTTCCATCCTTCTGTCCATCCATTCAGTTTTTGAGAGGGGATAAATGAGATGATAAAGTTGGTAAGCCTTTATTGTCATATTAATTCAAAACAACGTTAGGTAATGAATAACACAGGGAAAAGTGAAAGCGAAAAAAATCGATAAAGATGACTGATAATGAATTGCCTCCAAAACTGAGAATGGACAGAAGGATGGAAAACTCTATATTTGAGGAAAAAAAAAAAAAATAACTTTAAGGCAATAATTGAGAACAAGATGAAACTAATCTGAAATAATAAAAATGATGATGAGGACCGAAAAAAAAAAGGAATATTCCTGGAAAAATGAAAGCAACGATTGCCCCAAGGGCTTTATTTTTCTCTAAATGCTTACTCATCTGTAGACAGTTCAAATTGCCATCACTGATGTTCTCTCGTTAAAATACATTTCGCATGCACAACCAAATGAATTGTCTTTCACGATATTCATTTCCGTTGCCTTACATTAAGTCAGAACTTCTCCTCAGCTGTGGTAAAAAGACATTCTGAGGACACAGCATGTAATCAAAAGAAATAGCTCGCTATCAAAAAAAAGGAACAACTCCTTTTAAAAACGTAAACATTCAGCGACTAGATTGGATGAATTCATAATTGTCAAACTGTAGGGTTAGATGACACCAGTAAAGAAAAATGACGCAAATGGTATACTTAAATGATGTCATAGATTCTTCACATTACGATGTTAAAATTTACCTATATTCATTTTACATCTGCTTGTAGTTAGTGAAAACAAACGATGATAAATAAGCCCAGTGCTTTCCAGGGTAAATATAAGTATTGCAACCATTAATAGAGATTGAAAATCTTACAATTGCATGAAATTCATTTTCTTGAATTTAAAACATTTTTTAAAATAACATGCTATTAATAATTTTGCAACTACACCGTCGATTTTAATTTTAAAACTGCTGAAAATGCCCTGGATTCATAAAGAAATAAAACGAACATGTACTGTAACATTTCTTCAAAATAGTTCGGATTTGAACGCTCATTCTTCCAGCTCAAAAAAATGTTTTAAAAAAGAGAAAATTACTATAGTAGTAAATAGACGAATTATTTAAGGAAATATGAGTACATCACCATGTTTAGCATCATTAACAATACATATATCATGATTGTAATCACTCCCCGAGTAAAACGCTTTTATGAACAATCCTAATATTCATGACATATTTACGGGCTAATACTCAACAAAATGTAAAAAATTCCGTCCGGTACATGAACGAAACAAACTATATGCCAGAAAAATCCATTCAGATAGGACGAAAAAAAAAAAAAAAAAAAAAACACAATTGAAATCAATCAAATTCTACGTATTAGTTAAAAATCCCTGGAGTTTCAGTTCAGATCTAGGCAAACGTTTAACTGAACCAAACTAACTCAAGAGATGAATTTCTTTCTTCATCAGATCGAAACAGATGCTATGGCATTTGAAAATCAAAAAATACCACTAGTAAGAATAAAAGTTTTTCCCAAAAAGAACAAGCTTCATTTATGAAGAGGTTTCGGAAAACGGTATAGAACGCTAGATATCATTTTCAGTTAAAAACTGCCCACTTGTTTAAAAAAATTTTTTTCTGCTTAAGCCAAGAATTTCCAACAAATTTTTCTTATCAATCTAAAAAAGAATGTACTTCCATCATTTCATTAAGCATTTCTCAAAAACTGTCTTGATATTTATCAACACTACAGCTTCCATTATTTTTTTTTCCATCATTGCAAGAAAGTTTCTAAAAAAAAAAAATAATACAAATAAATGCATCTGAAAAGATAACAATAGTGGGAGAGATCTCGAATGTACGTGCTTTAAACGGATTTACGGCTGCAACTGCAGTGACGGAATAATTCTGTAGTAAGGTATATACAGCGTAGATGTATTAGATCTGATCAAGGACTGATCAATAGTTGAAACTTAATATATGTCGTTGCTCTGTGAATTAATTATAAATTTACAACCCATAACATAAACCAGTTTCAATAAAAGCAAACAAGAAATCAAAAAGAGAGCAAGTAAATGCTATCTGTACGCTCAAAAACTCAACCAATTTTCAGGATGATTAGTGACGATAGATGAAATTGAATTGTACTGCTGGGTATCATCAAATCTCGTAATCCTGGTAGTGAATAAAAGTGGTCTTGGAAGAGAACATGTTTTAAAAGAACACATGCTGTCTAAGTGAAAAAAAAAATGGTTATCACGGTAATATTGAAGATGTAATCTAATATTAAATACTCAGCAACCAAAAGAAAAAAAAGAAGAAAAAAAAAATTTAACGAATTTGTTTAATGAATTAGTGAAAAAAATGAGAAAATACAAGATTAGATGATAAATCAGTATGGTAAATAGAGGAAACTTCATTACAGTCTTAGTATAAAACTTCTCTACCCTAAAAGCTAGTTAAGGAGTAAAATTCATCCAAATGGTTTAATGCTATTTCATTAGTCAATTTCAATTTCTTTAACTAATTGTACCCAATCAAATGCCCTTATGTTTATTTATTTATATGTGATGAATGTACTTATGTCTTTTTATCAGCTTTAACTTCATTTAATAGCATTTGACTCTTGCATTTTCCAATGAAAATGATGAGAATGAACTGTAATTGAACTGATAGATTAAGTTGCCGAAATATGAACGGACTAGGTCTTCTTTCAACTTTAGAAAAGAAAATATTAAATGAAAGAACAAGAGGTAAGGATTATTAATAAATCGAAAGTAGTTAATCATTTTGATATTCCAAATATCAATAGCAATTGTTCAAAATCATGAGAAGCTATGGCACCACACCACATCCTCTCTCTTTTGTCCTTTTCCACCTTTGCAGATCTATTTCCAGACAAACGAATATTAAAAAACTGCAAAAATTTATTCTGTAAATTTGCTTTATTTTACGAACGACCTTATTTTTAATTCAAATTATTTGCACTAATTAAACTTCCGTTCACGTTTTCAGTCTGAGGTTTTGGTATATCGATTGTGCATGATATACATGCCAGTAAGTTACTTCTCAGAACATGTGAGCTGTGGCTGCTTTTTTTCCTTTATTCTTCGGATCATGATTTAATTCTATATATATATATATATATATATATATTATAAATCCGATTCAACAATAAACATTTGTTGGTAACCGAGACAACCATCGATATACTCTGCGTCTCATATATATTATATAATCATAATAATAAATTTCACCCTGCCAGCCATTCAACTATGATAGTATCGTCACAGATGTGGATTTCAAACATCATCATATGGCGTTCCTAACAGACTGTACAGGATTAAGAATTCACTTTAATATTATGAATAATCTTGTAACGACTTGTTGTCATGATTGTTGACAAATATGCTTGCACAGGTGTCACATTTTTCAGAGCAGTTTCTTTCATGCAGTGCCCGAGTAAATGAAAATGAGAGTCATAAAACATCGAATAAAATCCAATTAAAAGAAAAATGAGCTCTAGCCAAAACTTTTAGTTTCAGTATGACACATCAACAATCTTCAATACAGAAAGTGTTTGTAAGGCACGAAAGCAGAACAGAAAAACAAATAAGCACCACCGAGTGTATGCATAACCAGTAAATACATGCACATGTTTGCATGATTAAAATACTATTCAATGATGTTTAATGTTATATTGATCGTTAACCTCGTCATACAATTCCCTGGAGAAATGCTAGTACTGACCTCGAAAAACGGGACCTCTACATCAAAGTTAACAGGGTCATCACTCACTATAATCATTTCTTGTGGTTTGACTAATTCTAATCCTTTCAATATTTTGTGGTTTGACTAATTCTAATCCTTTCAATATTTTACAATGACTATCGTTCATTCCTTTTCATGATGCATGACTATCTGTGGTTTAACTATCGTTCATTCCATGATACATAACAACTGAAATTTACGAATCAATCTACCGAAAGAATTAAATCAACTTCCCTTTCTAATGCACCACTGGTCATTCCGCACAAAATTATCTAAAATAATCATAACCGACAAAATATCTATTAACTCTAAAAATTGCCATGCCTGATTAAAAATATGACTTTAACTATCACTCATCTTAATGCTTCCTTACTATGTATTTTAATATTTTGAACGCTATACTCTTTTATTACACTATTATCCAATAAAAAAAAAAAAAAAAACTATCCAATATTATCCAATAAAAAAAAAACTCTGAATAATGTTCTAGCAGTTATAATTTTCTTCCACATAAAAGTTTCGGAGATGAGAAATATCAGATGAAAAAAAGATAAGAGTAAATATAAAGATGATGAAAGAAGTATACTTTGAGAATAATTTAAAAAGGAATGAATATAAGCTCAAACTCCTTCAATAGAAAGCAATCTTAATTAGTGAGAAAAGTTTGTGCTAAAAATATAGAGGAAGAACTAATCGAAATGTAAGGGGAACGAGAATAGAAACTGGATGCATAGAAACAAAATTTCTATTACCCTTCCCTCATCGTTTCATTGAGGCAATTTGATGAGAATTCATTTACACGATGAAATAGATGTAGTGCCACACAAAGCTTCCTCTCCAACACTCAACTGATTTAATGTAAATTCTTATGCTCTAATGATTCCTCATAGAGTAATCTTAGTTCCAAAATGGGAAAGAATTTACCACTGAAATTTAGAGGGTATGATGAGAAGCAATAAAAAAAAATGTAGTAACGAAGCATATATATTAGCAATTAAAGTTCTATTCTTACTAAATTATACAAAGAACTGACCTTCCTCTTCATATGTTAATTTAATAAATAAAACCATTTTTTTTTAACTTCCGTTAAATCACTCTCTGGATGATCATCAAGTTAATCAAGACTAAGGTTTAGTATGTCAGCAAAATTTTATTTACAAGCGATATGTAATCGACTAACGATATATCAGTTGGACCATTAATTTACTAAAGTCGTGAAAAAGTAATGAAAACAGTAGGAATTTGGAAAATAAGCTGCAACGTTAGCAACATATTCATTAAGGAGACATAAAAGAATCAAGCTTGAAGCAAGAAAAAATTGAATCAAATAGATGGCCAAATTGGTTCAAAAAGGGATACAACACAAAAATTATCCAAAGAAATTCGAGAAGTGAAAAGGAACAAAAATATACAAAAAAAATTCGAAGTTGACTGAAGAAACGAGAATGAGACAACAGAAGTGGAAATCAATAAAATGATAAACTTCAGTACATTCCACTGCGATTTCCCCCTCTAAAATAACAAATCATTTTTCTAAAACTTAACAGAAATTTCTGCAAATAAACAAGAGGTAAATTAATCGCATCTACTGTGCTTTGTTGTGCTCAGGTTAAGTGACAATGCATCTTCTAAAATTAACAGTACACTGAACACGGTAAAACCAACAAAGTTATACGTTTAATTATTTTTTAAAAGGATGAAACAATATCTGGAACATGATCTGTTGCTGCTTTATTTACAAAATTACTTTACACATATCTCAGAATTAGTTCATGCCTTCTAATACAGTAAGATTATAAGCTAATTTAAATATTTGTTTTTTGATATGAATTAAAAATGTACTCCGGTTTTATCTTTATTATCATTCCGATTAAAGAAAACGGAAATCAGTGCCTTTCAGAATGCATATACAGTAACATAAATGTACAGACATGCCAATTAGAGAGAGTTTGGGTACAGCTAAGGAAAGCACCTTTTCATTTCAGTGGAAGAATGAGAATGTGAGTTTGTAATTTAAAGTTTAAGTAAAACATTTGAACACCAAAATAAAACATAACGAGACCAAAAAATGACGTCACAAAACTAAAAGGAACTTTTACCTATTTCATAAGTAATGCACCTCAGGGACTAGATCTCAAAAAATGTATAATTTCTGGTTTTTTTGAGCGCTTGAAGGGTGAAGCAACAAAATCTCGTACTTCTCAGTGAACAAGAACTGGAAAAAACATTCTCACTCTTTGACATTTCCACCTAAGATTCATGATTCACATAAGATTTGAACTTTTAAAAAGTGACGCAGTAAAATTATTTTTCTTTTAAATTTAAGTTAAAGAATGATGAAATATTACGGGAAATTTTCACTTAGAGAAAGAAAGCTCCAAAATTAATTTATCTGAAACCTAATTCGATATTAGGAAAGAAAAAAACTTTGTAAAGTTAAGACAGCTAGAGAATTAAATGAAAAAATATCATCCACGGAAGGACTTTCTTTGTACAAACACGAGTGCCATTTAGAGATCAAGTATTTAGCTAGTTTTTTTTTTTTTTTTTGTTTGCTATTATAATATTTTCATTGGAAACGAGTGAGTATTAAATGATGCGCTCGTAAAGGATACTAAAGAGAGATCGCAGAAAAGGGAGAATTAAAAATTGGAATGAGAATTGAGAAATCCAATATGATATAAAAATATGCACTTTTCTAGAAAATTTAGATATTTCAGCTTGCTTAAAGAAGAAAATTTAAAACACATATTCATAAGGTGCGAGAGAAAAATAGAAACAAAATACCTTTAAAAGAAACGAGAAGTGAAAGAAACAGAGTGAAACGTGTTCGTTTCAATAGAGGATAGGTGTCGGGTGATCAATAAGCAGGCATTTTGGAATGTTTATTTTGATTTGTTTACATCGTTTTATAACCAGCTATCATCCTCTGTGCATGTGCTTGTGGGTTAGTATTCATTAGTAGTCAAAATAAATGAAGGTTATTCCTTCCTTCCATTATCAAAGAACATCGAGAATGGATGTCTTCTGTTTGTTTTATTGCTTCAAAAAAATTCAAAATCTCAGCAATTTCTAATTAAAAATCCTAATTTCGAAAATAAACTTAACTTTATAGTGATGAAAATAAATCAAATTCAAAGACGATAAAAGAAAATCAGAGTGAAACAAATATTATTTCATAATGAAGAAAGAAAATTATTATAGAATAAATACGAACATTATACAAAAACCAGCTTATAAGATATAATAAAATTTAATTAATCAGTAGGGATTTTCTGACTAGAAAGGAAACTACTGACGTCACTTCCAATTTAGCAACAACTTTTTTCATAACAATCGTTCTTTATTTAATTGTTTTACACAATTAAAATTACTCACTTAACCGTCCATCCTTTTATCCTATTTCAACTTCGTCCCGCTCCCTTTTTCCATTCCTATCCCTTTCCTCCTTTCACTTAATTATTTACATTACCTTAGATTTCTTTCAAAACACTAATTTTCATTTTCTATTTGATTTAAACTAATACTTCTTTCGTCTTTATTTTGATAACTACTGGATTTTTGTCTTTTCCACTTAACTTTAAACGATTCAATCCTGTCCTGTTTGATTTGTGTTTTTTTGGTATCTGCTTACTCCAAATTTTGAATTTTTAATCGACAATTTTTTAAGTGATTCATGGTCTTGGCGCAAGAATAATGCAGAACTTTACTATATTCCAGAAAAACTAATAAAGCTAGTTCGAAAGTACACACCAGTTTAAATTTTCTAAGAGTGCATTATTACTAATCATTTTAAAGCTGCGTATTTTTCCCAGCAGGTGCTGTCACACTATTAATGTTTTTCTTCAAAATCCAGCAGAATTACTGAAGTGCTTCACTTTATCTTCATTTCTGAGAACCTATATAAAAGCAAGCCTAGCGATTGATACCAATAACTTCACTTCGTCCCATGTTTCAATTTTCTAAACTTTCCAAAAGAAAAATCATTCTAAAGCAAAATAAATAAAAACAATAAAACAATAAAATCCATAAAAATGAATGCGCACCTGTTTTTGCTACAGGATATTTGTTCAAGAAAAGAATAACTGTCTAATTTTTTCACGAGTCGGATGTTATTCAATCGACTGGAATTAGTGCCCAATAATTCATCCGTACGATCTGCAATTTTCCTTTTAGAAGTCACATTTTTTATTTGAAAGCTTTATTGAAATAAGAAGCAAATAAATGGAAAAATGTCCTAAATTCTAGCACTGTCCGAATGAACAGTAAGATTTTGAAAAGAAAAACTGGAAATATTAACTTCTTGTGTACCACATTATGATTACACGATCTCATCAGTTTAACTCATGATCTACTGCTAATTTATATGGCTAGATAGATTCACATAAGAGAATTCGATTACCGTTTTACTGAAACTTTCTTTATCCAGATATAATTTAAAAAATAAAACATCATACTTCTCCTATCGTCATCATTACTGTTGTCATTGGTTATATTACTATTATCGGCATTACAGGAAAAGATAATTATCTAAATGCCATACGCAATGAAAATCATTACCGGAAATTCTAGCTCCTAGAGATTAAGTAAACGACGGAGTGAATATAACATCGATTGCCAACAATACTGCTATCAATCATCAAAAACAAGATAACTATTTCAATAATAACTAACGCCGTGCAATAAGCTGATGTTCAATACTTTTTACTAATGAAATCGTTTACATAATGAGTTTGGATTTCGAGCTGATTTGAATAGAGTGTCATATGACACTTGCATTAACTATCGCATTGTTCCTAGGATTTCTAGAACCACTATATTCTAAAGCCTGAAGCATACTGGTCCTACTTCATCTTTATTATGTTGCTGTTACATTGGACATTTGCTATATTTGATTATTCTTATCAGTGGATTTAATTTAAATATTGTGAATAGCCAGGACATTGAGTAAACGGATATTCAAAATTATTCTGCATTTGGACATTTCAAAGAAAATCCTCAAATTGTTTATTCTGTTTGACCGAGTCTAGCTGCTAGAAACAAAAAGCTGCTAGATCACTTCATCAGTATTACTGCAGAAAAAAAAAACGACAAAGAATTTGGCCTATTTGATCCTTAGCTATCACATACACTCGTGAGCTGAAATCAATTAAAAAGGATTCTAGACGATGGAATAAAGTTACGTTTCTCAGGAAGTCACTGTTGCACGTCTTCACTCTAATCACCTTTTTTACGCAGAGTAATATTGACTCTTGTACTGTATTCTCTTTTACTCTCCTCAATAATTGAATGATGATGAGTCCCACTACAAGAGAGAAGAAACACATACACGGATATATAAAGAAAAGACTCTTTGTAGAAAAAAGAATTATATTAGGCTAAGTCACTATTATCTATTATCTAGAGTTTCAAAATATGGACCTGAAATACAAACGTCCAGAGAATAAGTAGCTCAGTGGTTCAACTTCTGTAGGCAGTTTGTACCCACACAAATAATAATAGTGTAATGAATGAAATATTGGAGAAACTTGATGTATAAAGACATTGGTGAATCTGGAAGTGAATGAAACGAACTAAACATAATAAAATGACAAAGATCGTGAAATAAGGAATGGAACAAGTGTCACTTCATTGTCACTCTTAAATTTACAAACCGTTTAAAGTAATGCTATGCTATTGGCAAGCGACATTCACATTAAATATGATACTTGTTTTATCAACAGTCGACAATAAATGTCACACGTAACCACTCACGTGAAAAAAAAAGGAGCGCAAGAAGTAACTCACTTATATTTAGCCAGAAATTCGAGCAGTATAGTAGTCCTAGTTTCAAAATATTACAAACACAATTCAAATGGCCGAAGTCACCTCCCTTACACCACTGGAAAACCAAGTCAGATGAGTAATATCACACTCAATTTAACCTCTTGAAAAATTGCCCGCCGAGAACTCACGGCCCTGTGATGCAATGCTTTTATCCAACTCCATTTAACTGATGGCTATATCACCTCCAGTATTTTTTGTCATAGAGTATTTGGAGAGTTCAGAGTTCAAAAGTTCAAAGACGATTGTAAATTTTCATAGAATCTTTATCTCAGAAATGCAAAATAACAAATAGATTTCCTCTTCAATTTTTTTTTTTCCCATTTTGATTGCTAGATGTATCCGGATAGATAGAAAAGCCAAGGCAGAGTTATCGGATATCCATTAGAGGCAAAATAGCATGCAAAGATAATTTTTGAGTTCCCGTGAACAGCTATCGCTAGAAACCGCTTATAATAGAAATTAGAAATGTGGGAAATGCTAGACATAGAATAACATTTTTTAAAAAGGAATTTTTTTGATCTATAATGCAAAGCTTATTGCATTATAAGTTGTAAGAAAATAAAAATTTTTGAAATATTTTTACAAAACAATTGCTGATTGATTGATATCATCGTAATTTAAATATCACACAGTTTTTGCTTTTTCTTCATAGCAATCTTTTCAACTGGTCATAATTAGAAATAGACGAGAATTATTAAAGTAAAATTTGTATTAAGCAAAGTGTTAAATTTAATAGTAATTGCAACTAAAACAAATAATCACTCTTTTCACTTGAACTATATTCAACATAAATGTCATCCGAATAGTCATAAGACAAAAAGGTAACATTATCTTTATCACTTAACAGAATACAATTAGACTTTTGATAAAATGATAACTTACACAAACCTTGACTGATGCTTTTGGCGCAAACAGTTTGAAGAGACGATGTGACAGGAATGATACATTGTTGATGAGTTGCTCCTGCTGTTGTTACCTTGGTGCTCACTTGTCTCTGAACCTGTTGCTTCTGATTGGTGATTATAAAACCCTCCACCGTGACCAATTTACTGCAAAATAGAATAATTAAATAACTTTTTTTTTTTTTTTTTACAAAATTTTTAGCAGCCAAAAGTTATTTATTCATTAGAGTTATCAAATGCTGAAATACAGTAAGAATGAATGAATGAATGAATACAAAATGATATTTGTAGATGAGAGCTTAGGATGATAATACGAGTAAACTGCAAAAGATTAAAAATTCTTCAAATCATTTTATCCGATCTAATTATCATTCTCACTTAAAATCATTAGTCTCTTTATCATTATCTTCTAAGTATTTCCATTATCATCTTGTTCAAGAAAATTGATGATCTCAATCTTTTTAATTAATTCATACAAATCTTATCAAATTTAACACTAAAATTACATTAATTTATTTCTGAAAGTAATACTAACACTAACCACTAATGTTCATGTAAAATTACATATTCTTAATAGCGGTGAATGAAATAATCTTAAAATGCTTCTATAAACTTTGTTAGCTTTTATGATCAAAAAGTTTTTAGTCTAATCTTTCATACAAAATTAATTTTATGCTATCAAAATTTATCTACTAAACAAATCCATTCTACACCGATACCTCTAATAATTTGTCGCTTTTTCAATATCAAAATAACTGCACTGAAATGTTGCAACAATTATTTCAAAAAAAAATATAGCAAAAAAAAAAACACTTCTAAAAGATAAACCACAAACATACATCTGCATGCATATGCATGCACATGCATGCAAAAGCATGTATATAAATGGTGAGATTAGTAAATGTACATCATCACATCAATGACAGCAATGATAAACGAAATGTGGGGATGATTGTCTCTGTCTTATGTTTTCGACCATTCTTCATCGATCACACATCCATTCCATCCCTCTTTCCTCCCAAACATATGCATAATTATTGCGATTGTGTGTTTTCTTGAAATGGTGTCACCAAAATAGAGCGACGAGCAGTGTTCACTTTATTTCGATGACAAACAAAATATCCTCCATTGAGTGTGACCCTTCCTTCTATCATTTCTTCCCTCAAATTCGTTCGCATATAATAGGATGCGATGCGATGTGATGCGGTGCAATGCGACACTTTTGAATGACTGACTAAATGCGCATTCATATTTTATCCATATATATATATAACATATATTCTTAGGAATTATCTATTTCATTCCTAATAATTGTCCCTTAAATTGTTTACTTGTTTACTTTACTGTTTGTTAAATATAATTGATGATAAATATTTGGATAATATTATCTCTCACATATTTTTGCTAGAAAATAGTTAACCAAAATAGAGATAGAATTGTTTCAATATAACTGACGTAGTAAAAGTACTATTGTAACGTAACCGATATATGCTATGTACGTGAAACTAATGCTTCACGTTTTAAATGTCCTATTAGTTTCACGTGAACTGTATGACAGGTTACGTTAAATTACGTTAAATTTGAATGTATTGTATAGGAAATATTATTGTAATGAATAGAATGAATTATAGTTCATCGTAGCAATTGAAGAAAAAAGAGGAAATAAATGATTGATTATTTAACTGAACTGGTTGACATAAAAATGAGTGGTATTATCCCTTTTCCTGAATTTACTATAATATTTTGATGAACAAATATTATTTACCGTATTCTTTCCGGAAAAATGCATAGACACAAGGAAAAATAAATGATATGAAAAGAATTAGGTGAAAAATTAGTAAGCTTTAGCGAATTCCTGTGTTTTTCCTTTATTTATTCTTTTTAATTCTGTCACATTAATGCTTATTAACGATCGTTAGATTTTCCTATCCCAAAAAATGATCGAATTGATAAATTAAATTAATAACAAAAGACAGATAGTTTAGTATCAGTATTGACAATAAGTGATTTAAATAAATAAAATTGCTGATCAAATAAATGAGAGCAGGACTAGGATATATGAGATTCATTTCAATCCTTCTTCTGGTCGGTCACCAATTTAAGTTGGTAAAATTGAAGAACGAAAATAGCCACCTGTTGAGAGGAAAATGAAAAATTTTAAAAAGATAGAATGCTATTTCTAAATGATTTAATGTGATGAAATAAATGATAACTATAAAAACAAAATGAACGGAAGAAGTTTAAGTGCTGAAATGTTTCTTAAGAAATGTAAGCTAGCAAATATGAGGAAAAGCTTCTCTTATATGCGAAGTGTTAACCTTTCGATGGAATGATATCATCAGAAGATCAGAATGTTATCATTCCTTTCAAAGTAACAAGCAATCGTATCCTTTTCATTTTCTCTATCCTATCATGTATCACATTACTTTCGATATAGCTACTTCTTCAATCAAATCACATTTCAATTATCATAAAGTTAAAATTTTGTTCAATTTAAAATACCAAACTTTACACAATTTAAGAATTTTAAAAAGACAGATAGATGGAAAGATAAGAAGAATGGTAAATCTTATGAAAAGACTTCTGAGCAAAATGTATCAAAAGCAAATTGCAAAAAGAAGTTCAAAAAGATTTTGACAAATAAAAATTCGCAAAGGAAAGAATGAAAGAAAGAAAGAATGAAAAAAAAAAAAAAAAATCATTGAATGTCATTCAGAAAGTTACTTCTTCTACTTTGCAAGAATTACACATTTCCACAAAATTGTTCGCTCAATTTAAATTATACAAAAGTTACCGAAAAAAAAAAAAAAAAAAAAAAAAAAAAGAAAATTGGCGGTCAGTTACTGAAATTTTCATTTATGAAATGATGCCAAATAATATTAACTTCAATTTACAATCGAAATTCTTTTTCCTTTTGGAACATCTTCTTAATGCGACATACATATTTATCTGCTCTGCCGATTATTATTTGAAAACTTCCTCAACAGATCAGCGAAAATTTCTGAATTTCCATGGGAAATAGTACAAAATGATTTTTAAATGCCATTTAAAGTGAAAAATCCTTCACACAACTACAACAATGATTTTTAAAATTACAAAATTTGGACAAGAATATACTGAAATATTATCGAAACAATTAATTATTCTACAACCAAAATTACATATTTTAATTAAATTGAAATTTTAAAATTTGTTCATTTTGTTTACCAAATCTACAACAGACATTAACAGTAGTAAATGATTCATTTGAAAGATTAAACAAAAAAAAAAAAACTTAAATTAAAATTTAAACGTTTAATTTGAATATATTTTTCTCATTCAAAAAATAATATGTAAATTTATTTACACACACATATATATATTAGCAGAAACAATTAGAATGAATGGAAGGAATAAGACATTTGAAGAGTTAAACTGGGAAATGGGAAAGGGTACCTACCACCATACCAACACCGCAACCGTTGTTAGCACCAACAGCGCCGATTTCATTCATCCATTTCTGCCCCCTTTCTTTCCCATTCCCATCCTTTCAATATTTGTTTGATTTATCCGTTTCTACTCTGTAATCGAAGTAGAAGTACCGAACCCAACTGCTAGTAGTAACGTATCATTGTTCTCGAGATAAGAAATCTTAAATTGAATATTTTTCGGACAAATTGATCCGACAAAGATGGAACAATGAAATGATAGATCAATCATAAATGAAAATAAAAGAAACAATTTCACATAAACTTCTATTTTTTCTTTTTTTTTTTTTTTTTTTGTTTTGCTAGAAGACAAGAAATCAAATGTGTATAATACGTGAATCACATCATAAGCTTTATAATAGCTTTTAAATACTATAGAAAAAAAAGGAAAAAAAAAAAAAAGGATTGAATGTTTGAAAAAAATGTAAAATGTATTTTTTTTTTGGATGTGTGATCGAGAATTTCAATTAAATTAGCTTATTGGATCAACGATAGAAAAATTAGTAACATAAATGAGGCTTCTTATTTTTTCATAAGAAAAAGGATGAATGAAGGTGAAATGATATTAGCTTACATTCATTCATTGTCAATGAAAGAGAGAGAGAGAGAGAGAGAGAGAGAATATTCTATTTCAGATTGATTAAGTATTATAGGCCAGCTAAAGCAGCCAATTCAAAGTCATCATTAACTCTATAGACAGACACAATTTTCTTCACTTTCCTTCTTTTATTTCTATTCCATCATCAAAAATTTCAATCATATGAAACTGGTATCAGTATCAGTAATACATCTAACTAATACAAATCTTAGCTTTCATTCATTTCATTTTAAAATATTTTAAAACTCATGGGAATAAAATTAACTATTATAATTAGTGTAAAATGAAAATGAATAATTATAATTTTGGATGACTTTTTCTCATTTCAATATTTACATCATTTAGCTTAACCATCTTGCATAAATCTTTAATCTTTTATCTGTTTGAAAGAGCTTTTGAGGAAATGAAATGTATTATTCAATTTGTAATCAAATCTCATTCTAAAACCTTTAAATTTCCTCATCAAAAAAAATGGGTTGAAAAATCAAAAAGCATTTATGAATGTTACGAAAAGAGGACAGAAACATGAATTTATCTTTATTTCGTTTAAAATTAAGCAAATACTTTTAAAATAAATTGAATAATTAGTTGAAATAATAATGCTCAAACTTTTCACATATATTTATTAAAGCTAAAAGAGCATTTTTCAAAATTAGTTCAAGTTGGTTTAAAAAAAAAAAAATTAAATTAAATTAAATCATTTGTCATAGTGTCATCTCCCATCTCTCCATCCCTGAATGTTTGTATTATTATTCATTAGTGTTCAACAATTTTTTTTCTTTTTTTTTTTTTTTTAAAAAAAATGCAACAAATTAAAACATAAAATCAGACGTAGACGATCTAATATTCAAAATTTACAAAAATTCACACTAATCAATCACTTGTTGACTTTCTTTTTTGCTATCGCCAGAAACGGACATATATATTTCTCTTTTTTTTTTTTTTTTTCTCCCACCTCCTATTTTTCTCGAGAAAAAACTTTTTTTACATAAATGGATGGAAATTATAAAATAGCATTGGAGAAAATGACCTGATCCTCCCTTCTTCTCAACAAATTTCACTATTTGTTTCAGTTATTGTAAAATACTTAAAACAGTTAATTATAAATTAAAAATGGATTTTAGCGCAAAAAGATGCATTTAATATTTCAAATAGAAAGTGATATTATTGAAATTTTGAAGCAAATTTGCTACAAAATTCTTTTTTCTACAAAGAATATTGTTTATAATTTCATTTGCAAATGATTCAGTATTGAGTTAAATTGAAACATTTGGGTGAATTTAAGCTAAGAGAAGTGTTTAAAAGATGAGACAATCACTTTGATCCATTATCATTCATATGATTGATTAACAGAGAAGAAAAATTAAAGACACTGAAAGCCACCTGTCAATGATATGATATGATATGATATGATATGATATGATATGATATGATATGAGTAGCAGAAGAATAAATCTAAAAGTGATCATTTATTGCAAAAATCAACTAAACATGTTCATTTTGAAATATTAGATAATTTCTCTTTTTTATTAGTTTATTTATTACAAGGTTTTTTATTTACTTATCAATTTACTTATTATGAAATTTCTTATTTACTTATCAATTTACTTATTATGAAATTTCTTATTTACCTATCAATTTACTTATTATGAAATTTCTTATTTACTTATCAATTTACTTATTATGAAAATTCTTATCTACTTATCAATTTACTTATTATGAAATTTCTTATTTAATTATCAATTTACTTATTATGAAATTTCTTATTTACTTATCAATTTACTTATTATGAAATTTCTTATTTACTTATCATATAATAATATGAAACTAATAAAATATATCATGTTGCATGCTTGTTAATCGTTAGATTTTTTAATAAACGAACTACATTTTCAACAATTAATTTTTATACTTTTCTGCTGGAAAATTTATCTCATACACATTTATTGTTTTAATAGCACTCAATAGCAATCATTCCATGATTATCTTAGAATAACATTAGCTAATATAAGATAGATTAAATGTTTTAATGTTTCATAACAGAATGAATGAAAGTCATTTATTATTGTCTCATCATTTTAAAACTTTCTTTTATCATCGATGAAAAAAATGTGAAAATTTTTCTGTAAGAAAAAATTTAGAAAATCAAAATTGATAAATATCATAATGCTTATATCAATGTTTATATTTCATACACTATATGCGATATGATACTAATTCAATAAACATTGAATGATACCTAAAAAAAACTGTTAAACATTTTAAAGTTTTATTTCAGCACTCAATTTTCCTCTTTTGAAACACTTATTTTTTTTAATAACAAAAACAAACAGAATAAATAGCTCTAGCATGCTGATTTCCTGCACATTAGGAATGCAAATGTTAATTATTGACCACAAACATATTTATTCTTTGATAATTGTCATTAAAAAATTTGAACTTTCAAATACAATTGTTTATCCTATTTTCAAAATAACTTGTCTTTATGAAATTATTTAACTTTGATCTTATTTTATCCAGCTAACTAAATTTAATAGTGAAATAAATAACTGCAATGTAGCCAGCATTCTTTTTTCCCATGTTGAGATTGACTCATATTGTATTAATATTACTTATCTTTAGTTTATTGAATATTTTTATTCACTGGTAATTTTTTGTTTTATAAGCACTTCTAGAATAATCGACTAATTTTTAACTCTAATAACAAACATAATTCCAAACATAGCATTAAACAAAAACTACAAACCAACATTGGTGTTACAGCAGCTGGTAAAAAAAATTATACCAGATAAAGTGCGACAAAATTTTCGAAATTAAACTTTATTTACATATTAAACAAGAATGCAGAAAACTGATGAGTTCATGAAAGAACTAATGCAAATTCTTGGAAACCTTTTCAGAATTCATATCAACAACAACTGTTATCATCGAACAGGTAAGCTGATTCTGAAATTCATCGATTCTGTAACATAAATTTGAAAAAGCGAAATGTAAGCGTAAAGCATTGAATACAACAGGTCCACCCTAGCAACAAACTTGTTTTCCTTATTTTTAACTCGATTTACTACTTTTGTTTAATTGCTTGATAGTGAAGGATGAAAGCTGCAGGTTTCCAAGGGAAACACTTTAAAAAATGGACTCAAATGCAACACAGCTAACACTTTAAAAAAGGAAGAGTTGAAAAAAAAAAAGAAGCACGATGAAGGCACGAAAAGCTAACTAAAGCAAAAGTAAAGATTTGTACAAAGCTATACACGGATATTACTGAAAAAAAAAAAAACTGAAGAACTGCCCATAACTTGACCAAAAAATAGGAGAATGGAATAAAATTTGAACATTCAGGTCGTATGATACGACTACTCTATCGTTCAAATGTTTGCATGATACAAACAATATAAAGTGCAGTTTTAATGATAAATGGATAAATTGAGTACCTAGAGACTTCAAAACGACTGCACTTTTTATGAAAATTTTCAAAAAGTCTCTAAATGGTGGCAACTATTTATTAGGAAAAACTGTAAAAATAAAAGATGTTTAAAAAAATACTTAAACTATTGTCGAGGACTTTTATAAACATAGAGTGCAAAGAGAAGCTGAATACATATAAACTGGCTTATCAACATTAACATGAAATAGACAGAATAAATTACTCATCTAGTCTTTGTTAAAATAATGATATAAAAAAACAACATGAAGGAAACAAACTTTTTACTATTTAGTTATTTCACGGAAAAGTCTAAAAGTATTCGTTTAGAATAGGTAATAATTGCTAAGTAACTTATTTTCTGATTCCCATTTCAGTTTTCCGAAATCAAAAACTCAGCTTGAAAATTAAGGCACTTTTGCTTGTAACCATTTTCCAGTAAACAAGTCGAGTATTCCTCGTTTTCTGCCGGAAGCATTCTCATTGTTAGTGCAAACGTCAGCATCTAGGATTCATTTTTGGGCATTTGAAATTTCATGAAGCCTCTGATGTGACACGACGTGGCAGATATATTTCAGTGAACACTCGTATTGTACGGTTATTTGATTATTTTTTTTTTTCTTTAGCGCATGAATCTAAAATTGGAAGTTACTTGATTATTTACAAACTTATATTCAAGTCGTTGCTTGTACCAGTTAGAATCCAACATTTAGTTTGGTTATAATAAGAAAACGCTTAGAAAGCAACATAATAATATTTGTTATTATAATTAGAATTACGAGAGCTTACCCATGCAACACATGCACTGTTAATTCGTAAGTACCCATAGTGATTGCTGTATTTGGGACTGTTCGTAGAAGCTAAAAATGAAAAAAAACATCAACTACAAATAAATTTACTATCCATTTTAAATTACTTTACAATATAGCAACTTATTTAACAATCGAAACTAAACAAAAGCTCAGTCATCATTCAGTTACTAAAAAGGCAAGGCTGATGCAAAAAGCTATTTAATGTATAAACCTGTACAGCCAATCCTCTATAAAGTGCCCAGAAGCCTTCCCTTCGCCAAACAAACTTTAGAGTAGGTAAAAATCCTTTAATTACAGCATTCTCCTCGCGCATACGAGTACGCACCACTTCTGTAAACAGAGAAAAATGATAAGAGATACAAGTTAAATCGAAATGTGAGCTAGCGTTGATGAAGCACGTTCAATCCGAAATCTTATCTTTGCCATAAAAAGCTCATAGTATAAATAATATTAACTCGACTCTATCCGTGAAGTTCGGTCCAATGACGAGTGGATTCAATAATCTCATATAGTGCTCAAATGACTAAATAGACTGTGAAAGAAAACCATTTCCTAAAAAAACGAACACTGAACTATTTTATATCATCCAAATCATTAATCCATAATGGCTAGATCAATGTTTATTTAGAGGAAAATGAATACCAGATTAAATTTACTAAATTTTAAGTTGTACTTTTGGATTCAATTTTCCACTAGAAAAAACAAATTAACCTAATAATATCTGGACAATTAAGTGATGTATACCTGCATGCCAAAAATAACAGAAACAGCATGTCTAAAGGAACGAACCATGTGGATAAGCTAATGAACAGGCGAAAAACTTTGCTGTCCCACCAGCGAGCATAAAATGCAAGAAATCAATCATTTCACGATTGTCGTTTTCAGTTAAGGGCACTACTGATAGCTCTTTCTCATCTTGTTCCTGATGGGCCTTCTCATCCCACTTATTAATATTTGTTCTTGGGTTTGCTAAACTCTTGGAATCATCTACATCCAGTTCTCGAGAAGATGACTTCCACTTCAACAACAATGCTCTCATCTCTTCATATAATACAAATTGAATTACTGTTTCAGAAATTCCAACGTATGATGCGGTCACTCCCTGAAATTACAGAACAAAATATTTCATCCAATAATTTAATCATGTTGCAATATTCGAGATAAAATTGTAAGATATAGTTGAGATTGGAAGCACATCCAGACAATCAGTTAAGAGAAGGGTGAAGATAAAAGCGAAAGAAAATACCATCAGAAACAAGTAGCATAAAA
The DNA here is from genome assembly GCF_000002995.4 of Brugia malayi. Taxonomy (NCBI): domain Eukaryota; kingdom Metazoa; phylum Nematoda; class Chromadorea; order Rhabditida; family Onchocercidae; genus Brugia; species Brugia malayi. The sequence goes on along the minus strand of NW_025062476.1, from coordinate 2,434,302 downwards.
TATTTCCTGGGTAAGAATAACCGTGCAGTCAAGTTTGCATAAGTAATAAACGTCGTTCCCTCAACACATCGTGTTTTAAAAATTCCAAGAAATATTTACCCGATAAAAGCCCCTAAAACCATCTGCTTTCCACACTCGTTTGATACATTCCGTCACTGAGAGTGGCCCTTTATGCAATTGTAAGCGCGTTTTAACCAACCAAACTGGATTAATGACGGTCGCAGCAACGAAGCCTTAAAAGTAGATCATTTGTTTAATTTGGCTCTGTAATTCCTAAAAACATTCTAGTTTGGTAAATAACAAAAGCTCACCACTGGTAGCTGCAGAAGACATATGTATCATGGCGCTATTCGAGACAAAAATATCCAAACTGTTCAGCAATCGTTTACAGCTTGAATACGTACAAAAGTAAACTGCTCTGAAAATATATCTCTTATTTTCTTCTCATCCAACTTCCTCCAGTAATTTCAAGCAGGGAGAAGAAAAACAAAAAAGATGAGGAAACACAACATTCAAATAATGCGTTTCCATCGAAAAAGACTGCATTGGTTTCTGGGATTCCAAAAATGATGGCAAGAAAGGTAACGAAAACCATTTGAAAATAAAGCAAGTTACTCACTGATTGATTCCAAAGGACTGTTATCGGATTTTAAAGAAAAACACCGTAAGTGATATCCTGCAGTCAAAGAGAGATCTTCAAAAGATGTTGTATCGTATTTCATACTTCGAGAAAAATTTAAAGCACTCACTTCGAAGGTGCAACACCAATAAGGTTAGGACCAATTCCTTTGAAAAGAGCTGAGAATCCTTCATTTACCACAATTTGTCTGGAACAAAATTAAAACTGTTGTAGTACTGCAAAAACAATTTCAATGGTTATTAATCATCTTTTCCCTCATCATGTACCCTTGAAAGAATTAAAGACTTGATGTGGCTCTCAGACGACACAAAAAGCATTTTTCTGCATAAATTAAGAAATCATAAATACAACTCAAAACCAGCAACAGATTCTCCCTTTTCAAAATTCATATAATTATAGATATTATTTTCTGATTTTTGAAGCCATTCAAAGTTATGTTCTAAAAATATACTTGAAGAAGGTGTAAATACTCCTGCTCTGCTGCACAGATAAACCGGGCTTAGCAAAAAGTTGTACATTTCGCTGCACTGCACATGTCGGCGGTATATAGCACAGTTGCAGTTTTTGAGGACTATTGACAGCTGCAATATTTATGAAGTATAATAGACAAAGACTTGCGAAATAATGAAATTTAAGTAAGAATAAAGTGTAATTTTCTCTTAACATATGGTTTGACAGCAAAGACTAAACTATATAAATCTATATAAATAATCCTTTTACATGCTCTTATCCCGCTGTGAGATAGCAAAATGTGTGGGTAAGATAATCGTATGCGGGTTTTGGACGCTCCTTCAGAATGCGAATGAGATAAAGCTGTGCATGCATATTCTGCGCTCTGCAATCGCGTCTTAACCACCTGAAATAAGTTAGTCGATTAATTTAGAATTTTATTTTATTCCTCAATTCATGAAGTCATTTTTTCTCAAATGCATGCATTTCTTAAATGACATAGTAATATAACTAATGGTTCGAAGAAAAGAGCGGAATTTTTTTTTAAAAAAAAATTTTATAAAAAAAATTCTAATGTAATTGAACTAAAGTAAACCTTTTTTATTAACACGATCATAGAATTTAAAAACTATAGAAACAAATTTTAAAAAAAAAAAAAAAAATTCTAGAAGGCAAAAAAAATAACAAAAATAAAACCTCAAGTGGACAGGTAATAGCTGTTCCAGCTGTACCGCCCAAAGCTCCTCCAAGAAAATGCACAAAAGCTTCTTTATCCATATTATCCACCAGCAATCATTTCACAACACAATACACTCTCTTTTTCTGCAAAAAAAAAACTTATATATGAAATAAATAACACAATGGTGCAACGAATTCATTAAAAATTTCATCTTAATCAAGAAAAATTCCATTCTACTTTGTCATATTTTAAAGCACATAAAACAGCCTCTATAAATAACTTATGTTGGCCTTGTAAGAACAAATAACTTTTTAAAGTAAAGGTTAAAGATTTGAAAATGTGACAAACATATCAAACAAACACTGTTGACAAAGAAGCAACCAAGACAATCAGTCAATAACAATTCACAACAAAATAGCAAACATCAGTTCAAGACTTTCACGTGAAAGAAATACAGATATAAAGAGAGATCGGAAAAAAAAAAATTAAGAATGAGAAAATAAGTGAACTTCCGGAAAATTGCAAAAAAAAAAACGAAATAACTTGCCAGTTGAGCATATAAGTGTTTTAATCCTTTCTTTAGGGAAAGGAATCAGAAGACAGATATAGAGTTTAGAATGGACTGGAAAGAAAGAAGTTAATGGAAATGCATTTCGATGGATGTTTAGTATTTGGATGTAATGCCTATACAGTTGCAGTAGTACTTATCTCATTGCTAGCACTCTACTATGTCAACTAAACAAGTCAATATTGGTGTGAAGAGAAATGTTCATGGCTATGAAGAACGATCGATTCTTGTAAAAAAAAAATTTCTAAATTTATCCTTAATATTTGATTATTTATCTAAAATTTTCCCTTAACATTCTAAAATTTCCATCTGATAAAAGATTAATCATTGAAATTATTGTAAACAATTTCATTTAGCATTATTGTTTGATGCAGCCTATCTTTCTTCATGCTTCATTCTAATAAAGTGCAAAATATTTCCCTCATCTTTAAACATAATACTACAGTTAAACTCTTAAGAAAACCAATGAAATGAATAAATGTTCCTAAAGAGTACAATTTCAGAACTCTGAGCTCAATTATAGCATACTAAAAACTCATCCCATGTTGCATATACTATAAAATCACACTTAAAAATTAACACCAAATTATTATTGGTTGATTAGCTTAATCAATCGATTGATTGATCTATTGATTAGGTAGCTAGAGGGATCATCTCGGCTTTCATTACACACTCCGGAAATAACGGAACAGAGTGGAACTGGAGAAGTGCCACTATAGTTGCATGTTCCTTGCAAGGAGCAGCTGACAATTAGCACACACAGAATACAAATCTTCGTTTCGAGAGCCTAGAAATGCAGAAGGGTACCTGCGGGAAGGGCAGGGGTAAAAGTAAGGGCAAGGGCAAGTGCAAGGGGAATTATTGTTGACAAGAACGGAGTTAATAGGCACGGAACATAGGGCTAACACTTATTGGATAAAGAAGCAAGTTATATGTTAAGAGACCAACTGAACAGTGGAACGATGAGTTGATATTTTATTGATGAACAACAACAGTGTCTCTCCTTCCTACTTCATTTGATTTTAATCTGCTCTTTGTTATATCACTGTTCAAAAGTGATTGTTTTCCAAGATGATCCATTACCGCCGCGGGCGGTAATGGAAACGGGCAATATTAGATAGTGTTAGGTAAGATAACTTCAGTTTTTATTTCTTACACTAATCAGTTTGCAGGAGGGATGAATTTAAAAACTTCAGGAATTCTGAAATCGCATAATGATAAGAATGATGATAATAATAAGCCAGATAAGTATTTCTTCTAGAATTTTTCGAACAATTATCAATAGAATTGATTGTTCTTGTTCATCAGTTTTATCTCTACTCTTTCTTGATTTCTCGTTCGTTGCTATCTTTACCTGACCGATTTCTTTCTTGTCCTTCATATGCAGTCCAATTACTTTATCGGAATTAGTGATAGAATGCTTCGATTCATCCGTTTTTTCCTTTAAATCAACATCTCCCTTCCATTTCAGTTTGCTACGTATTTTTGGTTTCGTTTTTGCTGGACGAGCTTCTACATTAACCGGTTCGAAAATTGTTCTTACATGCAGTTCTTCATCCACTTTCGGTAATCTACAATAACCTCGGCATTTTTTCAAAGTCTTAAAAATTTTGCAAGAAATTTTTTCATTAGATTAACAACATTTCTCCTCTTATGGGACTTAAAATGGAAGTACGTTTCCTGCAATTTACTCATTACTATTACAAAAAAAAAAAAAAAAAACACACATAGGTATACAGTAGTAGGACTCATTGTTAACCTTTATCACTCATTTAAATGAAAAAATAAGAACTAATTTTCCGATGGAATGGAATAAAAACTCATTCAATCACCTCTTCGCTTCTTTTTTCTCGATTTTCAAACCTGCAAAAAGTAGTTAGCAAAAATTTCTTCATATTGGATAAGTGAAAAGTGCTAGAGGGATTATTCGTATTCTGTTGAACTGTAAACTAAACAAGTTAACCTTTCTCTGGAGTCCTTGCTCGTCCATTTAATGCAGTTTTGTCGCTGGAAATTTATAAAGTTACCAGTATTATTTTAGATTTCTAATATTGAAATGGTGAGTAACATAACCAAAATAAAGAAGTGTTTTACATGCTTATATGAATGTATCCTTTAACACTGAACTAGTAAATATGAATTCAGAATTGTAAGGTGTAATGGTATGCCAGGTATAATGGTACCTAACGCTAACGTATCGAAGTGAACTCGAAATCGTTTATGATATTACGCCGTTGAATAGATGAATTATTTAAAATCTTAACAAATGCAAGAAGCAATCAATTAGTTATTTTTCTCTTACACAGTTGTTATTACTATTGTATGTTCCATCGTTTATTTTAATTAAATCATTGGTAATATAATTAAATGAATCGATTGGAAGGAAGTATCCGATGTATTTTAAATTGGAAGGGAATATTCGATGTATTTCCCTGGGATAGTATCATATTCATGTTGTGATTGTGTGACATGCATGAGCTATATTTTATCTGCTCAGTTTTTCACAGTTTTTTCATTTGTACCCGACAACTTTTTAAAATTGAATTTAGACGATGGGGAAGAATAAGCAATAACAACGAAACATACTCCATTCAAGTTTGTTGTAATTTAGAAGAACCGACCTATTACTTTACATACTAAAACAATGATTATCCGTTGCTAAATGCAATTTTTATAAGATTTCCTGAAGTCAATAAAATAGGCATAGTTGTGATAAATTTCGGCAAATCGAATTTTCTAAGCTGCATTACTTTAAAAGGTTGGAAATATAACAAATCCAATTTGTGCGAATGCCACATTTCAACTATAGAATGCAAGTGATGTTTTTCTCTAGAACCCCAATCTAGCTGGTGGAAAACCTTTAAGCCTTTAAGGAATAGAATTAGTGCAAGCAAGGAATTGGATGAAAGAGAGGAGTAATGAAGGATTAATAATGAGTCAACTTAGTGGATTTTTACACTTGGAATCGGAAATTTTTGCAATATCTTTTCAAATGATTAGATTATGAGAAGCTATCTATCCGAATAAGGAGCAATTCTTCCAACAGACGATTGCGAATAAAGGACTATTCTTTCAACTTTATCAACAACTTCAAAAAACTTAACAGCATTTAGATCGAAAAAGGACAAACAATTATGAATAATTCAAATTTGACACCGTGAAGCATAACCACGTAAAACATCTTGGTATTACGATCTTAAATGGTGGAAAAGAAACAAAATTTTTACCTTATTTCTAGATTCTTCAACACTATAAGCTCAGAGCGATTTTGGAGAAAGGGAAATCAGAAGACATATTTTGCTTTTTCCCACAAAACCTATTACTAGCTTAAATTGTACCATAATTTCTCTATAAGGATATTAAGATACCCGTATCTTAGTGGGGAGATACATGTTAACATATTTATTAGTTGATTCGAGAAGTATTCGAGTCTTTAAGTCATTATCCATTTTATAATCATTACCAAATATTGTCATTTTCTTAAAAGCATCTGGCAGCAAACTGAATGTTAAAACTACCGATTTAACACAACAATCAGTCTGATAGAAACTAGTATCGGGAGATGAAAATAACTGCTTTGTTTGACACCTTGTCCAACCATCAATTAATAAACTGATCCTACTGCGTTCAGCACCTCCACTACGAACACGAAGACCGCATGCACTCTGAAAGAATATGAGCTACTTTTCTTTTTTTATTCATATCAATTAAATAGTAAATGAATCTATACTCTCCTTTGCACCTATATAAACATTCTTAGCATATGCAGAGGTTACAGATTATTTTTTTTTACAGTTTTCGACAAAATGTCATTATGTGCGCAAAAGACCTTACTTATACAAAAGATTCAGATATTTCTCGAATCAGCTAACCGCAAGAAACAGAACTTAGCATAAAAGTTGCATCAAGTCCGCACACCGATATAACTCAATAATGCAATTTATCGTCATAATTAGATTCTCGAGTTTCAATTTCTAATTGGATATACAAATAAATTTACCTGGTCTTGGAAATTCTCAAATGCTATATCGACCGCTTTGATTTTCATTTCTCTAGTTTTTCCACAATTCTCATTCTGTACTAATGAGTAATCCTTTTTCGGTTTCATATCTTTCTATAATTTTGTGTTTTTAAAACTGTCATATTCATAGTGCCAAAGTTCTACAATACTTTAAATTTCAAGCAGTCATGTCAGTTTATCTCAAACTTATTAAAGTATGCTTCACTTTCAGCGACAATAACCGATAACTCACCATTGCTGGTACAGAGTAATCTCATAAGCTCACAGGATTTTAATACACTTATTATTGCGTTCTCAAATGTGAGTGAATCTCATCACTTCATCTAGGCCATTCTAACCAACAAATATCAACACTTTCAGCAGTATTACGCTCTAAATATATCTTATTCATTTACTCTAGAATGTCTAGTTTTCCGAAACTATTTAAGGAATTAAGAGCTTTAAAGAATTTCCGGAACAGTTTAAAGTTTTAAAAAATATAATTTTCCGAAAACTCACCACACCAGTATAATTACGCGAACCAGTAATATAATGCCACCATTGCCTATTCGTCTGCTGTTTGGTTTTTTCATTTATAGACTGTGATGATCGACATTTGGAGCAACCGGCACAATATTCTTCATAAATCATATTAAATTCTATTTCTGGATATTGCTAAAAAAGAAAATTTTATGTCATCTGGGTAGCATGAATGTTTCTCGAGAACAAAACAGATATGAAGAATGATGAAAACTTCTTTAATAACTGAAGATTCCGAAGTTTAAAACCAAATCAATTAAAAAAATCAATATAATCCTAGTAAATTGGAGCTAAATACGACTGGACCTTTAAAGATCGTAAATAAGCTGTGATATAAGCAATCCAACGTTTTAATGCACCCCAATACCATAATTTATCTTTGTTTACTTCAACCCTATCGTACCAGCCAGCATACAGGCCAGATACACCGTAAAGTGGTTCTTTTCCTTCATTTGTGCTGCTTTCTGAATTCTCCTTCAATGATAATTCATAGAATATTAAACTGGATTAAATGATAGAAATAAATAAAAGCTTCATATTCTTTTTTTTTTGTATGTGTTTCAGCATTAAATTTTTACGCTTAAAATGCAGATTTAAAAACATCAACAAATTCGTTTCAAATCTTATTCCAGCCAATCCATTCACTTATTCATTCACTATCACAGTATTTATGAATGAAAATCAAACAAGAAATGTTCAGTGTCAAAAACTTACAAATTTTATGCTTGATAAATAAATAGGTCGAGTTTGTTCTTCGATAAGAGCCATAGCACTTTCACAGTATGGACGAATATCATTTTGAACTGCTAAAAATTATATGACTGCCTCTATCATCGTTACTCATTATTTTGCTTAGCCAATCTAACCTTTCTATTATTTTTGTTCTCACTCCAATTTCTTAACTAGTCCAGTAAGTATGAGTAAATGTAGTATATTTTTACCATTTTATTTCTGTACACATTACCTCAAGTATTCTGCAGGTAATTATTAAATAGTATATAAACTTTTTTTTTTTACTTTTAATAAATATATTTTCTTTAACAACGCCATTTACGATATGCAAGGAATTTTTGCTCACAAAAATAAGTCGTATATATATAACACCGTCATAACATTCAGGAATATGTCTATGCCATAAGGAAACAATTCAAGCATTGACTCTCTTCCAAAGAAAAAAAAAAATGAAAACTAACCAAATACATCAGGTACTAAACCGATTAATGAACGATTGTCAGAACCACCTGGAAAAACACCAATAGGTAGCGGTGAATTATTTTCTTGACGACACACTGCACTTAGAACAATGCTTAAAGCATTATCTCCACCAATAATATACAGAGCATCACATTCTGTCGTATCAATATGTTCCGCAATAGTTTTGAATTCAGAAATATCATTAGGCTACAACAATGCAATTACAACTAATGAACCTTAAAACCTTAAAATTTAATACACAATAATTCTGGAAGTGGCTTAATGGTTGAAAATAAAATAAAGATCGACATCGTAATAACATTGCTTTCATACAAGCTTTAAAATTAAAAAGCTAACCTTGATTATATCCACTTGTAGACCAGCTAAATTAAGTAATGGCAAAGCATTCTTTTCGAAACTATCAAAAGCACTCGCACAGGTTTTATCCACCAAAACAGTGACACGTCGTAAACGCTCTGCTAAATCCAACGGTGCATCACCAAACTGTTTTGCTTCTCGAGCGTATATAGCTCGTATATTACAGTCTCTAAAACGACAAATTTTCACACCAAATTATAGATAAATATAGAATTGCAATGATCTGCATAAGAAAATAAACAAGGCTCCAAAATATGTCATCACAAATTTCGTTGTATCCCAATACAGTCTGCATAATTCCAATACTAATTCTAAAATTTTAACATTTGTTAACATTTAAAATAGCAAAATAATAAATAAAATTGGTCAACCTTTTCCAGTTGTATATCTTCCATCCCGTGAAGTAAGCAATAAGAGATGCAAATGTCGACTTTTTCTTGTGTTCCCAAAGTTTTCTCGGTATACTTGTAAGATTCATATCTATTTCAATAATTCATCAATGCTATTCGCACTGAAATTCAAAATCTAAATGGAATGTGGAAGCATTTTATGTGACAAGTTCAAAGTTATCGAATCGAAATAAATTTAGTTGAGCGTTTGTTTCACTCTTTATTAACAGTTAGTTATCTCCCTATCATTATGTTAAAACTGTATTTCGCTTACTTATTGTTATGAAGCTACGTGCTTCTTTAATAAATTTATAATCATTGGTTTTTCTTTTCAAAATTAGAATCACATAGATGAAAGACTCATTATTTGCAACCTTGTGACTTTTCCGCAGCTGTCATTACCAACTAATAAGTGACACAGTGAGAAAACTTCTGCTTCATTTAATTTAAATATAAAGAACATATTGTTGGAACAAAAAACAAAGAAACGCACATTATTAGAGATTTATTTACAATATAACAACATAAGAGCAAACACCGAGTGTTTTCATAAGTCAGATGGCAAAAAATTCATAATTTTGTATAGAAATCATTGTGACATATTTGTCGCCACATGTTTTAATACAAATAAGCTCTGCATATGAAAACGAAGTATACTAGGAAGGTTACACAATGAATGGTAATATTTGTTACCTATTTTTTTTTTGGCTGTGCTGTTTTAATTTATCACTATTACTCAATGATTGCAGGAAGTAAATGATTTTAAATTGCAATTAAAAATATCGAATTTTTTTCACAAAGGAAGGTCACTTATATTATAATGATTTTCAAACACTAAACTTTATTGTGTTGAATCACAAATAATATAGCTGAATCCATTAATTTTTGATATAAAGAGAAATAGAAGGAAGAAAAGAACAAAACATTGAACATAATGGAAAAAAAAAAAATATACAGAAGTAAATAAGCAACAACTAATTAAAGCACGAACTATGCAGTAAATGCAAAACATGACCTACACATTACACATACATAAAGATCAAGAAGTGAAGTTACTGGATAAAATACTTAAGATTAAGTAAGTTATTGGATAAAATACTTAAGATTTAAGCTTCTAAAAACAAACCCGTTTCAAAAAAGGTTAACATTTATGCTACAAGAGAAAACGCGACATTAAACATGTTTAATTGTGCATAACTTTGTGTAGCATTAGCCTCATACAAGTACTTGCATCTTCTTTTGAGTCATGTCCATCAACTGAAATAACGAAAAATCTTTCTAGAATTTCGCTGGCTTCATACAAACGTGAATTTAAAGTAATGAAACTGAATAAACAAGTCTCAACAGAAAGAAGTTAAAGAAGATATTCCTTAAAAGTTTAAACAAGTTGACCAGATGGAAAAGCTAGAAAATCAAATATCAATTTAATCTTTGAAATTTTTTTTTCAAAATATCACAAAAGTGCAAATCAGACTGTGTTGAAAACAAAACTTTTCAGTTCATAAAATAAAATGGCTTACTATCTTCTTGAATAATAAGCTGCAGTATTTCTGAAGCAATTGTTTTCAAAGCACGTTTGTAGGGTAATCCTAGCCTATGTGGAAATACAATCGATGTGTCCACCACTCGATGATGGACTAGACGCATTGCTTTTAAGTCACTTTCAAGACTATGTCCAATTAGAATTGTCTCAGAATTCACCAGTTCGAAAAACCGCTTCTGAGTCTACAATGAGGCATCATTTTTAAATGAATCGGCTTTTCCACAAATGAACAGAACAAAAAAATCAATTTTTTTTTTTTTAAAGGTCACTCTAATCAAACCTTATCGAAATCTATATTTGATAGATAAAAAGTAGCATTTCATCATGAGAAGTACCGAAAAGTGAGAGATAAATAGTACCAAATTATAGCTAAACTTTTCCTATCCTACCATCCAGCCATTTTCTTGCAGCATGATACTATCACATAATTATAAACATGATTAATATTCCTGCTTAATCCAGCCCATTATTATATTCTCATATTTCACTGCTTTTATTCTACTATTCTTTGTAATACTTATGCTAATTGTTTTGTAAAATAACAAGAAAGCATCTACCTGTTCCAGGTCAAATTCCGCTCTTTCAATTTGATCTATTGTCAAACCACTAAATCGTGTATTGCAATCACGTACTTCATATTGTGGACGCACAGTAACATCCATCACTAACTTATCATTCACATCCACTACTGATATTCGTGCTAAATTAGTGCCCCAGGCTGTATATACCATTTCACAATCAAATGCATATACTTTCCTGCTTCGTTCATCTTTTGGTCCTGATGGTGGTGGTGTCTGCAGAAATTACATAAATCGTTACTAACAGTGATTCCATAGGATATATTGAGATTATAATGTAATAGGATACAAGAAAGTTTTCCTAGATATTCCTGACTTAAGCTATGACGGAAAGGAAATTTAGCATAGAAGTGATTGAAATCTATAGTGAAACTATAGAGCACAGTGATAGCCCCAAAAACCTGAAATTTACCTCTCGATAGGTTTCCAACACAGATTTGGGAGCGGTATCAGTGACATGACAATCAGCTACACAACATCCAGCTACGTTAAGGTCGGATTGACAACAATTATATCGAGACTCCCATAGTCCACGAGCTAATAATAATGTAGAATGATTATAAATAATAATAAAAGTATTGAAGGATACAACAGAATAAATTATATTTTCCAATAGAAATGACAATTAGAGATCAATTTCCCTTATTGAAATCTACCTGACAGTTATTATTTAATAAAAAGTAAGTAATTAGACGGACTTTTTGTTTTGAAAGCCTTTCCCCAGTGGTATACACATTGCTTCAGCGCAGTATATTCACCTTTCGGTGTAAGAGAAAATTCAGTACCACAACGACAACATATTCTTTTGAGATCTGAAAACGGTAGTGATCTTTAATAAAGAGAATCAGTTGAATTAAGTTAAGAATTTGACAAAAATAAGAAATTAGAAAACCATAAAAGTATAGGTAACTAAAACAATTCCAAAAAGAATGAAAACTTACCATTTTCTTCTACAAATAATTTCTTTTTACTATCTAATTCGGACATTTTGATCTTTACTCTTTTTTTATCAGGACCTTCCCATAAGGGGAAACCATTCTGTTCCAATTTCTGCTCGTCCAAAACAAATTTCGAAAGCAGCAATGCGTAGAATTCACTGCAAAGTAATTACGTTATCAGATAAAACATATAAGTGTTAAACTTCACTAAAATCTATCCCACTTTAATAAACAATGCTCTGTCACATGTTTCCAATTTTAATCTATTTCATTGCAAATGGCAAGACGGAGTCGAAATATTCTCACATCCATATATGACAAAAACTTCTAATGCATAATCTTAACCTTTCGTTGACGGATTGCTTCCCAGAAGTTGAATACTTTTTTTGGCCAACTGTGATGGATCCGTGATGACGACCAGCTAGGATAGCTGAATGTGATACCGATTTTAATACTATAAAACAAACATGTTATTCAGTGAGGAATCTTAAAAAAAATTGATGGTGTAAGGATATAAAATGTTGTGTTAATAGAGAAATTTAGTTACGAAATAAAAAAATAAAATTTGATTTGACTTAATTTAAAGGACGAAAATAGTTTGCATTTAATACAACAATATATAAACAGCATAAATGTTGAGAGTACTGCGCCTTAGCGAAACACAATAGATTCAGCAGAAACGTTTCTGAATGGAGACTTCTAACAAGTAGGAAAGTGTGAAAAGTTCGAGTACAGAATTATTTTTAGTTTTGTTAAGAGTTTCACAACAGAGTGAAGTGACAGAAATAAGTCCTATTGGAATTATGATTAAAATGGATTATGCACAGAAATTAGATTATTTCGCAATCATCCATAAAATTAATGTATTTTTGTAGTACTTAACCTCCGACAAATGATACAAAAGTAGCATAATATGTCGTATTCAATAATAATATTTTTCCAAATACCTGAAAGATTATTCTATCCACAAAACTTATTCCCATTACTTATCTATGGTAGAAATATCAACAACTCAAAACTGAAGAAGCACGACATTTTGAACAGATAAGAAGATGTGGAAATAACCTGCAACTTGCGGTGAATTAACGTCTCGTAAACGTCGAAGAACATTTACTGCAGCACTTGTATAACCGCCTTTTGTCACAGCTCGGTCTTTTATTGCTTTTTCTTCATGTTGAGCCTAAATTTTTAGTTAAAAAACTGCATGAACAACAGAAACAAAAGGAGTAATAGAAGCCATACTATGCCCCAGTTGGAAACCAAAAACTAAATGTGTTTTTCATTTAATCTAAAAATATATGTAAATGGCTATTTTGTCGCAAAGATCGAAGATGCAAAAATCACTACTAACTTGAGTAAGGGCATCATTTGTCGAACTGCAAAATTTTTGGCACTCGATGTAAAATAAATTCAAATAACGAGTACGTAAAGCATATGGGACTTTACCACATGAGTATGGATCCAGCGGTACTAAATTTATTTTCGTGGAATTTGTTACCTGAAGAAGTCACAAAAGTCAATATTAAATCAGCATATCAAAAACAAAAGAAAGCTCTTACTTTATTAAAAAAAGAAAAAATCTTTCATGTATTTATATTATAAATTCAGTATAATGCTAATGCAACGATAACTTACTGGTAAAAACAAGTTCAAATGTTCCATGGTAAATGACAATAACAAAAAGATGACAAAAAGAAAAATACTACTACTTCATTCTCTTCTTATAAGCTTAATTCAAAGAATTAGACTTCATCGAAATTTATATACTACCCTACTTTTTGCGAATGTTCCATTACCAGTAAATATTACAGTGAGATGGTAGCATCAGAGAGCATACTTTTGGCGTATGTGCCATTCGTTTTTCGCCTTTGCCGATCGTTGCAGCTACTGCACCCGACTTATAATCATGCTTTTCTTCAGCTGTTATAATTTTCTTCGCTTTTATTTCTTCTTTGAGTTTCATACTAAAAAGCAAAATCCAGACGATCAGTTAATTATTGTTATCTTACATCCAGTAAAAATTTTTTTTAAATTTTACTTCCTTAACAATTCCTCTTTTTCTTTCTGCAATTTCTGATAACGATTCATTAGTTGTTGAGCCATTGTAGGTGTACGAACTTTCGTTGCTGTTAGACATATTTGTGCAGTCGACTGAAATAATGAAACATATTTATCTTCAATATATGTAATAGTAAATAAGCAAGAGTAAATACTTAACAATTAGTAATAAAATTCCAAGAAAATTATAACTACATAAAATAACCACAAGTAATAAATACCTGCATACTACTGTGTGCTATTCGCTTTGCTTGATCCATATTAATTTGCATTTCTTCCTGTTTTTCTACTTTCTCAGGTAGGCTGCTTGCTTTTGATTTCAGATCATCACCAATATGCTTTCGCTTTTTTGCAGCTGGCACCTAAACCGAAACTAACACCCACGTTAGCAAACTGAATCTTTGAAGAAATGAGAGCTTTTCAAGGATTTAGGAATTAAATCACCGACAAAAGTGTAGATAACTGAACCAATAATGATAATGTCTTTAAGATTTGCTTGAAAATCATAGAAAATGAATTGCCATATCCTGACATTGAACAATTTCGTACCAGAAGGCATCTGGTCGGGTACAGCAGCAGTAAAGAAAATAAATAAAGAGCAAACATGAATAAACATACATCGGTTTCGAAAAGGTCTTCAATAGAAAGCTGTTCGTTAAGTTTCTTTTTTGCTACTGACTGCGATTTTCCTTTAGTTGACTGTTGTTTACTTGCTTCTACATTCTCAACTTTTTTCACTTTTATACGTTTGCTCTTGTCTTTCATTTTTCCTCCCTTTACTTTGCTCTTCAAGTTCGCCACATCTTTTTGATTATCGTTCTCCTCTGGATTTTTCTTTTGTTCAGCTTCAATTTTAGCTTTTTCCACTGACTTCAGTAAAGCGATTGGTGTTGGCGTGTAGCCACCTGTATAAGTTAGTTTCGATCTCGATTTCGAGCCCTAAATGAACCGTTTCAGTACTTCAAGCTGAAAGATATATTTTAAACAGAAGAATCATGGAATGAAGAAATCAACATTGTCTCGAAATTCAATACAAAAATTTACAATGTTCCTCTTAATGAGCAAAACAATTCATGTATTAGATGTATTGCATGTTCTACAAATCTATCATCCTGTTTTTGATGCATCACTTTTTCATTTATCTTAATTCGTTCAAAGAAACTTGAACTGCGATACATTTCATAAAGCATATATTGTACTAGCAAGAATTCATTTTATCTGAAAGATATATCATATTAACTGGATAAGTTAAACAAAGATTATGTAGCAACTAACTGAATGTTTCCTTGCAGCCAAAGAGTCTGAATTAACTGAGGCTGATGGCTTAACTAGTGCTCTAATATCATGAACTATCTTTTCTTTCTGCTGGCGTTCGATTTCGATTTTTCGTTGTAATTCTTCTATTCGTGTATCAATATCAGCCACTGATTTTGCGTAGTCATTTAAGCTCAATTCAGATAATTTAGTGTTCTGCAAATTTCATTGAAATTAGTTCCAAAAAGCTCAAAGATAAAGGTGGAGGAATCAGAAGTTCTAAAAAGCTTCAGAGAGATATACTACCTTTATGTAAGCTGAGAATATAAAAAGGTATTTAGACATTCAGTTTTATTTCTTAAATTGGTTTGATTAAAAAGCTCCTCTGAGATGGGTTGGTAGCCTAGATCAAAATAGTGAAGTAACAAATAAGCTGTGAACTATTTCTTAGGATGCTAAGACAAATCATAAAAGATGACCTTTTGGACTTCCGAAATTTTAGAAGCGTCTTATTATCGCATTTTTAACAACAAAAAAACTGACTTCAATTATATTTGAATTATTAGCAGATGGAGCAGCAGAAATTCTTGACTTATCATTAGCGGGATCCAGTATATCATCCACTGATAATTCCACTGGCATTCTTGGTTTAGGGATTTCCGGTGAAGGCATCCGTTTACACATCGGCCGTGGAGTGATTTTTGTTGGAACATAAGTAACTAAAGGAATGAAATGTTTTAAGCATGATGAACATGTTTTAGTGCTATCGATTATCGGTTTCTTTATAAATGGATAGATATAGAAGTATTTAAAGAAAAGAAACTGTAAGATTATAAACACACCATTAGAATGCTGTACACCTGATGTTGATGGCGGCTGGGTATACACAATCGGATCAAGAGGAGCGTAAATAGACTGATTGCAAATTGGCACAGTCGTTTCAATGACTGTTTTCTGGCTCTCCACATAACCAACATAGCCCACAAATGGTTGCTCAGGTACCGTTGCTGACATCACTGGTACAGGATACTGCTGCTGTTGCTGTGACATGTCATCTAAAAGATATATATGCCTCAAGATATCCTTCAGATATCAGCTCTACAAAACAAAAGCTATGAAACTAAATATACAAATAAAATATAAATTTTGACGAAAGCATTACTTGAGTTTAAAAATATAAATTTTGACGAAGGCATTGTTTGAATTTAAAAATTTTAAAGCAAGATAAATTACAAATAAAAGATAAACTATAACAAAACTATAAAATTACAATAAAACCTTTAGAATGCCAAAAATGGCAATGCGGTCGAGTGCAGTCCTCATCATAAGGGCACATAATATCAGCAAACAATCCTGATCGACCAATCATATTTCCCTTTTCAACAATTAAAATTATGCAAATCATAGAAACTCAAATACTTGTCGCAACAAATCATGAATTTAAGCACGATAAAAATTCTAACGCAGTAATGTATTTCAGCTGAATACATTTCATATTTAAGATTCGGTGCATATCACATAGAAGGATACTCTAAGGTTCTGATTAGAAAATCCCACTAAGAAATGGTTTAACTCAAAAGCTATACAAATTATATTTGCAGATCCTCAATATTTCAAGTTTAATTTTATTCTCCGTGAAAATCCATAACTCACTTATTTAATCCGTTAATATTGTTCTAATTTTAGCGGACATTTTGACCACTTTCTTCAAATATTCAAGACCAAATATATTTGTTTTGTTCCCACCTTGAAAAAAAAAAAAAAAAAAACTTTCTACTGCTATTGTTTTAAAGATCAGAAATTCTTATTCTTATTGAACGAAAAAGAAAAAAAAAAAACTTGAAACATAAAACTTAAGCATAAAAATCTGATCATAATAAATTTCAAAAAAAAAAAAAAAAATGCAGTGAAAAAAACAAAAATATTGTGAGGAAAAATTTATAAAAAAAAGAAAATGGAACTTCAAATGCGTTGCTGCAATCATAGCATAAATAATGATAGAATTCTTGAAGTAATGTTTGTTTTAAGCAACATTTTATTTTTCACTCCACATTCCATTTCATACTAGCAGTGGAAAAGAAAATAACAAAATCTTTGCATAAATTATGAAGAGGAAATTATTCTATTTATAACAAACAAACTGATATTAAATTGTATTCAAATACACTATGTAAGCTTAACTTCCTTTTCTTGAAAAGGAATTTTTCTTCCTATACATTACCAAAATGTTTTGCTAGAAATTTAGCATTAATATTGCAATCTCTATGAAGCTCGAACTTAATCCATAAAGATTTCCAGACTTCAAAATGTATCTTCAAGAACTCTATGACATCTTTAATTCTATCCTTGTTTAAATCAGGATAGAAAAACACCGGTTCTAATTAACTTGTTAATAGAGTTTGCTTAATTTTACGTTAAAATTAAAGGAAAAAAAAAATCTAAAATATTTTCCGACTTGTCCTCAATTTCGATGATTCTTCATCAGTTAAAAAATAATTTTCATTCACAATAAATTTAACACCACCAGGTTATTGTAACCTTCAATCATACATTTGATGATATAGTATTGAACTGTTGAAGCAATTATTCACCCTTGGCTTTTTTTTTTTTTTTTTTTTTGAAATTCCTCATCATTTTATCTTTTTTTAGCAAACAGAATGCTTAAATAACATTTCTATCATATTCCACTTACTGTCCCACATAAAACAACAAGAATGATCGTAATATCAAAAATTTCTTCAAATACTTCATTTCATAGCAAACTCCCTCCTACAGTGTTATCATCTACAACACATTTCATATCTTAAAAAAAAAAAAGGACATTGTCTATTCAGTCCTACATAAAATCTCATTTTTTCGCACATGTATATTTTTAACTTATGTCATATTTCAATGAGTTTTCGCTAAATCATTTCGAAAATTTAAATAATTTCAAAATTTGGATTTTTTTGAATTTACAATCAAGGCTAGAAACCTTATATAACCAATAAATATACCACGCTATAGCAGTTTATTCGCAATTACAAATTCAAAAAGAAATTTTGGACGAAGAAAAATGCAATGGTATAGATTCCTTTTGAAAAAAGAAGACAATTCCAGCTGAACTGCACAAAAAATCTTCAACCATAAGAAAAAGACCTATTATGAAATCTATCTTGAGACCTATGACTACCTAATTTAACACGCTCTGTTAAATAGTACCAATTTATAAAATAGATTAAACATACAAGACCTTTAGAGGCAGTATAACATAAAATATAAGGCCCATATAAAAACAAAATTACAAAAAAGAAAAAAAAAATGTTTTTCCAATACAAAATAATGAATTCGAAGAAAAGCAAGTAGTATATTATGACACTGGTATTTGTTCATATCTCCCACAATTTATGTAATAACTGTTGGAGCGTCACGGCCAGTGAAATGTTCCAATTTGCTTATCTGCAGAGCTACGAGAACCAAAGGCTTCAAAAGTTCCTGAAATTTCAAGGAATAAATTCATAATAATGAGCATGAAGAGCAGGACTGATTCCAAGATTATATCCTAAACCTTGAAACTCAAAACTTGATGGAATTTAAAAACTACAAATTGTATATATTATCCATTTGAATTTTGAGAAAAGATTGTACGTTTCAACTGTTAAGTTTTCAAGAAATACGATATTTTATAAACACAAAGAGCTAACCTCTGAACTTTGGAAAAGCCGTTGTTTATCTGATGCATCAATAAATGAGTCAACATATAAGCGGATTGTTGCACCCAATGAACCAGTACCACTCAAACGGAATACCGTACGGCTGCCATCTTCGAATAAAATGCGTATACCCTGGAAATATGTTTAAGAAATATTTCAGATGCTTATTTAAGAGAAAAGAAGCAAGATTTAGAAAAATATCAAAAAGAACTAAAGATCAAAAGGCTACCTATAGGTAGAAAAAACTACAGGCTAATTTTATTAAATTATTGAATGTACAAACTTTTCGGAACCGATAAATTTAATCTTACAAAAACGCCAGAGCACCTATATATTTAATAAATAACACTATACAAGATATGAATACTATGATAACTTTCAGCATTTTGTGGTAAAGAGCAAAACGTGATTTCTTGCTCTATCTTTTTTACTTTTATATAAGCAGTGTTTTTATATATTTTATCTTTATATATAATTGTTTAGATTGAAGAAACGGACACAACAACTCAAATAATTGAAGTTCTTAAGTTTGATATATAATAATAAAGCTACTATATATAATATAATAATACTATATCAAAACATAATATATATAATACTGTATCCGTTTTAGATATCAAATAATATAGCTACTTCATTATTTCCATATCAATAGACCAAAATTAATATTACACACATATTACATAAATGAATTATCTTTCACTTAAAGACGAAAGTTAGCACTAAAGGCTCATTCATTAATAATAAAATATAACGAATAAAATTCATTTAGTTCATTAATATTTATTAACAAAAAAAAAAGCTGAACTTTGATAATCAATTAGCTGGTTTTCAGAAGGTTAAAATTTAATATTACCATTAGCCTGTGAAAAACATAAAAAAATCGATGCAAACCAAAATTAATATTACTAAAACAATTTAATCAAAAATGAGTTAGCCCGTATAACTTAAAAAAAATAATTGCATTGCTTACCTGCTTTTGTGAAACAGAACCATCCACAGGGTCAGTATAGGCAAAGTTGTCAGCGTACTTGACAATGAAACTTTTCTCATTTGCCGTAAATTTTTGACCAACGAATGCTTGCATTTGGGATTCAATGAATGTCATCATCAAATTTGCTCCAGATGCATCGCAATTTTCATAGTCATATCTATATTATTACGAAAACACTGAGCCATATTCTACGCATATATTAAAAAAAAAATCTCTTAAATCATTTCTAAACAATCAGTATGGATGCTAAAGTCATTCCATCTTCATCCTCCAAAATAAAATGCGCAAATGGTACGTAGAAAAATTAAAAATTTCTCCTTTCCTGTAAAATAAATAAAACATAAAAATTAAATACCGCGTAAAAACATTTCGGCCATATTTCGACCAGTGCTCTTTAACAACATTTTCAACCGATTGTTTCTTTTCTTGCAAAATTTGCAACCACGCAAGTGCAGCCCAAATACCATCCTTTTCCCTACAGTAGCATTCTGAAGTTATCATTCATCCATCTATATTCTTTCTTTGCCAGATGAAACTTGCTTAAAGTTAGGAAAACTTTTAAAAAAGCAGTTAAAACCTAAATATTTTTTTCCTCAAGTATTATCAAGACTTTTATAGCATGCAGTGATTTCTTACATTATTACAGAGAAGCTAAAGATTAAGCGGCGGGTAAACTGAAAACCTTATTCAAGATTTCAAAAAGACAAGCATGAAAATGCTATGACATTAACTGCATCAAACCTTCAAAAAATAAGAAAAAAAAAAAGGTTTTAAAAGATTAACTGAAGAAAAAAGTCTTCATACATTTTAAAAAATATCCAAATTATGAAGTAAGAGTTATAATTACTTAATAAAAAAATAATATCACTAGAAAATGTAAGTTTTATAGAGTTGTAGTTCCGTTTCCTGATCAATGATTCTATCATTAAACAATCTACCCACCTTATATGATCAGAGCCAGTGCCAAATGATTCCTCGCCGCACAAAGATAGTTTACCAGCATCCATAAGATTTCCAAAAAATTTCCATCCGGTCGGAGTTTCATACATCGGCAAACCTGTTTCTTTGGCCACTCGATCTACTGCTCCGGCCGTTGGCATACTTCTTGCATAACCTATAAATTTCTCATTCTAAAAGCGATCAGTGGATGCAGTGAGAGAAAGTCAAAAAGTAGTGTAACAAAAATAAGCGAAAGCTTGGAATTTCAAGCTTTTTTTTCAACATTTTCGGAATTTCAAAAAAATGAAATCTGAATAACCCTATAACTTTATATTTCACAATTTTGATGAGCAAAGATTTAAAATAGAAATGAAGTGACCTTTAATGCCGTTTTGCTGGAAATAAGGGATGCACTTCAAGTTTGCAGCAATTACAGCAAGCGAATCACTAGGCGTCACGAAGAAGCCGTTTTTGCCAAGAATCATATTTCGATCCTAAAACCCACCAGGACTTTATGATTTCCATCAATGCTGCAGTAACAAAGCATATTTGAAAATTTTATTCTAAATTGATTCAAGTGCAACGTGGAGAACGGTAAAGGTGTTACAAGGGAGAAAACAATTAAAAAGATAAACCTAAGCAAACACCTTCATTAAAAAATATAGGTGTTACACAATCAGAGGGAAAAATGTTTCAAATTAAATTTCAAACTGAAAAAAAATTCAAATCTGAAGATTCAGGTCAAAACTAAAAAATGCTTACCCCATCGCCATCAAATGCAGCACCAAAATCATGCTCGCCTTTCTTCATCGTATCAACCAACTGTTTTGCATAAGTTAAATTCGGATCCGGATGACCTCCACCAAAGTCAGGTTTTGGAGTTGTGTGAGACATGAACTTTGGATCCACACCTAACTTCTCTACTAAAATAGTGTTTACATATGGTCCTGTAGCTCCATATAAACTATCGATTAACACATTGAACTGTCCCATAGTTTGACCACTAAGCAATTCTTTCATCTGCAACAAATTATTGACCGAATCTAATACACTTTGTGTTTTATACAAAGTGAAGTATGTTTGAAGTATGCCATATCACGTCTTCAAACAGAACAAAATTATGGAAAAATAAAATGATGTTAACCTTTGAAAAATCGAATATCTGTTCCATTAGTTGAACATAGTCTTTCACCGAATCAATAACATGCACCGTAAAAATACCATAACCATCAATATCATAATCAGTCTTTCCAATTTTAGTGAAGTCAGCATGCAAATCATGGCAAATATAGTATTTCGAAATATTTTTGCTCACCGCATAGATAGCTTCCGTCAACTACAATGGTTACTCAATTATAAAATTCAAACCGGATAAAAACACAAAAGCTTTGGAGTCTCATCCGGTAAATTTGAAATTTCAACCAGGACATAAAATTTTACTTTCTCGGGCGCCGGACCTCCATTTGCGCAATTAAATTTTATTCCAAAGTCTGCTTTAGGACCACCGGGGTTGTGACTGGCCGTTAGAATGATACCGCCATTGATCAAATTACCATCTGTAAGTGAATTTTTCCGTGAAACAAGCTTTCTTCAACCTAAAAACCTATCCCATCAAAGGTACTTATGTCTTATAAAAAATTATATAACAACGACATGCAAATTTTCGTTTTAGTTCATATGCTATAGTCATCCTCAGAATATTACGAAACATATGTCATAATTACCTACAAATCATTCAGTAGAGAATCTATCTCGTAAAAGGGAACAAATGTTTGGTTAAAAAGAGGAATGAGCAAAACACAAACCGTTTATTTCACGTTTTCTAATTAAGCATGAAACGGCTGGTGTACTGAGGAAGCCATTTTGCCCAACAATGAGTTTACGCAACTAAAAAAGTAGCGTGAATTTAACGATAGAACAATTATATATGTGGTCTATCCGAATTTGATTATTTTTTCTGTTACTGTTGTAATTACATCATTTTTAAAAAATAATTCTTTGTTTATATCTCTTAAAGTATCGACAATTTTTACGTTTCCTTATCAATTAATACAATATACATGAGTATCTTCCGAGAAACAACGAATTCACAGTAGAAAATCCATAAAAAAAAATAAACATACTCCATTAGCTGCAGCCATTTGAATGATAATATTGACGGTTTCTGGACAGAGATATCTGCCATCACCTCCAACCACTAAAGTTGCACCCTTTTTTTTATCACCTAAACCAGCATCCAATGTGGACTGGATGAAATTTTCCGTATAATTTTCTTGCTGGAATTCTGGGACCTTAAACATAACAGAGTTCTATCTCCTCTTAATTTATTGAACTTCGAGATTACAATACATAAAAGCAGGATAAAATTTCTCTTCAAATAAGTCATTGTTCATAGAACCAAAGCTGTTACGTCCCTCGACTACGGATAAAAATAGACAGATCAATAAAAAACTAACTTACTCTCTTACGTAAACCACTCGTACCCGGTTTCTGCCCCTCATATGGTTTTGTACTCACCGTTACCACTTTGATTAAACTGCTCATCTTAAAAGTACATTTTAAAGTATAAAAAGAAGTGAATAAAATGCAACATTTTAAGAAGAATGGAAAAAAGAATAAGGTACTTTTAAAAAGAACAAATAAGGTACAGTTCGCTTTGAATCTTATGCTTTTACTTGCAGTGTTAAGTGTGAATATGAACAAGGATGAAATTTAAATACTGTTTTATTTATAGGTCCCATAACATTAATTTGACCAATCAGGAAACATTTTCCCTTATTTCAAAAACAATCCGTCATACTACATGTTCAGCATTTTAAATAAAGTATGACGATGACCAAACTTCATTTAATCAAAGAATTTTCTTAAAGATTTCCCAAAATCGATAAAGAATTTGTAACTGCATGAGAACTGTTTATTAATATTACATTTGTAAAAGAATAATAACATATTTGATGTGAACGAAATTAAGACGAATCAAAACTTCGAGAGGCATACTCTCTAACACCGCCCAACGAAGAAAACGAAGGAAAGGAAATGAAGGAACCATTTTCAAGCATCAGTCTCTCTCTATCTCATCTCTCTTCACAAATCTCAAGACTAAACAGTGTAGCACTAAGCAACGTCGTAAAAACATCCACCAAAATGTGTAAAAAAAAGCAAACACTCTCCGACTCTCTCCCACTTGCAAATTGTAATCGGTAATGAAATTATATTATTATAATCATCTCATCACACTAAATATTAGTTCTGCTTTAAAGAGAAAGACAAAATGTATTAGAATAAACTAAGGAACGCATCACAAGGAAATTTACCTTTATTAATATTTCTGCAACAATCGAGTGAGACGATCAGTTTGCAAATCGTCCCTGGATTATTTTAATTTGGTTTATTGTAGTTTTTTTGGGTGCCTCAGGAGGAATCGCTGGTAGATCGGTTGATCGGTTTTTTGGTTGTTTGGTTGTTAGTAGTTCTACCTTAGGTTTTAATTGAAAGAGAATAGAATGAAAAGATTAACTGTTTTGTGTGAGTAGCTAATTTCATGTTAAAAATGTTATTACAAGGGTTATTTTTAACTATAAATTGTCTAGCAATGATAAAAAGTAGAGATTATGTGATGACAAAAAAAAGGAATAGAAGAGAGCTTAACTAGGTGCTATTTCCGTGTTAAAGATGCTATTAGGGAGAATATTCTTTTGGAACAACTAAGTATAAATTTCAGTAATGACGAAGGGTACGTCATCTTTTGGTAAGCGTCATAATAAGACGCATACGTTGTGCCGTCGTTGCGGTCGTTCATCTTATCATATTCAAAAACATCGTTGTGCATCATGTGGTTATCCATCTGCTCGTAAGCGTACGTATCAATGGTCAGCAAAAGCAATCAGGCGACATACGACGGGTACTGGTCGCATGCGTCATCTTAAGATTGTAAGGCGCCGTTTCAGGTTTGTCTTTTTTCTGTGTTTTATTAGTAATTTTAGAATATTCAGGTGGTGTATATTTTCCATTTATGATCGTAAGCGGGTCATCAACTATATAAATTAACAGTTCGTTCGCCTATTTCACTATATCTCAGGTTAGAAGCACTGACATTTACTTCTCAGTTGGTTTATAGCTTCATTAACTCGAAACTGATACATTTTTTTACTGTTGAATTATTACTTGTGCTTCGAAATCTATTAAAGCTCGGTCATATCGGTTCCATTTTATTTCAGAAATCATTTCCGTGAAGGAACTATAGCAAAACCAAAGAATCGTCAAGGAACACAGCCAACAAATGCTGTTGCAATGAGCTAAATATTTGAAATTTCTTTTTATTTTGTATCCTAAATATTTTTGAAAGAATTGTTGTTTAGAATAAATTTGTTTGTTATCAGCTTTGTGCTTTTAATATTTCAGAAACCATATAAGTATTTGCAAAGTTAGCGTACAATTGACATGCATTAGTAAGGATTAGACTCTAGAAGAGTTATTTTGGGCTGAGATTCCTCCACTACGAGAGGTCATAAAATATACCACAGTATTGGGATAGCTGATTACCTTTCCGTCTATGTATTGCTTTTTTCAATTAGAACTAAAGTTATATATTAAAGAAAAGAAAAACATCAAAGCGATGTTCATTTTTCAGCTCATCATGTTGAAGAGAATGCATGTTGGGGTTGTTAGTTCGAAATTTTGAAATTATTTGAGTGGAGCTTAAAGAAATTAAGGGTTATAAGGTGTTGAAAAGAAGAGGCAGTTATGTTGGGTGGAAGATGACAGTTATAACAGCCAGCAACGACTTCAGGGAAGTTTTCAGACTTCCGGGTGCACGCTTTAATTTAGTCTGAAGACGGAGTGACTGACTTCAAACTTCATTAATTATGCGGATCGACTTTTGGTGTGTTAATATCTTTACTTCTCTCTCTCTCTCTCCGAAGATCTGTTTACGTCCTTCGTTAGCTTTCCTTTACGCTAAAATAATTATAATTGTGAAAACACTTTATGATCCGTATTTTTTTTAAATCTTGATTTGTTATCTGCATACTTCCTGAAATTAATGACGTAAGATAAAGGAAGAAAGTAAAACCTAAAAACCACCATTTTTTGTGATTAGGCGGTGTTTTTATCAGTGAATTGATCATGATTAACTCTTACTTTCTTTTATAATTATTGTCCAATTGTTCTTTTTGAAATTTTTTCCACTCTCAGGTTTTAAATTAGATTGCTCGTAAGAAATTAAGAAGGTTGAATATTTCAGATTTGAGCTAACTATAAGATTTGTCCTATTGTAATGCAAACCCTTTTTTTTTTTTTTTTTTTTTTGTAATAATAGTAAAGTGTAAAGAGTCATCCCCTAAAAGTTTTAAAAAACAAATTATATATGAAATTTGAAATCTTCGAAGCATAACAAGAGTGAATATTTGAAGAAAGTTTTCAATTATATTCATATTTTGAAAACAATTTTCACACTTCTACAATGATTACTCAATAAGTTTTAGTTTATTAGTAAAAAAAAAAAAAAAAGAAATAACTATTATTTGTTGTGCATAATTCGTATATTTCTTCACTTTTCTTAATAAGATTTCTATTCAAATGCATCATACATATGTAAGTATAACAAATTAAGCTGCAATATTAATTATATCTAACTAGATTGGAAATCAAGTACAATCATATAAATATCAGAAATCATATAGTCTTATAATTTACTGATTACCATCTGCTCGTCTCCTAGTACATTTATTGTTGCAAAGCAAATATTTGTGCAATTATTCGTGAAAAAAAGAGAAAAAAAAAAAACACATAAGAAAAATGCTGTAGTAAATTTTATTGATTTTAGAAATGAAATTAAGCTGAAAAAAAAAAAAAAAGTTGTTAAAATTTCTAAAAATTGATCTTTTCGTTAATTCATTTTTGAAATTAAAAATTTAACTATTAGAAAGGAATGTTTCGGACTGATTGTAGTGCAGAAAACGAAAACTCAACACATTCTTGTTGTCATGTTAACCGTATTTGGTGACAATTATTTTTATTGTGCCACTAAATATAGAGTGTATTTCTGCATGATACGACGAGTAGGTGGAATGAATGTATTCATAAATGTCTTACAAATTTAATTTTGTTTATGCTATTTAAAAATTTATCACAAATCAAACATACTAACAATCATCTTTTTCATGCTTTCTAAATTATTTTTTACTTTCAATAAATTCATTTGTTGAAATTCTATCGATGGTTTCATTGTTTTTCATTTGTTATTTCAGAGCTGAATGAATTTTCAACATAAATAATGTTGAAACTTAAGAACGATGTGATTTTGATATTTGTTCAGTTTACTCTTTTAATAGGACAATTTTCTGTCAACTGGCTAAACTAATTGTCATAGGTTAGAGGTTGAAATGTCCTTGATTGTAAGCAATTATTGATACCATCTAAGATTTTCTCTATTCGACTAACACAACATGTATGAGATAAATATATTATAAATATAAAATTGTAAAAGTTTAAAAAAATTTCGATAGTTAGATTGAATTTTTCAGATAGAAATATTTTGGATTATCTAAACCTTACTATTAATTTGGTTTATAATTATGTACAGATTCTCTTTTGCAATCAACTTAATTGGCTTTCTCATTATCTATTTGTAGCTCTTTTTTTTTTTTTTTTTTTAATTATTCCATGCTAGTAATATAAAATATAAAAGAAATTATATTTGGAGCTTTTTTCGAATCACCTAATTACAAATATTTATTTTTGTCTAAAAAATTAACCTTTTTAAATTCTTTAAAACAAATTGTATATTAACAAAAAAAAAAATATTTTAATTTTTGTTCCTTGCAATTATTAGCATATTTGAGATTTTCGTGAATTGATTTTGAAAATTTTATTAAACAAAAACATACTTGATAATTTAATGGAATAAAAAAAAAAAAAAAAAAAAATTCAAATAAATGTTAAAAATTTTAGCATAGGCTAACTTTTGAAAAATTATTCATTCAAATTGATAATGGAAATGATCATTGCTTAGCTAAATAGCTCATAAATATGCTCGTTCGTTCCTTCCAGAAAGAAATAATATTTTATTAAAAAATTTGTCTGTTACACTAAATAAATCTATGTTAAAAGCTTAATGCATCAACTATATGATAGAAATAATTAGCTTTTTAAATTACTAAATTATAATAACTTTTGTTCGGCTAACAAATACATTTTTCTAGCTTAACCAAATAGATTTATAAATTAATAAATGAAATATTGAATTCTAATTTTTAACAATGTCAATAATTATGACAAATTTAACCATTGACATTTTCTTCACATTCTTTTTCAATCAATCATTTTTGCAAAAAAAAAAAAAAAAAAAAATCAGCTTATTCTTCATTTTCAGTTCAGATAATGAAATTTGAATTTGAAAGTATGCAGGAAAAAAGAAAAAAAAAGAAAAAGCAAGAGTATTGCTAATTTTTTTTTTTTTTTTTTTTGCTATCAAAAAATTCTTTTTATGCATGCCATTTTTCCCAAAGGAATTTTATTATATCGCATAATGTCATATCACTTTTATTTCTCATCTTTATCACTTTAATCACTTAACTCATTTCATTGTTCTATCGCTTCATTTCATTAGTAGGCTAAATTAGCTAATTTTTGTCAACACAAAACAACTCTAACTAACTAAAACGAGACATCTCTGATAACAATACTCATTATTTGTCACCCTTCTAATGTCACCCATCTCATGACTAGATTCCACATCCTATCCCAATCCATCCCACCTCAATTACCCATGTTGAAATGTTTTCACATAAATAATTTGCTTCTCATTTGTTATATTTATCAACCTTTTTTTTTTTTTCTTACTACTTTTAGGGTAAAATTTGCAAAAATAAACAGTTTAAGATGAATTTTAATAATAAATTAGAAAATTGCATAGTGAAAGAGAAATAGTTTGTGAGCAAAAAGAGAAGAGAAAATTTATTGCAGGTAAGCACTTGAAACTTTCTGTACAATTTTAAAATTAAAGAGTGCTTGAACCAAGAGCATTCATTAATTTTTAGATCTTCTCGAGATGACACATATATCTCAAAAATTTCCGACAGGTGACTAGCTATAGTGATCAGTAATCAGATTATTCCTTTCCGTGTTGCATTTTAAGTGCTCAGTAAAGAATCATCAGCAATCTGATATTGTTCTTAGTTTAATTTAATTTAATTTTAGACACTGAAAATTGCACATAAAAGATTAATGAATAAATTTTTGCGAAAAATGCATAAAGTTATAATAGATGAGACGAATTTTTCATTCCGTTTCATTGCATTTATTATATATTTTAATTTTTAGTTATAATTTTAGTTTTACATCTTTGTTTGAAGATTTAAGGCGCTAATTCATTAATTAATTCTTTATTTCCTTTATCAATTATAGAAGTAAAATTTCACTTTCACTTTCACTTAAAATCTCTCAGCTAACGATTAAGTGGCAAACTATAGTATGGCTAAATTATTCAAAACAAAATTTGATAGAATATTTGAGATATACTTTATTTTAATTATCGCAATTGTCAAACTATAAACAATTATAGTTAATGTATCTATAAATAAATCTGTTTGACCATTTTAATTTATTTAAATTAATTTAAATAACTTTCAAGCAATTTAACATTAATAAGTAGAATGATTTAATTAAAGTATACATTTTAATTAGAGATAATGCAATGAATAATCACTAAAAAAAATTAATCTTTTTCTCATATCGTTTTGTTAGAAAATAATTTTACTATCATTTACATATGAATTTCTTTAATTAATCAATTTTTTTGTTTAACATTGTATTGATTAAAAAATTTTTTGATAGAAATTGTGCTTTTGAAGCGTAAGCATAACTTTTGTAATGAATGCTATAATGAGCACATTAAAATTAATGGTATCGACCAATTACTTCTTTCATTTGAGAAATATCTTAGTTCTAATGGTATTTATTTTTTTCCATCAGCATTAAATGGTATAATTAATCACTAAGGTTGGTGTAAAATAAGTTATTATAATTAAAAAGTTAGGAATTAAATTTAATACTACTATTCAAATATGATTTAAAATGAAGACAAAGCAGAAATTCTAAAATTTGTCGATGGTGCAAAATTGAGAATGTATATTTTCTTTAGGATATACAACAAAAAATTTGAAATATGACATTTTGAAATTGGTAGATTCTGGAAGATCGAATCAATTCACTTTTTAAAATTCAAAAAATATAAAATTATTTAAAAATTGTTTTTTTTTTTTTACTTTTTTCATATACTTAAAAAAATTATAGAGTAATATGTAAACTGTTATTTCATATGAAATTTCTAAAGTAAAATTTCATTTTCTTTATCATGATATTTGCAACTTATCATAATCCAATGATAATAGATTGACCTTTTGATCTTTTGATTCAAAATCGATAATGTAGTTACTATTCGAACAAGGTATGGTCAATAATTGAACAAAAATATCAAATCCAACTTATTTCTGATAAACTTTTCAGGTTTGCACAAATAATCATTTCTTAACAATCTGTTATCTATTGCAATGATAAATAGCTCATTTGGGAAAAAGTGTTAAAGTTACTTTTAAAAAGTAAAATCAATCAAAATTGCACAGATAATGTTGCCATTAAAGTTAGAAAAATACTTCATTTCGAAAAAAAAAAAAAAAATTAAAATTCTTAAAATGAAAATGAAAAAAAAAAGATTCCTTCCGGTGATGATCAAAATTAATTTTTTTTTCTCTCTCTCTCTCTCTCTCTCTCTCTCTCTCTCTCTCTGTTAACTGAATTTCCAATCAAATTTGACGACTATTTCTTTTTTTTTCCAGAAATAAAACATTATAATGAAAAGTTTTTCTCATTCTTTTTTTGTTTTTTGCAATTTTATTGCATTTATTTGTTGTATTTTTGTTTTATGAAATTGCTTTACTAATTATATTAAAAGTAATTATACTTTAAATATAATTCACATTTTAATACTAACAATTTTCAAATCTTTTGCTAATATTACACTTTGTTCTCGTTATTATCACAACTTTCTCATTAACTTTTGCCAGCAATCATTTTATTGATAAGTGAAATGTTTGTGAAAGTTTTTGATTTTTCAAATCTATTACTTCTAGATTTTTTTTTTTTTTTAAAGTTCCAAATGAGTTAATTTAAGAGACACAAACATAGCATATGATTGTTTTTGACTAAAATAGTTTAATTATTTAAATTTAATTATTGATATTGTTTTATTATCAATAATTTAGAAAGAATTGGTATAATATGCATAATTAATTGATAATTTCTAATCATTTATTAAACGTAAAATAGTTGCTTAGTTGGTTAGTAATTAATTTCATTCAAATTTAGTTAAAATTTTTATCTGAGATTGTCAATGCAGTTTACAGTTCAAATGAAAGCAATAAAAAAGACTAATCGAACTGTTAAAAATATAAAAAAAGCAGCGAAAATTTTTCGTTATAAAATTCTTCCAAATCGTTGGAAAAATGGAACAACTTTTAAACTTTTTTAGAAATTTAATTAAACGAAACAAATTGATTTTTATTTCTTATTTTAATCTAAAAATTTAATTTTTTTTTTTTTTTTCAAAAAGGAAATGATAAGAAAGAAAAAAAAAAAATATTTCCTTCATTTCCATATAGCAATATTGACTGTGTAATTCTGATTGATGATTGCACTTTTTTAAAAAAAAAATATTTCAGATAGATCTTTTATTTTTTTTGCAATAAACTTTTCAAAAAAAGAAAAAAAAAAAAATTGACAAATCCTATAATGCATCAGAATTAATTTTTTTTCTTTTTTTTTGCCAAGTAATTAAATTTTATAATTAATACTTTTATGATAACTTCGCGTTTTTCTCTTTTTAAAATGTTTTATTGTGATGAAAAAGAAATTAAAACCTAAGAAAGGTAAATGATTTATTATTACGATGACAAAGTAAAACTGAAGACTAAATTGTTATTTCGCATAATAGAGGTAATTAATTGGAAGCATTAATTGTTTTAATAATAGTTTTTGCTGTAAAAGTTTTGCCAAAATGTTTTGCTAACACATTTATATTTAAAAGTAAATTAGTTTCATAGGTTAAAAACAGAATATCTACATTTATAATTCATTATTTGTAATCATTTATGGTTTGCTAATTTTTACTTACTCATACTTATGTGATATATATTTCGAGTAAAAGAGAAAATATTCTCTTAGCTAATCTTTGAATGTTGACAAAAGTAAAAACCTTTATTTTGAAATTAAATTGAATTATATTTTCAAAAAAAAAAAAAAAAAAAATGCTTCTTTTGCAATAATTTCAATCTAATTACAAAATAAAGTTTAAGAAAAGTCAATTATATTTGAAAAAATACTGCGAAAAAAAAAAGTCAAAAATATCCAAAATTTCTTTCCTTGGAATTTTATTATTATTATTATTTACTTTTCTTCATTGTATTACTTTCATATTTGATCTGTGCATAATACTTTTAAACTATTCTGCTATGTTTTTATTTAAATTAAAATTCCATTTTACTCTATTTATCATATTCATAGCTTCAGTATAAATTATTTAAAAATGACTATTCGTAAAAGATATTTGTAATATTAGAAACAGTTGGACAAAAATTGAATTTTATTGAATAGAATGAAAATATCAAAATATATCAAAATGATTAAAAAAAATCAAAATGATATCAAAATGATTAAAATATTGAGAGCCGGAAGGAACTTTAGGTGAAAATGAGCAAAGTTTATTTGTTAAGAAAAAAGTTTTAAATTTTTGTTAAGAATTTAAATTTAACCGCATTTCCTTCTTTCATCTTTCTTTTTTTTTTTTTTTTTTTTTTTTTTTTTTTTTTTGCTCCTTTTGAAATCGATTTCATTTTGTAATATTTATATATCAAAATGATTAAATTTTTTACAATTAAATTTTGTTCTATTTATTTACGTCACATTTATACAATTTATGGCTTTATTCCTTACTTCTTTTCATTTTCATTCTTTTTATTGGTTTTATGTCTACGACAGATCTTGCAAATATTTGTTAAAATTAGGATGAAATGTGCTATAAATTTCAAAATAGTCTTTCATGTACTCATTGAATTTTGATCATTAATGGAGTTTTAAGTTAAGTATTTTAGAGAATATCCATTTTAGATAATAAACATTTTTCCATGGAAATTAGATAAAAATCAAAAAACGATATAATATTTAACAAATTTAGCAAATTATTATTTTTTTTTTTTTTTTTATTTAGCAAATTATTTTTTTTTTTAATTATTTTAAGCAATCATTGTAAAATATTATAAATTGTAATCATTTCAGTATGTATCTAATAGATTTGGCCACTGTGACAGCAGCGCTAGCAATATGCTTTGGTGACTTTGTGTGCGCTTATGGAAATCATCGACAGAAGAAGCAATTATCACCAGCGTTGCAACTCGAAGATAACATTAATTCTCTTTTGCGTCTTAATGAATTGGTATTAAATGTAAATAATTAAATAAATTTTAGTATTGAAACAATTCTCTCAAATAATTTCCAACTTTTCTGGGTTACTTTTTTTTTCCCCCTCTCTCTCTCTCTCTCTCTCTCTCTCTTGTTCCAATTATGAAAAAGATTATTTGTTGAGTTAAAAATCATTTTCTTTTTTTTTTTTTTTTAAAAAATCTTTTAGGGATATAAACGTTCCTTTGGAGAACCATCACATGCAATGGAATTTCACGATGGTTTGGATGATCTATTCTCATTGCAAAATATTGGCAAACGACCTGCATTAAGTCCAGCAGATCAATTCGCCAGACAAATGGACGTACTGTGACCTTTTATATTTTATCTTTATTTCGTATGATGATATAAGTGCAGTAGCTACATTTGATACTGAATTTGAAATGTTTAAATTTATGCATTTTAAAAGGTCAATAGATTTATTCATTCAGGCTATGCAGCACTTGGCAGCGGCTGGTAAGAAAAGGTCATTGTCACCTGCGACCGATTTTCAACAGCAATTACAACTGCCGCATATGCTAATGGATGCAGGCCGTTAAAAGAAAGAAAAAATGATTTATTCAGTGATATTTAAAATAAGTGAAGGATCTCGAGAAAAAAAAAAAAAAAAAAAAAAGAGAAAAAAATGTGTTTATTGTCTAATTACACCACTAGCAAATGCAATAATTACCATAATTATTACTACTAATTACAGTAACAACTATCCTAAAATATATATCTATAAAATTGGAAAAGTTTTAAATCTAAAATGAAATTTTAGAGTTTAAAATGAATTGTGAATATTGTGCAAATTGTAATTTTAAATTTAACCATTAATTTCTAACAGGAATATCCAACGAAAGATTAATTTGACTGCATCAATCTAAAACGAACTATCAAAATTACGAGAGAATATGCATAAGCGATTGTTTCAAAATTTATAGCATATTTTGTCCCAATTTCAAATAAATATCTCGACAACCTATGGTAGACATAGATGAAACCAATAAAAGAAAGAAATTAAAAGAATAGAGGAAAAGAGCATGAACTATGTGTAAAAGCAAATTTTAATTATACAAAATTTAATCATTTTGATATTAATATCGTAAATGAAATCATTTTTCAATGAGAGTAAGAGAGAGGAACAAAGGAAGAATAATTCAAATTCTTATCAAAATTTGAAACTTTTTCTCAACAAATTAACATTCCAAAACGTTCATCGTCATATTCCACCTCTCAAATTTCAAGATTCTATCCCTCCTCTAAAATTTAATTTCTGTTGACTGTTTTCTAATACTAGAAATGATCCATCGGAAAATTTCGGGTAAATTAGTTACGGGTTAGGATTGTAATTTAATTAATGCTGTTGCAGTTGATCATTATTAATAGCTATAGGTCAAATTTTGCTCAGCTTTAAAAATAATATCAATAATATTGAAGAAGCAAGTGATTTTGTGAATTTCATCGATGTTTCAAAATTTCTTTCTTCATAATTTCGTTACATTCACATTATCAATTCTATTGAGACAAACTTTTTTTTTTTTTTATTTACACAATTATACAAATATAAATTGCCAATGTTTATGGAATTGTTGTTGAGAACAAAAAGTTGTGAAATTTCAACCACCACTTTAAATTTTAACAATTTTAAATTTGAAAAGTATCTTATACTTTTGAGAAATCAAATGAAAAAAAAAAAAAAAAAAATGAAACAAGTTTCTATCAGATACCATTTCTATTAGTTAAATAAAAATTATGTTGCTTCTTTTTTCATTTTTTTCTTATAAAATTCAAAAATATACTTAATAAAATGTAATTAATTGAATAGAATATCTCAAATTATATTAATCATATAATTTCATTTTATTATTGATATCAGCGATGTTAACAAATGATATACACACACACATAATTATTATAAAATAACAAATAATAAAAAACAAACATTTGCAATAATTTCCTTCAAATATATTTGAAAAAAAAAAAAAAAAAAAGAAATGGAAATGAAACGTAAAGTAACACGTATAATTCATTCAGTAGAACGATTAAATGCAAACTGAAAAAATGATGACTTGAACAAAATGCACATATAAATACATCTGCTTGATGAAAAGGCAAAAAATTGCATTATTTTTTTTTTTTTTAAAAAAAAAAAAAGAATTAAATCATGAAAAAAATAATAAATTGAAATCTTAAAAAAAAAAAAAAAAAAAAGATTTGTTTTTTCGAAGCAAAAAAAAAAAAAAAAATGTTAGAAATATTTTTTTTTTGGACAAATGAGCTTGAGCATTCTAAGTAAATAGTTCTGATAAAGATAATATTTAAAGTATAATTATTATTGATCAGTCCTAAAGCTAGGCTATTTCCTAGAATTTTAAGTAGTTCAATATGTGAAGCCAAAACAGTTCTGTGTTTAATTATACTCAAAATGAATATATGTATAGTGAACAGTTCTCGATTTAATTAATTATGCAAAGAGCTAATTAGCTAAAATAAATTTCAGTTAGTTTATTATCGTTAGATCGTTAGATAAATGAATCCAATAACTATTGAAAAGTCAAAATTTGCAAAAGCTCATCGATATTTTCAAACCAAACTTTTTATGTACAAAAAATAGCTGAAATTTCAAAAAGAAGTAAGGAAGAAACAATTTTTTAGTGTGTGATAAACAGAGCGCTTTCAAAAGTGAAAATAATTTGAATAATTAGCGTATCAAATGTTCATTGAAAGTAGGCAACGTTAATAAAAGGCAAGCCTTAAAAAAAAATATTAAAAATATCTCACATATATCTAACATATATAAAATATATTTTACCACCGGTATTGAACAGGTTTCCTGATTCTAAATTTTAACTTGAATCCTGACATTTTCTAATAGCAATGAAAATTTTATTAGCCTGCAACAAGTCTGTATAAACGACATGTCGATTCTGGAACCGGTGATACCTCAAAAACGAAACCGATCACCATTAATGGTTCTTTTGTATCACGATTTGTTACTACCTGTAAATTATTCAGCTAAAAGAAAATTTAATAATTTTTTTTTAATAAATCAAATTTTAATAAATCTAATAAAACAAAATTTAACAAATCAAATGATGCAGTTACTTTCTACTTTTACATAATTTATTTTATCAAATTTTCATCAACAACAAAACAATCCTTTTAATTGAAAAAAACAATTTGTCATAAAGTTAATGTGTAGATGCTAATTAGATGCTAACTACGAAATTGGTAAATAAATTTAACGATAAAATAGATCACAGATCTATTAAAAAAAAAATATAGAAACTTGCAATATTACCTGCAATACTGTGAAATTATATAACACACTATTCATTAAGTCATGACTTTGTAATTTTTTCAGCTCTGCAACAAATTTCACCATATATTCACACATTGGTGATCCTTCTAATCGAAAATTAAATTTTCTTCCGTTTTCAATCGGTGAGTAAATCTAAAAAAAGATCACAATATTATTTACAACCAACTAATATGACAGTATCGATTTTTAGATGTTCAACTGGAATCACATTAGTGATACCTAAAAATCGCTAAATCCGATGTAAGTCTTTATAATTGTAAAGTTAAAGCTTATACTTGCTGACTAGTTGAAAAGTTAAGATTTTATGAGTTTCTAAAATCATCATTAGCTCTAATTTTGAAATGTATTAAATGAAAATATGGATAAAGAACAAGTAATTATATGGAGTAGAACAAATTTTTAAAAATTTCTAACTTACTTCAACTTTCTCGATCACTTGCTTACCAAAGGAGCATACTTTTGTGGATACTGTGATATCAAATCGTTGGGTACTTTCATAGAAGCTATCAACTGCATAAAGAGCAGAATTATCATCCGGTAGAGTGAATTCGATGTTAGCCCAACATTTCACAAGGAAAAAACCATCACGAGGTCCCGATGCAAATAACTCACCAAGTACTGGTGGATATTTCTCTGCTATATCCTCTAACTTGAAAGTCTGCAAAAAAAGTAATGAATAAAGTAATATCTATGATTCTAATTATAGTTAGCCAAATAGACAAAACAAATTGCTTTTCAAGAAAAGAATAACCTTTTTTAGATCACAAGACGAATAGTCTTATAATTTTTAACCATTTCAAACATTCAACAAATCATTCAATTCATATCATAAAGTAATTAATTACATTTCATTGTTCGTCCCCTCTCTCTCTCTCTCTCTCTCTCTCTCTTAACTACAATTTTTTTTTTCTTTTTACTAAATGCCAAATTTTTTCCTAAAATTTTCGCTTAAATTAACACTGTCAATTTCTTGCAATCCTTTTGCTATTATTATAATCCTTCTCGATGACAATTATTTTCATTCATTTTAACTATCTAACTAATCAACATATAACTGTAAAATTACAAAAATCTAACCATATCAAATTACAGTAAATACATTTCAGCCAGAAATAATTGCTATCCAAAATAATTAACACAGCCTCACTTTCCCTTAGCAATCTATAAGAATGTCGTGTATGTCACATAATGTGGGCTTTGTAACTTTTGTGAGAAAAGTTACTTATGGGGAGGATTTGGAATAATATTCAGGGTAATGATGTATTTTTTTTTTTTTTTAAGGTACAATGATAATAGGGCAATATGCTGAGAAATGAAGTGACTGACCTTCTTCGATTGATCTTTCACTATGCTTAAAGTAAGTGTGTGTATGTGTGTGTGAAGCATATAATATACTCAGAAAAAAAAAAAAAAAAATTATCAGATTCATCCATAGAATGTTAGTTTTTAATTTTCCTAAAATTTGTTCAAATATTTAAATGAATTTGTTGGAATTTTGAGAGAAACAAAATTTAATTTTTAGTAAAATATATCTTTCTAACAAATGATAATACTACGAGAAAATTTTACATTGCTTTTATGTCAATTTAATATTTACTGTTACAAATATTACCTCAAGTGGTTCATCGGCAAGTTTTGGTATTCGCACGAGGTCTACCCGTGAAGCAACGTTGTTTGGAATGGGTTCAACATAAGCTGTGAAACCGCATAAGGTAAGCACTGAAGAAGCAATAGCACGATCATCAACAGGTATCACAGGTGATAACTTTTCCACTGGTGACTGACCATTCAATGATACTCGACCATTGTTGTAGCCATTTATTCTAAGAATTTCAATTTTCAATAAATTGACATACATCTAATAAATTGAAATGTCTCAAGAATTTTTAACTCAGTTCAGGTGTAAGATGAGATATAGTTTTTTTTAACTAGAAACAAACTTAAATTATTAAAAGAGTAAAATAGGTCAAGATTGAGGGAAGAAAACTTACTCGACGATACGCTGATAAGCTTTGAGATCTTCCTGAGCTGAAAATGCGGTCTGTGCCGAAGTTGGAGTTGGAAAACCCGCGGGCCATACTGTTGGGTAAAGTGCCCGAGGTAGGACATTTTGCTTACTCATCGCCAACATCGATAAATTATTTAATGCTGCTGACATCGGTTTTTCTTTTTCAGCACTAGTACCAGGAACAGTTGTACTAACAGCGGATGGCGGAGATGTTTCCGCTGACTTAAAATTCAACTTGTATTATTTCAGTTTTAATTTGAATTTGTATTAACTTCAGACTTCTGAATTTCATTATACTTTTCAAACTTTTGAAAATGAGCAAATAAGCACTAATTATTCAAATATGGACGATGCATTTAACCTAACCTTAAGCTTAGCCTGTGTTTCACGAGCTTTCTTTCGCGCAAGAACTTGGATATGTGATGAAACTTGTTTTCGTGTCCTTGTTTTGCCACACCTTATCTTGATATATCGAGCTATTAATTCATTTCGACCTGAAATTTAAAAATTTCAAAGAACAAAACAGCTGCTGTTCAAATTTTAAATTAATCAGATTATTTAATATCAGCTTATCATCTCTGGTTCATTGTCATACAAATCAACAGAGTAAACATATTTCAGTGATAAATTTCAATTGAACTTTGTGTTAACTTTCAAAAATATTGTATCATACCATATCATATCATATTTGTATCATATCATTCTCTCAAATGATATGATCCATCACTACAATGATCTTATCACTGAACAATTTCTTCTCATACACCTCTTCAACAACCCATAAAAAAAAAATGACTTGCTAGACCGATCACTGCTCAATTTGCTCATGAATAATCATTTGTTAACTAATATAAATTTAATGTACGTGTCTGAATACGTGTCTCCATACGTGTCTCTATACGTGTCTCTACATATGCAAATATCAGAAATTAAAATGTCAGATTGTGTTTATCCACTTTTTCTATTCCTTACAAGGTCATCTGATTCAAATATATGCAATCCATTGATGTGTGAATGTTTTGAATGGCTTTAGTGAATGGTCAGAATGGCGTATTTTCCACACAGGATGGGACTGTGGTCATCTCAAGGACATCGATAAGAAGAGAAGGGCTATTCTTTCCTCTTTTAACTTCCTTCCACCTGCTTTTATCCTAGAATAATAGAATAATAGCAAAGGATGAAAAAGAAAATTTTGCCCTCTTAGAAAAGCTATAGTAAAAAAAAAAAAAAAAAAAAAAATTTCCTAGTATTCCATGTCATTTGATTCAGGAAGAAATTCAAAAATTCAAAATTTTTCACATTTAAATTTCTTGCAAAGAAATGTGTAAAGAATTAAAAAAAAAAAAAAAAAAAAGCATTTTATCATATTTTTCGTTGAAAACATCGAAATGTAATAAATAAGTGAGATTAAATTAGTAGCTGTTTCATTCTTTTTTTTTTTTAAATTATAAATTATCAATCATTTTATTCTCGGCTTTCTTTATCAATCGCTTTTCATTTCTAATTCAATAAATCGTTTCATTAAATGTGTGCATATTTATTATTATTTCTTAAGAAGGCAAACATTAGAAAATATTATCATCTTTTATTATCATTATTAATTATTATTATTATTATTATTTTAAGGAGAAAAAGGATAAAATAAAAAAAAAAAAATTAAAATGAATCATTTTTGCAAAGAAACAAATCGAATATTTTTGTTCCGTTTATTCAATTCATACCTTTTTGTTTCTTACCACAGTGATGAAAATGACAGGAAAATGATACAGATGATGGCAAATATAAAATATAAAAAATTTTTTGTTGCCTATGTTGCTATTTAATAAAAGCTGGTTTTATTTTAAAGGTGAAAAAAAAAAAAAGTGGATGACATTTTTGATGATGAAAAAAGAATTATTTTAGCACAAAATGGAATGAAAGACATTTTCTCTTGTATACTTTGAAAAGAAAAAAAGAAGAAGAAAAAAAAAAAATGATCAAAAAGATTGAAAATAAATTTAGCAATAAACTGTTAAGGAAACTTAATTTTACTAATTTTTTCTTCTTTCATCAGTAATTTAAACTTCGATCAAAAATTAATTAAATTTTAATCAAAATTAATTAAAATTAAAGTATGAGGAAGAAAGATCATCCAGGGTAATAATATTTTGCTTGTTTACATAAATAATTTTTAGAAGTGTCAATGAAAAAAAAAAAAAATTTTTTTAACCAGAATTTTGCAGAATTTTTTTTTTATGAAAGATTATGACCTTGAACCTTTGAAGATTAATATTTGATATTTTATGGATTTCTAGACTTTGTATTATTTTCTAGAATTTTCTACCAGTGTTAATAGTTATTTTCAAATTAAACTTGGTGCAATTATTTCTCACTAAATCGACAAAAGATGAAAAAGTTAATAAATCGACTGCTTAAGCTATAAACAATAAATATAACACTTACCGTAGTCTTATATGAATTGCTACATTCTCCCAAATATAAAACTTAATTGTAGGTTATAAACAATCATGAAATTCCATGCATATTTCTTTCCAAAAAAAGAAGAAAAAAATTTCCATCAAAAGATAATAATTTTGTAACAATTGATAAAAGCATTAAATAAATGAAGTAAAAGTCATATATGAGAATAAATTAAGAAATGAAATTAAATTTTTTGGCTAAATTTTATTCTTTAATTTTTTCCGCTTTTCTTATTGTTACTTTTTCTTCTCTTTTCGCTTTTTTTTTTTGAAGTTAAAATAAACAAAATTTGATAGTTTTACAGAAGTAATGAAGAGATAATCGAAGAAAATAAAGAGAAAGAGAAGGAGGAGAAAGAATTAAGGGCAGATGTGCTATAATAATATACTGCAGGTGATAGTAAAGTCCCTCAAAGTATGCAAATGTATAAATATACCATCGGAGGGAAAATTGGTACAGAGAAATTCATTGAGAGGGAAAATGGTAGAGAGAAATCCATTGAGATTGGAGGTAAAAAGAAGTGGTCACATAAGGATGTAAAGAAAGGAAGCGGTGAAGGAGGCTCTCTCTACAAACATCTGCCCTCTTCCCGATGACCGGTCATGTACCGCTGCTTGACATTGTGGACAGTGGTCAGTAAATGTCACCACATAGATATGCATGCATGCATGCAAGCTATTACAAACAAATCAATATGAAAGCTAATAAATGAAGATGAAAAAAAGATTAGAATAGTCTAACTTACATTTAACATAGACTTAAAAAAAAAAAAAAAGAGCTAAAGCTAACTGGAATTAAATGAAATTTTCACACATGAGTGTAAAAATTATCAGATAATCACAATTTGATAAACAAAAATAACTTATTTAATTGTTTGAAAATAATAATATTTCCATTAAATATCCTTTAATTATGCACAGCAAATGTAATCTCTCTCATAAAAGATATCTGAAATGCATGCAATACAGAATATTGTAACATTTTCATGCATAACATTTATCTGATCCGACAAGATGATAGTGTTTCGTTTTTTTTTTTTTTTTTTTATATATATAATATTGAAATTTTCAATAGAATTTATGCTTACCATACATTTTCCCTTCATCGCTGAGAATAATTTTCCGTCGACCACATGGCGGATAAATTTGCAACGCCTCTTGAAATGCCTTAAATTTAATTCGAAAATTAACAAATACATTACTCGTAACAAATAAATGTTTTAATTACTACTACTACTACTACTCACTACAAATTATAATAAAAATACATTTGAAACCGCTGACATTTTCCCTTCATCGTTGAGATATACACCTACCTGGTCAATATCAGGTGACCCTAATATATACCTACCTGGTCAATATCAGGTGACCCTAATATACACCTACCTGGTCAATATCAGGCGACTCTAATATACACCTACCTGGTCAATATCAGGTGACCCTAATATACACCTACCTGGTCAATATCAGGTGACCAAACACCTTCAGCATCAGCAGATAAATCAGTAGCTGAAGAACTGGCTTGAGCTGGCTCACCAATATTTGCCTGATCACCAGCGGTCGGAGATAACTGAAACAAAAGCCTCATCTGCTTAAAAATGCTAAAGTTAATGGTTTTTTTTTTCTTTCTTTTATTTAAACATTGATCAGAATCATTTAATCCAGTAAAATCATAAGGATAAAAAATTCATTTCCGGACAATTACTCAATAATACTTAGCCCAATTCAAATATCTTGCAAAACTAGTCATTCATAAGTAATCTACCTGTATTCATCATGCAAAGAAATATTTCAACAACAAAGAAATCTTTGTAAATTTTCAATTAATTTCTAAATTTCAACTAATTAATTTTAGCTACACCAATAACAATAGTTATTAGTAAAATTTATAGGATAATGGGATAAGTTTATTGAAAGTTATATCAAATAAATAGAAATAATGAATTAATTTGCAAGATGTACTCATAATTTACCTGATTAATGATTGATTGTCCGTTCATTTGCCAGATGTTTGGTTTTTGATCTAAAGGTGAACTTGTTGATCTGAAAAGAGAAACTTAAGAGAAATGAAAAATATCAAGCAAATTGCATGATAAATGTAAGCAATCATATAAAATGAAATAATTCATTTCTCATTACGTTCAAATATTTGATTCAAAATTAAATGCAACTATTATTTAGTAAAAACTTTTCAGTAATTTTATGAATTTTAGATTTTAGTT
The DNA here is from genome assembly GCF_000002995.4 of Brugia malayi. Lineage (NCBI taxonomy): Eukaryota > Metazoa > Nematoda > Chromadorea > Rhabditida > Onchocercidae > Brugia > Brugia malayi. Next base: position 2,390,962 of record NW_025062476.1, on the reverse strand, counting down.
CTTTTTTTTTTTTCTTTATTTTATGAATCTTAGAATTTATTTTAGATTTAGCTCTTTTTTTTTTTTTTTTTTGTCATGAACTTCTAACAATAAATAAACAAATAAGTAAACAAAAACAATAAGTAAACAAAAAAAAAAAAAACATACCTGTTTGAAGCGATATCATCGTTGGATGAAGCGGCTGATGAGAGAATATGTCGTTGAGCACCAATCACTTCTTCTTGGTTCATCTGCAAATTAAATTATCATTTGTATATGATTATTTAGCTTATTTAATAAATTTAACTTTAATTAGAATTTAACATATCCGATAAAATTAGAAAAGATAAAAATTCATTTTCTTAAAGTATTTTTACTTTAGGTATTTTTTTTTTTAATTTCCACAACATAATACATATCTATCATGTAAGTATGAAATGTTTTGATATTAAAATTTTTTAATTTCAGCTAATTATCAATCATATCAGTAATTGTGATAGCAGAAATCATAGACAGATGGAATAAATTATGAAGTAAAAGTTGCGAAGAGACAAATTAAATGATAAAAATTTGCTGACTAATATGGAGTTTAAGTTTACTAAAATTAAGACAAATAACGAATTTTATAATTTATACTCAAATCCTAAGAGATTCAAATTGCCGAACTTATTTCCAGTTAAAAATTCAATTATTGAATTAATTAATAAGCAGAAAAGCGTAAGCAATTGGAACATTAAACCTTTGCAGAAAGATCATTGCAACATTCCATACTGAATAAATCATCGATTAACTTATTAACATCTTAATTTTCTCTTAACCTCTCCATTTTCAACGGTTTTATTTGTCAAATTTTAGCATCTAATGTATTTAACTTTTTAAGCGTAATTAAATATGTCAAAAATATTTCAAGCATATCAAGTATATAATAATAATAAATTCCCTAAGTTTTTGATTCAAATTTTTGCTATTCTATTTGCTATTAATTTCTTGTTATCTTGTTATCAAATTTAAACTCATTTATTAAAAAAAATAAGCTAATGATATCATTTGATCTTATCTCTTTCACATTTGTTCCTAGCTAGAATTGCATAATTTAAAAATGTAAATTGTTTAGACTATTTCAACTATTAATATTCGAGCGCTACAGAAGAGACAAAAAATATTCCAAACGAATTTAAATGAAAAGGTAAATTAAATATGAAATAGTGTATTTCAATATTTGCAAGTATTGTGGAATAATTTCAAATATATCTTTGTTGATAATTAAATGATATGCATGAATTTCAGTGTATCATATCGGTAGTATTTCTCTGTATATTTGTTTAACAGAAATTCATCTCTCTGTTAAAGTATTCTACTTTTGCATATATTTATGTTAAAAATCAGTTTTTTTTTTTCCTTTTTAGGTTTTTTAGTTTTTTTTTTAGGTTTTTGAGTTTTTAAGTTTTTGAAATATACACTTTAACAGTAGGTATTAACAACCGATTTGTTAGTAATCATAAAATATATTCATTGAATTTTTATTTTGTATTATCAGATGATAGCAATAGCAATTATTGCTATTCGTATATTTCCTATACATTCTTAATTATTCTTATTTAACTTATACTATTGATATTTCACTACCGTTATTGTTCTGATAATTTATTATCACTTTTGTCTTTTATCATCTTTAATTTTTGAAATAGAATAATAATATGCTATTTGTTATATGGCCAATGTGTTATTAATTTTTTTTCCCCTTATCATTTTTTTTTTTTTTTTATCTATTCGTCTGTTAAGTTATCATCATTTGTGATATGATTTTCATCATTATTTTCTCTTATTATTAGCACAGCTACTAATTTCTCATTGCTAATAGCAATCAGAAAGAAGTTGGCAGCAATTTAGAAATGATAACTGACGATGATACACAAACAGTTGAACAATATATCAGTCACGAAGATAGCAATGATAACAGATAGCAATGGATGACTGTAACTTCACAATTTCTGAACATAAAGCAAAAATCACAACAATGATAATTTGGCATTGATGACAATGATGATGATGATGATATGTAGTAATCATGATAAAGATGTAGCTAATAATTGTAATTCTCATCTCTCTTTATATATATATATGTGTGTGTATGTTGCCTTTGATATACATCATTATTATCATCGTTATTATTATTATTACTACTATCATCATCACCATTGTCATATACGGTGGCACTTCTCTCATCAATTTTATCTTCAACAATCATTCATCATCAATCAGTACCTTCACAGGTACTTTCAATTCTCTTAGTTTTACGTTACATCCTGTTCCCTTCTATCACTTCTTTCTCTCTTCCAAGGAGCATCGAGCATCGAAGGAGCATTTGAACAAGTATATAATAATTATCAATAATCATCACAAGCAATAACAGACAGGTTAGTGAGCGTTTTAGGCACAAAGGTAAGAGTTGTTGATAGTGGTGGTTGGCGGTTGGCGGTTGGTGGTGGTTTTTGCAGTGCTGAATCATTTTTCATAATGCAATGAATACAGAGGGATACAAGAGAGAGAGACCCCCTTTTTTCAAAATGATCTTTTCTCTTCTCCTCTTCTCTCCTCTCTTATTGCTTAAAATCTCTTCCCACTTTTTTTAAAAAAAAAAAAAAAAAAACAAAAACTTGTTGGGACTATAACATATTTCAATGAGTTATTTTAAATCGATGAATAGAATCTAATCAAAAAACAGAATGAAAATTTGAAGAATCAACCTAATTTTTAAAAAATTTTCTACATTGAATTCATCCCAAAATGGGTAAATTTTGTTTTTTTTTTTTTTTTTTTTTTTCAAAATTCATTCACTGTTTGCATGAATTTTTTTGATTAATTTTATAGAAAAGAGTTACAAAATTAATTACAAGCAAAATACTTTCAAGCATTTCATTTCATTTATTACTAAATGTAAAAAAAAAAAAAAAAGAACTTAATTATTATATTTAAACAATCAGTGGATACATTATTACTAAATTATATTAGCTAATTCAAAAGCAGCGATTGCTACTACTCCGTTAGTGATAATTTTTCATCCATAAGCTAAACTTAATCATCGAACTTCACATACTTCAAATGTTGCAAATTTGTAATGGCAACAACTGTTATATGATTCTCAGATCTTTTTAATCACTACTAATTATAAATAACTTATCAGTTTACAGATTTATTTGAATTGATACATAAAATTATCCTATCCTTTTTATGAAATCATTGTTATCATTTACTTAACACATTCATATCATTGTTATCTGCTGGATCAGTGTCAAACAATCTTAAAGGAAAGCATAAAATGCAAAGGGATATATCATTTATTACTCAAACTTCTTTCATCGCAAATAATACTGGAAGCATAAGAATGTACCATTTGTCAAGTGTCACCCATTTGTCAAATGTCACTAAGGTAATTCTTCCGTTCTGATAACTTAAATACTTTTACAAGCAGTTAAGATTGATGAACCTGCAATAAAACTAAAACCTTGATCTACTTCTATTCCCTTCCTAGCAATTCCATTAGACTTTTCTTTTCCATTTACAGCAAAATTTACGATATTCAATAGCTCAAAAATAATTATAGATTTAAATTTCGGCAAATCGGATCATGGTATAATAAAAGGATTTCTGAGTTAGTACAATGTTTCTCTTTACAGAGAAATTATTATTAATAATTATTGAATTCAAACTTGTGCTATTTTAATTACTACTCAAATCATTTCACCAATAAATTTTTAGTATAATTAATCACTTACCGGTGTGGTTTTTCTTTTTTCTTTTTTTTTTTTTTTACATTAGCAGAAAGATGAGAAACATCTGGTAGTAACCTAAATCTTTGTACTATTCAACAGCGATTGATCATCGAACCGGCACAAGGATGTCAAATAAATCGGTCAATGGAACCTATTTAGCAGTTAGGTAAACAAAACTGTACACTGCTCACTCAATATTCACACACATTATACTACAACACTAGCTTAAATGCTAACTTAAGTAACTAATTTTTAGATAGCACATTGAGAAATATTGACTGTATGTACTCTTAACTTACTCAACAATAATCATATTTACAATTTTGTTCAAAAGACTATACTACTGCTTCTGCATTGCGCAAAAAAATGATTTCTTCCGCCGAGAAAATGCATATATAAATATACCATATAATGTTTAAATATATTTAAGTACTCCAGCTATTTCTCAAATATCAAAAAATCTAGAATTCAGTACGGAAGATTAAAGCTTATATAAGTAAATTTCAAATTATAAATTAAATTTATGATCTAATTTTTCAACAAATCTCAGTGTCTCATGAACGTTTTTCCTCATTCCTCCTTCCTTTGTTTTAATTCCAGGTTTTAATACAGTTTAGTTAATTAATTAATTAATTGATTAATTATTCCTTTATTCTTCCACCAAAATACTCTCTTCAAATACTTTCTTCTCAACTCCACAAAACAATCTATCACTTAATTGTAAGAATTTTATCAATTGGAAAAAAAAAAACTAAAAAATTACAATTCAAAAGATTGAAATTAAATCTTCACTTATTCTATTAATTTTACTTCAACTACTCCAAAAAAAAAAAAATGTTTTGATATAGCATTTTCTCGTAATGATGACGCATTTTATGAGTAATACAAACTTTTCTTGCCATCTTTTCTCTCTCTCCCTCTCTCTCTCTCTCTCTTTTTATGATAATTTTATAAATTACAAATCAACAAAAGGTACTCTTTTCATTCGCTGCAATATTTAATGTTCCCTTATGTTACGTTTACAGTGGCGAAGTGTGCAAATTTTGCCATCAGTTCAATTAATAACAAATTATCATAGTTCTGTGTGTGCCCTTCATAATACTCTTCCACCTTAACTTTTCAGAGGTGTAACAGTTTCAAAATTATTATGTATATGAAGAGACAAGGTGTATATATATTACTACACCAATACATACATACATACATACACACATACATACATACATACACATGCACGTATACATACATGATCAAGTCGTTCAGTATTTTACATTTAAATTGACAGACAAACAGACCGACAGACAGACAAACATGCATAGATTCGTACAGAAGTTTGCTTCAAAAATACAAACTTTAGTGGAAGATGGTCCCGAAGATGTCCATGGACTGCATTGATTGATACTTCTGTTTTCTTTGACAGAGACTGCGGAAGAAGACAAAAATGAATTTGAACTGTCCTGTGAACTCGTTCCTTGTGAACTACCCATCCCATCCCATCCTACCATATCACATCACATTCATATCATCATCACCATCATCATCATCATCATCATCATCACCATCATCAAATATTAAACCAAAGACGAAATGAAACAAACTACTCCTTACCTCTCTCTCTCTCTCTCTGTTTCTTTCAATCATTCTCTCTCTCTCTCTGTTTCCCTTTTAATCTCTGTCATCATCATTCTTCCCAAAAAAGGTTACGCTTCTTCGTTTCTCTTTTATCTTTTCATTCGTCAGAAATTAAAATTCTTCAAAAATTTTTATTTCTTTTTTAAAAAAATAAAACAATTTGCAATTTTTGCTATTAATAGGAAAAGAAAAAGATAGAAGTCTTGAAAAAAAAAAAAAAAAAGATCTTTCACTATTTCAGTTAAATAAAAATTCGATTAGAGCAAAAGGTGAAAGGTAAAAGGTTGAGAGACAGGAAGAAGCAAAGAAAATGACAGTAGGACAAGGACAAAAATGACATTTTGCAGTTAACTGTTGCATTGATCAAGAAATTACCGCTAATAATTGCAGTTATTATATTGAAAGTATTAGGGAGACAAGAGAGAAAAGGGGAAGAGGAAGTTATTTTAGTGTTTATTTGGATAGGCTAAAAAAGTGCGTTGATAATGTGAATTTGAAATGAGATTTTCTTTGTACATTTAAAAAAAAAAAAAAAAAAAAAAAAAAACTGAGCAAAAATAGAGAACTTAATGGACTGCCTGAAAATAACCATTAGTGTTTCATTTTGATGGTATAACTCAAACTACTACCACTTTTCATTCAACATTTTGTCAAAAAATTTAATTTCAAACTTTTGAAATACTAAAAAGCGCCGCTCATTGTAATTAGAAAGTAAAAATGATGTGAGAAGTAAGATTCTACCTTATCCTATAAACTACTCCATATTTCTTATCAATCAAATGTATGGCAGTAATAATTTTGTTATATTTTACATATTCCACTTAAATCTCTACTAATTCATTCATTCAATTGTATAAATAAATATTCCTAAATGGACAATGGCGCCTGAATAAATTTTTTCTTATTTAGACCAATACAAAAAAATGTTGTGTGTTGTTCGGTTAGCACTTTTAGATCAGTGAATATATTAACATTCCTTATAGTTAACATACACAGACACACACACAACACACATACATACATGCACACACATACATACATACATGCATACATACACAGACAGGTACAACGATATGTTTTAATAGTTTCACATGGAATAGACATTTCAGTAGAGAGGCTGTTGACTGTACAACAGGGTGAAAGGACGGACAAATGGACAGATGAATGAACGAATAAACAAGTGGACGACAGAGCAACAAAGAATCGGACAAAGAAACGTATTGCGACAGTGCCATGGGGACGGAATACTGAGACAGACTGTCCTGGTCAGGTCATTGAAGGGTAGCAACGAAGCAGATGTCCATCCGATAGCCAGGCAGACCAATGTATGCGCATGCGCATGTGCGCATATGTTTAGTGTCCAAGGGCATTCCCTATTCCGCACCAGTAGCAGCAGTAGTCACATCAACAATTATCTCCACCTCTCTTCCTCTATCTATCCGTAAATTTACCAAATGATCCAAAATCCGATTAACGTCATCGAAAAGAAATTTGAAGGGAACAAAAAAAAAAAAAAAAAAAAAAAAAAGAAAACATTTCAGTTAATGAGGGTATGAAATTCGAGATACTTATTAACCGGAAGCAAGTTTAATGTAACAGATTTTAAAAGCTACTTACATTAAACTGAACAAAGGTCATAAATGTAGAGTTGAGATAAAGGCAAGCTTTCAGCATAAAAGATTGAAGTTGAAGAAAAGAAACAAAGATCAGATGATGAAGAATAATATTGGATTGGATCGTTGGATCGGATACGGTTTCAGTAAATTTTTATTTCTTCATTTGTAACTAAAATAGATGAAAATATTTAAATGAAATTAAAAAATTTGAATTTGCTTTTAAAAAGAATGTTTGAATTACACTTATGTTATCCTTTTCACAATAAGAAATGTTCATTTTTTATTTATTTAATTAATTTAGCCCAACTTTAATAGTAACAGTGACAAAAATAATTTTCATCCATTCTTTAAAATACTCTATATCTTACGTGTACGTGTACGTGTACGTACGTGTATATATATATATATAAACTCTCATCAAATGGAAATATTATCAGCAACAGGAAACTAATCATAATCACATGTTTGTGTGTTGTATTTTTGATAACGAAAAAAAGAAAAAATTACTGCACACAGAGATACGGTAATCTCTCTGTTAGGAAATACTGTAGAAATTTATGACAATTCGTTTATTAAAATGAAGAAGCGTTAAAGGTCAAAATTGATTAAGAAAAAAAAAAAAAAAAAGAAAGATTTTATTTCTCAAAAAAGAAATATAACAATTTAAAAAAAAGTACTGATGAAATTGAAAGAGAAAAGAAGCAAAGAGCTTTTTTTTTTTTTTCACTTCAAATATGAGCTCTCATCTAATGTTAGGAGAAAAATGAAGAGAATCAAAAGAAAAGAAAAGAATTGTCATCGTTATCAGAAATTTATGATAATGACAAACAGTTCATCTTAATTTGTGATAATGAAAAAACAAATATTGCTTCACTTACTTCATTTGAAATACACTGTAATTGTAATTGTAATTGTAAAGATAACAAATGATTCAGTGTCCAATAATGGAAGAGAAATGAAGAAAAATACAGTAATGAATGTTTTTTTTTTTTTGAAATATTCATTAGTAAATTAAAGTTAAGTGATAAAAAACTTTGGTACTTTTTAACTCTTTGAGTACTTTTGAGAAGAAATTTTATCATTCACTTTCATTGGATGAATGTTGCAAATTTCGAAAATGAGAAAAATGTGTGAATTAATTATTAATTATTGCAATGATAAAATGCTTACTGTGAGAATTGTTTGATTAGCTTATATCAAATGATCATTAATAGCTTAATGTCATTAAGTTGACATGTCAAGTTGACAGCATCTCTCACTCTCAGAAAGGTCATGTCAGCATGAAATGGAAAGCATACATGTATTGAGGGATGAAGGAGATGATAAAAGAACATTTTAAATAGTAACAAGATGATAAATCAGAATGGAGACAACATTGCTCTTGGCATGTCTTTAAAATTGATAAAATAATCAGTGATAAGTCATTTGAAGCATTTATTCACCTTATCGGAACACATCTCAATACAAATATGTCATCTTGTGATGCTAAAAAATGACTGACTGAATGCAATGTATGAAATATCACTGCCTGCAAAAGCACTATTTCAAGTTCGACACACAAGCAAAAGCGCAACTGTGCATCCTTCTTATCAGTAGTGAATAATACAGGGGCGCTTCAGTGCAATTTGATGTGTTTCTTTTAAACAACAATTGCTTATTACGAACCACATCCTGAACCAAAGCATTTCCGAAGCTAATGTCGGCTGACACTTTCTTACCAACATCAATTACTCTTCCATTATTACAACAACTTAACAATCACTGTTGTGCTGATCAGAAGCAAATAAAAGGACACACACACACACACATACATACATACACACATACATCAGGAAGTACGGATAAACAATATATCGATAGAGAGAGGCACTTCCAGAAGTACATCCTGATCTATCAGGTAAGACATCATTCTCGAGATATTTTGAGAAAGTTCAAAATAAAGATTTTCTTCTGAAAAGATGAACAGAAGAAAGGGACCATGAAGTAGATGTAAACATTTTGAGTAAGCAAATTTAAATCTAGTAATATCTTATAATCTCATTTTGATTATGTATTTATTTATTTATTTACTCGAAGCATTGCATTCTTTTAATATATCCATTTAAGAGCATTAAAGAAATGAATCAACTTGAAACTTGAAATGAAACTTTTCCAATTGATGATGCAAAACATCTTCGTGAAAATAAATAAACAAACAAGAACTCGTTTGTCCATCAGTATACTGAATTGCTATTCTCGAGAATTTCTTTCAAACTGTTCGTATGTGCATGTGTATGTGAATGATTGGATTGAAGTGACAAAAGAATGGAATACATACACCAACCTTCACATTCAGCAATAACACTGTTCTTTACCGCCTGCAACGCAAATCTTTCCGCTTCAAAGCCGATGACGACGCTGGCGCTCTCGTCAACACTATGTACCGTTATCGTGGGAAGAACAGTTGTAGTCAGTAGCAGTAGCAGTAGCAATGGTAGTAATAAAGTGGGGCGCGGAACCTTTCGCAGTTACGTCGCGAGAGGAACGAGCGAGCGCCGTAGGCTCGAGAACGAACCTTCCGAAAAAGCAATCTCGACGGGACACGACACTGCTGAACAGACACGGGTGGAATGCGTGGAATGAGCATGAAGAATTCCTGTAACGCTTGCAATCTCATAGGGCGGAGTGTGGCGAGGCGGGGCTACACCTACGTCTACGCCCACTCACACACTACCGACAATCTCCGGTATGTGTGTGCGCGTGTCTGTATGTGTATGTGTGTGTGTATGTGTATGTATGTGTGTGTGTGTGTGTGTGCACACCGTCGCCTGCCCCACCTCCCATCTCAATTTTCCAAGTGGTTCATGACTACCTTAAAAATATTCATTACCAACAGCGATGGAATTGACCGGCAGTGACCCGTGGTACCACCTGTCTGGTCAGTTCTACTAATCCATGTTTATGTGACATCTTTAGCATTAACCTGTCATTGTTTCATCTGCGCCCACTTTAATTGGATATATTAGAAGAGAATCTGTCAGTTTGGCTAATGAAAATGGCGGTAATGTCTAAGAGGAAGAGAAATGAGGCGCTTTTAACATTTAATATACCTACTACTAAAGTAACATATCACTTTATTCTTAATCTCATCATCATCATCATCTATACTTACTGTTCCTAAATCACATCCCATCATACTCCACTCTTCACATCTTATCATCACTGATTATCTTAACATTATGCAACCTTATCCCTCTCCGTGCAATCGAATTCAATTGCCATTATCATCTTATCAAAATCATCAAAAGACTGATATGACAAATTTCCAGGTATTCGATTCATTGACCTTTGTCACATTCTCAATGCAAATGGTTATAGTCACTTATCATTTTGCTGCTTTCATTGTATTTCCAATCAACATTTTAATCGATGTTACTGCATTTGGATCATATAAAACCAACAATTAGTTATTATTTACCTTACCTTATCTTATCTTACCTTATCTTACTTTACCTTCCTTATGCATATTTGTGGATGAAATCTTAAACTTACATCTTTTGCTGTCCTCCTGTCAAATTCGACTAGATTTAACAGTCGATTAAAATGATAATTGAATGAATTGGTTGAAAATGTTTGATTGAAAGTTTCAAAACATTAGCAAATAATTTAGCGCAGATAATACGAAATGCATCGATTCGATTGATAAAATCCATTTTGCTCGTATCGTATTTGCTTAAATTATCAGTGAAAGTAATTGAATTTATTCGTTTATTAAAAATTTAAAACTTCTTTTATTTGTTATATTCTTGCATTAGTGATAAAGAGTCAATTTTTCGTTGGCTAATGCCACTATTCACAGTTTTTTTTTACGTTCTGTTTACACAGTAATCTTGGCGCAGTTGTCTATTCTATAAAGCTGAATCTTATTCCGCTGATCATAAAAAGTAATTTTTCAAAATGATAGACAGATTGAAATTTTATAAAACATTAAATTGTTAGATGAGATCTTAAAATTAAAAAAAAAAAAAGTGATAGCTCAATTTGTTTATATATATATATTCAAAGATAAGTTCATTGATTTGATCTAATTTGATAGAAAATACGATATGATATAGAAGCTAAAAATATTTTTTGCTTTGTTTTAAACTGTAATCATTCGACATGATATAAGATTTCGAATTATATTTTTGTTAATTTTTACAAAAAATACAAATTAACGAAAATTAAATTTGAAAATTTTCCTCTCAATTAAACAAAAAAAAAAAAAAAATTTCACAGATACATTGAGTTTTGAAGCTATTGAAATTTTACCTGAATGAATCAGGATTATCACTTTTTTTTTATCATCGCAATGATCAGTACCACTGATTGTCAGTGGGAACATAGCATTAATATCATTCCGTATTTCCTGATCTATCCTTTCAATTCAAACAATCCAATATTGCGAACTGCAAAATTTTTTTTATAAGCATTTTTTTTTTTTTTTTAATTTTTTATCTTTTTGTCCAAATGATAGCGAAACTTTTTTGCGATATTAAATAATAAAAATAGAGGAGGGCTAATATTTAAGCGTAATTGTCTTTTCAATTCGTAGTTACGTGAGATATTTTGAAGTTTTTAAATAGTAAAATAATAGTATGCTAAGAATACTACTTGTTTTTTCTCTCTTTAAATTCAAAAAAAAAAAAAAAATTGAGATTAAAACTAATCACATATATATTTAAATTTTAGTGATAAACGAATTTATGATTATAATGATTTATACAGCTATGATAAATGATAAGTTATTTTTGGAAAAGTTTTTTTGCAAAATTTTCAAAATTAATTTTGTGATTTTTCCGCCTTATATCATCATGAAGTTTTCTTTTATCACATCCTTTACCATCAATGATAGAAATGAATTTTCAAATGTATATTTTCTTCTGAAAGAACCAATAAATGTAAATTTTTTTTTTTTTTTTTAAATGGATGAAAGAGACAATGATGGCGACGTTTTCTTTTCTTTTCTTTAAAATGAATACAATGATACCTTTTTAGTAACAGTATTTGATGGTTGCCAAGCGCTAACAATCATTCATCATTTCCATTTTTTTGATACATTTTTAAAAATTATTCACATTCACTTATTTTCTCTCCTACTTACTTCTCCGTCATCTTTTTCACGCATCATCACCTCCTTTTCACGCATTTATCCCAATAATATCTCCCTTTCTCTCCATTCCTGTCACCATTGTCAACTTTTTTTTTTTTTTTTTTCTGTGACATATGACAATAATTATGCTATCTTACGATTGTTTCACATATATTTGCAGCAAATTAAAAAACGAAAAAAATGATCTATCTTTTCTAAAATTTCAACTACATAAATTATTTTAAAACTAAGACTTACCTTTATCTAAATGTATCTAAAATGTTGTTTTGCTACCGAATCGCAAACAAAAAGCAAACAGCAATGATTAAATTTTCTAAAATTATTTTCCCGAAAAAAAAAAAAAAAAAAAGAGAAAGAAGGATAGAAATGAATAAAATTTTTCAAATATATAATCACTATTATTCCATTAGCTGAAATAATAATGATCTTTATATGGAAATGAAATGAAATGTGTTTGAACATTTTGTCAAGTATGATAAACTTTAAGCTTCATTGTGAAATTCTTATCAAAATTTATCACCTTAACAATAATAGAATATTTTTTTCTTTCATAGAAATGATACTTTACAATTTCCTGTGTTCATTTCAAAAGTATTTATCAGGTATCACTTCTTTGATTATAATTTCAAATCAATTTCACATTCAATCGATCCGAGGAAGCAATAGTTCTAGACAAAATAACTCCAAGGAAGCTTTATCAGCCATATAGGCCTGTTTTTTTTTTTTTTTTTTTGACACTTAAAAATTTATTTAAATTATCATACTAACTAAATTTGATTAAATACTGATGTTTGATCCTAAAAAAGTATATAACATCATTTAAATTTACATCAAAATTTTAGTAAAAGAAAAATAAAAGTAATGGCAAGTTATCCATCTCAATTTAGTGATTATTTATGCAAATATTCATCATAAACTATGAATATTCTACCTTGTTACCTTCTGGGCCTAAAATCTCACAACAAAAAAGAGCAAAAAAAAAAAAAAAAAAAAAACAGAAAAAAAAAAACAAAATAAAATCAATCCATTAACGACATTCATTCGTCATACCCCCCTTTTATTCATTGATAATAAAGCTGTCTTCCATCGGCATATATTATATTCATTTCGTGCTCTCACATATCACCAAAAAATTGAGAATCAAAAAGAAAAAAAAAAAAAGAACCAAACAAACAAAACAAAAAACATTTTTCCATACCAAATTTGCCAAAATAACTTTTTAAGTTTAAATTGATATGAACTTCAATTTATACAGACGAAAAGTTAATTTAAACTAAGATAGATTAAATGGAATAAATCCTAAATTCTAGATAACATTCATATATACTTTTAACCTTTTCTTTTTTTCGAAAATTTTTTAATCTTCGATATAAATAATTGGGAAATTTAAGAAGTTGACAGAGTGCAAAAAAAAAATATCTTTGCGAAATAAAATACCTGTAGAGGATGTTAGTGATGATAGAATTGAAAATGAAGTAGAATTGAGCCGAACGAAAAGATTTTCAATTAGCTACAAAAAATTGATATTCAATTATTCCATTTGTATTGAATTTTTTTTTTTTTTTGGGAAAGGGAGGGGGAGGGGGGGAAAAAAAATTTGCTAAGAGTTAGTTATAATTTCAAAAATATTTCATATAAATTCAAACTGTTTATTGTCTCTATGACATATAATCAGAAATGTTGATTTTTCATATGCAAAATGATTAGCATTAAAATTATACAAATCGTCTAAAATAAAAATGTTATATGTTTCGAGTAAAATTTTAACTATAAAATTATTAAAAAGTAGAGCAATTTTAATGAACAAAGTATGATATCATGTTAAAATGAACACTGAAAAATATAGTTTCACATACAGAAATGATGTCATTTTTGAGTGAAAATTTTATAAAATAATTTTCATCGGACATCATTTGTGTCACAACTAACAGTTTACTAATGTATTTCTTTCTTTCTTTTTCTTTTTCTTTTTTTTTCTTTCTTTCATTTTACATTAAATTACTTTGATGTTAATAATAGTAACACAATAAACTTTATAACTTTTTTGGCAATATTATAAGATTTAAAAATATTATAATTAACACAAATATAACTTGTATAGCATATAGCGAAATAATTGATGAGTTTTATCAGAACCGGAAATTAAGACAAACTTGCTCAGAAATATAATTAATTTTTAAAAATTTATCTTCTTCTCTACAACAATTTCCGCAGACTATTTAATTGATGCATATAAGTTAGCACTTAAATTAGCAATAATATTATGAATGCATACGTGATCCCGCGTGTTTTAAGTCACTTCAAGTAACTTACACTGACGTAACACGGCATAAAAACGTGAAATAAACGAAAATTATTGATTGCAATAATACAACTATGAAGGTCAATTTTACAATGCATAAAAACACTTCCATTTTTTACAAGCATATTTATTAGGTTTTAAAAAAAAAATGCGCTATAGGCATAAATCCGCTTCCAATATTTTCTTTCATATAAATGTAATATGCTCAACAGAGTTAGTTAGTTAGTTCTCGTCATGTTTGTAAATACTATAGACATGTCATCACTATAAACTATGTAAAATATTTCTAGCAAATTGTGAAAAACTGAATCGATCGAAATAAAAATATTTTTCTTAGACCTAAAAATGAATAAAAGAATATCCATTCACGAGGATATCCATTTAATTTTACAATACAATTCCCTGTTTTCAACCAAAATTTCTCATTGTTTTCAAAAGATTTGCAATTATTACAAGGAAAGATGAAATCTTAGATGAATGTCTTAATTTAACAGATTATACAATTGCAACAAATAACCCAAAAACTCATTTATTTTAAACACCAGAACACCTTAGCATACAAAGGTAAAGGAAATAGTACTATTTCAACGGTTCACTATCAAAAGGAATGAAAATTTCCAATGCATGCATTATGACCAGTAGAGGTCAAATACAAAAAAGACAAAGAAAAAAAAAAAAGTAATTATATAGCACAGAAATGAAACGTACGTTAATGCATGGAATGTAAATAACGTTTCATTTTTTGCTTATATTTTACATCTGCTATCCTAGCAACCAATATGAATTTTACGAAAGAATACACTCATAGTAGGTTGCAATAAAATGGCTAAATAGCACCAAATACAACTATTCAATAAGATAAGGATATATACTATGTGAAGTAATACTTCCAAATATGAGCTAAAAGTACGAGTATTATAAACTTAAAAAACTGTGACAAAATGTTAAGAAATTACAATATATTGGTCAATCATAAAACCTATTCCTAACATGTTAATATCAGAAATTTCACTTTTTTTTTTTTTTATCTTTTATTGCTAAAAAGTCGAAAAATTGAAAAATACAGAATAACGTCGTAACTCATGAACTTTCTTTATTGTGTACTCTTTCCGTGTGTGAAAACTTATTCGTTTTTTGAAACTTATCCGTTTAAAAGAATATATTCACTCAAAAAAGGTTGCAATTTTTAAGATCTAGATAAAAAACGAATCACACTAGATTTATTGCTTTCTGTTAGCCTGATTAGCAACATTGATATATTTCTTCACAAGTGTATCTTTCAAAGACTGTCGCACGGTCTTCATATTGTGAAGACCCGGAATTACATTACGTAGTTTCTTACCAGGAGAATCTTCCACTTCTGAAAATTCTACGATTTATTCTTTTATTTAGTGTTCTACCCTCAATTTTCTACATTCGTTTCTCTTCTTGTGCACTCACAAATTATTATTCAAATCTTCGGATATTTCTGGTGCTGTTTTAAAATACGCAAGCAACCACGCCGTGCATAAAAAATCAGAAAACGTGAATGTGAAATCAGTTGTGCCAGAATAAACAGAAATGGATGTGGTGTGAAGAGCAAATTTGATGACACTTCAAATACTGTGAATGATCATGCGTGCCAGATGCAGCTGTGTTCTTCTGTCCTGTCTTAGAAAATGACTTGAAAATACTCAGTCATTTACCCAGCTTCCCTCCTAATTTTCACGAAAAATTAAATCACTCACTTTTGCTAGAAAGCAATAATGCTGGCGATAAAGGTGCATTTTGTTTAGCTGCTGACTTCACGCCATTTCGATGTCCTCGATTTAGTTTAGTAAAGTTTTTTTTATGAGATATGACATTGAGTGAATGTTTAATGTCTTTTTTCTTGTTACCATTGCTGCCACCAACTTCTGGAGACTTCTCTTCGTCAGATCTTGGAGAATCGACCACTTTTTTTGACAACTGGTTTGCGATTCGGTCACTTTTCCGTCTCTTTGGAGTAGGTGGTTTGCTGGATGACGTACTACTATCTAAGACATACCTTTTTGGCAAATAATTGATATATACAAGCTGTTAAAAGTGTGTATAGGAAAATTAGAATTAGACAAATAAATTATAACTGATAATAATTGAGTGCATAACATGATATGCAAAATTAAAAAAGAAAAGTTGAAAAATAGCCACATTATGTTCAAGACTGATGGCAGTTCTTCTTAATTTAAGAATTAAAACTGTTTTTGTGAATAATTTTGCGAATACAAAAGATTTGATTTCCTTCATTAAACAATGGTCCCATTAATAACCACCGAATGAAAAGAAAATACCCAGGACAAATATAATAATAAAAAATGTCATGACTCCTTGAAAAGCATTTTTTGAGGAAATAGGTCAAAAATAGCAAGTGAACTTTATAGCTGAAAACAGTAAGTGAACAGTAAGGTAGCTTTATTGCAGGAATTATGTAAAAAAAAAAGAAAAAAAAATAACAATTTGATCTAATTAAGAAGGTAACAGGCATGCTAACTGAGATTGATTCACTTCACACATATGCTAAAGCGACCTGAAGAACACTCAGCAGCAATATTCTTCAAAACTTCTTAATTTTTAAAACCATACCTAGATCTTTTGTATTCCCCTCACGCTTACGAACAGTCGATGGTGAAATGTTTCTCGCACTCACAGCTTTATCAGTCAGCGATGTTTTTGAGTTTCCCTTCCTTCTGCTTCTTGAATTCAAATTTTTAGATGTCGATGACATTTGATTCAAAATCTGAAAAATAGTAAAATTCATCGGAAAAGGTGACTTGTTCTAATCTGTTTTCCATGTATTTGCTATACCAGCCGCAAATGCCCTTTAAAAAAAAGATCTACCAATTGAACACTTCCATAATCCACTTTGTTCACATACGGCGTTTCATAAGCCAGCTTAAAAAGCTTGCTCAGAAAAGGCACATATTCACCTTGCATAAGCTTCTTGATATTTTCATCGAATTCCTTTGAAAACTTTTCTTTTTCTGTCATAACCTTAAGAAAAAGAAATTATATTCAAGCTTTATCCATTGTAAATTCAACTTTTTTTAGTCGCAACAAAATCAAATCATATCTCGTTCAAACATCATCGAATAGCGCCACCAACTACCTAGTTGCTATCACGTTATTCTGACTACAACTGAGAAGGTAATGAACGCTGCATACAGTTTTTCTAAATTCTTCACTTTAGATTTCCTGTATTAAACCAAAAATAAAACGACTGTATGATAAGCAGAGAAGATGAGAAAACTATCAAAAATTTTGGCAAGCCGCGAAAAAATATTCAAAGCTTTGATCATAAATTTTACAAGTTGCTTCTGAACTTTTAAATTGACATTACAAAATTATCAAACAAAGAATTACTGATTCTGGTTTTTGCCCATATTTCTGCCAAGGTAACGTTCCACACAACCAGTAAAGTATGTTGTATCCAAGTATTTCCAAGTCACCTCGAAATGAAGGAGAACAACCACGATGAGCATCCAATGAAGTAAACAACAAAGTTCCGTTATGAGCTGAAAAATATACAATAGTTTGCTAAAATAAAGCATTACTAAAACTGAACAATTCCTCATTTCAGAATCATATCCAAAAATACAGATTGTACCCCTTTTTTTATCCGGTTTGTCGACATTCCCTTTGGCCAACCTTGCAAGTCCAAAATCGACCAAAAAACATCTGGAATATTCGTTTGCTGATGCCAACAAAATGTTGTCTGCCTTTAGATCACCATGCACGTAATCCTGAATAGCTACCAATCTGCCAGAAAGCCAAAAGACCGAAACTTTGATAATTGTGATTTCCATTTCAAGTTAGAAAAGTCTTCTCTTTAGAAAACGGTTATGGAAGGAAATTATTTATTACAATCTACTGGAACTGATGCATTTGGGACTGTGAAGACGGAACACCAACGTGGTCCTGCATGTATGATAAGCAATCGACACATTGTTTCGCAACAGTCAATATTAAATCCATGTCCAAAATACCACCATTTGCTATACGATATGTTTCCAGAGATTTCTCATAGCGTGGCATAATCAGAAATCGTAACTTCTCACCATTATATGTAAATAAACCGCTACTCACGTATGGAGGTAAACCAATATGGTTGATTTCTGCAAAAAATCTTCAAATGAAAATAAAACATATATACATAATTAGAATAGAATATGGGTGACTTTTTTTAATTATCTGAAACATGCTTATAATTTCGTAAAATTAAAGTCGAGAAGTCAATTAAACAAACTTTTCTTATCCAACCAAGTTGCAAGCTTTTGCGGTGTTAGGATTCGTTGAAAGACTGTTATTTCTGTGAAAAGTGGACCATTTGCATGCGGTTCAATTTTGATCGCAAGTGAACCAGCCTTGTCATATTCTTTACTATCTTCCTGAAATTTATTTTGTCGGAAGAGTGCATAAAAAGAGATAGCATAAAGATGACGAATCGAAGAAAATCATATGCTGAACATATAAAAAGAAAAATATTCATATTAGTGGATCTGAATATAAAACAATTCAGAAAATAAAACATTTAGAAGATATGTTCAGGAATATAAAATATCTAAAAGATAGAGAAATACGAAATTATAATTGGAAAATAAATTTTGAGTATATTTCTATTCTTTAATAGCAGACCGAATATTTGGTAAGACAGATAATAAAAAATCGTAACAATAATTCTATAAGTAAATTTTATCAGTGTCTTGTGCAAGATACATACACATGCACAATAGTGAATTTCTATTTCTAACTCATATTCAAAGCTTATTTCAAATCTTAAAAACTACTTGTCTTCCGGAGTAAATGCGACCAAAACCACCGCGTGCAAATTCTTTTTCAATGACAAATCGGTGTTTGAGAGTATCTGTGATAACTGTTTTCTCCACAACAACACAAGCCAATTCATGTGCTTTTTTCCGTGATAATGGCATTGTCTATAAAAAAAAAAAGACAAAACGAAGCTATGTTAAACCAAAATTATTAAATTTTCGAATGGTTAAATAACTGACAGAGAATTAATCGATTTCAAGCATAATGTAAGCACAAAAATTTTTTATTATTTTAACATAGCATTGAAATTTAGGAAAGAGTAGTGCTAATTAATTCTCTCTTCACTTATCTCGTACAACAAATCTTCACATTATTTCTGAAAATATCAAAAGTATCAGAGAGAATCCTAAAATAATAACTTTGACATTTTCATCACCAAATCATCTCTTTTCCTAATGCTCTCTCATAAATCTTATCAATCTCTGCTACTCACATTCTCCATTCATATTCGCTATCACTCTATCATTCACCATTCCTCTCTGTTCCCCTCTGAAATTACACTATCAATGCTAACATCTTCTAATCTCCCTTTTTTCAAATTATGCTTATCAAACTACCATAATTGAAATTTATCGAGCAGGTTCTGCTACTAATAGCCAAAAATCAATCCCTTATTGTGTTATCAATGATTTCTTTCTTTTGTTTTTTGTTCTTTTTTTTTCCTTTAGAATTTGGATATTTTCTAGTTTGATTCTTTATAGATATATATAATATTTAATACTAACATATTAATCATTTATATGTTCCTAATTAAGTATATATTATTTGCTATGCATAAAAATGGTTAAAATTTGCTAGTGGAAGAGGAAATCAATTAACTGATAATGTACTATATCGAATGACCGGAATATTTAACTGAATTACCGGACTGCTACACTTCTCAAATAGACAAATTTCACCGGAATGACCGAATGTGCTTGTATAAATGAACTTTATACATTTTGCTGTATGATGTTAAAATTGATGTTCTATCTTATAAATATTGCAATGAATTAGAAAATACATAGATTATACATATTTCGGCATCAGTTGACTTCTGCATTTCAGTGAAATTAGATTTGTTTGAGAACATTTGCGAAATTTAAAAGGTTTTAAATTGCTGCTAAAATATTAGTATGTCTTAACTCGTTGCTTCAGCGAAGCTTTCCACTCCGACGGCAGTTTGTACTGCCTGAGAATGGATGTCTCAGATACGCTTGATACGTCGAATACAACGGATACGATTATCGAGAAAACAAATAAGTAATGGTTTCAATTCTAACTAGTTGTAGAAATGATTTCATTAGTTGTTTTGGTTACAAGTATGCAATTAATAAACAGAAAATGTTTCACTTATCCAAGAATTCGTTCAGAAACTTGTAAAGATTGCATTCCAAAGAGTTAAGATATTGATTTTTTGGAAGATGCGATGATAAATTTATTCTTGATAATGCCAAATATTTACAGAAACATATTTTTAATGCGAAATATTTTTAGGTTGAAAATTAGTTCAGCAGTAGAAAGTAAAGATGAAAGCAGTAAAAACAGTTCATGTACCTCGAAGGCACCACTTGCCAAAGGTACTTCATGTTTGGAACATGGAATAGGAGTTCCTTCACAGCAGACAAGTACAAAAGTATGGTTATGTTTTCTTATATTATATTTATACTTCCACATTCATATGAGACCCCTAGTGGATTCGGGAGTAATTATCATGAAGCTTTAAGGCTATTATTCATTCTTTGCATTGGTTCTACTCGCTATATTTTGCTCTAGTTCCGTTCCATTTTAATTCGTCTAGTCTTTCGTAATGCTCATCATCTTCCTACATGTTTCTGGGAATATATTTTGCTTCTATATTTCTTATCATTTCTTATTGTGATAACTTTTCAAGTTTAATTTCATAGAAATCTTTACACTAGTATTAGTAAAATTCCTTTTCAAGTTCCTTAAATTGTAATGAGCCCTAGCTAATGAAATAGTTATTTCACTACCATCCCCAAGTGTTTTAGAAAAAGAGGCCTGCCTCACCAAGAACAGATATGAATTACCTTAGACTTATCAACGTTTCAGGTATATTATCATATCGATGACGAAATGGTGCCATATTGTACTGATGTCATGGTGCCGCCCGATAAAATAACACTTGGTGACTTTAAACGTGTGTTAACACGATCAAATTTCAAATATTACTGTAAAGCTCCTGCTCCCGATTCTGGAGTTTTTCCGTAAGTTCAAATATTTTTCCTGCTTTATTTAAAAGTAATTTGTGATAATGGCAAGCTGTTTGCCATTTAGTTAAGACTTGAAATTTTATCTTTTAAAGTCTTTAATGTTCAGTAGAATTATTAATAGCTGTACAATATTTTCAGTTTAAGCGATCGGTAATTACAAATTCAAATTTGAAGTCATTTTAAGAAATAGTATAAGATGTGAAATGAAAAAAACTATTTAGTGAAGTGAAAGTGGAGATACGTGATGACAATGAATGTTTACATCGGTCGGCGAATGGTCAGTTTGAGCTCTTTTTGCTTACATCAGAAGGTAGCAGTCATTCTGATGGTTCTTCAGGCCTTCCACTGAAAAGTGCGCGACTCATGGTAAGTTGAAGCTAAAGAATTTTTGCTTAATAAGTCTTTTTTTTGTTCGCGACGTAATCATTTCAACAATTTCAGTACTTATTAAATTGTAATTAGCTGGAGGCATGTTTAATATAAACCAATGAAGATAGAAAAGAAGGCAACTTTTAAGAGTAATGTAAAATTCAATTTTGATTAATGTTATTTTCGGTCCCGGGCCCAGCACCAACCATGTATCCTGTTGGAAGTATGGCTTATCGCCAAGCTGTGCAACAATTTGACCAGAGCAGTAATTTTTTTTTTTTTAATGTGTGATTGTTCAGTTTTCAAAAATTATTTTTCGACCTATAATTGTTCATTGTGAAAAAAATTTTTTAGTGGCATCTACAGATTCGGATTCTTTTATCAGTGACATGAGAGCTCTACCAATGCAAGTAAAGGGAATATCAAGGCGACCATTTCCGCAACAGTACATTTCGCAAGGTATGCATCTTAATATTTCTTCTTACTTGGTAGATTCTCATCTTCAAGAGTCATTAGACTGCAGGATCTCTATAAGTAGGAGTTAACATACTGTTCTTTTTTTGTGATCCAACTTTTTGGAAGTTTCTGATTGCGGTTTAAGTTTAGTTTCCTTTAACTAAGTACCGCGAAATGATATCAAGTATGCTTTTCTGAGGAATTTCATTTTGTAATTTCAGGACACCGTGGAGGTCGACGGTTTGAAGATTCAACGTTGGGCTCTGAAAGTGACGCACGGTTATTCTCGGATGATGACGACCGTTCTAGGTTTTTTATACCAATTTTTTAAACTATATAGAGAATATACCTATTAATTGTATGTATATTAGTTATGAAAGCTGTAAAATACAATTACGAATCAAATTACTTCATTGATTTGCAATTTTTCTCTTTAGATTAGTAAAAAATTAAAACAGTTATCGATTTCTCTTGACTTGTTTGTCTGTTTATCAAAAATGAAATTATTTGAAGTTTGAAAAAAATTCAGAGTTTCAACATCTACCGACATCACCAGTGTTTCTCGACAACATCATGCACCTGCATATCGTAAACGCCGAAATCGTCGACGATTTCGTCAACCTTCAAGAGCCTCATCTTTTAGTAGCATAACAGAAAGCTCAATGTCGTTGGATGTTATCACAGTAACACTAAATATGGATACGGTGAACTTTTTGGGTATCAGCATTGTTGGACAGAGCTCGTCTCGTGGTGATAATGGCATTTATGTGGCTAATATTATGAAAGGTAATTGATTTGATAATATTAACTGACTTTTCAAAATGGCAGTCCCTTGATTCTGGGATATTTATCTTTGGTAAGATTGCACTTCAGCTTTAATATTTATTGACATTTAGGTGGTGCCGTGGCATTAGATGGACGAATTGAGCCAGGCGATATGATTTTACAAGTAAACGATATTTCGTTCGAAAACTTCACGAACGATCAAGCAGTTGACGTTTTGCGTGAATCAGTTGCACGGCGAGGGTGAGTTTACAAGTTTTAACGTAGTGATACACGATTAAAACTTTACGGAGGTATTTGCAAATGACCTTGAAGTTGACATTTTAAATAAATCTTTTTTGAATTCAATTTTTGGTTGGAGAATTAATTCTATGTTTCTCATAAACATGACGCTGCTTTTCAGACCAATTAAGTTAACAGTAGCTAAAATGTGGGATAGTGGACCAAGAAGTGCGTTTACTGTTCCACGACATCGAGATGAACCAGTGCGACCTATTGATACCCAAGCCTGGATACAGCACACCAATGCTATGCGAGGAATGCCATCTATCCTCGAAGGTTTTTCCTTTTTTTTTACTTAATATTATACAAAACTTTAATTTCTGTTTCGAATATATCAGATGTTTGTCACTTTTCAAGGTTTTAGACTTTCATGACATTTAACAAGTTTGAATATTGCCAAAAAGTCTTTCAGGTTCTGAAGGCGCTCCAACTCCAATACCTGGTCAGTATGGTCGACCTGCAAGCAGCAGCACTGCAACATCGAATGGTTCTGTTCCGAACACTATTGTTGGAGGAGGTAAGGACTTTCAGATTCCACTTTAAGAATATTTTTAGGCAGTGTTTCATAATATTAAAAAGGCGAGCTTCAAATGTTTATTTGCTTGATGTTTCAAAAATTTTTTACTTTGCTTTTATCTATACTTTTATTTGTTTTTCAGCTCATTTTCGGTTAGATGCTATGACGGACAAGAAAAAAGTTGTTCAAATGATGGTTATGCCAAATTCTGGCTTAGATATTAAAAATCGCACATGGCTTAAGATTCCAATTCCGATGTCTTTCCTTGGTAAGATTTATTTGTCTCGAAACAGTTAATGCTGATTCTTCATTAATTGTTACAATCTGTCAACATCATTGAATAAGTAGCTAAGAATAAGGAGACTACTGAAAGTTCATTATCTTTTCGTATTTGTTTTTACGATCAAATTTCGGTTGTGAGTACTTACTTATTTGGCAGAGACCATTTCTTTCGTTTACTAGTAGTTTTTCTCTGGGCATTTGAATTGTAATGCATTGAAATCTGAAATGAAATTAGCAGCTGAAATTATTTTTCTCTCTGTCAAAAGTCAACATTGTTAATATTAAAATTAAATTTAAGTAGAATATTTAAGTAAACTAATTGATATTTAAGTAAAGAATGTTTTTATCTTGAAAATTCCGGTGTCTTAAAAATTCCTTGCAATGTTTTATTATTTTTAGGCAGTGATTTGGTTGATTGGCTGATGGAACATGTTGATGGGCTCCGTGATCGAAAGGATGGACGCAAATTTGCTGGCGAGTTGTTGAAAGAGAAGTTAATCAGTCATGTGGTCAATAAAATTACTTTCACTGAACAATGTTACTATATTCTGGGTGAAGAATGTGCTGGTTTGTTTTTAGAAAATTGGATAAACTTTATCTTGTTTGAATGAAGTAAAATATAGCTAAGTTTTTAACCATTTCTTAAACTTGTTTTGAACCGAAAAATTTTACGAACTGTTGAAATTATCAATGATTTAGAATTTTGTTTTTTTTTTTTTTCTCTTTTCATTTCTTCCATTATCTCCATAAGATTTCTCATCCTTCGCTTCTTTATTCTGAAAAATTATACTCAATTTAAGATTATGCACGCTTGCGGCAGAATCCTGGCGGCGATGATCCGGGTGTTCGAAGTGAAGTGGGTTCAGTATTGCCACCACCACCACCAGGACTTGTTGCTGCTGCTGCAGCACAGCAAAGTGGACGTGCTTGGCCTCAGCCAACGATGATACCGCAGAGTGCACCTTCAATGGTAAGCGGTATTGAAAATCCAGCGAATGCTGATGGTACCACGCGATTCTATTTAACTAATCTTTAGAATAGTCTTGCGACCGTAATATGTTGTTGTTTTTATCATTATTTTTTTCTAAGCGTTCCTTTTTAATTTGTATATTCTTTAGAAGTCTGCTTTTAGTTACATATTTATGCTATTTTGAAATGATTATCTCCCCGCATTTGCGATTTTCGCGGTTTCAGAAGTTCAAAGTACCAGTAGAGAGAATGAATCAAGTTGCACTAACTCTTTAATTTCGTTTCGTTATTTAAAATGAATTCGTTTCAGAAAGAATTCTTGCATTATATTAGACAGATCCAACTACGCAGAAATGTTATTTCTCATAAGATTTGTCATCTATCATTTCCCTACTCTAAATCTTTTACAGTATTGTTATGGATTGGTGGGTCGGTCTGTATGTCATGACCCGTTATTCTTAACAATGAGAATGTTTTGGGATCAGAAACTCTCAAAAATTCTAGATTTGACGTGTTCAGCAAAAACTTATATTTGTATCAAATATATTTATGATCAGTCAATTAATCTCTGATTTGTTTGTTTAATTAACACCACCGTCTGTGTTTTTTTTTTCTTTTTGCTTTTGCTGCTAGTTACACAATTCTGAATGTTTTTCTAGCTGCTACTAATGCATCAAAAATTTTTTTTTATTTTGCAGAAAAAAAACCAGCTTAGTCCTTATTAAAACTAAAATCTTCTGAGAATATATATAATTCAAATCAAAAAATTATCAAAACACATATGATTTGAAGGATATGTTCAGAGCATTGACAACTATATTTAGTAATAACTGTAGAAGACAACATAGTAGAAGCATACTATGATTTATTTTTTGATTTTTTGATATGATTTATTTTTTAGATGAATTTTTACTACTTTCATGACGGTATTCGTAGGTTCCTTTTTGTTGGCTAAATTCTAACTTTTATGCCAAAATTTAACTACAAATAAGCTGGATTTAAACGGTTTGACTCGATAGATAAATTAATTATAATTATATTTCGTTCCATAAAGCGGATAGTGAGGCCTTTCATTCAGACGGGTAGATTATATTGAGTTTTTTGATTTCAAAGGTTTTTTTCTTGTAGTCTACTCTTTCGCAGTTCGTCCTTCATGCATTTTTTATTTTGTATCTAATTTTTCTTGATTTTAAATATTGCATCAAATAGAACTTTTGCATGAATTCTAATGCTGTATTTTAGGTAATTCTCATCAACTAACAAGATTTTATCGTAATTTTTTATGCTTCATATGATTTTAATTCACTTCTTTCATTTCATCAATAATATAACAAAAATAACAATCGCATGTTTCCAACAACAATTGCACATACCTTTTTTAAATGTAATTTCTAGAGAGCATGTTAAGTTAGATAGGCTTGTTTAGTAATGCGCTTTTTTTCAATTTTTATCCAGCAGGACTGTCCAGTAATTTAAGTGTAGCATGTAGATGGTGATAGAATTGTGTGTTGAATATGACTATAAAAGAATATTGTAGA
This sequence comes from Brugia malayi, assembly GCF_000002995.4. NCBI lineage: Eukaryota > Metazoa > Nematoda > Chromadorea > Rhabditida > Onchocercidae > Brugia > Brugia malayi. Next base: position 2,364,275 of record NW_025062476.1, on the reverse strand, counting down.
AATAGCTCTCGTTTCTCACTCTTAATATTACCTAATTCATTTGTTGATGAAGTTTTTGCTAGTGTCAAATTTTATCAAGACTAAATATTTCAAAAATGCTATATCAAATAAATAGGATAACACTTGCTTTTGCGCTTTATAATATTTGACAAATATTTTTAAATGTAGAGGGTTATATATCAAAAATATTAGAATAAAAGCTACCATATCTTTTTATAAAATGATGATGGAGTTAAGCTCATCTCATTGATTATTTCATCTTTTGAAAATTCATTTGTAAATGAAATTGCTTAACACTGCAAAGTTCGTTATTAGTGATAATTTCTCAATTTGAGATTTCTCTTAAAAGCAGAAGATGGGTAAGCCAAGTAAATAATAACTTACTGACTTCTAATTCCAGAAACATTCAATATCTCAGCAAATAACATTACCGAAGATAAAAAATAAAGTTGTCACATTAGGGGAGAAATGATTATTTGATTTTGTGCACTGCTTATTCCATACACTTATTTGGAAATTATATGTTATGCAAGTTGTTTCTTTTCTTTTCTTTTCTTTTTTTTTTTTTTTTTTTTTTTTTTTGTTTTCAATTCATTCGTTACTTTTTTTTTGCTTTCTCTGCAATTGGGATATGTCAGTTCTTTGATATGTCTATGGCATGTTGTTATTATCATAAGCTGATAGTAACTTTTGTTAGTAGTATAAATGTATGTCAAAGTAGATTCTGCCACATGCGCTTTGCTTCATTAAAGAAGAACAGCACAAAGTTTCACACATGAGAAAGAGAAGAGAAATTTAATCCTATACATACTGATCAAGAAAATAGCAAAATTAGTAAAGTAGATGATGTAATAGTTGATTCTTGGTAAGTTCCGAGCAATCTTATTAGTTTTTCTTTAACATCCGGGGTCGAGCATTTTATTGAAAGGGAATGTTAAAAAAAAAAAAAAAAAATAGAACAATTGTGGGATGATCAATTTCTAAGTCAAATTTTAGACATGTCAATAAGAAAACCACAAATTACAAGTACAATCTTATTATGTAAGCTTTGCACTTTTACTTCAAAAAAAAAAAAAAAATTCACTATTTGCACAAATTTGCATGCTGCAGTTAACGCCGGTTAAATTGTTTGCATGAGTTATGATGACAATTTGTAGCAAATTAGTCTAATTTGGGAAAATATCAATACAGCTGCTTATTTATAGATTTTATCAGTTGTAATCGAAATATTTAATAACATTTGAATATTTCCATTAAGTAGCTGTAGCAAAAATTCACAACAGATTATTTTCATAAATTGAATTCATAAATTGTAAAAATGATTACTATTTAATTTGGTAAATTATTAGATTTTTTTAGATTACAATTACATATTTCATTATTACTATTCAAATTTAGTTTTGTTCAGACTAACATGACATACTTAAAATGTGATAAACTTAGGTAAGTGGTTATGCATCAATGCCGTTAACACTATATCCAAATCAACAACCATACGTTGCAACCAACGTCGCTATACCATACAAAGGTGCTGAAGCTACCGGTTGTGGTCCAGATGTGCACAGTCAAACGAGTAGTAACGATGGTTCAAGTGGAAGCGAACAGAGACGGGGGTACTTTTTTTTAATTTCTCTCTCTCTCTCTCTCTCTCTCTCTCTTTATCATCGCCTTTGCAAGGGAAGAAAATTATGAAAGAAAGAGATTGCAGCAATTCTTTTAATTTGCAGAGTTGAAATTAGAATTTAAATCTGCAAAATTGAAATTAGAATTTAAATCTGCAAAATTGAAATTAGAATTAAAATAATCGTGCAATATTTCAGACGTGCAATTTTACCACCTGTACCTATGCCATCAGCTGTTCATTCAACTGCGTTTTCATCTAATATTCAAAAAGGGACATCAGTATCATTAGCTGCAGGTTCATCTTTTGGAATGGTAGCAACAAATCGTTTAGAAGAAATGCCACATGATTTGGCATCCAGTCGACAAAGTTTTCGAATTGCAATGAGTCAACCGTTTGAATTCTTTGTTGATAATTTATAGCTTCTCTAATTCTTACCGAATAATACTTTTATGCTTTGTTTTTTTTTTTTTTTTTTTTTTTTTTTTATTCTTTGCTTATGTTTAAGCTAAGAATTTTTTTGACACAGGGTACTGGAAGAGATATCTACTCTTCACAAATCAAATACTAATTATCATTGGAAATATTTTCATACAAACAAAACACATTAATGTGGAAATTAATTAAATAATTAAAGTAATTCATAGAGATGTATTTTGAGACAACTTTTTTGTAATTTGGTAGTATGTTTGTGTTATAGAACAGGTATACGATTTTAATACATCCTTCGTAGAATGATTACATCGGAATTTGAATCTGAAAAAAAATTTCCTTGGCAAAATGCATTTGCATTTTTTGCAATTAGTTTTGCAGATTTATCGCTGCTCACTTTTGTATTTTCTAATATAATTTGTAATTGCAATGAGTTTTCAATAATTTTCCATAAAATTGTTTCATAGCACAAATACATGATCCACAAATTTTCAATTATTGTAAAAGTAATACTATAAGAAACTTTTTAAAGATTTTTTTAAATCCCAGTTGCATTTGCATATTTTATTTGCTTACTTCTTTCATGTGAAAGTACTTTTCAAGTAATTTGCTATCATTGTTTTTGTTATTAATATCTGCTGAATATTGATGCAAATTTGATTGAACAATTTTCGAAAAACTTGCTGAGAATAAAAACAAACCGTTATCTTTTATAAATTATAATTAGACTAATTTCTCACTTCGTCAATTACTCCTGTGTTTTCTTTTTTAGATACATTGATATTTGAAGCTTACTGCTTCGATCATTTGTGTTTAGATATTTGCAATTTTTTGAACTGAAATATTTTTGTTCTTCTATTAATAAAAAAATATTGAAATGATAGATTTTATTAACATAATTCATTGCAGTTAATAGCAATGGTAGTAATTGTGATAAATGCAATTTTTAAAAGAATATTTTGTGCAAAAATCAATCATTTACACATATTATCTTCTAACTTTCTTGCATTCTTCATATTTTACCTTTTAATTTAAATTTTTGAAAAGTTTTGAAATAACATCATGCATTTCTTATCAAATTCAAAAAAAAAAAGAAAAAAAAAATTAACTTTCTATTTTATGAAGTCAAAGAATTGCACAAATTTGACAATTTTTTACTTCGTTATGCTCCAGGCCTTCTTCCAGCTCAGCGTAACCATCAATGGAATGTTTGTTGATATCTGGAAAATTTTTTTTATATTTCCAAAGTTTTTATATTTATAATAATTTTAGCTGAACTTATTAATTTATAAATTGAATTTACTTCATTTAATAATGGCAGATTGGAAAGAAATTATTATAAATGAGCAAAATATTTGCGTTAATGTGATTACTTAAGTGAATAAATTAAAAAAAAATTCAAGAAATACTTCTTTCAATTCCAATAATTTCCCAAATTGATTTTTTAGCACTTGACTTCAGGAAATATGTTTCCATTACACCCTTATTTTTAATCTTTGTCATACCGCGATATTCAAAAATAAATTTACCCGTTCTTTGAGCGCATCTAAAAATTTGTAAAAATTTGACTACCATTTTTTTTTTTTCTTTTTTTTGCATTCTAATGAGAAATCTTGGAAATTAGATATTATTAAAAATTAGATATCATTTCTCTGAAATATTATTGATTTTCAAATTAATTTGCCATTCTTTTCAGCATCTACAGATTAGCAAATTTCATTTGGAATTTTCGAAGTAATTTAAGAGACAAACTCGAATGAAGCTTTGCTGCAATGAATTTTCCCGGGTACTCCATGACTACCCATACGTGATGCAGTATTCATCGTATCACCAAAAAGACAATATCTGCAAAATCAAATTTTCAAACTGCCCAGTGAAAATTTTTTTTACAAATTCTGGGAAAAATTTTTCTTTGAGTTTTTTGATTATTAATTAAACTTTCTTCTTAAAATATATTACTACTAATAATTTGATCCAATAAAAAGATTAAATGTTTTAAATTTGAAAAATTGTTTGGTATTTATAAGAGAGAAAGAGAGAGAGAGAGAGAGAGAGTGACAGAGAGAATTAGATATTTTCATTTTTGGGATTTTGGTTTTTTTTTTTCTTTTTCCAAAAAAATTTTTAGTAAATGGTATACCTAGGCATTTTCTTGCCAATTACACCAGCCACAACTGGTCCAGAATTGATACCAAGACGAATTTGGAGTGGTTTTCCAGTAACCGGATCGATAATGGACCGTGTTTCAAAAATCATACCAAGTGCTGCATCACATAATATTTCACAGTGATTATCGGTCTGTTCCGGAATCCCTCCCACTGCTACATATGTATCATCAATTGTTTCCACTTTAAATGCCTTTAAAAGTTTGATATTTGATTCAAGTTTTTATCATAAACAAGAATGCTATGTTACAGTAACAAATCCGGAAATCTTACGGAATGTTTGTCAATCAAACGATCAAGCTTTACAAACAATTCGTTCAATAATTTTATGATTTGTTGTGGTTTGCAGCTCATAACAATGTTATAAAAATTTGGTACATCACCGAACATTATTGTTACTTCCTGATATTCACCTAAATTTAGCAATTTGACAACATAAATATTCGTTTGTAATATTTAAATTAAAATGCTAATTAATTTTAACTTTTATGATTTTATTCTCAGCTAACTCATCCATAATTCATAGCAGTAATAATTTTTCCCAGAAAAAAAGAAATTAATTAGAAGAGCAACAAAAAAAAAAAAAAAATTGATAGTTTTAGATATGTATTAGAAGAAAGAAAAGAGAAAAAGAATTATTTCTTAGCTAAAATTTAAGTTCAAATTTGGGATTAAAAAAAAAAAAAAATTTTTTTTTTTTTCAAACAAAAGTTAAAGTTAATAAAACTCACAAGCAGTAACCATTTTGCCATTAAGAAGTTGTGAAGTAACAAATGTTGGTAATAACTGATGCAATAATGTTTCTGTTCTAACTCGTTCACATTTCATATTTTGTTCTTGCTCCTCCATTTGAGCATTAGTTACTTGCAGTTGCATGCTGCAAGCTAAGAATGAAATTATTTACTAGAACTATTTAAAACTATTCTAATCTTATTAAATAACTTTACTTACTTCTTCTCAATACTGGAAAGTCGTTGTTCATTAAGAAATACAACATCTCTAGTGAAATCGTGCACTGGCATTTCATCCAGACGTATTCCATATTCAATTAATTCCGAAATAGTACTTACATCTGGTGAACCAATGTATAATAAACAATTTTCCTGTTCCAAAACAATCATTTGTCCTTTCAATTTTAACTTTCGTTCCTGATTTGTAATAGTTCTAAAAAAAAAAACTGATGAAATATATTATCAAATATTAACTAATTACTTTTCAATATACAATCAACGAATATTTCGATATTAAATTGATAAAGAAACAAAACATTGATATTACTATCAGATGTTGAGATGAAAACAATATAAGTCTTTATAATTCATTAACATTTGATGCATTTCTAATAAAATGTAAACAAATTACCGAATATTGCTAAAATTTTCATTGTGAATTACTGCTTTAAATTGTAGAATGAATATTGCACTGATAAGATTACATATGTTATCAAAATTGAATGATATCAGTGGCCAAATGATATCAAATATGCATTCCAACGGTGTACCAGGTGCTAATAATTCCATTGAAATGTGTCGACTGAAATAAAAACAAAAAAGTAAAGAAAGAAAAATGAACAGAATGCTTATCAAATTAAAAAAAAAAAAAACTTACTAAAAACCATTTCCGCATTGTATTAAATTACAGTTTCGATCAGCTATGAAATGAAATGGTTGTAAGGAAATGAAATCTGCTTTGTTTACTTGTAATATACCACCAACATTTTCATTTAAAGATTCACTCCATAATAAGCTACATTGTGTTAAATCCTGAAAATTTTCTTGATTTCATTGGATTATTTATTCCGGAATATATTTAGAGCATTGGAAAAATAGTAAAAACTTGAATAACTGCTGAATGATTTAAGTATATTTCAAATAAAACACAAAATTTGTAAATGAGAAGAAAAAAACAGGGAACGATGCAAATTTGAATTTAAAAAATCTCTAAGATAGACTCAAGGAAATGTAATGTTCCTCACAATGACCAATGTTACATTATTTGCAACTTTTCATATCACAGAATTAAAAAAAAAAAAAATGAAATTTACAATTAAAATAAAATTGAATGACAAACAAACTTCAATTTTATAAACAGCGTATTCTTGCTGATAAACGTCATCTGCATACTGCTTATCATATTTATTTAAATCAATAAGTGTAATTTTTACTTCCATATTGAAGAATTTTTTTGCTACTTTACGTGCTGCACCTATAATATCAGATACTTTTCAAGGAATGATTTTAAATTTTCAAGTAAATTTTAAAATCTTTCAATCAATTTTTTTTTTTTTTTTTTTTTTTTTTTTTAATAATCTGAAGTTAAGAGCTATCCACAATCTCACCAAGTGGTATGTTGATATCTGACAATTTATTCTTTATAGTGATTTTATCACTAATTCAGAGAATATCTGCCAAATGATATTTAGTAAATGCAAGACCATTCTCGCTTGCTGTCTCGAGAAATAGCAATACTTTGGAAAATAATCTCGAGAAATAGCAATACTTTGGAAAATAATTTTAACTAAGTAATGGAATAAGTATTTTGTTGGCTTACTTGATATAATTGAAATAGTTTTTTTTTAAGCTTATTTTTTTAAGCCTTTAAGCTTATTAAAGTTTTTTAATATTAAAAATTATTAGCATCACTAAAATTGTCGTTATTCTTTGGTTTTAATTATTTAAATGCTAACCTTTAGCAATAAAATGTGTTCCATGTTGATTGCTATAATAATGAAGCAAAACTGAATTGCCACCTTCGTATTTTTCACATCGAAATAGCGGTCCTCTTATGGAATTTTTGTAAACAGCAAAACTTATAAAATGATGCAATGAATTTAATCCATTGAAAAAATTCTGAAACTTAGTTTTGAGTTAAAAAAAAAAAAAAAAGAAAATAATTGCTTGAACTTAAATGAGGTTAGAATGAGAGTAAATTGTCACCTAAGATAGATATTAGGTGACAATTTAAAATTATAGCTTTTTCCCTGTCATTGATAATTGATGCATTAATTTTTAAGTCTTGTAGTGCTTCCCGAAAAGATATGAACCAATGATAAGAAAATAGTCCGCTTAAATAAAAAAGCTTATAGGCCTAAAATGGATGAAAAGTATGGAAAATTAAGGACAACTGCAACTGGCATCTAATAATAACTCAAACAATTTTCACTAAGGAATCTCGAGAAAAAAGTTACAAATCTGAAATGAATCTTTCATCTAAAAAAATTATACTGTAAGCTTATTTAAGGAATGAATAGAGAATAAATAATTTATAGGATGGATAAAAAGTATGGAAAATTAAGGATAACTGCAACTGGCATCTAATAATATCTCAAACAATTTTCACTAAGAAATCTCGAGAAAAAATTTACAAATCTGAAATGAATCTTTCATCTAAAAAAATTATACTGTAAGCTTATTTAAGGAATTTAATAGAGAATAAATAATTTATTGGAAGGAACACATACCATAAAATCAGGACTCATTGATCGTAGTAAATTGTCCCATCCATTGTCACAGAGATAGTCGATATAAAAGTCGCCCAAATTTTCCCAAAATTTGTCATATGTAAGACCTTCAAAGGCAATAATTATGATATTTTAAAATCAACAAAATGTTATTTGATTTTTTATCATTTAAAGTAATCTGATAAGCTTCAGCTAATATTTGTCGAAAAAAAAAAAAAAAATTTCTTTTATTTAATTTTTGATGTTAATTTAAAATTAAAATGAAATATTCCAAGTAAAAATTAGTTTAAAACAATTAGGCAAAGCTTTAAAATTTTCTTTTATTTTTATTTTTTTGATAAAATTCTAATTTTAGAATATATGTAGAACAAAAAAAAAAAAAAAAAAAAAACGATACATTTTTGATTGAAAAATTCTTGAAATCTTTCCAAATTTCCAAATCTTACCAGTAAATGCAACAATTCCAGTGATTAAGCTAAAAGTATATTCATCACAGTAATGATAGTGTTCGATAATGTCATCATCTTTTAAGCCAACTTTATCACTACAAAAATAAATTTTAACATTTCAATATGACACAAATTTAATTGATAAGAAATTTGTTTAACTTTTTTGAAGAACTTCTCACTCAATCATATATTTCTTTGAAAATGGATTTTTATTTAAATTCAAAAAGTCTTCAAATATTGTAATTTGGAGAAAAAGCAAAATAATGTTGGAATTTAATATTTGATAAATTTTGATTAAAAAAAAAAAACAAGAAATTTGTTAAATTCAATAACAAAACTTTAAAAATGAATTTTATCAAAACTCACAGAACATTGTTCCATGTCCTTTCGTCATATTTCTCGATGATGAATTGTCGAAGTACTTTGTGAATAAAACCAAACTATGTTTTAAAATATTTGTAAAATTTCAAAATTTCAAGAAACTAAAATAATTCTTTCCTCAAACTTGTTTTTTTTTTCAATGACAGACAGAATACTTAGTTAGAAAATTAGTGGTTGCAAAATTGTTTGAATTGAGTAATTAATTACTTAAAATAAGAAAGCAAAGCAGAAATGAAAAATTATTTTGTTCTAATCTAAAAAAAAAAAAAAAAAAAACAATTTGCTGTAAAAATTTAAAAAAAAAAAAAATATTACCATTTAATGCAAAAACTTTCTAGCGACTTATTTTTAGCGCAATCAGATTAATTAACTTTTATTTTCAGTCTCATTTTTAATTTATAAAACACGCAAACAATTTTTAGAATCATTTGGTTAATTATAAAGTATGTCGTTGGGATTAAATTAAATTTCTTCAAATAATTATTCAAAATTTCATTTATGAAATAATATTTGCAAAAGTATCAATGGGCGCATTATTTCTTGCATTAGTGTTTTTTCTCGAAGAGTTCTGTGACATATGTGACATGCAAAAAGAAAAGTAAAGTTATCCAGTAGAGATCATCGATCATTGACCTATCAAATTTTTTAGTTAATCACATGCTAAAATTAAAAGTTATATATGTGAAAACAACATTGCTTACTTATATGCTAGTCAATCACTCATTTTGAATGACTGAAAATGCAATCTTCAAATTGATTGCATTGCAGAAATGCAGCAATTTGCAAAAATAACTTTTATTGTTACTAATTTTTCAATGTAAAATATATTGCAGTAGAGCAAATTTTAAATCAAATTAAAAATTAATATTTATTATTGATTGATTTATTGATTGTATGATTCTATAATGATGATGAATTAATTTCCTGAAATTCATTCATATATGAAGAAATCAATTTCATTCATTTATGACAATCACCCAGCGAATAAATTGAATATAAAAATTCATTTATCAACTAGAATTAAACAAATTAGTTAGTATAAATCAGTGGTTACAAATTTTCACATATAATTTTAACTTTGTATATTCTTTAATATCCTAAAGTAAAAAGAGTAAAGTAAAAGGAATAGTAGGAAAGAGTAAAGCTATGCGATCCAGTAAAAATGGAAAAGTATTTTAAGGTCAAATGGAAAAATTAAGAAATTCATTCGCCTGAAATTTTTTTTTTTTTTGTAGAGCGAACTTTCGGAGATTTTTATTTTTGTCTGTCAGAAGTCGTTGAATAAACAATTGTTCTTTATCGATTGAGAAAGAGTTCAAACTTTAAGTTTTGCTTTGATTTTTTTTTGTTAAATTAGCTCATAAGACTATAAAATGAATAAATCATCGTTTACTGATTGATATAAATTTCTAATTTATGCGACAGCATTATCAGTTATACTAATATAAATGAATGAATAATTATACTTCTAATTGATATTGCTTTATAATTGCAAATATTTCGAAGTGATCTTTAAAATAAAATATTTTTGCTAGTAAAAAAAGGCATGAAAATGCGAGTGAAAATTTTAGCCAAAAAGCAAAATTTTTTCAATATTATTATTTGCTACCTTTAAGTAATCCAGCACTCCAATTACTTAATTAATCTCATTTTTCTATTTAAATTGTGGTTGAAAATTTGAATTAAGAAGTTTGTTTATAATCTATTTATAAATTAAGAATATTGAAACTTTCATCCAAAACTTACGGTATTTTTTTTCCAAAATTTGGCTACAGTAAGATTTGGTTACGGTAAGATTACAGTATTACGGTAAGATTAAAAAGACAGTAATATTACAGTAAAATTTAAACATTGTAAAACATTTTAATTAGCAAATATTATCAAAATCATTTATCAGCGGTAAGTAAGTGAATGTCAACTGGAAGAAATTGAAGAAAGTTTAAAGATTTACAGAAATAAATTAGGGATTACTTATTTTTGTAGTAAAGTAAAAGTAAAGTACGTGTGGTGACTAATCCTAAAAATCAAAGATATTTTGGTTAAGCGGAATTGATCGGACCATAAAATCCATTTAGGCTTGTCAATTTATTTGCTTGTCAAAGCACTTAGAAACACTCAGAAATACTTTCGAATGTGATGGATATGACCATATTCAGTGAGACATATTTCCCAATAAAGTGAAATGATAAATTTAAATCAAATTTCATAGTCTAATCAATTCATAAGCACAATCCTAGAATTCACTGTCCATCATTATTATATTTATTGGTCACTTACATATTTATTTTATGATGTCCACAACATATAGCACATAACGAAATTCGCTTCTAATATTTCAAAAATTTTGCTACCACGGAAATTGAGTATAATTTTACAGGAAAATACTGTTGGACATTAGCTATGTGTAAACTATATTAGAATTGGAATACATTTCCTTGCATCTTTTGGTTCTTCTCTCAATTTTTGTAATTTTTTGCTTTCCGAAATCTCAAGATTACCAGATTAGGAATTCCGGAACTTTCAACTGAAGCTACAATTATTATTTTAAACAAATAAGCCAAGAATTTGATTTTGGAAAAATAAAAAGATCATTTCAAAATATTTTTCAATTTGCTGATATGTTTATAAATATGATATGTAAGTTTTTAAAGTTGATTCATAAGCTTTTTTCTCTCTCATTTTTCGACATTTAAAATTTCAGTATTTAAGAAATTTTAATTCCATAGCATTCTAAATTACTCAAACACTTTTATATTGCGCAATTCTAGAACTATTCAAATAAAATTCCATCAAGTGAAAAAAATTAGTGAAATTAATTTAAATATGAAATTTGGAATGATGAATTTTCATAAAGGATAAAATGGATGAAATAAATTAACAAATTGAAGCATACACTGTTGTCCATTTTAATTTGCATAACTGTTAGCAAACAATAAAACAGATAAGATAAATGTTTTATAATAAATTGTATATGAGCTTAATTTTTAAAATTAAATAGCAAACAAAGAGCAAAGAAAGAGAATTAATTGATCGATTTCAAAAATGAGACCAATGAAGAATGAGCGAGCAATGCAAAGTGTATAATTAATCATGAAGATGCCCGCAGTGAACATATTAATGCAAATGTACCACTTATTTAGAATATCAAATATTTCTGATCACAGGTCACAGAGGAAAATAATTTATTTCAAAAAAAAAAAAAAAGCTTATCACAATAAAAACCAATTGATACCTTTTTTTTTTTGTGCTAAATAAATAGCAATGTTAAATTTAAACTTTTAATTTTATGAGCTTACAAAAATTCGTCTTTTATTTAACTTCATCATTTACGATTGATTGTGTAATTTTGGTTGTTTTAACAATTTATATATTTTAAAAATATTTGAATGTTAAATCCTAAAAAATTTAATGAATTGCGATGGTAAAAAAACTAAATTGTCTATGATCAAAAGCGTTTTTCTAAATGTGAAATATTTTTGCAACTTTTGTCTTTGAACTTTTGCGTATGTGTACACTTTTTTATATTGAGAGACAAAATTTCGAATCTCAAAAAATTCAGAAGCAAAGGAAAAAAAAAAAAGAAAAGAATTTTATTAATTTCTGTAAAGCTAAATTTTATTTGAACTCAAATGTTTTACTGGCAGTTCTCATTAATTAACTTATCACAAATTTTTCAACACAGTAGAAATGTGGAATGTAAATTAAGGAAGTAGTAATAAATATATTCCAATGAAAATAACTTGAATGACTGATTTTGAAGAAAGTTAACTTAGTCGAAATTGTCTCAAAATATAATAACATGACAGTTAAATGTTCTAAAAGTCCAAATGTATTGTTACAGGATAGGCTTGGCTCAATAATTTTTAATAAAACAAATTGTCAAAGTTGTGCCAAAAGTTGCAAATAATATCTTACTAAAAAGCTCCTATCAATAAAGAATTATCAAAACAATCAGACATAGTAAATAAACAAACATTAGATAATTATCATTTGCAAATATGCTCCTCAATGACTTTTTCACACGGTTGACAAATCACACGACAGCAATAATGAAATTTACAATTGCACCGATCCATGACTTTACGCACCCGCGTATCGAATCCACGATAGCAACACATCTAAAATTGAAGGAGTAGAATTTCATTGTAAATGAATATATAAGTAGTAATTAGTAGGTAAAAACAATAGAAATTTTTATAGCAAATGAAAAAAGAAAAAAAAAAACAGAAATAGCAAATCTCAAATTAATAATAAGTTAAGAAATTTGTTAATTAAGCTACCTCATTGGTAAAATGTATCTTATAATAATCAGAAATTAAAAAAAAAAAAAAAAGTTTCTAAATTACCAGGTCACATCCATCGATTCCGTGCGACGAAACATTACAGAGGCGGCCATGCGTTCCCAAAATACCATATTCCGGATCCGGCTCGCAATAATCCGGAGATGACTCCAGATAAACCTTCACATAATAGCAATGGTAAGGATATGAGTGAGAGAAAAAAAAAAAAAACAAGAACAGAAGTGAAGAATAACGAAAGATAATAATAACAATAATAGTAATAATAATAATTAATAATAATAGCAATAATAATAATTATAATTAATAGTAATAATGACATTGTCACTGCATGAATTGTTTTATTTATTGTGTGAAAAGCAAAAGAATTATAATTTATAACTTTTTTCCTAAGTTTACAAAAAGTGCAATTCATTTGTGATAATTGATTAAATGTATTGAATTAAAATTTATTTGCTACTAAGTTTGAATGTACCATAAAAATCTACGTAGTTTACGAGAAGTAGTTTCAGTAATTATTTGAGCTTAATAAATATAACAGAAAAGTGTAGCTTACGAGATCAGCTTTAGTATGTCTTCTGAAATTCACATTTTTGCGAACTATTATCGGTTTACTGTCTTCTTCGACGATTGCTACCTCTGTTGCACCATCAAACTTATCTTTGATTATCTTTCCAACTTCCCTATAAAAAATAGTTGTCTAGAGCTATGGCAGCTTCTTGATTTTGATTGATATATATATATTTTTTTTTTTAGTAAGCAAATAGCAAGCAGTTAAAAATGTTGAAATTTAAATTTAATTTCGTGATATCAATGCTAAATCAAAATCCTTGTAAAAAATTCAAAAAAAACTCCACGTCTCTTCTCGAATTTTCTTTTATTTTTACAAACCCTCAAAAGGAGGAAAAGATTTATTAATCTTTTGATCATCAATAAACTTTGAATTCAGAAAAATACTAACAAGTATCTGTCACTACTATGTCATTTGGGTTTTTTTTTTTTTTAAAAAAAAAAAAAAGTTCAAACCTTCTTAATATGGATATGAAGAGATTTACCTAAATGTTGGCATTGATTTCCAACATGTTTTCATTTCGCAGGAACCGCTCAATCCATGGCATTTGCACTGCTTCCGGGTGTTCAACTCCAATACCTGTTGTAGAAAAATGAATCAAAGACAGAGAAATGAATGGAGAGAGAAAGAAAGAAAAAGGAAGAATATAATCTGACTGATATTCAGCTTAACTACTAATTGATATTACTTCTGATGAAAAGAAGAAAGTATTCTCAATGTTTTGTTTACCTGTCTTCCAGCGTTGTTGTTATGCAAATTCATGATTTTTCGTTCGAGACTTTGATTTTTGCCTCTCTCAGCAGCATCAACGAAAGCTCTCGATACAGCAACACCGTATCGGACATTATCTGAGCATCCATTCCAGTTAAACTGATCCGTTCTTTTCAAAGCACTCAAATCGCAGCCACATTTATCGATGAGTCCCTTGGAACAGTCTCTGTAGTAGAGCTTTGTCAATGGACCATGAATTCAAGCAAATTAATCGTTCAGTCCGATATTTCTTGCATAACAGACCTTGTGATTCGATAAGCAATTCCGGCGGAAGAAATAGCATGAACAAAAGCAGCTTCTCGAGTACCACGATTTAAAATCATATCACCATAAACTTCCTTCGTATTTGGATTGATTAATGAGCAATTCCATCTATAAAATATATGAAAAAATTTTTAAATTCAAATATTTTTATTAGTATAAGATTTGAAAATTTTAACATAATTCTGAAGATAAAAATTACAAACTGAAGAATCGAAACTTCTGAAACTAGATAAATTTAATTGATCATTGTTTTAGTATTTAAATTTAATTTCCGAATTTAATTTTGTTCATATGTTAATTTATCATTTCAAACATCTTTAACTGATGATGTTTCTTGTGCTTGAATTAAAAAATAATAATTCGTTAGCAATAAAAAAAAAAAAAAAAAGAGGAATTATTTTCAACAATTAACAATGATTATCAGTGAGTTTATCAGTTGATTTCTCTGATTTCTGCAAAATTCGAAGTATTTAAAGATTATCTGTGACAAACAAACCTTCTCTGCTGGAATTGATACTGACATTCGGAATATGCCAATTGGGCACCGGCTCTTATGCTATCCATCTGTTCGATATTGCGTCGACAAAACCTTAACTGTAATATTCATCGTCACATACATTTACGATTTTATTATCGATGACTGAGATCAAAATAATTATCATAAAGGTATATGACTCATTGCAAAGGTCAACTATTCTGATTTGCTGCTATTCTTGTCACAAATTAAAGTGATCACAACGAATCAGATTTGAATTTTTGAATAAATGATTGAAAGGCAAGTAGCAGACAAGTATCATATATCACCACAAGTAAATTTTCTTTAAAAGTTTAGCTTTCAAATGAAGCTAAAAAATTGATTCTTCAGTATTGGACGGATTTCTCATCTAATAAAAATCCCGATTTTCATAATATTCAATTTTCCAGTGCTGATGAATTTGAAGTATAACCTGTTTGCGAGTAAGTCCATGCAGATGTCGACATGACCATTGTGGATGCAATCGATCTATCTTTGAACTGGATAGACTTAAAGCTCTAAAAGAAAAAAAAGGGAGCATTTTTTAATTTTTATTTATATTTAGTCGATGATAGATGTATGTAACGATTTATTCAAAAAAAGAAAAAAGATTGGCGTCAGTACATTTTAAAAGTTGAATTCCTCATTTTGTCTTTGAAGATAGCTAGAGATAGAAATATAACATCATTTCTGTCAACTGATTACGGAATGATATGTCAATCATCTTATCAGAAATCACCTTCAAGACATTTCTCCCTTTCAGTAAATGCGTAACAGTGAAAATAAAATGCGTATGCGTAAACGTACGTAAACGTACGCTTCACGTTTTGCTAAGCTTAAGGGATTGCAAATGAATTTTGCATTTTAGAAAGACTATTTTCTCCTACTGAGGAATATGCTACGATTGCAAAAATATGCATATGGATAGGATTGGGATACGGTAGTCTGTGACTTGTCACAGAATGTGAGGGGGCGGAAAAGAGAGGGACGTTGGCAAAATGAAATTGATGACTGTCTAAGGGAGGTGGGATGGGTTTTACTTCCTTCTGTTGCTCAAAAGGATTGCTGCTCGTATCATCGTCGTCGTCGTTGTCACCATCATTTGCTCAACAACCAATCGATTTCATTTGTCAAATGTTATCTGTCATTTTCGAAGGAAATTTTAAATCCACTAAAATGATGCTATCCACTTTCACTGATATTATTTAAGTGAATGAATGAATGGATGGAATAGTAGCGGAAGGTAAACGAGAATGAGAATGAATTTTAAATGATTGATCATTGCACTTGGACAATAATCTCATACTTATACTCTTGGCTCATTATCATTTGGCTCATTTTCCAACTATTTCAATATTTCATTTCACAACTATCACTATCACAAATGAATTATAATTTTTCTCGAAAGTGAAAAATTATCCGAACAAAATCATTCAAATTTTTAAAAAAATAAATGTTAAAAAAAAAAAAAAATTAAATTTTAGAAAAATTTTTACAACATACATATAGACGGTTATATTTCTTCTCGAGCAATATAAATATTTTCCTCTTATCATAAAACTAATTTAATAATTTAAAAGATTCACTAAGAAAAAAGAAACATTTCTTTTTAAAATAATTCATTACTATAAGCTAATATTTACTAATTCCCTTCCACAGAACTTTTCATGCATTCTAACTTGCATTAAAAATGAAAAGAAGAATTACGATCGATGGTAAAAATCTGTAAAAAATATACCAGAGTGGCGCCACCATAGAATTTTTAGCTTAAAAGTGGAAAAAAAAAAATATGAGATGTTCTGCTTTCAGAGCATTTTATATTTTTATTTGAGCAGAAAAAAAACTTCAAGCATAATTTTTGATTTTTATTCTTACTTTTCTTTTGAATAATATAAATTTTTGATTTAATCTACAGTTGTTTGCTAAATCTACAATTATTATTATTATTATTATTATTTGTTATTCATCGATACAAATGGAAAGTTTAGATTTTAATTATATTCGTAATTAATTACAACAATCCTCTAAATTAGATCATTTTGGCAAATTTAAGGAAAGAGACATGAAGAAAATAAATCAAAATAATAATAATATCGAAGAAATGAAGTTGCTAAATTATTTTGAAATTTTTAAATTATTTGAAAAAATTATTTTCAAAAATTATTTTGCAATTTTTATTTTTTTTTTCAGTAAGTAAATTTTTCATATATTTAAATTATTTGGAATTGCCAAAATGAAAGCTATAGAATTTGATTATTCATTTGTGGTTGATCTAATTAAAAAATATTAACATTGGTTAAATCTGAAATTAAATTAATTTTTTATGCTTAGATAAAATTTGATTCTTTTTTTGTTGGATTGGTTCAAGTCTGACACTCACAATTATGTCATAGAATTTTGTTTACTTTCATTTTTATTTTTTTAAGAGCTCATTGAATCAAATAGAAGTGCTATTAAAATAAATGATTATATGCATTTCAGTTCGTGAATAAGTTCAGTAAACAAATAAATATAGAAACAATTTATAACAATTAAAACTAAAACTTCACATAATGTTTACCATTTGCAGTTTATCTAAATTTAATCAAATTAATAAAAAATTTTAATTAAGTAGAACAATTAATATTTATTGCAATAAAATTGAAACTTTGATGAATTAATATTTGAAATTTTTAAATATAATCGCTGCAAAAACAAAAAAAAAAAAAGTAAAAGTAAAAGTAAAAGAATTACAGCCATGAGATCGCGATGACGTAATCGACAAATGGATCGAGAAAAAGTAGTAGAAAGATGATATAATTCATCGCCAGTGCTCGTCCTCAGCTTATTGTCGTATCGCATTGCTCCACCGTATATGTGCGCAAACAACAGTCATCGGTTGTAGTTCATTCAGGTAAGAATGTTGTTCAGTAGCCAGAATAGATGAATTTTTGATAGGTAGAAATTCAGGTGATAAAAAAAAAAAAGAAAGAAAAGCTGGAAGCCAGAAGTAATCAGGTAGTGAAGTGCTGTGACAATAATAAGTAAATGCAGGATTGGAATATACGATGATAGCAAATGAAAGAGAACTGTCTCTTTTCCTTTGTCCCCTAACTAACTAATATTTGTGACGCTTTGACAATTTCACAAATTGACTACTGTAACTGAAGAAGAAGGAGAAGAAGAAGAAGAAGAAGGCAAAAAGAGGACGGCTGATACGGGGGACACTTCACTACTGGTTTATAACTGTGACAACCCAAATTTTGTTTGCTTCCTAAAAATTTTTGTTTCCTCCCTCTTCTTGTCTTCAGCTACCCCTTCATTAACAAAAGTAGCAATTCTGAAAATAAAACTTTTAAAGCTTGATAAATTTTGGTGTATGATTTTTAAGGTTTGATAAATTTGTTATTAGTTGTTTAGTCCATTCGGCGGCCTTTTTTTTTTTTTTTTTTTCTATGGATATAACATTAAGCAATTTAAAATACTAAAAATTTAGAATGCTAAAAATTTTAAATGAAATTTTTATAAAAGTTTAAAAATAAAAAATATCATATTGACAATTTGAACAATCAAAAACAAAATGCACAGGCAAAGAGTAAGACGTACACACGCAAGCAAACGTAGAAACCAAGTGAAAATAATTGCTATTAGTTGATGTATACAGGAGATAGGGCAAGGCATAAATTTTTAGGCGATCGTAAATCATTCGATGAAACCGACCCTTCTGCTTAGGCGAATGCATTTTCACAAAAATTGGTGACAGGTTAACGATAACGGATAAGATGATGATGATGATGATGATAATAATGATAATAATGATGATGATAGTGATAATAATGATGGCTATGAATTGATAACAATGATGAATCTCATTAGTCATTTAAAAAAAAAAAAAAAAAGAAAACTTGGAATGAATGAATGAATGAATAACATCCTTTTAAAGAAATATTATTTGTGTGAAATCAAACTCAAACATATAGTCGAGAAGGTGCGAAATTTTTTCTTTGCTTAAAAATTTGATTCATAGCAAATTGCGGATGCAATTTTGAATTTTAAAATTTATTTTTGTTTTTTTTTTTTTTTTTGTTTTTCATTGACTAAATTTATAACATAATTGATTCTTTCAGAAATTAAATTTAATCTCCAACTTAAATTTGCAAAAAAAAAAAAAAAAATTCGCCAGATATATGTTAGCTTAGGCTTATCATCAATTATTCAAAGATTGATCAAATTTCAAGTGCCTTTTACTTTCCTGTTCGTTATCAAATTATCCAACAAATATTTTTAAAATAACAATTTATTTATACAATAAGAAAAGATCAAATAAATTGTAAGCTCATACTTTATTACTTTTACTTTATTTTTTTTTTATAAAAGAAACAAATTGAAATATTTTTTTTTTTTAAACTCTGAATTTACTGGAAAAAATTTGTTATTTTCTTTTTTACTTTATATATATACTTTATTTTTTTTATAAAGAAACAAATTGAAATATTTTTTTATAAAAAGAAACAAATTGAAATATCTTTTAAACTCTGAATTTACTGGAAAAAATTTGTTAATTGTTTCAGAAGAAAAAATAAAAAGGAATTTCAGTAGTTACTTTATTGAAAGTTTACCGAATTTGTTTCTCAGACATTTTTTTTTAACAAATATTTGTAACTAAATTCCAATACTAAATCTTTTTGAGAATCAAATGCAAAAGCAAAGTTATTATATTTGATTGACATTTTGCAGATTTTTAAGATGGAAATGCAACTGAAATTTCAATGTTTACTTGTAATTCTCAATTACGACATAGCATAGATATGTAAACTTAATGTTACTTTACGCACGAATGCGCAAATGTACAGCTGGAGCTTTTGTCCTGTGTGGTAATTTTGACACTTATGTTTTATGTGTGTTTTATGGATAGATGTAAGCTAGCGCAAATTAACGCATATTGAACTTTTGCATAAAAAAAAAAAAAGAAAATTTTATGAAATTAACATTTTTTTTCTAAAAAAAAAAAGAAAAATTTATGAATTCAAAACTAACATTTTTTTTTTTTTTGGAGGGGGGGGGAGGAAAAGAAATACTGATAGGAAATAAATGATGAAAGTTTATTAAATTTCAAAATTATTTTTCATGCCACTAAATCATTGGTATGCATGTGATTGGTGACTGTACATTTGATAACTAATGTAATGATTCTAAAATTTGTAAAATATTTTCCATACTTGTGAAAAAATTAAACCTTTGATTGATTTGTAGAAATGCATAAAAACTTTAATATGCATTTTTTTTTTTTTAATTTCAATTAATTAATCATATGATCATAATTGTGGTTATGATTACAGTTTGTCAAATTAAAAAAAAAAAAAAAATGATTTAATTTTAATAAGTGCAAAATTTATACAAATATAATGAATTTGAAGAATAATTTTTTGTTTGAATATGTCTCATTTATTTTTTTAAAATTAATTTTTTACTTCTCGTATGCTTTATCATATTGACAAAATTGCATTATGCATATTTTTTTGTCTTTAAACAATTTCAAATATTTCAGAGATGACAATTAGCATTGGTTCTGTTGGGCACTTTAGAATGCAAATGAAACATTTCAAATTTTGAGAAACGGAAATGGATGCAATTTCATCCTCAACTACTTCGGTTAGTATTTTCCAGTTTCCATGGTAACTTCATTGCTATATTTATTTCCTGAACTCCAATCCTGCTAATGTCATCATGTCCAGCTGTCTTCCAGTGTGTCACTTCGTGGCACAATCATTACAATTACTGGTCCCACCTAAAATCATCATATTGCTCTTATAACTCTCAGAAAATTTTCCGAAAAATCCTGTTTTCATCTTTTATTAAAATCTGAATGACATTACTGCTTCAAAAATTCAAACTGAATTCTTTTTGTATATTCAATTTCTTTTTTTTTTTTTTTTTTTTTTTTTAAAAAAAACAGAACGCTTAAGAGCAATTAAAAAGTAGTAAATTTAATTAATTAATTAATTATTCACATAATGTCACCTGTCATTGTGACATTAATTATTTTTGAATTTCTGTTATTTCTATTTGGTGAAGCACTTTACTGTTATAACTGTGCATCCAGTTTACCTTCGAATATTAGTAAGGATGCGCAACGAGCATTCAAAACGATACTTTATTCAACCTTTATGGTACCACCGGTTGATAGGTCATGCATCAATTCAGAAGATGTTGCATTCAGAACCGTAAAACAGATTGATTGTTTACCGGATGATCAGTGTGTCAAAATTACAGTACGACAAAAAAGTTAGTACATATTTTACTTGAAATAATTTAAAAATTTGATAGCTATTAATTATTTCATGTTTTGCCTTAAAAGCAAACATATGTTTACGACTAATAATTCTTTGAATTTGTAAGTGTAAGTGTTTTTTGAAAATATTTGAAAATGTAAGTGTTACGAACATTTTCAAATTTTTTAAAATTTGAAATTTATTTCAATTTCAATGTGACATTTTCAGATTAGAAGTAGTTGATTAGATTTCATTTTGAAAAAAAAAAAAAAAAAACATAGAAATAAATGAGAGAAATATTTTTTTTTTTTTTAGAGCTTACTTATTTAAGGTGAAGTGTTCTGAAGATAATTATTTATGCTCATTTATTGGAAATATTTTTTAGTAATGAAATTTACATTCCTTTCAGATTTACAATTTGTTATGCGTGGCTGTCAAAAATTTATATATCGTGATAAGGTGATTGATAACAAAATGGTATGCCATCATGTTCATAGCCCTTCAATTTGTCATTGTAGCGGTAATTTGTGTAATAGCGCCTTAATATTTTCATCTCATAATTATATATGTTCTTTAATATTTTTTATAATTTTGTTAAGTTCTGTGTAATATTTTTCATTTTATAAAATTATTTGAATGATCAAAGAGAGAGAGAGAGACGGAGAGAGAGAGAGAGAGAAAGGAAGATATCGTTGTAAGGGAAAATCAAGTTGGATCATTCATTTAACTGAAAAATGAAATTGACAGACATAAATAAAATGTCAAGGAAAAAATCTAAAAAGATTCCTTAGACAAAACTACAATTAAAGTTTATTTAAGTTCTAAATAAATCATAAATGTTTAATTCTGATCTCTCTCTCTCTCTCTCTCTCTTTTAATAGTTTAACTGTTCGTGAAGGAAATGGTGAATTTAAAAAAGTAAAATATAGAAGAATCTTTGATTACTTTAGCTAGAAAAAAGTTTGCTCAGTAATGTTCCATAAAAGGAACCTTCAATCTAATGCAAAAAAAATCAGATGGCATTTTTTTTTTTTTTTTTCTCAATTCAACCAGAGATTATCATTAATAAATGTGAATCAACAAATATCAGTGAAAATTTAGCATTATGCTAACATTTCATGTCTGAAAAATAATATAAAAAGCAAAATCTAACGTAAATTGATGAATGAATAAAGGTAAATTATTAAAATTTAGCTTCAAAAACAATTTAAAATCAATTTTTCTAAAAAATTTTGAAAGTTTTCTTAAGTCACAGGAAGTCATTTTACAAAAGGGAATGACATTTTCATTTTTAATCTTATTAATTTCAATTTTAATAGTAGTAATAAAGTATGTTAGTCGCGTGACAATTTAAAATTGATAGTGATGAACACATTTTGGTGTCATTGCCATTATCGAGAAATTTCAGTAATATTATTTTCAATAAGAATTATGCAAAAATTATGCATTCTTGTGCAAAATTAATAAAATCAATATGATAAAGTAAGTTTGCTACAGATGGTTGACTAATTAGTTTTAAATAAAATTTTAATTTAATAAGTATTTCAGATAAACTGCAAAATTTTCTTTTTTATTTTTTGTCCGAAAAACTAGGAAAAATATATTCATAAGAAATAAGCTGTAAACAATAAAAAGAGAAATAATTTTACAAATAAATTTGTTCGAAAATATTACATCAATAAATATGAAAATCCATGGTTCTACTGGATTGTAACTGTTTGAAATGGATAATAAATTAATTAAAAATTCAAATATATGAAATATTTAAATTTTCTTTCTTTGTTGTGTATAAAAAAAAAAAAAAAAAAAAAGCTAAAAAAAGTTAAAAGTTCAGTCTTAAAAAACTTCTGAGAAAAGCTCATTGGAAAATAAAAAATTATTAAAATAAAAAAATATTGTTTTTACTTTTTAGTTTGAGAGAAATGATGGCACATTGTAGTATATAATAACATATATTTATCAAGAATAATCATCCAAACTTATCAAAAATAGTATGGTTTCGAAAAAAAAAAAAAAACTATTTATACATTTTTATTACAAAAGTTAATTTTCTTTATAAAATTTGAATACCTCTAATTTTACCTGAACTTTAAGAAAATTTACTTAATTAAAGAAGACGTGAATAACCTTCTTGATGACGTTTATCATACCTGTAATTAATATACCTAAAAAATAATCACTATTTGTAATATTTTTCTTGGCAAGCGTTTCCAAATGTATTAATCATCAGTGACGCTAACACGTATTAATCGTCAATGACGTTGACGCGTATTAATCACTAGTGACGCTGGCACGTATTAGTCATTAGTTATACATTTTTATTACAAAAGTTAATTTTCTTTATAAAATTTGAATACCTCTAATTTTACCTGAACTTTAAGATAATTTGCTTAATTAAAGAAGACGTGAATAACCTTCTTGATGACGTTTATCATACCTGTAATTAATATACCTAAAAAATAATCACTATTTGTAATATTTTTCTTGGCAAGCGTTTCCAAATGTATTAATCATCAGTGACGCTAACACGTATTAATCATCAGTGACGCTAACACGTATTAATCATCAATGACGTTGACGCGTATTAATCACTAGTGACGTTGGCACGTATTAGTCATTAGTTATACATTTTTATTACAAAAGTTAATTTTTTTTATAAAATTTGAATACCTCTAATTTTACCTGAACTTTAAGAAAATTTGCTTAATTAAAGAAGACGTGAATAACCTTGACACGTATTTTTGTCCGTTATTGAAAACGAATAATAGTTTCCTCAAAAAGTTTGTACAAGGTTCCATTTATGCTTCGGTATAGCCTAATTATTAGTTCAAATGCAACCGTAAAATCATAAGTTAAACATAAGTATAACTAATAATAAGTAATTTTAAGTTCTAAGTATTATTACTTACCTACCGAACCAATATTTTATCCTTTATTTCCGAGATACTAAATTTACCAAAAAATAGCCAAGAATGAATATCAAATTTTCATTGATTGCACACAACTGTAATTAAATTATCACTTTTTTTTCAATTTAAAAATTTTACCATTTGAATAACTTATCTAATTTTCAAATGATAAAATTTTTAAATTGAAAAAATTCTTCTCTAAATTTAAAATTCTTCTCTAAATTTGAAGAATTTTAACTTAACAATAATATTTTCACATAAACATTTAGTACCACAAAAAAGAATCACTTCATTAACTATATTTTATTCTTTTAAGTAACTTATGATGTTATCATATCATTCTGATAACTGATAATAATAATTTAAAGTAACATAAGGAAGAAATGTCCAAATATCTGTAATTATTTCCATAGCAACCCAAGATATTAGCGCTTGATTTGATTGTGATAAATGAGGGTTTCATTGATTGACTTATTTATTTAATAACTAATTGATTGACTATTCAAAATTTAAATGAAGAAAAATTAATTAATTGAACTGATCAGTACTGAGATCATTGAAAATTTTGTTGAATATTTGTGGTATTTATAGTTTTTGTTATAAAATGTTAAATGCTTGAATCTCAACTGTTGCTATTAACATTATCAATTGATAATAGTGATTAAAGCTTAATTTAATTATAAAATTCGAAAGTGTATAACTTTAAATCTAACTTTTACTCCTCGATAATAAGTTAAAAGATTTAATGCGACACAATTATTTTTCTCGTTTTCAAATTTTAAGTGAGAAAAGTCGTTTAGGAAGCAGAATTCACTAATAAAAGTTTTAATTTTATTAAGCATTGTTATTTAAAAAAAAAAAAATTATTCAGATTTATTTTTGAGTTGCAAATTTAATGCTTTATTGATAAAAAGAGCTGATAAGATATTATTTATTTCTGCTTATAGATGTAAACAAAAAGAAAAAAACGGATAAGGTTAGTATAAAAATTCAAAAAAAGTTTTACCTGAATAACAACTTCAGGTTATGCTCGATTGCGATTCAGTATTGGAAGTAATATTAAAACAATAATACAATTAATTCTTCAGTCTCTAAACGGATTAAAACTTTAAAAATGAACAAAATTGATTAAATTTCAGCTTTTACATTCCTCCCAATTATTGAGAATATTTGAACAGGAAAAATAAAACTTTAAACATAAAAAAAAAAACAATTAATTTGTTATCATTTCATCAAAATTATACAGAATCACTTTAATATAAAAAATTTATAAAAATGAAAAGTAATCGTAAAATAAATTTGAAAAAAAAAAATTTTCATTTCTCATCAAAAAATAAAAATATTGCTAGCGCTATTGGTATGAACCAAACTCATTCCGCTCATGAAACCCATGAAAGGAGTTGATTGACATGGACAACAAAAAATTCGAAATTTTAACAATAACAGAAATAACTAAGAATAAATACTTCTTTACAAAATTTCTTCTTAAATTGGCAATTTTAGAGGTCATTTTCGATGTCACAAATACAAATAAAATTATAAAATGAACAGGTGATTTGATTTTCACAATAAAATTAATTCATTTGAAATATTTAATACCAACCAATGTTATTTGTACAATCCGACACCATCCATTATCAGTTAGTTTGAATATGTCTCGCAATCAATTTATTATTTGCTTAATTTTCATTAAATTATTCACTGAAATAATATCTTACATTGCATCGTTTTACTTTCATACTTCACGGTAATATGATTAAAATGTAAGTTGTAGAAGGATCTTTTTTAATTATTGAAATTCAAAATTCTCTTTCTTTCTGTGTGGAAATATTAAAAATATAAAATATGTCTATTAAAATGGAAAGTAATTTAACTGAATATCTGAAAATTAAATTTTAATGAACTCATTTCTGTCACCTTTAAGAAATCAAATTAATAGCATCATTATTTGTGATTGTAGTAATTAACTTTTTTTTTTTTTTTTTTGTTCAAAAATTTTGCATTTGTGAAAAAAAAAAAAAAAATGTGAATAATTCGCTAAACTTTAATTTCATTTTCATATTGGAATATTTCTTATGAACTTTACTACAATAGCTGGGATAAAGTAGTATTGAAAATGACGTGAAGTGAAATGTATTGAATAAAAGCTATTACATAGGAATACATTTAGAATTTTAGAAAATGTCTGATATATTTAGAATTTAGAAATATTTGATAACATTGAAATTGAAGAAGAAAAGAATAAATAATTGGATAGAATGCAACTGATAGATGCTGTTGTGATATAGTTCAGTTGAGAGAAGTTAAAGAATGGTGACACAACAATTCGATATCTTTCTCATTGTCAATTGTCAACGCTGTCATCCTTATCCTCATTCTCTATTTTATTGCTGTCATATCAATGAATAGAATTTAGTAGATGTGATTATTTATTTAGTATATCATTTTTTTTTTTCAGCATTTCAAAAAAAAAAAACAAAAGTTGGAAGACGAGGAATAAATAACCGGCTACTGGAAGAAAGTGATTTTGACTGTATTAACACTTAGGAAGTTTGGAAATAAACCGGAAATGAATCTGCAATTCCTCAGACTACCAACAATAACAATAAATACTTCAAATATGGTTATTTCGATTCCAATTCCATTTCAAATTGTACTATTTTCCTGCATAGCATCTATAGTGCTGGTGAATGGACTGAATGATTACAATATTGCTGATGATGATATCATCAATCTTCCAGTTAGTAAATTCCCAGAACCGGACTGCAAATATCGTGTACGGTCTCATAACCGGAATGGAGCGGAATTGAAGAGGTAGCTATATCTATCTAAATTATCATTCTTTCAATTTGGCAACTTACTAAGAATTTTCAAAATGAATGGAAAATAATTTTAAAATGTTTTCATTTCTTTTTTTTTTTTTTTTGTTTTATCAAAAATTAGTTCTCAGATTGAAAGAATTGCTGAAAATATTTTATATATAAACTACTGATAGTAATAATTAAACAATGCCATTTATTTTACTCTCATATTGAACTCAATAAGTTTTCAATGTTATTTTTCAATTTTAATTTTAAAATCCAATACAGATTTAAATTTGTTGACTTCAATTTAATTAACAAAGATCTTTTTTTTTTTTTAAAAGAAAAAATGGAATTAAATATTGGTTCAGAATTCTTAATCAATTTAAATTTTAGGCGGAACTTGAAGAATGTCACATCTGAAAAATGTAATTAACTTTACACATAAGCTTCGTATTTCATTACAAAGTATCCTATTGTATCCTATTTTATTTAATTATGTTAACAAAATGACTAGAGCAAAAAAAAAAAGAAAAACTAACTCTGGAATTAAAACAAAATTGAGTAAAAAATGTTGAGAGAAAAAAAAAAAACTGACCAAATTGCAATTGCAGGGAAGTTGGAATTGGTGAACCAGTCTATCACCATTGGACATGCAACTATAAACAACAACAACAACAACAACAACAACAACAAAGTGGTCTATTCTGTATTTTAGTAAACAATTGTACGATTTCAAATCCTCGACCTAATTTCTTTCCGGTACCAATTATTGATAAGTTTGGTTGCTCTCTTTTTCCTACTATAATGCCAAACGTGGAATATGATGGTGACCTTGAAGGTGGTCTTCAAACAAATATATTCTTATTGGACATTGATCAGGTAAAGTCTAATAATATGTAAATTACAAAAAGCAAAAGCATACGTATAAATATATGTATATATATTGAAATACAATGATAATTTCACTGAAAGAGAAGAAATCAAATTTATTGAACAGTTATTTAAGTGACCTTTTATGTCAGCACTTTTACTCTCGACAGCTTTCTCATTTTGAATTCACTCTCCCTTCTTCGTTCATTACAACACTGAAGTGAACACCACTTATATTTGCAAATATTATGAATTTCAAATTAAAAAAAAAAAGCCAGGATCTAAATTTAATGTTTTTTTTTTTAGGCTTAGTTCTTAAAAACAGGACTAGTTCAGTTATATTTTTATTACAAAAGTAATACATTACATTGATCCTAGTGAAAATAATCAATCAATTTTAATAAATAATAAATTAAATGAGATTTAAAAATGAAAATATCACTTTCAGTCATCTATCACATTTCATTGTAACATCAATTTACTGCTAAAATCACATGGAATCTGTCGACGACCTCTATGTCCACCAGTTCATCGATACCTTCGTACATTGCAAAGAAGTTCATTCTCATCTGAAACAACATCTATAGCAAATGTAACTCAAAATTACTTCTTCTTGAAATGAACAATTATATCTGTCTAAAGTTGAAATCTATTTATTCTATTCCTAAACAGCAAACATGAATCAATCGCTATCGCTCAAGAAAGAATTACATAAATCTCTAACCATTTCTGTGGATATAGATGGATTCATCGATAAATTGCAAAATAATTTTATATAACACACAATATCACTGCGTATGGGAAGTAATTTTTTTTTTTTTCAAAAAATTGATTATTAACTACTGATTTTGTTATATAGAAATAATCATATATGATGTCATCGTTCTATAGAATGTCTTCTGTTAAAGAAATTATTGTATCATTGAAGTTTGTTATGATATAATATAATAGATGACAAAATGAGAAACACATCCTCTCACATCGTAACATCTTTCAGAATATCAAAATTCCTAACTTCAACCGAATATGTTTAAATTCTTCTCTTCTCGTCTCAAAAAACTTTTCCAAGCAACAATAACTAATTCATTTCACGCATGTATTTTCACTTAACGATAATCAAGTGCTACAAATTAAAGCAAAAAAGTAAAACTATCACCGAATAAATAAATCAAAGTGAATAATACGTAGGTAAATGTAATGAGATACAATAAAAATAAAACAGAATAAAGGATAATACTTCTGCGGTATGAAAATGTACATTCATGAATGCAAGCAGACTATTTAATTATATACAGTAAGGATTAAGAAAAAGAAAAAAAAAATTAAAATGTATGTTAAGGATTAGAATTTAAACAAAAACCGGGATAAGAAAAATATTACTAAGCATACATGAGAACAATCTAACATTTTCAGACAAATTTCTAAAAACTACTTTATGAATCCACTGAAATCCTCTATCTTTTGCCCTTTATCATATTCCATTCTTTCTCATAATTCAACTTGCTTCTCACGACAATCATTTCTTAAGCAAATTCTTGCGTTAAAAATATATAAACCAAATCATCTCTGTTCATAAATGTGACTGGAAAAATACAACAGGAAAAACCCGAAAAATCTTCAACACAGAAAGATAAAAATTTCAACAGCACCAAATTCTGAAGAAATCATAGTATTTTGGATAGGTAGCTCAGATCAGAGAAAACCTAAATGAATATAACAGTTGAGAAAATAGGAATATAAAATCGAAAGCACTCTATAATATTGCATTATAATAAGACAGATTCATAAACTGGAGCAAAAATACTGATAGCACTGATTCTAACTGATTTTGAATACTGGAAAAAGCCACTCCGGTCGAATCGTTCACCATAACTGAAAATGAGAAGCTTAATAATGACGAATTCAGAGGCCTGATTCTGAATTTTTTATTTATACATTACACTAAAAAAGCAACCACAGAATGAATGTGAATCCAAAATGAAGACAGTAAAAGATCTCAAAGCCAGGTTCCAATTTCTTGTAGTCGATTTAGTTTTATTGATGCAATAATAAGATGAAGAAATGATACGAACTTTTTTTGAGTTATTTAATGACATACACAAAGCTAATGAAACAAGCATGAAAACACTGCGGAGTAAAATTCAAAAAAAAACTATACCGCATCTTTGTAATCCTTGTATTCTTGTTCTGCGACGTCAAATATTTCAGCAGCGTTATCTAAAAAAAGATGGTTGTATATTAATTGCAAAACATTCCTCAAAATCAAATTTCTCTTAAATATTAAAGGTGTGATTTTTACAAAACTTTTGTCTACCAATATTGTCGAAAAGCTAATATGACAAAACTTATTTAAATAAGAAATCATTTGCACTTATAGATTATAACGCTCAGAAATACTAGTAATATATCATCCGACTTAAATCTTGCACTCGACATCGCAATAATGAAATAAAAAAATGAAAACAAAGATAATAAAGAAGACTCTTCAATTAAAAGCAATCGCAATTTATACTTAAAGCAATACATAAGAACTTATTTGCAATCACTTAAAAAAAAAAAAATCTAATGTGATACTGACATAAAACATACCAGCAATTTGTTCTTGATGTTTATTCTGAGCATTTTGTTCAGAAAGCCTTGAAAGCAACTCTTTCTTGGATAAAAAAGTCGGTAACTGAGGCAGAATAGGATTACGTCGAAATTCAAGCTCATCGTTCAGATGTCCCAAACGTTTAAAATGCACTTTTCCATTTTGGACATAATTTGGTCTTGGTGTTTGAGTTGACTACAAAAAAATAAGTTTGAAGAGGAAAATAAACATTAAATTAAAAAAAAAAATTTTCCAACATTTATCGATTATTCTTCGACATTTAGTTAAACGTTAATTCAAAATGATAACTATGTCATGGAGTTAGAAATTTACAAATAGTTATTTGTAAAGAGTATATCCCATCACAACTATGATTTCATGTCAAATATAACACAACAAGTAAACTTCACCAAAAAAGCTTACACATTAAAAATAAATGAATTATTCTAATTCACTCTCTAGCAGTTAGACTGTTGAATTTAAAACTCGGCAAAAAAAAACATACTGTAATAGAAAAATGTCTTTATGAAAATGAAGAATTGAAGAGTAAGAGAAGGTGGGCAATAAAAAAAAAAAAAAAAAACAGAAACAAAAACAAAAAGTGTGAAGAAAAAAAGCAGAGATGAACTGTTTTTTTTTCATGAACGGGCTCCAGTGATTGAGTGTATGTATGAAAGGAATAAGAGGAAAAAGCATGCCGAGATGATAGGCCTAATACTTGTATATTTTTGCTTCCTTTAAGCAAAAGCATTACAAGCGTCATCATCTTTTTCATCCTCCCTTTTCTTCTTCTACAGTAGCAAGCACTACATCAGCAAAGCATTCAACTCGCTAATGTCCAACCGAACTATTTTGTAAGTTCTTTTTTTTTTTTTTTTTTCCAATATTTTTCCGAATTTCATAAACTGTAAGCGTTTCAAGCGTAGATGAATACTTCTAATCTTTAAATTCGTAAGAAGTCAAATATCTATTCATCGGGTTGATCGCATTTTTCAAATGAAATCTGTATCACAATCATAAATATTACTTCTTGATTTTCCCAAGTTTCCTTCGTGGGAAAATAAAGAAATGATTGTATAAAAATAGATAGCAAGAAAAGAGAATTAACAAATCAGCCCGACAAACATCTGTTCAACGCTAAGCAATATTTTAATTCCAAAAAAAAAAAAACAAATATTTACATTACAGAACTCAGCTCCCAATTTTATTTTCTCCTGTTTTAAATATTGTGAAATGTCACCAACAAGTCTCATCTTTCTTTGATGTAAAAGTAATAGGCCAAACATCTAACTTCATTTACTAACTCTATTTCAATTTTAATCTGCTTTTAACATAGACCAATTTCCGCATCCTTCTTTACTCTTTACAGTCACAGAGACACTCAGCCAATGAGACCTTAAACCAAGACATGCATATCTATTTTAAATTTATTTATGCAAAAACAAATCTAAACTTTCTTCAACAGTACTCAGTAATTATCTCTCTATTTGCTTATTAATTGTTTGTACGTCTTCTGAAATAATTTTTCTGAACTACTTTCTTTTTAGAAAATTTAAATTGGATGTTTGCATTTTATTTACATTTCCAAATAATTTAAAAATATTTGTCCATATTACTGGAAGAAGAAATCACATGAGAAAATTTAAACTTTTGACCTATATATTAAATTGATAAAGACTTTTTGTAAATCATTACTTAATCACTAAGCAGAAGAATAACATCAATTTTTAATGTATTCAACGTTATTACACACAATCTAATTCTGTTTCACTCAAATCAATTAATGATGTTTGAAGTTCTTTTGGATTAAAGATAGCATACAAATAACTTCCAATTTCAGGGAAGAAGGAAATGAATGTGAGAAACCTCCTTATTCATATGTTGCACTGATTACGATGGCAATAAGTGATTCACCTGAACGACAAATGACTCTATCGCAAATCTATCACGTACTACTTTCTTTTTGAATTTTTCTCACAGATTATTTTACAGATTTAATTATGTATCTCTTTAATCTCTTTACTAAACTACAGACCTCAAAATTTAATAATGCATTTACCTTTCTAAGGTACAATATTCTCGGCGATATCACTTAACCATCTCTCCATCAATTCTTACACTTTTTTTAGAACTTTAAATTACTTTTAAAATCTCGTCTATCATAAACACAAGTTTTAAAGTACTTCATACTCAAGTTTCAAATACACAGAATGACTAATATCCATTAAAACTTTATCCTTTTCCCATGATGAAAAACTATTCATATATCATAAAAAAGCAAAAGGATAGTAAAGAAGTCCGGTATGAATCAACCTGGATGAAAAAAGACTTCTCCCATCATCTGTCCTATCGCTTACAGTATATTGACGCTCGTTTTCCATACTACCGTAATTGTGATCCAAAAAGACGTCAAGGATGGCAGAACAGCATCAGGCATAATCTATCCTTAAACGATTGTTTTATCAAGAAAGCACGTGATGGTGTTGGACCAGCAAATGATCGTAAGGGAAACTTCTGGACATTATCACCAGATAGTATCAATATGTTTGATAATGGAAATTTCAAAAGGAGGTATAACTAATGTTATGCTTTTTAAATATTATTAACCTCATTATAAGCAGAGAAAGTATTTTTAGCTAGAAACAGTATACGATTATCCTAATCAGATATATTTCGAAAACATCCAGTAATATTCAAAGAAGGCGATACTAATTTTGAACATGCTTTGCAAATAAAACCTTTTACTATAACAAATAATACCTAAGAAATACAGCTTCGAAATATTTAACTAGGCAGAAATATTGAGAGGGATTAGTTTTCTAAGTTCAATTGTTCCAAATTAATAATAATCAGCGGATAATCGCGCAATCTACTTGTCATAACGAATGATACATTCTAGTTATCCTGTAGTAATGCGAAATAAGTAAAATTTAAAGGAATTAAAGTGTTATCTTCTTTCTCCTGTCCTTCTCTCTTTAACCACAAAAGGATGAAACGTTAAAAAGTGATTTTAAAGGCCACCAGAAAAAAAGAATGAAAGAGGCGCCAGCGCGAAGTCGATTAACTTTTGCTCAGACAACTGATTCATGCAAAAACACTATTCGATGACCACAAGAGCTTTGCAAATATCACTTTGCATTCTTCGTGCTACATTTTCTAAGCTATCCGATACTCTCTCAGGCATACTCTTGCAAAAGACTTCAATTGACAAAAGGAGTGAAATAATTTTCATAAAGTTTAAAATTGTAAACGTACGTGTTAGGAGTTAAGACTTTACAAAATAAAATCTTTTTTTTTGCAGACGACGAATGAGGCGTATGTCAAAATGTACTGGCACAGAAGACAAAACGCTGAATTTACAACCTTGGTTCTTACAGTATATGCAACGACAGGCGCAACAACAGGTAACTTTTAATTACAGTTTCAGGAAATGCTAATTCAAGGCCTATAAAAGTTCGTATCTTGTTTTAAGCTTATGTGACATATAAATATAACAGACTCCTAATACTGTCTTGGAATATTTGAAATTAAATCAACTTATTATTCAGGGGAAACTATGAAAACTTTTGACAATTAAAAATCAAACTAGAAACTTTTGTTCCTTTTTAAATAGGTTATGAAATTTATAAAAAAAACAATAAAAGTTTAGCGGTATAATTGTAACTTTCGAGTGCTGTTGGCATTTTTACTTATAATAAAGTTTGGTTTCAGCTTTTGGTCCACCCACCAACAATGTTTCATTTACCGGACAACTATGGACAAACAGGTAATATTTGTTGGGCTACTCCACCAGCGCAAATCATGGAACAGAAGACTATATTACATAATAATTCATCTGTACTACCTGCAACTATTCATCCATCACCAACAACAATTATTTATCGAAGTTCTGATGAACTTTCGGGAGCTTGGACAAACACAGTTATTCAACAGCAACAACAACAGCAACTGCCTCCACCCATGCAAACATTAGAGCATCCATCCAGTATCATCTATGAAAAGTTGGACGAATATCCATCTTAAACCCATATCCAAAGGTTACCAAAGAGAAATGCCAAAAGCAAACTAGAGATACAAAGAATTCCCGAGCAGCTGCTATTTTTATGTTCTTACCGAAATTTATATAAATTAACAGTGATGGATAAATCGCTGGTACTTCTTTTAAAGTATTTAGAATTAAATACCAATATAAATAAAATGCTATAAAGATACTTTGATATAAAACTTAGATTCAGACTTCCAAGTTTTGTTCATCTCTGTTAAAAAGGCTGTAAATTTTGTGAAACAGTAAATAAAAATTCTCACCACAGAATGTAAGTTCTTCGTTTATCGTAACAGTTCATCAAATAATCCAATTAAAACTTTAAAAGCCCTAATTCAAAAATTTTACTCACGTAATTTGTTTCTTTTATGCCATCCTTCTTTTTCTGTTTAATCATGATTTGAATATCACGACAGAAAAGACGGCCTTCATTTTCATACTATGATCGAGTGTTATGATTAAGCAAAATACGTTAGTCATTTTCTTTGCAGAAAATTACAAATTTGAAACTAAATTTCTTTAGATTGTAAAATGGATAAAAGCATTTGGATCTACACCGTATTCGAGTTTCCTACAAGAGTCTTAATAGTAACAATTCTCGCTTGACCCAAGGTAAAAATTTTTTGACACTGGAAACAAAAAACTATCAGTTAAAATTTTCCATTAATCTCACCTGCGAATTGATTAGCAGCTTCTCACATTCACTTTTTATAATCTAAAAAAAAAAAAAAAATATTAAGTGTTGGTTTGCATAGAATCGGCAACACATAAAATTCTCAAATTCTTTAAAAACCTAACTGTAATGAACTCATAAAGTATCCATTACATCGACAAGATTATTTCTGATTTAACTGTTTACAAAAAAGGTTGAAGAATAACTAAATACCGAAATATTCTTTGCTTCTCCTTTAAGTTGTTCAACTTGTTTCTTGAGTTCTTGTATCTCTGTCTGAAAAATAGCAAAAAAGAAAGTAAGAACTCAATAATTCCTGAAAGCAATTACGACTGATACAAGTACAGCTTAGAAGTATGTACTACGTTCAGCTGAATTTAAGGAATCATGAATGCAAAGAAGTTCCTTTCTTTTTACTGCGACAGAAGGACATTTTAACGGAGAAATAAAAGAATGCAAAGCTGTATAAGTTAACAATTAGATATGTATTAAAATTACTCATCAGAAAGAATTATGTAATTATGTTTTACCAGAAATTAAAGAGATATGGAAGATAACGGTAAATAGCACACCTGACATTGAAGGAAATGGCCTTGAAAATTGATATCTGAAAGTGACTGAAAAATCAAAAACTTTTATTGCAAGAAACTCGATGAAAATGAACCTGCCGAAATTTCACTTCTAGGCAATATATGCACTTTTAAAAAAAAATCCTGATGGCGAAAAAACGATTATAACACTGTTGTGAAAACAGCAGAAGTCACTAAAAAAAAATACTGAAGGGAGAAAGGAAAAAAATATGCCAAAAATTTTGTTCAAGAAATATGCCAATTTTTTTTTTCAAAAAATTTGAAATAAATTACCACTTGTACCATTCAGCTGTTTTTCACTCACTGCCACTCCAGCCAAACATTTTTTCAATGTTTCCTGAAACACTAGCATAAAATCACCTAGAATCTTGATCCCCCAAAACCCGAATTTAACATGGTGTGAAAGTAATGAAAACAATATAAGCTTTCCAATTAGATTCATAAGCTTCGTAAGCGTTAATCAGAACCAAAAAAATGTGGAACCATAAAACCTTAATCATACTAGACTGAATGGGAAGATTTAACTGTTACACTGTGTCTCTTTCAAGAAGTCTCTCATGTTTCTTGCCATAACGATTCAAGTGCACTCATAGGATAACACTGATCATTAGGGCAAAGTGCATTTTAGATTTACAAAAGCTTGCGATGAAGCTGCTAAACCTGTTAAACTTCACTTCAATTTTTCTTTTAACTATTTACTTACACAATCATAGGTGTCCTCCTCAAATAGAAAGAACTATTTCGTGCTATAATTGTAAATCGCTAAAGAACATGCATATATTCTTACCTTACAAGTTCATATATTCTTACCTTACAAGTTAACCATTGTACTTGAATATTTTGTCGTTTCTCACTGTTTCCTAAATAAAACAAAATATTAAAAAAAAAAAAAAAAAAATCCAGCATTACGAAAATATCTTTTACACGTGCTCTTTAGTATACCATAATATCTCTTTCACTTCATTTCGACGCTAATTGTAAAGTTTCTACCAAGATGTACTCGTGAGATCTTGGTAGACTTAAATACGTAAAGAAGAAACAGTGAAAGCAACACAGTAATTATAATTATAAAATACCATAATTAGAAAAGTAACCAAAATCTGGAATCTAATTCTATAAAATATTATACTGTCCTAAATTATTAACATCGCATTAAGCACTTTTGGAATCTTCTTTGGAATATCCATGGAATTGGCAACGCTTACCTATCACAACTTGATTATATTTAGCACGTAAATCAGCCAATAATTTTTCTGTCCGATGGTTTCGCTCCATTAACACTATAAAAAAATGATAACAATAAGAGAAACTTGCAAAACCTATCTGCAGTATTATGCAGGAATTACGTTTCATAAAAACACTGAAAATCTTTTCTACACATGTGAATGTTATCTTATTTAAATTTTAGTTTAAAAATGAACCAGTCCTTTGAAGGTTTTGGACCCAGCTTTAGACAATACAAAAATTCATTCGGTCGTCCCATTCCAAAAAGATGGAGGATTCAAACAGTTTGACAAAATATTGGAAAAGAACTCTTTATAAAAACCTTTTTTATTCATAAAAATAAAAAGAAAAAAGGAAAGCTCACTTTCGCGTTTAGTTCTTTATCAGTTGAGTAAATGCTTTGTAAACGTGCCTTTTATTTAATACCGAAATGTCAAAAATTTAACTTACACTGTAACTGTGCACTCAAACCACCCGAATGTACCATTAATTTTGAACATTTGTCAGACAAATAATCATAATTTGAGCGATATTTTTTGTACTGAGCAGCATAAAGTAGTAAGAATATAACTGATAAAACACCCAAAGTGAGGCGTGACCATAATACTGCACGCCAATTCATCCCATATTTGCAATGCTGAAATTATCAATTAAATAGATCACTGGACATTACAGGATCGGCCATCAAAATCATCAATTCAAAATTTAATCAAATTATGCATCTGTCACTGTTTACATTTAAACGATTTAATGTAATCTTCTAATGCTACACTCAAATGATTGGCAAACTGAATAAACCACTAAAAACGAAACTTTGTAATTTTTCCTGTTCATCGATTATCTCCAAATGGAATACTCAAGGATATATCTAACAAAAAGTAAATTTCTGATTCTAATAGAATGCTATCTTAAATATAACTAGATAGAATAGAGAAAAATGATGAATTTGGTTGTAAATCAAACAAATATGAAGTAAACAAAAAAACCAAATTAGAATTTAGAGGTAAATAATGAAGGGTAGAGAGCTGCATCAGTCGACATATTTGAATGGATGTGAAATTGATGCTCATGTTTGCTACCAAATAGGACCACCCTGATATCTCTATCACTCACACCCACACTGCTAACATGCACTCTCCACAGCATAGTATAGAGAGTGTACCGGCGAGAGGGTGCGAGATAGTGTGGAGAGGTTGAGGAAGGGAGGTGAGAGATGGTTGCACATCGAGAGAGGGAGAGGGATGGAAAGAAGTGAAGCGAAAGAGTGAGTGGTCGATTTATTGTGGTCCATTGATGGAAAGGAAGGCGAGTTCTGATGCTCGATGTGATGACTTTTTTATTAGTTAACAAGATTTGGGGGAGTGTGCATGCATGCATGCACAATGTTGCAGTGTTGCAAGATGACGTAGTCGTGCACTGACCATTACGTTGTGACCAGTGACGATGGCAACGAGACTTAGGGCTAGGAGGGTAGCAGTGGTCAAGGTTAGATGATCTTTGACACGTATCTCTTTGAAGATTGCCGTGACGTACGAGTGTTAATTCCATTCAATAGCACCACGCATTATTCACTACTCCTTTATTCAATGGAAGAAACGTTTGCCCAGCATGATGCATGCATGCATGCATGCACTAGAGTGATGTATTTGATGTAGTGAAATGGGAAATTTCACTTCAAACAAAGGTTTATTGTTAGATGGCAGAACTCACTCTACTACCTCTGTCCCACATAATTTTGCTAGTGTTTGACGATCCTTTTTTGCATAATAGCCATTGTTGTCTAGTAGATTTTATTTTATCTTTCAACTACTTTATCGATCACTCACCTACATTTTATGTTAGAATGAGATTTGAAGTTCTCTCCTTGTTCATTCATTATTTTATTTTTTTACTCTTTATGTTATGTTTTTTTTTTTTTTTTTTCTTAGAAATGTTAGCAGAATGCATGGTGTTGCATCAAGTTTTTTTTTTGTATGATCATGGAGATGTATTACAGGTAGTTTTCGTGTTGTTATATTTAATCCAGAAAACTTAAGAATGTTACTCGTAGTATTTATTCTCTTTTATGTTTGTTACCCACAGCACTTCATAAGTGTTTTATGAGAGGGTGAAGATATTAGCTGACATCGTTGTCCTTACCACTGTTTGTTTTTTTTTTTTTTATTCGTTACTGAAAAGTACAGATGCAGGGATAGAGATCTGACAGCACAAAAGAAGCCAGTGTAGTGTATAACATTCTCCATATTTCATTAGCTGAAATGTATGCGACAACTGAAACAATATTGTAGATATTATGTGTTTAAATTATAACTTTTTTTTTTTTTCTATATTTAATCACAAAGATATTTTTTAGTAGTGAACACATGACTTTAATGTTATTATGACGTATAACTTTGTTATTCTTGAGAATATCTTATTACAGGAGATTCAGTGGAAGAGTGCTCTCTGCATATTTCTGTAGTGGAACTGTGCAGAGAGTAATTTTTAGCATCTTTACGATACGGTTATTCATTAAGTTCTGACAAATATAGTGCCTTGTAGCATTTTTTTTTTTTTTTGTGATGTTGATAACTTGTAGAAGCATTAATTAACCACATTGACCGTATTTTTGTTAGACCTATTCCATGACAAATTTTGTTTTTTAAAGAGCATCATATTCATTCAGTTAAAATTTTAGAACTGTTATGTTTTTCTGAAATAACCAGTTGAAGTTGGAATTATATTCTGTCTTACAAAACCTAGAGAGATTGAACGACACACTACACAAGTTTTACAATGGTTGATTAATAAATTTAAGTGGAATTGCATTCGGATTTTGAGGCGTTGTTTGAAGCAGACCATATTTCATTTTTTGCATCAAGACAAGACTGCATGAAAATACACTAGGACATATTGAAATGCAAAATAAAACTTGTTATCCATCTCAGCCGATAATTGTTACGCACTTATCGTGTTACCGATTTGAAAAACTCGAACTTCCTGAGTACGTGCTGTATTTAGGGCATGAATTGTTGAATTGAATTGAATTTGTGAACTATTTGAAGGCGTGCATTATTTGATAGTCAATATCACTACATATCAATCCCTACAAGTATATCGTATGCAGTGAGCTAATTTAGGAAACGAATAGAAGAACTGGTGCAAATGGTCGATCAGTTTCTGAAACAAGAATATCTTTTGGTCATAAATGATCGACGAAAAGTAGTTTGTAGATGGCTGAGATCTGAAAGATTGTCTTATACTAATAACTCATTCTCCGTAACAATCAACATTTTGATCCTCTGCTACTTATTGTATATTAGTTTCCTCATGAGTGTAGTGTGGCGTTTGAATTGTGTTACAAAAAGCATTCGTTTTTTTTTTTTTTTTTTCCTTTTTTTTTGTTGAAAACTGTTGTAAATGACAATTGTAAATGACAAGTGGGTAATAATGTAACTCGACATATGCAGCACTAAACATGGTTGTTAACTGTTCTTCAATTATTCTAACTTGTCTGTTATATCAGTTTAAAATAGGGTTACCCATCTGAGATGTAATGTTTATTTTATAACTTATCTTAC
This sequence comes from Brugia malayi, assembly GCF_000002995.4. NCBI lineage: Eukaryota > Metazoa > Nematoda > Chromadorea > Rhabditida > Onchocercidae > Brugia > Brugia malayi. The sequence goes on along the minus strand of NW_025062476.1, from coordinate 2,323,836 downwards.
AGAAATTCATGCGGGAAGAATGCATAGAGAGATGTCTTTTTTATTGTGCGAATAACTTCGACAGTGATGAAAGCATTTAACGTATATGATTATTTTTTGAGAAAAAATTTTTTTTTTGTTTGATAATTGTAAACGTCGTGCAGTCGTGACTGTTATTTATTGTAAGTAAATGCGAAGAAAATAATGGTTTACCTTTTTTGCAGATTATTACCATACACATGCGTGAATATACGATTGATCGAGCTCGATGAGCAGTAGTGGAGGTATATTGGCTGATCGTAACCGACTTTCATCACAGTCATCAACATCATCAGCTTGTCGTAATTCGCTAATTCCTCCGGAAAACGTTATCAACGAGTCGGAATTTCCATCCTTGGGGGTTCGCTCCTCACCATCCTCAACGTCCTCTACATTTAATTCATTGCCGACCACCAGTAATTACTCCTCACCATCTGTACCACAAAACCATCTTTATTCAAAAGACGTCTACAATGCTCTACAGCGAGCCCCTTATGGCAAGTTATTTTATTCAAGAAGCAGCATGCAAAAAGTAGGGAACGTCTAGAAAATAGACTTTAAGTAATGACTAGATATTGTTGAAATAATTCAGTGGTCCATCTGAAAACATTTATAAAGCAATGCAGCAGTGACCAGTGATATTGCTATAAATAATTACATCCTTCAGTTGCATACTGATGGCATTGGAGTTGTTTTACTGATTCCAAATAATTCTTAAGAAATAAAAGAATTTCTTGAAAGAAAAATTTCGAAAGTTCATTTCGTTACGTTATTATGTCAGCTACTCTTTTAATTGGGTGATGATACAAATTGAGCCTCATATATTTATATTTCATGTATTGTGATGTATGCTGTAATTTCCTTTAGTTGAAAGAGGCAGTAATCAATGCTTAGAAGTGAGCAGACTAAGTCACGGAAATGCGTATTGTTCAGTAATAGAAAATGCAGAAAGATTTGATTATTGAATTATTCTGGATATAATAGATATGGTATAAATTGTAGCAATGAAAACCAACTATTCAGTTCCATTTCCAAGAAATAAAAGGCTTAGAGATAAGTCAGATAGTGCAGATAGGTGACTGTTACAATCACTATCTGCAGTAGAAGATTAATCTTTCATGGCTTACCAGTTTTTCCACCATTAGATGTTTTTGAAAAGATTTTCTATTTTGTTTTCGACTACGGAATTACTTGCTACTTTTATAGTTATTTTATGGTTAAAATTTTTGTAGTTTGTAGACTAAAACTACAAATGGGCCAGTCCCAAATATCTTCTAATTTCATTATGTAAAGACTCACATAAGTTAATGTATCGTCGAGAAATTTAGCAAGGAACATAATCGGACTTAAAATTTTTTTGTAAAATAAAGCAGCTATGATTTGGGACTGGAAAGACTAGGCTTGAATTGGAACATAAGCTGTTTTAATAAAAAGACGTCCTTTAATCATTCTGTAAATTTTTGTCAGCATTTAAAGTTATTCCCTGAAATCCATGTGTTAACGAGAAAAGTGTACTTGGGGATTGGTCAAGATTTCAAAGGAATTATACACGGCAACAGAATGCTAAACTGTAAGATATTTAGGTTTAGCTTAAATCAGATGGGATTGCTTTGAAATTCTACAACATCGTAATTTCAGATAGGAGGTTTTTGACAAATTTATTTCGATCTTTGTGTTGCTTTTGAGATTACGCTTTTTGCAGCGAATTTGATGCGAACAAGTGATGGGAATTCGTTATCGACACAGAACGTCGAGTTCCGTATCCAGAATGAGGACTTTCCTGCTTTGCCTGGTGCCAATCATCTGGAAAATAGGCAGACCCATGCAAGAACTGTATGTACTTCTTATTCTGAACTTTTTCATCTGCTTCTGGTGTAAAACTTTTTTTCTCAAAAAAGAAATAATAAATCTATTAGGGAAAATTTATGTATTGATTGCGTAGTTTTCTGTCCTTATGATTTCCATTTTGATTTCATAACATTAGTAGATTTTATGTAGGATAAGAGGGTGTGCATTTATTTTCTCATCAGCGATTGATTCTTTGTTTCCACTCCAAGTGGGAAATTAAATGCAGTAATTTGTAGACAAATAACGTCGATGCACTTGCCTCAGAAACAAGGTATGCCGAGAGGTCGAACACTGAACCGAAGACAGGTATCCAGACATTTCCGGACGGTTAGTTTTTAAATGATAACATAGCCATAAAACTAGAACTTCAAAGCAGAGAGAAAGAGGGAATTATGCACATTGAAAAGTAATAACCCTGACATGATATCGTACATTTTGCGCTAAGATGTATACGGCTGGGATAAAACGACAATTGGGAAGTAGAGTTATATCATAATGAAGAAATCAGTGAATTTATGCAGTAGCCTGCATAAAACAATATAATAATGTTTTCATTTTGTGTGTTGTAATGGCTTGTATCCTTACGTTAAAAATATAAAATTCTGACATATCCCTTCATCCTAAAAAGTTGCAGGTACGGTAAAGAATATCCCAGCAGGCATGTTGAGCGACCAATTTGGTATGGCCGGATTGTTGACGTTTTTGCGCGCAATTGAAACCGATCCTGCTATTGTTGCACTTGCTCTTGGTCATGATTTGACAACTCTGGGACTGAATCTGAATTCCACCGAGTAAGCCTTCTTTCGAGTTTTCAGTTGGCTTTTGGCCATTGGTAGCGTTTATTTTTAAAAAGAAAAATTTAATTTTGGTCATTTCCCAACCTTTTAGAAATATACCAGGATAAAATTGATATCAAAACGAGATTAAGGTAGGTTCATGGCAGAGAAAAATGATGTTGGATTGCACGATATGGGAATGAAGTTTGATTATGTCAGGAACAATTTGAAATTTGATACACCTTGACTTTAGGAGGAAGAGGGTGAATCTGCTTTTAAGGAGATGTTTTTCATATCGACATTAAGTTATTTATTCATTAGTTCCAGGCGAAACATTTATGCAACCTTTGGAGGACCATGGGCGGATTATCCATGTCGGATACAGGATCTAGAAGCGAAGGCTAGTTTTATTAGTGTTTGTTTAAAAAATTGTGATTTTATAGCTTTCATATTGCATATTATTTTTTCATAATTTTTGTTTGATTTTTGTAAATAGAAAGCATTTTAGGTGCCAGATGAATATTTAACGAATGCTTCGATTCGAGATAAGCTGCCGAATATCAAATTGAGCAAGCTATCAGAGGATGTGCTGTTCTACCTCTTTTATAATTGTCCAGGCGAGGTTTATCAGGTCGCTGCTGCTAGTGAGCTGTAAGTTTTCATAAATTCAAATAAATAAGTAGTAGTGACAAAACTGAGATCATTCAGTGTAGCTTGTCAGTAATAGTGGTGTAATACCTATCATGCGCATCTGCTTGTAAGTCTTCGGTACCTGCTGTTATATTATTTCATTGGATTTATCTGATATTTATCTGATTTGACTGTGTGGTTGTCGTTTTCTTAAAGTTTTAAGTTTTAACGATGGCCTTTAATTTATGCAGATCAGACCAGTATTTTTTTTTTTTTGAACTATTAAATCCTGGATACAGTACCTTTTTCTTTTTCAGATACAGTAGGGATTGGCGGTTCCATAAAAGTCAACGTGTATGGCTAACGCGATCGCAATATGGAGGTGTCAAAGAGCAGACATCAACTTATGAAAAAGGGTCTTACAATGTTTTCGACCCTGTACAGTGGCGAAAAGTGAGATTTCTTAATGCTTGGAATTTATTTGAATAAATCATAAAGCAATTATATTTACCTTTTATTTTTTCGGTTTAAATTTCTAACTGATTTGAATCCTCAAATAGATCCGAAAATTTGGTTCTCATTGTTGCCTAGAAACTGAATTGCTTAGTACAACCGATAGACTGACCAGCAGCTAGGTCAAAAGACGACTTGGCAGTATACATAGTCCAGATGGAAGTATACTGTCATGTCTATTTTGTAGTCGTATCTTAAGAGGTTCTCCACGACAACGCTGACGATATCTATTCGCCGTGCCCTTAAATATTTGTTCAGCTCAAGAAATTTCTGCATAAATCGTACTAGTTCTCATTTGTTTCTTGTTTATTGACGTTTTGAAGTCTTAATCATTTCATTTTAGATACCGAGAGATATGACGTTGGAGTATAAAGAGCTTGAAGAACGGCCGAAATTGCCTCAGTCTTTGCAACAGTCGGGTCAGCCACAAGTTGCGCAATCGTCCTCTACAACCGCATCGCAAAATGGTTCATAGTTGCCAACCTTCTCAATGTTGACCAATCACTGGCGTTATAATAACGCATGCGTTCCATTTCCATCCCTTAGTCATCTCTTGTAAAAAGAAATACAGACTACTCAAATTTTAGAAGACTTTGTATTTCCTTAAATGAAAACTCTCGTAAAATAAAATTAATCTTGCAGTCACATACATATACATACCACTTATCCTCCTCTCGTACTGATCAAAGAGACAGAAAAAATTTTACGTTTGAATCCTGAAATCTTTTTGTATGTTTTCTTGCTACGTTGTTATTTGCAATAAACACTTCGCATTTAATTTATGTTCTACAAAAAAATTAATGAAGAAAACCTTGCAGATGCAAGGTTTAAGATAAAATAAAATAAAATGTTTAGTTTTTGTACCGGATCATTTACATTGACACTTCAAAATCATTCATTTTATTGTGAAGAAAGAGGAGTGCAGGATCTGTGGTAAGGGATTTGATCAGTACGTTTGTCTCTGTAAACTTTGATCAATGTGAGGACGTTGTCTGATACGCAACTTTGTGTTTCTTGTAATCGAGCTTGATGCGCAAATTAACTCAGCTTTCGTTGTCAACTTGCAAAACTTAGATGAAACACAGTAGTCATCATTCTTGCAAAATTAGAATTAATTTCTATCTTATGATTAAAATTTTTGATACTTTTCAAAATGATTAAGATAACTCTGTAATCAATTATTTCTTCCTAGCCTGTTATCACTTTTATCTAACGATAATAAAACTTAAATTTGTTTTCATATCTTTTTGCAAAATAATAAATACAGTTAAAATTTCAATTGTAAACATTGGATATATAGCACAATAGACAAGATTGTTGCAAGTTTCAAACTAATATAGAAAAAAAGAAACAAAAAAAAAAAAAAAAAAAACGAAAAACTGTTAAAAAATAACTCAAAAAAATTAACTAGTATAAAGTTAATATTTAAAAAGATAATGTTTTCAAATTTATTATTCCTTTTTTTTTTTTTTTTTGTACAATTGAAAAGCATCTTTTTCACAGGTATTTTTTGTATTCTTTCATCCATAGGTAGATAGATATCTTTTCCATAAAAGCGGTATTTTTAGCAAATATGCGCGGAAAATTTCTCAGAAGAATATTAACTAATATATATATAAGATATCTTCATTGTTACTTTCAAAAAGTGACAAATCTTCTTGTTGTTGTTGTTGTTTTTTTTTTTTTTTTCTAACCTTTTCATTTGATTTATTTCTACAAGTAATATTACTTATTACTACTGTTACTACGATATTATTAAAGGTAAGTTCTACAATTTCTATGATAATTATCTATAAAATTAAAATGAATATCAATCATTAATGTTGTTAGTTAGTTAGTTAATTAATAATTTCCTTTTTTCTGATTTTAACAAAACAAAATGTATTTCAGACTTTATGAATAATTATTGAAGTTTACTTGTTGCATTTTATTTTTGAAATATCATTTTTGGTAGGTGGTCTATAGATGAAAAATAGTGATAATAGTTAGATACTGATTATATAATCAAATGATCTTTCCTTTTTTTTTTTTTTTTGGGATTCAGATTATTTTAAATACAATTTAAGAGATTTTTTTTTTTTTGTAATATCAAAAGATCTTTGATAAAAATTTGAACACAAAATGATTTGAAATGATTCAATGTTTATGTTTGAAGGTAAGAAAATTTTTCATTTTTGCAGTGAATTTTGAAACGATTAAATAATGGAACAGGAATCGGAGAAATCACCGAGACAGTCACCAACAAAGACTGATTTTCAAATACGAAATGAAGATTTTCCAACATTGCAAAGTACTTTATCATCAAGGGGCAAACGACGTGGTAAGAATAAGGGCAAGTCAAGGAGAATTACAGATAACCCAAGTAAGACTATGGGTAAGCCAAGTGAAACTATAAGCGAAGCAAGTAGGATTATGGGCGAGCCAAGTGGAATTGCAAGCGAATCAAGTAAGATTATGGGTGAGCCAAGTGGAACTGTAACTGTTGGCGAGCCAAGTGGAATTGCAAGCGAATCAAGTAAGACTATGGGCGAGCCAAGTGAAACTGTAGGTGAACCAAGTAAGACTGTTGGTGAGCCAAGTGCAGTTATAAGTGATCCAAGTAAGATTATGAGCAAGCCAAGTGGAATTATAAATGATCCAAGTGGAGCTGTAAACGAGCCAAGTAGAATTAGGATGCCAGTAGCAGGGACTTCCACTTTACAGGTTTCTCTCTCTCTCTCTCTCTCTCTCTCCCTCTCTCTCTCTTTCATTCATTTGCATAAATTTGCTATTTATGAGTTTTTGAAAGCATCCGAATGCATTCTTCTTCATTTATCATGAAAAGAAGATTGAAAATTTCAGCAAGCATTGAAAAAACTGCAAATAAACAATTCGAATTGTTAATCATATTTTATCCAAAAAGAAAAAAAAAACAAGAAAAACATCTAATTTTGTTTGCTTTTTTAATAAAAAGCTAACAGTTTTAATGAAATGAATTAATCCAAATTTAAGCTTCGAATAAATTTCTTGCAGGATTTTCAACCTGAATCAAAACCAAAAATAGAGATATATCCGGATGGTTTGTTGTGTTCATTTATTCATTTCATTTATATTTACTTAAATTATCAAAATTTATTTAAACAAAAGTGCTCTTTTATATATTTCACTTTAATTTATGATTATTTATTCATTAAATCATTATTTATTGCTTATTTTTATATTATTTTGAGAGAATTTTAAATTTAAAGGTACTGTAACTAATATCCCATCAACTATGTTAACTGATCAATTTGGAATGATCGGATATTTGTCTGCTTATCGAGGAATGCAACTTGATTCAGCACTTTCAACAGTTCTGATTGGTGAAAATCCATTAGAAATTGGTTTAGGCATGAATTCTAAGTAAGTTTGGGTATTAGATTTTTTTTAATAGAAATTAAACTTAAGTTTGTTTTTTCTTTTTTTTTTTTTTTTTTCCTTTTTCCGGTGTTCATCATTTAAAAATAATTTAAAAGTCTAAAAAAATAATAATGAACATAAAAGGAGGGGAAAACACACAGCACACAGAGAGAGAGAGAGAGAGAGAGAGAGTAGAGAAGGATAATATATGATTAGTAGTTATTATCAATGGAAAATTAAACAAAATGAAGGAAATTGGCAAACAAAATGTTAACAGTGAAAGGAATGCATAATTCTTCTTCTTGGTATACTATTTGGAGTCAAATATATTCGGAATATTCAACTCTCTCAAAGTAATCAATCTTCCGCATTCGTTCTAATCATCAATTTCTTCAACTTTAACAAATCTTTTCTAATTTCATTTAAATAATACATTTTTTAATTAATTATAATATAATAAATTATTTTTTACATTGAAGTTTAAAATTTATGCTGTATATATTGAAAAAAAAAAAAGAAAAAAAAAGGATTTATGCTACTTGTCTTCTTTGTTTTTTTTTTAGGCTTGAAGTACCAGATCCAAGTGGACATGGCAGGTAGGTTAATTAGATTAATTGATAAAGTTAACAAGGTAATTAAAGTCAACAAGATGATTAGCAAAAAGTAGAAAAAAATGGCGACAATTTTTTACAGAATCAATGAAAACATTGACATTTGTGATTTCCATTCAAAATTAATTTAACGGAATAAACTAAAATTTCTAAAATCATTTTTAAACAAATTTTAAATTGTGAACATGCATTTATTCATTTGTTAATTTCAGACGCGAAATTCATCAAAATTATGGTGGACCATGGGCAAAAAGGCCGAATCATGCACCACACATTGAGGTTAAGGTTCGCATTTAAGCTTTTTAAGCATACAAGCTTAAATTTAACTGAAGAAAAATTTTGCAGAGTTACTGTAAGCTTAACTAGATATTGATGATATAAGGATATCTTGTCACACTTAAGAATTCTGCAAAATTGCACTAAAACGAATGTCAAACTCGTATGGAATAGTGTGTCCTCTCATTATTGTCACATTGATAATCAATCACTCACTCACAAACACTGATAATCATTTACCGATCCAACTTTTTTCCTATGTCCAACTTCTCTAATTGGCTTTTTAATGACTTCCTCCTCATTTTTACTTAATTTTTTTTTTTGATGTAAAATCAGTATAGATACCGGAAGTGTATAAGTTGAATTCATTGATTGGCGACAAATTAGCACAAATGAAATTTTCACTGCTAGAAGAAGATGCATTATTTTACATATTTTATAATTATCCGGGTGAGCAATATCAAATTGCTGCTGCTTATGGGCTGTGAGTTTTTAAGTTTTGCTACATTTTAGATAGTATGATATTTAAAACTAATTGAGCTAATTGATAGCTTACTTTTTGTTGTAAATTTTCCTTTTTTCTTTTTTTTTTTCTTCAAGTATCTAAATATTTCCGTTTTTTTCAGGTATGGAAAAGAATGGCGTTACCATAAAGTGGAACGTTTATGGGTGAGACGTTTCAGTTATGAAAGTGTTACTGAACAGACAAATACATTTGAGAAAGGAACGTATTATGTGTTCGATTCAGTACACTGGAGAAAAGTAAGACATACAATTCATTTTACATAATATTTCTTTCAATAAATGAGATAATACATCAGCTAATTAATTGTTGTATTTAATTAGTTTAGTTAATGCTTGTGAAATAAGCATAAATTTGTTTCATTTCAGATGCCGAGGAAGATGACAATAGAATACAAAGATCTCGAGAGCAGAGTAGAAATACCACCGGATATGAGACATTTATTTGACTAAGTTGAGCTGGTATATCCTTCATCTAATAATTGTTAATTGTTTATTGATATCATGTACAAACGCATAACTTTCTTTTTTTTTTTTTTTTACCGTTGTTTTATTAAGGAACAGAAGCATGGAATTGATTTATTTTAATAATTCTTATTTTGAAAAGTTTTCAAGGAAAATGCTGCTACAATTGTTCCTACCTAAGTACAATATATCTACAAATATTCTTTGTTTGCAAAAAAAATTTGTTCTCTTGTCATATTATTATTATTATATGCGATGAATATTGATTCATTGTTCACGGCAGTTAATCTCTTCGTGATTGAGTGAGTTGAAGAGAGCATACGGACTTTGGAATGTTTGATGTATAACAAGGAAATTCCGCATCTGAAATTATAAGTTTTGCATCCATTTCTGATTCCTACAACAATCTTAGGTTTTCTTTATATAGCATTTACCCGAATGAAACGGGAAGATGACAGCAGATCAATATCAAAAGTTTCATTATTCTTTCCCTCCTTGAAACAACATCGAACAAAAGAGGTACATAAAAATGAACGAGTCAAGAAATGTACATTTTCAGCATGTGCAAGTTGCTGTCTAATCTAAATTATGATAGATAGTAGGCACTGCAAAAGGGATAATCAGGATTCCTGAGGAATAGTAAGAGCACTCGTCCGGCAGATTGAAATAACCATTCACCAATAACACCATTAACATTACCTGCTACCTGTCTTAATAGGTGTACTTTAATTATTCGGATAATATTAACAGGTATTTTTATAGAATGGATTTTTTGCTAGAAAATAGAAAGCAGTATAAATAATTAAAGACATTTGTTTCATGCCGTGATAACATGGTGAGCTGACGACATAACGTTTGCTGATGAACAGAGTCGTAGGTATATGGAAGCAGTCAATTCTGATTATCAAGATGACCTAAAACCCGTCGAATGTAAACTAAAATGGTGTCAACTTCAACTGGAAACAGAAACAAATGCATTATTAGCAGGAGTCACGGATTACTAGCAGGAGTCACGGATTACTCAAAGATCTTACTCCCTAACGAATTAAAAGCCGGAACAATATATAAACTGATATTCATTAATAAGACACAAAATATGAAGTAAACATTAATTACAACACATGCTTCCTATTTAACAAAATGGAAACAACTAGAAACGATAATTTATCTCTTTACCCTAAATGATAATTTCTTTTCTTTTTTCATTTCATTTCAAGTATTGACCATGAAAATTGTAAATTTGCACACATTCTTACTTTCGTGTTTCTAATGATCAATCAAATTAGAGGAAAATGATCAAATATCTACAGAAATGAAACAAAATATTAGAACAATGAAATACGAATTGCACAAGGTCATGGAAGATGCACAGCAATTCCAGCTAGTAGTTTTTCATTTGCAAAAAAGAAAAATTCAACCACAATCTCTCAAGAAAATCAGTTAACCAACTAAATAACCAGTTAATCAATCAAATGATTTTTATGGATTTACACATACTTCTAATACAAGTACGCATGTCCACACGAGATCTTAAGCTGAAAACAAAACAAAAACAATTTATTACCCAAAAAAGATTAGAAAACACTTTGCGTATGAAAATGAAGCGTTGTTGACCGTCAAAAGATACCTAATCTGAAAGATTTAAAAACATTAACAGAAGAACAAAAGATAATTTTGATTTCTATAATATGAATGGAATCAATTTTAATTTATTTCATCATCTGCTCACTAAGCTTTGTCTATTAAGACATATGAAACACATAATATTTGCCTAAATAGATAAATGTTTGGTTAATATTTGATAAGCATCTCTACCACACTACTACATTATTTCAGTTTGATATAGGATTTTAGTTCCTTCAACTCAAATAAAATACTACAGGTCAAAAGTTGTATCATTGCAAACCTGCAAAAAAATCTCCATTTCACGAATGAATCAGCTCGCAATCACTGATTAGCTACCATCCGTAATGGTCCTATCCGCAGAATTTGTACAACTCTTTGCACTAATGAAAGCACTTCTGATAAGTGATTTTGCATCTGCTAACTCCATCGTATCAGAAATAACCTAAAAATGTTTTATCAATGCTTATTTCAGCACATTTCAACGTTCCACTGCCTAAACATATTAGCTTTAAAAATCCAAATTCACTGTCTATCATTGAGATAAGAAAATTGTTATATGGTCGAATTGGTCTTGGCTAAAATCTCTCTTAGTTTTACTTGCTTCAAAATCTCAAACTTCGGAAAACAAAAAAGAAGAATTTAAGATAACTAAAAGACAAAAAAAAGCGAGAAACATGGCAGGCGCAAAAAACATTAGAAACGAACTTCGGAAAAATGTCAAGGCAATAGTTCTTCATAAAATATGACTTTAATGTCAGGGTAATGGCTTTTGGTAAAATATGACTTTCGGCAAATCAATTTTCAAAGAACTGAAATCACTTCGAATTCTGAAACGCTGAACAAACCTAAACTGCTCGCTGCTATCACTTTTCTCCCAAACAATTACATTTTCCAAAAGTCTTTCATTTCAAAATGTTGTATTGAAAAACCGAAACAGAAACATACTTTTGGAGTAAATTTCAATGGTTCAATAGCAAAAGTGAGTATTCGACGTCTTTTACGATATGCAGCACCACCACGAGGTGTTGCTGGTTCGCGAGGTATAAAACAAGCACCACTTGTCCGCTCATATTGTCGCAATCGCATAACGATCCATTCTTCTGTTGCATGATCCAAAAAGTCATTCTTCTCGCCTAAAAATATTTTCTTTTACCAAAAACAGACTTGTTACTTAAAACTCCAGAAAAAAAAAGCGATGTAATAAGGAAACAAAAAAGAAAGGAATTTCATCACCAATATTTACATCAGAAATTTATTCCACAAACTACGATAATCCATATTAATCAGATTTTCATATTCTATTTTCTGCAGATGCGTGCTTATTAAACAAAAAGTGTTACTTGGTATGTAATAAGGAAGAGGTGTCCATTGGTAGCAGGATTTGACTTTCGACAATTCACCTTCTTCAGTATGACATCGTTTGGCTGCAATTAAATCAGAAGGAAGCAGTCTATTCGATTGTCAGTTAATGTACTACTCATAAATCTCATCTCTTACTGCACTCAACTTATATAAGTGAACAAATGTTGTAGAAAGTCTTTATGAACTGAGAAAATTCTATCAACTGCACTGTGTAATGAAAACTGTAATAATTTCGGATAGATGCAGAGCATTTCGGTTCAAATGCAATAACTTACGTCGATACCATTTTTTAAATGTGACCCACTGCAAATGCCTTAAAATATACTTCACACCATATCTGATGTGCAATTAAGTTCAGCACCCTAAACTAAACCTGTTCATCAAGCAACATATAACAGTGTTGGTTATCACAGAAAAGGAAGTAAAGATTTCAAAATAAAGACCTATGAAATACTAGAAAATCTTCAATATCATAAAGAAAAAGATCAAACCTTTCACTTTTTCATGACCCGTCCTGAGATGTTCTTCCAATGAGCGCTTTAATGTAAATCTTAATGAACAACCCTCTATAAGACACATGTATGGTTGCGCTTTACCGGCATGTCGTGTTGTGAAATGTTCTTCCAACCAAACGAACTGAATAGCACAAGAAAGTTTTTTGATTTTCAAAATAATTCATAAAAAAGACAAAAACCAAAAAACCGAAAACAGATAATAAACTGAAGTTCTTACAACAAATGCTCTCCCACATCATTCATTTTTCATTCTTATATGACAACTAACATCACACCTGTTTTTGAAAGTCGCCACGACTCAGACCCATTTTGCAGCTTCCCCACTGACACATCAAGTTTTTTAAACGACCAATCGTTTGTGACTGTGAACCGCTGCCGCCACTACCGCTATTACTACTACCATCCAAATATACTGAAGGTCGCAACAATTCCAAATGAGCCTAGATATGCATTATTTCTAAACAGCGTTTTGTGATTACCATCAGAATCTCTCAGCCAGTAGGTGTAAATTAGCCTTACACACCTTCCAGAGGGAAAGCTTGCAATCTGGATTTTTTTTTAAATAGAATTCCAGCTGGATTCTTATACTGGTTAAATCAGTAAGCTTTTCTTGGATATGCAAGTAGAAAACGAATTTAAAATTCAGAAATCCTACTTTAACAACATGATCATAGAGGTCATTATCAGATGCAAATCGTTCCGTACAGCCTTTCCAATGACAACGTAGTCTTAAGTTAAACTCAGTGACTTCTGAGGACGAACTGCCAGAAAAAGAAGGGACTGTTGAACATCCTGACTCAGCACTGTTGCCTAAGAAGAATTACGAATCTCAGTAATGAATATTTTGATTACTAAAACAGTAATAAGAAAGATGTCATAATACTCGTGACCAATAATGATTCCGAATTCTTTTCCGTCATTCTTCTTCCCCTCCACTTTTCGAAAGCAGTGGATTTACGGTGAAAGAAATTAGATTAGCAAATCTTGGATAATTAAGTGGTAAATATAAATGAATAAACTTAAAATTTCAGAAATTCTATTTCGACAACATGATTACAGAGATAGTTATCACATACAAATTGTTTCGTGAAGTTTCTTCGTTGACAACTTACTCTTAATATGAATTTTTACTTTTTATTCGCATGATTTTGAAATATGAATAAGATGATACCTAATCTGTCGGTTGATGGAACTCCCAAATCTTGATTAACAGAAACATCAGTCACCAGTTGTGTTGATGATGACAAAGATGTTAGTGAAGCTGTTTTCTCCAGAAGACATTCGTCAAGACAAAAGTTTTCATCTGTTTTCGTATCAGTACTAATCAAACTGCTTGTACTAAGTGTACTAATGCCGCTTGATGTTCGACTGATTGGCGACGAGAAGGATGAACATGACGGCTGACAAACTGACAGTGGACACTGTGATGTAACTGAAGTAGAAAGAAATATGTGGGATCCGTTAAAACTGTGAAAGAATGATGCACAGGATTTCGTGACGATTATTTAAGTCAAACTTTAAATTCAAATACATTTTTAGAACTAAATTAAACTGTATTTCATCACTGCTAGCAACACTCATTCATTCATAGATAGATATATGTAACTAAGTTCTTTATTGACTTCAATAAAATTACTGAAACATATATTCAACGTCCGGTGCTTAAATTAAAACTAATATGATATCCCATGTGTAGCTAAACAAATAAGAATGAAGTATCACCAGCATTAGCAGCATTACAATAAGTGCTCACCAGCTAAAGCTATAGCTGTCTGATGCCGTCGTTTAAAATTCGTATCCTTGCAACACTTCGTCATTTCTGCTCCAACAACTGATGAATCTAGTGAACAGTCCGGTGAAGATGGAAACGATGAATCGAAACCAGAATCAACACTAGCTGGTGACATCCGTTCAATGTTCAAAATGTTCTTCGATGCACCATTAAGAGATGTCTGCAAATAACTGCAAATGATTCACAAATACCCTGCTGAAATTAAATTTGATTCATTCATCCTGTGAAGCTATAAATCATAGTCTTCTGATAGTGCCAAGTGAATTTAAGTTATATACTCGCTTATAAAGTTAGTTGAAAACATATAAAGTTTACATATTATATGACTAGCTGCAAAGAACAAATCTCATCCTTTAAGTTTAAATTTAAATCATGGGATTATGCCATATTTGGAAATCTGTGCTTTTCTCCACAAAAATATTCATCATGATAATAAGAGATCGTTATGATACAAGCATTGTACTGCTTAATGCTTTTTCTTTGGTAGAGAATGTTTGAATATAATCAAAATTCCCTTTTTCCAGCATTGGTACATTTAAAGATTATTATGCAAGTGAAAAAAATCTCAACTTTATAGCTTGATAAACACACATTTTATAGGTTTACTAAAGACAGAAAGTTTTGAGGGAGCAGTATATCAAGTGGAAACAACATTGCTGTAGTTTTTGCATTGTGAAAATGCTTCCAGAATCAGTAGAATGAAGAAAATATGTGTTAAGAATCTTTACTAAGCAAAGACGGAAAATATATTTAATCAAAACCCAACCGCAGATTCCTCTGATTATATGAATAAAAAAATCCATTTCTTATTGATGAAATGCAAAACTGTCACCATGCTTATTTCAATTAATGCTTAAGCTCAGTTGTAGTAATTTATAATTTCTGATTCTAAAACTACTCCGAATTTGAAATTCATCTAATCCTTCTGAACACAATTACTTCTGCGAAAAAACTTCACCATAACCCTTTTGAAAATAGCGTACATAAAAAGTTTAATCTGTCAATCTCCCTCGTGGCCATGTTTGAATGCAGAAATACCTAATCAATGATGGATATGATAAAAATTTTAAAGAAATTAACACTGCTAAATACTTCCAATCAACTTCTTGTCTCACCTGCAATATGCCAGTTCCATTTGAATTACTTTTCTTTCATAATTCTAAGAAGTTTACATTCTTCAGAAAATTTTTACACAGGCTTACATACTTGCTATAACACCAAACAAATTCGAAAAGTATTACTAGTTTACTAAATACTTTCGTCAAAATTTTAACGCTGCACATCCATGGGAGGAACAAATAAACATTCCTATCTGTTGCAGGAAAAATTTTTAAACTGAGACTTGGAGTGTATTGTTGAAAATAATTCAGCACTTGAAAATATTCAACTAAGTTGCTGATTGGGAAACCAATCATTAGAAACTATATTTTGGAAAAGTATTAGAAAAAAAAAAAAAAAGCAAAAGACCAAAACAAAAGCGATACTGCTGAATTAATCAAATAAGAAAATTAATTTATTATAATATATAATCTTATCAAAACTTTCTAAATATCTAAGGGAAAATTTTCATTCACGTGATAAGATGAAAGGCCAAAAAAAGAGAAACAACTAGTATTATTAGAGATTTAGAAAAGAGTCTGATCAACATAAATTAGTCTTGAAATTTTAAAGGTTTTGTTCGCTTCTTCATATTTGCTACCGAAATTCGAATTCGAATGTAATCAGGAAGTGAAATGGATACAATTAAAAATCAAATGTCAACGTAAAATCGAAAATAAGGCTGTTATAACGAGAGCCTTCACGGAAAATAAAAAAGTTTTTCTCTTTGTATTTCAAATCAAAAATCATACTAATTTCTTAACAATATAATTTTCTTAACGAAAATTTTTGAACTTACAGCATCAGTAGTGACTACTTCAGCAATTTTCGAGTACATATTCGCTGATTCCATACCAATCGGTTTATTACCACTGCTACATACTGTCACACCTTGCTCAAGCATCCTACCAACTATAAATCAATTTTAAAAGATCGTTTGGAGTTAAATTTAAACAAAAGAATACACCGCTTCGCATAAAATAATAGAAAAAAGAAAATGCGGTAATGCTGTCAATGCAAAAATAATTCTTTCAAGAAAATGTCAAATTATCCATCAAGCTCTCAAAGTTTCAAAATGTTTGATTCAATGACAAAATTACGGGAATTACAACAGAAAAGTATCAATTTACAATGGTAGTTGTATATACTATAGTTGAAGTACTTCCGTCAACACTCATTATTTTATCACCAATTGAATGCAATCAGCAATAATACCTGACAAATGGTACACATTAGAGGAATATGCAAATTATATGAAGCATGAGCATTAGCAATATTCACCCTCCCTCCCTCATGGATTTGATGATGATATTAGATAGTTGCCATGGAAGGTAAGTGCGGAAATAGGTAAGGCAAGGAAAGGGTAGCAGGGAAATGAATGATTTCTGTTGCAGTTAGTGATATCCAAGTACTGATAATATTGCTGAATGAATTATCAACAGAAGGTATTAAGCGTCATCTAGGAGGATCCACTCACACATTATTTCAAATTCATACAATAATCAGCACCACAGATAAATGAGAAGAGATTAAATAGTAACACTGAAATAACTCATATACTAAAGCCAATAAAATTACAAATGAGCTATTTCTTTTACAGAAAAAAATTTTCACCACCTAAACTGTATACTTTAGCATTCGATCTCTCCCTCTCCCCCTCTCCTTCCCTCTCTCTCTCTGTCTCTTTCTATTTGGTTGCAAGATTGACTGAGATGTTTTATAAAACAATTTGAAAGCAAATCATATTGAATTAGAATTGAACATGTGAAAAGCTCTAGCATAGCTTCCATTCAACATTTTACAGCATAAATATATTAATAAGACAAGTCAGGAATATCATTTAAGTAACACTGTCCACTTCCTCTATTAATTAATGATATTTGTCACATGTCAGTCATTTTATTAGATAATATAATATGCTAAAATCTACGAAAACATTTTTGTAGTAAATACATACAGTGCAAAGAGAAAGGTGAAGGAGAAGCGGCGCAAAATGTGCAAAAGGGAAGAGAGCGGGAATGATGTGAATGAATGTAGACGGAATGATGAAGAGATACTAAGGTCATGGGTAGAAAGAATAGATGCAACGCATTGAAATAAGCGCTTTTCGCTTCCTGACTCCTTATCTAGAAATGTTGTGTGTATGTATGTGTGTGTGTGTGTGTGTATGTGTGTGTGTATGTGTGTGCGTACATACATATATATATGCATAAATATACAGAAACACATGCATAATGTATCTCTATATATATGCTTACAATCAAAAACAATGACCTATGACCGGGGGATGATTGTATTTCTCCAGAATGAAGAGAGAAAGATTAAACAAAGCTTGGTGACAATAATTGTGTAAACAACAACATAATGAGTGACCGCAACAAACAAACGTAATGGTAGATGATTAAAAATTTGTATGAAAGCGAGCTACCTATGGAAAGTTGCTGATTCATTCCATATAATCTTCGTAGATATTTCATGTCTGTTAATATCCTGTTCACACTTTTTATATTACGATTCGTTCCTACGAAAAGTAATATAAATAAGCTGTACAAAGAGAAGACGACCACTGTAGTATTCCAAAGTTCAAAGGAGAAATCTCAGAGGTCAATAATGAAAAGTGAAAAGATGAATTCAGGGAATGGAAATGATTTTCTAGAAAATTGTTAAAAAGATAGCGATGAGTAACAAATTTCTTAACCTAACAGATGATGATAATAATGTGGAAGTAATAAAAATCTTTTAACTTCCTCCGTTGACTGAATAACATTCGGTATTAAAAGTATGAGAGAGAATCTGGCTGACTTCACACATCAAAAATATAGTTGTAAGGAAGAGATAACGAGAATGAACTTCACAAAACTATCAAGAAATTATTTTCTACTTGACTCATTCCTCGCCTAATTACACAAAATAAGAGAGAATAACTGATAAAAACATTTAAAAAAAACAAAAAAATTTACTAGATGTAATAATTGAAAAAATTGTTTTGCACTTCAAGTCAATGTATTAAGTATGAAAAGAGATTAAAAATAATTTTAAAAAAGGAATGAAATGAAAAGATTTAAATGTGATAGTTTAGTGGGAATGAATTTGTTGAAAATTTTGGACTTCGTTGAAGCAAAAGTGCAAAGAATCGTCACTACGTCACATCCTTTTACTGATCATTGATATCCCTTTATTGCCTTCCTCCCTTCCTCCCACAAATTGCGTCATATTCCCTTGACATCTCAACAAAATTTAGTCTTTGGAAAAGTTCAAAAGTACAACTTCGTCACTTAAATAACGAATCATTCAAAATTACTTATATCAATATAAGTAATCAGAAATACTGTAAGGAATGAAATACTACACCAAGATAGCTTTATTGTGGATAACAAATGAAGTGAAGAAAAGAGATAATTTCACAGATAGAGACTATTTTGAATTAAATTCTAAGCTAAGATAAAAAAAAAATGGGTGAACTAAGTTAATGAAAAATGAACTGCACATACTCTTATAACTTCTCTTTCTTCTATCCTCCTCTTCTCAAGAAATCTTTAAATCTTGAAATAAGGAAATTCGAAACGAGAATAAAAGGTCGTAAGACAGAAAAAAGTGGTTGGAATAAAAGGTCAAGAAATGGAAAGGATTCTTTCTTATCAATGGGAATGGCCATGCTATGCTAAGGAATTCACAACAATTACATCTCATCATTTCCACTTATATGAAATACCTCAACGTCACTTATAGCGTCACTCACGTAACTCAATGTATTTCGATACCACTTATAACGTCACTCACGTAACTCAATGTATCTCGATATCACTTATAATGTCACTCACGTAACTCAATGTATCTCGATATCACTTATAGCGTCACTCACGTAACTCAATGTATCTCGATATCACTTATAACGTCACTCACGTAACTCAATGTATCTCGATATCACTTATAGCGTCACTCACGTAATTTAATGGAATGAAATGAAATATTGTGGAATTTTGACAATTAATTTTGAAGCATCAGCAACTACAACATCTTTTTAAAGTGTCATAAATTACCACTTCACATGCAGACGGCAGACTAACCAAAGAGACATGAAGAAAAGAAGAAATGCATTTAAATAACATGAATGGCAGAGAGAAGCAGACATTACAAGGAATGACATAGACGGACATACAGTGGAAAGTTGGGAACAGTGTCCTCAAAGTGAACTCTTAATGACAGTCGAGGGACAAGCCAGCACCTAACCGATCAGTTATCCCACCTGGTATCATAGAAGGTCCAGGTAAGAAAAGTGGAAGGATTTGAGTACTAAAGTGGGATAATTTAAATCATAGATAGCTACGATTGATTGAAATGATCGATGCGGCACTGATCAAAGTATCATCAGCGAGAAGATTCATCTCGAGAAAACCTAAAAAGAACTGAGGTGAAGTGAGGTGAGGTGTATGACTAGTCTGGTTTAAAACAATCTTCAGTATATAATCCATCTCGATTCTCGATCCTCTATCTTCCTATGAGCTATTCTTTCTCTTTCTAAGCAAGCGTCTGCTCATAAAACATTCAGCAGCCAAAAAATGATTGAATGAATGATTTTGTTTGGTTTTCTGTGACTTCAATAATCTTTATCCGGAATATCTAGAAAAACTCGGAAAAAATTTCCTGAAAATTTCTATACACTTGATACCAATCATATGTCAGAGTCTGTAGGAATGACAAGTTTCTCGAGGTAATCATTCTCTCCAAACATTTCTTATCTAAAGATAAAAAAGCCAAACAGTAAATTATTGTTGATAAAGATCGATTAGAAGAAATCTCAGAAAAAGATTTGTAAATTGTAGCAAAATTTTCTTGTTCATTTTTCATTTTCACATTTCAAATTAAAGCGGAAATTTAATTCCAAAGTACCGGTTCTCTTCTCTTCTCCTTATTACAGTGTTAATATCATACATATGACTGAAGTAATACATATTTTTTTTTTTTTAATTTAAACGATCCAAAGATGTGATATCTTCCTTCACTACCGGTACTCTTTTTCGGATTTGTCCGATATTTCTCAGTCCTCACATCTCACCTAGCAATACATAACATAAATGTTAAGAATAACTCGATATACCTTCAATCTTCTATCTTTTTCATCACTACCTGAAAAAAAGTTCATCTTCGAAAAATCCCAACCATTCAAAATTAACTTCATAATACGATATGTATGGATCTTTTTTTTTTTTTTGTATTATAATGAGGAATATTTATATCTTATCAATTAAAAAAAAAAAAAAAAAATCTTCAAATATCATTTTATAATTTTATGTAAATTCGAACGAAAATATAATTAAATTTCAAAAGGTTAGAAAAAAGGCATACTAACTTCAATAAAATTGGAACAAATTTTTAAATAAATTGGAAAGCTGTCGGAAATAAATGGGACAATTAAGAATATAGAGATTAAAAAAAAAAAAAAAAAAGAAAAAAGAAAAAAACTTCAGCCAATAGAAGAGAAAATGTGAAAAAGATATTGCAGTATAGACAAGCGGAGAAATGCATTTATAATACGCCTAAAACATCCTAGGCCAACAGCGCAATTTCTTAAACCAATTAATCAAAGATTGTAAGACAAAATTCATATGATAGGAAGAGATATTAGATCGATAATTTTGATAATTTCAAAGAAATACAAAGCTTTCAGTGGTTTATTGTAACTTACAATAAATATAGAAAATTCTTTGGAATTAGGTAAAAAAATTGTAGCTTAAAAAGAAAATAACCAGAAAACAAATAGCCAAGCAATATTTTCTCTTTTTCTTTGAAAAAAAAAAAAAAAAAAATAGACACAATCCAAAAAAGAATTTTCGTTTTTGAAAAAAAAAAAAAAAAAGAGTTATACTTTTCTCTGATACCTTTTTTGATAATCTTCTTGGCCATGAAATATATAGTCTTTGTTAATTAACAAAGAATTAAAAATACTTATTTTATAGTAATAAATTTTAAGTAAAACTTATAATAAGCAAAATTATCCATCAAAATCAAATTATTATTACCCCAAAATATTTTCTTGCAAAATGCGCATATCCGTTATTAATGTACGTCATAATATTCTATTCTTTATTTAAATTAAAACTGCTAAGGCCAGGTGTTTTTCTACCGTAGTTTTAACTGTTCATTTTGTTAATAGAAATAAATTAAAAAAAGAAAAAAAAAAAAAAATGAAGTGGGGCAGCGGAAAAAAAAAAGCTGAACGAAAAGAATAGCGGAAACAAAACACACGAACGGAAACAGAAATATCTTTTTGAAAGTGATTTGAAAGGAAAAAAAAAAAAGAAACCGCAATGTTCATGAGAAAAAATTGTAAAATTGATGAAATTAGGAGAAGTTTCCAATTGATATTAATTACGATGGATGGAAAATATGTGAAAAAAGATATCAGTATCCGAATATAAACGTGAATATAAGTATATTTGGTGCAAAAAGTATTTGTTTATGATAAGTAATCGTTTTATGTATTGATATCACCATCGTTAGAATTGATCAATATCATTTTTGCAGTGTATAGCTTATCAGCGAAATGTTTTAACATTTGACAAATTTACAACTTTTTGCTAGCGGTAAATTCTCTGTTGTAATAGTGTTAAGGTTTAAGAGAGATGAAAGAAAATTTCATGGTCGTTTTTGAAATTATTCATTTAATTTATCACTTTTAATCAATTTGTGCTTCCAAAAAAAAAAAAAGAAAGTACTTCCTTTCTCGCCTTTGCCTCCATTTCAATGTCCCCAACCTTTTTGTACTCTTTCTTACATATATCACTGATTTTCGAAAGTATTAAACGGAGTTTAATATCCGGGTTGGTGGTCTTAAATAACCTTTTGATGAAAATTATTCAAAATCATTTAATTAGGCATCCATTTAAATATTAACGCATGTTTGAACGTTAAATTCCACTTAATACTTCAAATATCTTTATAAATGTATTTAAATTTACATATAATTTCAAAAATAAATAGTCCCAAAATTGACATCGATCAATAATTAATTATATCACCGTGCGGAACTTCATTATATATGAATTTGACTTGAACAAATACAATTTTCTCATGAAAATTAGGGAAATTTTATTCGTCCAGGATAGGAGCACTATAAATAAGCTAGTGGCAATTTTAATAACCATTAGCCTAGGCAGTGAAAATTTCCACGATTATTGCAATTGAATGAATAAGATAGATCGTCCTTCTTGGCCTTGTCTTCTTTTCTAGGCCTTTAATTTTTGGTTTCGTTTTTTTTTTTCTAGGCCTTTAATTTTTGATCTTTTTTTCTATGCTTTTAATATTTTTACAAAAAAAAAAAAAAAAAAAGAATATTGTAGCTGACATTTCACTCCACGTAACGTAATCTTTTAAACGAAATTTATATACGAAGAAATTGTAAAAGCAGTAATAGTCAGTCGGAGAGTACCCTTTACGACGAATGGAGACGGACAGGAAAAGAGTGATGTTCCGGCGATAACGTCCTTCCATTCCTTTCCTTTCCATCCCATCTCATCATCCATCTCTCTGCTCACATCACCAGTATCACTCACTTCACTATCGTGACAACATTGTGATGACGATGAGCGATTGGTTGTAGTACTAGAAAGCAACGACGACCTTTGGTCAACAAGCTTTAAGCACACCATTCACTCACACATACTTTCTCTAAAACACTCCAAAAATTTACCAAATGCTTTCGAAGTGATGTTTCTATTATGGTATTGTTTGTTATTTATAATAGTCAAATGAAAACACTCAATCTAGAGTACAAAAGTTTTGTGGACATTCTAATTTAAGGTTAATAAAATATCTATAAATTGATTCAGTAATAGTTAATAGATACCTAGATGGAAAAAAAAAAAAGTCAAAATGATAAATAGTAGTAAAACCTTGAGTTAATTTCTCAATGAAAATATCAAATACTAACTAGTTAATTTGTTATTATTTAAACTTCAATCTTTATAAATTTGAAATAAAGATAATATCAAAGCATCCCTATATCAATTAATGATCAATGAATAAACAATTCAATAAATGATAAATGAGTATGCATTCATTTCATAAAGTTTCACCTGTCATCCTATCAGCCTTTTCAATCCATTTCTTTTTTTTTCCTTCTTAATTGCCTACAATCGGTAACATCAATAAGATCAGGAAAAGTGTTTACTAAACCGAACAATCTAATGATGACCAGTCAAACAAAAAAAAAAAAAAAAAAAAGAAAAGAAAAGAGAAAAGAAGGTTTTCACTACTTCTATTTAAATCAACCAGCAGTGATTAAAATGAATAATCGAACTCTGATCAACAACCAGCAATTGACAGTTTCAGTAGATGTATGAAACTCCGAAAACTAATTTTACCACCACCTGTTGCTGCTGCTTCTTGTCTGATCGCATTATATTGTTGTGTTGACAATGCATTTTGCATAGTTTATAAGCATGCACTACTAACTTCAATGCATGCATGAATTCGAGATAATTGCATTCGCGCACTTATTATCATTGATGAGATAGTATTCACTCGAATATAATTACAACCCACATATACAATTTATTAATTCATTATTTTTGTTCAGGCCTTCATATCTTTCAGTCCATGACTGTAAATATTTCATCCGCACTTTCTCACTAATTTACCCGAAATGTCATTCAATGTTACAAATTAGAGTAACTATTTACAAAATAAAAGAGAGAAAATAGTTGGTAAACAGAGATATGCAAATTAAGAAGAAAGCAACAGGAATACAGTTTTATTATGTTTCACATAAAATGATCACACCTAATTAAGCACACAAAATCTATCAGCTCTTATGATTACAGAAAACTCTTAGGTCTTCTTACTATGTCTAGTTTAGTTTAATGAGGTCACTTCACTTGATATCTGAGGAATCAATGCTACCTTCTAGACAACCTAATTATTTGCTGCACATTGACATTTGACACGGAAAGTTATGACAGTTTAGTTTAATTAACTGGGATGATAGGAAGTAAACTGTTTTATATATATATATAATCGTTTTATATTGAATTTTTTGGGGGGGAACTGTTGAGGAAGAATTAATTTAGAAAATTTCATCTATGGCTTAATGAACCGAACCCACTGGTTCATATAATTGAAATAGGACGGAAACAGCATAGTATTTGAGGAGCAACAATCAGCACATATTAGATATTGTCGTCTATCGAAACTGATTACTATGCAAAAATGATGATGATTGCTTAATTGTCAACGATGACCTCACTAAAACGACGTCTGTTTAATTGTTAACAAAGATATGGAAAACCAAGAAATACTCTCCCCTCTACGGTAATAAACTAAAGATCTAACGGAGAATGAATGAATCAATCAACCAATCATGCATACATTTTAGGAAATAAAATTAAACTATGAAAAAGGTTATATTATATATATATTCATTAATAAGCACACAACATTTCGTCCATAGACATAAATAATTAATAGCAAAGGAACCAATTAGTGGTTATTATTTGAAAATCTTTAATTCTCATTATTATTATATGCAAAAAGCACATATCGAAATTATGCGATAAAATGACAGGGAGAAATTACTTGGGAAACTTTTACAGTCAAAAATTCAGCAAAATTTTCAGTAAAATGAAAAAGCATACAAATAATATCAAAACTGAATCCATAATGAAATCCTGGTAATTTTTAAAATTTATCTGCGAAAAAAAAAGCCAAATTCAAATTTAAAAATTTCAAATGGAAATGAAACTAAAATTCTAGAAGACTAAGGACTAAAAGGAGATAAAAGAATATTAAAAAAAAAAAAAAATGTGCTTGACAATTTTTACAGCTCAGATGCCATAAAAATTATTCAACAAATTCAATTAATTAAAAAAAAAAAAACATTCGTTTAAATAAGCGTCATATAAATATATGAATAATCGTTATAATAACTCATTAACAGTTATCAATGAATGGTATAATAAATGTGTGACAGGTGACAGGTGACAGATGACAGACTACAATGCCTGCAGTTATAATCCAACTGGAAAAGCATACCGATTAAGAAAGTAAGAAAAGAAAAATAGAAGAAAGAGAGAAAGGGAGAAAGGACAAGCATTCATGAGATTATGACAATTATGCATTTTGTTTATATCTACCTGCAGAATTTTCCAGAAAATTTTTATGAAATTTTCTCGATAAGGCTAAAAAATTTCAATTTCTTCCTGTTTTCTGTATGAAATACTTAAATTATTGTCAACTGAAATTTATATGTAAGATTAAACAATAAAATAATCTCAATGAACAGAGGTATAAATACAAACACAAACGTTTCCTTTTCCAATGATTTTAATAGGAAGCATACAAAGATGTCCAATTCGAATAGCTAACTGATTGAAAAGAAATGTTTTATATGGAACAGCAAAGAGAGAGAGAGAGAGAGAGAGAGAGAGAATCGGTCATAAATGAGGATTGCAATTGGATTACGACCCGAACCTCATCACCAACATCACCACCACAGCCATAACAACATCAGCAGCAGCAGCAGCAGCAGCAGCAGCAGCAGCAGCAGCAGCAGCGGCAGCAGCAGTGGTGGTGGCGGTGATGGTAGTAGTAGTACTAGCAACAACAATAGCGCCACCAATATCAATCATACAAATTTATTACATTCATTGTCCATCTGTCCTCTCTTTCATTCTTCTCATTTTAACAATGCTTATTTGTAACAAATTAAGAATGTAAACTCATCATATTCAATTTTTATTATTTGAAGAAAAAAAAAAAAAAAGCAAAAAAGAAAAGTTTGGTTATATAGAAATTGAATGAGTGACAAATAATTAAATAAGTCTATGAATAGCTATTATAGGGGGGAAAAACTCAAATTCAATCTCATTTCCATTGCATCGCAATTAGGCAACAAGTTGAATGTTAATGATAAGATAGTGTCTTTCATATAAGTCATCAATTAACAGAAAGTAACCGTAGTTATTATTTCCGGAATAGTAAACTGTACAGGAATGAGGAAGGAAATTCCTGAAGTTACAAAAATTATTCCATTATTTGCTATTATGCTATCGTTTAAGCGCTCTTTTTTTTTTTTTTTTTTTTTAAGCCTTTAATCGAATTCTCATTGCAGGAAAAAAGTGACACATAAAAGCAATAATTCTGACAGATATAATTGAATGAAAAAGCACGAAGGGGAAACTTTCTCTTTTGAATAATTCCTCAAACTCAACTTTTTTTAAAAGACTATTTAAATTCACTTATGATATAAGACTCAATGTAAAACAAATATAAATACAATTCTTGGACCTCTCTATTAAGAAACGATCAGATCGATGACATATAAATATTTGTATATCTATTACTGCAATTAGATCATAAACGATTGTAAGTTATATCGTTTATTTGAATATTATGAGGTTAACGACAAAACAGACGAAATGATAAATAAAATAGCCATCTTTTATTGTATTACAAAATGAGTAATACAATTAAATTACAGTATAAGTTGAAATAAAATCAAATTCTGATTATTCGAATAGTTGAAAGAAATAAGTGAGAGATTAAACCTGAAGAAGAAGAAGAAGATTATTTTGCTTGTAAACACAAACAGATTATCATTATCATCTTGCATCATTGTCATTCTGATTGTCATCTTTCGCCATCTGAAGTTTCGATTATTTAAAATTAAGAACAAATTAAAGTTTAACTTGCGTAATTCATTAAAAAAGTTAAAATTTTCCAAAAATGTGTAAAAGTTTAAAGTAGAAAAAAAAAGGAAAATGAATTAGAAGAAGAAATTTCAAAGGGACGTCGTCCTTGACATTGGAACAACGACCATTTGCTGTATACAAATCCGTTCTACCGTTTTTTTTTTTTCCCTTTTTTTTTTTTTTTTTTTTTTTTCTTGGGACATACAAAATGGTTCATTGGTTAGTTCAACCAAATGGATAGATGCATGTGTTTGGTGGATGATAGTGATAATCAATCGGGTGCTGTTAATGGTGAGAAAATGATGCTAAAAGATGCAGGCAAAAAAATATTGCATTCAAGATTGAGTGGAATGGGATGGATGTATAACGAAAGAATGAAGTAAATCAATGAGAAGAAAATGATAGAAATTATATAATTTTGAAAATATATCTTTAAAAAAAAAAAACTTTTAATCATTAAATGGTTAAAGTATTGAGCAAAGAAAAAAGAGAAAGAAAAAAATGAAAAGAATGAATGATAACAATGATAAAAAGTTGCTTAAGATTTCATTGATAAATTTAATGTTTAAATTTTTCCACAAAATTCAAATCAGAATTTATTATTTGCAATTCTGTTTATTTATAGCATAGTTTTTGAACTGATATTGTTGTTTTAATAGTTTTTTTTTTTTTTTTTTTTTTAAATCAAATTAAATAAATCCATAATGTTTAAGATAATAATATGGCATAGTTTTTGAACTGATATTGTTATTTTAATAGTTTTTTTTTTAAATTAAATTAAATAAATCCATAATATTTAAGATAATAATATGGCATAGTTTTTGAACTGATATTATTGTTTTAATAGTTTTTTTTTTTTTTTAAATCAAATTAAATAAATCCATAATATTTAAGATAATAATATGGCATAGTTTTTGAACTGATATTGTTATTTTAATAGTTTTTTTTTTTTTTAAATTAAATTAAATAAATCCATAATATTTAAGATAATAATATGGCATAGTTTTTGAACTGATATTGTTATTTTAATAGTTTTTTTTTTTTTTTCAAATTAAATTAAATAAATCCATAATATTTAAGATAATAATATGGCATAGTTTTTGAACTGATATTATTGTTTTAATAGTTTTTTTTTTTTTTTTTTTTTAAATCAAATTAAATAAATCCATAATATTTAAGATAATAATAGAAGAAATTTTTGTACTTACGATATCAGTAAGATACTTGATAGATAAACTTTCATAAATTAACAAATATTGTTTAATGCTTAATTAATTTCAAATTTTATTTTAAAAAATTAGAGCAAAAAATAATAAAACAAAAAAATTTGATGAATATGATGGGACAACGAAATGCAGCAGATGACTGCAATGAATTATTAACGCAAAAGACAACAAGGAAAAAAAAAAAAAAAGAAAAGATAGTTAACGATTAAAAATCTTTTCAATTTATTGTTCATCACTTCAGCACGTACAAAATTTATGTTTTCCACTTACAATTATTGATTTAAGCAAAAAAAAAAAAAAAAAAATTTCAGGAAATTTCTATTCAAAAAATGGAATTAAAATTTTTAATGCATTAAGAGAAGAGTTAATTATTTAATCCAATCTAATTATGCATCATTTTTAACTTTGAAAAACTGATAAATGATATCATAATCAATAGTGAAATATTAAATTACACATCAAACATTATTGATATATTTCTTCATCACATTGACAATGGATGATGGCTATTGAGTGATAAAAATAAACTTTTTTGAATTGATATTCTGATATTATCAAATCTAGCTGAACTGATATCAAATTGCATTTTTATCATATCGATCGAAAATTGATAGAAAAGAATGGAATAAAAGAATCGATGACAACGACAACGACAACAACGGATTGCTCATTTGGGGATCGCACTACAGACGGCTACTTTTCTTCTTAGATACTGTTGGCAATGTGAAGAAAAGGATGGATGGATGGATGGATGGATGGATGGATGGATGACTGTGTGTCATCGATTCTTTATTTCATTGTCCCCTTGTCCACCATCATATCCGTTCCAGGTTAATTTGCATTTTTGATATGAAACCTAAGCTATAATGAATGGTATAAGAGGACAACAATAATAGGACAGACGGTGACGTCTAGCTAGCCAAGGATAAGCAGAAGAAGTACCCTTTAGAAGGATTTATTGCTACAAAAGAGGATTGGATAGAGATGTGTTAGATTAAAATTAGCAGAAAAAATTTTGGCCAAAATTTAATATGAAAATATTATTCTTGTAATATAATAGTGATATTGATAAAGAGGAATAGATCAAAATTAGGATAAAATTAGAACCAGTTTTTAGTGATAATCATCAGATTGATATCAAAAAAAAAAATGAAATTTTGGGCAAACGTGAAATCAACATTGAGCAAATATATGTTAACGTTTAGCAACACGTGTATTACTCGTCTAATTGCAAATTTATTTTTTACTTTTTTTTTTTCTTTAAACTATTCAAAAATTAAGAGCTGTTTCGTTTTTATTTTCAGTGATTTATATTTGTTTAAATTTATAAATGATTCTTATTTGCTGTAATGCTCAAATAATTTAACATAAAATTTTCGTTTTTTTTTTGTCCGGAAAAGTTTTTTTTTTTTAGGATAATTTTCTTTTTTTTTTTTTTTTTTTTTTGTTAGCTATTAGAAAGTATTGTTTTAGAGAGAAATTCCTGCTTTTCCTGTTATTCAATGTTTTCTAGTTTCCTACAATTTTTTATCTTTATTGAAAAATTCACAGCAAATATTTGAAATGATTGCGAAAAAAAAAAAAAAAAAAATGACAACCAAAAAGGGTGAAAGGTTCATCAGTGTAATGCTATAGTATTCGAGGTTATCACAAAACTTGTTTAACTTGAAATGATAACGATCTGTTTGGTAGTTATTTCCTGGTGTTAAATTATCAATCAATGCTCATTAAAATAATATCTCATTTTATCTGTCTCATTTATGGCTTCAATTTATGGGGTGTATTCTTACTTTAATCAAATTGCAACCGAATCATACATTTATCATTGACAGCTCATTTCATTTCTCTTATCACTGATAATATCTCATCTTTCATGTTTTCTTTATAAAATGCGGTAAATGTTCAAATTCTAGGAACAAAAATGTTTTTATTGTGCAGCACGCGTACCTCTCTCAATAGCCTATCATTTTTTGTCAAAGAATTTTTGCCGAATAGATAGATCCCAATTTGATTTGTTATTTTTCCTAGCTTGTCTATTCGATACAAAATGTTTTGGATGGTTCATTTCGCTTTCAACTGGAAATATAGACTGACGGCGCCATCTTTCAATCACAAAAAAAAAAAAAAAAAAAAAAAAAATACACCAGCAAAGGAGATAGAAGGGAGACAAAGGCCACGATCAATGACAATTCTTCCCTGTTGTAATCATACTTCTTCGCGGGGAAAGTTTCAAAAATGTTTGTGCACATTTTGCGACAAAATAATATATATATATCTCCTAATAATGAGCTTTGTTATTAAAAAATTTTTGCCCTTAATGATTACTTCATAAATGAAAGGAAAACGATCTATAAGTTATGAATTGGTGAGATTTATATTTTATCACTGCATAGCTAATCAAATTAGATCCATATTTTGTGTCATCTTTTGATTAGCTTCTTCATACTTTTTACACTTTTGAAAGAAGAATAAAGTGAAATCTTTATCGGCTATTCTTAATCATTTCTGAAATTATCAAATAACTGAAAAGTTTATGTAATAGATTGCTTGCCTATTAGCTATTATAATCTGTTTGATCCTGGACCACAAAAATAAATCTTAAAAGTTTATTTAACAACTGCAAAAATAGCAAGGCAGCACTGTTCAAGTGTTCAGAAACAGCAACAGTTATAAATTTCAGTTTCTTTGCAGAAATGTTTAATACCTACAAATGTTTTGTATGCGTATAAGAACGAATGTTTCATTTTAATTATTGTTTAACTCTTTTATTAATTATTACTGTTTATGTGTACATACTGAACCTATTATCTTAATCACAGGATGAATCTATTAAGCAAATGGCTTTATGTCTACAACATCATTAATGACAAAATAACGCTAAAATTTTTTACTAACAATCAGACTTACAGTATCAATATCATAGCGTTTGAGTAATATTAAAAAGTAATTGCTCAGAGATGTGGTCGAAGGCAACAATTTTAAATAGGCGCATCACTTGGTAGCTTTCGATAGTAGCTGATGCAGCTGATATTATTCCTGATATCGTTAAAATCACATTCCCAAAACGTTCTGGAATGCATAAGAACTGTTATTTTGAAGACTGTAAAAGTAAAAGGTAATAAAAATGATGAATGAACTACGAGGAACAAATATTAACACCTGATTGTTAGCAGAAAAAGTTTAAAAAAAAGTGAACCTGCATAATTCGGTAAATTAATAAACCGGTAGAAGGCAAATAGGGCAGCAATTACTCGATCACGACACTCTGTTATCCTGGCACTTGATTCTTTCGAAATTTCTGATTCTTCATCTAAGAATACGACGCGTTAAATGAACGACAATATTAAAAACAGCCTAGCTGATCAATAGGCAGTTTTCAGCATCTAGATTTTCATTAATTAGGAATAAAAGTTGAATTGAAGAAAGAGTTGTTATAAACACATATGATGACAATACAAGAAAAAGTACTTTCACGATTTGTACTGCCATATCGGAAAAGCATGATGATTTTCAATGTTACAAGTTCTTCAGGCATTAACTTCAATTTCCTTAAAGGTACTGCAACTTCGTCGATACATATATCAGTCATCTGTTTGTAAAGTTTTTCTTGACGCCATTTTCGATCCGCTGGAATTGATTCCTAAATTACTGGAATTGATTCCTAAATTTATAAAAGACAGTCAAGGTATCGTAACGCATTTTTGAAATAAGCTTGAATTTGGTCTAATATTATGACTTAGACAAGTCTATCCGTCATGCTAAAAGTTATAAAACGCTGAGGATTGCAGTGAAAAACCAACAAGAAGAAGATCAAGAAGCATAGTAGGTCTGTTATGAGAGGGAGAGAATGAAGATAAAAAGATCAAGACAAGAGAAAATGAACATATGTTCATAAAACTTATGCTTTCTACAGAAAATTTATGCTTCATAGATTAAAACATCAAATCATATAATAATATAAAAAAAAAGTAGTTACCTTCATGTCCTGGGGTAATTTGTCAACATTCCGTGGCATACAGGTACCATTTGATATCAACCAAACATCTTCTATACCTAGCTGAGCAGTGTAATAGCCATATTCCAAAATAAGGTAATGAACAGCAAAACTGAAAAACTTGGAAACTTATCTTTCAAAAATCTCAAAAGACTTATTTCGGTGAATAATTATAATATGATCATAACTAAGATCGAAAAAAAAATTTTTTTATTCCAGATACAAGAAAGTATAAATTCCTAAACATACCTTTTTAAAAGAGATAACTTGTCGGCAAAAGGAAGTTTAGCAAAGCATGGCACTGTTTTAGCCCATTCTAACATCAACAATAATTCCGTGTGTGTTACACTTGCTATATCGGTAGCCATAATCATAAATCTGTTTATGACCTGTTTGAAAAAAGTTCGTAAAAATTTTCAAAAACTCATTCGTTAAAATTTCAAAGCTTTTCCAACAATTGTCTGGAGAAAGAAAATATCATGAACTATATAAAACATTAATGCTCAAAATAGAAATTTAAACTATGACTGCATTTCTTTACATTCTCCTATCGCTAGCTTACACTACTTACCTCTTTTCTTGCATTTGCATTAACGGGTCCCACCTTTTTGATGGTGGGGTCCATTGCCAATCGCTTTATTTGTCGATGAGGGTGCATAAAAATGAAAGTCGTTTTATATTCTTAACGCAACTCACTGCGTCAAGAATGTAAAACGAGTCTCAATACCTGGAACTATACACATCGACATACAGAGTTCGTTTTCAAGTGGTTAATACCCTCAGAATTCACAGTCCGTTAAAGACTGCAGACGAATATAAGATATAAATGGGAAGACTGACTGGGCTCCTTCATGTGTAGAAAATACAGAAAAAAAAAAAAAAAAAATCAACAAAACTTACCTGCTGATTACTTTGTTTCAACATTTGTGCTAGTCTTCTTGCTTCATTTTTCACTCGCATCAAGCAAAATTTCCGTTCCCGAATTTCTTTATCGACAAATGTAAGCTTCGAAATGAGTTCAACCAAACACATATCTATTGACGGTAATTGAAAATTGTGAGATGTTGAAGCGATGAAATCCTGTTGATTATCTGGTCGCCGATATCTCCGACAGCCAATCAAATCTCGACGTGGCTGTAACGCTGTAAAGTAACAGTTTTTGGGACGCTAAAAAACTTAGAATCTACTGAAGGTGATATTCCATAATGATACTGAAAAGATCTAGAAAATGAGAATATGATCCAATCTAGCCTAGCAATCACAAAAATCGAATTTGCACATAAAACAGAATATGAATATTATACAAAACTTTAAATATTCGTTATTATGGAAAATCTTCTAAAAAAAAGTATATATGAAATATATGAAACTTTGTCTACAATCGGTTTAGAATTCAGAAAACGAAACCATCTTTTGTCATCCCCATTTCAAGACACTTCTTATAGCGACAAGCTCTGCATGCTCTTCTGGTGTCTTTAACAACTTCACAGCATTCTGATCTCTTGCATTTGATATCCTGATGGTGAACCACTGCTCTGATATATATATATAACTCATGATACGAACAGATACAATAACAAATTCAAAAAATACTACTTATCGAGAATTTAATTACTAGATCTCATCACATTCTCATTTCTTTGTTTTTCTGCGTTTGGTATATAATTAATACCATATTTCTTCAAATTAAAAAAAAAAAAAAAAAAGACTTGAGATAACCGAGAAAAAAAAGCTTAGAATATTCATAGTAGAAGTAGTCTGGGACCTTAAATTCTGAGGTTATTGTAAGAATTAAAAATACACTCAAATATTTTCACTAATTATTTAAGGATAAACAAGACTGTTTATTCTTGTAACTTAAGAATCAACACTTCAGTGAATTCGGATTGCATGAAAATTTGGAAAACATTTCCCATATGATGTTGATCATATAATCACTTTTTATATCGAAATGGTCAGCTGAAGAAAGGTAGATCAGCTGAAGTAAGAAAGGTACGAAAGGCCAAAATTTTATATCGATTGATATTCACTGGTAACGTTTTGCATCTCATCGATTTCTTTAGTATATTTCTTGGGCGTCATAGTTCCGGTAGGATTCAGAAAACTATAGAGGAAACAAGCGTGGCGTCAAATAACGAACGACGTTCTTATGATGCCATTCGGCTTTGAAGAATGCTACAGGCATGATCAGCACCAGCTGTCGTACATAATCCGATCAAAAAATGATTCCCTGTTGCATAATTGCGTAGAATAAGAAATTCGAAACTTTCGAGAAAAAAACTAATCATTGTCAGTTCATAAGACATTCATTTATTTTTTTTTTTACCTCTTTAATTGCTCCAAATGTCAAATGACCATAAAATGATTAACTTTAAGCTCTTGGACAGTTTCTTCTGTTGTTATAAGATGATGCATCTTCAGTTTCAGTGACTGCTTTCAGTCGAAATAATCGATTAAATTGTCGATCTTCAAAGCTATTAGTGTCCTCCATAAAATTCAAATTCCGAATAGACGTCTGCTTGTTAGTAATACTCACGTCAAATAAGCTGTTAATATTGTAAATTGCCTCGACTACTTTATGAACTAATTTTAACTCTTAAAATCTCTTAAATTTGCCTGTTGTTTAATGTTATTTTCTTACTTAATGTTATCTAAAGAAAATATAAAGTGAAAACAAATACAAGTAAATAAAAAATGCAAAACACAATATGAGCGTTAAAGTGATACAAATACAGTTATTTATTTAAGAATGTATCTCAGTAAGAAGTAGCATTGGTTCAATAACCTAAAAATCGTTGTTTTTGTATCAACCTAAATATATTCTTCAACAGAACAGAAGCAATATATTTGTTCGAAAAAGCTACTAAAACAAAACGAAAAAAGAATTCAAACCTTCTAAAAAACGTTTTACAACCGAGACAAGCAATAACACCATAATGTTTCCCTGTTGAATCCTCACCACAAATGACACATTTTCCGATTACAGACGCTGTAAGGTAGGCATAGAAAATTCACAGCATAAACCAAAATAAATTGGTTCAGTTGTTAAGCTAACGAAGTAAGCAAACACATATCAAAAGCTCAAAACAAATATTGGAAAAGTTTTTTGCATAATTTACTCAACTAAAAAAATAATCATTATTGATCTTGAATGAAATGAACGAAAAAAGCGTTTAATCGAAGGTCCAAGAAATTGTAAATTTAGTCCATGGACAATGATGAAACTATTGTCTGTTAGAGATAAACAGGTTTAACATTTCATATTCGCTTCAATAGAATTGAAAAATGATACTTGTAAAGATATTCATATAAAGATAAAAATCAAAAATTAAAAAGATGATCAAAGAAATGAACAGACGGAAGTTAAGAATTGAAATATTTACACTTGGAATTTCTGGAAGAATTTTTTTTCTGAAGAAAGCATAATCTCTGATAATAAAATGTCTATTAAAAAAGTCCAGAAACATAATAAATAAAATTACCTTGACGGTTAGTACTGAGATACATTTTCATTGAGATTCATCACTTGGAAATTGGTTCAGAATCTAAATGTAATTTTTTTTTTTTTCAAAATAAAATACCTGTATAGTTCTCATAGATTCCGATAAAGGCAAGCTAGACAATACACCATTATAAGATTTTAATCATTTTTGAATATAAAAATTCCAGTAATTTTATTAAACCAATTAGAAATATTTTCCTAATATAATATACTACTTCTGAGGATAGTTGAAAGTAGTAACTATCTAGTAATAATAAAATTATGGTAATTAGAAAAAAAAAAAAAAAAAACGATAGGAGAAAGGATTAAAATAATTAAAAAAAAAAAAAAAAAACTAAAAAATTTGCTAAATTCGATGAACACTAAGTAAAATTCACTTTTCATATAGCACTTAGGTGATCTAATATCGAAAAAATTATTTGAAAATGCCAATAAATGTAACCAAAAAATATCAACATCAAGAGAACAATTTTTGGAACATTTAAACGAATGAATTCAATTTTTCAAAAAAAAAAAAAATTCAGTCAGAAATCAATTTCAACAGACGATACGAGAAAAGAAATGGAACAGTTCTTCATTTATTGTCCCCAAAAAAACCTGTAACTACTTTATCATCAAAACTTTACTGAGAAGTGAACGACTACACAGCACGTCAATATCATTCATATTTTTCATATCACATATTTCATACATTATGAAATGATTACTTACTTGTTCAACACTGAATGAACAAAGTTAATTTTATAAGTATAAACAATTCATGAGGAAAAACGCACCTTTAAGAAAAGAATCAAAAGACCAAAAAGTGAAACAATCTCTGAATTTATCGTCTAGTTAAACCATCGATAAAACAAACTAGTAATCTTCAAAACACCATACACAATTTGGAGAATGAATCCAACTTGTTCCAGTAGCATCATCCATCCCATTTCTCCTTATATAAAACGAGATTGCAATCGTACAGTGAGAAATTTAAGAAAGACAAAACTTTTTTTTTTTTTTTAGGAATTTTTGGTAACAAACTGACATATTTGCACAAAAACTGACTGTTAAAGAGTTAGACTCGCAAATCGGTATTGCTGTTTTGACAAAGGCTAAATAATTATAAGTAATGAATTCTTCCAAGTGTATGTATGTTCGCTACTTTCTTTGTCTGTCCATCCTTACTACTGTGAAATACTCTGATGGTGGAAATGTACACAACGTAAAAGTTGACAGAAAAATCAAGAAATCCATCTATAATATAAGCAATAAAAAGCACACATAAATAATAATAGCAAACAATTAGTACTGTAGTAATAAGTAAAGTACTTTAGTAATAAGTAAAGTACTCATAAAGTGCTTGAACTTGCGGTTACATCCATTATAATCACCAATCTACTGATGCATCAGCTCAAAATACAGTCAGATCAAATCACACCATTCGGTTTTTCAACAGATTATCACGTCGTTCACATGTTTACAGTCGAATCAACAAGTAATAAACAAAAAGAATGTTAAAAGAAAATTATTTCTATTGTTCCAAAGATAAGTACATAAGAAAAGTTTTTAAAATTGCTAAATAATTACAAATGAAGGTAGAGAAAACATAATTTGAGACACAAAACTGGAACCGGAGAAGATTAGTTAAATTTGAAAAGTGTAAAAAAAAACTTGTATTCAAAATATTGAAGTTGAAGTAACTATCGTTGATTTATTCAACTTTGTAAACTATGGAAATGTATGTATGCATTGGAACTCTTCGTTTTCTATATCTATCGATATTATTTCACTAGAAATTCTTCTACTAAATCAGAACAAGCTTAATCAAACCTAAGTAAACCATAAAGGAACAACTTTTTTCCGTAAGGTTGCATGCTACAGCGGCATGCAATTCTTTTCCAGATGATGTGATAGCTTTCAAATTAATTTCGTTTTCGTTGCGAATTTGAAAATTATTTGCGGTAATTTCTATTTCCGTCATGATTATTTTATTGATTTAACACTGAGTTACATCTTCTAATAGTAGTCAAGGAAATATTAGAAATAAATTAATTTTTCATTATGTAAAGCTTAAAATTCTTTAATTTTATAGTTCGGTATGTATGCGAAATGTAAAATTGTTCTTTCTTATTATATCATGATATAAAAAATTTACTGTCTTAAGTAAAACGGCAATTCTGCTAACAATGGCAAAAGTTGGAAGTGATAATTATTTTCGGGATATAAGGATAACTTCACAATCGATATGCATCAGAATTATCAAAGAATTTTCGGAAGGTGTAATCTCATCGGAATCTGTTGCTGAATTTTCAACATTTGTTAAACGTAAGCCTTGTTCTTCTTTATGAAATTTTTATTGACACTTACTTAACTACCAATAATTGAGTTTATAAATGAAACAATGATAACTTAAGAGATGAAGTTAATTTGTTCATTAAAAAAGTCCCTTCTATGCATTAAATTATTGAGTTGAAAAAGAAGTTATTGTACCATTTATCTGACTATTTTATTCACTTTTCTTTCTTAAATAGTTAACTTTCAAGTTGTTTATTTTATTTTATATATTTTTATCCTTATTTGAAAGATGAAAGTTTTAGACATGCTAGAGAGGGACAGCTTGCAAAAAGGAGAATTTGCCAAACTGTGCCGAATCATCTTTAGTACAGCGTTCACAATTTTGAAAGAATCGATGAAAAATGAGGACGAATTTAATCAGTATAATTTTGATTCCGCCTTGCAGATAATCAACAGTATTTTTGAAAATTTAAAAGCTGAAGTAAGTAATTCAGAATTCTTCCTTTGCAACGGTTTTAAATTTAAGTTTCTGGGAAACTTAGTACTTAGTTGAGAGACATATCGAGCGAGTAAAAAACTTGGACAATTTGTCAGTTTCGGGAAGAAATATTTTAAGTTGGAGTAATTCGTAACTTTATAATTTTCTGATGGTATTCTTGTGACTGATAATTGAAATATTAAGGAAAATAATACATTTCCTTCAAATTGTCACCTAATGCTAGTAAGAAAGCTCTGGTTGTTCGTAATGTTTTCTTCAAAGTTATTAGTATTAATATTAATCATCCTTTCTTTTGCGCCTTTCGTATTAGCATTAAAATAAAACATTGAAATTTATTAAATTCGCTTATAATTTTGTGGGCTTTTCAGAATGCAGATGACTTGCGTCCTTTTTTATGGTCCATCAATAGTAGATGTCTTGTAATTTGTGATAAAATGAGTAAGGCGGTCAACTTGGAAAGAATTGCAACATTTGAGGCAAATTTTATCCGATTTATGCTTTCTAATGCAATAAATAGGAAAGGTTTGTGATTAAATTTAGTCATTGGTTAAATTCGAAATTTAATTTTAACTTGAAATTTACTCATATTGAGGAATAAGGTCGGCAAAGAAGTGAAATCATAATAATTATATTTCAGATTTCTTTTCTAAAGAACATCAGGGAGAACTCGCATTTATGATAACATTTTTAATGTCTAAGTTCTGTTTACAAAATGTCGATATGCCGATCAGGTAATTTTTTTCTGTTTAATGCGAAAATTTTTGCCCAGTGTGAGATTTCAAAATGAACTGTTGAAAAGCTAAGCTTGCATGGTGAATAAAAATATTTTTAAAAGCAATAGATTTAGTATTTCATAAGGAAGAATATCAGGTCTAGTAAAAGTTTGAGTTTTTTGTCTTGTAACTTTATAAAATCTTTTTTTTTGTATGGTTTCAAAAGAGGAAAATAATTGAAGGCGGATTTATTCTTTATGGCTTTATAGAACAGTCAGGGAATATCTCATTAGATTTGGTCACTGTTAGTCTTCTTTGCGTAGTTTGTAAAAGATTGGATTGGAATTGGTTGAGATTGTTGTTAGATGGAGATTTGATTAAAGCGCGTAGTTGTTATAATTTGAACTGAGAGGAAGTTTATGTTATTGATAATAATAATTTGGGATAATAATAATTTCTTTTATATAGTGCAGTTGTTTGCAAAAGTTTGCAGTTACAAATAAATTTCATTATCTGACTGAAAAATAGTTGTGATACTCTAAACTATTGCAGATAATCATTTTCATTAGATTAGAGGAATTCCAGAAATATAGTAAATAATTATCATTATATGATGGCAAGGTTACAGACAATGATTTATTATTTTATTTATAACTTATCACATTAAATTTATGATTTGTCACTTATCTCAGTATTTTATTCTACTTTTAACCATTTCGACATGTTTATGTTATAAAATTGTTTGGGTTTTTTCGACATCAGGAAAATTTTATGAAATGCTTTTTAGACTTTCCTTAGGAAATGCAATGCTTGAACTTGTCAAACCCTGGGATGAATCACTGAAAACAATGACATCATTTCTTCCTGGTATTTGTTGTCGTATGACTAAACTTGCTTGTTCAGATCTCAATACGGCAGTTGTAAATGTGGCGCTAAAGGTATTACAGATATTGTTAAATTCATTTGTAAGGATTTGGAAATGAGCAGAAAGTTGTTTCATGTTTATTATTAATAAGTTAGGCTTAGACTTCAAATTCATTTAGTGCTCAAATTTAATTTTTCCTTCTATCTGTTATCGATAAGAAAAGATGTGAATTGTACACTTGTTTAAAACTTTGACTATGAAATGTGAAATAGAGAATGGATCATTTTAATTTTGTTATTTTTCAACGAAAATAATGGTAGCTCTTTCTATAAGCGAGCTTTAAAATTTATAATAACGAAATTTAAATGAGAATAGGAGTAATAAAGAGTAAATATCTATTAGTCTTAATCAAAGCAATAATAGTTCCAGATTTTTGGCTACACTGTAACAACTTGCTTGAACGATTCTGTTCACAAGCAGGACAAAGTTGAAAATTCAACAGTTGTTGAAAGCAATCCAAGAAATTCTGGAGATGTTTCTAAAAAAAATATTACTTGGGATGAGAATTTGAAAGTTTTGGTAAGACACATCTTTGCGGCTTAATTTTAAAAAATGTACATACAAAAGGAAACAATCAGTTCAACTGATTTGTACAAATTTCTTTTTTTTTTATCTACTCAAGTGCTCATCTGTTGCTATAAAAATTGGAAGGAAAAAGAAAATTTTAAACAGCGATCTGTTCATTAATATGAATGGTAATATAATTCAAGTAATATTTTTCTTATTGAACGAGCTACCATAGAATTATGTTACGCCATTCTTCGATCTAAACTGTTGACAGTCTAACATAGAGTTGTACCAAGTTTTCATGTAAATTAACTGTAAGGATTATACATTTCCGGTTATTTTCACATATTCCTTCACTTTTGAAAGTTATATTATTAAAATCTAACTGGTTTGCATTTCTGACTTATTGTCAAATAAATTGCTGTATTTGAAATTTCATAGAAATTATATTGTAAGTTAACAGTAATTCCTTTTTAGTTTTATTATTGTTACTGCTGTATTTGTTGAAATGTTGACTTTTCAAATTATTTCAGCTCAGACGGATGTGTTCTAGACTTGTCCGACATCAAGATCATCGTATTCGGCTTGCTTTACTTACTCTTTTACATGATATCTACAAGCACTGTGCTATAAGTCTTGCTTCCTCCATTGAAAATATTTTAATTGATACTGTTCTACTGTTGCTGAGTGATCCATACGAGAAGTAAGTTTATTTTCTTATAACATTTTTCTGCTCTCATTTAAGTTTAAATTTGAAGTCTGCATCTCAGCACAACAGTCTTAACATTTATTAATTCCTGAACGTCACTGTTTATAAGATCATCAGATAATTGTAAGATTCATCAAGTAAACGGAAAAAGTTTTTGAATAGTAATACAGTTGCAATTAATCAAACACTTTTGTGTGCAAAAATTTTTTTTTGGAAATAAAAACTTTTTGGTAGTCTGGAACATATACAGAAGAGTTTGTTTATATCATATGATGGCTTTCAGAATTGCTAAATTTTCGGAGACGATTAAAGAACATTTGATGCATACAGTAAAAGAAAACTTCATCAATCGTTTGAGAGAACGCTTATACTCATTAACTACTACTATACCTACAGAAGCCATCGTTAGCGGAGATGTTGAAGGATGTTTAAAACAGGTAAAGGGAGCGTAACTCTGAGATAGTAGTAATGAAGGAAGCACTAGCAAATAATTCGTGTTTTTACTAATTTTGACTTTGCTACCTCTATTAAAAACTGAAAGTTTTAACAACTGTTTTAGAGCACATGAAATT
The DNA here is from genome assembly GCF_000002995.4 of Brugia malayi. NCBI lineage: Eukaryota > Metazoa > Nematoda > Chromadorea > Rhabditida > Onchocercidae > Brugia > Brugia malayi. The sequence goes on along the minus strand of NW_025062476.1, from coordinate 2,281,795 downwards.
GGAAGTGTTCCTTGTTTTCTTTTAAGCTATTCTAAATTTTTCATGAAGGATTTTGTTGTGTTATAAATTTTTTCTTAAATTGATAGCTTAAGGAATAATTTTACTGTTCTTAGCGACAGTTGAAGCAATATGATTTTATTTGTTAACAAAACAAATCGTTGTTCTTGTTTGGTTCAGCAAAAGTTAGACGTAGTGAATTTTCAGTTGCTAGGAGTACTGTCTTCAATGAATTCTGAATGCGACGACTTTTTATTAGGTGGAAAATTGCCTGAACAATTGACATTCGCACTATCATCCGCACTGCGGTTGAATACTAGGCGATTACGTTTGAGTCGTGAAGTCACTGATAAAAACAATGTTTTAGGTAAATAATTACTTGTTGTATAGGTCTTTTTTTTTGATGCTGGACAAATCATTTGGATAAATTATCTAATGAAGAATAAGTTATTTCATATATATATATATTTTTTTTTTCAGATATATATATTTTTTTTTAGTATTTTAAAGTAGTATGTTAGCATATGATCTAAAAATTTTTCTTTCCGTTGTTAATAGAATCATACAAAAAAATAAACTTTATCAGAGACAATATGCCATATTAAAAAAATTCTTGACATCTTCAGAAAATTTATCTTACAGGCATAGTAGACGACTTACCACTTTTACACAATGTTGAAAAAAAAACAGTTAATCAGATTGCTGTGCTGTTAGCTGCAAGTAAACAGTCTCATGTAAATTATTTTTATGTTTTCTTGAATTTTTATAGCTTTTAATTATATGCTTTCTTTTGTTTCTTATTTTATACTTTGTTTCATATTTTCAACAAATCTGTAGTAAGTTTTTTGAGTGAGAAAATTATTGCTTTAACGGCTTTTTCTAAGGAATAGACTAAGAAGTCTTTTTCTTTAATTCCAGCTTATTATCGGGATTTGGGATATAAGAGAGTTATATGTAGAAATTTTGAATTTCATTTTGAAAATATTGAGAAGTTGAGCCAATATCACTTCATATTTGAGGTTCTCCTGGATTGTATTTCTGCAAATATTGGTCATACGAAAGAATTGGAAGAGTTGACGGGTAGTTATCACTTTGCTGTATATTTATTAAGAGCAGCTTGTACAAAAATTACTAAGCTAGCTCAAAACTTTGTTGATACTTTGCAAGTGTTAGTTGAACAAGCTATTAAACTTCTGGAAAGAATCGACATACATCATCCACCGCGAGATGATATTATTGAAGGTTTATTTTTGGCTTTTTAATTAAAAATTTAAGGCAAATTAAAGTGAAATAAAACATTGATTAGTTATCAAAGTTGTGTTAAATCTAAAAATTGATGAAAATCTTAGTTTCTAAATTGCAGATGATAATGATGAGCAAGGTATCGAAAGTTGTCTGGTCACCGTTTTATTATCATTTTGTGCAGCTGCTTTTACTTGTACTCCCTCCATATTCTTATGCCAAAAGGTTTAATTGTTAATTTTTTAAAAGATATTAAAATATGTTTTAAGAAGCAAAATTTCATAATTTCATGTAGTTACTGCGTACGATGTTGGTCTACAATTAAACTTACTTTTAGTATATTTTATTTCACTCTTAATTCCTCTTAATTTTTCTTATATCTGGTTACAGTTAATGAATGAAACCTTATTTGAAATATTTAAATGGACAAAATCATCATATCTAATTTGTGCAGAAAGTGCGGAATATGCTTTAAAAGCTGCTACTATGGTTTGTTTTATAAAATATTTCATTTTTTGAATTGAAGGCTCTTCTTATTTTTTATTCACTGATTGGATAGAATGAAGGTTGTTTCTTTTATTTCTTTTCTTTTTGCCCACAATGTGTTGTTATTGTAGCAAATTTTTGATGAACAAGTTAGCAACTTCGCTATTTTTCATTTTTAAATTTTCTTCAGGCGGTAGGAGAAGCTGGCATATCTTCTCTTTGTGTTACTTACGGGAAATATCTCTTACCAAAGGTTGCAATTCGTTCAAGAGCCTATAGTAGTAATCTTCGTACACCTTGTGTACTGTCTTCATTACTTGATCATTGTGAGAATCCTGAATTATTCGAGATTGTCTGTCACGTTGTCCAAGAACTTCTACTTGCAATTGACGTAGGATCACAGGTATGTTTTTTCCATGTTTTGAATCGTGCTGAATTTGTTTTAATTCTTTTTACCCTTTGTATTTGTTTGAAATATATCAACTTATACTTCAGGAGTGGCTAATTTTAATTCTCAGAGCCATGCTTAGTTTTGGAATTGCTGTTGGAAAATGGTTCCCTGATGTCAAGCCTGAAGAAGTTGAATATAATGAGGATGATCTAGATAAGAAAGCTCCAAAACCTGATTTTGTTATATCTATTAACAATGTTTTGATGAGGTATGTTTAATTGTCCTTCTAATAAATATTTAGATCATTTTCAAACTCATTTTTGAATATAAACTCGTAGTTGTTATTTGGTATGTGTAATAAGTATAAACAGCTATGCTGAAATTTATCAAGTTGAAAATTTTTGCTTTTTCAGAACGAAGCATCTTCTCTTTTCTTCTCACATACCAGTTCGTTTATTGGTTCTGAAAATTTTGGATGTTTGTTTGAAAGATTTGCAACATTTCCCGGACGATTATCTACCGATGATTCATCAGAACTGGTTAGCAGTTTTGGACTGTCTCCAGGAGAAAAACTTGAATGTGCGGGTGGATGCATTTAAGGTTACTATTTTGAAAAATCCAAATTTATTTCTATTCGTGATTATATGTGCTCTTTTTACTCTTTTTTATATATTTTTACCCCTGCTTTTCATTCCTTTTCATACATTTTTATTATTTATTATTATTATTATTTTTTTGAGTAATTTTTAGTACCGTTCGTTTTCTTTCTTGCACTTTAGCATAACTTTATTTTGTAGGTTGTTATAACGATGTGTGAACTTTCTGGTAGTTTCTGTTATCGTCGTTTTATTCCTCAAGTATGGCCATCAGTTCGTAAATTCATGCTTGAACAAAGTGTTATAAGTGCTAATGCCCAACGAGCCTATTTTCATACGGCTGCTTATAAATTTCAACTGATTGTTCTAGAAAGGTAAGTTCTTGAATTTTCCGTGCTTATTCACTGCAGTAAATTTTTAATTCACTATCCAAATCCTATAGTGAATTAAACAAAAGTAGAACAACTGGTTCGGTGTTTAGGCTGTTTTATTCATCCATACAAACATTTGATTATTGTGAGGTTATGAGCAAGCATTTTTTTCTTTTTAAGAGAGAACGTGAGATTTTTGGTGTGAATGATGAGTTTAATCAGAATTTTCTAAGAAATAACTGAAACCAGTAAAATTTGTTTAATTTAATTAATTGAAGTGATGGTTTACGTTTCAACCTTTGCTTTTCAAATATTTTTTCATCATTTTTACTTATAACTATAGGAGATGTAATTATTGTTCAAACCGTTGTTCTGATTTCTTTTTTTTTTTCTTAAAATACATACTAATATTTGCATTCTTTAAAAAGCTCTCTTTATAGCTTGGGCGATATTTTTCATTATATTGAAGCATGCAGTACAAACTGGGAAAGTGCTATGGAAATGGCCAAAGCATATTGCGATGTTTCGCAGCCCGAAACTTTGCAAAATGCATCAAAAAGTTTACTTTCTATATGTGAAACGAACTTGAAAGAAAACAATGATAAACCGGAAAATGCGACCGGTCAAGTTTTAGTACAATGACTTGAAATGATGTACAGTTTCTTTAAGATCTCTCTCTCTCTCTCTCTTCATTGTATAGTGTTGTTTAGTATTGATAATATAAAAATAAAACTAAAGCAAAGTAATTGTTTTAAATTAATTGAAATCTAATGGATCAAATAAATGATTTAAAACTCACTGACATCTTGGATTTTCCCTTTGAAAGGCTAATTTTTGGTCAGTTCAGTGGACAATTCTATTGCTACGAAAAGATTCATATTACTGAATAACAGGGGTAATCGTATTGGTTCTGACATTGAGAAATTAATGTCATTTTAAGAACTATTGACCTTCGCTGAAGGTCATTAGAGAAGATGGACGCTGCTAGTATGAAATGTTAGGTAGTGAGAGTTTCATTAAAGTGTTGAAGAATAAGAAAGAAGAAAAGAAATTAGAATTGAAAGGTTAATGGATGAATTAACTCAGCGAGAAGATTTAGTCATAGGTTGCAGACAAACGATGAGAGTTAATGTTTTGATGTTGAATTGCGGAAGTATAAGAAAAAAATCTACAAACAATAATTAATATCTCTTTGGGGAGTGTGTGGTGATGCATTTGTCATGAAAAGGTGAAATCTTTGGTGAAGGACAAATGCGTCAAAAACATTTAAAAGCTGACTCATCTGATCTTTGTTCCAATTTTTAGAAGTGTTTATGGGATGGATATTTACTTGCTTGATATTATTCAGTCATTTATTTCTCAATACTATACATTTTTTTTTTAAAAAAAAATATAATTCTTGAAAAAAAAAAAAGAAATGTAAACAGGCTTGTTTTGGAAATGTAAACAGACTTTTTATTTAGAAATATAATCTATCAAAATTATAGCAATTAATAACAAATGCTATCTTATTTGTAAGAAAGAGAAGTATTTGAAGAATAATAAAATTTGTTTGTGATGTAAATAGAATTTGAGATATAATTATATGCAAAAGTTTAATATTGTAATTTAGGACATTCTATTTATCTATCTGTCGTCCTTGTCAACATACATTGACAATAATGAAACTTGAATAATAACGATTGGGTTGCATACTTTAGATAAAGAACTAAAATTCAATCAACTTTTTATTATTTTATTTTTAATTTAATTCATTACAAGTTAATTTTGCTTTTCTTTTTTTTTTTTAGCAAAGTGAAAGAAAGATGATTGTAAATTTATTCATTTATCTTATCTTTTCACTGATATCACTCTATGATACACAATCTCTTGTAACAATGATTCGAGATGATAATGAAATTTCTCCTTTTGCACCTTTCGAGACATTCTTATCCAAACTTTTTCATTTCACACAGGTTTATTTTTACGAAATTTTATCAAAAAAAAACTAACTAAAATCATTTTTGTTGTTGTATTAAAAAAAAAAAAAAAAAAAAAAAAAAAAAAAAAAAAAACTAAAAATCATTTTTGTTGTATTAAAAAAAAAAAAAAATTATAATATTTGGAAGATATTAATTATATTAATTACTGCAATTACAGCATCTCTATAAAATTGATGATCCATTTGATACTATTATCAATGATGAACAAATGAATGTTCACGAAGATTATAATACTGTAGCCAGTAAGGTATAACTTTTTTTATTTTATTAATTTAACTTATTACCTATCAAGTGATATGTTATCAATTTGATATTTCTATTAAGAGTTCAATGATAGCTATCAATAATTACACTTTAGGAAAAGATTGATTGCTCCTAAGAAAAGAGAGCAATGATAATGGATTATAATTATTTGGAAGTGAAACTGCAAAGATTTATTTACTCGTTTTGTAAATTTTTAACTGATACATTGATAGAGTGATTCAAATTTTAAGTAACTCTACTTTTGCATATTGGGACAATTCTCTCTCTCTCCCTTTCTCTCTCTCTCTCTCTCTCTCTCTCTCTCCTGTGAATAATAATTTGAGATTTTCATAAGTTAATAAAGAATATTCATCTATAAATTAGAGAACCTCCTTGTAATTGATAGCTGAAACAGTACTATTCATTCTATCAATTGGTGCAAATAACAAAAACAATTTTTGCTTCTGATTATTTCTTGAATAATACCTTAAATAGCTATTTCATTTTTTAAAGCTAATTTGTTTTATACTTTTAGGCTAATGAATTCTTGGAACAAATGATTTCTTTCCTGAATAACGATAAGCGACGAACAAAACAAATGAATTTGAGTACAGAATTGAGAAAAGAACGACCAACTTTTCATAAAGGCGGTATTACGATTGAGTTAGTATATTTAGAATATAATTAAACTAATCAATACTTCCATTTTATGACATTTTCGAAATGTCCCCAATTTTTGAAATTTTTCAATTCAAAATTTGTGTCCTACTGACCATATTGGATTTTTGAAATTTCATGGAATTTCACTAATGGAGAACTAATTCTATATAGTACAGAGATTAATAACGGATTAGTTTGACCAGAAAAGGCTGAATATTAAAGGAAATCGATTAAATCGTTGACACCTTACACTGTATCTGCAATCATTTTCAAAATTTTGCTCTTTAGTAACTCTGCTAAAAAAAAAAAAAAGAAATATGAAAAGCTTACTGTGATGACAAAAGCTTTCATAAAATTCTCGATTGTAAAATTTCTAAAAAACTTCCTGAAAAAAAACCTCAATAAAAATTCTCGATGTTTTGTATGGTAGCTAACAAAAAAAAAAAAGGAAAAAAAAAGTTAAACAAATTTCAACATTGGTTACTATCTATAAGCCATAAATAATGAAATGTACTGAGCTTGATAGCATGCTCTATTTGAATTTCTCCATTATTTTGTGTAAGTTTACAGGATGAATAAATACATTTCATCTCGATAATTCAAAATAGAACCAATTACGATGACTATGAGTTAATCTAAAAAACATACTATTACATGATATTGTCACCAAAGCTAGACTGATTCATAGTATGAAGCTTTTGGATCATGAATGCTCATGCTGCAGTATTAAGTTTTATTTTACTTTATACCTGGGTTCGGAATCTTCGAGAGGTGACAGTAGGTGACAGTCATTTTATGTAAGATCGTCAGAGAACGAACTGAAAAGATCAAATTGATGAAGTTACTATTGATGAGATATAGATCCGGTAAAGACAGAAGATCAACAAGTAATATGACAAAGTCAAATTTTTTGTGTCCTCAAAGTGAATTATTAGAAAGAATGAAATTTATTTATTGAGAAAAATCAGAAACTGAGGAAGATTTTGAGTGTGTAATTTGTTTAAAAAAAAGTTATCGTATCAAGATAATAAGGACAGACAAACAGATGGTAGAACTCGAAACAATTTTTGTGAAATTTTGAGAATCGATGGCAGCAAATTGAAGATTGAAAATTTTCACAAGAAAATAAAAAATACAATTTAATTGATAACTGGAATACTCGATGTTGACGATATTTACAGCGACAGAATAAAAAAGTCAAGAATTCTTCTAGTTTTTCATTGAATGTTAATTAAACTATTATTATTATTATTATTATTATTATTATTATTATTATTATTATTATTATTATTATTATTATTATTATTATTATCTATTTTAACACTTCTCTAAAACTTAAATATTTAGGCAGCATGTTTGTGTACGAGAAAAGAAAGTGCCATTACTGTGGGATACTTCTGAATCAACGTGTACGTCATATAAACGAGCTATACGTTGTGTTACGAGTGACAGTAACGGAACGTTGATAAGAATCATTGAATGTTGTGATGGATATTACACTTCAGATATCAAGAAAGGATGCTTTCCATGTATGTTCACTTTCTTGTCCGGTTTTCAGTAGTATACGTACTTATTGCTAAACATATGACGTTTTTATTTTACGTACGTCATGATGCATTTTTACGTGATGAAATTGATTTCAGACGATATTCCAAAAACTCTAGATGAATTGTTGCATAAGAAGAATGTCTGTATAGAGCCATTCGCATCAAAGGATATCAAATTTACAACCTTACTGATACCAAGCAATGAATCATGCTCAGAGGTATAAATTTTCTGATACTAAAAATTTCGCTTAACTTCTCCTTCCAATTCTTTTTGCACAATTTGTGAGAAATTTGAAATTTATGAATTTATAAAATCTTTCCATTTTTTTTTTTTCACTCTTCATTATTAAGGAAATAAATTTCAATTTTTTTCTTTTGATTTATAACTCGTCATTTAGCAGATATTTTGTCTTTCTATCTCAATTTTTAAGCATTTATTTTAATAAAACTCTTTTCAATCTTTACATACACTATCAACAACTGAATAAGATCATGTTTTTTTTTTTTTTGAAGTAGAATACCTGCTATTTTGCTGCTATTCCACTCTTTTAGAACGATACTGAAAGCAGGAATTGGGATCAATACATCCTGGAACAACCGTATCGTAGCTATGAAATGTTAAACTCTCAGAAATTGCCAACTCGAAAACAAGGAGCTTTTGTTATTGTATCGAGAAATCTCGAGCAAACAGATTTAGACGATAAAGTAGGAATAATTTACTTCATTTTTTGAGTAAATAAATAATTCATATTAATATTAATTTTAATTTGTTAATTTAAAAAGTTAAAAAAAGGATTACCTTTACTGCATTTTGTCCTACATTTATTTCCTTTACTTTGTCCTATTCAATTCAGATTACATATGAATTGAATTTCTAGACATATTGTCTTTATCATTGTTGTAAGTAATTTTTACAAAAATTATTCATATATAATTCAAGAATCAAGAAATCCGATGAACCATAAACAGGTATTTATTACAATATTTTAGATTTTTATCAAATATCCGAATCAGTTTTGAAAATTTTAGCCTCTTTTGAATTGTATCAAAATAAGAGATGAAGATCTGGAATGGAAAAATGGCACTGTGCAACTGTTAAATGGACCTTTACCTAATATAACAGATCAAACACTTTTTGACATTATTATAAATGATTCGAATTTTTCTGCTTTCAGCAGTTGTAAGCTTTAAAATCATTTGATCAAGTCTTGCTAAAACAATCCAATTTTATTGTTTTCCTTTGTAATCTTTTTTTTTTTTTTTTACTTGAAAAAAAAAAAAGTGAAGCAAAAATGAGATAATTTGATTGAGACATAGAATTTAAATAATTCTTTTCAGTGTTAACTGATGATCTTCAAGAACGTCTTGCATCAAACAATCTCATTTCAACTGTATTCGTTTTTAACAACGAAAAATTTTCTTCATTATCATTATCACTTCAAGCACGTATGTATCAAAAAAAAGGATGCGCAAGAGGTGAAACATAATGTTTTCTCTAAATTTCATAAACTAAATTTCAATTAAATTAAGATCTTTTTTTTTTTTTTTTTTTTTATAGAATTAATCAAGGAACATATATATGATGGTATGTTATGCTCACCATTCAAGGAAAATGCTATAACATCAATTACTGGTATCAAACATCGCTTTTACAAACAGGTCGAGAGTTTCAATCTCACTTAAATTTGTTAAATAAATGACGAATTATGTTTATATGCAACAAAGCCACAAACCATTTCGCAAATAAAATTTTAATTAGAATTGCAGTAGTCAAATATCATAAAATGGAAATTATTATAATTGAAATTTAGTGGGATGGAAATAACACAGAATTAATTCGTCTGGATAATGGTCGAATTTTAAGTGCTAATCGAGTAGCTTCAAATGGTGTCATTCATATCATCGATGATGTAATACTTCGAGAACAATGTAAATCTGGGTTTGAATTTAATTCGTTTTCACTTTCTCCATTGTCCAAAATAACTTCACTGACGAACGCAAAATTTTATCGAAGCTAAATCGAAAAGCTGGTTGCTATAATATCTAGCAACTGCTGGATGCAGAAAATTTGAGGAAATAAATTATCTTTTAAAGTTTACAGCTGCAATAGATTGGCGCGACCACTTAGAGTTTCCCGGTCGAGAATTCCTGGAAATCGTTGAACGCAATATTGGTTATGAAGATGACCCAGTGGCTATATTTGTACCACCCGATGATTCATTCCGAGTACACAATCTTTAAATTATTCCTTTTGTTTCAATACCATTACTTAGATATTAATAGCTGAATCAGAAAAGATAGCATTAGGTTTATTCTAATTCACCGCAATTACTTGATCAACCTTCTTCCTTACTTCTCATTATAAAGTCACTATTCTTTGTTTTAAATAAATCAAGTTATTTCAATTCTTACACCGTCCTATCAAAACGCTATCTTATCTTCACTCAACTTGCCAATTTTATTTTTAATTTCAGAATTTGACAGATGAAAAATCATTTGTTATGAATCATATTATCATGAATGACTCATATGTCACAAATAATCTGATCGAAACAGCATATGGTTCGAAGGTAATTGATTTATTAATTGTCACTCACTTAAATTAATATTTTTAATTACCCGTAGATATTTTTAAAACTTTTCGATCTTATAGACATATCTTTTTGCAACTTCAGATTCCTTCATCGGCGAAATCTGTAAGGCCAGTCTTCGGATGCGCAAAAACAGTAAAAACACCTACGAAGTATTGCAACACGATCATTTATACTATTGATGCTGTATGTACTTTTGTTTTTATATTGATCATAGTTATGTCTCAAAAATATTTATGAATATTTAGGCTAGGATTCAAAAATTCGCTCTCAGTATGAACTGTAAACGTATGAACATGAAAAATAATGAGCACATCCTTTACAATTTAAATCATTAAATTTGAAAGTCTGACACTTGCTGCTAGGTTCGAAGTTTTAGAAAATTCAACTATTTCTCCTTTCTTTCATCTCTCTAATTTCATGTCGGCTTTTTTCAGATTTTCTTTTTTTGTTTTTGGAACTAAGAAATTTACTTAAAATGTATAAAATTTAGCCTTTACCAAGAACTACGAATACATTAGAAGAGCTGCTAACTGCTCGAAATGAATTTTCTGTATTTGCTTCGTTACTCAATGACAGTAACGTCAGTTTGGAGAATGATCGACTGTATACCATTTTTCTGCCTTCCAATGATGCATTATCGAATAATCAAGTTCGAGCACTAAGAACGAATAAAACGATGGCAAATAATTTTGTCCGCAGACATATTTTTGAGGGTAATTATTATTTATCATTTAAATTTACTTAATTCTTCTCAACGCCCACTTAATTTACAGGACTATTCTGTTCGAAGAATCTCCAGGTAAGAACAAGTAATGGAGAGCTTCCTGTAATTCTGAAAAATGTTAGAGGTGAATATTACAGTGGTCACAGAGTAGACAAGAAGACAACATTTGGTAATATTAATTTACAGGTTAGTGAGCAAAAATTTCACAAACCGTATTACCTAGATCATTAGTTAAAAAGATCTATCCAGCCATCCTCTTATTACTTTAACTTCCTAACACAGCAATTACTTTTGCAGCACTGTAATGCTGCACACTCTAACATAACGTGTTACTCTTCAAATCCTTAACTGAAAAGTAAATTTGAAAATGCAGGATGTGGATATGCTTGCTGTGAATGGTATCTTACACATATTGGAGAGTCCACTGAAAAGTCCACAACACATCGCACGCAGACATCACACACTATGCTCGGCTTTTAATTCCATTTAATTCTTCTTTTCTTCTTTCCTTTTTTGTTTATAATCTGGTTTTAAAGAATAAAAAAATAAAACAACATGATACTACGACACTTCTACGTTTGCAAGTCATGATATAGCATACAGTACTGAAATAGTTCGAAATTTAAACACTCAAATATCGGAAAAAGAAATAGAGTTAAAGGAAGTTATCATTTTGGAATTCGGTACTTAACTGAAATCATCAATCTGTAAAGATGTAATAAAGGCGGATGAAATATATAAGTGATGCATAAAAAGCATTTAAACATCAAAAGAGACATTCACGCTTCTTCCGTTAATAAATGTCATCCTATTAAGATTTCCTGATAAATCATATCGTGCATTTTTTTAAACTGATGCAAACTTAAATATGAAACACTCCAGCATAGCAAGAAACACAATCAGCAAATATCCAAATATTCCGGAAGAATGATTTGAATGTCAAATAGCATCAGTGATATTAATGGAATGTTTAATCAAGCATATAATCTGGAAAACAACACTTCAATTCATTAATTATACTTTAAAATTGAACTCTTATCTTTCTGCAACAAAAATTTTTCATATCGGACGCGTTAAATGATGCTTTATTTTCAAATGTGAATGGCGGGAAAAGTGCGACATGCATTTTTTGGCGGAAAAGGCGCTCATAGCCATCATTGATTGTTCGTATTTGTATTTCGGTTTTGGTAAGATAGTTATTTAAATAAAGGTGTCACCTAGGTGTCGTTTAGGCTTCAATTGATTGCTATTGATGAGTTATTTTAATTGAATTAATCTATAAAATAGAATTGCAGAAGAAGCAGCGAGAAATAGTGCGACAGTTTATCACAATCCATCCGATGGGACGAGCTTTACTGAAAAATAATCAGCAAAGGTTTGTAAATTTCATTAAATTTCAAATTTCATTAAAAATGAGATATATCTTGAAATTAGGAGTGAAGTTGCCATAAACTCAGAAGAAATGTATAAATGGATCTATCTTGTAATGTCTTAAGGTCAACCAGTCCTACAGATTCAGTGATTCTCCTTATTGTGTCATGACTTGCATTGTAAAATTTTTGCATTTTTTTTTTTTCATGAATGATAGATTCTAAGAAGTGATTTTCCCAGTAATTTAAAAAAAAAGATCGACGAATTTAAAATGATAGTTGAAGGTTAAAAAGTTTATGTTTGTCTTTAAGAGACTAGAGATAGAAGATTCATATTTATTTATCCCTAGAAAATATATTCATTTCCATTCATCTTTTTGTGTGAAATTTAATCTTCATTTCTATTAAGGAAACATATAATCATTACGAGAACTATAATTATACTGTTGATAGTTAATTGTTCTGGATATTCTATCTTTTAGTGATAAATTGGCTATTTATCCTCCAACCTATGATAGTTTTGGTTTTTAACAGTCATAGAATGGTCTTTGGTTTTCCTGTATGGTTACATTTAGTGGGATACGGGGCAGGTGAGTGGTTAAGAGTAGTAGGAAAATTTGTGGGCTTTATACCATTTCTCAGTGAATTCCAGCAAACATCGGACTTCAACATTGCGAAAAATAAACGATGGCGGAATATCTAAAGAACTTACAGCTGCCGAGAAACGGAAAAGGATGATTGAAGCTGGCACGAAATATGCGTAAGCTTATGTCAGATATAGCATTTGTAATTAACATTTTCAGGCTAATCACAAATGTATGCAGCAAGCTCAAATTCTTATCTACGTCTCTGTGTATTAAAGTTATGGACAATGTAAAATAACAATAATCAAGTTTTTGTGCATTATCAAAAGAAAGTTTTTAATGCAGAAAATTAACTTCTGCAAATTCACAGGCTTAGCATTCGGACTGTTCTGATATTATCTAAACTTGAGCATTTCCAAAGCTTAGAGTTTTGTCACAAAACAGAACGATTAAGAATGTGTCTTTATAAAGCATGCTAGCAATTTTCCAGGGCGCAGAATCGGAAAATCAAGACAGACTATTCGACAGGAGCTCATTTTATGAAACTTAGCATCAAGGTCATTATTATCATGTTTTAAGTAGTTGGATAAAATATAATATTGAACATAGAAGTGACATTTATTCTTATTCATTTTCCATGATGTTTCGACAATTTCGCGAAAGGTTGCCCTGTACTTGAGTTTTGCAGACAGTCCCAGGGTCAAGTATTAAAATTGGATCACGCAAGAATTCCTTAGCGTCTTTGAAATTACAACGCATTTCGTCAAGAAACAAACAAATAGCTGAAACATCTAGCAGTCAGAAAGCGATTTGCAAAGACATCCTTAATGTAATTATTTCAGTTTGAATCTTCCACATTTATTTCTACCCAGGCGTAAATTTTTTAAAAAATTTTGATATCTAACTCTTTGGAAACAATTTGTCAGAATTGAGTTTCTTGGTATTTGTTAGTTATCTATTTTAACGTCATGATTCATGGAAGAAATAATTTTCAGCATTCAGATGCAAAATGCGAATCAAAGTCATGTTTTGCAAAAGCGCCTCTGAAACCAATCAATGAAATATTTGAGCGTGATGATGCCGCACTGACAAGTATTTTAAACAGATGTCCTCAGAATTCAATTTCTGGAAGAGCTTCCATCTTTGTAAGTTATTTTCATCTATTTGAGTGTTCATCTTATTTAAGTCATTTCAGTTCTACTTAGTTTAGACATTTATATACTCGAACTCCATAAAACAGTTCTATTTCCGATTCAGAATAATGGTTACAGAAATTAGTCATTCTCTAAAAAATTAGTCATTAATTTTTTTAACTGTGTTGAAAATTAACATTCTGATCAATATATATATATATATTTTTTTTTCATTTAGCGTAGCCGTGAACGGCCATCATTATTTCCTAATGGAATAAATCCTTTGGACACGGCTGCCATGAAATTTGCTAAACCTTTGCCATTGACTGCGTTAACTGCTCGCTCATTGTCTATGGAACCGATCATTTCGACAAAAGTTGATTCGACGTCTATTTTAGTTACACCGTCTTCATCTGTTATGATGTCAAAAAGAACACCAGTTGGTCTTTGCTGCCTAAATTTCTAGATTTCTTTAGGACTGAATATTTTTTGATTTTATATCGAAGGTAGATATTATTGCATGACTGATAAATGGAAATATTATATAAAATTGTTTTTCAGGGAAAAACCGTTAGGTTTGATGAAAGCGTTGATTTCCGAAGTCCGAAAATTGATGTTTTCCCAGAAACTAGTGCTCCTAAAATTGATAAACCATCTTCTTTGGAAACTACAGTAAGCTTTACAACATCAGTTTATTTTCATTTAAATTTATTTGCATATCAATCACATTCATTTCAGGATGAAATGATTTTGGATTTAAGAGTGAAGTTCGATATCGTACTAGAAAAGCTGAGGAATTTGCCAACACATGTTTTTACCAACTTGGAAAAAGCAGTGCGTCAAATTGCTTCTGAGAAATCAAGGTAAATTTTTCACGTATTTTTATTAAAATTTAGAATAGGAATTTGACACCTTGCATGTTAATTTTTTTCAGGATGATAATCTTGCACTGTCATATCACGAATGGAAGTACTTTTAATTCTAACAATTGTTCGAAAACTTTTTTTTTCTTCAAATTTATGATTATTCAGATCAATTTGAAAAGCAATCAGGTATTAAGATTTTTGGATATTAATTTGTCGCTATCTCAGAAATGCTGAAAAAACATGTAATGGATATCCATCCAACTCAACGTTGAATTTAACAACAGAGTCGTCCTCAGAATCTCAAGTGAAAGAAGTTTTGCCCAGTTCGTTATCAATGGATTGCATCGCCTCACGAACTAGACGAAAAATATCTCAAGTGTATATTAACCAGGTAATTCCATTTTATAAATTTTCCAAACTTCATATAACCAGACATAAAGAATTCATACGAGCAATAAGCATGAAAGCTGATAAATAATAAAATTTTCCGAGTTCGTTTCACTTTTTCTAAACACATCACATTACAACATAATACACGATTTCCATTTTCAATAGAAGCATCTTAAGGAAAAAACTGCGATCCTGCATTTCGCCCTGAAAATTTTACTGAAAAAGACTTCCTAAAATGTAATATGTGTTGCTATTTGATTGCTTTTGCTCCACCATCGTTAGAAGTAGAATAAAATAACAGCAAACTTATTCCATATTTTACTATTATGAACCATACATTTCAGAATCTTTTAAAAAATTGAAATGAGTAATAGCATAGTAAATATAGAAAATGAACAATAATTAGAAATAGAAATGTGTTTCAATTTTATGTTAGCGCCTGTTTCTTCTTACTGGAATCTGAATCTATTTGCAGCAACAAGAAGTTAAGGGAGATGAACCAACGCTTTCCGACAAAGTGCAATCAGATGAATCAACATTCTGACTGCAATGATTTTTGTTGTGTTTCTTGTATCCATTAAGTGATGAATTTGGGAAGAAGAGTAATATGCATATAACCAATAAGTCTTTAACTGTATACAAAGCATTTTCAGGTTATGATGAATTTATGAAGTTATAGCTGAGGCTTTGCTGTTGTTAGAAACCAGTTAAAAAGCACATTTATTGAATACAGAATTATAACGGTTTCGCACTAGAACTATAATAATTATGAGATGCTTGGAAATTTAATAATAAGATTTGAAAATGCCTAATTTCAATCTTTTCACTCACTGTACATCCTTTCAGTGCGATTAAGCTTGAACTCCGAATCTTTCTCTATTTGAGAATTTACAACGCATAAAGCATGCTACATCATAACACAGTTTAATTGCAGTTTAATTAAATTTCCTTCATATTGCAACCATGGAGATTAAATATAGGATTAACAATCATAATATTCGAGCAATTGGATTTGATGCCGAAATGCATGTCGATACGCTATATATATATATATATTGTAAAAGAAATTTATGCTTTAACCTATTTCACAGCTATGATCGTTCCAGTTCTACAACCAGAAAATTGTTTAGAATGTTAATGGTAGTAGTTTTATGAATTACTATCATACCCATTCTTTTTTTTTTTTTTTTTTTCATTTAATGCCCAATTTAGAGCAGAAAACCATAAAATTGAAAAAGAATCGATTTTGCTTAATTTTTCTTGAACATTTCGTGTTAAGAAGTGTTTTTGTCCCATCGCTCTATTATTACTGTATTCTTACTCTTTGTCACACCTTACCGCTTGTTTCTGTCTATTCATCTATATATTCATTAACTGTGGAAATATAATCGACTACGTCTCATTCCATTTCCTGACAGAGCAGCTTAATGATTAGATGGAATTCCTCCACAAACTTCCCCTATTGATAACATTAGCATCATGTAAAGCTCACTAATTTCCATTTTTGAAAACTCTTGCATAGTTTTGCGATATGCATGATTAGCGCATTCCAATTGCTCAAATATTTCGATGATTGTGACCCTTTTTCAAAAGCTTTGCTTTCTATACCTCTAATTCTGACAATTTACCGTAATGGGAATTGGCGTCAGTTCAACGAAATAAAAGCAACGATTTTGAAAAAGGATCCTTTCTAAACCATAAACTTGTATTTTTATGACATGTAATCTGATGACATTTGAGTTTGTCTTTTTACACAGTCGATAGAAGGTCCTGACAAACTATCTAGATCAACAAAAGACATAAAGTAGCTATCCACGAACTTTTAATTTACCTTCAATCACTATATAGTTTTAAGCTTTATGTGAGATTACGAATCACTTTAACGAAGTTCAGATCACAGAATTAGCACAGTGACGGATAGTAAATAAGAAAATGACGTCATAAAAGTGCATTTATAAATATAATGTAATTAAGATTTCGGGAAGAAGTGCTGAAGGAGGAAAGCGCTATCTGAGTGACGTGAATCTTACGTACCCACATAACCACCAACTAAATGTAACAATTTCTACTCTCTGATACTTTGCGGATGCCCGAGTCGCCCAGTCAGTGGTTTTAAAGCTAGTGACCATGTCGCTTGCATGAAGTTCATTGAGATGCTTACGTGTAATACTAAGTCGGGGGATTTATCAAAAAGCTAACTCGCTTCATATCAATGGAAATAACGTTTTACTTGAACACGTAATTTCAGGACTGCAAAAAGAAGGGCTCAAAATATTGTATTCGAAGCCTCATTAATGGTTTGTCTTTTTACTTTGATTTCATGACGCAAAAACGTCATCTTATACAGGAAGAACTTTTGAAGTTTAATGCACAATTAGTCTAGTTGCATGTTAAAATTTAGATTGTATGATTCATATGGACAATAAAATTTTATTATACGAATTTTCGAGCCAATCTTGTATTAAATACCTGTGTTCTACTTTATTTTCAGGATAAAGTTGACGACGTAGATAATTACCTTGCAAAGCAAGATGGAATGATTATACGAGAGAGAGATCCACGCATGTGTCATCATGGCACACGTCAAAAATGTACCTACTGTTTACCGTTAGATGTAAGTTCTTTTCTTTAATTGTCGGTGATATGCTTGAAATATGATTGTCGTCGTAACTTTTTGTTGATAATTTCAGTTTTTCAAATATTAAACCTACCTTTACATATTATTTCATTCTTTCACCAGTGATGAAAAAAGTGTAGAATTATAGTAATTTACATAAATAACTTCGGTTACAGCTTAATTCCCGTTGTTTTTGGCAATTATTAAAACATTCGGAAAGGCTTTTACTAGAGTTTCTAGCCGTACGATGAAGATTACCTCAAAAAAAAGGATATCAAGCATATGTCCTTTCATGCATATGTGCGTAAAATGACTGCTGGTCACGGTAAAGGAACGCAACTGAAAAAACCACTAGAAAATATTGTTTGTTCACTGAAACCTAACTGTCCAAGTCATAAACCGTATCCACAAGGAATATGTAGTAAATGTCGACCGCCGATGGTTACACTTAATAGACAGGTTTCTTAAATTTATGTTCAAGGATTTATTTCATATCACATATTTGAGGTGGTCAGGATTTATATCTAAGACTAGTTTTAAACAAAATAATGCAGTGTTTAATTCTTTAAGTAATAAGATGTTGTAACCCTAAGTAATGGTTCTCACATTCAGTGCGCTCCTCTGTTATTAAAAAAAAACTTCAAATATGTTCGTATAATTAAATTCTTTTCTTTTTAGCGTTTTCGACATGTAGACAATATATCAATTGAAAATGAAGAAGTTGTGAATCGTTTTCTTGCATTTTGGCGCAAAACGGGTCATCAAAGAATAGGTTATATGATCGGACGTTACGAATCTTTTCAAGAGATTCCGCTTGGGATTAAAGCAACAGTTGCTGCTATTTATGAGCCACCGCAGGTTTGATTGGTCTATTTGGTTAAGTTTATGTAATTCTTTATTCATTTTTATTTTACTGCTGTTTTCCTAATTCATGATATTATAGTCCTGTTCGGCCGATTCAGTATGTTTAGAAGCCGATCCACAAGAGAAAGTGGTGGATGAACTTTGTTCTTATCTTAATTTGAAACGCGTTGGTTGGATTTTCACTGATTTGTGGTCTGCAGATTCATCTAAAGGCACTGTTTATTGTACGCGACACAAGGTTTTCATGTTTCACAATTTTGTGACTTAAGCTAAATGATTTAGATTTTTAAAAAATTCATGATTTGGAGCCTATATTATTCTTTCAGGATTCATTTTTCTTAACTGCACAGGAATGCATCACAGCTGGTTGGTTACAAAATAAATATCCTAACATAACCACTTTTTGTACCGATGGATATTTTGGCTCTAAATTTACTACTGTTGTTGCATCAGGTTCATTTTTCAAAACTTTGTATCGGTTAAATGAAGTTGATTTTTATTTTGTTGCTATATAATGCAACTGATTTTCTTGTCTAGCCAGTGCATCAGAGTATCGATAATAGAAAACAATTAGATATAAAGGCGAGGTTGTGATTTATGTATTGGCAAATTAAGTTAAAGACATATTGACTAGTAAGTTATGTTCCATCCGCTATATTCTTTTGGAGTTGTATTTTGTATTCTTTTGAATAATATTGGTCTATAATTTGTTTGCATTACTTATTGATAATAATTTCGTTTTCATCCAGTAAATTTTCTCTATCTTGCTTGCAGGTAATGAATGGAATCAAATTGATTTTAGTGGTTATCAAGTTTCTAATCAGTGTGCTTCTCTTGTTGAGGCAAATTTGTTGTGTCCAACCTCTCATCCTGAGCTAGCTTATTTGCGTGAAGTGCCTTTAACTCCATCACAGTATATCACTGATGTCTATTATATGGTATGCCACATAGAATTTTGCTCCTTTTAAGACCAGTCCTGTAATCAGCACGCATTTATGCAAACATATTTTCAGGAAAAGAATGAATACGGTGTTGAAACAAGAAAAAATGGCCGTCCGATGCCTGTTGAGTATTTGCTTGTTGACGTTCCGGCAGGAATGCCAAAGGAGCCACACGCTACGTTTAACATTTCAAAAAAATGTTATTTTCCAACTGAGAATCGTATTTTAATTGGTGAATTGCAGGTATATATAATCATTTACAGTTATTGTACGTTATTTCTAATTTCTATTTAACTCAGAGTTTTTAAGAGTGTTGGAATGTTGCGCTTTTTCTTTTTCTAGCAGTTAAAATTTTCTATGTTATGTCTGTGACAGTGCCATTTTCGTAAGTTTTGTAATGGTTGCTTGTTGAACATAAAAAGAGTTACATGTTGCGTGCGCCTGAAATTATATTCATCAGAGAACGCCGTTAATAGTTTCACGAGTTTTATGCTAAATTTTGTTTCTATTGTAAATTGTGTAAGTAGATTGGCATCATCAGAGTACAATTTTTCTTACGTCTATTCATTTTTGTATTTTCCAAAGTTTCTGTTTCAGGATTCGAAAGCAGTTGGTCGATACATATCTGAATTTTCACAGAATCAGTTTATTGAATTGGCAACTAATTTCCATTTTCTTCTTTTCCTTCTCAATAATGATATAGTAAAGTTTTCGAAGGTGAGTAGCCTCTTGTGTTCCTCGTTCTGAAATGGACTCAGCATAAGCTTATACCCATAAACTGTACCTTCGACAATATAAGTCAAAATGTAAGACATAATAGCATCATCAGTTAAGGAAATTATATTATGATAACATGATTTACGGGATAAATTTCAGGAAGAAATAAAATCTCTTTGCGATATAGTTCAACAGCAAGACCGAGGTAAAGCGATGGAATGGGCATCTGGAAGTATCAATTGGGCAACATTGTCAACATTATGCCTTCATTCAGTGCAAGGTGAAAGTGCCGGTTTTCAGCAAGTCTTTAAGAATATTTCAGAAAGTTATTTAATGGTAACAGAAAAAAGAAAACTAGTAGAATTTCCATTTTACTTAGATAATTAAAAGTCTGTCACACTAAAACTGTAGCTAATTATGTTGTTAATTGTAATTAACATTAATGTCTTTTAGAGTCATCAGCTACCGAATCAAGCACTAAATGGTCTTGTAAGCATTGTACTTTTGAAAATTCGGTGGGTCGGACAGACTGCTCTATGTGTGGTCTTCCTCGATCAGAAACCTGAAGTTTAATTTGTAATTCGCTTTATACATCCCTCTCTGGGAATACAAATTCATTATATTGTGAGCTTTCAAAGAGCGTTACTTTTGTCTGTTTTACAGTTGTACTGAGTTGGTTTCCGTACAGCTCAATTCTTTGCCAAATTTGTTATCCCTTTATTTGTCAAGACGTATTTTTCTTTTTCTTTTTTTTTTTTTTTTTTTTTTTTTGGCTGACATTCTTTTTACTTTAGTTTGATTGCTATTATTGTTTGAATAAGAAGTAATTCAAACAGGGTTGATTTTTTTTTTTCTTTTTTGGAAGGTTTGGTGCTGTAATGCACAAGATTCTTACTATATTAGAGAATGCGCTTTAAGGGTCTTGTTTTTATAATATATTGAACGGTGAACTAGTTATTTATCTCTTCTTTTTGTTTATGTTGTATTTTTTATCATAATTTCTAAACATTGGCTTGCACCTGTTGTCTTAAATATATCTTTGCAATGTAAATGAACTTGAAAAAGTAAATATCTATTTGGAACGGTGAATCAATAAATTTTGTGAAGTCTTATCTACAGAAGTAAGAATTTCAGGAAATTAGCAATAGATTGGATATTCATATTTATTCTCATAGTAAATAAGATTGAAATTAATGCACAGATGTAACAAATCATTAATTCAAGTATTTTTATTGCGTGATATTTCTTCATTTATTGTGTTTTTTATTTTGGGGCACCTTTCGTTATATTTCTCAGAAGTAATGCATTCAAAAGTTACCAAAATTACCAAATATATTATTGCTTCAAATATCAAACTCTGAAATTCCTCGTAGATTTAAAAACTGTGTTTCTTTGCATCTAATTCCATTTGACGTAAGAAAAGTTCAATTAGTCAAATGCAGTTTATGAATAAATTAATTTCTTAGGAAAATTTTATGAAGAAAATATTAGCAATAGCAATGAAGTGAACATATTACGGATGAAGCATTAAAAAAAAAGTGATATGCAATTGAAAGACGAGTTATAAGAGACCGAATAAAGAATATGATTGATGAGTGATCAATAGATTGTCACCACTCGTATATTGTCATCTTCATCCATCTCTCTGAATTGTGTAGAGAAAGAAGGAATAAAGATGAAAATGAAGAGGAATGATGATGATCTGCAATCATTGATGTCATGCATGATGCATGTTCACTACTACTACTTCTGCTTTTTCTTCTTCTTGTGGTACACTTTTGGTGACACTATTAATACCTTTGCATTTACTACCCTTGACGACTATTCATTGATATGTAGACCAGGTTATCGAGTATCTAAGTTACAGCGATCTCCAAAATATAATGGAAAATTGGGCTCATTAGTAGTACAATGTGAACTTATTGAACGAAATACACAATTGGTACTTTTTGGAATCTTTTTTTGTCTTTAGAATTTAGAAATTGGTTTATTCCAACATAATTGAATGAAAGACATTTACTTTTCTATGATTGTTTATTTACTAAGTTAAATATCTATTATAAGTGAATTCGCTACCCAGTAGGCATCCTGAATTAAACTATCAGTTATCGGTTATGTTCATAATTCATTTATAAATAGTTGGATTGAATAAATATGGTTCTCTGAGAATTAATTAGCATTTATTAACGTAGACATTATTATATCTTAGCATCTCAGTAGCATCCTGAATTAATTTGTTGTGTTTATTTCTTTTAGCATTACATTTAAGGTTAAGTGCGGTTCATTACAAAGTGCACCGCAATGTTCCGGTATACTGGAAGGTTGCCCAGGGCAGACGTGGCTTGCAGGCTTCAATCTTTACCTTATTGAAAATCCAGCAAAAGTTATGCTGTAAGCTATCATCACTTCATTTCATGAAATATCTCAAAAAATCAAGACCTAATTTCCTAGAAAATGCTAGGATATGATTAAAACCTATCCATTTCTTTTTCAAATTAATCAAAAGTATTTTATCCATTGAAAAAAAAAAAAAAAAAAAAAATGGTTTCTCCTTCTCTATCTCATCACTAAATATAAAGCAAAATGCTATTGTTCAATTGTAAACAATTCATTTCATCATCAAAGTTTTTTTTCAGATGGGATCCAATATGTTGTACATCAAAAAACATAATTATTGATGAGAATGCTTGTATAAACGATCGTATTAATCAACCAAATGAAAATTTTGAACACGAAATAGCCAACGACCTAATCTACAGAGGATTGCAGTGTTGGCATCAGTACAATGATAACAATACATTGTTTGATATAATCTGGAAAATGGAAATTTGTCCCTTCAGTTCACCAATGGGAACATTACACAAAACGCAAGGTTTACTTTATCCAGATGTTCCTGTATTATTTTCCATCTCATTTCCTTTTTCCAGAAATCCAATATCACGAATATTTTGTAAATATTTCGTATTAACGAACATCACTATAAATGCCTATATTTAGCAGAATTTATAATGATGCTTTTTAGAATTTATAATGATTAGGTGAATAATAGATAATAAGACAAAAGTAATCCTCAAAAAATTTGACTTAACAAAACTACATGTATCTAGATATAAATAAGATCACTTATAGAATTATCTATATGCCCCTTTCCGCTATACATAGATCTGAAAACATTACTCTCATATACAGATGCCTGGAATAAATCAACTTTTTCAAAAACAATACTATTTTTAGATTGTCCGGAATGCGAATGTGATTGTGGTAAATCACAATGCCCAGACAGCAGCTATCCCTCCAAACTGATTCACAAACATCCTGAAAGTCATTCATGCCAATGTCGATGTGATTGCATCACTGTCTGTTAAAAAAATGGATCCTATATCACTATACGTACGACATAATATTAAACTTGAATTTAATTTCTTGATTTCTTATTTCTATAGTTTTAGAGAGCTTCAACTGTTTCGATTCACACGTTTCATTGTATGTAGTCTACCGATTTTGTGTATCATGTTTCACCAATTTGTGTTTCGTTTTTGTTTCATACTTTTAATGAATATATATGCTCAAGACCAAAACATCCTATTAAAAAAAAAAAAAAAAAAATTAATTACAAAACGACATAACAAGTAAATTACCGCTGAATTGCCTACTCTGTAAACTAATAAAATAAGAAAAAAAACTCCCTCAAAACGAATGATGTAATCGAATCTTTTAAAAAAAGAAGAAAATTCTACTCCTTCTCCCTCTTCTCTCTCTAAACTTAATTAATTTCACCGAAAATTAAAAAATTTCCAAATCTTTTTCTGAAGAAGCGGTCAGGGAATAGTGAAAATAAACGAAATAATACATAAATGTCTATATGACTAACTAATCAGGGGATAAGTAGTGGACTCGAAACTTAGTCAAAGAGGAATACAGCTCGAATGAACAAAAAGATTTTAGGATACATCAAATTTATGAAATATTTAAGACTGTCCAAGTTATGCTTTTATTGACTTTATTCATTTTCTCCCTAAATTTATTCATTCTGTAAGTATATTCTAAAGGTGATAGGCAACATTCCTCACTTATGACAAACACTACTTCAAAATCCACTGCAGCATCTTAAAATTAAGAAAGTGATTAGTTGAACTTTGTTTAAATAAATAATTCAACTGAACACAAAGCAAATCGAGCGAGATCTGCTACTGACGAGTTTCAGTTTTACCACTTCCCATTGGAATTTGTAGCAGAAGGTGTGCCAGTGCCAGCATTACTGCTATTATTGCTCAGAGTACTCCAAAAAGCTTGCCACGCTGCATCCATCATATCCGGATTCACATTCATCTTGTTCAAATTCAGCGCATCCAGCCCAGATGCTAATGCTTGGCTTGTACCTGAACGTGCCGGTGTCGAATAACGGGGAGAATTGGAATAACCAGGTGAAAAACGATTCGATGCGCGTGCATCCGAAGAACGATAAGTATTAGCACGCCAATTATCCACTGAGCGAGATACCATGGGATCGTATGGATAAGATGTCTAGAATTTCACCTTTTATCATTCCAAGTAGAAATTTAAAAAACGAATGACAATTAAATTACTGTCGCAGTTACATTCTCGACAATAAAGCGTTCACTAACGTAATCGGGACTTTTGAAGCTAACAGTTTCCGGGGAATAGCCATATTTGTCAGAAAATCTGCGCGAATGTCGTCCTTGACTTGGTAATCCATACGAAGCATTTTGACCGTATCGTGGAGAAAAGTCTGATTCACGTGGTGCCGCTGCACTTACTGCTACTGATGAGCCATCAATAATGAAGTCTCCCTGTCTTAAAATTAGAGAAATCAAGACCAAATACAAGTATTGAAAGTAATAAGCAAACCAAAGTTTTTCAAATTCCTCAACACTTAACTAAGAAACTAATCACTAACATTTTAACGAGTAGGAGTGGTATACAAATTAGATTAACTTAATTTGTGTGAAATCAACATATGGTTTGTAAGTGCTTATCTTTCAATAGTTACTATGATGGCTTTACCAAATCAAGATAGTTTTTAAGATGAATTCAGTTCGATGTAATAAAA
This sequence comes from Brugia malayi, assembly GCF_000002995.4. NCBI lineage: Eukaryota > Metazoa > Nematoda > Chromadorea > Rhabditida > Onchocercidae > Brugia > Brugia malayi. The sequence continues at coordinate 2,256,409 of NW_025062476.1, read as the reverse complement.
ACAAAAATATTTTACTACTTATCTACTTACCTCATTAGTTCTTTGGCGACCGCAGGACTCGAAAAGTTGACAAAAGCGAATGATCGGAACGGACGTGGAATGAAAACATCTGTTACCTATTAAAAAACATAAAAATTTTCATAGTCTGTTGTTATGTAAAAAGGCAAAATAAAAAAAAAGCAAACGATAGGAGAAAGAATTTCCAATATATCTTTACCGAAATCTTCCATAAAATAACTTACAAAAGCATTTGGATCAATTTTAGTAGCCTCGCCATTGAAGAATTTTCGGAGTGTATCGACAGTAGTCTTTTCCTGTACGCGACCCACAAATATGCGAGTTACTATTGGTGATCCTGTATCTCCCTATAATTCCAGCTTTTTTACTCGAAATCAGATCGGTATATGTCTAAACCTCTGATCAGTAATGGTGGCAAAATGCAAATTGCGAACAACGTCAATAATCTAAGGATATATTTTTTAAAAACTTATTGATTTTACTCGAAATCAGATCCGTATATGTCTAAACCTCTAATCAGTAATGGTGGCAAAATGCAAATTGCGAACAACGTCAATAATCTAAGGATATATTTTTTAAAAACTTATTGATTTCTGATCCAAAAGCAGCTTCCGGATAAAAAAAAGCCTGCACTGAATGATAAAATCAACGCCAAATCGAACTAATTTTCTATACAGTAAGAAAATCTTTATACTAAATGAACACACAAAATGTACTGATTTAAAAATAGCTCTGTCGATAGAATAACTTCAGCGTGTAAGCTACAACGTTCATATCTCAATGGCAAGAGATATGCCAAGAAAAGTTTGAACGTATTACTGAAAATAATCACCTTCGAAAGTGGAATCCTCACTTGACATCTACGTCCATCAATTTCATGCGTTTGCTGCGTGAGGATGCGTTGTTGGGCATCAAAGTCAGCCATTCGCACAAATCCAAAACCTTTTGACGCACCACTAGGATCAGTTTTCAACTAAAAAACTTTGCTGGTAAATCTGATATTCCTTAAATTTTATGAAACTCTGCAGAAAGCATAAAATTAGAGAAGCAAAATCCATGAAACCCAAAAAACAAACTCAAGCAACTCACAAATGTCAAAGAAATTTGAAAATGTTCACAATCAAACGTTTTTTTTACACAGATTCAAGACAATTAACATCATTCCGCAACTCGAAAATCCCTATCAAACTCATCATTTCAACATATATGGAGTACTGATGAAAAAGAGAAAGAAAAAAGGTCCCACTGCAAGGATGCATTTTTTGTTAAAAGTAGCATTAGCTTACATCAAAAAGGACGACTTCGCCGAAATTTTCGAAATATGCCTTGCATGTTTCAGCAGATGTTTTGAATGGCAATCCGAGGACAATCAAATCAATACACGCTTTCTCGCCACTTGGATCCTCGATACGCTTTTGCTTAGCGGTAAACTGTCCCCCGCGTCCCCCTTGCGAATCTTCGGAATCGCCCTCTTGCTCACACTCATCCATCATCTTCTTGCGCTTCGTGTTCTGATCACCTGCACACCACACACTGATTGTTTAGACGATGAACGTAACACACTCACCCCTCTTCCCCTCCTACATATGTGGAAGCTATCAATTCAACATATTTACTTTTTTAATTTGAAGATATCATTTTTGATGCTTTTCAGATGCAAACTACAATTAATGCTTGCACAAAAAAAAATTAGAGTTTGTGCTTGTGCAACTGATTTCTCTCTACAATGCTCACCCGTTCTTGATAACAGTTCCCATACTACATTTCCTTCGGAAGCAAACTGAGCATCTAAACTTGATACACCACTGCTCATTAAATTTAAAGTAATTCCCCAGTATCATTTGAATTTCTACATGAAGTAACACCTATTATACTATTCATATCAGGCACTATCAGGTAAACACTCCGCATTTAAAGTCATCACTCATAACGCTTGGGCAATTTCACCTTCACTTCCAACGTCACCGCTCCAAAATAACGAGTTGATATCAAACCACAGCATTCCAATCTAGCACTACATAATCACTTTTATCATTTCACATATATCCTTTGACAAACAAAGAGCAATAATCCTTCATCAGCATTCATTAATAATAACTGATTCTGTGTTCTCTTAAGAAAACTATTGATTTCGCTAACTCTGACATCATAATCACCAAAAATCTTTAAAAATGATATTGCAAAACTGATACCTGAACCACGGTGAGGATAGATGACAATAAATGTCTTATTCTTCCAGCCATCGGGAGGTGCAAGAAAACGCGTCCCCTGTGGATCCATCCTGTAATAAGATCTAAATAAGTCACCAGAATTAGGAATTTCAGGTCATCAGCTAACTGATTTGAAGAAAACTTTCATACGTAAACGGGACAATTTTATTTTGTGGATTTGTCAGGGGTAGCAGTTATAAAAGAGGTTAGGGATAAGCTTTAATATCATGACAGTTATCATATTTCAGAATCCAAAAAGAAACGTCAAAATATGAACTTACAGCAAAGCCCGACTAGCTCCTGTTATAGAATTTTTATATTTTAATCCATGTGCACCAGGGAATGCATGAACCAAAGTGTTTAAACTCAATGAACAATCTTCTGGTAATAAGGGGAGCTCTAAGCGTTCGCTCTCCTCCGTTTCTGATACGACCACATATTCCACAGACTCATTGCCTTCTTCCTTTAATTAATTTAAAAACCCTCCAAAAATCAATGCAAAGCCTAAGTATGTAGCTGCTCTGTTACGTATAAACAATTGAATAGATTAGCTTCAAGTAAGAGTACTAACACTGGTTGATATATATAAACCAAATATCAGTTAAATATTTCTAATTGAAATATAAAAATGTCTTGGATACGATGAATTAGTTGCATATATATTTGTCTTGAACAGAATGATACGAAATCAGCCAAAAATGAGTGCAAATTCAAAAGTGAAACTTTTCTGGTTACAAACTCATAACAACAGTAAAATTAAAAACTTGGGACAATAGTCGGTATAATTCCATCCATTAAGAGATGAAAGGACATCATCTTGTCAAGAGAGAGGCAGAAAAAAAGATACGCTTACACTGCTATTTTTTGATTCGTTTATTATTCCTTCTTCACTTTTACAGTTGACAGATACCAATTCGGATGTCATCATGTCAATCAATTCTCACAAATGATCCTGAGAAAAACAAAATATACGACACAAAATAGTAACATAATAAGAGAATCAAATGATATACGTATTGAATGAATACATGCTAAGAGTAATTTAGAAAATAAACTATTAGCTATAGGCGAAATTGATGTTAAACAAAGCTATTCGCTAAACTGGTTCAGATTTGTCAACACGATGCTGTCAACTCATACTCCCACACAGAAAGTGTCCTCTACTGTAATCACATCCTCCCCTCCTCCCCCTCCCTCTCTCCCTGCCCCCCCCCCCCCCACCCCTCACAAACCCACTACAACCAACCACCCTAGGTGCAATTGCAAAACCATGACAACAAACTACAGCAGACGTTTCGTTGAGCGACAATGACCAATACTGCACCACAAAATTTGGTCACTTTGAAAACCGAAATAAGCCTGAAGGCTTCCCTACACCGAACATTATGATATCATTGGTTTTAATTTCATTTTAAAAGATTGGAAGCTTTTTTTTTTTTTTGTAAGACAGAAGGTTTTCTTATTAATGCTATAATACTTTCTATCTTAAAAGAAAATGTTGTAAAATATGTGCAGCAAGCAAAACAGTGCTAAATGATAAGTACTAAGTTAAGTTAAAACTATACTTCCATATCATATGAGATCTTATCACCTCTTTGCATCTTTAGTGCTCACCAACAAGTGTATATTAAATGGTAGCAATTTGCTGGCAATTTATTTGTCCACAATGTATGAGAGTATAACATTTATTAAAATGAAACAAAAATAAATTCACCATGAATGTCATTAAGAGCGTATTAATTAAGACTTAGTGTTGGAGTATAATCTAAGGAAAAGGCAACCAATAAATATTTTCGTCGCGATACAGTCAAAGTTACGCATCACGGTTTTTTCATTTCATTTTCTGAGTGTTGGAGAAAAGACTGTTGAACTTTTAGATTTTGCGAAGTCTTCGGTATTTGGAAGGTTTGGTTGAAAGAGGTGGTGTACAGGGAGTTTTTACAAAGAGTTATTATTACAAATCATGCTTTAAGTACTTCAACAAATATTTCAAGTTAATGATTAATGTCTAGCAGTGGAATATCCGCACTGCCTGAATCTCAAAATTATCAGTCATGTAACTCACGCAATTTCAGGGAGAAATGAATTCACCGTCAGACGATGGACAATATACAGACACTGATAAAGAGGAAGGTGTTATCGATGATGATAGGAAGAGCTCAGGTTAGTCATTTTATATGCATATGCAAATGAAGTTCAGGTTGTTGTTTTGCTGTTTGGTTGTGCGGATGCATTTTACCTCATAAAATGTCTCTCTGTGAAGTTTTTTTGGTGAAGTTTGAATGCGACAAGAATTGTAGTCTAGAGGTAAATAATATAAACATTGGATTAAATAGTGTTCAATGTTACACATATTTTTAGAAGGTAGCACTTCTCTTGAGCGACAACCTGTTTCTTGTAATAATTTGGATCCGAATGATCATAATATAGAAGTAGAAAAAGGACATCAGGAACATTCATCAACCTCATCGAGTGATGTTGGTTAGTTTACTATCATCAGTTTATTAAAGCAAAATTTTGCTACTCACTTCTGTTCATTCCTATGACAGCATGTCTAAAACTCACTGCGAAACTAGCATATATTGCGTAGCATTATATATAATGCTGCGTAATATGTCTTCGTATCTGATTTATCCATTGAAACCTGTCTAGAAACTTCATCTGTAGAAACCGCCTTCTCTGAATTCTCTTCCAGAAGGCGAAGAAGCTCGATTGCGCCAAAAGCTGTTGGAAAGGCGTAATGTGCTAAGCAGTTCTTCAGTGTTGAAGCGTGAAGTCATCGAAGTGGAACATGGTAGTACATCATCGGTTTCCGTTACAATCACCAATGTCGATAAGAAATTAAAATCAAAAATACGTTCAATATCTCCTAAAACGAAAAAGTCATCCAAACTAACGTCTAATATAAATGGCTCAAGTGATGATGAAGAGATGTTTTCTATTCAGCCCAAAGAATCGGTATGTTACAGCATATGTGATAGCAAATGTTGCATAATACAATAGTCTTCAGTTTTTGCTTGAATTTATTAATCTTAGTCTTAAAACATGTATTATTTTTTTTTCTTCTTCACTTCTTATTCTCCAAATAATCTGCATGCTCTCTTTATTTTATCTTTATTTTTTATTTTTTTTTTTTTTTTTTTGCGTTGGTGAACGGTAGGTTTTTTTCTTAAAGAATCTGTTATAATTGTTTTCTTTTTTTTTTTTTCACTAAATCTTATAATTGATAAGCAACTCATGTTGTATATTAACATATGCTCCTCATCTGAACTAAGTATTGAATTTATTATTTGTTTTTTTTTGGGTACATAGTCCTATATTATAATTTATTTTTATACTGTATATTGTTTTTCCTGTATTTTTTTTTTCTGTTTATATCTCCTTACAGGTTGTAAAACAGCGCAGTCATTCCGCCCGCCCTCATGAATATAGGGAACGGGAACGTGGAGCATCTGGTGATAAGATTAAAAAGCAGGAAAAAACAAGGGATGAAAAACATTGGCACAAGGAACGGAAACATGATAAGCATGCGCATGGAGATTATGCCAGCAGAGATTATGATTCTCGTGAGGTAATCTTTCTTGTTTTTATGACCGACCGCTCATTGTTCGAGGTATATATTTTTCAAATTCACTATTTCAGTCTCATAAACGTCACGTCTCTGGCAAACATCAACAGCCGCGAGAACATGAGTCACGGCTTGCTGGACGTGTAGTTTTACCTGACTCAAAATCAATACAGAAACCTTCATCCATGAAAATGTCTTACAAAGAACGTGAAAATCACAGTGAATCCAAAATAGAACGATCGCGAAATGATTTTCATGCAAAAGATGCAAACAAAAGGTTTTTTTAAATTCTTCTCTTCATTTCTTTTTGACAATTATGATTGCAAGTTTTTACAGTCAGCGAAACTCGATTACTTCAAAAAAATGTCGGTTTGAATTTTCTAAGTGTTTTGTACAAGGAAGCATGAAATGAAAGGAGAAGCAGAAAAAAAAAGTAAAAAAAGTTCGTCTAAATGACGAAAGGTTTGATGATTTGTTCAAATGTTCATCTAGTATACTAACTAGTATTTAAGTTGCAGCTTTAAGGAATGATTTTTTATATTATTGTGCTAACTTAAAACGTCTGAACTTCTCTTAAATGAAAACAGTCAAATGCATTTTATGATTGCATATGTCGTTTTCAGCCGATCTCCACGTAAACGTGAAGCTAACACAAGTCCTAAACGGGCTGGTGCTACTCTAGAATCAGAATTACCATCAAAGAAACTGCATATAGAAAAAGCTGATGGCACCGGAATGGGTTTGTGTTTTCTTGAACATTTTAGATTTTTGAAGTTCCAAATCTGTTAGAATTTGCAGAGTCTGAACGTCTCGCTTAATATCAGGTTATTATTTAGAGGTAACAAGCGTCAGTGATAATGCAGAAAAAACAGTGCCTGATGTGCATGCTGAAGGACACAATAATAAATTTGATCAAGCGATTAGTTCAGATGAAATGCACGAAGAACAACCATCGATTTCACAAAAAGGTTTTTTCCAGTGTGAAAATTCAGTTTTTCAACTGAATCAAATTTTTTGTTTTTTTTTTTTTTTTTTTTTTTTTTATTGGAACACAAAATGTTATTTGAGTTTCACTTTTATTTTTTAGCTACGCCAATGGGTCCATCAAAGTACTCGAAGTTTGATAGTGATCCAGAAGATGAACAGGAAGAAAAAAATGAAACCAAACTTTCTGATGCAAAAGACAAGATAGAAATGGTTGTAGATAGTGCTTCAGGTATTTTAGTTTGTGTGCTTGGCATAAAATATTACTCATTATAAAAGTCAGAAAACACAATCTTCTACAATCGCAAACATGCTTTTTACAAACAGCTGTTTAGATGCGGAAAGTGATGTAATTTTGCGCGATTTGGATGAGGATAGCATAGATTTGCTCGACCTTGATGAGGAACGGATGGCTAGTTTATCTCCTGAAACACGGGCTAGGTAACGCGTTTCTATGCATTTAAACAATTTGCGCAATAGATTTTTTTCATGTTTTTCCATTCTTGAAAAACTAATAGTTTAATACGTAGTATATTTTACTATACATAATACATAATAGTATATTTTAGACTTGAAGACGAACAGCAAAAGAGACTAATAGCTAAGCTGCCCATTTATTATCCTGGTATTAGTGGGTGTCGAAATGTTGCTGAATTTGAATGTTTGAATCGCATTGAGGAGGGAACTTTTGGTGTTGTTTATCGTGCTAAGGAGAAAAAAACAGGTTGAAACTAATATTTTTTGGTAGTTTTATATTTTTGATTTCCAGATTTCTTATTGCACAAATTTTTTTCAATCTATAACTTTTTTCATTCTCCATGTTTAGATGAAATAGTTGCACTAAAACGTTTAAAGATGGAAAAAGAAAAGGAAGGCTTCCCAATCACATCGCTTCGTGAAATTAATATGCTTCTGAAAGCAGGCAATCATCCAAATATTGTCAATGTTCGAGTAAGTTAACCTTAGTATTAACCTTTTAAACTTTTTGTACATGTGTGTGATTTCAAACTCGTCATATTTTTGTTGTTACAGGAAATAGTAATTGGTTCAAATATGGATAAAATTTATTTGGTCATGGAATATGTTGAACATGATATGAAAAGCCTCATGGACACTATGCATTCGCGTGGGAAGCGTTTCAGGACGGGTAAGTTTCTTGAAAGCATCATTTCTACTTTTTTCTTTTTTTTTGAGATTTAGAGAATCAGTAGACAATAGTAGACAGTAAATTTAAAAAGCATTTTTCCGTTAATTAAATCTGGATTAACCATACATTAAGCAATTAACTACATGTCACTTTTGCTAGTGCAGTATTTAATTCATTTGATTTTTAACCGTATCAAATGATAGCTCTGAGTAGTCCACACACTTTTCGGAGCAGTTATTTTGTCTTTTTTACAACCCACTACTCATTCTAGACTTGAATTTTGTAGGAGAAGTAAAGACTTTACTTCATCAGCTGCTTTCTGGTGTAGCCCACATGCATGATGAGTGGATTTTGCATCGAGATTTAAAAACATCAAACCTTCTTTTGTCACATAAAGGAATTTTAAAGGTATTTCTTCAGGAAGTTCATCCTTGCACTATGTTCTTATAAAGTTTTAAATTTCTGTTCGAAATTCCAAAATCTCGTTCTCTTTGTTATTTGTATCGTTTAGATTGGCGATTTTGGCTTATCACGAGAATTTGGAGATCCTCTGAAACCATACACACCTATTGTTGTCACACTATGGTATAGAGCTCCTGAATTACTCTTGGGTGTTAAGGTAGATCTTTTCTAATCCATTTTTTGCTTGGCAACTTGTATTCTCTTTTCTGATCGATTTTTCCTATCAGCAGGTTGCATCGTCTATTTAATGAATTATTTGCAGGAGTACTCAACAGCTGTCGATATGTGGTCTTGCGGTTGTATTTTTGCTGAATTCATTAAATTAAAACCGTTGTTTCCTGGAAAGGGTGAAATGGATCAGATCAACAAAATATTTACTGTAAGTTGGTTTTCACATATCTCTTTGCTAGATAATATGATATGATACGAGCTAGTCCTAAATTTGTGCTTCAGACACTTTCATCTTAAGGTAAATAAGTATGTTCCTCATTGCTATTCGTTTTGAAATGTTGAAATCTGATAATAGAAATTCAACATATTGTTTTTTTGTTATTCAACATACTGTCAATTTAATTCAACGAAATTTAACATCCTGTTACTATCACTGGTAAAATATATTGCCAGAAAGATTGCAGCTTATAGAGATTAATTATGAAGTGGAATGCTGGAATAAAACGGCTATTATGTTGTTTACTGTCAACAAATAATCATCTAATACAAAATGCAGGATCTGGGAACTCCGGATGATAATATCTGGCCTGGTTATAGCAGTTTACCAGGACCAAGGAAAACTACTTTTGAACATCATGATGCAGGAGAATTAGAGAAAAAATTCTCGACTAGTCTGATCGATGAAAGAGGATTAGAATTTATTAAAGAGTATATTTTCTTAACATTTGAGTCTCTCCATTGTTTTCTTAGATCTTCTGGATAATATTCTGAAATTTGGTGCAAAATGAAAGATCATTTTAAAAGAGAAAAAAAGTTTTTTACTTCAGATTACTAACTTATAATCCAGCTAAACGAATTTCTGCTCATGAAGCTTTGGTTCATGATTGGTTTGAGCGTTATCCGCCACCTACACCTCCAGAAATGTTTCCAACATGGCCAGCAAAAAGTGAATTGGGTAAATCGGTCGTGAAGACGCCAATAACAAAACCTTCTTCATCTAAAGAAGTTAGTGCTAAAAGAAGAAGTTCTTTGCAAAATGTTACATTATATTACATTTGGTTTATTGTCTCGATCCTACAACTCATATGTTAAATTAGGTAAATTTATATATTGCTAATATATATATAATTTTGGAACAATGAATGGTGAATTAATTTCCACAGATATTAAACAGCATTTTTTTCTTTAAGTATATAAATTTATATAAATTTCCAACTGATTTTCAGATACAAAATGCCAAGTTATATAAAGAACTGAAAGTAGAGCCGAAAAAAGAAGCATCAACAAGCTTCGCGTTAAAATTTGATGTAGCACCAAAGTTCAGCAAATAATATAATGGTTGTTGGTTCACAATATTCCTTCGTGTACAAAGATTTCCAATTGATATGAAAAATTGCATTAGTCTGTAAAAGTCCTTCATAAATATTGTGGGACATTGTTCCTTCTTTTACAGCCGTTTAAGCTATGAATAAAATATGCTAACAGTAAATGCTCATATACGCAAACCATTTGTTGAGAAATTTTAGTATTAGATGCACAATTTTTGCACTAGTTAACCTTTTTTTTTTTTTTTTTTTTTTTTCAGTTGCGATCTGGAAATATATTTATTATTTTATTGAACTTTGTAGTCTGGTTGATTTACGAACATTAAAAGACTCAATTCTTTGCTAACAATTTAATTGAACTTTATTAAAAAAAAAAAAGTTGGTTGTGAATTACAGTCATTTAGATTATTAAAAAATTTTTCACCCATTATATCACGGAAACTCTTTATCACTTGTTACCATTAAATGATTGATCTCATAATTGAGCTTATCACATTGTATCTTAGTCTTTTTATTGTTTAAATTAATCACCTGTTTTTTCATATATCAAGCTACAATAAGTTTTGTCATAACACGTTCCTGTGCTTTAACTATTTGAAGCATTAGTAAATTGTGGAGAAGATAAGAAGGAAGTGACTGACTGACTGACTGATTGCCTTAATTTCCAAAATACGAGATCCCGATACTTTAAAAAGCAAGGGTGGGAAATACCCTCTCAATCAAAATAGATCCGTTCATTGACAAATAGATCTAGTCTTCTTCATATTATTTAAAAAATTTACATGATTCTTCCACATTTCATTTATAATTTACGCATTCAATGATTTAATGAAAGTAGCAAATAATACTAGAAAAGTTAGAATTTTGATCTCTTGGTCACATTTGAAAGAATAATATTTTTTTTGTTTTTGTTTTTTTTCTGTTTCCTTCACTGCAAGCCTACATACTGCTATTTCTGTGACTTTGCTGTTGTTCAGGGGGGGCAGTACATTCTATATTTATCAGGAACAACTAGAAAACGGGAAGTTTCAACGAATCAGCTAATATTTCGGACATATTTCTGCTTTGTTTTCCAGAATAACTATTATATACTTGCTTCGTGAGTGTTTATTTAATACCGGGAAAAGATACTAATCTGTCGTTTTACATTCTGCTCCAACTCTCGAAGAAATATATATTCTGCTCCAGGGTTTCGAAAAAAATGCTAAATCGAATAAGATTCTTACCAAAGTTGTGTGCGTTTTTGGCATTCCTTCGTCCTTCTTGGTTCTATATTAGTATCATTTCAACAATTTGAAACAAGTAAGTGATTTAGCTAAGTTTCCTGGGAATTCTGGGAGATTTTTCTGGTTATACTATCTAATTGGTTTAGGATTTTCAAAGTTTATAACGGGATTTTGAAGTACATGAAATGACAACCATAATATTTCGTCCATGAATTTTGAGAGCAATCAATTTCTTTATCCAGCTACTTTTCACACGATGGTTAAATACATTTTCATATGCATAAAGCATAAAATTTTACGCTTTTAGTTTTCTTTACTTTCCAAAATTTATAATGCGCTGATTTGAAAATGCAATTAGTAGTACACCGATCAAACCAATGGTAACCGCTGAAAATGCGATCGTCAAATTTTTCTTGCCCTGGAAAAAGTAATGGTTATCGATAATTTCACTCTCTTTAATTCTATACCTAATTGTAATCAGTTTGAGAGCATTTTCAATCATATCAAATTCTGCTGGAGATTTCTAAAGGAGTAGCTCACCTTGATATCTTTAAAAAACACCACATCCAGTAGAACTCCAATTGTTGACGGTAACTGAAGCATATGAGTGATTAATAATAATTCTATATTCTTCCAATAATCATTGCTTGTGCATTCTATGATATCGAATGAAATAAAATGAAACAAACGCGCGTAGTGATTGGGAAGCTAACAGTTTGCGATAACAAATGATTTGAGATGAACCAAAGTATCATACCAGTACACCATAATATTCCATAAGTAGCTGAGGGTAAAATCTAAATACTCGGAAACTTTTTTTATGAAGAAGCAAAAAGTAATTAAAATGTGGTTTAATTTTAAAATTATCTTTATCATTCCTTGGACAGCAGTATTCCTTCAGTGGAGAATACAAATTTAACTGACCAACAAACTAAAATCTAATAAAAATATTACCAATTCTGCTGGAGCATGTATTCGATCTCGCATCCATACACAATAAGCAATGAAATATACAGTTGAGGAGAAAAATATTGCACAAAAATGTGGGAAAACATAGTCCAGGACTGAAATTAAGAAAAACCAAATTGAATTCTAACCTTTGTTAACCATCATCAATTAATGGAAATAGAATAAAATACCATCGGGCGATGCATTTGAGTCATTATCTTGAATATATGCGATAGGAGTCATCATTAAGCCATGAAGGATACCCAAAAGTACGGATAGCCCAAGACATCTGTAAATTTATGCATGACTAGAAATTGCTAGAAATGATCTTGCGAGACTAAAGATATCGTAGAATTTAGAAAAATTAAATTTGTCATCAGAACAGACAGTAAACAGGACATGTGACACAATTGATGTGTTGTGATATTATTAGCAATCAATGATATCATCTTCAAATTGATAAGATTGTATGAAGTATGACAGAAATGAAAATGATTATTACTTGTGAATAATAAAAATAATAAAAAAAAAAAAAAAACATTGAAAAGAAATGCAAATGAGTTAATGAATAGAGAATAGAATGAAAATAATGATAAACTGATAACGATAATCTTAATTTTTGCTATGATTACATTAAAATTTACCCAATTTTTTTCTTTGTTATATGAAATTTTAGCTTATAAGCATTGTTATTTTGCGCTGCGGAATTGTCTCCTATTTGCTGCATCGAAATTGTGTCATTTTTTGTAACAGGATATTCATCTTGATTCTTATGTTTCACGAAAATAAACATGAAACCACTATAATTTGCATCAATATTTCATCATCATATATTTTGAAAAATTTTTTAAACTTTTTCTCATTTTCATTTTAGATTAAACTTTTTCGAATTTATTATTGCATTCATTAATTTTTTTTTTTTTTTTTCTAATTGTTTGATAATTTAAAAGATTTATCTCGCCTTGTCATTTTATTGAAAATTTGTGATTAACAATTAGAAAGGTTAAATTATTACTGAAATTGTTTAGCATCACTCGACTAATTTACTATTTATCTAAACAAGTGATACCTGAACAAAACGAAGAGTAATCCAACAATATTCATTACATTATTGTAAACTAATTGCGGTTGTGTACCAAAGAAGCCAAATCGTGCTACTCCCCAGCCAACTAACACCTGATATTAGAAAAGATAATATTTTTTAAGTATAAAAATAAAAATCTGTTCAGCATTAATCTTCTCTTTTTACCTGCACAGAAATTCACACCTGTATGGAACCCCAAACCAACATGGCAACACCGATGCCAAGATGATTAATGATCGGAACCGATGCTATATTACCTAAAATACATGAACTTTAATAGTAAAAATAAATTATTTGAAATTTAAAATATGTTTCATTTCAAACTTTTAATCTTCATTTCTTCCTTCAAATGTTTGTTGATTATTAATAATATATCAATAATCAACAAACAAATCTCTGATAAAAATTCTATCAAAACTAATTGTTTTCTATCATTTAAAAAAGGTAACTGTCAATTCTCGTAATAATTATAAAAATGAAATGTTATTTACCTGTTGCAAACAGGAAACCACCAACCATAGCAATCGGATTGAAAGCCGGAAAGCCTCTCACAATATTAATTACAAAACCGAGGACGAATACAACAGCGCACTGTATCCATTGCACATATAAACCTGTAATTTTACAGCTTTTTTTTTTTTTTTTTTTAAAAAAATATTTTTTGATGATACTAAAATATCACTTAGAGATTTCTTAAAGAATTATAAAATATATAAATTAAAAGTTTTATTCAAATTAGAGAAACAAAATTACCATCTTTGCTGTCAAATTTACGCAACGGTACAAACATAAAACCGAAAGCGATACATGATATGATACATGATAAGAATCCGATCATTGCTTCATTCATTTTTCCGTTTTTTCCGTTTTTTTTGTTTTAAAGATTGTCGCAATTTTCTTTGTATTATTTTATTCAAGATTCATAAATATTTTGCTGAGCAAAATTATGAAAAGATCAGAATTAATTTGAAAAAAAAAAAAAATCAGTTAAAAAGAAAAATTAATTTTTGGCATTTCTAACTTAACTTTCAATCTCAAGTAATTCTTTCCAAATTAAATCCATTCTTTTTGCTAAATATTTCTCTCCTCTAAAAAGTTACATATCGAATTTTAATTCATTGGTATTAAAAGGCAACTTAAAAGTTAAAAAATTAAAACTTAAACAGAAAAAGTTAATTTGTTTTCAGACATTTTCAAGCATAAATTATCATTTTAAGCTTTAAGAATTCAATGAATCAAAATGATAAGATAAAAAAAAAAAAATTTACAAGAATTGATAAACGATACATCATTTCTATCACTAACTGAACAATATTACAAACATGGTTTATCTGTAATCGGAGAGTTCTTTCATTTAATCATTTACATCATTATCACTATCATTATCATTATCATTATCCTCATTAATTGTGCCAATTGAAACTGGTTTTTTCAGTTGTTGCCATTTCAGCCGTTCCTAACAATTTTATCATTCATCTGAACCCAAAAATAATTTTCGAATTTCTCTGCTAATTCTTGTTATTATTTATTTAAAAGATAAAAAAATAATTTTTAAAGTAATATATTCAAATACATTTTGATAAACTTCAAGCATTTAATTCAGAAAACAAACAAAAATGATAGATAAAACATTAAAGTGAGGAAGTTATCATCAAAAGTATTAAAAAAAATTGAATCGTAATAAATTGAACTGACAAAACGAAATGATTTGGTCATTCGAAAAATGCATTTTGTTTGCTTAATGAAGGCGACACAACGCGACAATTTAAAAATTTTTTGATAAATCGGAAGAGACAATTAAAACTTAGCGCTAACTCAAAAAAAAAAAGTAAATAAATTAAAGCCATTTTATGTTAATGTGAAAAATATTGAATTTCAGTGTATAATTCAAGATTAATGAGTGAGTGAGTTATTATTAAAATACAGTATCATGTAAAGGTCAACTTAAAATGAATGTCCTTTTGTGTCATCTGCATGACTGGAACAGGTTGCTCATTACTAATAAACTGTACTTTCTTTTAATTGTCAAAGTATTTTTTTGAAAATACTGTAATTTACATTTTGTAGGGAATAAAAGAAAAAAATCGATTTTAGAATGTTTAAAATAATCCTTTGATACTACCCGATTTAGCTGTTTATTTGTTTACTTCTTATCAAAATAAACTTTCAATCATAAAACAATAATTATCTTTGAAATGAATTCTAAGGAATGATTTTTTTTTACAAATTTCAAATTCGTTACATTAAAAAAATAATGTTAAGGTTATTTTTGATAACAATTAAAAATATATGACATGCATAAATTAAAAATATATTCAAAATTATAATAGCATTATTTTATTTTTGTTATTGTTGATTTTTACGCTTTGTTTTAACTATGTCTAATTACAATCTTAAAAATGCTGGTTAAAAGAACTTTTAAAGGTTAGTTAAAAGAACTCACTTAGAGTATAAAATTTTACTTGAATTTCAAAAACAACAAAAACAACAAAGAAAAAATAATTCAAGACTTGCGGCTACTTTAAAAGGTTTTTCTCAGATGAATTACTTCTTCTAAAATAATACTTCCATTTATTTTTAACATGTAAATTACCTTCAAAAGATTAAATTTCGTCTTTTCGAAATATTTTTTTTTGCTAACAGAAATGAAATATCAATTTCGATTAAAAATTAATTAATTGATTACATTGCATTTATGGACATGTGATAATTGAAAAAAGTTTTGATTACAATCAATAAATTAATCAACAAAAGGTGTTAATTCATTATTTCCACTTGCTCAAACTTTTTCAATTATATATTTCTTTTAGATTTCAAAATTGACCAATCATGATTTCAATTTCAATTCAAATTTTAATTAGCACAATGCATAATTATTTTTGTTGATATTTGAGAGATGAGAAAAGCTTAGTTTTTTTTGAAAATGAACGGATTACTATTTTTGATTATACCGGTTTACATTGATTTTATCGTTATATCCAAGCATTGTTATATCAAAATTTTCTACCAATTATCATTGACGGTATTTATGTCCTAAATAAACTTGGTTTGAAAGTTTAAAAATTTAAATTCATTTTCCAACTTTTCTAACTTGTCGAGAAAGATTGAAAGTTTAAAAATTTAAATTCATTTTTCGAGATATTACGATAACACTAATGTAGTAGAATTAATGTCTGAAATTAATTAAGACTAATTTAACTAGAAAAAATAATATCAGATGGATAATTGGGCTAAACATTATCTTATCAAATATACTAAATGTTATCAGAAAAGACAAAATTTAATATTTATATAATTGTTCAAATGTCCTCTTATTAAAATAACAATCTCTTCAATTTTACATCTCTCCAAACAATTATTTCAAATAAAATTTAACATTAATTTAAATCCCAGTAATTTGATATTTCGTTGTCACTTTTAAAATGTCGCAATTCAACGATAGCATTTATATTTCAAATTGATGTATTTCTTTCAGTTTAAATAACTTTTATGATAAAGAAAATTAAAAATATTTTAGGAAATTTTTTTCTTTATGATTTGATAATAAATAATAAATACATTATGAAATCTAAATAGTTTTTGCTTCTTTAAATGATTATGGATGATGCGAAAAGAATTAAGCAAACTAAAATTTTAAATATATTTAATGATTTTTCACAACGAATTAATTTCACTAAGATCATTTATTATAATAATTATTATTATTACAATTATTATTATTAATATTATCCAATCAACAAAAATTAAGAATTGCAATGTTTTTTTTTTTTCTTTTAATCATAATAAATTGATTGTTAGAGAATAATGTACAGAGCTATTGGAAAATATGCAAATTAGGCGTTTATTGAATATCGAGTGCGCAATTGTGCAACCGAAATACATTCAAGATAAGGACGAGCAGCACGAGTGAGAATTCGTAAATGACAAAATGTTGCATTCAATCCACTGACAACAATACTGTAAATTTTGCAAATTTAAATCAATTTTTTATTTAATTTCAATCAGTTTAGTAATAAATTAAAATAATACATACTCTATTTTAATAATTTACTTATGCAGGAAAATTATAAAAACTAAAAAAAAAAATTCTGAAACTTACTTTCCATCTCTGAAACCTACACATGCTAATAGATCAGATGCAGTTGGTATAAGCTCACTCCATAAACAACCTAAAAATTATTTTATAACATAGTGAGAATGAAATTTTCTGAACGAAACTAATTTAAATTAAAATAATTAAAAATAAATCAAAATAAAAAAAAAAATATCACATCATATAAATGATCAATTTTAGTTTATAATTTCAATTTTCGAAATAAAAAAATTACTGTAATAACTTTTAAAAGTTTTAAAATTAAAATTGCACACAAAAAGAGAAACTTACTTCCATCATCAATATTCCATAATTTAGCAGTATGATCAGCGGAAACACTCAACAGCATACGTTTCGAGATTATCTGCTGTGGCAGAAAAATTGTACAGCTTACCGATTCTTCATGTCCATAATATTCCTGGATCATCTTTTGTTGTCGAATATCCCATAGCTAGAAATAACACTGAATGATATAAGTGATAATTGATAATTGATAAAGAAAATGTCTCGCTGAAATCACTTTGAAAACAAATTTCACAGTACATTAGCGCTTAAATCTTTAAAATTTTAATGATAATATAATTTCATTGTTAAAAATTAAATTTTTAATATAATAATTTAATATAATAATATAAAAATTTTAGTGATAATATAATAATTTCATCTTTAAAATTTAAATGATAATATAATTTCATTGTTAAAATTTAAATATAATAATTTAATATAATAATATAAAAATTTAAATGATAATATAATTTCATCGTTAAAATTTAATTCTTTAATATAATAATTTAATATAACAATATAAAAATTTTAATGATAATATAATAATTTCAACTCTAAAATTTAAATGAAAATATAATTTACCGTAATTTCACAACCATCACCATTAAAACCATTACTTGATGAAATGCAGTAATTACCATCTGGTAAAAAATCACAATGCGTAAGGATATGATTTTTTTTTGGAAACTGAAATGCAAGACACAAATTGCGACCATCCCAAATTCTGCAACAAATATTTCAGTAAAATGAAATTTGATTTCAATTTGAAATCGTCGAGAATGTCATCTTTTTACCTGATTTCTTTTCATTACTAAATACCTTCGTTTATTATTATTATTGAGCAGAGATACTATAATAAAATTAGAAATTGAAAATTCATCGAAACTTACTTCAATTGTTTATCTTCTGATGACTGGGCAAGTAGATTATTTGTGCTGCAATGTGATATATGAGTTACCTGTAATTTGTATACTTTTCTTCATGGAATGATTCAGTTCCAAATTTTATATTAATTTATTACTTAATGAAATCAGTTTTGCATATAGAATATCAATCATACCATCTAGTAGTTAAAATTTAATTTACAAAATGAAATAAAAAAAAAAAAAAAAGCAACAAATGATTACCAAATTTCTGGAATGTCGTACAGCACGCAAGCATGTGCCCATCTCGAGATCCCATAATCGCAAGGTAGCATCTCGTGCTCCCGAGACAAATTTCATTTCTGCAACTTTGATATTTTAGCTTTATAAATTTGCTGTTCAGCTCATATCCGTTAAAAATATTTGATCGCTGATAACGGATGATTTTTTGAGCTACTTACGATCAAGCATAGCTAATCCACCAATACTCATCTGATGACCCGAAAAGATGCGTAAAGTACTCGGACTATCAAATTGCCATAGTCTAATCTGTGAATCTCTTGAACCACTGAGAATCAAATGCTTTGCATATTTATTTTGATATGAAATCTATAAATATAATTGTTCAAAAAAAAAAAAAAAAAAAAAACCAACAAATTAATCGAAGGTTTACAATTTTACAAATTAATTATCTTTCATTGTCTTTCTTCCTCACAATGAATATAAATAAAACACTATGTATGCTCTTCATCTGAATTACAGAAGTAAAATTATTGTATACGTATTTCACACATACGTTCACATACACGTTCACGTACGTGTGACTAAACAATCCTTAATAAAACACATGTATTAATAAAGAAAAATAAGTAATTACACTATTAACAAACATAACTATTACTAGCTTTATCTAAGTAAAGTCAGTCAACAACAAAGTAAACTTAGTTTCAAGAAAAAAAAAAAAAAAAACAAATTTCTGATTTTATGATTTAATCCGAAAACCAAAATGCATATTTTTCTTTTTCCGATTTTCTATTTTCACTACTGCAAAAGAAATTTATATTTACTCTTCAATACTAAAACTAAATACTATTATAGCTTTACTTTGATAGCATAAATAATGTTATGAGGATATTTAAAAGATTAAACTCATCGGTTTCCAAATTTCTAAAATGCTACTCAACCATTCTGGTTTTTTTCACATTCAAAACCGATATTTGCATAACTTCTAGAAGTTGAGCACAAGTTTACAGAGAAAATTCTATATCTTAGATCATAGATTATGATATTTTATACAATCCTGGGCAAAGTTACCCAGGAAAAATAATGTTTTGATTAACAGTTTGTGCATTTACTTTACCTTAGTGACTTCTTTCTCGTGGCCGTACCATCGTAAAATACATTTTCCCGTATCCATGTTGTTCAATGCTATCAGCTATAAAATATTTCAATAATTAATCTTATCAAGAAGATTTATTTTTTTTTTTTCTGGAATAAATTCAAGAAATAAATTTAAAAAAAGAAACCTTATCACGGCCTCCGCTAAGTACCATACCAGGCCTTACTGGCGCTAATGCTCCAATAGCATCGCTATGGACAGGAGCGCGTATGGTTGGATGTATTTCTCCGAACTGTGATGTACTTCTAGATCTAAAAGATTTTTTTTTTTAAATTTCTAGTGTTATATTTAAATGAGCACACATATATTATTTATTCAATTGGATTATTGAAAGATTAAATTATTTCATGACAGTTGAGCATGTTAATAGTAAAAATTGAAATAATAATTAGGCAATGAAAGCAAATTACTAATTTTAGGTTTAAGCAAGTACAGAATATATAAGTCTGATAACAACCATTTATCATTTGAAATTTTAGTCAGTGATACATTGCAATGTGATATCAAAATCAAACATTCCGGAATAATCAGTAAGGTTCATTCATGCTGAATTATTCAATTTTCAGTCAAATAAATTAAACAATCAAATTGAAAAAATCCAGCAAATTTGCACATTTTGATATGTGATGTATGATCAGCTGGAGTGAATCGTGTGGTCCATTTCTGTAATTTCGAGATATCCGGTCGGTTTGATGCTGAAGATGGATGTAATTCGGAAGGATCCTGAGTAGCCAGGTGAGTGTAGCTATTGCCCATTACGGAATAATAAATAAATATTCAGCATTCAGTAAAGATGATTAACAAATTATGCCTACGTAATTATCGATTATTCATTCTTTTTCTTTCCTGAAATTGATCATAAATTTAAACTGATCGATAAGTGATAAGTGACAAAGCAATCATTGAAATAATTTTGCTATTATTACTTTTCCAAGCAAATGCTAACATAGTAAAAGAAAAAGCTATGCTTGAATGGATAGATAATATTTTGCTAACAATTTAGCCATCTAATAATATTTGTAAACAAAATTGGGTGACATGATATGAACTGGATAGGAAAGATGTAAATTAAGAGCCATTTAGTATTTAAAATAAATTCAAAATGATAGCTAATAGTTACGTGCTTGCATTTAATCTCATAATTAAAACATAAAATATAAAATGTAATCCATCAGAATATTTCAATTTTTCATTCATGATTAATTAATTATGTTTTATACTTTAATTATTTTATGGAATTTTTTTTTTTTCAGCAATTAAATTAACAAAAACTCTTAGAAATTATCAAAATTTCCTAACAATCCATATCTAAATTTTGTAACTAAAAAAAAAAATTAAATTCTTAATTAAAATTAATTTTCAATGTCAAAAAAAAAAAAAATTCAAATCACTACTAATTGCAAATTTTTTTAATTACAACATTGAAAGATTACTTCAAAGTGATTTTAATTTTGATAATTGATTTCGGAATTTCAAATGTCACATATCTATTTATATTCCTTTAAAATTATTATCAGTTTAGAATATATTTGAAGTAAATATTATAAATAATAGTTATATGTGATTACAAATTAAGCATAGTTATAACTTGTAATCAAAAATCAACTACAGCATAACAATTTCATTGATAAAATGATAAATTAATTTTTTTTTTTTTAGATGTAACTATCACTTCAAATAAATGATATGCTATTCTGTGGTCGTAAATTACCTGTAAAATAAAATAAAATTTAATTAGTACTATAAAATGTGCATAATGAGATAAACAACAATGTAATAATTTCATTTTAAACAAAGAAAGATAAATGCTTCAATGCATGAAATACTTTAGATATTTACAATAATTAAGAAATACTGCTTGTTAATTTAATAATTCAAAATGAAATATTAATAATATATCCATGGATACGTTTACACCTGAACAGCCAATACATAACGAATGTTTTACATAGGAAAATGAAATTTGCTGAAGGCTCACTGATCACTAATAAAGGTATCCATGGAAATGGTGCTGAAATAATAAAAATACTTTTTTTTTTCCCAGATGATAAAATCGGTGTAAAATTACCTAACAAATACTGGTAGCATAAGGATTATATTAAATATAAAAAGTTAATGTTATATCTAATGTTAATTCTTGCTATAATAGTATTAATAAAAACAAAACTGTTTGAGTATACAATTAAGTGATAATAATACTGATAAACTGATTAGTAATGAGCATCGATAGATAATCATATAGACAATTGAGTAGAAAGCGCATTAATTCTAAAGAAGCGCAAATTTCCCGCATTTAAAGTGAACTTAAATGATAATAGTACTGATAAACTGATTAGTAATGAGCTTCGATGGATGGTCATATAGACAATTGAGTAGAAAGCGCATTAATTCTAAAGAAGCGCAAATTTCCCGCATCAATTAAATTATCATAAAAAAGAAATGAAAGAATTAGTTTTATCACTATTTCATTGCAGACAGAAATTTATAGTGAAGTGAAATGCTTTCTTTAAAAAAATTTATAAAAGATTCTCGAAAAAAAAAAAAAAAATTGACTTTCCATAGAAAGAAAAGATATCATTCAGGAAGCATCGCCATCAATAAAGTAAGAATCGTAAAAAAAAATGACATAAAAGTGCGTTACTAGGATGAAATTCATCAGATGACACTCGAGACTCGAGACTATAATGAGCAAAAAAAAAAAAAAAAAGAGCTAATTTCTTTGCTACTACTAAGCTAATAGTTATCTTTCTGCAATTGAATGCTATTCCTTTCTTCCTTTTTTTCATTGATAAAAGTTGTGGCATTATTTTCTCGAAATACAATTACATTTAATTATTTTCTTTTTCTACTTATAATAATAATAATAAATTCATCATTTGATGAAATGTTATTATCAAAGTTGGAAAATTTTTATAGTTTCATTAAATTATTGTTGCATATTAATTAGAATAATGAAATGTAACAATTGAAGCATTTTGATATGATAGCGCTAATTTTAATTTATTATCAAATTATTAAAAAATTTTTGAACTGGTGATAACATAAAGTATACATTCATTAAGCATAAAATTAGAAATACTTTTTTAAATTTTAATTTTATTTTATTATAGACGAAGAGAAAAAGCTTTATGTACATAGTATGTGAATGCATTTAAAATATTGTTGCTATGGAAATAAATAATTCACATTTCTCTTCTCTAAACAGAAATAAACATTAAATGTTAATTGAATCGATCAAATTAGTAAAATTATCTTTTAAAAATTTAAAAATAAATTCCTAAAGTAATCATTAAATTTAAGTTATACTTATAGATAAGAGTAATTAAATGATTGTAATTGTAATTTATAAGTTATTACTTATAAATTTACATTGTAATAACCAGAATATTTTATCCCTTTTCATTTCATTTTCCATCGATAATCTTCCAATATGATCGAATGTATTTGCAAATCTCATTGAATCAGGTCAAAAATGATCTTTATAGCTCATTTCTGTAGGTCATAACTGCTTATTACATAATTAATTAGTGGGTACTTTGCAGCTATCTCATATTTCATCCTTCTATATGCTCACTCTGTAATTTCTTTCTCAGCATAGTAAATATTAATTAGCCTTTTAATGACTAATTTTAATTGTCAATTTTGATTGCTACAACTCATATAACTTTCAATTTGAAAATTTTTCATATAACTTTCAATGCCTTTTCTCTTTCATGTGACAATAGCGCAGCGTTATTTTGCAAGTTTCTTTTGTTAATTTCTAATTTGAAATATATTGAAATGAAATTTATTGATGATGTAACGACATATCAAACAAAAAAAGTATTGTATTTCCTTCCTTTCAATACTTATGTTATTCACAAACATTCCTAATAAGAAGTGAACCATATTTCACATTAAATTTAATTGGTTTGAAATGTAAAAAAAATAACTTTAAATTTTGAAATTCAAATTATTGATGTAGACTTTTTGTAAATTGCAAAAATATTTGCTGAAAAAATTTTCCTTTTTCTAATTAGTTCTTTTGTTTTGTTTGATTCAGTGATATTTAAAATTAAATTTTTGCTTGACTCAGCAAAATAGTGAAACTATTTTGGTGAACTATGAATAATATATTTCAAATATTTCGGCATGGAGAAAAAAAAATCAAAAAAGTATTGAACAAAATATGCTAATAAATCATATTGTAATTTTAGAAGATATGACGCCTGACTTTTGGACTCTGATACTGATTATTCAAGAACTTTCTGGCAAATAAAATGCCATTAACTGCTGGAAAATAATGGAATTATTTTAAGGTTTATTTAAGTAATATATATTTTTTTTTAGTTAAAATATATTTATCAAATATTTGTATTTTGTTTTATTTTTTCCAAAAAAAAAAAAATTTTTTTTTTCAAAGATTTTAGAGTATAAAATATCATTTAGCTTTCAGTAATTGTCGGTCAGTTTTGCTAATAAAAATTCATTAAGCCAAATTAGAAAGATTTGAATTCTAATCAAACATTTGTTCTCAATAATTTTCAAAAATTTATTCATTTGAATGAAATTTATTTGTTAATTTTTTTTTTTTTTGACAAAAATTTCTTTATTTGTAAAAAAAAAAAAATAGCTATGCTAAATCTGAAAATGTTTAGGAAAAAAAGAAAAAACGATGAAAGATGAGTAATAATTTTATTTTCAAGGTCATTGACGAATCATTTTCAGTTTCAAAAAAAAAAAATTAAAAAATAGAAATTTATGCGCGAAAGAATGGTTCAACGCTGATTGAACTCCATGATAGCGGTATATTACGGTACAAAAGGACCTCCTCCTTCTTTTAAAATTTTTCATGCCGAACCATTTTAGTTTCATCCATTCATCGTCGATCATCAAACTTTCATTTATTCAAATTACGGTGCCGCCTTTGATTTCATCTGAGATTCGAAAGACCTCTATTAGTATATCCTGAAAATATGCCATACAGATAACTGAAAACGATTATTTTAAATTTGCAAAAAAAAATTTTTAAATAATTTTTGCTAAATATATGCAATTTTTGTAAGCATTAATTGAATAAGTGCACACTTATTCTTAGGTTCTGTTATAATCAATATTTATCGAATTCATTTACATAATAAATTCTTTTTCGAATAATTTGAAATATTTATTTTAAAATTATTTTACTATCTAAAATCAATGAATATGGTAGAAGTATATTCTAATATTAATACAATAATGATTATTGAGATAATTTACAGAACAGAGTAATACATATAATTAAGTTTGGAGAGAGTTTTACTAAATTCTTCTTAATTAATCATTAATCAACATTTACATTCATTTCATTCTCTTCATGTAAGCGTATATTTCAATTCTTTTTAAAGGAAAAAAGCATTTTTCAATTGGTCGCTTTCGTTTTCATCGTACAGATTCAACAATTTGATAACTTTTTGGTATAACATGTAACCATGTCTCCATTACTCTTCCCTAATTCTTGATGTCACCAATCCGTTTAGATTGTCCTTGAGCATAATCAATGCATCCCAATCTTCACTTTTAGGCATAAATCGTCGAGAAATTTGTCATAAATAAATCTTTTCCTCAAAAAAAAAGAGCAAAACTTTGAATTTTAGTTTACTAATATGCTTACAATATTATCAATTATAGTAATAACAATTGTTTCAATCACTTACAATTAGATCAATCAATAGTTAAAGCAATAAAAAACGATAGCATAACAATTTGGTATAAATTTATTAAATTGAAAAAACAATTATTAAAAAACGATTTCTTAAATTGAAAATGAATCTACATCAGTTATTTATATTCTCAAATAATCATTCTATCATGATGAAAGGAAAATTTTATGTTTAATAATATCTAAAAATTTAAATCAATTATACTTCTAACCTTTTACATTTTGCAAGTGTAAACTTTTCAAAGATTTATTAGAGGAAGAAAAATGTAAAAAGAATGAAATTGTGGCATAAGAATGTATAGAGTGGTTGCCATTGCGATCGGTTTGTCCTATCTATGTCTAAAATCGAAATGTTTAATTGTCAACATCAATCGTCGAAGTAACCTTCAATTTGAATTTCATATCCCTTTTTTTTTTTTCCATCAACAGTATGTACGATTAAACCTCTCATATTGAACTTCTGACTATACTAAGAATTTAATTTATTTTGTTAATTCATGCAGAAAGATGGTTTGTTGAAGAAATATTCAGTTTAAAATGTTACATTGATCATGATCACTAATTTCTAGTCTTTTCTAAATTTTATTTCTCTCTTAATTTATCATCAGTTATTGTATTAATACACTAACATATACTTTTTGCTTAGTAATTAAAGTTTATTTTATTTACTATTTACATATAAATAATTGTTTGTTTGTATACCTTACAAAATGACTAATTATGTTAGTATGAAATATCATGTATCAATTAATTATGGCAGTTGCGACGAGGACTTTGAAAAAGGTGACATTTATTAATTTTATCACACGACATGAACACGAAGTATTTAGGATATCATGACGACAACAAGCATTCGATTATGATGGATTTAAAATAATTTAAAGTTATGTATGTTGTTTCAGTCTAGGTATTTCAGTTTATTATTCATTTCATTAATTAAATTTTTTAAGTCAAATATTATTGTCAACGAAATTCAAGTCATACTAATATTATTCCATTCTAACCTCATCCAAAATGTATAATTATCATTATTTGATTTAAATCTTACAAATTACAATGTTAGAGGTGTATTATTAGTGAAAGAATCATTGGATAATTTTATAAGTAAATGTTGGTGACAACATTGTGACAATCAAATTGAAAAAGTTATTTCATTTTTTTACGACAAATAGCTGTGTTAGTGGATGGGAACGAGAACGTAAAAACGTGAAAAGAACAAACTTCAAAGTGATTACCGTGTCCATTCATTTCAAATTGCTCATTTTTTTTTTTTCGGTCATTTAAATGAAATTTCTCTAAAATTTCATAGGCATTTTAATGTTTGTTTAGTAGTAGACAATTTGGCGTGCAGCTGGATGATACGACAATTGCGAATTCTAGCAGCGATCGCATTTATGGACAATGAAAAATTTTAAAAATGTAGCAGTATATTAGGAATTTTCATCGGAGCTTTAAAATTTTATGGAAATTAAAATCATTCAATCTTTGATGAATTAAACAAAGCGCTCCCATTCATCCTCTCTTTCACTAAAAGTAACAATTATTCTATATTTAATACATTTGTTTAGCTTATTTACTTATTATAATCACTTATTTTTTTTATTATTATATAATTTTGCATATCATTGAATCAGTTCTATCTGAAATATTTTATTTTTTTTTATTATTATATAATTTTGCATATCATTGAATCAGTTCTATCTGAAATATTCAAAAATTATTTGTCAATAAAATTATTTTATTAATATATAAGCTTTATTTCAATAAATTAAGACTACATTTTAATCATTCTCGATAGAATATTTAAACAGCTTGGTTTGATATTTTCTCGATAACAATCCCCCTTTTTTTTTTTTTTTTTTTTTTTTTTTTGCAGCTGTGCTATTGTTCAATTATTCAACTTTTGTATTTATTTTTTTCTTCCCTTAGTGACAATTTTTTTTTTTTAAATTATAGTTAGTGGACAGAGCCATTATTCGAAACCTATACTCTTCGGTTTCTTTACCGTAAATCAATCATTTTGAATAGCCATCGTTTTGGTTAGATGAAACCATCATTAGCACTCAAGGAGAGATGAAATATTCGTTTATTTTACGAGGAATTCCTATTTGTAGATGAATTTGAACATTGTTTACATTAGTGAGAAGAAGCATCGGACACATAGATGCGCCCTTCGGTCTACCAAACCATCAATATAATCATTATTTCTATCACACATCACAAAATTTATTTGTTTAACAACGATATATCATTTTTCAAAAATAATTTTTTCTTTTTTTTTTTTTCTTTTTTTTGGTAATTCGATCAGAGTCATTCAATATAAAAGAGATTTTACAAGTATTCGTTTTTGTATTTGATTAAATAAATAAGCATTACTGCCAAATACAAATAAAGTTAGAAAGAATTAGAAGGAAAATTAAATTCGATATATTTTTCTTATCGAAGAATATATGTTCTATTGTAATAGCTCAACATTTTCAAATGCTATAGTTTAAATTTTTAATTGTTTTATCTGAAAATAATGTATCAACACTCTTTCTTTCATTTATTAACTTTTGAAATTTGAAATCTTGTCAAAAAGCATTTGTAAAATATAACTGTAAAAATTGAAATTACAAATTGAAAATTATTTTTTGCCTTTGAAAGACACTTAATTAGCATCATGAGAAATCACTAATTTAACAATCATTCATCTAAAATTTTGTTACAAAATTAAAAAAAAAAAAACTTCCTTCACAAATTGATGAGCTTAAATATACATTTTTAAGTATCATAGAAATAAAAAAAAAAAAAGAAAAAAGGACCAAAATGATATTTGTCTAAAACATTCGGAAGAAAGAGAAAACTAAAATGTTGAAAAAGATGGACAGTATTCTGACCTTGACAAATCGCTGTTCGAGAATGTCATCGATATGTTTTAAAAATTGAAAAACAAGAATTTTAATCAAGATATGCAACGATACGAATCTATTTATTGTGGCCGACCGTATGCTTTCACATTCATATAAGATGATCATCCAACTCTTACTATCTTCTACTATCGTTTTTTTCTTTTCAACTTTTCCCGAAAACTGAATGCTTTAGTAAAGATTTCGAGAATTGATATAAGATGTGAATGATGATGGTACCTCCATTTTTTGTGTACAAAAATCTTTCTAAAACATGTTTGTTCCAATCATCTTACGATATTTCAATATGTGATGAAAAATTACAGTAATACTTTAATTTTTTCTTTTTTAATATTTCAAATATTACTCAGTTGGTTTCATTTTTTGCAAATATCACAATGACATTAAAATTTGAAATAAAATCTTTTTTTTTTTTTTTTTTTACAATTTTTTTAAGAATTTTTTGCAAAATTTAAAAAGTCTTTTTTTTTTTTTTTGTTGTTGTTGTTGTTGTTTTATACCAATCCCTAAAAAATTGTTATTCTTGAAATCTGTAAAAAAAAAAAAAAAATTTTTGACTAAAGATTAATTATTCAGTGTAATTTTCTTTTTTTTTTTTTTTTTTTTAAAATTGACTCAAAATGAAATTTGATTTGTAAAATAAGCTTATGCATAGTGTTAAACTATTTTGTTTAATTATTTTTCACTTCTCATTCAAACTGTCAGTGTTGTTAAACATTAGCAAATTTAAATTTTGCTTTCATCAATACATTTAGTAATTTTTAGTTTATTCCATTTTCAAGCAGTTTGGAAATAAAAATATACATTAAGCGAAAATTTAAACATTTATAAATTATAAATTGCAAAAAATTAAAAGTGAAGTAATTAGTTTCGTAAAGTTTTTTCTTTTCTTTTTTAAACCAAAATTTTCACTTTTTTTTTTTTTTTTTTATGCAAACTTGTGAAAGCTTATTGGCGCCTCTAACTAATTTGATATGTTTTGTTAAATAAATTATACAATATCCATTATCGGATCAATGACGCCTAAAGCAAAACAAGGCGCCAATAAAATGATTGTGCGACTAGAAGGCGCTAATAGTATAGAATCTTTTTTTTTTTTTTTTTTTTTTTTTAAATAATCTAAAAGATATATTTAAAAATAGATGGTGTGATAATCAATGGCTTTTACCAACTGACTGAAATTATTTAGCTAAACTTTACACAGTACATTACTGCAAACTTTACAACACAGAATGATAAGATGCGCTTTTAAGATAACAAATAATGTGTAAATTTTTAGCTAACGTTATGAAAAATTTTGAGATATTTTTTTATAAGTAAAATAACTGAGATATTTTTTGTAATTGAAATAATTGATTTATGTAAATTGCTTATTATAATAAGATCAATCGTTAAATAATTAATTAAATAAAACAATCGTAATTAGATAGATAAAGAAAGATTAAATTAAACTGTGATATGATTAGTGCTTGCTTATCAAATATATTTTAGCATAAGAAGTAGAAAGAAGCTTCAAATTGATTTGTTGTTTTTAAAATGAACAAATAAAAATTTATTGCCAATTTGAAATTGATTCCGAACTTGCCTGATTATCATCTGATGCAACTTCAACAAACTATCCATTTTAATTAGAAACTTTTAGTTAATAAATGGCTTTAGCAAATAAACTTAGTAAACTTAGTGATTACTGAGTTCTACTGATTAAGAAAATAAATTTAATTAAAATTGATACATTTAGTATCACTTTTAGATTATTTCTTTTCGATTGATTTATTTAAATTTCAAATGATAAAACAAAAAATTTACATTCTATCAAACATGCATTCATTCCTGTCAAGTTTCTTTCAAGAGAAAAGAGAGGGATGAGGGATGAAGAAATGGATCAGTAAAAAGATCAGGAATGTCCTCCGGTTCGATCGGACAGGAGAAAGAACACTTTAATGATTGATATGCTTCACAGCAAATACGAATGTCCAAAAAGGAATTACCATCATAGTTGACAAACCCTCTAATTACAATCATTTCTAAAATGCGACACTTGACCTTCTGAACTAGAAATTATTTTTGATTCTGTATCAAAAACTTTTCAAAGTTATTTCAACTTTTCCATTGTATATACTTTATTTTCATTACTTTTAAATTGTTGCTTTTTTTTTTTTTTTTTTTTAAATAAGAATCTGATGTAATTATGCTTAGAACTTATATGCATGAAACTATGATAAGATAAGATATCAAATAAATCAATGCTAAACAATCTCGAATATTTCAACGGTTAGAATTAAATGCAATAATTTAGTTCAAAAGTAAAAATACAGTTTTGTTTTTTTTTTTTTTTTGTTTTCTTTTCATAAAATATGCATCAATAAATGATCAAAAAATATCCGATGATTATTGTTACTATTACCGCGAAAAGATCGTTGAGTGAAAGAAATTGTCTTTAGTGATTGATAAAAATAAAAAAGCGGCGAAACAATTTGGATTACAAATTAATTTGTCAATTGTTAAAAAGTAATAAATTAAAAGAATACAAAATGCGGGATTGAAATTCAAAGCGATGATTTAAAATTTAATTCTATTTTGTTCCTTTCAATTTCGACAAAAAAAAAAAAAAAAAAAAAAAGCATAAATTTTATTATGTCTATTTTACTACGTTTAAATGCGGTTTACAATGAAATGATTGATACGATTAGACAACAACAACAACTTTCTCAATTTAAAAGCAATTGCTTTGTCATTCAAACAATAGCTTCAAATTTTAAAACATTGAAGAAAGCACCGCTTTATTCTTTTCTTCTTTTTTTTTTTTTTTTGCATTTGTTTAAGTGTGTATGTGTAAGCTTAAAACTTTTCGAGATTTATGCTTCAATTGTCAAAAGTGGAAACAATGAGAAGAACTATTTTTTACTTTTTTTTTTTTTTTTTTTTCAAACTTTGATTTATTTTAGAAATATTATTATTTATTAATCGGCAACAATCAAAATGAACAAATAGAAAATGAAAAGAAAATGAATGACCTCAAAGATTTCTTATAATTATATAGAAGAGATAGAAGACTGAAAGATTTTTGAATAGATTTAAAAATAATAAAATTCTCAGAAAAAGTAAAAGTTATAAAAAACAAATAAAAGATCATTTTATATACTAAAAAAGGGCATAACTTTATTATATTGAAAGTATGAGAATGGACAGTTGTAGTGAATTAAAATTAGTATAAAACATTTTGAATAAAGTAACTAAAAAAAGAAATAGAACATAGATTATTTGAGAAAACAGAAAATTATAAATGAATAATTAAAAGCAAATTAATAGAGAGTGGACAGTATTACTAAGTAAGTACTAAGTAATTAATAAAAGAGTGATAAGTTTCGTTTGCTGACCAAAAGCGCCTCTCTAAGACAATTGCAACTATTTAACTTTTTTCCGCTTATTTCTTTCCTACTTCAATTGCTTACAAAATTTCTATTGTAGAACATTTCAACTCTAAAATTCTTTTCAAATCCATTTTGCAAAAATTCTTTCTAATAGTAAAATCTACTCTTTGTCATATCAAAATAAAAATTATAATTGAGCAAAGTTTTCCCAAAATAAAAATAATTTCCCAAAATGATAATTTCTCCTAAAATATTTATGCGAGAGTATTACTTTAATGTCACAACAATTGTTGACAGATTTCTGATTTCTTTTTTTTTTGTAACCGAATTTAAAGGATTTCTATTGCTCCGTGGCGCTATTTTTTTCAACAATTATATCCCAATGATTTCAACTCTAATTACCGTTTTCTATTTCAATCAATTCAAATTAATTTCTCAATCTTCAAAGAAACTGTAGAAGGTTTCCAAACATGACAAAAACTTGAAATGATAACTTTTGCCTAAGGGCAAAAGGCGAGAATAGCCTTGTAGTAAAACAAAAAACGAACAAGGTCATTCTCGATTTTCGATTTTCAAAATGTCATTTGACTAGTTTGGCGGGCTATCAGCGCACTTCTCCATTTCTTATAATTTATTAACTCTCGACGTATTTTGTTGTATTAAATGTAGAAATGATAATGAGAGATGGCCTTGCATCTCGGGCGCTTTGCTTCTTTTACCGCCCTTCTTGACAATCTTTTCAAACCCCACTCCACATCTCCCATACATATATCTCTTTCCTATATTTTTCGGGGAAAGGGAGGGGAACAGGGAAGGGGTAAGGAAAGGTGGCGCCAAGCTGATACACCTGATAATTATTAGTGAACTGTAATTTACATAACAGATGTTTGAAATTGCAGTGACCATGGCCTAGAAAAAGTTGTACACATCGTTTTTACAGGTTTGGCGCTAATCTGTTCAACCATACTTCTTCAGATGCTCACTCATTACTTTCAATTTTTAATTAAGCGAAAAGATGATCGAGCGTAAAACTTCTAATGTTTTCCCATAATTCATGTAATTTTCGTTTAGCAGCTGCAGCAGCACTTATTTCGAGATCGAGATTTAATTTCATCTTTCATTCTCATACTTCGAAATCATTGTTTGAGAAATGCAATTTGATGTGCAATATTTTTCTGAAACATTAACAGTTTTTCAAGCATGGTGAGGATCTTCTTGTAATAATCTTCTTATAATAGAAGTGTTGTTACAAAAAAAAAAAAAAAGCGAAATATATTAAAGTTAATCATTTGTTTCAAAACAGGTTGCATTACAGGTAATAAATAAGTTCACGTTACAAAAGCAAATAGTTCACACAGCATTTGACGAATCTTTTTTGAAATGAAATTTTTTTGAGTCAAAGAAATTTTAATATTTTTAGGAAAAAATTTTTCAAGTTTAAGTTTACTATTTTACTGAAATTACACACTGATACTGTTCAATATAACATAAACATTATTTTGTTTAAATTTCCTCTCCAAAATCGATAATAGATTATCAATTAAAGTTGAACTGTGATAAAGATGTCGTCTAGCTATTAAAAATCTAAAATGTCAATTTTGTAGATATTGCGCAACAGTCTCTGTATAACTTGATGATCATTGGAAAATTTGTTACATTAATTTCTTAGTATCGTAAATAGATTAATAATAAGCCATAAATAAGCTATAAAAATTAGAATGACCATTGCATCATCATTCTGTTCCCTTGACCAGATCTGGATTTTACACTTATCACTTTCCAGTATTAATTATTGTTTGAAAATTCATTCAAAAATTTCGCATAACAAAATAAGAAAAAGTAGTAGTTGTAGTTGACCATGACCTAATTTGATTTGTGTGGTATTATGCAAGCGCAAATAGGCCTGCATTGTTGTTTTAGAGAAATTTCATTTCTAAAGTATCTAAATTCGAACATCGTTTCTGTGTGCCAAATTTTCCTTCAAATTAATTAAACATTCGATATTCAACGACGATATCAATCAATTTAAAATACAAAATTTTTTAAAATATTTTTAGCTAAATTTTTGATATTATACCTAATCCATAAATTATCACAATCATATATTATCCATGAATTTGAAAAGAAATGCTCAAATTTTAACAGTGTTATGTTTTAATGTCTTTTATCTACTATCTCTATGTATAATGCAATTCCTTATCACCTTATCACATTAGATTTTGAATAGTTTGATCGACTATCATTGAAAAAAACACCGCTCGACACTTTTTTCGAATTGATTTTCCGTTTTTTTTTGTCAAAGTGTTTCCGATTTCCTGAATATACAACAATCATTAAGGATTGTTATTAAATTGGAGGTCATATACATGCTGTCTATATAAAAATATAAAAGGACATGACCAGGTGGTCAATATTATATATAAAATTTATAATTTTGGTCAAACAATGACCAAAATTAAATATTAAATTGTGCAAACAAAATAAATTCAAATATCATTAAATAAATAAATAAATTCATTCATCGCTTAAGCTTTTTATTATATGAGAGATAAAATGTGATTCCTTATTTGTTTGCCTGTTATCTAAGCAAAAGAGTCGTTTACAAAATGCCATTAAATAGTAAAATGAATTGAACTGAACTAAATTAAATTTAATTAAGTAGGAAACAATTAGGAGAAAAAGGCCGAAAGGTGGCAGGTTGAATTCGATCTATAACATTCTATATTTGTGTCACACACACACACACATACATACATACATACATACATATATATACATACATACATACACATACATACATACGTGCACATACAGACACATACATATGTATATATATACAAACAAAAACAATTGATGTCAATTGTGTTAAATGAAATTAGTGAAAGAAAAGAACAAGGAAAAAAATCACCAGAACTATTTGCATTATGTCTTATTTCAACGTGTGCGCAATTGGACATATATTTGCCTTCCTTGTTTATCATATCATATCATATCGTATTATCATACTGTTTCGTACTGTAGAGAATTTAGAACTTGAATGAAACTTTTATCCCTGAAATAACTTTTATTAAATCTTCCCAGTAAACAGATTCAATCCTATCATTTTAGATATTACTTTTAATATTTGTTAAGAAACTATATTAGAAGTGATATAAGGTATTCATTAAATGAAGAAAGTTCTACTACAACATATACTTCTAAAAGATAATATTTACTAATTTAAATTCCATTTCCATGTATGCCAGATATTCTTTCAGTAATTTTCATTTCCAGTATTCTGTTTTTCCATTCCGGATTGATAATTTCTAATGCCACCCTATTAAGTAATGAATGCTCCCTGGAACTTTATGCATTTGTCCTATGATGGAACAATGAAATTTGTTTCCCTTTGAAATATTGAAGAGACTGATGTGGCGCCAAAACTGGTGAGGGAGGAACAAGTTCCTTGATGGAGCAGCGAGCCCACATGGATAGATCATCGAATAGCTGTAAACAACTAACCCCTTCATTCTTTATTCACCCGTCATTCTTACACTTACACTTACCCTTACCCATACTCTTACCCACACCCACATTTCATAGCATATCCCAAACAATAGATGCCTTTTTATGCATGCAAAATAATGCTTCTTCTCTTATAAACAACTTCGTTTGACAGTAACTTTTACCCAAACAAAGTACATACGGCAAGGAAAGAAGAAGCACAAAAAGCTGCTACCATCCAATATTTCCCCTTCTTTTTCACTTAGCAAACAACCTCCATCCATCCATCCATCCATCCGTCCGTCCGTCCGTCCGTCCGTCTGTCTGTTTATCTGTTCGACTGTTCTCATCAACTGTACTTTTTGCGCGCGCGCGCGTCTACCTACACAGAAAAAAACAATTCTATCTTTTTCTTCAGAAGAAAAAACTGTGTGTTTTTTGGAGAGTTGACAACAGTGACAATGTTATTGTTTAAAATGATAGTTGTCAAAGAGTGGAGAACGATAAGATGACACATGAGCATTCTCAAATTGAGTACATGTCAACTGAAGATATGATAGCAGCTAGCTGTACCTACTACAGTCTTCTCGATCTTTCGTTCTGTCTCGACCACCTTAACGAGATCACATCTTTCTACCTGTCATATCACCATGCTTCTTCAGTACCAGCCATCCTTTCTTCTTCTTTCCTTTTGGCAGCTTCATATCACTTCGTTGCGCTCTTTTGGCAGTTGTCCATTCGTGCTTCCTTAAACAAACCTCTGGGAATTCCCTATCAAAAAAAAAAAAAAAAAACTCCCGATCACAATCCATCGATCACAATCCATCGATCATAATCCATCGATCATAATTCATCACACGAACAGTTCATAATGTTATTTCTCCATTTCTGTGACAGCTATCACATATTGCATCTGCTGCACCATTCATCTCAAAATAGCCATATATTAGCTGCTAAGAGTTATCAGTTGTTATCAACAGTAGTTAAATTTCCCGTGATCCAGCATATCACTGATTGATCTCTTATTATCACCATCGTTCACTTATCAGTAATAGTCAAATAAAAACGAGTGCTCGTGATGCTACATTACTGATTACAAGTGGACATCACACAATGTGCACAGTACTGATAAGGGCGGTGGTAGCTTGCACATTTGCGCTTCACGTTCTCTTGGTTATGTGCCAACTTTTCTCTTTCTTTATGTGCAGTGAAAATAGGACTGAAATTGGAGAGAATGCAGACGACTACATTTTTACGTGAGTGCTTTCTGTGAATGAAGTTGAAAGTAATAGATGTTGTGATTGAGAAGAGATGAAGAGATGAAGGGGTGGAGAGGAGAAGGAGGGCATCTTTGAAGAGATGGCAGTTCGTTAGTGGAAGAGAGATGACGTGTGAGATGGAGAAGATGGATGAAGAGAGAGAATAGGGAGCAAAAGGAAAGGGAGGTGCTATGAAGAAGGGGGTGGTGCGTCGTTGTGTGTTCCATCAGGAAGGAGTGCATTGCTGAGTGCGGGAAAGCAGCCAGTCGGCATAGTGAGTGAGTGCGTCGCTGTGTTGGTCAACTGTCCACTTGACCCCGATGACCCTTATCTGATTGCCCTTCTTTGCTTACATTACCTGTGTAATGACCACATATGCTGACACATACATTGCTGCAACCTTTGTTACTGTTAACGACCGGTATCTGTCACTTCCCACTGTCTCTTTCACTCACTACCTCTATCATTATCACTGTCATCGTCACAATCAGTACTGTTAACATCATCGATTGATTAATCAGTTAAATTGAGCTGCCGCAATTTCATGTTCTATCAATGCAAACCTGCTCGACTGTGTATCTATCTGTATGGAATATCACTCTTTAAGACCACCTGTGCATCTCACCTGTGATTAATGCTGACTAATGTTTTATCTTATCTCGTTCACCTTACTTTTCCACACAATTAACTTATTCATGACTCATGTTATGTAAATTTTTTTTTTAAAGTTTTGATTTGATTGTTTGGAAACGTTCAAATGAAGTTAATGGAATCTACATGCAAATTTTCGTCCATTCATTTTCTAGCAGTTATTGATTGTGAACTCTCTCGAAATTACTCTCGAAAGTTTATTGATTTCTTTTTATTTTTACTGGCTTGCTTTATGGGCTTTAAATCATAAGCAAAATTGTAGTTAGGCATTTCGTGTACTCCTAAATTTCAATTTTAATCATTCAAAAGTTCTATTAACGTATTGCAAAAATGTACACTATACGTTCTGTATCACTGGATTGTATTCTGTTTATTCTAATTAAATCAGTGATACCGCGACAATTAGGAAAGAGAACTCTTATCGGGTTTCGCAAATAAGATGACCCGTGTTCTCCTCTTTTTTTTTTTTTTATTTCATTCTTCATTCCTCCTCTCCTTTTACAATAATCGGACGATGTTGTCCATCAATATGAACTATAGGGAACTTCAGCCTCCTCCTCTCTTAACAACCCTATAAATTAATCTTTTTCCTGAAATGTTCAGATTGTTGGACAACTGGACGATAGCTCATTGTCTTCCACTCTCTCTTTTTGCACTTTATTTTTTATCACTGATACTAATATAGTCATTTGCTTTAACAACTGACCGTCATAATGACCAGAACACTATTTGCTATTGCTTAAAGATAATCTATCGCTTTTTTGCATGAAGTTCAGCATAGGTTAAAAGGATCATTTCCTTGAGACTTCTTACTCTTACATCTGTTTCAATAGAATGTAGTAACTTTTGTTACTACTACTACTACTACTACTACTACTATGTTACTTAAAGTAAGTATTTTTCTCATTGAATGTCATTTAAATGATTTATGTTTGCAAATAAATATTTGGATAAATTGTTCTATTGATAATGGGACCATTAATGCTTGAATTATGGTTATGTCATTGAAATGGAAAGGGAAATGAATGCTTTTCAAGCTAGTATTAAGTCAGTTTCCATGCTCCTTTTCTCCTCTGTCCTCCACTAAAGTGTCATTCCTTGTCCTAATCCTTACCCGGCCATCTCTTTACGTCCTTATTATCTGAGGCCATATGGCTTCAATATTATAATCTCTTCCCAGTCATGCTTGATTTACTGCTTTACACAGCTTTCTGATTGCTTAATTTTCCAAGCTGTTCACATCTGTCATATTTTCTTGGCTATCTCGATTTATTAGGTTCATTTTCTTGAAAAAGACGATAGGACGAATGACTGATACTTGAATTACACGAGCGCACAATTTCTTAGAAATTAAATAATTCGGAAATTTTTAAACTCTCTTTATCGCTTCATTTTTACTAAAAAAAAAAAAATTGTTTTAAAGCAAAAATTGGTTGTTCTTTACATGGATGGAATGAAATTATCATGCATTGTGGAATTAAATTCATGTTGAACTTTTTGAAACATACTTAAACGATTTAATTCTTGTTTTGTTTTGGTTACTTATTGCGTACGAAGTTATGTCTGTCTCTATGCAGTTCACTTATATCAAATATGATTTTCAGTTTATTAATCATTCCTGTACTTCTGGAACAAGATCAGAAATAAAGAAGCTGAAAAGTCGTTTATCGCTTATTATAACTCCTAATTTTCTCGCCATTCTCGATTATTTGGCAAATTCAATGGAAGATTCAGTTTTTCTATCAACACCGGTGAATGCTACTGCAGCTGTTACTGTTCCTCATAAAATGGGACCTGTAAAATTGCTGAAGCGTAGTGCTCGACGGTGTCTGTTTGGACGTCCGGATCCGCAAAATGTTGATCAGTGGCTAACGAAGGAATTAAGCGAAATTCGACGCGAGCAGCATCGGAGATGGGGTTTTCTGTTCGGTCATGAAAATCCATGTGCATCAGCAATCACCACCGAATGGGAATTCACTCCTGTTCCGGCCGAATCAGTAAGTTGTGCATTTCAGGTCTTCATGTATTTTTATCTGCAGTATGCTTCGATATCACTCTTAGTATTGCAGTATATCGCTTAAAATTAGATTTAATTAAATTTGATCTGTAGTTTAAGTTGTCGTCCATTTGTGCAAGCTTTCATTGGTGTTAAAATAAATTTCGAGAATGCGCACTTAGTTTACAAACTGTTTACTTAGTTTATAAGAATTACTGTTTTATTTTTCATTTATTATAGGTTCCTCAGTTCTATCGCAGTTCCTATTATTTATCCAGTCGCTGTACACCAACTGAAACTGAGAATTGCGTGCCCTGTAGCAGTGGCGAAAATAATAACTGTAATGTGGATTCTCTGGCTACTTCTGTATCATCTGATTGCTCAGGTCCAGAAATACCGGTCCTTCCAGCTACATCAAGTCTAACAAAATGCAAAGAACAACGTATAGCTGAGAAGCAGACAAAACTAATCGGTTGGTACTTACATTCTTTAATTTTTTGAAATAGCTAATAATGAACTAGGTCTGAGGATGTAAGTTAAATATTTATTTGCGGAGCAAATCGTAGACGGTTCTGGAGATTATTGAGCTAAATGAATGGTTTGTTAGTTTAGCTCTTGTCTTTTTTAATTCCTAACATTCCCTGCAAGAAAATCATTCAAGTGAAATTAGCTGATTTTAATCGAAACTTGATATTTGTATGTTTGTGAATATTACTGTCCGGCTGGAATTATAGTTTTCGTCCAGATGAAAATGCCATGATTTGCATTTCACTGACTTTCCCACCCTTTTTTTTGCAGCATTTATGAATGTTGATTCACGTAAGCGGTTGCGCCAGCAGACTCAGAAAGCTCCATCATCACCGAAATCAATACGTTTGATCGGTCACTGCAGATCGTTCATATAGATTAGTAATTCAAAAAGGTCATAGATGAACGATAAGGAGGCTGCCAATGGTGGAGCAAAAACTTTAAAGCCTGAGTGATATTACCTTTTGACAAATGGTAATGTTACTAACGGTGTTCATTTTTTTCATGTTTCAAGTTGTGTACTGTGGTTCCAATATTTCTGTGATAATGTTATATAAGGAATTTTTGTCAGACATGTGGTCGCCTATTTTTTCCTAGGATCAGTCAACCTTCAAACAGTACTTTTGTGGATATTCTGATAGATTTCATTGCTGTGATTAATTGCAGTCAATTAAAGCTCAACAGGACTGTGCTAAATACACTTCATGTTACCATGATTTCAATTTTGAAAGGACACCTTAAACAATCTAATTCATGAGTGTCAGATTAAAGCTGATCGCTGGAAATTATCGGTAATTTTCTATCCGCATGTTTTTCATTCCTTTCATTAATTGTGTGTTTGTGGTCAAGTTGCCAAAATGTGTAAATTACTCTTATAAAGAGTACATTTAACACTGCACATAGTTCTCTCTTGTTTTAGATTAATATTATTATTTCTATTTAATTGTTTACAAGAACGTCTTTATACTATTAGAACTTTTTTCATCGGTGTAGGTTGTGATTGTAAAATATTATGGGGTTTGGAGGGTTTGAATTTAATGATTACTAGTTGTGATTATTACATTGTGTTTTAGTAAATTCATCTTTTAAACAGTTTTTCGAATAGAAAATTTACTTCCATTTTCTTGCATAATCATCAAGCACAGTACTCATCAAGAAAAATAATCACCAAGAAATTTGAATGTTTTTAAAGGGTTTGGAGTCCCAAGAAATAGATGGAGTGTAATTTTTTACGGCAAAAGAAAGATGTTTGGGGAAATGCGCAAGGGGCTATCACCTTCCCATTTGGTCCTATGAACTTGCTGACGAGATTACCTTCTCTTCAATAAGAGGATTAGGGAGGTCAATGGTCAAGGTGATTCTGCAGGTCGCAGAGGCTTCGTTGTCAAATGAAAAAGTCAAGTGCTGGGGATTTACCGTAAAGACATAAGTTTCTAGACAACAGGAATATTTTTTCGTCTCTTATGTTATTATTTTAAGAACATTCAAGAAGAAAACTTAAATTGCATTAAACAGTTTTATACCTCAGAGTCTCTCAGTTCAGATTTTTTTTTTTTCAAGCTTCGTATTACTTTGCATTTCCATAAAAGTCTTTTCAAAACTCGTATTAAGTCACATCTGGAATGACCTAATAAAGGCTCTCTAATGCAGAAACACATATGATAACTAAAAAACTACCCTATTAACTATTTAGAGTGTTTTTCACATATCCATTAGTCGATCGGGCAATAATTATTCCTCCTTTATTGTTAATATTCCTGGTAGTCGTTTTTTAATTTTTTTTTTTTCCCCAATGAACACCATAAAGGACCTATTTTCTCATCATCACTTCGAAATGAGAACATTAAATAGGGTCATTCTTTGATGCTTTTTTATTATGCCAAATAATGCGAAGTTATCAATTAGTAAACATAATTGAGGACACATATATTTTAAATGAAATATTCGTTTATCGAATAAAAGAAGACTAATGTGTTTTGGAAGATATTAACGACATGATTATCAGCAAAATGACTCAAGTATTATCTAGAAGTGACTAAAATGCAGCTGGTCTAAAAATGACAACAGCCGAAAGGAATTATAATGAAATGTTTACTTTCCTTGCTAAATTTGCCGTCATGCTCTTCCAGCAAGCAATCGAATAAGCTTATACTGATAAGCACTAATCAATACTGTTGAAAGACAGCATGACACTTCTGGACTTTTAGAAGTCGTATTTAGCTTCCTTGAATCCAAGACTTCAAAAATTTTGCTTATCAGTACAGATAATGAAATAACAAATACTATCTGAATGTTTACCTACTTCTAGAGGCACAAGAAAGGAGTAGTGTAGCGTTCTCATTTTGTTAAAATTAATTATCGAATAAAAATAAATAATTTGCGGTGATGGCGGTAACATCATAGAGGATTGGCGAGTATGTACCGCAAATTAGGTTTATCCTCAAGGTTAATTACTGATCATACATAAATTGAGAGGAAACGTATACAAAAAAGTATGGAAATGATTCTAATTGGTAAGACCTGCAATACCATAACTCTCTCTCTCTCTCATATTTCGATTCATATTGTAATAGAGAGATATGATGTCATAAGAAAAGTTCTATTCTTTTTCTTGTCCCTCCTTGGGTGTCCGTGATGTGTTTACTATTAAAGCTAGCAAATTCAAAAAAATTAAGGCAAGCATCTTTGCTACCGATTTGAATAGTAGTGAGCTATTGTAATGGATAGTGAGAAAATAAATCGTTGAAGCCAGTTAGCAACCCTTTCGTGCATTATTATTTTAGTCATCGGGGCGCCGTACAAATGTTAAAAACATTTGTTTGAGAGATGGAATTGGAAGTGGGGGAAGAGAGAACGAATGAATGAATAAAAAAAAAAAAAAAAAAGGTTTGATTCGATTGTCGATCGCAAAAGAATAGAAAGCAGAGGAGAGAATTGCTAACTGAAATACTTGCTTATGATGAAGAAATGTAGAATGGAAAATATCTAGAAATTAAATTGAATGAGTGTTACTAAATCATTGATCGATGAGATATTTGACATTTAAAAAAAAATTTATTGAATCATCTAGCAAATATCATATTAGCGATAAATAGTAGATCACTAACAACACTAATAAAATCGTCGAAAATAGAACAATGCAAATGAGCAATAGCTAAAATAAAAGCAACGAAAATGTGTTATTTTGATAAATTATAATGGGGAAAAAGGTAAAGTGTTCAAGAAAATGAACAAATGATCGAGTTTGAAAAGAAAAAATACGCACCGAAATGACCTTTTTTTTTTACATGAGTACACAACAAGGCTTATTTGTCACCACCAAATAAGCTTCTATCAAGCTTATTTGCATAAAAAGACATGCTCATAAATGAAAAGCTTTTATTAAGGAGCATCAAAAGAACCGCTTTCAATAGATATCCTCTGTAGATTTCCAGACTTCTTAGTCTTTTCTTTTATTTTCTATATTCTAATTAAACAAATGAGGTGTTGAGGACAGAGCACATCCAAATGCGAATACACGATAACAAAAGAATACCATTTACAAAGCGGGTT
Source organism: Brugia malayi (assembly GCF_000002995.4). Lineage (NCBI taxonomy): Eukaryota > Metazoa > Nematoda > Chromadorea > Rhabditida > Onchocercidae > Brugia > Brugia malayi. The sequence continues at coordinate 2,213,197 of NW_025062476.1, read as the reverse complement.
AAGGGTCAAGCTCAGGTCATAATTGATTGATGATGTTTCTGTCACTTCTTGTGCTAGATTATAAGCAACTTTCTGGAATATGTGGTGTGGGATAATAGGAACTAAAGAAATCTTATTCTACCACATTAGACTACTCCCTTACCAAGCGGGGTCAAACTTGCTGCATCACTTTCAATACCTAGAAAATATCACGCTTAGTTTGCATCATTTTCTGTGCGGTCTAATTAGCATAAAAAGGAGAGCCAACATCAGTTCATCAAACATTAATAGGGTATATTCATTAACTCTGATCATGATGCGTACTGGTCATCATCCTTATATCTTTTATCCAGTTCGCTAAACTCAATACTAATCCATTTGTAGAACAAAGTTACCGCTTTCTACAACCGCATATTTTATATTACAGTTCATTAATCATATGTGTGCTTATCGCACAAATCTTCTTGTATTCATAAATGAACACATCCTTTCTTGCATTCATTTTCATACATCTATCATTTTCAGTGACATTTATCTACCCGTAGAGCATAGCACTTCATTTGTAGAATAATAATTCGAATATACATGTTATATGGTATTTAAATTAGCTTATTATAGGTAACAATTCCTTGAAAGAATACAAAATGAAATCAGAGGTAACTCAATCATTACTGAGATTACTTTGAAATGAATTTCGACTTCAATAATTAACATTAATCTGTAAGTTTTAATAAGTAAAAGAATGCTCTGTTCCAAAAGAGCAAAAATCAATTCGACATTTTTACTGAATGGGGAATTCCTAACGATTTGCAGCATCTTTTTTTTTTTTGAAGTCGAAATGTTCAGCCGCCGTGACAAGTGGTGACTGATAGATATGCAAGGAGCAGTTAATGATGGCGGTAGCAGTTTTAATTACAAAATGCTGCGGCTAACACTTAAGTGGAGAGTGAACTTCTTGATTGATAGATTTTAGAATTGTAAATTTTCTGACAATAATTTAAGATGAGTCTTCTTTTGTGACCGCTAACCACCTAAAAGAAAGGACTGCAAAGAAGTGAAAATTAGAGCAAAGCGCTTTTAGACAGTTCACCGCTTTACAACTTAAAAAAATTCACTACGGTGATGATAGATGAAGAAAACTTTGCGGTAGACTGTTAATGAATTCTGGATAGACAATATGCCAATATATAATGCGGTATCATTTCTTTCAACTTTTTTTTCGGTAAAAAAAAAGATTTTTCCACACTTAATATTTTTAAACTTGGCATATGAAAAGTCAGGGTCAGTTGTGCAAAAGAAAAACAATTTTCTACATTTGCCCTCATTGTACATTTAATTGAAGTTTTGGACATTTTTAGAATCAACATAATTTACAATATCTAAAACTAACTTCCCTTCCGACAAATTTTTTTTTAATATGAGCGCGCGAAATATTTTCGAAAATAATGGACTTTCTTCTTTTGCTGTAATTTGAACAAGTTTTATTTCATCAATTACTCGAAAATTTTAACAAAACCAAAGAGCGGTTAATTACACTAAAGCCACATTAGTAACAATTAAACAAATAAGGTGTAGAAGAAAGCTTTTTGGAAATTAGACGTAATAAATTGAAATCTTAAAAAAGAAAACCTCATCATTCAATTCTCAAGCCCCAGAAATATTCAGCAACAGAACAAGTTTTTTTAGATAATGTGCTGACAAAAACTTACATACATACCATGAATACAGGAAAAGATGATCTTTAAAGGATTGAATTGTACCGAAATCTTTTTCATTTTTCATTATTGCATTATTTTTTTCATCGAAAACTTCAAACTCATAATATCCCAAAATCTAACACTTGTGTAAATTTTACCGAGTTGCACAGTGTTAAATGTACGACTGCATGAATCATTCACCTTGTTATGTAACCACCGGTGTCACCACAAATCAATTAATATGTCATCTGAGACAGGCAATTAAAAATCAATTTGCATGAATTGCCGACATTATTATTGCGCGGTGTACTGAAAATCTATTGCCATGGCATAACGTACTCTCATTTTGATAGAGGTCATCTTGATGAACCTTTCCTTCAAATGTTATACTGTAAATCTATCTCTTCACTTTCTGCTAGTATCAGAAGCTCAAGACAATGTTATACTTTTTTTGCATTGTTACAGTATTTTTGATAAGGTAAAATGCTCGATTGATTGCCCTCTCCCCTACAAACTACTTACTACTACAACTCTGCACAACGAAACTGCTTGATCGATACGACATTCTGTGAAATAAATCCTTCCATTCACATTTTTCCATAAAAGTTAAATTTTTTCCGATAATTAAGACATCCCGCAGTGGCCCGTCAATGATGCATAAATTGTAGGCCAATGGTCACTTGGACAATGTCGCTTGCCCTCTTTCTCATCCAGTCAAGCTCTTCTCAATAATTTGCTCCCATTATGATCAACAAAGGGAGCATAGATTAGAGTCAATGTATATCCAATTGCGTCAATATTTTTCTTAAGACTTCGGGAGAAAGAAATTTTCTAATTTAATTTTCAAAATGTTTACAAAAAAACCTACAGTAAAGTTCCAAAAAAAAAAAAAAAAAAAGAAATTACCCTAAATTTCAAAAGTTTTTTAAGTTTCAAGTTAAAAAATCAGCTGTATGAATGTATAATGTGTAAAATTGGATAAGTTAAAAAATGATGATTTCTATGATTTAGCTAACAAATTCAAGCTTTCCAAAAAAGTTGGCGGAAACCTTTTGAGAATATTATATGGCTGGAGTTTTTTCTTTTCTCGCTTTGGGTGAAGTATCATTTTCATAAGCAATCTTGCCGACATATAACATCACATTTAACCCACTGTAAAGTTTATTTACAAAGAATCGAATTGGGGAGGAAAGAGAACAGATATTGGTTAGATCTGATTGAATATAATGATTTAGGGGTGACTTAGGGTCATCAAATTGATTAGATAGACAAAGCAGCTGAGACCAACTTTACCCTTTCGCATCGTAATTAATCCAAACAAAAGAAATCGATAATTACGCACAGAAAGCATAAATATAATATATTAGCACAGAAAGCATAATGAATCAGCACTATTCATTTTTTGTTGAATAGATATTACCGCTTCTTATTATGCTTTCCTCATTTCAGTTTATAGTCAATCTCTAGCAATGATAAAAAAAAAAGAAAGAAAGAAACGAAAGGATCAGTCAATATGATATCTGTGATCCTTTTTTAAGCAACAAAAAGAAATTCATTGTATCAATTTGAAATTAAATCTGTTGATACTATATAGTCAAAATAAGAAAAATTATTAAGACTTTACGATGATAAATAAAACATTATTAACAGGCTTTATTTCATTTATTTGCAAATAGAAACTGATTAAACTGATAGGAAATGCATAATAAGAAGCGGTAATATCCATTCAGCAAAAAAGAATTTTCTTAAATTAGTGCTAACTGTTATGAATGATACAGTTATCTGTACTAAAGATAAACTCTCTAACAAGCTAAACAGATGGAATTGAGACAACATAATCAATGACGAATATAAATAAGCAAACATTGTATGATCTCACCCAATCCTAGCATGACCTTATATTGCTCACATGACCTAAACTATCCACAAATACTAACATTCGAGAATAACAATAAACGTTTGTAATATTAAGCATTCAACCTTTTCCACCTTAAAATGGTTGAAGATTCATTTTTTTAGAGATAACGATTGGTACTATTCAGAATATCAGAGATTTGCTTGAGTGAAAGGTGATTAGTTGATGATAAGGACTGATACTGCTCAGAGATTTGCTTGAGTGAAAGGTGATTAGTTGATGATAAGGACTGATACTGCTCAGAGATTTGCTTGAGTGAAAGGTGATTAGTTGATGATAAGGACTGATACTGCTCAGAGATTTGCTTGAGTGAAAGGTGATTAGTTGATGATAAGGACTGATACTGCTCAGAGATTTGCTTGAGTGAAAGGTGATTAGTTGATGATAAGGACTGATACTGCTCAGAGATTTGCTTGAGTGATTAGTTGATGATAAGGACTGATTATTAAAACATTGGATAATATTAATATATAAAATACACTTTGAATAAAACAATTAATAATTTAATGAACGAAATAATCGATAATTTCAAAAGTTAATTGAACATCCCTCCCTACTATTTCATGTCAAATGCAAGAGACAATTCAAATATGAGATTACGGTACGTTTCCCGCCATCAATCGACTTGGCAACATTTCAACTGCAAGGAAATCATTCGTACGTTAACTTGTGGGGTTGTCGTCTCTGTTCGCCCGCTTTGGTGGCTTATGCTCTCTCGCTCTCTCTCTTCTGGGATGTGATATAGGATATCCTGGAGAGAGAGATAGAGATTGATAAGGTGTGGGAGTGTGTGTGTATGTGGGATAGAGGGTAAGAAGGGAGGGAAGGATGAGTTGTAATGGTGTGGGATAAAGCTTAAGATATGAGTGCGTAACAATAATAGCATAGGATGACGTAGAGAGGGACAGTAACAAAGTTGCTTATAAGTGATAGAATATCATTATAAAGTGGTTATGAGAGGGCGAGAGAGAGAGAGAGAGGAGAGAGAGAGCTTTAGAAGCGTGAGCAAAGTGCTTTTGGTTTTGCATTTTGAAATATTTATAGTTTGAGGCTATTTGCACCGATTTATGAGCGCTCGCTAATGCGAAATGTAAGATTGTGGGGATGTAAAGTAGGGGACTATCTCAAAATATTGAAATTTCATTTAGTTTATTCGATTATTCTTAAAGGAATACACCTTGAGTATGTACTTTTATTAAATTAAGTTGTGATGATTAGATATTGTTTCAGTTGATGGCATGAACTCATTATTTCAAGTTATTATTAGGGAAGTGTTGAATAAATGAACTCATTATTCATAGGTTAAGGAATCTCTGGTGTTTTATTAAATGCAGTTTATTCTTGACAAAAACAAGATAAACAATGCATACTCGAAGTAGACGTGTATCTCGGTGCTTATTTGGTAAGCCAGATCATGAGGAGCTGGAAAAATGGCTAACGAAAGAACTTGAAGCTATTCAAATAGAACGGGTATAATAATTTTAAATTCCATATTTTTTACTGCCTGCAATCCATCACATATCTCAGATTTCAAGGGAAAATATTGTTCATGTTTGATTATAGGAGAAAGGATATGGTTTTGATTTTAAAAACGACCATCCCATTCCAAGCACAGCGTATATCGTCGAAGCAGTTCCTGAAAATAAGGTGATTCTTCAGTCATTTAGTTTTTTATAAGTGCCATCCAGAAGATAACTCAAAGCGATTAAAAAAAAAAAAAAAAATCAGGGATTTTTTTTTTTTAATTGAACATGTTCATTATTTAATTATAGGTGCCGTTTTTCTATCGAACAACTTATTATCCATCAAAGGAGCATAACAAAAAAGTTATGTTTTCTGTTGACTGCACGGAGCAGAAACCTGAGAGAAATAATGATGTGGTCGCTTATCATACGCGAAGTCGTGATGCAACTGCAAAATTGGTATTAAATATATTCAGAAATTGTAAAATTGGTATTAAATATGTTATTTTGCTTTAAATGAAACAAATCAAGGTAAACAAAAATTTTAACAGCTCCTGTTTTTAATCCGATCATTTAAACAGCGCTGTGATGTTTTTTAGAACTTGCCTGTTCCGAAAGTTCCAAAAAATCGTGTCAGAGTTGCATCACAGCCTCGAAATAGTGCTAAAATCCAGCGACCACCACTACTGAAAACGCGGGGTGTTCGTAAGGTTTCACGAAAATCTACTTTGCAGAAAAAGTCGAAACAATTTCTGTTGACCAGTAAGTTTTTATTCATCACCTTTCTTTTTAATACTTTCGAATCCTTAATTCCACATTCTCAATTGCAGTTTTTTAATTCCATCAATTTCGCATTTAGTTTCATTTTTCTTGAATTTGAAAGAATTACAAATTAAATTTTTCCAACAGATTCTTTCTTGAAGATGTAAAAATCACTCTGGAGGTCAAAGTTTAACAGGAAAACTTTTCCCAATAGGAATAACAAACTTAAGCAGGTGCTAGCATCTGTTCTTCTTTATGGTAATGATTTCTTGCTTGCAAGTATCATTATTTAAGCCAAGGTGTAACAGTTTGATAGATGGCTGCATCCATCTTTTATTATATCTCTCCTTCTTTTTGTCTTATGATACCGAATAGGTTATGCAATCACATCCTGCTGTAGTAAACTATTCCTTATAATGAATATTTTGACATTGATCACTTTGCCGTGAGCAATTGTTTGCTAAAATCACTTTCCTGTGATACGGTTTGAGGGGATTGAATGCATTTTCTGAACTCAGGTCGTGACAAATGATATTAAAATAGAGAAAGGGATTAGATGGAATAAAGACAGACGAATGATCTGAATAAGTGGCGTGAGGATCACTGATGAGAGAATGAGTAATGCAAATGAATTTTGCTGAGTGAGATTATTTTCTTTTTCTCTTTCAAAAGGTGTGTTGCTAAATAATGCTTTTTTTTATGTTGAACCTGTGTGATCATCTCGAACTTCATTTCTAAATTTTCAACTAGTCTGAATTAATTTCTTGTTATTTCTTATTTCTTTGAAGTATGCATTTTAAAACATACCAGTTAATTTTATGAGAATAATAGGCGAAGATCTTTATTTTTCTTCCTAAGATCGTTATTAAAGTTCATTTTTGGATTATGCTGAAACTTTCCGGGGGAAGATATACGAGAGAGAATATAGTTAATTTTTGTAGTAGTTTCTGGCACTTTAATATGTCCGATCTGTTGTCTCATGTGTTCGTTTTTTTCACTTTCCAAACATCACTTCGCATATCTCCTCTGCTTCATATTTGAAAAACCATATGTACTGGATAAAGGAATATAATCTTTTTATAAATTTGTCTTTATTTTGTTAATTTTTCGTGTTTATCCTTGCTAGTAAGTAGGCTCACATCCAAAAAAAGTTTTCAAGTGGGGTTTTGAAATTTGGAGCAATGATGGCATATCGAATAATGTGCTTTTTTTAACTGTTTAGATAAATCATATTGTTGTTGTTGATACCGTATAGTTTTTGGTCCTGGAGAACTATAAAAAAATAAATTATAGAAAGTAACGAAATAAATCAAAAAGAACAAATACGAAAGAGATATTTAGTATATCGTTATTGTGAAAATGCATACAAAAGACTAGTGCTATTGACCGCTGCTGACTTTTCCTTTTCTGATTATTTTCACTCTAATTTGTATTTCAAAGAAGTGAAATGAATTTAGATGAGGAGGATGAGAAAGGAGGATTACGAGGGATGAGAGGATATGAAGATACCTGGAAGTTATACAGATACAATCTGTATTTTATGATGTCTGATTTTTTTTTTTTTTTCAGTTTTTAAATTTTATGGAATTTTGAGTACCTAATCGCTAACATGTATTTGTGGTATGTGAGTGAAATTCTAAAACTTTTAGATTACTTACCGGTTGTGAAGAAACGGCGTTCGCTTACTAAGTCAGAATGCAGCGAATCATCGAAACTGCCTGATGATGTCCATGCAGAAATGGATTGTTTGGGCACCAAAGTCATCAATTCCAGCAGTTCTGGTGCTATATTTTTCTACTTTTACATTTAAAAATAATTAGAGAATAAATGAAAGAGATGTTCTTTGCTGAGTTGCGAACAAGGCAACATGAAGTTTTTCGTAACCGCAAGTAACTTTTGGATATTAGTGAGTGAACATTTATTCGTTCATGCATAAACATGTTTCCTTTTCTTCAAAAGGAAAAAAATCGTTGCCATCTAGCATTTTTTGCTTAAATGGAGCATCTGTTTCAATAGACAGAATTTATCTATTTTAAATGTTGGGGTGATTTTTAGTCATCATTTCAGGTGTTAAAACTCGTTGGCAAAGTCGAAGATGTGAAGATCGATCCTCAAGAAGCCTACGTTCTGCATTTTAATGTAAAACCCAGGTATTATAGAGATTTTTCTTCATTTTTATTATTTATTATCAAAAGGGGAGAATACAGTTTATTCCGTATCATTGTTGTATCTTTTCCACATTTTTTTCAAGAATAAGTGGGCATCTATTTTGATAGGACTAGTGTAAATAATACTATTTGGAATGGACTATAAAATGTTGTTTGAAAAAGACCACATGAATGGGAAAACTAGGGACATGTTATTTCACGTAATGGACTTGAAATAAGATGAGCATACGAAGAAAAACAGGATTTTATGATAATTCTTTTTTCTGGAGAGCAGGTCTGCTTTGATTTTATCTTATCTTAGATTTTGTATTCTTTTTTCCAGCTTGTAATTTTGAAAGAACTTGATTCATTCATTTAACTTATTTGCATGTATTGAAATGCAAATGAACTCGATTCAGTTTCTAATTTTGAAGGGTTTTTGCACAAATTTTAAGTTCTAAAAAAAAGGAAAGTTTCTATAAAGATTCCTATCGGTCATTCATTTTAGTGATTTTAAGTTTTAGTTTTTATAAATTAGGCTTTCAAAATGAAGTGTGAGCAGATGGATATGATCACATTTCGTAATTTATTATATGACTGAATTTCATTGAGCCCAATTCTTCATTTTCTTATTTGTAATCTTTTATTAAAATCAGGAAGAGTTTTAAGCAGCATTATTTTGATGAGTGGAGAGTAAGACAAGATAACATCGATTTTGTTCTATTCCAAATTTTCGAAATCTTTAGGGGATAAAACCATAAATTTCTTTTTTGGCTACAAGATTACTATCAATGGGACTGCAAATTCAATTGTGTATAATGTTTATTTTGTCATTTTGTTAATGGTAGCGGAAAAAAATATGATGACAGATGTGATTTGATTCATCAATTCATAAACAAGCATTTTGCATGGTAGTAAGAGACGAATATAGATATGTTTGTTAATACAGTAATTTACAATTAGAGCAGAGCGTTTAATTTGGAGGTGAAGTATGAAGAATAATTAAGCTATCTATCTGACCTGATTCTATCACTAAAAATTTGGGAAGTTCAGTCATGAAAGAAAGTATAAATTCCAAATATTAGAAAAAATTTATGACTGCAAACTTCCATTTTCAAATTCTGAATACTGCGGTTCTTTGCATTATTTGGATAAGGTATATATATATATATCTTATATATATATATATCTATATATATATATATATATATATATATTTATATATATATATATATATATATATATATATAAGGTATTCGAATAATTTCCAGATATATCCTTCAAAGGTGATGCAGTCAGTTGCTGATGTGCCTAGCACTTTGGTAGGTATAATTGAATTGAATATCTTTTGATTAGGTTGAAGTTGGATTAATTGAGCATAAGATCAAAAAATATTGAAATGTAATTCTTATTGGTTACACAAAGTGTCTATACAATTTTTTAGATCTTTTTTCTAATTTGTTCGCATTAGTTGCATTCACTGAGAACATGACTTTTCATACAGGTGAAGGATAGAGAATAATTTTGTTAGTCTATAAATCATGAGCGTAATGATAGCCTGCTGTTGTCACCTTAACATCATGAAACAGGTCATGCAATATAGTATGACAGATGGTACAATAAACTGTTATGCATTTCTTTTATCTATGTTACTAACAGTGCTTCTGCTACCCCTGCTGTTATCGAAATTTCAAATTTTCGAAGTCGTTCCTTACAAATGGCTAGCAAATCAGCAGTAGGATCCGTTAATCACCGTAGAAACCTAAATTCCGGAAACAATTAATTGCAGTATGAAATGAATGCATAGCAGATGCATGGTATGAAATGGATGTGTAACATTTGCACATCACATTCCATGCCCATTAATTTGATTTATTGTTTGAGAAGAACTAATTTTAAGAAAAGGCATTAACTTTTTTTCGAATCCATGGGTATAAAAAAATTGTTGGTAAAGGAGTGGAAAAAGAATTTCCATAGAAAGCTGACTTAATTATTTTGTGAAACTTCTTGGCTGGTTTTATCAAAAAACTACTTTGAAGCATTTAAAATATGATTTGGTATTGCAGTTTGTCAGTCACTGTTATTTCCTTAATTAGTGTTATTGATTAATGGCAATAATGAGTGTAGTGATAGAGGGATAGTAAAATGTAGTATTAATAATTACAATTATAAAACAGTAACATCGATCGCTGATATTACAGCTATAGCCATCTTTCTTGTATCACTGTTATGTAGCATTTTAGATTAATAATAAAGCTCCGTTTGTAAAATATTGACCAGTATGATGATAAAAATTCTTATACCATTGTTATTTTAGTCACTAGATTTATGGCAAATTATTTTTCATGAATTGGGAAAAAAATTTTTTTTTGCAGTTGTTATTCATTGTGTAATTGGTTAAAGAAAGAAGGAGATGGAAGAGTGAGTAGGAGGTTTTGGTGGCATGATGTGACAGCTCAAACCGTGCAATTATATTCTCAAAATTTGAATTTTATTTGAGATTAAGTGAGATACCCTAAACTAATACATACTTATTGTGCAAAATGGAGAAAGGTCTTAGGAACCACTATTGAAGTTTGCTGAAAAAAAAAAGCAATTATCTATAAGGCAAGTAAATAATAGCAGTAGAAGGAAGGGGTTCATTACTCTGCTTTATCTATATTCTACATGCTTGGTAGCTATTGGATTTCCAAAAAAAAAAAACCTTTAGAATGAATCCTGTTTGAATTTGCGTAATGCATTGGTTATTTATTAAAAATAATTATTTATGTCGAGAGGATTTTATGTCCAGTCATAGATTAAAATGTTAGATCTTAGTTTGAAATTCAAAATGTAAACTGTTCCAATAATCTAGTAGTTCACTTTAAAGATAAAGAATTTAAAAATGAGAATGAGAAGGGATGAAGTGATGATGAAAGGAAGATTCTGCAGATAACTTGATATCAGGTATTTCCATGCTCAATGCACTTATCTATGTGTATATTTAATTTCTTTACTGAAATCTTTGTTAAAAATGATTGATTAGTTGTGATATTTATGGTGGGTAACTGCTTGTCTGTCGATACTGCTATTTATTTATTACCAGAAATGTCAACTTTTCTGTGATTTCTTTGTTGAATAGCTCTGTCCGATTACTTCTACTGGATTTTTAAAATATCTTGGCTGTAGAAGAGATGAAAGCGATTTGCCGATGGCACTTTCATCGGTTGTTTTTTCGTCAAGCTACAACAAAATAGTTTCAGTAAGTTACGCGGCGTTTTGAAGTGTAAACTTACCTGAAGAAGTGAGGCTTGAAAAAATCCTTAGGAATGTCTAGTATAGGTTCGTTTGAATGTATGTATAAGTAAATAATTTTACTATGCAGATCAAAGCAGAATATCTCCAAAGTATGGGAGTTAGAGACATCGTGTTAATTATATTGCGTTGCTTTATAATTTTGTTCTTATCTTTCAGCTTAATAATCAGCAGAAGACGAATCTTAAGAGAAAGGAAAGGTTATTGCTAGTATCTTCTCTTATTAACAATTAGTTCCTGACTAGTTACAGTTGTGCAATGTTGCATATCTTATCAATATTTTATGCTTTTTTCTTATCTACAAATTTAAGACGGTACTCTCAAATAATGATAGTTTTTTTTTGACTTGCAGGTAGTAAGTTTGTTGACATCTCTTCGTGAGAACTTCGTTAGAACCGTGGTCTAATAAAGAATGAATTAATTCATGTTATTAGATCGTCGGTCGTTCGTGTGGGCTGTAACTTAAATACAGAAATATTAGATAAGTAACTAATTAGCATATCATTAAAAGATTTTTTTTCCACTCACAAAAATGGATGCATTTAAATGATAGAACGAAATTAAAATTTAGTTCTTTAGGATAAAGGAAACAGGGAAAAAGAATATTTTAAACTTAAACTAAAATTTTAACTATATTTAAATTTTTCTGGAGAAAGTTGAAAAAGTGAATATCACGTTGGTAAAGTAAATCTTGGTTAATGATGATAAAGGAAGGTCATCATGATGTAACTTTGTTTGAACCGATAAGAGACGTTGATGATGCAACTTTGTTTTTTGTGGACACTGCTTTCGCTGATACAGGAAATTTAGGAGAGTTTGATAAGACAGTGATCTGAAGCTTCGGTTGATTTATTATATCTTCAAAAAGAGTGATAGATCTAAAAATGACATGGGATGGGGTAAAGGAGATTGATTTTTTTATATTTTATAAAACACTTGGAGTTTATACATTTTTAAAAGTCTTTTTCAGGGGTGATGGTATTTTTCATGGGTAAAAGGAGAGAAAATCCAAATTTCGCTTGTTAATTACTCTTCTACACTGGTAATTAAACGATAATATTGTGCATAAAGTGCCTGTATATAGTTTTCATTTGTGATCTGGAACAAGGAAAAAAAGAAAAATAAGAAAAGATTCGGTGACTTACAAGATACCCAGCGAGAAATCGATGTCCAAGTGTGTTAGTTTAATTTTGCACAAATTTAAAGTCTTCAAATTTGCTTCTTGACAGGTATTTTATGACTTAATTTGGATTGAAACTATGAACATATTCAATACATTATCTCTGTGGTCATTCCATTCCGGCAATATATGGCATAAAATGTATGTTGATTACGAGGCTTTTTAGGCCTTTCTTCTTGTCTTACTTAAGGCAATGAAGCAAGAGCCATTTTTATAAACTTTTTCTTTTAATTTCAAGTTTCTTTTTGTCATTAAAGTAGTTTTTGAAGTGTTCCTTTATCAAACTTTTCCAGTGTTTTATGGTAGTATTCGCTAGGTATGCATTGCAAACATTTGCATAGTTGTATCTGGTTAGTTAATTTTGCTATTTTTGCTTTGGCTTTGTTAGGATGATGTGCTTAATTAGTGCCTTTCCTGAAAAAAGAAATAAGGTGCAGGAATACTGTCGTCATCTTTTCTTGTTAGCTTCTTTTTCTTAGTTTCTTAGTTTTTTTTTTTTTGATTCGTATCAAATTTTCACAACAATGTTTTCTTTTTATTCCTTTTTTGCTTTTCAATTTCTTTTTTTTTTCTCATTGGTTTCCTTAATTTCTTGCTTTTTTTTTTGTTTTTGTTTTTGCAAAATTTATATTCAGATTTGTTCGTTTTCATACAGTTTCATTGATTGTTCTGTTATTGTTGAAAATCGAAAATAAAATATGTTGCTTGAGAACGAATGCATTTCACAGAAGGTTTTCAAATTTTTGTTCTTCCATAATCGTAATAATTTGTGTCTTTGATAGCATCGTGACCTTTGGATGGGTTATAATTTTATGACAGCATATTTTATGACAATTTAAATAATTTGTGAGAAAATTTAATAATTTGTGTCTTAAAGTCGAGGTCAAACATTGAAATTGTAGTTTTCAAGGATAATCAAAATTTTTAGACTGCTGTGGCAGGACATTATGAACCATTTGTGATGTTTCGTCTCTGAATCTTCAAACATTTTGATAGGTTGAAATGCTCAAATTGAATTTAGGAAGTATTTGATAAATTAGTCATTCTCTCCGGGGATTTCCGTTGCGTAATTGCTGCTCACAAGAGGACAGGTTGTTAAGAGATGAGATAGTAGTAGTAGTAGTAGTAATAGTAGTTAATGAGGAAAATAAAAAGCAGAATATAGGAATGGGAAATGTTATGATGTGCTGTTTGTAGAATGAAATCAGGCAGGCAATCATAGTAAATTTAATTATTCACTGAAACGCTTAAAGCTACCACTACTACTTGACAATCAAAATTTTTCATCTGACAGTTGCGGTTTTGTCGAAGTTGACAAAATTAGGTGACAAAAAAGTTTAAAATTGTTGTAGAGCTACTCCAATGGAACACATCATGAACTTTATCATTTTTGCAGCAGCTATCATTGTGATCATCCGTCAATTAGTAAGTAAACTGTCACTTAGAGGTGCATTGATTTAAACCACTGATAAGTAGACAAACTGTAGGGTCGTTGATGGACAATGTCTTTACTGATGATGAATTGCAAACTCATCAATAGTGGGTGCATAAATGTTGGTTGACCTAATTGAAGACTAAATCGTAAAATATAAATTAAGATTTGAAATTAATCTGTAACTTCAGTTGTCCATAGAAATAATTCTTGTTGAGAGTATTCTTTATTCTTTCGCAGAAAATTTAAAAAACTTAATTCTTGAAGAGTAGAAATAAATTCAATTTTTGGTTCAAATTAATTATGTGGGAAGCATCAATTGAAATATGCAGTTTAAGTTTTGATTTTCAGTTCACTCTGTCCTTGAAATGCAACATGACATGATTTATCATTTTCGGTTAATTTTCCCAAATGAACTGTACAATTTTTATTGGAGCAATATCTGAATTAAAAATTTTTTTTTTTTGAGAAATTTCTTTTTCTTCACAAACTATTAAACCAATTTTGAATCAAAAATTAGCATATCGATAAATTGAGAAGAAAGAAAAAACTGTAAATTGTTATTCATGAAGATATCAATTTTATGATAGTAATATCACTGTGTAGAAATGAAATTAATTTGTCAAAAATTTATCGGAATTTAAATTCGTAATTTACAGAGATTTGAAAGAATATAAGAGGATGTTTGATATAATTAAATACTTTTATTTATTTTTTAATTAAATACCTTTATTTGTTATTTATTTATTTATTTATTTACTTTTTTTTTTGCTATCTTGAAATAAGTGTCATTCCAACATTTAATGTCCAATCGGTATTCATTAGCTAAAGTATGAATAGGGTAACCTTGTCCAAATTACCTTACCTAATTGGTGTCGTGCATGATTTGATAATTTTTAATTTATTATTTTGGGAGAGATTTTTTTGATTCGCTGGATGTAGATGTAAATTTGTGAGGTAACAGAGGAATATATAATAATTCCTTTATTAGCAGAAGTAATAGTACAATAATTTAATCGAGAACAATTGAAATTGAACTTTCCTGATTCTTGGTAAAAATTAAAAGAGTAATCAATCAGTCTAACAGAGAGCCGTTGTACTGATTTACAATCAAATCTATTTATTAATTAATAAACCGTAAAGGATATCAATTAAGCAAAAGTTATTAACCTCATAGATTCAAAAATAATTTACACATTAGTGGCGACACAACAATAAGATCAACTAAATGAGAAGCTGATATCATGTAAACAATGTAAAAAAAAAAAAAAGTTTTACAAGTTAAACATAAGATTGAAAACAAAGAGTCCAAAGTATAAACAAAAAAAAAAATTTCACAAAACATATTTCTTACTTATATTCACAGAACTGTCAATATAATTAATATTTTAGAGTTTTGCGTTATTAAAATTTGTGACAAATGGCCAATTTCATTTTAACATAAACCGAGCAACAAAATTCTTTTTTTTTCTTTCAAAGAAAAAAATATTTGATAATATCAGCAAGACGAAATAGTAAAATAAATGAATTGAACTATATTTATGTTAATGATAGCAATGATAACAATAACAGTTAATCAATAGAATGCAAAAAAAAATTTGAATTTATTCTCTTACTAATTTATCAAATTTATTTCTTTCTTTATGAAAAGTAATAATTAGTAGAAGTAAAATGTAAAATGTTAGGAAAGATTTCGAATATTCCAACCTGAATTGTATGATTTGTTAGCACTTTTTGACGTAGTATTATTGCGCACTGTACACGTATATGAACTTTATAAAAAAATTTTTCCTTTTAATTTATTATTTATCAATTAGTTATTTAATTTTACATTTATATTTATCCTATTATTTATCAAATAATTGGCATAATTAATTAGTTAAGATTAATTTAAATTAGTTAATTAGTTAGTTATAATTAGTTAAGATTAATTTAAAATTATTCAATCAATTAAGTTATAATTAGTTAAGATTAGTTAAGATTAATTTTTTAGTTATATTTATTAGTTAGTTAAGATTAATTTAAAATTATTCAATCAATTAAGAGAATATCAATAAAATTTGTTTCACTGATATTAGTTAAATAATATTTGATTCAAATTTAATGCTAAATATTGCATTATTATAGTGAATAGCTTGCTGAATATAATAAATATTCGATTAGTGATAAGATTAAAACTCTAATGAAATGTCTTATCAATTTATCAGTGCACAAAAGGGAAGGAAAACGAAATTTAACATAACTTTTCTTTTTTTTTTTTTAAATTAAATACTGGAATTGGTAGCTTAATTCACTCTCTTGTTTGTTTTTATTTTATTAAAAGTTAAAATTGTTCTTTTTCCTTTGCGTACTTCAAAAAAAAAAAAAAAAAATTTTCAAAGATGTAATTCGATGCTAAATTGTTGAATTTAAATTTACGATACTTTTAATTAGCATAGTTAGACATAGACATATTGTGTAGAATTTTTTTTTTTTTTGTTCTATTTCACTTTTTTATTTAATTTTAAAGTTTCACAGAAAAAAAAAAAATTGCAAAAATATGAATGAGTAGTAAATTATGTTAATTTTGTATTGTTAAAATGGCTTTTCTTTTGAAATAATTTGCTAAATGCGAAAAATTATTATTTGATAATCTTCGAGAAGCAAAAGTTTAATCATTATTTGAG
The DNA here is from genome assembly GCF_000002995.4 of Brugia malayi. Taxonomy (NCBI): domain Eukaryota; kingdom Metazoa; phylum Nematoda; class Chromadorea; order Rhabditida; family Onchocercidae; genus Brugia; species Brugia malayi. Next base: position 2,196,662 of record NW_025062476.1, on the reverse strand, counting down.
AAATTTTAAGCACTCTTTTCATCTGTTCTCAATTTAATCCTAATTTAATCTTTAAATTCAAATAAATATACAATGGAAAGTAATTTCTGTGTATAAATTATCTCAGAAATTATTACAAATTTTTAGTTAAAAAAATTATATGCTTTTCTCTTCTTTATTTTTCTAACTTTGATAGTTTCAATTTCTTTGATAAAACATTCTGCAATAATAAAATAAAATAATAAAAAGAATAATTATCAGTTATCAACACTTCCATAAAAGTAATCATCCTTTTTTTTTTTTTTTTTTTTTAAAAAAAAATGAAAAAGTTTTATTGAAATTAATGAAATTTCACACTGTTAATCTTTTGTTTTGAAAATTTTTTAAAATTTATTTAGAAAAAGTTTGATTTTGTAGAATTCACACAAGTTTTTCTTAAATTAATTCACTTCTTTATGTCTTTTTTTTTTTCTTTGATTTTGTTTAAAAGAAAAAATTTTATTTCGAAAAAACTTTTTAAAAAAAGAAATTCAAAAAAAAGAGCTTTAAATAATTTTTAATAGAAAAAATTTTGAATACATTTTGAAATTTAAATAATTTATTTAAAATCTATTATTCCTCAATAAGTTTACTGCAAGTAATAATTTGTTATATTAACGATAGTTTTTCCAATATTATTTTTTTTTAATTTTATTTTTTTTCATATTATAAAATTGGTATATTTTCTATTTCAGATACTTTAACTTAATACTATTAAATCCTTTGCAGAATGAGCCATTCTTCAAGTGGTTCAAATGCGCTTATAACAGATTAGAACTTCTCCCTCTTTTATTTTAAATTTGACTTCTGAGTTACTTTTTTGCATTATTTTAGTTCTTTCCAATATTTGAATTGAAAAAAAAAATAAATGAATTGATTGGTTGATTGAACTCAATTACTCAAATAATTTAATTTAAATCAGAAAAAGATTTTATAGTAAAATAAAGAATGAATACTCATTATGAAATTATTAAATTTTTTATTAAATAAGTAAAACATAATTTTAACTTACTGTTTGTTTTTCATATTTTCAAAATGAATTTAATTTTATTTTTATTCATATAATTTTATCTTTAATTCATTTTTTTTTCTAATGTTGTCATGATAATTTGCAATGAGATGACTGACCTTGCAGAGACACAGTAGGAGGGAAAGAGGTAAAATGAGATTGGAGACAATTCTGTCAAGAAGGTTTATTTGATATCCAATCTATTTTAAATCTTATAGAATGCATTTCTTAGCTGTCATCTTAAATTAAGTTTAAGAATTCTCAATTTTTTTCTCCCAGATGGGAAAATTAAAAATCCAAAAAAATACTCATAGCAATTTTGTTAACTTGACATTATTGTAAATTGATGATGTTTCTTTTTAAATTTTCTTAAAATTTACCACTCTCATTCCCACATTTATTTATTACTTTCTCACTAATTAATGATTCCATTGATCTATGCAAAATATAATACAATGAAAGGTGAAATTATTAAAAATAATCGATTATCATAAATGTCATCTTTAATCATTGCTTATCATATCATATCACACACACACACACACAGTTTAGCTAACTTATTTTTGTCTATGAAAATAGTTTCAAATTGATTTAACCATTTCTAAAGTTTGAAATAAACTAGTATTTTTTTTTTTTGCATTTAAATTCAAATTGGAACCACCTTGCAACGCAGAACTTTTTTTTTTAAAATACATTATCTTTTTATGTTTATTGATTTGATTATTTCTTGTTGATTAAATATTTCAGATGATATTGTCTAACAAATTTTGAATCAATGATCGGTTATTTAAATCAAATTGTACTTTGTAAATTTGCTTAATCTACTAATGGCCAAGCATTAATTCTGAGCCAAGCATAAATGCTTTTGCTGATATTGATTAGTCTCGACATTTCTCAAGAATGCTTCAACTAGTGTATACCTCTTTTGAACTTGAGCTTACCTTAAATTCATTTACTAGTCTTCTTGCCATCTTTGACTATATAGATCAAAGCTTAACTTTATCAATACTATGCTTACTTATATTTTATTCTAAATTAAGTTATATTCGAAATATGAATATATAAGTTAAACTGAACCAAATCGATAAATGAGTGGAAGGTATCATTGCTATGATCAAATTACTTTGATATTTTTAAATTGTCTATCGGTCGTCATACTATGTGCTACACAACATCTTTGTTTCCAGTGTTCAGATCCAAATATCGAAGTGGTTTGTATAAATTTTTCTCAAATTCAACTTTTTCTCTTTTTTTTTTTTTTTGAAATTTAATTTCTAGAAAATAACATCTTTGCAGAGTAGAGAATTATTTCAATATTTAATTCAAATAAATCCTACCTACACTCTTTCAGAAAGTTGAAAAATGGAATAAAAATTAGCTCCTTCCTTAATAATAGAATAAAAATATTTCATTTCCATCGCAGATGTAATGCATTACAAGATAAGGCTAAGTAAAATGAGCCAGAAGTTAAAAAAAAAAAAAAAAAAAGAGTAAATGTAACAGTAGGACAGAGAGGAAGGAATTTAGCCTCAAAAAAAGAGCCCAAAGTATTTACCTTTTTTTTTTTCTTTTTTGATATACTAACTTAATAACATATTTACTTACTGCAAAACTTCTAATGAAATTGGAGCAATTAATTTAAATAAATTATAGCATTATGGAGCATTTTTCAACAATCCAAGAATTCTTCAAGATAGCAGTAGTGAAAATGAACGACAACCGAAATGTGAATCAGGAAGAAAGGCCAGAATTCAAATATGTCGTGATCCGTGCTATACGTTAAATGTTACTACATTTGATATCAAAACTGAACAATTTCTATTGTTCGGTATTTTTTTTTTTTTTTTTTCAAATAACAACAACAATTATTATTATTTCTTTCTTTTTTTTTTTTTTTAAATAATATTATAAAGTAAATAAATATTACAAAGTGTATCTGACATAGTAGTATCTCAAAGTACTGTTTCATTTTACGATTAAATCTATTTAATATAAATACTAAAAATTATTTGAATAAATTAGAATAATTATTAAATCAATATTGCTGATTATCTTGATCGATCGATAATCAATATTGTTGACTATCTTGCTATCGATCGATAATCAATATTGCTGATTATCTTGATCGATCGATAATCAATATTGCTGATTATCTTGATCGATCGATAATCAATATTGTTGAGTATCTTGCTATCGATTGATAATCAATATTGCTGATTATCTTGATCGATAGATCGATATAGCAACAAATAGAAGTGAAGTTTACCGGAAACAAGAATAATTCAAATCCATTATTTACAGGTATGTCACACGGTTGTTCAACATTAATTCTTCCACCAAGCAAAATCCGATCCAGTGGTTGCTATCAGTCAAATATTCTATTAAAAACTACACCTGCACATCCGTTACAAACTCAGTATTGTTTTTGCACCAGTGATTCATGCAACATTATCAGGCCTGCAAATGCAATGATGCATGTTGATGCTTCAAGATTTAAAGAACAGGAAATTAAACCGGTGGTCATTCATGATTACACAGTACCTAATATCATTTCCGGTTCCATAACAAAAAGTGTACATCTTTCTGATACTTTTCTCTTACTATTTGTACTGATAAGATAAGATAAGATATTACTTATATCTTTCAATTGTATCCTTTTGTTGTACTTCAAAATTTGCCATTGTAAGGGAAATATTAACAGTCTAATTTGAAATTCCGTAGAAAATTTTTTAAAAGCTATTCGTATCTTATTGCTTATTGCTAAAAATATAGGAAATACTTTGGAAAAAAAAAAAAACAAATAAATAGAACCAGGAGAAAATGATAAGAGCAAAAGATTAAAATAAATTTGAATTTTAATAAATATTTATTCATATTTATTGTTTTTACACATTAACAAATATATTTGTCAATAATATTTTTCTAATTAACTAAAACATATTATATTTACTTATTTCATATTTTCTTTTTTTTTGCTAATATTCATTGAACAATTTTATGCATAGTTTTCTCAATCAAATTTTCACTCTTTCAAGATTAAATTATAAAATAAAAATAAGATCAATTAATTTCGAATAAATTACAACGAAATTAAAATTAATATTACAAAAAATGAAATAAATATTGTTATGTTTAAGTTTTATTTCAAAAAAAAAAAAAAAATGAATGAATAATTTTATGCTTCTTTAACTAATGGCTTATGATCTTCACGTGTACGACAGCCATGTATTGTAGTCCAACATTTCTCACAATAATATTGCAAACAAGAAAGTTGTGGACAGAAGAATGGTGCATGTCGATGTCCACAACGTTCACCGTCACATTCATCGCATGGCTGATCATCCAATACATAAGGCTTTAGCTCAACCTTTAATAGCTTTCAATTACTTTCTAACCAATTATTTAGTCTAAAATTTAATGCACAAATCATTTATACTTACTCGTTTCTCCACTTCACCATGACTTAATTGCACATAACGATCGGTAATTGCTTTCATATATGAATTTTGATTTGTAAATGCTATACGACCAGCACCTGCAAAAAGCACTTTACTCTATTTAATAGTTTAATTTTCATTTTAAAGATTATATACTTCAAATTTTTAACAATTTTCCAAATAGTGCATTAAAAACAAAAAAAAAAAAAAAAAATAACTTTATAAATTAATTTTTTTCAAATATATAATTTATAATTTTAATTTTAAAATAATTTAATTTAAATATAATTTAAAAATAATTTTTTTTTATAATAAATTTATAATTTAAAATTTTTTTTATAACAATATAATTTAAAAATATCAAGTGTTAATTAATTAATTAGATAGCAGTACTAAAATAGTTGAAATTAAATGACTGATAATAACAATAATTTACCTTTTGGATATTTGTATTCAACATCAGTGTCAATACCAGCACATCCAACACTACCATATAAGCGATCCATTATATGTGCTAATTCCACTAGAATGAATCATTCATTATAGCTAATTTCAAAAAAAAAAAAAAAAAAAATGTGAAATGATTTAAGAAAAGAGTTAAAATTAAAGGCTAAAGGCTTAAATTAACCTGCTTTAATGGGTCGTGGTACTCCACCAACAAAGACAGTTCGTCGAGCGTATAGTGGAATGCTTGCTTCAACTACATAATCTGCATCTGCAAGACGCCAAGGTCTAATTTGTACCTAAAAAAAAATGAAAAGAATATTTACTATCTATTATTGATAAATAATTTTGATAAAATTTTTGTTACCCAAAGATTGTGACAAATTACAGTGTTAATAAATAATGATCAGTAAACGGAATAATTTCTATAATAATTCTTGTAAAATCAAAAACAAAAAAAAAAAAAAAAAAATGAATTGAATTTATTGTACATCTAAAAATAAACTTATCTAACCAATTTATCAGGTGATAACGGACTTGAAATGTACAGGAAGAGTTTCTCATCCTCTACAAAACAAGACTGTACCAATGCTCGTACGCTAACTTCGTATTCGAAGATTAGAAATACGTAACCTGAATTGAAACATTACTGTGAAATTCTAAAGATGAAAGAAATGACCAATTTATAATCAAATGTAAACATTAAAAAAAAAAAAATATTAAATTAGATTGATAAGAAATAATTTGATACTTTCTTTTTATCACTGATTAAACAATCAAATGAAATACTTAAGAATTAAATACCTTTAGGAGGAAAGTAACTTTTATTTTCATTTTTATTTGGCCAATCCACAATCAAAGGACCGAAACGACTGAAAGTAGCCGTAAGTTCGTCTGAAAATTGTTAATTCAATTTTAAAATGATAAATTGCAATTTTATTGCAAATTTTTAGAACCAGCAAATATAACGAATACTTTCATCAATATCAATTGGTAGTCCACCGACGAATACTTTTCTTGAATATATTTCCGGTCCTGGACTATACTGATAATAGAGATCAGATTTCATTGCGCGGCTAAAATTTAAAAATAAAAAGTTTAGTTATATTTCCTTTTATCAATAATTTGAATATCAGAATTACTTCTATACTTTTTAATAAAACAATTATTTAACAAAACAAAACTAATTAACAAATAAATTATAAGAAATTTTAATATTATACACTCTTGAATCATACATTATTATTATGTGAGTTTTTTTTTTTTTTTTTCACTTAGATTAATTTATTTTTTAATTTTAAAAATTAAAAAAATAGAAGAAAGAATATTAATACCATATTCCATTAGCTTGTTGATTAGATGGAGTATGAACACTTCCAGCACCACAGTCTAAATCAAATGAACCAGGATGAGAGAGAGCACGCTTGATACCCTATGAAATTTCAACAAATTTATATTGAAATTAATTTTTTCTCTTTTTTAGTTTGTTAAAAAATATAATAAATACTTTAATTATTCTAATTAGTACTTTTATCATAAATAATATCATTGCAAACTTTTTCATAAATACATTCCATTTCTTTAACAATTAAAAGTTATTTTTTTTTCAATTCCATTAAATATTATGTAATCAAATTATAAAATTTCATTTATTTTTTTTCACTTTTTCACCTCTTCAGAATTAAATTCAACCACTGCTACCATTTCACTAATTCATTCATCTTGAAATGTAAGTTTAATTGTTGCACATACTTTGTTGAATTATCACACAGTATTGACTGATAACTGATTATATTTTAAGAATTTTTCTTAAAATTTCTTTTTCTCAATTTTTTCATTAACATTTATGCGACTCGTAGTTTTATTTATCATATATTTTCTCACTCTAATAGCATTTAAATGTTAGAATAAACAGAAATAAAAAAAAAGAAAAAACAGACAAAAACAATAGTACTATTAAAAAAAAGTTTAAGATTAAATTAAAGTATAGCAATATTACTTTGCATAAGTATTGATAATATTCGTAGTACTTTTGATCAGTCCATAATTGTCCTTGACGACCAAAAGTTGTCTTGATATGATGTAGATCGGTGGATCGATGAAAATATTCATCCATTAGATCACGTTGTTGTTGTTGATGCATAAACTCTTCATCACGTCCGTGTGTTGATTGTTCTGATTCTGTGTTCGTTGTTGTTGCTATAATTTAGATATAATAGAATACTGATAAATGATTAAAGTAATTACTGAATTTTGATAAGAACCATGCTACAAATTATTATTTATCAATTGTTTAAAAAAAAAAAAAAAAAAAAAAAAAACTTATCAATGAGACAATTGTGTTACAATTGTAAAATCAATATATATTATATTGCTTGAAATTTCAAATAGTAATTCAAAAAGGAAAATTTTCCAAATTTTCGAAATGTTGATTTTTTCAAGAATTTTATGAAACTTTAAAAAAAAAAAAGTAACTTACATGTTTTAGTTTTCACTTGAGATTGTGATTTATCATTTTGTGGTATATATGAAAATGTAGTTGATGTAGGTTTCACAAAATGGGAGCCACCAACAGGTGCGTTACGATAAATAGCATTTAAAACCTGCGGATTAATGATGATGATAGTAAAAGTTATGATGATGATGGCAAAAGTGATGACGATGATGGCAAAAGTAATGATGATGATGGCAAAAGTAATGACGATGATGATAATGACGCAAAAGTGATGACGATGATGATGATGATGGCAAAAGTGATGAAGATGATGATAATGATGCAAAAGTGATGACGATGGTGATGATGATGGCAAAGGTGATGACGATGATGATGGCAAAAGTGATGATAATGATGATGATGGTAAAAGTGATGACGATGATGATAATGATGCAAAAGTGATGACGATGGTGATGATGTTGGCAAAAGTGATGACGATGATGATGGCAAAAGTGATGATGATGATGATAATGATGCAAAAGTGATAACGATCATGATGATGATGGCAAAAGTGATGACGATGGTGATGATGATGGCAAAGGTGATGACGATGATGATGGCAAAAGTGATGATAATGATGATGATGGCAAAAGTGATGACGATGATGATAATGATGCAAAAGTGATGACGATGGTAATGATGATGGCAAAGGTGATGACGATGATGATGGCAAAAGTGATGACGATGATGATATGGCAAAAAGGGTGATGATGATGATGGTGGTAAAAGTGAAATGAATGAATGACAATGATAAAAAACTAAAATATTATAAATTATCATATGAAGGAAAAAGAGTTTCAGTATAAATTAAAAAAAAAATGAGAAGTCGAATCCATCTTGAAACTAAAAAATTTAATAAATAGTCATCTTTTTGCTTCTTTTCTTTTTCATCAATTCATTTTTTGTTGTTTTATTCGTTGTCTCCAGAAAAGCTATGCAACTTAAAATTTTAGTTGTTAGATAACATAAAAAAGAAAACAATTAATGAAAAAAAAAAAGAAAAGATTTTTGTTTTTTATGCAAGATGGAATCAAAATGCATACCAGAGCTACAAGCAAAATTTTTAGAATTAATGAGGACTAATTGATTATTTTATTTACTTTCTGTCTTTTTCGCATTATCTTGCAATGAAAAAAGTAAACAATAGAATTTGTAATTAAATTGTAATTGAAAATGATAGAAGGATTATATGTTATCAGACAATTTCATGTTTTTAAATGCTTGTAAAAATTTTTGTGAAAATTTTTTGCGATAGTTAGAAGAGAAAGAAGAACAAAATTTTTTGCTTTGTTAGAAAATTTAATTAAATCATTGATTTATCAAAAAATAAATTCTTGCATTTAATCTAAAATAACAAAAAGTAATGAATTCTTTTTTTTCCTTTAATGAATTTACATAAATTTATCTTAACTGATCGCTAAACAATATCTAAATTCAAAAATAAAATGAAAAAAAAAAAAAAAATGTTAACCTCAAGAGCTGTAAAATCACTACGATTCAATAAGGAAGTTTGAGCGGTAAATGTTGATGAAGTAATTCGATTTTTGAAATTATCAAATGTATCTGTTCTATGAGTAGTTGTACCTTCATTTTGTTTCATTTCATCAATTTCTACCAGTTCACCACTCTGTTTCTTACCTTCCAATCCTTAGAATAAATTTCATTCTTTAATTAATTAACTAATATTTAAAAATATATGTAATATTTCTAGATTTATAAAATTTAGTAACATCTAATGACTTCTAAATGTTTTTTTTTTTTTTTGTTTTCATTTTTTTTTTTTCAATGAAAACATAGAAAATAAAATATTAGCAAACATACGAGCAATTTGAGTTGTATCATCATCATAATTATCATCAGAATCAAATTCATGTTGAATTGGAATTGCTTGAAATGTTTTAACAATTGTCGTATTTGGTCCAAAAAGTGATTGTGCTAATTCCAACGCTCGACTGATAAGTTTATTTTCTGGCTCAATCGATGATGATGATGATAAGATTTGTGATGATAATGATACTGATTCCTGCAGCAGAAGCATTCATTCTTCTGCAAGATGCAAATAGAAAGTAGTAAAATTATAGTTTCATCCAGATACACTGCAAAATGCTCTCGATAATATTCTTAATTATGTCAAATATACTAGCGATTATTCATTATTAGCTTCAATTTAAGACATTTTAATTTCTCTTCAAATATCACCTCAATTTGAGAGTGATTATTGCACTTCGAAATATTTTTATCATTTGTTGATTGTCGTATACTGTCACCTTGTTCTTTACTGATAGCATTCATTAATGATTCATTAACATCTGATACGGTTCCTGTGCTATCCGATAGTAAATCATTGTCGAGACCTGCATTGCTAATTAACGATATGAAACTATCGTCACCTTTTTGTCCATTTATTGCTGATGATAACGAACACGTTGACGTGGATTTACTATGAATCTAAAAATTTAACTGCATTTAGTACGCCAATTAAGTAAGAAAAAAAAATTAAGAATAATTAAAGTAATAATTTAAAGTAATACCGATTAATTCACTTAGCTTTCAATTCTTGTTTTTTTTTTTTTTTTTTTTTTTTTTTTTTTTTTTAACTTTATTATTACTATAGTTGTATATGAGTGATAGTCAGATGTTTAAAGATTTTAAAAACGATTTAAATTTTGAAAGTTAAATTTTTAAAAAATTCTTATTGGCTTACATCATTTGTTGATGATGAATCAGTAGTCCAAAAGTAGTGATCTGTAAACATTTGATTGTAACGCCGTGTAGGTAAATGTCGTTTTGTTGATGGCTTAGACTGTTCGGACATTATGAAAATTTTATTCTAAATCAATCCTAAAAAATTCAGAAAATTTTTACTTTCTAATATCCAAAAAAAAAAGATTAAGCAAAAATTATTTATTGTTTTATTTATTATTTCTAACACAAATAGCATCAAATCCGTTTTCCTAGAATATACGAAATTGCAGAAAAAAATTAAATCATTCACTACCAACCGTTTTCACTGATGAAAAATTTAGAAAATGACAATTATAGATGACATTTAGATATATTATAAATAATAAATTTAAATATTTTATATGTAAATTTATCATCAGAGAAAAATTTTTTAACTTACATTTAACTTTTTTCCTTTCTTTTTCTTTGTATATTTAAATTAGCAACTTTTCACTCATTTTTTTTCCTCTTTTTTCCTCATATTTGTTATTTTTAGTGCTTTTTCTATTCTAACATTCTGAAAATTGTAATTTATTTAATCAAAAAAATTTACCGATAAGATAAGAATTATCAATGACAATGATATTTAAAAAGTTGAAAGTACAAAGTCGAGAATTCACAAATGTGTCTGCCTGTTTAAGATAAGTAACAAAAGATATTTTATAGTTACTTTACTTCTAAATTCTCGACACAATCAGAAATTATTTGCACTTCTATGATGGCTTGAAATTTATATGTAAATTTGCTATCTGAAAATATAATTCTCATCCATACTCTTCGAGAATGTCCAGAAATTAACTTTCCTAACTCTTTTTTTTTAACCTTATCTTTTTGTTTTGCTAAATTATATTGCTTTTTGTCAGTAGATAAAATTTACATACAATTTACAAATTCTCAAAATATACCACAAAATTAGGAATTCAGCTATTTTTGACTTATTTCATCAATCCTTTGCAATTTTTCAATAATAAAATATATTCTCGATAAACAGTAAACTTTGTGTCATATTTTCGCTTATATCAAATATCAACAACTTGGCTGGAAAAATTTTTAAAATTGATTAGATATTTTCTTGGACAATAATAAATACTGTCAAGTATCATAATTTATGAAATAAAATAAATTTAAATTTCATCTATAGCTATACTAAATTCTGGAACAACATTTTGATTGATTGAAGAATTCGAAAAAATTAATGAAGTTAATAAAATGATTAGCATTTATCTTCACATGAACGAACTAAAGTTCATTTTCATATTTTCTCATCTATGCTAAAGAATGAAATTTAAAATTAAATTTCATAAATTAAACTAATTCTTTTAGCTATTATCAATTTTGCATACTTTCAACTTCCATTGAAATTATTATTTCTAACTGTTAATAACAACAATTTGTACATACAAAAAAAAAAAGAAAAAGAAAAAATTATTATCTGATGCAGCGTACAAAGTCCATGAAACAAACAGTTCTGTTTTCATTTTGTAAAGAAACTACTCTGATGTTTAGGTGATAAGTGATAAGTGATAACAGCAGATTAATCATTGAAGAATTTTCTCGTTGTAAACAAGACGAATATACATGAGAATCAAACACTTTGAATGAATAATTTTCGATTGCTCAATAAGCTAACAATGATGATAACTAGCAAAGGCAAAAGTTATTTTTGCATTGCTCTAATTTTAGCTTATCAGCAAGAATTGAGCATAATGATAAGAGAATAATCAGTATTACACATTCTTATTATCCATTGATTTCTTTCTTTCATTTTTATTAATTGCAAAAAAATTTCAATCCTTCTTAAAACTATTTGCATTAATCCTTTATCAGTTGTTCGCTCTTCGTTCTGTACATATTGGTCTCAAATTTAAAACTTCAATTTCTTTCATTTTTGATTTTTAAAATATGCATTGTAATCTTTTGATAAAGTTTTTGCTACAATTTCTATCCTATATTATATATTCTGTATGCACAAATAATATTACCCGAAAATTTTTGCTTGTTTACCCAAAATAGTAAATTAAAGCTAAATTAAGCTTCTGCTTATCAAATTCTAGCAAAAATAAAACTTTTTATATTATCAAAATTTCAATTTTTAACAAGCTTGATTCATCTGAATGGGTAGTACTGAACGGTTATTTCTATCTTCATTTCATTTTAAGCTCATTTCATATTAACTTGACCTAAGGATGACCTCATAATAAACAGAAATAACAATAAAAATTGATTTCCAAAAATCATTCTAAAATAATTTTTTTTAAACTTTGGAATTTTTTCAAAAAAAGCTTTTGAATTTAAAGCTATGCAAAAAATGCATTATAAAACAATTCATTTCTTATTAATTTCCTTTTTTTTTTTTTTTTTTTTAAATAAAAGCAAAAACTTTTAGGAATATAAAAATAAAAAGATATTAGCATAATGTCACCAATTTCAAGGATAGAAAGCAATAAAGCTGGAAAATTGGCAAACGATGATTATGATTTGCAGTCAGTAAGCATTGAAAAGTAATAATTAGAAGTTCGGAAATTTTATATCGAAATGTCTAATTATCAGCATCCTTGCTTTTTTCATTTAAAACTTGCAAAATTTATATTTGTGTCAATTTTTTTTTTTTTTTTATTGCAAAATTATATGTTATAGGCGGTTAAATGATGATTCCGGATGGAGAACGAATTTAAAAAATAGCAACCGGAAAAATGAGATGAAAATCAGTACAAAACGAATGCCTTTCTTATCGATTGTTTGTTTATTTATTTATTTTTTTGATTTTAAAATTTGAACTGTCCTTTTGGTTTTTTTTTAAATTTTAGAATTTAAACTTTTTTTAAAATAACATTGTTTTATTAATGATTTCAGTATCGTTATGCGAAACCATTCGATTATTTCTTATTAATAACTGGCATTTTACTGAGCATAGCTCAGGGTAGTTTACAAGCTGTTCAATCAATTATCTTCAAAAGATTATCAGACACACTGATCAAAGGTCAAACAAAATGGGGAACAGAAGAATTTGATGAATTGAAATTTCATGATGGAGCAATGGAAGCTATCTTTATGTACTTCGGATACGGTATTGCAATTCTCATCCTAGCAACTATTTCTGTAAGTATTTTATTTACAGATACTTACAGATGAGGAATTGTTTAAATATTTATACTATTATAATTTATACAATCATTTAAGAATGATACATTCAATTACACAAATAATTTTAGTGGTATTTCGTAAACTGTTATAATTTTAAATCATTTAATCGATTAATCCAATCACAAATCAATCAAATTTGACAATAATTATTAGAGATAAACCGAATTCTATTCATCATTTTGCTATAAAAATTTGTCTTTTTTAATAAGAATTGTACAGCATTCTTCATCAGACTGATTAAATTTTAATTATCTGTCTAAATTTCAATTAAATTTTAATTATTTATGTGTAATTATATATCTATGTTATTTTAATTATCTGTTTCAATTTCAATTAAATTTTAATTATTTATGTGTAATTATATGTCAATGTTATTTTAATTATCTGTTTAAATTTCAATTAAACTTTAATTATTTATGTGTAATTATATATCAATGTTATTTTAATTATCTGTTTAAATTTCAATTAAACTTTAATTATTTATGTGTAATTATATATCAATGTTATTTTAATTATCTGTTTAAATTTCAATTAAATTTTAATTATTTATGTGTAATTATATGTCAATGTTATTTTAATTATCTGTTCCCTATTTAATATTAATTTGACTTTAAAAATATTAAATTTTGATTTTCAATTTCAAACTTATAGATGACTTGTTGGCATACAATTTGTGAACGACAGATTTATCAAATTCGTAAACGTTATTTTGCGGCCGTACTGCGACAGAATATGGGTTGGTTCGATTCGCATCCATCCGGTGAATTGATAACGAAAATGTCTGAGTATGTACTATGCAGGATTTCAAAATTGGATTAACAAGTTAAAATTACTGAATCCGGAAGAAAAAGATTTTTAAACAAATTAAAATTAGTGAGTCCGAAAGAAAAAAATTTTTAAACGAGTTAAAATTACTGAATCCGGAAGAAAAAAATTTTTAAACAAGTTAAAATTAGTGAATCCGGAAGAAAAAAATTTTTAAACAAGTTAAAATTAGTGAATCCGAAAGAAAAAAATTTTTTTTTGCTAACTTTTTTTTTTTTTTTTTTACAATTAAAAATATTAATTCATACATACAGCAGAAAAAAAGATTTCTTTCAAATTCTAAAATATACATAATTGTATCAAAGATGACAAGAAGTATAATTGGAAAAATTATAGGTACAATTTAAAAGTCTAATTTAGGAATATAGCAAAAAAGTTAAAATAATTTTTAAATTTGTAAAATTTGTTTTAATATTAATTTTTCTTGTTGAATTTTAATATGAATTAAATGTCTGCAATAAAATTTAGTGTTTTTATTTTAGTGGAATTGATAGAATAAAAGATGGTATTGGTGATAAAGTGGGTATTTTATTTTCAAATGGGACAGCATTTATCGGTGGAATAGTTGTTGCATTCATATGCAGGTAAATTTCAAATTATTTTTCCATGCAATTTTATGAGAAAAAGAAAAAAAAAAAACAAAAATGAAAATTTTTGAAAAAAAAAAAACAAAAATTTGAATCAAATTTTCTCTCTTCTAAGAGCAAAAAATCGAAATTTTTATTTTTCTTTTCTTTTTTTTTACATTCATTTTTGTAAAATATCATTCAAAGAAGACTAACTTTTATAATTACTTAAATGAAATTTAGTTAACATTAAAATAAAATTTTAATATTTGAAGTAGGCTTCCTAATTATTTACTTATTCTCTTATGATATTTTTTTAAAAAAAAAATTTGTTTTCTTTTTTTTTTTTCAGTTGGGGAATGACACTAATAATGTTAGCTTTTATGCCGATTCTGGCTGGATTAATGGCTTTCTTGACAAGAGTAAGTTATTCTCTCTCTCTCTCTCTCTCTTGTCCTCTCTCTAAATAAATTTTTTAAATTATAATGAGGAACGGATAATCTTGCTGAAAGTTTTGTTCTACATACAAAAATCTTCAGATCAATAAAAAAAAAAACTTCTGGAAGAATCATTTCAATCAATCTAATATTCTATTTGTAGATTATTTGATATCATTCAAATAAAAAATTAGGGTTAATTTCTTTGAAAATTTCAATTAAACAAAAATTGAAATATTAAATTCAATTTATTAATTCAGTTCGTTTCAACCAGTGTACGAAAGGAATTACATGCATATGAGAAAGCAGGTGCAGTAGCTGAAGAAGTAATTGTTGGAATTCGAACAGTTATAGCTTTAAATGGTCAGAAGAAGGAAATTAATAGGTTTTATTTTTTTATAATTTTTTTTTTTTTAATAATAAAATAAAAATTTATTTTATAATAATTTTTTTTAATTAATATTTTAACAATATCTATCAAATTTTATAAAAATTTATTTTTTAAACATTTCTTTTTTTTTTTTTTCAATTTCTCTTTAAATTTTTGATAAGTAAATGATAAAATTTTCCCATATTTTTAAATATTTTAGAAAGATGAATTTATAAGCTAACTAAATTGTATTCTTGTATTTTTAACAGGAAAAAACAAATTTTAGATATCAAAATGAATTGAACAAAGCATCAGAGTTCGGTCATCGTAAGGCTTTGTTTATTGCGCTTGCAACTGCATGGCTCTTTTGTCTTATTTTCATTACAATGGGTACTGCATTCTGGTGGGTAAATAAATGTTTAATTTATAATTAAAATTAAATAATTCTTATTCAAAGCTATCATTAAGCAAAATTTTTCTTTTTCTTTTTTTTTTTTTTACATTTCAATTGAATTTAATTAATTGAATTTAGATGAGTAAATCGATAGAAAGAGAGAAGTATAAGAAAATATATTCCAATCAAATTTTGATATTTAAGGTACGGTACAAAATTATACAACGATGGCTTCATTGAGGCAGGTGCGGTATTTGCCACTTTTTGGGCGGCAATAGGTGGTACATTATCACTTGGTATGGCTGTACCACAAATTGGCGCAATAATGACTGCGCAAAATGCAGCTATTTCCATTTTTGAAATTATTGATCGGGTGAGTCATGGAAGTAAATAAGCTTCTAATAAAATGACTCAAAAATTTGCATTGCTTTAAAATGTAAAAAAAGAAAAAAAGAAAAATGTTTTAAAAAAGTACTAATGTAAAAAAATTGAAAAAAAAAATATGTAAATTGTGAATGTAATGATAATTGATAATTGATTACAATCATTAAGTGAAATTGTGTATATTTTGACTAATGTGAATATGACTGCACGTAAGAGAGGACGTGACTTTACGTGAGATTGATAAGTGAAATTGTGTATATTTTGACTAATGTGATTATGACTGCACGTAAGAGGACGTGATTTTACGTAAGAGTGATAAGTGAAATTGTGTATATTTTGACTAATGTGAATATGACTGCACGTAAGAGAGGACGTGACTTTACGTGAGAGAGATTTTTAAAAACGTGAAATTGTGTATATTTTGACTAATGTGAATATGACTGCACGTAAGAGAGGACGTGACTTTACGTGAGAGAGATTTTTAAAAACGTTGGATATTTTTTCAAAGATCATTTCATTTCATCCGTTTATTGCTGAGATCAGGTCATTGATGGTTTATACAGTTCTGGAATCAATTCTTATACATTTACAGATACCGGAAATTGATTGCCAAAGCACAGAAGGGATAAATATAGCAAATCCGAAAGGTGAAATTGAATTTAAGGATGTCCATTTCTGCTATCCTACAAGACCGGATGAAGAGGTTTTAAAAGGAATAAGCTTTAAGGTACTGATTTGACTATAAAATTTGGATAATTTAAAAATTGAAATCAATTATACTAAAGAAATAAAACTCATCATATTGTACAATGTAATCAGGAAAAAACTCTAAAAACAGAGAAATAATTGGAAATGGAAAAGAAAAACTGGAATTTGAATTGATCTGATTTACAATATAATGTTGAATCATTACTCTAAACAAAAAAAAAAAAAAAAAAAATAGGTGAAAGCTGAGCAATCAGTGGCGCTAGTTGGTTCAAGCGGTTGTGGCAAAAGTACTTTAGTTGGTTTACTACTTCGATATTACAATCAAGGATGTGGTGAAGTAAATTATTTTTATGAATATTTAAATTATGAAATGGAGTGCAAATAGAGTTTTGAAATTTCAAAAAAAAAAAAAAAAAAAATTCAATTTTTGACATTTATGACGGAGATTGAAACTGAAAGAATTCTATGTTTATCAAATAAGATTAGTTAGAATTATTACAGACTTTTAGCTATTTGATTATGATTATTTCTGATCACTAATGATCAAAAATTTTTTTTTTTTTTTTTTGGATCACAAAGATTGAAAGTATCTCTTTTGATAATTCCACATGAATAATTTTAGTATTAAATTAACACTTGAATTAGAAGAAATAAAAATCCAGTAGATAGGAGAAAAAGTTTAGTTGACAATAGATGGCATTCCGCTTGATACGATAAATATTCGATGGTTACGACAAATGATCGGTGTGGTATCACAAGAGCCTGTACTTTTTGCGACAACTATTGAGGAGAATATACGACTCGGTAAAATTTCATTTATTAAAATTGAAAAAAAAAAAAAAAAAAACATTGACAAATTTAATAAGAAATTTCTTTTTTTTTTTTTCAAATTTGATTTATTAAGTTCAAATGTAAAAATTTTATTCATACAAAAAATGAATTTTTTTTATTTAGGGAACGAAAAAATGACAAATGAAGATATGAAACGAGTATGTCAGATAGCAAATGCACATAATTTCATTGAAGAACTTCCAAAGGTAATTTTAAATATATCAAAAAAAAATTTATTCCCTAAAAAAAAAAAAGGAAAAAATTATTTTTGTATGAATTTATTTTCGAAATTTTAATTAAAATTTATTTTTCTAAATTATATCATTTCATTTTAGGGTTATAAAACACGTATCGGTGAAGGTGGCGTACAATTATCTGGCGGACAAAAGCAACGTATTGCTATAGCTCGTGCGTTGGTGAAGAATCCAAAAATTTTACTTCTTGATGAAGCTACTACTGCATTGGATACTAAAAGTGAAAAAATCGTACAGCATGCTTTAGAGAAAGTAAACAAAAATTGTTTATTAGGTTTTTTTTTGGCCTAGATTTTTTTTGGCCTAAATTATTGATTGAGTTTATTTTATTTTCAGGCTAGTATTGGACGTACTACTCTTACTATTGCACATCGTCTTTCAACAATTCGAAATGCAGATCATATCATTGTATTGGAACATGGAAAAGTTGTTGAAAAAGGTATCAAAAGTGTGAAATTTAGAAAAAAGTTTCTTTTTTTTTTTTCTTTTAAAATTTATTGAAACAAATTTTGTTTCAAAAAAAGAAATATTAATAATAATAATAATAATCTGTCTTTTTAAGGTACACATGAAGAGTTAATGGCATCTGGTGGAATATATATGAAATTGGTACATGCTCAAAATGTTAAAAAGTTAGCAAAGGAAAATATGCCTAATGCTGAAGAAGTTGCAGGTGTGTGAATTTATCATTTTATAAAATATTTTAAATAATTTTTTTTTTTTTTTTGCTCAGTTATTTCATTGGAATTTAAGAATTTTCGACTTTTGAAGTAATTAGACTAGTGTTGTACCTAAATGAGTTTAGCATTTGTTATCAGAAGTCTGAGCATTCAGAAACTTTCATATAATTTAGAGATGGCTCAAACAGTATTGATGAACTGCTTGTGTCACCTTGAATTAACTAATTAGTAATTAGGCTTTGAAGAGACATACATACAAGCTTAGGCTTTGAGCTTAGATAGGATTATAAGAATTATTTGAAAATCGCTTGAAATAAGAATTATATGCATATCTTAGCTTATTATGTTTCTTATAATTCTTTTTTATTACGTTATATACACGTACACATACGTAGGTATCCACGTAAACAACGTAGAAGGAATGAATACGAATGCGAATGCAATGAGAGACATTTATTTTTCTAAAATTGTACGAAACAACACATACGTAGGTATCCACGTAAACAACGTAGAAGGAATGAATACGAATGCGAATGCAATGAGAGACATTTATTTTTCTAAAATTGTACGAAACAAGCATTTTCCAAAAGTTGATGTTACTGTCACTAAATTTTAGTGTAAGCTAATGCTAGCAAATTTGCTGGTAAAGCTTTTCGAGAATTGCAAAGCTTTCGAGAATCTTTTATTTCAACTGAGAGAGGCTTAATTAAGATTAGAATCTTAGTTTCTCATTGATATTTGATATCATGAGCGATTAAATCCTATATTTCTTTACTTTTTAAAGTTTCCTATTTTACTTAATCTAATAAAGTTCATTTGCCAATTAAATAATACTTTAACTAAAATCTCAGAAATTTTTCTTAAGAAGTTTATAAAAAGCAAGGTTTTCGGTTTTTTTTTTCTAACTTAACTTGATTAATTCTTCAAATTTACCAAACCCACAAAAGCAACAGGAAATACTTTATAGATAGAATATAACTTTTCCAATATTTCAGACTAATTCCAAGTTTCACGCTAAGCTGACAAAAATATTCTAAAAAAATATATAAGCATTCTTAAATAAGCAAAAAAAAAAAAAAAATTCTTAATTTTCGATTAGCATATTTTTTCTTCTTATCTTCTCTATCATCAATTGATAACTTTGATAAACATAAAGCCTTCTTCAGAAATAATAAAAGATGAAGGTGAAGAGATAGTAAATTTGATACGAAATAAATCACCTGATCAAATATCTCAATCAATTTCTACCACATATCAGTCTGTCGACGATTCAAAAGTATCTTTTCCTGAATTCATTTTTTGCAAAATGCTAATAGCATCAATAGAGGAGAGGAAAGCCGAGACAATTGATAAGATTTATATACATTTACTATTATACTGTTTGTCAATAGCATGCAGCATGCAGACATGCACTCAAATAATACATAAATTTGCAGCTTCATCATAAATTCAAAAAAAAATATATTTTTCCATATATTTTGCAGCAAGAAACAAATAAAGCAGAAGTAAAAACTAAATCTAATTTATGGACTATTTTGCAATTTGCACGCGGTGAATGGTTTTTGTTACTTTTTGCATTACTTTTTGCGCTTCTAAAAGGATTAATGTTTCCAACATTTTCGATTATTTATGGAGCAATGTTTCAGGTAGATGAATTTAATGAATTTTCATCGAATATTCAAAGCATTTTTTTTTTTATTCTTAATAAATTATGTGTAGCCAAGTGGTAAGGCAGCGGTTTTTGATACCGCCATGCGAAGGTTCGAATCCTTCTACCCAGTCGTATTTAATGGTGGTGTAAAATGATGTCACAGTTACCTTGCATTTTACTAATTTTACTACTTCCTATCATTTTTTTTCTCGATCCTAGTATCAAGCACTGGGGTGATAGAAGGGATAATGAAACTACTTTGCAGTCATTAGCAATGCAAACTGCAGAACAACGATTGCAAGAAGCTTTTGTAAATGCTATATATTTTATCATATTTGGTATCATTTGTGGTTTTATAACCTTCTTAGCAAGTTATTTGTTTGCTATTGCTGGTGAATCGCTTACCAAACGATTACGCATTGCAATATTCGCTAATATTGTTAATCAGGTATCGCAAGTATTTGTGTGTATGATAAAGTTATTTCCTTTGTTATTATCTATCGTTCCTTTTTTTTAAAGTTATTTTTTTTATTTCTATAATTTTTTGCTAGTAAGTATTATTTATGATATATTTGTTTTGTTGTAGTATTTATTATCGGAAGATGAAAGAGATTAATTAATTGGTGTAGGAAAATTTAAAAAGCAAATTGAGAATGTAGAAATAAAATAAAATAACATTTTCAGTTATTAAAAAAAAAAAATAATAAATAAATTATTTTCATGCTAAATTCAAGTTTACATTTGCAAATTAACTTCACATTTACTTTTTTACTTTTTTTTTTTTTTTTTTTAGGATGGTGAATACTTTGATTCATTGGATCATTCATCGGGTAATCTAATCACTAAATTATCCACAGATGTACCAAATATTCGTGCTGCAATTGATAACAGGTATTTACATACTAGTAAGTAAGTTACACCTAGAAAGTACTAGGATAGATTATATTTCAGATTAGCAGATGTATTACAAGCGATAATTTCCGTACTTGTTGGTATTGGTGTTGCATTTTATTATGGTCCAAAAATGGCACCAATAGGTGTTTTAACAACGATAGCACTAACATTTTGTCAAATAATTATTGCACAATATTTGAAGAAACGAGCCGAAAACGATGAAATGCTAACCCGTGAACCATTTCGGGTAATTTTAATATTTGCCTTTTTTTGTAAAATTTAAAAATTATTTATGGATATATTAATGAATATAAAATTTAAAATTATTTATGAATATAAAATTTAAAATTATTTTACGAATTATTTCATTGCACTAGATACTTTCAATAATTATAGCTTGCTGCAGAAGTATTAAAACATCATAAAACAGTACAATATTTAATGCGTGAGCGACATTTCTGCGATCAATTTAATCAAGAAATGCGAAAATCGCATAGCAAAAATTATCATCGTGGTATTGCTGAAGCATTTGCATTTGCGCTTCATTCATGTTTTGCATCTTTTAATTTTGCCGCAGCATATCGTTACGGTTTATGGCTTATAGAAATTGGAAGTACCACTCCATTTCAAATATTTCAGTAAGCTTTACAACTTATACCTTTTTTTTTTTTTTGCTATTACTTTTATCGTGGAGAATTTATTTAAAAAAAAAAAAGAAAATTACACCTTTTCAACAACATAACAAATTAATTCAAAACATTTGTTAATATTAAAAATAAGAAAACCAGAAAAAAAAATATACCATTGTTTAAATTTAAAATTAAATTTTAACATAAAGTAAATAAAAGTATAATCAATTTTAGTGATACATTAATATAAGAGCAAAAAAAAAAAAATGTTATTTTGAAATCAAACAGGTATACTTCTTATAGGGCGATTGAAACACTGAATGTTGCATCGATGAGTGTTTTAGCAATCGGAACTTATTTTCCGGAATATATACGAGCACGTACGTGTGCTAGTTTGATCTCTAAAATGCTTGCTGAAAAGCCAAAGATTAGCAGTTTGTCAGAAGGAAGATGTGAAGAAGTAATTCTTATCTGACATTTTATTATTTTTCATGTGAAAATTACACATTTGGTAATTATTCTTTTTTTTTTTCTCACCCATTTTTTTTATCCTTACTTACTTTTTTTCATATTAACTTTACTTAGTTAACTCATAGATGTGATTGTATAGAGTGATGACACCTGTCACCTGTCATTATAGGTAAAGAGATACAGTTAGTAAAAATTTAACATTTTTATTTCCTTCATGATTAATATTCTGCGAGAAATGTACAGTTAAAAATTATTTACTTTTCAAAACAAAAAAAAAAAAAAACATTATGATAATGAAAGATAGCATATCAAAGAAAAACATCGATCAGATGAATGATGATGATTGAAGTTTTTCGGCAAATAGGGAAATAAATATAAAAATAAATCATGAAATTATTACTATTTTTTTTTTTTTTTTATCAAACTCTTTCACAGGTATTGCAAGGTAACATTAAACTTGAAGATGTCCAATTTGCATATCCGGTAAATCGGAATTGTCTGGTATTGAAAGGACTAACAATGGAAGCGCTTAAAGGTAAAATGGTAGCTTTAGTTGGTTCAAGTGGTTGTGGAAAATCAACTGTTATTCAGCTAATTGAACGATTTTATGATCCAATCAGTGGCAAAGTTGTAAGTTTTTCTTACTGTAATAGCAAGCTAACTGTTGAGAGAGAGGAAATAATTTGGTATTAAAATATAGCTTAGGTAGATGAAATTAATTTTTAAACTGATCAAGGTATGAAAAAGTATCAGTATAGCTCAGATGGATGAAGTGAATTTTACAATTATTTGAATTTTTGAGTTATAAAGATTAGTTAGATAGAAAAGGTTATATTTTAGGTACGAAAATAGGTGAAAAGAGCTGAAATGAAAAGTGCTGAAATGAAATTTTAGAACTATTTGAATTTTTGGGTTACAAAGGTTAGATAGATAGAAAAGGTTATATTTTAGATACGAAAATAGGTGGAAAGAGCTGAAATGAAATTTTAGAATTATTTGAATTTTTGAGTTATAAAGATTAGTATTAGAAATAACTGATTTTCAAGTAGTTTGCTACTTTCAGAGAATTTTCGTTGATTTGAAATTTTAGATGTATGACAATACTGATGTTCGTTACTTGAATCTTTACAATATTCGAAATCAAATAGCTTTAGTAAGCCAAGAGCCAGTCCTATTTAACTATTCAATTCGTGAAAATATCGCTTATGGTTTAAATGATATCAGTCAAAGAGAGATCGAAGAAGCTGCAAAACAAGCTAATGCTCATGATTTCATTATGAAAATGAAAAATGTATGCTTCCTTTATTACTTTTTTTTCTTGGGTATTTATCAAATTAAATCTTTCAAATTTTTCAAATTATTAATTTTCAAATTAAAAAATTTCAAATTATTAAATTTGCCCATCTGTTCAATTAAATTCAATTTAAATTAGGGTTATGATACAGTGGTCGGTGAAAATGGTGCTCATTTGTCCGGTGGTCAAAAGCAACGCATTGCTATTGCACGAGCTATTGCACGAAATCCAACAATACTTTTGTTAGATGAAGCAACCAGTGCTTTAGATGCTGAAAGCGAAAAAGTTTGATTTCAAAAAAAAATTTGAAAATTTTTAATTAACTCAAAAATTTTCTTTCTCTCTTTTTTTTTTTCAAATATGAATTTCATTTTTTTTTTTTTTTTGATCGAAAATAGTTTATTAGATGGTGCAAGAAGCATTGGAAAGAACTTGTTATGGTCGAACATGCATTGTTATAGCACATCGTTTATCAACCATCCAGAATTCAGATCAAATTTTAGTTATGAATCATGGTGCTGTAATCGAATTTGGTACTCATGAAGAGTTACTTCGTTTCAATGGTCTTTATGCTAATCTTATTGAAATGCAAAATCTTCAATAGTTGTAATTTTTGTAAATTTTTTTTTTTTTGTTTTATCACATTTTCTGCTTGCGACAAAAATATAAAATATTTGTCGCAAACAAAACAAAACAAAACAAAAGCACCGATGGAGACACAAAGGAAAATATTTTGTGTAATATTTTCTCATATCATATCTTCTCATATCTCTCATCTCCTAATTATTTCTTCAATTGATGTAAAATAATTTCTTTATGAAAATAAAATAAGAAATTTTCTGTATGAAAATATATACTCTACAAATTAACCTTTTAACAGTTTAAATTATCAAAAAGATTAAGACAGTATCATGTGAGATCGTTTATTTGTTTTTAATTTCATTATGCAGAAAAACAAAATTATCAGAAAAATTATTTCGAAACGATTACTTCACAAATTTTTACATGTTCAAATTAGTCTCTCGAATAGATCTCTCGACTTAGCATGAATTGGTGAATCTCGTTGTAGCATACGCCAATTTGCTGGGCGGTATTGTAGTGGATTAAGCGGTCTGTAAGCGGTTGGTGCACCTTCAGCTACTGCTCTACCAAATTGAGTATTTCCGTTACTCGACACTTGTCTAAGTTAGAAGTTAGACTTGAAATGTTAGAATTTTAATATCATCAATTTTTCAATCTAAATATAAAGTACCAACTGAATTTGATTTTCTACTTATTTACTAGAAGTTTATTTTGAGTGAAGCAAAGAAACACACGAAATGTTTTGAAATTGATCTAAATTAACCATTATGAAAGAGCTAACAATAGCTACTATTCAGGTACCACTAAGTACCATCAGAATCTAATCTTTACAGGTGTGCAATTCCCCACCTGAAATGATATACCATTCTATTACTCATTAAGTTTCTCAGTAATGATTCTCATAAAAGTGATCTCAGCCATAAAAGAATGTCATACTTTTGCACGGTGGCTGACCGTTGTATCTGAGATGTCGCGGTCGATCTATCAGAAATACCTGTGGTCTTCGGACATACTACTCGATAAACCCAAATCCGTACGCCACCTCTGAAAGTTTTCTATTCAATTTATTTTAATTAGTTGAAAAACTTTAAAAAAAAAAAAAAACCTAAACATAATTTTTATAAATCATACTGTTCAGTGCGAACATTCGAAATGAAGTCAAATTCAGGTCCTTCCTTACTATAAAGATCTTTCGGATCTACCATTCCACCGGTGTAATATGATCCAAGTGATACCAAATCTGTACCAATGTATAGTTTACGTGGTACCGAAATTATACAGCAACGTTGTAGAATGCTAAAACTATCTCTCTTAAATTTACTAATCAAATTTTAAGCAAAAAAAAATTAAGTAAAAAAAAAGAATAATAAACAATTTAGCTCTGTTGAGCAAACAGAACGATGTAATCCACAAATTTGATAACAATTAAAATTTCACACATTTAAATTCTATGGAAAATACTGAATTTCAATAGCCGAAATTACTAACTGAAAAAAATTAATCAAAGAAAGATTTGTCTTTACATGATGAATTGTTAAGAATTAAAATAGAAACAAATTCTACGGACGTATTACTTTCATATTAAAATGTACCTCTGTCCATTGGATGCCCATTTCATACCGGAAAATGTATCAGTTTCAGCTCGGCAACTTGCCTGATTATCTTTGCATTGAGTACCGGATATACCGCACGGTAGCTTATTGCATTCCGCTTCAATCGCTCCATCTTCATAAACTGTTAATTTCGTTATTACCTTTAATAAACAAATTTTTTATAGCAAAAAGAATTTTTATTTCTGCTAATTCTAAGCAAACAATCTTTTGTTCAAACTGATATATCCATGCGATGACATCAAATAGAGAGAAATATTCAGAAGATTCTTCTATCAATGCAACCTGTACGGAGTGATATGATATGATATGATATCAGTGAAATGATTAATGCTGATAACTTTCAGAATAGTTTAGTTTATCTGTTAAACTTCATTCTATTTTATTATTGTCACCAATTTTCTTAACATTTTTCTAAATCAAAATTGTTGACAAATTTCGATTTATAATTCAATAAATGATAAGTTAAAGATGAAAAAGCAATTTTATAGCTGTAGATAAAAATAAATTGTGCTTAATTTTTTTTTTTTGATGAAATTTAAAAGAAACGAAATTATTTAAAAAAAAAAATGAGATTAAAATTTTTGAATTTTTACAATCTAATATAATATAGGATAAATAAATGAATTTCGGTCATTTTTTTTTTCTCCGATAATTAGCAAAATTTCTTATCCTACTATATAAATCATAAATATTCAGTTTTATTTTATTTTATAAAAATTATTTTATCATTCTCTTTCAAAATTATATCTATAAAACTTACAAGATTACATCTGTAAACTGTTTTCATCAAATATTTATTATCTAAAGAAAAAAAAAAAAGTATTTAGAGCAACCTGATATCTATCTATTTGATAATTTGATAATAAATGAACTGATTATAGGAAGGATAAAAAAACGGTCGAAAAAAAAAAAATGGTACCTGATTAGGTAAACATTTGACACCCATTGTTGGTTGTAGGTGATTATTGTTAGCTTCGAGAGCTACAGATAATGATAAGAAGCAAAATACCTGATAAATGCTAATATAGGACATTATAGGATAGAACAGCTCAAAAAGTAGTTCTGATTTGAATAATAATATTTTGCTGAAATATGAAGAAGTAACTAAAAGATGAAAGAGGCGGACAGAAAACAGTTCAACCACCTCTTGACCTAAATGATCGTTCTGTACAGGTGCTACCCTCTCATAAATTAGGAAGGTAGTAATTTCTAATCTTGTTATCATCTAACTTTTTTTTTTTTTTCTTATCATAAAGAAATGTCATATGAAATGATCCATTATAATGGATGATGAAGTTGTGATTTATGAAAAATAATCACAAAATGATAAAAATAAGAAAATTATTATCATCGTTTATTTATTTTTCTTTCTCTCTTTTTTAGTGCAAAAAAAAAAGCAAAATGCATTATGGATAATCGTTTATTCATTTCAATCTTTAAATTTTAAATATTTTTTTTGTTAAAACTGCCAAAAAAAAAAAAAAAAAAAAATTAACCCACTTACGATATAATCAACTCTTCTTCCATTCTTGTCAATTTACATCATGTATTGATTCAAAAAATTTTTCAAAATAAAGCTCAAAATTAGAAGAAATTTTTTTAGATTTTATTTACATTTGAAATACATAAATTTGTATAATTCTTTAATTGACAAAAGAGGATGTTATTTTTAAAATGTTATTTTTATTTTTTAATTTTTCAAATTAATTTTTTTTTTTCAAATTTTTCAAAAAAAAAAAATGTTATTTTTAACTTTCAAATTTATTATTCACTTTGAAAAGAAAATAAACAACAAAACAAGTAAAGTGTTATTACAGAGAAAAATGAAGCCTTTATATGTGAACTTCAACTTTTCAATTTTAATCTACAAAAATTTGGTATAATCCAATTTATAAATCTGATTACACAGATCAATCAATATGATGTGATAGTTAAAAGTTAAAAGGTTTAGTAAACTTCATGCAAATTCATAGTTTCTATTCCTAACTTAAGCAATCTAATTTAAAGATTTAAGTTAAAGAATCTTTGAATTTAAAATTTTTAATCCTAAAAATGCTTCATATTGTCAACAAACCAATTTATCTCAATTATCTTATTGCCTTAATAAACAATTTTTTTGTTCAATAATTGCTTTGTTAGTACAGATTTAACTTTAATTTTGCAATTAAAAATTTTGAACTGTTATCATTGGAACCAATAAATTCCATTTTGTACTATTTCATAAACTTTTGAAAACAATAATATTTATGCTTATCAAAAAAAAAAAAAAAAAAAGATCAAATTTTATTTTCTAATAATCACAATACTCTACATGTTTACTTAATGTAAACAAATATCAATGGCAAATTTAAATTTCAATTAAGTAAAAGCAAAAGGTCAGTTGATGTAAGCTATTATTACAAAATTTTATTAAAAATTTAATTGCTCAAATTTCAAGCATAGAAGATTAATTGTGAGAAAAGATATTACTTTAATAATACTTACATTAGAATTAGAAATATAATAAAAGATATCTGACACTGATACAATATTCTTCTTTCCTTTTTTAAATATAATCGCTATCAACTAGGTCGGAGCATTTTTGCAACAAATAAAATATTTTCAATCTTTTTTGCTGATTCCATCTGAAATTATTCATTAAAAATACTTTCAGATGTAATACCATTGTGATAGCACAATGATTTTTATGACATTTTCTTTGTTATCATTTTTTTTTTTTTTAAATTTTAAAAATTTTTTTTATTAATACCTGACACCATTAACAAATGATTTTAAGCATACATTTATCAATTTTTGCCCGTTCAGGTAGTAATTCTCATTGTCTATCGTGCTAAATTTTTTTTTTTTTTTTTCTGATTTTATTTTTAATTGAATTGTCCTATTTTTTGTTTGAAGGTTTTGTGTTAATCAATGTCATTCTAGTAATTGTCATTGAATTGTCACAGCTCCTCCATCTTTATACCAATTTTAACGCTTAGCATTTTTTTTTTCCTCTTTTATTAAAAAGTTTTGTTTAAAATTGCATCACATTTGCGCCATTTCTGCTTCTTTAAAATTGCATCACATTTGCGCCATTTCTGCTTCTTTAGCTAATAAAAAAAATTATGCAAATGATGAATAGAAATTAATTTAACATATTTACATGCATTTAAAATTTTTGAAATATTTTCAGGACAGAATGAAATTGTTTAAAATAGCTTTGCTTGCAACGCTAATGCAAATAATTAAAACCGATGTTAGTAGATTGTAAAATTCATTGTTTTATTTATTAATTTTGAATTTGATAGTTTCAAAGAATAGTAATCACAGTTAAGTGATAATTGCTACTGTTATTTTCATAAAATTTTCAATTTAAATTTTATAAGATTGAATAAAAAAGAAAAGAATTATGCATTTCTTTTATTCATTTCAGATTTATAAACAAATTTATTTTCATTTCCAATCAATCATTCATTTTTTTTTAGAATCAAGAAGATATGAATGAGAAAACAATGAACGAAAATTTAACACTTTTGGATGATTGTGAAGAAATAATGGAACTGGATGAATCAGGTTTTATGATAGATTTTAAAAATTGAATTATTAACTTTTGATGCATACATTCTTTGTTTGAAATTTTAATACTCTCACAAATAATTTAACATATTTTTAAGTGTTTTCACATTTTAATTTGAAAAAAAAAAATTTTGTAAAAGAAAAAATTCTTTATTAGATAAAAAAATTTCCATTTTTATAACTAAGATTTATGTATTAATTAAAAAAAAAAAAATTTATGTCACAGTGATGATTGGTTATAGAAAATACAAAAAAAAATTTTTTTTTTTTTTTCAGTAGAGCAGCAGATAGTACCTGAAATATTAGCGGTGAAAACTTCTCGAAATACAGAAAATTCTCGAAATACAAAAATTTCTCGAAATACAGAAAATTCATCTGTAATCAATGACAAATTCTTCGATACGAAAACATCGAATGATGGTGACATTTCAATTTCAATGTATTTTACAACAATTTTTCCAAATTCAAAAAAGAGACATTTGTCATCAGAAAAGATTGAAGTGACAAATCTATTTGTACCAACTGAAATGTCTTCAAAAAGTAGAAAATAATAATTTGAAATGTCTTCAAAAGTAGAAAATAATTTGAAATGTCTTCAAAAGTAGAAAATAAAAAAAAAAATTAGAAAATAATAATTTTGAAAAATGTTAACATCAATCAGCTATCAGTAATTTCAGAATTCATTAAACCTTTCACTTCGTCACAATCACAAACAAATGAAATGGATAAAATGAATAATTCTACTACAGCTAATATCATATCATTAACAGTAAATGATATAATGAATGCTTCACTTAATTCAAAAATTGATAAAACATTTGAAATACAATTATCAGTGGATAAAAATGATAATAGAAATGAAACAGACATATCAATGATCGATTCGATATATCTAACTGAGGTTGTCTAATTTTTTTTTTTTTTTTAATTGTAAAATGATTAATCAAAATTTTGCAAATGAAAATTTCAAATTTAAAATTTTATTCTTCAATTAAAAGTGAAAGAATGTTTCATAGTTGAATTTTAATTTGAAATAAAATTTGAAAAAAAAAATTGCATATGCTTTAATAATAATAAAATATTTAGGAAGAAAGCATAACTTTTTGTCAAAAAACACTTACTTGTGAGGAAAAATTGAAATGGCATGAATTGATGTGTCAACGAAAATATGCATATCCAAATTTAATCATTGGTTCATTTCATTTTTAAATATTTAACGATTAATATTATCATTGCAAACTTTTATATTATCAGTGATTGAGAATTAGATCAAAATTTCTTGATCAATTTCTTGATCAAGAAATTTTGATCAATTGCAACTATCAGTTTTCTGAAAGAGTATTGAGGATTCACTTTGAGAGAATAAGGAGAACAACGATTAATCAAAAATTAATATAACATTTAAATGAAAATATTCTCAAAGAATCTTTTTCGATTGAAATAATATTAAAATTTTCATACCGTTATGAATATTTCTTCAAAAAGTTTATGAAACTTTTTTAGACTTTGCCAATTCTTAGTTAGATTTAATTGCAAAATATTATTGGAATTGTCACAAATTAGCAAATATTAAAATAATAGTAGCAAATTTTAAACCAAAATTTTGAAATTTTGAATCAATTAGCATTGAGTAATGAGTTAATTAAATTAAGCAATCTTAATATATTAGATTTTTGGAATTTTACACTTTCTCAAACAGTATTAAAATCTGATCAAATTTTGATCTGCTATAGAGTCTGAAACGAAACTATTTGATATGTCCGTTCAATCCGAATTTATTATTAATTCCGAAGTTGCAAATGTAATGGAATCAGTATCCAAAGTATGTTTGAGGCCAATAACAAGTGATATTCTACGACAGGTATTTGATTAAATTTGCATAAAATTTGTCACTTTCTGTTTAAAATCTATTTCATTTATAACAATAACCTTCATTCATTTTATTGCAGCTCTCAAAACTTTTGCGTAAAATGGAATTAAATCGTAAATTATGTATGCGTCAAACTATTTCCAGTCAGAATCCACTTCCAATCAATAATGTAACATTTTAATTTCTAAATAAAATAAGCAAAATTAAAAGCAAAAAAATGATGATGTCACCTTTTAACTTTTTTTTAAATGATGTGATATTTCAGCTAGTAAAAGTATGAAAAAAAGTTTTAAAAAAAAAGTACAAAAAAGTAAACCTTTTAACCTTTTTTTTTTAAAAAATGACCTGATATTTCAATTAGTAAAAGTATGAATATAAGTAAAAGTATACAAGTAAAAGTATGAATTTTTAATTAGAGATAGTATTAAGATATTGCTTTAATGCTCTTCAAACTTTTAAACGTCAAATGATTGGAAGAGTAAAGTAGGTAAACAAGTAAACTATTAGATAAAGTATATTTATTTATCATTCTCTATGCAAACATATAAAAAACAATCAGATAGATCAAATTAACAATGGATGTATACAAGTTTTATAACCACAATTAAAACTTCAGAAAATGATCTGTGAAAAAATGGTGACAGATGACATTCTCAATGGGACAAATGATGTTGACAAGTGTAAATTTAATAATTTGGAAACACGACAAAATGCTCTTGACTATTGCAGAGCTATAACAGCTCCAATGCGAAAACAATGTACAACATTGAGACAATGTTGTCCAAATTATGCAAGGTAAGTATCAGAAAATATAATTTTGCTTAAGTAACGTTGAAATTGAAATTGTGACAAATATGTTCAGATATAATTTTATTTTGAGATAAAAGCAAATTGTGATAAATTAGGCTGAAAAAGGTAATATGTACGTATAGTTTATAGCTAATTAACATTTTTGTTCAATATTAATAAGTTCAAAAGTCAAAAGTATTCACAACTTATTTATTATTTTGTATAATTCATTCCATCGTAGGTTTTTTTTTTTTAAATTTGGAAAATCTTAAATTTAATATAAATTTCATTTTTGCCATATTTCAGTTGTACAGAACTAATGTTGGAAATGAATACATCAAAAAAGTATGAAGAATTATTGAAGCATACAAAACAGATACAAAGTAATTGTGAAAAAAAGATTATGGCAACATTACAGTCACTTCATTCTGCTTTCTTACCTTTTACCTGATAATAAATAAGAAAGTATTGATGATTACTTGTAATTGCAGGTGGGTAAGAAGACTGATAAGTAATTATGATAATCAAATGATTCTGTATGTATCATTAGAGAATTTTTGATATGAATAGGTAGATGATGAGAAAGAAGTTCGATGACAAAAATATATTACCAGGAAAGTTTGTCTAATTTTGTATCATATCAAAATAAAAGATCAACAAATTCATGTAGATTGAGTAGCGATCGAATTTA
Organism: Brugia malayi; assembly: GCF_000002995.4. Lineage (NCBI taxonomy): Eukaryota > Metazoa > Nematoda > Chromadorea > Rhabditida > Onchocercidae > Brugia > Brugia malayi. Next base: position 2,163,904 of record NW_025062476.1, on the reverse strand, counting down.
TGTGATACGGTGACAAAAGGTAGAAGTTAATAAGATTCTCAAATAGATTCAAGCAATTACTCCAAACCTTTAAAAAGTATAATATACTATAAACGAGTGTAATGTATGAAGTATAAAGTATTGAGTATAATATATAAAGTATAATAGTGTAAAATATAAAGTATAGAGTATAATATATAAAGTATAATAGTGTAAAGTATAAAGTATAAAGTATAATATATAAAGTATAAAGTATAAAGTATAATGGTGTAAAGTATAAAGTATAAAGTATAATAGTAAAAGTATAAAGTATAATATGCTGTCCACAAAGCTAATATGATAAGAGTAATTATGGAAACATTTCCATATTTTTAAAATCTTGCAAAAGCTTCAAATCTGTATGCTATTGAATAGCAAACTTTAAAATTATTTAAAATTTCTCCTAATTAAACAACTTGCATCAGAAAATCAGAAAGATTTTAATTAGTGAAAATTATTTATCGAAATGCTTTGAAACCTAAAAAAAAAACTTGCAATAGTTATTTTGATAAAGCCTTATCAATGGTATCAAATCTTATCAGATATTTGCAATATGTTTTGATGTATCTTCTAGTGCACCGAAGCATTAAGAAAATCATTTTAGTAAAAGTGAAGGAAGAAAAAAAAAAAAGAAAAGAAAATTTTCTTAAAGTGATTTCTGGAAAAAGATATGCATTAATATTGATAAGTTACTGATAAATCAATTGATAAGATTATTAATTAGGAAAAATGATAACAAAAGATTAGCAAAAGATTAATTAACATTTAGATTAACACATCTGCTACAATTACTTACTAACGTGAAAAGGTTAGTATCACTAAGCAATTTCTATTGGACATTTTTTTTTTTTTTTTTGCTAGTTTTCATTTTATTCAATTTAGTTTAATTTTTTTTTTTTTTTTTTATTTAAAGGAAATTCTTCTCATTGCAAAAAATAAATTTCCATAATTCCAATGATTTCATTTTCAATGAAATTTTCAACAAATCATCACCATCTCTCTTAGTTTATTCAATCATTTGCATTTTCTTTTTTTTTTTTTTAGACTGTCAGAATTTGAGATTTTAGCAACTTTTCATGTTTTCTTAGTTTAACGATAGGTAATTTTAGAACAAATAACATTGTTGTATGTGTAATATGAGGAATATTTTTAGAACTTAAAAATTTAAAAAAAAAAAAAAAATTTTAAATAAAAAAACAAGATAAAAGCATTATAATTATGTATGAGCAATGAATTTAGGAACAGTAAATAAAATGTATGAACAAAAAAAGCAAAATGCTTAGGTAATGATGCATTTTTCAAAGAGTATTTCAGAGTAAATAGAAATATTTAAAAGTATTTCATATGGAAGAAGAAATAATCAAAATTTTTCTTAATTTAGAAACTTGTATTTTAATAAATAAAACAGACCTGAATTGAGGATTGAAATTTTGAGTTTCTATGATGTGAAACAATTAGGAAAATGAATGTAGACTAAACAGAACTGAAACTAATGTTCATTCTTGAATATAAAAAAATAACCTGAAAATAGTATTCGATACATTTTCGCCTAATTTTCCTTGTCTTGGCAAGCATAATTTTTATTAATTTTACCTGGACATCCAGGTAGGTGAAAGGACATTAACCGAGAGAACACTGTCCGTATAAATTGATGGCGAAAATGCATTCGGTGATAAAATTTGACCACCTAATGCTTGTGGTGAAATAATATCTGGGCTAAGAATATATGGACTGAGAATTAATGGACTTAACACATATGGATTGATAATATTTGGTGATAAAACATAAGGTGATAAGATATATGGTGCACCAACAAGTGGTGATAAAATATAGGGAGAGAGTATGTAAGGTGAGATAAGAAAAGGAAGGAAAACACCGGGAGAAAGAATATATGGACTAAGAATAGATGGATTTAAAATTAATGGACTGAAAATGCTAGGTGATAGTACCACTGGTCCTAAAATACTAAGACCAAAAGTTGGTGAAAACATAAATGGTGCCAAAATGGTTGCTGGAAGTATTGGTACTGTTTCACGTTTATTTCGATATCGTTCCTAAAAAAGTACACTTTTTTTTTTTTTTTTTTAAATTGAATTTTAGATTATTTATTAATTTCCTACAAAATAATAATTGTAATATAAAATTAAATAGCAAATAATTAAATTCGTTATTTTAGTTTAAGTCAAATACTAATGAAAATAGTTGTCAATGTATCAATTTAATATCTTTTTTTTTTTTCTTTTTTTTTAACTCTAACTTTTATTAATCAGTAATTTAATTTCTTCTACAAATAAATTTCTGCTAAATTTTTCATTTTTCAATAAATTTTTTGCTTCTAATTAATACTATTATATTGATTTGAAAAATTTTAAAAATAAAATTTTCTTTTTTATTTTCTTACATTTTCGTTACTTTCTACTCTCTTCCATTTACCTTATGCTACAGTTATACAACAACACATTCTAGTATTTTCTAGAAAAAAAAAAAAAAAACAAATTTATAATTTTTGTCAACCTCAGTTTTATTTTCTGCAATTCGTTCAATATTCTTCCATAACATTTCTTCTTGCTCTTTTCTATTAAGTTGTTCATAATTTTTCAAATTAAAATTCACATCATTCAATTCATTAACACCTGCAACAATCTTTCATCTTTTTAAATTTGTCATATATTTTGAAAAAGAGAATTTATCTGATTGATAAAAAAAAAAAAAAGAAAAATGAAAAAAACCTTGCTGATGAAGTATTTGTTTCAGTTGTGATACTTCTAGAAATGTAAATCCTCTACTTTTCATATCATTTTTTTGTTCAATACTAAATGATTTTTTCAAATCTTTGAATGCTTCATTAATTCTCTTCGTTGTCTGCAAACATTTAAATAATATATCATTTCTATGCAAAAAAAAAAAAAAATTTGATAATTTAAATTTTAGAATTTTTAATTGCACAAATCTATCTTTGATGTATCTTTTTTTTTTTTCAGATATTTTTTTTTTGTATCTCTTTGAAATTTATCTTTTTTTTTAGGATTGAACAAATTTTTTGATATCTTTGATAATTTCTTTTCTAAAATAGCACAAATTTATGCTAATATCTCAAAGTATAGAATTTACCAACCTCAAAAATTATATCATCCAAATCGAAAACATTTGTTTTATTGAGGACATCAAGAGTCATTTCGATGGCAATATGCGCTCCTGAAACATCCATGATCATTTCTAGCACTGCTTGCCTGTCTTTTTCCGCCATACCACTTTTTTCCAATAACTGAAAACAATCATTCAAATGTTCATAACACAACGTACAAACAAATAATTAAGCACTGGAATTAAAAAATAAAAAAAAAAAAAAAAAAACGGAATTGAAATTAAAATTGACAGTTTTTTAAAATTTGAACAAATTAAAATAAATAAATAAAGTGACCTTAGGAAGAGAGATAATATTGTCCGGACTATCATCTTTATAAAATGACATAATGGATGGTGACAAAACGCGTTTTTCGGATTGCATCTAAAAATAACCTTCATCAGTGATTGAAAAAAAAAAAAAAAAAATTATGTAAGAAAATGAAATTCAAAAAAATTATAATTTAATTATTTTTTTATTTTTTGTTTATTTTTAAGAAACAAAAATGAAACCTTATCAGGCATCACAGGCATTACTCGAGGACTTAAAAAACGAAAATTGAGATTATTTTTGCCATTTTCATTAATTCCATTTAGAAGATCAAATGCCATCGAGAGAAAATCCTTATATTTTGACTAAAAATATACTCTATCTTATATTTACAAGAAAAATATACTTTGTTTTTAATTTCATATTTGTTTTACAATAATGAATAAGAAATTAAGCAAAAATTTTGAAAAATACAATCTTCAAAGGATTGATAATACTAGTAAACATTACTTTTTAAAAGTATTACAAGTATTTTTGTACTTGATTATCTTTTAGTAATTTAAATAGATATGCAAAATACTTGAACTTTTGCTCTGCTACATTTCTGGTTACCGAGTACAAGATCGAAAAGTCGAAGATTGTAGACTTTTGCGCTGCTTTCTTCCCATTGCTGATCCATTTGTTTTTTAATTTGGGTTATGTGTTCATAAGTTTTCATCCAATTAGCATTTGCTTCTTTTCCACTTAGCATAACACTGATAAATTTAGCCATCTGAATTAAACAATATTCTTTCAATTTTTATCACTAATCAAAATTATCATATAACAATTGTAGTGAGTACTGATAACATTATCAATTATCAGTGCTAACCTGTTGTACGGGAGTTTTCTTAACAGTGGAATCGTGCATTGCTGGCATTTTATCAACTTGCTTCACCTAAACAAAACAACAAAACAATTAGAAAATAAGCCAAAAATACAATTTTTATAAATCTGATAAGTAAATAAATAAACAAAAGTTTTCTTTCACATAAACAAAATTGAAAATTTCATTCTTCATTTCGTTTTTAAGATATAATTCACAATTTTTGAAATTCTTTGTAAGTTTTTCTTCTTTTTTTTTCTTCACTTGATAAATTGAAAGATATGTGCGATAGGAAGAATTGAATTAAAAAGCTAATGTAATCACTTACATCAATAATTAAGTTATCACTTTTGATAGCATGATTTGTGATAAGTCGATAAGAACGACGTCGTCGTTGCCATAATTTTTTTTTTCGAATTTTTGATAGAATAGAATTTGAAGATAATTTTTTGCTCTGTTCCGATGAATTGCTGGATGCAAAAAGATGTAAGTCACTTTTACGGAAATTTATAAATCTCACTGGGAAATTTTTATTTTTGATCAGTTCTAATTTTTCTGAATGTTTTTCCAGTTTCATACTATTAAACTTCTTGTAACTTGAAGAATGAGACGATTGTCCAACAAAATTCGTGATCTGTTCTGAAATTTCATTTTCTTCTGCTGAATATTTTCTTGGCACTTGATGTATCTGTCCTGATTTGTTATCAGTAGATAGTAGCCGTTTCAAGTATACTTCTCTGGACAGTCGAGATTTTTGTTGATTAGATGAATCAGAAATTGGTATGGTTTCAATCAAATGTTCGAAAGTGTTTAAATTGTGTGCGATGAAATTCGTTGTATGATTGAAATGCGAGATATTAGAAAATCTCGAGAATTGAATGAAAGTTTTGGATTGATCTCGCTTCAAGAATTTATTTTCGAATCCAGAATGAGAGGAATGTGAAAATTTTTCCTTTGCGCTCATCCTATTGTATCTTTCGGCATAATTATGATTTTTGGACGACTTCTCTTCCTCATAGTCATTGGTTGTAATAAAAGCTAATGTATTATTAGCTGACTTATCAATTGATTGACTTAATTCAAATTTTTGTCTGTAGCTGTTGAAATGGCGCTCATGTCGTGCTTGCACCAAGCATTTAGCACTAGCTATAAGATCACGATCATCTTTGATTTGATCCAAACATAAAGCTAACATTTTCTGCTTATCTGCAATAAAATTTAAATAAAATTATTTCACATCTTTTCTTTCTTTTTTTATAATTCATCATGAAGCAAGTTTAAAGCTGAAGTACTATTTTTTATTTTACCTTATACTTTCTGATACATTCAAAATATCGATTAAGTTATTTAAAGAATAACTTAAATCATTAATTCACTGTATCATCATCATCATCACAAATTCAATAGCTATTTTATTTAGTCAAATAAATTTAAATTTTCATATATTTAATAATCAAACCAACCTTTAGTTAATTGCTGAAAAATTTGTTTGCCAACTTGTCCAAGTAATGCTTTGATCGCATAGATATACCAATTTAAATGCAAATTTTTAGCTATCTCAAATGTTCGCTTATTCATCCTTGCTTTATAGATGTTATTGATATCATCGGCTGTTAATCTGATACTCAGACCTAAATTTTAAAAGAATTTAAAAATTTCAATTATAAAAGCAGATCAGCTAGTCAACAGAAGAAACGATTAGCTAATTAGATTCTGTACATTTCTAATTCAAAAAATGTACAAATTAAAAAAAAAAAAAAAGATTATTCCAAATGATTGATTAAATTAATAGAAGCTAAACTTGATCAGATGGAACATACCTATTTGAGTTATAATAGTGACCACTAGCCAATGTGTAAATTTCATCCCTAAAATTCAAAAAAAAAAAGAAAACTTGAATTTTCTATTATAAAAGATTACTGATGCTTACGCTGTTGAAATTCGTGGAAATTTAGAAAACTTTTTTTTTTAATTTAAATGAATCACCGTAAGAATATACAACTAACTTTGTCAACTTGATGCATTTTTAGAATCCATTGATAGGTTTCATAAATATCAAGCTTATTTCAACCAAATCAGTTCCAAATCACTTCAAAAATTAGCACAAATAGTTTTTGAATTTTCTAAATATTGAATTCAATTATTATCTTGAAACATTGGATAAATAAATAATTTTAATAAGATGTATTTATTTGCTATACAGTAATAAAACTAAATTGTATAAAAATTAAATGTGTATATTAATTTAACCTAACAAACTTTTAAGTTAAATATTCATCCAACTCTAAATGATTTTTTTTTTTTTTTTGATTATTTTTGAAATAAATTTTATATAATAATTAAAGAAGGAAAACGATTAATTGAATAATAGCACAAAAAGCATTTGTAAATTTTAATAATGAAAAAACAATAATATTCTCTAATGCATGAAACTTAATTACTACTGCTTAAACTTTTAAAATTGAAAAAAGCAATAATCAAAATAATTTTATTTTTATTTTTATTGAATGCAAAAAATTCCATAAAATAATTTTTTGCTTATCTAATTCCTAATTCCATAAAATAATTTTTTGCTTATCTAATTCCTAATTCCATAAAATAATTTTTTGCTCATCTAATTCCTGAACAAATAACATTTTTCAATTCCAATAATTTTAACAACTAAACTCTAAATTATCACCAATTTTTTTGATAGCATAATTTAATTAAAATTTTAATGAGTAAAAGACAAATTATTGCCGTAATTATTGAAAGAAATTTTATAAAATAATTAAAAAAGGCAAATGAATAATTGAATAATAGCACAAAAAGCATTTGTAAATTTTAACACTAATTTTATTTCCTACTATCACTACTACCACTTTGTTACATTTTATCATTATCAACCCTGTTCATACCCGAGAATATCTATCTTATATTGATTGACCTGAGTAATTGCATATATTTCTTTGACATCAATTCCTCCTCCTCCTCCTCTTCCTCTTCCTCTTCCTCCTCTTTCCTTCCTATTTCATTTTCTGTATTATTGAGCAATGAACATTTTGTAGTTCCTAGATGAAAAGTCCACCGCTCTCGAATTCCATTTTCCTCTTTTCAACTTCTTCGTTTCTTTGTCCTACAAACTTCGTCTGTAGCAATTCCCATTTCTTGGTTTTAATAAATAATTTGTACGATTCTACGATGGAAAATGATGAGACATATTAGGTGGAGATACTCTATAAATGATTAAATTTATTTAAAATTATTTAATTTTTCAGAAGTTTTCCTTAATTAAATGAATGTCATCTTAAAAAATAAATATGGAATATAATTTTGAGAATTTTATTTCAAAAACTTGAAATTTCTCATACTAATCGTTTGCCAATGTACCTCTATTTCAATAGGACATTAAATAAAAATCGTCTAGAGTTTAAACAACAAAAAAGATTAAATATTAGTGTTAAAATGATTGTAAAATTTCCAGAAATAATTTGAGCAAATTTTTATAGGCTATAAAATTAAGATATGGATGATCCTATTATTTCTACCTTATTTCCTATTAACTTAACTTAAATATCTAAACATAAAAAAATTTGCAGTTATTAAATAATATATTTAATGTTTTTTCGCCAATTTTTTATGAAATTACCAATATAAATATTTTCAATCTATTTGACTTTTTTAAAAATGGCTTATAAAATATTTTATTTACCTTCAAGAATAATCTAGCAGGAATAGCTCAGTTATTTGCACATTTTGAGCAATACAGCAAGTGCATTTGATACAGTTAAAAGTTTAAAAACAATTGTCACCAATGAAGCACTTTTAAAAAATAAAAGTTTTAATAAATAAATAAATATTAAATGAAATGCATATATGCATCTATTTCGCCAGTAATAATAACTTTTTTTTTACGATGCCAGCTGAATGGAACTTGTTAGGAAGTAATTTTCTTCCGCACAATTAACACTGCAACTTTCAATTCTGATCAAATTAGATGTAAATCATACGATCTGGAAATGTAAATTGTGTCCTTAAGGCTAAATTTGATTTCAAAAAATATATTCTAATATAAACATAAGACTTCCGAGAAAACTACTTCTTGTTTTACTATTTAAAAAAAAAAAAATCAATTCTAATAGCACCGACTATTATTGCCCGATTGTTTTGTAAAAGCAAGTAAGCTCTAAGTCTTAAACCACTATATAAGCATCTATGATAAGTTAAACTTTTATGGAATATAACATTTCACTTTATCGGATAGTCTCAATTCTTTCATCTCAAATTAAGAATACCGAAGAATACTGCAAAGCTTTTGCAGCATGATTTTGAGGAAATTTAAGTATAATAATAATACGTACGTGCTATTCCGTCTTGATTTTCTCTAGATAACATAGTGAAAATTTTAAGTTCAGAAAATGTTCTGTATGACTGTTCTACTTATTTCATTAAAGTGACATATATATTTATAAGCAGGAAAACTACCCAAATAAGAATAGTTCATATTTCCTGATGATGGATTGCAGTGTATGAGAAATTAGCATTAACAAAGTTTTTGTTAGCATTCATAACAAATAAAAGGACTGAAGCTACCTTCAGAGATTAAAAATAAACGAAGTATACCTAAATGTATGTCATCATGAATAGCTAAATATTTTGACCACATTTTGTTTCAATCAATATTTTCTCATCTCAGAACTTCAAACATATGCAAACTGAAACCATTAACAAAAAAAGAATGAATTTTATGACAACTGTCGTTTACAGATGCAGGAGCACAAATTATATGTTAGTCAAACATCACCCCTGAAAAAATTAGTGGTTTTAATTAATTAACCAAATAAATTTGTAGTTGATCCTTAAAATTTCATAATGTCAGCCTAGAAAGCAATTAAAACCATATCAGCAAAATCGGCATCCATTCATCATTTTCGAATAACAAAGAAAAGAAAAGCAGATGCCTACACTTAACAATTCAGAAATAAGAAACAAACAAAATTCTCAAGCAGGTCAGTTTCTAAGCATGCTGCAAATGAAACAAATTTGCATAGCATAGACTGATTGAAAAAATGTTCATATATACTGGATATACTGGAAGTCTAGAATAATTATTGGAAATGGAAATCGACAAATAAAGATCCATTCACATCATTTAGCTATATAAGTCGTCATCATCGTTTCCAGCTCCAGATGGTCCCGTTGGCTGTCCTGGATTTGAGGACACTCCTGCTTGATTCGGAAATCTAAAAAAAATAAAATCTGTATTTAGAACTTATGCATGAAAATATCAATCAGCGTTTAATCGCTTCCTGAAAGCTGCAAAATAATTATTACAAATTATTAAATAATCATTAATAACTACCAAGTCTTACGTAACAAACTTCATGTTTGAAGAGATTTTCGAAGAAAAAAAAAAAATATGTAGGCGTACTTGAAGTTAGTTCCAAAGCCTCGCTGCTGTTGCAGTGTCTGCGCAAACATTTCGTATTTGCGGATATCATTATCCGAAACTGAACGACGGGCGAATTTCATTGCCTGAAAGGAAAAAAAATCATCTAAAAAATAGATTGCATTTGAAATTAGATAACAAACCAAAGAATATTTACAACCTTAATTTATTAAACTGCTATAAATTGAACAAGGAATCAAACATCAAAACTGGCTCATCTACAACATTAAAACACTGGAAAAAATAGCACAACAAAGAGTGTCTCCGTTTAATAATAAGTAGCCAATGTTTCCGTTTTACTATTACATGGATATTTCAAAATTAACCTCTTCAAAGTGTGCACGAGTAATTTCTGGTACTGGATCATAAACATCATCATCCATAAGCTCTTCACCCCGAGCACGGCGCTCTTGTTTCTCCTTTTCGTGGCGAATTTCTTTCTCAATGCTTTCACGAATTGCTAGTTTACATGCTCGTTGGCAAATTTCTGTCAGATCAGCTCCTGAGAAGCCAACTGTTGTCTTGGCCAAGTATGTCAAGTCCACATCCTTAATTTAATTATTCGTCAAGAATAAGACTTTTTAAATATTTCATCTTAGCCAACTCAATCAAGATAGATAGAAACTAACTGTTGCAATCGGCGTTTTGCGAAGATTCGCTTTGAAGATTTGTAAACGGCTAGCCTCATCAGGAAGAGGTATATAGATTAATTGATCAAGACGACCTGGACGAAGAATAGCCGAATCGATGATGTCCGGCCTAACAAAAAGAATATAAAGAAAAAAATCAAGAATTTAATTCAAAAACACTGGATCTTTTAAAGCAAACAACAAACGATATGCTGCCTAAACAAACCGATTCGTTGCTCCAATAATGAAAACATTTTTCTTGTTCGACATACCGTCCATCTCGGTTAGAATCTGATTGATCACACGATCAGCAGCACCACCTGCATCTCCAATGCTGCCACCTCGAGCTTTGGCAACCGAATCCAACTCATCGAAGAAAAGGACACAAGGCGCCGCAGCTCGAGCCTAAAAAAATGTTTGTACACTATAACAGCTATAGAAGTCTCACGCAGATTATAAACTGTTTTTTAGAAATGCAAAGCACAATCAAAGCTAATGAAAAAAAAAAACACCTTGTCAAAGACATCTCGCACATTTGCTTCAGATTCACCAAACCACATGGTAAGAAGTTCAGGGCCTTTGATTGAAATAAAGTTAGCTTGACACTCATGTGCGATTGCTTTAGCAAGAAGTGTTTTACCGCAACCAGGAGGGCCGTAAAACAATACTCCACGAGACGGCTGCATGCCAAATTTGAGATATTTGTCTGGATGTTCTACTGGATACTGAAAAAGCAATTGGCTGATTACAAGTAATTTTCCGGAAAATTTTCAAAAATATGTATTTTTATGTATGGAAGTTTCTTATTGATTCCACTGTTAATCAGCATTCTTCAGAATGAGGAAAAGACCAAACGTTCGCTATTAAAAAATGCATCGGTAACATATCACTGACTTTTCCAAACTATCTTGTTACTACTTCTTTTAGCAGTCCCTACTTTTTCTAATGAAACCTTTGTTTAACAATTTGTAAGTCACATTTTAGTAAAAAAATAACCTGAACAAGTTCTTGCAGCTCACGTTTAACATTCTGCAGGCCACCAATGTCATCCCAAGTAATATTAGGTGTTTCAACAGTGGTTTCACGAAGAGCTGATGGGCTGCTTTTACCCATCGCAAACTAGAAAATAAAATTATATTCCAATAATTCAAGTGTGAAAACACATATTTACTGTCTTTCCTCACTTGTCAGATTTGAGTTTTGTCAGTATATTTGGTTTTATTTACTAACAGTATGCAACACTATTGTTGAGTAAAATTTGGGTCCAGTACTTCAGCATTGTGATAATGTTAGAAAGACGAATTGCATATTAGCTAAGAAATTACCGAAACATTAAAATGTTACAAAAATCTATGACAGGTATACCTCACTAAAGAGAAGGCTACTGAATAAATTAAATGGAACAAAAAGCAGACTCGGAAATTCTCCATAGTGACTGCCAGTGAATTAAGAACTTCCGCATCGATTGTATCATCTTCCAAATCGATCAGTTCCATTTTCTCACGGATCTGCTGCAGAGCTGCTTCGGAACAAAGAGATGCCAAATCTGCACCTACATAACCATGGCATTCATTTGCAACCTTAAATATTTTGAAAGTTTTATTGATTAGGCTTTGAATCAAAAACTGTTTTAATTTAAGCCTTCCAGAAAACACTCCAGACTATTACTACAAATGTATGCACTGTTAAGTAGACCAATTACCTATATAAGTAATTGTTCTGTTCACAATGCAAAAGTTTTTCTCCGAGGCTTGTATCAGCAGTAATGTTAAATCCATATACTATGCCTTCTTACACCTCGGGTATTATAAGGAAAAAAGTCTTCTCTCTCACGAACCATAATTGCAACATGGTTCAAAAGTTCTTGAATCCAGTTCAACTACTGCTGAAGATTTTCGTGCGCCAGTTCTTCTAGGTCTGACATTAAAAATCAAGAAACTAACTTGCTCCAAATCAACATCATCACCAAGACGCATATTCTTTGTATGTATGCGAAGGATTTCCAGTCTTCCAACAGCATCTGGAATCCCGATATCGATTTCACGATCAAATCGACCAAAACGTCGCAATGCAGGATCAATCGAATTTGGTCGATTTGTCGCCGCCATAACAACAACATGACTACGTTGTTTCAAACCATCCATAAGTGTCAATAACTGCGATACGATACGACGTTCGACTTCGCCATGCGTCTAAATAACATCAATTGAAAAAGTTGTAGATCGAAGTAGGAAATCTTTAATGAGGAAGTTAGTGTCAGTTACTAAAATTTATAAAATACAAAAAATCAATAATACGACAGCATTATATAAACAAATCTGATTCAGACTCGTCTTTTCTATAGCAGAAATTCACTACGCTATACAATAATACCTTTTCACGTTTCGGTGCGATAGCATCAAGTTCATCGATAAATAAAATTGCAGGTGAGTTTTTTTCACATTCTTCAAATGCTTTACGTAAGTTGGATTCTGATTCACCAGCTAATTTGCTCATGATTTCAGGTCCTGAAAATAGAATTAGTAATTCCCCTTGATAGGCATATTTCAGCTATGAAATAATCAGAACTTCACAACGGTCTAAAAATGAGTATTCACCATTCAGGAGAAAAAAGAACGCTCCAGTTTCATTCGCGACCGCTCGAGCTATTAGTGTTTTGCCGGTACCTGGTGGTCCGTATAACAAAATGCCTCTTGGTGGCTGAAACAAAATCAGAGATTATTTTAAACCAACTGAAGGAAGCTACACAAACCAATCACAATTCATACCAAAATTCAAACAAACTAATCAATATTTACACTACATTCACACCAACTTTGACGGACGATATTAAGAAAATAGAATAAGATTCTGAACTTTCTTCTCATTACGTCCTCCAAATTTCCCAGACTTATTCCAAATCTAAGCAGAGCAATAATATCGAATGTTCTCCGCACATTAACCATACCTTGATACCAATAGCTTTAAAAAGCTGAGGATGTCGCAGTGGAAGTTCGACCATTTCCTTGATTTGTGCAAGTTGTTTACGCACGCCACCAATATCATCGTAACCAACATCAGCCATATTTTCTTCTTCTTCTTCACGCTTAATTGGTTCACCTTCACAATGAATGATTGTATCTGGTGCAACGATGCATGATGGTGAGGGATCAGTTTCAACAACCTTAAAAAACATTCATATCCAATAAATGAACAATGTTTTTCTTTCAAACAATTGGTAAATAAAAGGATTCATTCAGCCAATCAAGTCTTTAGGTAAACAACTTCAAGTTGAACCAAAAAAGACAAAACAGCCGGTATAAAATTACCTAAAATACGTCAGTTTCTGTAAACATTTATCTTTCTCGTGTTAAAAAAGAAAAAAGAACAGGAAATCCACCTTGAACTCAACATTACGCATAGCTGCATTGACAGAAAAAAGATCGCCTTTATGAAGTGGTCGATATGATTCCACAAAGTAAGGCTTCAAAAACACTTCGAATAAATTACTGAAAATGTGATCATAATACTTCGACATTTATTTAAATATTATTAGGAAATATTATTAGAAAATCCAGTGAGAGCTCAGTAAAGTGCTGTTTTTTCTGTGCATGCTGGAAATTTGCCCGGTGCAAATTTTCACAACAGCAACACTGGCACACACCTCTGCCAGTTTCAGGACCCCTGCACGATTCATCACTGCTCTAAAAACAATACACCCAAGCCATTCAGACGTAAAACGAGTAAAACTATTTGCAAAGATCTTACCCCGTAAGACCCACAACCGTATCATCGATAGGAAGAACATGAACACGTTTTCCATAACTGATGCTCGGAGCAGCAGTGATGCTACAAAGGAATTTTTTGAAACGAAATAAAAGACAACACTAAAGGAAAGTTAAAAATTCCACAAAGTTCAAATAAATTGTAAAGTATTACAATTATTTGCATGTAAAAACATAACTGACATCTCCGGTAGTGCAAGAAACACATAACCGCAAGTCTGTTTTAGAAGAGTCAAATGTGGCCGTTTGGAATATTCAAAAAAGCTACAACACTAGAAAAGATGAAACACGAAACAAACGGACCTTACAACATCACCCAATCGTACGCGTAAATTGTTTCGAATGACTCGATTCATGCGGATTTTATCATTTGGACAAGTGTCATCCGACAACACAATACATACTGTCTCTTTGCGTTTTTTTCCTTTCAAAATAACTGTATCACCACGAAACAAATTTAATTCATCCATCTTTGCCTAGAAAATCAAATGTTTGAATGTAACAAGACGTAAGACACATCATTCCAGCAGATTACATAAGAAATGTAATAGCTGTATTATCTCAAATAGTTGAATATGATGTCATCACGACCAATTCAGTTTGCAGTTTATACCTGCGAAAGCGCAACCACAGAATTGTCATCATTGACGGATTGATCAACAATTAGCCGATTCGGTTTCACCTTATCCTTTAAGATGGCCGTTGCTAATTCTTCATTCTTCTTTGTTTTATCATCAGCCACCCTGAAACTTCGTTATTTTTATTAAACAAATGCATCAGAGAGGCATAACAAAGTGGCAATGTCTCTCTGGCTATCATAATTCCCAGTTATATGTTCCGACCACTTTCCGTATAGAAATGATAACTTACGTTGGGATAGATGCCATTATTCAACGTAATATTCTTATCGGGAACTGACGCTGCAAAAAAAGAAATAAAGCTATCAAAAAATGGATGGTAAATGAATTTATTAAAAAAGATACGACGAGCAATGTTACATTAATTATTTGCACGACGAACAGCTATACAGTCACGGATCAACAGAAATAATCAACCGCTTACTAGATGCTTACAAGAAGCCAGTACATTAATCATAATTTATGTCAGTTTATCAACAACTTTCACTAATCCGTGTATTTGTTGTAATCAAATGAGAATGACGTACAAATACTCAGCAGTTCATAAATTTTAGATATATATTGTGCTGATTTTTTACCATTGAGTAGTAAGGATAATTTGCCAACTCCTCATCTCACTTCGAAAAATATTTTCCTACCTGATACTCACTTTAAGTTCAAATAATCAGGGAATATAGAGCGTGCTATCAGTGAACATAATGCATCAGCGTAAAACTTAACATGAATCACTGATTAACCTTATGCAGAATTATGCAAAACAAATATCGACAGCAAGTTTTAGATTCGTATATTCGTATTTTTCACCCATACTGTGCAACTTCAGTCGCCAAGAAGATACGTACGGCAACAAGGGATCAAGCTCAAGGGAACAGTCAAATGAAGTCATAGAAAATAGGGTGAACTTTGGAGAGATACCACTAATTGAATATTTTATTTCTCTGACCTCGGTATGCACAGAGAAAATTAATTATAAATGCTGTAGCTCATTTGAACTTAATTTCGCATAAACAGACATGACATGCTTTCTTCATGCACTCCCCTCTCTCCTCTGCATGTAATGCACGTACTTTTCATTCCACGTGTCAAAATTTGCTTGTAAATAAGTGTAACTGAAGTTTATTGCACTCACTAAAAAAGAAGAGAAATAAATACATTTAAAACTTTCAAGGATTGCACTGAGATTAAACTTTAAAAGAAAATAGAAACAAAATTCCACAACGATAATTTCCTCATCCTCAACGATGGGAAAATAGAAAGATGGTAGAGCTCACACGGTCACTTACCCTCAAAACACACGTCATTATAAAAGGATCGAAAAGCGATGACTCTCTTCTAGAATTTTCTTCCGAAATTTAACGGCGGATGGCATTAAATGCTTATGCAGACTGAAGTGCAAATTTAGAATCCCATGGTGGATTTGCTTCTAGAAAGCATTAAGAATGCAGATGATAAATGAATACAAAGTGGAGGAGAATGTTTTTGGATGTAACTATTTCATTTCAACTTTAATTTTAATGACATAGAAAAAAAGAAAGGAATGAATATTAGACGAATTAATGATCGACCATTATTCTCGTGGAATGTATTGACTGCCATATATTTTATTTTGCCTCAAATTTGGGTAATTAAACTCAACAAATCAATATTATAACAATGCATTACGAAAGATATAATATAATTATAAAACATTAAAATGATATCAAAACCACCCCAAAATGAAGAATGAATCACTGTAATGGAGGACGGTTGTTTATATGCAGAACTGAACTGACAACCAGATATCCGGCAGAGGATATTTAACTGATGTGAAACAAGGACTGCTAATAAAGGGTTTTGCTAACAAAGAGTTTTTGTTGTGTGAGAAAAGGAATTAGCATAATGGCTTAAATGATCTAGACATAGATTAGTTACAAATGCGAAATTATTTGGACAATGACATTTATCAAAGGTATTATAATTTGAATGTATCGTTTTTTTACGACAATTATCTTTAGATTATTTCAGTGTCATCTCAATGTCTCAATAGAATTAGTTTATCTCACTTATTAATTTCTTTTATTAATTTTAATTTTATGATTTTTAATTCTTTCACTAACTCTATACTTTTATCTAATATTAAGAATATCTAATATTAAGGAAGTTCTTTACAAATTGTAAAAAGTGATCGCGAGACCGATTCGAGATTCGGTGTGTATACAAAGTTTATTAGCAAGTAGAATAATGATTAACTGTAGTCCAGTTGATATGTATGAAAGAGTATAACAATAACTTAATGAAAAGAGCTTAGGCCAAGTGGTCTCAGTTGGTTATTATTATAGCCTTGGGCCATTTACTTTACTCATTCATATCTGCTTCCATTCAATAAATCATAATGAATTGTCTTAATTCTCTTTACATATGTATATATGATATTAATTCATTCATGTTTAAGTCTTCGACAATATCCAAAGCAAACGTTGTAACTTTATCGTTGTATGAAATTAGTTTTTGAAAGTTTGCAATTTTAATTGATTGAGAAAAGAAATGAATTTCAATCGAACTGTAAAAGACTTAAAATGCATTAATCAAGAAATTCACTCAGCAATTTTCAATTTTCAATTTTTTTTTCTACTTCCATTTCACTATATTTAGTTTCTCAATTGCTGTGTAGTGTTATTAAAAGAGAAAAATTGTTTCTTTCCACAAATAAATGTAAAATAATTTCAAAACATTTTATTCCTTTGTCAATTGCTTAATGGTATAGAAATGATATCTAAATATTAAACATAGATCATTCCTCTTACTATCGAGAGGGATAATTTTATGATGATCTAAGCATCGAGAATTATTCTTGACTTATTCTACGCCTGAAGATAATCATTAATAAGAAATGCAACTTGTATTTATTTTTACTAATCATTCAGACATTATTATCACTCTCGTTTCTTATCATATCAAAATATTGGATAAGAAAATTATAAATTGTTTTAAGCGTTTTTTTTTTTTCTTCTCATTCCTATCAAATAAATTTTGTTAATACATTGATAATTTTAGATAAAACACAGAACATATTGAAAGTACATTGATGTTATTTTTATCTGATTGGGCAAATAATGCAATTACACTTTTTTTTATTTTATAATTCATCCAGGCTATAAACGAATATTCGCAGATAATTTTAAACATTAATTATGGGAGTAATAAATTTTGCATTAAGAGAAGAGGAAAATAGACAGATACGATCCATTTCATTTTGCTTTCACTGGCTTCTTCGTCTAAAAATCAATTTAGAATTGAATGAATAAAAAAGAAACAAATTTCATTTCATCCAATTCCTAACACTCTTACAGTTCTAATAATAACTTAATGGCAATTCATTTTCTTTTTTTTTTTTATAATCGTAACTTTATGAATAGCAAATTGCTACTACATTAATTAGAAATCTTATCAGTAACAAAAATTTTCTAACCGTTGGCGGTGGTGCGGCAGCTTTACCGCCGCCTGCTGCAGCGGATACTTTCCGACCAGCTTTGTCACCATCACTTGCTTTTTCCGCATCGTCACCCTCTCCAGCTAAATTTCCATCCGCAGCCTGAATTGTTCTCTCTTCCTCCTCAACCTCATCAATACCAGGTACATGAAGTGGAATTGGTTGAACTGGTGGTTTTGCAGCATCACCATCTGCCTTCACTTGTTCTACATATTTTGGAGGCTCTAAATTTTTACGGATCTGTTCGAGCTCTTCGTTTTCACGTCGTCCCCATTCCGGTGGTGGACGAGCTGTTCCGTGAGCGATTTTTGGTGGCTTTTTAACTATTGGCTACAAAATATCACGTTAACTAGAGACATAAGTAAATCCTGAAATGCTATGTATATATTCTTAAACTTGCTTGAAATATTCATTCTATCAAAGAGATAAAGTAATAAAGGATAGGAGTAGTATTTTGCATCTGATCGAACTATTATAAACAACAACCGGATAATTGACAGCACCGTAAGCAATATTCCGGATCTATTTTAATATAATCCTCTAACTGGTGCTTTTATTTTTTTCTCAAAACTATCCATCTCTGTCAATTTGACAACTTTCTATATAAACATCATTCTGTAACATATCGGAAAGAATAAGCACGAATTCTTACAAATGAATTGTTACAAGGAAATTAATTAATAAAATTAATTAATATTACGTGTTCATAAAGATCCCGCCGATCACCATATGATCGTCTGTCAATTTGTCGATCGAATTTTGATACGACGTTGATCTTTGGCTAAAATAGTATTTTAAATTATTTAGACTAACAATAGTTATAGCTACAATGGAATTATTAATTTATTTTTCTATTCGATCAGCTAATTTACTAATTTGTTAAATGGCTTACTTTTCCGTTTATCAATTTGTTTATTTAATAATTGATTTATTACTTAATTTTATTACAGTTTTTGGGAAAGCAACAAACCGGATGTATGGAAGCAGCTGCTTCTTCAGGATCTAAACCTTTCTGTAAAGCTTTATTACGAGCAACTTGACGTTCACGCTCGTGCAGTTCTTTCAACTAAAAAATTTATTTAGTTCAATTAGAATAATGTTTCGTTATTTTTGCTAAATTATCAATATTTTTTTTTTTTTAATTCAAAAACTTAAATACAATTTATAGATCAAAAAAAAAAAAAATTACGTCATATTCTTGACGTTCGTGTCTTTTCTCCAAATCATACTTTTCTCCTTCTAGTTTTACAATACGTGAATGTAACTGTTTAATTTTATCTTTGATATCATTTGGCAGTAAATCGGCAACATTAGCTCCACGACGTTGAATTGCTTCTAGGAAAGCTTGCTTTGCTGCTCTTTTTCCTTCATCACTTGTCTCTTGTTTTGCCTGATAAATTTTAAATTATTTTAAATTATCATTCAGATTATCACAAATTAGCTTAAAATTTCAATTTATAAAATTGATAGATTTTCTTTGAGATAAAATAATCTAATAGATTTTCAAAAAAAAAAAAAAAGTAGTATTGATTCAATTCATTTACACAACATCGATTTTGAATTCAATTCACTCTATCCAATCAAATTTTCATGCTGCATTCAAAAACTAAAAAACTTACAGTAAGTGTCTTTAACTGATCACCCTTTTCGGATTTCTGGATCACGAAATTTTTTCCTCCAGCTGCTGTTCCGGCAGCAAATGAGCCAGCCATCAAATTTTGTCGTTTCTTTCTTTCTTCCTCTCGTCGCTGTTTCTCTGCCTCAATACGAGCTTTACTTTCTTCCTAAAAATATGAGAAGGAATTTAAAATGGGTATTTAGTTCACTTACAATACAACAATAATAATTTTATTTGAGAAATGATAACCTATAGAAAAGACATTTACTAATTTTATAATTGATTAGAAATTGATTCAAAACATTTCATATTTTGAGGATTTCAATCATAACATATTTCAAAATTCCATCTTCTAGGAAATTATAATAGCAAAGAATAATAGAGCTTCAAATATTCCATAATTCTCGAAAATGATACCTCTTCCTGGCGTCGTTTTTCCTCATTCTGACGTTGTCTTTCCGCGAATTCACGTTCTTCTTGTTCACGTTGTTGCCTTCTTTGTTCTTGTTTTTCCTTTAAAGTTCGCAATTCTTCTTCGATCTGTTCTTTCTCGATTCGTCGTTTTTCTTCGTAATCTTGAATTTTAGCTGCTTCTTCTTCCTGATGCCTTTTTTTAGCAGCCTGAAACGAAGGTAAATCTACGTTTTACACTTATTCATATTACAAATTTAGAATGATCATCAAACTCTCGATATCTAAATTTTGAATGATAAATTTAAGAAATACACTTTCTCATTTTTGAGCAAAAATAATCATCATTTTATGAAAGGCAAATAAAATAGTAGTGAAAGATTTACTAGCATAGCCTTTTCAGCTTCAGTTTGTTCAGCCGGAGTTTCATCTTTTTCCTGAGGTGGTGCACGTCTTAGTCTGAAATATATTTCTTTGTATTTGCAATTTTTTCATTTGTCAACGATTAGAGGAATAAGTATATTAGAGAATATTTTCTAATATTTCCTTCAACTTTTGTAAACATTTCTATTTTGTTAACTGTTCACATTAGTTTTCATAGTTTGAAAGAAATGCAGCAATCAGATTAGTTTGATTAAATTTTGAAACGAAATTAAACTGCAATTGAAATTTCATTTGGAAGGAAATTTTATCACCATTATATTTAAAAATGCTTCATATGTTTAACAAAATTAAATCAATCTCGAATTCAGTTGTTAGGAAGAAATTCATAATTACAATACCGAAATATGAACTTTTGACATAAAATTATTTAATTCAACTTACTGAGGTGTAGCTTCTGCTCTTTCAGCAGGTGCTTCATCATCTGCAGATGCTGGAGCTGCTGGTGCTTCAGCTTCAGCTGCTTCTTCTTCTTCTTCTTCTACTTCTTCATCTTCCTCCTCCTCAGTACTAAATTGAAATATTCAATGAGAATTTAAAAAAAAAAAAAAAAAAATGAAATGAAAGTTGTGAAAATTAAAATATTTTGACTATTGAAGAAAGTTAAAAGCTAAACTTACATCTCTTCTTCTTCGTCTGCCATTCTCTCTATGCAGTCTTATTTTGATGGATTGAACAAAAGCTATAAAATTATGCAAAAAATAGACAAGGCATTATTGCTATTACCCATAACTATTGTACAACAATACTCAAAGTAAAGTAAAGTTTAGAAAAAAGAAAAATGAAATTTTAAATTGTTACAGAAAATGATGAAGAAATTTCATTTTTGTATGAGAAATAAATAAAAAATATTCAGAATTTAAGCTTAATTAACATACACTCCTCGCAATGATATATAATTTCACTTCTTGCAGAAAAAAAAAAAAAAAAAAAAACTTCGATTTCATACTTTAAAGTTAAACTTTGCCCTAAACTTCATAAAATTTCTAATTGGGCTTACAGGAAAAGTTATATTACAAGTAATTCAAATTAATTTCTAACTAATTTGAATATTATTAGTGTGAATTTTGTAAACTAAGCTAAGCTAATCAAACCAAAAAATATTAGCAACAACTTTACGAATAACTTTTGCTTCGCTAAGTTGCTGTTATTGAACAAAATTGTGGAAAAATTAAGGGGATGATTAGTTGTTTGGCAAAACAGAAGCTTTTAAGAACGGGAATTTTTGTTGGGGAGGGGAAATGATAGCGGGGTGTCTGTGTGCCGGTCTTATACATATATATATATGTATGTGTGTGTGTGTGTGTGTGTGTATGTGTGTATGTGTGTGATTCTGAACTCTCAGGAGAGTACATCGGTTTGTTGGTGAAAAGTTTGAGGGCAGAAAACACAGCTGCTTAACCGACACCTCAGGTGATTTCATCCTCTCTCCCGAGATACTCTTTCTCTGTGTGTGTGTATGTGTGTGTGTATGTGTATGTGTATGTATGTGTGTGTGTGTGTGTGTGTATGCAATCTATCAGCATTGTTCGTATCATTGATAATAATAACTTTATACATGTTTAAAATAATGATAAAAAAAGATTGCTGTGTATGTACGTTCGTATATGCGTGTGTGTATGTGTGTGCGTCCGTGTATGCGTGTGTGTGTGTGTGTGTGTATGTGTATGTGTATGCAAGGTAGATGACGTTGTTTTCTGAGCAGTGAAAAACACTTATTTTGCTTTGCAGCATCAGATCCGATGAAATCCTTCAGAATACTTTGAGCAAATTCACTTTAACAATTATAGTTCAACTGGAAACACACTCCTCCCATCAGTCTGTTAAATTTGAAAGTAATGTTAAAATGAAAATACTACTATATAATATCATCAATAAATGAGAGTGAAACGAAAAAGAAAAGAAAGAAAAAAAAAGCTAAACAGCTACTAATGATAAGCTAAGTTTAATTATTCAATTTTATGATATTGAAATATTTGTAATTCTATCTAATGTAATCATCTTATTGCTTTATAGTTTGTAAAATAAAGATAACATTATCAGTAACACTAATTTGTAAAATAAAGATAACATTATCAGTAACACTAATTTGTAAAATAAAGATAACATTATCAGTAACACTAATTTGTAAAATAAAGATAACATTATCAGTAACACTAATTTGTAAAATAAAGATAACATTATCAGTAACACTAATTTGTAAAATAAAGATAACATTATCAGTAACACTAATTTGTAAAATAAAGATAACATTATCAGTAACACTAATTTGTAAAATAAAGATAACATTATCAGTAACACTAATTTGTAAAATAAAGATAACATTATCAGTAACACTAATTTGTAAAATAAAGATAACATTATCAGTAACACTAATTTGTAAAATAAAGATAACATTATCAGTAACACTAATGTGATCAGTGCTAGCTAAACTAATGAATAAATAAGTAATAAAAAAATCTTATTATTGGCCTTAATATTACTTCAGATTAATCAATGTATCATTAGGATAACTTCGATTTCTTTCCATTATTAAATTGTAACGTTGAAATTGAACTCATTGTATAGATAAACATTAAGTAACATTTCAGAGTATTGTATTCCGGATCGGATCAGGTTATACTCATTGTATAGATGAACATTAAGTAACATTTCAGAGTATTGTATTCCGGATCGGATCAGGTTATACTCATTGAAATTATCCTATACAGTATTGGATACGTTATATTTGTGAAAATTTCTCTTCAAAATTTATTCAAATTTAATTAAATAACGCTGCTTTATTTTTAATTCTCTTTGAAGTCGCACAGAAAAATGATATGATATGATATGATTATTGTTCTATTGATAGATCGTGAGTATGTATGTATGTGTGTGTGTGTGTGTGTTGTATGTTTGTGTGTGGGTAAATTTCATGCCAGCTGTTCCATTCAAGCTTTTCTTATTTCAACAAAATTTACACTCTCTCGTTCGAGAAAATTTGCTACCTGAAGAAGGGGAGTGAATATATTGTTTGAAGATTGAAGGAAAAGTGAACAAATAGCATTTGTTCACTTTTTAATACTTTTAAAAATGGAAACAAAAAGCGCACCTTCTTTTGAGAATTTTTAACATTTCAAAAAAAGCTTTCCGTTTAAATTGTTAAAACTTGTAAAGTTACATTTGAAAAAAACTTTCATTGTTTTTTTTTTTTTTTTTCTTTTTGGGTTTTATTATCAGTAAATTATAAAATCATTCAATTATTACAATTCAAAAACAATTTCGTTAATGATAAGAACAGGTGAATTTGATTGCTGATAAAGAAATATGGTTTATAGTAAGGAAACTTCGATCTGCAAATTATTTATTCATTTCTAACATTGCGATGAATGAAAATAAAATTTTAAATCTTTATGAATTCAAACAAATTTCAAGAAAGATTTCAACTTGATTATAGATTTAAATTTTAATATTTTTCGAATGCATTTGATTTATAATGCCACTATTCAAATTATTTTCCTTAAAAGTAACTTTTTTCTTTTTATTTTTCCGAAAACCATTTTGAATTCAGTTGAAATATTTTTCGGCATTATGTTACTTTCTCAACTTAAAACAGAAATGAAAAGAATAAGGCATAACTAATATTTTCTAATGTGTAATTTCAATGCAGACAGACTGAAACTTCAAAAAATACAATCATACAATTTCTTTTAATTTTAAATAATTTCATTTCATTTCATTCAAATTTTTGCTCAATAAATTTGCAACAAAAGAAAATTACTTTTATGGCATTTTTATTCAATAATATATTTATAATCAACCTTTAATAGCTTTTTATTGGTTAAACAAAGTTAATTCAAATTTCATTTTTGCACTTTTTATATCACTTTATTCACTTCGAAAATTTGATGAAACAAATCCAATCACTGCTTATTTTACTGGAACTTCCAAATACATTATACTATTTGATATCTTTTGCTTATTGATTTCTAATAAAGCACTAATAACTTTTAATTAGATTATTACATTTCAGTTATAATTTTAAATTATAATTTTCAAAAAAAAATTTTTTCCATCTATGATAATAAATTGCGCATTTATAATAATGTAGCAGTAGTTTGAAAGGTTAATTAAGTGAGTTTAATAAGTTTGAAAAGTTAATTGAGTTTAAAAAGTTTGAAAGATTAATTAAGTGAGTTTAATAAGTTTGAAAGATCAATTAAGTAAGTTTAATAAGTTTGAAAGTTGACCTCTTAGCAACACCTGCATAGGTCACATATAAAACAACAGTTCGTGATTCCGATAAATGTTTATGATTTCCGGAAAACATTATCTATAAAGACATATATCATCATAAACAATATACAATATAGATTATGGCAGTTCTTTCATTTTTTGTTTATGACTTTCAAGAAGAAGAAAATTTACAGTTTAAATTTAAATTAGTGGGGCAAAAAATTTTCTCACTGATTTAAATACTTTTATGGTGAAATATTATTATATTAAAAGTTTGCTATCAGTTGGTGCTGAATTTCTAAATAGAAAATTCTTAATCAACATACAGATGCTTAATCATATAAAATTCTTAATTCTTAATCATATAAAATTCTTAATTCTTAATCATATAAAATTCTTAATTCTTAATCATATAAATTTCTTAATTCTTATTCATATAAAATTCTTAATTCTTAATCATATAAAATTCTTAATTCTTAATCAACATACAAATGCTTAATCGAAATTAAAGATTTAGAAAAAAAAAATTTAACATTAAGCTTTCCAAGTTTCATAAATCAAAAGATTTCCACTCAATTTTCAATCATTGCTGTGTTATTAATTGAATTTATGAAAATATGCTAATTTCTAGCCTTAAAGTAATTACTCATATAAGTAACAAATTTTTTCATCTATAATAATAAATGGATCATTTATCCGTCAGCCTTCCGGTTTTTGGTTGTTTTCCATAGGAATGGCTTTTTTTGAACGGTTTCAATTGCATGCACTATTCCGGTTGCTCCTGTTAACCGGTATTAAAGAACTGAAATAGATTCTGTCTCACATTGGCTATGCTAAATGCTGTAGAAATTCTTTAGTATTTATTTGAAAATTTTTAGAATTTTAGGATTAATCTCATATTCATAAGCATTCATTTCAAATATCTGATGATAAAATGATAAGGAAAATGAATGGATGAATAATAGCAAACTGTTCTTTAGTATTTTGTTTGTAAATTATTTCATTTCTTATTCATCATAAAAAAAAAATAATTTTTAAAAACTTTTCTGTCAACTTTTCATAAATTACTCTAAGCACATTTTGTCTTACCTACTCCTCTTCTGAAGTGAATATTTCAAATCAATCATCTTTTATTAATTTTTTCAAAAATTTATGTGATTACGTGAATGACACGTAAATTATACATTTTATCCTTTTGTCTCATAAAGTAAAAGTTAAAAATATCGATTAGTTTAATGTTATTGAACGATTTTACTTCGAAACTTTTGATAGTTCTCAAGTTGATTGTGTACAAAAGTTAATTAATAATTTCTTTTTTTTTTTTTTAATTTAATAATTAGTTAATAATTTTCAGTGATTGCTGCTTCTAACCCAAAATTCATAATGTGTGGACAGAAGGTAGAAAATTTTAAATGAATATTGTCAACAATAACAATTTTATTGTAGCAGCAAATTTTACATATTTTTAAATTCCTTTCTCAAAATAACTTCAAAATATACTAATTCGAACGAATTTATTATTTTTTTTTATTTTCTTACACTGAAAATAAAATAAAAATGACACATTTTAAATGGTTTCAAAAGCGCATTTGTCAAAGCCAGCGCAATTGTCTTTTTCTTTTTTTTTTTTTTTTTTTTTTAAAGAATTATATATATTGTTGGTGGGCAGTGGATATCATTGATGTATCCAAAAGTCCAATTCTTTATCAAAATGGTAAATCTGTGATGATCGAAAATAACATTAAAAAATTATGCAGTGAAACTAAAGAAGGTCGATATGGAATTTCATATGTTGATATTAAAATATTATCTAATAATGAGTAAGTTTTTAAGTGAAATATTTGCCTAACTGAAAATTTTCCACTGAAAAATTACCCACAAACTTTTTTGTTTACATTTAACAACCATTGATAGTATGAAAAATATAATTTACTATCAATATCAAAAAAAAAAAAAAAAAAAAATCAAATCAAAATATATTCTCTTTTCAATTTCCATTTTACTTTTAATAATTTTGAATTTAATTATAGATCTATAGATTCTCTTTCTGAAGTGTCTTATTATTGTTGCAATAATTGTACAACATATAAGGTATGTAAAAGAATTATTTATTGTAATATTAACATTAGAATTTTTTGTGTTTTACTTTTAGGAATATTTTGAATGCTAAAATTTACTGAAATTTTTATATTACTAAAATTTACTAAAATTTTTATACTTATAAAAGCATATACGGAAGAATTATTTGTCAGACATCAGAGCTCATTTTCTAATTCAGTATACTCTTAAAAGTAAATCACTAACTTATTCCACTTCAACATTTTGTTTAAATTTATAAAAATTTTCAATTTCTTATTTTTATGTTATGAATTAAAAGATTTGCTGAATAACTTTTTTTTGCACAACTACTGATCTGCAATTCATTTTTTTTTTCTTTGTATTAGAAAATTTATGGTAATTTACAATGCAAATAATTCAGTTTACTGATTAATATGTTTACTAATTTCAATTCAATAATTGCTTAATTAAATTCAATATAATTCCAATTCAATAATTGCTTAATTAAATTCAATATAATTCCAATTCAATAATTGCTTAATTAAATTCAATATAATTCCAATTCAATAATT
Organism: Brugia malayi; assembly: GCF_000002995.4. Lineage (NCBI taxonomy): Eukaryota > Metazoa > Nematoda > Chromadorea > Rhabditida > Onchocercidae > Brugia > Brugia malayi. The sequence goes on along the minus strand of NW_025062476.1, from coordinate 2,136,384 downwards.
GCTTAATTAAATTCGATATAATTCCAATTTAATAATTGCTTAATTAAATTCAATATAATTCCAATTTAATAATTGCTTAATTAAATTCAATATAATTCCAATTTAATAATTGCTTAATTAAATTCAATATAATTCCAATTTAATAATTGCTTAATTAAATTCAATATAATTCCAATTTAATAATTGCTTAATTAAATTCAATATAATTCCAATTTAACAATTGCTTAATTAAATTCAATATAATTCCAATTTAATAATTGCTTAATTAAATTCAATATAATTCCAATTTAATAATTGCTTAATTAAATTCAATATAATTCCAATTTAATAATTGCTTAATTAAATTCAATATAATTCCAATTTAATAATTGCTTAATTAAATTCAATATAATTCCAATTTAATAATTGCTTAATTAAATTCAATATAATTCCAATTTAATAATTGCTTAATTAAATTCAATATAATTCCAATTTAATAATTGCTTAATTAAATTCAATATAATTCCAATTTAATAATTGCTTAATTAAATTCAATATAATTCCAATTTAATAATTGCTTAATTAAATTCAATATAATTCCAATTTAATAATTGCTTAATTAAATTCGATATAATTCCAATTTAATAATTGCTTAATTAAATTCAATATAATTCCAATTCAATAATTGCTTAATTAAATTCAATATAATTCCAATTCAATAATTGCTTAATTAAATTCGATATAATTCCAATTTAATAATTGCTTAATTAAATTCGATATAATTCCAATTTAATAATTGCTTAATTAAATTCAATATAATTCCAATTTAACAATTGCTTAATTAAATTCAATATAATTCCAATTCATTAATTGCTTAATTAAAAGTGTAGGGATACTCTGACAACAGAAAAATTGAAGATTTATTGGATAATTACTATAAAAGACAATTGGAACCATTAACTGACAGTGACAGATATTGTTTTAACATTAATGGTGACAAAAAGGTATGTGTAAAATATTAAATATTACTGAAACTTTTTTCTTACTAATTTTTATAGTTTTAACATTTTCTTCTTTTTTTTCCTTTTTTTTTTTGTTTGCAAATAATAATTTATGTTTACTGATTAATCACTTAAATTACTTCATTATTTGATTTGATCAAACTTTGAGCAAAAATTTTTGAAAATTAATTTTCTCTCTCATATTTTAGAGTTATTATTTAATAAATGCTTACTTTATAAAAAAAAAAAAGAATTATTTTAGAAGAATATAGTAGACGATGAACCATGCATACTTATTTTTAATGTCAACAGCGAGATGAAAATTTATAGCGGTCCGATGCTTTGGAATCAAATTGATATATTCGTATCATATCCGAGTCATGATTTTGTCAGTGAAAATTTACTTTTGTATCATACATCAAATATGAGATTTGAAATGATTAAGCAGCAGCAGTGACCTATGACCTATCCTATAAAAATTCAGAAAGATCAAATTGATGATTGTATGAGATATGTTATGTTCAAATTACTGCATATTAATATTATAACTTCAAACCAAAAAAAAAAAAAAAAAGTGGGTTGAAAGAATAGAAATATTGATAGGCGCAATTGTCTTAATGTACTATACATAACATTATTGCTAAAAATAGAAAGTATAAAAGTGGTAACAAATTCTAAAATTATTATACTTCCTTTTTTTTTTTTTTTTTTTTTTTTCTTTAATCTTCAATGAATATCGTCGATTTATAATTTTTAATTTTGATTTATTTTTTAGGAAACTTTAGTAACATTATTTCGAAATGGTAAAGTTTGTGATTTTAATGGTACATTAGGTATTGGTGATGGTGAATGTTTGAAATTGGTATCGCAGGAAGCATATTTTATAATATGTTGCTGTTGGAGTAATCCATTTGATTGTACTTATGATCCAAAACGAAAAAATTTGATTAAAAAGAATAAAAAAATTTGGCTCGAAATAGCTAAAAGTAGTAATCCAGCAATTACACTTCACACTCAAACGATAGCAATTAGCCAAAAAGATATCATATGGTCATATCATGATTTCATCTATAGTTTACCTTCTAAAGGTAATACTTTCTTCTTCTTGTTTAATTTAATTTGATTCAATTTAATTCTTTTTCTCTTTTGTTATTTCAAATTTCAAACATATATACCAAAAAAAAAAAACATTCAAGAATAAGCAGAAAAAAAAAAAAAGGAATTTTTTAAAATTTAAATTTTATATCCTCTACCAGTTTTTTTTTTTTTTTTTTCATTTCTTCATAACTTTTAATTTATGAATTACCTTTTTTATCAATCATCTAATTAACAATCTTCTTTTTTTTTTTTCTACCAATAAAAAAAAAAATACATATAAGTTGCATAATTGCAGTTGCATGCATGAATTTGCATATTTTGCACAATTATTTTATGTTCAGCACTAACCAATTTTTAAATTTAAAACATAAACTTTATTTTCTACCTTCAAAATTCATACAATTTCTAATTTAAAAAAAAAGTTTTTTTACAGAATCAAATGGAACAGATATCATTCCGGGATTAAATGAACCACATTATTACTGTTCCCAATTACTTTCTTATACAGAATCAGAAGATATTATCAATTCATCGATACGTTGGACTAAATTACAAATTAAAGATCTTCCTTTAAGATATCGATTCTGCAAACTTTCTTTTGCAATTCTATTTCAAAATAATGTAGCAAAAAGGTTTGCATAGATATTTAATAACCAATAAAGTATTAAATTACTTACTTTCAATGAAGAAATTTATTTTCTTTGATTAGAAATGAAATAAATAGGTATTATAGCATGAATGAATGAATGAATGAATCATACTATTATAATAATTATTATTATTAAGATTAGAATAGATGAATCATCAAAAAAGATAGCAAAGATTTTGATCAGTGATTTAAATAATGTACGAAAGGAGCAACGATTAGATAAATTAATTATTTGAAGAATTTCGTGCAAGTTTTTAGTGTTGCAAATTTTTGCATATTGATAATTAATTAAGTTCAAAATGACAACGATCATTTATTTAGAAAGTAGGTTAGACATCAAATGATTATTTCATTAGGTTTATTTATTTATTTATTTATTTTTTTCTTAACGAAATTTGAAAGAGTAAACAACTAAATAATTGCATAACAAAGGATATGTATGTGTTGCATGGAAAAGTTAATTAAAAATTTAATCTAATTTGAATTTAAATTTATTACTGATATTCGAGTTCAGTTGAAGGTAAAATATTAATTTCAAAATAATGTAAAATAGTAAATAAGTTACATTAGAATCATAGTATTCTAAATGATATAAAGATACTTCTGATAATAATAATTGATAATACTTTGTTATCATGATAGTAGCACTACAACAATTTAAATCAAAAAAAAAATAGATGAAACATACAACTAATTCATATCAAAGTATTTTCAGTTAAATCATTTGACATTTGAAAATTTAAATTTCTAAATGATCAACTTTTGATAATATCGTTCAAATGCTTCAACTATACATTACTGGAAGAAGAATTGAAATGAAAATTGAGAAATCGTTTATTAATAATTTAATATTATCATGATATTCAGGATTCGGTACAAAGTTGGACCGGATTTTGAAAAGAAATGTAAAATAACACGATGCAAACATAACTATCCGGAATGTTTAGCTGATACATTACGAGCAAAAACAGTGCTAATCAAATCATCGTGTTGCTGTGCTAGCAATTTATGTAGCACTTGGCTGGAATATCGTGATTATGAAGCATTAACCATAAAATCAAAATATTTTACCACGTATCAACATTTTTAAATTCATCATGATTCGTGAGATTGATTTAATAATCGTGATTCTTGAGTTTGATTTAATATCTTTAAATTAATCATAATTTTTGGGTTTGATTTAATATTTTTAAATTCATCATGATTCTTGGGATTGATTTAATAATCGTGATTCTTAAGTTTGATTTGATATCTTTAAATTAATCATAATTTTTGAGTTTAATTTAATATTTTTCAATCAATCATGATTCTTGAGTTTAATTTAATATCTTTAAATTTATCATGATTCTTTTAGTTTAATTCAATATCTTTAAAATTATCATGATTATTGAGTTTAATTTAATATCTTTAAATTCATCATGATTCTTAAGCTTGATTTAAATTTAATTTTAAATGCCACTATATTAGTTTCATGAAAAATTACTTTTTTCACTAAGTGTTATATTTAGTAGAGAGGTAAAAAAAAAAATGAAATAAGGATTAAAAAATAAATAAATAAATAATTATATAATTGAAAGATAGCAAATAAATAGCAAAACATTAATTTAATTCAAATTCAAATTTTTTCTATTATTTCTAACAAAAATATGCATCATTAATAAATACATTTTAAATGTCATTTAATAATTAAATTTCCTTTTTTTTTTTTTTCAGTCTTTTCAATTTTATATTTAATAGAGAGGTAAAAAAAAAATAATAAAATAAATAAATAAATAAATAAATAAATGATTGAAAGATAGCAAATAAATAGCAAAACATTAATTTAATTCAAATTCAAATTTTTTCTATTATTTCTAACAAAAATATGCATCATTAATAAATACATTTTAAATGTCATTTAATAATTAAATTTCCTTTTTTTTTTTTCAGTCTTTTCAATTTTATATTTAATAGAGAGGTAAAAAAAAATAATAAAATAAATAAATAAATAAATAAATGATTGAAAGATAGCAAATAAATAGCAAAACATTAATTTAATTCAAATTCAAATTTTTTCTATTATTTCTAACAAAAATATGCATCATTAATAAATACATTTTAAATGTCATTTAATAATTAAATTTCCTTTTTTTTTTTTTTCAGTCTTTTCAATTTTATATTTAATAGAGAGGTAAAAAAAAATAATAAAATAAATAAATAAATAAATAAATGATTGAAAGATAGCAAATAAATAGCAAAACATTAATTTAATTCAAATTCAAATTTTTTCTATTATTTCTAACAAAAATATGCATCATTAATAAATACATTTTAAATGTCATTTAATAATTAAATTTCCTTTTTTTTTTTTTTTTCAGTCTTTTCAATTTTATATTTAATAGAGAGGTAAAAAAAAATAATAAAATAAATAAATAAATAAATAAATGATTGAAAGATAGCAAATAAATAGCAAAACATTAATTTAATTCAAATTCAAATTTTTTCTATTATTTCTAACAAAAATATGCATCATTAATAAATACATTTTAAATGTCATTTAATAATTAAATTTCCTTTTTTTTTTTTTCAGTCTTTTCAATTTTATATTTAATAGAGAGGTAAAAAAAAATAATAAAATAAATAAATAAATAAATAAATGATTGAAAGATAGCAAATAAATAGCAAAACATTAATTTAATTCAAATTCAAATTTTTTCTATTATTTCTAACAAAAATATGCATCATTAATAAATACATTTTAAATGTCATTTAATAATTAAATTTCCTTTTTTTTTTTTTTCAGTCTTTTCAATTCATGCTATCAACAATTAACAACATATTTGCAAGCTTCATTATTTGGAACTAATAAATGTGTGAGAAATATTGATTTTCGACTTCAAGAAGAGATACCTATGGATGAACGTAATTTAATCTTTCATAAACTTGCTGAAAATGCTGTACTACTCGGTGACAGGTAAAATTCATTTTGAATTTTGAATTTTGCTTCAAAAATTTGGGAATATTTAAAAATTGAATTAATGCATGCAAATAATTTAATCTCATTAATTTGTAACTCTTAAAAATTTTTTTTCTTTTTTTGTTTAAGCAAATTATAGTAAAATGTTATCATTTTTGTTTAATTTAATTCATATGATACAATTGTTGTTTTAAAATTTTGTTAATCATAAATATAGCTAAATAAGTAAATATGAAAAAAGAGGAAATTTTAGAATTTCAGAAATTTCTTTTTTTTTTTGCTCTCATCAGATTTATTTTTACTTGGTTTTGTTTTAGTTGAGAAAAAAAGATTGGCGAGTGTAAGGTTTAGTGGATAATTAGAAAATGATAAATAAGTAAAATTAATTTTATATGATTTTTCTTTTCATATTTTAAATTATTTATTCAATTGTCAAAAATTACATATAGCTTTTATTGAATAAAATATATAAATGTTAAGTAAATGAATTGTTATTATGAAAATTTAAGTTTAAACTCTTACTTTTACCCATCGATTTTACTTATTTCAATATTTATTTATTTCACAAAATTGATTGTTTCAAAGTTTTAAACAAATTTTTATGTGACTTATAGACTATAATTTTTAAAATTGACTTGCCAGTTATAGTAAGAAATTTATAGCAAATTTTTTTCTTATCTTCTAATTTTATTTGTTAAGATGATTTTTGATAAGTATTTACATCTTTTTTATCATTAAAAAATTTATATTGATTAGCCATTAAAGAAGTTTAGTTATTAATTTTTGGACATAATTGGCGCAGTTTTGAAAAATAAAATCCACAAAAAAAACATTTGGATAAAAATGAAATTAATGAAAATTCTAGAAAATAATCATTTGTTCTATTCTTGTTTATGACTAATCATAGTTTTGCTTTAGTTATAATTTTTCAAATTTACACATTAAACCATTAACAGCACTTGAGAAATGATCAATTTCTAAAAGAGAAAACTAAATTCTTTAATTACTGTGGTAAAATTAAAAATGATAAAGTAGATGATGTCATTGTAAATTTTTGAGGTATTCAGGATTTTATAAATTTTTAACTTCTAATTTACAGTGCGTTTTTTAGATTTATAATTTAGATGATTTCAAATGAACTGTGACACTTTTGCAGCTAGAAATGGGACAAACAAATTTATATTATTCATATTTTTAATTGCTAATAATTTATTGGGAAAATTTCTTTTTCTACTCTCTTAATGGAATTTATATTTAACTTAGGGAAGAGATGGGTAGTTAGGATAACGTATGTCTATTTAAATTAAAATAAAACAAACTATTTAAATTATGACTATTTAAATTAAAATAAGGCAAACTATTTAAATTATAACTATTTAAATTAAAATAAGGCAAACTATTTAAATTATGACTATTTAAATTAAAATACGGCAAACTATTTAAATTATGACTATTTAAATTAAAATACGGCAAACTATTTAAATTATGACTATTTAAATTAAAATAAGGCAAACTATTTAAATTATGACTATTTAAATTAAAATACGGCAAACTATTTAAATTATGACTATTTAAATTAAAATACGGCAAACTATTTAAATTATGACTATTAAAATTAAAATAAGGCAAACTATTTAAATTAAAATAAGGCAAACTATTTAAATTATGACTATTTAAATTAAAATAAGGAAAACATACAAATACAAAAAAGAAAAATGTTCTATCAAAAAGATGAACCAACAGTTTTGAACTTATATGAGGATGAATGATATGTTAGCGATAACAAAGATTTTGTAAAGAGGAAAGAAAGCAATAAGATATATTACCTTATTGAATTTCCACTTCCACTTTAATGTCACCTATCATGTCGCAGAGTTTATTTTCATTCCAGGAGAAATCTGTCATGTGCTATTTACCATATACATACACTGAAAGACCCATACTGTCATTTGAGAAGAAATTATGAAAGCGAAAGGACAATCTTCCAATATCGCAGTTGTAAATGTAATTGGAAAACAGAAACCTTAGAATCAGTAAGTTCCATCATCAGTTAATTACTTAAATATGCAGAATGTAATGCAACAATAATGCTAAGCAAATAAGGTACCATGAAAATATCTCTTAATGTTTCATCAAAATTCTTAATGATAACATTACAATTATTTGAATTCTCAATGATAACATAACAATTATTTTAATTCTTAATTATAAATTATTTTAATTCTTAATTTAATTATAAAATAACAATTATTTGAATTCTTGATGATAACAGTACAATTACAATATGTCATATATTCTTTTTAAAATACTAAATTGCTTCCAGTTGTATATTTAATATTTATGATATTTGCAAGTATGCTCAATTCAGAACCAATGTGATGCCGGAATTACTTCTGAATTGCTATTAAAGACAAAGGACCGGAATCGGCCAACCTGTTTTTTTACCTCTTTTACTGGTCATGAGCCTTTATTTATTTCTGGACAAGAAATTACTTTAAAAGAAGGTTTTAAACAGGTATTATAACTAATAATGTTATTGTTATTAACAAAAGAAAAAAAAAAAAAAAAGATAAGATAATAATAATGAAGAAGGTATAAAATTTAGGAAGAAAAAGTAAGTTTCATTTAAAAATTTATCACAATAATAATTTTTATTTGCACCAAGGAAACCGAAGAAATGCCAATTTGTGCAACATCTTTATTAATCGGCAATTATGGTGTATTTTATCGATTTTACAAATTACGCTACTCTCGATTTAAAGATGAAATTGCATCGAGAAAGCGTTTTATTGTAACTAAAAAAGAGAATTATACAACTTATACAACATTATGTCGATCTAATGAAACCAATCCATGCAATAGTATGTCTATTCTAATTTATAAAAAAGTATTAATAAATTGAAATGACAAATGGATTAATTTAAGCTAACATTAAATTTTACATACTAAGGAAAAGTATGATTTGCAGATTTGATGGATTTGATAAGATATCAGTTAAGGTATTCAGTATATTATCATTCTAAAACAAAAAAACCACAAACTTATCATCAATGTGTTATTGCTAAAAAAACAGAAACAATCGTTGAAAAATGTTGGTCAACAGCTGGCTGCTTCATTTTTCGTTATCTTAGTTCAACAGAAAAATTGGTTGGTAAAGAAAAAAATAATTGAGATTTTATGAATAAAGATTAAAATTAAAAAGATTAAAATCAAGATTAAAATTTTTGATTTTATAAAAATTAACTATGAAATTCAAAAGAATTTTTTTTTTTTTGATTTTGAAAATCTTTCATTTCATCTTATATTCTATTCCTTACTTAAAGTAAAATCTATCTACTTATATGTCATCATCATCATCATCATCATAAGTACAATCACATACTATTATTTCATGAATAATCATTTCAAATGATCAAAATAATAATATTGTAATTTCTGACATATATTCCAAAAATAAATAAATAAAATATAAAATCTTGATAGGATAATGAAATACATTTATCAACATAATCCGATCCAATAATCATTTTAGGTTGGTTGCGCAGATAAAATACCATCATTAATTGAAGCATCACCAAGTTTATCACCTCTGATGTGGTGTGTTGAGAAGATTTATCAAAAGGAGAAATACAGATGTAGAGCTTTTAAAGGAACAACAAATTTAATAATAAGTGGAACTTTATGCTGCTGTTATAAGGATTGCTTCATCATGTTTGTCTTATTTTTTTAAGCACTATTTTTTTTTTTCTCTTTCTTCCTTTCAAATAAAAATAGAAAAAGAAAAGAAAGATGTAAACAGACAAAAATAGGCATTGATAATTTGAGAATAACAAAAGTAAACAGTACTGGAATGAAAATGAAATTAGCAATTATTATCAGTAAATAAGGAATGATCAAACAATTGAGATGATTCAATTTGAGTCAAATCTTATATTATTTATCACTATGATAATTCTAGGTAATATTCAAGATAACGCTGTTAAATGATTAATTTCAATCACTTATCACCTTCATCAGAAATGCTTTATTTCTTTAGCACAAAGAAATAAAGCTTTCGCTTTTAAGCCTCAGTTAACTAATCTATTTATTATCATAGCCAATACTGTATCTAAATTAGATAAATCACAAGGTACAAACTTTGTCTGCTAATTTTTCTGCAAAACATTTTGCAATTTAAATTTTAGGATGGATGAAGATGAATATGGTTTCAATCCTTTCGAAGGTGTATTAACAAGTTGAGATATCTGTTTATTCTAACAATTATAATTTCACACTTTCTTTTTTTTCCAGTTAATTGTATTAGCAAACTTTGTTTCCATAAAAACTTTCAGAAAAATAAAAAAAAAAAAAATAAAAATAAAAGTGTTCAGTGTTGAACAGTCATTATTTAGTTTAAATGCAAAAGATACAGCAACGGAAACATACCATCTCAATCCATTATTACTATCTACAGAAACAGAAACAGTTCTTTGCATTCTACATTTCAGATTCAAATTAGATTACTGTCAAATCATATTCAAAGTAATACTTCGTATAGGTCAAGGGAATAAACTAAAGAGCTTTTATTAAGAAAACCTACCTAATATTCATATAACCATGTAAGTTTACAAATAATTTCTTGAGGACAAATTTCAGAATGCAGAAATTGCTTGTAGCTCTAGGCACCTTAACCATTAAAGGATCTATCGAAAAGTGACAAATAACACTGAAATATAAATAGCATTAAACAAGATCAAATTTAAAAAATTTTTATTTAAAAGTTGAATGTTATGTTGCATGAGGCCAAACAGCTTTAGAAGATATCTATAATCAAGAAATCTATAAATCTATAATCAAGCTGAATGAAAATGAAATAATTTTGAATAAAAATTGAGGAAGCAAAAAAAAAAAAAAAAAAAAGATTAAAAACAAAGAAAACGATCAAAAATAGCCAAGCAGACACTAAGAAGATCATAGATACGAAATATGCAAAAAGCTTGCATATAAAAAGTAAAAATAATATAGACAAATGTCAAATGTCATTTGATATATTTTTGAAAGTCTGAAAGCACACAATACTGAAAACATTCTATAAATTTAGCAAGAAATTTACATATCTCAAAGAAAGTAGAATTTCTCAAAACTTTACAAATTCTGGAACACAAATTAAAATTATTTTATGGCTACTACCTGCATTAATTCAAATATATCCGTAAAATATAGCAGTCTGGACAATAAAAGAAAAACAAAATTCAAGACTGAAACGGAAGAAGTGAAATGGATGAAAAAACACCAATAAAGCACAATTTCAAAATACAATAAAAATATAAACCTACAAAAAACTTCATAAAATTTTGCATCACTCGATTAAATAAATTGTCTACATATTTCCTCGATAGGATGAAAGAAAAATCCCTATGTCATAAAGCTAGATTCCAAGATGAGATAACCAAATTACTCAACAATTATAACCACCATTTAAAAGTTCATTACCACTCATTACAGGAACGATCAGATCGTCCATATTTGGACAGACCAAATTTTTCTCTAACAATAAACGAAGCTTATTTTCAATCCAGCTTGAAACAGTACTCATATCCACCAATCTATCGCCGACTTGTGGAACACTTCTGATAGAAAGTTCCGGCGGAGTACGGAATGCATACCTGAAATTATCAATCTAAAGATCCTGAAAGTAAACATTACAGATGAGATTCAACAAAAATTAAACTGCTAACCTGATGAATAAGAATACTTACCAGAGTCTATCAGAAGGAGGTGGTGGAATATTAATTGTCATAGTGCCTTCTAAGCGTATTACATCAACATTTAGTAATAAACGAGTCGATGATATACCCTCCATCATCTAAATTGCAATAAATACTTTCAGTGTAGTAGTTCCAAGTTCGCCTACTGGAAACAAGAGAATCATGAACGTAGATAAATGACGAAGGAAAAAAGGAAAGTCTCGAATGTTTACTGTTCGGAAAAATAGTACATTAAGTATAACAGATAATAAATACGATATACTATATTAAAAAAAAAAAAAATTGAAACTAGAAATGGAAAAGTTATTAACTAACTTGAGCCTACACGCAGAAAAAAAAAAAACCTTTTTTACAGGTCGGAATTCGGAAGCACCTTGGAATATATTACTGCTAGCTATTTTATCGACCACGTTCAGTAATTTTTTGCCTGTACTTTCCTTGACAACCTGAGTCCTGCAAAACATAGATTTTAAAACAGTATGTGTAATCTAGCCGATACTATAGGAATTGATATTACTAATAACAGATCTAATCTTGATATTCCGAAAAAAAAAAAAAAAAAAAACAACTAACTTCTCCATTTTTGAGCCAAAATCTTCATCTGGACTATTTTCGGGTGATTCTGGCAAATCAGAGTCAGAATAGTGATGAATCCGTATCGGGGTCTTTTTTTTGCTAACCTGAAGTCAAAAAACTGCTTCATTTAATTTAATACTATCTGAACATTCAAATGCGATATGAAATTAAAACAATACCTCTCTGCACACTCCATTCTTGTGCATGCCCTCTTTCAATTTCATTAAATTAACTTTTGTTTCCAATGTCAAATGTATTTTACCGCGATACTTCAACTAAAACAAAAATATATTTCTAACTGCAACGTTATTGATATACTTTTAGTTCTTCCACAGATAATTAAAATTTAGTTCAGTAGCATTTTTCAATAAAAAATTACTGAACATAAGTGGATATGCAGAAATTCGCCAATGTCTATATTTACAATTGGATTTCTCACTCGCATCACTAGAATTACAATTAAATTTCATCGGTAGAGTAGAATACCTCAAAATCGATCCAAAGCCCCCAATCATCTAGAACAGGTGAGTGGACAGCAACAATTTCAGGTGGCGTAGTGCCTAAATCCAAATTTGAAAGTTCCAGAGTTTCGATAAAGTATGGCAACTGAAAGCAAACAGCAAAACTATTTAAACGAACATAAAAAGAAAAAAAAAAACCTTAATTACCAAAAATACCAATTTTAAATTCCAACTGAAGTGGGAATTTTTATAGAATCAAAACCAGTCAGAAAAACGAACATTTAAGCAGTTCTTTTTACACCAATCCTTAGTTTGGTTTTAATAAATTCATCTAACTCAATTTTTGTGGCTTTTTTGATTTCCCTTTCCAATTTTTTTGCAGTAATTTCAAAAATATAGTAAGCAATTCACAATGATTAGCGTACAAAATATATTAATTTTCAACAAACAGTTTTCAATACCGTACACTTCACATAAAAAATATTTTGGAGGGATCGTAAACTAACATTAAGAGTAGCTAATTTAGATTGAATTTTGTTTTGCACCTGCTTGCACCAATATGCATCTCGACAAAAATCATAAAATATTCTGAAATATATTTTTCAAGTTTGATTGAGCTATCAGAAATAATCACTTTCTTGGAAATACTTTTTTACGTCATATACAGATATTTATAATAAAATGATTAATAATGTCAAAGAATCGAATGCCACAAAAAGAGATCAAACTCGAACCTAGCAGCTAAAGCATTTACAGACATAACAAGCTGTGGGCTAGTATCAGCTTTTCCAGGATACCATTTGTTGCGTCCCAAATCCATATATACAACATTGCCATCGGTTTGCTTCTTGTTTTCCCCGTGTAAAGTTTTAAGAACTTCATCAATACATCTAGATAGGAATGGAAACAGTTAGATTTCCAAAAAAAAAGTCAAAAAGTCACAAAAAAAAAAAATTCACTTTAAAAAATTTAAAAAAGTATAAAAGATTCATACTTATTGAACTGCACACGATTGCTGATGTAAAGAAAATACTCCAAACTCAATTTCAACGAATCTGGATTCACAGCTGATAGCGGAAGTGAAAACCGACGATCTGGTAAAACTTCCTTCACGTCACTTCTTAGAAGCTGTAACACTATTTTTTTATATTGACTGTTCTATTCAATCCTTTATTATAGCCAGTTATATAACAATCTTTTCAGAAATGGATCATTTACAGAACTATCTATTCGTCAACTGATCTGCATCCATATAAATCAAGATTATTTTTTCGGCCGTTCGGGCTGTTTGGCTTTATTCAGTTGAAACTCTCAAATCTTGATTATTGTTAGAAATTACTTCTTCCATTTTATCTAGTCATATAACGATCAAACTAGGTTTTACAAGGATGTTTATAAATTCAAAACAAAAAAATTGTCTAAATTGACCGTTGCTTCTGCATCTGCAGTTCCCGTACTGCACTGACTGCATGCTTCTCGTAATCTATAATAATTTAATCATGGCATTTGAAGTAATGGAAATATCTATCAATTCGCTGTATTATTACCAGAAAAGCTGTCTGGTAAAATATGAAACTTAAAATATTCCAGAGTGTCCAAATACACTACTAGCAGTACTGGACAAACATAGGTGCATGTCAGCTCTCATGCAATTTCCGTAATACTCTCTACTCTTATAACAAGTGATAATCACATATGTATATATATTTTAAAACTATAAAAACTACATTTTTTAAAGCTATAATACAATTTTTTAAAGTTATAAGCGATATTAAAAGCAGTGAAAATTACCGGTGAAACCAGCGTTCTTTTTCCCTAGCACTACGAACAAAGAAGTACAGACTTCGACTTCTGCTTAAACCTTTGCTGCGATTATTCCCAAAAGCAACAGAACATGAACTAATATTTTCTGGATTTTCTTCGCCACTTTCTGAACAAGGCATATATTCTGCAAAAAAACAATATTATTTCAAAATACATGGACTTCAGCAAATTATGCACTTCTCTTTTAATTCAACAAAGTTCAACCTAGAAAACTACTAAACGCTTGAAAAAAAAAAAAAGCTTAAAAATGTCAAAACATGTTAATGCATAGATGAAGCAGTTCAATCTGACTAATATTAGAAGGTTCAACAATTGTTTATAGTAATAGTATGGTCAAATGATTATGCAATCAGGTCGATGCATAGATATGCTATATACACAGCAGCATTGTTACCAAGCATTTTAATTGATTAGACAGGTCACCTAGAATATAATATCTATCTATAGAGGAATATTAAGAGCAGAAAAAAAGACATACGCGAATTTTCATCTAAGTTTTCCTGTGAAGGATGTTTCATATCATTCTTATACATTGTTTTTATTGATTCTGGTGATCTTAAAACGAACATTCATGCAATAAGCATAGAAATATTGTTGCAAGGAAATGGCATTGAAAACAACTGACCAAAAAAACATAAATAGTAAGTACGTGATTGGCTTTTATAAATTATAAAATTATAAGTAACAATTAGCTCTACCATGCGTCATGTGAAAAGAGTAAACTGAAAAGTTGTAAGAGTTTGAATAAAATCTAATAAATTTAGTTTAATTTAATATTGAGTACCCTAAGAATCACAAAAAGCATTATACATTATATAAAGCATTAGATCATTATATAATTTATAAAACCTACAATTTAAGGACCTCAACTTTTCCTGCTAATAAATCATCAACCTTATTTTCTTTCTTCTCTTTTCAACTAGCTTCCATTCATTGTTATCACATTCTTCGCCGCTGGATGATGCAGATTTCACTAATTCGATTGTTTCATTCACAGAAAGTGACCTTCGAAGTAATGGAAACGTCGATATTTCGCTATCTCTAGAAGCTAAGCGAATATGTATAGGATACTTACGACTCCACCACCGTCTTTTTGCCAAACGTTTAGGTCGCAACGTGACCTAAACATATGAATTTGAACCATCCGCCAAGAATAATAAAGGAAATATAAACCGAATTTATAAAAATATTCACATTACCATGGCTCCTGTTAAATTGTATATACTTTGACTCGAAATTGTTGGTTCTGCCTCTGTTAATGTTGGATCAGTGTGAAAAGCATGCTTGAGCACAGCTCGTTCCGGTCGTGAAATGCGCAGTAAATTACCATCAAGACGTACAAGCACCGTCTGAGCATTATTTACATGATAAGTCGAAGAATCGTACTTTCCACGAAGTTCATTCATCCAGCCCTATACAAGTCACCTTATTTTTTTTTGTAAATAATCCCAGAATAAAATTATCACAAAGTCGCTACCAGCATAACAAAACATTGTTAAGAATTGCCAATTGCTAACTAAACAGTTGCTTAATATGGAAAAAAACTGATGAAACAAGCTATGTGCTAACTACAGCTCTGCGAGAAAGACTAGGAAAAAAAAAAACTTAAGCAACATCACAATCGGTAGACACCTGGTGAATCAGTTCTATTAATTTCAGTAAATTGATCTATTTACTAGATCAATACGAAATTATTTTAACCGTAAAATGCGCGTAGTAAAACATAAAATGGAATTTGTACTAAAAAATATGCTATCAAACATGAACTATAGTAATAAACAATCGAAGACGGATAATAGGACCACAATAAATGAGAAAACGCAAAAAAGAAAAATCGACAAAAATGTTGTTAATTAAGCGGTCACTAGTCAAACAGAAACAAATAAAATGAAAGAAAAAACATCTCACATGAAGTCAGTGAATATACATACAAAAGAAATAATGAAGAGCCAACCTTATAAACTTTGTTTCGTGATGTTTTCTGTTCCTTAAACTCGTCCAATATATTCAAAACAACATCGCTATGTACAGGATGATTCTCATTCACTGGTCCAGATACAAAAAAATATAGAAAGCACAGAAAGGACATGTACAAACCCCAAAGAAAACCACTTATAAAACCTGAAAAAAACAAATTAATGCAAGAATTGAAACACATGTAAATCTCAAAAATCATTCCTACAATTCCTGGAATTTTCGGGAATTCTAAAGTGCTATAAGAATAAATGCATATAGAAAAACATTTTTATTCATTCTCAAAGAGATATATAATCAGACGATATATTACCTAACAATGGAAATTAAATTAAAAATAAATAAGCAAACCAGGAGAAAGAATCGAGAGTGCAAGAAGTAGAAACGAAGAAAGGACGCGATGTCGTAAAAAAGGCAAAATTTGATGCCTGAAATGACAAATTAGTGATTCCAGTTCGTATAAATGTAATAATGCATATTATGTTTATTCTTACAATAATATCCTGGGCTTGTCACATCCTCGTTGCAGGCATATTTCCGCTATCAGTGGACGGTATAACATAAATTTGGTAAAAAAGACCTCAGTCATTAGCCGCTACGCCATTTAGCTTAATCTTTTGTTAGCTGAATTGCTGTTAATCCATAACATAACAATTTAACCATATAGAAGCCTCTAATTGTGAAGTAACACATCTGCATTGCAATAAAAGTATAATACACCTCTTGATCAAAACCTGAAACATCCACGGTTGCTCAGATTTCACAACTTTATTCCTTTCGCCACCAGCGACTTTAAACGCATGAAACCAGTCGAAAAACGATGATGACTGAGTGAGTGGATTCTAGAAGAAATCCGATTTTTGCGCATGTATTATTTGCTGTTACTAAGTTTTTTTTTTTTTTTTTTTAAAAAAAAAACCATAAAACAAGGAATTCCAGCCAGATAAGGCCAAATTGTTCAACACAATAAATAGGAGCTTAAATATCAAATAATGAAACTTTTTTCTCAAAACGACAAAAGAAAATAACACACCATATTTGAAGGAGGTGATTCTGCTTCTGTACAGGTCCTAGTTTGAATTTCAGCTTCAGCTCCAGCACAAAGTGCATCTTGGCTAACAGTGACCTCATGATGGATTTCTTCAATCGAGTCAGTATTCTCTAAAAATAAACGTTGAGAATTCGATTTGTTGTAAGATTAAATCTATGTATATATCTACATATAAAATTTGTTTTGAAAGAATCACTCATCAACACTGAACAGAAAATTTATTATTTTAAATGTTCTATTAAAATTCATACTTGTAACTTTTTTGTTCTTATGTGAGTGTGAATGTACCAGCTGACGCCCTCTATTTTTAGCCTTATCAAAAATAGCACTTAGACGAGACACATTGTCAGCCCGAAATGATGAATCAATGGAACTAATTGAACCTCGATCACTGATTCCTGCACTAAGTAATTCATGTTGCTGAAAAAGAATTATAAATTCTGCTCTGAAATGTGAATGACAGAAAACCGGTAACTATCTCAGCTGACTTTTGGTTTATTAGTTTTTGAAGTAAGATTCAAAGATCCGGTCAGAAGTATTAATAAGCAGTGAGAATGCAGTAAGTAACCTTTTCTCTCTCCTATTTTCCCCTCTACCTCATCTTGTCTTCTTCCATCTTCCATCGAAATACCTTACCAACTTTGAGGACTTTGCAAAGACCAGAAAAGAATAATCAGCAATTGACAGCTATCAAACTGAATACTTTTTACTTTTTCTTTTTTTTTTTTCAGTGCTTTTTCATCTAAATACGTCAATTCAAATGTCCATGCCTTGAAACTACTAGTATTTCCTATGAATGATAACTGAAGTAAATTAACACAAAAAATTTTTAATGTCAAAATTGCTTTATTTGAATATACCCCAAACAAGTACTTCTTTAATAAAGAAAGTCAAATTGAAAAAATATTTCGATAAATAGTACCAAATCATTATTCATTTCTAATTATCCAAATTTGATGATGATATTCGTTTGCATTTCTGAAATTCTGTCAACTAATGAAGATACTTATTTGAAATGTTTTAGAGTATCGGGAAACTTTCCGGCTTGATTTGTAATATCTTAGAAACCTTCCAAGTTGATAGTGAAACTTATTTTGCAGCAATAAAATTGCTGCAGGCATTTTCTTTTCAGAGAAAGAATAACTTTATCCTCAAACTGTCGAGTTTCGAAAAAAAAAATTTTTTTCAAAACTCTCGTCCTCTCCCAACTTACAACTATGCGCTTCCAAACAACAATTCAGACCTATTCTAACTAAATTTTCTGCAACCGTTTTTAAAGAACGACAATCAGGTGATCAACTCTAACTCTATGTTGTTTTATAATTAAAATTAAAAAAAACCTTCTTCAGTTACGGACCTCTTGCCAATTCGTTATTCCACAACAAAACATTTCCATTACAACATACACTTTGTACTCTCACTAGCACCCAGTTACTACTTCAAACATTTCTATGGAAATCAAACTATTTTCAAATTATTCATTAAAAATTAAAGAAAAAAAAAATTAGAAACGAGGAGTATTTTTTGGCAATCAAGGCAGTATTTTTTGATAAAGATATTTTAATCGTAATTAGTTATATCACAGTATATTCGGCAAATATTTCGGGAAAGTGAGATAGTAATTCTTTTTTCAGCTCGACTAGTTGCAATGAGTCAAGTCAACAGCTATACTTTTAACTGGAGTTACAGAATGCAATTTTAATTACAAAATTTTTATGAAAATGTCTTAAAATAATCACATCGCATTATCTTGCAATAAGTCTTTTCTCTTTAATTCATTCTATCATTTACCAGCCTCCCATTTCAAATGAAAGAATACAAACTGATTACTCAATCATAGTATCCATTATCTGTCTATTATTCCCGATCTTATTCCTCACCAATAAAAAAATTTACTTATGCTTTCTCTGCATAAAAGTGTATAAATCAAATTAATAAGTCAAGTTAAAACAATTTAAGACAAAAATAAAAAACTTAAACAATTGAAAATTTGGATTTACCGCCTATATGTTCTAAAAAAGACAAAAAAATCATTACATGGATAGAAGAGGAAGATGACCGCAACTTTTTTTTCGGAGTTTTTTCAATTATACTTTCGGAACTGCATGACGCAATCGAGTCACTATCACAATCACTTGCTTCTCGCTGAAAAAAAAAAAATTAAGTGTAGTGCAATCAAGATTACTTGTTCCGGCCATTTTATACCTTTCTCCCCAATTTGAAACAACATTGAATATTGAAGGAAAAATGCATTTCCAGATTTTAAAAATCTGATAGCAAAAGTAACTAACCTTGCTATTTTACTGGTGAGGTCAAAAAACACTACAATTTTATCTATTCAATGAACAGAAGTGGGATCAAAAAGCTGTTTAGACTTTGAATGAAATCATGCATCTGAACTAAATGCAATTTTTTTTTTTTGGATAACTTATGATCATAAATAAAATAATATTCCAGAAACAAGACCTAAACGACAATCCGTATAAAACTGTTGGTGAAACATCAATACTACAATGAATAAAAATACATTTAGCTAGCTTCTCCCAATAAAGTTGATTATGATCACAAAAATCTAAGACTGCTTTTTCGATGTGAAAACAGAAAATTTTTGAGGCCACGGGACGTTCATTAAAGGAAATGAAATTTCAAATAAAGATTTGTATTTTATTGCGCATCATGGAAAGTGATGAATATCTGATAATAATTTACTATTAAATTTCTCACCGATAATCTTTCCTTTTGAGATCCAAGATTTTAATGAGCAGAAAGACGTCCTAAATTCGAGTCTTCGACAAAATGGAGTACATTTTATAGTACACAGATAAATAGGTAAATTTTGAATGTTCAAGTAGAAACATGCAAACAACGAATCACAAAGAAAAGACCGTTTAAATGGGAAAAGATGAAAATTCCCCTTGGAAAATAAATAACAGTAACATTACAAATTCACTTTTCGTTTCCTTCAAAAACAAAAATAAGTTTAAAATACTAACAACATTACTTCTTATTGTATTTCTAATCGTATTAAAAAAAATTTTGGCTTTGCAAACTGAAAATTTCTCCTTCAAATTACTAGTGTGTCGAACATCGATCAACAAAAATGGTGAATTAAATTAGCAAAGTTATGGATTCCCAAACAATATTCACTGTGGAGTCACGCGGTTAATAAATCAAGCAGTAATGTAAAAAACGACTTGACACTATTGAAAAACTGATGAAGTATACGAAATCGACAACGCATATGCGATTGAAATTTTTCGAGATGTGATGAAATTTAGATTACTATCGGGATGCAAAAATATATGTAAAAAAATGACGGTAGATTTATACTACAACTTACCGATAAAACCGATAGGAGCTGCTGTGATCTTGATCTTGAGTGCTGTGGTTGTTCGAAAATTTGACCTTTGTTGTTAACTTTTTCTACCTCATCGAACTGATTTACGCAAATTGATTCATCGAACGATACAACAAATCTACTGTCTAAGACAATACAATTGTTTATTACCGCTTAATTGTTGAATTTTATATGGACCGAGATTGAAGCCAAAGGAAAGTACCAGGTAATTGGCAATAATTTAGCACGTCTTCATATGGTTTAGTATTACATTCAGTGCTTACCGCTATCATCGCTGTGACGAGATAACGCTGGAGATATTGATTGTCCTCTTGTTTTTGAGAATTTGACAGCAGGAATTTCTAAAGATTAAAAACTTTTGAAAACAAAAACTGATCCATAACAGTTTATCACAACTATTTAATTTGGAACTTTTTTCTGACACCTCATTCCAATCTTCCTACCTATCTCTCCACCAGATGACTTGTCCTGACCTCCGTTCTCATTTTCCTTTTCCCTACTTTTATTATCTAATTACCCGTACACGACTTAAATCAAAAGTTGAATGTTAAAAGTTTCTGCATCATTTTCTTCACTTTATTTTAACAGTCACTAAACTAAACAAACCACATGACAATGTGCATTTTTAGCATCACTTTACTACCAAATCACTAATATGTTGTAAGTTATTTTGCTGTCATTAATTTTTGTAAACAATGGCAAGACAGGTTTGATGAGTAATCAAATATAACCAAAGAGAGGAGATGGAGAGAAATAATAAACATACTACTTGTATTCTGCATCCTTTTCCCAGTACTACTTTTATCTTCATTAAATTCCATTGAGCAGCACAATCTGAAATCATTTCTCTGCACATATTATCTACTGTAACCTACACGATGATCACAAAAGACTATCAAACGAACACATTACCGCATGCTCAAACACATTACCGCACCTTCAGTCCCACTCCATCTCTCCACAGCGCCCGAGACGCAGACAATAGCGCTCTTGTACCAAACCATGCAACTTGTATGAAAATCTCGTCCAATTCTATTTTATTTCAATTGTTTGTTTGAATAATATTTTGCATTGTTTTTAGTGTTCGTTGGATTAAAGAATGATAAGACTGATAATTTAACAAGTCATAATCGAAATAGGAGTGGGATATGATATCCAGGAAATGGATGACTTATGATTCAACCTGTAATTCATATATTTACTTGTAGGGAATGTGAACGCTCTCACAAACTTTGTACCCAGTCTTCCCCAAAAAATAAAGAATCTATGTAATTTGCAGGCACATCGATGGCAGCAGCATGTACTAGCAGTGGTGTCGCACTACTTCGAATTTCATCACCAACTTATTCGATTGTTCGTAATTTGTTACGACCAAGACGGAATATACCATTCCGAGGGATTTACAAGACTGAGGGCGATCTAGTACGGAAAAATGATCTTCTAGTATGCCAGCATAAGATGAATTTTCATCCTGGCTTAAATGTATGTATGATTATTTAAATCATTCTAAAGGAAGTAAAGAATCGAATAAGTGACGCACTTTGACTTTCCGAACCGTTTCTGCTGTTTGTATTAAAAGTTTAGGCTTCTATCCTGTCCTTCCGCAAATCTCGGCATGAGAATGAACAAATGTGGTGACGTTTTTTTTTGTAAAATTGTTAATAACGATTTAATTGGAAGATACAAAACATTATTTTTCTTGGTCCATTACTACAGTATTATTTTATAGTTTATTTCGTTTCAAGGTCTATCTAAAAAGAGATCGAGGTGGACAACTGCTGCTCAAAGCGATGATAGATGGTCACGTGATGATTACTCAAGAAAAAATAAATCCAGATTTTTCTATACCTGAAATGCTGGTCTACGAGGGTATGGAGGAAGTTTATAAATTAACATTTAATGTATTGCCACTGGATATGTCACAATCGTTTAGGTTGTTGAATGAAATTTGATTAAATCTTGGGAACATTTTATTCATCTATTGAATCAATCTATTTGTAGTAATTCCACATGTATTGCTGTTATATACATCTCTCTGTGAACATTTATTTATCTTCATTCGGAAAATCTTTTGACAAAATGAAATTTAGTTCAAATGTTAAGTAGTTTTGGCGGAAAGCTTTCCTTTTTTAAAGTTTTATTCATTGATCTCATATGTTGTAGAACGTTTGTAACTTCCGAGATCTGAACTCCTAAAGCTAGATAAGCTTAAGAGTATTTAGTAATAACCTTAGTGAATCTAAAGGCTTACCTATGTCCAGGGATGTTTAAACTAACGTTAGAATAAATCTAGTAGAATCTTAAGTCTATTTAATCTTAAAAGATTTTCTGAAAACATTTTATCCTGCCAAAAATACTGAAAAGTAGTTTTAAAAGAGAAAGTAGGCAACAAAAATGATTCTTAAATATGCCATCATCGATGGCGCTTATAATCTTTTTCCATATCTTGGAGAAACCTTGTCGTATAATTTTTTAATTCTTTTGATTCGGACTGTGATAAATTGACAGCTTTTTTTGCATACTGAAGCGCCTCTACTCTGAAATTTAATGCATTAGCGGAATCATCAAAACTATCAGCATCCAGTAGCACATTGTCTGCGGTACACTACTAGGTGTTGAATAGAAGTGGCTTGCAATGCAAGACATCAACTCTTTAATTTTATACTCTATGTGGTTCAGTTACTGATAATTCGGTAGTCATTTCAATATGATAAATAACCAATCATGAAGTGGAAAGTTTTCATACGAACGTACCTTTGACCACAATGATAAAGTGCTTCTGAATAATTACAATAGTATCCAGGCAGTAGGCTGCTGCATTCATCGATATACAATATCCTATCTATACCAATTTCCAAATACTTTTTTGCAAGATCAAACCTGATAGATTCAAGCGAAATGGAAAAAACTTGTTAATTGTTAATGAAATTCGCCTTTGGGCCACTGTAAAATAATTCCCTTCGTAAATTCTATACTTTCTTTTCAGAAGCTAAACGATGTGAGTGTTCTCTCAGTGAGCTAGGTAGGAAGCGCAACAATTTTTAATTTCTTCAGTATTAGAAAAAAGTATTTCTGTTATGAATCTTACCAGGGTACTACTATAAAATAAACAAGCATGCAGATTTCGCTAATTTTTTTGAGACTGATTCTTTTATACCAAGAATAAAGTTAACTAATCAATTCTCTGGACGAAATTTACCTGTTCCTGTTAATCAACAGAGCACTATAATTATTGAGCATATTGATTGTGTGGAAACAATTGATGCCGTAAATTTGATATGAAATCTAAAACCATGAGAAAATTAAAGTAGGATTACAAATATGTCGACCTTTTTAGAATATATAGTGGTGTTCTAAAATTATGTGATATTCCGGAGTAAAGTGAAACTTTTTTTTAGAGAAACTACCTTCAAAGCTTCATCTATAAGTTGTGCAGTATCGTCTATCCTTTTCTCTTCCCTGTATCGAGCCTGTAATATTCGACTTGCAATTAAATTAATAATTTCTATACTATAAAGATTTGCAGTATACCAAACTTACAATGAAGTGAGCGTATTGCTCAAGACACAGGCCATAAAGGGCAAGAGGATCTGTAAATACAGCTCCATACTGGTTCACGACCTGTGGAATATCATGCGAACCACCGTAGTTTATTGAATATTTCGCCATATGCCTCTCGATTACCTTCAGTAAAAATTCCGTTCAGATCAGTAAAGAATTGCTTGGTTATATGTATATAAAGAATGAAGTACGGAAGTTTGGATGAAGTTTCGATATGTCATTTAAAAGGAAAAGAAAATGAAAATATATTTTTTAGAGAGCACATATCATGAATTTTATATTGCATACTTTCATTTGTCTAGCAACACAATGTTTGTAACCAATTTCGGCATCATCTAGTTTGCCTTTCTGAGCAAATATGTCGGATAATTTGAGGCTCACGTCGATAAATTCAGGGTCGTCATCTTTCTTTGTGTGTAGAATCATCAATCTAAATCATTAACATTCAAAAATAAAACCTATTTAAAGTCTTCCAAAACATCTGCTGATCAACAGTTTAAAATTTACATTGAAAATCCGAGAAAAATAAGTTGAGACATGCAAAAACTTAAAGTCAAAATAATAATTCACAATAATAAAGTGGAAATAATGCCTTTTAAACAGAAGAGTAATGTAGGAGAATGATATCGAGAAGTCCTGTACTATTTACATCAATGGAAAAAAAAAAAAAAACCAAAGTCAGAGAAGTTAATAAAATGCACAAACCGCTGCAAAAGATCACGAAAAGCTTGTTCTGCTTCATCTAGTTTTCCCATTTCATAATAAGTATTGGCTAATTCATCAATAATCCGACTAACAATCAATTCATTGTTTCGTCCAGTGGCCATTTGCATTGCCTCTTCCAGGACTATTACTGCTTGATTATACTTATGTTCCTTCCTGTACAACCATGCCTTTAAATGAATTCAGTGTAAAGCTCAGCATACATTTGACATAAATTTAATGCATTAAAAGGTTAAGAAGTTAAGACAAATCATTCCATTGATTACTCTTTTATTTCTAGAAAAAAGTAAATGCAACTATAACAAGTGGTACTGGAATTTCTTACTTCTTTGATTTTATGTTTTAGTGGATCTTTATCAAGTTGAAATGGTGGTGTCCCAAATAGATCCTTGAATGTTGTTATCATTGAAAAGCCAAGTAAAGGAAAAGCAGTGCTTCCAGTAAACCATCGCCAACCTTTTTGACCCCAATTGCTCTTTCCCCGACCACCTGTTCGACCATGGTTCCTTGGAATTCTTGGAAACATTAGTAATGCTGTCAGCGATTGCTTACGAAATATGAACGAGTACCAGTTTAATAATTTTCCTTGCATTTTCGAATTAGATATCCTAAAGGTCATCCAAATTATAAAACAACACCGTAATGAATGAAATGCCGCATAACAATCTCCAGAGATTTAATAGAATGGTAACAAATTTACCCACAGTGTCGCACCAAGAATTTCGAATATCTGACACCTCAAATCACACAAGAAGTAATAGCTCTTTCATGCGATTTACCCTTCCGAAGAACATCCCTCAAATAAAACAGTTTTAATCGATCCCATTGAATCAGACAATAAGTCAGGATTCATCTCGCTCAAAATAATAGTGATTCCTTCCTAATCATATTCTCATAATACTCTTCCAGAGAAACCAAAATTGAACATGAAATATTAATTTTTAATTTTGAAACCAACCAATAACTGTTGTTATTAAACAATTTATTTGGACATTTATAAACAAAAAAAAAAAAAACTCGCTGCTTTTTAAAATGGTCAAAATAGGGATGAAGATTAGACAAAGACATCTTTTCCAACTTCATTCAAAAAAAGGCGATAAATTCACCAGCTTACAAATACTTTTGTTGAATGAACTTTGCACAATTCACCAAATAAAAAGTAGTCAAAGCATGAAGACAATGCACGACAGCTATTTATTCAAGCTAAAAACATGCTCATTTCAAGAAGAAACAAACAATAAAACAATGTCGTAAGCTTCACAGTGAAAAAACTAATCCATTTTGATAGCAAATGATGATCCGCACGAACAACCCTTCTCGGCGACTGGATTATCAATGATACGAAATGATGATCGCATCAAATCTTCCAAATAATCTACTGTTGCACCCTTCAAAAACTGAAGTGATATCTGAAATGTCTTACGTTCCAAAAAAAAAACGCAGAATTATTGCATTAAAATACCTAGGATCTTACACATATACTAATCTATTATTCATTTAATGTGAAAATAGGAATGATAACATTATTTATATAACTAATCCATCTCAGCTCAAATGAAATTGAGTATATTTGAATGATGCAAGAAATCCAAGAATTTAGCTCATTTACACAGGCACCTTAGAAAATTAAATTAGTCTATGCTACATTTTACACTCCATTTTCTTTCCTCTTCAACAAATTTGGTTCTACCAAATTTTAATACATGTCATAAGTTCTTTGTCGTAGTTTTGAATTTTCATGTAGCTTTCAAACGATCACCTGCTATATCAACTCCTCTCTAATAAGGAGCGATATAATCTCCGATGTAGAACCTCAAATAGGGAGTGTTATTTCTAGATTCCTCCTTCTACAATTTTACAAATCCTTAAAATAAGATTTAAAAACGAACCTCGTCTACAACGACTTTAATGTGATCTTTGCAGAAAACAAAATCATTATCATTGATTTTACTGTCTAAACTCATTTTATACTCAAAACCGGAACAGCCACCACCATCGACCACTATTCTCAGATGCTCTCCAGTGCTGGCAACTTCCCGTAGTCGATTAACACAGTTGTCAGTAATTTTTAAATCAGTAGAAACACCATCCTTTGCATAACATTTTCGAGTCGCATACAGCAAACGCCAATTTCTCATTGCTATCTTTGATCTATTCATTATTTCTCATATCTGGAAAATGCAAAATGAGATTCCGACAAATCACTGATATATATTTCACCAAGATATTGACGATGATAGTAAAACATCTTTAGTAAAATGTATTATATATCACATCCAAATTAGACAGAAAGGCGATAATTAAAATAAAAGAAACAGTCAAAAATCAAGCCGCACTTCAGCAGATGAAATTTTTGCCAAACAAACAGATATTAAAGTACAACTTTATTTCCATGTTATCTTACTAACTTTACAAAAACTTTCAACAAAATAAATGTATACTTATGAAATTCAAAAATGTATCATGCTAAAACATCAAAATAGGTTTCTAAGATTCCAGATTTAACAATTGAAAAGTGAAGAAAGAGAGAAGATCATTCAAGAATCTAACGTTTTGATCGAATCTGGTACTGAAGAAGCATTCGGACTTGATGCACGTTGTGAAGATTGAACTATGCTTTTCAATGCATTTAATCGCATTGACTCTAATTCTACAGCTCGTAGTAATCCTGGAATTGTCGTATTTCACATATATGTCACAACTGGACCAACAAAAAAAAAAAAGCTAATAAGACGCTGGGCTTTTCAAGCAGTCTGATAAGTGCTGGGCATTATTATTAACAAACAAATGAGCACTAAAATACAAAGTTTCTTTCCACATTATCTTACTAACTTAGAAAATTTTTAAATGTAATTATCAGATATGGAGATACATTTGGTACTAAATATATTGTTAAGCACAAAGATAACAAGGTAATATAAAGAAACTCTCGCCATGTTTTTTTTTTTTTTTTTCTTTTCTCTAACGAAAGGATATGAATTTAACGCTATATAAAGATAAAAAATACACCATAAAACAGAAACCTGTAAAATGGACATGAAGTCGTTGCAAAGCTCTCTCTTCTCTTTCCAAATTGATTAACTGCTTTCGAATCTGAGCGGCGTTTTGTGACATTAATCTCTATCAGAAATATATGACCAAAGATAAAGTCACATTTTTACAGCGAAACATTTTTGAAATGAGCATATTCAACTAAATCTAAAGTTGCTCATGTGCCAACATTTAAAATCCCTACAAATACCTCCAAAAATTCCGGAAGAAATTATCCATAATAACAAAGCAAGAGTTGTAACTATGCTAACTTGGATCAGTAGATATATTACTGGAATCGAATTAAATACTTAGTTTTCTGTGAAAAGATAAATTCGATAAGTTCAAAGAGAGAAAAAACTGGAGTATATATGTATATAGCGAGAGCTTTAAACAAATAATTATGTAGAATTCAACCGTATATTATATTTATACAAAATAAGAAATACCAGAACACAAACAATAAAAAAAAAGTCAAACTATTGTGAAATTATACAAGAAATCTTAAAAATTTGAAGCGAATTTATAAAACAAAATATCCATTACCATTACAAATGCGGTAATTTAAAGCACAGCAAAATTAATCAGTCAAAAATCTGTTCATAAGATCAATAAAATCCAACAAATCAATCAAAATTAATTAAGTTCAATCGCAAGATCTTGGTAAAATGAGCTAGATATAATCTTTTCCTCTATAGTAAAATATTTCACAACAAATAAGAAAAATTTTTTTAATTGAGAGAAAACGAACAGAAGCATTTAACTAAGCCTATCGTTTGAAAATGGGTGCAGGACTAGTTTGATTCGCCCTCCGTCGCTGCCGTTCAAAGCGTCGCTCCATTTCGTCCAGTAATCGTGGTGTATAACGTACAACCAATCTCACGGTACCTCGTGCTGATTTCAACAAGTCCACAGCTTTTTCATGACTTTCCCACTCAACATTAACTCCATTTACCTAAAAATTATTGTGGTACAAATAATTTTTGGCAAAAACTTACACATTAAAGATAGAGAATTCAAAATTGAAACGATGTATTTATTCTGAAAAAAAAAAAAAAAAAAAAACATAAAACATAAAAAGCAGCATTACCACATATGCAACTGTGCGATATCTGCGTTACTGATTAAATGCTAAGCAGTACTACGAATATCAATTTGCAAAAAAAAAATGACTAGTATTTGAATCGTTCAGTTACCAGAATGTAGAGTTTCAAGAAAAAAGAAAAAAAAAAAAAAAAAAAAAAAAAAAAAAAAAAAACTTCAATATTATCTTTCATATAGTCACAGCCCAGACGATTGTGTTAGAATTTTTGTGTAAATAAAATTTGAAAAAAATAATTATTTTCACTTAATTAAATCAAATAAAAATACTAACCGCAACCAACTGATCACCACGTTTCAATTGTCCGTTTCTATCAGCGACACCTCCGGGAATAATACGAGATATATAAATAGGTGAATTCTGTTCTTTCCCACCCATAACGTTGAATCCAAGACCTTGGTCTGTCTTCGGAAGTTCAACAATTCGTGGATGTGCATGTCCCTCAGCTGCTGCAAATGCTGCTACAGTTGCTTTTGCTGTTGCACTTGTTCTCACCTAAAAAATTTTAAAGTAATACATTTCCTCAAAGTTGCTCGAACGAGACACCAAATTTTAACTATAGTTACATATACACATAAAAAATTTTTCATTATCAGGCAGTATTCTTATTTTTTAAGATCTTGAAAATACACCTCTCGAGCACTATCAGCACTGATAGTATCGTAAACATTTTCAAAAACTTCGCGAACTGATGAAAAGAAGTCAGATTGTAAAATATTTTGCAGCGATGTAAGCTTCGGACTATTCAGTTCACCGGTTTTTTGTACATGTTCGATCAATTCAAGAATTCTTTGAATATCTGCAATCGTGCATTAGTTTTAGCCAATTAAATTCGTAAGATAATTGAAAGACTGATAACATTACTGAATATTATTCAAAATCTTTAATACATTTTTAGCAGTAAACACATTATGCAGAATAGTCGTTACTATTGACATGATTTAAAGAGTATGAATAAAACTAGAAAATATATTTTCTTACAAACAAAACATATTCCAAACAGTAAATACCTCTGTCGAGATGAAGACCATCAGACGATTCTTCCATTAAACACAACCAAATTTGTATATGTGGCTATCAGTTTGCACCTTTGCTTCCCAAGTTTATTCAAACTGTAATTTTGGATGGAAATTAAAAAAAAAAAAAAGAACTTATCAAAATAACTCACTATGTCCGATTCTACTCAGATATTTGATTCATATTTCTAGTTTCATTCAGAGTAGCTTATTTTGAAAAGTTATGGATGAAAATAAGTGAGTGATCTACATTTATTCTTACGCAAATAATGTAAAAAATTATAAAAATTTTAACCTAAAGAACAAATGAGACATTTAACAGCGATAACTCGCATGAGAGCAATACAAAAGTCAACGCTATCTTAATAAAAAATGTTGTATTTTACAGATACCTGCAAAAAGAACACTATACATCCAAACACAGAGACTACAAACTGTATATAGCTTAGTGATGGAAAGATAACAAATACAATAACACTTGTGAAAATAGCAAAGACTTCCAAAAAATCAAAAATTTACCAATCAAAACCTAAATTCATGAACACATACAGAAAGAATTTCTTGTATTAGGACTGTACGATCTTCATTTATTCATCCTTAATGTAACAAACTCATGCATGAGTCACTCATTTGAACCTACGCTTTTTATATTATTAATTTTGCATATAGACATGAAATCAATTTAATTTAAAAAGTTTCATTGAAAACTTTGATTAAGTATGATTTCATTACCAAATTGAAGCTTCAAATACATTTGAAGTGGTATGAAATACGAGGTAATACTCGGAAGATGTACAAAATGTGAAATAGTTCTCATCGAGTAACACTTCGAATAATTACAATTAGATTTATAAAATTAGTCAACTATGCCCATTCATATTAGCAAAATTTCCAAAACAAGCAAAAGAAATATCATGAAAGTTCGAAACCAGCTCCACAATTTATTGCATAGATTAGCTTACGACGCAACGTTTCAGCATTATCATATAGTGGCAGCTTCAACAAATTCATACATGTCGCAGCAGTCGGTAGTTTATCAACGTCATGGACGAGCTGAATACCCATTGGCGGTGTTAAAGTCTAAGCAAATACACACGCATTTAGACTTTTGTAAATCAAAAATTGTTTTTATTTTATGAATTACTCCAGAAAGCCTCTAATTATGAGCACAGAAATTATAACAAATTTGAAAAAATTTTGCTTCGTTCTCAAACTACTACTCCTTTTTCATTGCGGAACATTACTATCATAGAAAAAGAACATTCAAAAAAAAAAAAAAAAACATTATAAAATATAATTCTTTTCCACATATGAATGACAGCTTACGAGCTTTTTCTACCTTATTTATCAAATAAAAATTCTCATCTTTAATTGCAGAACAAATAACTCTTTTTTAAAGCAAATACAAAAGAGAAAAAATATTACCTTAAAACCCATTATGGGTGGTCGTGGACAACCAGTTATAAATTTTAACAGCTTCTTTTTGTCGCCAGATGAAAAACCATTGATAACCAACCAGAATAGATCCATGTACTGTTGGTCATGTTCTGCTTAAATAAACGTTTTCTAGATGAAATATGTTCAAGAGGATTATAATTTATAAGTAGGCAAAATCAAATTATTGAAAACATGGGTAACGAATGAGAGAACTACTAATTCTTACACTTTATGTTATGTACAGTCGTGAATTTTTTTAGTTCATTGAAATCAATTTCTGAATCACTACCGCCAACCAACATTGAAATTTCTAATGGCGAGAACATTCGCAACCATTCAGGATCTATAACATTCCTCAAACCACTACGAAGCGCGGCAATCATTGGTGAAAGCTGTAAAAAATCTGAATGTTTTAGATTTTTTTGAGCGAGTATTCAATATTTGTTTTAATAATTTACAAAGGCAGTGGGACACAAACTTCTGCATTAATAAAAAAAAAAAAAAATAATAACAATTGGCAAAATGAACGTACTCGCTTGGAAAGATAGTAATTAACATATAACTGTATATATTCCATTCTGTTGTCTGCTGTTACTTTGATGCAACTACCATCTTTCTTTAATTCTACCTTCTGCAGAAAGTAATAAGTTATACCTTTTAAAAAGATTCGTTAACAAAAAAGCAATAAAATTTGATAATAAAAAGTCAGCAATTTAACGCTCATTATGTTTACAAAAGAATCTATTTCTTACCGCCGTCACGCCGAAATTATCAGTCATAACACTGAAATCAAGATCAAGATTTTCGATTTCTTCTGTTGAGCAACGCTTCAAAAACTTCAGATTTTTGTGCAAAAGAGGATCATATGATTTAACTAATTCCAAATCCAGAACTGTTCCGTCCGGATTTCCCATCCACTGCAGCAAGAAGAAATTGGCAAAACGAATGTCTGCCAGTAAACCTTCATATATTAACTGCAAAATGCATAGATTAAGAAATCACATATAAAACACATATAAATTAAGCATATATTAAAACAAATTAAGAGATCAAAACTGCAAATTATCCAAAGTATAATCCAGAGCAATTTAGTCGACTTTTTCCTAATTCCAGATGGTAGATGACAAAACCGCACTAACGACTGAATTAAGATAGGTCAACTTAAACTTTCGAAGTAAAAAACTTAAGTAAAAGCATTACAATTAATGGTCACAATTTCTTTCATTAAATACTTAGATGATAATCGTCAAAGGTTAATCGCAATGTAAATAAATTAGATGGCTAATCTAATAACAAATTAAAATCGTAGGAATAACATAATAAGATTCAGTAGCAACCAAAAAATCATCTTATTATTTAGAATAAAAGCTTAAAAAAACTATATACTCAAAAATTAATAATCACCTTAGCAATAATTCGACCGATGAAATAAAAATGATCAACAAAATTATTCGGATAAAGAAATGGTGCCAAAGGGTTTGGATATAAAAGCTGTTCATGAGTTGTAGCAAAAAAACCACGAGATGGATCAAGAGCGGTCTGAAGGAGTTCGAAAAGGAATTCCCTAAAAATGCCACCACCATCAACGCCAGCTTCTTCTAGTCCTGCCCAATTTACCATCTGTACACGAATTGTTGATTTCATATCGGGAACTAAAAATTCAATGCGTAGATACTGCATTTCTGCAATAGTTTAACGATTCTTAATATCCATTTCTCGACTTATACGGCACTACTGTTGAAAGAATTATTTGACGAAAATATTTGCTTCAATAAGTTATAAAAGTAGTCAAAAACTTTTACCAAGGTGAGGCTGTAACGCTCTAAATGCATCTTCGTACAAAGTTGCTCTGTGTACAGCGATAAAATGCCTATTTCGGCCTGAAAAACCGAGAAAAAGTTTTTTTTTTTTTTATCTAACTAACGTTTTTCCCTTCGCAAAAAAAGACATAGCAATTATTAACTTTCACAAAACATTATAGAAATGCTTATTTATCAAAGATATAAACGTCTTCCTTGAATACTTACAATTTCGTTGTCACTGAGAGAAAATAATCATTGTAATTACCTGTATCATTACGTATCCGATCTCTTAGAAGCAATTCTGTGAAAATCTGAAAATAATTCAATGTACCACCTAAAATTTTCGTTGATCCACTCGAATTTACAACCAAAATTACGAAATAAGTGCTTGATAACTTCACAAGAAAGAAGTAAGCGTACCTCAAT
This sequence comes from Brugia malayi, assembly GCF_000002995.4. Taxonomy (NCBI): domain Eukaryota; kingdom Metazoa; phylum Nematoda; class Chromadorea; order Rhabditida; family Onchocercidae; genus Brugia; species Brugia malayi. The sequence continues at coordinate 2,102,613 of NW_025062476.1, read as the reverse complement.
TCGCTGCATAAAAGGAATAACGAAAGGAATATTGCGGATGATCGATAAATTACGCAACTCACTGACACTTGGAGGGTCTTCATTAGCATCCGAATCTCTATTATCAAGCAAAAAACGCACAAATTCAAATGGACGTCTTGCGCGACGTCGACGACCATATTCACTTTGCCACAGTGACTAAAATGACTATTTCTACAGACAAATTTATCTCAGAATTTATAACTACAAAATAAAAACATTTTCTTTGAATTCTTGTATGAATGATGAATAGAGAAACTGTTATGACTGATGAATTGCAGATCACTACTGTAGGGAGAGAATATTTTTTGCTTTTTACTGTAACATCGTTTAGATAATTTTTAACTACTTTACAACCAACAGTTAACATTTCAGATCTTTAATTAATTATATTTAAATCTATGTCATGCATAAACTGCAAATAAAGCAAAAATGAGTGGAAAAGAGACATGAACTTACAGAATTGACGACAACATTTCTATTATGATTGGACCAGAAATTGTGCGGCATGACACAAACTCGATTATCTCGTTCGTGTAATGCTTTCGTTAACAAGGTGACATCCTAAAAGTAGTACTTTTCAAAATTTCATTGCTGGAATCATGCTTACCTAATTCAATATACTTAGCAAAATAATTCAAAGGAAAAAAAAAATACTGGAAGAGTAAACATTAATGCTGTTTCAATCACCTGAAATAAATTAGCCCATTTTGAACTCTTCATCACAGATTGTTGGAATGGTCCAATATTAATAGGAAATGCGAGATCGATTAAGCCAAGTGTAAGATCACTTAAAAGTTACAATTAATAATAAAAAACAATATATCAAAGAAGACAAGAACGAAGTGAAAAAAAAGAAAACACGGGTTTAAATAAGCGATGAAACACTTATAATAAAAAACATTGCTTCAAAATTAATTTGTATTAATCGTAGGAAGTAGCACTAAATTATAATGAAATAAGCAAAGTTAATTTTGCTATTGCAGTTTTTGCATTATAAGCAATTTTAGTGTTATACTACCTCAATTTAAATTTCTTCAATTCATGCACAAAAAAAGTTAAAAAAAATCCAGAAATGATTTATATCCTACACTAACCGACAATGAACGACTATATCAGCCATTTGGTTTAGTGTAAGAGGAAAAACAGTATCTCCAACACCACCATTTTGGAAATCGTCATCGTCAACTATTTTCAATGCATTCATCATCAATGTTATAAATATTGATAAAGCCGGTATTAAAGATTGTTCATCAGAATTCGATATATTTTCACCCTGAAAGAAAAAACGCTATACACTACAGTTTGATCTGTTAGGAAAATTAATCATCTGAGATTATATTTCATAGTCATGAAATGAAAAACTTTCCTACTGATTAAATTAAAAACAAAGTAACAACAGAAATAACACATATCTCAAAATTCAGAAAAAAGTGTTTTTCAATATATACAGGATAAAACATATGAATGTTACATTTAACATTTCTTTATGATATGAATACGACATGTTACTAAAAAATGTTTAAAAATGATAAGTCCTACTAACCTTTTCCAGCATTCTTATTAGTGGTTGTGTCACTCCAAACATCGTATTCGTGTTAAGGGACAATATTAGCCTCCATAAACTTGGAATTAGCTGCCGAAATGAAGAAAATAAGTTCGTCAGAGAAATATAATTTGCAGACGAATGGATGCGTATGAAATAAGTTAATGTGCAAAGCGAAGTAATTCCTTGACGATCTTCCAACAACGCATTTATGAATGATTCATTTGACAGAAGAAATTTCAGACTGGAGATTAGAGTTTTCAAGTAAAATTGTGCGGTCTGAAAACAGTACAGTTCTCTTCTGATGATTTAAATTTACTGGGGCAAATGAGCTTTCAAGTTGGACTTTGCATGCTACACCCTTCCAAAAACTTGAAATTCACGGTTTTTCAGAAAATGAAGTAAGCAAAATACGTTTATATCTTTTTACATTGCAAAAAAGTCCTCAATTTCTCATAAAAATGAAATATTTTCAAATAAATTAAAATACTTTCCAGAATTTCTGGTTCAACATCAGATATCGCAGCCATAATAGTATCGTTTGATTCGTCTTCCGTATCTGAATCATCATTATTAGTTCGTTCTGTTAATACTGCTTCCGGTGGTGGCGTAAAATTTTGTGTGAGCGATGCGTACACAGCAATCAATTTGGTTTTTTCCAAATCGCTTAATTTTTCTGTAATAAAGTAATGAGACCAAAACAAGGTGTTTTTTGCTAAAAGCTTCTGGAAAATAAAATTTAAGATATCGGATGCGATTATATATGTCAGAAAAAATTCGATTATCAATAAGTACACATGATGATACATACAGGTAAAAGTTGAAGCATTATTCGAAATGTCTTTGGAATCATTATACTGTCCATTTTTTTCGCTAGGACACAGTACAAAAAAAAGTTTTGGAAGAAGGGGAAGAGGAGACATTTTAAATTGCTAATATTATAGGGAACACATTTGAAAATATTTCATAATTTATATATTTGTTAATTGTAATGGATATTTTTATTATATAAGAATATGTTTTGTAGAAGGATATTTAATTTTAATGTTAGCTTTGAAATTTAATTATTTCCGTTAATTAAAAATAGCGATAACTATTAGCCTACAACTGACATAGCAAGAATTAAGGCTACCAAAATTAAAGCATAAATGAATGAAGAAAAAAACTAAACCTAATGAAAATGCCGAAGTAATAACGGCCACAATATATGAAATTAAAAGCGCAGAAACATCTTGTGATAACCGATAATCACTACTTGATAAAGCATCCATAATATCATCGAGTTTCCAAGTCCCTGCTTTACAAAGTCGAGCTAGAAAGGGTGCTAAGCAACAAACAGTAATAGCTTCAAATCTTGGTTTGCAGATCGTGTCAAACAATTCATATATAGCTTTCGACCTGCAATAAAAAACAATGAAACTTCCCATGACAAAAAAATTGAATTAGTCAGATGACTATTCAAATTATTCAATACACAATAATTCTATAACAGAATAATTTCTGCTTCATTGAAAACACATGATCTTGAAATTCAGTTATGATTCTGGTAGACAGAATCTATAAAAGTAAAAAAGTAACACTCTCTATGCTTACTAGTTCCAAATAAAAAAATTAACATTAAAGTACTCGAAAAGCCTACTTCTTGGAAAGGCGATCTATAGGTAAAACCAATATTTGCAAAAGTGATTCTGAGTACTGCGGAAGTTTCTCCTCAATATACAAAGCTGAAAAATATCACAATTTAGAAAAAAGAGACAAATACCTCGATTACAAATGTAAATATATGTTAAGCCCATACAAATATTTGATGTATAGTCCGCCTTATTACAAGACAATACACTGCACTGTTAGTTCTGTAAAACAGTAAAACATAAAAATAGATATAACTAACCAGAAATACTTTTCCGTTTCAAATCTAACTAATTTTCTAAATTAGCAATTACTTTAGCCTATCACAATAATGACTAAGTCAAGATGCTAAAGATTTACGAGAAGAAAGCTGATGACAATTCGAGAACAAATTCATTATGGATGAGTAGAAGCCATAATTCAACAAAATTAAGCAATCTTCTTCCTTTATATAAACTTCACAAAACCGCAATGCAGAGGTGCACGATTTGGTTCGATCGGTGTGTTGCAGAAGCACAAGTGCACACCGTAAAAGTTGCCGTCGTCTCCTTCGATCCAATAAATTGTTCGCTTTTACAACTTGTGCTAGCATAACTGCTTCACTGCACAATGTTAACTAAAAGTTATGGCTCACAAAAAGCAACTCTGGACTTTATCTAGGATTGTTGCAAACAAAATCATAATTAAAAAGATATGAGAAAACTTTAATGGAACTATGGAACAGATTTTCTATTTTAAAAAATAATAACAGCTATAAAATGCATTAATGGTAAAAAGAAATACCAACAACTAAAAGATGCGTTAAGCCTGAATATCACCAAAATTATGGAACTTACAGTTCTTTCACGGTCAACATCATATCGGAAGAAGAATGCCAAACGACAAATTTGCGTTTCCAATAGTGTAACGCTTTGTACTGGACCTGCTTTATCGAAAAGATTTCGCAAAAAGACATGAAATTGCTTCCTAATACGATATCCCCGATATACAGATTGTATTTTGACAGCTGCTATTTTTCGCCTGAAGGAAGAAATAAAAATATATAAATAAAATAAAAATAAGTAAATAAAAGTGAAACATATAGATGTGATCAGAACGTATTGGATAAACCACAACTTGTAAAAAAAAAAAAAAAAAAACAAAAAAAAAAATTTCGATTTTTTCTGTTTTTCTAAAATCTAAAGTTAAAAAGTAAAGATTTGGTAAGTACTAAACTAATACAGAGAATTACATAATCAAATATAAGCCATAATCAAATATAAGCCTTCTTCAAACTTGTTTATATAACAATTGCAAATATCGCAACCATAAGATCATTTCGAAGAAACAAATGCATAGGAGGTGTGAAGCTAAAACGACAACAGGAAGCCCAAAGAGCAATGTATCTAATATTGAAATGCATTACCTGGAACGTTCCTGTCTTTCAATACGTTCTTCATTAATTTTTTTCATGAAATCCTCTTTTTTAGCCTGAAAGAAATGAAATAAATAGATGAAGGTTACATTGTTTGGAAGATTCAAGAAAATATGCCATTAAAAAGAACTAACCAAATCAGAAAAAATCGCTTCTTGCAATTTATTCCGTCTAATCGAGCCATTAAAATCGTAAAGGTTTAAATTACCAGCCATAGTACAATCTACAAAAATTAATATGGAATTTCTAAACAGTGATAGTACCGCAACAACGCTGACTTATCGGTCCAGGCAATCTTGACAATCCAAATATACAAATCATTATTTAGTATCTTATGAATATCATATTCGAAACCATACTGTACCTTCAAGAACCATTTATCAGGTGAGTTCCTTATCTATTTTGTGCAAAGTATTAAAGTATTTAACATTCTCAAATGGTAATAAACAACTTTATTAAAGATCCCATATACATCTTACAAATTTTAAAAATTAAGATAAGGAAACGGATCTGTCAACCAATTAACATTCCACAAATCCCTTCCGTATCGACACTTTTAAATACATTAAATCATGGTCATAATAATCCTGAGAACAAAAATTCAATACTTTTGTTACCATTGTTAAAATTTCATTATCACAGTAATACATCAACGACACAACAGTGAGACGTATGACAGAATTCAAAATTCTTTCAAATACTTGATATTGCATAGTGGTGTGTATATTTAAAGCACAAAATAACAAATATAGGAAAGAAAATACTATTTAATGGATGTCACACATTCGACAGCGAACATATCTTTATTCCTCCGTCAAAAAATTAAAATATAAACGACATCTAAACATAACACTACAAAACAGCCAATGATAAAATGTACAGGATGAAAACAATAAATTATATGACAACAGTGATGACCTAAAGAATTTTTTCACCATTCTTCTGTTCCTTAACAACCACCAGCTCATGAAAACAAGAGAATGAAGTAGTGAAAATTCCCTGCTAAACAAATAAACAAGAAATTTCTGCTACTCAGCTGAAGATGTTTAAATAAAAGATTAAAACTCAGGCCAAGTGGTCAAATACTTCCTGAAAAAGTGACTGCTTATGATATGAAACTAATTATCAGATTCTTCAGTCGCCTGTCGCAACCAGTCGATGATTGGACGAGCTAGAGTTTTAAGAGAGGCACTCTCATGCACAGTATCATACCATTCAAGAATTGCATCTTCTTCAAAAATATCCTGTTCATAGAAAAAGTGTATCACTTTCGCAGACAACACTTTAAAACTGGGATTGGATGCAAGATGTTCCTGTAAAAATATAGATACAAATTCATACTGCTAATGATATTGTTTAGAAAACTTGATTTCGCAAATTGAAAACTTTCGAAATCATACTTACAATTGTATAAATTTGCAGAAAAGACTTCACTTGTGCTTACAAAGCATACAAAAAAAGTTACCTCAATTGCAACAAGTGCCTGAATCTGACTTTTTATTGGTTTGTAGTAGTTGACGAATAATAAATGCCAATTTTTTGCAAGCTACAAAGAAACTTTTTTTTTGGTTTTAGTTAAGTGATGAAAATCTTTTGCTTAAAGATTAACTCAAGATGATAAAAAAAATTTTGCTAAAGATTAACCCATATGAAGATGAGCTCATAATCTTCAAAAAGACCAATCTACAAGCTTACCTTCTGTAGCTCACAAAAAGTATTGGACAGTGATAGGAAAGATAAGAACACGTTACGCGCAACGTCTTCCATTGTTATATTGTAAGCTAATTTTGAACTGTTGATTTCTAAAATCAGATTCTTTATCAGCTGGTCATTGCATTCTTTTTGTTCTGCTATCCTCTCCATACTTTCTTTAACCTGCAAACTCCAGATTATCTAGTCAAATTTCTTTTATATTATATATATAAAAATCCATAGAAAGATGAGTTCACAGTAAACCAATATAAAAGTGAATGAATGAAATGAAAATACATACTTCTTCGTAGAATCGATCAACACAGTCTATTTCTTTCTCGCAAATAACTTGTTCTGTCTCTTTTAAATCATTCATATCTGGAATTTTCGATCAAAATATCACATCAGTGTAATCAAATCGCATTACGAATTGAGTGCTGTAGTGAAAAAGTAAGAAAAGAAGTTTTTGAATACCTTTGGACGTTATTGATGCCTCATGTAGTCGAAGATTTGAACAACTAGCATGCCAAAAACCACTTTCATTTTCCATTCTCCATTCAAATCCATCTTAAAAATTTTATAAATCTGTTATACTGATTCCTTTGACTGAAACTGTCAAAGCAAACAAAGACTATCAAACCAACATTCCGATTGAATGCATTCGAACTGTTCATCGTCGTCTTCATAACATTCTGTACTGATAACGCTTCCTGATGGTAACTTTCTATCATCTGGAATTTTCACCTGAAAATGCACTTAATGAAGTGTATTAACTTGTTTCAAGGGGTTTATTATAAATAAAATTATGATAAAACGTTACACTGGTCCAACGAACATTTTATGATTCAACAAAATAACTTTGAATTTTGAAAAAAAAAAGATAAAAACCTTAGACGATAAAACACATTTTGGAAGAATTATAACATTGCTGCCAATTACAACATCGTCTGCAATATAGCATTCTGATAAGCGGGAATTTGGACCCAGTGATACATTTTGACCGATTATACAGTTGACAATTTCACAGCCGTCACCTCAAAAAAATCTCGTACAGATTTAAGTCAGAACATCGGAGAATGTAACAGTGTAATGAAACTATTCTAATATATTGTAATCAAATCGTGCATATCAACAATCCTTAGTATTACTTTGCACCACTCTGATCACCATGTAAAATAACAAACAAGTATTGAAGAAATAAACAAGTACCAATAGATGTTCCAGAACCAAATGAAACATTTTTTAACACTACATTCAAACCAATCGAACAATTTTTTCCCAACAAAACATTTGCTCCATCAAAAATCAATGGCAAATTCCTTAAAAACAATCAAATTAAAAAATGTGGCTTTAATTAACTTGATCATCACCAAAATTTGAAAAATCTGTTTGCGGAAACATCGATTTTGCTTGAAAATCATTGAAAAAAGCTGGCACACCTTATAGTCCCATAATTTTGTTGCAAACTGTCAGATAATGTATAAATATTATTTCGCCGACAAATGTAAGTTGAATAAGAAATATTATCAGGTACAAGAGGGTAGAAGAAGCGTTGCAAAATCATTCTGTTCATAAGTAAGAGATCTGCATAATCACTGAAAACAAAACTTGAGAAAATGAGACAAAAGATGAATGGAGCCATGAGCAACAAACTGTAGATTTTTCACACTTTTTACTTTTCGAGAAAAAATCTATCAAAAACTATAACTAATAACATTGTCAAATATTCCAAATTTAATAATTCATTGTTGGAAAAATAACCGCAAAAGTTTTGCGAAGCACTAAAAAGCTCAAGGTTTCATGACATTTGCTCCTTAATGTCATTAAAATTGTTCCAATTTTCTTTAACATGAAATATGTATAAACATGTTTGCATACATATGTTAACATAACAGTAAAGTTTTATTCCATAATTTCAAAAAAAAAAAAAAAAAAAAAAAGAGAAAACAAACATACTGAGCACAAAATGCTGGAACTTGTTTTGGGAGAACAGAAATACAAATTTTCTGACCGAGAATGTCTTCGTTAACTAAAATTTCTCTAATTATATCTTCTTTATATTGAAAATCGAAGTTGTCACTAAACTGTGATAACACATTTATTGAACAAAATGTCATGCCAGTGTCTCGAAGATTATTGCAAACAATAGAGTCTGCTGTAAATACATCCTGAAAAAAGTTAAGTAGATGAAACAGTTTTCAAAATGACAGGATGCAAACACAAATTTTAACTGTTAGATTCATTTTTAAATAAATTTAATTTATATTCATTTTCATTTCATCACTACTTTTAATTTTATCAGGAAATTAATATTTACTGATGAATATCCCAGTTGTTTAACAAGTAGTAAAAATACAGTGCACAAAAACAACAGAAGTGAGAAATCTAGACTATGAAAAAATAACATAAGCTAAGATATTTTTTACCAATCCTATTCATATTGATTTGTTCCAAGACAACATACCTTGTCTATATCAAGTTTTGAAGTATCATCTTTTTGGTGATAGAATATAAGTCTTCTGCTTTCCTTTTCATAAGCAATAACAGGACACTCATTTTTCCACTCACCATAAACGATCATCATGACATTATTCTTATCCCTCCTTATCTCCCTGAATTTTCTCAAAAGTTAACACACTGCACATATTAAGTAAACTTCCAAAAAGCATTAAAAAGTTATGTTTGAAAATATACAATCCTAACTAGCTAATCTGAGCTCTAAAACATTACGTATATGATTTACTTGAAATAACTGAGCTGAATACTGAGATCAGTTGCGGCAATAATCATCGGAGTTGTGAGTAACAAGAGATCTGAGGTTATGACAGATCGACTATGAACTTCACGAAGAGTATCACCAATACTCATACAGTTCTGACATAACACAACATTAAAGGAATCGAATAGCACTCTCCAATAACTAAAAAATATAGAAAACGAATTAGGAAATTATTAAGTATGAAATTATTAAGTGAACAAGCGCGAAGGCTGATTTCTCTAAGTAAAAAAAAAAAAAAATTAGAGAATAACTGAAAATACTACAGACAGTGAAATATAAAAGTCCATCGTTACAAGGTTATAATACAAGGAGCTAATTTTTCAAACAAATGAAAGAATCGAAGAAAAGTTGATTTTGTCCTGTATAGTGCAAACGGTCAAACAAAAGTCAGTGGGGTCATCCTAAGATTTAACAACATAGATTAAAAGCTTATGAAATAAATCTACTTAATAAATTAAGCTAGAAATATAGCGTACTTCGGTATCTAGAATTTGACAGAAGGAATTAGAGCCTAAATGTGTTGAATAGTAATGTTATACTCTATAATATGCTGAAGAGATTGTTCGGAATGGGTTGACAAAGCAATCACTACATCTCGAAGTTCAGTTCGACTTATCCATTCCAGCATATAGTGTAAAACTTCGATATTCGCTACCTTTAAACAACTCTGAAAATATTTATTCTCAACTCTCAATTGTATTCATGACTTTCTCTTCTACTAAATCAGTCTTATAATCATATTTTATTGAAAGACAAGAAAAAAAAATCGTTAAGTGCACACCTTTAATAAACAGCAAAACTTTCTAAATCAATTCAATTTTCAATTTATATCATAATTAGAAACAAAATTTTCATGAGAACCACTAACAGTACTATCAGTGCTATAAATACATGAACACTGTAGCATCTGATGAATGCAAAATAAAAAATAAATTAAATAATTACATCATGACAGAGCTCTCATATACTTGCAACATTTAGTCTTTCTTACATTACAATAATACTACAGCTTCTTTACTTTTAATAAATAATTTATTAATATCAACTATAAAATTATGTCTCAAGGTATGAAAGTTTCAACTTAGATACCTTGAACAAATATACTACAGAGAGAAAAAAAAATAAAAAAATGGAAGTGGAAAGCAATAAGTTAGTAGTATAAAAAGATGCAAATAACTTACAACTGAAGAATCGGAAGTGACAGGAAGAAACCGAGCATCGAATGTATCTGCGATAATTAAAACTTTAATGGATTCCTCCTTAACCTCATTTGTTCCTCCCTTATTCTCTTTCTTTCCCATTTTCCGGTCCTGTTTTCCTGAAAGCTTCTTCCGAAACAGGTCAATGAATTACTCCTCAACACACCCCTAACCTTAAAACCAAACTGCCAACTGCTGCAGCACCATTGCTAGTGCTACTTGACATGCATATGTTTTCCATTACACTCTTATTGACATTGGAGAACGTCTCCATCACTCTCGAAGGTCTTCACGTACGTGTCACACACACACGTCCGAGTGTTCAGAATAACAAACTGAGCGACTGAAGCGTCCACTAATTACTTTAATCCTTTGACATATGTACTGCACATATTATTGCGTTTCTTCTCGACAGAAATTTGTTGACTTAAAATGGGATTCTCACCAGGTAACACAAAGGTTTTTTACAAATATTTTTATCCAAGCTGAATACAAAATATATTTCCTTTGCTAATTTTGAAAATGTTCACTTGATACAATGGTGAATGACTTGACACCACGAAATTAGTGAAGCAAATAAAATATGAAATTTTTTGCAAAATTTCACGAAGCTGAGGTGCAAATTTTTGGACTAGATGTACTTACCCAGCAGCAGATATAATAATTTAACACAATTCAACTTCAAAAGTTAGGAATATATGCGAATGAATTCGGACGTCTAAGCTACTTTCTAATTTTCATTATATTGCTATTAACTAGAAAACATAATAAATATATACATAATCACACAAAGCAAAAATGAAAGATGCAGGACAATTACACATATATTTATGCTTAAATGAAATAAAAAATGTATTAGTAATTTACTATATGAGAACATCATTAGTGAGAATCTACATGAGACCAATTTTGGTTTTAGTACACTTTATATATAATTAGCAATTCGTGAATCGACAATGCTGTGTTACTCAATGGAAGGAGTGAAATATACAAAAGATATATGCATATTTCTTTTGAAAGACAAATAATCAAAATTTAAGACAGCAATGACCATGTAAAAGAAAAATACAATAGTGTCACGAATCGTAGAGAGAATGAATGAATTTGAAAATACAAAATCTAAAAACTCAAATAATATTATTTCGCGTATGAAAGGTCTACAACAATTTTCGAACTTTGCCCTGTTTTGCTTCAATTTGTATATTTTGAAGTTTTATGAAGGATATATTCCTTGACACTAGGCGATCTGAAATAACAATGTCAGATAGCTCCTTTATTTCGAAACCTGATTATCATTATAACATAACACCAAATCTTTCCAAAGCAATAAAAAACATAAACTGCTTAACATAGTTCTTATAACAACTCTAACTATATAACGCTTAGCAGCGCTGTCTGAAATTATTCCACTTTTCATTTTCGAAACAGTCTAACTGACATCACGATTTAGAATTTCAAAAGCTATAACGGTATGTCTTAAATAAAAAAATAACTATAAGCTAATAAAATAACTAGTAAAACTCGAGATTTTCCCTCACGATAATTAAGACGATTGCACACCATATCTATTCTGAATTCATTCAAAACTTGTAAAAAACACAATCCTTTTCATTGTCATCTTAAAATCGAACTATCTTGCATTTTTAAATTGAATCAGTAACCTTGAAAGGAAAGCAATTTCGTCTCTTGCTAATGGGCTGACTGCAGCCGGTGTAGATATCTGCTTGCATGTCGTTAAATGCTGTGCCATTCCGGTCATTTTATGTTTTAACCCCTAAAAAAAAAAAAAAAAATCATGACTAAGTAATCATGATTTCCAACTTGCGAACCTATTCAAATTCGCAGCATTATACATTTATTTTTCACGAGGAATATGCTGAATTCTTTAGTCAATAACAGTACCTGCAATGTAGATGGCCGATTTGCGCATTTCAATGCAAGTGGTGATGCAGAAATTAGTTTCTCTTCTTTCTGAACAGGTAAATTAGCATCCGAAAACCGTTTGATCACAGGACCGTTTGAATTCATCATTGGTATAACTGCCAATGTGGAAGACGAAGCAGTTGTGCTCCTGCAAAAGTAGAATTGTCAAATTATTACGTCCATAAGAGCTGAACAAGTCAAATTATTACGTCGATAATTTAAACAGAGATCTATCGTTCAGAAAGTTCCTGATTTTTCCAGATAATTTGATAGCAAACCCTAGCTGTATTCCATCCTGACTAGAAGCTGATCGAGGCATGAACGTCTGTTTCTGAGATGAACTTCCTGGAATAATGTCATTGCTGACTCTTTTACCGCTTAACCGACGAAGAAGTGACGATTTTCGAGTCTTCTTCTCCAACTGGACACGATGCTGTGGTTTTCTCAGTTTCTTTTTAGCCAATTTCCCAATTGTACGACGTGGAGCACCTTCACGAATCGAGGTTGATGAGAGAGGCGTTGTCTGTAACCATATAGTCTTTAGGAAATTGGAGAAATTCGTTTATTTAAAACTTTTAAACAAAAAATTCCCTACAAAGTGAGCTGAAATGAGTAAAGCAGTTAAGTTATATAAAAGATATGAAGTAAAAAAACATATAAAAGGGAATTAAACATTAAATTTATAGGTGCATGAAAAAGAAGTAAACAGCAAAAAAAAATTCTAAATAAAGAGAAGTTTGAAGATAAAATACTTCGATACCAGATTAATAACATAAGTATGATAAAATATATTTTCCTTTATTTTCGAAGTTCTCGCTAATTTGATTAACTCCGTACCCTTCATTTCCTTTCATGTTCTCATAAATTTATACATTATGCATAATACTGCCTCTTAGTTTCTACATTCGTATACACTACGAACTGAAAAATAACTGAATCTATCCCACACGCTTATGTATAATTAAATAAATAAAAAATGGCTAACCTTCAGAGAAAGTTCACTTCCATATGCAAGCAGATGATGCAGCAATTGTGGATGTGTAAGATTAGAGACAGGTTGAGAATGAACATGGGTTATTAGGTCATTTGGCCGAATACCAGACTTATAAGCCGGAGAGCCTTCTTCCACTTTTGTAACCAAATGTTCAATAGTGTAGTAGTCCGACTGTTCACCCAAATAGACACGTACTGAGCGAATTGTAAATCCAAAACCTTTCGGTCCTTTCCTGAAACATAGCAAAATTAAATGTGCATTTAAGACTTCATATTTTAAATCGAATTCATTACAAAGAATTATATTTGTATTTGCTGAACAATAAAATCACTTCATCATTCGTAACAAAGATTAGAAGCTTTAATAAAGTTTTTCCAAAAAAGCATAGCCATATTACGAAATAAAAATTTTAACGTTCATACTTGATGATTATTGGCGCTTTTAATTGGAAATTCTGTTCCACAACAGGAGTTGCTAATGGATTGGAGGAAATGCCATCAAATGATGATGCGCTAGAAGCTGAACCAGCAGGCGAATGTTGAGCAAGCAAGGGCGAAGACTGCTTTGGAATTTCAAGTTGCAGACTACGATCCTGTTCACTAATCACTCCATCATCTCGATTCTGAAAAGTACTGAATGTAGAAAAAAACTAACATATATACACACTATAATTGCTTTGGATTAGCACAAGTCATTTCTTAAATTCAATTCATCAGCACTTTAAGTAAGATCTACCTATAAAGCAAATAAGTACACTATTGGAATGAAAATAAATGAAAGATTCCGTTAGCAAGATAATAAAATAATTCATGTTTGACCACAAACTTACAGAATCAAAAATAGTTAGATTAGAAGTTGGTCGTAATTCAGTTACAGGTGATAGTTCTTTTTTATCACAAGAGCTAGTTCGAATTGTATCGGGTTCACAGGTTACCGAAAAACTGAAATAAAAATTTTCAGTCTAGTGCAGAAGCAAAATTAGCTATCCACATGGAGTGAGCTAAAATCTCTAAACAACTTAAACAAAAAATCCCCATTGTTAGCATGCTTACCGCGGCAAAGATGCTGCTGTATTGCCCTTCTGATTCTGATAACCTTCTGCAATTGGCACCGGTCTCGAATATTCGGGAAAACCAAATGCATCAACTGAAGAATCTGTAGATAAGCCTGTATTGAGATAGCCTGTTTCATTTGCTTCACTGCTTGATGTAGACAAATTATTTTGAAGCTGAGATGAAAAGCACCTTCTGAGTAGCACTGCCTGAAAGTAAAAAGATCAGTTGCAACACCGTAAAAAATTGCACGAAGGCAAATTAAGCGATACAATCATTTGTTTTTAGTAGTTTTATGAAATATACAAGATGAAGTTTTCATCAACAAAACTGGTCATTTTGGAGACGAATAACTTGAGTTCTATTTCAAAAAATAGGATTAAAAAAAAAAATAGAAAGTGAACTAACCGCTGGTAAAGGATAATCATATTTAGTATCCATTTTGTTTTCATAAAAATCACTGCTTAACTGACGAGAAACTGAACTCGAATCCGATCGGGTACTCTTGATACTATCAAAACTTGTGGCCTGAATAAATGAAGTTTCTAAAATCAGTTAAAAAATACAACGAAAAAAAGAAATACCTGAGTGACATTAATTGATTTAATACTAATTACTGAATACAGAGGTGATGCAATATCAAAACAATCATAGTTAAAAAGTACGACGAAAGAAAGAAATACCTGAGCCACATTAACTGATTCAGTGCTAATTACTGAATGACGAGGTGATGCAGTATCAAAAGAACCAAACATTGGAGCATTATCTTCGTCACCACTATCAACATCATGATTGTAGCTGGAAAAAGAATTAAAAATGAATAATAAAGCCTAGAATTAGTGTGTGTGTGTAACTCATGAATGAACCAATGAGGGAAATCCTGGAATGTCCCAGGCATTTTTAGAAAAATTTATATCAATCTCAGACAAGGATTCGAACTAACACTATCTTGATGTATAGATTATAAATAAGAAAATCTTTATATGTATAGTTAACTTTTCTCCATATGATCGTTACTCCAACACACAGCGTTTAGCAAATGATTGAAGAGTACTAGCAGTTATGAAGGAATGAAATTTAATGCAAAAATCTTATCTGCTTCAGTAAAATAACCTACGGATGTATACGTATTTCTCAAGTTAGCAGGCAAATATTTCATAATGACTTTCTTGATAAAAGAAAAAGATCAAAAAATAAAAATGACAAACCGATCTGTTCTAGCATCGAAATAAGACGTATCTTCTTCTCCTTCCAATTGGGGTACAAATTCTGCTTTTTGACGAAGCAAAGACTTGAAATTTAAACCAGCAAAAAAAGGGTCATTCATCAGCTGCAATTTTTCAGACAAAAATAAAATAATTGAAAAAAACATGTTTTCATTAATTCGACTAATAAATAACCTAAAATTCTGCATAAAAACTAAAATACAAACTCAAACCTGTTGGGCACCACCAGCCGATCCAAGTCGTTCTATTGGATCCTTCTCCAATAAGCGCTTAATCAAAAATTCCGCTTCTGTGGGCAATGCTTCTTCCTCTTCAGGAAACTCCGCTTCCTCTTCAAAAAAATTTTTTAAAATGAAATCGAAAAATGTTAAGCTGATAACTTTATACTAAGAAGTTTCTTGTAGTAATATTAAGCAATAAAAACCAACCGTTAACAATTTTTGCAAACAAATGTTCTGGTGTATCAGCCATAAATGGAACAATTCCAATAAGAAATTCATACAAAATAACACCAAGTGCCCACCAATCTACTGGTTTACCTTAAAAGCAAAATACAAAGTATTAAATGTTTAATACATTCAAAAATAACATACAGAATTTTATAGAAAATAATGAATGCTTCCACTTACAAAATGCTTCCACTTTTCATACTGAGGTAATAAACAGCTCAGTATGGAAAAAAAGATATAAGAAATCAAATGAGCTTACCATATCCCTGTCTTAAAATTACTTCTGGCGCGATATATTCAGGAGTACCACAGAGTTGTTTATCTGTAAATTGTTGTGTATCCGCAATATCCATGTAATTTTCGCATAATAGTGTTGCACGATTCATTAGACCAATCTTTGAAAGTCCAAAGTCAGTTAACTTTATATGACCTATTGCCGTTATCAGTAGGCTGTAAATAAATGGAAAAATTATGAAGCTGTATTCGACCAGAAGATAATGAAACTGCTAATTATTAAAATGATCACTGATAACTTAGAAAAACTCCTCGCTCTGGTTTATATTTTAGAAAAAATTAGCAGTATTCTAGAGAAGTCATCTCTGTCACTTTTAAAGCACCTTTAGCTACGACGTTCAGCCTTCAACCTTTTTTTTTTTGAATCTTTTATGGAACAAAATTTACTTTTTATCTAAATAATACTCCTGGTTGTCTCCAAATCTACCACCGACTTTTGAGACTCAGATTTTTCTTGAAAATTTTCTATTTCATTTCAAAACAATTTATTTAATAAAAAAAAAAAAAAGGAAAATATTATAAAAGATTTACTTATCGGGCTTTAAATCACGGTGTACGATACCATAAGAATGAAGATAATCAATAGCAAGAACAGTTTCTGCAATATATAGTCGTGCTGCATCAAGTGGTAATGTTCCGGCTTTTTTCAGTAAAGCTGCACAGTCTCCACCTTCTACATATTCCATTAACATACATAAATGATGACGCGTTTCGAATGAACCGTAAAATGACACGACAAATGGATTATCCGTAAACGTTAGTATATCTCTTTCAGCATATACCTAAAGCAAAAAATAAAATTGTTATTAACACAAAATATTTCGACTTTTCCAATCTAATAAATTTTTTCTGCCAAATTAATGAATAAACGAAATAAGTGAATGTTGCAAGCAAATTACCTGATTTATTTGATTACGCATTAATAAAGTCTGTTTCTTCATCCGCTTAAGTGCAAATCGTTGCCGTGTTTCTTTATGCCGCACCAAATAAACGGCACCATACGCTCCATTACTTATTAACTTAATGATTCAAATTTTGATCCTCGAAATTACTAATCATTGAAATTAAATATCCTTGTGTCAATGCGAAATATGAAAAATTCTCTATCATAACAAAAACTTTCTTTTATAATAGAAAAGTTTGATTTATGAATGTCTTACTAGCTAGCTGTACATACCGAATCCTCAAATCCTAGAACGAAATCATTCGTAAATATGGAACAATTTCAAAAATACATGATTAACTGTGATCCCAAATTATCTTCCTTCATCACTAATAAAATCACTTTTAATCCCTTCCTATATAATCAAACATAGAAATTCAAAAACATTATTTCTACTCACTCTGACTGTTTCATAGTCATCTTCGGATGGTGGGCGTCTTTCATGTAAATCGCGTTGACACTCAACACCCGAACGAGTTTCATCATTGAACAGTGAATTTGGCTCTCCCTAAAAGAATTTTTTTGTTTCAAAATAGAAGGAATATATAATCTGCATGCGAAAATGCATTCGTTTAATCAAGAACACTCATTCACTGACAAGCACAATTTTATGAATTATTTATCAATGATATTTATCAGTTAATCATACTTACAAAAAAATCATATGTGGTCTTTTGAAACTAATTATGAATTGAAACTAATTATGAATTAGTTATATAAAAATAAGTACATATACTTCTTATCTCTAAATCAGTTTCTGTTACTCCAAAAGTCATAATTACTTTCAAAAGCAAGCATATACATAGCGCAACTATACCTTTAAAATATCAACTGTCGATTCGGACATCAAATTTTTATTTAAACCAAGTTTGCTTATGATGTACTGCGGTAAATCTGGAACTCTAGCATCACCTGCACCGAGTTGTTCGCGGACCGCCCCTTCAGTTTCTTGTAATAAGTGGTAGAATTGATCTGGATCGAACTCCTTTAATCACAAGAAAAAATTCCGTTTTAGGCGAAATACTATGAGAAAGCAATAAATGCTGTTTTCCTATATTGCTTGAAGATCCCAGAAATGCATTCTTCAAATTTCTGCTAACCCTTCTTTTCAATAAAGCTGTTTAGATTAAGCTTTAAACCAACCAAACATTCCAAGATACGAGCCGGACGAGAAATTATCATCAGTACATGCTTCACCATTTTAGATAAAAAAGCAAAGCTTTCAGGTGAAGTTTTTTCGTGTGCTTCAGCGATAACAGCTTCGAGTCTCTGCGATATTTCTGAGAAATAAGAAGCATTTGTGAGGTCGTCTTTCGATTTCGATAGACAGTCTGAAATTCTTTTTATACTCTTCATCAGCGCTTCTAAGCATCCCTATAAAAATTTAAGAATTCTTGCTTTTCTAATAATGAAAGGCATTTCAATTTGAAATGTAAAATTATCGATGATTTCGTTCGCAAATACGAATATGCTATTCTCGCTGTCTGCAATTTTCATACTCCAACTCTTCAAAATGAAAATTTATATAAGACATGTAGTACCTTTTCATGCCTTAATGAAATTAAATTAATAGTTAAATTGATTCGCTACCAAATCATATAACTGCCAATTATATCTATGCGATTCTCAAGTGAAATCTTTTCCGACAATTTCAGATAGTGTTAACACTGAATAGCTTAAAACAGGAACATAAAATACCATTTGCAACTTCGATAATTTGATGATGAAGAAACCGTGTAGCACCATCTGAGATCAGTCGCATTCTGGGATCACTCTCCACGTTATCAGCCAACATCGATCGGCGACTAATCAGTGAGCTAAGTGAAGTATTTGGTGAGCCATCCCAGGTATCATCTAAGTATATACTTTCAGGTCGTAATGTCGTATCCAAAGATGCAACATCAGATAACGGGGCATTTTCATCGATTAATTGGCTGAGTTGCTCCTCCATCTGCTTCTTCGCCTAAAAAGAAACAATGAAATATGATAAGTTTTCAAAACACTATTCCTTCTTAACTGGTGATATTGCTTAATTTGACTACAATCAAGATGTAAAAAATATGAAAAATAATTGTCTGATAACTACGTTAGAATCATTCAAATCTTATGATTGATTGCATTATTAAACTGTAAGTTCGTTCAAACCTTTGGAAAGCGTTCCTTGTAAATTGTTTTATGGAAAACAACGCTGCATGTCGAGTCAGAACCGAAATTTACAGAATTTCTGTAACATATCAAACCAGTTATAACTTCAAACAGATTTACAGATAAGTCTAAGGAATTTCATAAAGCTGTTTCAAAAGGCATCAGAACTGCTAAGTGATAGTGTAACAGCACATGAATTTTCTTTAACTGGCTCAAAATATTTAATCTATCTTAAACTTTCATATATTCTCATCATAATGCTTTTCATATGTGTCCAGCAAAAAATGGATGGTTTTTAATTCTGTACACACTGTAAGTACTAATATATATACTCAGTAATAAAAAAAATACAAAATATTCAGGTAGCTCAAATAATTTTTGATTAAACAACGAAAAACAACAAAGTCAGTGAAACTTTTTTAAACCTGAAATAACATTGCGCATAAAACTTACGTCAAACTGCGAGAACGAGGACGATTTTGTCCCGGAAAATCTTCATTTGAACCCTCAGCACTACTAAGTCGCAAATCAGTAAGAATGTCACAAAGCTGTTCTTGCGATGAATATTCACTCTACAAAAGATTCACTTTATTTACACTCATTTTGTTCTTTTGAAAACTTGCAATCCTAAACTGTTAAGGCAAAAATGCACCAAAATAATTTCTTTCCCGAGCAAAGTGATTATGAATATTTTATTCGTGGAAAATACAATGAGAGCAAAAAAAAGCAAACTTTCTTGCCAGAAGAGCACACTTTTTCGTTGAATTTTTAGTGAAAATCGCAATTTCTTAGGACATAATTTGCACAATACTTTATATAAATCTGTTATAAATCTCTCCTCACTGAGTTTTCAACTAAAGTTGAAATATGCTAATATTCGCCCACTACTAATATGGCATTATGCGAGAGAAAAAAAAAAAACAGGAAGTATTCAGTCTATACGATTTTTCTAATGACTGTCTTCTATTAAAAGCCTATGGACAACCGTTGAAAAAGAAACGCTTAAAATCAAATAACCGAAAATGCTGAGTTGCTTCCAGGTGTCCCGTAACCGCTTGATGATGGAAGAGATGCAACTGACCAGCGTCTACTATCCTGAGCTGATGCTAACGGCGTTGTACGCGTTCTGAAAAAGTGTAGTTATATCTCTAGTTTATTTTGTTTTAAAGTTACGAATTTTATCAATAATATCCGAGAAATACTAAGAAGATCAAATGACACAAACCTAAGCGATACAACTGATGGATTTGTTTTTCCATGAGGAAAAGGAAATATTGCAAAACGATTAGGCGATCGGCATCTTCGTGCGAGGATAGGCGATGCTGAAGCATTCAAACTTCGATGACATCCAAGGCTACTGGCTGATGAATACGAAGGATGAATCCCATCTTTTCGCTACAAATTTTATTTTGCATAAAATTTTGTTTAAATTTATCTAAATTTATCAGGAAGGAGGTTAATGTGCAAAGATGATAATGATTCAATGATATCAAGAACATGAAGCTCTTCAAAGTCAGATATGAAGTAAACTTCTCATTCTTTACCTTTCCTAGAAAAATAAAGAAAGAGATCAAATATGAGTTTCAGAAACATACTCGAAGACGAACTGAAGACGACTGAACAACTGATGCAGAAATTTGTGGATCGGAATGGCCTAATGAAGAGTTACGCATTCGTACCAAATTTCCCAACGTTGCAGTATGGTTTGAACACGAAAAATCCATTGATTTTTGACTAAGCATACCTAAAACTTGTCGTGAAATTTGTTTTTTAGTCCCTTTACAAAATAAGCAATGATCTGAAGCTGAGATTTTTATTAATTTAAAATTGCAGTCAAATTTAAGAAAGAAACACGACTTAGTAGGGAACACATACGTAAACACCTACATTCATTAATTACATGAAAACTCGATTCGTAGTATTTTGACCTTACGTTTGAGTCTTATTTATCCCCTATTTTAATTAAAAAAAAATCTCAATACCAAATAAAAACAGAAAAATTACTCAACTCTAAAACACTCATTTTGGATGCAAATACATTTAATAAGGTAAAGCTAATCTGGTATTAGTTGATTTTAATACTAATATTTCAACCTGTGCCTCAGCTATTATTATCGATAACCTTTATAAAACTCTATCGTCCCAAAATCATCGAGTCCGTAAATAAAACTGTACAGCGTGGTAGAAAAAAAAAACAAATAACTCGAAAAAAGCGAAATGGCAAATGATAACTTTGATTTCAATCCTACTTTAAGCAACAACATAACGACAGAAACAATGATTTCTTACCCGACAAACATCTTCCTCGTTTGTGTGATAATTGCATTAAAAAACGGCCCTCTGAATTATCAGCACTACCTCTTTCGACGGCAGTTTTTGTGCTTAGCACTGTGACACCTAAAATTCTTGTAATACTAAGGTCAGTGGATTGAATTTCAGTAAAACATTTTGATGATCCTCAGTGTAACCTAATTTTAAAAGCCGAAAATTAACTTTTGAATGAGTTTTATCACCTCTTTCTAGAAAAACAGGAAAGTACACCTTTTGAAGCTGCAAATGTACGTGGCAACTGATAGGATGCAGCTATTTTTTGCCGTGATAAACGATGTTCTTCATCAAATTCTGACGGTAACCCACAAAAATTATTTTGCGTCGAAAGTGAGCGAATCGGACGAAGCAATATTGGTGAAAGTAACAAAGAGTGAGGTGAATCAACGGGTGACGACTGAAAATCTTTTAAAAATATGATCTAAATTTCATTGCTTTTGCTTGATAATTCCCGAAGGTGAGCATTTCATTATGCGTTCGTTTACAATTTTAATTTAAGCAAATTATAAAACATGAAAACAACTAACTCGGGGTAGTACAGAGCAAAGAACACAATAGAAAAGGGTGAGTGGAATGTAAAAAGAACACTGTGAGATGCCAATTCAACTTAATTTTACTATTATTTATGGCGAAATGTGCATTTCTCAGGAAATTTATTATTTTCTTGAAATTATATTAATTGATGGGTAAAGTACAGACTTAGAAATGCCTTTTTTTTATCAACTATATTTCATTCTGTGATCATAAAACTCTTAAAGAAGTTTACTCCTCTTTTTGATCACTGTTCTTAATGACAATTATATAAAAACTACAACAGTAGCCTAAAATTAAATTCTGTATTAAAAAAAAAAAAAACTAATTATTAAACAACTAACCACGAGAGGCACAACAGCAGGTATTTTCTTCCGGAAAGTAATGTGTGTATCGGTGAATCCGGAACACTGTGATGAACACATTGGTTGTGAATTCTTCTCCTCGCAGTTTCCTTCATGTTCTCCATGCGAAATACCTGTCTTAAGCAGTTCATTCGGCCAATTATTCCCACTCATTTCATCAACACAGCACTACCGTTTCAATGCAAATTATTTTCCCTTCATTAACTGTTTTCTGCAAATATACAACATCTATTCAAATGTTCATAAGCACTATGTCATTTTACAAAAACGAGAAGAATTCAGAAAAAGAGAGCTGATGTAATTGCTTTCATAGATAATTCGTAATGCATTGTGGCAATTACCAGTACCGTCAATAAATAGATGGCAATATGTGATGATATGAATCTCCTGAGAACTACTAATTAGTAATCAAACATGAAATTCCATTTTTAATAACGAAAATTTTTAATAATAAATAGTAATAATAATAATGACATTTTTAATAATAATAAAAAAGAAGGAAATAATACACATTTTATGGTGTGATAAGAAGGTCTTTTCTTGTTAATTTCTCTGCAAACGACTTCTTTGAATAAAAATGAAAAGATTAAGATATTAGCAGAATGTTAGCTATCATATTTAATCCGTTTCATTTCGTTTTTGTTAAGTTAACTTGCATGTAATGCAAATATCAAATAGTAGAACAGCAGAATATACAGGTTTTCATCCTGACACAATAATTATATTCCAAACAAATGACTCAAGAAATGAATTAAATCTAAATTACAGAAGAAAAAAATGGAATAAAAGGTAATGTTTCTCTCCCGTATTTTATTAAAAAAACAACTTAATTGAATTTAAGATGAAATGAGCATTCACTTTCACATTAAGACATCTTAGATCGTACGATAACAGAAAGGATAACACCGCACCGCGATCTCAGAATCACAGCTCCCTCTCTACGAGTAAAGTTTTACTCATATACTTTGACTAATTAACATTTTTTGATTGATATGTTAGACAAGATTAGATGGAAAGACTGACTTCAACATAGCATAGAGATGAATGAAACAGCAAATTGCTACTTCTTAATTTACACAACTTTCAATTAATGGAATGTATATAACTTTGTAAATGGAAATCTGAGAATAATCTGCAAGTAACTTTTCTAATATATATTGATTAGTCTTACTTGAGAGATGTTAGTATTTCTGAAGGAAAAGAAAATTACTGATAAGATGAGCAATGGAAGGGAGAGGGGAGAAGAGGGAAGGGGAACGAAGGACTATACGAACTTCCATGAAGAGAAGAGAAGAGGAGGATATGTCAAGGTTTCATGATAATAACTGTCCCACAACGTTTATTGACTGCAACGTTTTGTCCGGGCAATTGCTCGCTCGATCGATCAAAGTTCATCGATGTGATACGAACACTGATACTACCTGCAGTGATAATCTTGCATTCCTATTCTCTTATTATTATCATTTAACCTTTTCCACACTCTTTACATAGTCTTTAACACTGGAAATGCAATCCTGACAGTTAAAGTTAAGCGAGGAAGACCAGTGCTGTAATGATTAATGTACAGTGAAAAAATTTAAGTGCTGAAAAGAAGTGAAGTACGTAAAGGTTAAACACTGGCAAAGTTTTTTTATGACAAAGATATGTGTTGATATCTTTGTGTTGATAGAACAGAGATCGTAGGATGTATTTTTGAGTTTAAACATTGGGAAATGTCCTTCTTATGATATTGATATTTACCAGGAACAAGGATGAACTTCTGCAGTAAATTTTAGGTGTAGTAAGAGGAATAAAATCAGAAATAATGGGTTAAACACTGGCAAAGTATATATAGGCCTTACTAGATGAAGTGATCATCAGATCGTCAAAATCAAAACTTACCAAACTAATATAATTATTGAAGAAGTTATGTAAGATCAGAACTCTAATTAGATACCCTTCTGCTTACTTCATTTAAGCTTTTCCCAACCGTTTACCATAAGAATACTTCTTGCAGCTTATCTTTACAAAGCTACAAGTACTTCAGCAGATATTAAGCAATCTCCGTTCAATAGACCTTTTCATTTTCATTCCGTCTCATCCAGTCATCCTTATGCTACATTAGCGTACCGAACTTTGATATATGGCAAATGACCAAGGCAATCTGAGTAAAATGTTAGGTTTAATGGGTTTGAGGGGGTAATTGGTGTAAATTGGGATCGTATTTAATGAATGAAATGTTTTGATATTGTTGAAATTATCAAATAAAGAAGAATGGAAGCAATCTTAAAAAGTAAATATAGTAATTACAGTGATTTGGGGTGGTCAAAAGCGCATTGGAAGGATAATGGTGCATGAAGTGGCAGTCAGAGAAGCTAACGATCGTTACTATGCTACCTTAATCAGGGTGTGATTTTTATCCCATTTATTTTATCTCATTTGATTCTATGTTGTTTGCAACATTTCTAGATCTACAATTTGCTAGCAATATTCAACAACTTGACAAGAGAAAAGAAAAGGGAACACTTTACACTTAAAAGACTGTTTAAAATTTCATCCTTTTAACATTAATTCTCATTGCAGGGTGTTGTTTGCAGTGGAGGAATTTTGGGCATTGCATTATTTGTTCGAAAAACACGGATGGTACTTTTTAGGCTTTTGTCACAAGCATAATTTTAAGTTGATGTGAGACATTAAATCATCTTAGTTTTTACACTATCATTTCATAGCTTTTTAGAATTTTTGATAGGGAATTCAAATTATTTGTTATGTTGCAAAATTTAGTGATTTATGCTTTTATTTTGCGTCAAAGAAGTTGTCGATGCCAAGAACTGGCATTTCGGACAAACTTTGTATTTTCCTTTAATATACTAAGGCTGATGGAAAATATTGTATCATATTTTGATTTGATTTTATGGATTTCAGTTCGCAAGATATGAAAATGTATCAGAGATACCGCTTGAGATATATAAAAAGGGAATTGAATTGAAAGGGATTGTTCGTGCTGTTCATTCAAATGGTTATATGAAAGTTGAGCATATACCAGCATTTACGATGCCAAAATTTCTTACCAGAAAAAAATCCATCCAGGTATTGCTTAAATTTAGTGTTTTGTAGATAATTTATAGATAGATTAGAATGATTGCTTTGAAGTAATGTATTACGTGAATACCCATAATCTATCATTCATAAGAATAGAGAACATATTTAGAGAGCTGTTCCCTGGTTAAAGTATTTCCGAATTACTTTAGAAAATTGTGTAGCCAGGATTGTTGAATATACGTCTTGCGGGTATTGATGTTTCGGACGCTGGTTCGGACTATCTTGCAAAAGATGTCCGTATACGTAGTAGCCAAATATTTTTCTCTGCCATCAAGCCAGCTGAAAACAACAACTGTATCGATGCTGAAGTTTTTTTGCGGAAAGTCTGTTTTTGATTTATTCTTAAAGATATAGTCTAATTTTAAGTTATGTTTGCATGTTAATGTTTATATACAAAATTAATTCTTGAGACCATTGCAGAAACGATTTCTGCAGACAAATTTAAATGTAGATTTGGTACGTCAAGGTTTCGCACGTGTTATACCATTGAATAATCCGGAACATGTGGATGCATTGAAGACTAATCCTTCATATTCAAGGCTGATGTCGAAATTGATCATGTCTGAAAAGGTTTTCTTTTTTTTGTATTTACTAAAGAAACTGGTGATTCAAGGACTAACTACTTTCAAATTGTTTTCAAAATTACTTAGAAAATACTTTTAAATTAAAATCGAAGTTTCTGCTTGGTATCTCTTATCATTCATGTGGAAATTCTTCAGATTGCTGATCGTCGAGGATTAGGCGTATGGACTCGTGATACATGGGCAGAACTTATATTTTCATATCCTGCCACACTCAGACAAATCATCCGTTCAGCGGCAATAACAAGATTTCTGGTAATTTTTTGAAATTATTATGAATTACTAAGCAAAGCGATTTTTTTTTTTTTGGAAAAAGAAAATTCAAGAAAGCTTGCATAATTTCAGCATTCTGGAAGGGTGATGCAGTATTTTAACTCTCATTCTATTTTGACTCATTACTTGGGAGTAAATGTAATGTTAGTGGCGTTGCTGATGACTTTTTTGACAAATGTTCTTATTATGAAAAGATTCCACCGCTTCACAGTCCATAGTTTTACTTTTTATAATATGTTCTTATTCCTGGAGTTGTGAATCCCATCTAATTTATGATGCGAAATGTTTAGATAACAACCGCAGTTGTCGGCAAAAAAATGTTTATCAATGGATCTCGTATATCGAAGCAAGCAGTTAAATTCGGCGTTTATTTAAGCCAGAAAACATATATAATAGTGCAACAGTTAGCGGATATAACGTTTAGATTAAACAGTATGATAAAAAGAAGGATTAATAAGTTTTCAGCGAAATAAATTCATTTACTGGAAATTATTATAAGATGTATTTTAATGTCTAGTTGATTTCTAAATCCAGTATTAATCACTGTTAAAATGTGAATATATTTGTCCGTTTTTTTTTTTTCCAATTTTTTAGGACCAATTTTTATTGGGTTCAAAATTAGGGTTTTGATATGTTCGATTTTTATATTAGCTGTTTCAATGTTTGTAAATAGTAAATGTTTTGAATAAAAAGTAGCATGTAGAAGTACATTGATAAAAATTTCATTCTTTTTTTGTTAATCAACTTCGCAAATGTATGTGCATTTCATATATTTGCATCGACTTCTGTAATTTATGTTTCCCTAGTTGAATTTTTCATAATATGCTTATTTATGAACAATAGAATCACTGTTTAGAACCTTTTTCTGCTTCGTTTATTGATTGTAATTTGGAAGTTTTCATTTTTTTTCAAACTTTTCTATGTTAAAAGAATTTTTTTAGTTTTTTCGTCATTTAGATGGCAAACTTCGAAAAATTATTGTTGGATGTTGGCCCGAAGGGTCTAGCTCTTATAGCCGGCACTGTGGCTACTGGCCTTGGCATAAAAGAATCACTTTTTTCTGGTATTTTCACTTTTTCGAATTGTTTCTTCATGATTTTTGCTATAATAAGTGAAGTGGCTTGTGAATTTTTTCTTTTTGAAAATATCCACACTAGCTACAGTTTGCCGGTCCATTCTTTCCGTGTGCGTTGGTTTTATTTTCAAAGATTTCAGGATTTTGTATTTATTTCAGCAACTCCTTTTAATTAGATTGTATGCATGCAAAATGTATAAAGATGTTTAAGAGAGAATTTGTAGTTGACGCTGGACACAGAGCAATAATGTTCAACCGAGTTGGTGGTATTGGTGACGCTGTCTATAAAGAAGGACTGCACTTCCGAGTACCGTGGTTCCAGTATCCAATTATATATGATATTCGTGCTCGTCCCAACCAAATTCGTTCACCAACTGGAAGCAAGGATTTGCAGGTTGTTTTCCATGTTTTAGTAATATTTTTTTCTTTGTACCGCATGTTTGCTTCAAAAAACATCGTTTTCGATAAAGAGTATATTTTTTATCGAACTACGTGTTATAAGAATTTTGCGTTGTTACGAATGTCTTCAAAAAGGGAAAAGTATATGCTTCAGTTAGTAATTATGTATGAAAATTCAGATGGTGAATATCGGTCTGCGTGTTCTTTCACGTCCCGACCCGTCCTCATTACCAAAAATATATCGCATGTTGGGGCAGAATTGGGAAGAAAGAATTTTACCTTCAATTTGCAATGAGGTTTGTGGTACAGAATTCTCAAACTTTGAACATTACAGCATCATAAAATATAATTCGAAAATGATTTGGTGGCGAAACCAACTTTGTCTTTTAATCACGGTATACTTAAGAATTTGGAGGAATAGTGATCGGTACAGAGATTTTATGAAACCATCCAAATCTGAACAAAATGAAATCCTTCCTTCTTTCTCATAACAAGTAATATTTTGAGTGAGCCTGATAGGAAGTTGAGTTTGTACCGTTTTTTTTTTTGGATATCATATAACCTACAAGTTTGTTATGTTCGGTTTTTTCTCTTTATAGGTACTCAAAAGTGTTGTAGCGAAATTTAACGCTTCACAGCTGATAACACAACGGCAGCAAGTTTCTTTACTTGTTCGTAAGGGTCTGATTGGTGAGTGTTCTCTCCTTCATCTGTTTTTTTTTTTTTTTCATATTGTAATTGTTCATTTTATTTTTGATGTTGTTTGATGTTTCCTCTGATTGGCGAGAATGATCATCGAAATTTTTGAAGAGAGAGCACTGGATTTCAACATTATTTTGGATGATGTGGCAATTACCGAATTGGCTTTTTCGCCACAGTACTCTGCAGCTGTAGAAGCGAAACAAGTTGCTGCTCAAGAAGCTCAACGTGCATCATTTTTGGTTGAAAGAGCGAAACAGCAGAGACAGGAAAAAATCGTCCAGGCTGAGGGTGAAGCTCAATCTGCTAAACTTGTATGTTGATGTCTTTTTTTTTTTCTTTTTTGAAATTTTGCTTCTTTTTCCTCTGTTTTGTATGGACGTCGTTAATCTTGGCGAAGCTGGATAATTTCAAAAGTTTTCGCTGTAAAAAACGACGGAAATTATTAAAGTACAGCTGTGAAAACATTACTATGAGAGTGATAAAATGTCAATGTTTCCACACTATGTGCACAGTTCTCTATTTTTGCTGCACTTGTGCAAATTTCAGTTTTGTCTTGAATCATATATTATCAATCAGAAAGTCTTTTTCAGATAGGCGAAGCAATTAGACGAGATCCGGGTTTCTTAAAGTTGCGTAAAATTCGTGCTGCTCAGAAAATTTCGAAAATTATATCAGAAACAGCAAACAACAGAGTTAGTGTTTTTTTTTATTTGCACAATTTTTCAAAAATTAGCATTTATAAACTTTATTTTGCAAATCCTTCTTGATTTTACTTATTCAAAATTGTCGAAATTACTGGTATGTTCAACTAGTATATATGGAGCACGGTAGTTCTTGATTTGAATATTTCATGTGTTTTAACTTGCAGGTTTATCTACCATCCGGTGGTCTCATGCTAAATATTGCCGATGAAGACTACCTGAATGTTGATAGTAAAGAAAGGCTGAAGCGGTAAAATTGCTCTCGAAAAGTTGCGAACATTAGTATTGGGAATTTTGTTAATTTTGTTCCTTAATCACAATTTCATTTGCACTGTTTTAGATAAAGTATTAAAACTTTTCTAGCTGCATATAGCATCAAATATAAATTTTTCCGGGTGTCGTTGGGCGGCCTATAAAGTTAGGTAACGAATGTTGATATCAAATGTTGAAGAGGGAGAGGTTTTAACAAACAAAATTTGAATTCTACTTTATATGAATCAAGATTAGTGACTCTAATATCATTGGAGTTCGTCGATTTGAACATATTATACTTCCTTTATATTGCGCTTTTCAATAAGACTAAGACGAAAGCATTGTTTGATTTCTTTGAGAACGCTCCAACATGGCAACATACTTACATCTGCCTGAAAAAATTGTTTTCCCCTGAAAAGTTTTTCTAAGAATACATTCCAAAATT
This sequence comes from Brugia malayi, assembly GCF_000002995.4. Lineage (NCBI taxonomy): Eukaryota > Metazoa > Nematoda > Chromadorea > Rhabditida > Onchocercidae > Brugia > Brugia malayi. Next base: position 2,072,577 of record NW_025062476.1, on the reverse strand, counting down.
ATTAAAACTGAACTATGAGTTAATCCTAAGAGCTGTTCTTCAACACTGACATTCATATAGCATGGCAATATGAATGAATTAAAGAATTGGCCAAAAAACCTGGAAATTAGATTCGGGAGTCATTTGACAAAATCCTAAACATTTGTCACCAGCAGCTGTTTGTTGTACACCGTTTGCACGACAACAGTTAGTGTGATCGGAATCCTGAGCAGCACATGACAATAAACTCCGGCCATTATTTCGGGGACATGGATCTGAGCCAATAAACATTGCCGTAAGCTGCAATTTACAAATTCATTTTTTTTTTTTTAAAAAGCTACAAAAATTCAGAATTTAATGTATATTCATCCTATTTGAATCCTAATTGAAAGAAAACAGGATGTCATTGTTGCATTTATTTGACATTTCTTTTGGTAGATTTTTATACATTCTTCCGATTTTAATACTTTCAAATCAGTACGTAGACAACAACTATTCCTATTGAATAAATTAATAAGTTATATATTATTAATTTACAATAATATGATTGAAATAGCATAGACAATTAGAAATAATTGTGATATGTTAAGATCAAAAGGTAAATATATGAAAATTATAACACATCATTCAGTTCTATGTATATAAATTGTTTTTATATCTCAAATTCTATTGTTTGATGATATTAAAATTATGTTGTGTCTGTTTATTAAGTGTCACATTTAAGCCTTCATTTTTTACAATTAATTCATCAAAGTTTGTGATATTCTCATTCTCTTCAAATTACATTATCTCTGATTGAAGCTGATGATAATTTAGATATTACATATAAATTAATCGTGTAAAAAAAAATAATAAAGTAACTTTCAAAAGTTAACTTTATCACAGAAGACAATACTTATTTTAAAAGTATGTTTTCCTCTCATTCATTAGTTTTCATTTCATTCTTTTCAATTACATACAAATGAAATTAAAAATTTTCTTAATTAATTAAAGTGCTATATGATAACTAAATTAAAATATAATGTTAATGTATAATTAATGAAATTTCAGAAAAGCCATAAATGAAAAGATTACCACTCGACGATCCAAAATATCAAAATTGCACCGTGATTCACATTTAGCATCAACATTTTTTTCTTTGCAACATTCTAAGAATGCATCATTAGCACTCTGTAAAGATAATAATTAGAATTTATAAATAAAATTTTTTTTTTTTTTTTTGAAATTTTTACAATATTTAATTTTTACAATATTTTTTGGAAATTATTTGCCAACAAAAAAAAAAAAAAAAAAAAAAAAAGAAAAAAACTGACAAATGGAATTTCATTAGTATTTTCCAGAATTGTCGCAGATTGTTGATCTTCTCGTTTTAGTGATGTATGAGTGGGTATTAGTATTGTTGAAGATGCTAAAACTGGTTCATGAATTCTTCTATTGAGGCTACTGATCTGTGCTAATTTCTGGGGCACAAATTTTTGCATTGGAACTCTTGGCCTAGATGGCTTGACAATTGCTAGAATAGGCAACTGTGGTCGTATTTTAGGCCGGATATCAGATATTTGTTCTCTGCAAAAGTATTTTATAACAAATTAAATAATAGTCAAGCAGAAATTACAAAAATAGCTTAAATAGTATTCGTAAGTTTTAAAATTTTGAATTGCGAGAATGCAAGTACTTACAAGACTTGCGGTAGTACAAATCGTTGTGGAGATGGTAGATGCTTGAATCTTGAAGGATTCTGTTGTTGTTGTTGTTGTTGTTTATTTGTTATGAGTAAACCTAGAATTTTATTTTTTGTTTGGATAAGTGCTAACTAATTTCAGTTACCTGTTCCTTACAATTGTTTGATGTCAAGTTTTGCAAATTTTTATTTGGTCCAGATATTTTGAGAATGTATAAATGATGTTTACTTGTTTATTAGAGTAAATTTTTTGATATCGATAAAATTTTGAAATTTTATTTCGATTTACCAAAAAAAAAAAAAAAAAAAAAAAGCTTTGATGTTATAATTGGAAAGGAGAATTACTGTTTATAAAAGGTATATGCTTGGAAATACCCATATTTCGAGTTTCATTTATCACTTTTTGATTTACTCTTGATGCAATAGGCAAATCTCGATGTCGCATATTATTTTCATATCGTAGCATTTGTTTATTATTCTGTAATAAAAAATTTCCTTCCTGTATAAGGTTAAAATCATTTAACATTTTTTTAAAATATTCCATTCTACTATTCACTTTTATCATTTTACTCTTTCCAACTTTTAATTTCTTTATTTCATATCTAAAAAAAAAAAGAAAAAAGAAAGAGAGAAGATATGTCTGTTTATTTATCCTCTTTGATAAACTTTTTATCAAAAAAATATTTGTTTGTTTTTTTTTTTTTTTTTTTCATTATCAATCATAAATAAAATTGATTAAATAATTATTCAATTATTATCATACATTATTGCTAAAAATAATATAAATGGATGATCACAGTTTGATCCATAAAAGATATTTTTTTCTTTAATTTGATTGAACATTGATCTATTGCAAATTAATGTCACATTGTGTTATACAGCAAGCAAAAAAATAATTAGTTGAAAACTTTTGCTAAGCTTAAAATCAGAAATCATAAAATCAATAAGTTTATTAATTCAATAAGTTTATTAATGAGATATTAATTCTAATAAGCTAACCAAATGTGAAATTAATTGTTGTGTTTGCTTCTGTTGTTGACGCCTATGAATTGTTGATAATAAATTTTTTTCAAAATTTCTTTGATAATTTTGTATTTGCAATTGTGTTAAGACAGATACTTTCTGAGGATGTGATGTAAAAATTGAAGTATTTTGTAAATGTTGACTTTGAGATGATTCTATTGGTAGCAAGAACCATGATTGCTGACCCAGTACACCTGTAAATTAATTTAAAATTTTATTCATATTCTTGATGATTGATCATTATTTTATAAATACATCATTTTCACTAATTCAAATTATTTAATTATTATATTATTTTGGCTATTATTCAGTGGAACAAATTTATACGCAAAATTTTGAAAAAAATGAATAAAATCGGATGTTTAATTATATTTTCCATCTTTTTTTTTTTTTTTTTTCACATTAATTAGAACAAAATGTTTGCTAATAGTAGAATAAAAGATAATTAAAGAGATGAAATGCTACTACAATAACTTTATTAATGAGATATTAATTTTAATTTAAAAAGGATTCGTCGAGAATATACATTGATCTAAATGCAAAATTAAATGCAATATGATTTGTCGTACATTTGAATTTATAAAATATAAAAAATACCTGATAACATGATAGCAAGAAGTAGAAACATTCGGACATCAGCGCCTTATTTCGTCTTTTTCTTCTTCCTCTTTTTCCTCCTTTAGCGCTCCTTCTTTTTTCAATACACTTATCGTAATAATCGATTAACACTTAATTTCTCTCATTTAAAATTTTAATAAATAACAAAAATGTAGCAAAAACTCCCACTATCATTATAATTATTACTATCAATACTACTACTACTTAGTATTACTATTAAAGTAACAACAGTATAATTCTCATTTTATATTACTAATTAAAAATATTTTTTAAAATTTTTAGAAAAGGAATTAGATTGGAAGAAGTGAGCAACTTGCTCTGCCGATAATGAAAGAACATCAAAAATACAATGAACTTCTCAATTTAGCTTTCTCTATTTTCTTCACACTTCTGCAAAAGAAGCTATTGCGATCGTTTTTCGCTAATTTTAAAAAGGTAAATTGAAATTACCATTTTCTTCATCCTTTCTTCTTTTTCATAATCAAAATTTAAAAACGTGTTTTTATGCTTGTGTAAATTGTAATAAATGCTTCTTCCTTTCATGCATATCAACCAAATTCATTTATCCAAAAACCCATTTTCATTTATAAATACAACAACTTTTCGCTTCTTATTTCATCCTTTTTCCCTTTTAAGCTTGTTTTGATTCTCAGTCAGAAATGAAATTACTCTCTGCTAAAATTTCTATCACTTTGATGTATGTACCTTTATTCCTTCCATTTTGATAATTTCAAATAAAAATTTGATATTGGTTTGCTAATGTACTACCTAAACAGGTTCACATTCACACATTCACACATACACACACACACACACACATACATACATACACGCTTTAAAATCAGTTGATGCTACTGAGACTTATAATGATCGTACGTTACGCATCGGTAATTTTAAAACGTTTGAAATTGACGGAATATAGTCGTATACGTGATTTGATTTGATAAATGCAAGAAATTTGTAATATAATTTGTCTTCATCAAATTAACTAATTCTTTTTTGTTTGCATTGCTTTTGATATGGAAAAAAAAAAATTGCGTTCTTTCTATTAGGAGTATTTCCAGGTTTATCATTTTTTAGAATTAGAAATTTCAATTTCATGAATTAAATTAATTTCTACGATTTAAAGATTCCGATTTCAAGAATTTGAATGTGAGATTGATGAAAAAATAATTCTTAAAATGAACTATTTTTAACAGACTTATGATTGAAAGAAGCCAATTGGAATGTTTTTTTTGTTACAAAATCGTATAATTTTATTGATTTGTTTTTTTTTACAAATTCATAAAATAAATGCACCTTATTCATTGTACGATAAATTTCGCAAAAATTTACAAAGCTATTTGAAAAATTAACATAAGAAAAGATTTGATCACTAAATTTCTTCTTGTGTTCTGCGTACACATTCAGCAACTTTCTTTTTAAATGCTGGATAATTTTCACGAAGCATTTTCTGGAATATTCTGGAAAAATTCACTTGCAAAATGTTTCATCATTTATCAATAAAATAAAAGGATTCTATTTATAAGCTAATATAATGAAATACTGAAATGCTTATCAAATTATATGATGTCTTATCAGTTATAAAATATGCACATACGGCAGCATCAACATTAGCAGGTGATTCGTAATTAGGATCGGCAAGCATAGATATAACAGATAGTAAAATAGTTTCAACCGTATGAACCGGTAACCAACGCTCTTCCGGTTTCTCATAGCCATAACGATCATCACCTGGTTCATGAAGGATTGATATACAAACATTGCCATTGATGTCTACTGAAAATAATTCAAATATTTCATGCAACAATTAGTTAGATTTCTATTAATAATAATAATACTAATAATTAAGTGATAATTAATAATACTGAATTCTATTAATAATAATAATAATAATAATACTAATAATTCAAGTGATAATTAATACTATACTGAATTCTATTAATAATAATAATAATAATACTAATAATTCAAGTGATAATTAATACTATACTGAATTCTATTAATAATAATAATAATATTAATAATTCAAGTGATAATTAATACTATACTGAAAAATGAATATTCGGTTGATTTCTCAAATTTTACATAAAAATACAACTTTTAATAGTGCAACCAGAGAAGCAAGCAAACTATTTGGATGCCAAATTTTTGAAGTAAATCGCATTTTTGGTGGTCGTTGCGGATAATCAACTGGAAAATCAAGCGTAGCACGAAATACACCACCTTCACTAAAATTATCTGAGATATTTCCATATGATCAAAATGTTTCATTAAAAAAAAAAAAAACCATGGATAATTTTGAATATTTGTTTTGATCTAAATATCATACTAAATTATTACAACATAAGATATTTCCTTTATTAGATATTTTTTAGAGAGAGAGAGAGAGAGAGAGAGAGAGAGAGGGAGTGAAAAAAAAAAAAGTTGAATAACACTGTTAGAAGGAAAATTTGGAAAGAAAGGAAGAAAAAAAAAAGTGTATTTTTATTTTTTCACTAAAAATTAAAAATAATTTACTACGGAGTATCTGGTGGTCCAAGTACAACCACTTCCCATTTGTAAATATCTTCAACATCACCACGAAGACCAGCTGAGAATCCTTCCACTGGTGATCGTTTCAAATCTAAATGAGAAAAATAAATTATTATTATTATTTCATTTCAATAAATTTTCTGAATTTACTTCACACATATCTAATAGTGATAAAACATGTAATAAATTATTATAAAAGTTAATTAACACACTTAAAGTAATTTATGAAGTAAATTAAAGAAAGACTAAAGCTAGCAGTTTTTATTATTAAAGCTCATTCCGTAATAATATTAGTGGTATTTAAGCTAATTTATAAATTTTCTTATTTTTAAACAATCATTGAGGATTTGTTGTTAAAATTAAAAAAAAAAAAAAAAAAGATATTACTATTGCAAATGATATTATTTATATATACACTTCAAATAATCTACTAAATTATGGAATTTCTAATTTCTAAAATTTAAAACCAAACAAAAAGTTTAAAATTTGAACTCTCTCTCTCTCTCTGTCTCTCTCTGTCCCTCGTTCTCTTTTCATTAAATAATCTACTAAATTATGGAATTTCTAAAATTTAAAATCAAACAAAAAGTTTAAAATTTGAACTCTCTCTCTCTCCCTCTCTCTCTCTCTCCCTCTTTCTCTTTTCATTAAATAATCTACTAAATTATGGAATTTCTAAAATTTAAAAGCAAACAAAAAGTTTAAAATTTGAACTCTCTCTCTCTCTCCCTCTCTCTCTCTCTCTCTCCCTCTTTCTCTTTACATGAACAAAAAACCTTGCAATTGTCTTTTCAATAAAAGCGCCGATTGAGATGTCGAATTGGTGCTACTCATCGCTACTGATACAACCGTTTCTCACTTTATCTTTCTAATAAATGTTACTGTGTCACATGAATGTATGCCTTATACATTTCACAAAAATAAATGAACTTTTTTTTTTTTTTTTTAAAAAAGTAAATTTTATTTTTTTGAAATGTAAAATCTTTTGACAAAACAAAGTTATATGCAGTGAAATGCTAATATTTGCAATGAATCAATCACAAAATATGCTTACATAAGTGATGATTGATGTAAGAGATAAATAGTTGCATTTATGAAGATAGGTAAAGGTTATAGGTCACACAACAGGTTAAAGGTTACAAAGTCACAGAACAGGTAAAGTCAGCTTATATCATCAATTCCATAATATTTTGATTACAGAGAAAAAAGATGAGAAGAAAAAGAGAAGGAGAGAGAGAGAGAGAGAGGGTGAAAGAATGAAATGAAAAGAAATGGAAGAGAGAAGGAGGAGACAGATCATTGAACATATAGCAGTAGACCATTTTTATAACAATTTTTCATGTCAACATTTATTTGCGATCGCGGAATCAAGACGTAAGCATTTCCGGCTTTTTATTCCAGTAATTCCGGTTTTCCTGTTAACTGTTAATGCTATACTGTTTGCATTTTGTTTGGCAATGATTAATTTCAGAAATTTCATTTAAATGTTTTGTTAGTTAGTTAACATGTATCGATGAATATTTCATTTCATTACAATATCTGTACATATTGATTTGTTCAATAATTTTTCCTCTCTTTTTTTTTTTTAGCATTTATTTACATTTCTTTCTTCATTTGCACTTCTTTCTTCATTCTGTAATTTGATAAGTGTACTGTTATAACGAATTGTTTTTAATTTTCATTTCATTCTTTTCTCATTTCATTAGCTAGCACACTTTCATTTGTTTTATTTGTATATATATTCTGCTTTATGTAGATGAAAAAATATTCAAACTATAATCTGTTTATTATTTATTATGCACGATTGGATTAGCATTGAGATTGTTCATAACTAAAACTGATCATATGTACTGAATGAAGCGCTTTTGTCTATCTTTTTCATTAATGCTTCTCACACTGCTTCTCATTCTATCTCAATATCAAAAATACAATTTGCACCTCATTTACAAATTGTATTTTTGTAATGAATGTTCAGCTAGTTTAATGTTTATCATTTTAATTACATTTCAAGATTATTACTAACCGAAAATTAGTTGCAGCAACAAATCAGTACAACATGCACTTTCACTGCACTTATGCTATCACATATCGCTATTGCAATTGCTGTTTTTAAAATTATTTTGAAAATCAAATGAAACGCATTATGCAGAGATTTTCGGTAAATAATTCACTATTGGCGCGCGACGTTGCAATACCGCCTTTTGCTATTAATATGGATAGTATTGCTGCTACATATAAATCGTCATATTGTAGTAATGCAGGAATGAAAATACAGACTAGCGATAATTCCAGCACAGTCGAGAAGGTTACTTATTTTTGATTTGATAAAAAAACACTAATAAAATAGAAAAAATAAAATAACCTGTGTTTGTGTCAGTTTTTTAGACTTTTTAATGAGTTCTAATTTTACTTCTATATCTCATTTTATTAGTTCCAGTGATGATATTTTTTGATAGTAGTATGAAATTCATATGTAATTCATACATAAACTAATTCAATATTTGACACTACTTAATAGGACTAATTTATAATGTTTCAGAAACCTATTTTCAAACCTAAAAAGGTTTTGATTCTATCTAAATTAACACGGTTGGAATATGAAAGGCAAAATCATCCATTTCTTGACGAAACTCAGTTGAAAAAAGCGGTAAAATTTATTGATACATCTTTCCCTTTCCTTTTCTGTTTTTAAAAAATTGTGTGACTATTTTTTGTCCATCAACTGGAATGAATTTTACTTTTTAGAATCACACATTATTTTTTTTTTTTTTTAAGCTGGCACGACGAGGATCTAACTATGATAGGCTTCGGAGGCGTTATGATGAACACTACCGGTTTTTAAATGTTGTGATAGGTGAACTAAGGTTTGCAGATTACTTTTCAATCAGATTTTAATATTCAGATGGTTTTATATTGTCGTAATTGCGCGCTTATAAACAAAATCATAATTTTTTTCCATTCGACTTTTTTTTTCTTGCAAAAGTTTCATAAAAGTGCGCATGTTTTATCTGAATGCTTTGCTCATCATTAATTCACTATTTAATGTCAGAGCTTGTGGTATCGAAACTCGAACTGTACAGAAAGTCGATTATAATAATGCTGCAGTTTCATGGGCTGATGCTATATTTTCTGCGGGTGGTGATGGCACATTTCTTCACGCAGCTTCAAGAATTTTATCGGCGGAGAAACCTGTGATAGGGATAAATACCGATCCTATGGGGTTAAAGTTTTATAATGTTTCGAACATTGTTGAAACCTGTAATTAACTTGCGACATTCTTCATTTTTTTTTTCTCCTTGTAGTTTTAGGACTTATGAATTTTAGAGTCTTCAATAAAATTCTGCAACTACATCATTTTTCATGAAGTGGCAATCTATAGTGTAGATGGCTGAATGTAAATCGTTGAGAAATTAGGGATAAATGAAAATAGTGCATAAGAAGTGGTTCTCTACTTTACAAATTGGTATATAAAATTAGGATGTATAATGTGCTTATGTGGTACTTATTGTTTTTCCACTTTATCTTCTTTTATAAATTTTTATGTCGCAAACAGTTATTCCAGTTTTAGCTCAGAGGGCCATCTTTGTTTGCTGAAGAAACTATCGCACGAATATTTCAGAGATGCCTTAAAACGATTACTTGCTGGTGATTTCAGGTAATAAATCTTGTTTTCGATACTAACACTATTAAATTTTTTTCCACCAAGGTATATATATTTCACAAAGGTAAAAATTTTTTTTCACAAAGTGACTATTGGTTGTCCGATATTAACGGCTTCTGTTCATCTCAAAGCAGTAAAACAGGAAAATTCTGTTTTTATCCTTTCCCTACTCATTGCTATTTAACAAAGAAATGTGGTTGAAAAATAATCACTTGTGATTTAAGTTAAGCTATAATTTTTCTATAATCGTAATTTCTAAGTATCAGTTGTATTTCATGAAGTACAAATTTCAGGTGGTTATATCGACAACGTATACGCATACGTCTGGAAGGTGATGTTGGAGATATCAAACCGTTTTATTTGCATGAAGAGCAGCTTCCTTTTTATAACTCAAAAAAGCAGTATGATTTGATTACTACAGATTTTCTTTCATTATTGCTTACTTTCCAGCGGGATTTTAGTCCGCAGTACACTACTCGTACATACACATATCTCAGTAATTTCGTTTTTTAAATTTAAGACTAGCTTTTTTTTTTTAACTTTTAAATGATATCACGTCATTAATATTTTTTTGTTAAACTTATTATCTCTCATCTTAGGGAGATGTTGAAATCAACGAGAATATCAGGAAACATTGCTGAAGAACATGTGAATGTGTTGTCAGATTTGGCTTTAAATGACGTTTTTATCGGAGAGAGCTTATCATCACGTGTTTCGTATTATGAAATTCAGTATGATGATAGTGAGATGGTGAAACAAAAAAGCAGCGGTGTTATAATATGTACAGGTTCGATTTTTACAGATTCGGTGTCACCGAAATCTTTTCCAGTAACCCAGAGTGTTGTAGAACACTTTTTTTCTGGAATATCTTTAATTTTTTAAAATCTCCTAGCAAACTTCATATGCGACGTGAAAAACATAGCGTGCTTTTCAATTTCTGAAGTATCAATTTTCCATTTTGGATGAACAAAATAAGAGGTAACGAATGTTTGAAGATATACAGCCATGTATAGAAACTACTACTTATCAAACAAAACAATACTTGTGATTTTTACTCTTTTTTTTTTTTTTTTTTTCATGTGCTTTATTGTAATATCATTAAAATTTCTGTGCTGTACATCTTTTATTGTTTAAGATGCTAAATGCTTTTCATCAAGATTCATATGAAAAAACAAGACTGAATAGTTTAGGATCTGGCTCGACTTCTTGGTATTTCAATGTAAACAAGGTGACTGACCACTGTGTATCTAGTATCCTGGATATCGCTTCAAAGGAGATCGGATGTACGACACTGACAGAAGACAAATCATTAATTCAGAGGATTCGTGACATTTATAATAGTCGTCTGCTGTTTACTCCAGACTGTAAAAGTGATCTTTCCTTCCTTCCATGGTTGTTCATTTCTTGTTGGTGAAACTTTTGAGAGAGAGAGAGAGAGAATTTCCTCTAGCTTTTTATCTCAATGTTTTTTGTAGATATGGCCTACTGCGTTCGCAATCCAATATATAATGCAACATATCCAGAATTCCCACCTCGTGGTCTAGTAAAGCGTTTACGACTACATTCACGTTGTTATGATGCTCATCTGGTTGTTGATGGTCGAGTTGCGTACAGATTTAATGATGGTGCTGAAGCAGTACTTGAGGTGCTATTTCTTTTTTTTTTAAATTATTTTTTGGTCCCATCAACTCGTCATTAATTATATTTGTGACCAAAGTCAACCTTTGAAACATGCATCTCTTGTTTTATGGATATTAAGGCATTTACATCATGCAAATACCATTCGTCAATGTAATACCGTAGACCGCAATGAACTTTGAATTCCGGTTATCATTATATTTAATAAACATAAGAAAAAATTAAAGGGAGGAATTGATTGTTTGAAATTCATTTCAAAAAAATTAATCAAAAATTATCAAGAATGCGTCGTGTCTTACAAAAGAATGGTTATTTGAAGATGCTTAACATTTTAGAAACATGTATTAGGATACCAAACGCCTCTTCTATGTTGATAATGACAGTTAAATAGATCTAGCTTTACAAAGAGTAAACATGTCCCTATTCATTAAAGAATTTTTAAGATTTTTGCATGTGATAATAGGCTTATGGTATTTACAAAATTGCTTTAGGTTTACAACAGGTTTACAGATTCATCCTAAAGATGCGCTGAAAACGGTTGTGTTTCGATGAAAAGCGTTTGCGGTAACTTTCCATCGTTTAATAACATTCTGGTAAGTTGTTGAAACGTATTGAAACTTATTCCGATCCTCGAAGGCAATGTTGTGCTTAAAGTCGTCTTTCTGCAACAGGTACATTAAATGACTTCATTATCTATGCACTATTACTATTCCTCTAAAGTCGTTACACTGTTATAATATAATTGTCCTCTATAATTTTTGTGTATACAACTGTTCTTTAATATTTTTTCCGAATGTACGCGACAGTTAATTTTTTCCAAATGTAACATCATTAGAGGTAAATAATCGTGCACCATCACGGCATTTTGGGACTACGCGGTACTCTAGAATAGAATCGACCTTCAGTACACTTTGTTTTGTTTTTTTGTTACTGAACAACTGAAGGAAATAAAAAGTCAAACCGTTGATACTAAACAAATCATTGTCTTTAAAGCAGTATTTTTTCTTGGATGCAGTTTTTTATTTTGGGAACATGTTCGGTTTGTCTCTTTCAACCATTTTGCTTATTTAAACCTTTTGATATGAACATTCTTTATTCTTTGTAGATTTGGAGTTACCTTGATAATCTTTTAAATAATAGGTAAGTTTATTCTATTCGCATTTATCTATTCAAATTGATCTCATCTGAAAACAGCCTTAAAAAATCTATCACAGTTATATCTGTTATTTAACCACATAAGGATGACCATATGTTTCCCCAATGATCTTCATTCTTCGTGTTTCATGAACGATTTCATCTGAAACAAAATATGTTTAGAAACAAACATTAAAATTTTGGCTTAAGTTTCCTAAATGGAGCGTAAAAAAAAAACCTCTGAAATGTTAGATTCCTAAATTCAACGGTGAAATATGAAACAATACAGGTTGTTGATATAAAAAATTAAAGCAAACTATTATTATTAAAGCAAGATATATATATATATATATATATATATTGGTGTTAGTCTGAAATGCAATAAGCGAAATATTCCTAAAATGGTTCAGGATAGAGCATACCAGTGAGCACCAGAAAGTCATGACAAGTGATCAGTTTCGGAACCGGTACCGAGAAATGTGCCGCCATCTGGATCATTATCAGTTGGAAGAATGTCTGGAGGAGATTCCTGTGCATAAAATACCTGAAAAAGTAAATGGAAACTTGAGAATGGTCCACAATATGTATTTTAATGCCAGTAACCTTTAAATTTACATTTTTATAAAAAAAAGACACAATGAAAAGTACCTCGTCGGGATCTAGAAGATCAGGTGGTACCTCTTGCATTTGCACTGAAGGAGCATGACGAATTTGTCTCAGATGATCTAACACTTCTTGCTTGAGAGCAGTGATATACTAAAAATTATGCAGAAATATCACCAGAACCTTTCATAAAAAGGAGGTAGCATGTAGAAAGATTTAAATCCTAATATGAATTCAAATGACGCTTTACAAGTAAAGAATTTAGTATTTAATTGGACAGACTTCTTTCGTATTTTGATTCTCCTGCCTTTTTGCTAGTGTTGGTCTTAGCGTAAATTCTGGAGCAAAGAATTGCAAGTATTCTGAAAACAATTATTTTAAATCGTATATTCCTCTGAAATATTACAAAATACCAACTGATATTATTGGAAATCTGGATTAGGGTTCCCAAAGAGAATGAAAATATTACCAGTGTTATTTGGAATTTCATCTGGTATTTCATCTTTTTTGCCAACTAGAATTGCAGTTTCATAAGTCCAGCATCGTGCTACGTTACGTAATGTATATCCTCCACCACCAACTGCAAGCATTGGAATTCCCAAACTGCGAACAAAATCTACACATTCCCTAAAGTGATGTTTAAATAACTAAAAGAAACAAAAAATGTTTACTGTTAATCGTTTTGTTTTGTATAGAAATCGAAAACTGAAAACACTACATGAGGATTTGTCATCAATGATATACAGCAATAAAATTGTTATACATATTTAATAAGCAGAGATAACAAACCCATGACCCGAAAAGCTCAAGTTGAAACATCCCAACCGATCACATCCTAATGAATCAGCTCCACACTGCAGTACAATAACTGATGGATTGAAACAATCAATAACAGCTCGTACGACTGGTTTGAATAAGGAATGATAATCTGAAATGCATTTAATTCCAAAACTGAAAACTGAAAATAGATATGAAGAAGTTCACACACATACTGAAGTTTGTCATCATAGTAAAAGTTAATTGAAATTTTGTCCAATCGGTATTTCTTACAAATTAAATCTATTTCTTACAAAATTAAATATATGAATGAATACTTTCATCATCCATTCCCTCTTTCATGGGAACGTTCACAGCATAATAACGACCACTATCTTGCCCAACATCATACATATCCCCAGTTCCTGGGAAAAAATAATTGCCGTACTTATGAAACGAGACAGTCATCACTCGATCAGTTAAATAGAATGCTTCCTGAAAATGTTTTGTCTGAGAAAAACTGAATAACTACAAAATAGAAGAATTAACAAATCAAAAAAAAAAAAACAACCACATTATTGCTTACAAAAAAATTTTTTTTCAATGTTTATTAATAAATATTACCTGAACTCCATCACCATGATGTATATCAATATCAATATAAAGCACTCGAGGATGATATTTAAGCAATTCCAAAATTCCAATAACAATGTCATTCACATAACAAAATCCTGAAGCTTCACGTTTTTTAGCATGATGAAGACCACCACTCCAATTAATAGCAATATCACTTAGACCATGATTCAAACGAGCAACACCTGCAAAATGTTATTGCTTGTTGTATACAAAGGAAATATTTTTCAGAATAAATTGCTTTTTAATTTAACTAAAAGACAAAAAAAAAAATTAGGGAAGTTCTCATGTATACATATAGAATTTAAACTGTACCACTAAGCGTAGCGCCTGTATAAATGGAACAAAATTCGAAAATTCCATCGAAAATTGGACAGTCTTCACCAATATTATATTGTGAGAAAAGATTCTCATATTGATCAGCTGTACGAGGTGACACTCGTTGAAGAAAGTCCACGTAATCTCTGCAAGTATAGAATTTCAAAAGAATTACTACCTAAATCAATCATCATATTTCTGTGTCTTATCTTATTTATGTGAGGTTAACAGATAATTACAAGGTAAGGACAGAATAGCTTCATATTTCTTAATTCCGAATAATTATCTTAAGTACTACAATAAGAGAAATCAATGCAAGTTAATTTGTTCAAAAAAAAAAGAAAAAAGATTTCAGCATACAAACAAGAATAAAATGAATGGAAAGGTATCAGTCGTACATAATTTTAATTTGCCCTATAAAAATTAAGACAAAAAATGATACAAAAAAAATAATCAAAATGCATTTTGAATGCAACATTTTAGAATATCTCAAATAGTTGAGCGATAAAAATAATCTCACAATGTCCATACCTTTCCAATTTAAATACATTGAAAATACACTCTTTATTATGCAATAACCAGATCATAGTAGTGTACACTTGAGATGATTTTAGTATGCGCAAATAACTTACTTTGAATGAAACCGCTCAATCTCGATTGCAGATGCGCGAGGCGGTGTAAGGACAAGCATTTCTTTATGCAAACCATAATTAACAACCAAACTATGTAAAGCAGCTAAACGTTGTGGCTTCATAGGATGTCTCGAGCCATAATGAAAATTCGGTACATCATGATGAAAATAATAGCATACCTCCCGTTTTGATGTCATCTCTTCCAATCACTACTTTTTCACTACATCCTCCAGATATCGAATTCAGATATGAAGCATTTTATTCCTGTATTTACAAAAAAAAAAAAAAACTCAAAAAGATTTAGCTCCATGATCTATCCAAGTAATCCATCAATAATCTAACTTTGTACAAATGATAACCACTAGTACAATGTAAGCAAAAGCCCAGCTATTACAACTATCTTTCAATAGATTGTCAGAATTATATGAATACTCTTATCCAGTAATTTGAACATTCAATTTGCTAACTTCATCTAAGATGATTACTAGAAATACATTTGGAACAGAAATACATACTGCTAGTATTCTAAAGTGTTGGAACAATTTCTTTTTACTGAAAATGATATTCGATTTAGATTCTCAACGACACAATTTTATGTCACATAATACATGGTAAAATCACAAAAGGAATAGCACGAACATATGAATATACACAATCCGAAGAATATAATTTTACAAAATATTATAAATGGTCCGCAAAACAAAGAGCATTTATACATAAACGTAATTAACTGTCTTCTTCAAAACATATGTATCATGAAAGAAAATTCATATGCTAAAATAAACGGATAGCAAAATTCTTGCAATACGCATACTGGAGCCTTAATTTAATCAGAATTTGGGATTAAAATTGCTTCAGACGACAAAATTTGGGCTCAGCTAGATATAATAAATCACACCTATTGATGAAGAAATTTCAAATAAAAAAGAAAATTAACAAAACAGAACTGCAGCAACTATCCTCTCAATGAAAACAAAATCATGTATTTGCAGCATAAAACAAATTGATTAGATGAAGAGGTTGTTAATGTAATTAAAAAATTAATTCAGTCTAAAATAACTGATTCTGTAAAATGAGAATATCCTTTGCGATATATAAAACACATTCCACTGGTCTGGTCATAAGGCTTTTGCGAGTGTAACAGCATTTAATGCAGTTGGCACATGATAAGTACGATGAGGTGATAACGATGAGGATGAACAGAAAGGGGAAGACGAAGAAGACGGCTGAGAATATAGTTCAGCAAGAAGTTGTGCTAATGCTGAGCTACTTTCCACACGCGATAACGATAACCAACTAAGCAAACGTTCGTGTCGGCGAAGAAGTCTGAAATAAATTAGTAACTACACAATCCAGTTTATTTAAGTCTACAATAAATATAAATCAATTTATTGATAAAATTGACCTGACAAGCAACATGCATTTATAACATATGCAAGAAAAAAGATAAAATGGAAATATCAAGTTCTCTCCTGTTCTACAAAATTTTAAGTTAAAATTAAGGTCATGTGATAATTAACAGAATAAAGTTTACCGTCTTCCATCGTTTGAATAACGCGCCAAGTTTCTGAGAATAAGACAGCTGGTCAAGCGGATGCTTTTTGTCACGGGTCCTTCAGGATCATCCTATAAGTTCTCAACATGTTCGCATATTTGAGCTTTATAAAGGTTTTAATTCTTAAATTCAATTCAGCTCAACATTGAAAACAAAAAAGAAACTAGACACTTTGAAAAAACTGCAGCATAAATTATTATGATGAGAACTTAAAATACGCATACCGTGATGTCACGGGGAAGGTAATTGAAGGCATGCCTTCGGATTGCTTCAACAGCTGCATTCTTTGAATATCCCGGGTGCTGCACAATTTCTCGTGGTCTTTCGGGATTTACTGGTCCTAAAGGCAAACCATGGCCTGCAAACAACAAAGAGCGTTGTAAAAATAACTGTGAATGAGGATAATTCTCAAACGACAATTCAGATTATGTTTATGCTCAATTTCATCTCATTAGTAGGTCATTTATTTAAAAAACTGTCGCATAAAAAATAGAACACCATATAAATAAATTTCTGTAGTCATCAACCTTCTTTTCGTCTTTTGGCTGCAGCTTTTAGAGCAGCTTCATTACAATGGTGATCTTGCAGATGCGTCACCATGGACCACTTGGCACGCACTGTTGAATCGCATCGTGGCCAGTGACATTGTATGCTGTGATCATCGCCAACATGTTCCTTGGTGCAGTGATAAAGAACAAAAGATGCAGATGAGAAGTGCCTAAAAATGATATTCTAAAGTAGTTTTGCAAGCAGATAAATTTCAAAAAGTTCGAAGGTATAAAGAGCATTATGTACTAGTACAACAAAAAGGACTATACTTACTTTCCGCATCCATTCCATTCACACAAATAATCGTCACCGTCAATTGAAGATGTGGTTGGCCTGCTGCTGGAACAGGCTGATACCCGACGCCGCTTCATAGAGATTGGAGAACATGGCGTAGATGATGTATAAGATTTCAATGAATCACAATCATCATCACGTGTGCTACCCATTGCAGATGTCGAAGGATGTACCATTTGAGTATCAACACTCACCTTTGCAACGTTTACTATCGGTTTCGCCTTAAATTTTAAAACATGTTTTACAATTTAAATATGACTAAAGACCGATTCAGTTAACAAAAATCTCATAGATATAAAAGATATGAAGAGAAGAAAACTGAAAGAAATAAGATTTAAAATGCAATTAAAAAACACGATATATATCGTATACAGTGCAGTGTACAAGTAAGTATGGTCGAACAGCATCAAAATATAGACAAAGCATGCAATCAGTAATCTTTGACTATGCAAGCTTTGATGAATGTTTCATACGAGAGTTACGCACTTGGTGGTTTATATAAAAGTAAAGAACTTTTACTATATAACTTCCCTTCTAACATAAACAATTTTTAGTTAAGATCGAGAACCATCTAGTCATTTCTTCCCTATATGGTTTATAAAGGCAAAAAATCCTACTTCTTTCAAGCCTGAGAAAGTTGGAGTTCCATTCAACGTTTGACTGACCGTATTTTCGGAAGAATGCGCAAGTTCACTATCAAAGCCATTTGCAACACTTTCACTATTTATAATTCGGTTATCACATATCCCATTGATACGCCTTGCAACAACACTTTTAGATTGTAGTTGATTATGCATCTGCAATTTTCAGTCATTAAATAACCTCATTAAGACAGTAGATCCATAACTCTACGTCAATATTGTAGCTAACAAAAAGAAAAAAGGTTATTTGTTTGACTGCAAATTTTTAAAACCAAAAAAACCAAAATTAAAATTTTCAACTAATTAGCATCAAAAAAAAAAAATAAAATAAAATAAAATAAAACGATTCAACTGCAATAAGAAGGCTCACTTGCGGAACATGTTTCTCATCCACGGTATTTATGACTGTTCGCGAAGCATTTTCTATACGCAAAATCTTTGTCTCGTGCCGCTGCTCCGGTACGAAATCATGCGCTTCAATGGCCACGCGACAAACCTCAAATTATATTAGAATATTTCATGAACTACCACAGATGATTATTCCTTCAATTCGATTTTCGCGAGATTTTATTACAGTTCCACAAGTTCGAAAATCTACTGAATTGTACATAATCTAGAAATTAGAATGTTTCTATTGCGCATTAATTACAACTACCTGTTGACCGATTGATAAGCTAGTTGAGGGCTGTACATTCGATACGTG
Source organism: Brugia malayi (assembly GCF_000002995.4). NCBI lineage: Eukaryota > Metazoa > Nematoda > Chromadorea > Rhabditida > Onchocercidae > Brugia > Brugia malayi. The sequence continues at coordinate 2,053,624 of NW_025062476.1, read as the reverse complement.
AGAGGAACCGGGACGGGTCGCATCCTCTGCCAGATATGACGTCGACACCATCGTATTGTTAGCTGTTTCATTCATTGACCTATAAAATGAAAAGTATCACAATCAGGATAAAGAATCTAAATCCTTCCCCAACTCCAGCTAGAACAGTAGTGAAACAAAATTTTGCTCAATTCGCCAGAGTTACAATAAAACTAAATGCATAATTCGGGTGATATGCTCAAATTTTTAATTTCAGTGAAACCAAAATTTGCAAAGTTCTAAACATTAGCCTTAAAAAGGAATACTTCTTGTCAATGGCTGCAGCAGTAGCAACTACGGTAACCGTGGTATGACCATTTAAAATTGCTGGTGAATTTGCGTTATCTGTTAACATCTTCTGCACAAGCGGATGATTCGCTACCAAAGATGCATGAGAATCTGTGTTCGTAGAAACTGCAAGCTTTCCATGGTATATAAAATAATATATAACTTAATCTAAAGAAAGGTTAATTTCACTGAATTTCAAATCTGCAATACCCATAAACTCAGGGCAAAATAGTATCTCTAAAGATGGAAGATAAACTTACCAGTAAGATTTTCATGACCTATGTTTGGATTCATCCGACACATCCTTATATTTTCAAATACTGGCATATGATTACCAGATGAGGACTGAACTCGAAGTATGACATTTGGATACACCGCTCTGAATCAAAAAATTCTAATCGTGTGGAAACTTAATTGAAGAACATATTTCTGACAAGCAACAATGCTGCGTTTATCTAATTCTCATGATTTCCAGAACAGATCCAAGATAAATGTAGAAACAATAAAAAAATACCTCATGATATTTGTAAAAGTTTGAACAGAGCCAGAAAGGGCACCATAACGATGCCTAAGGTCATCAACATAACTCGCGTATAACTCTCCCCGAGGCACTACACTGCCCATCTCAAAAACACAATTCATTCGAATCCATTTTGCAGTCAACTGCTCAACCTATAAAAACTGTGCAAATGAATTAAACTATACCGCAAGTGCATTAATTTTGCAAGTAAAAAAAATTAATACAATTTCGAAGAAAATTTAGCTATTATGAAAAACAGCTATTCCACATGACGCAAACAGTCCAAACTAGAAAATTATCCACAAAATTTGAAAACCTTAGAATCTCCAATTACTGGTGTTGAAGTGTTGGAAGTACCACGAGGAGTCACCATTCTGGACGAATAACTCGTAGAATGTGTAGGCGTTGCAAAAGAACCTGGCCTGACTGCCTAAAAAAATTTATTCTGAAATTTTTACTCCTAAGACAAACGAAAACTCGTTCAGAGTAAAATCATATTTTTTTAAAACTATACCTGATTTTGAGATATTGGTACATTTTGAGGAGGCGGAGGAGCAAGCTGTGAAGGGCCGTGAAACTCAACCACTTTCATCCCGATTAATCCGGATGGGCCAAAAGAAACTGCTTCAACTGTTGCTAAAGACACCAGTGTATCAATTGCATGAGGAAAACGGGATAACTGGTAGCAAGCGGTTGCTCCCAGTTCGGAGATCTGCAAAAATTATTAACTAGATAATAAAAGATGCATTTAAGGTCATCCCAAAGAACAATGAAAATATTCTAGGAACTAAATGATAATACCTAAATTCTGACAATCGATTGGGAATTTCTGAAATACAACTGCATTTAACAAACTGTAGCTGGTCATAAAATCGAGCGGATTAATCCAGATTTGAAAATGGTTATCAAATAAACATTGCTGTACAAGCCTAAACGTCATAGAACAACATACCTGATATAGAGATTCCAAAGTATAAACACACATCATGATATCCTTAACAGAAATCACAGTAAATATTTTTGATAAAATGCGATGATCGAGAAATTCACAGATGAGAGATTCGTTACGCTCGTTATTGCACAATCCAGAGAGAATTTCGAGAGCTCGAATTACCTATAAAAGAATCTATTTATTGAGTAGTACAATTACTTTACAAATTCTTCACTCCCAAAACAATAAAGTAACATGATTTTCATCCTAAACAAGACGGTATTGCAAAGTTTAGCAATAGGATCAATTTCCACTAGTAAAGCAACGTTTTGAACATTTTTTGAATAAAGGGTACAAAAAAAGCAATTGTACTATTCAATAAAGACATGGTATCTTTACTTTTCAAATAACTCAATTCCTATATTTTCTTATATTAATCTAAAAGTAAACAAGATTGCCTAGATTAACACCTTAACAAGCTTACTCGAAATTTATCGTCAGAATGAAGACAGCATGAAACCGTTTTCAATAATAAATGATTGGTGGAAGATGATTCTTCCGCCATAAGATCAATCTGAAATTTGATATACTAAAAATACAGCAATCAAGTTCTTTGGAGACTAAAAAATTTTTTTTTACAGAAGCATTGATAAGATAAACCTATCGGATACAACCTTAGGAAATTTTATAAAATCCTGGAAAATGAATAGTAGAATAAACGCTTGCTTACTTCACAAGCAATATTACTTAGTGCGTCAAGCGCTGCTGTTCTCAGCATACTCCATTTACAATTCGAACAAATGAAAAGAAATCTGAAAAAAGATAACAAATAAACTATCAGAATAGATGGACCACGAATTATAATAGACTTTGTAATGTTGTGGTCTACCAATAATCAGATGCAAATTCTTGAAAAAGCTATTTTTAGATAATGTTCAAAAAGACAAGAAGGCAAGCTAAACGTTTCTCATATTCGATATGCAGTTATACGAAGCAAAAAGTAAACAGTATTTAATGTGTGAACTGTTGTGCCTTTAAATTTTCAAAGACATACTTAAGTAAAGGCCAACTCGCTGCTAGTACAGCTTTATTAATCACTTCAAAGGAAAGATTCCTTATGATTAACAACACCTGTTGCACCCTCCACGATACAACATTTCGTGGTTGAAATTCAGTATCCAAACCACAAAAGATATTACTTTCCTCCTCTGAGACCTGAAAATAAAATAATTGATAAGATGAAAGGGGATAATAGAAAAATATGATACATTTCATTATCATCCACCATATCGTTGATATGTGCGGAATTTTAACACTTGCGATTACTGGTGCTCATCATAATCCAAAAATTGGAACAAAGAAACTCTACCATAGATGGTTTGATATGAGGAATAAGCTTGAGAACTTCATCATCAGTGATACCAGCCCCACTCCAAAATGCAATAAAATTGTGACCAGACACCAATTCCCAACTTTTGTACAAGTCGTAAAATGCTCGATCACCTAAAATGAAAGTCTCTCCAACTTTGGTAACACAATCCACTAACATTTGCAAAAAAATCAAACATATGGGCGGAATACACATTAAATATGTGCTTATTGAAAAATAATTAAAAAGAACGCTACTAGACAATAACTTCATCGTCATATAAAATTTATTTTCAAAAAAATGTCAGAATCCATATCCATTTTTCATTTGTTTTCTAAATAGTAACACACAAACCGTCTGGGAAGATCGCAAGATGAGCAACCAGAAGTGTGATAATTTGTGGAGCAGCAACAAGTCGAAGAACTCTAGGTCCAGGATGTGATAACAGTGTGCATACATTCACAGCAAAATCCACCTCAAATATACAGAAGGCTTTTTCCAAAAAAAGATTCGTCAAAAATCAAAACAGTATACTGCATGAAGGATAAATGAACAAATTACTTCATTTGGTAATCCAGAAAGGAGACTTTTAACAATGCGATCATACTCTGCTTCTTTTTTTTCTGGCCGCAATCGAAAATATTCTGTAAATTAAGCATAAAAATTTGTCGTAGGACAAATGACTACCAAAGAAAATATATTGAAATGAATATTTTGTAATTTCATAGGGCAAAATAGTGCAGTAAAAAACGGATGTCCTAAGAGACATGAAATTCACAATTTTTTAAGTAATTAAAAAATCTCAATTCATCACAAAATTCAATCTAATTTTACACACTAATTAGTGTCGTAACTGTACCTGAAGCTTGTCTCTGCCCTGTACTGATCGGACAGTCAGCAGTGGCCAACGATGAAAAACCTTTACCTCGACTTCTCGAACTTAAAAGATCTGAATCTGCATCATCTACTTCACCAACTAATTCATTTTGCTCATATTTTGAAAGGTATCTAAAAAGAACGTATAAAGCTTAAAGGAATAACAAATAAAATAAAACCAACAATAGCCATTTCAAAATTTCTGCATAAAAACCGAAAACTTGCCGCATATAAAGAACTTTGATTGCGTGTTCAGCAACTGCTACACCGTTCGCAAGACCTATTGCATGAGCAATATCACCCCATTTCTCATTAAATGAAACCTGAAAAAGCAAAAATCTTCAGTTCATTATATGTTTATTTTCTATGCTAAAAGTTTAGTCCGTTTTTACTAAAAACAACCGCACTAATATAACTTATGTATTAGGCAGTACAATGAGCAATTAACTACTAAGAAAACTTGAAGATTCTGCAAATACTTAAAAATGAAAAAATTGAACTTTGTAAAGAAATATCAAACTCAAATATTAGGCAATCAAATTGTAGTGCCTTCAGCATAAAAAACGCTAAGTAACTGTACCACAAGAATGACTTCAAAATACTTTATAAACTATAAATAAAGGAGTTTTATACAATATTTCTTGGATAATATATTTACTTAATATTTTGAACAAAATAATGTAAACCTTTTGCCATCCACCCATCGAAATAACAGTGTCATACAAACGAAAAAGATCCACTTCAACACCTTGAATATGTGGAGACTTCAACCGACAATTCCTGCAAGGAAAAATTTTTGAGACTGCCCGATATCTAATTTGATTCCAAAAAACCCATTGACAGCTTAATGTTTTTGAAAAATCGATGTAAGGTCATGGCGTACGCAATCTCCCAATAATAGAAAATAAGTTACTGGTTAAGGGCGGAAAAGGATAGAAAAAGTTGGGGAAACTCTACTTCATGTAACTATGATGAGAACAAGAATTAAAAGCATGGTAAATTAAATCATAAGAATGCTAAAATGGCTGTTCTAGAGTAAGCAGGGTAGTTAAAATGTTACATTCAAAATGAGTTTAAAACAACAAACCAATACGCGATTCTAAATTATCAAAAATCAGAAATCCTAGCATCAAAAGCAAAATGTTAATAAATCTAACCAACGCTTTTTGTAAAAAGTCCGTAAATTCATATGGAACTCCGAACAGCGTTGCACTTTTTCCGGATTTTCCATTAACCTATCGAGATACTCCTCAACTGACGACTTTCGTTTTCGTCGTTCCATTTTTCTGAGATCTGCAGCATCCGATATTATCAATTACATATTTCACATAAATGCATGTTTCGCGAACATTAAAAAAAAAAAAATTTCATTCAATGATGACATATATTTCGATATCAGTAACAAATCCATTATAACAATAAAGCATATAAATATTTATACCAAAGTTCAGCGTTTCACTTTTATTCAAATGCTTTCTAGGATACATACAATCCGTCACTCCTATAAATAACTCTAGAGTATGAAAACTGCGATGAAACTTCGGAATGAAAAGGAAACCAGTTTTCATTCTCTAAAATATTTATAATGCAACGAAACATGGACGAATGTATGCAAGGTGCATTCTTTCTACTCTTGCTAGTATGCAAGAGGAAGGAAGAAAATTTTGAAAATGTTTTTTTTTCAACTCGGAAAGTATTTCTAGAATATGCCGCAAATTCATATACACCGCTCATACATATCGTTAATAGCCTTAGCCGAAAATAACTGAAGAATTTTACACAATCTCAGCTATTAGGCTTTGCCCTAACATTTCTCTCAACATTTTAATCTGTACTATTTTATAGCTTCTCTATTTCCTGAAACAGTAATCACTAAGTATTACAACAGAAAGTTATTACAAATATTTACACCGAACTGAAAGATATTAATTAGAAACCTCAAACCAATTTATTCGATTTGTCCATCTTATTTCATATGCCTATAATCATACAAAATACATCTAAAAGCTTCTCATATATACACATAACGGTTATACATATCCAAAAGAAACAATAAACTGAATACATAGATCAAACATATGACAAAGAATAGTCCACTGCAATGCAACTTTATCTCGAAAAAGACAAAAAAAAAAAAAAACCGAAATATTATTTTCTCGTATGCAAAAGGAAGTTGTGATGAGTTATGTCATCGTTCACAATAAAAAGTTAATAGATATTAAATTCGTTGTAGTGTTATGTAAATGTAAAGAATAAAAACACAACAATTTTAAACATTCCATACAATATAAAATCTAAAATCGAATTCTTACAAAAATTCATCATCTGCCAACAATAATTTCATATGCAAGATGATCAACAAGATGATCAGTTCCTCTACAGGATCAGTTCATGACATTCTCACAAAGCAAACATTATACAGTAAACTAACTTAACGAGTCCAGTAAAGATAAACGATCATAAAAAACTTACTGAAATTCACAAAAAAAAAAATAAATTTTGATGAACTAATATCATTACAACCGGTCTTCACTTCTCTTTTTTTTTTCTTCTAAATAAAGTTGTACAATTAAGGTAAAAATTTATGTAGTCTGAAATAATAGATCGTTTTTTTTTTTTTAATTTATATTAAAAAACATTTCATATTAAAGAATCAATGAGTAACATATCTAAGTGAGTTCGACTACGGTAGACAATTTTAAAACAAAACTTATCAACGTTGAAATATTGTCTAAATTAGTGAAAGTATTAGAAACATATCAATTACTCGGACATTTTATGGCAATTTATTTCATTCCAACTTGCAACTTGCACTGTTGCATTTGTGCTTCATATCGACAGCAAGAATTGTTGACGATTGATTACATAATTTCAAAGTGAAACATAGTTGCCACACAGATGTAACAGCATTGTCAGTAGTAAATAGCAGAATGTCAATCGAGTATACGTTACTCAGTAACAACTCTGTCATGACATATATACGTACGAACACGTACGGAGAAGATGAGTACAGGTATGGACAGGTAGAAGCTTAGCAACACTTACGTATACACTTACATATACAAGCAGAGAAAACAGAGTAGTAACAGTGGCATGATAAATGATGGCATTCGTTGGAACGAAAGAATTAAAGTGACTTTGCTCGTACTCACACACTTGCCACACGGACATTACGTGATGCCAGTGAATCTACACGTAACGTGCATACGAGTGAGTGCACGCACACGCACACTGCAAGACAGACACTCCTACCACATATCAACCATACGCCATGCCCTCCCTCCCTCTCTCTCTCTCTCTCTCTCTCTCCTTCTATGCGTGCGTCCTAGCAACAGCAGCGCCATTGGTTGGCTCACAGCATAGAATAGCTCACTGTCTGCTCGTCTCTTTAGCTGATCGATTTCTCAATCAATTCTATTTCGTCAACACGCTAACCATCTGAAGTTCTCACATCACTCAAACATTATTTCATATTTTCTCCACAATTTCTCCTTTTTCCTCATCCCTCAAATCTTTCTCAGTAAAATACACTACTCATTCATCCTTTTCACTCATCTCTACTTCTCTTCACAGTCTAGTTATAATTAAGACTATTCAATAATCCATATCGATCACTGCCATCCAATAATGCTCTCTTTTTTTCTAACACTTTATGGTTACTCTCTCACTATCTCTCTCTTAATGTGGTAACCGAGTGCTCTCATATGTCACTATGCTATTTCTTGCACAGCATCGTTGTCTGCAGCACTTATCACACTATTTCCACAAAGCAGACTGATCCATTTTATGATGCTGTCAACACATCTGATCGATAAGTTGGAGCGATGGCTCATTATTGCATAGATACATTGGAGCAAGAGAGAAGCAGACAACTAGATGGCACTCCAAAGAGTATGGCAAAAGAGTAGACACGGAGAGAGGCAGAAAGGATCATTTCAGGTGCGTGTGGTACTCACATGTAAGTGCGACTGTCTGTAGTGACTTACGCATCAGTTCGAGGGCAGTCACGTGTTGTTAGTTATGTGAGGTACGTGACCCCTGGGGTGTAAGTGCACGTTGTGAAGTGTGCATTGGATAAAATGCTAACGTGAAGTGCAGTTGTCCTAATCGTTCTTAACTAAGAATGAATGACTAAGTAATATGAATGAAAAAGTGAATTTTGAAGTGAAACAGTCGAGAGCAAAGGTCAAGTGTCAATTTCTTTAGTGTCAACTTGCTTTTTGTTAACCAACCAAAATGACTTTTCGGCGCTCCCAATGTGCCCTATAGTCAGTCTATCAAAAATTAATCCATTCAATGTGACAATCAATGAAAGTGACATAGGTTTTAGTGCTAATAAAAAATGAAATTATAAATAGAATTTGAAATGAATAAATTTAAAGTGCCAATAAATTAGAAAATGATTGTATCTCATTTATTTAATACTATTAATTTTATTTAATTTTGTTGCACTCAATTGGTTTGTTTAATTTTAAAGTTTTATTAAATTTTGTTGACAAAAAAAAAAAAATTGATTTTATGTTATGTATATTAATTTTTCAAATCTACTATTTTAAATATTTCAATTTGGAGCAGTTTTAAAAGTTTTAAAAGTCTTATAAAAAAAAAAAAAAAAAATCATTTATCTGTTTAGATTGTATGATTAATTTCTGCATTTCTTGTCATAAATATATTTATATTAGCATTTTTTGTGCATAGTTTACAACCAATTTTCTTTTTTTTTTTTTTTATTAGTGTAAAAATTACAAATCGATATTATTGTTATTGAAAATGAAATATTTCCCACAATATTATGAATAAATAAGAGTGAAATATATTTTTTTTTTTTGAAAATATTACTGCTAAAAAGATTGCTTGAAGAAAATAGCATTTCAAATAAAACTAACAGAATACATTTAACTGTAATTTAATTTGGAATTTGATTTCAGGAAAATGACATAACCAAATGAAAAAAAAAAAGGAAAAACGTTAAAAGAAATTTAATTACTCATAAATCAAAAAAAAAAAGTTTTCCATCAAGCAAATCTTGTTAATATCAATTTTTTTTTTTTTGGTTCTATGTAAATTAAAATTAAACTATTAGCATATTTGTATTGTTGTTAGTAATTTTTTCAACTTTTAAAATTTCAGGAAAATTTTTTATGCAATCAAAAAAAATGAGCCAAAAATGGTAATATATTCAAAAAATTTTTTTAAATTAATTAATTTCAAGTAACATAATAATTTCCTCTATATAATGACGTATTAATTTTACTCATTGAATTTTTTAAAATTTTTCAATTATTTTTGCAGTGCTCTCTGTGTGTTTACAAATTCTTTTATTTAATAAATTTCAATGCATTTAATATTATTTAAATTACACTAAAATATTCTCTGATCATTTTAAATATTTAAATGAAAAATGTTAGTTTAATTGAAAGAAGCGCAATATTAACAATTAGTTATTGATTAATTCATAAATAAAGCGGAATGATAAAAGCTGCTTCAAATAAATAAGTATTGAATAATTCGTCAAATATTCTCGAGAAAAGCCTATAATGCAGAAATATTCATAATTTAAAAATTTGATCTGTAAATTTACTGATCACATTATCAAGATGAGTTACGTGAGATGCGTAATTAAACGTAAAATTTGTAACTTAAATTGCTTTTTACTCTTCTGAATTCATCTTCAACTATTCAACAATTTGCCAGGTAGGACTAATTAAATGCTAAAAATTGACTAAATTTCTTTAACAGTAGTGAAATGGATTAGGTCTGGGAATACTGAAAACTGGATTGACCCTTTAATTAATAGAGTTGACCTAATCAGATCACTGAGTTACAGGTCAAAGATAGTTACAGGTATTTCATTAATCATAATTAATGGACATTGTTTACTTTTTTTTTTTTTTTTTTTTATTTCACTTCATTAAAATTCAACATTTCAAGTCCAAAAAAAAAAAAAAATTAAATTTTCAAATTTTTTTTTTTTTTTTTTTTTGAAAAGAAACATTCATTAAAAGTGGAACATATTCATTCTAATCAAAACTTTATTCGAAATAAAATTTACAAATTTTACTCTTAAAATAAATTAATGAACTGTAAAATTTAGTCGATGGTAAATGAATTAATCGAGCAATAAAACTTGTTCATAATGATTTAAAAAAAAAAAAAAAAAAAAATTAAACTTCACGCAAATTTATATTGTTAAGGAATATTTTACAGATTATGAATAAAGAGAAACCTTGAAATTATTCAATTCAAAGATTTTCCATTCAAAATCACTTTTTTTTTTTTTTTCATCACAAAAACAAATCATACAGCAAAGAAAAGAAAAAAAAAAAAAAGTATTTCTTTAATCCAAATTATTTTTAAAAATTATTGCTTATTCAATTTTTACCACTTTAAAAATTTCAATTTAAAATTAACAGCAGAATAATAGAATTGGTAAAATGTTAAACAAGAAAATAACTTTACATTATGATTGTTTAAATTGAAATTTTAAAGTAGTAAAAGTTTACATTGCAAAAAATTTTCACTTCAAAATTCACTTTTTCATTCATATTACTTAGTCATTTATTTTTTTTTTTTTATTATCAAATAAAAATTTAAAAAAAAAAAATAAATAAACTATTTCACTTTCATTTATAGTAATTGAACAAAATTATTGTAGCAAATTTCATTTGAATAAAATGAAATCAAAAAATATTATTATAAAGTTTTCCTCTCTTACTTTTATCAATTAATATTGCTAATAATCAAATGTTATCATTCAAGCATTATCAAATTATCAAATGTTATCACTTACTTATCTCTTATTACATGAATAATATTAAATTCTTCATTTGTCTGTTTCATTAAACTTTCTTCCTTACAAGTTATACTTTTACAATGAATAGGTAAGTAAGTATTTTACAGTAATGCTTGATTTGATAATATCTCTTTCTTTTCGTTTTCCGGAAAATAAAATATAGCAATTAAATATTACAGAAATTTTCTGAAAATTCCTAACTGATAAACGAATATCGCAATGAGATGGAATGATTACAGTACTTTGATAATAAAATTTATTACAACAAAAAAATTTTCAAACGTTGTCCTTTACTCGACGAGAAGAAGGAAGGAAGACATCAATTCCGGTTTCATTCCTTTTTTCTCAATCATTAATGAACACTTCAGCAACGTTCAATACAAATATCTATTCGTCTACCATTAACAGTGTTAAAATTTTAATTTATTTTTTACTTGATAATTTCACGTCTCACTACGTAAAGTTACGTCAACGTGATCAGTTATACTAAGGTGAAAAAAAAAAAAAACTTTACGTTTAAATGAATCACTACATGCATATGAGGTTTAATAATAGCATTAAATTTGAAATTTTTTATGATCTACGATCAATTCAATAAGATTTTTGATCTTTAATGATTATCATTTCTTCATAATTTCATTTTAATTTCCTCTTAAAACTAGCATTTAATTGAAATTGTTAAGCTTATTTATTACTTTTTCTTAATTTAGCATTATTATAATTTCAAAAAAAAAAAAAAAAAGCTGACAAATAAAGCAAATTTAAAAGAATTTTAAGAATGAAATTTAAAATTTTATGAAATATTATTGAATTAAATATTTATAAATATTTTGATATCATTTTGATGAAATTTTTGAAATCATTTTTTTATATATTAATTTGTTATAGAATAGTCGAATTTTGTGCAATTTTTATTGGTAATGACTATCTGATTTAAATAATTCGAAGAAATATAATTTATATACAAAAAAAAAAAAAAAAAAATGTTTTATATTAATTATTTGTAAAATTATTAAAATATCATTTTACGTAAACACGTTGATTACGTATGTTTTTTTTTTTTTTTTTACGTAGCATTTGTGAAACCAATTGCTTTAGCTTCTGTGAAAACAGAAAAAGCTAAAATAAGAAATTACATAGCATTTTCAATTTATCATTATCATATTGAAAAAAGTAATTTAAATTTTATATTAAATAATAAATTAATTAAAAAATATATATAAAATCATTTCAATGTAAAATTAGTATTAAAAAAAAAAAAAAAAAAAAACTAAATTATTGTCATTTCTAAAATTATTTAAGCTAAAATATGTTGCAGTTTGCAGAAGAACAAAGATCATTCATTAGTTTGCTGTAAAGAAATACTTCTTTCTAATATTTATTGCAATATATTTGAAGAAATTTGAATTATTACGGGATGCTTTACAAAAACGGAAAACGAAAAATTGAATTATATGCTACTATCATTCCGGAAACGTTAATCGTTCGTTTAGCGGAAAAATCAAGAATGAATGTATTCAAAAGTTTTTTTTTTTTTTTAGCTAATAATTAATTAATTCTCAATTTAATCTTAGAAATTTTCTAGCTAAAAATTATATTTTTAATTTATTTCTGATAGTTATATGAATTTCATTATGGTAATTACAATGAAATTTTCAAATAAAACTTTTATTAATTAATGTTTTCGTATATTATTAACAAAAAGTAATTGCAAATAGTTATCATTTCTGATAGTTAATTTATTTCCATTAATTATTAATCTAAATTTATAAAAAAATATTATAAAAGTATTGAAAATAATAATTGAAATTAAAAGCAATGTACGAGTAAATAATTAATGTGTATTTTTTTTTGTTAATTTTTTAATTTTACTTTTAAAAATTAATTTTACTTTTTTTTTTTCTTTCATTTATTTTGATTAAAAAAAAAAAAAAACAAAAATTTTCTTTTTTTTTTTTTTAAAAAAGCTATTTTTTGACTTAAATTTAACAATTTTTAAAAAAAAAAAAAAAAATACTACTCTAAATCAGTTATGTACTATTTACTCTCTCTCTCTCTCTTTTTTCATTCTTATTAAAAAAAAAAAAAACTTACTTACAAATGCTTGGGGCATTTTTTTGAAATAGCGCTAAAACTTGTTTTTTAAATTTTTATTGAAAATGAAATAAAATAATGTTCAAAAGTAACTTTACAATGAAACATTGTGATCTAACTTCTTTCCTTCAACATTTCATTACTTTTCCATTCAAATATATATTTTTGTTTTTGTAGCATTTAAAATAATTCAATTTATTTTCATTTAATAAATCTAATCTTTTCTACAATAAACAAAAATCAATTGAAAAAAAAAAATAGTTTCAATTATTTGTTCATTTTTCACTAAATCAAATTTCATTTTTTATTTCAAATATTTTGTTAAAATATCTATTTTATTAGGAATAAAATAAAATTTGTAAAAAATAATTTCATACTTTTCTTAAATTATCAAAGTTTTATTTTAAAAATTTTAGTGATGAGAAATGTTAAACATTCTAAAGAGCAGATGACGTCAACAATTATGAATACCTCATTGATATTTGCACACAAAACCAGTTTAACTATTAAAATATGACAATTTTTTTTTTTTTTTTTGAAACACAATTAAGTAATTTATTATTTTGTAAAATGTTCAATTCAATAATTTTGACAATTTACTGATGAAATTTTCATTTCTATTTGTAATATTCACTTTCAATCTCAAAAAAAAAAAAAAAAACTTTAAAAAAAAAAATTAAAATTTTCCTCATCAATATATTACTTTTTCTTTTTTTTTTTTTTTTAAAAAAAAAGTCACTCAAAAAGTAGCACTGCTTATTAAAAAGTATTTTGTAAATTTAAATTTAAATTTAAATTTTAGTATATATCATGGGAATGGGTAAAAGAAAAAAAAAAACAAAGGGTAAATGTTAGTATTTAGTAAATGTTGAAGTGATGAGATCTCTGTTTATAACATTTTACTGATACCATTTGCGCCCATCCTTTCGTCTTCATTTCCAAAAAAAAAAAAATTTATATATATTTATATAATACTGTTTTACCTGTATTAATTTCATTTTAATGCATAAATTCCTTTTTCCTTATATTTATTACCTTTTCTTCGTTTAAACATTTTCTTTAGTCGAGACTAAACTCTCGACTAAATCTTTGCTTTTTTTTTTTTTTTTTTTTTGAAAATTCAAACATACATTTTAAAAAAAAAGAAAATGTATTTTCTGAGAATTATGCATTTTTCAATTTTAATATAAATAATTCAATTTATTCTTTCATATTTTTATCGAATTGAAAAAACTGTTTGTTTTCTATTGAAGATTAAGCAAGCATTTCACTTATTTAAGCGTACGTATAATTCACGTCAAATATAAACGGAACGTATCAGTTAGGCTAGTTTAGCTAAAAAAAAGTAAATTTACAATGATAATTTAAATGATTGTCTATTATCAGAGATATTAAAATTTCATTTCTAACAAATTAAAATATTTGATTCGTTCGTTTAGTTTTAATTGGAAAATTTAACAGTGAATGATAAGATAGAGAGTAGTAATACTTTCGTTTTATTTAACCTTCAATTTAAAATGTTCACATTAAAAGTAATCAATAAAATAAACCAAAAAAAAAGGAAAATAAAGAGAGAGGTAAAAAAGAGAGTAAAGAGAGAGGTAAAAAAGAGAGTAAAGAGAGAGGTAAAGAAGAGAGTAAAGAGAGAGGTAAAAAAGAGAGTAAAGAGAGAGGTAAAAAAGAGAGTAAAGAGAGAGGTAAAGAAGAGAAGAAAGAGAGAATATTTGAAGAAATTGAATATTTAAAAGTTACATTTTGTTATTTTTTTTAGATTTTCAAAAGAAAAGTAAAGAGAGAGGTAAAAAAGAGAGTAAAGAGAGAGGTAAAGAAGAGAGTAAAGAGAGAGGTAAAGAAGAGAAGAAAGAGAGAATGTTTGAAGAAATTGAATATTTAAAAGTTACATTTTGTTATTTTTTTTAGATTTTCAATACACTCACAAATGATAATAAAAGCTTTTCGTCCTTTTTTTTTTTTTTTCATTCTCTTTCAAAGAATATAAAATGATTGGAAGAAAAAAAAAAAATGAAAGAAATAAATTTATTCTTAAAAAAATATTTTTTTTTTTTTTAAAAAAAAGATTTTTTACCTGGCCTATTTATTGATAAAAATACCTCTATCATTCCATTTGTCTCTTTCATTTTTACACAGACTGTAATTACAGGTAAAAATTGTAACCGTGTCGGTCATCTTTTTTTTTTTTTTTCAATTTTTCATTTTAATTTTGTTATTTCTTGAATTTGCATAATGGTCATTTTCTCATCTCAAAATGTATTTGTTAAATTAGAAATTTCAATTTCTTTTTTTTTTTTTTTAAAAAAAATTTTTATAAAATCTTAATTAGATTTTATCAGTAATAATAAATTATTTTTTTTTCATATCAGTTCAGTTTTGAGAATTCCGAATATATTAACAAAATAAATTAACAATTGAAATTCTCATATGAAGTGGAAAAGATTGATTTGTTTTTATTTAAAAAAAAAAAGTATTAATAATTATTTTAGGAATTTATTAATAATTTATTAACTTCAATATTACTTATATCATTATAAGTTTAATCATTGTCTTCTTATCATTATATCTCCAGTTATCAGCACCTATCACTAAAATCATTATAGCTGTTATCAGTTAATCAGCAAAAAAAAGGTGAAAATTTATTAAAATTCTTGAAATTTATGAATGATAGTATTTCATTTCTGATTTTTCTTAGTAATATCATAAAAAAAAAAAAAAAAATTTATTTCCTTTTTTTTTTTTGAAAGATTTGTGTGGAAATATTTACAAACGAAAAGAAAGAAAAGAAATGTCAGAAGAATTTTAAGAGAAAAAAACAATTTTTTTTTTTTTTTTAAATCTTTATTTAAAAGTACAAGAATCATTTAACTCTAAAACTTAAAACATTTTCTTAAAATTTAAGTAAAAGAAGAGTACTTCCTTCTTTTTCGCTTTTTTTTTTTTTTTTTTAAATTTTATTTTCAGCAAAATTTAATCGAAATATATACCCATCGTATCATTTTATTACAGTATAATGTTTGCTTGCATTCATTCAATCTATTTTAAAATGATTTCAATGTTTTTTTTTTAGTAGGTTCAAGCTAACTTTTTAATTGTATTTTATTGAATTTTGTTAAAATTTTTTGATCATTTCTCTTCAAATAAATACGATTAAATTATTCAAATTAATTTGATTGATTATAGAATTATCTAAATATTAATTAAAATTTAATTCTTATCATTTTTGTATTAAATCATTAGTTTATGTATTTTATTTACATCATTAACATTTTTTTTTATCAGTTTATCAACGAATTAAACTTACTTACTGTGATAATATGATTAGTATATCATAAACTTTAATTCATAACATTCCATTTTTTTTTTACATTTTGAAAAATTAAGTAAAAAAAAAAAAATAGTTTGAAATTTTATATTTTTTTATTGTAATATAAATTTAAGTAAACAGATAAGTAAAGAAGAAAGAGAATTTTATGATTCATTAAGAAATTAAAAATAGTATTTCCTAAATTTTTGACTTCGCTTCTTCTTCTTCTTCTTCTTTTAATTGTTAAGGTAAGAAAATTCATCAAATGTCTTTTAATTTCTACTTCTCTTTACGATCTGTAAAACTGGTAATTGATAAGTGATAAGTGATTAAACTATTTCTGAAATTTCATCTAACCATATCTAATTGATATGTTTCTCTTATACTTTTTCTAAATTAAATAATTTTATTTATTTTTTTTTTTTTTCATTAAAAAAGATGGGTAGAATAATTTTAAATTTCAGGCTAAAATTACTTTCTAAAAACTAAATTCAAATTAAATTTTTAAATTAATTAATTTTCAGTCTTTTTTTTTTGTTTGTTTTTATCGAATTATTTTCCTCATGTTATTGCTGTTTTCGTCATCAACACTTTTTTTTTTTTTTATTATTTTTTAAAATTAATAGGATGTAATTCTCGAAGAAAAATTCATTTGTCTTCCTATTAACCATTTTCTTTCCTGTTTCATTCGTTGAAATGAAAAATGTTCAGTGCTTAAAAGACCGGATCCGGTTCGGTTCTATTATCTGTTAGCAAATCACAATAAGCATAAATTCCAATATGATTGAAACTCTGAACAAAATTGCTTTGGTATTAAATGAAACTAAATGAAATAGATTTTTCAATCGGTTAATTAATTTATCATTTTAAAATTAATATGATTTAATGTTAATCCAAAAATTAACATCGCTCATTTGTTTAATAATAAATGAAAAGTTGTATTCAGAATTTAAATTTTATTCCATCTAATGAAATGACAAAATTACAAATAGCTTTTTTGATTTTTGATTTAAATTATAATCAATTTTCTCACATTTCATTTTACAATTTACACTTACAGTTTTCATTTCATTGTAAAAGTGAAAAAGTATTTGATTAATTCAAATGATTATGAAAATTATTTTCATTTTCTGTGATAAATTTTTAGTAAAATTTTAAAAATTTTTCAAAAGTAAACTTTTAGCAGTAATTTGCAAAATTTACTAAGATTTAAAATTTAAATTAGATTACACATAAATTTCAAAGTCAATCGAAAGTAACCAGTTTTTCACTTTCTATGATAAATTTTTAGTAAAATTTTAAAAATTTTTCAAAAGTAAACCTTTAGCAGTAATTTGCAAAATTTACTAAGATTTAAAATTTAAATTAGATTACACATAAATTTCAAAGTCAATCGAAAGTAACCAGTAATATTTCTATTAATGAAGGAATTATATAATTCCTGTATTATCCACATTTCATCAAAACTTCTCCAAACGAAACGAAATCAATTGTCGCTTAACAAAATTTGACCTTGCAAAAATTTTCAAAAGTAATAATTTCAACATTATATTGATGCAATGAGCCGGAAATATACAAAACCGGCAAAAGAAAAAAACTGGAAATTGTTCCGAAGGAAAGCAACGGAATGGATTTGACATCGTTAGATCAAATACACCTTTTCTTTCTTTCTTTTTTCTTTTTTTTTTATTATTACCAAAAACAACAGTACAATAAATTTTATAAAGAAGAATTGAAGTGCAAATGGTATTGTGACAATTTAATGGATGTGACAATTTAGTGACAATGTTGAATATATATAAAATTTTGATTGACATAAAAAGAAAAAACGAAAAACATATTTGATGGTGGAAATGGGTTACAATTGTAATTAGTTATCAAATAAGAAATTTAACCATTTGAATTAGTTTTTTTTTTTTTTTTTTTAGCTGTAAAGAGAAATGAATTAAATTTAGTTGATTAAGAATAACAACAACAAAAGCGACAGCAACAAAAACAACAACAACAAACAAAAAAAATAAGAACAACAAACAACAACAACAAACAACAAAAGCCACAACAACAATGAAGCATGAGAAAAATGATTTTAAAAATGTATATTTATTTACATGATTCATAACATTTATTTACAATCTGAATGATTTATTTACTATTCGCGACAACTATAGCTATTTTTGAAGTAGCACAAATATAATTAGCTACTTAATTATCAATATGCAAATGAAAATTTTTATCATTTGACTCAATGATTATTTTAATTTATTATTTTATGATTCAATTTTACTGAAATATCTATCTATCTTGAAACTATTCATTAGGTTGTTGTCATCCTGCAAAAAAATTTTTAGTTTTTGAAAAATATTTTAGTAAATATTATTTCTAAAAAAAAAAAAAAAAACAAAAGTAGGTCTAGAAATGATAAATCAGAGATATCATAATTTCAACTTCACTGCTTCTAAAATTATAATTTAAGCACATATCACTTCATAAATGATCACTCATAGAATTCTCGACAGTTTGAAAGTTGATCTTAAAAAAAAAAAAAATTTGTATTCCAAATATTATTAAAAATGAAAAAAAAAAAAAAAAAAGCATTCTGAGAGAGAAATTTATTGAAAAATTATAAAATAAGAATGAATTATTGTTTCATCAAATGAATGTTATTGTGCTATTTTTTTATTAAAATTACTAAATTTCTCAATTTTTTTTTTTTTTTTTTACTAAAAATTTATTACTTACCTTT
The DNA here is from genome assembly GCF_000002995.4 of Brugia malayi. NCBI lineage: Eukaryota > Metazoa > Nematoda > Chromadorea > Rhabditida > Onchocercidae > Brugia > Brugia malayi. The sequence goes on along the minus strand of NW_025062476.1, from coordinate 2,034,673 downwards.
TTCTTTTTTTTTTTTTCTGTAACTTAATTTTTGCAATTTTCTTTCTACTTTATGATATTTATATACTTTCAACTAGTATTTAAATTTTTTTAAAATATTATTTTTATTTTCCACTTACATTAATAAATATTATTTTTAGTTTTCAAATTTCTTTTTTCAAGTCAAATATTATGTATTTAAAAAAAAAAAAAAACTTATGCTTATAGATGCGTGTTTTTTTTGCGTTATTTTACATTTAATTTATAATTACAAAGTATGAATTGTGCATTTGCTATTTGATTTAAATATAAATTATTTTGCAGTGAAAAAGAGGTTAAAGTTCAAAGAGAAGTCAAAAAAAAAAAAAAAAAAAAAAAAAAAAAAAGAAAAACAGAAAATTTATAATTCGGGTGGTTACGAATAACATATTTAATTTGATATGGGGATAATCAAAGCATTGGAAAATGTAATTGCTAAACATTTCAAAATTCTGGGTGCCTTCATTGGAAGGCAACCAATTCGGATAATCGTCACAATGCTGCTTATGACGAGTTTAATGAGCCTAGGAATGTTAAGGCTCATTGAGGTTAATAATGTTAGGACTGAATATTCACCCAGTGATGCACCTAGCAGAATTGAATATGCTGTTGCTATGAATTTTCTTGGACAGGTAAATACTACAAAAATTAATTATTTTGAAAATATTACAAGAAGAATTCTAGGCTTTTTTAAAGATAAGTAACGCTTAAAAATAGAATTAAAAATGATAAATTAAAAATGGACTAGTAGGATTTCCTTTTTTCCTTTTTTTTTTTTTTTTTTTTTTTCACGTTATTTAGGTATTATTTGAAAATGATAAAATGAAATTTCAACACATTTTAAATTTGATTTTAAGAAATGTCTGAAATATATATATTTTAGACTTTTGCTTATTTTTCATTACTCAAAATATTCAAAAAGAAGTTTATACGTTTATAAAATAGAAATAAAATTTCTACTTTTTTTTTTTTATATGACGAATAAGTTTCGTTGAATTGAATTAATAACAAAAATATGTGTTATCTGAATTTTCAACTAACTTTTAAATTACTTCCAATTTTTATAACTTAAAAAAAATTTTTTTTTTTTTGAATATTAAAGCAATTTCTGAAATGATATTAGGATTAGCAATAATGCCTGTTGATGATTTCAGAATGGTACACTGGATCCGGTATACGTTTTAATTGAAGCACGTGACTATGGATCGTTATTGCGTGACAAATATCGGAAAGCATTAATGCAAGTAATTAAACAAATTCAATCAAATATTACAATTCAACACAATGGTCAACAATACGGTTTTAAAGAGTTATGCGAGCCATATTGTGAATTAAACTCCGCTTTTATGGCATTTTTAAGACTTTATGATCCAACAAATCAAATTACACATACATATCCAAATATTGATCTTTTTGGATCACAAATTTTCATCGGTAAGTAATCTTTATTTTAATTTTATTTTAAAATAAAACATACTAAATTAATCATAATTAAAATGCTGTTGTAATTTTGTGTATTTTTTGTAGCAATTAGTACTTTTTACATGTAATAGTAGTGGTAGTAAAAGTAGAAAAGAGAATTTGAAAAGATTTAAAAAAAAAAAAAGAGAAAATTGTGAAACATACAAAGACACAAAGACAAAAAAAAAAAAAAGCACTGATAATATCTATTGTAACTAAAAAATTTTGTTAGATGCTAATTGTTTTGTGTTCAACAGAAATTGTAATGAATTTAAAATGATGACGAAATGAAGGGAAGAATTTAATGTAAACTGTTTTTTCGTTTTTTTTTTTTTTCTTTTCCAATTTTTTTATAAATAAAATTTTCTGACGACATTGCAATTTCTATTTTGTATTACTCATTTTGTTTTGTTTTTTTATTTTAGTCTTTTCTTTTATCTATCTTTTTTTAATTGTGTAAAATTTGATTATCATTTATTTAATTAATTACAAAGCTTTTTTTTTTTTTTTTTTTTTGTTGTTGTTGACCTCTCTGGGTCGAAAATTTCCTTTGAAAAAATTTTTTTCTAATTGTACAAATATAATAGAAACTGACGATATTATTTCTATCGTACATTTGTAATTGTTGAAATAAATTGAAAATATTATTTGAATAAGCAATCAGAACTAATTGAAAAATATCAATTAAATTGTATTTCTTTCAAAAAAAAAAAAAAAAAAAAAAAAAAAAAATCATATATGAAATAATCCTACCAATATTTTAAACAATCGAGAACTTAAGTGACCTTGAAATCGTAGCTGAGAAAAGAGTGTTACTTAGAATTAATAGTGTTTACTAAATTTCTTCAAATTAATTTTTGAATTTAATATTTTCTATGATTAATTTTTTTCTTTTTTTTTTATTTTTCAGGGAATAATGTTTACAGTGTGGAACTTAAAGAGGGTACCAATTTTATCAAATCATTCTCAACCGCAGTTATTGAATTGTTTATTAGCGCACCGGAAGAAAAAATTCTGTACGAATGGCAATTGGAAATAAAACGACAATACAATGAGGAGGAATTTCGATTGTTTACTGTAAAAAAATAAAATTTATTTTATGGAAAAGTTTTTTTCCTACAATAAATTTCAAAAATTCTTATCAAAATTAATTACTTGATATATTATATAATAACAAATGTCTACCGAAATTGATAATTATCATTGTAAAATTTTAATAGAAAAAGCACTACACTTAATAATAATAATTTAACTTATTATTTTTTATCATATTCTTTTGATTTATTTCTTCATTCATTTGTTTACATCTATTTGTTGATTTCAAATTCTAAGCGTTTTATTTTCATATTTTAGTAATTTTGTGAGCTTTTTTTTTCCACACCTATTGTAACAATTTTATCATCGGCTCGAAACTTTTTTTAATTTTTGCTGCTTACTTGTAATATTAAAATAATTTATTAATAAAACTTATTAATAAAGTCAATTTTGATTTTAAAACTTTTTTACTAGTCACAAAAATTGAATTAATTTATTTCAGATTGGTCTCACTAGTGATTGCTTAGTTTCTGCAGAAGTTCGTCGGATGGGTCTAGAAACTACGCCAGTTCTTTTTGGCTCAATTTGTATTATGATACTTTTTGTTGTGGTCACATCGATCAGGTGAATTATATCAGATTTAAATTTCATTTTAACATTTACATTTCTAAATCTTGCTAGAATTTTTTTTTTTTTTTAATCCAATTCTTTAATTAACTCTAATTTTTACAGATAATAATTGTCATTGATTAACCACTATTTGTCTTAAGAATATTGAAAATTAAGAAAATCAAAACTAATTTAGCAGTAGTATTTTGCTGACCTCATACACTAAGGTATAAGAAATTCTTTTCGAATGAAGTTGACCTTTCAATAATATTACATTTCTACAGCATTACTGATGACAAAAAAAATCTATGAATAAACTAACCTAACACTAAAGTATAGAAAATTGACAAAAAAAAAAAAAAAAAAAATTATAATTGAAAAAAAAAAGGTACAATCAATATAATATGGTATTATTATCGTATTTGTATAGTTATTTCCAATATGTATAGTTATTTTCAAAACAAATATGTTAATTAAATTAAAAAAAATACAGGGAAAATCCGTTAAAAAGTAAACCATGGGAATCGCTTATTGGTAGTTTAATACCAATTCTCGCAATTTTAATGTCAACTGGTATACTGTCACTCTGTGGACTTCGATATCAGTCAATTGTTGCTGTGACATATTTTTTGGTATTATCTGTTGGTGTTGATGACGTATTTATTATACTACGTGCATGGGATCGAATAAGTATTGCAACACCAATACCAGAACGATTAGCTAAAACATTAGAAAATGCTGGGCCTTCAATTACAATTAGGTAAGAAAGTTCTTTTTAACAAGTTATTAGAATTTTAATATTTAACCAATATGCACAGTAAAATATTTTCATCCAATTTATCTCTAAATTATGCATTTTTGCAACTTTTTTTTTTTTTTTGATTTTATGTTAATTGTAAATTTCATTAAAATTTCTCATATGGAATGGAACAAAAGAGAAAGAAAAACTTTTTTTTTTTAGTTCACTTACCAATGCTTTATCATTTGGCATTGGTATCTTTTCATCAACGCCAGCAGTACGTACATTTTCAATTTATTCGTGCTTTGCTATTATTGTTTGTTATTTCTTTCAATTAATTTTATTTACTGCAGTATTAGCTGTAAGTGGTAAACGTGAACAGAATAATTATCAAGCATTATTTTGCTGTTTAAAAGCTGATCCTAGAGTAAGTTTTCATTCCTAAATTTAATTCATAATGTAAACTTTAGTTTTATTAAAATAATGTAAACTTTAGTTTAAAAAAAAAGAGTTTTATTAATTAGTTGTAAAAAAGAAATTACAATTAATTGATGAAATTATAGCTTGCATTATTAAATTAAAATGGATTTTTTTTAAGGCGCGGAATCGAACTGCTGAAAAGATAACGCAATTTCAAAGTTGGCTTATAAAATTATGGTCTTTTATAATAACGACATGGTCTGCAAGGTAATTTTTTTTTTATCATGGGAATTCTTTATTTTAGAAAAAAAAGCGGAATGGTATCTTTTTTTTTTAGATAGATAAAAAATATTTGAGTCTTATGAAAAAACAAAACGAAAGACACATTTATGCGGAATATTTTTTGGACAGATTATCGAGAAGTATGATTAATCGTGATTATTTTTTCTCTTAAGCTATTTTTTGATAAATTTCTAAATTTATCAGTTAATTAAAGATCGGCACTTGATAACTTATAGAGCATTACTTATGGCGGTGTTAGCAATATATTATTATATATCTCTTCTGGGTATTCTGAAAATGGAAGCTAAAATTTCGGTCGAAAAAATGGCTCTTCCGGATTCATATCTTCACAATTTTCAATTTGTTCTTGAAAAAGCTCTTCAAAGTATGCAACCAATTACTATTTTTGTTATGAATCCAGGTGATCTAAGAGATCCTGATCGACTTAATGGTAATGTTTTTTTTTCAAACTTCTATAAAGTTTTATTTTTGATGTATCATTTTTTCTTCTTTTCACTTTCAATGAGTAACAAAATTACAAAAAATTAAGCATAATAATTGCAACGGAAGAGTAGCCGAAAATTATGTAAAAGCAAATTTAGAATTTCTTTCTTACTGCTCTGTTTGCTTGTGAAACAAAGTAGATTCCCTTTCTTGACAGTTCAGGTCGTTGACTTCTTTGTCTTCGATACTGCTAGATTCTCGAATCTGTACTGGTTCCGTTCTGTGTAAGTGTACTGTGAGAGTCTTCGTGAAATACTTTATTATTCAAACTTCAAATTTGAGTAATTAAAACTACAGATTAATATTAAAAATTACAACATACAATAATGAATTGACACATAACACACAAATGTAACTCAGTTATAAAACATTTAAAGATATAAGCAAGCTAGACACCTCGCAACCGAGCCATACCAAACAAAGAACTATAATGAATGGCTTTGTAAGGAAGGAAATTGGGAGGGATTTTATGGATGCTAAGGTTACAAAGTGGATTAAAAGCACTTTGAACAATAGTCTTTGTTCACTACGTTATAGCTTCGCCATTGTGACGACAAATCATTGGTTTATCAAGTGAATTCCTATTTTCTTTAATACCAGTTATCTAGACTGGAATCATCAATTTGAATTTCATAAGTTAACTTTGAAATATTTGAATAAATTGAAATGGAAATGAGAACATCAGGGTATCATTTAGTTGTTGTAATAAAAATTTTAGGTATTAAATCATTGGTATCAGAATATGAGCATAGTCTTCATAGCTATGGAAATAAATCGACACTCTTTTGGCTTCAACAGTATAATGAATTCTTATCGTAAGTTTAAACTTTATTTTATCACATTTCAGATTAATTTTTTTGATAAAATAAATGATTAGAAAGAAAATGAAATGAAATGAACTAAACTAATTGACCAATAATTTAAGGCATATATATTTTAGATTTTATGGTGAATCAGATGAATTCACATATACAGAAATTCCGGCATTTTTTAAATCTGCAACATATTTTTTCTTTAATACATTTGTGCATATGAACGAAACTGCTTGTTATAACAATCAACCGGAATGCATTACTTCTTTCTTTTTTATCACTAATTTTCATGGGGTTTGTACTTTCATCAAAATTAGTAAACTAGAAATTCATCTTTTATAAAAAAAAAAAAAACTATTAACATTTTTATATTTTATAAATAACAGAAATTATAAGTATTTCTTGTGTACTAAACATAAAATTTTTATTCAAAAAAAAATAATTTATTTGTTAAATTCACTAAAAATTTTTCAGGTTATCAGATATGAAAAAATGATACCAGCTGTTGTTGACTGGAGACGTATAGCAGCAAAATATTCCGATTATGGAGTATATCCATATAGTGATCATACTCCCTTCGTTGACCAAGTATTATTACTTTGATAGTAAACATATAATTAGATGATATTCTAAGAGTAGTCGTAAATTTCTAATCATTATTTACTTAATAATAATTAATGCAAAGAAATGATTTCTGCTTAGTTTTGTTGTTAAATAATAATTTTGTCTAAAGTTCAGCACAAATTTTCATGTGGAATTTGAAGAATTAACAAAAAAAAAAAAAAAAAAAATATAAAAATTCTTTTTCATCTGGATTGAACTTATCAAATCACAAAATTAACATCTTTTAAATCTTTAGTTTAATTGCAGATTTATACTGATTCTACAGTGTATTATGGTTTTTAAACAATACTTAATTACCCCACTACCCCATTTATACTTCACTAATTAATTTAATTAATTAATTAATTAATTTCAATCATTTAGACCATAGCAATCAAAGGAACTATATTGTGGAGTGTGATAGCAGCTTTGTGTTGCTCGGCAACAGTCTGTTTCATCTTTATTCCAAATCTAATCAGTATTGGCTGCGTGGTTTTTTCAGTATTCAGTATTAGCTTTGGCATATTTGGTCTGTTATCACATATGGGAGTAGACTTGGATCCGATCACTATGGCTGCACTTCTAATGGCGATTGGATTTTCAGTGGATTTTACAACTCACATTAGCTATCATTACTGTAGAACAACAGCTAAGGTTCTTCTATTAATTTTAATTTCCTATTTTGTTTGAGTGTCTGCAATAAGCATTTTGTTCAAATCATTTTAAATTTTGTAATTGAAAATCTATTGTGAATTAATTGCTTTAATTAAGGAAAAGATCACATTTTGTTATATTGTTATAAATAGCAAAATGATACATTCGAGGTGACTCTATAAACTAAGACTTATCTCGAGGATATTCATAATTTTATTACAGGACAGCAGAGGTCGCCTTGAAGAAGCACTGAAAATAATTGGTTGGCCAGTGTTACAGGTGGCTATTTCTACTTTTGTGGCACTTTTGCCATTGTTGTTGAAGCAATCGTACTTGGCAATGGTATTCATGAAAACTGTCTTAATTACATCAGCGCTCGGTGTTTTCCACAGTCTCATCGTACTTCCAGCTTTACTTACTATTATTAACTCTTATGTGGAAGGTATAAATAAGCATGACAAGTATTATTAATTTCTACTCATAATTACAAATTAATGACGTCTCTTCCATAAAATGATCCTACTGCACGAAATAGTAAATTATGAATCTAAATTGGTACTCATTAATGGATTTAAATTGCTGCTCATTATTTTTAAATTTAAAAGCATTGGTTTTTTTTTTATAATCAGTACTCTTAGATTCTGAATTAGAAAATGTCTTTATTTCATATTATTTAAGGATCATCTGAAGAAAAAGAAAATTATAGACTGCGAAAAGCGATCAACAAAATTAAAAATGAGGTAGGCGATGGCATTATAGTTTCATGAAAATTATCTGCAAATTTGATTTTGAATAAAAAATGAGTAGGTGTAACTTCACATCTCTTATCAATTTCATTGATTGTGTTTCGGAAATCTGCAATAATTTTCATCGCTTTTTTTTCAGAATTTTATTACTGAAGAGAAAATATGTAATATATATAATACAAAATATAATAAGAGCTTTGAAAACTTATGATATCTTTGTAGTAAATTAATATAATTAATTTGTTCTAACTTTCAGCTCAAGAAAACACAATATAAGAACGGAGTAACACAAATAGGTGGCGATAAGAGGGAAACAAAAATAGCACCGATCTCAAAACTAGACATTATTAGTACCAAAGCTGAAGCATATGTTCATAAAATAGAACTTGGTAGAGTTTTATCATCTCCAATGTCAATCTGTGATAAAGAATGAATTTTGCACTTCTACAGTTCTAATGAAGTCACACTGTTGTCATCAAAATTTGATTCTTACTGAAGCTAAATCCCTTCAATGCATATATTTTCCCTCATTTACAGTGAATTTGGAAATGCTTTAAAAAGTGATTAACAAAAAAAAAAAAAATAAATAAATTATACACTTTCTTTATCTTTTCAAGTTTTAATTCTCTTATGAAATATGCAAGTATTCTTTAACAGAGCCAGTTATTTTTGAGATCTCTCTTTTATGTTGTGTTTGAAACAAAGCTTTTAAATTTATGAATGATAATTACTGTTGATAAAGATGTCAGTATTATAATTGGTGTTAAGAAGATTGGGAAAAATAATTAAATTGGTCTTCAAAATTTTGGAAATTATCGGAACGTTTTTGAAAATTGCTTTAAGTTTTATGCCTATTCAAATCTGAAGGAAAATCTGGAAGAAATTTTGATTCTTTTTTTTTTTAAAATAAGCGATTTGTAAATTTATAAGTTACAGTTGTTATTTGTGTATTCAGTTGTGCAGAAATTTTCTTTGGTATTTCCGTATGTTCGATTACTTAATGTGGTAAAACTTGAAAAACTTTTGAGTTTTTATTATTTATCAAGAAATCTTTTGGCGATTAATTTATTCTCTAAGATAAGCATTGATAAGTTTGCTTATCTTACTTGATATTAACGAATGAATACATAGCAAATAGCTGCACAAATTAATTGATAAGGAGAACTGTGCAGGTGCATAAGAAAGTGTCATGACCCTGATAACCTTTGCACTTTACCGCCTGAACTGAACTGCTTCAGCCATATGGGAAAATTTGTTGTGTTGTGAGAAAATGTAACAGATTGAAATGCTTATTTATGTTATATACTGGTCAATTTACCATTGTCTTTCAACTGCTTCACTTCATCAACCATTTGAACTGTTCTTTCTAGCTATAGCAGCAGCGATGGACATTTGCGCTAATCCCTGCTATAGTTAGAATAGTACGCATTTCAATTTTTCTATTTGCGCAAAATGAAAGATTACTGTTGATTTTAGCTGTTATGAATAAAATCTTTTTTCTCTTGTTTGACATGACATTCTTCTTTCATTTCTTTGTTTCCGTTTCCGGAATGTTCCTGAAATGAAATAACCAAAGTTTAATCCAGCAATAGGACAATTCAAGTATTTCACTGAAAATTTATAAAAAGGTTAGCAATTCTAAGGAACACTTCACCAATCCCATCCAACAGCTAATCCGTTATCTGTTAATCCGGAGAATACAATCTTTTCAGGATCCTTAGAATTTAATAATTTCATAGTGGCCCCGCCCATTTCGTTTGCTTCCCAATTCCGGTACTGGGTAAGGTGTCAGTGGATATGGGCAATATTGGTTAATTGGGTAGTTGTGATTCCCGTTGGGAAAGTCAAATGTGTGTGGTGGGTAATTTGGAGGAAAGATTAGCAAGAAAGAGAGGATTGTGTTTTTGTTGATGAATGTTGCGCTGAAAACAACATGCAGCTAAAATAGGTGAAAGTGAAGTTGGATTGGAGTTTGTTTAAGCTAAACTTGATTGATCTAAATTTGTTAGACATAAACTAAATTTATTTGCGATTATAATTTGCTATAAACATAATAAGAGTTGAATGATTGATAAAAAGAAAATTTGTAATTCGTTGATTTTTTTTTTTTTTTTTCAGTGATCGTAATTTGATACTGGAATGGAGGAATGCAATTGGAACTAATTAGATATGTTCTCTGAACTGATCATTTCTTCTACATTGTTATTAAACGCTTTCACTGTTATAAATTTCAAACTGTAAGAGTTTCTAACTGTATGAACAATATATGCATATGGGAGTAATGAATCGATTTATTTGCAGTGTTCAAATTTGTTAAGCAGTCTGTTGCTTCTTCTTCATTTTTCGAACTCTAAATAATTGTAACAATATAGATAGTTATTTACCTTTAGATTCCTAGTTCACTGTAATTTTCTCTTTTCTTTTTTTTTTTTTGTTGGTAATGGATGTTAATATTGCTATCCAAAACATTGCAGATCTAAAAATATCTCAAACATTATAGATCTAAAACAAATCATTTCGATTCCTTTGTAATTATCGAAGGTGAAAACCGATCAGTTGCGGATCGTATAAGAGATTTTCTTCTGTCGTTACGTAGTTTTCGAGTATTCATCGCTTTGTGGAATATTTTCGTAATTTCCCTGATGTTTGTGTAAGTATTGTACTCATATTTGAATATTTCATCAAAAATTTATGTTTATTTTTCAAATGTAATATATTACCCTTTAGAAAATGCTAAGTTTTTTCAAATGCGAACAAACCATTCTTATGAACTACGATGCTAAGTGGTTTCAATATTTGTTTAGATTTTTCTCACACTGAAAAGTTTGTCAAGCATGCAGTCAATGAATATCCACGATGCTGTTTCTGTGAATTCTACAGCTGGAGCATGCAACAAACCGAGAGAAATGAAAACATTTGGTGGTCAGTGTTTTGATTTTCAACTTCTATTCAGTGGGCTGATATTTCAGTTATTTGATGTCTTTTTAAAGTTGTTCGATTGAGAGTTTTGAAAAATATACATATCCAACAAAAATATTTAGGATTAATAATTCAGTGCTTATGGGAAATATCATGACAATAATGTAACATCGGCCTTGAATTACTGGTCCTTGATTTATATTTTAAAAGCGCAAAACATTGTTTTAGTGGACGTCCCGAACGGTTCATTGCGGTCAAAACCAAAACGGCCAGAAGATCTTCAGTTTGATTTCGATGTCACATTATCCACTTTGAGGTATGAATCATTCATTAGATTTTTTATTTTCTTTCCATTATGGTCTGAAGTTCTTTTGCACTTATTTTTTTTTTTTTCTACAGGGAACAAATGGCAGCAAAAGTAGAAGAAGAAGAAGCACTGATCAAAAGCTTAGATGAAATGCTGCGTAAGACTTCAGTTAGTGAAGGTACTGCTACTGATGATTTTTTTCTGTTGACATAAAAAAGCTTTCCAAATAATTTGATTTTTATTTCAGCAGAACATACGCCGAGCTCAGATATCTCTTTACCATTTAATTTGGCACTCACACGTCTCAAGAATCAAATGACTTTGGTTGAATCCGATACCAAACAACTCGCTACTAAACTGAAAATGATTTCTGGTTTAGCAGATAGTATTTCAAGCAAAGTAATTTAATCTTCTAATTTTTTAAATTTTAATTTTGATAAATTTTTATTTTTATTGGCTAGACATGATCTTTTGAATAGTATTATCCTCAACTTCAGGTTTTGGCACTGGATATAGCGAAAGGCCGAGTAGTTGAATGTTTACAGCGGGTCAGTGATTTAATGGATTTGCGTACTTGTGCGGACGGTGTACGTTCTGCCATAGAACAGGAGGATTATGAATTAGCTGCTAGACATATTCATAAATTTTTGACTTTGGATACAACAATTTTTCAAATGAGTGATCACGGAGAAGCGAAAGGTGAGCAATAAAAATAAGAAAAATTAATCCTTTTTTTTTCAGTTATTGTAATTAATTGCTTTTTGTGTAGATCAGTCAATGGGGAAAAGTTACGAGATTTTGCGAGAAGCAGCTAATGAAATGAAATCAATAATTGAAAAACGCTTCAACCAAGTAATTTTATCACAGTTCCCTTTGTTGCGTTTTAGCCCATGATCAGTTCTACTAATCAATTATTATTATAGCACTATTAACAAGATTGGATTTAAAATTGAGTTTAAAAATCATCTAACAAAAATAAAAAATTGTTTTATCGTGATAACTACCACTTATACATTACTTTTCTATGGTTTCTACCATATGGTTTCCAATGGTTTTTCTCGTTCTTATAATTTTCTCGTAGTTTTATTTTTTGTTTTCACTTTTCTGAGCTTTTTAGGCTGTTGAAGACAATGATGTTGCCTCAATTCAAAGATTTTTCAAGTTGTTTCCACTACTTAATGAACACATGAAAGGTATCGAACTGATTGGCAATTATCTTTGTAGTGAGATCCATCAATTTGCAGAGCGGAATTATAAAGTAAGCTCATAATTTTCAGTTTTTGTAAATGGAAGTTCCTCAATAGGTTTTGTTCTTATATCTCGTGTTAAGTAAATATTTAATGATACTGTGCTTAAAGTTTATTAGTGGTGTCTGCTATCACCGTTTAAGAAGAATAATTTTAATTTAGATGTTATTACTGATTTCGTATTTAAAATTTTATGCGAATTCAAAAAACAACAACATTTGGTTCATGCAATTGTAAATTTTTCTCACTTCCATCTTCTTTTTAATTTATATCGCCTTTTTTAAAGGTAATGCTAGCTGGTGGTATTGATGATACGAGAATAAGCGTGCTTTATGCAGATGCATTGACAATGCTTTTTGAAGGTAAATTCGAAGATTAATGTGTTCAAGTTATTCATGATAAAGCAGTTTGTAACGGTCAGTTGAATTTCAGGAATAGCTCGTGAAATACAAGTATATGAGCCATTGATTGGTTCCTCATACGGTCCGGATAAGTTGGTATCATTGATTGAAATACTGCAGGTGAATAATTACTTTCTGTTCTTTTTTTTCCTAATTTTATGGAGAAATTTAGAAGAACAAGGATAATATTTCGTTACATAGAGAATAATGAAGAACTTGATTTGGTTAAGTTAAAGATGTTATCCCTTTTCAGAAAGAATGCGATAAAGAAGCGGAACGGATCATTGATGCATTCATGAAGAACAGACAGTTTGATAGCAAAGCAAAAATGGTTGAAAAAATAACAAGAAACTCAGACAAATACCCACTAGGTTAATATATTATACGTGTCATTGTCAAGACCTTCAAACTTTCATTTTCGAGAATTTTAGTTACACTGAAAATAATAAAATCATGACTTAATCACTAATTTGTTTGATATAAATCATAAAAACAAAATATCGCAGTATTTATCAAAAGAACTATTTTCTATACTCATTGATTTCTTCTTTTTAGGGTTTCAATAATCGCTTTATTTTAGATAAAATCGACGTCTTAGAACTAGATGTATTGTTGTCCGAAGTAACACTTATGCACACTAGGACCCATCTTTATTGGCGGTATCTTAAGAGACGACTGAATATGGCAAATATGAAAACTGATGAGCAGGTGCGCTTATTATAAATTTAGATTAAAAACTTATTTTTTGTTATTTAAAAACATTTTCCTCAACAGGTGCGGTAAAGCTTTTTTATTCCTTGTCAAAGTAGTTTTAAAAAAAACAAGATTTATTCCAATGAAGATTTTTTTTTTTGAAGCACTTAATTTGAAAAATTTTTTTAGCCAAGAGAATTTGATGAGGATCAGATGAATGATGAAAATAAACGGCTTTCAGAAGAACTTAGAGCAAAACAGAAGCGTGAAAGAAATAACAAATTGGATGATTTGGTTCTGCGGTCGGTTCTTGGAACAAGAATGCAGGTATTTGTGAATGTATTTGATATGATCATATTTTTCCCATCTATTTGATCCGATAATTTTGTAAAATATTATAATAGTGAATTTCCCATAATAATTAAACAGTTTCAAAATCTTTCGAATTTTAGGAGCTATTGGGTCAATATGTGCTCATGGAACAATTTTATATGACGGAATCGGTCGCAAAGGCAATGACTATGGATTTAAAAGAAGTCGACAGTTTAACAAGGTGCTGAACTAATCGTTCATCATAATTTATATCAGTTTTCCTTTCAATGCTATGAAATCAATATGTTAATCAATGGCATGTCATTGCATTATATTTTACAATATTTGAACACAGCTTCACAATATACCTTCATTTTTCTCACTGTTTGTTAGTTATGCTATAGAGGAAGTCATATGAATAATCGTTTTCAGAAATTTTACTAACACATAGAATTAATTTTAAAAAATTTCTAGTAACGTAATAAAAATTTGATGAAAGATTTGGAACTTTAACTGGGAAATTTTTCAGCTCTATGCTTGATGATGTGTTTTTCATTATTCGCAAATGTGTAAGGCGTTCTCTCAGTTCGTCATCAGTGGATTGTACATGTGCTGTGTTAAATAATGGTGTAACTGCATTAGAAGCAGATTTTCTGAAATATATATTTCAGGGTATCAAGGCAAGTGTTCTTGAAAGTTTATAATTTTCTTCCTGTCATATTTCATCTCCGAACTTTTCTTGTAATTTTCAAAAAAAAAAAAAAAAAACTTTTAGTCAAATGTAAATGTTTAGAGTGGTTATCCGGGTGCAGGTTGGACTGCCGAAGCATATCAAACGGCGCAAACAGCATATAATGCTATACAACATGGAAAAATAGTCGCAGATTCTGGACTTGAGAAGCTGAAAGAAGTGAGCATTTACGGAGTTTTGGTGCAATGCCGAAATATTTTTAATAGTGCAATGTCTCTTGTAGATAAGATATATTCCTCAGAGACTATCCTACTTCCTTTTCGTATATTTAAATTATATTTAAAAATAGTTTTTATATTGCCCAAGGAATTGGTCGAATCTTAGCTGAGCTGGTGCTTTACTTTTGGATTTGATGTTTTTGGCACAAAGGTCTCTCTTGCACATAGAGTGATTTGAACTTGTGAAAGTAATTTAAGATCTAGGAAGTATAACTTCTCAATAAGTTTATTCTTCCAGATTTTCTTAACTGCTTTAAACAACGTTCGTGCGTCAGCTGAATGTACGAAAGCATTAAAAAAAGGGTTATTGGAAGATTTTGAAAAGCACCTGACTGAGGTATGACATTTCTATGTTTTTTAAAATATAGGCTTTTTCTTATTTTTTTGCGGAAGAAAAAGAAAGAAGAAGTAAAAGGATTTAAACTTTATAGGTATGTTAAAAGTTTCATGAAGGAACAGGTTGAGCAGTTTTAGAGAAATTTAAGCCGGAGTTTCGTTTGTTAGTTTTTTTTCTTAAAAATTTTTGTAGGTAAGTGAACTTGAAAAGGGCAAGCTGGAAAATGCTGTTAGTCAGCTGGACGATTTGGTACGAAAATTCGACAGTTCTGCAAATATTGGCGTTGATAAATTGTGCACAGCTGTATTTCGACCTAAACTGAAACCTGTGTACTGTTTTCTTCATTTTTTATTTTTTGCATCAGATAGATATTTTCCACTAAAGCAACTTATATTTTAATTTATTAAAAGTTGGAAGCGTTCGCAAAATTATTTGGAAAAATAAGTCAAAAACGATAAATTTGTTTAGCATGGACCTCTACTTAAATGTTACTCATACTCCTTCTGAGAGTGAATTCGCTGATTTTGAAGCAGAAGATCCGTTCATGGAAAATTTCATTGCAACACTTGATCGCCAGTTAGCAGCTTTTGAGCCGTTGCTTGTTCCTGTTAATTACCAGGTAATCTGATAATTATTACGCATATAACTTTCCTAAGGAGGGCTTCGAATTGCTGAAGTTGTTCTCCTGAAATTTTGTTAGCGAAAAAATGATTGAAGGAATTGCTAGTGGCAGTTTGTGCTGAAGTTTCTATGCAGTTCGAGCGTGTAATAATGAAAAATGTTTATAATCGACTTGGTGGTTTGCAACTTGACAAAGATTTCCGTTCTTTGAGCTCATATCTGACGAACATTGCTGGTTGGGTCGTACGTGAGAAATGTACGAGGTTATCTCAGGTATTTCACTTATCATTCTTAGCAGAATCACCACATTTTTTTTTGAATTCTTATTGATACTGCTGAATTTCTATGTCAGAATCGGACATTGAAATGTTACATTCCAGCAACAGCTTAGGTAAAAAAAATTTCGTAAAATCGTTCTGATTTATGGGATTTGTTAATGACTTTAAATTTTCGCTTAACAGATCATTGACTGTTCAACTATTCGTGCTTTTTAGATAGTATCTATAATAAATGTAGACAGCGTCGCAGAGGCAGAAGAGTGCTTCCATCAGTTACAGCATCATAATCTTACATTAACAAGCGATGAAGCGATGAAATTACTTACACTACGAATTGATTTGCCGTCCGATGCCATTAAAAATGCTTCGTTTTGATATTTTACCATCATTTAGTTGTTTCGGTTTCAGTTTCGGTATTTATGTTCAGCAATACATGTCTATATTTTGCAGGTTTTGGTTTTTTCCTCTTTTTTTTCTTTGATATCTTTTTTTTTTTTGGGTTGGGGGTAATGTGTGTGTGAAATAACTCAGTTATAAATGAAATAACCGAAATTTTTTCTTCGTTCATAGCAATAATACTTTCTGTTATTTCCTGTGTACATATCATTTGGTGCTGCAAACCCCAAATTCAATTCACCGACATTGTAGCTCTCATATGATCAAAACTTGATCTAAAATTAGTATGTGACAGTAAAATCCGACCATTTACAAAGTAATGCTTGCTTAAACTCCAGAACGAGTGCAGTTTTAGGAATGTCATTTCATGCACTAGAAATAAAAGGAATTAGGTAAAACTGTTAAACGATGGGGAATTTATGGAAAGTGGTAGGGATCTTGGTATCGGTAGAAAAAATTTTTTTTTGATGAGACGCACAAGTAAGTCTCCGAAATAATGAATAATATTAGCACTAGACAAATCTAATGATTTAGTAGGGACTATTTAATAACGACTCAAGCTCATGGATTTAATGGTGTAATGATAATGAATAAACAATAAAGATAGTTTGACCTCTACGATAATGCCTGGCTACAAGTACAAAGTAAGTGAGAAAAGCTGAACCAATTGTAAGTTAATATTATTCAGGTGTCTAGATTTTTGGAATACTGGATAGGAGTAATTAATAATTATTGTATTATAAGCTTAAAAAGAACCACAAAGTGGTCGGTGTTTAACAGTAGATGGGAATCGATCAGTGGTAATTTAATTGAGATGAATAGAATCCGGTAAGCGAGCTGTTTGTGATAGCGCAGGTAATTAGAATTGGCATTTAATTCGGTCCTGCTAATCAGATAATGTTTACTATTATATTTTTCAATCAAGTTCTCTCTCTTTTTAAAACATAGTCCAATAAATTTTGATAAGAAATGTTAGTATTACAAACAATTACAACAAATAACGAAATTGGGGAAGAATCATGCCTATATAAGTATAGTAGTGTTCCTGATACTCTTTGATATCTTCATCCTTCAGAAAAACTCATTTAAATTCAAATGATCAGCAATTGATATTATTTATGTCGTAAATAAAAATTTATAATGTTGAAAATGATAGCTGCAAGAAAGCTTAAATCATTAATTGCTAAGAACATTTAGGTTTGCAAGTAGTTTATGTTTTGATTTTTCCAAGTCGATCAGTGTTACTTCATTTACTCTTTAAAATTTTAATAAAACCTAAAGACTTACATTGTTGTAGTTTGAATGGCAGAATTACAAAAATAATTTCTTGCATATTTTCGGAATGATAAACAGAAATAATATAGGTAGTTGCAAAATTGTCTGATGAAAAAATTTTCGAAAACTAAAATTTCTCCTATTCTATGTAACTAATCTTTGCTTTGTATTACGAAAAATACAAATGAGAAGCTTAAATTGCATCCAATAACTTCAACTTTAGCTCTTATTTTAAATTGTAAATTTTGTATCTTTCAGATCTCAAAGTTTCACGTGAAGCTTTTTGAAATTTCCAAAATCTATAAATTTAAGCTTTTTTTTTTTTTTCAAATAAATGAAACGAAATAAGAAAGATTTGAAGGAATTTTCTCAAATATATAATTAATTATTTGATAAAGTTTAGATCAAGATAAATATTCTAATCTTTTTCATACAATTATGCACTTAATGACAATAGCAATAGTTAAGAATACAATGAATTATATTCTAGCATAACTTGCTACATCTTTTTATGATTAAAACGTACCACAAATAAAAGTATCACAAAAATAATTATAAACCAAATAGCATAAATATAAATGGCTTGTTGAAGTTGTTCAACAGATGATGTAAATGTAGCTAATGATAAGCCTGAGAAGTAAAGTGCTTGTGATCCATGAATTTTAGAGCAATGTGAAGCAGTGTAAATTGGCATCTGCAAAAATATTTGGCAAAAATTTTAATCTAACTGAATCAACGAAAGAAAAAAAAAAAATGATGAAAATCAATTATCAAAAAAGAAAAAAAAAAAAAAAAAGCTTTTAAATTTTATCAATAAAATTTGCTTGGATGATAAAAATTCTGAATGGATCAATAATAATGCTTAATTCTAATTGAATAAACATTTAAGTTTACATTATTAATTTTTTTTGCTAAAATTTGTTTCCTTTCGCAGCCAATTAACAATTCTGTGACATTACCGCTAGCAGTTGAATTATCAATTAGCATTTCAAAGAACTAAAATTCATCAATATTTTACTCTAACAGTTAATATTTAACTTTTAATTCATAATATACAATCATATTAAAATGGACATTTTTTATATGATAAAAAAACGATGAATTTTTTGTTTTTACAAAGTAATCTTAACAATTCATTAGAAATTTGAAAAATGTTATCAAAAATTATGAGTTAAAACTAGGTATGATATCTCTTATCATTATTATCATTAGTTATCATTATTATTATTATTAATAATAATTAATCAAACTTCTGAATTCATTAGTTCAACGAGGTCAAAAGTGTAACCCAATCGGTGAGTGCTGTTCGACGAAGAAATTCATTTTCAGCTAACAATGCACCAGCTAATTTTGTTGGATTATAATAATATAGCAATTTGATCAGTGCAGGAAAACTATTTGGATGAATCAGAAAACCGGAAAGCATCACTGAATTACTTAACAGAATTACTGAAAATGATAAAATGAATTTTTCACGCTATTTAGAAAGATGAAAAATTTGATTTTAAATTTCAAGCATTCCCATTTCTTTCTTTCTTTCTTTTTTTCTTTTTTAATACTTTAATTTCATTTAGTTATTTTATCATAGTTAATTTAAATATAAAATATATAAATAATTTATCTAAAAAATATAACCAATTGCAATGATTGCAGAAATCCGCGTGCAACAACTATACGCTATAATCCACGTGACGTATCGCCACAAAATTGCATGCACGTAAACAATCAACGTGAAAAGGAAGACAGATGGCCAATAGAAAGTACCATCGAGTGGAAGTCCACTTAGTATATAAGCAGGTAATGCATATAATATATTACAAATTATGCTTATTGGTAAGTCATATGTAATCTACAATTCATAATATTTATTTTTACAAATTTAAAAATTTTGCGCAAAAAGCATTAGAAAGTTTAGTAATATTATCAAGTGATAATAGCGCCTGATAATAGGTTTAAAAGTCTATAATTTTTTTTTTCCATAAAATGCAAAATTTCTAACTTAATAAAAAGCAATTGTATGATTTAAAAACAAAAATAAACAAATAAATAAATAAATAAATAAAAAATAAATAAATAATAATAATAATAATAATAATAATAATAATAATAATAATAATAATAATAATAATAATAATAATAATAATAATAATAATAATAATAAGATAACGTATGCAAAAGAAGAATACCTTAATCATAATATAAAAAGTTGGATCATACAGTTTATTTCGAACATCATCAAGTAAATATAAACGCTCATCAAATACTATAAATATTTTTTTTTCAATCTTCGCCGATAAGTAATTAAAATTTAATATTCAGTAATTATTGATTGATTGATTGATTGAAGAGAATCAAATGCATGAAAAGAATCGATTAATTAATATATGTCTAATCAAATATTGAATAATTAAATATTAATATTATAAATTTATTGAAAAAGGATTGTGTGATATTTGTTATGTTCAACAATTTAACTTCATTTTTAAATTTAAGCTAGTAACCTCTTTCGATATGAATGAAAAGATTTGGAAGTAAACAAATTGCAAGCATAGAAATGATAAAACCAAAACGAGCATTAATAGAAGCATAACGATCAGTTGGTATTTGGAAAAATATAAAACCAACAAAAAGCGAAATGAGAAATGCATAAATTGGTTCTTTAAAGTATATCCATGATCTATTCAGAAATATTTCGAAAAAACGTCTGAAATTATCAAAATTTTTTGAAAAGTTTTGAAAATTTGAATAATGATAAAATGAAACATTTAGTGATTTAATTTAATTTAATTTAATTCATTTAATTTCAAAGTAGAGAAGTATAACTAATCATATCATATTAATGTTTCATTAAAATTAATTTGATAAACTGTTACATTAAAATTCATTTACAATAATTCATTTGAAATAATTCTGTCGTTTGATTTGTTCAAAAAACTTCAAAAAATTATGATAATAGATAAATAGAAGAATGAGTGTAAAAATTTTACTTATCATTTACATTAGCGCCTATTTTGCACATTAGCGCCCATTTTCAAATGTTTACAAATAAAAATGAAAAACCTGTAAATGAGAAATGCCACACGATAACAGTTAACTCGATGAATCTTTGGTGATAATTGTTGATCAGTAGTTATCAGTTGTGCCTCACATTCATCAATTATTCTTTCCTTCCAAATCTCCGTCAATCGTTTGATCCGATTTATTGATTCCAACGATGACTCAGTGGTTAAGTAATCATGAGTTACTAAATCTACTGAAAAAAATTTACATTTCATTACTACAAATTTAATTTTAATTTAGTTTTGACTTTTTTAAATTTCAGTAGCAAAATTTTCTGATCACTCAAATTAGAGTTATTAAAATTCAATTATTATTGCTTAATAATAAACATTAGGATGATTTTAATTTAGCATTGTACAAAAAAAAAAAAAAAAAAAAAAGTTTAACCGTAATAGTCGCATGGATTTTTGAATGATGGACATGGAAAGCCAATTTGTTCAAAATAAGCCAACATCTGGCTTGATAATCCAAAATAGATAACTTTTCCAGATGCTATCAGTAGTACTAAAATATATTTTGTTATCAGTAGTACTAAAATATATTTTGTTATCAGTAGTACTAAAATATATTTTGTTATCAGTAGTACTAAAATATATTTTGTTATCAGTAGTACTAAAATATATTTTGTTATCAGTAGTACTAAAATATATTTTGTTATCAGTAGTACTAAAATATATTTTGTTACAATATTGAAATTATAATTATTTCAACTTTTTCAAAAACTTAATTTCAAACTTTCCTCTCTCTCTCTCTCTCCTCCTTACATTAGCTTAACTGTTATAAAAAGTTAAAACAGACCTTTGTGAAACATTGTTAAAATTTCAATTGTTGGTGGTTGCACAGCCATAATAACAATTCGATTCAATTTAATTGCCCAATCACGTAAATAGTCGATGAGAAATGCCATCTCATATAGATTTATATCTTTCATAATATTATCTGATAATAGTATATCTAAAAGTGTTATCACTATCACTTCTAATCAAATTACAATCCATTCAAAGTATATCTAAAAGTGTTATCACTATCACTTCTAATCAAATTACAATCCATTCAAAGTATATCTAAAAGTGTTATCACTATCACTTCTAATCAAATTACAATCCATTCAAAGTATATCTAAAAGTGTTATCACTATCACTTCTAATCAAATTACAATCCATTCAAAGTATATCTAAAAGTGTTATCACTATCACTTCTAATCAAATTACAATCCATTCAAAGTATATCTAAAAGTGTTATCACTATCACTTCTAATCAAATTACAATCCATTCAAAGTATATCTAAAAGTGTTATCACTATCACTTCTAATCAAATTACAATCCATTCAAAGTATATCTAAAAGTGTTATCACTATCACTTCTAATCAAATCACAATCCATTCAAAGTATATCTAAAAGTGTTATCACTATCACTTTTAATCAAATTACAATCCATTCAAAATCAAATTATTTAAAAGTTCTAAATAAATTCCTGAAAAAATGGTAATTAATCGATAAATGTGATTTTTTTTTCTTTTTTTGTTAAATAGAATAGCTATTACACATAAATTGCTGCTACTTTTTAAATTATTTTCGACTTTTTCTTCTTTAGAAATGATTAATGTAGTAGATAAAAAATTAAATTGATAATTTGAGAATTGAATGTGATGAATTAATTAAATTTTACTTAAATTTTATCATTTTACAATGGTAACTTTACCAGCAGCTTTCAAAATTTGTTAAATTAGTAGGCAAAGAATTAAATGAATAATTTAAGAATTGAATATGATAAATTAATTAAATTTTACTTAAATTTTATCATCTTACAGGAATAACTTTACCAGCATCTTTTAAAATTTGCAGTGCAATTTTCAAACGTTGTCGTTCGGCGATTGTTAATTCATTGCAAAGAAAATTACGAATTGATGAAAGTGCTAATGTTTGAATTAGTTGCTCCATCTAAAATATTTCAAAAAAGAAAATTTCTCCAATTTAAACAATTTAAAATCAATTTTTATTTGAACAATTCAAATATTAATGAATGAAAGAGAATAAAGGAAAAATATTATCATTACCATATTAACATTATTAAAAGTATTCCTATCAGAGGTGACAAATAAACTTTGTAAATATAAAGTTTGTGCTACTGTAAGCCAAGGATAAACATTTTGTGCGTTGACATATGCGACACGGTCACCAAATTCATTTATATTCATTTTATGTCCATTATTTTCAATTATTCCATTAATTAAATATTCCTTTGATATATTATTTGACATTATTTCCAACAGAATACGCATTTCTGATTCTAAATGTTAACTTTTTTTTTTTAATTTTAATATTTTATTAAATTTACTTTTATCTATCAAAGAAATTGCTAATTTTCAAATAGTTGCAAAAATTCAAAATAATTCAAACTATTTAGCACAAACATTTTTATTTTGTTTCAAATTAATGAAATCATTTTTTTTTTTTTTTTTTTAAATAAAATTTACCTTTTGCATACAAAATTGCAAGTGTGTCACCACCCTTTAGAGTAAATGAAATATCTTGTAAATGATGTGACATGCTGGTTGTCCAAGATAAACAATTTTTAACAAATGTTCCATTATCTGATGTGACACATAAATTTTTAACGCTTATCTTCGGTGTACTGTAATAGAATGATAAAAGTGATAAAGCTAAGATAAATAATCACCCTATCACTAAAATAAGATACGAGATTTACTGATTAGAATTATCAAATCAATCTACAAACAATCATTAAATTGAAAAAAAAAAACAAACAAACAAATAAACAAACAAACAAACTTTCTTTCGTTTTTTCGTAATT
Organism: Brugia malayi; assembly: GCF_000002995.4. Taxonomy (NCBI): domain Eukaryota; kingdom Metazoa; phylum Nematoda; class Chromadorea; order Rhabditida; family Onchocercidae; genus Brugia; species Brugia malayi. The sequence continues at coordinate 2,011,161 of NW_025062476.1, read as the reverse complement.
CATTTGCTTTTGCATATCGCAAATAATTGAAACTGTGCGGCGCATTTGGCAACATATTTAGATTAGACGAATAGCGCTCATAATATCGCTTACATTGTGTAAAACTATTTCTGAAAAATGAATTGAAAAAATTTTTTGAGAAAAAAGAAAAAAAAAATGCAAAAAAAAATTTTTTTTCACTCTTTAAAAAAAAAAAAGCGGAAATGTTTCAACAGAAGTGAAATTACAAAGTGCGCTCGGCGCATAATTCATTATTATTTGATATAACTTCGGAGGAAGCATAGTGAATTTGTGACAGACTATTTGTAGCATTCGAAATAAATTTTAAATCTGTTGCATTATCATTTTTAACTTCTTTATCCAATTCTTCTTGATTACTTTTCATCCTGAAATACTTCATTTAACCTTAGAATTTTTTTTTTAATTTTTTAAAATTTTAATTGCAACTTTATAAAGTAATCATTAAGTTGCTTAATATGTACAGAAAATCAAAAATATAATAAAAAAATTAGTTAAAAACTCACTGCTAATGATAATAATTTCAATGCTATGCAATAAATTTATTAAAATATTTACTTCATTTTAATTCATTTTAATTCAATTCCTTTTCAAATAAAAAAGAGAGCAAATATTGGTTGAAATAGTAAAAAGAATTCTTTTTTTTTTTTAAATTTTATCATTTAATTTTTTACCAAAAAGTATGCCTACCGTAACTTGAAATTTGACCTTATTTTTGCAGAATATTTCAATTTTTTTGAATTATTAAAAAAAATTGAAATTTTTTGAATTATTAATGATGCATTCGTGTCATTTGCATGGCCTTAAAATTTTACCATTTGAATGAAATATTCTTTTTGCATTGTTGCCACTCTAGAAAATAATAAATTGACCAAAAAAGTTTGGGAAGGTCAACACAATAATAATAATAATAATAATAATAAAATAATAATCAATAATCATAATAATAATAATGGCAATAATAGTAATAATAATAATATTAATAATAATAATGTTGTTAATAATAATAACATTAGCAATAATAATAATAATAATAATAATAACAATATTAACGACAATAATAATAATAATAATAATAATGACAATACTACTAATAATAATGACGGGAATAATAGTAATAATAATAATGCGAATAATAATAATAACAATAATAATAATAGTAATGACAGTAATAATAATAAATAATGAGAATAATAGTAATAATAACAATAATATTGTTAATAATAATAACCATAACGTGAATAATAATGATAAAATGAGACAAATATTTTTAACCTTTTAAAAGTTAGGTAATTAGCGCTTCGAAAGGAACAAACAAAAATATATTTCAAATGAAAATTTATTTCAAAAAATAATGCAACGATTTCTGTTACTTTTAATTAAAGAGTAATTAACAGAAGTATGAAGTTGTTAATCTCAATAATCTTTGATATAATTAATAATAATATGAATTTAATTTTTCGAAGATTTGTGCATGAAATTTTGATAATTTATTAAGATTTGAAATTAAATTGTTTATCTACAAAAAGTATTTTTTCATTGAAATGTATTAAGATTTTCAAAATTTGCAAACAAAAAATTACAAAAATCCTTGTAAAATTTACAAATTTACAAAAATAAAATTTTTTAATAAATTTCACTTTTTTTTAATCTAATTATTGTACTTTTTGTTTTTGTTGTTTGTAAATGTTATCTTTTCATCCTGAAAGGTAATATAATAAATCAATCTAACAGTGAGGAAGGCGAGTGATGATAAAATACTAAAGAAATAAATTAAAATTAGATTCTTCCTGAAAATTAATGAATAAATTTAAATTTTGCTAAGATTTGTGTAAATTAAATTTGAAATCTTTTCATTTCATATTTACTTTACTTACTTTCAAAATATTATTTTTCTAATCAAATTAGTATTCAAATCATTCAATTAGTAAACAATTTACTTCTTCACAGCTAAGCAGTAATCATTTATAATTAATTAAACTTAGTGTCAACAAATTATGTAGAAAAGAAAACACGAAGGTAATTTGATTAGTTTATAAGTAAGTAAAAGTATTCTTACCTAAAAATTAACAGGTATTTTTTGGTGATTAAACTGACAAAGTAAACAAAATTTGAAATTGAGAAAGAATAATGATTAATTTGTGTGTGATAAAAATGAATAAATAATACCAACAATTCTCTTTCAAATATATTTGATAGAATAGAAAATGCATTTTTCAATTGGTAATTTTAAGTGTCGCATTGAAATATTTTAGTGCAAAGTGCTCATTTCAAAATGAATCTGTGACAGACTAATTATTATTTTTGATGAAAAGAGTGCTACCAAATAATATTCACATTTAAAAGTAAACAATTCTTATGGTTCAATATCTACGTATACAAATAAGAAGGATGGATTAATTTTTAAAGAAAAAAACTGAAAAGAATAAAAAATTCAAATTTATTTAAATTTAAAAAATTAATTTAGACAAATATAAGTTTAGATAAAGTTCAAATTTTGATGATATTTATTTAAATTAAAAAATTAATTTAGACAGGTATGAGTTTAGATAAAAGTTAAATTTTGATGATATTTATTTAAATTAAAAAATAATTTAGACAAATATGAGTTTAGATAAAATTTAATTAAATTTTGATGATATTTACTTAAATTAAAAAATTAATTTAGACAGGTATGAGTTTAGATAAAAATGAATTGATCAGTTTTTTTTTTTTTTTTGAATGATTGAAAAGTTATTTATTTGTAGCATTTGATCATCATCTTTTTCATCCTTCAAATCATTTCTTAAATTATCGAAACACAGTTCCTTCCTTACCTGAACTTTGTTTATTTTAACCATTCTGCAGATAGAAATAACTAAGAATAGAACTAAACATAGAGACACAGATAAGTAAATTTGAAATTTCAAATTAAGCAGTTTAAAAAAAAAAGCAAAATTAAAATACCAAAAGTTAACACCTGTACTGGTAATTTTTTTTTTTTTTTTTGAAGAAACCGAAAAGTATATAAATTAAAACAAATTTTTAAATTCAAATAGCCATGTCATTTTTTTTTTTTTTTTTTTAGTTTTAGTGAGTTTTAAATTAAAATTCGTTATTTTAAATGTTCACTGATCTATTGTTTATTGATAAGGTAAAAAATGATTGGTCATTTTATCACGAAAGAAATTTGTTTTAAATTAAAATTAATTCCCGTTTTAACTATTTCTGTGTTTCCAGCTTCTTCATTTCATCAGTTTCATTTTTTATTTCACAAATGTTTTTTTTTTTTTTTCTTTTCCTTTCTTTTTGTTGACATCACATTGACAGATTTTCTTCTTTCAAAATAATTTACACTGCTTTTGAAATATTTGAAAAATTTTCAATAATTTAATTGCTGTAAGAAATATTTTAACAAATATTTCAATTTAAATGTAAATAATATATTTTTTTTTTCTTAATATCGAATAAAATTTGCTTCAGTTGTTGGGATTTGAGATTTGTTTGAAATAGAAAAATTCTATTGGAAAAAATTGAAAAAAAAATAGGGTCAATCAAAAGAAAAAAAAAACAAATTTATAATTTTATTTGGAATAGGAACAATAAAGTAATAATAATAATGGTAATAATAATAATAATAATAATAATAATAATAATAATAATAATAATAATAATAATAATAATAATAATAATAATAATAATAATAGTAATAATAATAATTATCGATGCAAAAATGATTTATGTAAAAATTAGAAAAGAAAGTGCTTTTTCAAGAAAGTATTGCTTTCGAATATTAATAACCTATCCTACCTACCTACCTACCTACCTACCTGTACACAATTGCCTTACAATTAGAGGTCATCCACCTTTTCCAATTTCTCTTTTCATCTCGTAGAAATTTCTTCTTTCCCCTTAAGATATAACAATCTTTAAATTTAATTTTATTAATTTCAAATATAAACTTTATTTAATCATTATTACAATTATTGTCCATTAACGCTTGTAATTTAGGACATTAAACTTGCTTTCCCGTTGTCGCATACATTCTTCTATTCATCAACCCGAAAGCAGTTGAATTATAATTCAGAATTCAAAAATTTCTTTATCAATTCTGAATTGCTATCAGAAAACTGAAAAATTGTAAAATTGAAAATTTGAAAAATTAAAATACAACAGAAAACTATTTAAAAATATATACACATATAATGAAATTGAATTATTTTGAATAAATAAATACATTTAAAAAACATTTTACACTTTTTATGATTTATATATTTTTAACTTTTCTATTTGAACTTAAATATTTAAATTCATTCTTTAGTAATAAGTAAATTGAAGGAAGACATTAACAGATAGAATAAGTTATTGTTTCTATTTTTTTTATTAATTCAGTTTTTTTTTTTTTTGCCTTTTTAATGTTTCCTCTTTTTTTATTCATTTTATTTGATCTTTGCTCTCAATTTGTGAGATATTTCATCTATTTCAAAAATTCATTCGAACACGTCAAATGATACGAAAATTACGTGTAAGAAACGTCAAATGATACGAAAATGACGTGTAAGAAGCGTCAAATAATACGAAAATGACGTGTAAGAAGCGTCAAATGATACGAAAATGACGTGTAAGAAGCGTCAAATGATACGAAAATGACGTGTAAGAAGCGTTAAATGATACGAAAATGACGTGTAAGAAGCGTCAAATGATACGAAAATGACGTGTAAGAAGCGTTAAAATATAATTATTTAGAAAATGAATTTTGTTTACGGTAAAATCGTTGGTGCATTTTTAATCATCGTTCAATGTGAGCAAAAGATGGTTTAACTTTACTTTTAAAATTAAAATTTACTTTTAATACGTGTACTTTTCTCTTTTTTTTCACTCTAATTTTTTTTGTTTCATTTTTCAAATTGTAAAATTGGAAAAGTCATTAATCATTTAATTATTAAAAGCATTAAATTTATAGTAAGAAAAAAGTTTTTTAATTAAATTAAATTTTTTAATTTAATTTTATAATTAAATGCTTTTTTTTTTTTTCTCATAATTTTTGTTTTCTTCCAGTACACAAATTCATTTATTTTATTATTTTATTTAGCATTTCTTTCTTTTTTGCTTAACAATTAGGCAGTATTAAAATTTTAATTTTGAACAAACTTTAAATAAAGTAAATTTGTTTGAGCAGAATAACACTGATAATTTTCAATTTCTAATCACATAAAAATATCTCTACAACATTTGATAATATGTTAATATATTCTCTAATTTAATAGACAATATTGAACGGAAAGAAAATTTCGAACTTCAAATTCACGTTTCTACGTACGTACGTAACACTTATTAGCATAGTTTTAGAATGGTTTTTTTTTTTTCTTTTTTACTATCTTCGTAAATTCAGAGTTTTGCAAATAAATTCCATTTTTAAATTGATTGTCTTTTTTCCTGATCAAAGCACAAATTTTAATTCCGTCAATTTATTTCCAGTAATTAAGTATTATTTTATGAATGATAATTGTTTCGTTTAACGTTTGTCTGCCTTGAAAAAACGACGCATTTTGACAAAATTCTGCAAATAAAAAAAAAAAAAAAAATCAAATTAAATTAAAAAAATAAAAATGAAAAGATTAATAGAAGAATAGTAATTTCACTTTATTAAATTCATTTAAATTTCACTTTACTAAATTCATTTATTCCTATTTCGGCTCTTTTCTACAATTATTTGTTGCATTTAAATGCGTTTATTTCAAATTTAAATTAAAGAAAAAAAATCTAAGAGTAAAATTTTTTCAACAATTAATTAATGTCCATTTCAATTTTCTACCTTTCAAACTTTTCAAAATTTTTAGAAGAGTAAATTATTAATGATAATAGATAATAAGATAACAATTAATTAACGTCCATTTCAATTTCAATTTTTCGTCAGCACTTACTAAAAAAAAAAAAAAAAAAACCTCAAACTTTTCAAAATTTTTAGAAGAGTAAATTATTAATGATAATATTAAATTAAAAATTATATAAATTAAATGTTATACCTCAGTTGTTGTCGTAAACCTATGAAGTTTACCAGCCGGAATTATCAGTAAATCACCGTATTCACATAAAATCCTCAACCAATTGTCACATTCATCTTCCACATCGTAGTAAGCAGAACCTTCGATGACAAACACAGCCATTTCATTGTTTAATTGAGTTTCTTCATATAACTCTTCAATCTGTATATGTAAATTTGAATTTAATAACTCATATCATACTGGTAATTAAATTTTTTAATTAATTACACATATACTTAATTAATTCATTTAACTAATAATTTATGAAAAAAAAAAGAATTTATTAATCAAAAAAAGAAATTGAAAAATTTATGTTTAAAACAATTTTTTATTAAAATTTAAATTTGTACAGCAAAAAAAAAAAAAAAAAAAAAAAAACAACAAATTATTTGATTAGGAATAAATTAAAAAATTTTTTTCTACAAATTTTTCATTTTATCAAAAAAAAAATGATTTGTACCTTATCATCAAAATCTGTAATACTTCTAGCATTCAATGTATATACATCCTCTTTTGTTAATTTTCGTCCTTTTTTAAGTAAAGCAATTCGTTTTGACATTGATACTTGATCTTCTGTGTCAACGTTCAAAAACAAAAAAATGCCATTAATAATAATAAATAATTATTTCAAGAAATTTCATGATAAATCATTGATACATTGGAAATATTAAATTAAACTTAAATTAATTAACAATTTATAGTTTAAATAATAGAAAGAAAATTTTAATTATAATTACTTTTAGCTAAAAATACTTCACTCATTGATTAATAATACCTTTTCAATATTATTTTATAAAAAAATTTATAAATTAAAAAAAAAAAAAAAAAAAAAAAAGTGAAAACAAATTGAATTCAAAAAATTATCTTAAAATAAAGTACACCAGTTCGTTTTGTTAATTCATCAGGTGTGATTTTTTTTGGTGGAAATAAATGATGTGGTAACCGAGGATCACCGCATGGATATGGTTCCATATACCAAATTTGCACCATTTTTACGTACGTAATAGAAGTATACTTGTCACGTACGACTGATTAAATACTAAAATATCTAAAAGTAAAAAAAAAAAAAAAGAGAAAAAAGAGAAAAAATACGAAATAGCAATTTGAATTGAAAAACAAAAATTTCTATTTGTTAACAAAAATATAAATTATAAAAGTTTTTTGATAAGGTAACTTCCATTTCTATTTTAATTATTTGTAAAATTTAAATAGCTACTAGCAAATTTCCTACACTCATTTTCTATGACTGATTTATTGCGCCTAATACTGTCACATATGCGCATTTAATAAACTTTGAGTGCTTTTACTAGTATTTATTGAAATTTAACAATTCATCTCTTACTCAACTATACCTTACTCTTTAGAATAGTCTATTTTATTGTTGTTGCATGATTTTCAATTTTGTTAAAATAATTCTAAATTGTCAATAATAACATTTATGGAGCACAGCAGTTTAATGCTACGAAAAAGTAAACAAACAAAATTATGTCAATAAATTGTAAACAATTTACAATTGACAAATAGTCAATGAACAATCAATGAATAGCAATTTGCATAAAGTAATTTACTATTTTGATATTTCTACTAATAAAAGTGATAAATTCAAAACATTGTTTATTACTTTAAATATTATTTAGAAAGATGGTCGATTATTTAAGTCTTAATAAAAGAAATTAATAAAAGAAAAATTAATAAAAAAAGTTAAATTAATAAAATAGATTTAAGAAATGAAAATAAATAAATAAATAAATAAATAAATTGGCATTTTAATCATTTTTTAAATTATGAAACATCAATGACATCACATTTGTGATTACTTTATTTGAATTTAAATTCATCATTAATTTGCAATAGTGAATGAGTAACAATTTGAATTTAATTTTAGCTCATCAAATTTTTCAACAATTTTTTACTTTTTTAAAATAATTTAGACAAAAAAAAAAAACTTTTCCATTTGTTATTCATTTATTAATTTATAAATTTATAATTTACAAATAATCAAAAATTTCTTTCTATGGGACAAATAAGTAAGGTAAATTGTCACATTTATTCTGCAAATTTGTATATTTGGCGCAATTAGATCAGTACTTTTGAGCGAATTATTGTATTAGCTAATTATTATTCATACAATAACGCTTATCTTAATGAAAAAAAAAAAAAAAAATTAAAATAAAAATGAAATTTGAAATGAAAAATAGAAAAACGAATAATATTTAACTGATAAACCTTAACAAATTGTTGATAATTTGTTAAAACGCTTCTGATTAAAACTTATCAGTAAAGGAACTAATTTAACGGAACAACAAACAACAAACAATAAACAACAACAATAATAGCCATAAAAAAGACTATCATTGTATATATAATCAAAGAAGCAATGAACAAATCAGGTTTGTTAAAGATAAGCAAATAATTCTTACTGAGGTATTTGAAGCAATATTTTGAAGAAAGAGAGAGAGAGAGAGGGAGAGAGAGGGAGAGGGAGAGAAAAAGAAGGAAGAGGATATTTTAGAAACAATAACTGAGTAATTCATTTTATGAAATTACCGATACCGTTCGTCTATTTAAACGAGTTTACTTTCAACTGGAAATTTTTATATTTTAGTGCTTTAATTAGCTGTTTGCAAGTAAATGAAAGAGAGAGAGAGAGGAAGAGAGAGAGGGAGAGAGAGAATTTCTTCTTATGTACGGAAAGAAAGAATATAAGAAACCGGTTCAATGGGCAATAATTGAATGAATGATAAATAAATTTACTAATTCCTTCTACGTTCTGCACTTATATTTCTCTATTACCACAATTTGGAAATTGTAAGTTTCTATTTTTCAAAATATATTGTGATATTAACAAAATTTCTTATCGCTATTATTGTATGTACAAAACAAACCAAAAAAAATATTAAAATAATTTTAGCAATTATTAAATTTACACAAATTTATCAAAATTTAATTAAAATTAAAGTAATTCTGTTTTTTTTTTTCATGCCCAAAAAAAAAAAAACAGTCAGAAAAAAAAATGTAATTAAAATTAATTTAATTATAAATTAATTTAGTGTAAAAACTGGATATGTAAGTAAGACTAAAGAAAGGAAAGCAAAGTTGGAAGTGTATCTTTTATGATTTTATGGGTAATTTATTATTAGCTAAAGTTTAAATTGAACTTTAAATTAGATTAACATTCGATGCTTTGTCATCTAAATTCAAAATGAATTTTAATCACATGCATACCAGCTGTATTGCAATAAGTCTGTCTAACAAAATTATAGTTTTGTAAAATAAATAAATCACATTTGTGCTCCTAGAAAAAAAAAAAAAAAACTGAAATGTTTTTTTTTTCCTTTTTTTTTTCATAATTTCATCAGTTAATCTTTCACTTTCATTTCATTCATTTTGTGACGAAAAAATTTCTGTAAAGTGAAATTAATGCAATAAAACAGAAATAACTGTACACTTTGTTATGAGATAATGATAAATAATTAAATTGATATGAAATAATGATAAATAATTAAATTGATATGAAATAATGATAAATAATTAAATTGATATGAAATAATGATAAATAATTAAATTGATATGAAATAATGATAAATAATTAAATTGATATGAAATAATGATAAATAATTAAATTGATATGAAATAATGATAAGAAATAAATTGATATGAAATAATGATAAATAATTAAATTGATATGAAATAATGATTAAGAAATAAATTGATATGAAATAATGATAAATAATTAAATTGATATGAAATAATGATAAATAATTAAATTGATATGAAATAATGATAAATAATAAATTGATATGAAATAATGATAAATAATTAAATTGATATGAAATAATGATAAATAATTAAATTGATATGAAATAATGATAAATAATTAAATTGATATGAAATAATGATTAAGAAATAAATTGATATGAAATAATGATAAAGAAATAAATTGATATGAAATAATGATAAAGAAATAAATTGATATGAAATAATGATAAAGAAATAAATTGATATGAAATAATGATAAAGAAATAAATTGATATGAAATAATGATAAAGAAATAAATTGATATGAAATAATGATAAGGAAATAAATTGATATCAGAAGTGATTAAGACAGTGCTATAAAATTAGTCCATCAATAAATTTAACAATCATATCATATCTAATCAATTCTATGCATTTTTATTCAAAAAAAAAATCCATCATAATTTTATTATTACTAATTAATCTTTCACAAATTATATTTCATTCAACTTTTTTTTTTTTTTTTTTGATTATTTTTTGAACATTCTTTTTACAAAACATATAAAGTATTGATTTCTTTTGAAAAAAAAAAAAAAAAAAAAACCTCTCCAAAAAGCCGCAAAAATTTTCTCTCTTCATGGTTAAGTATTAAATATAAAGTATTAAATATAAATTTATTTAGATTAAAATTAAAAGTATTAAATATAAATTTATTTAGATTAAAATTAAAAGTATTAAATATAAATTTATTTAGATTAAAATTAAAAGTATTAAATATAAATTTATTTAGATTAAAATTAAAAGCATAAATTTGTTTAGATCAATGAGGAAATTTTAAATCTAAATCAATACCATTATTCATTTTTACATTCTCAAATATTATCCTCCGCTGTGATTTAAATAGATTAAATTCAAAAATGATAAAAGTTATATGATAAAAATTAGAGTGATAAAATAATGGAAAGAAAAGATAAACAAAATAATCAGCTAATCAAATTATTAAATCACAAATTAACTAATCATTTATTAAATTTAAAACACAATAAGCTAACAATTGCAATAATAATGACAAAAAAAATGATAAAATAATAATTAAAAGTTTCCATAGAATAATTCCAACTTTCTGGATAATATTCATTCAAAAACATTGTACCATTAGTCCATCTAAAATATAAAAATTAAATAAATTAAAAAACAAAAACAAAAACAAAAACAAAAACAAATATAAAAATAATATCAAAATTATGAAAATATACAAACAAAAAAAAGTTAATTTCTTACCTACAAAATTGTTCCAATGGCTTATTGCTATCAAAAATACAATTTCCTGCTTTAGTACCATCAATAAATTTGAAATTTATAAATGAAAATAAATAGCGATAAAAATTAATATACATTAATATATGACGTAAATCATTTGTTGATACAAACGTACGTGGTGCACTGCAAAAGAAAAAAAAAAAAAGTAAAATGAAAGAATAATAACTTAAAATACTTTGATATTTTCAATATATCTTATCATCACTATTACTCTAATTTCTTAGAAAAAGAAATCAGTTTTTTTTTTTTTCTAAAATTTTAATAAATTTAAAAAAAAAACGAACATAAAAAATGATCCGGCACAAATAACGGATCCAAAACAGAATTCAATTAAAAATTTAGCAGTAAATTCAGCCTTTTTTGTATAAAATATTACAATCAGTACTAAAATTTGAAAGTACTGATAACAGCACCATAATGGTAGTGCTAAATTCCAAATATAATTCCAATTCTCAGAAAATTGCGAATAAAAATGCCTGAAATTAAAGTAGAGAGAGAGGGAGAGAGAGAGTTCAATGTTACAGGTGTAACAGGTTTTCCTGATTTAGGATAATATCAGGTTGATCTGAATAAGAATATCTGAAATCTATCAAATTAACTTTTCACTATCATCGTTAAATTTTTTATCTTTTTAGATATATCATCTTTTTTATTGTTTTTAAAATGAATTATTTTAAACTAATATCCATTGAAAATTTAAATTTAAATGAAAATTTAAATTTGTAAATTAATTTCAAAAGATAGTGAAAAAAAATGGAAAACAATATTTCTCGAAATTTGTTCTCGAAATTAGAATTAAATTTCTCCTCAATTATTCACTAACCAAAAAGTAATAATGAAAATTGAAGAAGTAAAAGCTAAGAGATCATTTAGCATTGAAGCTAATGAAAATGAAAGAATGCTTAAAATTTCCGAATATACACCATCTGTTACATCTTGTTCACATTGACCATGAACTATTGATTCTAAAATAAATTTAATACAACAAAAAAAATTTAATCTCAAAATTTTGAGAGAAAAATTTTAGAATTTTTAAATTAAAAATTAGTAGGGTTAGTATTTGAAAAAGAGAAAAAAAAAATTGAGTAAAAACTCAAATTTCCTTAAAATTCTACTCTATTTTAATCAAATTTCATTTAAAAAAAAGTACTATCATGAAAATTTCAATTTATTGTTTTGAACTGATAACTATCTGATTATCACTAAAACAATATCAGTGATTAATTAGAAAAAAAAAATTAAAAATTTGTACCTAGTTATTGTATTCTTACTTACCATTAAATATAGTGAGAAAAATGGAAACAATTGAAAATAAAGTCGAATAGATAATCAGTAAGGCGGCTTTGTCCTGTGGTGACCACCATTCATCTGAGGTTGAAAATGGAGTAGAACAGAAGCATATCAGTAGTGTAAGTAACGGTAATAGCAGTAGTCGTAGGAGGACAATATGCGCTGATGAATTAAGTGCGCAAAATGATCGTCTACAATAAAAGTGATAAACATTTCAATCTTCTTGATATGATATGATATAGTGATAAAATGAATGAAATTTCTTGTACTTGTGCTTAACATTTTATCAGAAGTATTAAATGAATGATTCAGATTCTAACAAGTGATAACAATAATGATTTCAAATGATAATTATTTATCACTGATTAAATTTAGAAAGAGGAACTGAAGTAAAATGAAGAACTGATAAGAACTGGATGGTCTGCCATGAAAAAGTAAACGTTTCGTTAATTGGATAGAATGAAGTACTTCTGATTGCAAATCGATGTTATTCTGTAAAAGAATTCTCATCAATTAATTGACTGATTAATTTATTGATTGATTAATTGATCGATCGATCGATTGATCAATCGATTCAGCTAAGTTTAACTCTAATGCAATTGAAAAGAAACAATTAAACTTAAACATTTGATATAACAGTTTATAATTTGAAAATGGAATAATAAATTATGGATACTTTGAAAAGATCAATCAATTTTAAAGCTTGTTCTTGTGTTTCTCGATATCTTTCTGTCGTTTCACGATCAATCATTACAAGAGATACTGCAAAATTTTGAATGCTTGAAGATATTATTAAATTAGTATACAAAGTTATAAGGAAGGAAAAAGATTAATTAATTAATTAATTAATTAATTGCATAAAGTAATCATACAGTAGTAAGTAGCAGGATTTTCATTTATTGGACATGGAAAACCGATGTGATTGAAATACAGTGGTAATTGTTGAGTTGCACCTGAAATATAATTATTTTTTTAGAAAAAAAAGAAAAAAAAAACTGAATTCAAATTGATATTAAAAGATCAGAAGATTAGATTGATAATTTTAAAAGTTTAATTATCATATCTACCTTTTCATTTTATATATTTGTATTACTAATTATCATTTCTCTCTAATAGAAGAATTAGTATTGATAATTTTAAAATTTAATTATCATTTTATCATTCATTTTTTAATTATTATTTTATATCTACCTCTTCATTTTATAGCATTCATATTACTAATTCATCATTTCTGTCTGGTAAAGAATTAGTATTGATAATTTTAAAGGTTTAATTATCATATCTACCCTTTCATTTTATTAGTATTAATATCAAATTATCATTTCTCTCTAATAGAAGATTTAGTATTGATAATTTTAAAGGTTTAATTATCATATCTACCTTTCATTTTATTAGTATTAATATCAAATTATCATTTCTCTCTAATAGAAGATTTAGTATTGATAATTTTAAGGTTTAATTATCATATCTACCTTTCATTTTATTAGTATTAATATCAAATTATCATTTCTCTCTAATAGAAGATTTAGTATTGATAATTTTAAAGGTTTAATTATCATATCTACCCTTTCATTTTATTAGTATTAATATCAAATTATCATTTCTCTCTAATAGAAGATTTAGTATTGATAATTTTAAAGGTTTAATTATCATATCCACCCTTTCATTTTATCAGTATTCATATTACTAATTTATCATTTCTCTTCAAAACTATCCTTCAGTTCTATTAAAAATACTTCATTCTAAACTGTCTACTATCAGTTGACATTTGTCATTGTCCTTTATTAGTTTCATTCTCTACACTTTAACACTTACCGGAATAGATTGTTTCACCATAAAATAAAATCGTAACACGGCTCAACAACTGATATAAGTCAGATCGTAACGTACGTGTAGCTATTATAGCCATCGTTCCAGTTCTTTTGACGTATGTGCTTAATGCATACATCAATTGATAGTTACTTAATGCATCTATGCAAGTTGTTGGTTCATCCAGAATGATTAAAACTAAATTTCAGATTTTAATTAAAATCAAAAAAAGATTGAATTGGTTAAATAGATTCATTCTATGCTTCATCTTGAGCTAATGAAGTGATTCATGATTTGCTTACAAATTTGGATGAGCTAAATGAATAAATTAAGTAGTAAACATAAATAATTATGCAACGATAAGATTGATAATAACTTTTAAAGTTTAAAAATTCTATGTAAAATTTAAAAAATATAAAATTTTGTTTAAAATTAAGAAAAAATTTATGGAAGGAAAAAAGAAAAGGTTAAAATGATTTACTTGGATTACTAATCAAACGCATACACAATAATAAACGTTTTCTTGCTGATTCATTTAGATCACAAATTAAAATATTTTGATAAGTAATAAGATCAAACTCTTGAAGGAGTAAATTTATCTGAAAATCTCGACTTGATAGTTTTATTATAAATTTAATATAAATTTCAAACAAATACTTATTGTTATTTCATTCCAAAAATTTTGCTCTTTGAAAAATTTTAACAATAATTTCTCCTAAATTATTTTTTATTTTTTAAAAATTTTACTCTTTCTGTTATTTCTTGATCATTTAGATCGGAAATCATTATACCAGCTTGAAATTTAAGCATAGCACGAATGCTTATCGTTTCAATTAGCGCCTGATTGAAATTTACAAATGCGCAAATAGAATCAAACATTTGACCTAAAACAATTTTTCATCCTTTCATTCCAAAAAAATTTTACTCTTTAAATGATTTCAATAATATTAAGTCAATTAGAAATTTTCTTTTTATTATTATCAGCATATAATTTTATTGATAATAACAATATTTACAAGTTTATCAGTAAAATAAATATTTGAAATGAAATAAAGTTAAGTAATATCTACGTGTAAGTTGTTGTTGATTAAGTGTTATTGTACCCGTAAATTCTCCACAACATCTTCCCGAGATTATTTTCAATAATGTCGTTTTACCACTACCTAAACAAGTTTACCTGTAAAAAAGTCATTCTTTTTCGCAATTGATTTATCTAATTTATTCATACAAAGAAATTTGCATTTGAAATTTGCTAATTGAAAAATTTCTTTCCTTTTTCTTTCTTTTTTTTTTTTTTTTTTTACTTTCATTCCAGTTTAACTGCTTTCTCTTTTGTCACATTTTTTCATTACATATTTTAATCAATCAATAAACAATCAATCAATAAGCAATCAATCAATAAGTATATACCTATCCTCTAAGATATACCTATTCATATTCACTCGTTGTGATAAAAATGATATAATTGATTAATAACTGCTTGTGAGGAATTAATTTTTTGCCTTAATTTATTACTAACTTTTTTTTTTTTAAGTTATTATCAATTTGTTTTTTTTTTTTTTTTTTTTTAAATTAGTCATTTCATTTCGGAAGCTTTTTTTTTTTAAATCAGTCTTTTCATTTCGGAAGTTTTGTTACTTTGAATCTACAAGTAAAATATAATAAATTAATAGTTAAGAATTATGATATCAGAACAGATAAACATACCAGCACTACCGATAATACCATGGATCTCACCGGATTGAACCACAATCGAAATTTCTTTCAGAAATTGTGCGGTAACTTTGGATGATGTATAATTGTACCTGAAAAAAATTATTTCAAACATTTTGTTCAAAAAGTTAATTTGCTTAGCATTTGGATGATAAATTCCATAAAGCAAATTATTGCAATAGGATTTCATTTCAGGAATAACAGAAATTATAACTTTTTCCTACTAAAAATTAATTTAATTAATTTTTATAACTTTTTCACACTGAAAATTGATTTTTAATTAGCATATGAATTTAACACAATAAATTAACTTACTCTAATCTTTTACAGAATTTTTACTTAGCTTTTTTCTCTCTAAGAGATTTGTCTCTCTTTCTCTCTCTCTCTCTCTCTCTCTCCCTCTCAAAAGTATCCAGTAGAATTTCATTGAAAATAACTTCCTGTTTAGCTCGATTATTCTCATATTTATTAATTTCTATGCATGTTTTTTTTTTTTTTTGCCTCTTTAAAAGAGTAATATTATACCATTTAGATGGTGTAATTGTACAAGTACTCGAGACATTACGGCATTCAAAGACATATAATTCATCCAACATAGCTATTATCACTACGATTTTGGCGGAAATGGAGTAATGGATAAATGCGCATTGCTGAAATTATTATTGTTGGTTATTATTTTTAGTTAAAAAAAAAGATATATATGATATCTTACATTTTAATAGTTTTGAGTCTGAGTGCTGTTACTTTAGATAATTGTTAACTTATGGCTTCATTATCAATTATAGGTCATCTGCACTTTTTGATAATAGCCAGTAGTCAAAGAGCCAATATAATTTAACGACATTTGCGCCATTAATATTAAAATGTTGAATAAATGCAACTAAAACTTTTCTATTTGAAATTTTTGCACATCTATGATGATAATGATGATGATGATGCAATATAATTTAACGACATTTGCGCCATTAATATTAAAATGTTGAACAAATGCAATTAAAACTTTTCTATTTGAAATTTTTGCACATCTATGATGATAATGATGATGATGATGCAATATAATTTAACGACATTTGCGCCATTAATATTAAAATGTTGAACAAATGCAATTAAAACTTTTCTATTTGAAATTTTTGCACATCTATGATGATAATGATGATGATGATGCAATATAATTTAACGACATTTGCGCCATTAATATTAAAATGTTGAACAAATGCAATTAAAACTTTTCTATTTGAAATTTTTGCACATCTATGATGATAATGATAATGATGATGTGTTCTGTGTTCTGTGTAATATTTTATGTATGCTTTAGCACTGATTGATTTACCAACAATTTTGTTTGTGTTTTAAAAATTATCTGCAAAATGAGAATATTGTTAAGTATAAGAGAAAGAATCTTTCATCGATAAAAAAAAAAAAGAGCCATCAAACAAACGCCATTTCCCATCAAAAAAAGAAAAAAGAAAAAATTCATTATTACAATCTTTTCAATTTTTGCATTTTTATTGTTATTGTTGTTGCTGTCATTGTTGTTGTTGTTATTGTTGCTGTTATTGTTGTTGTTGTTGTTATTGTTGCTGTTATTGTTGTTGTTGTTATTGTTGCTGTTGTTGTTGTTGTTGTTGTTGTTATTGTTGCTGTTGTTGTTATTGTTGCTGTTATTGTTGTTGTTGTTATTGTTGTTGTTGTTGTTATTGTTGCTGTTATTGTTGTTGTTGTTATTGTTGCTGTTATTGTTATTGTTGTTGTTGTTGTTGTTATTGTTGCTGTTATTGTTATTGTTGTTGTTGTTGTTATTGTTGCTGTTATTGTTGTTATTGTTAGAAATATTCCAAAAACAACAATGAAAAATTATTTTTGTGAGTTTTCCTTATCGTACAGAAAATGTTAACACAAAACAATAATGTTTTTAGTAGAGAAACAGTGTATTAAATTTATAATATAATTACTTTTTATTGGTATACATAAATAATTACTCGTAATTATACCTTATTGCATTAAGTACATCAAAGTCAAATGTATGAATAATATTGCAACTTTCATTATCGCAATTGACGGATGAAATAAAACTAAAAAATTTGAAGAAATCATTTAAAATGATTTAAAAAAAAAAAAAAAAATCTTATTATCGAGAATATTCTGAGAATTCGTTATGATTGTAATGAAAATTTCTGAGCAACAATTATGATAAAATATTTGTCAATAAAACTTAAACAAATGTAATTTCAAACAAACAAGCAAATATGATATGAATTTAAAAAAAAACAATTAAAAGTAATATTTTAGAGTTAAGCTAATATTAATAAAATTGAAATCATTGTATTTTGAATGTTTAACTATTTTTGTTAATGGTTTAATAAAAATGCTATCGCTTATTTATTTTAGTAAAAAAAAAAAACATCATTAAAAATTTTTAGAAATATGATAGAAAGGTATAAATTGATAATTATTAAGAGATAAACACTTGAATATTTCATTGAAATATCTGATCATAGAATTTTTTTTTCTTTTCTTTTTTCAGGTAGCATTTGCTTAAATCACAAATTTATTGCATAATTAAATAATTTTTTTTTTTTTCAGATATATTGTGATATAGAAAGCTGATCAATTGATTAATGATTTGATACAGAAAGCTGATCAATTGATTAATGATTTGATATAGAAAGCTGATCAATTGATTAATGATTTCTGATTAATGATCAACTGACTAAGAATGATCATCGATATGCCATCTTATTATATCAACGATTATTTTATAATCATTCATTTATGTTTAATTTTATAATCTAAAATATAAATCCTTTACACACATGTGATTTTGAAACATTGATTTCTCTTATCATTCTTAACAGAAGAAATAAATGATTAAGAATTAGGAAATCCGTAATCAGTAAGTTAGGATTTAATCATGAACGATTGATTATCATTTAATTATGAACGATTGATTATCATTTAATCATGAACGATTGATTATCATTTAATCATGAACGATTGATTATCATTTAATCATGAACGATTGATTATCATTTAATCATGAACGATTGATTATCATTTAATCATGAACGATTGATTATCATTTAATCATGAACGATTGATTATCATTTAATCATGAACGATTGATTATCATTTAATCATGAACGATTGATTATCATTTAATCATGAACGATTGATTATCATTTAATCATGAACGATTGATTATCATTTAATCATGAACGATTGATTACCTACCTATTTATAAAATGATGTATTACACATTTTATTATTCACTTTAATCTTTCCTTCTTAACAGAATTTCAATTCATTTAAATAAATAAATAGGAGAGAGGAAGAGAAAGAGTGATAAATGATAAATTTTAATTTTTTAATTCTACTTTCAAATTACACAGATAAGAGAAAGCACCAAAATTTGAAACTTTATTGAAATGAACTAACAACAGCATTTGATTAAGATTATTTTAAATATTGTGCTGTTTATGAATGATATGTAAATATAAATAGATGATGTCCCTCAAATTATATTAAGTGGTTAAAAAGGATGTCATCGTCAATTAAAGTACATCAATCTAAAATTTTACTAAAATATTTTTATATAATCCTCATTTTATTGTCAGTAAGAGGCGAAAACTTGAAATTAACAAAATTAGAAAATTTCTCTTAGAACAGGAAATGAATGATAAATGAAAGGGAACCTGATTTCCTTATTTGATTTGTCGAATTGCTGAAATTATTTCAATCATTCATCCATCATCAAACAATTAATTGGTCTTTTTTCCTCAGCACAAGGGAATGTACCAAAATTGTTCCATCTTGATTTTAGCTTCAAAATTTAATTTTTCCTATTAAAACAAAAAAAAAAAAGAGAGAGAGAGAGAATATCAAATGAAACAAAATAAAAATTAATATTAAAAATGTTAAACAATAATAGATTTCAAAAGTGATTAATTATTTTTAACTGATTAATTAATTATTGATTATCCAATTCAAAAATTAATTATTTTTAATTTATTAAAACAAAAATCCATCTAATTTGATTGTTCAGAGTAATCAGTCGTTTGATTTCAATGATAATTTAAATTTAATAGCTTTTATTATTTCATTTGTAAAAAAATAACGTTAAACGCTTAAGTTTGAAATTTACATAAATTATTGAATATATATAAATTAAATATCAAGAATTCATATAAATAGAAACATAAATATCTTATCGCTTTTATATTTGTTTAACTTAGAAAACGTTCAGTTTAATAAATTATATAGAATTATGATGTAGTGATATGATATTCTTTATGTGATAAAGAATAGTCCAAGGCAATTCAAGATTTCAGTACATTTTGATATTTCATTAAAATAATTAAAAAAAAAAAAATTTCATTAAAAAAAGTGAAGAAGTTAAAAAATTTAATTTATCGATTACCAATTTATCATTTATAATGCCAAAAATTCGATGTGCTTTTTTTAAACCATTTTTTATTTCCATTTGTTGTTATTTCATTTATGGTCTACTCATATACATTTTGCTACCATTTAATTTCACCTACTTCAAAAATTATCATTATTCCAAAGTGATCACTAGCATTTAAAATTTTAGAATATAGTATTTTTGAATGAAATAAAGTGGAATTGTAACTAAATTTAAGTTTTGGCCTGAAAGTTAAATGGTCTGGAACTTAAATCCAAGATTATATATGTTATTTATATTCCGGAATAAGTAGGAAATACTAGAGGAAAATAAAAGAAATTAATAGGATTTAAGTTTCAGATCACTCGACTTAAATTAATATTGAAATTATTATTCCACTGATTTCAGTGAGAAAGATTTGCGGTATATTCCACCGTTGAAATTTAATCCCTCGTTTAATCATCTTTGCAATTCAAACCGATATTTGATAGTGAGAAAGTGGGTAATATATGAATTAAGTTCCAGGTAATATATGAATTGAGTTCCATAAAACAATATAATTTTTAGGCCAAAAAATTTTTACTATCCACCAAAAAATAGTAAAAGAAGAAAAGTCATTTTCTAATGAACATTTCCTATTCCATTACACTGTAAATTATGATGAAAACGGAGAAAATCTCTAAAATTTCCAGTAAAACCTAACAGTAGAAACTGATAAAACCAACCAGATGTAGGTATCAAATTTCATGAATAATAGGGCCTCCGATTCGAATAAAGTGCATAAAACTTCATTTCAAAGTTTATTTTTTTATTGTTGACTTTTCTGGAAAATAATTAAAAAGAGTTATTGGTGAAGTAGCTGAGCGCACTTCTTTTCTCACATCAAAGAATATGACAATAATCGAAATTTCATTTCAATCCGATTCACTTATTAAACATTTTTACCCGTCAATTTTGAAGTTGTCTTAATCATAGAAGCTCAGAACAGCACCACTCAATCAGCTGATCATATCAAATATTATGCAGAATCGAAATCAATTGAATGTCATTAGGACTGATTCAGGTTTGAGATTCCAAGTTCGTTTCAGTTTTCCCCCCGGAAGCAGTTGAAACAAATACTTTAAAGTTCGATAATGAAATTTCTGGTTATAATTTCTACAAAACTAGACGTAATCATCAATGCAGTTCCTTACAGATGTTTGAGAATATAATACAAAACTAAGATTTTATTGAATAGAAATAAGGATTACATATGGCTCTAATTTTGTAATGGAAGCAATCGAAATACATACTTTAAAAAGCTATCATGAAACAAGAACGATCATGAATTAAAAGGACTTTTTACAACGAAGCACTGACTACATGCCTCTAGACAATGGATGATCACCCCAGTATTCTGGATCCGGTGCATCGTCTGGTGGGATTCCTAGTTCTTCATCCGAAAATTCTTCTGGAGAAGGAATATAATATTCACCCTACAACATGGATGCATATATTTTGCAAATAATATTTGGCTTTACTAGAAATTAAAATTGGGGAATTTAAAAATTCGTGATATGAAATCTATATACAAAAAAAAAAAAAAAAAAAAAAAAACGAAAAAAACTAACGATCAAGTCGCCATAGTTGTAATACAAATGATATACAAACCAGCCCCACAGCAAAGAACTTGTTAAAGTGATCATCAAGTTTTCCAGACGTGTGGTGCTTTGAGGTGGTGCTTCCCGATAATACCACCTATAATGAAGTTAATAAAATAAAAATTACTGTACAACATCTAAACTAGTAGGTAATGATATTAAGAAATTAATATTCAGATAACAAGCATGAACTATCAGCCTCCTTCTTCAGACTCTAAAATGATGACTCTGTGATGATTTTTATAAATTGCAAAAAAATCCGAAAGAAACAAAAAAGATTCAAAGAAGTTTTTTTAACTAAATTCTGCTCAGTTTCCATACATCTGTAATGGTGGGTCATCTGGTTCACCAAGATATGGTTTATCCGTTGTATTTGTGATCGGATCATCATCTGCTCCACTTTTTGGACCAACAGCTATTTCTGGGCCTTCTGCATCCTGAAAAAGACAATTATCCTTCACAGTTATTTGCAGATAATTACGCGAAGACCAGATATTAACTGAATCTCATAGAAACACCAACCTTTCCTGACAACCACTTTGTCCTTAAGGCACCATTAGACGACAAGATGGAAGGTGCATAACGCAAAAATGCAAACTTTCCTATCGGTCTCAAAATTCTCGAACACTGAACAGCACGTACCAACAACATCGTTCAACCGCAATGCATAACATACACTGAAATACATGAATGGTACCTAATGAATTCCATACATTTTCTGATAGAACAAATGAATTAATAAGCTCTCAACCAGTCACAGTTAAATAACAAATAAATGTGATAATTTAGTTAAAAAAGTATAAAATCACATAAATATTCAATAATCTGTGAAAACTAACTGTAAACTCTCCTCTCAGTGATAATCTACAAATTTTATCAGTGGTCTTTCTCGTTTCCTTATGAATTATTATCTTACTTCAATCCATATTACAGAAACTATTTTTTAAACTATTGAACTTTGTAAAACATCCCCCTTAACAGTATCGCCTGATTACTACCATATCCTCTCTCCCCGTCCCCCGTACCTCCCAAAACCCCGAACCACCTCACCTCACCTCAGCACCGTTCTACCAGAGAATGGTCCCTCTATGAAACAATGCACGTCTCAGACTCATCTTCGAACAACTTACAAGGACAAACTTAGGATGCAAGAAGTATGTTCAATTAATTTGAATTAATCTCTTAGATAATTTAAATGCTATAAAATCTCTCTTCAAATGAAATTATATTTACTTGAAAAATATTAGTTAGTGTTAAATATGCTAATTAATACTAATAAATATATCCTAATTAAATTAAATCTTTGCTTTTACTATCATTAAAACAAATTTTTTTAGCGTTTCTATTCTTAGATTTCCAATAATCACAAAAATAGCTCTTTCTAAATCAAATATCAAAATATATTTTAAAGTATCAAAATGTTAGTTGTAAAAAAAAAAAAAAAAAAAAAAAAAAAAGTAAAAAAGCTAGATGGATGAAACAGCTCTGAAATGAATGCCAAAAAATCATAAATACATCATTCTTTCATACATTTACTTTTTTCTTTTTTAAATTTTATTTTTTATTCATAAACAATGAATGAAAAGAGTTTTACAGAACCATTAAGCATTGTGTAATATGAATAACTCTGAGAAATTTATGCTTTCTGAGAGATGAAACACACTCATTAGAATAGCTAATTTGATGAGATGAGATGAGATGAGTCATTCATTTTTCTTTTCTTTTCTTTTCTTTCCTTTTATCTTCTCATCAACAAAAAATGTTAGATTAATTACAATTAGCTAATACAAGAAAGCAATTATTAATTTAAATATTTTCTATGTAATATCTAAAAAAAAAAAAAAAAGAATGAAATGAAATGAAACAAACTGATAGTGTCTCCGAAGTGCTTATTTAAAAGATGACAGATGCGCAAATGTAAACTGAATACTTCCCATCGGTTCACGGTATTATCAGCGCCGTGGATCTTTTTGATGGCGGTCTCTTGTCGATGAATACATTAACCGCATCATTTTCAGTTTTTTTTTATTTTTATTTTTTTTTCATCCTTCTGTTGTTGTTATGTTTGATGAAATAGATCGATATGATTCTTTTAATTTCATTTAAAATTTATGTGTTAGCTTGGAAAATTTCCAAATTAAAAGATTAATTTGAATTGTTTTTTTTTTTTTCAAAATATATTTTAGGTTAAATAAATTTAATTTTTGTCTTTTTCTTTTCATTTTCATTTTCTTTTTTATTATTATTTCAATTTCATGTTTTTTCAATATTTTTTTTATCATAGCTAATAGTTTCCTTTTAATTTCTTAATGAATGTTTTTCAAAAAAAAACTTTATTTTATGATACATATGCAAAAAGAATCATAAAATTCTCATTTTTCGAGATTTTTTTTCGTGAGAAAATTCAATTAGGTTCGTTCATCAATTAGTTTCTTCAAATTATGAAGTTTCAATACTCTCGAAAATTTGTTAGAGAATAATCTTGGAAAGATTAAAGCTAAATATTGTTATTTGTATCAATTCAATAGTTAACATTTATGGCAATTTATCATCTAAATAAAATAATAACCAAATTGGCGAGTTTATCTTAAGATATTATCAGAGTCAGAAACGAGAAACTGATAATTGTGATAACAGCGCATTATTTTTTTTTTTAAAAAAAAAAGAAAAAATCTTTAAATCAGAAAGGGAAGCAAATTTAATTCTATAATTCATTATTAATTGATAAGAACTATTGTTAGTCTCAATTAATAATTTAATTTCGTAGAAATTGATTTCTTATCATATCTTTTGCAGTTTCATTAAACCTTCTATTAAATTTAATTTAATTCTCTTATCCAACAGCATTTCTGAATTTAAATTTTAAAACATACTTGCTGGGCTTAATCCAATTTTTTCTTTGTTTTTGAAAAATTTATCCCGCAAATAGCTAGTTTAATCGAAGATTTAAAATTAAAAGAATTTATTTTATAATCATTAAAAGTTTCAACTATCCAGTAACGAAGAAATTTTTTTTTTATTTAAAAATTTTCATCAAAAGTATTTAATCAAATAATTTATTGATGCATGTAATATAATTTTTTTTTTTTTTAATGTTGAAAGAAGTTTTCCAAATTGCTCATTTATTTTCTTAGTTTTTCAAATTATTTTTAGCTTATCGCTGTATAGTTAGCATATTTTTGAAAGTAGTTATAATTTTTGTTTTTTGTTTTTTTGAAATGCTAAAAATACTTTTAATTAAAGAAATGTTCCTTTTTAAATCTTACTTAAGAATCCTTCAAGTAGAAAAATGTTCTAATTTAGACTTAAATGTTCTTTCGCTAATTTTTGAATTGCTTAAAAGCAAGCTTACATGAAATGATTGATCATTTAAAAATATGCAAATTGCAGGAGAGACAAATAATCTTTGATTGTTAAAAATGAATGCAATATTATTGGCATTAACTTCAATTTGGCTATTGTCATTATTTTCAACACTAATTTCAGCTTCTATTATTTGCATGTCATGTGCTACAAAGAATGCTGTTGCTGTAAAATTTAATAAATTTTAATTTAGTTTTTTAATTTATTAGAAAACAATCTGCAAATTCAAATTCAAAAAAAAAAAATTATTTCCTGAAATTAATCCATTCATTTATGTTATGTAGAAATTCATTATTAGTATTAAAATATTATGGAATTTGGAAATTCAAAAAAAAATTTAGAAAAAAAGAATTCAAAAATTTCAAAAAATTAAAAAACTTAAAAAGAAATTAATTTAGAAAAAAGAATTTAGAAAAAAGGAAGAATTTAAAAAAAGCAAAAAATTTAAAAATTTATTATTAGTATTAAAATATTATAGAATTGGAATAAATTTGTGAATTATCGAATAATAAATCCTCGTACTGGTAGATTGATGGATGATTATCCATGCGATAATCCACAAAATTTGACCTGCAATGGTTTATGCTATATTTTTCAAATTAGTGGAATCAATAAGGTGGATGGAACAAAACAACTTTATGGTATGTTGTTTATTTTTTATTGTTAACTATGGTATGTTGTTTATTTCTCTATTATTAATTATGGTGTGTTGTTTATTTTTTATTGTTAATTATGGTGTTTTGTTTATTTTTATTGTTAATTATGGTGTGTTGTTTATTTTTTATTGTTAATTATGGTGTTTTGTTTAATTTTTATTGTTAATTATGGTGTTTTGTTTATTTTTATTGTTAATTATGGTGTGTTGTTTATTTTTTGTTGTTAAATAAGGTATGTTGTTTATTTTTTATTGTTAATTATGGTGTGTTGTTTATTTTTTATTATTAATTGTGGTGTGTTATTTATTTTTTATCATTAGTATTTGTTAATTAATTTATTTTTAAAATACATGTTAGCAATACAATTCATCCAATTAGCATAGTTTTATCATTTTTAGCATAAGAATATTTTTTTTAAATATTGGAAACAAAAAATGGTTTTGCATCAAAATGAGAAAAAAAAAAATACAAACGTATAAAAAAAAAAAAAAATCTAAAAATAAAATTAAAAAAGTTTAGTAAACATTTCCATGTAATAAATAAAATTTTTTTATGTTTGATGTAGTAAATTTATGATTTAAAAAATGACAATTGTCATTTTATGATTTATTAGTCAGATATTTTTGATGATATTAATTGCAAATTAAAAATGGTAAAATTATTTATAGTTATAAAATTTGAATTAATATTATTTAAAATTAACAAAAAATTTAATAATTTACTATCAGTAAAAAGGATAATGATTGAATATTTCAAAAATTAAAAATATTTTTTGATTTAAATTTAATTTAAAGCAATGGCACAAGGTTGTTCAGTTGGACTTTTCGACGGCGAAGTACGATGCTTTGATCGACCGATTATAATGCTCGGCCGAGGTGGTAACTTTCATTTATACGGTCGTTACTGCTTATGTAACGGTAATTTGTGCAGTGAAAAAACGGAAATATGGATTCAGCATGGTCAAAAGAAATTTTACGCTCAAAGGCAAAAAGGCGGTAAACAGATTTTATTTATGATAAATTATTTTCAAACAATTTATCAATTAAATAAAACCTTCCACAAATTCAATCTTTCAGAATTAAACGATTAAAAAGTTTTTTTTTTTTTTTTTGCTAGAAAAAATTTTTTTAAATTTTTGTTAAAACAATAGCAAGAGGATTTTTTCATACTGTCACTTGAAATTGTGATAATTTCCAGCTAACACTTTTGTAAAATTAAAAATTTTTTTTTTAAACAATTTTCTAAAAGATCAAATGATCCAATGAATCAATATTTCATTGATTTTCCTAATAAAGTGGAAAATAAATAATTTGTAAAACTTTTGAAACATTGCTTATTCTAATCTATGATGCATGCATGATGACCTTTGACTTTTTTGAGTTGTTTACATTTTACTTTTAGTCTGCTTTAATTGGCCTTATGATCATATGCCAAAGAATAGACTTGGCCATAAACTATATTTGACCCAACTATAATTGATGAAACTACTTATTAAACTGAAATTTACATTTAAACATAATTTTAAGCATTTTATTGTCAACTATAATTAATATTTGGTACTTCAAACAAATTTACTCCGCAATAAAATTAAAATTACCAATGGGTAATGAAAAAAACAACCTAGAATTGTTCCTGAAAACTAGCAGAGAGAATTTTAGGTTGCTCTGCTTATCTGCTGTTCACTTCATTTCAGGTAAAAAAAAAAAAAGTTCATTTCTTCCCAGGTAATTTGATATTAAAATTAAAACTTAGAGAAAAGAATCGACATTTTAATTTGAAGTGCAAAAGAATTTGTGAATAAATTAAATGATTTGGATCAAATTTTAAATTTATTTTATGACTTACAGAAAAACAAAAAAGCAAAAAAAAAAAAAAAAATTGCTAATTATATTTTCTATTTTTCTATTTTATATTTTATGAAATAAAAAAAAAAAAAAACAAATATCATTTCTCAATTATCAATACTATTCTAGCAATTGCAATAAATTTATTACCAATTATTTAAAATTATTTTAAAATGATTAATTTTAAATTAACACTCATTTTAGGATCAATGAATGGAAAAAGTTTGACAAATGCTATAGCAATTTCAATTATTTCTTTGATGCTAGCAATAAACGGGTTAATTTGAAATTGCTTATCACTATCACTGTGCAAGTTCAAACTTTATCATTTGCTCAAGATATCTTTTCTTGATGTTCTGTGATTAATTCATATCAATTCCTATGCAACAAAAGCATTTTTCTATTTTTTTTTTCTCACTTTTTTCTGTTTAATTTTTTTTTTCTTTTTTTTTCCTTATCATATCAGAGTGATAATTTGAAGCTGTAATGTGCACTGAATCAATTGATAATTCTGATAAAGTTAATCGTTTGATTTATTTTATTTCTTAAATTTTCTTATACACTTTACTAATTTCTTTTTATCAATTTTAATTTTTCACTGTGATACTGTTTTAACTGCTTTAGTACTACCTTATATTATTTATATAATCACAAATTATTATTTAATTATCAAACGATGTGAATAAATCAGGGCAAATTTATAAATTTGATAAAGCAAATTCAAATTCAAAAAAAAAAAAAAATGTTAAAATACTATCAAAGATAGTTGTACCATTTTCGAACTCTTTTTAATTGTTCAAATTTTCAGACTTGGAAAAATGATAGGAAAGGTAAGACATTAATATAACTTTTAGTAATTAAAACTTATCAAACTTTACTTTCTGTCTTCGATCACCTTAACCATACTTTTTTGCCACAATTTAATAAAATTTTAAAATTTGTGTTATTACTAAAATAAAATAATAATGGAAATACTTTACTTAAAGTTATTTTTTTTTAAAAATTTGAATTTTAGTTAGAATTTATTAGCATAAAAAAAAAATAGCTAAAATTTTTGGAGCGATTATATTTTATAACATTGATCATTTCAACTTTATTCCTTTCTATCAAAAAAAAAAAAAAAAATTGCCTATATTAATTAAATTTTACGTCGATAACATTAGAAAAGGATCTTTGATGAGTGAATATTTGGGTTTAAGATGGAAGTGATGAATTAAAGATCATAAAGAGGTCAAAAAATTTTGTAACTTTAAAATTTTAAATTTAAAAAAAATTTTTTTTTTTGTTTTTAAATTTGAAAAAGATTAACAAATTTTTACTTATTTATAGTAAATAAAAGTGTAACTTATTTATTTTTGCATCTTGCAAGAGATATTTGAAAATGATAATCTCTTCAAAGTATTTATTCAAAGTAAAAGTAAAAATAGAATAAAGTAAAGAAATTTTGTTTGTGGGTTTTCCTTTTTTTTTGATAAACAACTTTTATTGCAAGTCATTCTTGTACTATTAGAATTATTTATCACTCTTTTAAGAGACTGTTAAGTGGAATAGAAATGAAGCAGAAATAATGGAAGTTCAAAATATTTATATTTATCAAAAAAAAAATATTTATCAAAAAGTGTGATAAGAAGAGAGAAAAAATTTTTGAAATATTTTGAGATTACTTAAGCAATTGTTAATAGAAAATTGCTGATCAATAAAAATTGATTTTATTGATTAGATTGTCATAGATACTGATAACATTGATCAATTTGTTATTTTTATTATATATATTATTTTTTTTTATGAGAAAATTTCCGTTTTATTTTAGTGTTCCGTTTTTTTTTTTTTTTCGATCATATAAAACATTTGATAGTATTCAGTAATGACAAAAAATTTTTGAAATGATAAAATAAAATTTGCAATTGAAGTGATAAATGATAAAATTTTCGTAGATAAAATTTATGAAAAATCATAATTTTAAAATTATAAACATTCGAAAATTAATACCACATTTCATCCACACTTTACAAATAATATATATTTGATAGTAAAAAAAGAAAAACTTCAAATTGTTAAATTTGTTTTTTTAAAAAAAAAAAAGTTACAAATGAAAAAGTTTGATGTCTTACGTTGGTAAAATTACACTTTAAGCTTTGAATGCTTCTTAATTAACTTAAAATGGAATAAATATTTTTAATAGATACACTTATATGAAAGTAAAGAATGTTTCTATCATTTCATATCGCAATTTTAAATTTCATTTCAATCTTTTCAACCATTTAATTATCATTTATAAGACGAAAACCTGATATCGATAACAGGAATAGACAGAGAAAAGTTGATTAAATTAGAGTAAAACATGAAATATCAGCGTAAACTTTTTAATAATAAATCACATAGCAATTAAATAAATTTTGAAAATGATGCAAATGAACAGATAACATTACTCATTAATAAATAAAAATTTGAGATAATTCGAGAAAACGATCATTTTTTCCAAATTACATCGATTTTTAAAAATTGAAATTGAATATGGTACTTTACTGAAATATAAAGTACCATAGCTATATTAGACTTAAACTTGGCTCATTTTAATATTTCCTATTTTATTGGCATAAATTTTTACAACCATAATATACTTTTTAGCTGCTGAATAAATTTGCATTGAAATTAAAATTTAATTAAAATTAATTCTAAGCATTAAAATTAATTACAAAGAATGTTTTAAAAGAAAATATATACATATTCAAAGAGTTAAACTATAAAGTAAAATTGACAAATTACTATAATTGTAGTTATTCAGTAAATAAACTACAAAATTCCAATAAAAAAAACTCAAACATTTTTTTTTTTTTTTTTTAAATTATAAAAATATTTGACAATCAGATTATTTATAATAATATTAAAAAAAAAAAGGAAAAGTTTTTGGAACAAAATTTCTTATTGATATAATATCGAACGACAACGGCGACAACAACGACGACAACGATAACAATGTAATAAATCTTTTCTTCCTAATTTTTTTAAAATTGTATTTTGTACTTTTGTAGAACTTTATTTTAGTGATAATTCAAACTTGTTATCAAATAATTCTAAAGCAAACATGAAATGTGATCATACGAAAAAGTTCGTTTCGTTCTGTTGTAAAATTTTCAAATGTTATGAATGTACTTTGTAAGGGTTATATGGCATCTTCTCAAAAATCATGTTTTAATTTGGTTGACGTTGAAATTAACAAAACATTTTTCATGCTATTACGCCAATTACTCTTCTTCAAATACCAAACTGAAAACATTTCTCTTCATCTTCTCTTTCGCTTTTTACCATTTCTGAACAGTTATTATATATCATTACAATTATTCAAATTATTATGTCAATTTATATCACTGATAATCATTATCATTGTTTTATCATTGTTTTCGTTATCATTTATCATTATTATCATCATAACCACTGTTAGTATTATCATTAGCATTGTTTTCTTTATCATTATTATCATCATAACCACTGTTAGTATTATCATTAGCATTGTTTTCTTTATCATTATTATCATCATAACCATTGTTAGCATTATCATTAGCATTGTTTTCTTTATCATTATTATCATCATAACCATTGTTAGTATTATCATTAGCATTGTTTTCTTTATCATTTATCATTATTATCATCATAACCATTATTAGTATTATCATTAGCATTGTTTCTTAATGCTATACCATTTGAATTATTATCTTTTGAATTATATAACAATTTTTTTTTTTTTTGTTTTTGCTTTTTAGCTTTATTCTGTTATTGTCATTTAATTATTTTTCTTCATGAATTTGACTAAAGTAATTGATAAATTTGATAATTGTTTCATTATTAAATTTGTTAAATGTTAGTTTCATAAGAAAAAAAAAAAAAAAAACTTTTTCATACTTTATATTTTTATTTGCATATGTTTTAATACCATTTATTTATTTATTTATTTTATGCTTAAAAAAAAAAAAAAAAAGATGTCATTGATTTATTTTGAGATTTAATAAAAATTGTTCAGTGATTTTTGGTTTTTTTTTTTTTTTTTGGGACTTAAAAAAAACACTCAGATGTTGAAATTTAAATTGATTTTCTATTAATTGTATTATTTAAATACTTATAATTTTGTTTAGTTAGTTGTTTTGGAAATTTTTATTTAACTTTTTGTGAATTTTTATCGAATAATTTAGTGAAATTTTTTGCTTCAATTATAATGATAATATGAAATAAACAAAGAAGTGAATTTCATTGACATAAATTTAAATTCTGTGACACTTCTTAACAAGAAGAATTTAACTAATCTCTGTTTTTTTTTGTTATCTTCTGTAATGGTTGATAGATTGTAATTTAAAATTGATAAATTTAAATTTGTATTTAAGTACTTCCTTTTTACATTTTCTAATAATCAATAAAAACAATGAGTTAGAAAATGATCAATCAGAAAATGAGAATTGATGAAATCAAAATATTTCTTCAGTGATTTTTAAATTTTTAAAATATATTTTTAAATAAAAAATAAAATAAAATCTAAAAATTGAATTTTTTATCTTCAAACTTTACTTTTTCGATGAATGGATACTTCTAAAAAGCTAGATGTGATGAATCATCATTGATTATAATTTTGATCAAATAAATTTTAATTTTTGATTAATAGTTATCTTTCTTGTAACTGAAACTTTAAAATTAATCTGTTTTACTTTTGTTCATCTGTTAATTTTCTGTTAATTTTTCAAAAAAAGAAAAAAAAAATTTCTGTTAATTTTTCAAAAATAAAAAATTGATCTGTTAATTTTTCAAAAGTTAATTTTCTATTAATTTTCAAAAAATAAAAAATTAATCTGTTAATTTTTACTTTTTTCAATTATGTCAACAAATGCTGTATTAATGTGACAATATAAATGTATGATTCAAATTATTAGAATTTTTATTTAAACTGAAAATCAGTGCTGTATGAAAGTTTATGTTATGATAAGAATTTTAATTAAATCATTGGTTATCGCTGTTTTAGGTTATTAGAATTATGTGAAAGTGATGAATGATTTTATAAATTTAAATTGCCATATGAAAGCAAATTTATCAAAAATTTTTAAGTTTGATTTTAAATTATGGAAACAATATACAAATGGCAAATAAAAGTGCAATAATTTTTTTTTTAAAAAAAAAAAAGTTAGTATAAAATATTATTCATAGAAAGTAATTGTTTATAATTGGAACGCATTTTTCAGCGGTATTTCTAGAAAGTATTAAAATTTTAAATTTACAAACTGATTAATTTAAATACAATCAAATTTAAAAGCTTTTTTTTTCAATAAGTATCATTAAAAAGTTAAAAAGATAAGAAAAATGAATGATTTATCTTAACATATAACAATACAATTGTTATTATTACAAAATGTTTAAAACAAATGAAAAATTAAATAATTTTTTATTTTATCAATAAGATTTGAATTTAATTAAATAGGAATAAATTGTAATTAACTTTAATTGATATTAATTTATACAGGTAAATAATGAATATTTCAGGTATGCTAAAACTAACCTTTTTGATCATACTGTGCGACATTATACCTTCTTCGTTAGCTGATGCTAATTCTTGCGGAAAACTTGTGCATTGTACTATTAAACGATGCTTCTCTACAGGTTAGCTTTTTTTTTAAAAAATAATTAATAAAATATTTGAAATGGAAATGATCGGTAATGATTGAAAGATATCTAATTACGACAATTTATAAAGTTAATAGTAGGTGAGACTGATAATTTGATGCTGATAAGTTGATAAACTATAGATTGGTTCAGATAAATTAAATTCAAATTGATTTTAGTGCAAGCAATCCTGACTGCATGCATT
The DNA here is from genome assembly GCF_000002995.4 of Brugia malayi. NCBI lineage: Eukaryota > Metazoa > Nematoda > Chromadorea > Rhabditida > Onchocercidae > Brugia > Brugia malayi. The sequence goes on along the minus strand of NW_025062476.1, from coordinate 1,977,501 downwards.
TCTACAACTTACAAAAATATTGCATTTTAGTGTAAGCAATCCTGACTACATGCATTTCGACAACTTACAAAAATATTGCATTTTAGTACAAGTAAACATAACTGCATTTCTACAATTTACAAAAATATTGCATTTTAGTGCAAGCAATCCTGACTGCATGCATTTCTACAACTTACAAAAATATTGCATTTTAGTGCAAGCAATCCTGACTGCATGCATTTCTACAACTTACAAAAATATTGCATTTTAGTGCAAGCAATCCTGACTGCATGCATTTCGACAACTTACAAAAATATTGCATTTTAGTGCAAGCAATCCTGACTGCATGCATTTCGACAACTTACAAAAATATTTGCATTTTAGTGCAAGCAATCCTGACTGCATGCATTTCTACAACTTACAAAAATATTGCATTTATAATTTCAGAAAAAACCGAGACAGCAATGCATACGATGAGTGCTGTTGGCATGTTTTCAGCAATGGTTGATCAATTCAGTTTTGTTTGCCTTGCAACAAAATGCCATGATGCATGCACTGCATGCGAGCAATGCAATTATGCCTTGGATCAGATATCTAAAATTACCTCTGGTGTTAAAACAAGTACTATCTTGAGTGATATTTTTAATTAATTAACAAAATTTGATTCCAAATTATGCATTTCAAAACAATTCAAATAGTCAATCTTGACCATTGGTATTACTGATAATATCATTAGCTCTTATCAATTGAACTGATAATGATTCTAATTTTTGTTCATTTAGTCTAATCAATGATCATAGTTCATTTTTTCAATGTATGCAATTACATTTAATTTTAAGCTATCTTGCTATTTAAAAAAAAAAAAAAAAAAAAACTAATAGTTTTATTTTTTAAATTTTTTTTTTTTAAAAAACTGATTGGTACTTTTAAACGGGAATAAGTTTAATTAGCTATGTAATTCTTGTCAAATTTTATCAGATGATTTAAATTAAAAAAAAAAAAATTATGGATGTTTTTTTCAATTTTTTAATTAAATCAAAATCGAGTTTAAACTTTATTCGATACAATTGTATAAATTGAGTTAACGAGAAATTAAATTATGTAAAGAAATTTACATGAATGAATTTTCTGTCCTATTCTTTCCTTCTCTCTCTCTCTCTCTCTCTCTTTCTCCCTCTCAGTTTTTGTGTAAATTTGCTAACAAATAGTTAATACTCAATAAATTCATTTTAAATTTGCATTAAATTTGAATTAAAAAAAAAAAAAAATCTAGCTTAATCCATTTTATTTGCTAATTTATCTAACTAACATCGTTGAATATTTTTGGCATACAAAAAGTTGGAAAACTTAAATTTTTTTTTTTTAAAAAAAAGAATAGAATTTAAAAAAAAATTTTTTTTAGCTAAGTGCAAAAACATATCATAAAATTAGCGATAAAATATTGATATTCAAAGAACAAGAAAAAAGTATAGTAATAAATGAGGAAAGTTTTAACAATTAGAAAAATTACTTATATATATATATATATTATATTTAATAATTAAAAGTAATAAATGAAAAATTATATTTAATATTTTTCAATTTATTTTCAAAAAAAAAAAACCTAAAATTTTTTAAAAAAAGTAATAAATGAATTAGCAATATAGTAATAAATAAGAATTTATATTTAATATTTTTTAATTTATTCTCAAAAAAAAAAAAAAACCTAAAATTTTAGCTAAAATTTGAAAAAATATAAATATATTAAATATAAATGTAAATTTTTAAATTTTTATTAAATTATGTAATATCAAATTTCATAAACTCATATAACAAAGTTTAACATTTACTATTTGCTTTTGCTTTTGCTTTTTTTTTTTCAGAAATGGAATGTCCAAAAATTGAAACTTGTTTGGAGCAATGTTTCATAGAAGATGCGCTTCACATGAATTCGTGCGCAAGAAAACGATGCAATGTTTACTGCTACGATGATGATTGCCCGTATTGTGTTTATGTTGCAAAAAGGATATTTCTAAGAATTTGTCGTGAAAATAACATTCCAAAATTACCAAATGTTAATTTTAATGGTAGTTGTATGGATTTATTTAATTATGTACTTAAAGAGTACTCTGCTGGTCGTAGAACATAAATGGATTTTTTTTTATTGTCAACTGATATTGTCACTCTGATATTGTCAACTGATATTGTCACTCTGATATTGTCAACTGATATTGTCACTCTGATATTGTCAACTGATATTGTCACTCTGATATTGTCAACTGATATTGTCACTCTGATATTGTCAACTGATATTGTCATTCTGATATTATCAAGTGATATTGTCATTTTGATATTGTCATTCTAATATTGTCATTCTGGTATTGTCATTCTGCTATTGTCAACTGATATTGTCATTCTGATGTTGTCATTTTGATATTGTCATTCTAATATTATCATTCTGATATTGTCATTTTGATATTGTCATTCTAATATTATCATTCTGATATTGTCAACTGATATTGTCATTCTGATATTGTCAACTGATATTGTCATTTTGATACTGTCAACTGATATTGTCATTTTGATATTGTCATTCTAATATTGTCATTCAGCTATTGTCAACCAGAAAATATCATTATGATACTTTTTTATAGAAATTTTTGAAAATGATAATATGCTAATACTGTACTATTTGTTATGCATTTTTTTCTTTTTGTATTCAATTTATTTCAGCTAAAATTGATAATAGAAATCATTTAGAAACAATTGTCATCTGATATTGTCAATTTTGATATTTAAAAAAAAAAAAAAGTGAAAAATGGCAAAAAATTGTTTTGAAAAGATTATTAGATATTTCGCTGAGAAATTTGTAAAGTTGGAAAGATGTAAAAATGAAATTCAAAAGATTAATTTTTATGAAAGAAATAGAATTTCACATTTCTTTTGTTTAAAATTACTGTGTTTGAACTTTAAATTTCTTTAATTTTTAATTCGTTTATAGAAATTAATGAGCAAAATACAATGAAAAGTAAATAAGTTTAGCTCTATCTATTCAAACATTCTCAATCTATTTCTATTAATTCAATTTTTTTTTTCTTTTTTTGTTTCATTGTAAGCTAATGTATATATTTTTATCATTTCAATTTATTTAATTTTGTAAAAAAAAAAAATTTCAATTAAAAAATTAAATTTTGATTAAAAATTTTACACATTCATTATTCATTTTTGATAAAATAGCAATTAGTAAGTAAGATTTGATAAAGGTAGTCGAAAGTTCTAGAATTTATGTCAAAAGCGCCCATTTTGCGCAATTCAACAATATAGTAATGCTTGAATGATGAGCCATCGTGATACAATTAAAAATTAAAAATTTCATTTTTAATTGGAATAAGATTAGGCTAAAAAGTAACTCAGAATTTGGTAGAAAGTAAGTTTAAACTTTGTTTAATTGAATAATGTTAAAATTTTGCATTTGAAAATATGCCTAGTAATATATGTAAAAAAATAAATACTTATCTCTTTGGATGGATGTTGATTGCTATAACAAAAGATCAATATTACCGATGGCCAAGTCCCCCAGTAGTTTCTTGGCTCTGTGCGATAATCACTGATTGGCCATATCAGTTGTACGATAGCTGTAAAAATGTAATGATTAGATTGCGATGAATTGACTTCTTGACAACCAAATTGTTGAAGGAATCGAATAAGGGTAATTTTTTGAATTTGTAAATTTGATTAAGATATGGCTTTAAAAGAGATAATCCATAGGAGTATCAAAATTTGAATTTTTATTTTAATTTTTATAAAAGGCCATCAAAATTTGAATTTTTATTTTAATTTTTATAAAAAGCCATCAAAATTTGAATTTTACTTTTTATAAAAATGCATGCTTTAGAATCTGAAACACTTTAAATTGATATTTCATAAAAATTTGTACTGTTTAATTTGCATGAATTGATAGAAAGCATTTAGAAGTTGTTGCAGTGACAATGCAAAACTTCAATTCAAAATTTTTTAAAATCGTTATTGTAGCGTTGAAAAGATGACAGTTTGATTACTTATTGGCAGAGGCGCAATTGGTGCATTATTAGTCAAATATCCCATTACTAACAAAACGTTACATTAGCGCATTTAACAATTTTAAAAAAAATTAATCATAAACTTTTTAATCAATTTCAAATTAACTACTTTCTTTAGACATATAAAATATAGTTTTAAATAATATTTTTTATAAAATAGGCAACAAAGATGATTTTTAAAAAGTAAATGAAAAAGAATGGAATTTAAAATTTGTGGGATGAAATTATTTGAATGTTTTTTAACTTTTAATTCAACACGAAACTTAAAATTACTCTTGATACTTTATGTTAATTATTATCATATATTTAAATGTTCAATTTCATTCATTAAACAAATGAACTCTTCAGTATATCATATTTCTTATACTCAAAAAAAAAAACTATGGTAGTACATTTCTTCAAAGGTCAAAGGTGAACGAAGTAGTACATTTCTTCAAAGGTCAAAGGTAACAAAGTTGAAAGTATGAAAGTACCACGAAAGATAATTTCAAAATTAAATCTTACAAACAAAAATTTCATTTTCTCATAGAAATGAAAAAGATGAAATATCACTTTCTTTTTAAAATAATGCAACAATTGAGCATCATCCGTTGATAAAAAAAGTTGCAAAATAATAATTTTTAATTCAAAGTACGCACAAAATTATCACTGAAATATTTATTTAATTAATTATTTCATTTTTCAATTCTTTCAATTTATTATTAACTTAATTAAATGAATTGTAAATGTTGCAAAGTTTGAGCATCAATTAACTGTAAGATTTCTTAAATTAAATAAAATGCAATCATACAGTCATAATTTTTTTTTTTCCTCTATGAATATTGAAATAAGAAAAGATTGAAAGTAAGTAGATAAGTTATGGTAGTAGTAGGAATGTTTGGAGAAATTTATTAAACTTTTGAAATACTTAGAAAATAATGAAATTTTGAAAAATAATTAATTTAAATGATAAATTAAAAAAAAAAAAAAAAAAAAATCAGACTGTCTTTCATCCACTTTTTCACTTTTTCTTGTATGAAGAATGCAGTAAATTGAAGAAGAAAAAAACTGGTAAAGATTGTTTTTTAGCAAAAATTTAATTTTGAAAAATTTTCCTATCTCACAATTTTCATTTATCGAAGTAAACTTTAATTCGAAATGATAAACACAATTGATAATAAAATTAAAGAATTATTACTTAGTTAAAAGATATTATAGCAAAAAAGTTAGTGTGATAGTATTATTTTAGTTAATTATTAAAGTTAATAACAATAGTAGTAAACTTTTTAGAAAAATAAGGAATAAAAATAAATTTAAAATTTATAAATTCAAAAACTATTTAGAACTTTTTTCTTTCCAATTTGCAAACGAACTTCATTAAAAAAAAAAAACCCTCAAAATTAATGTTAAACACTTCAAAATTAATTTCTTCTTCGTTTTACATCAAATTTATTTTACGTTGACAAAAAATGCTGTCATTACTACTCGGCGACATTGATTAAAAATTTCGAATGAAAAACAATGTATTGAATAAATTTAAAAGACTTTTTTTAATTTAATTGAAAGTATTGTCACAAGATAGTCTCTCCTCCCTAATTTTATTATTAATTATTTTTTCTCTTCCCCGTGTCTTTCATTTCTTCAAATTTGCAAATATCATTTCATCAAACTCTCTGACTAACATTTAATTAATGATTATCTTATTTTTGTAGTTTATGAACTCTTCTTGAATTTTTTTTTTTTTAAAAAAAAACTTTTACTACTTCAGTTTTTATTCTATACGAATTTTATTAGTTAGCAGTTTCTACATTTCTATACGAATTTTATCAATACCTTCAGGTACCAATGAAATCTTCTTTTAAAGTTGACACAATGTTGACATTTTCAAAATATAGCATAATCTCTTCTCCACCAGATATTCTATCCCAATCTCTCATCCTAACTTCACAATTACTCTTCTGCTTCTGCAATTTGAAAATAAAAAAAATAAATTTGATAGCATGATTGTTCACAATTTAAAAATAGTTGGATAATGAAGAGAAACAGTTCAAATGCAATTAGTTAATACCATTGAATGAAAATAGAATGTAAATTTTTATGTCAAAAAAATATTGAACAAATAAAGGTGAAATAAATTTAATTTGGCGGTCTTTGTAACTGAATGATAAATGACAGAAGCGCTGAGATTAATTTTTATTTAGCAAATTTATTGGAACATTCATATAGGTATCATTTTCAGAAACATTTGAAAGTGAAAAACTTTCTTTGAATCAAATTTTTGCTTATTTTCCTAATTTTACCTTCCATTTTTGATGAATTGTAAAAAATTTATTCTTTGCCATAGTGATATCTATTCTTTCTTTTATCATACCATTTCTGCAATTCATATCATAGTTAATTAAAAATTATTATTATAGAAAGTTCCAGAATTGCCTATAAATGAGAGCTAAAGGAGAAGTCAGTAATTCATTCAAAATTCAAAATTTTAAAAGTAATATTTTCTAAAAGCAATAATTAAAATGATTAATTTTAATTCATTTAATTTCAAAGTAAAACAATCTACAGTTTTATTAAAAACTAAAACTTTTTTTTTTCCATTTACAAATAAATGTTCTCACAGTGGCAGAATTGTTATTCTGGCTGTAAACGCTGGTTGATTTATCAGTTTGTGATGCAGTATTGTTTACATATTTCGTATGATTTCGTTTTCGATGTTCAATTTTTACATCCTAAATGAAATAAAATTTAATTTTTGTAAATTTATTTATGAATAAAATGCACTATGCAAAAATAAACAAACAAATTTTGACATCAATTTTGACCTAATTTGTTTAAAACAAAAAAAAAAAAAAAAGAGCACAAATAATTAAATAAATTTGAACCTGTTCCAACTTTTTTTGTCCTTTATTTTCTGAAATTTTGGAAAAATATTAGCTTTATGAAAAATGATAACTATTTTCACTTCAAATTTGATTTTTGCATAAATACAATTGAAACAAATTTGCTACAAACACATCAATAATTAAAATCAAAAATTATTAAGATACTAAAAATACTAATGGATGAGAATCAAGAATTACTAAGCTATCAAGAAATCATGATAATAAAATCTAAAAATAATGGACTTAAGTAATAAATAAATGCATCATTAATCAGAACAAATAAAATTAGTAAACAATTCAAATCTTTTAAATTTAATGATTATATGATTTAAAATATAAAATATCAAATTTATTTCACCTCCTTTTTTTTTTTTTTTCAGACGCACAAAAAAAAAAAAAAGACTGACGTTTCTTGACAAGTCGTGCCGTTACAGTGATGATCACTTCACGTCCGTTAGCGTGCTCCAAAAATCGAGCAACATTTTCACGTAACATTTCCCTTATACTTTTCACCGATCGGTCCATAATATGTAGAATAGTGAATACAATGCACCGTATATACTACTAATTGCTAATACAAATGGAATTTTAAATAACATTTTGAAAATTTTTAAAATGAAATATTTGCATGAATAATCACAGATTCTTTACGGAACCATTTTTAAGTGTAAAAATTTAAATGTAAAAAAAAAAAAAAAAAAAAAAAATGTATTAAACATTAAATGTAGAAGGAAAAAACAAACAAACATTTATTTTAGATGAGGTTTTAGTTAGAATAAACTTAAGTTTATATCATACATTACCGGTGAATTCCATTAGTGCAAATAGATGTCTAAATTGTATTTCGATAATCAAATTGATAGTTTAAAAAAAAAAAAAAAAAAAAAAACTGAGGAGCAAATTTCTTACCAAAATTATGATATGAATATTTGGCTACCTCTGACACGATTAATTTAATTTATTTTTGCTTTCGTTTTTTTTTTTTTTTCATTAACTAATTTCTGTTCTAAAAAATTTTAAAACTTCAAAGGAAATTTGTTTGTTATCGTTAATGATTACAAATCTCGACTGCATAGCTGAAAATAACCGAAAGTGATTCAAGAGTGTCGCCTGAGTATGCATGCCAACACCGCCAACACTTCTCAAATAGCGCCAAATCAAGCAGAGAACAATCATTGACAGACGCATGTATACGAAGAAATAGTATGGAATAGATGAGACGCAAGTGTAACATATCAGGACAATAGGAAAGGATGTGTGAAAGATGGCAGACGTGATATGAGGGTGCGTGATACGTGAATATGCTTAGTAAAAACGTTACGTTGTTGACGTCACTTTAAGGAGAAGTTATGGAGCAGAAAGAATTACGTTTTGAGGGATGCAACTTCTTCAGACAGCGACTTGCTTATTCATTGCTAAGTGGTCACTCGGTGACCATTTCAGAGATACGTCGTTATGATGATGAACCAGGAATAAAAGGTACGTTCTCATTTGACGTCATATTTCACATAATTTAATTTATTTCTTTGACGAATAACTTGATATTTTTTCCAGTAAGAGATAATTTCAGTAATAGATAATAATTCTAAAACTTGGTTTGATTTTTTTTTTTTTGAAATTCCAACGATTTAAAAATTTTTAAACTACAGTTTCTTCTAACCATTGTTCTTTCCTTTTGAAAAAAAAAAAAACACCGAATTGTTCATTTAGATTTCGAGTCAAAACTTCTGTTAATGTTGGAAAAGATAACCAATGGCACACGAATTAAAATCAGTCAAACAGGTTTAATTTTTTTAGCCTAGCTTTTACTTTTTTTAATTTACACTTTTTATCTACACCTTTGACTTTAATTTTTCCGTTCCAGGTACTGAAGTTACATTCTCACCTGGTATGATCACGGGTGGCAAACTTACTTTCGATTGTGGCAATGACCGATGCATAAGGTTGTTTTTGGCCGGTTCTCATATTTTTAGATTTAAATTTATTTAAATTTAAATTCATTTAATGTTTGCATCTTTGTCACTGATATTCAGCATCTCATTCTTCTATCATTCCTCATAGAATTATTATATATATATTTTTTCAGCTACTACCTGGAACCTTTGTTAATGATTGCTCCTTTTTGTAAGTATCCACTTAACGTAAAACTAGAAGGAATAACCAACGCTCCATGTGAGTTAAGTGTCGATGCCATTCGTGCAACGTGGCTTCCGGTTTTCAATAAATTTGTGTTTGCATCTGATGTGCCAGAAATTAAGGTTCATTTATTTATTTGAATTAATCTGTTTCAGCATTATTTTGATTCATTTTTGATCTGTTTCTAGTATCGTTCTATCCTTACCATTGTTATTTAATTTTTGATAGTATTATCTGTATGAAAACTTTAATATCATTGTGCTGTAATCTGTTAGGGAAATGAAATTTCGAACTTTAGATTACTGCTCGAGGTTACAAACCCGACGGTGGTGGATGTGTAATTTTGACTTTACCAACAATAAGAACCTTTCGTCCTGTACAGGTATCTTTTTTAATGCAGGTTTTTACTATAAGATTATTTTTTTCTTATTCGGAGACATCCCGTAGTTTTGCTTCTTCATAAATACAATTACACGATTGTCTTTATATCTTGTTTGTTCATTGTTTCTTAATTTTTAATGATAAACATTATGCTTAAATATTTAATGATAAACCTTATAATTACTTAAATTTTGTATTTTTTTTTGCTATAATTTAGTGTAAAACAGTTGGAAAAATATGTAAAATACGAGGGATTGCGTCTGTTTCCAAAGTTTCTCCATCTATAGCATATCGTATGATTGATGCAGCAAAGCACACTCTTCGCGATTACATTGCTGATATTTATATCACTGTTGATCAGAGAAAAGGAGCATCTGGTGGAAAGTATGGTATTATTCCATTTTTTAGCTTTTCTTGTCTTGAAGAATTTTTTCTTTGTTCAAGCATTTCAGAACTTTGAGGACAGTCAGTGTTGTATATTCGATATGATTTTTTTTGCAAATAAATTTAGACTCTTTTTTAGTGATTTTTATGGTTCTGCAGATCAGCAACATATACTTTCATTGTTAGGGAATAGAATAAAAAGTGGGAAGACAAATATAAAATAGTAGATGTCTGAATACAAATAGCTCTTTAATAGCTGTCAATAGTTCTTTATTCAAAAAAAAAAAAAATGAATTTTTAAAATTCTACCTTTTTTGTCCGAATAATTATGATTGGTTCTTTAGTTCACCTGGCTTTGGTCTTTTTTTAACTAGTGAAACAACGGAAGGAATAATTTATCATGGTGAAGCCGTATCAAAACCGAAAGATGAACAAGGCAACCCAGTTGTGCCGGAAGACGTTGGACACGTTGCTGCATGCCAGTTGTTGGATCAGATCTTTGCAGTTAGTTTCGTTTCTTCTCACTGATAAATTGTATTGAAAAAATGATACTCTCATTTTACATAATTTAGTTAATAATTATATTTCCAGGGAGGATGTGTTGACACCACAGCTCAAGCCTTAGCTGTGACTTTTATGACGCTTTGCGAAAAGGATGTTAGTACATATCTGTTTGGACCTCTCTCTGCTTACTGGTTTGTTGGTTTACTTACCTGGAAATATGTCAAATGCTACCTTATCTTCTTCAGATATAGAACATATCCATAGTTCTGGTTTCTTTCTCGAGTATTACTATGAAGAAAAAATTTTTCCATTACCTTACACCGTAGTTTTCTGCAATATGAAGCTCAAACTTTGTTACGAACATTGTCAACAGGCATCCAGTATTGCTGTTGTGACAATTTAATTATCATTTGTTCTCACTAAAATTAAGCAAGTAATTGGATTAGCGCGTGCAGACTGATTTGCTTATAATTTTATTAAGACCTCTTCTGTACTTTTTAATATATATTTTTTTTTTCAGTATGTACACATTGCGGAATTTGAAGAAATACTTCGAAATAACATTCAAAATAGACCATTGGGATGAGCTATGCGATGATAAAGAACAGAGATTGGGCTCTAATGAGAAGGTACTGATGACTTGTATGGGTATCGGATTTAGTAATTTGAATAAAATTGTGTTGTGATTTGAATCCAGTATTACATGTGATTTTGGTAAACTTAAATGGCTTCCAGTTTTCCCTAAATTCAGAATATGAATGATTTCAATGATGTCTTTTTTTATTTTGGAATTTCGTCTTTGTAAGAAGTATTGTGGTAAGAAATCATAATAAGTAAACTAATTACATATTGTTCAAGGCTAACATAATATTGTTGTTTGTTTTGTTTATTTTTTTGTTTTTTATTTTTTGTTTTTGTTTGGATTGTTGATTTGCAATAAAATTTTTTGCATTTGAAATTTGTTTTGTGTTATATTATTTCAGTCAGTGATTCTGCGTATTCACTAGAGAGCGACTTATCAAAGTGCTTTCTCATAATGATTTCATAGTTCATTTAAGTGAATTCCATTGTTAGGTTGATGGAAGTGCCAGTGCAACCGTGGGCTGATTTCTTGATAGAATGTCCAAGTATCAATAATGGAGCTGGTACGTCTGAGTTAGTTGAATCTGAGTGGGAATGGCTTAAACAGTTGTGTGAATTGGCTGATGAGGATTGCTGTTCGGAAGTTAATAATTCATTTCAACAAGTAACAATAACTTTCAGGTTGTGTCTTTTTTTCTAATCAAGTATTCTCTCACGTTAATAATAGGTCGACGTGGTGTTCTGGTGGTGTACTGCTTATAGGTCTTGAAAAGGTTTATGATTGCGGGAAAATGAGGAAAATGAAATTTTTCTATCCCTATGTTTTTCTATTAACTAAATTTCTATTAGACTCAAACCTGATTGGAATATATGTTACTTCTATTTACTAACTTTACCGCTAACTAAGGTTTGCCTTTTGCATAGGGGACAGGGCGGGTATTTGTTGGGATAAGGCTTTCGAATATTGCTTCTGCTTACATAATTAATTATCTAACGTAATAAAAATAATCGTAGAGGAATGCAAATTCATTTTTGTAGATTGGATGCTAGCAGTTATTTTTTGAAGCTACAGCGGAGTGAATCTTTTCCTGCAACTGGTCCGGGAGTTGTGACCAGCTTGGGTTCTGCATTTGAGCATTCATGGCAAAGTGGTGATACACTTTGTTCATTGTATCACAGCTTCGTTGAACGTTGTTTAAAGTATGGCGATGTTACTTTTATTAATGCTCTTCAGTTCTTTCTAGTTCAGGACAGTAAATATGATAAAAGGGACTTATGACTTAAAGTAATTGATTGCTGATTAGTTGTTAGTAGCACCGTGACTTTGTTTAATTGATGTTTCAATGATATAAATTAATTTTAGGATCGATCTAGCAGTAAAACTGTGCTCGGACGTCAGATATCCATTTACATTCATGGAATGGACAATTGATGAAGATGAACCTACTTGTGTAAGCATTTTTCTTTTATTGTAATTTCAATTGTTTATGTTTCTGTGGTATTTATTCTTATTATATTTTACAGTTGTTATTGTTTACTATTTTTTTTCACAAGTTTTCTTTTTTATATTTTTATTATTAGCTAAATTGTTTTTTCTATATATATTTTTTTCTTCCTATTAATTAAGTTTCTATTAGTATTGTTGGCACACTTTATGTCAAAACTTCTCTGAAAAAATTTATAGTCCCAGTTGTAATTTCTCTCTAATTTCTCATTCTTGTTAAAATATAGTTTTGCTGTTCCTTTTGATTAGTACTGGCTAATTGCAGATAACCATCACATTGTTGTGCGAAGAATGGAGTTCAAAAAAAAGCTTTCAGTTATTTCTGGCAGTTGATTGGTTAGAACCGAGTACTTTTCCGCGTGGACTCATTTCTTCTGTTCCAGAATACCTTCAGGGCTTGCGATTTGATGAATGGGATTCATCAGATTTATTTGCTGATAACCTGATTCGAATTTTCCGTAATGTGATCTCATAAGACATTATTTGAATATTGAACCCATGTGATTGTAAATTTTCCAAAAATAACCAGTAAGTTATTTGAAAATGTTTCAATGAAAAATGGATTTTATCTGTGTTTTTATTCCAAATAACTTAATCGGTTTGAAATTTGAGTACTATTTGAAGAGAAATTGGGATGAATTCGAACATTTAAAGTACAATGTCAAGTTTTTATTGTACATAAATTCACAGCATAAAAGCTAATTCTACTGTAAAATATTTTGTTTGAAGTTTAATAAGCATTTAATATACATTCTTGCTCCATGTAGGCCTTTCTGCATTGCTCATTTTTACATTTTTATAAACATTTGTTTGTGCTAAGAAGAAGCTTCTGTAGCACAGGAATTTGCTGATGCCGAAAAGAAAGAAAGAAGTGACAAAACTGGCAAAACCTAGAAAGGTGGTAATCGTAGCGGAGCAAACCGAGGAAGTAAATAAAATCGTTTTCGAAAATGTGAGTAATAATGATTTCACCAATGAATTTCATTCGTTACCGTGTAGGATTGAATACGATGGACCAGCAAAAGTGTCACAGTACTTTATCACCGAGAGATTGGGAGGTGGTTTTTCTTGTTTATTATAAAATTAAATTTTTGCTATTATTAGCGGAAGAAAATTGTATCTATTTTAACTACGACATTTCTAGCGAAGTGTGGCTAACCGTATTACAAACCATACGGATGAAGGTGGAGAGTTGACAATTTTTATGTTTTTAGCATTTTAAGACTACAAAATTTTTGAAACCTGCTATTTTAAAGCAGTTGAAAAGTTCTGGTAGCAGTGAAATTTGAGTTATTTGTAAATGTCGAATTTGTTAAGTTTGTTAAGTTGTTTTGACGAACGATCAGTTTACTGAAAATTATGATAATGCTTTGTAGATGATACGAGAATTGCAACATTTCGAGGACGAATCTTGAATGGAGTGCAGCAACAGTTTCCAGATGGCTACCGTTTGTTTGTTGCTGTAGAAAAAGAGATCAAAGGTTTGCAATTAGTTTTTATTTTTCTGCTAATCTTATTAAAGATTGTATGATTATGTTTTCCAAATATTTCGATTGTTATTTTTCCATTATGAAGTTTATTGAGAAAATTTTTTATTTTATTGTTATTCTTATAACATGAAGTTACTGAGAACTATTTGAAATTTGAATGTGAATTTAAGAAATTGCAGATAACAGTCGCGTTTTTGAAGTTAATGGTTCAGCAAAATCCTTTATGCTATGGGAATATGATCGTAAAATCGGTCATCAGTCACCTCTCGTTCAAGCAATCGATTACCTCAATATTGCAGAAACATTTGCTAGGGATGATGATTGAATAAGCATCCTGAAAATGATTTCATTTTGATCTCTAGTATAAAAATATTCAGTCACTTTCACTTATGATGATGTTAAAATTAGACTGTTGTGAAGGAAGTTCAAATCGTTTAAATTTCTGCTTATTGTATCTTTCGTTTATTATATCCAGATAGTTATGATGAAAAACTTCAGTTAAAATAATCAAGATTTGTGTTGGTTTATTGTTACACTCAAGCTTCCTATTTTGATAATTTTAAACAAAGTTTTTTGAGACAAATTTAAACTTCTTTTCAATTTTTATGCTCATATGTTCCATGAAATGTGAGATCATTTGATTTGATGATACATCCATTTATATTATATGAACTTTCTTTATACTATTAAAACATCAGGTGTTAAATTAATACTTTTCATCTCTCTGTTAGCTTACAACCGATAGGTTTGGTTACTTTTCCATAATTAGCCAATAAATAATATTCTAAACTTAAACTTACATAGGACATCTAATATTTATGAGATGTGATGCGAATGGTGCTAGTTTTGATCCTTGTAGAAGTCTAGATGTATGCAGTTTTATGTAATGAATTAAAATGAAGAAAAGTAATGAAATTTATTGCTTGAAACAAAATTTCATTCATATACAAAATTTTCAGGCCTTTTATGTGCTTCAACTATATTCATTCTTACGAGATGTTAGCAAAAAATCTCGTTTGGTATGAATACTAATTGTAACATTGGCTGTTATCATGAATATTGCAGAGGGCACTGTTCTGCTTCTTTGGTTTTTTTGTAGTCAGAATTTGGTAGGTCATCAGCGAACAGTTATTACATTTGATATGTAATTAACCAATTTCACATTCTTGAAGAGGAAATAGAAATATGAAATGATATTGCGAATCAGTCTAAGCCTTGAGAAATCAGAGCAGATGTAGTTAATACTGTAGAGAAAGACGACTAAGTGCAGTTAAATAAATTTTGATGTGATTTCTTATTATAATATCTGAGTGCAGTCTTTATTAATATGTTATTAAGGAAGTGATATTGAGTAAATTTTATTTATAGATATATGGTGAACCACTGAGTCTTTTAATTGGTGCTGGTTCAGCTATTGCCGCTTCGCTAAGTATTTTCAGTTATTATGCCCGATGTAAACTTCTTGAATGTTGTGATAGTTCTTGGATACGAGGAGATTATAAAGGTTTTTTTTTTTTATATGACTAATTGTTTTTCATTTCATGGTTTGAGTTTTTTGCTGTTCAAAAGTGTTTCAGTTGATATTTTGTTTCATTTTAGTTTGTATTTTTTTTGTATAAATTTGTCAACATTATATATTCTTTCCTCGTTCACTTCACATTTTATTCATCGTGTTGATTATTTTCTTGTGTCCATAGTGATGAGTTTACACTCTTAACAGAGAGGCTATTCGCAAAAAGAACTCATATAAAATAACCTACGGTGACTTTATCTTTTCTTTTTTTGAAAATCAGCAGATAGCAACGAAATAATAATTTAGAAATTGATTTAATTGTTAAATTCAGATATATTTTAAATACAGTTAAACTCAGAGCAGTGTAAAAAAATGCTGTGAAGAGAGTAGTATTAGCTATGAAAATGTTTTCATTATTAAATAAGAGTAATGCATGAATTTAATTTAGTTTTATTTTATAGGTTTACAGCATTCTATGCATACGCGATTATATGGGCAGCATTTAGCCAAGGAAACTATAATAACAGCTGCAATTGCGCACTGGAAAAATCCGTAAGTTCGTTTTCCAGTTTATTGTAATGTATACGAATATTCACTTATTTTAAATTGAAGTTTTTTTGAAGTAAAAATTTCTTTCTAATATGATTTATAACATTTTTCTTATTGCACTTCCAGAAGTCCTAAAAAAGCTTTGGTGATGTCATTTCATGGATGGACTGGTTGTGGTAAAAATTATCTTAGCTCGATGATTATCGAGAATTTGTACAAGTTGGTTTATTATTTAGAAATTTCTTTTTATTTCGAAATTTAAACGAGTATTTTCATGATTAGTTTACTTTAACTCTTATAGGAAAGGAATGAAAAGTGATTATGTTCATGTTTATGTCTCGACGCTACATTTTTCAAACTATTTGGAAATACCACTTTATCAGGTACACTATACTTACCTTTCATTTTCCCCTTACATATGGAAATTTAGCAAATATGATTAGATATTTTAATTTGTTGCAACGTTATAGGTACAGCTACGTTCATGGATACAAGGAAATGTATCGAAATGCGAACGAAGTTTGTTCGTCTTTGATGAAGTAGACAAAATGCCTGCTAAAGTAATTGATGCCATAAAGCCTTTTATTGACCATTATGAATATTTGGAAGATGTTGATTTTCGGAAAAGTATTTTCATCTTTTTGAGGTAAGTCTTTCGGTTTGTTTTGAGTTGACTTCCATTGTTTACTTTTCTATTATTTCCATTTCCAGCATCTAGAAACATATGCTTTAGCTAAACTTTTTTTTATTTATAGCAGTAATTAATGAGTAAGGATTCAGTAAAAAAACCAATGCTAATAAAATTTCAAGATTTTCATAATCATAATGAGTTACCTTCAATTAAATTTTATAATACGCTGTTGCTTGACGATGAGAATCGATATACATAACTTTTTTCGGGAGTTGAAAGTTGTGAGGAAAGTAAGAAATAGAACATTTACTGTAGCAAAATTTCAAATTCGTGCCTTTGAATAAGATTCAGAATTTTCTATGCATCAGTATCATTTTAACATAACTTTATGTATATCAGAAATCTATGATACAAATGAACATTTGCAGTAATTCTGGAAGTAATGAAATAGCCCAGAAAGCACTTCAGCATTATGAAGATGGAAAAATAAGAGAAAAATTAACATTGAAAGAAATGGAAGACGTTGTTATGGCAAGTGCATTTAACACTGAAGGTAAGTCTTGTTTTTCATCTTATCTTACTACAGAAAACAGAAAACGTCGTTTTAAAACTTGCTAAAATGCTTAAGTACTGTTAAAGTAGTAGTAATTGGATAATTAGTTCAAGAGACAGTTGAAATTTAGATCCAGAAATTCCGAAACTTTTTAGTACTTTTTACTATTTTTACATCTCAAGGACTTTCTTTTTGTCTGAATTTTCCGTTTAGAAAATATGAAGTACATAAGTTTTAGGCAGGAATCATTTCTAATTATTACTAGTTTAATTTCTCAAATGCTTGTTGGATATAACATTGAAAAGAAGAAGTAGTTTTCAGATCAAATGAGCAACTATTGAAAGATTGATTAATTCAAAATATAAAGAGCAAAATTGATTGCATAGTTTTGAAATAGTGAGAAAAAAAAAATCCCTATTAAATTGGTAACTTCAGGCGGGCTAAAAATGAGTGAATTGATCTCAGCACATTTGATTGACCATTTTGTTCCTTTCTTACCCCTAGAAAGGAGGCATATACTGCTTTGTATTCGAGATTATATGCTTTCTCATGATTTCACGCCGACAGATGAACGTATCACTGCTATTGCCGATTCTTTGCAGGTAGTTTGCTTTTTGCTTATATTGGAGTTGAAGTAAATAGTATTGTAGAAAAAGTCGAAATCCATCTCATAATTACCGTTAATAAATGAAGTCTTCTTTTAAAATCGTCAAAAGAGATGACCTATAAGGGATTTTTTTTTCGTAATTGAGAACTGAATTCAACCTCTAAATGCTGTTTTTTCATGTTAGTATAAAATATCGAAAACATTTTAACTGTCAGGATGGATTAAATTTGAATTTTCCCAACTTATCGGTTTATCTTTTTTTCCAGTATTTTCCTAAAACAAATCCGATCTATTCTTCATCTGGTTGCAAACGGGTTGCTCAGAAGACTGAACTGTTCATATCTGCAGAGCGTGAAAAAGAGCGCCAGCGTTTTGAAAATTTTCAAGATGATGATATGTTATAGGCATCTGCTTGCTCTTGTCTTTTCCATGCTTTAATTAAATTCACTTCCAGACTATATTTTATGCACATGCATCCTTTCTCAACTCAAAATTTCTACAATCAAATTTATGGCAGTTTTAGGATAAATTCATCAAATATCGCAAGTTTTAATGCATTGAGTGTTGAAGATACTTATAGTATTATCTTAAATTTTTAATTATCAGTCTCTGGAAGGGAAACAGAGATTTTTAAATTAGCAGTACTGGTAGCGTATAAATTAAAGCAGTATGTATTGACTCCCTACATTTTTAGTTACTAGCATATTCCAAGTTTAATAAAATCAGCCAACATGCCAGAGACTATTTTCGTGGCTATAATAAACAGATAACAATACGTCCAATTTTTAAAATATAGTACATTTTATGTTTCTTTGTCGTCGAACATAACAATGATGACATTTTATGTTGAATATAACATTTTATATTTTATAACTTTTTGTATTTATTTTCATAGTCAAATAAAACACATGTGAGTGTCATAGAGTTTTATAAATTAATTTGCACCATCATAGAATTTTGTAAATTAATTCACTACCAACAGAAAAAAAAAATGCAAGTATTTCAAATCAATAATGGAATAAAAACCCGTTGAAAAAGACAAGAGTATTTGCCAAAACGGCTCACAAGCTATTTACAAATGAGATTCTGTCATACAAATAGAAATCTACTAAGGGTAGGTAAAGAGGACTGAATTATCAAACTGTTAAAAGTGTGCGTATCATTTTAAGGTTAAGTAAACTCTACTAGTCATTCTGTTAGGGTTAACTTAGAAACTTGGAAAAGTGATGGGAGAGATGGGGATTTGAACTGTTATTCCTCTAGTATTATCTGCTTCTATTGGTCATTTTAATACTGTTTAACAAATTTCATTCATTAGGCGGAGGTATCCCACCAGTACTCTCCTATAAGCATAAAATTTGCCACGAATTTCAATAATTTTAAAAGTCTAAATATTTAGGCTATGAAATAGGTGTAGCATGTGCAGCAAGTGCCCGAATTGCCCGTAATCGTTCAACAACGAGTCCAATGTAGGGTGGCCCTTTTTCCTCCTCTTCACGTCTCCAAACATTCACTGATAGTTGTGCCCGTAAGATTAGCTTCCGTATAAGAACAGCAGCCTGTTGATCCGGTAAAAAAGCGCGTGAGATTGCCAACCATAATGCAATTTCTTTACGCGCATGGACAGTTACCAACAAATGCTCATTATCTTGTGGTACTACCTACGAATACAAGTTATAGCACTAAGATTTGCTTAACGCCAGGTATAATTTTCTATTTCTCAAGTATTTTAAAGTTTTACTTAAAATCCAGAACCTTCTTCTTTTCGTTTTCTTTTAAAAAAGTACGAACAAAAGTAAAACGAAATTCAATTACCTCCAAAGCGACATGTGCAAATTTTCCACTAATTGTTCCAAGGACATAGGGCGAGCTACTGTCGTTGAAGACGACCGAAACAAAATCATTTCCAATAAACTTTTTCTTGCAGTTGCAAAGCGGGTCAATTTCGCTTTTTGGCATTAGAGTTGCTAAAGTAAATCATTATTTTAGATGTGATCCAAAAATTTGAGCAAACTTCATGATATTCTCCTATATGTTCGACATTTTAAATTTCATTTTTTACAGTGTATATGACAAATAACTCATTTAATACGAAATCCACCTTATGAATTTAACTATAACACTTTAACTATAACATACCCACATGGAAAACGGTTTTCGAAATCTCATCCGTATATACGTATGTAAATGTCCCACAGAAACCATCTGCAAGACCACCTGGACAATCTTCCAGAGATATTGGTTCGCCTAGAAGCCTAAAATTCCAAAATACTACAATTTGCTTGAATATTCAATATTTCAATCACGAATGTTAAGCAAAAGATACCTTAAAAAACTAGAGTAACGCGCCGAACCATAAACATTCCCCAAAATTTCGGATTCCTTAGTCTGCCCATGGGCTACGTAGACAACACCAACGGTGTGCAATTCAAGTGATGATATCCGATCAATATTGCGCAAAGATCTCAATCTATAAAAAATCTTCTATAAACATATAATTGTAGTATTATCGAAGGTTTTCTGGTTTTTCGAAGGAAGCTGCGAAATCTTGAAAACAATGAGGTCATACGTTTTGTTCTTATCACGAACTGATATCTGAACAGCTTTGTTATCATCAACGAGAAGTTTTAAAATCGATAATCCCTCGTCAATACCATAAAAATTGTCTGCTAAAATATACATTACAGATTAATATTGCATGAATTTATTTTCATTTCTACAATCATTTAGCAACACAAAATCAATGAACCTCAATAAAAGAATTAAAAAAATGATAGTCTCATGATACGATATATTTTTGGTCTAAACTACTCAATCAGTTTGGCCTTTTCAAAAACGCTATTTGCATTAAAAATTACGAAAAGTAATATGCTACTTGATTGTATGTATTAGTTCTTGAGGCACAAAGATCAAGATGAACAAAATTTCATTATCATTTCATTTTTTTTTATTCGTATAAAATTGATATTGAATAAATATTCCAAAAACAACCTGCTCCAAAATCATCAGGAAAATCTTTTAGTGATCGCATATACCATGAATATTTACCAAGTATATGCCGTACAACAACCTGAATCCACGTCACCACCGGAACACGAACTTTTTTCGATTCATATTTCGCCACTGTGCATAAGTCATCCAGAGTTGGACGGTAAGGAGCTACATATTTCCTTGAAAATAAACATATACCCTTATCTTGATTTATAGTTTATAAATAACAAAAAATTAAGAATAGTACTCGTTTGGGCGATGGATTGCTGACTGATGACGCCGTCTCCTGTCAAAACTTGATATCTCTCTATCTGGTATTTCCGTTGATGGGTTTTCTTCACCACTATCTAAAAATCAATCTTCATCTATTCAAGAATTATCTAATAACCTCCTCAAACAAAATAAATTAAAGGTATTGTAGAAAAATTGCATTATTATAATGACAAGCTCTTGGGAATTCTAAAAAAGCATGACAAAATAAGTGCTTTACTGAGATCTTTTCTGTTCTAATAAACCTAAACAACAAGCAGTTATTTACCCAATTCGAACATCTTACTTGTCCCACTTGATAGAGTTTCAGTAAAACTGGTAACAGAAATAACTACATCATTAATAACCCAATGGTTTGACCAGCGCTCCACTAGTTTTGTATTTGGCATCGATTGAGTGGGCGCTACGTCACTAATTTTGCTGTGTTTCATGAATGTTTTCAGTGCTTTAATTGTTTCTTCAGCCAACTATAACATTAACAGAAACTTAAAAAAAGGATAAATTAACATAATTCATGTGGCCCACATTTCCAGGCATTTTCAAATTGTTCAATATTTAGATTCTTGAAATGGTTCCATAACTGTAAAAGGAAAACAGTAATCGAACATTGAAAAACAAACCTCATCTCTCATATTAGTATCCTCATTTATAATCATGTCTTTCCGATTAGCTGAACCAAAGGAAAAGGCAGCAGTGGTTGGTGTGCCAGAATCAGACGATTGCCGTTCATCTGAATGCTCTTTGGCATTTATGACGTTCGGTAGACAAGTTTTTGCTTCTTCTTCAATCTACAAAACACTTCAAGGTTAATAAGAATGTGAAAGTAAAAATTTGGTTAATTTTTTCTGGTTATATCTTAGAAAAACTTTCTTATACCTTATTTATAATATAGTTGCATATCGTTGGTTTTACTGCATCTGACATTTTTGTATACCATCTCATTAGTGTACGAAACGCAGCAGCAACAATAAATGTGTTATATCGATGAACGTTTGTATACGATGCCAGTATATCAATAACAAATTTGAAATGCTTGATCTGCAGTTTAAATTGATTATCAAAATGAGTGAAAATATTCTGCTTTTCGTTAATAGTTATATAAGTTTCTATACTGCTTTTTCCAACTGCACAAGTTTAACAATCCAATTGCTGAACAAAAAAATCTAAAAAAATACAAAAAATATTTCACAGATATATTTAAACGTTATGAAATACGAAATGAGGCTTTTTTTTTTTCAATATAAACTTTTTAATATAAATATTCATCAAAGTAAAATGTCTTCCTAGTACCTAATTATATTTTTTACAATGTAAAGTTAGCAGAAAAGACAAAATTAGGAAAAACATCCAAAAACAACGAAAGTGGAATATAAAAGAAAAACAAAAATAAGTCTACAATTAACAAAACCTCAAAAAATTGATAAAACTCTGGCACTGAGGAACAGTCCGAAGCTAATTCGATAATAGGGATAGCAAGAACTGCACTTGGATGAAGACTTGCCAAATGGGATATTAACTGTCGGGCTAATGGTGCCATACAATCAGGCAGCACCTGCACTGCTAGGTCACAGGCCATTATTGCCTGAAAAATGTTTTTTAATATTCTTTATAACTCCAGAAGAACATACGATTATCTCCATGTAATTTTGGCTGCTGAAAAAAATTAAGATTCATTTGAAGAAATGAACTAAATAAACAATGAGAAATAATTCATCCATAAGGTACAAAAAATACCCTCAACATCACAATACCTGCTGACATCCGCTTGGAAGAGAAGGAACGCAATCAACCATAATTTTACAAATACTTTCATCATGATAATAATTAATTAGACGACTAAAAATAGGACAAATATATTTCGGTAGGTCAACTTCGCCCTTATGTGATGGATTTATAGTTAAATCGGCATCAGAAAGCAAAGTGTTACGCCTGCAACAAGGATGAAAGTATTCATAACACCACTAAGATAACCTTCAATTTACAAAGGATAAGAATGCGAATTATTTGTTCTAAAACTCGTTAGAATCAAGCAATACTCTTGTCTTTCATATATCTATTTAAAATAGCAGCGACTTTTCGGCAACCCTTTTTATATCAAAAAAAAAAAAAGAAAAAAACACAGAAAATGACAAAATACAAAAAAGAATTCAGATCGGGCTTGATAAATTACAAAACAAACTTGTGATATAATGCAATTATAGCGTTTTTAAGTTTTTCTATGCGTTCAGTACCCGCTGTAAAAATCAAATCTCGCACTTCTACTATTCGACACAACCGTTGCAAAATTATTTTCATAACCGGGAACCTGAAATAATATTTTAAGAACACTGGAAAAAAGTTTTAAGCAACTGCACAAATGTTATTTACTGTCTTCGAAATCATATATGATACGATTACCAGCTTAGATTGTATAAACAGTTTATTTGTCACGGTAAGCAACCCAAATAACCTATATCTATATGAGTAAACAACCCGGTTTTAAAAACATTCATGATGTTAGTTATTCAATGAAATGTTCAATGAATGATTGAGATTTTATTAAAATAAAGTCAGAAATTACCAGAGCTCCTCTTCAATAGCTCTTGTCACCACTACGCATATTTCGCTCCACTTAAAATTTCCATTAGTATCACCTCCAGCACGACATATTCGTACATTAGTTACGTCATCAAACTCACCAATACAAACTGCAGCAAAGTATTTGATGAACACAAACGGATTAGCTTTGAAGATTTTAAACACTACAATTAAATGTAAAGAACTGTAACTTGCGTTCAAGAAATAATCAAGAGTACCTTCTGTCGACAACTGCAGCACAATTAAGCATGTTTCCGTAATTCATTATTTGTCCCTTTGTAAAATTTAAAAAAAAAAAAAAACTGATAAGAAAATGATATACACACCCATTTGCTCTGAAGGTGGATTACAAACAAGAGTCAATAATGCGGAAAATATGCGCTCCCGTATTTCGCAACCAATTTCGCGAACAAGTCCATGTTGATAGTGGGAATGAAGATGTTCACAAAGTATATGTATGATATAATGAAGATGAGAGCTTCGCAAATCAGAAAAACGTTCAGCTAAAACTTGGCATACATCCCCCGTCAATATTTCCATATTTTCAAAAACTTCTGAAATGGACTGTGTAAATGGTATATGATGAAATTTCCTCAAAATTTTACCTCTGAAAAAATCTCAAAGTAACAGACAAAATACTCTTCACCGTTTCATTTGCATGAACTTAAAAATGTTAGAGTCCTAATTAGTCTTGCTTGAAATTTGAGCTAATTAGCCTTGAAATCATAGACCTGCAGTGTCGAGATCAAGTGCAAGAAATGAATTGGCTATCTCCATTACCATTAAAAACAGGTCATCATCTTCGGATTCACGTAAAGATACCGTTTTTGCAACATCAAATAAAACATTTAACATTTGATACTAAAATTTAAAATAAATTTTTCCAAAACTTGAGAATACATATAGACAATCATTTCTGAATCTTTTGAGTGTTATATTCTAACCAAATAGCATACGCTTTGTCTGGAGAGCAACTGATCAAATAAATTCTTAGATATGAAATATTTTAGATCTTGATATACAGCTTATTTAAATTCCTACAGCTAATTGTTTTAAAATTTAGTGGGACAAATTATTTACTGGATAAAATATTAATAAACAAACCTGAATTTTGGCATTATTTTCACGAATACAACCTCTAAGTATAGGACAAACTAAATCTGTAACAACTGCTCTCTCATGTAGCCAGTGGTACTTCATATAAACAGTGTGCAGGACGCTAACAGCTTTCTCCCTTAAATTATCAACCAGTAACTATAAGTAACTCAATAATGACAGGATTCATACATTAAAAATCTTCAAAGGCTCTGCCGAAACATAAAGTCATGAAATTAAAGCTACTAACGAACCTAACTGCAGAAGGGTAGTTGTCTTGAAGATGCTTTTGGACAAGTTGTTGAAGAGTGTGAAGCCAATTTGATATAAAGGGATCCAAACACTTCAAAATGCAAACAATTAAAAAGATTTATTGTAGAGTTCATTTAGTTACAATGAGGAAATGACCACCTTAGATTGTATAACAGTTAATTAACTACAATATAACATTCGATCATACTATTAACTGTCCTATAAAAAATGTCGAAATTCAAGAAAAAAAAAAAACTTACAGCTACACGGTAATCAAATAATGCTATGATGCTTGTAACAGGACGTTCATCGATATAACTTTCTATCAGTGAATACAGCGCTTCGGAGGAGCCACCATAGTTACCATCATGATATAAATTCTCAATAATGCTCAGTAAATGATGAATACGTGATCGCTGCTCTCTAACTTTTCCTTTCCATGATATCTATTAAACAATTTAAAAATATCTAATTTTTGCTTTGGACTAAACTTGATTTCATTTTTCACTAACTTTTTTCATTATTCACTCACAATCGAAACTTCGATTTTCTGTTCTATTAATAAAAATTGTCATATAAAACCGTCAAAATAAAAAAGAAAAAACTAGATAATTTTTAAGTAGCTGACAGAAATTTCAGCGAAATATGCAAACCACTAAAACTGGAACACAATGATAAATACCTGTTCACAAAGCTTTAAAGCCTGTTTAAGGAGTTGCAAGATACAGTGCCAACTCAGCTGCTGTAGATTTTTTCCACTGGCATTCAGTAACCGTCGGATGGCAATCAACACTTCATTCACAACTTCAGGACCTGCTTCCATTGCTGGCAACATATTTGGAAGAGCAACACTTGGATGACAGCGTAAATTACCAATATTCTGTTAAATAAACCAAATGCTTTCAAATTCACTCACTATTTCAGATCACAGAAAATGTTGCCTTGCAAATATTACTCCTTATACGATTTAAATTGCTTTACTTTCTCTTCATATCTGTTACTTATCAGAATTGTAGCTATGAATAAGAGAAACATTCCGAAATGTACCATATTCTCATTAAATAAAAATCTTGAACACTGCCAGCCAATCTATTAATACTGAAAGAAAGAGAAGAAAAATCTTGTTATTTAATCTGTTATAAACAAAATTATATTACATAAATGATAAACGGAAAAGGAAGCTTACTTGCTGACTCCAGAGAGCGGTATGTATACAGTATATAGCACCTACAAGAACCTGTGTTTTCGGACAATTGACGCTATCTTTTAATAAATCAAGCATTAGCTTTATAACATTATGACCATAATGAGATCCCAATAAACCTCTCATTACGTTCCATGCAGTGGAACCCCATTTCTGTTCATTCATTACCGAACACAATGTTGTTATTAATATCAGCAACTTCGTATCTGGGATGCGACTGTAAATAATAAATTATATTACAACATTTGTAACTAAGTGGATGGTAATTTTAAATAAAACATCTGCTAAGTATATTAGCTGACAATTTTGACCAATAATACCGTATTTCTATAAACCGTTTTTTTTTTTTTTTTTTGTACTAATAGCAGATTAATAGAAAACCAGCAAAAAATGGATTGAAAAAAGAAATGGAAAAAATAGCCATACCCATATTTTAAAATAATTCCTAGTAATAATAAACATTCGTATGTCAAATGATCTGCCTTACGACATATTCTTAAGCAAATATTATGAACAATTTCATCAATCTCCTTATTTGTAATAAAACCAGCATTTGTTCTGGAAATAAAAAAAAATCACTAATAGTAAGCGGCACGTAATTAGAAGTTTTAAAAGCAACCAGCAAAAGATAAGTTTGAATTCTTCTCTTTAAATTTCTTAAAACACGAGCTTATTTGAAAAATATATACTTCAGAAGTAAAACTCCGTTCAAATTGCAACAAAAGTGAAAAAATTATAAAGACATGTTTTTATGAATCCTATTGTTCCAAAACAGAAATTTTATGCAATCATGTCAGCCGAACTTTATGGCTTGCTGTGTGAGTTGAAGTACTCGGATAGCATGTCGATGATCCACCTTATTTAGATCTAGCACTTCTCGTAGCCAATTAAGCTGAAGGCTCATGAAGTCGTATTCAAAACCTGCTACTTTATCGCCATTCACTGACAGAGCTATGAACCACTCCAAAGATAAATCACTGAGACCCATTGAACGGATTAACTAAAAAATTTTTAATGAATCCTTTAGAAGTGTCCATAAAATTCGTATATCAACATAATGTTAAGTTTGTTTATATATTACTAAAAAAGCACAAAATTTAAGTGAAGTGAAATCACCCACGGAAAAAAATGTGTCGCGCATTGCCAAACCGAGTTGATCCAGTTGATATTCAGTGAGGGTAATAAATGTTTTTAAGAACGAATCCCTTGCTTCATCCACTTCGTATAGATCTTTGGTCTCATGATATAGAGCTTCAACGGTGCTTATTTGTAGTCGTCTGCCTCTAACGATCTAGTAAGTTCTATGATAAAGCTTTAAGCAATTTTTCCCTTTTCCTAAACATTTCAAAGTCATGGATTTTGCTACAAAATTTGGAGGTAAAAAAACTTTAAAAATTCTTAAACTCTTAAGTCAGCTACTTATAACTAGAAAGCTTAGAATTTTGCAAGGCAGCAGTAATTGAAGAACTTGAGATTTAATTTAAATGAGCCTAATTTAAATCTATCTTATCCCTCTTTAAACAACTATTCAGATAAGCTGACTGATAATTAAGTAAATTGTACCGACTCTAATTGCTCCATTGCCTTCATCCGAGTAGACAACGAACTACCACATCCTAATTCAAACCATGCTGCTTGACTAATCGAACCTTCACTGAAATTGCAGATATGAAATATAAAATAATCGGATGATTTCTTCATAACAATCAAAACCCACCTGAACAAAGTTAATATAAAATTCTTAGATATTAGTGTTATCTTATTCGTGGGAGTGATCAGAAAAGAGAATTAAATGTTCACAATTCTAAACAAATAACAGTGCAATAACCTGTTAAGGAAATGTTGAATATCATCGTTGTCTTTCCGACTGAATACTGCTGAAAGGAAGCTTCGCCTCGATAACGGCATGCCTACCGGAGTCGGAATCGCGAACGCATGCGTACCTCTCAAATCCTTATTGTTAAATTCATCAATAAAAAAGATAATGTTGTCTCGCAGTGCTATCATTAATCTTTCCCATCTTATCAAATATTCAGTAGTCTACCTAGAAGTAGCACATAATGCTAAGACCAGAATTTCTCTTAGGTTTGCTGAAGAGGTTAAAATATAAATGAATACCACTTGGTGGCAAATTCAGCGTTTGCATGCACCGTCCGACTCGTTCCTATGATTTTTACAACCACTATAGTTCAGACATGAGTTCGTCTATAATATCTTTGAAAACAAAATATAAAGGAACATATCAGCAGTGAGTAAATAGTGAACAAAGATAGGAAAAAGAAGGTAATGAAAAAAACGAAGATTTCTCAATTAGTAAACGTAACTGACTGCTTCAACGTAATTGACCACTTAAACGTAACTAACTGCTCAAACGTAATTGACCGCTTAAACGTAACTGACTGCTCAAATGTAATTAACTTAAATGTCACTGATTGCTCAAACGTGATTAACCACTTAAACGTAACTGATTGCTCAAACGTAACTGACCACTTAACATCTCTGACTACTCAAACGTAACTGACCATTTAAACGCAACTGACCGTCCAAACGTAATTAACCACTCAAGCGTAACTGACTACTTTCGAGTGCTCCTTTGTGAAACTAACGTGAAATGCGCTGTGAAATCACTGATCTCACTCTGCATTTTTCTCTTTTTAAAGCTGTCATAGTTATTCCTTGTCAAGCAATTTAAGGTTTAAAAAGATAAGTAAGCATTTTACTTTTATTTTCCAAGAGAATATTTCAAGTTAATAAAATGAGTAACTACCTACGAATAGTACTATGATTAACGAAAAAGTAATTTCTATTATTGGAAAAATATTTCAGCAACAAAAGTAATAACAATTTTTCTTTTTGTTTGAAAGTAATAATTTTTTCTTTTTTTCTTTTTTTTTTTAAAAAGTAATAATAATTTCTTTTGATATTTCTTGAGGATTTACCCATCTCATTTTGTCTCTACTATTATCTTAAAGCTTAACATCAATTAGTACAAAATTTAATAAATTAGAATTTAATAACATGAGAAGAGAACTTATTTTTAATTGATAAATAACACAAGAAGAGTAAAGGCTATTCCAAAAAGCTAGTTGTATTTCATACTAAAATTATAATCTATTAATGAATTTTAATTTTGAAATTTTTCTTTTGCTTAGACTATGATACACAAAACAAATTTATAGATTGATTGAGGTAACAGAAAGATTTATTAATTTTTCTCAAAAAAAAAAAAAAAAGGAAAGAAAAGAAAAATCTTTAGTCTACAAATTCTTATATTCTTTAATACAGAATTAGTTCGATTATTTTCACAGACACAAAAAACTGATTGCATTTATCGATTTTGCCAACAACTAAGTTTAGTAATTGTAAATTATAAAAATGATAAAAAGCTGAGGAAAGATTAAAGTTTTTTCTTTTTTTCTCCATTTATTCACATATTTCTAACTTTTTAAAATCTTCAATTTCAATTAGTTTAATAGTCGTTTGTAATTTTCAACTGTAATTGTTCGCATAAGAATAATGAAGTAGCGTAGCTAACATTTGCAGCTGACTCTTATAAGATCATTTAATCACTCAGATAACATCTTTTAAATTATTGCAAATTTTTAAAGTTTTAAGTTTGAAGTTTAAATAAATCTTATAGTTTCAGTTTATGAAATTTTAGCGCATTTTTTTTTTTTTTTTGTTCTCGATTGCATGGAATTTTTTTGATAGCATTCATTTGGAAGATGAAATTAAATTAAATTTTGCATCGTTTTAGTTTGATGTTGTAGTAATCATTTCTGCCACATATTAACTAATTCATAAATCATTTTGTTGATAAGAGAAAGAAATGAAGTTCGAGATCTGAAGACAACAGAATACATATCATTGAGCAGTAGCAGTAGCAGTAACAGCAGCAGTAGCACTGATTTCTTCATCCTTCCTTTGTTCAGCTTTACCTCATTTCTTATCACTTCTTATCACTGCGCTTTCTCTAAGCAATTCGCTTAAAGTGATAAGTGAAAAGTTGCTTCCACCAAAGTTTATCACTCATTTCCTCTGTTTTATCTTTGCTATTTGATATTCAAAGTAATCACTCTGTCATTAATGGTTCCTTAATAATAGTTATTAAAAAATGCGGAAATACGATGAATTGTTGTTGTTTAAATTAGTTAACCTTTAATCAAAACACATATGTCAATCTAAACAATGTTGTTTGTTTGTTTATTTTTTTGTCCCTTAGCATTTCCTAAATTACTAACATTAATAGTTTATTTGATTTGTGTAACAATTTTATTCTTATATCAAACTGTTTATAAATCGAAATTTCTCCCACACTAATACGCATCATATAGAGGCGCAAAAGTACCGAAAAGTAAATATTGAATAATTACAAAAAGTTATATTATCTAACAAGGCGAAATGAATGAAAGTTAATTTTAATAATAGCATCAGGCATTTATTTTATCAGATTTATCATTTTGGAAAAATTATTTGTTACAATTTAAAATTGTTGCATAGTATTAATGCATTTTCTTCTTTCTTTTAAGATAATTAAACCATGCAAATATTATCAATATCTGTTGATTTCTTAGTTTGTTTATCACTTTATCACTTTGATCTTTTAAAAAAAAAATAATAATAATGATAATTCATGAAAGATCATTACAACATCTATAGATGCACAAATAGCAGTAGTAGTAGTAGTAAAATTGTAATAATAAAGAATAGCTGCGATAATTATTCGAACAGGTGTCTCTCTTAGAGTGCTGTTGTATTTATTATGACCCACATCTTCAAATATTCATCCTATACTTTGTTTTTTTTTTTTTTCATTCATTTTCAATTTCTTTTTTTTTCTTTTAAACTTTTTTCAAATTACAAATTATTTTAACTCAAATTGCATTCCAAGCTTATCGATATCAATTAAAAAATATCTCTTATATTAGTCTAAAATATTCATAAAATTAATTTCCATAAAAGATAATTTCATTTGTTTCATTTTTTTAATCACAAATTGTTCATTTTTCTTTTTCAATTATCTCTTCTTTTTGCTAAATTTCTCTTCTTTCTTCATTTCAAATAACTAGAAAAATGAAATGAAAATTTGAAAGATCGCTGCTAAGCAAGCCATTTTGAAGTGCCGACAATGTTTACTCACATCAGAAACAAACATATTTAATTTAGCTAATCAAAAAAAAAAAATGCTTTTATTTGCTGCTTGCTTTTTTACTTTCTCTCTTATCACTTATCATTTTACCTTTTTGTCCTATTAGTTCATTTCAATAAAACAACAACAGATGTTATTTTATTGCACTTCATATGAAACATTTATTCATTCAATCGGTGTCTTATAAATACAAATATCACAAACTAGTTAAGCTTTTGCCGCATTGAATTATTTTTTATAAAAAGATTTTGGTTATTTCTATTTTTTTTTTTTTTGATTTTCCACTCTCTCTAATTTTCTTTTTCTTTTGTATCTTTTAAACTTAAAAAAAGATTTTTTTTATTTTGCTTATAACACCAACATTTTTAATTCAAGCTTAAAATTCTGCTAACTTCTTTGTTTTTGAATTTTATTGATAAAAATATTTTTCGAAATGTGATATCATCATATGTATTTAAAATTTACATTAATAACAAATCTTTTTTCTTTTTTTGCTGCTGTCAAATAATGCAAAAGATGAATGTAAAATTTTCAAAGCAATCTTATAGATTCGATTATATCAAATTTTTTTGTTTGTTTGTTTGTTTGTTTTTTTTTTTTTTGAATATATTTTTATTATTTAGATGACTAATTAAGATACAGTTAAAATTTTAAACAAAATGAGTAACACGGAAGATGGAAAAGATGAGGAAATTGAACAATTGGAAAATAAGATTGATTGGGAATCATTGCTGAATGTAGCAAATGATCCAGATTTTAACGAATTACTTCAATCACCGATCGATGATGCAATCAATATTCTAAAGTGTTACAACTTTCTTTTTTTTCGTAATTCAACACCTAACGTTTTATTTTACATCACACATAAACAAAATTTATTAAAATTTTTAATTCCTTTTAGCATAAATATTTGATCAACGATTTAAATTCTCAATTATTTTGAAATTCTATTCCTTTCCATTTCATCCTCATTTTTGCTAGCAATTAAATAAATGATTGAAATTTAAATATTAAATAAATAAAAAATAAATGATAAATGAACGTTGCCTCTTCTTTTTTTTGTTTCTTAATTTTTCTGAAGTTTAATCCGTTTTAAATCTTTTTTCATTGATCAAAAAACAAATGAACAAAAATGTTGCACAAATTATCCAAACAATTTCATGAAGTATAAAAATTTTAATTAGAATTTGCATTATAATCAAATTTAAGAACAGGGCGAGAAATTCAGAAATTGTCAATAATTCGAACATTGAACGATTTATTAGAAACTGATGGAGATCAAGTGGTCGAGAAAGTTATGCCAGCCATTCAGGTTGGCTTCAATGTTCATTGTGTTCTAAAAATTAATAATTATCCTTTTAAATTTGTACTTTCATATATTAACTATCATCTATTCAAAGCTACATTTGATATCGAAAATTCTAAAGTATTATCTTTTATGCAATATCATCAAATTTATGCTTTTGATAATATATCATATTTTAAATTCAAAATTTAAAACTTGAAAAAATCATCAAAAGTTGATCGTTTGTTGAGGAAGTAGAAATAACAGAATTATAAAGATTCCATTAGTATCTAGAAAAAAGGATCTTTTTAGAAAATTATATAGAATAAACCCTTAAAATCTCAATAATCTCTGGAACGGAAAGAAATTGAATGTTAATAGTTTAAAAAAAAAAAAAGTGGTGAATATTTAATTTTTCAAATTTGTAGTAATTTATGATATTTATATAGGAAATGTTGGTTGAGGAATGTTCAAATTTGGATGTACAGTGTGAAGCAGCTGTTACCTACAAAAACATTTATCGAAATAGCAAACTTACCGCTAATGTTCCGTAAACTTTTTTTTTGAATTCGATTATATCCAAAAATTAAAAAAAAAAATCACTTATTTTTTTTAAAAATTACTAAAAAAAAAAAAAAAAAATAATAATGGTTTTAATGCCACCATTTAAATAGAATATAACCTTATTTTTTTTTGAAGAAAAAATAAACTGCGCAATATAACAAAGAAGTAAATTCAGCAGAGGTAAAATTTCAGAGGTATTAGTGATGTAATTCTCAATGACATATTGCAGAATGCAGCACAACAAAAGGATAATTGCAAGTTTTACTTATTTATGTTAAAAAAAAAAAAAATGAAAGATATTATGAGTTTAGTCATATTTATTAGTCATATTTAATTCTTTATTCCTATTCCTTCATGTAATCTCATTGCAAAATAATCGAATTAAATAATTATTTCATATCATATTTTATAAAATATTTTTTAAAATTTTAAAATTTTCTTCCTTATCACTTTGTTCACAAAAACAACAATTAACTTATTGGTAGTAAAGGAAATTTGAAATAGGTCAGTAAATAGTTCATCATATCATCCAAATCTTTTTAATATATTAAATTTAATTTCCACAAATAATTTTCAATGTATTAAATTGAATTTAGAACGATAGTTTAATTTTTGTTGTTCAGTAACAGCTGCAGCATGGTTAGAAACGCTTGTTGAAGTGATCGATCAGACACCTGTATCACAACTCAAACAGCTTTTAAGTTCTTTATTAATTTTTTTTTTTTTTTTTTAAATAAATCTTAACAATTTTATACCATTCTTCATTCTGATGCTTTTATCTGTAATTAAATTCGTTTTTTTTTTTTTTTTTTTTGCTTATGCTATTAATCAATGATAATGATAAAGATAATAGCAGTAATGTTAGTATTGAAAATATTGAAGAATGAATAAAATGAATTTTGAAATCTAAAATAAAAATCTGAATTAGGGCTGCGTAAACTCTGTTACACAGTAACAATAATAATTACACATAAAGGATGAAAAAAAGAGAATGATAATTAGTCATTTGATTAAAATTAAAATGAATTGTTTTTGTTTTTTTTTTTTTATAAATTCAACTACCATTAAAAAAAAATTTTTTTTAATTAATTATAATATTTTAATTTTAATTATAGGTTGTACCATTGACTATTTCACAAGCTGAAACATCACAACGAGCACAGCGACGTGTATTAGCAACAAAATTAGTCGATAAATTGTGCAGAAATTTAGAATCTTTTGAGTGGGTCCTTTTTTTTTTTTTGTTTCTTTTTTTTCTTCCTTTTTTGTACTTTTGTACTTTAGTATGTGTGTGTAAAAAACTTCATCGAATGAGTTGAATTTTTTATTAATGTGAAATTTAAAATGTCAATTAGTTATTTAATGAGCTCAATTAAATGTAAATTATAATTGATATGCATTATTCATCCCTAACTATTCAATAAGAAATAAAAATGAAAACAAATTATTTTTATTGTTGTTTTTTTTTAAATAAATTTTTCATTCGTTTATTGAAAAATTGTGACAAATGATTTTTTTCTTGTTTCATTTCTAAAATTTCTAATTTTCTTTTCTCAATAAAGAACGATTCTTTCTTTCTTTCTTTTTTTTTTTTTTTTTTTTGTTTTTTGAAGATATATTGTAGAGAGAAAAATAAAAATTATTTTATATTACTAATTTATTTAATTTTATTTGTTTATGAATATGATATTTTTTACAGTATTCGACGTGATATTATACCTTGTGTACAAATGCTTTGTAATGATCCAAATTCAAATGTGCGAAGCTCTATGGCTCAACATCTGGCGGTTGTCGCCGAATCATTAAGGTATTCTTCTTCTAATCGAATACGGGAATTTGCTTCTTTTTTTAAAACTGTATTTTATTTCAAAATGATTAAATGAAATAATATGTAAATTACTCATAAAAATATTGTAAATTCTATTGGTACCTTTAAGGTACAATCTGCCCTTTGAGGAAGCGCAGATGTACATACAAAGTGATAGGTAAAATTAAACGATGAATTATTTAAGAAATCCAAGTGATTGTGGTTCAGCGTTAGTACCGTGTTTGGTGCAGTTGTGCAAAGACACTGAAATTGGAACACGTGAGGCGGCATTGAACACCATTGCGCTCTGTATACCATTCCTATCAAAAGGTTAATTTCTTCTCTCTTTCATTGCATTATCTTACTACTCGAATAATGTTTATAATAATTCAAATCAAATTTAAAATTAACAAAAATTTTTTTTTTTCAAATTTAAAAAAAGAAAAAAATAACATTTATTAAGAAGAAATCCTAATAAAGATCTTTTTTTCTTGTTCAGAGGTCTTAAAAAGGTTTTTTAATTTTTTAAAAATTATTTAAATTTAATTTATATCTAATCTAATATTTAATCTCGGAAAGCGGATATTATTTAATCATTCTCAGCAGAATTGTAGGAAATGAACTTACTTTGAATTCATCAAATTAGACTTACTTATTTAATTAGTGTACTAAATCTCACTGATTTATAGAACAACGCAAATGTTCGATTATTCCACTTTTGAAACGTTCCACCGAGCAAGCAATAAGCACTCAAGATGAAACACTCAATGTGATAGCTAAAAATCTTGGCCAATGGATAGATTTACTACAGGTATTTATATATGAAAGAGAAGTGATAATTTAAGTAAAGATATTTCTTTATTTTCCACTTAACAAAATATAGCACAAAAGTTATTTGTAGAGAAAATAAGTTGTGTTCAAATTTAAAAAAAAAAAATAAATAAATAAATAAACACTTAGATCCTATGGAAGATTTAGATTCTTAGGAAGATCTTTTTTTTTCCTTTTTCAGAAGTCTTAAAACGAACGCTTTAGTTTTAAATTCTAGAAAGTTTTTTCAGAATGAATTGACAATACGAGACTATAAGTGGTTCTTGGATATCTATGTTCAAATTGCTAACCTACCAGAATGTCCTCCATCCAGTGATAATGATATTAGCGCTCGATCGAATATTCAAACATCTGTGAGACGAATGTGTGCTTATAATTTCCCTGTATGTGTGTCATCTTTTAAATTGTAATATTTTAAAAACTCTGAAATATTTGCTTCCACTTTCTGCGAAGATTTGAGAATGACGGATCACTGTTATTTCCTCAATTCGTTTAACTTTTATATTGTCAACTGCGCTTATTTAAGCGCAGTTAGCATTTGATAGTTTCGGAAGTTAGAAGACTGATCCTTACGAAAGATAGAAAAAGAAACTATTAAGATTCTTTATCTTTTCCTTTTTTTTTTTTTTTTTTTTTTCAATTTGTATACCAATCTCAAACTTTATAGTGTATGGTATTGAAATATGGTGCAGATTTCTTCAAAGATCGTTTGTTACCAATTTTGGAAGGTTTTTGCTGTGATCCAGACGATGATATTCGATGTGCAACAGCTGCAGGATTTCATGAGGTTTAACTTTAACCTTGTTTAATTTGAAGAGAAAAAAACTTTTATTCATTTGATGCAATCTATGATTTGATTAATTTTAAAAAAGAAAATTGAGACAATTCCTGTATCAATTATTCACTAATTTCAGATTGTAAAATTGATGCCAAATGAACCATCTCTTCTACCACCATTTTTCGAGTTAATTCGTGGAAGTCCTGCCGAAGTTGTTGGGCATTTGATGGGTAGCCTTGATCGAATTCTTCCCTCACTTTACAAATGTGTTTCTGAGCAAAATAATTGTGTAGGAATTTCCACGATACCTCTTTATGATCAACTCGAAAACTCCCACTAATTTTTATTTCACTTGAAAGCTTTCAACAATTAATAAAATTATATTTTTGGATTAATTAATATTTAAGTAACATGGATTCCAACATTAGTCTCAATTTCAATTTGGAGAAAATATACCTCCGACATTTAGAGATGTATAAAAAACATAATATCAATTCCTTTTCACTTAATTTCAGCAAATTAGCAGATTACAGTTGGATCATATTGTCATAGGATGCAATCGATTAATACGTAGAACAAGTTCTTGGAGGGCGCAATATTCCTATCTACAAAATATCGCTGTACTGCGACATTTGATCCCTGTTAAGGATCTCTTTATCTCCTTTGTTCCAATGCTTAAGCAAGAAGTTCTAACGACGGTTACCATTTTGTTATTATTGATTTTTCTGCAATTAATGACTTTTTAAAAAAATTCTGTTAAAATTAACTTTTCACTTAGAAAAGCTTTCTTCTGCATTCTAGTCTGTCTAAGTTTGGTTGAACTTTTCATGATGGTATCAAAATATCAGTGTTGGGTTAAATTTCTTACTTACTCTGATAGGAAATAAGTTCGAAATTAAATAGTATGCTAAAAGTTCATAAACAAAAAAATGGATAACACTGTTTTTCCTTTTATTTTACTTTGAATATATATGTATGTTTATGAGATTGAAGTATTCCGAGTGATCGATCAGTGAAATTCAAATAATTTTTAATTTTAATAATTTTTAGCGTGCAATTCCATGTCGTGTTGCTGCTTCGATTACACTTCTCTTATTCATGCGAGAAAATCCAAATGAAATTGATCGCCAATCTATCATTGATTTTTTTATTCACTGTAAATCGATTCATTAATTTGAATTTTTTGGAAAAAAAAAAACTTTCTTTCAAATCCTATTTTATAAAAAAAATACCGAAGTGTGCAAAATTTTTAGAAATTCAATTTTGTCTTAAATATAATCAATTTCGTTAATAAATTTTAAAAAGAAACAACTGCAGCAGTCGCAAATCATCAGAATTGTCATCGACGTCGATTATTTTTGGATATGATCCCGGAAATTATCGTCAATTTTAGCCGCAAATTTTTTCACGCGCACTTTTTGACTCCAATTTTGGAGATGGCAAACGACAAAGTGGCAAGTATTAGGTTATTGTTTATTTCTTTTTCTTTTTTTTTTTTTAGTTAAATTATTTGAATTTTCGCTTACTGATAACGCATTCATTTTAAGTTTTCAGCTGCTTTTTTAAATTATTTTGAGGCTTTCGAAATTGCATAAATTATTAGAAATTTTAGTATTCACTTGTTGTTTCTTGAGCAGCGCTATCAATTTTGTCATTAAATTACATGATATTTGATAGAGTAAGAATAGGTAAATAAATCTGAAGTTAAAATCAATTTTTGAATTCCTTATTGGCTCTAGCTCTCTAGTATGTGTTTTTTAAAGATTTAAATTCTTCTAGTCGACTTTAATGTTAGGCATTATTTTAG
Organism: Brugia malayi; assembly: GCF_000002995.4. NCBI lineage: Eukaryota > Metazoa > Nematoda > Chromadorea > Rhabditida > Onchocercidae > Brugia > Brugia malayi. The sequence goes on along the minus strand of NW_025062476.1, from coordinate 1,939,159 downwards.
AATATATTTTGCCTATTTTTGAGATTTTTAAATTTAAAATTTCAAAAAGTTTTGAAGATCTTTTTACAAAATACTTTGCAGATTGCAATTGTGTCATATGCTTTCAAAAATAAAAGCAAATTTGTATTTGCCCCAGGATGAGGAAATTTTGCTACGTGTAGAAGGAATTATTCGTGATTTGCTTTCCAAAGAGCAAAATTCATCAACGCGACAATTAATTCAAACAGTATGTATTTATAGAGAACAGTTTTCAGACTTTTAGTTATTGTAATTTTCTTTCATATTCAAATTTTTTTTTAAAACTAATCCTCATTATGAAACTTTAGCCAACTAAAATGCTTACATTTGTATGCAAACTACTGGATTTCCAGTATGCATGTGAATTATCTCGAGCTGAAACCCGAAACAAGAATGATAAATCGGATGAATTGAAACAAAAAGCGGAGAATGAGATTTGGAATCAGAAGGAATCAACTGTCGAAGGAATAGACAGTAATGCTTCAGAGAAATGCCTGAGGAGTGAAAAGAGAATTAAGTATGTTATTGAATAATGGCCTAATAATCAGATATAAATACTGGCTTAGACAATCATGAATATTGGCCTAAAAATAATTGACTTGAAGGATTGTTTATCGCTTAACAAAAAAATTCGTTCTGTGAATTTATCTTTCTTTTTTAATTTACTGATTTGTTTATATGTTTATGCTAGTTATTTTTATTTGATTGTACACTGCTAAAAATTTAACATTTTCAGTGACAAAAACGATGGTCACTTAGATAAGGGTCCTTGGCGTACACATATACAACGTTCCAAAACGGCTATTGTACGACCACAACCGCAAGTTGTTGTCACACAGCGTAGTCCAAGTCCAATGCCACGTAACTTTAGAACTACTGTGGAAGAACGAAAATCACGACTTCCATTAGCTACCACACAAAACAACAGATATTGTAAGTGTTACTGTTTTTATTATTATTGTTGTCCACTGATTGATTAAATATCGATTGATTGGTAAGCCACGGGTTAAATAGTTGGTTAGTAAGCTATGAATAAGTATATATATATATATATATTCTAGAGGTTAAGCAAAGTTCAGCAGCTTCAATTGTGCTATTGATTTGTTATCTAAAGGTAAATATCGATTTTTTTTTCTTTGAAATTGCAGTAGATACAAAACATAAAACAACAACAACAGCATCACCAGCGACATCTTCAGTCAGCAGGACCTTACCATTAACAAGTCGCAGAGGTAGCACTCAGACGACAACCAAATCTTCTCTTTCAACAGGTCGCAGAAGTTCAACAACTTCAGCTGGAAAACCTCCAACTGGTTTAAGTGCTGATAACACAAATGGTTTGTTCATTTGTTTATTTTTTGACGTAAAATCTCAAAATTGCTTTGGATTTTGTAAAATAATTCAGTTTTAATATCATTGACAGCACGTCGCTCCTCAGCAACTACCGTGATGTCGCGTTCGGTGTCATCTTTAAATGGAAAAGTTGGATTAATGCCATCACAATCCACCGACTCAGTCACATTATTTGGCCAAGGGCTTATGAAAGTTCGCAGTTTTTCAAATATAGCCAGGACACCAAGTCATCTGAGTATGAAAGTGAAAAGTATTAATTAAGTGATACATACAGAGACAATCAGTGTTTATGTATTCTCTCATATGTGTAAACAAATCAATATTTTTTTTCTTGGATCTCTTTTGTTAAAAATAGAAATTTAAATTGAGATAAAACCAAAGAATCCTATACTGATTATCTTCTCTAATTATTCCTAAATTCACAGTGTAACAATGGTTAATATTCATTTTAATTATGCATTTGATCATCTGTTAGTTGTTTTACATTCTTATTCAATTAATTTTAATTTTGATAAGTTTCACATTTAAACTTTGATTGGAAAAAGATCACTTTTAGAAAATAACTTCTTTCCAAAATTAAACCTTTGTGAAATAGCACTAATTGATATTAATTAATAGGATTGTATTAACCTCAGTCACTCAATTGTGCAGTACAGGTGTGCCTTTCGACGTAAAAACGTTATGTTAATACGTCGAGTCGAAATGTTTGTAATGTATTTTTTTTAGAAGTGGATCTCAGCACATCATTGAGTACCTTCTTCATTGGTAAACTGTAAATTTAAGTTAATAGTCATTTCCTGATTTGTATAAATAATAATCCTTTTTGAAAAATGTTGATTAGATAAAAAGTGTAGTTATATTCGAGAGAACTTCCCGATTTCACTGATATGGATACAATTTTGATCCTCCCAAAACAGGTATACAGTTCAGGTAGAGAGCATAAATATCTTTGCCAGAAATTGGAAAATCACATCGATTGTTATGCAAAATGCCAAATAAAAATTCTTTTCTAATTCAATTAAAAATCATTAAAAGGCCTTAAATTTACCAAATATACCATCGAAAATGACTGAAAAAAGATTGTAACCAATAATTTTAAAGCGGAAAAAGCTAAAATTAACAAGCCAATTCATTTTTGTTTTAGAAATATGTTTGATTTCGTCGATTTATCCCCTGAAGATTAAAAAATTTTTTACTTCATCATTTTCTTACCATTTAAAATTAAAAATTCAAGTTGTTTATAACATTGTGAAGAAAATATATGGACTGAAAATATTACCTCATGGAAAATGCTGAAAAACATCAAAATGTTATTATGGTTTATTGAAAATTCAATTGCAATTCGTATTTTTCTCAAATTCGTTGTGAAAATTAGTTGGAAATGATATCAACTGAATTTTGATTCATATTTTTATCGAATTCGTTGTCCAAATTAGTTGAAAATGATACGAACTGAAAATTTCAAAAGCATTAGAACTTAAATATGCGAAATTTCGTCTCGTCGATTTGCTTAAAGTTAAAAAATTTTGGGAAACATCTTATTGATATTTTAACATTTGAAATTAACACCCACACTTTTTCGACAATAACTTATAGTTACACGTTGCGAAGCTTTCAGAAAGCAATGTAATATCAAATTTTTCTTTACGAATTCATTTCTTGGATTAATAGAATACAAGATTATATCGAAATACAAAACTATATGGTGACATCTAAAATTAAACGGAATACTTTTCCTTTCTTAATAATCACGTATATGCGCAGATTAGAGAGTCTATGAGAGTGTGCACGAAGTAAAACAATTCCGCCTCCATTATTGTCTGCATTGATCTTCTCATCACCGAAACAACTTTATGCGCGAAATGAAAGATAACTTCATCGGTTGGCTTTATTTGACTTATTCTTTTTATTAGAATCTTTTAGCTTTTTACTTTTACTATCGATGTGCAAATTGTTGTATTGTTGGAAGTTGCGTTCAATTGCAATTCAATTTGTTGTTGTGATAGTTAAGTCATCAATAATTTACGTTTATCTGCAATAGTTTTTGATCAAATCTAGTAGGCTCAAGAATTTATACGTACCCACGTAATTATCGACTCTTTTCGCTCCGTAAAGGAAGCGTAAGAATAAAAAACCTTGCATATACAATACAACGATTGTAGAAAGTTTGCGACTGTAAATTGATAGAAGAAGTCTAACGGATAAGTTTTTACCCATGATATTTATACCCGCAATGCTTATACCAACAAACATTTATACCCACAATGCTTATACCTACAAACAATTATACCCGCAATGCTTATACTTACAAACATTTATACCTTTTATACCCATAGCATTAACCCATAATATCTATAACGATAATAGACTAAAGGAATGTGCAAATTAGTAACTACAAAGAAACATACAATACACAGAGAAGGCAACAGTATATAGATAAAGTGGACAAAGCAATTTTTTCTTCGAAAAATAATATTGTAATTGTGAACCTATTAATTGATTAATTATTTAGACCATGAGATAAGCATATGACCATCCTTTAAACTGTAGACCATGAGATAAGCATATGACCATCCTTTAAACTGCTCAGATTCGATTTGATACAGCCAAGTGTTGCAAAAATGCATTCATCGCATACTTTTTTTCTTTTTTTAATAATCACATACATGCACAAATCAGAGTGTCTGTGAGAGTGTGCACTAAGTAAGACAATTCCGCCTCCATTATTACCTGCATGTGATCTCATCACCGAAGCAACTTTATGCGCAAAATGGAAGATAACTTCATTGACTGACTTTATTTGACTTATTCCTTTTCTTATCATTTAACTTTTTACTTTTGTTTTTTACCTTTATTAATGGGCAAATTGTTGTATTGTCAAAGTTACGTTTTAACTGTACTCTTGTATTTGCCGCCTATATCTATGGTTTTTCAGCAAATATGGCGCATGCTGAAGCGTACGGTCCAAATCTGCCAACATTTGCAGATTTGAAGAACCATCTGCGCAAGGAGCCGCTTTACTTCCAGGTATTGGAAGGATATCTGCGAAATACGGCCAAACTGGTATGTTTAATTTTGGTCTTGGATTTATTTATGGTATTATTCATTGAACTCTCTATTAATAATTGGTATGATTTTTCAGATTGAGGATTTGAGGGCGAAGTTGGACAATGAAACGAATGAAGTTCCAACGGCAGACTTGAGAATCCGCCCAAGTACTCCGCCATCTCGGGAACAGATAGAAACGTTCCATCAATCTGTGGAAATCCAGTGCGATCTGGAGCGGGAAGCGGAAAATGAGGACCAGATCGCCCTCCACCTTCTCGAACAACAACAACAAGCTTTAGAGCAAGAGGAAGAACCAGTGCTGGCACTGGTAGACGCTCATGAGAGCTGTGAGGAGATGGAGGAGATGGCGGAGGAGAGGCAAGTATCGCACGATGAGGAAGGTTACGATGCGGTACCAAGAACGTCTGCGGAAATTCCAGAACGCAGTGAAGCGGAAGGCATTTGCGAAATAGCACTGTAAGTTTTATTTCTAGTAATACGAGTAATTAACTCTTCATAACTGCCTGAGTTTTTGAATCAAAGCAATCAGTTTAGCAAATGTTTGTGTTTGATGAGCAGTTAAGCTTACAAGAAGTAGTTAAAAAAACACTGAAATTTTGATATCTTATAATAAATGTATTTCAGGCGTTCACGGACGATACGGATTCCACAACGTGAGGCAAAGCCAGTAGTGCCGGAAGCCTTTCATGCGCCGGCAGTGCAAGGTTTACCGGCGCGGTACCAACAACTGCTGGTGAGGCCACCGATTGACCCATACGTAGTTATTCGAAATGCTGATGGGTCAACCACAATTTGTAAATTTAAATTTATTTTATTAGTGCATTGAAAAGCTTTATGTGAATGATTTGAACGAGTCTAGTACGAATTTATTTTCAGAGTGTGGAATTTGTCCGAAGGAATTCGGAACTTTGAAGGGATGGCGAATTCACGCCAGCAAGGTGCACAAAAAAAATGGTAAGTTTATCTTCAATCTTTAGTGCTACCTGCTTGAGTATGAGTAATTTTTGAAAGATTTACCTATTAATGTAATATATCTATTTCAGGCTTCTGTCAAAAATGCGGCCATTTCGTCGATATGCCGCATGTTCGCTCTGATGACGAAATTACAGCCATGATGGAGCTACATGCTTTGGAATGGTGCCCTAGGGCCACGAAGGCTGTTATGAATGACAGAGCTATTAAACGACGAAGACTTGAGTTGGTGGGTAGAAACGAAGAGGCCGAGCACTACTATATTCCTAGTAAGTAAAATGTTCCTGTCTAAATGATTCAAATATAAGAAATTATTGAAAAAATTATTTAAAAAATGGGAGATTCATTCAACCTTTATCTTTTTTCAGGTGCACAATAATAATGAAATCTCTACCCAAGCCGCAACTCAATCGATGCACCAATTCAAGAACCATCTCTGTCCAACATCGCTCCACTCAGTCAGTTTTCTTTTCCTTGCGCAGGTAACCTAATTTACTTACTGGTGGACTGATCTAATTTTTTCGTTTTTTTTTTTTTGCTAGTTTTTTGTTATTATGTTAAGTTTTTTTTGTTACTTGGTTACTAATTATTAGATTTTTGAATTGTTACTAATTTTTGATTTTTATTAACTATTGAAAAATCACAATGAAAAATTTGATTGTCGTCCTTCTATTTAGTGAGATTTTTTCGAATTCACTATTCTGCCATTTGTAATTTCGAAAAAATTTCGCTTCTTTTGCACATAGCTTTTGATCCTTGATGCATTAAATTCGAATTTGGCTCTTTAAATTTCTTTATTTCATTGTGATTTTTATTTTTAATTATGTAATTCTACTTTTTTCATGTTTGATTTGTTTATTAATATGTCGAAAGTAAGAAAAAAGTAAAAAAGTAGAAAAAAATAAAAAATATAAAATATAAACAAAAATAAAATAAAACAAAAAATGAAAAAAGAAAGTAAAAAAAAAAAAACAAAAAATAAAAAAACAAAAAAACAAAAAAAACAAAAAAAGAAAAAAATCAAAAAAACGAAAAAACAAAAAAAAAAAATAAGAATAAAAAAATAAAAAAAAAAAATAAAAGAATAAAAAAAATAAAAAAATAAAAATGAAAGGATTTAGTGGCATTATTAATGCTTGGCTTGTTGTTTTATTAATTCTTGAATTTTTTTTTTGTTTATGTTACTTATCTTTTTCACAAAATATTTCTTATCCCTATCATATTGTCATGTTTCACTTATGCCGTTAATAATTCTTTCTGGATTTTATTAGTGTTAGTATTCATTTTTTATTAATTTTTTTGAGTGTTTTTTTATTAATATTCTTTTTTGTAATTATTATTATTCTTTCTACTGTTTTTGTGTGGGGGTCAAGAATCACTGTTATAATTATGCACATAGATTTTTTTCTTTCATATCGGTTGATAATAGTTTTTTGGTCACCAAATTATTTGGATGAAATTTTTTGCTTTTAACTACTAGGTGGTCTGATTGAATTTAGTTTTCTTTTTATTTCCTTCAGATTGATAGTTTCAGTTTTATTGTTTTTGTCCGAGTTAAGAATTTAAAATTTTGATGTCTCTAAGTTTTTTTTTTTAAGTTTAGGGGTTGTTTTTTGATACTGAAGGAATCAATATTTCAACTCTGATTTGTAAATATATCAACTTTGATTTGTAAATATATTTCAAATTGTATTCATAGCAGATATGGGAGACTAGTCTTTTCTTTTAAGTATAACATATTTAGATTTTCAACAAATTTAATAATTTTAATGACTGTTAAATTGTAAATATTTTAGTGTTATTAATTAGGATCACTCGAAGTGATGTCTTTCATTTACAAATTGCTCATGAGATTTTATATTACAAAATTTTAAATGTCAATATTTTTCTATTTTTTGAGATGTGAAGTGCAAATTTTTAATTGTTTTTTTTTTTTTTATTTTTCTTTGCAATTTAATATTCATTACTTTCTTAATTCTTCTTTCAGTTTAACTAATGTATCCTTTGTAATTAGAAATATGATATGAATGGTTTTTCTTTTAAACCAGAATGATTTTATTTTTATTTTTGTTTATTTTTGCTCATCTCAGCCCCTTTTTTTAAATTTTTCTCTTTTCACTTAATATTAATTAAGCTTAAAAATATGATTATTAGCACGGGTTCAATTGTTACGATTGATTTTGTTGTTTAATAACTTAATATATTCACCTTTATTTTAGCTAGATTTCTTTGTCTCAAAATTTTTTACTTTGTTATAACAAAATTCTACTTTGGTATGCTTGTTGTAAATAATAATGTCAAGTGATAGTGCTGATAGTATTAATGATAACCACTGATAATATCCCTTATTCAGGAAGCTGTTCCATCTTTTTTATCAGTCTTTGCTGTTATTGTTGTTGCATCTTTTACTGTTTATTAACATTTTTTATTTCTAGGAAAAGTACTTATTCGTGTTTCATTTTTGCTATTCAATTTTCCAGTATATTAATATGTGTTTATTGCTTAGGTGACTATTTGTTTATTGGTTGTTGATTGCCGTCCAAAATTAACTATTATTTATTTGTTTATTGTTGATGTATTAGCTGCATTCATACTGTTTTTATATTTTTAGTAAGTTGTTTTTACATTTAATAAGTTTTTTAAAGATTCCATATTAGTTATGTCTGCTTAACAATTTTTAGAAAATTTGCTTTGTTTTAAGAAAAGGTAATTTGATTGTGTTTTTTTGTAAGTATTCTTCGGTTTCATTTTATTTCTTTTAGTTCCCTTTTTTATTGCATCTGGAATTGTGTTTTTTTGATTTTTTTTTTTTTTAAATTCATCAATGTTTTATCATATTCATCATTTTTTTTAAATAGTTTCTAATTCTTTTAAAATTATATAATTGTAAGAATTACATTTATTATTTTCATATTTATAAGTATTTGTGCTTTTTTATTGCAGAAGTTTTTCTTGATAAAAGTAATGAAAGAATGACAGTGTCTGAGATTAGAGTTTCTTATTTGGTATTAGTATGACTGTAATGAAGTCGAAATTTTATTTTTGTTTTCTTTGTGTGTTAATATTTAAGATAGCAATCCGATTTTTTTTAAAGGTTTAAATTTCCTAACTTTTAACTTTTACTATTTTGGTTTCCAAGTTGTTTGCTTGATTTTTTAGCTTTTTGCATTATTTAATTGTTTCCTTACAATTAAATTATTTTTATTGTGATTGTTTTCATTCGCTTTAAACATTAATTTGTTTGTCTTTTTTTGCTTTCTTGTCGTTTGCTCTTAAATTTTTGCAAATTGATACTAATAGGAAACAATGGAAATAGCACATTTTTCTTTTTTTTCTTTTCTTTGTTTCTTGTTAATGTTAAAAGAAAACGCTAACATATTTAATTTGTAAAATTTTAATTATTAATGGAAAAAAATTAATTTTTTTAATTTTCTCTGTTTTCTGTGTCTTTCTTTGAACGCTTTGTCTACCACGTAGTAATATGCCAATTTTGCATATTTTAATTTTCGATGCTATAAATTAAATTTATCTCATTTTCTCATTTTTTATAATTCCTTCTAATCCATGACCTACTCTATTATCAACTTTGTATGCATCATTGATTATTTTATTTACGTATGTGCAATTTAATTTCGATCATTTTTTTTTTTTGATTACATTTTATTTTGCAGTAAATGTACTTTTTGCATGCCTTTTTTTACCTAATGTTTTGCATAATTTTTTACTAATTAATTATTTTATTATTTCTTTTAAATTATTTTTTTGACTTATTTTTCATTATTTTGACGTATCTCTCACTAAATTTTGCATATCTTTTTTATTGATTTGCATGGTTTTATCTCACTTTTTTGCATGCTTTTTTATTATTTATTTCTCAGCAACTTGTATTTATGCATGCTTTCCTTTATTTTTTCTTTTCCATATTTTTTTGATTTGCTTTTTATTTGTAAGCTATGATTTTTGCATGCTTTTTTTTTTACTATCTTGCACGATTTTTTACTAACTAATCTATTTTATTACTTATTTTTATATGCTTTTTTTTACTTTTATTTCTTTTGTAACTGCATGTCCCTTTTTACTCTTTTGCATCTTCTTTACTGATTAATTTTAGGATTTGTCTGCCAATTTTTGCATGTTTTTTTCAATTTAATTTTCATTTCTTAGTAAGTCGAATTTTTGCATGCCCTATTTTTACTTATTGTTTTGCATGCCTTTTTTTACTTATTGTTTTGCATGCCTTTTTTCTTCGTTTGCTTATATGTGTTTTATTCTTTGTTCTTAAATGCCTTGTTACCTATTTTCGCATGCCTCTTTTTACTATTTTGCATGTTGCTTTTGCTTTTCATTTCTCGCATTTCTGTAGCTTGCATTTCTGCATGTTACTTCATTTAGTTGCGTCTATTTCATTGCTTGCAATTGCATCCTTTTTTGGCTTACTTTTTCATTTTTCAGTAACTTGGATCTTTGCATGCCTTTTTTTACTTATTGTCTTGCATGCTTACTTATATGTGTTTTATTTGATTTACTTTTTATTTCTCAATAAGTCATATTCTTGCATGCTTTTCTTCCTATTTTTATCACTAATTTTGCATGGTTTTCCACCAAATAATTTTATTAATTTTCTTATTTGTTTTTGCATGCTTTTTTAATTTACTTTTTTTGACTGTATTTTTCGCATGCCTTTTTTTACTTGCATTTTTGAACGCTTTTTTTGATTAACCTTTTATTTCTCAACTTTTACTTTTGCGTGCCTTTTCTCAGTTTTGTTTTGTATGATTTTTCCTTTTTTTTCGTTTGCATGTCTTGTATTATTAGTATTAAAATATTTCATTATTTTTGCATGCTTACTTTTATTTCTCTTCTATTTCACGATAATTTGTATTTTAGCTTTTCTTATTTTTTTTCACAGTTTTATTGATTGATTCAGTTATTTTCCTACTTATCTGTGCATGCCTTATTGATTTATTTTTTATTTCTAAGTTGTTTTTTTGCATGCTTTTTTCACTCACTGTCTTGCAGATTTCTTTTTTTTTTTGTTTGCATTTTTTTTTATTATTTGCAATTTTGTGTTTTATTATCTATTTTTGTATGTTTTTCTCTTAGTTAAATTAAGCATTTTCTTACTTTTTCCTTGCATGCTCTTTTGATTTGATGTTTCTCAGTAACTTTTACTTTTGCGTGCTTTTTTAATTTATTTTTTGTATGCTTTTTTTTCTTTTGTTTGTTTTTATTTTATTATTTGCATTTGAGTGTTTGATTATCTATTTTTCTATACTGTTTTTACTATTAATTTTGCATGATTTTTCATTAATTAATTTAAGCGTTATATTATTTATTTATTTTTTTGGTTGTATTCTCTGCATGCCTTTTTTTTATTTGCATTTTTTTGCGCTTTTTTTTGATTTACATTTCAATGACTTTTACTTGTGCATGCTGTTTTTTACTTTTGTTTTGCATGCTTTTTCCTTCTTTTGCTTACACGTCTTATATTATTTGTATTTAAATGTTTTATTACTATTTTTGCATGTTTACTTTGATTTGGTTTTTATTTCTCGATAACTTTAGCCACCACTTTTTTTACCTATCTTTGTATAATTTTTGTTTTGCTTTTTTTTTTTTTTTTAATTTTTCAATAATTTGAATCAAGAAACGCAAAAGTCGAATCAACTGGAACGCTCAATTTCGAAAGCAAAATGGTGAAACGAAGATACAGCTAGTAACCGACAACTGTACAACGGTATTAATAACTAATCAAATATACAATTTGAGAAATTTGGAAAGTGAAAGTAAAGAAATTAATTGTCAAAGTTCAATAAAAGTAAACAAATTGCAATGTAACAAAAAATTCGCAATGACATTTGATAAATGTTAGACATTGAGATTTGAAATTTATACTAAAATTTTCAAATTACCGTTACCAATCTTTATTAAATCTTTATGCTTTGATCAACTTAATGTTGTAATATACAGTTTATTACAGCAAGAAGTGGCTTCTACTTAAGCGACTGCTATAATGAAATTAGCAAAATGGCAAAACTTTAAACAAATACGTCGCAAGGTTCATTTATCCAATGTGAAATTGAAATTCTCATATATATCGGTAAAATTTGATTAATTTTGATAATAAAAGGATTGAAAGTTGAACTAGAAATTATTACAAGTAATGTGACATTAAATGACAAAGCAATAACTACCATCGTTTCTCTTTTATGGAAACATCGTATGAAAAATATGCAATTAAAAGATTAAAAAATGATGTTTTTCAGTATCTTTTTTTAAAAAAGAAACTTCCTTATTTAAAAATTCTTTCCATTGAAGTAAAACAACAATTAATTAATTGGAAAAACAAATAGAGAAATAAATGTAAGAAGAAATCATGCAGCATGCAATGCAATACCAACTGCATTTCATGGCATGCAACAGTTATTGTTTTGACAGATGAAATGCGGTGACTTTTCGTAGTCTTCATCTACCGTAAATCATTTAGTAAATAGTTAAAAATGTTTACAAAATAATCAGTATTCAAATTTCAATTTGTCGTTTGAATTGGTGGAAGATTATGTTTCGAAAATTTCAAAATGTTTTTTTCTTATCTTTTTATAATTTTGAATTTAATGCATTTGCAGACTGCAAATTATATTTTTATTTATGAACAGTTTTTTACTCATTGTTTGCCTTTTAACTTTAACTTTTTTTCATTTCTTTTCTTACTGCATGCATTTTTAGATTTGTTTTACATGATTTTTATTTTAATCACATTTTTTTCACTTGCTTATTCTTTATACATTGAATTTTTTTATGCTATAATTAATGTTTACGAATTATTATTATACATGATATGATTAATTTTTCGAACTTTTGAAATATTTTTGAATTTTTTATTTAATTTACAATTGTTAGGGTGTCTTAAAAAATTTTTAATTTATTACTATTAGATTATCATACTATTAAAATGTAAAATGAATATTTTGTTTAATTTATTACTGTTAAAATATTTAAAAAAAATTTTAATTTATTACTACTGGAATAACTTACTATTAAAATATAAAAAGAATATTTTATTTAATTTAATTCAATAGTACAGAATATTTATTGATGGAGAAAAATTCATTGGACGCAGAAATTATTCGATTTGATTTGATCTAAAAGAAGCAATAATTGAGTTGAGAAGGCCTATGCAGTAGATGGTCACTTGGAATTATCAAAGGTTTCTTTTGGACTTTGTTAATTAAATCTTTAACCTTTTCTGTCTTCTCCCTCTCTCTCTCTCTCTCAAAATCTTTGATTGTAAAAAAATTCTAAAAATAAATGCGAGGAAAAATGTAGAAGTTTAAATAATGAAGAAAAAATCAAGATATGGACAAATTTAACAAAAAAATTTTGAGCATTTGAATGATATAATGGCTTTTTCTTTGTTTACTTAAATTTTACTAACGAATAAATTTCTCTTTTGGATGCAACAAATAATTATTTGAATTATATTTATTAGTGCTTACTATATCGTAATTTTTCTAAATTCCTTTATCTATCGCGATCTTTCTAACTGCTAATTCTTATAAACAAACAAACTGATAAGATTCTCATGATTAGCAATTTTTTCATTTATTTAAAGCACAGCCACAAACACACTTCAAATTAGATAATTTTTGTCAACTTTTCAACAATTCTTTTTTAAATTATTTTATTTAACTGCAAATATGATTTCAGTATCATTCATAATATATTTCTATTATTACTTCTTTTATTGAAATATAAGCATTTATCAAAATATGAATATCTCATCATGTAGTGTAAATTTAACAGTAAAGAGAGTGCAAACTTTTAAGTTTTGAAATGTGTAATTAATTTGAAATGTAAATTAAATGTTTCAGTTAAAAAATTTATTTGGATTCAGTCATTCTATTCATAGCTTTATTGATTTGTAATCAAATTAAAAATTTTCACTGATCAAATAATGGCAACAAAAAAAATCTTTCCTTATTTTCGCCTTTTTTTTTTAATATGACAAAACATTTAATTTATAACTGGTTAGAAACAAAAAAATTTTGAAATTAATTTTGTTTAGATTCAAATATCATTTCAGTGTCATTTCTAATTTATTTAGAATTTTAGCAAGGAGTTATAAATTATTTGTGTGAATAGCAGTGCTATGATTTAATCAAGGGGAAAAAAATTGCTCAAAACTTGTAAAAGGAAAAAAACGTGTTAAAAAATCAAACCAATATTTTTCGAATTTAACAATTAAGTAGCTTAGAAACTATTTATTATTTCCAGGTTTTCAGGCTATTTTTAAACTAATTTCTTCTAGTCAAATGAATTAGAAATTATTGCAATTCTCTTATAATAGCGCAATTTGTTTCAAAGAATGTCACAAACTGAAGGAAATATTTTATCATAATGATAATATCTGATAATTATCAGGCATATTTAACAATATGATTTAAATTTAGGAGAAAATGATGATTTTAAATGAAATAACCAAAAAGATTTTTTCATTATTACTTCTGCTATTATCTTGCAACAATACTAACATATTTGGTGCGATAATTCGGAAATCATCGTTGCATCATCTGCCGATCATAAGATATGATCTTTTTTATCAAATGGAAATGGATAATATTTCGATGTCACAAAATTATTCAATTTTATTGAATAATTCAATGAATAAAAATTCAACAATAGTAAATAATATCATGCAAATACAATCAGAAGCATTTAAAAATACTTATCAAGAAGTAAAAACTGATTGGATATCACAACGAATTGATAATTTTAATCCAGATGATAAACGAGAATTCGAACAAGTTTCTTTTTTCACTTTTTTTTTTTTTTAAAAAAAAAGAAGAATATAAATTATAATCATAGAATATTTGCAAATTATTAAATCATTTTCTTTAATAACTTCCAAATTAATCAATATCATAATTTAAAATGATGAATTTTTTCATTGCTTTATCAATAATTTTAGATTTATTCTATTCCAATTTTAAATCTTACTGTAATATTTTTTAAAGCTCAAATAATTACAGCGTTATATGTCTAATTTGGAATTTTACAATAATTCTGGTTTGGCATTTTTAAAACTTGGTGGCGAGAATGGAATTACTGAATCAAAGATTGGTAATACAATGAATCCATTGCTGATATTGGCTAAGAAATATGGCGCTGCATGTTTTTGTTTAGAACATCGTTTTTTTGGAGCAAGTCAACCATTTGAGTAAGTAATTCATAAAATTTACTAATTACTTTGTCAGTAATTAATTTTTACAGTAAAAAGCTAACATATATTCAAGGAGGAGCAATAATTTTCATTACATTTTAGATTATCCTAAAATTGAAATATGAAATTTCAGAGATCACTCAGTCAAAAGCTATAAATACTTAACAATAAATCAAGCATTAGCTGATATAAAAAATTTCATTGTTCATATGAACGAAGTATTTTTCTCGGGAATAGAAAAACCACGTTGGATACTATTTGGTAGTTCCTATTCTGGTAAGTTAGTTGGTTTTTATTTTTCAGTTTTTTAACAATATGAAATGAAATAAATGGTAAAATTATAAAATATGTTTCGTAGTAACTTTTATCAAATTTTTAAACAGATCAAAAAATTTGAGTACTTTCTTCTTTGAATTAATTCTTTGTATATGAATTTCAGGTGCACTTGCAGCATGGTTTCGTGAAATGAACGAAGATCTTACTATTGCAGCAATTGTATCATCTGGTGTGGTTCAAGCTGAAGTCGATTATTATGGTAAAATTAAATTAATTCAAAAAAAAAAATTTACGATCTAATCCTGTTTTTTTTTTTTTTTTTTTTTGAAGTTTTAGAACTTAGAAAGTATAAAATATTAATTGTTTGGATGAGATTAATTTCGTCTTGTTAAGGTGCAAAAAAGAAAAGAAATATAAATCTAGCTAAAGAATTAAAATAGAACTTTTTTTTTGAAAAAAAGGGAAATTTCAGATCATACCAAAAATTTGGAATATGTATTGAAGGAGGAGAATGCACCGTGTGCTGAAACTATTCGATTGAGTATGAAAGCACTGATTGAAAAAACATATACCGCAGATGGTAGGGCAGAATTAGGAAAAGTTTTTAAGTGAGTTTTTTTTTTATTAAAATTTGTCAATTTAATCTTTAATCTTTTCTTTCCTTTTTCTTTTTGATTTTTTCAAATCTTTGATCGATCCTTTCTCGGTTATTTTATTTTTTTTTTGCTATCAATTTATTTAGATTATTTTAATTCTCAATTTTTTTTTTCTTCTGCAGCATGTGCGAACCATTCACGGAGCCACCAATATCAAAAGATATACAATTTTTTCTTGCAAATGTTTTGTCTGTATTTGGTGGTTTTATACAGTATGCAGGAGGATGTGTAAATTTTTTTATTTTTATTTTATTTTTTTTTTTCAAAAATTGTTTACAAAATTTTATTTACAAAAGATTTCAGTGAGAGAAAGAATTGATAAAATTGCAGCGACTTCCCGATGTGTCTTATTTTTGTGATCTAATAATACATGACACAGATGGTATTGGGATAATTTGGAATGCCTGGAAAATTCATGATCAAGTATTTCAATTTGAAGAATGCTTTGATCCAAGCTATGAAAGCTATTTGGAAGATTTGAGTGATATCAGTTTCGTGGATAATGAATTTGGTTTCTTTTATTTGTTTGATTGAAATTCGTATTGTTTTTTTTGAAAAAATTTAAACATCTTTAATTATTTTTTTCTTTTATTGAAAGCAGTAGTAGGTAATAAAAGATTTGACAAATTTCAGAAAGTTAAATCTAAAATTTACACGGAAATACTAATTTCTTTTCTTATTTTGTGAGCTTGATTGCTATGATAATCAATTAATGTTAATTTTTCAAACCAACATAAAAATGATATCACTGATAGGTATTATTAAATTATTTAACATCAGCTAACACAATATTTTTGCTTTCTAATTTGTTGATCATATTTTCTAATACATTGCTTAAATTTATTTTTGTAAAAATCAACTTTTTATATTTTCAACTTTAGCATCATATCGTAGTTGGCTATGGCTTTCCTGTACAGAACTTGGCTTTTTCATTACAACAAACAATGGAAAAAGCATATTTGGATCATCTGTATCACTTGAGTAAGATTAATTACTAAAAAAATCCATCTTTTTCTTTTTCATCTATTTACGAAGCCTTCTTCATAATTATAATATATCTTTCAATACTTTCATTAGTTTTTCATTTTTAAGTTAAAAAAATATTAAAAATTATTTTTCTTCCTAATTTAAAAAAAAATCTTTAAAAATTTAATATTCAAATGAATTAAACATCTTTCAAATTGCAGTTATTTTATCGATAGATGCATGGACGTATTCGATGTGCAATATGATGCGGAACGTGTTCGTGATGGCGTGCGCAATACATTGCGTACATTTGGAGGTTATGATAATTATAAAGTAGGTTACTGTATTCCTTGGCTACAGTAATCACACAGTATGAATTTTTGTTTTTATCTTATATATTTATGAGAAATTTTCAAGGGTAGCAATACGATATTTGTAACTGGTTCATATGATCCATGGAAATCAGCTTGTTGTTTGAATTGTACTGATGTTACAAGAAATGTTTACTCTTTTATAATTGAAGGTAAAATTTATTTAATTTAAAATTAATTAATCGATTGTTTCATTGACTTAGAGCAAACAAAAAAAAATTCCCACCGATATAAATACCTTGCAACATTTTAAAAATATTTTCTAGTCTTATTTTAAAATTTCAAGAAAATTTTTCTAAATTTTATTGATTTTATTGATTGAATAAGTTAAAATAATTATTTTTTAAGCTTAATTATTGCTAAAAATTTACTATTGTCTATATTAACTGGAAGCTTTTCAGGTGGTTCTCATTGCATTGACTCATGTTCTGTCGATTTCTTCAATTTACCAGCATTAGATGATTATCGAATATTTCTTGATGAAAAAATAGAAATGTTTATTGCGGAAAGCTCTACAACCAATGATAATTACAATAGCAAAAACAATAATAACAATAACAAAACAATTAAAACAGCGCAACAATAACATTACTTTAAATTTGGAATTAAGTAAGAAATGAATATTTTATTATGTAATACTTTTTGATGTTTGTAACAAAAACTATGATATAATTTAAATTTCATAAATTTCACATTAAAGCTATTTAGGTACGATATTATCATTTACTAATAAATGAATATAAAAGCATATGAATAAAGATAATTTGTAAGCCATTTTCATTTCAGGTTCCATTAACATTCAATTGATTATATTTTAATCTAATTCAATTTATAAATATTAAAAAAAAAATTTGAGGAAATGCCGTCATTGTGTGAAATTTTATTGTAAAATTGAAAAGATGTTTTTTTTTGAAAAAAGCTAATAGCATGAGTCACAGTGCCAGCAGCAAATCGATAATTGATCAGATCATCAATTAAATCTTTATCATAAAATTGAAGAATATGAATCAATCTTGTCTATATGACATAATTCAAAAATGATTAAAATTTAAATCATTTTACAAACATGGCCGAAGTATTCTGTAACAGTTAATGAAAGTTAATCAATTATTGATTAAATTGAGTACTAACTAAAAATAATCACAAATCACTTCCAAAGATAAAGAAGAAAATTTTTTCCAATCAAAAACTTTTTAATTTCAAAAAATTATACAGGAAGAAAAGAATACTTTTTCTGCTCTAAAGAAACTAAATTTTTAACAATGAATGTTCAAAGAAATAAATGAACTTAAATGAAATGACTGAGGCAAATGATTCGTTATCAGTTGTTTCTTATTATTTATGATAAAGTTATTTCCTTGCTAATACGGTAATTTCAGTAAAAATAAAAAGTGTAATTAATAAACGATCATTTCTTTATTGATTTCTGTTAATTTAATACAAAAAAATTAGTTGCAAAAAAAAGTTGGTTTTCTCTTTTTATCTTCCTTTCATGTTTTTATCATATAAATTTGCTCAAAAATATCATTTTTTTTCAAAATAAGTTATGCATATATTATTTAATTATTCGCAATACTTTTTCATATTTTTTTTGTAAAAGATTAACTTTGTTTTTGTTTTGATGTGTATTTTAGAGAGAGAAACTTGAATATTAAATGCGATAAATGTTTATTTTAACGAATTATAGACAAAAGAATGATTGAAATAAATCATTTATAGAAAGTTAATTGATTACATTTATCAAAAGGTTATTTAATTAAATTGTTGAAATAATCGAATTATTGATAACTTAATAAATTGCTATTAATAAAATAAAATTGCGATAAACTTAATAAGTGATAATAAGTGATAAAAAAAATGAAATGATGAAAGTAAGTAAGATAATCTAACAGCTTATTTGAGAAAAAATTATTATTATTATTGAAGATTAACTTTTTACATTACAAATGAAACTTACTTATCAAATTCAGCATGCAATCATCTGTGCTCATTTAATTGCAATTGAAGAATTGTTTAAAATGAAACGAAAGCATTTTAAAAATATGCAAAGCATTTTAATGATAATCAATCATTGCTCTCTGACTTAGTTTAAATTTCAATGCTATTTAAAGCAAAAATTTTAATTTTTAACTTAAGTGCTAAAGAACATATCGAGAAAAGCACTTCTCCCAAATGACTTATTGATCATTTCACTTCGCACTTATTTTTTTTTTTTTATTATTTTTTTGTAGGCATTATTCAAACAATAATCATCCATGGAATAAGTTTTTTAAATGATTAAAATTGCTATTGCTAACTTTAATAATTATATTAAATTAAACGAATGATATTAAATAAAAATTAAATTTGTTTAATTTTCGTTTTCTTTTTTAATAACTTTCAAATACAAAGATATTTCAATCATCGACATAGCAATTTAGAGAGTTTCAGAAATATTGAAAATGATCAATGATTAATGATCGACTATTGATTAACTGCAAGCAATTATCAGCGTTTATTCTTTTAACAATTAAACAAGAAATCATCGAAGAAATCAAACCAATTTGTACATTACATGATATTTGATAAAGTAAGAATAGGTAAATAAATCTGAAGTTAAAATCAATTTTTGAATTCCTTATTGGCTCTAGCTCTCTAGTATGTGTTTTTTAAAGATTTAAATTCTTCTAGTCGACTTTAATGTTAGGCATTATTTTAGAATATATTTTGCCTATTTTTGAGATTTTTAAATTTAAAATTTCAAAAAGTTTTGAAGATCTTTTTACAAAATACTTTGCAGATTGCAATTGTGTCATATGCTTTCAAAAATAAAAGCAAATTTGTATTTGCCCCAGGATGAGGAAATTTTGCTACGTGTAGAAGGAATTATTCGTGATTTGCTTTCCAAAGAGCAAAATTCATCAACGCGACAATTAATTCAAACGGTATGTATTTATAGAGAACAGTTTTCAGACTTTTAGTTATTGTAATTTTCTTTCATATTCAAATTTTTTTTTAAAACTAATCCTCATTATGAAACTTTAGCCAACTAAAATGCTTACATTTGTATGCAAACTACTGGATTTCCAGTATGCATGTGAATTATCTCGAGCTGAAACCCGAAACAAGAATGATAAATCGGATGAATTGAAACAAAAAGCGGAGAATGAGATTTGGAATCAGAAGGAATCAACTGTCGAAGGAACAGACAGTAATGCTTCAGAGAAATGCCTGAGAAGTGAAAAGAGAATTAAGTATGTTATTGAATAATGGCCTAATAATCAGATATAAATACTGGCTTAGACAATCATGAATATTGGCCTAAAAATAATTGACTTGAAGGATTGTTTATCGCTTAACAAAAAAATTCGTTCTGTGAATTTATCTTTCTTTTTTAATTTACTGATTTGTTTATATGTTTATACTAGTTATTTTTATTTGATGGTACACTGCTAAAAATTTAACATTTTCAGTGACAAAAACGATGGTCACTTAGATAAGGGTCCTTGGCGTACACATATACAACGTTCCAAAACGGCTATTGTACGACCACAACCGCAAGTTGTTGTCACACAGCGTAGTCCAAGTCCAATGCCACGTAACTTTAGAACTACTGTGGAAGAACGAAAATCACGACTTCCATTAGCTACCACACAAAACAACAGATATTGTAAGTGTTACTGTTTTTATTATTATTATTGTCCACTGATTGATTAAATATCGATTGATTGGTAAGCCACGGAGTTAAATAGTTGGTTAGTAAGCTATGAGTAAGTATATATATATATATATTCTAGAGGTTAAGCAAAGTTCAGCAGCTTCAATTGTGCTATTGATTTGTTATCTAAAGGTAAATATCGATTTTTTTTTCTTTGAAATTGCAGTAGATACAAAACATAAAACAACAACAACAGCATCACCAGCGACATCTTCAGTCAGCAGGACCTTACCATTAACAAGTCGCAGAGGTAGCACTCAGACGACAACCAAATCTTCTCTTTCAACAGGTCGCAGAAGTTCAACAACTTCAGCTGGAAAACCTCCAACTGGTTTAAGTGCTGATAACACAAATGGTTTGTTCATTTGTTTATTTTTTGGCGTAAAATCTCAAAATTGCTTTGGATTTTGTAAAATAATTCAGTTTTAATATCATTGACAGCACGTCGCTCCTCAGCAACTACCGTGATGTCACGTTCGGTGTCATCTTTAAATGGAAAAGTTGGATTAATGCCATCACAATCCACCGACTCAGTCACATTATTTGGCCAAGGGCTTATGAAAGTTCGCAGTTTTTCAAATATAGCCAGGACACCAAGTCATCTGAGTATGAAAGTGAAAAGTATTAATTAAGTGATACATACAGAGACAATCAGTGTTTATGTATTCTCTCGTATGTGTAAACAAATCAATATTTTTTTCTTGGATCTCTTTTGTTAAAAATAGAAATTTAAATTGAGATAAAACCAAAGAATCCTATACTGATTATCTTCTCTAATTATTCCTAAATTCACAGTGTAACAATGGTTAATATTCATTTTAATTATGCATTTGATCATCTGTTAGTTGTTTTACATTCTTATTCAATTAATTTTAATTTTGATAAGTTTCACATTTAAACTTTGATTGGAAAAAGATCACTTTTAGAAAATAATTTCTTTCCAAAATTAAACCTTTGTGAAATAGCACTAATTGATATTAATTAATAGGATTGTATTAACCTCAGTCACTCAATTGTGCAGTACAGGTGTGCCTTTCGACGTAAAAACGTTATGTTAATACGTCGAGTCGAAATGTTTGTAATGTATTTTTTTTAGAAGTGGATCTCAGCACATCATTGAGTACCTTCTTCATTGGTAAACTGTAAATTTAAGTTAATAGTCATTTCCTGATTTGTATAAATAATAATCCTTTTTGAAAAATGTTGATTAGATAAAAAGTGTAGTTATATTCGAGAGAACTTCCCGATTTCACTGATATGGATACAATTTTGATCCTCCCAAAACAGGTATACAGTTCAGGTAGAGAGCATAAATATCTTTGACAGAAATTGGAAAATCACATCGATTGTCATGCAAAATGCCAAATACAAAATTCTTTTCTAATTCAATTAAAAATCATTAAAAGGCCTTAAATTTACCAAATATACCATCGAAAATGACTGAAAAAAGATTGTAACCAATAATTTTAAAGCGGAAAAAGCTAAAATTAACAAGCCAATTCATTTTTGTTTTAGAAATATGTTTGATTTCGTCGATTTATCCCCTGAAGATTAAAAAATTTTTTACTTCATCATTTTCTTACCATTTAAAATTAAAAATTCAAGTTGTTTATAACATTGTGAAGAAAATATATGGACTGAAAATATTACCTCATGGAAAATGCTGAAAAACATCAAAATGTTATTATGGTTTATTGAAAATTCAATTGCAATTCGTATTTTTCTCAAATTCGTTGTGAAAATTAGTTGGAAATGATATCAACTGAATTTTGATTCATATTTTTATCGAATTCGTTGTCCAAATTAGTTGAAAATGATACGAACTGAAAATTTCAAAAGCATTAGAACTTAAATATGCGAAATTTCGTCTCGTCGATTTGCTTAAAGTTAAAAAATTTTGGGAAACATCTTATTGATATTTTAACATTTGAAATTAACACCCACACTTTTTCGACAATAACTTATAGTTACACGTTGCGAAGCTTTCAGAAAGCAATGTAATATCAAATTTTTCTTTACGAATTCATTTCTTGGATTAATAGAATACAAGATTATATCGAAATACAAAACTATATGGTGACATCTAAAATTAAACGGAATACTTTTCCTTTCTTAATAATCACGTATATGCGCAGATTAGAGAGTCTATGAGAGTGTGCACGAAGTAAAACAATTCCGCCTCCATTATTGTCTGCATTGATCTTCTCATCACCGAAACAACTTTATGCGCGAAATGAAAGATAACTTCATCGGTTGGCTTTATTTGACTTATTCTTTTTATTAGAATCTTTTAGCTTTTTACTTTTACTATCGATGTGCAAATTGTTGTATTGTTGGAAGTTGCGTTCAATTGCAATTCAATTTGTTGTTGTGATAGTTAAGTCATCAATAATTTACGTTTATCTGCAATAGTTTTTGATCAAATCTAGTAGGCTCAAGAATTTATACGTACCCACGTAATTATCGACTCTTTTCGCTCCGTAAAGGAAGTGTAGGAATAAAAAACCTTGCATATACAATACAACGATTGTAGAAAGTTTGCGACTGTAAATTGATAGAAGAAGTCTAACGGATAAGTTTTTACCCATGATATTTATACCCGCAATGCTTATACCAACAAACATTTATACCCACAATGCTTATACCTACAAACAATTATACCCGCAATGCTTATACTTACAAACATTTATACCTTTTATACCCATAGCATTAACCCATAATATCTATAACGATAATAGACTAAAGGAATGTGCAAATTAGTAACTACAAAGAAACATACAATACACAGAGAAGGCAACAGTATATAGATAAAGTGGACAAAGCAATTTTTTCTTCGAAAAATAATATTGTAATTGTGAACCTATTAATTGATTAATTATTTAGACCATGAGATAAGCATATGACCATCCTTTAAACTGCTCAGATTCGATTTGATACAGCCAAGTGTTGCAAAAATGCATTCATCGCATACTTTTTTTCTTTTCTTAATAATCACATACATGCACAAATCAGAGTGTCTGTGAGAGTGTGCACTAAGTAAGACAATTCCGCCTCCATTATTACCTGCATGTGATCTCATCACCGAAGCAACTTTATGCGCAAAATGGAAGATAACTTCATTGACTGACTTTATTTGACTTATTCCTTTTCTTATCATTTAACTTTTTACTTTTGTTTTTTACCTTTATTAATGGGCAAATTGTTGTATTGTCAAAGTTACGTTTTAACTGTACTCTTGTATTTGCCGCCTATATCTATGGTTTTTCAGCAAATATGGCGCATGCTGAAGCGTACGGTCCAAATCTGCCAACATTTGCAGATTTGAAGAACCATCTGCGCAAGGAGCCGCTTTACTTCCAGGTATTGGAAGGATATCTGCGAAATACGGCCAAACTGGTATGTTTAATTTTGGTCTTGGATTTATTTATGGTATTATTCATTGAACTCTCTATTAATAATTGGTATGATTTTTCAGATTGAGGATTTGAGGGCGAAGTTGGACAATGAAACGAATGAAGTTCCAACGGCAGACTTGAGAATCCGCCCAAGTACTCCGCCATCTCGGGAACAGATAGAAACGTTCCATCAATCTGTGGAAATCCAGTGCGATCTGGAGCGGGAAGCGGAAAATGAGGACCAGATCGCCCTCCACCTTCTCGAACAACAACAACAAGCTTTAGAGCAAGAGGAAGAACCAGTGCTGGCACTGGTAGACGCTCATGAGAGCTGTGAGGAGGTGGAGGAGATGGCGGAGGAGAGGCAAGTATCGCACGATGAGGAAGGTTACGATGCGGTACCAAGAACGTCTGCGGAAATTCCAGAACGCAGTGAAGCGGAAGGCATTTGCGAAATAGCACTGTAAGTTTGCCTGAGTTTTTGAATCAAAGCAATGAGTTTAGCAAATGTTTGTGTTTAATGAGCAGTTAAGCTTACAAGAAGTAGTTAAAAAAACACTGAAATTTTGATATCTTATAATAAATGTATTTCAGGCGTTCACGGACGATACGGATTCCACAACGTGAGGCAAAGCCAGTAGTGCCGGAAGCCTTTCATGCGCCGGCAGTGCAAGGTTTACCGGCGCGGTACCAACAACTGCTGGTGAGGCCACCGATTGACCCATACGTAGTTATTCGAAATGCTGATGGGTCAACCACAATTTGTAAATTTAAATTTATTTTATTAGTGCATTGAAAAGCTTTATGTGAATGATTTGAACGAGTCTAGTACGAATTTATTTTCAGAGTGTGGAATTTGTCCGAAGGAATTCGGAACTTTGAAGGGATGGCGAATTCACGCCAGCAAGGTGCACAAAAAAAATGGTAAGTTTATCTTCAATCTTTAGTGCTACCTGCTTGAGTATGAGTAATTTTTGAAAGATTTACCTATTAATGTAATATATCTATTTCAGGCTTCTGTCAAAAATGCGGCCATTT
The DNA here is from genome assembly GCF_000002995.4 of Brugia malayi. NCBI lineage: Eukaryota > Metazoa > Nematoda > Chromadorea > Rhabditida > Onchocercidae > Brugia > Brugia malayi. The sequence continues at coordinate 1,914,128 of NW_025062476.1, read as the reverse complement.
CGTCGATATGCCGCATGTTCGCTCTGATGACGAAATTACAGCCATGATGGAGCTACATGCTTTGGAATGGTGCCCTAGGGCCACGAAGGCTGTTATGAATGACAGAGCTATTAAACGACGAAGACTTGAGTTGGTGGGTAGAAACGAAGAGGCCGAGCACTACTATATTCCTAGTAAGTAAAATGTTCCTGTCTAAATGATTCAAATATAAGAAATTATTGAAAAAATTATTTAAAAAATGGGAGATTCATTCAACCTTTATCTTTTTTCAGGTGCACAATAATAATGAAATCTCTACCCAAGCCGCAACTCAATCGATGCACCAATTCAAGAACCATCTCTGTCCAACATCGCTCCACTCAGTCAGTTTTCTTTTCCTTGCGCAGGTAACCTAATTTACTTACTGGTGGACTGATCTAATTTTTTCGTTTTTTTTTTTTTGCTAGTTTTTTGTTATTATGTTAAGTTTTTTTTGTTACTTGGTTACTAATTATTAGATTTTTGAATTGTTACTAATTTTTGATTTTTATTAACTATTGAAAAATCACAATGAAAAATTTGATTGTCGTCCTTCTATTTAGTGAGATTTTTTCGAATTCACTATTCTGCCATTTGTAATTTCGAAAAAATTTCGCTTCTTTTGCACATAGCTTTTGATCCTTGATGCATTAAATTCGAATTTGGCTCTTTAAATTTCTTTATTTCATTGTGATTTTTATTTTTAATTATGTAATTCTACTTTTTTCATGTTTGATTTGTTTATTAATATGTCGAAAGTAAAAAAAAAAGTAAAAAAGTAGAAAAAAATAAAAAATATAAAATATAAACAAAAATAAAATAAAACAAAAAATGAAAAAAAAAAGTAAAAAAAAAAAAAACAAAAAATAAAAAAACAAAAAAAAAAAAAAACAAAAAAAGAAAAAAATCAAAAAAAACGAAAAAAAAAAAAAAAAAAAAATAAGAATAAAAAAATAAAAAAAAAAATAAAAGAATAAAAAAAATAAAAAAATAAAAATGAAAGGATTTAGTGGCATTATTAATGCTTGGCTTGTTGTTTTATTAATTCTTGAATTTTTTTTTTGTTTATGTTACTTATCTTTTTCACAAAATATTTCTTATCCCTATCATATTGTCATGTTTCACTTATGCCGTTAATAATTCTTTCTGGATTTTATTAGTGTTAGTATTCATTTGTTTCTTTTTATTAATTTTTTTGAGTGTTTTTTTATTAATATTCTTTTTTGTAATTATTATTATTCTTTCTACTGTTTTTGTGTGGGGGTCAAGAATCACTGTTATAATTATGCACATAGATTTTTTTCTTTCATATCGGTTGATAATAGTTTTTTGGTCACCAAATTATTTGGATGAAATTTTTTGCTTTTAACTACTAGGTGGTCTGTTTGAATTTAGTTTTCTTTTTATTTCCTTCAGATTGATAGTTTCAGTTTTATTGAATTTAATGCATTTGCACATTGAACAGTACTTGCAGAACTGCAAATTATATTATATTTTTATTTATGAACAGTTTTTTTCATTAAATTTTCTACATTTTTTGATTTTGTTTCTATTTAATGCACGCTTTTCCTGAATTAATTTCGTTTTTGTTGATTGCATCCTAAATTACTTATATTTGTACTCATTGTTTGCCTTTTAACTTTAACTTTTTTTTCATTTCTTTTCTTACTGCATGCATTTTTAGATTTGTCTTGCATGATTTTTATTTTAATCACTTTTTTTTCACTAGCTTATTCTTTATACATTGAATTTTTTATGCTATAATTAATGCTTATGAATTATTATTTTGTTTAACTTCAAATATCATTTCATCATTTCTAATGTATTTGGAATTTTAGCAAGGAACTATAAATTATTTGTGTGGATAGCAGTGCTATGATTTAATCAAGGGGAAAAAAATTACTCAAAACTTGTAAAAAGAAAAAAACGTGTTAAAAAATCAAACCAATATTTTTCGAATTTAACAATTAAGTAGCTTAGAAACTATTTATTATTTCCAGGTTTTCAGTCTATTTTTAAATTAACTTCTTCTAGTCAAAATGAATTAGAAATTATTGCAATTCTCTTATAATAGCGCAATTTGTTTCAAAGAATGTCACAAACTGAAGGAAATATTTTATCATAATGATAATATCTGATAATTATCAGGCATATTTAACAATATGATTTAAATTTAGGAGAAAATGATGATTTTAAATGAAATAACCAAAAAGATTTTTTCATTATTACTTCTACTATTATCTTGCAACAATACTAACATATTTGGTACGATAGTTCGGAAATCATCGTTGCATCATTTGCCGATCATAGAATATGATCATTTTTATCAAATGGAAATGGATAATATTTCGATGTCACAAAATTATTCAATTTTATTGAATAATTCAATGAATAAAAATTCAACAATAGCAAATAATATCATGCAAATGCAATCAGAAGCATTTAAAAATACTTATCAAGAAGTAAAAACTGATTGGATATCACAACGAATTGATAATTTTAATCCAGATGATAAAGGAGAATTCGAACAAGTTTCTTTTTTCACTTTTTTTTTTAAAAAAAAAAGAAGAATATAAATTATAATCATAGAGTATTTGCAAATTATTAAATCATTTTCTTTAATAACTTCCAAATTAATCAATATCATAATTTAAAATGATGAATTTTTTCATTGCTTTATCAATAATTTTAAATTTATTCTATTCCAATTTTAAATCTTACTGTAATATTTTTTAAAGCTCAAATAATTACAGCGTTATATGTCTAATTTGGAATTTCACAATAATTCTGGTTTGGCATTTTTAAAACTTGGTGGCGAGAATGGAATTACTGAATCAATGATTGGTAATGCAATGAATCCATTGCTGATATTGGCTAAGAAATATGGCGCTGCATGTTTTTGTTTAGAACATCGTTTTTTTGGAGCAAGTCAACCATTTGAGTAAGTAATTCATAAAATTTACTAATTACTTTGTCAGTAATTAATTTTTACAGTAAAAAGCTAACATATATTCAAGGAGGAGCAATAATTTTCATTACATTTTAGATTATCCTAAAATTGAAATATGAAATTTCAGAGATCTCTCAATCAAAAGCTATAAATACTTAACAATAAATCAAGCATTAGCTGATATAAAAAATTTCATTGTTCATATGAACGAAGTATTTTTCTCGGGAATAGAAAAACCACGTTGGATACTATTTGGTAGTTCCTATTCTGGTAAGTTAGTTGGTTTTTATTTTTCAGTTTTTTAACAATATGAAATGAAATAAATGGTAAAATTATAAAATATGTTTCGTAGTAACTTTTATCAAATTTTTAAACAGATCAAAAAATTTGAGTACTTTCTTCTTTGAATTAATTCTTTGTATATGAATTTCAGGTGCACTTGCAGCATGGTTTCGTGAAATGAACGAAGATCTTACTATTGCAGCAATTGTATCATCTGGTGTGGTTCAAGCTGAAGTCGATTATTATGGTAAAATTAAACTAATTCAAAAAAAGAAAAATTTACGATCTAATCCTGTTTTTTTTTTTTTTTTTTTGAAGTTTTAGAACTTAGAAAGTATAAAATATTAATTGTTTGGATGAGATTAATTTCGTCTTGTTAAGGTGCAAAAAAGAAAAGAAATATTAATCTAGCTAAAAAATTAAAATAGAATTTTTTTTTTTTTTTTGAAAAAAAGGGAAATTTCAGATCATACCAAAAATTTGGAATATGTATTGAAGGAGGAAAATGCACCGTGTGCTGAAACTATTCGATTGAGTATGAAAGCACTGATTGAAAAAACATATACCGCAGATGGTAGGGCAGAATTAGGAAAGGTTTTTAAGTAAGTTTTTTTTTAATTAAAATTTGTCAATTTAATCTTTAATCTTTTCTTTCCTTTTTCTTTTTGATTTTTTCAAATCTTTGATCGATCCTTTCTCGGTTATTTTATTTTTTTTTTGCTATCAATTTATTTAGATTATTTTAATTTTCGATTCTTTTTTTCTTCTGCAGCATGTGCGAACCATTCACGGAGCCACCAATATCAAAAGATATACAATTTTTTCTTGCAAATATTTTGTCTGTATTTGGTGCTTTTATACAGTATGCAGGAGGATGTGTAAATTTTTTTATTTGTTTTTTTTTTTTTTTTTTCAAGAATTGTTTACAAAATTTTATTTACAAAAGATTTCAGTGAGAGAAAGAATTGATAAAATTGCAGCGACTTCCCGATGTGTCTTATTTTTGTGATCTAATAATACATGACACAGATGGTATTGGGATAATTTGGAATGCCTGGAAAATTCATGATAAAGTATTTCAATCTGAAGAATGCTTTGATCCAAGCTATGAAAACCATTTAGAAGATTTGAGTAATATCAGTTTCGTGGATAATGAATTTGGTTACTTTTATTTGTTTGATTGAAATTCGTATTGTTTTTTTTGAAAAAATTTAAACATCTTTAATTATTTTTTTCTTTTATTGAAAGCAGTAGTAGGTAATAAAAGATTTGACAAATTTCAGAAAGTTAAATCTAAAATTTACACGGAAATACTAATTTCTTTTCTTATTTTGTGAGCTTGATTGCTATGATAATCAATTAATGTTAATTTTTCAAACCAACATAAAAATGATATCACTGATAGGTATTATTAAATTATTTAACATCAGCTAACACAATATTTTTGCTTTCTAATTTGTTGATCATATTTTCTAATACATTGCTTAAATTTATTTTTGTAAAAATCAACTTTTATATTTTCAACTTTAGCATCATATCGTAGTTGGCTATGGCTTTCCTGTACAGAACTTGGCTTTTTCACTACAACAAACAATGGAAAAAGCATATTTGGATCATCTGTATCACTTGAGTAAGATTAATTACTAAAAAAAAAATCCATCAATTTCTTTTTCATCTATTTACGAAGCATTCTTCTTCATAATTATAATATATCTTTGGATACTTTTATTAGTATTTCATTTTTAAGTTAAAAAATATCAAAAATTATTTTTTTTTTTAGTTAAAAAAAAATTTTTTTAAAAATTTATTATTCAATTAAATTAAACATGTTTCAAATTGCAGTTATTTTATCGATAAATGCATGGACGTATTCGATGTGCAGTATGATGCGGAACGTGTTCGTGATGGCGTGCGCAATACATTGCGTACATTTGGAGGTTATGATAATTATAAAGTAGGTTACTGTATTTCTTGGCTACAGTAATCACACAGTATGAATTTTTGTTTTTATCTTATATATTTATGAGAAAATTTCAAGGGTAGCAATACGATATTTGTAACTGGTTCACATGATCCATGGAAATCAGCTTGTTGTTTGAATTGTACTGATGTTACAAGAAATGTTTACTCTTTTATAATTGAAGGTAAAATTTATTTAATTTAAAATTAATTAATCGATTGTTTCATTAACTTAGAGCAAACAAAAAAAAATTCCCACCGATATAAATACCTTGCAACATTTTAAAAATATTTTCTAGTCTTATTTTAAAATTTCAAGAAAATTTTTCTAAATTTTATTGATTTTATTGATTGAATAAGTTAAAATAATTATTTTTTAAGCTTAATTATTGCTAAAAATTTACTATTGTCTATATTAACTGGAAGCTTTTTAGGTGGTTCTCATTGCACTGACTCATGTTCTGTGGATTTCTTCAATTTACCAGCATTAGATGATTATCGAATATTTCTTGATGAAAAAATAGAAATGTTTATTGCGGAAAGCTCTACAACCAATGATAGTTACAATAGCAAAAACAATAATAACAATAACAAAACAATTAAAACAGCGCAACAATAACATTACTTTAAATTTGGAATTAAGTAAGAAATGAATATTTTATTATGTAATATTTTTTGATGTTTGTAACAAAAACTATGATATAATTTAAATTTCATAAATTTCACATTAAAGCCATTTAGGTACGATATTATCATTTACTAATAAATGAATATAAAAGCATATGAATAAAAATAATTTGTAAGCCATTTTCATTTCAGGTTCCATTAACATTCAATTGATTATATTTTAATCTAATTCAATTTATAAATATTAAAAAAAAAATTTGAGGAAATGCCGTCATTGTGTGAAATTTTATTGTAAAATTGAAAAGATGTTTTTTTTTGAAAAAAGCTAATAGCATGAGTCACAGTGCCAGCAGCAAATCGATAATTGATCAGATCATCAATTAAATCTTTATCATAAAATTGAAGAATATGAATCAATCTTGTCTATATGACATAATTCAAAAATGATTAAAATTTAAATCATTTTACAAACATGGCCGAAGTATTCTGTAACAGTTAATGAAAGTTAATCAATTATTGATTAAATTGAGTACTAACTAAAAATAATCACAAATCACTTCCAAAGATAAAGAAGAAAATTTTTTCCAATCAAAAACTTTTTAATTTCAAAAAATTATACAGGAAGAAAAGAATACTTTTTCTGCTCTAAAGAAACTAAATTTTTAACAATGAATGTTCAAAGAAATAAATGAACTTAAATGAAATGACTGAGGCAAATGATTCGTTATCAGTTGTTTCTTATTATTTATGATAAAGTTATTTCCTTGCTAATACGGTAATTTCAGTAAAAATAAAAAGTGTAATTAATAAACGATCATTTCTTTATTGATTTCTGTTAATTTAATACAAAAAAATTAGTTGCAAAAAAAAGTTGGTTTTCTCTTTTTATCTTCCTTTCATGTTTTTATCATATAAATTTGCTCAAAAATATCATTTTTTTTCAAAATAAGTTATGCATATATTATTTAATTATTCGCAATACTTTTTCATATTTTTTTGTAAAAGATTAACTTTGTTTTTGTTTTGATGTGTATTTTAGAGAGAGAAACTTGAATATTAAATGCGATAAATGTTTATTTTAACGAATTATAGACAAAAGAATGATTGAAATAAATCATTTATAGAAAGTTAATTGATTACATTTATCAAAAGGTTATTTAATTAAATTGTTGAAATAATCGAATTATTGATAACTTAATAAATTGCTATTAATAAAATAAAATTGCGATAAACTTAATAAGTGATAATAAGTGATAAAAAAAATGAAATGATGAAAGTAAGTAAGATAATCTAACAGCTTATTTGAGAAAAAATTATTATTATTATTGAAGATTAACTTTTTACATTACATGTGAAACTTACTTATCAAATTCAGCATGCAATCATCTGTGCTCATTTAATTGCAATTGAAGAACTGTTTAAAATGAAACGAAAGCATTTTAAAAATATGCAAAGCATTTTAATGATAATCAATCATTGCTCTCTGACTTAGCTTAAATTTCAGTGCTATTTAAAGCAAAGATTTTAATTTTTAACTTAAGTGCTAAAGAACATATCAAGAAAAGCACTTCTCCCAAATAACTTATTGATCATTTCACTTCGCACTTATTATTTTTTTTATTATTTTTTTGTAGGCATTATTCAAACAATAATCATCCATGGAATAAGTTTTTTAAATGATTAAAATTGCTATTGCTAACTTTAATAATTATATTAAATTAAGCGAATGATATTAAATAAAAATTAAATTTGTTTAATTTTCGTTTTCTTTTTTAATAACTTTTAAATACAAAGATATTTCAATCATCGACATAGCAATTTAGAGAGTTTCAGAAATATTGAAAATGATCAATGATTAATGATCGACTATTGATTAACTGCAAGCAATTATCAGCGTTTATTCTTTTAACAATTAAACAATAAATCATCGAAGAATTCAAAATTTGTACACTTTACTTTACTCTTTCGTAAAGCATTTGAAATAAATTGATAATGTGATAAGCAAATACTAGCAAAATTAATTGATATCACAAATGTTTAATTTTATACAGCAACAATAATCATTTTCCAATCGAATTAATTTTCAAGAAAAAAAAATTAATTTTCACTTATAAATTTAGCATTGAATTAATTACTTAGATATAACATCTGAATATCATTTTTTGTTAATTAAAATATGATTTTTTTTAAAAAAAAGTGTCAGTAAAGTTTTAAAATTATGACTTATAGAAATCATTTATTTATTTTCAATATAAATATATAAAATAGTAGACGGCAATTATTTCAATAATTAGACGACGAATGTTTATTTTTCTTCTTTCTTTATTTTCAGGAAAAAATTTATGTACAGAAAAAGGTTACACAAATTATTATTTGATGCTCTTTCTCTTTTTTTAATGCAATATTTTTCTAAAATTCGAATGAATAATATTTAAACTAAGGAAAACAATAAGATAAGCCTTAGCTTATTTCATGAGCTGAAGAGAGCTAATTATATATATATAAAGAAAGCTAATTATATCTTTAGCTCATAAGGTTAACTTCTGATGACAGCGTTAATGCCTGCCTGATTTACATGTCGTCTAACAATCAGTATTTTAAAGATATGACAATTTGGCGGAATGAAATTTTGCTTCATGAAGTTAACAAAAATATTTTTCAAACGTAAATAAATTAATTTATAGTTGACAAAAAAATACCGATAGCATTTAGTTTGATTAATAGCGATATATTTGAATTTAAAGCTAATTATTTAAATTATAAATTATTTAACTTATAACGAAATAAGAAAAAATAAATGTAAAGCTAATTATTTAAATTATAATGAAATACAGTTTTGTTTCATTCAATACATTTTTACAGTTATTCAAAATTATTCACTAAGCCCAATTAAGTTGAATAATTTTTTTATTTATTTTTTGCAGTTAATTTTCATCTCATTGATTTAGTATTATGTGTTAAATTTTTTTTATTTTCCTTCTATCTTTTTGCATAAATGAAATTTAATTTTACTGAATAATTTTTTTTTTAAAAAATTTGAATCATTTTTAAAATTTTTTTCTTGGAATATTGAATGCTAATTCAAAGATGAAAAATTTACACATTTACATCTTGATTATATTATTTGAATAAAATTACACCAAGTAAATTACATATGCTATATTTTCCCATTGTTTATTTCATATCTATTAATTGTTTCAAAATTTAAAAGTCAAAAAAAAAAAGAAAGAAAATAAATTTTTTATTTCTTCTTTCCACTAAAATTAATTTATTACAAATTCACCAATGAGAAATAAATGAGTTGTTTGTACAATTATTTTGTTCTTTCTTTTTTTTCTCTTCTCTCTTTCTCTTTCCCTTTCTCCCTATTTATCTCTCATTTCCCTCTTCCATTGTTTTTTTTTTTTTTTAAAACTTAAAAGTTGTTTATACGAATGAATGGAAAATTTTTCGCAAGCAAAAGTTTGTTCAGATGTTAAATGGCAGAAATCCGTCAATTCAATTATCATTGCCATCATTATTATTAATATCTTTGCCATTGTTATCATCATCCACTGACAACATTATATACTTGCCATTTCTATCGTTTTTATCATCATCATCCACCAACATCATTACCATCATTATCATTAATATTCTTGCCATTTTTGCCACCATTATTGTCATTACCGACTAACATTACTGTCATCATCATCATTAAATACACTTCCCATTGTTGCCATTATTATCATTATTAACCAGCATCAATATCATTATTATCATCAATATACTTGCCGTTGTCACCATTATTGCCAACATCATCGACCAACATCAATATCATTATTATCATCAATATACTTGCCGTTGTCACCATTATTGCCAACATCATCAACCAACATCAATATCATTATTATCATTAATATAATTGCCGTTGTCACCATTATTGCCAACATCATCAACCAACATCAATATCATTATTATCATTAATATAATTGCCGTTGTCACCATTATTGCCAACATCATCAACCAACATCAATATCATTATTATCATTAATATAATTGCCATTGCTATTACTATTCATATCATCATATCAACATTATTACCGTTATCATCAATATTCTTACTATCAATACTGTTATCACTTTTCTATAATTATTTTCATCACTATTTCATCTCGTCAAGCAATTTGTTGCTTTATCTACCTCATTCATCTAGTCTATCTAGCTTGAAATTGATAAATTGTGCTATATTGTTTACTCATCTATTCCTCTTAGCCTTTAGCAATGCTAATCTTTCACATACACATATAAAAATGTGTGTGTGTGCATGTGTGTGTGTGTGTGTGTACATCTGTGTGGTCTTATAGTAATTCATTTTCAGATCAACATATTGCTGATTGCTATCCGTCATTAGTTTAGTCAACTGATTTTTACTATTTCATATGATCAATTAAAATACCAAGTGAAAAAAAAAAGTTTTAAAAAACAAATTTAATGTTCGACTAAAACTTTTATAAAAATCACATCTTTGAAATATTATTTATATCATAATTAAATCGAATTTATTTATTCATAATAATTTATGAATAGAAAAAAAAAAGATTTTTTCTTTTTTTTCCAGTTTTTAAATTAAAAAATAAAATTTAATTTTTTTTAAAAGTCAGTAATTTTTCCAGTTTTTTTAAATTTAATTCAAAAAAAATATCAATTTTCAATTTTCTCCTCAACTTTTTTAATTTGTTCAACATCTTATATCACTTATTAATCGTTGTTTAATATTAGTATTTGTTGATATTTACCATTTCTCTTATACTTATTGTCAAATTTGAAGTGAATTTTAAGAGAAACATTGAATGATTACTATGTTTAGCTATTTGAAAAACTCATCTTTGATAAAGAAAGAAAATATTTTGATTTAAATCAATTTTTTTTTTCCATCATTTTTTCCACATTTATTTCTTTTTTCTCTTCTTCTGGAACTAAAATTTCCCCAACCTATTTACTGATACTTTTAAATTAGATGAAGCATTTCTTAAGCCATTTATTAAATGATAAAAACAACAAATTGAAGAAATCTCTTTAAAATGCAAATGAAACGATGAAAAAATTAAAACAAATTAAAATATATTTTATTTTCAATTTCAATAATTCAGGAGGTTAATTTTAAGCTTCAAAATAAAGTGAATAATTTTAATTTTTTTTTTTTTTTTTTTTTTGCGAACATTATTTTTGATATCTTGGGATACTTTTGAGCTTATAATACTATATGCCACTGTTTGTTACTTGTAAATCAAAATTGAAATGTCTGAGATAGATTTAATAATGAAATTAATTAGTCAATAAAATTTGAATTTCATTTCAATCAACTTAGATAAAACTGTTATATTTATCGAATTTCATTAAGATTTGGGTGATAATAGATATTGAAATATATAATAATATAGAATCCATTACTAATCATTACTGATTAAATCATATCATCATTGAAATAGCTCTAAATTCAAAGAAAATAAGAATTTAAATAAGCTACATCCATGTAATGAAGTATTATATTAAATGATCAATTAATTGACTAACTGAATAGTTTACAAATTTTTATTGCAATATGCAAATATCAATATGCAAAAACATGTATATTAATTGATTTCCTAAAGAAAAGTTATGTTCTTTGTTCCTTATTTTAAATTCCTTATTTAAATTTGAAATTCTCTATTGGCTAAATTACAGAATTGCTCAAAAAAATTGCTTCAATTTTTGATTAACAATTAATTAGCTAATTAATTACCAGTGCAAAAGATTAATAACAAATACGCAAACGATAATTTTGATAAATAAAAATTTTAAATAAATTTTAATTTTCTGAGTGAATCGAATTTGTAAATATCAACAAATTTTATTTTGCATAATTATTATTTTATACTCTTTGAATATTTCCTATAAACATGAAATTATGTATTATTTTGTAGATTAATTTCTATTATAAGTTTTCCTATTACAATTAATAAATTATATAGTTTTGTTGGTGTAAATAAGACATTTTTTAATGTTTAGTCTAATTTTCATTCCGATCAGATATTGTTTCCGGAAATATACATTCATTAATAAGTTATGAAGCTGAAAAAGTTACAATTATTAATGAGTGGAATTTGTTAATTGTAATAAATTATTTCTGATAATTAATAAAATTTATTTTAATTGAGAAATAAACTTATGATAACAGATAGTAATTTCTTCTCAATGCATTAATTGTTTGTTTGTTTGTTTATTTATTTATTTCAATTAAAAGAAAATCGAACAAAATTCATTTTTAACTGTAAACGATAGCAAAAAAAAAAAGAAATCTTTTCTTTTGTTTATTATTTATTGTTGTTTGTTATTTACTTTCCTCATTTTACATTTTTTTTTTTTTTTCACCTAATGCAATATCTATTATAAAATATTAAATTTAATAAATTTTGAATAAATCTGATAAAATTTTTCGGATAAATTTTGTATATTACTGTAAGCTTTTGTTTTTGTTATTTTGAAAATGTTATCATGTGCTTAAATTTATATTTGTTAATAAATACTGAACAAAACTTTTTGATGCAATAAGCAATTTTATATAAATGAAATTAATAAATATTTACAATATAATTTGTAACTTATTAAATGGAATTTTAATTAATATAAATGACAATTAATACAAAACGACGATAAATTAGTGATCGAGTAAATTGGCAAAGATTAAAGATAAATTTAGTAACATACTAATGATAAGTTATTATCATTGATTCTATCAAAAGTAAGAAGCAGTAAGCTGATAAGTAAAAAATAGAAGTAAAAAAAAATTCAAAGGATAAAAAGATTTTAATATATTAGAATTTGTAAAATATATTAGAAATAATTTTTTACTTCCCTGTAATCAAAAATATTGAATTTTGAAAAGTATTAAAATTTTTAGATTAATAATTCTAACAATTAAATGAAATAGGCTAGACACATGTGATGCAATAAATTTAACATTTTCATTTCAGATTTATAGCTACAAAAAAAAAAAAAAAAAAAATGTTCTTGAAGAATTTTTTAAATTTTAATTTGGTTTACTAATTGTTTTTATTTTCGTTAAAGCAGTAAAATTAATTTTAAATCTTATATTACTTCTAATTTCACCAAAAAATCACTCATTTTACTTATTCATGCTAATAGAAAGATAAAAATAATTAGTCGTTAGTGAGCTCAAAATAGAAATCCAAAAATTCTCCAATTAATTGGAAAATAATTTAAAATTAAATTTCATTTTGAAATATATGTCAAGGCTTATTTTGTCAACAAATTTATTTCATTTAAAAATTAAAAATGAAAATTTTAAAAATAAATGAATTGAAAGAAAGAAAGAAATTTCTTATATAATCGCATTTGGAACTGTGATTAAATTAATTTTAATATTAAAATATATTTATAATCATTCATAAATGCGAGTTTAATAAATTTCTACATTAAAAGTTTGCTTCAAAGTTAATTTTTAAAACTTTTTTTTTGCATATCAATTAACTTTATTATTTTAAAATTAAATTTAAAATTTATTATATTTAAATTTATTTTAAATCTTACAACCAAAAATTCTCCAATTACTTGGAAAATAATTTAAAATTAAATTTTATTTTGAAATATATGTCAGGGCTTATTTTGTCAACAAATTTATTCTGTCTAAAAAATAAAAAATGAAAAATTACTTATTACAATTGTTAGCATTATAATAAAGTAAATTCTTTTTCATTTAATTTCTATTCTTATCATTTCTATACTTAAATTTTTAAATGTAAAATTTATTTTAAACACAATCTTTGGTCATTAAAATTTAATATAAAAGCTTCCTTACATTGTATAGTTAAAAACTTTTTTTTTAAAAAAAAAAAAAGAAATCTTCTAGAAGTTCCTCATTAATATCTTTTTGTTTCGTGTAATTATTTGTATCCATCTATCAAAGAGAGAAAGAGAGAGAGAGGGGTAGACAGACAGACAGAGAGAGAGAGAGAGAGGGAAGAAAAATGAGTGAAAAAGAAATCGATAAGTTTTATTTCAATTTTCATCCTTATTTTCTTTCATTTTCAAAAATAATTGTCCAGTAGTATACACACATTCCTTCGTTTCATTTCCGACAGTATACTGTCACATTTCTGATAATATCTTGTCAACTTGTCAACCTGATAAATTGTTGACAGAAGATAATTTCCACTATGTTTTTTTTTTTTAAAGAGTTGAATCATATCAAATATAAATTTCCTTTTTTTTTTAGTTTTATTATTTGTTAAATTCTAACTTTTTGCAGCAATATATTTTTGATCAAATAAATTTCGTTTTTTTTTTTTTTTTTTTGTTTTCAAATTTATTTTTAATTTTAATTAAATTTTATTTTTTTGTTACAGTTGAAATGAAGGTTGAATGTCCACAAGCATTTACATGGGAATGTGATGAATTAAATTGTTGTGAGAGTTATCACTTCCGTGTAATTTTACTTTTTATTGCAATTGGCATATTTTTAACAGCACTTTTGGTTGCTGCTATTTGGTTAACATATGAATTTAGGATTTCTTACAGGTAATTTTATCAAATTTGTTTTTTTCTTTTTTTTTTTAAAAAAAAAAAAACTTTCTTTATTATTTAAAATATTACTCATAAAATTTTTTCAAATAATAATTTTATTTTTTTAAAATAAATTTTATCATATCTTTTTTTTTTTTGGTTTTCATTCGTTTATTTTATTTGGTATTAAACTATTATTTTGAAAATTATCATCTTTTTCTAAAATTTATCAAATTTTTTTTTTTTAAAAAAAAACTTTCTTTAATATTTAAAATATTACTCATAAAATTTTTTCAAATAATAATTTCATTTTTTTTTTTTAAATAATTTTAGCCGTTTTTTTTCTTTTCATTCTCTTATTTTATTTGATATTAAACGATCATTTTTCAAGTTATTTTCTTTCTCGAAAAAAATTTTTTTTTTTCGTGAAATTAAAATTTTTTTTTTCTTTGATTAAATTTATTCAAACAATTTATCTATGTAATGAATTAGCAATTGTTAAATGTTACAAGTTTTTATGATCAAAAAAGTGATCCGTTTGTAAAGTTTACAGTTTACTCTTTTTTAGTATGACAAATTAGCATAAGATGTTGATTTAAAGTGTTAAAAAATAAAAACATTCAATCAAATTTCACAGAAACAAGAAAAAAAATTTTTTTTATTTAATTTTTGCAACTATAATTTCTAATAAAAATATTTGAGATACTATTTTAATAGCAAATTAGTTTCAAATTATTAAATTTTAAATTGAAATTAATTTCAAATAATTGAAGAAGGAAGCGTTTACAAGAGATGGATCAATTTCGGAACGAAGTTGAAATGCGAAGTTTTGAGGAAACGAAATATTTGCGACGAATGTCACAAAACAAGTTTGTTTAATAAATTTAAAAATTTTTTTTGTAATTTTTTTTTTCTCACTTTTGTTCATTCAGATACTTTATTCACTCAAATTTTGCTTATAATAGATGAAATTAATAAAAGAAAAAATTAAATTAAAATTTTAAAAAATTAAAAATTTCGGATTTAAGTAACAGTAATTGATTTTTTTTCTTACCATTAGAAGATATTAAAGAAAAAATTTCCTGTAAAATCAAAATTAAAATTTTACATAATGTTTGTTCAATAATTTGAAATGATAATTTAAAAGATAAAAGTAAACTATGATAAGTAAGTACTATTCAACATTTGATATGAAAGTAGTTATGAAAATAATTTGTTATAAAAATATTTTTGTTGGATGAAAAAGAAATAATTAATAATAATCTATGAAATTTAACTGATTATTGATAAATGAAGTAATGGAAGGAAGGATTTTAAAATTTTTAAAATGACTTTAAAATTAGCAAAAATTGAAAGAATTTGAATATTAGAATGGAAAATTTTTATTTTCCATTCTTTCAAATGAAACAAATATGCATTTTATCGATTTCAAATTATTTTTTTGCAGTTATTTCAAGAAATGAAAATTTTTTGCCATTTTCTTATTTCCTATTAAACGTTAAAGCAATTTTTACTAGCACCAAATGGATGACATTTTATTTTTTTTTTTAGCAAAAAAAATAAAATTTTTTTCTCTTTTTTAAATTTTATTCTTTCATTAATTTCAAAAATAAACTCACCGTATTAATTTACTATTAAAAGTTTTTTTTTTTAAATTTTATTTCGTTATCTAATAATTATAATATAATTTCTTAGTTTTGAAAAAATAATATGAAACAAAAAAAAAAAAGTACAGTATGAAATTAAAAAAAAAAAGAAATAGATCAACTAATAAAATATATAATTTAACAGTATGCATCAATAAAATTATTCCAATTAATTAATCAATTAATTAATTAATATTTGTTTGTTTTTTCTTTTATTTCATTTAGTTTCACCAAAAGTTACAATGAAAAAGGACGCAGATTACAGTGCTAAATATGAAGCTAATAAATGTCAAATGGTAATTACTGAAATTATCACAATTGATTCATCGCAACAATTAAAAATTTATTTTTTGTTTTTTTTTTTTTTTTTTTTTTTTTTAAAATTTTTTTAAAATTTTTTCATCACAATAATTAAAAATTTATTTTTTGTTTTTTTTTTTTTGTTTAAAATTTTATTCTTGAAATTATTTATTTTATAATATTAATTTTTAAAATGAAATAATCAGATAATATTGTTAAATTATTAACATATTTTGGTTTTTCTCTTCTTTTTTTTTCTTTTTCTAATTTTAATGATAAATTATCTTAATTTTATCATTGATCATTAGTCTACCATGAAATATTTCACTGTCAGTTTTACTATTAAATATAAATTAATTTAATTTCAAATTTACAATAATTTGATAATTTTTTTAAGAGAAGTAAATTTTTTGTACTTTATTAGTCAAAATGCATGTTTATTAGCATGTAAGAAGATTTCAACGTTATCATTTTATCATATCAAAATGTCATGTGTCACTGATATGTGTCGCATTTATCACTGTATTGTTATGTTTATCACATGCATACATATATATATGTAATTGCTTATCTTTTTTTTTTTTAAATTAAAATTTTAATTTTCTTTTATTGTTTTGTAATAAACGTGCATGACGTGTCCATCTATAGTTGCATGTTTGCATGCTATCATGCATTCGTATCATTGTGTTAATAATTTTGTGATAATAAAATTATATTTTTATTTTTTTTTTTTTAAAAAAATGCAATGAATATTGTTGATTGATTGATTGACAAAATATTTGAAACATTCATTTCATCAATTTATTTGCAAAAAAAAAAAAAAAAAAAAAAAAAAAAATTAAAATTAAAAGTTATTTTTAATTTATTTGATAACAATTATCAATATCAGTTAATAGTTACCAATATCAGTTATAATGAATATCAGTTAACAATTATCAATATCAGTTATAGTGAATATCAGTTAACAATTATCAATATCAGTTATAGTGAATATCAGTTAACAATTATCAGTATCAGTTATGGCCAATATCAGTTAACACTTATCAATATCAGTTAAAATGAATATCAGTTATAGTAAATATCAGTTAACAATTATCAGTATCAGTTATGGCCAATATCAGTTAACAATTATCAGTATCAGTTAACAGTTACCAATATCAGTTATAGTGAATATCAATTATCAATATCAGTTAACAATTACCAATATCAGTTGTAATCAATATCAGTTATAAATGATAACAATTATCAGTTACAATCAATTAGCAATATAATTTTCCTTGCCAGTACATTATCACAATCACAACGCTACATAAATACAATTCCATATAGATTGTTCCCGAATTTTCTTTCAAATTTCCTACTGCTATTTTCTAATTTATTATATTTTCAATGAGTGATAGTGATAATAAGACTTATCAACGATGAATTAATGATATGATTATTTTCATTCCTAAATATTTTAATTTTTTTTGTAAAATACCAACAAATAAGTAATATTTTTCTCTAAATTTAATAATGCAACAAAAGGAACGAATTAAAATTCTAAATTGTAAATGAAAGGAATGTTTCTTTCATAATTTCATATTTAATTTGCCAAATTGATAAAATTTCCTAATTTCATTATCAAATGTTGAAATTTCATCTTTCATAGATTAAATTTACTTCTATCAATTAAATAATCCTACAAAAAATTTCTTTTTGCTAACAAATGAAAGCATTTTTTATTACTTCAAGTAAAAATGGAAAAATTTTAAATTGTTTGAAGAAGAAAAGAAACTAATTTAAATATAAAAATGTAAAACAAAATGATTTAAAATGATAAGTATACGATGATAACTTAGAATTAGAAATTTTAAATTGAAATTCATGTTTGAAGAAAACAAAAAAGAAATTAATTTAAATATAAAAATGTAAAACAAAATGATTTAAAATGTCAAGTATACGATGATAACTTAGAATTACAGAGAGAGAGAGAGATAATAATTATAATTTAATCAAAAGCTTTCATTATTTCAGACATAAATATCCATCACATTTTTCATCCGATTACTAAAAATTATTTGTGATTTCAATGGTTTCAATGCAAAAATTTTTGCAAAATTTGAGGTATTATTCAAACTTTCACTATTTTATCAACTTTATCTTACTAAAATTATCAATAAATGTTAAAAAAAAAGATTTTTTTCCTGCTAAATTCAAAAAACAAAAATATTTAGAAAAAAAATTAAATTTTTACCTGTTAATAATAATAACATTTAATTATTAAATATTATTATAAAAGTGATAATAGTAGTGATAATACTGATAATATTAACTTAGCATTTTATTCACTTATCATTTACTATCACAAATGAAGAATGAAACACTATCAGGGAGATTATTGTAATAAATTAATTATTACAAATTATATGCATGCATAAAAATGAAATATGCAAATTAACAAATGTAATTTAGAAATTGAATTAAGCGCTGTTATCATTGCTAATCAGTATTATCAGTACTGTTAGTAAATACTAATAATCATTCATTGAATTAAAAAAATTAAATTAGAAAAAAAAGAATGAAAATTTTGTATTGAAATTTTTTTTTTTTGCATTTTATTAGATTAATGTTTTCTAAAATTTGTTATTTATCTTTTTGATTTTTGTTATCTAAATAATATTATTTGGATTAAACGAAAAAAAAAAACGATTTCAAATAGACAAAATTAAAGTTTTTTTTTTTTCAATTGAATGTCTGTAATTTCGAAACATCAAATCAAAAATTCAAAAAAAAAAAAAATTCGAAAATTGAAAAATTCATTGCACTGGTTATTATTTCAATAAAATTGCATTTGTTTAGGAAATTTTAATATATATATACTGATTTAAATTAAAATTTGAGACAAATTTGGTTTGCAAATTGTTGCTGAAATTAAAATTTGCATAAAATTTTGAATGATTTAAATTTCAGTTTCGCAAAATATGGAATAAAGCGAAATCGCTAATGGCTTTCGCAGTTTCTTCATCATTTGAAAATCAAAAATTTTTTTTTCCATTTCGATATTTTATAATCCAATTTGTATTCGATTTTTGCTTTTCTTATTTTCCATCTTTTATTTTATACTTTCGCAAAGAGAAAAAAAAAAAAAAAGGAAAGCCAAAAAATTAATTCAATTTTTTAAAAAAAATAAAAAAGAAATTATTTTTATCAATAGTAACTGTAATTTATGTTATTGAATTTTTGATAAAATTATCTTAAATTTATTGAAAATTTTATCATTTATCAATAAACTAGAATTGTTTTGTCATTTTTTTGATATGATTTCCATTCGAAATTATTCATTTGGCTATTTTATTAATTTCGCATAATGCAAAGAGATCAAACAAAAAAATTTTTTTTTCTTATCAGTACTTAACATTTCTTATCAATAATACTTAGTATATGATTCATTTGCTTCTAATCTGATTTAGATCAAAAAAAAAAATTTTTTTTTTCTTTTCAAAAATAAACAAAGAAAGATGAAATTTGAACATTGAAATTGATCTCTTTCATTCATTTCTTTCATTTAAATTGTAAATCAAATTGATAAGATAATTTTGTAAGCTAAATTAATTTTTTGTTTCAAATAATTGAATGCATTTTTGATTCTTACAATTAAATGAATTATCTTTTAATTGTAATAAATATACTTAAATAAATAAAATGAATAACATATTTATCAGTGGATATTATCAGTTTATCAGTCAATTAACAGTGAAAGTAGCAATATCATTTCAATGTTAATTTTTAATTGATAACAATTTAACTTTCCTTTTTCTCTTACAGAAACAAATATTTGAAAGTTTAATCTCGACAACTATCATTATTAATCTTACTTTAAACCGATTTAAATTAATATTTTGCGTATACGTTTACGTGTATGTGTGTGTATGTATGTGTGCATGTGTCTGTCTGTATGTGTGTATGTGTCTGTCTGTATGTGTGTATGTGTGGTACACTAAATGACAGATAATAAGCTAAATGAGTTGAAGAAGCTGGAATTTGATCGATTACAACATTAAAATAGATTGAAGCAGTAAATTTTTCTCTCCCATTAAAATAGATAAGAAAATAAGCAGAGAAAAATAAAGAGAGGAAGAGAAAGAGAGAGAAAGGGAGAGGGAGAGAGAGTGAAAGAAGTAATAGAAAAGTTGAAATATCATCAAAATTAGTTTAAATATATGTTCCGTTTTGTTGCTGTTCCACTGCATCAGTGCTGATAATTAAATTTAAACTTCTATGATAGAGAGAAGAGATAAAAAAAGACAGATAAAAGATAAGATTAGAAGAGATGGAAATAGCAGTTATAGCAAGGAGAGAGAGAGAGAGAGAGTTAATCTTTCACAAATGTCATAGGTTGAAATATCTATCATCCATATCTTATAGCAAATTTTAAAACAACAAAAACTTTTTAGCAATTAGCTTTAGTTGCAGCTGCAGTTGCAGTTGAAATTAGAATTGCAGTTGAAGTTGGAGTTGCAATTGCAGTTTCAGGTGTAGCATAGTTCTTGAACCTTATATTCTCCCATTTCTTCTTGCAGTTGGAATTGCAGTTGAAGCTGGAGTTGCAGTTAGAATTGCAGTTGAAGCTGGAGTTGCAGTTAAACTTGCAGTTGCAATTGCAGTTTCAGGTGTAGCATAGTTCTTGAACCTTATATTCTCCCATTTCTTCTTGCAGTTGGAATTGCAGTTGAAGCTGGAGTTGCAGTTAGAATTGCAGTTGCAATTGCAGTTTCAGGTGTAGCATAGTTCTTGAACCTTATATTCTCCCATTTCTTCTTGCAGTTAGAATTGCAGTTGCAATTGCAGTTTCAGGTGTAGCATAGTTCTTGAACCTTATATTCTTCCATTTCTTCTTGCAGTTAGAATTGCGGTTGAAGCTGGAGTTGCAGTTAGAATTGCAGTTGAAGCTGGAGTTGCAGTTAAACTTGCAGTTGCAATTGCAGTTTCAGGTGTAGCATAGTTCTTGAACCTTATATTCTTCCATTTCTTCTTGCAGTTAGAATTGCAGTTTCAGGTGTAGCGTACTTGTTGAACCATACATTCTCCCATTTTCTCTTGCAGCTCGTGTTGCAGTTGGTATTGCAGTTGCAGTTGCAGGTGAAGCATAATGATTTGAACCCTACATCCTCCCATTTCCTCTTCCTCATCCCATCCTTCTTCTTCCTCTTCCATTGCCCCAACAGCTTCTTTAAGGTGAGCAAGCCATCATCGACTGATCTCATCTGATCACTAACAGTTTGGACTGATATTAACTGCTTGGCCCATCCCTGGAAGGAATACTTCAAAAGATTGATACTTTGCAAAAGGAAATTGGTTAGTTACTATTTAGCAAATTGCTTTTTTTTTAATTAATTACTTAAAATTGTATTAAGTAAGTCTAAAATTTGAGCATTCCAAATCAAATTAAATTATTGTTAAATGATAATTTCATTGATTGATAGACAATCTTATCTGTAAAACTTGTTAATACTTTTCAAAACGATCTGTTCATAAATTTTATATGATCGGAAATAATTCGAATTTGAAATTAATAACTAAATATGAAATGAAATTAAATATGAAATGATACAATGTTGTAGTTAACAAATGGATATGAAATGATCCGAATTTGTAGTTAATAATATGATTTTAATATATAATTACTTAAAAACATTAAACAATTTTTTTTTTTTTAAACCACAAATTTTGGTTCCAAGAATTTTTGACATTATTTTTGATTTTAGAATTCAATGAATAAAAACTACAAAGAATTATGCTTTATGAAATTAAAAAAAAAAAAAATAGAAAACAGAATAAAGTAAAAGTGCTTTTGTGGTGAATAAAATGTGAAAAGAAAAAAAAAAATGAATGAGAAAATATGAAAAAATAAACAAACAAACAAATAAACAAAACAAAGTGAAATATACATAAATAATCTTTCGTTAGTAATATGTACAAAATATTAAAGCAATAAAAGAAATTACAACTTTGAATTACAAATTTTTAATTTATCACAACTAAGCATACTTTTATCAAATTAAAAAAGTAATGAAATTTGTTAATGGAAATAAAATTCTATTATAATTAACAGATTTTTGCTAAAAATAAATTCGGGAATGAAATATGACTGATAGTTTTTCTGATTTTATTTCATTTTTTTCAAAAAAAAAAAATTGTTAAAATTTAAAATTATTCTTTAATTTTACAAGACAATCTTTATATTAAGTTTAAAATTTAAATAATTTTTTGTGCAAAAGTCTCAAAATCATTTTTCCTAATAATTTAGAAGGAAATTTCTACCTGTATTGAAATATAATCATTTGAAAATGACGCCGATAAAATGATAACAATTATAGTATTATGAATTTTTTTTTAAAGAATATTATGATAAAGTTTAATTATCAGCAAAAAATTTATGAGAAATTTATGAGCAAAAATTATTAAATTGTTTTTTTTTTTTTTTTAATAAAAAACGTTTTGAAGAAAAATTTTTATTTTTTCCGGTAGTTTAATTTCTTTGTAAATTTTAATCGTTCATTCTTTTCCTCAGATTTTCAAAATATATAAATTTTTTTATGATTATTAATAAATAATACTATAATATCAATTTTTAGCACATTTATTGGATGCTGTTTGGTTGACGAATAAATTTTGGAAAAATAATTTCTAGAATTCTTCTCTCCAATTGAGTTAGTTTTTTTTCTTTAAAATGATTTCATTAAAATTTTGCAGATGTATTTTTGAGGATAAAAGAAAAAAAAAAAGAAATAGAAAAGCATTTTCTTAGCACAAAATAATTTGAAATTGAAAATTAAAAAAGTGCAATATAAATCAAAACAAAAAACAAAAAAAAAATCTCTTATCTTAAATGATATTTTACTAAATTTCAAAATATTTTGTAGAATAAATTAAATTTATCAAAATAACATACCTATGAATTGATTTCAAATAATATTTTGTTTATACAATAATAAAATTTATTTTAATTATATCATTTTTTTTTTTTGTTGCCTGAATTCATTCACTAACTTTTAAACTCACTAATTTCATCCAAATGATCAGCAAAAAATTTCAAAAATTTGAAATTTTTTAACATTTTTTTTTTTTTTTTTTGTAGAAAATTTTACAGTTTATTTTAATTTTAAGTAATGTGTTTTATTTTTAGGTTTTAATAATAATAATTTAAGTTTTAATAATAATTTTAAGTCTTAATAATATTAAATAAGTTTTAAATTATCGATAAATGTTTACATCATATAATTTAAATTGAATTTCATACTAATTTTCATATTAGCTAATTAATAGACTACAAAATCTTACAAA
Organism: Brugia malayi; assembly: GCF_000002995.4. Lineage (NCBI taxonomy): Eukaryota > Metazoa > Nematoda > Chromadorea > Rhabditida > Onchocercidae > Brugia > Brugia malayi. The sequence continues at coordinate 1,890,476 of NW_025062476.1, read as the reverse complement.
ATATCATCGAGTATTTCAAATATTTGCGATTGTTTTTTTTTTTTTTTTTCTTTTTTTAAAGTATCAAATTTTTGCTGTCATTCATATTTCGATAGAATGTTTAGGACAAATTTATCATTTAATAGCATTTCAAGAGTGATTTCAATTTTTTAAATTTAATTTCAACATCAAATTTTTGTTGTAATTTTTTTTTTTTTTTTAAGTTAAACTTTTAATATTTCTTATTCTATGCTAACATTTGTTCAAAACTAATGATTTAAACATTATCAAATGTCTAGCAAAATTGTGAAATTCTAAAACTTTTACTTTTCTAATTGATACCTCTTCTGACATGCATTACATACACATACAAACATACACATACATACATACACATGCACACACACATACACATACATAATCATTAATTGCTATAAAATTTTGAGGTTAATTAGCGAAAAAAAAAGATTTAATTAATATAAATATTTTATTAATTAACTTTTATTAATTAATCATAAAGAGAATTAGGTAATACTAAATGAGAGGAACAGTTGTTCAAGTGAAATGTTATTGAAATTTCTTCCTCTAAAAACTTTAACAATATTTTTGTGCAAAAATACATATTACATATTAAATTTCAAGTAAAATTTGATATATTTTTTTTTACTAAAGTGAAATTTAACAAATTTTAATATAAAATTTTTTGAATAATTTTGAAAATGCAAATCAAATTGTTAAAATGTAGTTTTTTTTTCCATGCATTTCGAATAGTTTTAATCTAAAGTCATTTTTTAAGTATTACTGTTGCTGTTATTACCTTGTCTAAAAACTAGGAAAGAAAAAGAGAAAAAAGAAAGTTAATTAATACATAAATAATGATTAGTTAATTATTAAATTCAATTAAAAATTTATTTAAAAGTTAATTTATGAATTATTCTACTTATTTATTCTTTTTGCTTTTTAATTTTTTTTTTCAAAATATAAAGTTTTATTTGTATACAAATATTACTTATCAATATTGCGTAGTAAAAATCATTTTAATTTTTCAGTACAATTTAATAAAAAAACAACAATTATATTAAATTAACTAATAATGGATTAATTAATATTATACATTCCAATATATCATTGTTTCTTGCTCTTAAAAATTTTTTCATTTAAAAATAATTTGAAATTTTTGATTTATAAATGAGTTATAGCAGTTGAAATTTAATTTAATTAATTCATATGAAGAAGATTTAATAAAAATAAGAGAGAAATGGTTGGTTTAATTAAGCAAATACTAACAGAATCGAAATTTCACCGATCATTGCTTCATTTCAAATTTTATCATTGCAAATTTTCCTCTTCTAAAATGTTTGATTAAAATGCTTAATGAGATGGTAATATTGATTGGTTATCAATAACTGATTAAAATGCTTAATGAGATGGTATTATTGATTGATTATCAATAACTGATTAAAATGCTCAATGAGATGGTATTATTGATTGATTATCAATAACTGATTAAAATGCTTAATGAGATGGTATTATTGATTGATTATCAATAACTGATTAAAATGCTTAATGAGATGGTATTATTGATTGATTATCAATAACTGATTAAAATGCTTAATGAGATGATATTATTAATTGATTATCTATCTCTAGTATCCATTGATCTCGTATATCATTGATCTCTGAATGAATTATATTTCATTAAATTTCCAGTAATGATATTCAAATTTGTTTTTAAAAAGAAATTCACAATTTTATATTTGAATTACTTCCATTTTCATATTAAATTACACATTTCATTTTTTAGAGCTTAATTTTATCAACATATTTTTCAGGAAACCAAAAAAAAAATACGCATTATTAGTTTCATATTTAATGAAAAAAATAAATGAAAAAAAAGAAGTTGGTTTGATTTTTTTTTTTTTTGTTGGAAATACTAAAATTAATAACAAATAATTTAATTAAAAGAAAAAAATTAAAAAATGATTTATACAAAATTTAAAATAATTTAGAAAAGAGAAAAATAGCAAAATTATAATCCATTAAATTCAGAATTGAAAAATTAAACATTATTTATTTCAGTATTCTTTTCAGTCATTTAGTGATTTATAAGAAAAAATTCCCCGAATTTATGAATAAAACCATGACATAATCATCATTTTACATCTTACCATCCGGATTTTATCACGATGATATCATCCGGTTTGATTGATCCCAAATGGAAGCATAATTTTTGTTTTATCAGTAATAGAATCCTTGCTGTGATATTGGCCTGAAATTTTTGAGCCAAGGGACATTTGAATATTGAATAATAATTTTAACCTTAAACGTTTCGCAAAATATTGGATAAAAATTTGTTTTTGATTTTGGTTTACAAAAATTTTCAAAAAATTTTGTTTTTTAAATTATTGTTTTAAATTTAGAAATATGTTCAAAGTATTCATTTAGTAACTGAGATTCATTGTGTAGACAAGATATAATTTTGAAAAAAAGCGACAGAAAAGATTGAAGAATGAAAAGGAAAAGTTTCATCCTGAAATCAGTAATGATAAGCTAATGATAAGGTACAATTAAAATAATCATTTAAAGATTACTTAATTTCAATACTGATCAATTCCGGCAATCAATTCCGACACTAACATTATTTTAATAGTATGGCAGAGTAATACTTAAAATATATAACAAATTTGGCTCCGATTTGTTATCCAAATGCAAAAGATTAAAATTTAAATTTAATTTTAATTTCAGTACAATTTAATATTCATCATTCTTCGGACAATCGATTTGATCCTTTCTGTACTTCTCGATATTATGTTTGTAATTCCTGAAAATGTTATTCGTGAAGTACTTGAAGTTCAAGCATAAAATTCTGGATAAATTTTTTTTCCACTATTTGAAAATCAGTAATTACAATCTATTTAAATTATTTAAATTAAAATCCATTCATCTATTTAATTAAATATACTGTTCTGTAACTTCTAACTAAAGGCAAATTTTTGAGATTTCAAATTTTTAAGAAAAGAGACTTCAAAAATTCAAATTACCAATTAAATTTCGATATATAATATTTTTTTTTGTTGAAATTATTAACTAAAATAGTGCATTTTTCACAATGTAAAAGTAAAAAGCAAAAAAAAAAAAAAAAAATTAAAAATTATTACTTTTATTGATAGCAATGTCTATTGGAATGGAATGAATCAGTAAGGTAAACATATGTTAACTGCTAACTTACCTTTGTTCGATATTACAAGTAAATATACTTAAGTATTTCATTTCTTTCTTCTCTTCAATTTCACTTCGAATACACTTTACCTTTGCCATTACATTCAAAAATTTTGTTTTTATGTCAAAAATTTTGTTTTTATGACAATATAATCGTAAGGTATTGGTACAATTTTAATTTTAAACTTTTATTATTATTTTTTTTTTTTTGAAAAAATTACTTTTTAATTTAAATGTTCAATCTAATTGATAAATATTTTCAAAAAAAAAAATTGATGATAAAAAAAGATAACAAAAAAATGATAAATAATATTAGTTAAACAATTAATGAAACTAAATTATTTCTCTATTTACAACAATTCATACTTACGTATTTGTTCCTCCTTGTATAAAAATTTTTGAAATTTTTAAACAAAAAAAATTTACATCAAAGATTTTTTTTTTTTGTAAAGAAGAAAGAAGAAAATGAAAACCAGTCAAGTGGTACCTTTTCATTTCATTCCTTTTCTTTCATCGTTTAACTTTTAGACAATCTTAAAATTTTTTCTCGCTTTTAGATTCATTCATTTTTTTAAACTTATTGAAATATTTTTGATAATTAATACGGAATGAATATACAATTTTAATGATTTAATGGTAAAATAAATGATATTAACTTTCAATGGCTTTTAATTTAATTTCATTTTTTGTTTATTAAAGTCGAAAGTTCGTAACTTATTGCTTTTTCCGATTATTAAGGTCAAAAGTTTATAACTTCTTGCTAAGGTCAAAAGATTATAACTTATTATTTTTTATGATTATTAAGGTCAAAAGTTCATAACTTATTGCTTTTTCCGATTATTAAGGTCAAAACTTCATACTTATTGCTTTTTCCGACTATTAAGGTTAAAAGTTTATAACTTATTGCTAAGTTCAAAAGTTTATAAATTATTGCTTTTTCTGATTATTAAGGTTGAAAGTTTATAACCTATTGTTTTTTCCATTTATTAAGGTCAAAAGTTCATAACTTATTGCTTTCTCTGATTATTAAGGTCAAAACTTTATAACTTATTGCTAAAGTCAAAAATTCATAACTTATTGCTAAGGTCAAAAGTTCACAGCTTATTGCTAAGGTCAAAAGTTCATAACTTATTGCTAAGGTCAAAAGTTCATAACTTATTGTTTGAATCTTTTGTCAAAATCTAAGAATGTTTGGTGTTTAAATCTAAGAATTTCATAATTATGCACCAAATCTTTATATTATTACTACTATTATCGTATTAATTTTTTCTTTACTTTTTATTATTTCGATTTTTGACGACATCATTGTTAATTTTAATAAATAAACAATGCTTTCAATAAAAATTTCAATTTCAAATTTTATTATTGAAAAACAAAAAGCATTCCTATAATTATCTTTTAATTTAATTTATTGAGTATTGAGTATAATTACAATATCAAATTTTATTTTATCCAAGTAGTAAGTGTCATACTTTCAATTAAAAATTAACTAATTTTATTGCATTTTTTTTTCTGATTATTACAATCAAAAAGTTAGCAAAATTGTTGTTTTTTTTTTTATTCAAATTTTGTAAAATGTTTTTTTTGCATTTATTTATGTTAATTGTTATTAATTAATTAATTAATTTAGCTATTAATTTGTTTGTGCTTGTTTTGTTCGAATTAATTAATTAATTAATTATTCGTACTATAACTATTTAGTGCTTGATGAAATCAACCTGAAACGGTCAATTATGTTTGGTACATCGTTTTTTGTTGCAACTTGTTTATACTTCAAAAGTAAACATAGCTATGCTTACGATAACACCAGTAAACAATCCAGAAGGAACGGAACGTATCACAAATATTTTGAAATTGATAATTCGAACGAGGAAACAAATCGATCGATGAGTGTTAGCTACGCTGATAACAACGATAATTATTATTCTAATTCTGAAAAATGTCATATACCTAAAAAAGTATTCCGGAAAATGGAAAAAATTCCGGAAAAAGAGCAAAAAAAATTAATAAACATAGAAAATATACATATACCAAAGAAAATTAACAGACCAATGCTTAAAATTCCATCAGAATTATGCAATGATCAACAATCATCATCATCACATGCTGGAAATCAGGAATCATCCTCAACATTATCAGTAACCGGTAGTGAAAAATTACATGAAACAACTCCGGAAACTGGATCAATTCGGAAAAAACGATTTCTAAATAGACTAGCAATAATATCAATCAAAAAAATGAAATCACTGATGAAAAAAGCAAATCAGGAAAATATAAATTATTCATCCGTACTAACCGTAACACCTAAAATAGGAACTGTAGAATTAGGAAAGGATGAAATGGAATTTATAGATGCAAATGGTGATGATCCGGATTGTTGCAGGAATAGAAGAAATACAATGAAACGTGGCTTCCGGTATCTTTTCAATCAGGAAAAAACCAATAACAAGTAATAATAATTATTGTTTTTTTTTTTTTTTTTTTATTCAATTAATTAAATTAATTTTATTGTTAAAATTTCTAAAACAATTTTACAATTTCATTTTCTTTTTTTTTCTTTTTTTTTAAATAGTCAATATTGATTGCTATTTTCTTTTTTTTCTTTAGCAAAAATTTTTTCATAAATTAAATTTAACAGTTAATATTACTAATTAATTATATTGATAATTAGAAAATTATAAAAAATTTTTTATATAAAATTTTTAAACAAAAAAAATTATAAAATTTATGAAAAAAAAAAATGACGAGAAAATTACAGAGATGATAGTGATGATATGGGAGTGGAACAAAAACGTGGATTTTTTCAGGTAAATATTTTTTTTTAAAAAATAAAAAAAAATTTTTTTTTCCGTTTTTTTTTTTTTTCAAATACAGAAAATGAATTAATATTTAAATTCATAAAAAAAGTTCTTTTTTTTTCTAATGCAAAAGACAAGTTAATATTTAAATTTATAAATTTTGTAAAAAAAATATTTTAAGAAATTTTTTTTTTTTTATAAATCCAGAAATTTTTCCGTCCACCAAGTTCACGGTCATTAGCCGATGATGAAGGAACAAGTACAGATCCGGAAAGAAGGCTTTTGTTACACGATGATGACGGATATGCTGTAATTGATAGGCAACAACAACAACATGAACTTGTTATTTCTGTTGACAAAGAGAAACGTGAAAGTAACTACTTTTTTTTTAAATTTCATTTTTTTTTTTTTATTGCTAAGCTATTTACACGTAAATTTCAACGTATACGTACGTGTTCGACAATATTTTTAACAGGAAATTGAAATAAGTCTAAATTTCATTGTTACTTAGAATAAATAAATGTAAATATTTTAAGGAATAAATTAATTTCATATAATTTTTATATTAAACTTATAAGATCTAGAAAATTTAGCATTTGAAATTGAAAAAGAAAAAAATTTTTTATAATTGAATAATTCAAAAATTAAGTATAACAAAAAAGATGTATAAATGATATCATTTGTTAAAAAAAATTAAAAAAATAAAAAGTTAATAATTTAAATAGTGAAATATTACAGTGTCAGCACCAGTGTCACCAAAAAGTGTCACATTTGAGGATGAATTGTTTACAACAACAACAACAATATCAGGACGACGTGGTCAAAGTTTGGCACCACCACCCACATTTTTAACCACTCCAACAGGAACAACAATACCATCACAACAAGCATTCATCAATTTTAATTATGATGTATCACCAATTTCAAGAATGAATTCTAGGAATGATTTACCTAAAAGCAATTTACCTGATCGAGAGCATTTTGTTTGTTTTTATTTTCTTTGTTTTTATTTTGTTTGTTTGTTTGTTTTTTTTTAATCTTCATTTTGCCTTCAAAATAAATATACAGCAAAAAAATTAGCACTTATTTTAAAATACATTCATTCTATTATTGATAAATTATTATATTTATACTTTATCTAAAATGTGTCACTAAATATGTCACCAAAAAATGCAAAATTACAGTCACCAACACGTTCAAGTCGTGATGCATCATTAGCATTAGATGAAGCCACTCATGATTTATTACGTCTTTCTTCACAGCCACCAGATATTTGGTATAGCAGTAGTTCACGTCCGCTGCATGCATCCGATCGCATCCCAAAATCTGCATCTACTACATCAATGAATAAAGTTATTAGGGCAAAGGTTAAAATTTTTTTTTTTTCTAATATTTAACATATTGAAATTTAATTTATAACTTTTAAAGATATTAACTTTAATTGATAACAATTAGAAGTGTTATTTGTAAAAACTTTACTTTACTGTATATTTGTGTTTATTCGATCGTTACAATAAATAATACTTTAATTTGTTAATGATTGCATAATTAAATTATAAAATAATAAAATTAAATTATAGGATGGTGGAATGATGAAATTATTAAATGCTTTTTCATGGGATAGTGATCGATTAAGTGATCTTGGTGCTACTGATACATCAGCATATACTGATGAAGAAGGACGGCGACATCAAACAGTTACCGTTTATACTAATCAAAAAAGGTTAATGCAATTTTGCATCTATTTAACTTCACTTGTTCATTCCATTCATTTGCAAAGTTGAAATTTGCTTTATAACTCCTTGAATAAAATTAAGGTTGAAATTTGCTTCATAACTCTTTAAGTGAAATTAAGGCTGAAATTTACTTCATAATTCTTTGAATGAAATTAAGTTGGAACTTACTTCATAACTCTTTGAATGAACTGAGGTCGAAACTTACTTCATAACTCTTTGAATAAACTGAAGTTAAAACTTACTTTGAATAAAATTAAGGTTGAAATTTACTTCATAACTTTTTTAAATGAATTTAAGTTGAAACTTACTTCATAAGACGTTGAGTGAAATTAAGATTGAAATGAACTTTATTTCTTCTCTAAAAACTCATAATTGTAATATTTACAGACAAGGACCACCAATCATTCGAACAACAGTGGAAGGCAAATTAAAAATGGAAAAAGTTGTTGGGGCAGATCTTATATCTGTTGAGCATTGTACATGTAGTGCATGGACAATACATGATACTATTACTCATTATAAAGTATTCTTTCATATTTTTGTATTTGTTAATTAAATTGAAACTTTAAAAATAATAAATTAATCTTTTTGTTATTCATTCAAAAATATATTAAATAATAATGCTACTTTTAAAGTTTTTTATTTTGTAAATTTATTTATTTGCTTTTTTTTTTTTCTTGTTGTTGTTCCTGTTTTACAATACTTTAAATAAATTAATTGATAGTATTTTTAATTATTTTATTTTTACAGGTAAAAACTACATTAGGAAATCGTACATTAATTATGGAAGACGAATCAACGAATGATAAAAATTGCGATGGAAGTTTCAAAATGAGTTTTTATGAAAATGATCAATTAAAAACACGAGATAATGCTGATTTTCAAATACCATCGAATGTAGTTAGTGTTAATTTATTGTTTAAATCAGAAATTTCATCACATTAAAATAAAATGAATTAGCAAAGAACTAATCAAATTAATCAATTCTTATCATTCTTTTTAAAAATTTAAATTATAATTTTAACATTTCTTTTTTCGAATGTTAATTATTACATATCAAATATGTTGTAGAATGATTGATTAATTCAAATATCGTATTTAAATGTGTGAAAAAAAAAAGAAAACAAAGTCAGCGTAATTTATTATTTAAGTCATAAATTTCATCACATTAAAATAAAATGAATTAGTAAAAACTAAAAGTGAAAACTAATTAGTAATGAAATAGTAAAAACTAGTCGAATTAATCAGTTCTTGTCACCTTTTTTGAAAATTTAAATTACAACTTCAACACTTCTTTTTTTAGAATGTTAATTATTATATATCAAATATGTTATAGAGTCAAATTCAACTATCATATTTAGATGTAAAAAAGAAAATAAACAAATAAACAAATAGAAAATTCTACACTTTTTTTGAAATAAAAAATTCAAATAAAAAAAATTTTTACATTTTCAGGATAAAGCTAAATATTTGTCATTATTAAGTCAACGATTGTTGCATGATATGGAAATGTTAAATCAACATGATGAAAAGAAAACAACAACAACAGCAAAAACACGAGTTGAAGTAGAAGTAATTGAGAATGTGACAAAAATTCTAAAAACATATATTATTGGACAGCGAAATGATTTTCTTCAAGATTTCTCGATCGATCAAACAACAATTAATACAACGGATGATGAATTATCACATAGCAATTACAAACATGAAATGATATCATTATCAGAAAATTTTGATGAGACGAAAATGCTAAAAAATGAAGCAATAATTAATCAATCATCATCTGATATTAAATTTCTTGTTGAAGGTCATCAATATAAAGGTCATTCTGAAATACGACGACGACGACCTTATCAACGAACTAATTCAGATGTAACGACAACATCAGAAAGTCTGAATGACAAATATATATTATTACCTTCTATTTATACTAATTTAGAATGTAATTTAAAACGTATGGAAGATCATTCATTTATTGAAGTTAACGTTGCAGTACCAAACGTTTTCTCAGCTGTTTTATCGTTAATACGTGAACGTATTATTTCACAATTACCAAATCTTGTTAAATATGGTATAGAGCAACACGGAAAACAATATTCCGGTGAGACAACTATTCGACGTATACAACATTTCGACTCAATTGAATCAATCGATGAAAAAATGATAATTAATAATCAAAAAGAGCCAAGTTTTTTGTTCGAAAAACCACAAATAATTGAACCGGTGAAAATTCCTGTTTTAAATATTACAGAATTGGATTTACGTCGAATGGCCGATACATCAGCAATTTTAGCAAATTTTGCTATTCCACGTATTGATTATAATCAATTAAATATTGAAAAGTCATATGAATTTCATGAAGCAAAAGGTAGCAGTTATGGTATGCAACAAAAAGGACAATATTTTGAGGGTGAAATGATTTTAAAAAAGAAACGACAAATTTTATTGGAATCAGAATCAGCTTCAGATGACGAAATTACCAGCTGTGGTTCAACATATTTAAATTTGATGAAGCAAGAAGCACGTGGTGAATTTGAAGTTGCAATAATTATTTCAAATGATCAACGTAGCTCACCAAAACATTTTCAACAAAGTCAACCAATTGAATTTATCAATTTAATCACACAAGTTAGCACTGATGGTAAAAAAGAAGAGGTAGTTGCTACACTTGCAACAAGAATTATTTCTAAGGAAATATTTATAATACAAGAAATGAGTGCTGTAATTAGTAATGCAATTATAACAATTCAAAAATCAATTAATCTGGATGATATTTTCCAGCATAATATTTGCTGTTGGAATGATAAAATAATTCATCGAGAATTTGCTAAATTCTTGGCATCCAGTGAGGAAGAGGCACAAATTTATTTGAAATTTATTTCATCTGCTATTGCATGTCAAAATGTGTGCTGCATTCGTGCAATACCAAATTTATTGCATATAACATTCACTGCTGAAATATTCCAATCAGCAAATGAAACAGTGGTAATTTATATGCAAAATAAATTTGCTACCACAATAATGATGTCCTGTGATGACGTACGTCAAATTTCACGATTGTCCAGTGGACATATGCTAAAAACAAAAGCTACTACAGAAGAAGCAACAATAATTATGCTAAGTATTGGATGTATTAGTAAATATGCTAATACGCTTATGACGGAATTTATCGTAAAAGACGCACACAAATGCAAAGTTAATCTTTGCTCACGAGCTAGTCGTGAAAGTGAACGTATTTCAAACGTATCATTGAATCGAAGCACAAAAATGCTAGCTACAACTATACGATTATTGGAACGTATAAAACGGAAAGAACAATTGACAGTCACAGAATTTGGTGATGAAAATGAACACGTAGCTATTCTGTTACAACGTGCAGGTATCACGCATGGTCAAGTGCAACGTGAATGGCCTGAAGCAGTGACAGGTAGGTCAAATATCATTTCTACCACTACTATTACTACTTCTTCTACTATCACTACTACCAATACTTTTAATATTTTTGAATTGCTCACCAATTCTTTTGGTGCTATTGCCAGCACTAATTTTTTAATCACTAATTTAACAAATATAAATACAACAACTAAACATTTTCATTTATTCAATTTTAAAACTATTTTACCAACTTACGGTAAAGCACATAAAATTATTCCCTTAATTATCACTACTACTATTTCTATGAATGTTTCAATCAATAACACATAATCAAAGATTCGAGAAATTTTCATAAAGTGCTAAAGTTGAAATTGTAAATGAATTATGTCACTTTGATGAAATAAGTGATGGCTAAAATTAGCAGATGTTTGATACTTTTTGGCTATCTTTTGTACGCTTACTTATACAGATGAGATAAGCATTAAGGTAAAATGACAATTCAATTGGTCATTTAGTAATTTAAGCGATGAAATGAAATAAAAAAGGCTTATCATCATTATCATTGCTTACAATGGATGCAACAAAATGAAATTGAATTATCATTTTTTACTGATAATCAACATAGAATATGAGCAATCATCTACACAAACAATTTTAAATGTGGAGAAATCATCTCAAATTATAGATGCGGATGAAACTAAGACAGATGGCGCAAATGATATAAATGAAATGTTATCAGAACATGAGCTTCGAGTGATACCTATTAAATTGATTTCAACTATGAATTCAAATAATATAAATGATAGAAAAAAGCATACAAAAGAAGAAGAGGAAGAAGAACAACAATGGAATACAAAAATTAATTTCATTAATTCATCATCTCATGGAATCAGTTCTTTGTCATTGCTCGATGATATCGATTCAAATAGAATAATTAATCATTCATACATAAGTGATAACTTCAAAATGATGAAAATTTCCGATATATCAAATTCCAATTTGCAAAATGCGTCAGAAAATTTAAATCGATGGAAAGAATCAATATCACAAGACAACAGTAAAGTTGATAAAACAACAATGAAATTTAAAAAAGATACGAAGGAATTTGAACATGAACGAATACATTTGCAAGAATTTCCATCCGAGCAACAAAAGCTGTACATTTCTTGGCAAGGAAAAAATGAAGAAAAGCACGCAGAAAATGGAATTCAATTTGAATTTAATAATAGAAATGAACAAAGAGATAAAATTGAAGAAAATGATGAATTGAAGAGAAATTTCTATAATAATACAAGTGAAACACGTGTTGCGATGCTTAATGCTGGTTTTAATCTTGATACGACATTACTTGCGACACCAGAACGTGAAACGCAATTTACTTTCGTAAGAGATCGCAGTATAACAACAAGTGAATATTTCTCAGATGAACAAAGTTGGAGTGCTACAATCACAGAATCATATTATCGACAGAAACAAACTCATATCGAACAAATATCAAAATCAGTTGGTGATTTACTTGAATCATCGTTGGAAGAGAATTCTGAAGCATTTTTCGATGAAATAAGCCATATTTCAGATGCTACATGTAATCGTATGAAATATTCCGAAATGGTAAATTCAGAAAAAATGAATTTACATATGACACATTCGTTGACCAATAGTCTTGAAGCAACTGCATTAAAAGAATTTCTAGTAGCAACCGATGATGAATATGATGCTATTCCGGAATTATGCAAGTATGATGTTAAAGTTGGAAAATCGGAACAGTATGAATCATCATCTATATTCGTAACCGGAAATCATGTAAGCGAAACAACGGAAACATCAGTTATGAGAAAGGAAAATGAAAATTACGAAAATGTAAATGAATCAAATGAAAAACACTTAACAACATTTTGGGAAATAACTGAAAAAAATATTCAAACTCAGATTCCATCATCGATAAATGTCGAATGTGAGAATGAAATATTTCAAGAAACAACTGCTAGCACTACAAAAACTAACGAAACCATTGAGCATATGATATTAAAACCGGTAAACATAACCGTATTTGACACCAGAACAGAAATTTCAAAAATAGAAAAGCAAAAATTAGATGATAATATTAGTGAAATTGATTATTGTCAAACAGCTTCACAACCTTTTCTTGTATCAGTTCAAAAACAAGATGTAAGTCAAAATGATGCTATGATTACATTTGATAAAATTAAAACATCAACTAAGGAAGCATGGAGTGAAAGTGAATCAGTAAACAATGAATTGTTTACTACCTTACAGGTGTCAGACAATAAAAGAACATTTGATGAGAGCAGCAATCAGATTAATTTCAATGAAAGGAACACTCGATTTGATGCTATTGCGCATTTTCCACCTAAATTTGCGCCAAATGAGAAAAAAATGATGGAAACAAAAATGATGCAAGAAGAGAAGAAAATTATAAAAGAATTTGAACAGATAGAAGAACAATTCGAGACTAATCGAAATATGGAATTGCTAGAAGAGATGAAACAATTAAAGGAAGAAATTGAAGAAATAGCAAAGATTGATCAGGAAATTGATCAGGAATTATTGATCAGGAATGAAAATGAAAAAATAGTAGAAATGAGAGAAGAAGTTTTATCTATACGTCAAATTATATCAAAAGATTGGAATTTTGGAAAATATGTAGGAACACAAATGGAAGAAAAGTTTAATCAAATTGAACATGAAAAGATTACTGATACAATTCAAATAGATCAAAACTTTCCGATTTCCACAAATTTAAAAACAAACATTTTGAAATTAGAAATGGAAAAAGTTTCACCAACTGAAAATGTTTACATTGAATGTAAATTAAGAAATTGTCATCAAACAACGTTGACAACGAATGGAAGAGAAGAAGAAGAAGAAGAAGTAAAAGAAATAATTTATCGGGCAACTCAAAAAGAATCAATCAACAATTCTTTTAACTTCGTTGATTATCAGGAAACATTATCCGGAATAGAAGTTCACCTTTGTATTCCAGAATTTAACATAACAACAGAGAATTTTACATTTTCCGAAGAATACAGCAAACAATTATTGCATAAATTTGAGGAAAAAATGGAATATGTAGGAACGCTCAAAATGTCTAATATTGAAACTACAATAGCAAATATTAGAGAATATAATCAGGAATTAACTGATTCAAGTGATCTATATCAGCAGATTATAGTTCAGGAAATGGCTCAAGAATGTACCAGAATTATTGCTGATAAACTTATGATTCACGCAAGTGAAAATATTACGCAAAATATTACTTTACCTGATCAAATAGATCAATGGACGATTGTTCCGGAAGAGATGAATGTTCAAGAATGTATGAATTTGCAGTCGATTTCTGAAAGTTTCATCACGCAACAGTCTACAATTTTAGAAAGCAATCGGAATAGTTTTCTGGAAATATCACCAAGTATCAGAAGTAATAGAACGGAGAATACATATGCTAAGTATCCGGAAACTGAACATGAGAATGAAGTATTAGCTATTGGATGGAATAAAGTTATAAGAAGAGCATCAACGGAAAAATTGATACCAATCGGAAAAACGCAAACGGAAAAGTTATCTACTATAGCAATTACGGAACAGAATGTCGAGTTTTCGGGAATGATTGGAAAAATGGACGATCATTTTGATAGTATTGAGCTAAAGCGCTCTTTGAAAATATCTACCACTGATGAAAAGCAATTAATGATAGCTTCTGAAAGTCGAGAATATTCTTTGCTTAAGAAATCTTCCGCTCAGGAATGCGGTAGTGTAATGCGAGATTTGGAAATTATTCAAATTAGCGCACATATTATGGAATATGGCGTAGCGCAAACAGTAATTACAGGTTTCTTCGCAAAATTGGAACAGAAGAAAATAGCAGAAAAAGTTGAAGTACAACTTGCTACTTCAATAAAACTTAAAAGTTATTTTGACACAAAGTTTGCTAATTTCGAATCTGTCTTGTTGGATATACAATTAAAATGCAATTGTAATGCGGAATCGGCTGAAAGTTTTATTAGCATTGCGCAAAAACCAATTGTGAAATTCATTATAAATCTGAAAGGAACACTAATGAGTGTATTAAAAACACAAGCGGAACATATATCAAGCGTTGGACGTGTTTTTCCGGATGAGAAACGTGAAAGGACTTCTGTATGCATTCATGAATTTGATAATGAACATCAACAATATATGGCGCAATGGGATATGATACAGAATGCGCTATCAGCTGAAGTATGTGTAGAATTGAAAAAGATAACATGCAACGTTGATGCAATTAAGCAAGAAAATATTCAAATTAACAAGCAAATCGGAAAACCGGAATTTATAGATGCTGCCTGTTCAGAAATTAACGAAACATATATGATGATATTTGATAAACAATCACAACAACAATCATTAAAAATTATTCAAAATGATATAAATCGAGAATGGATTCTCGATGAGCAAAAATATGTTGCACAAAATGAAGTAACAAAATTTGTAGATGCAATATGGAGTACAATTGTGAACGATTCAAATATTGCTATTAATATTTGTGAATTTAACCGTGAGCAAATAACGCTTAATACTAAAGCTAGTGAGGAAATTTGTTTGGAATGTAAACAAATGCTTTATATGAAATCAGTTGATGAGAATGCCTTCGCACACTTTCATACAAACACCGCTGTTTCAGGCGGTGAAAGACAATTTAAAATAGAATGTAAAATGAATGAAAGCATTTTGGCACGTCAACAAGAAGAATTATTTGCTGAAAGTGTACAACAAAAAGCAATATTACATGCGGAAAATTTGACTGAATTCATAGCGGAAAGTACTGCAGTGCAAGCAGATGCTGGAATTTTATTGATACGCCGTTCCGCAACGCAAACAACGGAATCTGCTTCACATATTATTGGCATTATCTTAACCTTAACACAACATTTTGAAGCACAGCATGCTCAAGAAATAACCAATGAAGCAAATGTGGAATTTTCCATTCCGGCATCAAATCTAGAAGTGGAAGATAATATCTGTAAATCAGTTATCAATCGAAGTGTCGTCAATTTGGAGACTAATTATGCGAAAGCAATAGCATTACAAGAAAATGTTGAATTAATCAATTCACGTAAAGTATTAGCTGAAACGGAGAGTATTTTGAAAGGAATGCATACGGATAGTGTACGTGAAAAAATGAGAGAGACAAATTCGGAAGGTTTTGAAATTTTATCACAATGGACTACTGTTGATCGAGATTTAGAAGCAGAAGTAAGCTTAAAACATAAGCATAACATTGTGAGTAAATTGTCAACAATAGCAATTATCGAAGAAGAAATTTCAATTGATGAAAAATGGATAGCAACGGAATGTAATTTGGAAATATGCAAAAGCAGAAATATCATTGTAAACGAGCATTGTCAATGTAATTTACAAATTGAATTTAATGAGCTGACAATAGAATTGAAAAATTATGAAAAGAAAGAAAATTACGAGATATTATGGAACGATAAAAATTATGATACATTAGACGTAAACGTGTACGAAACAATTTTGGAAAAGTTAAACGCAATGATTAATCTTCATCGTGTATCAAATATTTTACCGAAACAATCAGCAAATGAATATATTTGCCGTGATCAACAATTTCTCGTAGCACTTCCATTGTACGTGAAATGTGACGAGAACAAGGACAAAACAAATTATACAATTTTAGAAATTTGTTTGAAACAAAATGAAGTGGAAGAATATATTGAAACAATTCAAACTATGGCTAATTGGATGAAAATGGAAATTTTTGAATGTGAACAAGCTGAGAATGAAAAATTTCATATGGATGTGAAATTGCAAGGAAAACAATTATTAGCATCGTTGGAGGTAGAATTAGTATGGCCTGAAATTAGAAAAGGTGATAAGATGGCTATTGATATGATAGAATATGTGGAAGAACAGATAACAATTTATGCACAAATAGCATGCAAACAAATATCATTTGATGAATTTAACAAAACAATTATCATAAGCCAAAAGTCAGAACCACAAATGCTAATGACAAGTACCACAAAAGAAGAAATTGTAAATGGATACGATGAATTTAGAATAGTACCACAAGAAAAAGCTACTACTTTTGTGATAATTATTGGAAATAAGGGTGAATGCTTATCAGTATGGTTGCAAGAAGCCAAACAAAATTTTATCACTATGGGATTTCAGTATAATGAAGAAAGTGAAATATATGAAACAGAGGGTAATTTTACTGAAAAACGTTTTGGTGGTAATTATCAACTGATAACAAAAGCGACAAGAATAGAAGATAGCAATGCTAGCATGATAATGTCACATCGAATTGCAAATGAAGCAATTAATAAAGTTTTCAAAGAGTGCGCCAAAAAATTTGCAACAATGGATATGCTAGCGGCAACATCAAAAGTAATACTGGTAGATATTAATCGAACAAAAGCGCCACAAATGCCACAAATAGCAACAATACAATATTATTGCTCTCGAAGAGGGGAACCAATTAAGAGATATTTTCGAGAAATCAACGAAATTATTCATACTGTACATGCACAGTTTAAAATTAAAGAAGCTTCATTGAAATTTGCGATTGCTTGGAGTGTTCCAAATTATGGTGGACATTTTATTTTGAATACAGAAGCTGCAGAGGAAGCATTCATATCTCGTCAAATTGAATATCAAAAAGCTGAAGCATTTGAAAGTGCAGCAAAAATGCTAAAGCAAATGATAACTCCAATAATTGTACCAGTATTATCAGTACAATCTATCACTGAAGTAATGGAAGAAATTAGAAAAGATTTGATAAGATTATCATTTATCGATGAAGCATTTCTATTGCTTAAAGAAGCTAATAAAGGTATTAATATTGAGGTAAAATTAATTGAAACAACCGATATAAGACAAATTAGCTATTTGCAATTTAAACGAGAAATTGAAGCAATAGAAGTGGAAACGATAATAAAAGAAAAACGATTTGGTGGTAAATTAAATCTCACAATGAATGCTTCGGAAGAATACGAAATAAATGCTAAAAGAGAGCTTACAAATAATCTTATTAGAATTGCACATTGTAATCAATTGATAGCATGCAAAAATAGCTATCCATCACCAATTTCTTATCAATTTATCAACATCAAATCAGACTCTACTGTTGTGCAAATAAATTTACAAAAAATGGAAAGTGTAGATAATATCAATTGGATTTTTTATCAAAAATTATTAATGAAGAAGCTAATGATGATGCAAGAATGTGAAACAATTGCATTAACTGTTAATTTAAATTATTTGAAAGAAAGTTCAATGGAAATTTCAGAGATAATTGTACAATTGGCACGAAATATTGAGCCAACTATTCTGATAACATTTGCAACAACAAATGAGCAAAAATTGGTGCAATGGATTTTGGAGAAACGACGTGATGCATTTATGAATGTATCAACAACAATTATTGCTAAAAATAATTTAAAAATTATTCCAATTAATATAATTGAATCAAAATTAATGGAAATTACAATTTGCGCCAATATTCAACGTATTGCTGAAGTGATTGAAGTATGTCAAAGGATGATAGCAGCTAATCGTGGTGATGATATGCATTGGAAATTACGTGAAATTAACGTGGAAAATGAATGCTCCAATTATCAATTTAAACAGGAAAATTTAATGGAAGAAATTGAAGGAATATATTTTCAATCAAATTATGCTGGTCATTTCATTTTCAATACTTTTGCAATCAATGAATGCAATATTAATATGTCACAACAATTGGAATCAAAATTAATTACTGATGCTAAAAAATCGTTGACAATTAATATATGCAATAATGGTATTCCGATTGCATTTACAACAAAATCAGCAATTTCATTGGAATGTAATGAAGAAATTGCATTGAAACGACAATTGCAAATGGCTAATGTGACAATTACTCGACAACTGGCAAATATTGATTTGGCAGAAATAATTGTAAAAGAAATTATTTTGCAAACAGAAAATATCATTGTAAAATATCAACATAAGGATGAGCATGAAGAAATTGAAATGATCAAATTTGTTGCATTTTATGGTGGTAAACAAAAATTGGAAACATTAGCAGTAAGTACGATTACTGCTAATATTAATGAAGAATTAATATGCAAGCATTTAATGCATGCAGATGTATATTTGCAGCAGATAATTGCAAATATTGCAAAACCATGCAAATTAACAGTGCAATCAAGTGCATTTAATGAAATCAATCAAAATTGTCATCTTCAGTGGAAAGGAATTTTTGAAAATGAAAAAATAATAATTTCAACGTTGCATACGGCTAATTATGAATTTGCTAAAATTACAATTCGAGAATGTACAAATGAAATTGAAATGATTACAACATATTGGCAACGTAATGAAATGTATGAAAATGCTCAATTATGCATTTGTGATCAATATTTTGGTGGAAATTTAATATTTACAACTAATTATGCTCAAGAAACATTGATTATGTTTACAGCTTCATTGATTGCTTCACGTTTTAATTTGGAAAATGTTATTTTGATCATACGTACACCACGTCATAACACAGAATCTCCTATACTTACAACAAAAGCAATCACCGATTTATCTACTCAATTTAATTATCATTTCAACTGTTGTTCATCTACTGATCAACAAACAATGATCATTGCACATATTGCTAATCAAATTGAACCGATAATTGCTCAACTAACCGAAAGTACTAGCATCACTGAAATTATTAATGTGCAATATCAACGACAAAATCAACTTATTGATGCATTTTCAGAAGTATTACCGGAAGCACGTTTTGGTGGATCATTAATTTTAAATACTTTGGCTGCTAAAGAAGTATTCATTAGCATTGAAATTGTTTACAATAATCGAGCATTGAAACAATTTGAAACAGAAATGATTTTTATGGATAAAAATCGAGCAATTGAAATGTGTCAACTATTAGCAGCTACGGAATATATAATTACAACAAATGTACAATTGCAACGATCAAATGATTTATCAAATGTTGAATTGATGAGATATACATCACGTAAAGGTGATAAACAATGTTGTACATTTAATGAATCAACAGAAATTAATTTATTCAATAATTTCTTGTGGAAAAAACCGGAAGAAATAAGCGCTAATCAAGTGGCTATTTTGAAAGAAATACGTTATGGTGGACATTTGGAATTAAGCACGAAATATGCAAATGAAGAAGCTATTACAATTATGGAAACATTAAAGCAAACAATGACACAACTATCTGCTACAATAACGAGGAAAATAGCAAATGATGGTGAAGCAATAAGTATAAATTGTTTAGCATCACAAGAAAATCATTGGAATATTCATATGGAATTACAATCCAACAAATTAGCTCAATTGGAGACATTGGTAATTCGTAAGGTAGCAAATTGTGTGACACCACAAGAATTGTTTACAAATGAATTCAGTGAAATGATGCTAACAACAAATGTTACAATGCAAAAATTATTGGATAATGAATTGGCGCAAATTGCATGGAAAGCAAAAAATCAAGGTGAACCAATCGAGAAACAATGTAATGCTTCAAATGAATCATTCATTGAGCTGTGTAATTGTTTACAATCTAAATTATCACTAAAGCAAAATGTTGACACATTGTTGACAATTAATGAAATATGCTATGGTGAACATATAATAATGAATGTAAATGCAACAGAAGAAATTATTTTCAATTTGGATGTATCATTTAAAAAGGAAAATATGACAAGTAAACAATACCATACTGTCAAAGAAATAAATAATGCAGTACCGGAAATATTGGACACAACAGAATGTTTGGAAATAGCAATACAAATTGATAAATTGGAAGTGTGTAGGCGTTCTAATGAAGTGCATGTAGAAAGTGCTTTAAAATTAGCTAAACAACAATGCTTACCTGTTTGTTTACAAACAGATTCGGCTGAAGAAACGTTTATACGGCATGAACTAGAGATGCGTAACAATTTGCAACGTAACAACAATGATGCAGTAGAGATTGAAAAAACAACACGAATAATTGAACGTGAAGCATTAACGTGTACGGAATCACTTGTTGTGACATTGCGACATAAAAGTTTAGATGAAGTGGAAGAGGAAAAAGTCGAAAAACGGTACTTTTTCTCTTTTTTTTTTTCTTTTCTTAAAATTTTCAAAAATTTTTCTTTTTTTAATATATTGCTACAAAAAAAAAAAAATATATATATATATATATATATATATTTTAAACATTTATTTGCAATTAAAATTATTCCAATTTAATAAATAAATATTTGATAATTATATACATATAACTAAAATTATTTCAATTTAATAAATAAATATTTGATAATTATATATATAACAAAATAATAAACTTTCCAACAAAAAAAAAAAAAAAGAAATTATTTTTATTTACTCAGCATTAATTAGATTATATTTCAAATATTTTTAATTTTCATTCAAATCATTTTTTGCTCTTAATTTTAATTTATAGTTTAAACAGTAATATAACTCTCATTACTATATTTACTTATCATTTTTACTTGTTAGAGTAAGTTTTGCGGCTGAAGTAACTGAGAAAACGATGTCAATGGATATGAGTGTAACAGTGGAACAGCAAGAAATTCCATTAATTGTTAAAAAACCAATGAAAAAGGAACAACACGGTCGTCGGCAAACTTTAAAACAAAATGAAGCTCCAAACTTGTATGAAATTTTCTTAACCCTTTCTCTCTCTCTCTCTCTCTCTCTCCACTCTCCCTCTCTCTTTGTTTTAATAATAAATTTTTGAATTGAAAATTCTCTATTGATAAGTGATTAAATGATTTTCTCATTAATAGCAATATTTTTAGAAACCACGAAGAGAGATAGAGAGAGAGAGAATTTAAGTTTAAACTTAATTTTAAATTTAAACTCATAATTGATGTAATGCTTTTAAAGTATTTTAATATGAATTTTATTAATATGAAATATTTTAAATTATCTTACTTTATTCATTTTCCACTCATAATTTTATCTTTATCACTATAATATTTGACGTCTGAAAATAAGTGAAAAAAAGAAAAAATTAAGTTTTTTTTTTTTTTTGAACTATCCAATAAAAAAATTTTTGACTTTAAAATATTAAAATATAAAATAACATAATAGCAAAATTGAAATTTTCAATATATAATTTTTTTTTTTTTACATACAATAATTTTTCAACTTTTTACATAAAATTTTTGGAAAGTTTAATTTTAAGTTTAAACTTAATCTTTTCAGTGTACCAGTACGTCGGAATAGCTTATTATTAGCAATGGAAATTGGTGATGCGCACAATATACCACATTATAAAACTTTGGAAGATGTCATCAAAGGTATCAAAAAGGTAAATTTTAAAATTTCTATTAAAATGAGATATTTCTGATTTAACTTACATCACATTATAAAACTTTGGAAGATGTCATCAAAGGTATCAAAAAGGTAAATTTTAAAATTTCTATTAAAATGTGATATTTCTGATTTAACTTACATCACATTATAAAACTTTGGAAGATGTCATCAAAGGTATCAAAAAGGTAAATTTTAAAATTTCTATTAAAATGTGATATTTCTGATTTAACTTACATCACATTATAAAACTTTGGAAGATGTCATCAAAGGTATCAAAAAGGTAAATTTTAAAATTTCTATTAAAATGTGATATTTCTGATTTAACTTATTCAATCAGTTTAGCATCACATTGTAACAGTTTAAAATTAAATTTATTAATTCGAAAATATTGAAACATATAACCAAATTCAAATATCACATTATATAGCTAATTGTCACAAAAAAAATATTGTTAAGAAAAAGACTATTTGTTTGCAAAAAAAAGATAAACAAGGTCAATAATCAATTAGCTAATGAAACAAATAAATTAATTAATTAAACAAATAAATTAATTAATTAATAAAACAAATAAATAAATAAATATATGAATTAAACTGTCGCGAAAATTTCAGAAT
Organism: Brugia malayi; assembly: GCF_000002995.4. Taxonomy (NCBI): domain Eukaryota; kingdom Metazoa; phylum Nematoda; class Chromadorea; order Rhabditida; family Onchocercidae; genus Brugia; species Brugia malayi. The sequence goes on along the minus strand of NW_025062476.1, from coordinate 1,867,391 downwards.
GTATATCTTTTAGCTATATAATATGTAATTTTTAGGCTGGCTTAGAATATTCGAATTTAATATTTGGAATTGATTATACGCAATCAAATAAATATCAAGGTGAAAGAACGTTTGATGGTCGAAATTTACATTCTCTTAATTCAGATGAAATGAATCCTTATCAACAGGTATTGTCTTTTTTTTTTATACACATAAGTTAATTTTGCATTTAAAAATATCGAATTATCATCGAACTGAAGGATAAAATTTTAATAGAATACTTAATAAATTGATTTATCAAATTGATAGATATTGATTAATTGGTTTTATTTTTTAATTATATTTAACTTTAAATGTTTATGTGTAAAAATTTTGTTCCTCTATCTTTTACAAAAAAAGAAAAATTTACTTCTTTTCCATCTTTTATTATATTTATCAAATCAGAAAAATCCTTTTGTTTTTTTTTTTTTTGCTTTTTTTTTTTTAAATTATCGATATGAAATTTTTTAAATATAAAAGAAATTGAAAATTTTTACAGGTAATTGAAATTGTTGGAAAAACATTATCATCATTTGATGCTGATGGTGTGATACCAACTTATGGATTTGGTGATGAGGAATCAAGTGGTCATGGAATTTTTAATTTAAATGATCGAAATGATATAAATGCTGAATGCAACGGTTTTGAAGGTTAATTATTAAATTATAACATATGCATAAGATGTTTGAATGAACTTTATTAAAATTTCATAATTAAAAATTAAACATTTTTTGAAATTCAAAATTTAACACTTTTAAATGATTATAAAATTTTTATCATTTTAATTTGAAATGATAAAATTTGCAGAAGTTTTAAGAATATACAATGATAAAACACCATCCATTCGAATGTCTGGTCCAACAAATTTTGTACCACTCATTGAACAGGTTCTTTTTCAATCCTTTCAAATTTCGTTTTTTTTTTTTTTTTTTTTTTTTTTTTGGAAATGAAAATAATTTAAACTTAAATTGTATAATATTTTAACATTTTAAATATTTGCTTTTTTTCAAATTTTACACAAATTATGCACAAAAATTGTACATTTGAAGTCAATAATTTATAATTCACAATTGCTAATTAATTTACAAAAAAGTAATTTATGTTAATGAATTTATAAAAGCGATAATTTAAATAATTCAGAAGGGTAATTTATGCTAATGAATTTACAAAAAAGTAATTTTTGTTAATGAATTCACAAAAAGATAATTTAAATAATTCGCAAATATTAATGAATTTCTAATTTACAAAAGTTAATGTATTTACAAAGAGATAATTTGTGTTAGTAAATTTATAAAAGCGATAATTTAAATAATTCAAAAGGGTAATTTATGTTAATCAATTTACAAAAAGGTAATTTAAATAATTCAAAAAAGTTAATGAATTTACAAAAAGAATTTTAAGGCAGTCTCAATTGTTCGTGAGAAGCATTCCTATCATATTTTGGTAATTGTTGCTGATGGACAGGTGACAAATGAAAAGATTAATCAAAAAGCTATTGCTGCAGCATCACGTTATCCATTATCAATTATTATGTTCGTTTATTTGTTTATTTTTTTCCAATTATTATTTCAAAAACTAAATTTTCAAAAAAAAAAAAAAAGCAAATTTTTTTTTTTTTTTTACAAATTTGAAATCTTAAATAAAATAACGAATGAATTAGACTAAAAAAAAAAAAAAAAAAATTTTTCAAATTTTTCATTTCTTCAGGGTTGGCGTTGGTGATGGACCATGGAATATGATGACCAGATTTGATGAAACATTACCGAAACGAATGTTTGATAATTTTCATTTTGTTGATTTTCATAAAGTAAGCTATTACTCATATTAAATTTACAAAAAACTCTCTTTTGTTATTCATAAAAACAAAACAAAATAAAAAAATAATTTATAACTTAAAATAAATTATAATATTTATGTTTCTTTTTTTTTTTTTTTTTTAAACAGATAAGAGGAAAAATTTGAAAATCTAAATGTTATTGTTAGTTTAATCGTTGTACTTTCAAAAATATATAATTTTTTTTCAATATTCTTAATAGAAATTTAATTTGATATAAAATTGTTGAGGCATTAAAAAATGGCAAAATGAGAAATAAGTGATTCTTCGCTTTTTTTTTTTTTGTTTTGTTTTCACAATTTTAACATTTTAAATTTAAACTTATACTTTTTCAGGTGATGTTCAATGCACCAAATCAGGAAGCATCATTTGCTCTTAATGCACTGATGGAAATACCTGATCAGTATAAAGCAATTAAGGAACTTGGCTTACTGAAGCATTCACGACGCGGCTAGATGAAAAGCAATGATAGTAACAATTTATTTCACTTATTGAAATAGTTGAAGATTGAAGTAAGTGGGATGGTATTTTTGATGTATAAAATATTATTTGCAGGAAATTCAATCAAAATTTATTGACAAAAAAAAAAAAAAAAAAGAAAAAAGAAAAGCATAGGAATTAAGCATCTAAAATATTTTGATTTAAATTTGACAATTCTATATTCAGTTCACTTTATCGTAAACACAATTTTTTTACTCTTCAATATTTTAGAAGTTTTTGAATTTCCTGAAAAAATTCAAACACTATCAAATTTTCGTAAAATTACTGACATAAACAACAATTCAAAATTCATTCTATTTGTATTTCTGTTAAATCGATTTCCTTTACGATTATTAGATCCAATTAAACTAATTGGAAAGGATGAACCATAACAATAATGTAAACAACTTCAAAACAATTATCATTAAAATTCAAACTGTTTGTCTGATCGAATCTTTGCTAATCAATGATTAGCAAAATTTTACTCATTGCTAATCTTTTATCATTTCCGATTATTGCGATATTTTATTATTTGAAATTAAACAAATATATTCCTTATTTGATTCTCTCTTTGCTGTATTATAAATTGCTGATGTGCTGAGCGCAGTGCAATACAGTTGTACCTCACCATCAGATGTAAACATTGTTCGCTTCCATCTTTTTTTTTTTGTTTATTTTCATTCATCCTAGATGTCTTTTTTTTTTCCTTTAATAATGTAATTCCTCACTTTAATATCTTCTATGAGGGCTTTCTCATTTTTTTTCTTTTCCTCTCTTTTTGGGTATGGAATGAAATGGAAGATTGCAATTTATAAACAGAATTGTGGAAAAATTTAAATGTCTCAAATTCAATTTTACTGTAAATCTATTTCATTCAATGTGTAAAAATTATTTGTAAAAAGTAAAGTGTATCAAGTACTCTTGAATGGTCACAATTTATTTCGTTACACTACTACTAACGATGAATTCATATTAATAGTATGTCACTATGAGGTAACAGCAAATATCAATCAATTCATCACTTCATATGTCACCAACAAAAGTAAACACAAAGGGAAAAAATCCTATGATACACTAGCCAGTTTATTTTTGGCTAAACAAGAAAAATATTAAACAGAATAAGGGATTTAAGAAAAGATAAAAAAAATAATGCAAAAATGGTAGATGAGATTCATCATAAACAATTCTGAAGTTATATTTAATCAATAGAGATGATCCACTAAAAAATCATCTATGCAAAAAAACAAATTTGTTGTTCAGCAAAATGTAATTCATCATGAATTCTGAATGATTGTATGAAATTGACAAACAAGATTTATTATATTCTTTCCCTGATTATTTCTTCTTACCACCTCTTTCCTTGATTAATAACTGCACTACAGCTCCAGTATTCATATTGTAATATGCTAACGTACATGCATCTTTTAAAAACAAGCCCTGAAATTGATGTCACTTTATAAAATTAAATGTAAAAAATGCTTTTTTTTTTTAAAAAAAAAAGAAAGGATAAAAATACGGCAGTTGACATAAACAGACCTTGAATTTGATGGCATTAAAGATTTTTAGATTTCATACTTCGACTATGATCTCACTATGATTAATTAGAAAACCTTACCTCATATGACAGCTTTTGTTTTGAACATGGTAACCCAGTTTCGTCTTGCACAAAACTTTTTAGAGTAGAAACCTGAAACTGCCATTTGTTTATTTGATCGTAAATTAAAAATTCATGGTTCAGACTGTTAAAAGTTCAGGAATAGAAATTAACAAAATTCTAAACATACCGGTGCAGCAATATCCATAGAAACACTTAGTCGTCGCCCGTCAAGTTTCCAGTCTGGATTAGGAGCAGTGCTAGGTATCTGGACAGTAACTGTAATTGATCCGGTGACCTAAACAAATAATACATTATTATGATTATGGTAGTTTCCTTAGTTTTCATACAAAGTTTTATATTTCTTATAATGATTTTGATTTGCATAAACAACATAAATCATACCTTTGTAAGCCACAAAGCTTCACTTTCAAGGTCATCTTCTGTTCGGGCCTTTTTGGCAGGTGGAGGTCCATCTCCAACTGGAGCATTAATAGTTGAATTTGTATCAGCTGTAGGAGTAGTTGAAGTTGCGGGCGGTGGAATGGGAGCTGTTACTGGTGCACCTGCCGGACGAACGGTAAGTGGTGTTTGTGGAATTACCGGAACTGGTATCATTGGGACTCCAATTGGTGGCTGAAAAATAATACTGAGCTATTGGAACCAAGCTTTAATAGCCTTCGAAGATAGAATCTAAAAGAGGTTAAATACGTCTGCATAAATTTGCATCAAGTAAAATTCCTTGAAAAAAAAAGTCAAAATGAGCTAACTCTCATGACAGGCATTGGCATCGGTGGCATTGGCATTGGTGCACCTGGAAAAGGTATTGCAGGGAATCTGAAATTATTTTTTGATTTATTATTTATACCATTAACATTCACTTCATTTGACCCATCAATTATTTTTCTGTTATCAATCTATTACGCGATTTATTATCTGAAGGGAAACAGCGAAACTTATGCTGCAATACTTTTACCGCCAATATTTAACAATAAAAACATAATTAACAATGATTTTGAAAAGAAAGAACAATTACAAACCCAGGTGGTGGTGGTCGGATGGGGATTTGAGGAATGACTGGTGGTCGAACAGTCTGAGCTGGTGGTACCGGAGTTGGTGCAGTTTGTGGAGGAGGTACTGGTGGACGTGGGGTAGGGACTGGCGGTTTTGGCACTACCGTAGCTGGTGCTGTTGTGCTGGCTGTAGTAGTAACGATGGGAGACGATGTTGTAATTGCCACTGCTGCCGCTACAGTCGTAATTGGTGGTGGAACTGCTTGAATTGGAGGAGGTGGTACAGCACCTGGCCCTATTCTTTCCTTACTTGGATCAGCAATATATCCATGCTGTTTATGAATTTCGTTGATCTGTTGGTCTGAAAATTTTCACATTAGTATTTACTTTTTTTCATAAAAATCTTTTTTTTCTTCTTTGAAAATACAGAATGATTAATAATTTGACAATCTAATTCTGATTTTTCAATTACGAAGATCAAATTTGTATAGGTATCCTAATTAAGATTGGTTGCTTGGAGGATTGCAGATAAAGTTCTTGACAGAATTTTCATTATGTATTGCATGTCTTTAGATATTAACAATCATTTCGATATGTTTCACCAGATTTATATAAGAAATACCTAGTGTAACGCTTTGCTGAGCTAATTTCGTTGTCTGATCGATTGTAGACTGCTGACCATCCCAAATAAGCTTCGGATCAGGACCACGTGGTGCCTCTTCTTCTTCACCCAACTGAAAATAATAAATCAGAATGTAAGCAACATAAGAAAGAAAGAGATAAAGGAAATGTTGCTTACATTTTCTTTATCCCTTTCATTTCTGAGATTATCATATACAGAGCATTCATTGATTTCTTCATTTAAACAATACCATTACAAACTCTCTAGTGATTAAATAATTTAATTTAAAATAGATCTGTTTGGCAAATCTATTTTAAATTTAGCTCACCAAATATTAGTTTATCAGAATTATGCCAATCAAAAGAAGCTATCTGCTAAACACATTAGTAATTCCTGGTTAGCAATGAACTGGGTAATGAAAAGTTCCAAAAAGATAAACTTACTTTCTTACCAATAATCGTCTGTTCAGCACCATGACCAAATATATCAGTACGACGTTCCGCAAACTTGCCAATATTTGTACTAATATCAGCACCAGGCGCATAAACTGGTTCTTCTTCATTGCGATCCGACAACTCCCTGGGGAAAAAAATGATGAGTTAGCATTGAGGATGAATTGTGAGCACATCAAAAATTATTTTTACAGAAAGTTTGTTTGTTCAAATAACCTTTCTCGTTGTTCCTTGTATTGCGAATCAACAGTGTTGTAACGCATATGCTCCTGCAATTTATCGGCAGGTATACGTTCACCAGTAAGAGGTGAAATAATCCATTTATCAGCAGCTTTTCGTGCAGCTATTGCTGAAACAATCGAATAAACACTAAAGTGAAAGATCAAATATTAAACCAGCTTACAATTTATAATTCGAAATGTCGACATAAAGCGATTAAAAAAACAAATGAACATAAGACCTAATGGAGTAATCAAATTTCGATTCTCTCATGAAAGTTATTTGGTAGATCATATAAAAGCGCCCTTTCTAGTTTCGTTTTTCGTAGATTTCTTTCATTTCTGCCTATTCACTCCTATTTTTCAAACAATTTCTGCATGTTACAGTTATAATCAACATCTTTTTTTTTTCAAATAATTTCAGCAACTTGAGCATATACAGCAGAACTTCAGTCACTCAAAAAACAAGAAATAAAAGATAAAAACAAACATTTCTTCGGATCATAATCTCTAATTACAACGGTATCTTCCGATGGTGGTGCAGGCATTGGTTGAGTCACTTCATATGGAGCTTTCTTCTCATGGTCAGCATTACCATCTTGCACTTCACCATTAAGAACCTAAACAAAGATATCAGTTGCATTCACACATAGCATTTAAATCTTTCTTAATATCTTAATTTGCTATACTTTCAATTTTATTTCGGAAATAACTTATTAATGTCTAATCTCCATGTCTAACTATTATAAACAAAGAACTAATTTTATAAAGATTTCTTGATTTTGCATGACGGACAAACCTTATCTTTTAAAATATTTTATTAGACGGTCAGCAATATAATGAATGAATGCTAAAAGAACCTACTTCATTGCGAATTTCTTGATGTTCTTCATCAGAATCTGATTCAACATCCATCTCCACTGCTTGCTCTGCAGCTGCTTTGGCTGCTGCTTCCTAAAAATATAAGATATATATGAAATCGATTCATCCAATTTATGGTTTCATTTTATGTAAACATGGTGCTTAAAAGGATAAACTACATATGTAGTTTTTAATTTATAAAAAACAAGTGACATCAAAAACTGCAGTCTGAATGAATCTAGCAATTTTTATATTATAATATTCCGTTATTGGAAAATTCGGATATTATTTATACCCGAATTTGGATAAAAAAAATCTACCTGTCGTTGCTGCATCAAAATTCTTGCGCCAACATCTTTGGGTGTGCAAAACGGTGGCAAGGTTGCTGAATTTACAAATAATGAGGACAATAATAAAGTTGTTAAACGATAAAAAACTTCGTCTTTCAATTCATTCTCTTCTGTGAATATTAAGCATAAGTCAAATGAATAAGGAACTTAAGGAGTACTGCATCAACACTTCGCAGAATTTCAAAGACGATCGTTCAATAGATAAATCAAAATACAGAAAAGTGCTAATAAACTGCAAACTATATTCACAAAATCAATGTGCTTCAGTAAGAATTTAAACCTAGTTAAGTTTCAGAAATGAAGGATGTTTTTTGTATCTTACTTTCACAAAGAACTCATGATAAGATTGCCAAACATATTTATCCAACGAGATGAAAACAATTATTAAAGTTTGTTGTTTTAATATAAAGTAAAATAAAATATCGAGAATCCTTTAAAGATTACACGAAGTATTAACGAAATTCACCTGAATCATTGATAGGGAAATCGACTGTCTGAACTACAACGAAATCATGCCAGTCGATTTGTGCATAGGCTATTCGCTCTCTCTCAATCTGTTAATAAAAAAGTATAACAAGCATTTATTAGGCCACAACAAGAACTGAAGTGAAACTCCAGGTATTCCCTTATGTAGAGGAAATTAAAAAACGTATTCCTTTCAAATATTATTAAAAAAAAAAAAAAAAAAAAAAGGATAATTACGATCAAAGAATGAAATATGAAGCATATTAACCTCAGCGTCCTCCTTCTCCTTTTGCGCTCGTTGATATTTCTCCCAACCAACTCGATATTTTACGTTTTCAAGAATCTTTTTTGTATTATCTTCCTCAGCTTTTAAATCCTCCACAATGTTTTTTGTAGGAACAATGATCTAAATACAAAAAGCATAAAAATTCGTAAAAACCATTCTTGCTTCCTTAAACTTGCTCTCATATCTTTCTTAAACTGCAAATCCAAACACTACAATTTAATACATAGACAAGGAAAACAGAAAATGATCTCAAATGTTAACTGTATTTATGCAACTACCCCAGTTGAAAGGTTTTCTGAACTAATTTATTACATTATTGAAATCAAACTAAGTAACTTAACAAATTCGTTAATTTAAAACAATTCATTCCCACCTTTGTATACTGCTCGACGAGTTTCGTAAAATAATTAAAATTTGAATGCTGCGGCTTCAAGAAATCAAACTGGTAGTTCCTCGATTCACGATTCATTAATGAAGTTAGAAACTGACGCCCATTACGTGCCACAAATAAAGCCGTTAACTTGATTAAATCCCTAAAATACTTTCGGACCATATTAGATATACCTAAGCAAACCGATTTTCTAAAAATTTTCTGCAAAATCACAACTGGACTTACAAATCAAATGCATTTATTGTAGCCGGATCAGCATCAAACTCGAACGGAGGTGGAGGATTTCGAGGTACAAATTCTGCTTGTTTCACATGTTCTTTTACCGCCTCTGGTATTTGTGGTCGCTAAATATGAAACCAGCAAGAACATTATATGGACACCAGAGTATAATTAAAAACAAATTACAAAAGAAAACAATTTGCTATCTTTTAACAAAATTTTCTGAAAAATATGCGTATTTCGTCGCACAATACTTTGCTTAAGTAATGCAGATACATAAAAATAAGTCCTGCACTTTTAATGCTAAATAACCTTTAATACTTTTTCCCTCGCCAAATTTGTCTATTTGGTTATATTATTCCACTTCAAAATGTTAAAAAACAGCAATTTCAACGCTGTAGCTTCGAACTTCAGAGTTCAAAATTTCAAATGAAATTAAAGTTTACCGGCACAGACGGTTCAGTTGTTTTCCCATCCCGAAATTCTATAACTTTGTGTTGATAGTAAGCGTTGTATGGATCTGTTGCACTCAGGAAGCTAAATCGTGGATTAGCTGCTTCCTTTTCTCGAATCTTATTTTCGAAATCAATTCCATTTCTGGCAACAAATGCTGCTGTTTTGTCGACAATTGCTAAAAGAAGAAATTTCTTTTGTTCGCTCTCCAACTGTTAGTTGTATCACCAGTTAGTTTTAGATAAGCAGAAAAATACGAAAAAATGCTTAATACATACTGCTATGAAAATACTAATATGTATTGAGCATGAAAAATACCAATACTAGTAACTCTTGACTTTATCACTAAGATAAATGAAGTGACAACATAAACCAAAAATGCAACCCACTTCTAATATCTGGTGGAGGATAAATAATGCCGATAACTTGTCGACCGCTCATCGATGGTTCAGTATTCACCGAATCTTCCTCCCGATTCGAAACCATAACAACAGGTGGCATAGGCGGCATTTTGTTGAAATCAACTTATACTGAAAATGAGCATCGATAAAACTAGCATTAAAAAATCTAAAAAAGTCGCTAATCGCCACTAATATTTAGCAAATCATCCACCTGCTACTGACTTGTTATACGCGATAACTTTGAAGTTTTAGTTAGTAACTCACAGCTTTTGGTTGATAAACAGTGAACAACTTCCGTAATCATTTACTATACTATCACACATACTTTAGTACATCTCGAATCAATTTAAATTCTTACGCTCCATAGCATATGGTTAAATTTCTAACTACTATTACTGCTTATTTCAAATAAAGATTCAAATTTTATGATTTGCAGGTTCTCATTTCCTCTCACCAACATAAAGAAAACATTTAAAAAAATATAAAAAACATTAAAAAAAAATTCTCTAAGCATATCACTATGAGAAAAAAAGCAGTTGATTATTGACATGTTTAATCATCGCTTGTCTCCAACAATTAAATGCTATTTTGGATATTTCCAAATGCTACAAATATTACTCTTAATAAACAGTGATGCTTGGTCACAAACCCTAATAGATGCTAAGACCAAAAAAGGACAGAGAAATTAGAATGTTATCAGATAAAATGATAAAATGATAACAACTGATAACACAATCAGTACATGTAAAATAGAAAGGTCAGAGAAAGTAGAATGAAAAAGTTGTCAGAGAAGGTAAAATGTTGCAAATATGTTGCATGAAACGGTCTGTGAAATTCACGTTGCAGAATACCAGTGATAGGTGAAGAGTTGAAAATTAGGATAGACTTGGGTGTGGCAGTTTTTGATAGTCGAATTTGAATTTGGAATTAAATTCAAACTAAAATTTAAGATCATTTCTCTTTTAAACTTTTTAGTCAATTAAAGTTCGAATTTCTGGAATTAATGTCATTTGGTATAGAAATAAAATAAAAAGGCTTATGATACGAGTAATTGATATTTACTGACTATAAATTTTAATTCGGATTTTAATTCGAAATGAACATGTCTTTCATGGATTACAAAAATTTCAATTAGAAATGTGCTTAAAAACTGTCGCCATGATATACTAATTGGTTAAAATTGTGAAAGTTGCTATCTGGTTATCAGACAAATAACCAAAAATCTTTTATCACCGAGAATTAAGCACTTAAAACTTAGACAATTTTCTGGGTTGAATGAAAGTTGATCTGAAATTATGTTTCGAATCGTTGAACTACTATTGAATGAAAGTTGATCTGAAATTATGTTTCGAATCGTTGAACTACTATGAATCTTTACTTCTGGTTCTGAACACGGATCGTTTAAGTCGAAACTTAATATGTCACGATGTTCCGTGAACATTATGTCAAAACATAGAGATTCACAGTCATTCTCAATCTATCTTCTTTTCCTTCTAATTAAGATTAACATTATCAATTGTGAGAATCAGTTAATTAGTCAATCGGTGAATTTTTTTTTATTAAAATTCTGGAAAATTTAAATATTTCGTATGTTTGAAATACAAGCTAAATGATACTTATGATTATACACATTCAGTTATTTTGTTTATAAAATACAATAGTGTCATGCATTTGTTTTCTGAAATCGACAAAAATCTAAGTTGATATTTGCTAGTTCAAAATTGAGGAAAATTTTAAATTAGAATCATCATAATGTCTAGAACAATTCCATATGTTGCAAAATAGGTTCTTCTCATCTCTCTTATCTCGTTTAATTTGATCTTTCTTCCTGACTTATATGTTGACTTACTTAAGTTATTTATATTAACTTCTAACAACTTCTTAAAGTTTCAGCGACATATCAATTTATAGTAATCGCTTAAAAAGTTGTATAATGATGGCTAAATTTTGATAAATGTTCTAATTCAAAAAGCTTCAAGTAAATTACTTTATCTTTATTAACAAACAAAGCAAAAAGACTTGGAAAAAGTTGGATCAATTCGATGAAGTAAATTGATCTAAATTAATCAATAAATAAGAAAGATAATTAACTTTTTTTTTATGAGTATAATATGCAAAAGTATAGCACTAAATAACTGAATCACTTTTTTTTTTCTTTCTTTCTTTTTGAATTTTTTTTTTCCTTAAAAAATAATTTTCAAAAATTTTGCACAAATTTTTTTTTTAATTTTTTCTTTTATAATTTTAGCTTAAAAATAAATTATTCATTTCGATTAACGCAATGAAAAAGACAAAAAAAAAAAAAAAAAAAAACTGAAATTTTATACTTGACCTAGTTGCAATAGGAAAGATTTAAAAAAAAAAAAAAAAAATGTAAAATAATAAGGAAGATGAAATGAAATGAAGAAATGATAGATATAAAAATAGGAAATTTGAATAACTTTTTATTCATAATTAATTTTTTCTTTAGTTCTTTTTTTTTTTTTGAATAAATTTAAAAAGTTGCTCTTTCTTTTTTTATTTCTTTCATTATTTCTATTATCTTCTTTAATCAATTATAATTTTTCTCAAAGATATATAGTCTTATTCTCCTTCTCTTAATTTATTTATTGTTGGTTAGATTCTAGAAAATTTACTTTCTCACTAGTTTATATCTCAAATCTCTTATGATCTTCTGTCTATTTCACTATTTTCTATTTTCAATAAAAATTTATCTAAGACTACTAACTTTTAA